>NC_138051.1:73266976-76198437 GCF_964194185.1 Rhinolophus hipposideros
ACACTGCGTGATATGATGGGAAGAGTCCCTGGGCCAGATGACGAGAAGCCCCAGGGATCCTCGTGCTGCCAGTTATGGACCATTTGATCTTGAACAGCCCACTGTCCTGACCTGTTTGTTATCTGTCAAGTGGGAATTTTAATACTTACTCTGCCTGTCTCACAGGGTAAGGATGTAAGGCCATTTAGAGTCTTTTTTTTAAACCCCATTTAGTATGATAGTCATAGGTTTCCCTGTAGAAATAATAATGTTTGACTATGGGGTGCTGACTCACACCTGGCTCAGGAATTACAAAATATACAGCATATAAATTTTATTATTTTCCTTCAATCCAAAAAGTCTTGCAAAGTCCCATGTGTTGGGGGTAAGGAATCATGGACCTGTGGCAAGCATATTATACATATTATTTTACGTAACTTTCATAATAATCCTATAGAGTAGGTCTTGTCATTCCCATTTTACAGGTGAAGAAACTTGTGTGTATAGAGGTTAAGTAATTTGCCTTCATATTAGTAATAAGTGGCCCGAGTCCAGAAATGCTTGCTGGAGTGATATCTGCTTTTGACTTGTGAGACTTACAAAGGAGAATATTTCTCCTAGTAGCTGACATTGATTGCATGCTAAATGGTTGACAAGCATTGTCTCATCTGATCTCCACAACTCTGGGAGGTATGGACTATTATTAGCCCCATTTTTCAGATGAGGAAACTGAGGCTTAGACAGCTATGTAACACCCTCAGGTGAGTCGGGGAGCTGGGATTCAAGTTTAGCTCTAATGACTCCAAAGCCTGGCATGTTGCATCTTTTGTTGGGCAATCAGGAAGTTCCCAGGGGAACACGGAGTATAGACAGCCACATTCTGGAAAGACTAAGAAAAGGGATGGTTGCAAACAGAGATGAATGTGGAGCAATCTGGCCCCTTCCATTTCCTGGTCCTTCCCCTTCCCTTTCCCCTCTCTTGCCCTTACCCTTCCTCCTTCTGGACAACAAAGTTAGCTATCATCTCAGGGACATGAAATGTAAGCCAGGATTGGGTGTCCAGTGCTTTCGGCAGAGTCATCGGAAAGAAAAATAACTAGAAGAGATTCACACGTATGTCAATCAGAAGGAGAAAAAAGTTGTTTCTTAGGCTATTCAGGGCCTACACAAAGGCAGAAATGATGAGATATTCCAGCAAAGGTGCCATCTGGTCCTGCTGGTCAGCAGGCCTGAGATCCTCGGGGAACAGATTGAGTCAAAGTCAGCAAAATAACACCTAACATCATTGTGTTTCATTTCTAAAGTGATCAAGGAGGAGGTTTGCCCTTTGGTGTAGAAGAGGTCTAGACAAGGTTCTGCCCCCCTGCCTTGCCTCTTGGCTTTGGTTCAGCGGGGAGGCCAGACCAGCCAGGGAGGCAGTGGGCTCCTGCCGTCCTTGATTGTCCACCCAGAGAGGCTCGGCAGACTATCTGCCTCTAAAGGAGCCCTGGGGGCCTTACTGCAGAAAAGGATAGCTCCTGAATCAGATTGATCCTGGTTCTGGCACGGAAAAGTCCCACATCCTGGGAAAACCCTGTAGTCCGGGTGCAGCTGGTCACCCTACAACTGGCAGGGTGGTAGGCAGAGCCGGCCAGAGAAAACTCCCCCGAGGTTAATGCTAAGACTTTTAATAACAGGGATGTCTAACATTCCATTTAAAGATATTTGCTATGCTGAACTGGAATGTCATGCCCCTCTGGTTGCTCTAAACCTTCAAAACGGGTACTTCTACACTCAGCCTTGGTGGGGGAGGGGCGGGGAGAAGAGGCTAGAATGTGCTCCTAGTGAATTAAACTAAACTGACTAAATCTGAACTAAACCCACTGAGCTAAATCTCACAGTGGCTCTGTCTTGTCAAAAGTCATACAGATAGCAAGTGGCAGAGGCAGGGTTAGAATTAGTCTGTGTGATTCAATACCTGTGCTGTTCCCCTACCCTTGACCTGCTCTGGGATGTCCTAATACTGCCAAGGCCACAGAGACTGCCAGGGAGCTCGCAAAGGGTCTCTGCAGGCCCAGCTCGCAAACGTTAGAGTGTTCAAGGTGGAGTGTGCATGTGTATGTGAGAGAGAGAGAGAGAGAGAGAGAGACAGAAATTACATAACAGGTAGAGAGAAGGGTTTGCAGAAACCAAACAGACCCATCTTTTAGTTACGTTGATACCAAGCCTCTAAAAGGACAGGTTCTAGTGGCATATGGGAACTCAGGCTCTGTATACAGTTTTTCCATGCCTGGTCCTGCCCCTCAGGAGGGGTTCCCTGGAAGGGGCTGGGCCAGGCCCCCCCAATCCTCCATTCTTAAGAGATCTCACATCCACCTCTCGTCCCCAGCTCCTCCCCCAACCCAGGTCTCCAGAGCCCTACACACTCTGAGCCCCAGCCCCTCTCACCTGCATGCTATCCTCCTCCTCACCCCCTTTCTCACCAAGCTCCAGCCATACCGGCCTTTCATCAGCTCCCTAAACTACCTAAACTCTTTCCCGTCTTTGGGCTTTTGTCTTAGCTGTTTCCTCTGCATGAAACACTCTTTCCTCATGTTCACATGGCTGACGCTCCTTATTATCCAGGTCTCAACCCAAATATCATCTCCTCCCAAAGAACTTTTGGGGCCACCCAATCTAAAGGAGCTCCCCCATTCACTTGTGAAACACTCAGTTTGAATGTATTACAACCTGTTTTTCTTGTCTGTCGATCATGTCTCTCCCTGCCTTGGTTTACAGACATTTCGTGATTCAGGCCTGGCTTCCTGTGGCCTCCATCATTCATCCCTGGTTGCCTCTGCAGACCCATGGGCACCCTGCTCTCTCTGGGTTTCCAGCTTTCACACGTTTTTTTCTACCTGGAGGCCTTCTCTTCACCTCACCTCCCACTTCACCCCCTCCCCTGGCTATATCAGATATACAAATATTTCCTGACCCCCTAAATCAAGCTAATTCCTTTTCCCCTAAGTCAGCCCATCAGAGTTCTCAGTAACCTGTAATTCAGGTGACGGCATCATGCAGGGATGCCAGAGACCGAGTCTGCCTTGTTCACCATTGTCCCACAAACCTCGCTTCCAACCTGACACATGGTAGGGTGAATGGGCAAATGAAAGCCTACTATTGACAGCACCGGAAGAACTTAGCTACTGCTGCTGGCGGGCCACACATGGGTAGTTGCCAGGGAGACAGCTCCCATCCTGCGTTTGCCTGAACTAAATTGAGAGCTGGGGCAAGGGAGAGCTCAAAGCAAACAGAGCCCAGTGTCACTGGCTGTAAGTGAGCTCATCTGTCTGTCGTTGGGCTACGAGGAGGAGTAAGTGTTCCAGGGTGAGGAACACACGGCTGGAGGCCCAGAGGCAGTGATCAGGGAGCTGCTGGGGAAACTACAAGTCATTCTCCCTGGATTGCATGGGATTGAGCGGGAGGCGAGAAACGAAGCCAGACCACAAAGGGCTGTGTAAACCTTGCTGGGACGGTGAGCTTGATCCTAAAGGTGTTGGGAAATCACCAAAGCGTCTACAGGCGGGGGTGAAATCTTCTATCTACATCCAAAAATCATAGTGGCTACAGGATATGTCTTGGGATGGAGCTCCTCAATCCTCAACCTAAATCCTTGAGTTCTCTCCTGGGTTACCCCACACTATATTCTAGCTCTCTCTCTCTTAAGGAATTCCTAAATGGGTACAGGATACAAGGGCTTCAACAGAAATCTCCCTTAACCTTCATGCTGGGTTGAATGGTGGGCCCCCCAAAAGATAGCACATCCAAATCACTGGGACACGTGAATGTGACTTTATTTGGAAAAAGGGTCTTTGCAGGTGTAATTAAGGATTTTGAGATGAGATCATCCTGGCTTACCTAGATGTGCCTTAAATCCAATGGTAAGTGTCCTTATAAGAGGCAGAAGAGAAGACAGAGACCGAAGAGGATGAGTCCGTGTGGCCACGGAGCAGAACTTGGAGTAATGCTGCCATAAGCCTAGAAAGCTGAGAAATGCCGCAGATGTTGGACGAGACAAAGAACAGTTCTCCCCTAAAGCCTCTAGAGCTTCATGTTGACACATTGATTTTGGACTTCTGGCCTCCAGAATTGTGAGAGAATACCTTTCTGTTGTTTTAAGCCACCCCGTGTGTGGTACTTTGTTATGGTAGCCTTAGAAAACTAATACAACCCCATTCTAAAACTAAGCTTTCGCCTCGGGACCTTTTGTCATCAGTGGACCCTTATAAATCAGAAAGCTTCCTTTCTGTTTGGAAGGTGTTATTGTGACAGGCAAGGAGCCAGACTAGGCTATCAGTGGACCCTTCTCTGCACTGCTTGGCACTAAAAGGGCACTTTTACCCACATCAAGAAAGTGTATCCCCAGCGTGAAGCGACAGACAGACAGATCAATGGAGCTGGGTCTTTGGCCAAGGTCCAAAGACTCTGAGAGTGAAGCTGGGATGCGGACGGGGCTCTGCAGAGACTAATAAGTTGGAAAAGGGAAGTAAGACAGTGAGTTGCTCTATGGTGGTGGGCACAGATATGGCAGGGATGGTTGTTATTCAAACAGGATTCCTAGCTTCAGGTTCCCAAAAGAGGTTTGGTGCTCTAGAACATTTAGCCTTGCCTTTAGGGTAGGCTTACTGAGGCTGACCATCGATAAGACTTCAGTTATCAAGAGTTCTTTAAAGCGCCCACTGTGTGCCTGCTTAGTTTTGTACTGTACAGTCAACATCTGCATTTCCTGACAATGAGAAGCCAGCCCACCTCTGAAAGCACCAGTACTCGACCTTCAGTTCTGCAGTGTCCCCTTCCTGGGGAGCCCTTCCCTTCCCTGTAGATGAGTCAGATTCCTCTGCTGGGGGCTTCTTCTTTGGAGGACGATCAGCATCATAGTGATATAACAATCTGCGTGAGCATCCATGCACCGTCTTTCTCCTTGACTAGCACCCCAGTATCTAGCCTGGTCCAGGGCTCACTCACTGTAGCTGTCCAATAAGGAACTGAAGAACTAACCAGGTCAATTCTCAGGCCCATCTGAGTTTCCAGAAAGAGAAAGATGTCATCTGGTAGTTTCAAACCCTCTGAGAACACCTACCGTTAGGGGCCCAGGCTTAATCTCAAGAGAAGGAAATAGGATCAAAGGGAAAAGGCCCAGGGCATAAACAAAATGTACTAGGAAGGAGAGGTGTCATCCTTAAACCCAGGGTTGCAAGAGACCAAAATTTCACAACCCTCCCTCCACAAAGAGGGATCTTTGTGCCAATTGTTTGTCTTGGCTAAAAAATGGCATCTCATACCTCCTTCCCTGTAACCCCGTCTCTCCCCCAACTCTCCCACTCACTAATTTCTCTTTGTGAATATCATTTGGATGGGCTGGACTCTAAGGACATCCAAATCTCATCAAAGTCCAAAAGGATACCTGACTCAACACGAGTCCTTCCCAAAGTGTCTTCTGCTTACACTGAAACAAACAAATGATGTAGCACATTGGGTTTGCAAGCTGGTTGCCACCAGATCTCTGCTGTAAAATAGGGAACGTGCCTATCTCTGATGGGAGAAAATGCGAGAATGCCTTTGAGCAGTCCTGGATATTGCCCAGGACTCCCCATCTGCCTTGCATCTTGGGACCAAAGTAAGTTCTGGACCAGATTATGCTGCTGGTGGGGTGTGGGGGGTTGGATGGAGAACTCAGGTTACCAGAGAGGGTCAGAGCAGACACAATGAAAAGGACTGGCAAGAAGTACCACCTGCCCTCCTCACAGGGTGTCTCCACCCAGCAGTCCTTTGGTTCAGGACAGCGTGATGCCGGGGTGTAAAAGGGACTCCAAAATAGAAGAAACAGAGATGGGTCAGAGCCAGTCCTGGGACACAAACACCAGTATATTTTATGTGCACGAATGTGAAAAGAAAGAGACAAAGAGATCAATGGAGACAGAGCAGGCTATGGGTGCACAAACCAGTTGTGTGTCTTTCTGAAGAGCTGCTGCAATTGGGAGATAATCCCAACCACCTCAACAACCCTTTGCAGAGCCAGGAATAAGTCTAGGATGGCCGCAGGGTGAACGGTGCTCTCCCTGCCTTAGCCATCGCTCCTCTGGGGCTGGGCCTCTCTGCATCCCCTGCAATTATGTCTGTACAGCCCAGAGCTTCATTCATACAGGTTCTCAGGGACTGACACACTCAGTGGCTGCCTCCCCAGGAGACCCATGCAGAAGGCAAGGGACCAGGACAATAGGACTCCTGGGTACTCCCTAGGTATTATTGCTGAGAATAAGCATAGGCTATTGTGATGCCATTAGGACTCACTGGCATCAGAGGGAACAGGGCACAAGGGACAGGACGCCTAGCAGACATCAGAAGCGGTTCAACCATGCAGGGCAGCACAGATGGCGATCTGTAACTCGCGGTGCTGCTATGGCCAGTGGAGAGAGGCCCAGGACACCAGACGTTCACGAACAGCAAGCCGACTCTCCCTCCCAGCACCCCCACTGCTCAGCAGGTCTGGGATTACTCCAAATTTTTAGTCCCTGGGCACTAAGGTATTTGGAGCCCTGAGGATACCCAAAAAGGAAGAGTTGAATTCTGGGCTATCACCACTGAACTCTGAACCTACAAATCCTGTGGTCAAGGCCTGGCTCATTGCCTCCCTTTGCTGGAGGGCTCTGTGCCCTATGAGGGACAATAGGAGCCATGGGGAACCTGAATGAAGCAGAAACACATTGTCAGACAGGCAGGTTTACTCTGGAACCTCCCATACTTGGAAGTTTATAGGACCCAGAGAGAAGATGGTGCCAAGGAATGCCCATAGGGCAATATCTGGAGTGGCCAGACCTGGTGGGCCATCTAAGGGCTCGGTCAGGCTGAGAATTCTGGAGGCCTTACGCTGGGAGACATCACCAAGCTGACCTCCAGATTCTGTCATGGAAGAGGAGAGCAAAGGTGGGCAGTGTGGTCTAGAGGCTCACGTGGGGGCCCGCAGGGGTGTTGGGATCCAGGAGCCTGAGATCCCCCTGGTTGGGGGAGAGTACCAAGGAAACAATTACTGAGAGGGAACAGGGAAGCCGGACAATATTCTTGCTCTGGAATCCCCTCCATCTGTTCATGGATCCCTGGAAGCCCCAAAGCCTTGGAATTGGGGCCACTATAAAATCAAAGGTGGGGCTGGCCCCTGCAGAATGTAGTTAGTGCCTGGATTTGAGGAGCCTGCCCAGGACACAGAGTCTGGGAAATGCTCTTCATCCTGTCCCGGGCAGGGTTGGTTTCAGAAAGCAACCCTGCCAAAGGCAGAGTCTCCCAGCCTTTCTCCCACTCCGAGACACGACGCTTGCCCACACCCATCCCAGCTGTCCTGGCCCAGTGCTACCTGCATGATCTAGGTGGAACAACATAACAAGGAAGAGGAGATTCTCTTCACAGGTGGTATTATCACTTTTTAATGTTCTATAAAAAGGGAAAGGATACTTTCTACCTAGGAATCCTAGTGTGGTCAAGAAGCGACCATGTACCATGGGACAGGCTGCATTCTGATGGACCCCTCCCCTTGGGGAATAGGGGCCCGTGCTGGAAGTGGGCTGGAATGAGGACTGTCCTATCCACTGCCAGCAATATACCTGTCACCGGGAAGGCAGGGCAATCAAGATGACAATGCTCATGAGCGTGGCAGGGTAATACTGTTTAAGGAACAAGCCCAAAGTGTCAGCATTGCTGGGAGGGATGGGGATGGGGTAGCCCTGAGGAGGTTTTGCTGCAGGGCTGGGGCTATGGCAGAACCAGAACTGACCCCTTCCCACCAAGGATGCTCCAAAGACCCTCCCAAAGCTGAGAGGCCTTCATCTTTTTCTCCCTCACTCATTCTCCATGGGTCTCCAACAATGGATACTGTTCTTCTAACCCCTGAACTGCTAGATTGCCCCTGACTGGCTTGAAATAAACCAGTCAGGTGCGCCTTTCCCATCCCCCACCAAACATACACACTGATTTGTCTGTAGGTCCCCATTGTGGATCTGTGAGGCCCATCTTGGCCCGACTGTGTTGTGGATATCACTTGTTTTTCAGCTGGGCCACTGTGGGGAGGGGGCATGGACGGAGAAGAGCACCAGGGGCACTGCTAGAGCCCATCAAACTGGGGTAGCAGTGGAGGGAAGGCTGCAGAGGGCAGGCAGGCTCTGTCTCAGGGTTCTACCTCTGGCAGCTGCTGTGTTCGTTAGGTAGTTGGGGTTGGGGGTTGGTGGGGTGATTGACATGGATAAAGGCCTTGAAAATAAGAGAGAAAAAGGGGAAACGCCACCAAACACACAGGGATTGAAACCTCCAAAAGCCCAGGTTTGGTGGGTATCCAGCACCAGAGGGCCCCCCCAGAAGGCCAAGGAAGCAGCGTGGGCCCTGGGGGAAGGGAGAGGAGCCAAGGGCAGGCCACCAGCCCATGCAGACCAGCATGGCTGCCAAGCAGCCTCCTGGTTGCCCAGTCTCTCCTGAGGCTGCAGCTCAGCAGGCCCCGGGGAGGTATTGGTTGCAAGCAAGCACCTGAATATTGCCTAATGGAACCAGCCAAAGCCCAACGAAACCAGGTGAGAGGGCACCAGGTGGCCGAGGCGGCAGCCCAAAGCCTCCTCAGACCTGGCCTCCCACCTTTCGCCCCACTTCTGTGTCCCGTAGCCAGGACATGGCCTGCTGCTTCCAGAGTCACCCATGTAGCCTAGTGGCTGCTAAGCCATAGGTCTCCTGCCGCCTGCCTCTGAGCTGGGTAGAGATCCGTGGACCATCTCCAAAGCCCTTCTGCTGCCTCCACACCGTGCCCCCAACACCCGTCCTCAGTGGAGGCAATGGGGGCAGTGTGTGCCCCCAGGGGTGAGGCTGGAATGGGGCAGGGCTTGTGCTGTACACAAGGGCAATGCCACCAGCTTGGTACCTTTCTCCACAGGGTCCATGAGAGACCCCCCACAGCCCGCCCCCCAGCCTCCCACTCAGTCAGTCTTGATGTGGCCATTGGCCAGGGCCAGGGGGCCTCCATGCAACCCCGGCTCTGCGTCCTTGTCAAAGCGGAGGCGGAGGGTGTTGCGGATGATAAACTGCTCCATGATGAGGGACCCGCAGAACCAGGGCACGGCGTACTCCAGGGTGATGAGACCCATGAAGTCAAAGTCGAACTGCGAGTAGTCCCAGGGGCAAGCGTTGAACTGGCGCAGGATGAAGCCGGTGGTGAACTCCCACAGGTAGGTCCAGAGCGTGTAGATGAGGCAGCGTACCAGCAGCGGGCAGCGGCCCCGCAGGCGCAGGTACATGCGCTCCACGATCAGGATGGAGGTGCCGTAGATGAAGAGCGCCCATACACTCGTGACCCCTGGAAACTTCCAGTTAAAGTTCACCACGAACTCCCAGGCTGCGGTGAACATCACCTCGCAGAAGTAGCCGTGGATGGCATACAGGTACCAGCGAGACAGCGCTGTCAGGGGCTCCGCGGAGGCCATGGCTCAGACAGGGGCCAGCTACTGGGGATACAAAGGAGACAAGTGAGGGAGAGAGGGGTGTAGAGAGGAGAGAGCCCCTCCTGCTGCCTTCCCACCATCTAGTGCAAGTCTCTGATGCGACTAGGGTGGAATGGATTTCAAACCTGCCTCTACCTTTCTCGTGGGTTACCAGCCATAGTCTTGACCTTATCCCCTGCTCATCATTTTATTCCATATTCCTTACCTTAGCCATGTGGGCATGAGAAATAAAAGGAAGAAAACAAACAACCCCACTTGCTTCCTCTGAGTAACTCTACTCAAATGTTACTTGGAAGGAAATGTCTAGTACACTCCCTATAATAAATTCTTTGGATTATCTGTGATCAGTGAGTCAGGTGTCCTGGCCCACCAATCACCCTCATTTCTAGGCTACTAGCTGATTCCTCACCAGGCCCATCCAGTGGAGTCACCATCTCCCCCCCCACATCATATTTCTGATATCTTTCAAAGCAAGCTATCACATTTGTCTTTTCTGTGTGTGTGTGTTCACAAATACACAACATAAAATTTACCATTTCAACCATTTTTAAGTGTACAGTTAAGTGACATTAAGTATATTCACACTGTAGTGCAACCACCACCACCATCCATCTCTAAACCTTTTTCATCATCCCAAACTGAACTCCATGTTCCTTAAACACTAACTCCCATTCCCTCCCCAGCCCCTGGCAATCACTAGTCTACTTTCTGTCTATAAAATTAATTACTCTAGGTACCTAATTTAAGTGGAATCATACAATATTTGTCCTTTTGTGTCTTGCTTATTTCACTTAGCATTATGTCTTCAAGGTTCATCTATATTGTAGGATGTGTCAGAATTTCTTTGCCTTTTTAAGGCTGAATAATATTCCATTGTGATTTGTCTATCTCAATATATCACATTTTGCTTATTCATTCATCCATTAATAGGTTGTGCCCACCTTTGGCTATTGTGAATAATGCTGCTATAAACATGGGTGTGCAAATATCTGCTTGAGTCCCTGCTTTCAACTTTTTTGCGTATATACCCAGAAGTAGAATTGCTGGATCATATGATCATTCTAGCTTTATTTTTTGAGGAATGGCCTTGCTGTTTTCCATAGAAGCTATATCGTTTTACATTCCCACCAGCAAACCAAAAGGGTTCCAATTTCTCCATATCCTTACCAGCACTTGTTATTTTCTGGTTTTCTGATGATGGCCATCCTAATGGATGTGAAGTGGTAGCTCCTTGTGGTCACATTTGTCTTTAACTGCTCCATTAAGTGGGGGTTTGGTGTTTAATTTCAATGTTGAGAGGAAACCAGTGGGCTGACACAGGAGAGAGTCCTCCCTCCACTTCTTGTTCCCCTCCTCCTTCTCTCTTTTAAACCTGGCCAGTCTTCAAGGCCCTGTCCTGCTTCCCTGAAGACTGGCCCAGCCAATGGGCCTCTCCAATTTCTTCTCACTCTTCACCAGCAACTGTCTGGACCACTAATTTGGCCCTTTATCAAATGTCACCCTATTTACTATTTTGAGGCACATGCCCTTTTGATCCAACTAGCCTGTGTACTCCTTGAGGGCAGCAACTGTTTCCAATCTTCTATTCTGCAGATGTGGCAGAGGCCCCTCCTGAGCAGACATTCTATAAATGACACATGTTGTTTATGCAGAGGGTTGGGTAAGAGAGTTCAGGGCTATAGCAAAAATAGGGAGGCAGAGCAGGAGAACATGAATCCCAGATCTGCCAGATGCCAGTGGACACCAGATTCAACATCACTGTCAATACCCTCTCAAAGGTGGGAGATGGGTTAGAGGTTAACAATATGACATCTATGTAGGAGGGGTGGAAACGTGGAATGTGTTGGTCCTTATACCCACATGTGGTGGTTAAAAATTGGAGGGTTATCTCAGCTGTAGAGATCCCTCCTGAGGAGTGAGGGAACCCAGCACCACACCAGACTCCCCAGCCCAGGAAAAGAAGTCCCCACAACTTTTGGCTGTGAAAATCAGTGGAGACTGTGGCTGAGTGAGATAGTGGGCAGCTAGAGTCCCAGGAGTTCCTCTTAAAGGGCCTGTGCATGGACTTAGTTGCTGATGGAATCACTTGTTCTGAACTCCAGCACTTGGGTAGCAGCTCAAAAGGTCCCAGGGACGTATGAAGAGTAACTGAATTATGTGGCTTCATGGCAAGGGCAGGAGGGGCAGCTTTCTCCCAGACAGAAATGCTGACAGGAGCCATAGTTCCTTTGTTGAGCCGTCTCCCACCTACATGCAGACAGAACTAGCGACACATCTGAATCTCCATTAACCTGGCTAACACCATTCACACCGCCCTGGTGATTCCGCAAGACCTCACCCCACCCAACTTGTGGGCCTACCCAAGCCACTTCCATTGTCCTGTTCATACCAACAGCTTGTCTTGGCTCATGCTGCAGACTTTCCTAAAATTTCTCAAAGGTGCACAAACCCCAAACAAGCAGCATCTGGCCTTAGCATGCCCTGTACCTCTTGTTAAGCATCCCCAAATCTGGAACTAGTGGCAACCAGCCTCAGTTCACAGCTTAAGTTCTCCCAGGCACCTCCAATCCAAGCACAAGTGGCAACCATCTGCAACTCACTTTGTAGCTCCTACCAAGTGGCCCCAGGCAGGGTACAGGCAGTGGTTGAACTTGGCCAGCAACAGAGCCCCTCCCACAAGGCCCCAGAACCCACACCTGGTGGCCAGCTTCAGATCACACCAGTGCACCAAACAACCACATCCACAAAATGAAACACCCAAATGGCAGAATGGGAAGGCATCAGAGCCCTGCTAAAGTGAATCCTGCTCCATAGGGTCAGTCCCTGCACAATAGCTCCTCCTCTGTAGACATGAGCAGTCCTCACAACCAATCAGCCCGAGGGTCAATCCCTCCCATTGGGGTGCAAACAGCATCCAAGGCTCAACTACAATAGAAAGGCACACACAGCCCACACAAGGGATACGCGTGGAGCACCTGGCTCTGGTGACTAGGTAGACTGTGCCACTCACTGGGTCCGACAGGATACCTACTACATAAGGCCACTCTACTAAGACTGGGAGATGGTCTACCTAATACATAGAAACAAACACAGGGAGGCAGCCAAAACTGAGAGACAAAGAAACATGTCCTAAATGGAAGAACAAAAAAACAACGCTCCAGAATAAGAACTAAACAAAATGGAGACAAGCAATCTACTAGATGCAGAGTTCAGGACACTAATTATAAAGATGTTCAATGATCTCACAGAGAACTTCGACAAAGAGGTTAGAAATATAAAAATCGAGATAGAAAATATAAAAAAGAACCAGTCAGATATAAAGAATACAATCACGGAAATGAAGGCTATATTAGAGGGAATCAAAAGTAGATTAGATGAAGCAGAGAATCAAATCAGCGATTTAGAAGATAAGGTAGTAGTAGAAAACACCCAATCAGAACAGCAAAAAGAAAAAGGAACCCCCCAAAATGAGGATAGTTTAAGGGGCCTCTGGGACAACATCAAGCATACCAACATTTGCATCAGAGGGGGACCAGAAGGAGAAGAGAGAGCAGGGAATTAAAAACCTATTTGAAGAAATAATGACAGAAAACTAACCTAACCTAGTGAAGGAAATAGACATACAAGCCTGGGAAGTGCAGAGTCCCAAACAAGATGAACCCAGAGGCCCACACCAAAACACATCATAATGAAAATGCCAAAGGTTAAAGACAAAGAGAGAATCTTAAAAGCAGCGAGAGAAAAGCAGTTAGTTACCTATGAGGGAGCTCCCCTAAGACTGTCAGCTGATTTCTCAACAGAAACTTTGCAGGCCAGAAGGGATTGGCACGAAATAGTCAAAGTGATGAAAAGCAAGGACCTACAACAAGATTATTCTACCCACAAAGTTATCATTTAGAATGAAAGGAAGATAAAGAGCTTCCCAGATCAGAAAAAGCTAAAGGAGTTCATCACCACCAAGCCAACATTACAAGAAATGTTAAAGGGACTTCTTTAAGAAGAAGAAAAAGATAAAAAATATGAATAATAAAATTGCAGTAACTACATACCTACCAACAATTACTTTATATGTAAATAAATTAAATGCTCCAATCAAAAAATAGAGTCACTGAATGGATAAGAAAACAAAACCCTTACATATGCTGCCTACTTCAGAGACTCACTTCAGATCGAAAGACACACACAGACTGAAACTAAAGGGATGGAAAAGATATTTCATAAAAATGGAAACAAAAACAAAAAGTTGAAGTAGAATACGTAGACAAAATAAACTTTAAACAAAGTCTATAACAAGAGACAAAGAAGGACGCAGTAATCCCACTTGTGGGTATTTATCTGAAAAAACCCAAAACACTACTTTGAAGGAACATGTACGTCCATATGTTCATTGCAGCATTGTTTACAATGGCCAAGATCTGGACTCAGCCGCGTGTCTATCAATGGATGAATGGATAAAGAGGAAGTGATATCTATATCTATATCTATATATCTATATCTATATATAAATTATAGATTATAAATATAGATATGTAAATATATAGATATAGATATAGAGATATAGATATAGATATATAGACATATATATGATATTGTAATAATGATATTGCAACTCAACCATAAAAAAGAATGAAATCTGCAACAACTTTGATGGATATAGTAGGTATTGTGCTGAGTGGAGTAAGTCAGGCAGAGAAAGACAAATGTTATATGATCACTTGTATGTGGAATCTAGAGAACAGGATAAATGAACAATTCAAACAGAAACAAACTCATAGATACAGAAAGCATTTTGACTGTTGCTGGATGCGGGGGTTGGGAGGATGGGTGATGGAGGGAATTAAGAGGTACAAATTGGTAGCTACAAAACAGTCATGGGGATGTAGAGTCTGGCATGGGGAATACAGTCAGTAGTATTATAATAACTATGTATGGTGTCAGATGTGTACTGAGTTTATCAGGGTGATCAATTCGTAAGTTATATAAATGTCTAATCACTGTGTCATACACCTAAAAATAATATAATATGGTATGTCAACTGTAATTGAAACATTCTTTTAAAAAGATGACATCTGCAGTCTGCCTGTCTGTCTGGGAAGCTCATCTTTCAGCTACAGCGGGCATCATCACTATAATACCGCCCTTGTGCATTCCTCTGTGGTCTTCCAAGCACTCTCCTTCACATTTTGTCATTGGTTCTTACACAATTAAGATTCATGTGAAAGAGCAGGGAGTTTTACTCCCATTTTTTAAGAGAGAGAGTTGGGGCTCAGAGAGAAGTCATTTGTCCCATATCCCAGGGCCAGCGAATAGAAGAGCTGAGCCTAGCATCCATAGCTCTTGATTTCTACTTCAAAACTCATCCTCCTGTATAGCGCTGCTCATCTCTTAGATGTGAGTGTCAAACGTCACCCACTGCTCCAAAACATTCAATAGCTGCTCATTTCCTAATGAAACCCTACAGCATCCTTGGTCTGGCACAAAAGACTCTCCCCGATCTCACTCCAATCTACTTTTTCAGCCTTATTCTCACAGTCCAGCTCTCTCTGTCTTCACGCCTTTGCAGACGCTATCCATTGTGTTTAGTGTGCCCCTGTCCTCTCACCACAAGTACAAACCCAGCTTACAGGTTACCTTCAGAATAAAATCTTTTCCATCCTCCCAGCCACAAGTCTTCTCTTCCTCCTCTGAATACCCGCAGCACTTACTCTGCCTCTTTCTTGTACAGGTGATTTTCTCTTTTATTATGTTGATAACTTAGTCTCCAACTAGACATCTTTCCTGTGTATCCCACTCCTTGCTCGACACCTCCACCTAAATGTCCCATAGGCACCTCAAATTCCTTTCCTAAATCCAACTCATTATCTTTTCCCCCAAACCTGTTTTCTTCCTATGACCCATCCTGATAACTGGGACCACCATGTACCCAGAGGCCCTGGCATCATTCCAGCTTCCTCTGCCTGTCCTCACTCTAACATGAGCCCCCTGACAGTAAGGACCTTGTCTGTTTGGTTGAGCACTGCATCCCAGAGACTAAAATAGTGCCTGGCACGCATTCAATTCACTAACAGAGACATTTCTTTATCAGTTTTCATTTGCTACCTAACAATTCATTGCAAAACTCAGTAGCTTAAATCTACCTTCATTTATTATCACAGCTCACGTGTCTGTGGGTTGGCAGATCTTGGAACTCGAGACTTCCACCATGAGACGACGAGTCCTCTGGAGGCTCTGTCCTATGCTTGGCTGGTGTGGCTCTGCTCCACTTGTCTCTCATCCTGCTCCTGGGCCCAGGGGACTAATCCCAGCATGTTCTTCTCATGGCAAGGGCAGAGGCACCAGAGCGAGCAAGCCTGACTGCACCAGTACCTTTCAAGACTCTGGTTAAGTCACGCCCACTGACATCTTGGCTGAAGCAAGTCACATGGCAAAGCACCAAGTCACCCATTAGCTCCCGTCCTTTCTACCTCTTATATATCTTTGAAATTCATCTCCTCTTCATTTCTCTTTCTCGTTGCTGCAACTCTGGTTCAAGCCCTCGTCATCTCTCATCTGGATGACTCCAATCATCTTCCCGCTCATCTCCATCCTTGCCTCGCTCCTTTCCAATTTATTCATCACACTATGAAAGAGTGTGTAGAAACAGCAATCTTTCTAAAATGCAAATCCAATGTTTCTCCCCACTTGAAGCCCATTTAGTGGATCTTTAACATCTACAGCGTGAGGCATAAGCCCCTAGGGATGGTTGGCAAAGCCCATTGGTGACCCACCTCTGCCTCAGATTCTGACTTCCAGATCTTGACACTGCTGTTTTCACTACCTGGGCTGCCCTTCCCAACTGCTAACAGCCCCACCCCCACCCATGGCCCATGAACCCATAAGCCTTCAAGAGCCAGCTCCTCCTCTGAAGACTGTCCTAAGCACCTCCGTCTCCAGAGCTGTCCACCCCTCACACAGGTTCTTCCTCCTGAGCCATTCCCAACATCAAAGCATGACTCAGGTTTGCACAGGGTGTAATGGTTAAGCACAGGGGATCTGGGTCCTAACTGCGGGGATTTGCATCCTGGCTGATAACCACCCTCTGCAGGATCTAGGACATCTTACCTGACCTCTCTGTGCCTCAGTTTCCTTATAGGTAAAGTGAGGATAATAAAAGTACCTACTTCTGAGAGTTATTGCAAGGATAAATGAGCTATTATAATAGATACAACTACTAAGAACATAGCCAATGCTCGAGAAAGGGTGTGTGGGGACAGAGTTCCAGAAAGCAGTTTCCAGGCTCTCGGCCTCATGTGGAAAGGTGCTGGCTTGGGTAGTAGATGGCTATCAGCTGTGACCAGATGGCCATCCGCTGTGGCTGGGTGGCCATCAGCTGTTACTGGTTAGCCATTAGCCACTAATGTAACGACCATGGCTACACTAGGGGGTTGGTTGGTTGGCAGGGAAGCAGACTGCGGCTAGCAAGTGGGGTTAGCAAGTGCAGATGGCGGACTGCGGATCATGTGGATCCTACTTTCTGTGTCTCGCCCGGCCACCAGTAAGCCTGGCGGAAGGAAGACCTCTCATTGGGGTACTAGCAGATGTTTGCTTTTGTGTCCCAACCAGCCGCCAGAGAGAATATAGTGGTATGAACCCCCTATCTATGGCTCTGTGGGCGTTCCTCTTTGGCCTCACCATGTCCTGCATTCTTATGTGGGGAGCGGGAGCTGAGTCCCTGCATGACAGGGTGAAATCATTTCTGGCCCAGTGCCAGGCTTCCTGGTTGGCTTCTTTGCTTAGCGTGCACCCTCCCCCACTTGAGGCAGGGTCATTTTGCTCCTGCCTTCACTGGCGGCCAGGCGGTTCCTTACCAAGCAGGTTCACCTTTACCCAGAGCACTAACCTGGCAGCCAAATAACCCCGTGAAAGCAGTATTTACACATACAGCCTGAGGGAGAACAAAAGCTCAGCTGAGGAGAATCAGCATGAGCATCTAGCTTTCATGTGACTGAGCGAGGAGGGGTCTCAGAAGCAGCCCTCTGAAGGCGAGGCTTGAAAAGAAGGGTGGGGGCTGGCCCGGTGGCTCAGGCGGTTAGAGCTCCGTGCTCCTAACTCCGAAGGCTGCTGGTTCGATTCCCACATGGGCCAGTGGGCTCTCAACCACAAAGTTGCCAGTTCAATTCCTCGAGTCCTGCGGGATGGTGGGCTCCGCCCCCTGCAACTAAGATTGAACACGGCACCTTGAGCTGAGCTGCCGCTGAGCTCCCAGATGGCTCAGTTGGTTGGAGTGTATCCTCTCAACTACAAGGCTGCCAATTCGACTCCCGCAAGGGATGGCCCTGCAACTAAGATTGAACAGCACCCCCTGCAACTAGCAACGGCAACGGGACCTGGAGCTGAGCTGCGCCCTCCACAACTAAAACTGAAAGGACAACAACTTGAAGCTGACTGGCACCCTCCACAACTGAGATTAACACACTGTTCCCCAGTAAAGCCCTGTTCCCCTTCCCCAATTAAAAATATTGAAAAAAAAAAAAAAGAAAGAAAAGAAGGATGGAAATTAAGGGCCAGCCTTCCTGGCACAGCTTCTCACACCCTTATTTCACCCTGAACCCCTGACAGACCACTTTGTCTCTCACCCCATTCAGTCCCCTCTGAACTGTCCACTTGACCTGCACTTACACCCCTAGCACCTCGTTCCCACGGGATCCAGGAAATGGGATTCCCATTCAGCCATGCAGCAGCTTGACATAACTAGTGGATTCATCACTCAGGTAAGCCCCCCCACCTTGATGCTGATTTTAAAACTCTGCTCTCCTTGCCTCTTAGTCTCAACTTTTGGGACTCCCAAGAGTGGTTGTCCAGTCAATAATAAATTAGAAGCTCCAATCACCCCTGGAGCAAGTGACTTGGCAGAGCTGGAATCCCAAACTCTAAGAGCAGAAGCAAGATTAAAGAGGTAGCTGTCAGAGGGAGAGAAAGGGCAAGGTTCTGGGCAGAAAAGAGGATGGGGGAGAAACCAGGGTGAACCCAAGGCCAGGATTCCATTTCTGGAATCTTCCATACCTGGAAGAACATAGACAGGTGGAGGGGAAGCATACCTAGGCAAGGTCAGACCACGTCTGAGGGGTCATGCCAGGAGAACACATCTGGTCCACGCTAGACAAACAGGGGAACCCAGAAGTCCTGGCTGAGGCCAGGAGATGGGGGTGAAGACGACACAAGATAGTGTCGTCAGCTGGGATGGCAGTTCACACGTGTTGGGACAGATGCTAAGATTAGAGGCAGGCATTAGCGTGGGTGGATTTTCAGAACTCCACTCCCCAAACCCACGTCTAATAACCAAAGGAGCTGTGCTTACACTTTGAGCTAGGACAGGCTCTCCCACCCTCTGCTGGGCCCAACAGACATCTATCCCTGCTCTGGCCTCCCCCCATCCAAGCCCTTGGCCCTGGACCCTTCCAGTACCTCCTTGCTCAGCCCTGGGATCAGAGCCCGGGGAAAGCCAGCATCAGGAAGAACCAGCAGCATGCTTGACGTTGGCCCCTTTCTCCTGGTGACAAACGCAGTATCCTGAGGACCATGACACAAAAATGGGACAGCCCAGGAGAGAAAATTTAGGGAGGAGGAAAGGGGAGGAGAGCATGGGCAAGACTGAAGGCAGGAGAAAAAAATTGGAGAGCAGTGGACAGTTTCACAAGAGGGATTTTGGGGAACAACACTCAAGTACAAGTGTTGATAAAACTCCTCATGCTTGTTGATGAAACGGCCTGGGAACACACAGTTCCATCAAGGACCAGAGCTCAAAGAGACTTGTCAGGGCAGGGCACTCTCCCACCAAGGGGACAGGTGATTGGAAGGGAGTGGGCTGGCTTTCAGAGCCCTGCTCCCTAGGACTAACTCACCTACTGAGCTATCCCTCAGGGTGGCAGAGAGTAGAGTGAGCAGTTGAGAGGGACAAAGAAAACGCCAAAGGAGCCCAAGACAGCAGGAGGCAAAACCAGATGAGATGACTGTCCTTGGTTTTGGCAAAAACTCCCACTTTGTTCCAGGAAGCTGAGGCTCCACAACACAATGACTCTGGGAATTTTTGTCCAGAAGAGCATCTTGCTAGAAAATAGGGCTTCCCGTTCCATGCAGCCAGGCTGGGCAGGCCTTCCTCTTTCACCCCATTTACTTCCCACATCTTGCTTCCCATCCCCAGACACCAAAATCACTGCAGTTCTATGCTCTGGGGAGACGCACAGCCCTTCTAGGGGAACCCTGAAAGCAAGGCAGTGGGGGACAGCTTCAGTAACCCAAGTCCTGTGTTGGAGGTGAGTGGAATCAAGGAGGGGTGGGCAGCTGTTCTTCCATCTGGGTGCAAGACACAAGGTCTGAAACTATCCTGAGTTCCCCTGTGGTTATCAAGTTGAGGAGGGGAAAGGAAAACATGGGCTTGCTTCAAGGCCAGAAGGAAGCAAGTGAGGGAAAAGACCTGTGGTCACTGGCCGGCCCCTAGTCACTGGGGATCCAGAGTTCCACCCTCTCTTGCTGGGGCATTCCCCTAGGAAAGGCCCCTGGGATGGCTCTCCCTCCACCTCCCAAGTCACAGTAATAATAATCAGGCAGTCTTCTCAGCGCTTTCCATATACTAACTCAGATAACCCTCAAGCCCACTTAACAGATGGGGAGATTGAGGCAGAGAAAGGCTAAATAATTAGCCTAAGTTCTTACAACTATAAAGGGAGAGCTGGAATTCAAACCCAGCTCCAGTGCTTTCACTTCCAACAAGCACACTGCACTGCTTGAGGCTGACTACAGGCTCCTCTAAGATCACTACCATTTTCTGAGTTTCTACTTCTGGAAGGTTGGGATGGTATACGGAGAGCCAACAGAAAGCAAGAAGGATGCGAGCTTCTAGGTAGATAAATTATCAATGAAGCTCAGAAATGGGTGTCAGAGCTACCAAAGTCTTTCAGCCTATTCTGAGAGACCGAGTTCTATTCTGGGCCAAGCGCTGGCAAAATGCACACAGAGGTCCTCCAGGGTCACAAGCTGACACCCTTATGACCATGGCAAGCCACCTCTCTGGGCTTCAAGGCATGTGCCATTCAAAGACACCTCACCAGGACACATATTACCCAGAGCCTCTCTGACTGCCAGCCTGCACCAATGCTGCTGGGAATCTCAAATGACCCAGACCTGCGAGCCAAGAGCAGTGGCCAGCGTGCAGGCTGCCCAGAGAAGCCCTGTGCTCGGAACAGCAGCAGACACTCAGGAACAACCGTTCCACACAGGGCGGCAGGCAGGGGAGGATGTTAAAGGGCCTCAGATGCCAAGCAAATCCCAGCTGGTAGGTGCAGCGGGGGCAAGTGGGTTGGGGAACAGAGTCAGCCTGGCACAGAGGTTCCCCAGGGCTCAAGCAGCAAAGGGCAATCTGTGGACAGGGACCGTAGGCTGGGCATCTTGTGCGTTGCCTGCAAGGCTCTTCCCAGACCTCAGTGGCTGCCTCCCTGTTGTCACTCAGGTCTCAGCTCAACTGTCACTCTTTGGAGACCTCTGATCTCCAGTCCAAAATAGCCTCCCCATCACTCACATTATCCCATTTTATTTTCTTCATGGCACTTTCACTTTCTGGTATTTTGCTACTTGCCCATTGCCTATCTCCAATTAGAATAAAAGATCCACAAGGGCAAGGACTCTGTCTTGTTCACTGCTGGGTAACCAGTGCCTAGAATGGTGCCTGGCAATAAGACCCACGAATACTTTTGGAATGAATGAATGAATGAGCCCAAACAGGCATAGGCCCTTAACCCCTGATGAGGGCAGGTATAAACAGCTAGTCAGCTCAGCCTTTCTCTTCTCCTCTTTCTTGAGAAATACAGTCTTTTAAAAAATTTTAATTCTAGCATTTAAAACATATCTTCATTATTTTTTCTGATTACAAAAGTAACATGTGTTCACAGCTGAAATTTAAATGTTACGGAAAGGAGCAGTTTAGAAAGCAAAGTCCCCCATTATCCCACATCTTAGAGAAAGCCACTATTAATGGTGTGTTGTATATTTATCCAGACTAAATTTAGTTTTAAAAGAAGTAAATCCATGCATCGTAGAAGGAAAAAGATTCATAATTCCACTAAACTAGCAGCCATTATCATTTCTCCTTTGCAATCTTTTCTCCTGTGGTTACTTTACAAGTTACCATAATGTACTTATTCTGTAACCTGACATTTTCACTTATTGTATCATAATCGTTTTTCCAAGTTGTTATATCGCCTATGTTCTCATTATCATAATGGCTGAGTACTATTCCACCAAGTAGAAAACTACAATTTACTTAACATAGATGTTCAACAGAGGGAGAACAATTGTTTCTCATTTCCTCCGTTACATTTGTTATACCTATAATTAAAGAATTCAGCCCTTTCCTTCTCTGGAACTATTTTCTAATGAAAGATTTCTTAAATAATTCCAGAAGTAGGGTCACTGGACAGATGGTAGAAGAGTTTCGAGGCTGATGGTGTAGATTGCTCTGGGGAATCCTGTGCTATGTGGGGAAGAGGTCTCCTGTCTGAGTCACCGTGTACCCACAGTGGCCTCCACAGCCATCCCTCCACTCCCACACCACTCCCCTGGGCCAGGCGTGCTCACACCACCCCATCTACAGATCAATGCAAGAACACACGTCCTGAAAGACCCTCCAATCACAAACGGATGTTGCAAGCCCAAGCTCAGTGAAACAGATTCCAGCCCTGAGTTTAAACTCGCAACTGGCAGTAGAGTCGAGTGCTACCTAAAGCTGAGGAATATGTTAGTCATTTCCCTCCCTGCAAACTCCGCCGTGGAATCTAAGGCTCTGGGCTCCTGTGGACCAGTCTAGCCACTCCTAAAAGCTTGTCCAGTCAGGAGAGCAGAAGCAGCAGCCCTCCCTGCCCTGCCTTCCAGAGGAGCTGTCTGCCTGCTGGTCCCCCATCTCCCAGGGGGACTGTCTGCCCTGTATAGACAGAACAGCCTTTAGGTCGGACAGGCTCTGGGGCTCGGGAAAGCAGCCAACTGTCATTTTTTTAAAGCACGATCTAGGAAAATCCAGACGCCAAGGCTGGCAAAACAGGCCACGCGAGGACAGGTGAGACTCTACAGTTGGGGCCCTCTCGCCCTACATGGATCTGGTCCGGTCTGAGGAGGAGATGCAGCTGAAACAAGACAAAAGCAGCACAGGACTTGCTCCTCTTGACCCCCCAGTGCCCACTATTATGGCAGCTCAGGTGCACAAATGCCTCATCTCCTGGTGCCCTGGATGCCCTAGCCAGGGTCACAGAAACGGCTCATGGCACCTGAGCAGAGTCCAAGTCCCAGGTGAGGAGCAGTTCCTACGGGGCACAGAGGCAGAGCCCGAGGTCCAAAGCATCCATGAGCCTACAGACAAGAAAGAGAATTTGGGAAGGCGCCACCCCCTATGTGCTAGGTATCTCACATCACTCGCGTCAGCCAATCTGGGTCTGGCCCAGTTTTCAGAGGTCATGTGGCTATAACATGGCTCCAGCACAGGACATGGCCCGAAACTGCTGGACGCTCCCCTCCCATTCCTGCCCTCTGGCAGGACCTCAGACAGAAAACAGGCTCGGAACAGG
This sequence comes from Rhinolophus hipposideros, assembly GCF_964194185.1. NCBI lineage: Eukaryota > Metazoa > Chordata > Mammalia > Chiroptera > Rhinolophidae > Rhinolophus > Rhinolophus hipposideros. The sequence goes on from NC_138051.1 coordinate 73,290,033, forward strand.
GACTTCCAGACCTGGGCCCATGCTGCTGAGTCAGGGAGGGCTGGTGATGCCCGGTGAGCCTGTAGCATACTCACTTATCTCACCCTTGCGTGTGCAGCTCAGATCAGACATCAGGGTCACTCTCCAGGTGTGTCCCGAGTTAACCTTTGTGCTGGTGCCTGGCTGGGCCTCAGTGCCATTCTCAGCAGTGTGGGCCAGCATCAGTCCCAGGCCCAGCTGCTCCTCAGCTAGTGGGCAGGCAGCTTCCCTGTGTCCCTGGGAATAAAAGAGGAAATGTTCATTGGTTTAAACTGTCCCCAGCTTCAAGCTACCAGGCCAGCCGGAGAGGAAGCCTCAAGGCAAACATCACAAGGGCCCTGGCTCCAGACTCAGCACCACACACGTCCTGCCCAGGCCACCCAGGCCCCTCTGCTGGAACTCGCCACCTCCTCTTAGCCATCCTGTTTGCTCAGGTCTGGTTAATCCAGAGTGAGAGCCTAGAACCCACCCTAATTCACACGTGGGGCTAGGACTTAAGTCTTCTCACACCACGAATGAATGTGTGCACACATAAACCTGAGAGGGGATATAATTTTAGAACCCAGCTCCATTCTCATCTAGCTTCAAGTTACACTCTCACCTTCACCTGTAGTAAGTACATCTGTTCTCAAGGGCGGAAGGCAGGCAATGTTGGACATTTGTTTGAGCATTTGGGGAGTTAGGCACAGCGACACAGAAAAACCAGCACACCCCCGCCAATAAAAACAACGTGCTCAATCCCCCTCCCCTCAATCCCACCACACTAATGTTTACTTCATGCTATTATTTTATCAGTATTGTTGTTGAGGCCCTTCCTGTTAACATCACAACTGGCTGCAAGCTGATAGAAATCTGACTTCATAACGCCCTTTGCCACATACATACTTTTAACATATCACGAAGACTTGATTTGATAGAGATTGTGGCATTTTTTGTCTTAATATGAAGGTGCTGACGCTTCCCTACATCCCCTTGGATACATGTACACAAGCCCGAGGACAGAGGTCAGGTCTAGCTCGGTCCTGTGGAAAGAGGCACCAGCCACCCGGAAGCCGTATGTGACTGGGGGTGGGAGTTGGCACCAGTCCCCCATGGATGGGCAAGCAGGGTGGAACACAGAGGGGCCACCCTGTGCTGACATGGCCACCTTCCTCCCTCACCCACCCCAGGTTCTCCAAGCAGGGGTGACACGGACCTTTGCTCCCTAAACTGACAACTTGCAAGGCAGCAGGGGAGCCGAGGAGAAGTAAAAGGTCAGGGGTTGGAAAGCTGAAATTCGCTGTGTGCACATGTGCTTGTGGGGTAGGAGTGTGAGCATGCCCTGGGTCTCGCCCTGGGACCTCTGCACTGACAGAAGTAAAGGGCACAGAGTATGATGGGCAGTGGGCGGCTGTGCTCTGCCTTGCCTTGTCCGTCCCCCGCTCCGCTACAAGAAGCCTCTACCCCTGCCCCACCCGTCCATCTTCCATCCTCTTGCCTTCCCCCAGCCTGCCTAATGGTCACCCTGGCATGTACCTGTCACCTTGAGAAAAGGGCTTTAATGGGGCATACCTGCCACCCCCGCCACCCCAGCACCACCTGTGCCTGGGCAGTTTAATCCCACCCATGGGCCCTAAGCAAGCCATATCAACAGCACAAATCAAAACCAAAACAGGAACAGAAACCAAAACCCACATCCTGGCAGCCTAGCCTGCGGGTCGGTGGCTCGCTGCAGTCAGTCCCGGGAGCCCGTGGCTGGCGAGGTGCCTCCCTGGCAGATGAAGCCGCAATAGTCAGAACAGGCTCCTCCAGGGCCAGCCTCTCAGTGGACACATCCTGCTTCCTGGTCTGCAGGCTCTTCCCCCAGGAAGCTGGTGGGGGCAGAGGAGGAGATGATGGTACAGCAGGGGTCCTACCTCTGCCTCCAAGCAACAAGCTATCCCCAGCCCCCTCCAATACTCCCTGCCCCCTTAGAGAAGGTTCCAGGCTACAGAGGGCAGGAGGCTCCTCTGTGGACTGCATGGCCTAAACCAGAAGTTTTTAGAGCATATGAATGTGTGAAGAGCCCTTATAGCAACTAACATGTGGGTAAAACTTATACTTTTTCTATCATCTTTCATGATTCTTCCAAGACTCCTGCAGGGAGGGCTGGAATTATCACCACCACTACCCCCATTTTAGAGATGACAAACACTGAGTCTCAAGGCATTAAGAGATTAGGCCAAATCTACACATTTGATGCAAACCCTGGACCTCGGGCTCCAGAGTCACCCCTCTCCTTATACAGCACGCCTTCAAACTGCTTCCCATCCTAATCTCATTCCTAAGGCACATGTCTGCACACACACACTCCACTAAGTGTAATCTATTTAATCCATTCTGTGAGCTGCTTATTTATAAACACACAGCCAAGTCTCTCCATCCAACTTCTCCATCAACATGCCAAGTGCTGACGGAGTAGGGCGACCACCACACGGTTTCAAGCCCTCTCTACTTGTCGTCCTCTGCAGCCCATCACACCCACTCTTCCTTCAAGACCCTGCTTCGTTCTCATTCCTTTGATGATGGAGCCATCCTCCACAGCACCCCTCCCCCGTTATTCTATCATGGATGTTCCCACAGGACTTTGAACATCCTTCTATTGAAATATATTGCCCCATTTTAAAATTACTATGTGTTTCCCCCTCCGCATTATGAATTCCTTGAGACCATAGAATTTCTGTTGGATGGATGGACAAGCAAGGCAGAGAAAGATCCAGCTAAATTCTTAGGTGACTGCACCATCCAGTGTTATTAACCCAACAATGATGGGGAATCTCTGGTTTTCATGCTCATCTTGGAGGGGCTCTCTCCCACAAAGCACCGTAAACATTGGTTTACAATGGTCAAGGCTATCTCTGCAGACAAGGGAAGAAAGGAGGCTGTTCTCTCTCCTTTCTCCCACCTCTAAGAGCCATCACCTGGGTTGAGAGATGGGGTAGGTGCCTTGGGTCTGGACAAGACAGAAGACATGTCACAAGCAGAGGTCTGGGGCAGGAACAGAGGATCCCAGCCATCCCGGGAGACACAGCAGGCTCCTATGTGAGCAAGGAGCCAACCTCAGGCTCAGGCCAGAGAATACAATGCCCATTCTGTTATTTCTACAATGTGCTGGCACTCTCAAAAGGCACATCCAGTTTTCATGCAAGTAGGATTCATTTCCCAAAGAGGTTTAAGCAGCAGCTGCTGGCAGGAAATTCCCTCTGCATCATTCTCTCTCCTCCCTTATAACTACTTAGGGTAAGCTGGGCTTGCAGGTTTGAATCTCTGCTTCTCTGACCAGAATCTAAAAACCAAATCGACCCCCAGTTTCCACCCTCATTTCTGTGGCCCGGAACCTAAGACAGGAGCCAGAAAGCAGCAGGCATAGCACTGTCCCTTTTTCTCTCCCACTCTCTTCTTCCTTAACTCTCCCTAAATCTCCCTCACCCCAGTTACCCACAAAGTAAAGAGAAGATGTCCCAAAGATGTATTGGGGATCCCTCTGGTTACTCAAAGCCTCCCAGTTCTTCCCATGTGACTCAGAAGAAATGCTTTTACTTGTCCAGCAGTAAGACCAGCCCTGAACACAAGTGGATTTGGCAACTTTCCAAACCAAGGAGTGACCACGCTCATCTACAAATGCATTTGGAATTCCAAATCCCCTAGAAGAAAGGCTGTGTATGGTCAGCTTCCCCTGGGGAGCAAGGAAACCAGGCCTTGGGGACCTGGCTGGCATGGGGCAGATGGGTAGAGATAGGGATGAACCCACAGACCCCCCTCCCACTCCACTTGGCCTTGTCCTTTACTCTGTGACCCCTCACTCAGGGTTTGGAATCTGGGTTTCCCTGCCCACCCCCAGACATCTCACCACCCTGTCTTCTGTCTCACCTGGAGGCTACCCTGTCCTGTCACCCTCTTCTTCTCCCTTCCTCCCCCCCATCCAGCCCACTGTACTTGACATGTCCCTCCCAATGTCCTCTCTGCACAAACACTGCCTGCCCATCCCCTATACCTTGGAGGGTGGTCTCTGGCCCCAGGCCCCTCTCCTTTCATTCCCATCCCACCTCCTGGCACTGGGTAGCTACTGCTTGCTGCCTGAAAGGCTGGACAGCTGCTGGGCTCTCTAATTAGCTGCCTGGCTGCTATCCCAGAGCGAGGCATGTGTTACTGTAAAGAGCTGCCTCACCTCCCCTTCATCAATAATCCCCTATGCAGATCCCATCAGGCAGCAGCTGAGGGGCCCTAGAATCTTTGTCACATGAGACCAGCAAAGTTCCTCCTGTCAGCTGGAAAGGGATAGAGTGGTCTCACAACCTCACCAACAAAGTAACCAAGCATTTATTTATCAGGGTTTTCCTTATTACTGCCGCGCTCTTAGGGTGTCCCACAGGTTACCGCACCACACCATACCTTTGGAGAAACGGGGACCCTCCTTCTGTTGCCTCACCAGTGGAGGCAGAAAGAAGTCCAGTGGGTCTTTCAGAGGACAAGCCAGGACTGCCTCAATGGTGTGACACCCAGTGCCCTACTTTTCACAGCCAAGTCACCCCAGAGATTTCTAAACAACCAGGAGACCTAGTCCAAGAAGTCCTATGGAGGCTGGTTTGTTTATGCAAGGTATTATATTCCAGTAGTCAACAAATATTTATTGAGTACCCGCTGAAGGCCAAGCACTGTACTCGGTGTGAACAAGACAGTGTTCCTGCCCCTGGTAGGGAGACAGAGAATGAGTAAACCAGCCAATGCATACTGTAATTTCTGATTACAGTATAGCCACGAAGAAGGGGAAAGGCCTAGTAGGAGACAGAAAGAAACTGGATGTCAGAGGGCAAATCTTAAACTCCTCTAAAGAGGTAGCATTTGGGCACAGATAAGAACGATGTAAAGAGACTATGCAAAGAGTTTTGGAAAAGGCATTCCAGGCACAGGGAACGGCAGTCTGTGAAAAGACCCTGAGGTAGGAGCAAGCTAAACAAAGTAGAGAAATAGCAAGACCCGAGTAGCTAGAGTTGGTGTAATTAAGGGGTCAGATAATTCATTCCCTACCCCTTACTGCAAAAGTCTTCCGGTGGTCCCTACAATGCCAGCTGAGCCAAAGTAGAGCTCCTAGTTGCCAAGTGAACATGACCAGTCAACTAAAGATTCCCGCTGCAGGCAGGGGCTGGAAACTGTGGGTCCTAGTCAGCTATTGTGTGGCACCATATTTATTAACAAATAAAGGGAAAGTGAAATCCTATGACTGATGGCTTCTGATCAAAAGAATCTAAGTAACTTTACCAGGCCCTCTCTAGCCTGGGTGCTTCACTTTAACAGAAAGTAAATATGCCTTTTCATTCCAGCTAGTTTGTTGGGTTTTCTGTCACTTGCAATCCAGAAAATCTTGACAAACACTAGTGATTTCCCCTCATCTGGAGCACACCTAGTTGGCACGACGATCACATATTTGAGCTCCCCCTACCCACCTCTGCTGCTGTCAAAACCAGAGGCTCTGCCCCTGGCACATAGGAAAGGGCAGAACGAGAATAAGATGGGGCAGAGGCCTAACACGGCGGGTCAATCTCAGCAGGACGGCTCTAGCTTTGGGGGCTCCCAATCTCCCTTCTGGTCACTGCCCCAACTTTGTCTGATAGAGGGGATGACTCACCTGACTTTTGCCATCAATTTAGCATTCCTTGACTGTCTTCTGCAAACAGGACATGTGAAAACTAGTAGCTTGGAGACAAGGCACATGTCAAGGCCAGGTAGCGCACGAATAGATTATTTTTCTACAAACTCCAGAATTACACTATGCAGTTTGATAGCCACTATCTACATGTGGCTATTTAAACTTTAATTGGCAATGAATGAATAAAATAAAACATTCTGTTCCTCTGTTGCACAGGCTGCCTTCAAGGGCTCAGTAGCTACACGTGGCTGGTGTCTACCAGTTGGACAGTGCAGACAGAGAACATGTCCATCATAGAAAGTTCTATTGGACTATATGCTTTAGCACTTACCAAGGGTGATTGGAAGGCTGCTAAACACACAGACCTAAAGCTGAGCTCCATTTCCTTGCTCTTGGAAATCCTTTCCTTCTGAACAGATACCCCCTGCCCTGCCTCTTCCTCGGGCTCAGGCCACGTTAACCAAGTCTGCCACTGTGATGAAGGGAGGGTTAACCCCTGTTCCATGAAAGTTACTGTCCACTGTCTGAAGGGTGACTTACATCCAAGAGGCCAGGAGAGGGCCCTGGCTATTGGCGGATGAGGCCAGCCCCTTGGTCTCTGGCTTTAATTCAGTCTAGGGGTGCTGCTTGGAATGTTTAAAAACTCCTAACCATTTATTGGGCACCTTCTATGTGCCAGGCAGCTTTCAAACTGGTCATCTCAAGACCTCTCCCCAAGTCTAAGAGGTGGGCACTAACTCTGATTTACTCAGGCGGCACGAGAAATTCAGAGGTTAATGAGAAGGCAAGCACTTTCCCCCCCTATTCCACACATAAGAGATGGGGACGTGTGGACCGGAACTAGGAGACTTAATTTACCTATGGCAATGGGCCACTTACAGTTGTCAGTAGGTTGTCATGGCAGACAGTTTCATGTGAGCTGCCCTTTCCAGCCTACTCGAGTCCACCCAAGGGCTTGGGAGAACCACCTTCCAAGGGTAGGTATTGAAAGACATCACATCAGGAAGACAGGAAGACCATAGCATAGGTCAACCGGGGAAGGTGGTAGGGGTCAGCAAACAGACCTATGGCATTTTTCCTGTGCAAAGAGGCGAGGGGTATGATCAACATTTTGTTTTAGAAAGAGATCTGGGCCGTGAGTTCCTTATCTGTGCATGTATGGCCTGGGTAAAACTTGATATACAGTAGGGACTGAATATCCAACAGGGAAAAGGCAGAATGCAAGTCCTCCAAGAGTTAGGGGGCCTGGCCAGGAGGTGTGAAGGCAGGGGCACTGGGTGAAAGACCGAGGAAGGAGATTTGTTCTGGAGGAGCTGTGACGGACGTTGTGGGCTCTCCACCTGACCCAATCTGTCCTGCAGAGAAAAGGTCAGCGTACACCGGGCTGAGCACCGAATGCAGCCAGGCGCTTCCACCGTGAGCCTTAAATTCAGAAACCCTGGCTGTTCGGTCTCTCACTAGACATCTCCATCTACCTCGAAAGTACTGAGCATTGCAACGTGCTCAAAATATGGCTTCAAACAGCACTTGGGCAAGAGTAATTAAAGGGAATGTTATCTCAGTCAGTCTCTCATTAGCCTCGTAATTAGACTGCTGAAAATAATTAACAATCCTTTTGACAAAGGAAACAGAGGACCCATTACATTCATTAGGACAGCCTCAAACCAGCCCGAGCAAGGCCAACAAGAGAACTCATCACCTCCCCATCCTGTGGAGGACAGAGTCAGCATCCAGGGTGAGACCAGCCCTGGGCGGGCTCTGGGGCATGCTGATGCACATGACAATGGAGCCCTGCTCTATATATTACAGACCACAATGACACACGTGTACACACTCAGAGAAAAAGAACTTGAAATAAATGCATGACTATATCAAGGTGGCAGGCCAGGGGCATGCGCCTATCTCCCCCAAGGCCCTAGAAAATGACAGAAAAGGCATTTTCTAGAAAGAATAAATCTCTTACAGTGCTGGAAAACAAGAAGTAATTATATGGGTTCCCTTAAGATGGAAAGCAGACGGGAATCAACATATGGAAAAGCTAAAAACCCCCAAAATAAAACCATGATATTAATAATAATAATAATAACTTACACTAATAGAGCACATTTATATGCCAGACATTGTTCTAAGAATTTGGGCCTATATTATCTCATTTAACCCTCACGAAAATCCTTTGAGATAGAGACTATTATTATTCCTACTTTATAAATAAGACACCGAGTTACATAGCTTTCCCAAGGTCACAGTGATAGTAAGTGCCAGGACTAGGATTTGAACCCAAGCAGTGTAGCTGAGGATTCTACGCCCCGAGGAGCAGCTCTGGAGGCTCTAAGTTTGGAGCCAGCAGATTGGGAGCCAAGGAGAGGCCCTGAGAGGTTGGGGATTGGATTTGGAGCAGCCGGGCATGTAGGCCCCTCCCACCTCTCCATCCATGCTTGTGTCCTGGACACGGGGAGGGAGGCAAAAGGACACTTGCACCAGCTCCTGCCAGTCCCCAGCCCCTCCTGGCCACAAGCAGCGGCATCTGGCTCTGGAGCACAGAACCGGTATTCACAGGGAGGTCACTGAAAAACCTCAAAATACAGAGAGAGGAGCACATAACCAAGACTCACCAAACATTTCACAAAAACCAAACCGTGAAAGAAGCACCAAATTTAAGAACTGAAGTTCTAGCTAGAAAACAAAATCAATGAAGTCAACAGAATGAACTGTGTTTAAAAGTGTGATTAATATCCTCTGAGGGGTAAAGAGGGGCTACTGAATCCATGAAACAAAATAAGGCTGTTAGCAGGAAAACATTAAAGATCTTAGAAATGATAGAAACACACCATGGTTAGTTATCTCTGAGTCAAAGAATAGAGTGACTTCATTAAAATTTTTCTTTATAGATTTCTATGTTTCTAAACTTCCTATACCGAACATGTATTACTTTTAGAATCAGAAAATTTATTTTTTTAAATGCCTGGCCCAATAAGATTTGGTTGCAAAGCAGTTACTTTGCAAAACAAAAGGAAGTAGATTCACACACACACACACACACACACACACACACGCAACAGACGTTGTCCCTATCCAGGCTGGTCCATAACTCATTGTCCCTCAATTGCACCATCCATGCTCTCACCTCTGAGTCTCTGCACACAGCTCCCCTCCTAGGATGCCCTTATCTCTCCTCTCTGTTTATCCATATTTGCCCGTTCTTCAGTGCGCACTCTAAGATTAGCCTCATTAAGGAAATGTCCCTGCATCCTGTTTAACCCACCCCATCCCTCCTCCCCCAAACTCTGAAGGGCACTTAATTCTTCAGGTGATAGGACAGCTCTGGTTGAGGTGTCCTGTGGGGGTCACAGTACTGACAACTTTTATGCCCTTTGCATTTCAGTAAGTCCAAATCTTGCCTCCCCAACTCTAGGCTCATTAAAAAGACCAGGAGGGCACAGCCTTCTCTTCATACCCCACTGTGTCCTATAAAGCTCAGAGGCTTTCGCAAGAACATTCTCATATGTCAGTTGAGTGAATGACGAATGAGCTTCTGTTCCTGGTGGGAGTAAGAAGAGGAAAACCATTGTGATGATGTAGTTATTCAACAGGGCTGGGCCCCGCACAGAACACGGACAAGGCCCTCGGAAATGGGCCACCTGGTTCCAGACAGCTTTGAACTCCCACTCCATGGTGGGATCCAGAAACACCTGCACACCCAGAGAGGATGGTTGGTAAATCCAGGGTGAAATGCTGATGAAGAGCAGGAATTTATATGGCCTTAAGGTATTTCCCCACAGATCGCTTATTAGTAGAAAGGGAAAATAATAAATGCACAGTGAGGAAACTGGACAAAATCTTGACCGAGTGTGATCCAATTTTATCTCATACCTAAGGGGCAGATGGACATCCAGTGCCTCTGGATGTAATATGCTAAAAAGGATGTGGTATATCCCAGCTGGGACTCTATAACCGGGAGTCTAAACATGAGGCAAACATCAGACAAATCCAAAGGGAGAACATTCTGTATCTTTTTAAAGGTGAAGGAGGAGGCTATATTCTTCAAAAATGCCAATGTCATGAAAGTCAAAGAAAGGCTGAGAAACTAGATTAAAGGAGACATGACAACAAAATGCAGTATGGGATCCTAGACTGGATCCTGTATGGGAGAGGAAAAAAATGCCATAAAGGACATTATTGTGTCAATTGACAAAACTGGACTACAACCAGCAAATGATTATAGAACAATATTCTTATTCCTAGGAAATCCACACTGAAACATTTAGAGTTAAAGGGCCATGATGTAGGCAACTTACTCTTAAATAGTTAAGAAAATCAGAGAGACAGAGAGAGAAAGAGAGAGAGAGAGAGAGAGAGAGAGAGAGAGAGAGAGAGAGAGAGAGAGAGAACATAATGAAAAAGCAAATGAGATAAAATGTTAAAAACAGTGAATCTGGATAAAGAGTATACGGGTATTTTTGTACTATTCTGGCAACTTTTCTGTAAGTCTGAAATTACTTTTCAAATAAGTTTTGAGAAAAAAATAACAAGGGGCACCCTTCCATTAGGGAGAGGGTGGATGGAGAAAACAGCGAGGGTGAATCCAGGGAGGGTATTAATCATCACATGTCTGCAATGGCAGGAAAATTCCAGCTTTGCCCAAATATCCCTCATTTCCTCTCCTAGTTTGGCCCTTCCCTTTTAATAACTTTTTCATGGACTTACATCTTCCTCTCACAAGATCAGCAATCTTCTAGGAAGCCTCCCTACTAATGCCAGAGGACAGGATTGATTAACCTTTGGGGTCTATTCTTATAAGTAGTTAATATTTTCTGGAAATGTGTTGACATCTATTTTGTTCACGAGTCCATAATAATGAGGCAAGTTATATTTGTTAAGCCTCCTAGGGGTTTTATAAGGTATTTCATTTCCCCCCAAAATGTTGTGGGTAGTTCTATTCATACTGCCTAACTTAGGCTTTAGGCCACATTCCTCCCTTCTGAGATCTCACACAGGCTTTCTGGGGTAGATGCCCCATTTCCCACACCACTATCACCATCACCGGTGTTACTCCAAAGGAACCCCCCTTCCCCACCCCACACCCAGGCACAGTTCCCTCCCCAGGTTCACTGTCTATCACAGCTGGGTGTAGTCACTTCCAATAATTCACAGCCAGACAGAGTCTCTTTAAGCAGCCTCACTGCAGGCTAAAGGGAATCAAGCAAACCATCATATTGTACAAATTCATTTACTTATTAATTCAGAAATCCTTACATGCATTTTTCATGTGCAGACTCCGCAATGCTAACTATGTTGGAGTACAAACTGAAGCATAACAGTGGGGCTGGTTGTTTTTAAAACACTGGTAATATAAAATCTTGGAAATTCAGGGTGGCAGGATGGCTCAGTTGGTTAGAACGCGAGCTCTGAACAACAGGGTTGCGGGTTCGATTCCTACATGGGCCAGTGAGCTGAGCCCTCCACAATTAGATTGCAGACACCAATCTGCCAATGACCTACCGGAGGGGCGGCCGGAAGGCTCCGTTGGTGAGAGTGCAAGCTCTCACCAACAAGGTTGTATGTTCAATTCCCACATGGGATAGTGGGCTGCACCCCCTGCAATTAAGATTGAAAATGGCGACTGGTCTTGGAGCTGAGCTGCGCCCTCCACAACTAGATTGAAGGACAATGACTTGGAGCTAATGGGCCCTGGAGAAGCACGCTGTTCTCCAATATTCCCCAATAAAATTAAAAACTAAAAACAAACGAACAAAAAAAATCTTGGAAATTCTACTGTAATACCAAATACCAGAAAACTAATAATAATAACTTATATTCTGACGGTGCTTTTTACTTAAGTGAGCCCTTTCAAGTTCATCTCATTTTTTATGCATTCATTAATATGTTCATTAAACAACTACTCAGTGTCTACATCATGCCTCCAGGTATACGCAAAGACCACAGAGGCAAAGACCCAAGCCCTGGCCACAGGAGGTTGACATTCTAAGTGGTCCTGGATTGCCCCACTGGCCCGCCCGCTGGACACATGCTTAGGGTACGACCCATGATTTTAAATAATTTTAAATCAGAGAAAATAATGAGAGGGAAGCAAAAAGAAGCTATTGTGGCTTCATTACACAAGTAAATGTTGTTGTTTTTAAAATCATGATTTTATATTATGACTGAGAACTACATGAATTTATTTTTCATTACTTGTAGGACCCTAAACTGGTCAGTGCTGAGGGCCTCTAAAGGTTTTAATCTGGCACAAACAGTAAGTACAGTTTACAATCCTAAATGCCGACAAGGGTCAGGTAGGCAACTCAAAGTAGCGAAGATGGGAGAACTATTGAGAAAGCAGGACAATCAAGACTAGGTGAGGGATTTATTGGGCGGGGGTGAGAGAGAGGAAGGAGTGGAGGGTGACACCCAGACTTCTGACTTGGGCAATGGTGGTGTCATTCCCTGAGAGAAGAGGATACCAGATGAGGCTCGAGTTGGGGGTATGCACAGTGAGCTGCTGCGTTTTAGATGTTCTGAGATGTCTGTGGGACCCTAGGGTGGGCAGGTCTGGGACCCCAGCCGGACGGAGCAGCACAGAGGAAGAGCATGCTGGGCAGAAGGTGGGAGGGGTGACATCCATGGCTGTGAAGAGCCCTGAGGAAGGGCCAGGGAGGCGGGAAGACACCCAGGAAAGGACCCTGGCAAGGAAGTGAGGCAGGAGAGTTTGGGGGGAGGGGTCAATTGCAGAGGCAAGTCAGACAGGGACTAAAAAGATTTGGCAGCACAGAGGTCACTGGGGACGATTTAAGGAGGAGGAGTGACTGCATAGGGAGGTGGCTGCATAACTCTTGAGAAATTTGCTTGTGAAGGAGAGAGAAAGCTGCTGGAGAAGTAGCGATGAGGAAGGTGTACTTTCCCCCTCCTTCCCTTCCTTCTTTCCTTATTAGAGAGACCTAAGGATGTTTAAATGCTAAGAACAATCACAGTGAAGGAGAGTTTGTGAATGGGATATATGCTATGGGGTACACATGAATGCTTTGGCTGTCCTGAGGCCGTAGAGGGGAGCACAATGAGCCACAGTCCCGAAGGCCAGCAGAACATGTGTGTCATTAAATCCTCTTTACAGAGAGGAGACCCTGACATCAGGAGTTAAGATCACACAAATATCAAAGCTTTCTAGCCCAGACCTAGAATGCAGGTCTCCCAGTTCTTGGTTCTGGTCACTCTTCCAGACCAGTAGTTCTCAACGGGGCCACCCCCTGGGGTAGGAGGCTCTCTATCAGCACCACGGGGGGTAGGGAGTACCACAGGTACTACCAGACATCCTACAATTTCCACAACAGCCCACAAAAGAACTCTCCCATGTGACTTTAGAATGGTCCACCGAACATTCAGAGATGAAAAGTCCATTTGTAATTATCTGCATCTAGAAATAATCACAGAAGATTTTTGTATGGTTTTAACATATACTGAATTATCCAAGAATGCCACTGGAGTACAAATCAAGGGATACTATATTTATGTTCTTTGGAACTTTACCAAGAGTGGTTCACCATTTTGGAAAATCCCATCAACTTCAGCAGCACCTCTCTTGGTGTTTGAGTCACTCACACCACACACCTGTATCTTGTGGGTATTTGTGGCTGTTACATTCTCAGGAATTCTATGTATAAGTTCAAGCATCAGACCCCTTCCTTCTGTCTTCTGTGTAGTCATGCCCAAGCAAATACTGCTTAGAAAATGTGATATTGTATTATAACTAACTTGTTCCTTGTTTCTCTTTTCTATTACAGTTAAGGCATTTTACTGATATTTTTAAACTTATATAAATAGGTTGGTCATATTATCTATAAATTCTATTCAGGGTAATTAGGAGGGATTACAAATATTTGCTAAATAAAAAGGGGGCACCATTCTATATCGTGTGCCCCTAGAAGCAAGAGAAACTGTAGTGCTAAGGGGAAAGCAGGGGTGAGCAGAATCGGGGTGGCTTCAAATGATCAATCCCACACAATAAATTCAATGGTCTTTTACAGATATCTACATGAAGCTTGTGAGTGAGGGGTATATGGACAATGTGGTAAACCTATAGGGCTTAAGAAAACTATTCAATTGGGCACCTTTGGGAAATTTCATTTCTAAGATGAATTTAAATTATACCTTATCTTAGCATTTTCCAGCATAATGACAATAAGTAGGAGACCACAAGTCATCTGGAAGGGCCAGGGAAATAATAAATGGGTCAACATCCAGAGGCAAAGATATGTAGACGTCAAAGACACGGGAGCCAGGCTTGGTCGGAGAATATTATCTTAATGGATGAGAAGATGAGTAAACAGTTTGTAAGAGGATGCTTAAGGATATGTATGTATTTATGGAAAACGCTATAGTGCAAGGAATTGTGGACAGCAATAGGTAGAGAGAAATGATCTCAGAGGACCTCCAGTAGGTTAAATAGGCCGGCCAGAAATACTCAGGGCTCAGACTCTGAGAGGGGCTGGTTATTTAATGGTGGGGGAAAGGAGGCCTAAATTCCCACGGGAGTGCTCATGACTGCCAAACAAGGACAAAGAGAAAAGAAAAAAAAACAAGATGTAGCTTTCAATCAAGAGGGGGTAGTGAACGTGTCCTCCCCAACCTGAGCACCCTGAAGCCTGGGGAGAAAGGAAGGGAGCAGCCCGCTGGCTTGGAATGTTAATGGGAAGTCCAGGAACAGGGCTCTCTGAGCCTGCCTCTTCCACGAACACTCTATCACCTCTTCTCTCAGTTTCCTCACCAAAAAAATGAACGGGACACGTTAGATTCCATCATTGTACATTTTTCTACAATTTTCATGTTTTTCTAGGAGGCTTTGTAAATTTTTTTGAAATGTTTAAACATCAGGTCAAAGCAGCTATAGGAGTTAACAGACGGACTCCCAAACGAGTGGCTGTATCCCTTCCCAGAAAGTAGTAAAGGAATGAGGCTCACTTGGCTTCCAAAGAAACACCTACAAGTAGGAAGCACATCCAGGAACCTGATTACAAGTCTCTCTGGGTCTGAGGGTCTGAGGCAGCACCCCTCCCCACATCAAATGCATGAACATTTCTGTGGCTACATCTCTGAATATCCACACTCTGCAGAGCAGATAGACAACCAGTGGCCAAGTCAGGTTTTGCTATCACATGAGTTAAATAAAAGCTTTCAGTTTTAGAATGTTTCAGATTTTGACATGGTGAGTCTTAATAGTATTACATAGCTTTCTCATTGAAAAAAAAGCAGCAAATTGGACCCCAAATGTTTGTTATAAACTTATGCAGAAAAGAGAATCGCAAAATCTTCACCGGTGATCTCCCAGCAGAAGGCGATTTCTAAAAGCCAATCAAGCCCAGAGCAGACACAGCAGGAACGACACAGCATTTCCCACCAGCCAACCAAGTAATAATATTAGGTTGGTACAAAAGTAATTGTGGTTTTTGTAATTATTTTTAATCTTTGAAACCACAATTACTTTTGCACCAACCTAATATTAAACACCGTCTGTGTATAAAGCCTTGTGCAGAGTCCTAGGGAGGTACTAAGACATACAAGACACAATTCCAGCCCTCAAGAACTTAAAAGTCAATGGGGGCAAGAAGGTAAACATAAATCATAGAATGTTGAAAACGGAAGGGTTTTCAGTTTTCAGAAGCTAATCCATACCATACTTTAGAAATGATGGAAACAAGGTTCAGAGAAGTCCAAGGCCTTGTATAAGTTAGTAACAGGCAGGCGGTTAACGGCAGGCAGAGATCACCATCTGGGTTTGCTAACTGTTCTGCAATGCTCCTTGCATAAAAGCACATAATCATTGCCAATTTAGTGATGAAATTACAAAAGGAGTAAAAGATCCCAGCTGAAGTGGTTTGGGTCAAATACATCTTTGCAACAAAGATGAACGCTGACTTTTAAAAGGACTTTGGCTTGGGGAGCCAGCAAAGCAGATAAGGGCCCTCCAGGCAGGGAAATAAATGAGGTACGGGATGGGCGTGTTGATGGCAGGTTAGCCAGCCATGTGGATTAGGCTCTGGTTAGGATACAGGAGGAGTCGTTGGAAAAGCAGCTAAAAGCGATGTGTGGAGAGCTTGAATGCCAGAGTGAAGACTCAACAATTATGTCCTGAGGCAGCATTTCCCAATCTTCTGCCTTCTGACTGCATGGCTTGTGGTGGCTGCCCATTACCCTTGTGAGAAGAGACAGAGCCTAGTGGTTTAAAAGTGTACACCATAGGGTCAGATCTTCCCACTTGAATACAGCTCAGATGCCAACTGTGTACCTTGAACAAGCTGCTTAACCTCTCTTTTAGACTCAGTTTACTCATTTGCAAAATAGAGATAATACAAGTACCTCCCTCATGAGGGTTAAATGAAAGAGCATGCTTACTGCACTGAAAACGGTACCTGGTATTATAAGTACTCAATATGTGTTAGATGTTGTTAACCTTTTTATTGAAGTTAAATTTTTAGTTAGATACAGAGGGTGCCAAAAATATGTATACACATTTTATGAAAGGAAAACTGTATTAAAATTGTAATACTCAGTGGACAGGTGTCTCAGTTGGTTAGAGTGCGAGCTCTGGGCAATGGGGTTGCCGGTTCGATTCCCACATGGGCCAGCAAGCTGCGTCCTCTGCAACTAGCATGAAGACAAGGAGCTGCCGCTGAGCTCCTGGGGGGCCAGATGGCTCAGTTGGGTAGAGTGCATATAACTAAGATTGAACAACAGCAACTGTACTTGGAGCTGAGCTGCGCCCTCCACAACTAAGACTGAAAGGACAACAACTTTACTTGGAGCTGATAGGTCCTGGGGGGAAAAAGTTGTAATGCTCAATATATACCAACAACGAAAGATGCATACAAGTCACGTTTGACTTCTACAGTGACAAGAGGTGCTCAAAGTAGTTACCATCAGTGTCCAGACTCTTCTGATTACAGCAAACTACTACTTGGGCAACGTAGACATAAGTGTCCACTTGTATACATTTCTTTTGGCAGCCCCCATATGTACCATAGCCTTATCCTAAGTAATAATATCCATGGAAATCATGGGCTTCTTGTGACAGTCATGGTTTTAATGATACACATATAACCAGAGATTAAATCAAAAGTCTTAACTAAGGCACCAAGTACAACAGTGCTGATGTTCCCCAGCAGTGTGAGAGGCTTCAACAGAACCACTCTGGAAACTTGATTTCTGACCCTGCACATGGGAGGACAGCATGGACTGGCATCTGACCCCCACCCAAGACGTCCATGGTGTGAGACACAGGCTGCCCGTCTGCTATCCGAGCCACAGGAGATGGCTGAGCTGTGGGGGCAGAAGGGCGTCAGCAAGCACTGCCAAGTTCACTGCACCAAAAAATATGGGACTGTTTCCTTGGGCTAATATGGCCACATGCAGGAGAGTGTTGGTATTAATATAAGGTCAGAGCACATCTTGTCCAAGAGAGCCCCTTGGTCAGACTGAAGGACCTTAGCCAAAACTGGCTGAAGGTGAATCACTGGATTTTAGGGGCTGAGGAAAGAATTATAATCTAGAATAGAGGATAATTTGCTCTCTTCAGGACAACTAGAAGTGAACAATCCCAGCAACTGAGGGCAGAGCAGGGGAGTCTCTGAGAAACCATAAACATGACCACAAGAGAAAGAATCAGCATTAAATACCCGCCAGGCCCAAGAAACTGGAAAACAACAGTGCTGGCCAAGTGAGCATTTTCCTGTCCTTCCCAGCCCAGTTACAAAGGACTAGACATATTAAATATTTACTTGTGACTTAAATTGACCACAGGAACTGCTACTACCTAAGAATGACCCGAGAAGGTATGGAGCCTAAGTTTTCATCCTAGGGCAAGGAAAGAGCTAATCCCACCTAATAAACATTAAGGGACAGTGGGAGACAAAATTAAGTCGCTTTATGAGCACATCCCAATGAGTCATGTTTCTTTACACTCATTAGAAACATGGCTATTAAAATGGAATGTTTGTCCCTATACCAACTAAAATCATCTCTCATATTCCCATTGGTATGATAACTACCATCAGAAATAACTAGTATAGGGCAATAAGGAACTAAGGGAAAAAAGCAAGGCAGGCAGGGACAGAAAAAATTGGTTGTGAGGGTGGTCACTGAGAACTCATTTGCTCCTCAACTTTGAATATGATAAAATGAAAATAGGAGATTGTATCAATGGATAGCCGAGGGTCCTTGGATAAATGGCTTTGTTCAAAGGGAAATCCAGATGACCCACTTCCATGAACTGAGAAGCTGTGACTCCCTGAGTTCCTAAGCTGAGCGTAGGGTATGATCTCGCTTTCCAGGCAGAGCAAGAGCAGCAAAGAGGAGGCTTGCTCTCAGTCACTGAGTCACGTGGAAAGCATCAGCCAACATTCTCAAGTGCTGGAGCCCTGGGGGGATCCTGGGCTGAACCAGGCCCCGGAATCTGCCAAATACAAGTGCAGAATATAAAACACCAATGTACAACTTCTCTGCTGCCTTCGCTTGGGGACAACTGGGGACAGCTGAGGGGAGTATGAAGCTTAAGTTTTAAGACAAGATATAACGGGTGCTCCCCATGGTTTAGGATATGAAGAGTACAGACCTCTCAGCTGCCCCCTTTGAACAGTCAAAGGTAGGATGACCCGACCCAGGGCCCCTCACAAGAAGGGATTTACTCCCGCTCTGGCTTTATCCCTTAGCTTCCAATTTGGCTTCTTTCTTCTGGGGTTTCTCTTTCAGTCTCTGCTCTCCCAGCTCTGACTTCCTACAGTTCCAGACCAGCTGAGTTATGCCCGAGAAGGGACCAAATTAAACAGATTTTGTTGGATCATCCAGCATTATCACTGGAAGAGATATTAGAGAATCTCTTCCAACATTCTTATTTTACAGATAAGGAAACTAAAGGCCCAAAGACTCATGTGACATGCCCAGAGTCACTGAGCTGAGACAAGAATCCAAGTCACCTGACCCCAGCACAATGCTCCATTATATGCCATCGTGCTAACTCCTAAAGTGTGTCAGCTCCTTTTTCCAAGCCACCATCTCAACCTTCATTCTTCTTCCACAGACACCTCAAAATGGTAGAAGAGCTTCATCAGGTTTAACTTGCCTGGAACAAACAAGGTTGGAAGAGATGAGAATCGTCTCAACGAACTAGCTGGTCACCTTTGAAAGGAGTAATCAATGGCCA
This sequence comes from Rhinolophus hipposideros, assembly GCF_964194185.1. Taxonomy (NCBI): domain Eukaryota; kingdom Metazoa; phylum Chordata; class Mammalia; order Chiroptera; family Rhinolophidae; genus Rhinolophus; species Rhinolophus hipposideros. The sequence goes on from NC_138051.1 coordinate 73,308,902, forward strand.
CAAATACTTTCACAGAAGAACGGGAGAGTATAATAATTGCTCTACTTTGTAGAGTGTACCTAGGACCCAGAGTCATGATCAGGTCTCCACAGATGGGCTGTAATTATGGGCAGGGGAAGGCCCCGAACCTAGGTTGGAAGATGAGGACTGGAGTCAAGAATCTGAAAAGATAAGCTACTATGACTAGTGGCAATAGGGTAACAGAAAGAAAAAAAATGCTGCCCAGACAGCCTGTTAAGCATGAGAAAAAAAACTGGCATCAAAAGGAAATGGGGTTTATGAGATACATCTTATGCCAAGCAGAAAGTCTGTTCTCCTTACAGTAACTCCCAGGCCATCTGGTCTACTTCCCCAATGCAGGGTACCGACCTTTTTCTTCTTCCCAAACATTCACTGGAATGTTTTTCAAATAAGAATCTGGACTTCCACCTCCTTTTTCACTAGCTGTATTTAATCCAGAGCAGCTCTCCGTCTCGTAGCTTAACTAATACTACCGCCACTTTTACCATCTCGCCAACATTTGCTCCATCATGTAATACATAGAACACAATAGAATCAGACAGATCTCAGTTCAAATCGCAACTTGGACACCTGCTAGCTGTGTGACATGTGCAATCACTTTATCTTTCAGAGCCTCACTTTTTCCAGCTGTAAAATGGGGATAATTAATAGTAGCTACCTCATTGCTGTGAGAGAAGGAGAATATATGTGAAGTGTCTAGACCAATGCCTGGCATACAGTAAGTATTCAATAAATGATGGTTGTCATTGTTATTATTGCTATGATCACTGAAGACTGCTGAAGCTCCATTTGCGGAATTAAGGCTCAGAGAGCCGAAATGGGTTGTCCAAGGTCACACAGCAAGTCAGGAAGTGATCCCAGATTTCTTGATTCCAGAAGCTTTTGCCAATCATCAGTTCCTATGCAAATGACATCATTGCCCAATGACCTAGAAATCTAGGTATCTGATCATAGCCAAGTACCACTGCTGATGATTTAATAAGCAATCACCATGTGCTAGAAACTCTGCAGGCTACATGTAAGCTTTAAGGCATCTCCAGATCAGTATAGGACAGTAATCTCCCTTTTTATGGCTGGCAAAAATCCAATTACAAAACAAAAATGTGGAGTTGCTGCTTGTGTCGTCCAGTGATGATTAATATTTCTGGTCCATATTTAAGAAGGTAGATGAAAGTAATACGAATGCCCTGGATGCCTTATTCCTAGCTTTGGAAAGGCGTTTTTGTTTAGGAATGAGAGGGAGGGAGGGTCCTAGAGGATAGGGACTAAAATGGGGTCTGGCCAAGGATAGCTATGAAAAAGAAGACCAGGGCTAGCTAAAAAATAGGTCCTTATCATTGCTCCAAAGAATGGCAGTTATTGTCTACAAGGTGGGCTTCCTGTTGCACCAGGGCCTGTCCCTCCACTGACGGTACAAGCAACAAAACCATGGAGCCCCAGGAAGCACATTTTATCTCGAAGCATGAATCATCGCTCAGAAGCCCAGCAAAGAATCCTCTCTTTGTGGCCCTTCAATCTCCTTCTTGGCTGGCATCCCTAGCTCCTCGGGGCTAGTGTCAAGGCCTTACGAAAACTCAGGGTGAGTGACCTTTCTGATGAAAACAGACCATTTCAGAAACTCATGTGATGGGGTGCCTCCTAAAAACTGAAAGGAAACAATGTATGAATGAACCAGTTAGAAGGCATTCATCATTCAAGTGTAACTGCAGAAGCAGTCAGAAATGGCTAACCCAGTACATTCTGAATGCAGGGCTTCTGGAGTGAAGGGAATGGCAGAAAGTGCACTCTGATTAGGCCCTCTTATCTATTAGATTTCCCTACATTAAGTTAGGATTTGACAATGCAAGTCTTATTTTTTTAAACTGATGGTCTTCTAGAGGATGAAGTCTGCCCATGTAGACTGTGTGCCCTAATTTCAAGGACGCTGTCCTTTCTACAATACCCGCCACACTGGGAGCCATCGGCCCTGAAAGGGTATCAGGCTCCCTGTTGGGGAACCAGCACAGTGAAGGATAATGGAGAGCTGGATGTTCAGAAACAAGAATTGGCAATGACTTTGGTTCCTCCTCACATGGCCACACTGGATGGTAACCGACCCCAAAGCAACAACATCAGTAGAGGGTGGAACCATCCTTCAGAGGAGCTAAGGACCAAAATCATTCTGTGACCTTTACCCCACTAAATTTATACAGAGGGGAACTAAGGTTAAAATGAACTCTGAGGACAGCCTTAGGGCAGAGGAGAGCGGGAGTCCACACCTGCAGGATGGATGTAAGCAAAAGGAAGGGAGCAGGCCATGCTTTTTATCTGGGAATGTGACAGATTACATACGCAGCCTCAGGTTCTATCTATGGATGTGAGTTGCAGGGGTTGAAAACCACTTCCTTTTCCTTGAATCACATCAGCATGGAGCATTCCACAGCTCAAAGTCTGAGGCAAATGTACATCTGAAACCAAGCACTTGGGTGCCTAAATTCTAACAGCACATCTTTACCTCATAATGAAAAAGTATAACCCCTAGGTCTCCTGTGTCTAAACACTCTTAAATCCCAGAAAAGGAAAATTTCCCCAGACATTCACACCCACCACAGCCAGTGTGCTAACTCTCAATGTGACTCAGTTTCCCTCAAGGGAACTCATAACCAAACGTGCCACCTCTTTGTCTTTCCCCAGAAATCAGCTTACACTTTAGTTTTCAAATACAAAGCCTCTGGTTTCTGAGAGGTAGTGGGGGAGTCAACAGAAGACCTGACCAGAAAAGCTAAATGTCTTCCTACTCAGAACATCAGAATCCCTTCCAACATTCCCTCCTTAGCCAGGTGTTGCCACAAAGGGAGCTGAGAGTTTGCCAAGTCAGAAATTATCCACACCTTAAAAGGAATGTTCCTGCAATGAAAAAATAAAACCCAAACTACCTTGTCTGTAAATTGGGGGTGAGGGGAGGAGGGAGGAGGAGAGGAAAGGGATACAAATTTGAAAACAGCCAGGCTATGTGAGGGTTAGATTTCCCTTTGCTCAAGGACAGCCAGATCTGATATGGCTTCTGATAAGACCAAGCAGCTTCACTTTACTACCCTCACCCAGGTCTCAATTTATAACATCAGTGTCCCCAACATCATCAGAGACCCTTCTCAGAGCTTGCAGGGTGACCATCACTAACATCCAGACTGGACACCGTCTACCAGGAAAATCTTACTGGGAAGGAGCTCTAAGACATCAGGAGAGCAGAAGCAGAAAGACACTTGCTGCCCAGGTGCTGCAGCAAGGGCCTTTCTGATTAAAACACATACTTTTAAAACCAACACTGAGTTTTCCCAGTCACACAAGCTGTAATTTAGCCCTTTCCCCAAAAACGACACCTTTCCCTTTAGAAACAATACGTAAATCTGATATAAGAGAAACAAACACAGTGTAAGACTTCCTAACTCATTTAATATTTTTTATTCAAGGACCTGAGGCTCTTAAAATCACCTTACAAATGTAAAAAGTCATGCCTCATCACTTTCAAAGAGGGAATCAAATGGAGTATTATTTTCCCATCTTCCAGTCAGCACATTTGAGGAACAATCCATGGAAAATCCCCTTGTCACACCATTGGGGGTGGAGAGGTGAGATGTCAGTATCATTATGCTCAGCCCTGAATGAATAGCTTGGGATAAACCCAGTAGGGGCTGAGCAATAACCATTCATCTCTGCCCATTTAGAAGCAGGGCTGGTGATGCTCTCTGGTCAAGCACCTGCATCTGACTTCAACCACAAGTTCCAGGACCACAGCTCTGCAACTCAGGTGTTTCTTTTTCTCCTGTTACCCCTTAGTAGTCCTGGAACCTCCCTCACTTCTGTACCTTTCAGTGGTCAAAGTCAACACTAAGTCAGCTTGCCATGTTCCTCCACGAACTAGATATATAAGTTGGTCCAGCCACTGTCTCCCCAGTTACCCAACTCTGTCCCCAAATACAAAGCGTTAGGGAGGAGGGCCAAGCCTCATCTCCGCCCACCCCTCCATGCTTCTACAGCAAGGTGTCCTGCAGACCCACCCCTGGCCCAACCACTGTATCATTAGCTCATTCACAGGAACAGGCAGGAGAGTCACCCAGCAGTCCAGCTACTCCACTCCCACCCCCGCCCCAGTACCTTCTGTCTCCACAGGCAAGCAGACGTAGCTCTGCCTTGCAAAAACCCAACTCTTAAAAGGGCTGTCCTTTCTAAGAGAAAGAAAGGCAATGGGCAGTCCTACCACAGGATGGAAGCTGGTGGTCACATACAAATGGCTTAGATCTGGAGGTACCTCATTCCTGGAGACACAAGGTGCTGGGACCTGGGACCTAGCCCATTTGTTTTCTAAAGAGAAAGACACTGTACTACCCTCAGGGCAGGCCATTCAGCCCTCCGCCTGACCCTTCTTCCTGGTTATAGCAAAGAGAAAACCCAGGCCTTCTGATGACCGGAGTCTGAAGGCCAGAGTAACAGCTAATTTGTTACTATGTGCTGAGAACACATGAAAATTGAGGAGCAGAGCCCCTAAGGTTACACTTGTCCAGCTCCTCTAGGCCCTGCTCTTTTCCTCCTGGGAGGGCATGAAGCGGCATCTGAACAACTTGCCACCTAGGCTCTGCAACCAAACATCACCCCAAGAAAACTGTAGAGAAAGAGGGAGACAGTCCTGAGAAGGAAGAGAAGGGGTCAGTTTCTGACTGGGCATAGAAAGAGGGAAAGGAAGACACCTGGAAAACAGGCCAGTGTCTCCTTGCCCTTGCCGGTGAACAGGGATATAATGGCCCCCATCCCAGGCCTGCCTCTCCCACTGAGGACAGGACATCAGAGAGGGCAGATGGAGAGGGGGGAGCCAGGGGGCTGGGCCGGCCCCCAGGGTATGCCATCACCTAGTCCACCATCACCTAGTTTTTCCATGCACCCAGGAAAGAAAGACAGCAGGGTCATCTTTGCACGGTTCCTTCCCCTTCTGGAAAGTCCTCAGCCTCAAACTCAGGAGGGTCTGTGGTTCCCACTCCCAAGCCCTGGCTCCCTAGTTTCCACCCAGACTGGCGCCCCGCTTCACCCTCCCGAGGCGCCTAAGGGTTGCTCTCTGCTAGGAGGAAGGGAGTTGTCAACCTTCTGCTGCCGGAGACCCAGGTTGGTCCCTTCCCCTCGCTTCTCCCCGATACCCCTTTGTTTCAGGCGGGGAAAGTTGCCAACGAGCACCCCTTCCCCAACACGCCCCCCTGTGCGCCCATCCCCCTCGGGGAATCCAAGCGCGGGCACACCATCTAATCAGCGGCTAGCTCTGCAGCCGGGGCAGCCGCTTCGAAACCGAAAGCAAAGAGGAAGCGGGAAGGGGCAGGGGCCCCATCCCGGTCGCCGGGTGGTCCCCATCACCACCATCGCCCGCGACCCCCGCACTCGGCGCTGCCCGCCCCGCGGAGCCGCCTCTCCGGGCGGCGGAAAGGCCTCTCTGCGGGCATGGGGGCACCTACCAGTGCGGGGTCGCGGCCGCCGGCAGCGGCAGGGCAGGGCCGGCCGCCTGCCGGGCGCAGGTGCGGCCAGGAGCGCCGTCAACCGGGCTCGCTCCCGCTGCTCCTCCCGCGCCGGGACTCCGGGCGCTCTCCTGCGCCGCCTGCTCCCCGCCCCCACGCCCGGCGCTCAGCTCCCCCCTCCCGGAGTTGCCGGCCGGGCCTCCCCCACACCGCCGGGCCTCCCCTGCCGCTTCTAGTACAGCATTGTGAGTCGGCGCCCGCCACGGTGGCGCGGGGGCCAGGGGACTGCAGCCGCCGCTGCCCGGGCCGGACAGAGTCCCCGGCGGCGGCGGCGGCGGCGGCGGCACTCACCCATAGTACGGATGCGGTGCAAACTGCACATGCTCGCGTCTGACAGGCGCCCTGCCTCCCGCCCTGCTTAACTCCTTGCTTGCCCTCTCGCTCGCCGCGTGCGCTACCCCGCTGACCCCCAAGCCTCCCACAGCCGGGAGTCTGCCCTGCCCCGGGCGCCGGGAAGCGCGCCCTCTGCCTGAGCCGCTGCGCAGGTGGCTGCAGTGCAGAGCTCCTAGGCCCTCCCGACCCCTGCCAAACTACCTGCATTTGAGGTGTCTGCAGGAGCCGGGAGGAGAGGGCTAGCCGGGTCCCCTCACCCCCGCGCTTGTAGGAGTTGTGGGGACTGCGTGTACAGCATCCACTGTGGGTATCCTGCAGGTTCCGGCTAACCGAGGGCCATGGGCCACATAGCGTTGCAGACCAACTGTGTGCCAGCATGGTGTTCTGTGCGGTCTATCCATGGAAACTGCCCTGCAAGATTGTTTTCAGTAGCCTCATTTTCAAGGTGGAGAAACTGAGGCCTATGGAAGTTAAGGAGTTCGCCTAAGGCAAAGCCTGAACCTTCAACGCCCACAACTTGGTTTATACCGCAAAGATTAAACAGATGTTCTTTGTGAGGTCAATCTAGATTCTTCTATTGGGAGGTGGAAAAATATTGGATGTCATCTGGAAAGCCTGGAGATTCTGGAGTATGGAAGGTGGGAAATCCCTGACCGAGGCCCCTAAGACGGGGCCTAGGTCCTGCAGAAAGGCTACTCAGGGAATGGGAATGCAATCCAACCCCTATCCCCCACGCCAAGCCTGGGTCCTGCGCTGGGTGCCACAGCCAAGAGGAAAGGACATTTTAAAAATTTGTAATGCCTCCTGGAGGTGTCCTTTTGTAAATAATCCGTCCAGAGGGGGGCGCCCTTTTCCACTTCTCACACAAACCCTGTGTGCCTAGGCCTGATCTGAGAGGTGTGATGGCTGCTTCTCTCCTTTTTACCACATGCCCCACTAACAAAGTTCTCAGAGGTCCAAGGAAGCACGGAGTCTTCTAAGAAAAGGAACCTGAGGTTCATCCAGCTGGTCTTGCCCCACTCTGGGTGAGAGGCTGAGCTGCTTTCCTGCTGATGAGGTCATGGGTCTTCCACCAACCTCCCTATCCTGGCGAGGATATTCAAAGGTGCATCCCAAATTAGCGATGGACAGTGTGGACCAGGAGTTCTAAGCCCATCCCATACACACCCTGTTCTGAGGGTAGCTGAGTCATTCTTTCCAGAAGGAAAGCACTGGGGTTCAATGGGGGCAGAAGGAGTTATGCTGTACAAACCAGTATAGGAAGTACATAGCCATATAGTGCCAGGAGCAAAATTTCTTAGCTTTCCTGAGTCAGTTTCCTCCTCTGTAAGATGGAGATAACATTGCCCATTTCGTAAGTATATTTTGTAGACCCAATGATATAATACATATACAGGTCTCAGTTCCTAGTCGGCCTTCCGTAACAGGTAAGTGTTTCCTATTGGGAGTAAGGCAAGGAGGGGAGAGAAAAACTCAGGGCTATGGTGAGGCAGTTGGGCGGTCCCCAGAACACTGTCAAAGAGGGGGGAGATAGCCCCCTCTCAGGAACACCTTGGCAAGAAGTGGCTTCAGTTAGTCTGGCAACAAAGGCCACCTGTGGAAGAGGAACCCGTGTGCCCCCTTGTCTTGGAGGCCCAGTTTTCCAGCTCTGGTTCTCAATCTGTGGCTGGCAGCTAACTTGGCTCCCTCCCTGACTGTGGGAGGCAGCATTGTATAGAGGAAAGCATAATGGGCTGGAAAGGCAGAAGATCTGAATTCAGGGAGACTTACCCACTAGGCACAGTAGGTTCAGTTCCTAGTGTCCACAGTCTTTTTAAGGTCCACAAAAATGTTTGAATTTCTTTTAAAATCAGAGACAAAGAATAAATTTTAGGTCTAGGAAAATATTTTCCTATATATAATATTAGTATTTCCATCCTTAATATAGAAGCCATAATATACAGAAGCCAAAATACCAGTTACAGAATCAGAAAGAAGGAAGAGTTAAGAAGTAAGGCACAGGACTTGGCATCAGCCAGTCTCTACTTTATCCAGCTTTCCCATGGACTTAACTCCGTGATCTGGGTTTTCCTCATTCCTAAATTAGGAATCATTTTTTCGTAACAAAAATTTATATAATGCCTTCATGTCTTCTCTCTTTGGATAAGACAGCTATTTTTAACCCCATTTTATAAATGAGGAAATCAGAGAGATTGTATGGTTTGATCAAGGTTATATTGCTAGTAAAGGCAGAATGCAGTTCAAACTCACGTCTTCTGGCACTCCATGCAACGTCCTTTCCAACTGCACCTGGAAGATTTCAAATAAGATCAAGTGTGTGCAGGGCAGAGCAGTCTGCAGCAGAAGCAGAACTAAAAGTAGCACCTGTAGCAAGGAGTGGTCCCCTGGCTTTTCACTCAAAGAACGCTGAGATATGCATACAGTGCTGTGAGAATGGGTGGGGAGGCACAGTAATAGTGCTTTAGTAATTCAAGTACAGGCTCAAGGTGGAGAGCCATGGGACAAACCAAGCCCTGTTGTACTAATACATGCCTAAGGAAGCCAGCCCCTCCTTTACCTTCTTGTCTTATGAAAGCGATCTGGATTCAAGTTCAGACTGCACATCCTAGCCAGATGGCTAAGGTAGTTTATTTAACCTGTCTGAGCCTATTTCTCATCTCGAGAATGGAAATGGCAATAATACCCAACCCCATGGCTGTTTGAAGCATAAATAAGATAATTCATGTTAGGTCTTTAGCATAGTGCCAGGCACACAGACATAGTGAAAAGTCCCTGCCACAGTAGGCAGTTAGTGGTAATCCTCGTCACATCTCTCTTCTACTACCAAGCAGGGAAAAAGAGAGTCTTTCAAGTGTCTCTGTAGTCTCCAAAATGCCTTGAATATAAGTTCTTAGCCATATTTTCTGAAAGGCAAGAATTTTCCTGCCCTTCTACAAAGCAAACCATCCATAAAGGGGTGCTCTTGTCCACTGTAAGTAATTTTCTTGATGACTTTCTAGATACGCGTTAGTGAGAATTGGTTCCCACAAGTCAGGGCAGATGTAGGTCATGAGGGCGATTTCAGTGGAGGCACTGGGCCTGCTGCCAGATCAGGAAGGACCTGGTAGGGAGCTGGAGCACGGAATTTGGGTGCCAAGACAGAACTATGTATAGTCTGCCCAGATGCTGTGATAGGAAAAGAAGAGGTGAGGTAAAAGAGAAAGTATTGAAGTCAAAGTCAATACTTTGAGTTTGGAACCATTTGGACCAGGTTTATAGGGAAACAAACTGGTGAGAGAGAACTGGGGGAATCCCCAGGAAACCAATCTTCTCTAACAAGCATACAGAAACCTTTCTTTCCCTTGAAAGTCATCAAGGAAATCACTTATGGTGGACAAGAGTGACCGCTTTATGGGTGGTTTGCTTTGTAGAGGGGCAGAAAAGTTCTTGTCTTTCAGAAAATATAGGCATAGTCTTAGCAGTAAGAGAGTAGGTCAAGGTAGTCTGCTGGAGTTTGAAAATGGGGGAGTCTCTTTGTGACAGCCCCTTTCTTGGGAATAGCAATGAAAGAGACATAAAGAGCCTAAGGAGTGTGAATCTGTTTCATTTAGGATTCTTTGGTTGTGGACAACAGAAACCAACTTTAGCTATTTTAAGTCTAAAAGGAATTTATTGGAAGGATATGATCAGGTGACTCATGGATTTCAAGGGAATGCTGGCAAAACAGACTTGGAAAGGGTAGGACCATAATAGCTTTGGGAGCCCAGGTAATGTAAAAGTCAAATTTGACTAAGTTGAGTCATGCATCTACCTTGGCCAAGGAAAGGCTGGCAGGATACCCTGACATAAGCTCTGCTAGCACCCCATATCACAATTGAAAGGTAAACAGTGAAAAAGAAATCAAAATGCTGTTACCAAAGGAAGAGAAAGACTGCTATGCAGCCCCCCAAAAGGGAATGTCCATGACATGGGGGAAGCAGGCAGCATAGTGTATCCCTGACTCAGTGTCCCTGTAAGGGACTGGGCTATGAGAGAAGGTGAAGGGAGAAACACATAAGCCTTGAGAAAGTAGCAGGAAGCGCTGAAAAACACCAGAAAGGAAGGCATAGGTGGGTGAAGAGAATCACTGCTGGTGCTGGGACCTGTACAGAGCTGGAGAGAGGTAGACGTTTTATGATCTTTGAACGGGTGAACAGTGATATGGAAAGCAAGTGCAAAAGGTTGTTAAGGAAGTTCTTGAATGTTTACAAGGGCACCTCTGAGGAACAAAAAGAGGTACCAGCGGAGGGGAAAGAGGTGTTAGGCTCTGGGGAAATAGTCAAGTTGACTGCAGGTTTATCAGAAACTTTGCTTGTCCATCTGTCTATAGGGGAAAGGGGAATGTACTTTCACCGACCTCACAAAAGAAGGTGTGTGTTCCTATTCTGGGAATATTTAAAAGTAATGTCCGCTCTCTTTTTTGTCATCAAAAGGAGAATGCAGTAGATAAGGACTATGCAGTATTCATGAACACCTTGGGCCTAAAAATGATGAACTTACCATTCTGTGATGATGTGAATTCATCCATAAAGCATTAAGACATTGATGTGTGTGCACTAAGACAGCCCTGAAAGTTAGTGCCGTTTCAAGAGACAGGTGGTAGATTAAGGGAGTGGGGGGAGCCAATGCTAAAAGAAATCAAAGTGAAAATATGAACATATATTGAAACTACACTACTTCATACTTCAAAATGTAAGTTTAACTGTGAGGGTTGTAAATTTGGGAATGGGGGTAGAGTTGATTATGAAACTTGGGAATCATGGGGAGAGCCACCCCCACTCCCCAGCTGCTCTCATTTCCAACTCAGCAGTCAGCCCAGGTGCTGGGCAAATTTGAAAGAATTTCTGCCCTGGAGATTAGAAACCAAACTCCAGGCTGGTCACCTCCCCTCTGTGCCTCCCTTTGCCAGGATACAAGGAGCTTAGTGGTCTGAGGAGGGACAAAGGGGTATTGTTAAGGCAAGCCCGGTTATGAGAAAGCTTTGCAACTAAAAGCTTTTATGCTGCTATCTAAGCCATTCTGCCCTGGGGGTGGGGGTAAAGCGGTGGAGGTAAAGCGGTGGAGGTGGGGGACACTGTGTGACTGTCCCAACTTCACTATATCAGTTCAAAGAAAAATTTCAGACAGACGCAGTGATTGCACAAGGATATCTGGGGACTTGGCGACATTAATAGATTAAGAATTTCTATCACAACATCTCATCCAAGTTCCAATTTCTGGCCCCACTATAGGTCCTGGGATGGATTAGAGTGAAAACATCTTTCTTTTTGTAGCTCTGAGTCAAAAGTTTTCTCCCACAGGAGCTGGCTGAGAGGTAGCCAAGCTTGGGGTGGGGGGACGGGCGTGGGGGCGCAGGGGCAGATTGCATCACAGAGGGTAGGATAAAACCTGTTTCCAATCTTTGTAGCCTCCTCATCTTGGCCCTTCTAGGAAAACTGCCACCTTCAGGAAAGGCTGCATAAACCCGAAGGATTGACGATCCCAAGGACTCTATTTTATCTGGGGAATTAATTCACTTGAGGTGTCCTATTAGTCTCAGTTGATAATTAATTAGTACGTATATATTTAGTGTCTTCTCTTCCCTAGTACTGCACCATTGTGAGAACTGGACTCCTGACTTCAAGGAACTTGTTACTCAATTCAACAACCATTAATGTACCATGTACTGTGATTAGGGTCATACAGGTAAAAAGATTGAGACTTGAGCATATGGATATGAGAACAATCCACAGTGGTCTATAACAAAACATTAGCCCACTCTCCGAATGACTGCTTTAAATGCTGCACCTCCCATGTTGTGGATAGTGTATGATTATTTGTGTTCTAGGATGGAGCTGTTTCCATGACCTGGCTTTATATCTACCATACTCTATTTATAAAGTAAATGCCCAGGTTTTGGCTCAAAATTGACCAATATTTGCCAATTTACACATTTCTTTCTGTCAAAAGACTCTTTGCCCTTCTTTCTTGCCCAGAGCCTAGGTTAAGACACAGACCTAGGAAGAAGGCAATGCCATCTTTGGTGGATTTTTCCATATCTATGGGCAATAATGTCAGGTGGTGACCTCTCAGGGAATTCAGTAGAAGAGTCTAGAGACAGGAAAGAAAGAATACTGGGGCTTCCAATGACACAAAGAAAGAACCCAGAAGTGCTGAGTGCTTTGTTCTGGAGCGACATGTCTACATTCAGAGTGCATAACCTAAGAATGAAACTGATTGCTCAGGGGCCTCATCTTGACCCAATAGGTGTCCTTGTGGGCGTCTGCATGATGGAGATAAATACTATAGCATGTCCTTTAGCTTTTACTATTTAAATCCCAATTAGTGTTCTAGGAAGACACTGGGCCCAGTGGGTCCCACTCCCTGTCCTAACTGCTACTTGCCCACCAGGCTGAATAGAGCTGGATGATGTTCCAGAGCTCTAAGAATGTCAAACGAAGTGTCATGATGGTCTCCGGTGCTGCAGTGAAGGAGTGTGGAGGAACATGGGTGGATGTGGAGGAAAGGCGTAAGAGGGAAGGAAGAAGGACTCCAGATTTTCTCCTTGAAATCATTTACTATGCTGTTCCCGCCCAGAACCTCATGAAGTCAAGCCACTGGACTACACCCAACTAGTTTCATGTTCCTTCTTTCCTCAAAAGGAGAGCATGGCCGAACAAACAAATCATTTCCCTTGCAGGATGTAAAATGGGTTTGGATTAGAACTAGGCCCAACTTAACTCTGTTCCCAGACTTGTGTCTGCTCCTTCAAAACCTGGACAACTGCCAGACCACAAGAACATAGTGTATAGTAGGAATCCAGTAACGCTGCTGTGGTCATAGCTTAATTGCTCTGAAGAGGTAACAGAGATCCAGGCAATATCAAAAGCATGTGAGTCCCCTCTGATCTGAACATTGGTCCCCCATTCCCCCAGGTCCCCCACTCCTGAACCAGGCCATATCACTTCCCAGGATCTTAACAAGTTAGAAGCAGTTATTCAGAGGAGTTAGCATTAAACTTGAGGGATGGGAAGATATGAGGGTAAATTCTGGCTCTTTGACTGGCAGATTGTGGCTTTATTGAGTTATTTCTCAACTTCTCTGAATCTCAGCTTTCTACTTTACTGATGGGATCAATACTTTTAAAACATTTTAATAGCATCATTAGAAAAATGATTCATATTCCTTGTAAAATATTTATATAAAATAGAAAAGAACAAAGCAAAAACTAAAAACATTACACTGAATTTCTACACCCAAAGATAAATCACTTTTAATGTTTGGGAAAAATCATATATATATACTTTTGCATCAAATAATCAAATAAGTCATATTATACGTATTTTTCTAGAAATTGTTTCACTTGAAATTAAGTAATAAATATATTTCCATGTCACTCAATATAATTCTTCAACATAAATTTTAATGGCTGCATAGTATTCTATTTTCTAAATGAATCATAATAATAATTAGTAGGTCACAACTGATGGATATTTAGGTTGTGTTTTTTTTCTTTGTTTTGTTAGTATTGCTGCTATAAATACTGAGGACAATACAGTCCTTTCAAGCATCCTTCTCCTAACACAAATTGAGAGAAATATTGAATGATATAGCTGAAGAAAGGACGCAAAAATCATAAAACCATGTCCGTGAAAGCAAGGATTTAGAATGGAAGAAAAGGCCCTAGAAAAATTTTAGTGATCCTTATCTTTTATAAATGGCTTCTAATCTTATGACCATTACTACATATATGTACACTACTATCTCACTGGCTTGAGCGGCAAGTGTATTTAGGGAAATTTTTTATTCTGAATATTCCAATGGATTTATTTCAACATCAACATTTTGCTTTCCAAAAAGAACATGCTCTTGCCAAGAGTATTTTTTCCCCCAGAGATCCTGGGTCCACATAGGAACGATCCCCAGTACCCTGCAGGGAAATTCCTGCTTTCAGGATCAGACCATTCAGAAGACATTTGAGAGTTTCTCTAATGGCCAAAGGGGCAATGTGTAGTGTTCGGAAGGAGAAGCAGCCTCACACAGCAATGCCTACCAGTTTCCTATCCTAGGAATCTATGTGTTCTGCTTCACTGCCTACCACCCTTCTTATGTATGAGAACTGCCTATTGGCTCTACCTTATTCCTTTGGGTGGGCCCCACTCTGTAAAGGGAAAAGGATCAGGATATTCAGAACTTGGAAATGTGGAAATTTCTTTTTGGAAAAGTGATTGTCTATATCACCTCTCTGAAAACTCCAAAGTTCACTTCTACGTGAGCAAAGCTCGCAATATGTGGCCTCCCTCCGTACTCTGAATCCACTGTCTGGTTCCGGCTCCATGTCCCATCACTTTATCTGTGGAGGGACAAAGATGATACTTGACCCACAGCTTGGACTTTCTACAGAAGAGAGTCTTCCTGTCCACTGCTCTTATGGCGTCACTCGGTGAGATATGCCTGGAACAGTACCAAGCTGATGGTCCGTGCACTGCTGGAGCCACGCGTCCAGAGCTAGAAAGGGGGAGAATGTTCTTTCTATCTTTCCCTACTTCACCTTAATCTTTTAATACCACTAAGTTTTCCAATCCCCTTCCCTGAAACTATGCAAAATTGAACAGGAACAAAGTATGCAGAGTTTAAAATCTCCACCCTAAGCAGAACTTAAAGCCCATTAACCACACCTTCTGAGGAGACTAAAGAATGCAGTGGTCCCATCAGAAGGGAGCGGAACTGGCCTTAGGTGTGGATAGGAGTAGAAATGCTGGGACTCAGGGTCCTTTAAGAAAACAAGGCATCCCAGGACTCAGATAGTTACTAGACTTATCAGGATGATCAATTTGTAAGTTATATAAATGTCTAATCACTATGTTGTATACCTGAAACTAATATAATATTTTGTCAACTGTAATTGAATTTTTTTTTTTAAGAAAACAAGCTGTCTTGACCACTAGATGGTGCTGAGAGATAGCGTCGGAGGTCCGGGAAGGTCGATGGTCTTGACCAAGAGACCATGAGAGGGAAGACAGGTTATGTCATCTGAATTAACTAACCCTCCTTCACAAAAAGGAGTTGGCAAAGGGAGCTTCCAAAACAACATGAGTCCTGATTCTTCTTGTAAAACCCACAAGCCTGAGCACGATGATCAGAAGCAAGAGGTGAGGGCCTCATTAGTCAAAAGAGATAACAGACCTACGAGTTTCATGCCAAACCAGAGGGTAGGAGGGTGGAAGAGCTGCCATGGCGATGTCTTCCTGATCTGTTCAGGTGTTTCGTGTCTTCCCTTCTCTGTGAATCCTGAAGCACTTGGTGCACTCATAGCAACCACTCAGCCTGGAAGCACCTTGCAGGGGAATGCAGGTATCCCAGAAGCAAAGAAAACTCACACAGCCTTGTGTGTAGGTCTCCACCCCGGACTCTAGGCCACATTCTGTCAGGTGAAGCAGCTGCTTCAAGGAGGGGAGGCCAAGGGGCACAAAGAGGCCCTACAAGGTCTGGTTTGCCCCGGACTGAGCCACCTATTCCTCCACTCTCTCCTTCCCCTATATCCTGGCCCACAGTTGACACTCCCCAAACATGTCGTAATTGCATGAAAGCAGAACCCTAGCTCACCAGATCTCTCACTCTGTTAGTTCAACTCTGAGATGATCTAGTGTAGAACTGAGGCAGAATCAATCTGGAGGATGAGGTAGAGGGGGGAGTAAGACCCACCTTTATGTCTCTCAGCTTGGGTCTGTCATCACCTGAAGAGATAATATTAATAATAATGGCCAGCATCTACTGAGAACTTACTAAATGCCGGTATTGAGCTAAGTGCCAGAGGTGGGTTTTGAACTCTAGGACCTCAAAGGCCACACACTGTCACCTTGAGAACTCAAGTGTCTGGAGCTGCTCCACATGTGCTGCAGAAAAGAAGCCAAGGTGCCACAACCAGCTCCCTGACTGGCTTGAGTTTCCTTGGCTTCTTAGAACCCCAGAGTCTCTTCCCGCATGAGCTCTCCAGGCTGCTGTAGAGCCAGCCCCCTACTCGGAGCTGGTTCCTGCCCAGTCCCTGGTGTGAGCAGCCATTGTTCCCATCTGTGTGAAAGCTGAAGGAGATAAGACAGCTGGTTTGAAACAAACCATGATGATGTAAGCTGTAAAATGATCTAGAATCCCAGTCAGAAGTTTGGATGTACCCCGTTCTCATTCCCTGAGTTCCTTCAGCTCCCAGCTTCACTCCCATTTCTCTCTCCCTGCCATCTCCTCTCCGCGTCTCCACCTCCATCCTACCGAGCCCCCCTTCTTCTGGCTCTCTCTTGCTTAGGGAGCCCACAGCTGCCCTGGACAGATCATTTTGTACTGACATATGTTATAATTACATCAGCTCTACCCTGTGTTCCTTTCTGGGGCTATTGTTGCTCTCTGAGAAGATCACTGGAGTGTTGGACGATGATGTATGACAAACCAGTCACCACCAGGCACCCTACCAGTCCTAAGGAGCAAGAAAATAGAGAGCCCTGGGCCTGCTGATCCCAATGCCCAGGGCCTGCATCCATATTTTAATCAATGCTCCCAGGATTTTATAACATGAAGTTAGATGTGGAATCACTGCCTACCTTCTCAGTGGAGTCTTTCTCCACCAGGCCCTTCTTCCACCCACTCTTCTTTGTTAGTTTTCAAGCCCCTCGTCTTTGGGCATCTCATCTTACTAGTCCTTTAAATCCTTTATACATTCATTTAATAACATTTTCTAAGTGCCTATAATATGTGAGGCACTGGGGCAGAACCTTTATCTCCACCTTTACAATCACCCTCTAAGGGAAGAATTCTGATTCCTGTTTCACACATGAAGAACCACTGCCCCACCCTCCACCTGGCTCTCTAATTCCAGAGTCCACAGCTACACTGGAAAGATCATTTGCAGTGCTGTATGTGGGAATTGCATCAGTTCTCCTCTGTAATTCCCACTGGGAAGAGCCAGGATTCAATGGCAGGCATGTCTGGTTCTGAAGCCTGTGCCTTCAGTTTATGGTCACACTTGTCACACTTTGTTTCCTTGCGCAATGTCTGGAAAATAGTAAGTACTCCATAAATATTTGTTACTGAGTAACTGAATGAATAAATGAAAGAGTTCAAGCTCAAAGTTAGGACACCCCCCAACACACACACACACAGAATTCTGCCTCTGGGCCACCTCATTTCCTTCCTACCTTGTATCCGGTGCTTCTCTGCATGTCCGATCTCTGTCCTCCCAGCCCTGCTTGGATGGGGACTCTGAGCCTCTCTGACCCAGCCCGTGCTTGCCCTGGGTATTCCCAGAGAGTCAGCAGTAGAAATTGACTCCTAACTTCTTTGCAACCCAAGAGCTACTGAGCTCTGCCCTTGGCTCCTGAGGCAGAGGCTGAGTCAGGACTGGCTCCAGGGCTCCTGGGAATATGAGGACCCCCTCCCTTTCTCTTCTTTCCTCTCCCTCTTTCCCTTTACTTTCCTTCCTACAGCAACTGAGAACCAGGTCCTGAAGGCAGAAGAAGGGGTGCTTGATTTGGGAGGGTTTCAGTGAAGCAGGACGGGTCACTGTGGAGCCCAGGGCCCTCCTCAGAGAAAACAAGTGAGGTTGGGAAGTGAGGTCCCTAGAAAGCCCAGGACATAGGGAAGATGAATCGTCAAACATTTCACCAGTTGTCCTACCGTGTTTCCCCGAAAATAATACCTAGCCGGACAATCAGCAGTAAAGCACCTTTTGAAGCAAAAATTAATATAAGACCCGGTCTTATAGTAAAATGAGTATTATAAGTAAAATATGTATTATAATAAAATAAGTATAATATAAGATAATATAATACCGGGTCTTATATTAATTTTTGCTCCAAAAGACGCATTAGAGCTGATTGTCCGGCTAGGTCTTATTTTCAGGGATACAAGGTAGTTATTCCTGTCTCTCAAGCTATCTTGCATATCTATTGTAATCTTGCAACAAAGAGAACTCCTTGGGAACAGATACCACCTCTGACCTAGTAGAGCAGATACCTGGGACCCAACAGAGTATCTGGTAAACATTAGACCTCCAGCAAATATTTGTTCAAAGAGTCAATAACAAAAGCTACCATTGTGGGGATAAAGGAGAAGTTGAGGGGATTAGAAAGCACAAATCGGTAACCACAGGATTGCCATGGGGATACGAAAGACATTTTGGGGAATATAATCAATAATATTATAAAGATTTTGTTGGGTGTCAAATGGGCACTTGTCTTATTAGGGAGACCACTTCATGGATGGTGTAGATGCCTGACCGCTGCAGTGTACACCTGAAGCTAAAGCTGAATAATACTGAATGTCAACTATAATTTTATATATATATAGTCACAGGATGTGGAGTACAACATAGGGAATAGAGTCAGTGGAATTGTAACAGCTATATACAATGTCAGAGGGGTAGTAGATTGGGGGAGAGGGGTTATCAGTTTGTGAGGGGTGGAAATTTCTAACTACTACATTATTTTGTACACCTGAAACTAATTTTTTAAAAAGCTACCATTTATACAGAACTTATTACATGCCAGACATCCTACTCTCATTGAATCCTTTCGACAACCTTAAAAGTCAAGAATTATCACCATTTTACAAATGAGGAATTAACTCAGAAAACTTAAGCAACTGCCCCAAGGTTACAGCAGCATGTAAGTGGGAAAGCTGGGATTTGAACTAATGTCTGGCCAATTCCAAGGTCCCTATGCTTTCGCATTGTGCTACTCAGGGAACCAAGCACAGACTAGAAGGCTGCTAGATTGACTGTAGGAATTTATTTTTTAACTATTTCAGTCTAAACTATTTGGTGTGTGTGTATACACGCTGCCTTTCCTCTCACCCCTAAAGTGGTTAGTTAGCCTCTCAAGCACTGTAATCAGGAATCTGAGCTCTAGAAGGTAGTTACATAAACACTCCAACTGCCATCAAATCTACACCAGCGGGATGAAAGTACTTGAGAGATCTAGAAATAATCTTTCACTGGCAAAATGAGTGGTTTTCGAAATACAGAGTTAGCCAGGCGATGACCTGGGCCCTCACATGAATGCTACGTAAGAACCAGATAGGCCAACTCCACGAATCCCTTGAGGCAGGTTGTGAGACTTTTTTGTGCCTGCTTGCTAATAAATGTTTTTGTATATTTGGCAGACTTTGGCCTCGGCCATTTTACTATGCCTCTGTAGGAGGTTATAGAAGAGGGGACAAATGGCCTTCATTCACCTCTCATCTCCCATGGTGGCGAATATAAGAACATGACAATCGCCGCAGAGACAAATTGGTCCAGACCTGTTCACAATGGGTGCCCATCCAGGCCTCATCTTCCACTCAGAAGAGAAAGGGAGGCCCTCAGTTTCAGTGACCCAACTGACTCTTTGACTCTGGGAACTTTATGGCTTTCTTCCCTTTTCTGCTTTCAGGCCACTTGTAATTATAAGCTAACATCAATCAGAAATAAGCTGTAGGTGTGTTGGGTACCATTTCTCCATGGATCCTTAAAGGGGTCTGGAGGTCAGAGCCTTTCCAGCAGGCTTCTGAGGTCCCCAGCTCCCACCCCAGCCCTTTCTGCTCTCTTCCCTCTCCTACTGCAGCACCAGCCAAAGGTGGTACCCATGATGGCTTTTTCTTTACTTCAGTTTTACAAAGTTCCCCTCTACTGTGGTGACTCCCTCATAATCCTGCCTTTTCCTCCAACTCTCAAATACTCTGGCCTGAAGGGTAGCTGTGCTCAGGAAATAATTTCTTCACTTTACAACAGGACAAACTGAGGCAGGAAGCAAAGCAATGATGGTTTATCCAAATTTATAGTTGGGCATCTAATAGCATACCTGGAACACTTAAAAGGCAGCTACATAAATGAATGAATAAATGAAGGGAAGGGTGGGAGGGAAGAAGAGAGGGATGTCTGCATCAGCTCTCATTGTCTGCATTTGACCAGTGGCCACAGTTTGACTCTCGGTTTCAGTTGCACAGAGAACTACATAGAAAGTGCCTTAAGACAGAAAGATTGTGGGATAAAGACAGTGACTCAGTCATCCCAACCCTTAATCTCAGGATTAAGTTGGGGTATGCCAGCCTGGAGGTCCATAGGGATTCATCCCTTACGTGAGGTGGCATGGGGGGCTAGTTCAGCGTGACGTAGGAGCCAAGTCTCACTGGAGCCAGAAAAGCTGCCTCTGCTGATTGCGGAGCAGTGGGGAAGGTGGAGGGGACACCAGAATCCCAACCAGAGTCGCTAGAGGAGGTGGACAGGACCTACCTGGACAGCCAGTATGGGGTGGCTGGGGGCAGGGAGAGGAGGTAACATTGGCAAAAGTGGCTGGGGAGACAATTCCTAGCATTAGATGGGAAACTCTGCTCTGCTTGTGAGCATCCCTGGTGGCCTGGTTATTGATTACCTACAGTCCCCACAGAATGCCAGGGTCTAGGGCTGTGGGAGTCACGCTCTCCCCTGGAGGGGAGGAAGGGATGAGCCCATTGTCCTCTAATCACCCATCCATTCTGGTGCGTACTAGGTAATAATATTATAAATAAAAGATAATATATAATAAGTAGATAAATAATAATAAATAGAAGAGCTATAAGATTCGGCTATAAAGGACATTATTAGAACAATTGGGGAAATTAGAATATTTCTTGTGTAGTAGATGATATTGTGTTGATGTTAAATTTCCTAAGTGTGATAATATTAGGAGAACACCCTTGTTCTTAGGAAGGTACATGCTGCAGTAGTCAGGGGTGAAAGATCAAAAAGTTGTGTAAAAAAGAGGGTGAAAATGTTGTGTACAACTGGTTGAGAGAGAGTAAATGTAGCAATATATTAACAATTGGTAAATCTAGGTGAAGAGTATAGAGGTATTTAATGTGGTATGTTTGTAACTTCTGTAGGTTTGAAATTTTCAAAATAAAAATTTGGGGGGAAGTTTGAGGGGAGAGGAATAGATATCACTTATTGAACAATAATAATTGGATCCCAATTTTTATGTAATTCTATTATCTGATTTAATCCTCAAACCAACTCCAGAGAGAGATATTACGATTCTCATATTAAAGATAAGGAAACTGAGTCCCCGAGAGGCTAAGAAACTTGCCCAAGTTTACAGAGCTGGGATTGAAACAGAGCCCAAAACAGGGGGAGGTCACACAGAGGAGTGCAGTTGGGAGACTAATGGGTACAGTTTAATGAGGCTTTCTGTGTACTAGCAGTGTTCTCAAATCATCTGTGCCTATTAACTCATTTAAGCCTCCCCTTCTGAAAGCTTTGTACTTTGTGATAAATCACTTCATTGGCATGGGTGGGAGGGAACGAAGGAGCACTTAAACCATTGATAGAGGTATAGGTTGGTGCAGTCTCCTTTGAGGGCCATTTGGCAGCATCTGTTGGAATTTAAAATTCACGTTGTGTTTAGAGCCAGTAATTCCACCTCTAAGTAATAAACCATAAAGATAGTCATACCTGTGGACCAAGCAAGAAGTACGTACAAATATAATCATTGTAGCAAGGTACAAAATAACCAAAGACTGGAAGCATCCTAAATATCCATCATTAGGAATACTAGGGAAGCATTAAAAAAATGTAAGGCGTCTCTCAGTGTGCTGATATGTCACACTTAGAGTTGACAAATGGTAATGTCAAGAGAAAAAAGTAAGGGATGGTTCCTTAGTGTTGAAAGAGGGATATGAATACATATATATGACTATATATGTGAATATATATGTGTTTAAGAATACATGAATACTTACATATGCATAAAATGTCTTGAAAGGACACACACACAAACAATAGCAATTGTGCTTGGGGAGGAGTGATGGGGAAAAAGGGACAGGTGGGGAGGACGACTTACTTTTCATTGTTAGCTCTTCTGTATTATTTTAAATTATACTCTGTGCACGATTACCTATTCAAAGTGAATGCATGAATGAATGGATGGATGGATGAACGAATCTCCCTTACAAACTCCAGAAGATTTGCTTTTGGGTTTCCTTAGGCAACTTCCAGAGTGTTGAAGGGTACAGCAGAGGCCAGGGTCCCACAATCTGGGAATGATCTATCCCAACTCCAGGAGCCATCAATCCATTTTCATTCAGATTCAGTCTCTGGAGTCCCACTGGCCCCGCTGAACTTTCACCATCGGCCTTCTGCCCTACTGGGACCAGTTTTCTATAGTCTCTGGACTCTCAAAATTGTTCATGAGAATCCCCTGGGGAGCTTGTTAGCTGGGCTATTTCCCAGCCTCACCTCCAGAGATTCAGATTCAAACCTGGGATGGAGCCGGGGGTCCTTCACTACCGCCTGGAGAACTAGGCTCTGGTGGTGTTTGCCTCTGGTCAGTCCTTCGGGGAAGAACGCTTCTACCCCATACGCACCTAACCAAAAGTTGAACGTTCCACCCCACTGGGTGTAAGATTATACTGGTGAGAGGTGAGGGACTATAAGCCCTTCAAAACAAGGGTACACGGAAGACGTCCCCGCAAACTGCGCCGCAGGCAGTATCCCGTTTGCCTGACTCTTTGGCCGGTTCCTTCAAATAAGTAATGCATGCATGCATACATACATACATACAAATTACCCTTGGGGCTGTGATGACTTTTTCTTTTTTTTTCCAAATTACAAATCAGAACGTTGATCTGCCAGTGGGACAGAGTGTTTGGAATAAGAACTTCTGCTTCCAATATCCGGGCGTGAAAGTTTTACAGGTCGCCAAACTCTGGAAGGGGAGCAGGGTCCCACGCTAGGCTGGGGGCTGAGCAGACCCCGGGGTGCCCTGGGGTAGCTGGCGCGGCCTCCGCAGAGAGCCAGCCCGGGGCAGGGGCCGGGGCGACCCCACCGCCCGCAGGGCCCCTGGGCCTCCGGGACGAGCCCAGCGCCGCGGAGCGGTGGAGGCTGGAGCCTGCTGAGGTCACTTCCTGTGCCTCTCCGCGAGCCGCCCGACGGCGCAGCCCGGCGCTCTGCCTTTGAGGGGCGGGCGGGGAGCGGGAGGGGCGAAGGGAACGCGGCGGAGCGCTGAACGGGGCGCAGCCAGGCGAGGCTCGCCTTTGTGCGGCCAGCCTGAGGGCACCCCTCCCGGGCCCAGCCCCTCCCCGCCCCGCCCACCCCGACCCCTGCTGCCAGGGAGCGGAGACCCGGCGGCCGCTGCGGACTCCGACGAGAACCGCACACAAGGTCAGCGGCGGCCGGCGCGGAGGGCGCCGGGGCGCGGCGTGCGCGGCGCGGTGTCCGGGGAGCCGGTCGGCGGTGAGTGGCCCCGTGCGCCCCGCGGGCGGGGAAGGACTGGGGGATGTGCGCGGGCTGGGAGGCGGTTTGGCTCGGCCCAAAGGACCTGCTCCCCGCGGCCGGAGGGCAGTTCCCGAGCAGGTGCCTCCTCCCCTGGAACCGAGCTCTCGGTAGCTGGACGCTCCGGGAGCCGCGGGTCCGACCGGGGAACCCGCACCGGGAGGCGAGGAGTATCCTGTCTGGGGAGGACCGACTCTATGCAGTTGCTCTCGGGACGGGGCCTCGGAGCGTCCTTGCAGAGGCTTTCCACGGCGTGGCCAGCGCTCTCGTTCGCTTGCATCCCTCCCTCTCCCCTTGCCACCGTAGGTCAGATTGTCGCTTCTAGTGTGATTTCTCGGTGGGTCTGTAGGTCTCCTAATGGATCAGGCTCGACTCCTAGAGGCAGGTCAGCCGTGCGGAAAAGAAAACAAGTTGGGCGCCAAATGACAAGACAGCAGGAGCTTTGTGTCCCAGGAACCTCAGAGAGGCGTCAGTCACCAGGGACCAGGGGACCTTAATGGGGGTGGCAGAGGCACCAGAGGCAGAGGCAATGATGAGCCTCATCTGGGAGTAGAATCCGCTCCCTGTTGGAGTTCTCCCTGCCAGGACATCTCCGTAAGCTTTTACTATGACTCCACCTCACAGAACTCTGCCCGACAGAGCTTTAGTTCTTAAAATGTTTCCAGCTAAAACTTCTGCTTGAGAGATCATTTAAATAACAATCTCACTGGAAAAGTCCTCGGTTCCTTCATCGGACTTTTTGGATGGTTTTCTATGCGCTGGATACTGTATATGGTAACATTACTTAACACTTAATAAAACTTCAATTCCAGTGTTTCTGCATATTATCTTCGTTTTACAAAAGAGGAAACAGACTCAGAAAAATTGTGATTTGCCCAAGTTCATACAGCTAAAAGGTGGAAGAGGCAACACTGAAAGCCAAACCTCCTAAATTCCAAATGTGGGGTTTGGTCCACTATCTGCACCCTCCCTCCCACAGGTGGTTGAGAGGGTCTGCTCAGAGATGGGTTGTGGTGGGGTACACCCTGTGCTCCCAAACTCATTGAAACTAACAACTGACAAAATGTGGTGCCCCTTTTGCCCTCTTCAGGAGTCAAGAGAGAAGGTGGAGATGTACCTCCCATTCTACTCTCCTGCTCATGGCCCTGGTGCTGTCCTCCTCTGTGTATCTGAGTGTGGGATCTGTGCTCCTCCTGGGTTGCAGAGTGCTGTATACGTGCGGATGGTTAGGTGCCAGAATTCCCTCACTCCTGACCTCAGTCACTTCACAGCAGGCTGGCTACTGAGCTGCCATCCTGCATTCTCTGGCAAGCCTAGCAGAACCATCTTTTTTTCCTTCTGTCAAAAACTAATTCAAAACTGACCTGTTCTGTGGGGAAATGCACTTATTGCTGGCTGGAGTGTGAATGAGAATAGCCTCAGTGGAGGGCAATTTGGACCACTTGGCCATTTAGAAATGTGTATCACTTAATCCTACAATTCCATTTCTGGGACTTTATCCTTCAGCTATCTATACTCTGATGTGTATTCATTGAATATTCATTGAGTATTCATTCAGTAGTCACTGAATATTCATTGAATATTCATTGTAGCATTGTTTATTTTAGCCAAAGGTTTTAGACAACCCAAATGTCTATCAATAAGGGACTCTTAAATACAGTCGTGAACCGCTTAACGATGGGGATTTGTTCTGAGATGGGGATATGTTCTGAGAAATCGTTAGGTTGATTTCGTCGTTGTGCAAAACTTCATGGAGTGCACTTTCACACACCTAGATGGTATAGCTGACTACACACTAGGCTATATGGTGTAGCCTATTGCTCCCAGGATAGAAACCTGTACAGCATGTGACTGTACAAAACAACGTGAGATTAAATCAAGCGCAAGACAAAATGGTGCAATCAAGAGACACGGTAGCCGGCGTAACATGGTGTATTGTTTTGCAGCAAACGTATTTTTTTAATAAGTAGAAAGAGTATATGCTAAAATAATGATAAAAAGTATAGTAAATCCATAAGCCAGTAACCTAGTCATTTATTATCAATTGTTATGTACTGTACATGGTTATGTGTTATACTTGTATACAACTGGTAGTGCGGGTTTGTTTATACCAGCATCACCACAGACACGTGAGTAATGCATTGTGTTATGACATTATGACAGCTACAACGTCACTATAATAGGAGTTTTTCAGCTCCGTTATCTTATGGGACCACTCCATATATGGGTTCGTCATTGACCGAAACATTGCATGGCACGTGAGTGTAAAATCATGTAGTAGCCATGCAATAGAATATAATAAAGCTGTTAAGCATGCAGGGAAAATGGGGCAGATGTGTACATTGATATAGGAATATTTCTAAGTTATGCACAGTGTGTTTAGTGTGCCACATGTGTGTGTGCACGCCCACAACGTATATGTGAATGCTTGTATATATACTGACTATCTCTGAAAGACACAGAAACCCATAACAGTGGTTGCTTCTGGGATGCAGGACAGGAGTAGGAAGAAGCCTCACTTTGCATTATATACTTTTTGGTTCAACATAAAGAAAGTCATTTTTAAAAAAACCCTGACCTCTGTGAGGTGGATATGGTGGTAAGCACCTCTGTGGGCCACATCTCTTCGTGGGTCCATGGCACTGTTGATTTGCCTTGTTTGTTGATAGTAGTTGTCATTTATTGAGTGCTTACTGTGTGCCAGGCTTTTGTAATATCTCCCTTAATTCTCAAAAAAAAATCCAACATAGTGTGGTCTATGAAATTGCCATTTTTAAAGATCAAAAATTGGTTAAATGTTTACTGTTTTGTATGATTCAGCCTAATATTTTTGCCTTCCTCTACAAATATTATTGCCCTCAATTTAAAAATGGAACTGGGGCTTGGAGAAGTTAAGCAAAAGGTTTAAGGTCACAGATGAATTAGTGCCTGAGCTAGTATTCAAACCCAGGCTTCTTTGGTGCCAGAATGCAGGATCTCAACCGCTGTGCTCTGCTGTTTCTCTTTACTGATTTTGTTCTCAAGGGGCTGCTACTCAGGGTTGTCCTAGCGCCTTCTTCTGATATTTAGACCCCTGAAGGCTGGAACTTGCTCACCTTTTCCTGTCTCCCTCGACATTGTGAAATGTGATGCTCAGCTCCCAAAGGAGGTCAAATGCCTGTTGTTGGTTTGATCAGATGACAATGCAAGATCAGAGGGAGCTGTACCCCTGTGTCCACTCCCCTCCCCCCAGCTCTGTCCTCAGAAAGGGGTCACAGAGCTCTTTCTGTCCCAGAGGTGGGCAGGTGGCCAGCCTAGTCTAACAGAGCACTTTCAGAAGATGGTGGTGGCCCATCACTAGCAAGTAGAAATCACCAAAGGTGCTCACACTCAGGGAGTGAACCATAGTCAGGTGACACGGGAGAGCCCAGTGGAAACTGTACCCAGAACAGACTCTGCGTTATCTGCTGATACCTCTTGCAGTGAACTCTGACCTCTCTTTTTTAGGCTCTTGTATTTTTTTTTTGGTTCTTTTTTTAAAAAAATTTATTGGGGTGACAATTGTTAGTGAAATTACATAGATTTCAGGTGTACAATTCTGTATTACATCACCTATAAATCCCATTGTGTGTTCACCACCCAGAGTCAGTTCTCCTTCCATCACCATATATTTGATCCCCCTTACCCTCATCTCCCACCCCCCACCTAGGCTCTTGTATTGATTGGCCCCCTTTGCAGGGAAGTTCCAGAATATTCAGACTATAGACCTGAGCCTCGCAAGCCACCAGGCTTTATTCATCTTTATGTCCCCAACTTTGCATGTAGGAATAACTTAACAAAAGTTTGTTGAATTAAATTTAATCTCAGTGTTTTGTCAATGTCTGGTTAAATTCCTAAACTTGCCAGAGCCATCTCAGGTCAAGTTTTTGTTTTCCTTGATATGAGCCCAGAGTGTGAAGTCACCTAACCACTACCTGTGCCCTCTTTTCACGATGCGTCCCACCTGCAGCCCCTTCTTCCAAGGCAGCTCTCCACTGACTTCTGTGGCTCTGTCAGTCCAGGGTGCTGGAGGACTTGGGGAGTTCCAGAGCAGGTGTCATGCCCATGGCAATCATTTGACTCTCATCTGCCAAGCAGTTTAGCATACTGGGCACTAGTGGGAGTCAAGAGAACTGGATTTCACAAGAATGGCCCTGAGTTGGTGATAATTATAGCTGGGTGGAGGGAACAGGGGGATTTAGTCTACTGTTCTCCCTACTTCTTACATGTATTTGAAGATTTCTAGAATTAAAAATGGGAAAAAAAATTGTACTTGGTGTTGCCCGCAGCCCAAGATCCTTCTCTCGTTTCCCCATCTATTTTTGTTTTGCCGTTAATGTTATATTTGTGTTAGGCTAGCCTGGTAGCATGAGACTTTACCACCACTACTGAAGCATCTTCATGGAAAGAAGACATTCTGTATGTTGGGAGATCAAGAATCCTAGCCCAGCTCTAATGCTGCTTAGCTCTGTGTCCCTAAGCAAGTCACAGATGTGATCAATTTCCTCATCTGTTTGTTGTGAATAGTGTCACTTGTCCTGCATCTCAGGGATATGAAAATAAGGAGAGAAATAACACCGGTCGCAATGCTTTGAAAGGTTAAAAACCATTCTGTAAATTCATTTCTGCTCATCCTTGGGCATCTTTGTGGGAGGTAAAGGGCAAGTGACTTAGAAGGAGAGACTCCACTTACTGCTATCTTCCCTTAACAGCCTGTGTTTTATAGCTGCTGCTCCAACCACCTGCTTCTGTCGGAAGAGCCTCTGGGCCTCGTGCTTGGCAGCAGGCACCTTGCCCCAGAGTCCTCTTAGTTCTCCTCGCGTGCCGAGACAAGTCTAGCATGATGCCTGCCCTCTCACTAGCATCCCGAAGGCAGGGAGAGGATTATGCATGCACTTGATTGGTTCAAAACCATGACATCATGGAGATGCTTGATTAGGGAAAGCACTCCCTATAGCCTAGGTGTAATCTCAGATATCAGGGTTAGGCAGAGGCCAATGACATATTTTATTTCCAAAGTCCCTGGAGATTTTGATAATTTGGGTTTCTACTCTCCCCCATGGAATCTGAACCACAGCTTTGACAATCAATAAGAGGGAATTAAAATTCACCAAACTCTTTCAACACCACAGAAGGATTAAGTTTCCCCTGCCCCTTGGTTTTACTTGGGTGCTTTCACCGCTAATTTTTAGCCCTGGGCTAGGTTGCAAGACTTTCAAGTCCTAGTTTCAGATCTGCTTTTTTTTATTTAAGGAAAAGCAAAAGCCTCTTAAAGGACAAAGCAAATCCAACACTAAGCCTGGGGGCCTTCTCTGGAGGCCCCACCAGGTTCTGTTTGGTCTTTTCAGCTGTGATCTTAGCTCAGAAAAGGTCATGTTTTGTTTTTGTCTTTTGTCTTCCTGCCCGTTCCAGTTGGTCCCAGTCCTTTGAGGTGGGGATTGCTGGGAGGTCACAATGTCAGGATTGTTTGGGATGACCGTTCTGGGAGAGCAGGGCTGAGGTCATGTGTCCAGTGTTCTGAGCAGCCCAGAACCGAAAGACTCAGACACCAGACCCATCAGTGGTTTCATTGTTGGACCTTTCTCTACAGGTCGACTGACCCTCTTTTTTAAGCAAAAACTCTGGACACATGATAAATGTCTGTGCTTATGGTATTTATTTATTTATGGTCAGAATATATGAGACCAGAATGCCCTGGGTAATCTGGAATATAGGCTCACCTGGAAGATCTTATAAAACATTTCTTTTATTCTTAACAGTCCACCCCACTCTTTGTGAAATCAGAATTCTTTCCAGTTCCTGGATAAGTAAAGAGCACAGTGGCTAAGAACAGGGGCTTTGGAATGAGAACCCACCCCACTACTTACTCACTGTGAACACTCTGTGGGAGGTAACCAATCTCTCAGTTCCTCAGTATCCTTATGTGAGCGTGTGGAACTAGTGCCTGCCCCTTAACTCAGGGGTTGTTGTGAGATTAAAGAGGCCACACATGCCTCCATACAGCAAGAACTCAATAAGTGATAACTATTTGTGGTATGCCATGGGAGAAAGATACTTATAAAGATCAAATGTGAGATGGGAAGTGACATTAGCGGTTAACCCATCAAGGGCAGGCTCACTGATGCACCAGGGTGATATTTGGTGACAGTATAAGGAGGTAGCTGGGTTTTCTGAGGCTATGTTGCTCCTGAGAAAGGGAAAGGGGATTTTTTAAAAAGTAGCAAATTAGCATAATGGAAAATTCCAGGCATGTATTCAAATAGAGAGACCAGTAAAAAGAACCCCCATATTAACCCATCATCCAGCTTCAAAAATTATCAACATTTTGACAAACCTTATTTCAAATCTTTTTTTTTTTTTTTTTTTTTTTTTTTTAAGGAGCGCACAGCTCACAGTGGCCCTTGGGATCAAACCGGCAACCTTGGTGTTACTAGCACCACACTGTAACCAGCTGAGCTAACCGGCCACCCTGACAAATCTTATATGTCTCCCTCCCCGCCACTTTTCACCCCCTACCATAAAGTGTTTTAAAGCAAATCCCAGACATATTATTTCACCTGTAAGTCATGTATTTCTAACAGATGACATTTTTAAAACTATCAATTTAAAAATTAATAATCATTCCTTAAAGTCAGCTAATACTAGGGTGAGCGTATGTCATGGTTTTGGACAGATCAAATTTATGCTTGTTGCCAAGCAGAATTATTACTAGCCCCCTAGCTGGAGGATTTCAAAGTCCTGGTGATGAATGTGTCTTCCAGCCCTTCTCTCTTCTGTGCTCACTCTATGCCTGTATCTTCCGTCTCATGCACACTCATACATCCTTCTTCATTTTCTCATCCCAACCCCATTTTTCTTCTCTAAAATATGTTTAGGAGACATCTGGGTAACTTCTCCTGGCTGGGAAGATTATAGGTGTCTACTTGATTTGTTCTGAATTTGTATAAAGTGTTTTCCAAAGACTTGTGGCTTTCTCCAGAGGCTGCAGCAATAAATAAATAAATACACGTGTGTACACACACACACACACACACACACACCAATTTTTCTTTGCATTTTATAACTTAAAGGAAAGAGTGAGTATCTGTTCCAAAGCAGGATGATTTAATAACAATTGACAGAATCCGAACTGTATAGAAAATTGTCAAGCATTACATTTTCTTTCCATTTGTTCCCATCTGAAATCTATATAGCTGTAGTAGAATCAGAACTAAACTGGAAACCAGGATTCTGCTGCAGTGATCTGTGTGAATCCACTTGAAGCCTTCCTAAACCTCACCCACCTTGGGTAGTCTGCCCATTTCCCTCCTCCTATTTATCTGTATATTGATTAGCTATTGGGACTGCATTGTAATTTTGCAATTAGACGTTCTTGAAAAACCCAAATCCAAGGGGGTCTCTCATTTATCTTTCCATCTCCAGTGCTTAGAACAGTATCTGGCATAAAAATGTTTGTTGAATGGATGAAAATTTGTTAAGTGGATAATTGAATGAAAAACAAGTGAGCCCTTGTTTTGAGTGAAAAATAAAGAGCCCTGGGCACTTCTGTCAAAATGAGACTAGGTTCTCACTATGGTTTCTAGGTTTTGTGATCTCCTCAGGTTGCTCAGCTAACTTGCAATGGAATGGGACACACTGAGCTAAGAAAGGTGGCAATGGGACCGAGGGAGAGCAGTGACTAACTTACCGCCCTAGACCTGTTTCCTCTGTCCTCATTTGGTCTCCTCCTCCTCCTTTCCCCATATAGCTCTTCCTCCCACATTTACCTATCTTTTCCTCTCTCTGTGTGCCGGTTCTCATGGCTCCCTGGAATATCCAGAAGTTGATTCCATCATGGCGGAACTCAAGGTGGAGACGCGGACCAGTATGGACTGGCAGAAGCGCTGCCTGGCCCTAGAAACCCAACTTTTCCGATTCCGCCTACAGGCCAGCAAGATAAGGGAGCTGCTGGCTGACAAGGTGAGTCCTGGAGAGCAGGTAGCTGCCTAACCTCACTGCAGGGGTCAGTGTCAAGAGGGGCCAGAGTTAGAGAGGGAGAGTTGGGGAAGGTGCACTTTCTTTTCTTTTTTCTTTAGGTGTGTATGTATGTATGTATGTATTTATTTTTAGTCAAAATATACTTGACATATAACGTTATATAATTTAAGGTGTTCAAATGTTGATACATTTGATACATTAATGTATAGTAATATAGCTGCCATTGTAGTGATAAATAGCATCTCTATCATATTACACAATTACAATTTCTTCTTAGTGTGCATGTGTCTTAGTAGTTGGAATAAATAATTTAGTGGTTGGAATAATTAAGTTTTAGCAAGTTTGATGATTATAATACGATATTGTTGTCTATATTCACTATACTGTGCATTAGATCCGTAGAGCTCATTTATTACTCGTTGCAGGAAGGTGAATTTTTTTTTAAAGAGTTTATTGGGGAAGGAGAGCAGGACTTTATTGGGGAACAGTATGTCCTTCCAGGACTTTTTTCCAAGTCAAGTTGTTGTCCTTTCAATCTTAGTTGTGGAGGGTGCCATTCAGCTTCAAGTTGTTGTCCTTTCAGCCTTAGTTGTGGAGGGCGCAGCTCAGCTCCAGGTCCAGTTGCCGTTGCTAGTTGCAGGGGGTGCAGCCCACCATCCCTTGCGGGAGTCAAACCAGCAACCTTGTGGTTGAGAGCCCACTGGCCCATGTGGGAATCGAACCGGCAGCCTTGGGAGTTAGGAGCACGGAGCTCCAACCACCTGAGCCACCTGGCTAGCCCAGTAAGGTGAACTTTTAAAAGATGCTTCCCACACATGCAAAATGAAACTCACCAGTGGTAGTTTTTTTTGTTTGTTTGTTTGTTTTTTTGAAGACCGAAATAAAAGCAGTTTATTAAGCGGTCATCCCGCATTCTTCCTTGCTGTGCTTCTTCATATGGCACACCAAAGAAATGCACAAACCTTCTTGGTTCTCCATCACCTGTTCAGTCATGTGTGGCTACAGTGGAGGTTCTTTTATTCCTTTAATAGCTCTTCTTCAGTGTGGGGGAGGAAGATATTTTAGGAGAGAAGAATGGAAATCCCCATCCTCCTGCTCACCCTCTATTAAGCATAGGAACTGTGGAAGGCAGCCTGGTTTCCTGGTGACAAGGGCACAGGCGTTGGAGCCAGACCCACCTGGCTCTGCCACTACTAGCTATCTGATCTTGGGCAAGTCCCTTCACCTCTAAGGCAGGGACACAAATGTCTCCCTTTCTGAGGTATTTTAAGAATTATGTCAGATCACATATATAAAGGTTCTGGCATAGAATAGATCTTAAATGGGGGCAATTTTTATCTTTACAGGCTTGGGTGGGCTGGTCTGGGAAAATAACAACCATTCATAATGTTTCCATGGAAAGATACATTCTAAATGGCTGACTTTCAGTGGTATTTTGGAGCATCACCCTTCTAGAGAGAGGAGACCTGCACTCCGTGTGTGTGTGTGTGTGTGTGTGTGTGTGTCTTAATTGAATCAACCATTCTCTCTATAGTTTTGTTTATAGTATCCATCTGCTATCGATTCATTAGCAAACCCTTCTTTCGTAGTACAAAAGTAAAATTCAGTCCACCCCTCTCCAAGTAATGTCAAAGTCTTGATTAGTAACCCCTGAATAAGTGACCTGTTTTAGTGATAGGCCCACAACCTGGATTCCAGGAAGACAAGTTATTGGCGTCACCTCTGCATTTCCACTGCTGAGGGGTGTGGCCCTTGACTAGCCTGGACTGGAACTCATGAATGTTGGGTCTGTTGGGATTGCTGTCTTCCAATTCAGACTTTGCAGAACAGACTGGCAGGCATGGATGTGGTTCAGGCACTGCTAATAGGAAGGGTAGGATTCCATCACCTCAGGGAAAGGGAAGCAGGCCCCAGACAGTGGTTCTCCAAGGGTGGTCCTGGGGTACTTGTTAAGCATGTACATTCCTGGGCCCCACCCCAATCCTCCTTATCCAGGTCTCCTGGAGTGCTGCTCAAACTCTGCATGTTTAACAAGCTCCCAGAAATTGGTTTCATACCCTATAAAATGTGAGAACCTTGCCTTAGGATATGGTATTGGGGATGATGTGCGAGGGAAGGAAAGGATAAGTGGGGATCAGCCAGCTGATCTAAACACATTTCAAAGGGAAGAGACTTCTGTTTCTAGTAATATGAGCAACAAAATAACCTAAAAAAAAAGAAGAAGAAGAAGACCACTATGAAACACCTAGAAAAACTGCTGAATTAAATATTTGAAATATCCTTCTCAGTGCAGAGCTGTGAAAAAAGTAAGAGGAATCCTGAATGGGCAAAACAAAGAGGAAAACCCTGAGTGATACTCATCTCTGGCAGTTGATTGGGATGGGGTATGTGGCTGGCCTTCCTTTAATAACGAAAGGCTTGAGGTTTGAGTTTTAACATCTGTGGAGACAGAAATGAGGTCTGGCCACGTTGGAAACTGGACCTGAAACTGAAACTACCATGTAAAGTCAGGACTCTCAAAGGGCTTTACCCTAAATGACAAAGAAAAGAAAAATCATCCACCAGCACAGGGAGATAATAGAACAGCTTCTCATACTTAGCTGAGGCTCTAGGCAAAAAAAAAAAAAAAAAACAAGGAAGAAAGAAAGAAAAAGAAAAAAAAATGTTCATTGAGAACCTGATTATATTGGTTTAACATTAGAATTTATATCACCATGTTTTCCTGAAAATAAGACCTAGCCAGACAACATAAAACCTTCTAGACAATCATCTGTAATGCGTCTTTTGGAGCAAAAATTAATATAAGAGCCGGTATTATATTATATTATATTATATTATATTATATTATATTATATTATATTATATTATACATTACATTACATTTTATATTATATTATACCTGGTCTTATAGTAATATAAGACTGGGTCTTACAATAACTTTTTCTGTAAAAGACGCATTAGAGCTGATTGTCCAGCTGGGTCTTATTTTCGGGTAAACACGGTAGCTGTGTGGACTGGGAACCCTATGTTCTGGGCCTGCGACACCCCTGGGAGACCTTGTAGGAACAGACACAGAACATCTCTGGAGAAACTAGACCTCAACCCAGATCATACAGGATCTCCACAGGAAAAAAGAAAAACATTAGTGAAGGTGAAC
Source organism: Rhinolophus hipposideros (assembly GCF_964194185.1). Taxonomy (NCBI): domain Eukaryota; kingdom Metazoa; phylum Chordata; class Mammalia; order Chiroptera; family Rhinolophidae; genus Rhinolophus; species Rhinolophus hipposideros. Next base: position 73,343,211 of record NC_138051.1, read on the forward strand.
ATATGATCCAAAATGACTAAATAGTGAGAGAATAATCTACAGTAAGTAAGAGTCCACATACACAGGAAACAACTGGATTACACTCCCTAAGAATTTAAAATAGAACTGTTGGTGAGATCCTATAAAATAAATGAGTCCAAAACTATTGAAGACATAATGAAGTAATTGAAGACATGAGACAAAAACAAGACACTCTTCAAAAGGATCAGGTAGTCTTGAAAAAGACTTGAAATAGAACTGATAGAAGTGAAGAATGTTCTCATTGAAATTAAATGTTCAGTGGTTAGATTAAATATCAGATTAGGCCCCACTGAAGGCAGTGAATGGAAAGTGAATGGAAAGAGGGACCTGAGGAAACAATCCAGAATGCCACACAGAGACAGACACAGAGGCTGAGACATGGGTTCTAGAATGACAAGATTCTATATTAGATTACAGAAGTGGAGAAGAGAATGAAGAAGAGGCATTACTCAAAGAGATAATGGGTTTAAAGTTTCCAAACTTGGTGAAAGGCATGAAGCCTCAGATTCAGGAAATAGAAGAGCCTAAGCAGGATAAATTCTGTTTTTAAATCCATGACTACTATATTAGCTAGATCATATTAATAGTTTGCTGCAAGAAAGAACCCAAAGTAACAATGGCTTAAACCATGTAGTATCCTGGATTTAAGCAGCCTAATTCTAGAGTGATGCCTGCTGCATGTTTGAAGACAGTTCATCCTGATATCAATGCAACCCCTTCCGTTTTTAAGTGCATGATCTGGAGTTTACGTTTATTCTTTCTATTCATAGTCCAGTGGGCAAAATTTGGTTATACCCAGCTGCAGGGAATATTGTAAAGTGTAGTTTTTATTTTGGATAACAATGTGTTCTGCTGAGTTGGAAGTTCTGTTTTATATGAGAGAGAAGGGGAGAACAGACAGGGAGCAGAATTGGGGAACAATAAGCAGTCTTTAAGTCTAGAATAATAGTAATAATAAATAGAGTATATAACTTTCAAATCAGGAGAGGAGGGAAATGGAATAAAGAAAGTCTGTTAAATCTACGCAGTGAGAGGAGAAAAAAAAGAGTATAGAAAAAGAGGAGTAAATAGAAAGCACAAAATGCAACCGTAGAAATAAATCCAAATATATTGATCACAAGCAGGCATATACAAGAATGTATATTGCAGCATTGACGTATGAAAAATTGGAAATATTTTAAATGTCTATCAATGGGAGATGGATAAACAGATTGCATGTATTTGTGCAATGGAGTACTACATTGCAGTTAAAAATAAATCAAGTGGAGCTACATGTGTATGATCAGTAAATCTCAAAAAACCACATTGAACAAAAAAGATCAGAAGGATATATATAGAACAGTACATTTTCTATAAAGTTTGGAAACATGCAAAATGGTACTATCTGTTGTTTAGGGGTATATACAAATAAGATAAAAATGTAAATACAACCGAGTATAGAGTAAATACCAGAAGGAGAGGAGTAACACTGGGGAGAGGTACACAGGTGGCCTCAACTCTCTAGTGGTCCATTTCTTAAAAACATCAGAAGCAGATATGACAAAAATTAAGATTTGATAGAGCTGAGTGGTGGATACATGTTCTTAAAAAAATTATTCTCTCCATGTTTCTGTTGTCCTGAAATATTTCATAATAAGATGTGTTTTAAAGTGCCTCCCTCCCCTATTCCCCAGGGGCCTTAAACACATTATTAATAAACACCTTTTGTCTCCACAGCTTCTTGGGTCTGGGTAGATTCTCTTCTAGGCTGTCTTTGATCATCAGGTAACCGGAATTCCCTTCCATGCAAATGTTGGGAGCTCAGAGTGTATCTTGGGTAAAGAAAAAGGAAGCGTACAGACACAGGGCAGGACACCGGGTGTGGGAGGGAAAAGGAGAGAGAAAGAAATTTTGACTAGGGGTCATGTGCTGGGAAACTTAACATTTTCACTGCTATGTTATCTGTAGTCGAATGATATTTCTATGCCGTCGACTGCGGCGTTCGGCTTGACCACAAGCTCAGTGTTCCAGAAAGGAAGTTTAGGAAAGCAGACGTACATTTTTTCCATATTTTTGTGTTTTTCAAGAATGAAGAGCAATTAGGAAATTTTTATACTTCAAAGTAATCATTTATTTTAATAAAATGTAGCACCTTAACTATATTTACTTAAAAATATAAATACTGTAATTATTTTCTGTGGATTTTTGACACATTTTGGAGAACAAACTTGAAATCAATGAACATAATGACAAGGGTAGGGAAGAGGGCTGAGACTTCTGGAAGAGGTGCTGGACCTCTTGGCAGGAATCCTTATGGACATAAAGACCGTGTTGCTCAGTGCTGGGGCTATGTCTGTCACCTGCAATCATCCCCAAACCAACAGGATAGGTTCAACAGTTCACTAGAGAATTTCCCCTGTACATCAAGGTAAGTTTCAGCTCCCGAGACGAGATGACTCTGGTTTCTCAGGATAGCTCCTTCTGGGGCTGAGCCCTGCTCTAGTCTCTGTCACTCCTCTCAGAACTTACTTGTCAGTCATCATCAGTACCGACCTGCACCAGGGTGAGCCAGGTCAGCTGAGGCCTCTAGCCAACTCTCTTACTTGCTTGCCCCCTCCACCTCTCTACACAGCTTGCTCATCAGTGCAGACAAGAGGCAGAGCCTGGATGACTGATGGCCACTCACTCATTGCTGGCCATGGCGCAGGGCAAGTGAAGCCTGGGTGTTTGCCAGGGGACTCGCCCTGCGTGGAATCAGATTCCACCCATTGGCTGCTAAGGCTTGGAAGCATCTCTTTCCTCCTTCCCCACCACACAGCCTACTTATCCCTGACTCCCTCTTGCAGAATTGCCATTCTACATATGGAATAATCTGTACTACAAAGACATTTTTTTAAAGAAAAAATGTCAAGGCTACCAGATAATCCCTCACCTAAGGTGAGAGAGGAGAGGAAGGGTTTGGAGAGGAGACAGTAGGAGACCTTGTTTCTGCTAACACCTCTCAAGGTCTTGTGTGCCCCTGTCATGGACACCCAGACTGCCAGGGCCACCCCATTCTGGAGCCAGATGAATTGTGGGTTCACTTCCATCCAGTACAGGAGTTGAGGAAATGGCTATTGTGTTGGAGTTCACATTTGCTCTGCTCCCTGGGAGCTATTTCCCCAGCTCTCTTCCTTTTTTTTTTTTTTTTTTTTTTTTTTTTTTTTTTTAATTAATTTATTTATTAGTTTCAGGTGTACAAAACAAGGTAATACTTAGACGTTCATCATTTATATCCCTCATACTGTGAACCCCCCTCCCCCCATCCACTATCCCTCCGACCTCACACTGAACCATCACATTATATATATAAAATTATAGTTGGCATTCATTAATGTTTAGCTTCTGATGTACAATGCCATGATCAGGTATCCACAGTATCCCTGAGGTGGTCTCCCAAATAGGACGCATGTCCATCGGATACCCAACAAAGTCTTTACAACATTATAGAATACCTTCCCCAAATTAATTTTCAAAAGAAAAACCCTGAAGCCATCTTGTGGTTACCAGCTGCTTCCAAATCCCTTCACCTTTCCCCTTATCCCCAACCCCCTCCCACACACCCATCTAACCACTCTCGGTTTTTTCTCTGCGTCCCCAAAACTGACTCTGATTAGTTCATTCACATAGTCTTTTCTTTAGATTCCATATATAAGTGAGATCATATGGTACTTGTCTTTTTCTTTCTGACTTATTTCACTTAACATAATGTTCTCTAGATCCATCCATGTTGCTGCAAATGATAAGATTTCTTTCTTCTTTATGGCTGCGTAATACTCCATTGTATAAATGTACCACAGCTTCTTAATCCAGTCATCTACCGATGGGCATTTTGGTTGTTTCCATATCTTGGCTATTGTGTAAAGTGCTGCAATAAACATAGGAGTCCCAGCTCTCTTCCTTGATGTGCTGAAGTCAGAAAGGCTAGCAGAGCACTTTAAAACCTGGTCTAAGAGGCTGGATAGATGCATATTGAAAATCCCTTGGACTTTTTTCATTTTTACTAAACTTGTGCCTCAATTGTCCCATCAGAAAAGTGGGAATTTATCCACAAAAGAATTTTGTAGGAATCGTCATGATGAACATGGCATCAATATTAGAACTGATACAGGTTTACAATTTTTTATTTATTTACTCCCTATCTGCTTCCAAAGGGATTTGAGTGGATTTATTAAAAAGAAGAAACAATATAATAAAACAACCCTCATTTTTTAGCTTGAGTATTTTTAACTGAAGTAGCTTTTCCCAAGTCCCGTCCCAATGGGGCTGTGTGCACTTTCTCTTTTCTAGAATCCCTTACTAGTTTCGCCAACCAAAGTTTGAAATACAGTAACTCAGTTTTATATTTATATACCAACAATTTGCCATTCAGGACTTTTTGGGGGAATGTATAAATGGCTCAATTTAGTTTCCTTAAACAAAAGAACAATGACTATTGCTCCTCCCCCCTCAGACCATGGATTATACAGAGGCTGTGATTTAGTTCAGGCACCAGCTTCACAATGTGTGGATAGAGTACGAGGCCCAGTAAAACATCCTTAAATACCTCAGAATTTGTGAAAAGGCCCGGTACTATAAAAGGAGAATACTAGGGCTGTCAGGACTAGTTGGAAATACGTTGAAGTCTGCATGAAGTCATCACAGGCACGACCTTAGCGGATCTCTGTGCTGACAGATCCAATTTGCTTTAGGAGCAGGTGCCTCCTAGAACTTTTATTCACTGTGTATGAGAGAGACAGAGAGAAAGGATCGAGGGGGAAGGGTTTATTGTTTTTCTAACTCCCCATTTTTTATAAGGTCCTCTACAGTATTTCTCGGAAGCATAGCATTGACAGAGCTCTGTACTCCTGTAAAGCCATTCAAGAAGCCCTTTGCTGTTGGGGCTTCGCCCTGATGCATCCCCCAAAGGAATCAACTAGCTTTGCTTTGTATTCTGTGGCCAGTCCAGTGTTTTTCACAATGTGATCTCTGAACCACCTGTATCTGTATCACCTGGGATTTTGTTTTTCAAGCACTTTACTGGGCCTGTGCCTCAGACTTGCTAATAAAAACCTCTGTGGACAAGGCCCAGGAATCTGCCTGTCACAGCATCCACGTGGATCCTAACACACACCTGGAAGTCTGAGATCTACTACCACAAACTCCTGCCAGGACCTTGTCCCGGGGCCCCGTTCTGCTGCTCTTCTCCTGGATGCCTTGAGCCCCATGTGCCCAGAAGAGGTCTGGGCTGTTGGGGGTCCAGTGAAATCCACAGACAAGACTCAGAACTCTTTCTCTCCGGCTGCTTCTGCAGTCAGACACCAGGGCAGCCCCACTGTGTTTTATATACTTGGGAATAAGCATATGATTTCAGTGGAACAAAAGATACTAAAAAAATAAAGTTGAAAACCACTGTCTTTGATGACAACAGATTTAGAACCATTTAATTGCTAAAATTGGGGCTTGCAAACTCAAATGCTTGCAGATAACTTAGATAAATGGCAAAGGTAGATTCTGGGGAGAAGTCAAGGGAACGTGCTACAGCTGGAGGAGGAAGTGGTTATTGGCATAAGAAATGTAACCCTAGTGTATCAAGATCTTCTGAGTTTTCAAGAGAAGCTGAAATCGGGGATTGTTTGTGGAATCTGAGTTTTTACATGACATGTTAGAGGCACAATAGATGACGGTACAGTAGACTCTGGAGCCAATACTCCTGAGTTTGAATCCTGGCTCTGTCTCTTAGTTGTGTGACCTTAGGCAAGTTACGTAACTGCTCTGTGGCCGTTTCCTTATCTGTACAACAGGGATAATAATAGTACCTGTTTCCTAGGATTGAGATGAGGATTAAACAAGTTAATACGTGTAAAGTGCTTAAGGCAATGCCATACACATAGAACTGGCCTTGTTTAGTTATATCTGTGTCGGCTAAATGCCCACATGCTGTAGGTCTTACGCCACATGCTGTAGGTTAATAGCTGGCAACCTCTGGCTTAAAGGCATTCTTTCTGTAGATGGATTCTATGTAGGACGTCATAAGCTATGATGATCCTATAGTTTATCATCTGAACTGGGACACTTTGGAGAGCGAGAGGAGGCCCTGTTACTAATTATTTCAGATGACAGGTGAACACCAGACTGTCCCAGCAAACTGGTATCCCTGGTCCGAAGTGCCATCTGGAAAACCAACAAGTAACTTCTACCTGTACACTTAGCAAGGGCCAGGTTGTGCACGTGAGATTACATGAGGCATCCTGTGTCATCCTCAGAACAACCCTAGGAAGTGAAGACTCATCAGTCTCTTTACTGGTGAGGAAACTTAAGGCACAGAGAGATTAAGGGATTTATCTAAAGCCACACTGTAGCAGAGCCATTCGGGGTCCTGAGCCTTAGCGCTTACCTGTACCATTCAGTGTGTGCAAGGCAGTAGCCAGAATGCTGGACCCCTTTTTCAAAGGGGCAGCTAAGACTCAGGATGGCATGGTTCTTGGCACAGGCTCTGCTCAGCATGCTGGACTGTGCTGGGAGCGCAGGAGAGCACCCAATGCTCCCCCCGCCATGGGGCTGATATTTCCCAGCCTCACTGAGTGTTATAAGGAGCTGTGGACACTGGGCTTAAATACCGGGTTGGTGCCAAGTACATTTCATCAGTTCTCTGCAGCCAGTTCTCAGGCAGCTTATGAGTCTCACGTGCAAGTCGCAGCTGGTGAAAGTGGAACCCGCCTAAAAGTCAACTGCCTTAACCTGACACCTCCTTGGCTGGCAGGTCACCTCAGGCCCACAGATTAAAAGGACAGCTGAGGACACAGTCCTAAGGAACCCTCTGAGAGGAGAAACGGTACCCAAAAAAAGGGTGGCCCACCTGTAGCGCCAGCTTTCCAGAGCTCCTGGTGTGGCCCTTTAAATAAGTGTAAAGAAGAATGGTGTGGCATTGTGAAAAGTGTTGATGCTGAGATTAAGAGAAGAGTTCGAGAATTATAAAAATGGCATTCCAGCATAGACACACCTGGGAGTATTTCAGCAGCAGTGGAGGAAATGTATTTTCATAAGAAAGGAGGGAAATGTGATATTAAAAATATTCTCTTCCCACGAGGGTAACAGAATGTTGATGATAGTTGGAGCACTGTGATGAACACATATGGTCATTATTCTCTTTTTAAAAATTTCCAGATGTTTAAAATGTTTTCACGGTTCAGAAATTAGTTTTATTTAAAAAGAAGAGTCCAGCATAAAGGTGGATACAAACTGCTTTGAGTCCTGAGTGTCCTTGCCGGGAAGATAAGAACAGTTGGGAGCGTCGGCAGCATGAGGACCCCGTGGCAGCTGGCCCAGGGCTGGGAGGAGACCTTCCTTTCCATCTGCTTTGGTGACAGCGTACCTTGAAGGGCTATTCCAATCTTGAGGGAAAAAATGCTTACCATGTTGTCAATAACGGAGTGATTTCTGGCTCTGACCAGTGTCACTGGCCCAGCCAGAAGGTAGGACTCACACACATTCTATTCTTCATTCTACTTTGGTTTCTCCATCTGTAAAAGAGAAAGCCAAGTTTTTCCATCAGATGAAGTTAGAAAATATCAGACAGTCATTGCAGTAGGTCATGGAGATGTTAGATCTAAGACCCAGCTAAAACCCAGGATGGCGTGGTTCTTGGCTCAGGCACTGCTCAGCACGCTGGGCTGTGCTGGGAGCGCAGATGCAAGCATCCTGGTCCAGCTAACGGTCAACCAAAGAGACTTGTCAAAAATCCAAAGCCTTCCCATTCAGTATTTCATTGTGTTCTTAAGAAATGAAATGCTCCCAGTAATTGCATTATTTAGAGTTATTTCGATATGGGCAAATACTTCAACTCTGGCTAGCATAAGCAAACAGGCAATTTATTAGGATCCTGGGAGAGCTCACAGAACTGAAGGAACTACTAACCAATTACAACTTGGTGAAGTTTTGTGTATGTTTTCCAATGTAGCCCCCTGGCTCTTGTCTCTCCATCCCAGATTTTAGATTTTTGGGGAGAGAGAACCTGATTGGTGCAGTCAGGTCTGGTGTCAAAGGTGGAAGGATTATTTAACATGAACCGTGTCACTGAGGGCCACCACTATGTGTGTCCCCCCCTTAGGAGGATTCTTTTTGTGCTGGGCAGCCACCCTATAATCATAATGTTGGTTTATACTATGCTGTTATCTTCCTGTAGCTGCAAAGCGAACCATTCCACCCTCTCAGGCTTCAGCTGAGAGGTTTGATCATGATTGTTAAACCCAGGAGAGGAAGGAAGAGATGCAAGCATCCTGAGCCTGAGCGCCTGAATGCCTGTCAAAAGTGGTCCTGTCTGTTGGGAGCCCAAGGGGCATTTTCGTTTTAAATCTTGAGTTTTACTTGGGAACCTCAGATCGTTTCAAAAGGAATGTGTACTGAAAGCATCTGTGTCTTCCCACAACCTGGGGGGAAAATGGATGAGGAAGGGCTACCCTGAGAAAAGAGTGGCCCCGGGTTCTCAAACACGAACTATTTCTGGGTACCTCTCTTTTGCTGTCTCGCACCAGGCTGGGGGCTCCTCATTTTCCACCAGGCAGAGAAAGCAGAACTTTAGCTGAGAAGGTGAGAGATTGGGAAAGAGTAGGAATTGCTTAGTTTACCAGTAAATATCAAGCCAGTGTCCAGGCCAAAGGGAGAAGGTTGAATAGCTGGAGTAAAGGCGACACCTGCAGAGATGAGATGGGCAAGGGTTGGGCTAGAGCTTGCAAAGCTAGGCCTGTCTAGCCTCATGGAGGACGAGGCTGTGATACTGGGCCTTTGGTGTATGTTTCATTTATATGTGTTGCCCTGGGGCCAGGCAGGGTGGGGAAGGAAGCAGTTGACTTGACGAGACCTTGGCACATGGCATTTGACAGGAGAGTTGGATACGTCCATGTGTGTGTGACAACTCTGCTTCTGCAGGGCCTTTGTGTGATGGTGTGCGGTTTGGGCAGTGCAGAGTCGAGTCCTGACCAGGGGAAGGGGGGGGAAGCTGAAATCCAGCCCACGCTTCCGTCACCAAGCCATGAACTTGGGAAGCTGCAGGGATGCCAGGCGGGTCGTAGGCTGGTGAGCAGCAACTTAGGCTTGAGCTTAGTTCTGGTCCCTGATGAGCCTCCATGTGTAAGAACGGTGGTCGTTTTGCTTGGGCCAGTTGGCTTAAGATTCCAGGATTGCCAAGCTCCTCAGACCTGAATGATACGCCTCTACTGGTAGCAAGATAGAACTTTTTAAAGTGTGTCTTGAGCCCCTCTGTTTCTTTAAGATTAAAGAAAACAAATAAGGTGACACCTGTGAATGCCATTTACAGTCAGAGGCATCCTTGATGGGATGAGGAAGAATTTGTCCCCAGCCAGTGAGCTATTCCAGGGTGGGAAGGAACATTTCTCTCATTGATGATATGATGGCAGCTCATGTGGGAACATGTTCCATGCCAGACCCATGAGCAGACAGTGGCAGGACACTGCCTGTGACCCAGTGCTGAGAGGAGAGAGGCCTCAGGGAGAGGAGACTGGCGGCAGGACTGAGCCTGGGGTGGCAATGCCTTCAGAACAATGATGCCAGTACTACTGCCCCTCCCTGGGTTCCTCACAACCATAGGGAAGAAAGAACGAGGCTCTCGATCCCTCAGCAGAGAGGACAGCTCCATAGGCTTTTCACCTAACCATAAATTTAGGGTGAGAGAACCAAGAGTTGCCACAAAAATCTTTACCCTGACACCGTTGAGCTGCCTGAGACGGGCAGTCGAAGCCTGGCCCGTGAGAAGCGTCTGCACGATGCGCTTGCATTGCCTTGATGTCCCAGTCGGGACAGCACACCTATGTCTCTTCTTTGTCTCTGGTTGAGCAGATGCAGGAGCTGGAGCAGAGGCTGCTGGAGGCAGAACAGAGAGCAGAGAACGCGGAGACCCAGGTAACCAGAGGAGAGCATTGACAAGCGTGTGCAGGGGAAGTGGCTGTTGGCTTTTGCTGCCCCTTCCCATGGACTCATGTGGGCACACTCATCACACTGCTGAGCTTTCAGGGACAACAAAAGCCAGCGGTCATGTGTTAGAACTTCGGAACAAATGAAGGTGCATGGAGCTTTCTAAGGGCATAAAGCAGTCTTTGGCTAAGGGTCAGTGCAGTGAGCCGGTGAGTGGATTAGTCCAAATAGGCTAGGTTATGTTGAGGTAGCAAGTTAAGTCTGGCACCTCAGCAGTTTAACACATTTCATTCTCACTTGTGGGTACCTCTGCATTGAGGATTAGTGGGGATTCTGCTTCACACAATGATTCAAAGATCCAGGCTAATAGAGTCCCCTATCTTCTAGCTGGACCATCTGGAACACATGACCTGCTTGGTTGCCATGACAGGGAAGAGAGCTGGGTGCTCTGGCACCAGCTCTTAAACACTTCAGCCCAGAAATATCGTGTCATTCCACTCATTGGCTCCACCCATTGGCTGGAGTGAACCCCATGCCCATCCAATTACAGAAGGCTGGGAAAGATGAGGAACTCATGGACAGGCCGTGAGCAGCAAATGTCTCTGCCACAGTGAGGCTGCTGCAGCAATTCCTCTCCAGGCTGTTTATCCTGCTCAGCTCATCCCCTACTGGTGTCCCAAGAATTGGAAGACCCAACACCCAGCTATTTCTTCCTTGTCAATTCCTTCTTTTGCCCAGTTGAGACTTAATAAATGGTCATTGAATTAATTGGCCCAACTGCTCTAGGTAAGGGCTCAGCTGGGGAGTCCCAGACGAGGGCATCAGGAAATGTCCCATTCCATGTTTGTGGCCATCTCACACACCACATCCCAACCTTATGAGATGATTGGTCCTTTTCAGGTGGGTGTGATGGAAGAGAAGGTGAAACTGTCCAATCTGAAAAATGTGGACTCAGCAGGCAGCCTGCATCGGAAGTACCAAGACTTGCTGAAAGCCACACAGGACAAAGATGAGCTCATTGGCCAGCTGGAGGCACAGCTGGAGAAGCAGGTAAGGGCTACCATGTAGCAGAGCGCCAGTGCCCTCTGCTATGTCTGTACCCACTGGCCCCAACTTCTTGAGCAGAGCCCCTCGGCTCCAGTGGGGGCGTGCTCACTCCCTCAGCGGACTATGCTTTCATGTGGAGATTTCACTTTTAGAAGGTGCATTAGGAGCCATGCAGGGGATACAGTGGGAAAAGGACCTTGGAGACAGACTGATCTGGTTTGAATCCCACCTCTAGCACCTGTTCCTCTCTGGGCAAATGATATACGTCGCTGATTCTCATTTTACATATTGATAAAATAGGGGTTATAATATGTCATAGGTTTGTTGGGAGAATGAACTCAGGTGGTCTGTGTATCAGACATGAGGTTGCTATTTGGTAAGGAGAGCTTTTCCTTCTCCACCCTGACCTTGTGCTCTGCCAGCTATGGAATGTCCCACTTGCCTGGAGGATCAGAGCAGCACAGAGCTGGCCCATCAGCCTTGGTCAGCTGGTTGGCCAAAGTTTCTCAGTGAACCTGAGTCTGCAGAGACCAATACGGCTGCCTCCTCTGAAAAGTGGGGCATCATGTCCTGAGCACATGGGAGCTCAGGAGAGGCCATTGCCCAGCATTCCAGCTACAGTTGGCACCTTTGCTCTGGAGAGGACATCTGGAACATCCCCCACCAGTTTCCTATGCCCAGCTCTCTCCGCTTCACAATCCCATTAACTTCATCCTGATTCTGTCCCTTCCCTCTGTCACTGGCCTTGCCTACCCAACTTTTCCCTGGTGCCAGAACTCCATCATTTCCAACAAATGACCCCAGGGTGTGGCCAGATGACTTAATTTTCCATATATACACTGTCCTATCAGATCCCAGCTAATCCTGGTAATACCTTCCCACTATCATGAGCAAATTCATAATCATTCATCAGCATTTACTGACATTTCCTTTGTGGGATGTGGCTTTATAATCTGTGGGGCACCATGTGTTCCTGAAAAATCATGGGAAAATAGAATTCTGACACATGGAATCTCTAATCAATTTTTTGTTGATTTCAGAGAGCTTTTTTTTTTTTGAGTGGTTCATAGTTAGAAGTAGCAGCATCTGAGGATTGGTAGGCAAAATGACTCCTGCTAAAGCTTAAGTCAGAAAAAAAATCATTTTACAATAATAATAGATCTAGATCAGGATAGAAAGAATGCTATTTTGTAATAGACCTGGTTTTAGTCCCAGCTGTGCCAGGAGCAGGCAGAAGCAAGTCATTTCATCCCTCTGGGCCTCAGTTTTTGAAGCCACATAAAGAGGGTGTTACACTACGTCAGGGGTGGGCTAACTTTCTGTAAAGGGCCAGGAAGTAAATATTTTTGGCTTTGCTGCCCACGGGGTCTGTGTCAGAACTACTCAACTCTGCAGTTACAGCATGAAAGCAGTCCTTGACAATACATAAATGAATGTATTTTCCAATGTATGTTCCAATAAAACTTTATTTTCAAAAATAGGCAGGGAAAACACAGGGTGAAAGGCTGGATTTGGCCTGTGGGCCTGTTGGCAAACCCCTAAACTTAGATCACTTTAAGGTCCTTCCAACTGAAATAATCTCATTTGCACAGACGCCCTTATTCGGAGCTTATGTCCGTCATCTTACAATTATGAAGCAGTTTTCCCTAGAGCTGTAACCCAAATCGTTATTGCTGGTCTCTAAGTTACTCCAAAATATACCTGTCTCCATGCTCTGTAGACCAGGGAACTTGTAGAGGTTGTAGAACTGGTTGATTACCTGTGCCTCTAGCACTGTGCTGTGTACTTTGTCACTTCATCTCCACCTCCACAATGACCCATTCTGGAGAGGACTGTGCAGGTGCAGAGGGGTAGGTGTCCCTACACAGATAAGGCTCAGGGGCAGAATCGAAGCCCCAAAGCCTGCATTTCTTTCTATCCTAGGCTGCTATTTAGATACAAACCTCTTTTGATTCTTTTGAGGGAATTGCTGTGCTCGTGTGCTAATGTAGCTTTATTTTCTGTTTTTTAACTGTAAAGGTAATACATGCTTAGAGTGAAAAGTACAAAAAAGCCAGATACCATTTTTTCCTCTCACCGCTCATTCATTTTCACTCCTCACTGTCAACCTCGGTTCATGTTTCCTGTTGTGTACCAAAGCCCAGCATTTCGTTTTCTTGTTGTTTATTTAGCCAAGCCCTTATTTGTGGCTGTTTAGGTGATTTCCAGTTTGAGGTTTTTGTTGCTTTATCAAATTGCAAATAACAATTCCTAAGCAGTGAGTAGTTTTATTAGTTCAATGGTATGTACATTTCAAATGTTGACAGATACTATCAAATTGCTCCCCACCCCCCAGTTTATGTCAGAGGGATTGTTTTCCAACATTCTTGACAATTTGGGATATCAACCTATTAAATTGTGTTAGTCTGATAGAAGAAAATGATGTCTCATTTTTATCAGCATTCTTAAAATTATGATGGAGATCAGACTTCTTTCTGTGGGTTTCTTTCCCTTTATTTCCTTTTCTATTGATTTCCTATTCATATTACTTGAATATATTTATTGGATTATTCATTTCAAGTTAACCCTCTGTATGCATATCATTTATGTTGCAAATCATCCGCCAATTAGTCTTTTAATTTTGTTTCAGGGATTCTTTTTTTTTTTTTTTTTTCGGTCATATCATAATTTACAGGGATGATATATAGGTTCATTAGTCATTTCCTTCAGGAATTTTTGTGATTTGTGTTTTACTTAGGAAGGCCTGTCCCACCTTAGGAATATTTTTTTAAATTCATAAATGAATTTAATTTTTTTCTATCAGGCCACCCCATCCAGTTGCCTGATATTTCTTCTCAGGGCTTCCCACTTCCAATTATTCACTAAAGTAGTGACTACTGTGATTCCCTAAAGGCCCTCCCTTTCTTGCAGAAGCAGATGAGAGCTGAGGAAGCTAAAATTGTTCAAGAAAAAGCTGCAAAGATCAAGGAATGGGTGACACTCAAGTTAGAAGAGGTGAGTCACACCCTCTTCTCAGGAAGCCTGGAATGAGTTGCTCCCATCCCCCAGCATTTGTCTGCTTCCTTCTGTGTGGGGGGCTTTGACTGACCTTCATTTTGTTAACCATTCGTCCTTTATTTCGCTTAAACACTGAGACACTTCGCTTTACTTTTCCCTTCCTTTGGTCGTGGTTGGGTGTCTTTGGAGCTCCTGATTAGCTTTGTGCTATATTTACGTTCGGGGCGAAGGCATGAGTCTCACTTCTGAAAAGTCCCATCTGTTTCCTCCTGAGGAGTACACACAGTCCTTACTGTCTGCTCTCTTCACTTTCTTCTCTGTCCTCTGCATTCTTTTTAACTTTTTAAAAATATACATAAAATGTACCCTTTTAGCTATTTGTTTAGTGGCATGAAGTACTTTTCACAACCATCTGCACTGTCTATTTTCAAAACATTTCATCACCCCAAGTACAAACTCAGTACCCATTAAACACTAACTCCCATTCTCTTCCCCCAGACCCCCAATCCCTGACAAGCTCTGGTCTACTTTTACTTCTATTCATTCATTTTCATAGTTCATCACTTGCTACGGCTTTGTTTAGGAAACTTGGGACTAGAAACTACGGTGTTACAAGCAGAAAAACAAACAAAAAACCTCTTTCTAAACACAAGGAAAAGGAATTGGAAGTTTGGAAAAGGACAGACACTCATCTTTTCTTTCTCTGTCCTTACACAAGTGGCTCACACCTGCAGGCTTATTTTGCCTCCCTCCCATCCCTTTCTGTGGATACATACCTCAGGTTACAAGTTCTTGGGGACGGAGCTGATGCCTCCTTATTGCACAGCCTTGACCTCTTGCTAAAAAGTGTGTTGGACTGCATATAAAAGAAAATGCAGCAACCGTGAGGATGGATCTCATAGACACTACATTGATGAAAAGAAGCCAGGACACAGAAGTACACACTGTCTAACTCCATTTCTATAAAGTTCACAAATGAGCACAACTAAACCAATGTGTTGTAGGGATTCATACTTAGATGATAAAACTCAGAAAGCAAGGAAGGGGCCGGCCTGGTGGCTCAGGCAGTTAGAGCTCCATGCTCCTAACTCCGAAGGCTGCCGGTTCGATTCCCACATGGGCCAATGGGCTCTCAACCACAAGGTTGCCAGTTCGATTCCTCTACTCCCACAAGGGATGGTGGGCAGCACCCCCTGCAACTAAGATTGAACACGGCACCTTGAGCTGAGCTGCCACTGGCTCAGTTGGTTGGAGCCTGTCCTCTCAACCACAAGGTTGCCAGTTCAACTCCCGCAAGGGATGGTGGGCTGTGCCCCCTGCAACTAGAAATGGCAACTGGACCTGGAGCTGAGCTGCGTCCTCCTAAGACTGAAAGAACAACAACTTGACTTGGAAAAAAAAAGTCCTGGAAGTACACACTGTTCCTCAATAAAGTCCTGTTCCCCTTCCCCAATAGGAAAAAAAAAAAAAAGAAAGCAAGGAAGTGAGTGGTAAACTTAGAAGAGCAGCTGCCTCTGTGGGGTGGGAAGGATGCGTGATTGGGAAGGGGCGAGTCGGGGGCTGTTGGGAGTGCCGGCAAATTTCTTAACCTGGGTGGTAGTCACGTGAATATACATTTTAGCATCATTTGTTAAGCGGTTCATTTCTGTGTATGTGTTATATTTCACAATTTTAAACAGCTTAAAAATAACTAGGGAAAAAAAGTTCAGTGCTTGCCAAATGGAATTCTATCCCGACCAAAACTGGTTAGCACAGAGGGAGGGAGGGGTCAGGGTTAGCATGTGTTCTTTTTCAGAGATTTGATCTTTAAAAAGGATTTTCATCTGATTTTGAATTATATGTCTCAACCTAGTAGAGGCTGAGTGTTCTAAATCTCCCTCTTTTTTTTTTTTTTTGCCTAGCTTGAGATGGAGAATCAGCACCTGAGAAGCTATAATCAGTGCCTAGTGGAACAGGTGGGAGCTCTTCAAGACGCTCTAGAAGGTAGGTGGGTCAGTGTCTGTGTGTACGGGTGTATCTGTGTCTATGTGTGCTGGGTTGTGGGAATGAATTGAGGGAACTCTCAATATGCCTGTTTTTGCTCTAACCATAGCTCTTCAGATGGCGCCTTCAGGGAAGCTGCTGGTGGCCCCCCAGGAAACCCCAGAGCAGGATTCTGTTCATTCAGGGCCAGGAGCCCAGCCAATGGGGCAGGACAGTGGTCCTCAGGCCCAGTGTGCCCTGAAGGTGGTTCTGCCTGCACCTTCTCCAGGTTCTCTGTGGAATAAGGACTCTGCCCCTAAAGTAGGAAGCCCCTTGGAGGAGTGCAGTTCCATGATGGTGCGTCCTGGGGAAATATCAGGGGCCAGGACCCTTCCAACTCGTCTGGGAAGAGAAGGCTCTCCTGGCCAGCCGTGCGGGAAGACTCACACCCCCAGACGTGGTTTGGCTTCCTGGGATGAGAGCCTGGTCGCTGCTCAGGGAGGCATACTCCCTGGGACAAAGACCCCGGCCAGGGAAGGTGGCGCGGGCTGCAGCCTGACCCTACCAAACGTGCGGGCTCCCAGCATCCCACGGGACAGTGTCCAACTGGCCAAGCGGCACCACAGCCAGCCCCATGTGGGCCCTGGGCATTTTAGCCACGTGGTGAGCATTGAGATTGGGACTCTCCCAGCCCTCCACCCCTCTGACCTTCCCAAGGTGAAGGCCCAAGTTGAACTCCGGGAGGAACCAGAGAAAATGGAAATGGAAGAGCAACCCCCTGCCGGGAGAAAGGAGGAAAGAAAGAACCCAAAGGGGCCCAGAGCTGAGCTGGAGGAAGTGGAATTGGGGAGCAAACCACCCACACCCCCCCTGCACCGGTTTCCATCCTGGGTAAGAGGCCACCTGGGGGCTGGGCAGAGGGGCAGAGCTGAAGATGCGATCACTGTCCATCGAGCACAGCCACGTGCTGAGCATGAGACCAGGCTGTCATCTTCATGGTGCCTCTGGGAGGTGGGTTTCACAGAACCTGCCCAGACCACCCAACCAGCGAGGAGCAGAGCCAGGATTTGAAATGATTGGGTGGTAGCTGGTGGTCATGTCCTGAGCAAGCACGCGCCATGTGCCACACACCAAGCTGGGTGTTGGATGCATGTTGTCTTGTTTAATCGTCACGACGCTGAGGTGATAAAACTCAGAAAGCAAGGAAGTGAGTCTGGTAAACTTAGAAGAGCAGCTGCCTCTGTGGGGCGGGAAGGATGTGTGATTGGGAAGGGGCAAGTCTGGAGCTGTCGGGAGTGTCGGGAGTGTCGGCAAATTCCTTTACCTGGGTGGTGGTCACATAAGTATTCATTTTAGCATCATTTGTTAAGCGGTTCATTGATGTGGGCTGTGTATGTGTGGTAGCTAAGAGCACGGGTCCCAGAGCCAAACCACTAAGATAAAATTGCTGACTCTGTGACCCTGGGCAAGTTACTAAACCTCTGTGCCTTGGTTTCCCTATCTGTAAAATGGGGATAATAGTACCTCCTTTACAGGGTTAATATGTAATAGGTACTTGCAGTAGTGGGTCATAGGCAGTGGCATGTAATCATTGGCTGTTGTTATTATTTCTGAGCTGTAGCTTCCTTACTTGTGCCACTGCATAAAATGACGTGCTGTCTGGTGGGTTGATCTGGGGCAGGGATACTGATGAAACCAAACCAGCCATGCATTCATCTTTGTAGAGCTGTGTGATGGGCACATGAGGTCGTTCTTTATTCTGTTCTCTCTACTTTTGTGTGTTTGACATTTTCCACGACAAAAAGTTAGAATGAAATGGGGGGGGCGGGTGGCTGGGCATTACTTTGGTAGCACAGATCAGTGATGAGTGTAAGATGAGATAATGGATGTGGAGAGCTTAGTGCAGAGCCTGCAGTAAGGGCAGGACTCCTTGCCTGTGCCAGGAGTTACCTGCTGTTTTGCTTTACAGATTAGGAAACTGCTGTCTCCACTGACTTAGTTATTTGCCCAGGGTCATGTAGTAGTTAGTGAGGGGTCAGGCTTTAAATATAGGCCCAGCTGTCCCCAGAGCCTGGCTCTGGCTCTCCAGCTGTCCTGCCTCTTAGGGGACATCAGAGAGCTGGACATCTGAGTATCAGCAGTCCTGGCAGCACTGGGGGAGTGGTACCACCCCACCTCATTGTGTGGGAGGCCCACCTTTTCAGCACCACCTTCTAGGGTCTCCTTTTGAAATGCTGTTAGTCTGGGAAGCCTCACCACCCCCAGGCTTATGGGTCACGTCCTTATCAGTGATTGTTACAAGGGGACCTGGATGACCTGAGACACAACTATGCCTGGGGGGAGGGCTAGAAAGTCTCCCAGGGCCAGCCAGTCTTCAGGCCATGGGTTGCTGGCATTCCCTGAAGCCTCAGAATCACGGGAGGGCCACCGTATGCTGCCCGCAGAGAAGAAGTGTAAGGAAGTGTAAGGTAGGAGAACAGCTGGCAGACAGGAAACAAAGGGGCAGGTGGGGCGAAGGCAGAGAGGCTTTGAAAATGGTGGGGGGGCGGGGGCAGGGCATGGCCAACAGCCGAGTTGGAATGCCATCAGAATCACCCCTCCTCTTGTCTGTTGTTGTCTTATAAATACAAATGCTCTGGAATCCTAAAGCAGAGGTGGGCAGTGAGGGAGCACTCAGCAAGGGGTGCAGCAAGAGGGCTCGGCTCGTCTGGTCCCTGAGACAGCGTCTCTTCTGTCAGCTTCGGAAACCACAGTGGCCAGACAGCTCAGCCTTTCTTCTCAGGTGGGACCGACTAGGCAGTCAGCATCTGGGGGGAAAACCAAGACTGAGAATAAATACTAAGGACATTTTTCCATTGGAGGGAGTCGGATATATACTGATTTGCCAACTTAGAGTTCACAGAATCCTTTTTCTGTTGACCTTCAAAATAACCTTAGATGAGTTAGGCACTAGATGACCTTTTGGAAGACACTCCTATTTGTTAATGACAGTTGCCTAAATCCCTAAATGATAGTGCACCTAAATTCCTCAAACTTCACTTTCATTCTCCCTGTGAAGTGTGAGTCCTGTTCTTGGTGGAATTCCACCACCACGACTGGCAGTAATAATCTTTTTTATGCCTAATTTTACTACTTGGACTCCATTTATATGCCCCACATACGCGCAGGAATTCCCTGCCCCACAACAGTTCCTGGGACACCCTCACTGCCCCATATCTCTTCCCTGCCCATCCCTGCTGCTATCTCAGGATCTCATCCCAGTTGTTTGGAAGCTGGGAGGGTTCTATCTCCCTCTCTCCCCCAGGTGCCTCAGCCCCCCTGGGCTGAGACAGGCTGACCTCTGGTCTTGTGACTCACCAGTCACCTGAGGCGGCCTTTGTTATCCCTTTATCTTGAGTGGAGAAAATAGATATGGATAAAAAGAAATATAGGCAGGGCCTCTGGGTTGTTTGGGAACCATTAGAAACCATTAGAAAATCTCCCCAGGCCTGTTGGCCTACTTCAGACCCAGGGACACCCAGGGGTGAGGGAACCGTGGAGGGTGGCTGTTCCCCATCCATGTGTCTTGTACAGTCGGGTTCTCAGGCCTGGGAGAGCTAGACAGGCAGTGTGGGTTGGACAGAAGCCTAACCATGATGTAACATTATTACTGTAGGGAAAAAAAATGTGTCCCTGCTTCTAAACTGGCTTATAAGAGGCCATGCTCTGACTTCCTCATTACTAACACCGCACTTCTAGGGGTGAGAGCCTGAGACCCAAGAGTGGTAAAGTGGGTAATTCAGAGAAACAGGTCACTGATCCCTCTCTTCTTGAACTTCATGACCCAGCAAGGGTGGTGGTGAGAGAGAGAGTGAATGTCTGTTGGGCACTGATGATAGTCCAGGTGTTTGATGTTCGCATTAGTAATTTCATTTGGTTCTCACAACAGCCTGAAAGGTGAGTAGTATTCCTCCCATTTTGGAGTTGAGGAAAATGAGGCCCCGAAATGAGGTAACTTGCCCAAGATTCCCCTTTCCCGGTAAGCGGCCGAGCCCAGATGTGGGTGCACATCTGCCTGCCTCCAAAGCTGTGGTTTTTTCCACACCCCAGGGGGGCAGGGGTGGTCACAGTGCTGGGCCCTGACCTCCGGGGACCTCTCATTCCAGGAGAGCCGGATCTATGCTGTGGCCACATCAGGCATGCATGTCTCCGATGTATCTCCCA
Source organism: Rhinolophus hipposideros (assembly GCF_964194185.1). NCBI lineage: Eukaryota > Metazoa > Chordata > Mammalia > Chiroptera > Rhinolophidae > Rhinolophus > Rhinolophus hipposideros. Next base: position 73,363,368 of record NC_138051.1, read on the forward strand.
GAAGTAATACCACGTGGTGTGGTGAGTCCCAAGTGGAATGCCCATCGTGGGCAGGGAGGGCATGCAGGGGAGAGATCTGCGAGCAACGCCCACGGCTAGGGTTACCTGGCGCCCTGTTCCTTTCCCCAGCAGGTGAAGTTCAGGTGACATCACAGAGCTAGGGCTGCCTTGGAGAGAAAAGGAAGCTGTGCAGGTTTTAATGTATCACCTGCTGGGTGGGAGTGGCCTTGAACAGGGTTATGGTCAATTACTGAGCTGGAAAGGACTTTAGAGAAGGGGTCCTCCCGCCCAGCCTCCCACCTGCCCTGGCTTCCCTTCTGCAGTACAAAGGTTGGGAGGAGGCCCCTGAAGGCGCCCCATCCCTACCCACTGACTCCTAAGTCACCTGCCAGCCACAGAATCCCCACAGTGATGTGAGAGCCCCATGGTGCATGATTGGTCACTCACCCTTGCAAGAGTGGGACTGAACAAGGCTTTGGCCCCCGTCCTGACATCTGTCTCCTGGTCTGTCACTCAGAGTGCTGTTACAGGGAGCACTGTCTGTGACTTCCTTCTTCACTCACCCCAGGTCTCTGCTGCCCCCACACTGGGCTATGGCTCTTAATTAATCTCATCCCTCGTCCCTGCCCATCCAGGTTCAAGGCCTCCTGCCCTTGCATCTCCTGGGCCTTTCTCTGGCCTCGTCTACAAGAATGGCACCGCGCCTGTCTACACAGCCCTGAAGGGGGTAAGAAGCTGCTTGCTATCCTAGGAAGGGGAGTCCCCATCCAAAGAGGTCCCTGACCGTGCAGTGGCCGGAGTGGAGCTCCAGGGTCAGGTTTCTGCATACACATGACTCTGGCAGGGAGCTCAGCCCACCAGGCAACATGTCATTTTTATAGTTTGTCTTTATTAGATTACTATTAGGAAAACTATACATTTACACAATTTTGAATCAGTATGATTGTGGGCAAAGTAAAAAGTTAAACCTATAGCTGTTCCACCTGTCCTCCCCATCTTGTCACGTGTATGGCCCAAAGGGCAGTGGGGCCTCTTCCAGAATTTTTTATGTGTTCCTACACATACTTCCATAACATCCCTACATTTTTTAAAACCAAAATCAGGTATATCTGCAACATGATGTTTTCACGCACATTTTTGTCTCCTTTTAATATTGGTTTTTGAAATTATAGCTGTTATACTTTGTAAAACTTTTTATGGAAGAACAAAAAAGCCAGAAGTAAAGTTCCTTCTCAGATTGCTTTTCCCTAATTTCTGACCCCAGAAGTCACTGTCATTAATGGTTTGGTGACTATTCTATAAGGCCCCCTGCTGCCTCTACAAATGCGTTACACATATTCTGTCTTTCTCACACAGGTGCACACGCACACATGCACACAAAGGGGATCATATTATACATGTCATTCTACCCCTGGCTTGTTCAACCAACCATGTGCCAGGTCTTCCTACCCTACCTCTGCACACGGCTCTGCCTCCCCTTTTAGGCCAGGCCAGTACCCACCAGTGTAGGTGCATAACTACCTTAACCTGTCCTCCACTGATTGACAGTTTAGGCCGTGTGTCTGTTTACTTTAAAATCAATGGTGTGATGAACATTTTGCAAATTCATCTCTGTGCACATATATACATAGTTCTGTAGGACAGAGTTCTAGAGCTGGACTTTATGGGCAAAAGATATGCAAGTTTTAAATTTTGACACTTAATGGCAAATTATCTTCTAAAAAACTTTACCACACTACACGGTACCCCTTTCTCCACAATTTCTCCTACCTGGAGATAATCAGTCTTTGTAAATGTCTGTCAGTGAGATGATTTCTCCTTTGGTTATCCCCACACATTTTTAAAGCTCCTGTTTCACACTTGACCTGTGCTGTGGCTTTCTGGCCCCCTAGTGGCAGGGAGGAGGCGTCACAGTGGTCAGGTGTTCAGCTGGGATGGGGCTCCTGCTTTGGGGACCACAGAGGATGGTGTGGGGGGTGGGAGGCCTGAGGAGAAGCATGGAGGTGAGGACACAGGAGTACAGTCAGGAAGGGACAGTTGTGTGTTGGGTGCCCTGGCCGGGTGGTGGCATCCATGTGCCCCAGACAGGCTCTGTTGGCCACACCCTGGGTACCTGGAGCCAGTGCAAGTGCAGGTGGGATGGGGCTTGGTTTGCAGCACGAGCTGCAGTGGGGAGGGGGCCTGTCTTGCAGAGAGCCACACAGATCAGCACCGTGCCCTTTGTGGACGAGTCCTCTGGGTCCGACGACGACTGCAGCTCTCAGGCAAGTTTCCGAACTTCAGTCCCCTGCTCTGAGTCCAGGAAGACCAGCGGACTGGGCAGCCCCCGGGCCATCAAGAGAGGTATGGAGAAGGGAAGCAGGAAGGGATGCAGGACAACAAGAGACCCCTCACCCCTTCCCACAGGCAGTCATCCATGGTGGTGATGGTGGGGTGTTTGCTTGAGCTTTGCCATGACCCTCAGCCCCAGACTCAGGGGTCTCGGGTGGATGAGTTTCTGGGCCAGGCATGGGACCCGGGCCTTGACTCCTCCCCCTGGCCAGGTGTCTCCATGTCCTCGCTAAGCTCTGAGGGCGACTATGCCATCCCTCCGGACGCCTGCTCCCTGGACAGTGACTACTCAGAGCCTGAGCACAAACTACAGCGCACCTCGTCCTACTCCATAGACGGGCTGGGCCTAGGCGGGGTGAGCTGAGAGCGTGGCCCCACCCCACTGGGGCTGGGGCAGGGCAGGGTGGGAGCTGCCTGCCTGGTGCCCTCTGCACAAGACACCAGTAGCAGCAGTGAGAGGAGGGGTCCCTGGTATTGGTGGGGGTGGGACGGGGCCGGAGGCTGCCTCTGATGTGGGATGAGGGGTGCAGTTATGCAGCTGGGCACACACAGACCCCATGAGGAAGGAGAGGGGGCCTTCCTCATCAAACCAGGAATGGCCAGTTCAAAAGCCTATTATGACCCACCAAGCCCCGGGAGTTTACACACATTACCTCGTTTTAGCTCCACGCCGACCCTGGAATTCTAGGAACTAACATTAATTGAGTTGTTACAGTGTGCCAGGCACCATGCTCTATGCTTTTCAAGCACTGTCTCATTTGTCCTCACAATCGTCTCAGGATTGTTACCCCATTTTATGGATGAGTGGGCCTGTGGCACAGAGATGTGCTATTCCACACTGGAGGCAGCAGTAAAGCAAGATGTGTCACTCCCAGCCTTTGCTCCACCACCCCCCTACCCCCGTGCCACTCTTGTCTTCCCCTCTCCTGCTCCATGAACCATCTGACCAAGCCTGGCTGATGTGCACATTGTTCCCCAAACCTCTCTCTCCCTTCCCTGCTGCCTGCATGGCCTACTTCCTCCTCCCAGCTCATCTTTGAAGGAAAGGTTGACCTCTCATTCCAAGGCTGGTTTAGCCCTTTCCCAAAAGCCCTCCCTGGCCGGCCTCTCCCTTATGCAGCCCCTGATCTGCCATCTTCTCATGGTCAGCTGTATTCCCAAGCCAGTAGGACCCTTCCATAGCAGGGACATCCATGCTTTATTTAGTCCTCTTTGAACCCTTAGCATGGTGCCCTGTAAATACTCAATAATTATTTTTCTAATGAGAAACCAGTGACTCACCTGGATCATTTTGGCCTGTGTGATGTCCAGGAACTTCAGTGATTTCCCCTCTGTTCACCCCTCTTCTGTGCACCCTTCCACCACTGCAGGAGTCACTGGAGAAGTCGGGGTACCTGCTGAAAATGGGGAGCCGGGTAAAGACCTGGAAGAGACGCTGGTTTGTCCTGAGACAGGGACAGATTCTGTACTACAAGTCCCCGGTGAGACCCTCCTTCCCCAGGACTGGAGTCTGTAGGACCCCACCCCAGACCTAGGACTGTGTGACAGGGGTGCTAGAAGAGGGGAAGTGTGGCCCACGGTCAGAGGGCAAAGGTCCCGCAGGTGGGGAGAGGCAGCTTGGCTGGGCAGCTGAGGCTTTGAGCTGCACGTGTACCAGGAGGCTGGTTACTAGTTCTCACGGTGAAATCAGGCACTGAGCAGGCAAAGGCAGTTCTAGATGAGTTGACTTGGAGATTTTTTCTTTCTTTAGAAGCTGAGTTCTTCTTTTGCCTGGTCCTATAAAAGAACTGTTCTAGCTGGAGTGCCCATTGCTTCCTCCACCTCTTTCCTACACTGTTTGGAAAAAGGGAGCCTTGGATATTGGGACCTAGTTTGAGAGGCCTTCCCTGGATAACCCATGTTAATGTTTAAAAGAGGGCAAAAAGATCTAGTCTCTTGTGCAACTCTAGTTGATTGGTCGAGGCTGTGTCAATCACCATGTCAAGGATTCTGGGCCTGTATCGCTCAATAAGCAGGCATGCTCTGATTGATTAGTAATGCCTGCAATGGCACTGGAAATAGGCAGTGGTGATATATATGCCACTTATTTGCCATAGTTGGTATTAAAAGATGTAGTGGAAAGAATTTAAGGGCTTTATAGCTTAGTAATAACCTGGTGGCTTCTGCCCAAATTTTAAAGGCTCAATCCATACTTTTTGAGGCCTGGGTCAGCAGGGCCTCTGTCTCTAATCATTGCTCCATGTTAGCTGGAACCAGGATCCAGAACAAATTACCCACCCATCATACCATAGCCCAGGAAAGCTTAGGAATCACTTTCCCCTTTGCCTGTGACCTGGAGTAAGATCTGAGGGGAAATGATGTACTCTGGGAAGGCTCCAACCTCTTTCCTTCCCATTCCTTTCTTTACAGAGTGATGTCATCCGGAAACCTCAAGGTCAAGTGGAACTGAACTCCCGTTGCCAAATTGTACGAGGAGAGGGTGCACAGACATTCCAGGTGAGCATGGTCCTGGCAGCTAGAATTTTAGACAGAAGAGGTTCTGGGTTTGGATATAGCTATGATAGAGATAAAAATGGAGCAAAATGGGCATATGTGAAAGACATTCCACATCAGTATTTGGGTCTGATCCTAATTTGTGAGTATGGGGAAGGAAGAGGAGACAGAATGTGAAAGATAGAGAGAAGGCAGAAGAGACAGGGAGAACAAGATGAGGAGGAAAAGAAGGGAGGGAGTACCACAGTAGGAAGAAGGAAGGCCCAGTGGGTTCAGGGATTTGTGCCACCTCAGAGCTACGTTTCTGTTATTCTGTCCTCCTGTCTCCCTGGCCCCCATCCCTAATCCCTTACTCCTCCACAGCTCATCTCTGAAAAGAAAACCTATTACCTGACGGCTGACTCACCCAGCCTGCTGGAGGAGTGGATCCGAATACTACAGAGCCTGCTGAAGGTCCAGGCCATTGGGCCTCCAGCCCTGCCGCAGGGTGGCACCAAGCCCACTGTGAAGGGCTGGCTGACCAAGGTATGGTAGGGCTAGTGGGGGAGGCATGTGGGCCTCCTGAGAATCTGGGGAGCCAGGAACAGGAGTGGCAAGGGGCAGTGGGTCCCCTCCTTACACACAGCTCCTTTCTCTAGTCGTTTCCTCACAAGGATTAGCTGGTTGGCCTCAAACATGGTCTGACTACTCAGATCATGGTGAATGATTCCCTGGAAACAGATCAGCTATTCTCAAGACAGAGGGAGGAAAGGAATGTCTCGTGCCTGTTTTGAGATCACTAGGGGTTGCCCGCCATCCGCACCTGTACCCACCAGTATGCATATGAGGAGTTGCTACTTAGGGGAGGTCGGTGTGGCCACTCAAAGACTTATAAGATCCCAGGCCTGCCCTAAAGACTTTCTAGTTAGGGCTCTTCTGGTTGCAAGGAGCACAGAAGCACGTCAACCCCAAGAAAAGGGAGGTTAGCAAGGAAGCACATTAACTAGGCCCAAACACCTTCAGGAAGCAAAGATGCTTGTAAGAGCAAGCTCGATATTTGCGGGCTCTCTCTCTCTCTGCTTCCACTGCCCCATTCAGTCTGTTGACTTCAGTCTCCTCTGCCTGTGTGCAGCTGCTGTCCCCTCATGACTTACACTTGCCTATCAAGGCCCTTCCCTTCTTCTCATCAGCCTTATAACTCCAGCCTCTGCTGACTCGCAAATTTTTCCCAAGTTCACATTCCTGAGACAGGACATCTGATTGGCCTGGTTAATCTTTTATTGGCAAGTCACACAAGGATGGATGGGGTGTCGTATGGTACACACCATGGCCCCTTGCTGTGAAAGGACTGCTTCAGTTAGTAGGGAGTCTGGGTGGCATCTCCACTAAGGACCTGAGTTTGACCAGGGGTGTTGAGATCTGCCTCCCTATGGCTTCTCTTTGCCAGTTCTGGTTTTACTTCTGGGGTCCCCTGGTTCTAGTAATGCTAGTTCATTTCTGTCTTACAGGTAAAGCACGGTCACTCCAAGCTGGTCTGGTGTGCTCTCGTTGGCAGAACCTTCTACTACTATCGGAGCCATGAGGACAAGGTACTTCCCCGGCCTCCCGACAGCACCTGCTCTGTCTCGCCGCAGCCCCCATTCCTGTGGCTCCATGTCTTGATGGACAGCCCCAGCTTTCTCTTCGACCCCACCTAACCCTCAAACACAAAGCCAGCTGCCTGGCTCCCTCTGGAGTGCATGGCCAGTGTGCATGTCCCACAGACTCTGCCGGAGGGATCTGTCTGCACTTCTCCAAGCAGGCCTCAGCCAAGGAGTCGCCCCTTCCCATCCTGTCATCTGTCCACATCCATGATTTCTAACCCAACAGGGCCTAATCCCTGTCCCCTGCTAGCTCTCCCATTCACAGAAGGCTCATGTTCGCAGCGACCCCTGGGCCACCTGCCTGTACGGAATGCACGCATACAGGAAGTAGATCGATCCTGTGACTCAGACGAGGATTATGAGGCTGGAGGAACCCGGCAGTTGCTTTCCTCCCACTGCACCCTGGTCATCCACCCCCCAGAGCACAGCCCCACCTACCTCCTCATTGGCACCAAGCATGAAAAGGTAAGGGACGCAGCTGAGCCCGATGGCCACCTGGGACCTGTGATTCTCATCTTCCCTTCTCTCTTTCCCCTGAGCTTCCCCAAATTCACGTTTATTTCCCTCCCAGACATTTTGGCAACTAATATTCCCTGATTGGGAATATTCCTTATACTGAATTCTCTCCCAGTGGCCAACATCGCTTCACTGAAACTATGAGATAGAACCACAAGCTTAGAAACTAGGGTTCATGTTCACCTGATCCCGAGTCTTTCCTTTTAGAGATTGGTGGCCTTGACTTGTACTAACGAAACCAGCTGAACCCCACCCACCTTGGGCTTGGCCCCTTCAAGGAAGCCTCCTAGGAGCTCTTGCCTCCATTCTTCCCACCCCAGTTCCATCAGATGGCTTTCCATCTTCTTTCAGGAGACGTGGCTTTACCACCTCACGGTGGCTGCAGGTGGCAGCAGTGCTAAGGTGGGCACTGCCTATGAGCAGCTCATTGGAAAACTGATGGATGGTGAGGGAGACCCAGGTAAGGCAAGGGTGGTCATCATGGCCTGGGTTAGAGTGTGGCGGCTGGGTAATTATTGGTCAAGAACCCAAAGAAAGCACTACTGTACCCCGAAGCTGTTTTAACACATCAAAGCCACAGAACGGCATTCCCACCCCAAGCTCCAGGGCCCCTGTCGCTGGTGAAGATACTGAGGTACCCACTCTACGTAGGGGAGTTTATCTGGGAAGCAGGCTTTTCAGTGGCGTGGGTCAATGTTTTACTTTGATTAACCTACAGCTTTGCTGGCTGGGCAGAGGCTTGAGGAAAGGAGGTAGCTAGTTAATCTATAGTTAGGATTTGTTAATCAGCAAGTAAAGCCTAAATTGGGACCAGGCTAACCACAAAGCCTGGTATATTCGGCGGTCTTTATTTTGCTGCTGATTCTTAGGACCCAGAGGCACTAACAGCACACACACCACTATACTCTTTTCCTGCTGCTCCACGGCTTGTCTATTTCTGGCTGATGCACACTCCTCCACCCAGACCTGACACTTCAGGGAGAGGCTTCCCCTGCACACACAGGCGTGCATTCAGATGCCCACGACCTCACACACTCACTCCTGTTGCAGCCCCACTAGCAAAGCAGTAGCCACCTTCCTGTAAGCCATGCTTGTGAGTGTACTAAACGCAGTGCACGGCTGCATACCCCCCACTCTGGGTTTATGAAACCCAGCTCAACCCGTGTGTCCCGGACAGGTAAACCCTTGTGTTCCCCACAGATCTAACTGGGAGTGGGGCTGAGGGTGGAGGCGAGTTCCCTCGTCAGTGGTAACTGCTCTCCGCTGCTGTGCTTTGGGCAGATTCCCCGCTCTGGAAGCACCCCATGCTGTGTTACAGCAAAGACGGGCTGTACACCTCCCTCACCACCCTGCCCTCTGAGGCCCTGCAGACGGAGGCCCTCAAGCTCTTCAAGGTAAAGTGGGAGCAGAGCGCAGGCCCACCAATGGTGGCGGGTGCCCTTGCCTTGTGCCCAGGCTCTCCCTTGAGCACCTCTGCCCACTATGGTGATCCTCAAGTGGAGGAGACCCATGCAGTTCAGGGGTAGCCCACAGAGGGCTCTGCAGAGGAAGGAAAAGAGTCCCACAGGGGCCCCACCACATCCTGTGTGGCGGGAGGCCGGAAGCCCTGGAACTTTGTTCATGAGCCCTGCCGAGGTGCGGGTGAAAGTCCCCCTGGAGGAGCCCCCTACACCTGCAGGGCACAGCAGGAAAGGCCAGATTTATGTTGCTTCTGGACCTGTGAGATTCTGACCTATTTTAGAATGTTCTTTGTGCCCATCTGAATATTCTATATTTTTAAAAAATGAATATGTCTTGCTTATGTAATGGAAACATTTAAAGAAGGAAAGATTCAATCCAAAGTAGCCTTCTCAGCCCGCACAGATGCTCTCTCTCAAGCAGCAACAATGCTCCCTCTTAGAAGGGCTGTCTGCGGTGAAGTGGAGCCTCCCGGGAGCCCTGCGGGGCAGCCCAGTCTAGCCACTGTCCCAGAGGACGCTCACCGAGGGGCTGTGGGCTGCCTGTGCCCACTCTCATTTCCCTGCCAGTCCTGCCAGCTCTTCATCAATGTGCCTGTGGAGGCCGCCTCGGTGGACTACCACGTGTCCTTGGCCCAGACGGCCTTGCAGGTCTGCCTGGTCCACCCTGAGCTGCAGAGCGAGATCTACTGCCAACTCATGAAGCAGACCAGCTGCCGCCCACCTCAGAAGTACTCCCTCATGCAGGTGGGCACCCCCGGGGTGGAGCAGCCGACAGGAGCCATGGGCAAGGGCTGCCCAGAAGGTGGGAAACGTAGACGGTGGTGACTGGGCGGATATCCTCTGAGCTGGTAGCCAGTGGACAGCCTCCGTGCTCAAAGCTACTGCCCTTTCTTTGCCCCTTCCGGATGTCTATGTACAGTCAGATTGTGGCATTGTTATTCTGGGCAAAGCCCGACCAAATTGGCCATCCTAGTACCCGGAGAAGTTGGGGGCTCCTGTTTGGAGAGAGTGCTGAAGGCCCTGTAGCTTAGGACGGTGTGGGCCGGCAGCACTGCAGACCCGGCACTCAGCCCGTGCTGCCTGTGTCCCCTGGCAGTGCTGGCAGCTCCTGGCTCTGTGTGCCCCACTTTTCCTGCCTCAGCACCACTTCCTCTGGTATGTCAAACAGCAACTCCAACGCCACGCAGACCCCAGGTGAGTGAGTGCCATTTCCTCTGCCACTGTCGCTCTCCTGGCTGCGGCATGATTGAACGGACTGCAGGGGAGACGAGGATGGATCAGCTCACCCCCTCCCCCACCCTCAGAGATTTGCTCCACGGTCCTGGAGACTTCACCCATTGTTGTGCACACAAATGGGCATGTGGAGATCTGGGCAGGCATGGATGTTTTGTGGGGGCTCATGTGAAGCTACATTGCCTCCAGATTTTCATTCTATGTTGTCATGTTCATATAGGCCCTGAATGGCAAATGAACACCCCAGGCCGGTCTTCAGGGCTTTTCTCACAGCCTGCCCCATCTGCAGAGTTGGTCCTGGCCAGGTCTGGGTAGGGAGTCAGGGTGTCAAGGGAAGAGTGGATTCTATTCCCTTCTTCCTTCACCTGTCTTTTTAGAAATGAAACTGGTCAGTATGCCACCTACTGCCAGCGGGCAGTGGAGCGGACCCTGCAGACTGGGGAGCGGGAAGCCAGGCCATCGCGCATGGAAGTGGTGTCCATCTTGCTGCGGAACCCCTTCCACCACTCCTTGCCCTTCAGCATCCCCGTGCACTTCGCCAATGGGACTTACCAGGTGAGGAGGTGGGTGTGCGCCCTGTCCTGAGTATTCTCATATTACCTTAGGGCCAGGTGGGGGCTAAGCCTCCTTCAGCTTGCCAGACTATTAACAGCAAACCAGCAAAAGGACAGGTCTGGATTTGGGAATGGGAGTTGGGGGTGGTTAGTGTCAGTGCAGAGGGAGAAAGCAGCTTGAATCGCAAAAGGGCTCCACTATTTGATGTCCTGGAAGTAGATCTTTTGAACCTACTGTGTGAACTGGGAAGCTAAGACACTGACCAAGAAAGTGGCAAAAAGACTTCCTCCAAAAGGGTGACAGTACAGGAGAAACAGAACTTATGTCCCATTCCAGCTTCCACAGGGAAGGCTCGTCCCTCACACACGCACCCTCTGCAGGTGAATACGGAATCTTTCTTTGGCTCTTGCATTTGCTCTTGCTCCTTGCAGCCAAGCCTTTGCACCTCCTGGACACAGACCCCTCTACTAGCCCTCGTAAGCTCTTCCCAGGAAACCCTCTGGGACTGCCACTTCTCCCTTACAGGTGGTCGGTTTTGACGGCTCCTCCACAGTTGATGAGTTCCTCCAGCGGCTGAACCAGGAGACAGGCATGAGAAAGTCATCCCACTCTGGCTTTGCCCTCTTCACGGACGATCCTTCTGGCAGGGAGCTGGAACACTGCCTTCAGGGGAGTGTCAAGGTGATGGCCTCCCTTCTAAGCCAGCGGAGTTTTGGTGGTGGGGAAAAACCCATCTGGCGGGGGGTGCCTGGCTGTTTTGCAGCCTGTTTGGTGCTGAGCCCAAGGTGCTCCCCCCAGGCAAGCATTTCTGTGCCATCCTAAAGTTACAGGCAGAGGAAAGATGTTTGTGTCCTTGTCGCTGGAGAGATCTCTGTATCCCTCCTCCCCTCAGTGGCTGTGCAGTGTCCAGGGGAAAAGCTGCTTCTCAGCTGGTGTAGGGAGGACAGGGAGAATTTCCCAGCAGCAGCCCCAAGCGAGCCTGCTGCCCGTGACGTGTACACTGGGCTGACGTATACACTGCCGTACACGGGCTGACAACTGTACGCCGGGACCCGCAACATGTCATGTCACATAGTGGGCCTCACTCTTACCCTGTCTGCCAGGGCCTAGGTGATGCTTCTAGGCTCTACCACAGTTTAAGGAGGTAGATCCTTATGGTACTTCTGTATTAAAGGCCCTTAAATCGGATTTAAGACCTGTCTTGTATTGTGGTCTGAGATTAGAGCCATGGGGCATTAGTATGTGTGGACATGTGCTACAGCACTTGGTGAGTGTGAGTGTTTTGGGTCCAGTGTCTGCTTTCTTTATGGCAACGGGACAAAGGCTTCTGTAGTGTTTTACCATTGCCTGGAAACACTCTGCCACAATACCTTCTTTGTGAACGTCGGGGTATCTGTAAGACTTTGTTACCTAGTAGGCCTCTGGGTATATTTACCGCTGTCGGTAGAATAGAGATGGAGCTGGTGATAGGAGGCCAGGGGTTTTGACGGGGGCCTGCCTTGCCTCTGGGAGGCCCCCTCAGATGTTACGGCCAGTGCGGGCAGCTCCGCTTTGCTGCTCACGCAATGCCCAGGGCTACAACTCTCTGTCTATGAGGAAGTTGCAGGCACCTTGGGTTCCCCTCATCAGGGGCTTTTCTGACTTTCTCTTTTGCCTCTTCAAGGTCTGTGATGCCATCTCCAAGTGGGAACAGGCCCTGAAGGAGCTGCACTCTGGAAAGTCTGAGGGTGGCACACGTGTTCTGAAGCTGATGTACAAGAACAGGTGCTGAGTCCTGCCCAAGGGTGGGAGCAAGCATGACGGCTGCCACTGGGGTGTCAGCTCCTCACGTCCCCCACTAAATGGCTTGTGCTGCACAGGCAGGGGCCCCACAGATATAATACTATATGGTGGTTATTAGCTGGGGGCTATTTGATCCTCTGAGGCCCTGCACAGCTCAGGCTCTCAGTCCCTATACTGTGTGTGTGTGTGTGCGCACACACACACACACACACACACACACACCTGCCAAGAAAACAAACCAACTTCATGAGATGGCTTCATGTGTTACATTAGGAGAGTAAAAATGTTGTATGAGCACTGGATATTTAAGGCTAAAGAATAAATTGTTCCTATACCAATTCCAGGAAATACAGAAGTAGACATCCTGACTTTTTACCAGTTTGAGTAGGAAAATTCCATCCCAGACATGTCTCCAGGAAAATAATTTCCATTAGTGTCTTGGAATCTTTACTCATCCAGTTCCCTAATAAGCTGTGATTCCTGGTACCCGATTCCCTTCACCAATTCCAGGAAGTCTAACATATATCCAGAATTAACCACGTGCTTCTGTTGCTATAAGATCTGATGGCCCTGTGTCTGCTCTGTGTCTTGCTTGGTTAAATTTTTCTGGAGGCAATTGAACATAAGCTCACAGATGGTATAAAGAGTCATTTCTTTCCTTGGAAATCAAAATAAACAGATGCAGAGACGGCCTCATCCACTTGGGATCCCAGCTGACGTGGCTTCTCACACTCTTCCCTCTAGGCTGTACTTTCGGAGTCAAGTCAAAGGGGAGACGGAGCGAGAGCGGCTGTTGCTTGCCTTCCAAACTAGTGGAGAGATAGTGGCAGGGAGGTTTCCTGTCAACAAAGAACTGGCTCTTGAGATGGCTGCCCTAATGGCCCAGGTAAGGTTCTGTTTGAGATCAGGAGGGTTCGGACACCATCTTTGGACTCCAAGATAGAAGGCACCACACAGCATGAAACACAAGATTGTGTAGATCCTCTGGTACCAAAGGAGAGGGTGGCTTTGCTGTCCCTGGCCTTGGAGAGAAGCTGACTCCTTACCCAGCAGAGCTCCTCACTGCTGATACAGGCTATGTGCAGAACGCTGGATGTGAAATCAGTTCTGGGTTTGAGTTGTAGCCACCTTCCCGTTATGAGATCTAGGCCAAGTCACTTTACTTGTCTGTGCTTTAGTTTCCATTATTGTACACTGAAAACAAAAATACCTCCCTGCCGCCCCTACAGGGTTGTACTAAGTATGATTTTTAAATAATGTATATCACACAGTCTATGTAATAAGATCTGTACTTACGGCTGTCAAACATTAGAATTAGGAAAAAAATCAAACTTTGACTCTTCTTTCTGTTAGCTTTAGGAGGCCATCTTGCCAAAGGCATCTGGGATACCTTCATGGTTCCCGTAAGAAAGAGTCTCGTTCTACATGCTGGAGAGGAAGGGGAAATCATAACAGTTGATCTTTAATAAACATTTATTGAATCGTCTATAGAGGGCTCTGTGCTAAATATTTTATGTGTATTGTCCCATTAAGTTCTCATCCCCACATAATAGATGAGGAATTGAAGCTCATAGAGGTTAAGTAACTTGATCAGGGATACAGTTGGTCAGTGGCAGAGCTGGGATTTGAGCCAAGTGTCCGACACCAAAGGCCACATTTGGAACACTGCGCTACAGTAAATCAGTCCTCACTTAATGCTGTCAGTCGGTTCCGCGACTTTCAGCAAAGCAACGTTATAATGAAACGACAGAACGAAACGTTATTCGCGGACCTGCTGTACTCTAGGATCTATAGCATCTTCAACCCTGTATCCCATATTTTTTGGATTGGAAGCTGGAATTTCTATATTGCTTTCCTTTGTCTGCCACTCATTAACTATGTCTTTGGATAAAGCACTTAACCTGAGCTGCAAAATGAAAATTGGTCTAGATAATCTCTAATATTCTAGGACCCTAAGGTTGTTTCTCTAGTGTGTGTGAAATTTGAGATAAAGGGACTGTTCACAAGAAGTGTTTTTTCACATCCATTCCCACCTCACGAATAAAGTAATGGAGTAATGGTTTTTTTCACCTCTCTCAACAGCCCTTCCCCACCCCCACCCCTACCATGTCCAGATTCCTGACTTGTCCCTCCATGTCCGTGTGCTTCTACCATAGGTAGAGTATGGGGACTTGGAGAGGCCCATCCCACCAGGCCCTGGGGGGACACCCGCTTCCAAGGCTCAGCATCACCTACAACAGGTCCTGGACAGGTTCTACCCAAGGCGCTACAGACACGGGGCACCCCCTGAACAGCTGAGGTAAGTTGCAAGGTCTCGTGGGGCATCGCTGTGGGGAGGCATGGGCTGCAAACTAAGGGAAGGCCTCAGAGCTGTGATGAAAACATGTTGGCACTTCACTGGTACCATTTCTCTGCATCTGTCCAAATCAGGCACCTGGCAGATCAGCTGACCACAAAATGGGCAGCACTGCAAGGCTGCTCCCCTCCTGAGTGCATCCGCATCTTCCTGACGGTGGCCCGGAAGTGGCCCTTCTTTGGTGCTAAGCTCTTTGCTGCTCAGGTAAATGCAGGTGGTTTCCAGTGGAAGGAGTGGTTACTGCGCCCTCAGAAATGCCCTGTCTCCTGGAGCTATCGTTCCCCTCTTGCCGTATTTGAGCCGGTACAGGCTGCAGCGCCCGCCTGCACACTAGAAACCACCAGGGGTCGCTATCTCTCCATCCATTTCTGGCCTATTCCCATTTCCATGATCCAGATGATCCAGAGCAGTTATTCATTGCTTTGGGGCCAAGTTTATTTCTGGGTGACCCTCATCTTTCCTTTATTGACTTCTTTCTCAGTGCTACCCCTGGAAAACAAATAGAGTCAACTAATTATCAAGGCACATAAGAGGGGGCCCACTTGGTCTGGCCAGTTGGGGAAAGCTACTGAAAAGGTGATGTGTGTCTCTCCCCAGCTTTTTGGGTAGGAGAGACAGGAAATCTGGATTGCCCTACTGCAGCCCTGGCAGTGAACATTAATCATTCTAGGAATTGTCCACCAAATAGGTACTTTTCTCATGGGCAGGGTCTAAAGCCCATAAGATTGCATTCTTGCTTTGCTCTTGTACTGTCCCTAGGAAATTGGTTGAAGCAACTGCACCTCAGCTGGGAGAGACAGGTGGAACGCTGTCAGTTTCTGAGAACTGGGCGGAAACAGCCTGTTCTCCATGCCCAGGACAGAGCAGCCAGGGCTGGCCTCTGTATAGCACAGAGCTTCCCAACCAGTGTGCTGTGGCAGGAAGGGCGATACGTAGGACCTGCAAGAAAGTGAACGCCCCCCTGGGGATTGTTAGTAGGTAGCCAGAGCTCCAAGGCCAGATGCTTCCTGTCTGTTTACTCCAGCGTGCTGGACAAATGCCACCTTGTATGTTTTCCAAGATGAGAAGAAGGTTGGGAATCTCTGCTTGGCAGGTCCCTGCATGTGTCCTCTTCCTCAGAAGGCTCTCAGCTCAGAATCCCTAGCTGTGGCCGTGTCTGACGCGATTTTGCTGTTTCCCCAGCCTGTACAGCTGTCTTCCAAGGAGAGCAGTCTGCTGTGGATTGCTGTGAATGAGGATGGTGTCAGCATCCTGGACCACACCACCATGGTATGCAAGGATGGGGGCTGGCTTCCTCCCAGGAGGAAGGCTGAGCCCCTCCTCCACAATGGTCTGTTCTTCTCCTCTCTGGACTCAGCAGCCACCTGAGCTAAGTGACCATGGTCCCCTTCCCCCACTTCCTGCCCAAGCACTGCTGCTCTCTAGTCTAGACACAGATTGTAGACATTGAAGACGTAGATCTCCAGGTTATGAGAACTTCGAGTTCTCCCTTCTTGGTTGAAGCCACCTGTGCTTAGAAGAGACAGGGGAATAATGGTTCCTCACTCAGGAGACAGGTAGGTTTCCCCAGAACTGATGGGCTCTTTCTCACAGCAAGTGCGCGTCACTTACCCCTACTCTTCACTGATGACCTTTGGTGGCTGCCGCGATGACTTCATGCTTGTGATTAGAACCATTCCCGACCAGAGCTCTGGAAAAGGCCACAGTGAGAAGATGATCTTCCGGATGGCTGTTCCCGAGGTGGGTCTGAGAGCTGCTAAAACATTTTGCTCTGATCTGGTATGAAGAGGTGGGCTGGAAGCTAGAAAGGAGGCTGGAGTGATGACATTATTCTAGAAGGGCCCTGCTCCAAAGGAAACTTTTGGCATTGTCTTCTTCAATCAGTACTCCAAAGGACCCAGGTGGAGTTGCACCTCAGTAGTCACTGCTGAGCTATAGGTGAGCGGCTGGCTGGGAGGGAACTCGCTCTGGTCTAGCCATTCCTGCGCTCTTCACATTATCTTTTCAGATCTCTCAAGCCTCAGCACCATGCAGGCTTGAGTCAGGTGCCCACTTCCGTCCTGCCTGCAGCAGGCCCAGTGCCAGGGCAGCTTCCTCCTCAGGATGCTCTCACCTTATCCTGGGTTCTGCTGGCCCAACACTAGTCACAAAGCGGGACAGTCTGCACCTGCTCCCCCTTCCTTGTGGTCCTGAAGACCGTCCAAAGACCTCTTTTGCTGTAAGGGCTTTATTCCTAATCAGTAATGTTACTAGCAAAAATAACGATTACAAAGACTTGGAGACCTAAAGTCCTGATGTATAGCTCCTGACTCCCTTCTGAGAGTAACTGGAAACACTGTTGTTTTAATCCTTAAGTTGGAGTTTGCCAAACCTTCTCCTTTTAACATCACCTCTGCCAACTGAGAGGCTGTACAGACCCCTTCTTCCAGGGAGGCCCCCTTCCCTAGCTTGGAGTTAGCTAAAGTAGAATGTCGACCCCTCCTGTTCTCAGGAGGGTACTGTGCATCTCAGAGGACCTCCAGACCAACAGGCACCCATTTCATTGGGCCCCTGAACCTCCCAGTAATAATGATCCCCTTTGGACATTTTCTTCCAGGTGGGTATTTAAGAGACAAAGAAACTGAAGTCCAGGGAGGTTATGTACTCAGTATAACAGCTAGTAAGTGAAAGCCAGGATTCAGGCCAAGTCTACTTCAATTCCTTTGTTTCTCTGTTGTCTCAAGATTGCAGAGGCTACTTTCATCACGGCCAGCTACATGAACCATTGCTCTGCAACTGTGAACCCACCCACCAACCTGCCTGCTGCCTGTAAGCCGTGGGAACAGGATGGACGACAGTTTTTTGCTTCTGTTCCATGTGCCGCCAAGGGGCCAACGTTGCTGTGAATATTTCTCCTCCCCGGCCCTTTCCCGGCCACCACCTGGTGCCTCTTGGATTGCAGATATGTGTCCTGGGGCGTGATACTACTGTGATGGGTCTAACAGCCCTCCGCCCAGCCTCCACCCCGGTTTGTTCTGTGAAATGTGTATTTCAGTGTCCACGAAGCCTTTACTTTACAGGGCCCAACTTTTAAAAATCCAGACCCAATTTAAAAACCACTTTTTTATTTTTATTTTTTTTACAAGAACACTGAGCTCTGGATGTTGCCTGCTTCTAGACAGATAGGGATGGATGTCTACTGTTACTGGTACTGAGGGCGTCAGGGCTTTCCCCACTGATACTCTCAGGGACGCTAATAGTTTTTATATTGTATACCATCCTTATGTGGGGATTTATACTTGAAGTTTTCCCAACATTCCTGCATAGGATAGGACTAAAATTTCCAATTCACCTGAATTCTGACAAAAGCCTAGAGCTCACTAAAACTAGACATCCTTTCCCAGATGGGAAAGGTATTGACAGGGCTAGAGAAAAAGGAAGACTCATCTTTCCCCTTCCCCTACTGCAAAAGAGGCGTTTGCAGTGCCCCTTCAGGGCAGCTGCTCCTGTCTTTGCAGGACAAGCTCTCCCTGCTGAGATTGAAGCTATTCTCCGTCACACTGGACTGTAAGCCCACTGAGTGCAAGCAGGGGCAGGCGGGTAGGTCCAACCTGACCTCTCTGTCTCATTTTAACGACTGGACAAGGCTCAGTGAGGGCTGTGCTCACTACTGTAGAATAAGGTGGTCGTCACTGGTTTCCTCACTCTTTGCAAGGCCCAGCAAATGCACTCTGCTTTTTGCTGCTCTGTGAGGCCACCAAAGATGAGTCAGAAACAGAAGACCCCTCTGGGCTCATGGGCCTGGATTTGCTCCTGAAGACTTCTGGCGAACTTCCGCTGGGAACTAGTTTGAGGACGGGTGCACATACCCTGTGTGACATCTGTCCTAGCTGAAGAGCATCAGTTGAAAGAAACTGAACGTCTCTTTCACCTTTTGCCTTCCTAACACCAGTATTCCCACAGCCCCAACTGAGACCTTCTGTAGAATGCACAGATGATCTTTGTTTCCACCCTCCCCTAACAGAAAACAAGACGAAAGAGTTTATTTGTACTCTGATTTTCCAATATTGGAGAAACTGAGTTTTATTTCACAGCTCTAAAGGCAGTCTTACCATCTGACAATAAAGTGCTGAAAACTGTATGGGTTTAGCAGTTACATCCAAGACCCTAGCCTTCAGCCCCAACAAAGTGTGGATGTTGCACACTTGTTACACAACTGCAAGGCAACAAAGTGTGGATGTTGCACACTACACAACTACAAGGCTGCAACTAGTTTCTGTGAACACCCCAGCTGCTGTAAGCGTCCCCTCGCTCATCCTGTAAACTGACAAGCATGATGAAAATAAGAAGCACATCAGAGTGTCTGCCTCTTTTCAATGAACTTGACTTTGCAAGACTGGCAATTTCACAGCCATCTCCCATTTCTGTTCCTGCCTGTCCCCCAGGAATTGGAATCTAGCTGGGACATTTCTACCTCGAACAAGTCGACATGTCACATGTACCACAGGCTCCTGAAAAACCCCTCTCCAGAGCTGGTGTAAAATTACAACTCTGGTTTTGTAATATCTTACATGTCTCGAAGGCCAGTGAGGATAATATTATCTACCTGGGAATTCAAAAAAAATTAGGATCCCAGACAAAAAGTAAGCAAGAATGGAGCTGTGTTCATACTGAATTTGGGGATCAACCTATTTCTCCCACCCTGTCTCCTTTCCAATCCTTCAGGAGTCCTCCCTTAGTTTGTGAATTTTATACAGAAGAAACTGCCTTACAAACAAAGGTTCCAAAAGTTTGTGTGTTTATCCTTCTTTAACTTGTTTAGAAACCTAAGCTGAATTTCTGTCAGACCTTTTGTCTCATCCCTCTTGGCAAAAGGAGTTCTTGCAACCATAGACAATGCTGAGTAACAGAAGAGTATTAATGTGTTTCACAGCCATGACTGAAAGGCCACATTTATGTTTGTCAATAAAAAGCATCTGTCTGTGAACAAGGCAATTACTGTGTATGTTTTTATTGTGAAGAGTCATTATTAGGTTGGTGCAAAAGTAATTGCGGTTTTTGCAATTTTTAACCTTTCAAATCACAATTACTTTTTTTTTTTTTTTTTTAAGGAGAGCGCAGCTCACAGTAGCCCGTATGGGGATTGAACCGGCAACCTTGGTATTATTAGCACCAGGCTCTAACCAACTGAGCTAACTGGCCACCCTCGCTATTACTTTTGCACCAACCTAATAAGAGAGTTATCATAAATTAGCCCTGTACAGATGCAGGAGCTAAGTGGACAGCGTCTTTTGTAGGAAATTTCTTTCTGCTAACCAGTACCTGAAAGACTTGACTATTTCTTAACTTTTATACAGCAGTGGGAAATCGTCTTTCTCAAGAGATCTGATGTCAGTTTCTCATTGTCTTGCTCCACAAATTTCAATAAAAAGTAAACTTGAATGTGCTTAGGAATTTCACAGAGTGTTCTTTGTTGACATAACTTTTGACATATTGTTTCTTAAGGTCTCCCCTGAGTTGGTAAAATAGGCAAAACCTTACAAGGGGAGCATGACATACACAGAAATACTTTGCTCACGTCACACAATGAGTTGGGTTTCCAGTGACCTGCTCGCGGCTCTGAGATCCATTGCATCCATCCAGGTTTCTAGGAGTGTGTCCACCTGATGGTTTAGAATACAGAAAACACACCAGCCCCCAGGGCTTAGGAGTCATTTCCCATGGGAAACAATTCTGGCCTTCTGAATGCTGGGACTCATGGGCTTGTGGATGTGGCTTTCTGGTGTGCCAGGATCTCCTGGCAGCTTCTGTACACTTCAATCAAGCAGTCCAGCCGGGGCTTCGCACTCTGAATTCCAAAGGGGAGAAATGCATAGTCAAGATGAATGTAAGAGAGTGCTTAGTGATGCTGCGTGCATGTGCTACCTCAATCTCTCACCCACAGCGAGCGGTCTACATGGCACAGGTATGGGCGCAGAAAGGCAGAAGTTTGGGCTTCACAAAACCTTGCTGGAAGGAATCCCTAACTAGGCCCATAGCCCAGCCTGTGAACTGTGCAAAGCAGGAGCTCAAAAGAGTTTTCAATCTGCCTAAATGTCATGATCTCTGTCTAAGAGCAAGCAAGAGGAATAATAAGGACATACCCTCTTGGGAAGTCACAAACTGAGACAGTCCTCAGACACAAGAAGGGCAGTTTAATATGTAAATATTTAAAAATATTTTGTATAATGAAATAGAATACAACCAAAATTAAAAGCCACAGAAAGGGAAAAAAATATATGGAAAGCACATTTAATAAGTTTGCTACCAAAATATATACATTGTTACAAATGCATAATCAATATCTAGATTCTACTTGACTAATAGAGAAAATATGGATAGTTTAAAACAAGAGGAAATACTAATAGGTATATAACAAGGAAAAATGAAAAGTCTCTGTCATTTAAAGAGATACAAATTTAAGAACTAAATTCCTTTACCTACATACTAAACTAAAAAATAGCTAAACTCACTGTTAGCCAAGACTATAGAAAAACAAGCACAAATTCTCTAAAGTATGGTAAAGTTATCCAATCTCTGGAGCCAAATCTCAAATACTGTACAAAAAATCTATGGCACTACTCATAAGCTTTAATAAAATAATTTTTAACTATAATGCAAAAGAATTTTAGCTTAGCTGCCTTATGTCCTTTGTGAAAAAGGGCAGTGAGGCAGAGTTAACTGCATACATAAATTACTTTATACGCCTATAAAGTAATTTATTCTAATCATGTTTGTATAAGTGTTTTTTTTTTGTTTTGTTTCTTGTAAGAGCAAAACAAAAAATAACCTGGATATGATTTCAAAAGCTAGAAACAGAGTAGCTAAATAAACTAATATTTGACATGATGATATAATTACTACCTAAAATAGTAAGTATAATGGCCTTTGTGGATGCATGTAAATATGCAGGTTAAATTTACAAAGCAAGATACAAAATAGTATATAACAGTATGTGTAGATCAGTAACATCTATGTAAAAGCATATGTTGGTAGACTAACACATTCAAAGTAGATGAATGGTGATTTACAAGCAGGAGTTTTTAAATCCTCTGAAATTTGTATAAACTTATAGTATTCCTGAAAGCCTATAGTTGCCTCAGAAAGGAGCTTCTGAAATAACTAATTCTTATAACATTTCTACCTCGAACAAGTTGACACATCAGGAAGCTGCCCTGGCACTGGGCCTGCTGCAAGCAGAACAGAAGTGGGCACCCGACTCAAGCCTGCATGGTGCTGAGGCTTGAGAGAACTGAAAAGATGTGAAGAGCGCAGGGGAGGCTAGACAGAGCGAGTTCCGTCCCAGCTGAAATAACTAAATCCTAATTCTCACTAAAAATAGCTATCAGGTATCCTCAAATACTCCTGACAACAAAAATTTACATTCCTACTAAACGGAAGTAGCAGTGCATACGCAGCAAGGAGGGAAAGATAGAGGATTTCTTTGGAGAAGAAACGAGCAAAGTGTTCTGAACTCACCTGGAAGACAGGTACTACTTGGGATATTTCATGTGGTTCCACCGGATCCTTCAATAAAATGCAGAGGTAGTAAATCACCTTCTGCTGTAAGAAAATAAACCAGACAGCAGAGATCTAAGTGAAACTTATTTTGTTTTCTTTTTCTTTAAGGGAAGACTCAAAACTGTTTCATAAATGGTTCTCTGAGTAGTAGAACACCTGATAGCTTTTGAAGTGAGGGAGAGGTATATTCTCATTGTTTAAATGAAAAAAGACAAAATAACAGCAACAGCAACAACCAGAGATGATTCTGAAGCTGGGCCAGAAAATAAAGTTGAAATGCTGACTCCCTATCCATGAAAAACTGCTGTGTCTCTTTAAAAATAAAGGAACATATCTTTTCAATATAAATTTCACTTTATGGTTTATAAACCTGCCAGCCAAACATCAAATACTTTAGGCATTAAGACATTTAGACCCAGGCACACTCCGTGGGCTTCCTCCTCCAAAGAGGCCTGTAATACTTATCACTTAAATACTTACCATGTAAATAGCCTCATTAATAATGACATCTTTCACCTTGCCCATCTCAATGAAGGTGGTACTTTCTTTGCCAGAGGCATAGGATGAAGTCATCTGGATGCCAAGGGAATCGATGATTAACAGAGTCTCATGATCAATCTTCACAAAATGGAGGTATCCAAGCAGGCCTAAGAGGGTGATGAAGATGGCAGCAGAGAGGACCATGCTGTTCTGAAGAGAGAGCCAGACAGGCGGTAAGATTATCAAGTGGTCCTCTGCACATGTCTGCTGTTTAATAATCAGCTCTAGGAAAAAAAACTTTGTTCTGCTGTGAGTTGAACAGATGAAAGGAACATGCATAGAGGAAGAGGAAATCACTTTTATTTGTGCTCTGTAGTGCTACATAAGCATCTGATGAAATACATCTAGACAACAAATAAGATAGGTCTGGGGAAGACAACCTCCATCAGCAAAATATTCACCATCCCATTACTCTGAGATTTTTCTTCCAAAATTGAAACTTCAGACCTTTTCCTCTAAACACTCCCTCAGCAGAATGTATAGTGCAAAATCATTGACTGAACAATAATAAAATGCTTAGCACAGTTGTAATAGATACTACTCAACAACCCAACAACCGCTCCACCTTCCTAATAGAACTTGGAGTGAATCATGACTGGTTCCCACTCCTGCCAATGATTGGTTTAGAGATGGTCACATGACATAACTCTGGCCAATGAGATGTGAGGGGAGGTCGGCTGGAGGGGCTCCTGCAAAACTCAGTCCATCTTAAAAAGGATCTAAGGAAGATGAGATAGGTCCTTCATTCTGAGGTTTTAATACCTGGAGCTACTATGGACTCTGTCAAACCATGTGGAAAGAAAGTTAGGCTGAGGACAAGTAAAGTACACCAAGAGGAAAAGAAACAAAATCTACTGAGCTTATGCCCGTTTGAGCCTTCTTGCCTCCTGACTTCTTGTTTTGTTAAATAATAAAGATATTATCATTTTGGGGCTCTCTTAGTTGTTTTGGGTTGTGACAAACTGATGTATTATGGCTGACTGATTAGCTGATAAGACTAACTGATGTGTTAAGGGCTCACAAATGGTATTTATTCCTGTGATACTAAGATACATTTACAACCTATTGTCATTTCTGAAGTTGAAATGTGTTTTTCTATTGATGTGTTTCTTTCATGTGGCATTGTTTTCTTTTTTCTAAAGAGCTATTATATAGAATTACTAGAATCAAGAGATTCACTAATTTATGACTGTCATTCCTTGAGGGCAGAAGTGTCTTATTCTTCAGTACTGACAAGATGCCCTCCTTGACCTAACTCTACTCAAGGTCTTCTAAGCCCTCTGCCTTGGTGTCCATCCTTGTTGGCTCTGCACTGCCCAGTTGTAGCAAGGATCTTCCTAAGTCAATTTAGAGAGAACCCCCACCGTTGGTATCTGATCACCCTGCCCTGCATTCAGCAAGAATCCTGTCAATTTAGGGAGAATCTCTTTCCCCCTAATGTTTCCTTTTAGTAATTTTCTATCTACTGACCCCCCACC
The DNA here is from genome assembly GCF_964194185.1 of Rhinolophus hipposideros. NCBI lineage: Eukaryota > Metazoa > Chordata > Mammalia > Chiroptera > Rhinolophidae > Rhinolophus > Rhinolophus hipposideros. The sequence continues at coordinate 73,387,273 of NC_138051.1, forward strand.
CTGCTCCTGGGTTATAAATTACCACTTGTTCATGCTATATTCAGAATTGAGCCCAGTTCTATACAAAGGTCTCTTTTCTCCTATTGCAATAGTTTCTGAATAAAATCTGTTTTTACCACTTTACTGACAGGCTCTGGTTTTCTTTGAAAGTATCTTTCTACTTTCTCCTTAACACGGATCTAGAGTGTTAGATCAGGGGTCTGCAAACTGTTTGGGCCTGTGGTCTATTTTTGTCTGGTCCATCTTGAGCTAAAAATGGGTTTTACATTTTTTAAAGGGTTGCTTTAAAATAAAAGAAAGAGGGGGCCGGCCCGGCCCGGCCCGGTGGCTCAGGCGGTTAGAGCTCCGTGCTCCTAACTCCGAAGGCTGCCGGTTCGATTCCTACATGGGCCAGTGGGCTCTCAACCACAAGGCTGCCAGTTCAATTCCTCGAGTCCCACAAGGGATGGTGGGCAGCGCCCCCTGCAACTAAGATTGAACACAGCACCTTGAGCTGAGCTGCCCTGAGCTCCCGGATGGCTCAGTTGGTTGGAGAGTCTTCTCAACCACAAGGTTGCTGGTTTGATTCCTGCAAGGGATGGCAGTGGCAATGGCAACTGGACATGGAGCTGAGCTGCGCCCTCCACAACTAAGACTGAAAGGACAACAACTTGAAGCTGAATGGCACCCTCCAAAACTAAAAAACTAAGATTAAAGAACAACAACTTGACTTGGGAAAAAGAAAAAGTCCTGGAAGTACACACTATGCCCCAATAAAGTCCTGTTCCCCTTCCCCAATAAAATCTTTAAAAAAAAAAAAAAAGAAAAAAGAAAGAAAAAGAAATAGAAGAATATTAGACAGATCTGTAAAGGCTAAAATAGTTACTATTTGGCCTTTTAAAGAAAAAGTTTGCTGACCTTTATGCTAGATAATTATTTGTTGATAAACAATTGGAGAATGGAGAAATCTATGTGCTGGGTGTCTGATGTTCCAGAAATATCTACTTTGAGTTAATTAAATGCCTAATATCTAGCACAGTGTCTTGTACAGAGTTTGCACTAAAGCTATAATTACAGAAGAACTGAGAGAAATAAAATTTAGTACTGGCCCTTACAGATTTATTAGAGGCAAGATTAATTCATATGTAAAATATTTTTTATGAATATTATGATACTGACTACAAGTATAAAATAGGATTGTGGTAGGGGAGGGGATTAAAGCACACAAGAATGTCCCATGAAGATTTCCAAGGAAGCAGGATTTAATCAGTGCAGAGGAGGTGGTGGTTATTGATACATATACTTAGTTGAGAAAAGGGAGGGCGGAGAACAATATTCCAGGCTAGAAAACATAAGGGAAAACCCTGGAATTTTAATAGAAATGTGAATTCAAAAACTGGAAGGAAAGAAGGGATGAAGGGTAGAAAATCCTTAAGGAATTTGATCCATATCAGCTTTTCAAGAAGGCAATCCCTATCTAAAACTTCATCATTACCTACATTTCTTTCTACTTCATTTTTCTGTTTAACAATTCAATATTCATTTAGGTTGAAGTTAAGCCATGTTTTAAGGAATTCCTTCATCATAATTCTTCTCACTCCTAGCTGAGATTCATTACCCTGATGAATAGTTTTGACTAGGAAGAAAAATAAGAAATTTTGGTACACGTAGCTCTTAAGAAGTCTTGCAGTAGAGTTTAAAAAGAAGATGTGGTTACTGAGTCCTGGGTACCTGATGGGGGGAAGTGGTAGTATAGACCAGGATTAAAGAGACAAGTACAAAAGTGATCTAGCTTAAAAATAAACTTCTCTATCTAAAAGTTTTGCTTAACCAAACGCTCCCCAAGGAGGAGACATCATAGTTTAGTGGAAAAGAAAGGGTTTCAGAGTCAGACAGGCCAGGGTTTGAAGCACAGGTATGCCATTTACTAGCTTTGTGATTTTGGATAAGTTATTTTGCTTTCTGAGTCCTGGTTTTCTTCTAAGGCTGAAAAGAGACATTCAGTAAAGCAGCTGGCACTCAGTGGGCATTTAATATCTGTTCCCTCTTCCTCACATGACCACATGGCCAGGCTAGTATTAAAATTCAACTATATTATGAATTCAATCTTTTTGGGGGAGGGGGAAGGACTGTCCTGGCAAATTAACCATTTCAACTGACTTATGAACAAACTTTTAGATACAGTTTGGTATAAATTAGGGCAGTCTTAATTTTGCATACATCTATGCTAAATTCCATGCTGTGAAATATGCTCTGATGGCAAAAAAAAAAGTTAATGGATGCAGTAAAGGAAGCTCTATCAAATTACAGAAATATGGGCCAGCCTGGTGGCTCAGGCATTACAGCTCCATGCTCCTAACTCCGAAGGCTGCCGAACACGGCACCTTGAGCTGAGCCGCCCCTGAGCTCCCAAATGGCTCAGTTGGTTGGAGTGCGTCCTCTCAAACACAAGGTTGCCAGTTCAATTCCTGGAGTCCCTCAAGGGATGGTGGGCTCCGCCACCTGCAAATAGCAACGGGCAACTGGACCTGGAGCTGAGCTGCGCCCTCCACAACTAAGATTGAAAGGACGACAACTTGACTTGGAAGTACACACTGTTCCCCAATAAAGTCCTGTTCCCCTTCCCCAATAAAATCTTTTTAAAAAATTACAGAAATAAATAGCCCAGCTGTACTTAGCACTGATCAGATCACTCCTGGAGTAATAATACATTCAATTCAGGGCACTACATACGAAACTAAACTCATCGTGAGGAGGGCAGTTAGGACGCTTCCTTTTATTTGAGGGCTATCACAAAACTACTGCGTGTGATCCTCACAGTACGGTGAAGCTGGTATGACAGATGTTAATTCCATTGCAGAGATGAAAAAAACAGGCTCAAAAACTAGGCATGCGTCTGTAAACTGAGCAGAGAAACTACCCATCTCTGAAATCTCATAATTCTTTAGAAAGTTCTTGAAGTTGGGAAAGCGGCTGGGAGGAGGTGGGGTTAGATTGCCATGTAAAAACAGATTAGGAAGAACTACCACGCTCTTAAATAACGTGTGTGTGTGTACACACACACACACACACACACAGTGGAGCACAGACACTTTCTGGAAGACTACCTGTACTTAAGGTATTGTTCTCAGTGATTCCTCTGAGGTGTGGAAGTCGTGGGTGAAGACGCGCCACGTAACAGTTCTCTAAACCCTTGGAAACGAATCACTATCAGCATGTACTGCACAAAGCACGCGGAGGTGAAAGCTGTAGGCTGTCGTGCAAGGACTAGATGTCTGCCGGGTGAAACCAGGGAGCAGAGCGGCGACGGATGAGAGGGGTGAAGTCCAGGAGCACCGACCTCACCGAACCGAATGAGACGAGCTGTCCAGCAGCGGGACGGCGTCTCCCGGACCAGCGAGCCCCCGCCCTCCGGCCCTACGACTGTGGGAGGGTCGGCGAGAGGTCCGGGATGGACCCGAGGACCCTCACGATCCTTCGAAGCCTGCGTCCCGGCTCTGACCACGGGAAGGGGCCCACCCTCCGCTACCTCGCAGACAGTGAAGAGTCCGTAGGCCGCTAACCACACGGTGCTGGTGACAACGGTGAGTGAGCGCAGCGAGAGCCGAGGGGAGCTGACGCAGAACTCCCGGCACGATGGGGAGTAGTAGCGGCGCTGCAGGGCCAGGCGGCCGCCGCAGATATCCGAGAAGCTCTGCTCGCGTTCCATGGCCACCCGGCGGGTCCCGCCGCGCCAGCCGCCGGCTCCGGCCCCACTTCCGGAGAGCGGGGTTGGCCACGCCCCTTCCCAAGCTCTGCGCAGCCTCAGTTCTGCGCCGAGAGCCCATGGGGCTGTTTCGGAGGGGAAGCTGTTCGTACTCCTACTCGGCAGGAATTCTAGGACTATCTACTCCAGAGACTCGTAGGGCACTAACAGCTCAGCGCACAGATAAAAACCGCTATCAACGCGCTTTTGCTCGATAAACTGATTTCTATTTCTAAGGCAGAATACGCCCCAAGGAGACAGCTCATTCTCATTCATCCATTCATTTCTGGGCCAGGAAGTTTCAGGTGCTGAGTATACAGCGGTGAACCATCTTGACAAGGTCCTTGTCTTCAAGTAGCTTCCTTCCTAGTAAGAGAGAAAAGATAGAAGTAATTTCAGAGAGTGCTGTTGGCAATAAGATGACCAGCAGGGATGGCTGGGGGACTTTTCAACAGGGTATTCAGGAAAGCCTCTCGAGATACAAGGATGAGGAGCCAGATTGGTCTGGGGGAACTCTGGAGGAGGAGTTTGCCAGGAATGAAGACCAGGAAAAGCAAAGACCCAGAGGCTGGAACAAAGTTGGCTTAGTGGAGGAATCAAAAGGTCAGGGAAGCTGACGCTTGGGGAACGCACTTGGCAGTTGGGGAGGTAGGTAGGTGTCAGATTCCTGAGAGTTGTAGGACCTGTTCAAGAGTTTGAATTTCACTGCCTGGGAATTCTCTCTCCCAAACCACAGCGTGGAGCATTGAACAGGCAGACAAGGCCTAGCTGGGAGGTAAGCAAGCGTGGAAAACGCAGAAAGTATGGATAGTAAAATTAAACTTGTGAGTAATTGTGGCCTGTGGTTTCTCTCTTTCTCCTTCAAATGTGGCCCAAGAGTGTCTGTGTGGCCTGTTAAGAGTTATGATACTTCAGCCCTGAGGCAACATGTATTAATTGATCCCTTTATGTAGAAAGGCCTAATGGTCTCACCAGCTTTAAGTTTCTGATGAAAGTCAGGTTCAGTTTCTCCATCTATAGCCAGGATTTTGTTTCCTTCCCCCCCCACCCCCCCCACCCCCCGCCCCGAAAGGAATTTCTTCAATAATTGCTTTGTATTTCCAGTTTCTGTACTCTGAAACTTACCAACCAATACACCCCTCTCATGGTACATATCATATGATGTGCTTTATAAAAGATGTTTGCTTATTGTGGAAAATTTGAAAAATACAGAAAAGAAGAAAAATTTAAACCACTCATATTTCCACCACTCAGAAATAAACACTGTCAACGTTTGGAGGAAACCTCTAGTCCTAGAGTTTTTAACCTGGGCTCCATGGACAAAAAGCAGTTTCATCTTTAGTTTTATTAATTTCTAATTGAAATTTAACATTTATTTTGATTACAAACATGGGCAACAAACCAATTAGTATTAGTATACTTGATTTTTGTCACTGATAGAAACCACAGATATTTTCATTTCACAATTGTTAGTTGTCTCAAAATATTTTCACTCATTAGTACTTAAAAATTGCAATAATTATTAGACCCACTACTAGATCTTGTTATTTAATGTGTCACTAGAGACACATAATACTATAATATTTAAAATATATTTTGGTGACTAGTTTCATTTAGTTGTTTTTCTTTAATCCTATGTATTTTATTTATTTTAACACATTGTAATAAGGGGTCCATTAGATTTACCAGACTTACAAAGGGTCTGTGGCACAAAAAAGATTAAGAACCTGTGCAGGTTCAGAAGCTTCATAACTATAGAGTCATAGAAAAAAAAAACACACCTAAATGTACTTAATTTTTTGAATATTAAATTATTAGGGATAAATAGTGGTAATAGAATTCCAAAATCTCTATAACCAGTTTGCTCTGTCAGATCACAGCATCATCTTAACGTTATCAGTATGCCTAGTAGAGAAAGAATGATTTGGTGAACAACTAGACAGTCTTTGTTATACTTTCTAAAGTGTTTTGGCTACAAGAACCAGGAAATACATTTCAGTGAATTGAGCACCGTGGTGGTAGTACGTAGGATTAATCTGACTTACCTTTGATAAGATGGGTAATTATGTCTACTGTGAAGTTCGTCTTGGAATCTGAGTGTCTATGAATAATAAGAAAAAATCTAATCAAAGAATTCAGTTAACTCTTAATTTGTATGGCCCATGCTGGATTGTTAAAATCTTTCTATAGAACTTTTTAGTATCTGCTTACACTTATGGATTACAAGGTTGTTCTAAAAATAGTATCTCATACTGTAATTGTTATTCTATTCACTTTTTTATTATATTATTAAATTATTAAAATATTATTAAAATATTATTATATTTTATTATATATATTAATGATTGCTGCTGTTTTAACTGAGAATATGTCTCCTTCTATATAGGGCCACATACCCATTGGAGAGGAAAAGTAAAGAGCCATATAAATCAAAAGAAATCCCAAATAGGATTTTAAAAAGATAAGTATTGCCAATTATACCTCAATTTTTTAAAAAAATAAATGAAAACTTATAAAACTGGTTGCAATTTAGTGAAATTGATCAATAAATTAATTTACTTTGCATGAAAAGATAAGTATAACACATTTTATCTTTTCTTGTTTAGAATTACATTTTGATTTATCTATATAGTGTTCGTGAGTGTATCTTTATATAGCTTTTTTAGTGGTTGCTTTAGGTATTACATTATATATACACAACTGTTTTAGAAAAAAACTGTCTTCCTCCTGTGTTTCTCCTTCACTATCACACTGCTACCACACTTACAATACTTCTGACACCAAATGTGTGGTGTCACACCAAGCGTAATTCTCTGTGACACCAGCTGGGTAGGTGTTCTACAATGTAACTCAATACTGACACTATCTTCCTGGAGATACCTTGAGATCCTACAGAGTAAAGGCTCAATCCTACAAGACTGCCCTCTACTTGGCTACAAATCAGAGGTTCCCATGATCTCCCCCTTGGATTAGTTTATTAGCTAGAACACCTCACAGAACTCAGGGAAATACTTAAATTTGCCAGTTTGTTACATAATCAAGAATATGATAAAAGATACAGATTAACAGCCAAATGAAGAGGTGGGTGAGGTTTAGGGGGTCCCCAGCACAGGAGCTTCTGTCCCAGTGACCTCCCGGTACTTGGATGTGTTCACCTACCTGGAAGGTCTCCAGACCCCGTACTTTTGGGATTCTATGGAGGTTTCATCACGTAGGCATGATCTATCATTAACTCCATTTTCTCTCTGGAGAATGGGGAGCAGGGCTGAAATTCTAAGCTTCTAATCACGTCTTGGTCTTTCTGGTGACCAGCCCTCATCCAGGAGCCATCCAGGAGTCTGCCTAGAGTTGCCTCATTAGAACAAAGGACACTGCTATCACCCAGGAAATTACAAGGGATTTAGGAACTCTGTGTCAGGAACTGGGGTCAAAAAACAAATATCAAAACAAAAGATGTGTTTAGTGCCCTTATCACTTAGGAAATTATAAGCCTAATGTTTTCCCCTAACTGGCAGGATATTCTAATCGTTCTAGCCCACTGTTACATCCCTGATAAAAAGGCTCAGATCCTAAAGAAGGCCAGGAATTTGTTTAAATGTCTTTAACAAAAGAGACAGAAAAAAATGAGAAATTAAGGAACAGTGAGACCCCCGGATAAGACCAGAGATAGGCCAGACTTTTGGCCACAGTTACAAATAAAGGGACCCCAAAAGCCCCAGAGGAAAAAACACCAGATAAAGGAGCCTGCTTTGGATGTGGAAGCCCAGAGCACTGAAATAAGGAGTGTCCTAATCTTCCAAAGCAGCCCTGCACCCTGTGCAAACTAAAGGGCACTGGAGGAGGAATTGCCCCCTGTTCTGAAGGGAGCAGGGACCAACTTCTCCCCAAAAATGGCTGTAATCACTGTTGAGCTTAAGTTCCCAGTGGCTCCCAACGTATTCTCATCACAGGGGTAAAACTGCGGGTGACCCTGATGTGGCAGGTAAGCCTGTTAATTTCCTGATTAATATAGAAGCCATTTATTCTGTCTCAACTGCTCACTCTGGACCTTTTTCCTCTGAAGACTGACGGTTGTAAAGATAAAGACAGCCCCCAGATTTGGGCTCATTTTACTCAGCCTGTTCCTTATCATTGGTCTATACCTTAGAGGAAATGTAAAATAAACCAACTAAACTTAAAAAGGACTCTGGAAAAGTTTTATTAAAAGACCTTGAAGCCCTGGCTCTCACTGCTGCCCACTGCTTTAGATTCTAACCTCAATTCTGTTATCTCCTATGTTATTAGCTTGGGAAAGATTCAGCAGTCTCTTAAATATAGGGGACCCATTAGTTCCCTAAAAGACAGGAGCATGTTTCATTTACAAGTAACAGCTGTGACCCTGGCAGGAAAAGTGTGTCAAATTCACCGGTTGTTCTAACCAATGTTTTATCTATCAGCCTATCATATCAGCTTAAACTGCAACTCTGCTACCTCTGTGAGTTATGCTAATGCACATGTCAAATTAACTGCTGGATGGTTTCTCATTTGTGGAAAGACTGTTTACTCTTATGTTCCAGCTTACTGCACTGGGGAACCTTACTCTCTTGGGTAAAAAAACTGTCTTTTTACCTCAAAAATCTCATCAGGTTAGACACCCAGGGAACTTGCTCTGATTCCAGCTGTAACAGTGATGTACATCTGTTCAGCACAGCTGAGTGTATATCATTGTCTTTTTGTAGTACCAGCTATAAGTATTGCCCTAAATGTAGAGATTAGTCGAATAGCCTACTCCATGGCAAAGGCCCTAAATGCTACTTCACAGGCCATCCACACCATTGGGGCAGGAGTTAGGACAGGTCAGAGAAGCAGTTCTTGAGAACAGAGCTACCATAGATTATTTACTCTTAAGACATAACCATGGGGGGCCAGCCTGGTGGCTCAGGTGGTTAGAGCTCTGTGCTCTTAATGTCGAAGGCTGCCGGTTCAATTCCCACGTGGGCCAGTGGGCTCTCAACCACAAGGTTGCTGGTTTGACTCCTTGAGTCCCGCAAGGGATGGTGGGCTCTGCCTCCCCTGCAACTAAGATTGAACACGGCACTTTGAGCTGAGCTGCTGCTGAGCTCCCAGATGGCTCAGTTGGTTGAAGCCTGTCCTCTCAACCACAAGGTTGCCAGATCGACTCCCGCAGATCGGGATGGTGGGCTGTGCCCCCTGCAACTAACAAAGGGAGCTGGGCTGTGCCCTCCACAACTAAGACTGAAAGGACAAGAACTTGAAGCTGAACGGCACCCTCCACAACTAAGATTGAAAGGACAACAACTTGACTTGGAAAGAAAGGCCTGGAAGTACACACTGTTTCCTAATAAAGTCCTATTCCCCTTCCCCAATAAAATCTTTAAAACAAAAAAAAAAGGTATGACCATGGATATGAAGAATTTAAAGGATTATGTTGTTTTAATCTCTGTGACAACTCACAGTTAATTAAAGGCAAAGTTAAACAGATTAACAACATAGTGTCCAATATTAAACAGAGAGAAGGGGTTTTCGGCATTGATCTCTCCTCCCTTACTTCCTGGCTACCCAGCCTAACTCGGCTAAAGGAGGCATTTCTCATTTTTCTCTTGTTCATTGTTATAGGGATTATATCATGCTGTTGCTTACACTGTATCTCAGTTTACAGATTACCTGCTAGCTGGCTGCAACGGTTCAAGGGACCATAACAACTGAAGCGAAGGACAAAGACCACCCAGCTCCAGATGGTCCTGAATATGGAAACTCATCTGGATTTGCTCATCTACCAGGGACCTTTAGGTAGACCTCTAGACCAGCCCTAGCTGCCGGCTCCTTCTACGCCCCTCCTCAGCATGAAGCAGCCAGAGGGGTCATCTATGCCCTAACAGCAGTTAGGGTTACTTCTTCAGAGGGGGAATTGAGACAGGATAGCTAGCATGTTGTTAGGTAAACAGGGAATTCCCTGGTAGAAATAAACAAAGGCAGCCATATCTTGGAACTCCAGGGTCTGAAATGACTCATTCGCTCCAGGGCAACAATGCACTCTGGGGATAAATGGGTTATTTTGTAAATCCCTTCAGGCTGGACAAACAGAGCAAATCTGATAAACAGAAATATGGTAAGTTTGGAGGTAGAGCCCAATAATTTGCATTTCTGACAAGTATGCAAGTACTGCTTGACCCTGTTGGTCTAGGACCACACAGAACCGCTGCCTTACGGTAAAACCCTACTTATTTTGCTAAGGCTTCAAAAACATTTCTTTGTTAAACCAGCAGGGGGAGACAGGTATAAAATTTATCCTCTAAAAATAAGCTGCCTTTTACTACCAAAGCTGCTGGGAGTTATGATATTGCCATGGGAAATTCTGAAATATTTTGGAAAGCAGCATGTAAGTTGGCATCAGGTGAAATATTTTTCGGGTGTTTATGTAAAAATTTATTTTGGTTTGACTAACATCCAGATTCCTACAAGTCGTAGTGTCATGCTTAAGAATTTGGATACTGGAGTCAGAGCTCTACCACTTACATGCCATGTGACTTTGGAAAGTTACTTATCGTCTCTGATCCTGATGCCTTTTCTTTAAAATAGCTTCCCTAATCTTCAAGAATATGTTTCAAAACCTCCCGTGCACGCCTGCACCTGTGTGTGGATAGTACCAAACCCTAAATGTACTGTTATTTCATATACCCACATATCTTTCACTTAAAGGAAGCACTTTATGGCTTCTCTTTGGCATATCTGAATTGCCAGCATCACTACTCTTGAATTTGGGGGGCCACTATTAAGTAAAATAAGGGTTACTTGAACACAAGCACTGCAATAATGCAATAATGCTACAGTTGATGGCCAAGATAGCTGCTAAGGGACTAACAGGTGGGTAGCATATACAGCTGTGGGTCCACTGGACAAAGGGGATGATTCACACCCCAGACAGGACAGAGCAGGACCCTGCGAGATTGCATCACACTACTCAGAGTGGCATGCTATTTGAACCATAAGTATTGTTTATTTCTTGAAATTTTCCATTTTATCTTTTTGGACTGTAGTGGACTGTGGATGACTGAAACCTGGGAAAGCAAAACCGAAGATAAGGGGGGGGGGACTACTGTACTTAACAGAATTGTTAGAGGGCTAAAAGTTCTTAGAACTTGAGTTGGTCATTATTAAAATATTAATACTTTAGTTACTTTCAGCTCTTCAGCCTCTCTAAAATTTAGAAATAGTCCAGGTATGTTGCTGCGTTTGGTTTTTAATAACCAGTGCTGCCGTTTTTCAGGTAAAGAATTGAAAACGTCTAGAATTGTTTTGTAAATCCTAATCTTACCCACGATACCTAAAATAGGTGGGAGTTTATTAGCATGCCTGGTCCAGAGACCTCTAATCTATAGTTTATCTCTCAGCATTCAATTCCCAAAGGGATCGTCTGTCCTGGACCTTGAGCTCTGAGATGGAACGGAGCAGGTGGATGCCGCGTTGGGCTTGGCAGGGCACCCCCACGGGGTCGGGCCAGAGGAAGCTCAGCCCCGCCAGCCCTTCCCAGAGCTGGCTCTGCAGGGTGTGCATTTGTGTGAAGAGTCGCGATCAGCTAACCGGTGTGTCAGTTCTCTTGCTTCGCGGAGTTCGCGACTTTCGCGGGGGCCGACCGCTTCCCGCGAAGGGACACACCTGTCGGTGACCGCGCTCTGACTGTCCAGACCCAGATACTGGCTTTATGGCGTTAGCCGTAGGGGCTCGTGCCTCACGGGCGAGTCCGCTCCGTAGTGGGGTGACGTCAGCGAAGGCGTGTCCGGGTCCCGAGGAACAGTGGGCGGGGCCCGCGGTAAGGTGTGCGGAGGGCTGGTTGGGGGCTCGGGGCGGGGCCAGGGCGGTGACGTCACGGGCTGCGCGGTGCGGCTCGCGCGCGGGTAGGTAGGCGCCGCTGCGGGCAGCGGTGCTCAGTGAAGGCGGCAAGCTCCTCGGAGCAGCCTCTCGCTCGGCGACGTCCCGCGCTGCCCATCATCATGTCCCTGAGAAGCAGCCTCCCGCGTCTCCTCCGGACGCAAATGCATTTCGTCCTGAAAAAGTCGGTCCATTCCGTGGCTGTGATCGGAGCCCCATTCTCACAGGGACAGGTGAGAACTAGGACCTGGCACCGTGGGGAAGGGTCCCCAGCGCGCCCCGAAGAGAAGGCGGCGGCGGGGTGGGAGGGACGAAGAAGCGAGGAGAGGATGGGGAGCGACGGAGAGGGGACGAGCTGGTGGGTCCCCGCGATTCGGCATGGGCAGGGCAGCGGGATTTTCTCCGATAGAATATGGGGAAGGAGGGCGGGATGGAGGGCACCTTGCGTGCGATTCGGACGGGGCACGGCGAGCTGGCGGATATCTGCGGTTTCGCCCGGAGGAGCGGGAAAGTGGTGGGTCCCGCTTGGGGTGATGGAGGAGAGGGAAGGAGGAAGAGGATTCCACAGAGGAGCTGAAGGAGGAGAAATCGGCATAAATCCCCGGTGGAAAACAGAGGGCGAGAAGGTTGAAGAGAGCGACCTCTAAGGATACAGGGTCCGTTCTCAGAAATGGCATTAACTGTGGAGGAAATTGACGCTCTAGCGGCGGGAGGATGGGAGCGGCTGTTTTGTTCTGTCTTCAATGAAAGAAACCTGCAGTCGTGGAGACCTCACTGGTAGAGAAGCCCGAGACCTGGCCCTGCGAGCTACACACACCCAACCATCCGATCTGACCTGGGTCAGCCTCGCCTGTCTTGGTCTCCGTTTACCCTTCCCACAAGGGGTTTGGAAGGTTGATTGGATGCCACTGATTGTTGTTTTCCCCTCCTTCTCTGCAAGTGTTTGAAATAACCAGAACTCGTGTGAAAACGATAATGTCACAGATTTTCAGAGGGATCTACTGGGAACCAAGTGCAGTAGTCCTCCCTCGGTTTTGCTGTCCGAGATTTCAGTTACCCACGGTCAACTGTGCTCTGAAAATATTAAATAGAAAATTCCAGAAATAAACAATTCATGTTTTAAATTTCATGCTGTTCGGAGTCGTGTGATGAAACCTCAAGCAGTCCTCCATCCTGGCGGGCCGGGAATCATCCCTTTGTCCAGTGTATCCACTCTGTATGCACTACCCATCCTTTAGTCACTTAGCTTTCTTGGTTATCGGATCGACTGTTGAGATACCGAAGTGCTTGAGTTCAACTAACCCTTATTTTATTGTTATAATTGTTCCATTTTATTAGTAATTGTTACTCTCTTCCTGTGCCTAATTTACAAATTAAACTTTATCATAGGTATGTATAGGGTCTGGTACTATCTGCGATTTCAGGCATCCACTGGGGGTCTTGGAATGTATCACTTGCAGATAGGGGGACTGCTGTATAGTATAGCAGATGTCTGTATTTTTGTGAACTATAGTGGTCTTATTTTCAATCGTCTTCCCTCACATCTCACTGTAATTTATGTGGCAGAAAAGAAAAGGAGTGGAATGTGGTCCTGCTGCTATAAGAGAAGCTGGATTGCTGAAAAGGCTCTCCAATTTGGGTAAGTGGCTGGATCTGAGATCTGTGTGCAGGGTGGTAACAGACCAGGTCAGAGTCTTCTCTCTTATATCCAGGGACTGCACAGTGTCAGCTGTGCACGGACTTGGGAAGTGTCTCTCCTCCTTCGGATTCCATCTGCAGGTTAGCATCTGTGAGCATCTTCAGGCAAAGCCTTGTTGCAATAAAGAGAGTGTGTAGAAGGCAGGGAGGTGGAGTGAGCCAGGGCCTGGAACAAGCTGCAAATGACTATAAGTGTGCTAAGAGTGAGCTCCAGTTCTAACTGCATGGTCAACCTTTCCCCTTGAAATTCTAGCTTTCCTAACTCAATCATCAGGTGCTTATGATTCATCAGTCTACTCAGTTTCCTCTCTCCAAATCATTAATTTCTTCCCTAGGATTAATAGCTTTATGTTAGGTTAGTGTTTTTCAAACTTGCCTGATTATGAAACTCACTTGGATTACTTGTTAAAAGTACGGATTCCTAGGTTCCTCCATGGAAGTCTGGTTTATTGGCACTGAGGTAGGACCCAGACAAGTATATTTTCACTAACACCTCAGGTAATCAGAAGTGAAGTTGCAGTCTTGTAATTAGGATAGTACTCTAAACTTACAGAACAAGAATTAAATCTGACCCAGAGATAAGTGCCATATAGTAATGGAGAACCCTTCTTTTAGTAACAGGGCACCAAATTCCATTACCTTTATGGTAAGAAGTTTTTTCCTTATGTCTAACCCAGATGTTTCGAGTTGATGTTCAAGGCCATTTCCTCTATTCACATTAGGACCATTAATATACATCTTTTCTGGAGCTATAAGTGCAAAATGTGTGAGAAGCAGGGAGCTGTAGGTCCTGGGGATAGTAATACAGAATCTAGGTAAGCTACAAATCTTTTCCTCATTCTTGCTTTGAAACCTCCTCTTCTGATCATTGAGTCCATTCCAGAGGTGGATCATCTTCTAAAACACAGAGGAATAATGAAATCACCGAAATCACCTTGAGTTGAGTGTCTTTCATATGCCTCTGGCTACATATGGATATGGTGTCTTGAATCGAATGTTCAAAACTCTTCTTATTAAACAATTGCAGTTCCTTCTTCAATAGGATCTCTTAACCATTTTAATTACTCTCTAATTTCACCACCAAAGATGAAAGATAAATTAAGATTTAGTCTAATGTGTCACAAGTAACTTAAAGGGAAGTTTTTATTCCCACTTATAAATGAGGATACTGTCCCTTTAAATCAGCTGGACACAGTCTGCTTTTTAAAAAGCATTATTTTACACTGGAAACAACAATCTCTGGTAATCACTGTTTTTTAATACTGGATAAACTTCTAAATCCCATCTGATGAACTGGACCTGGCACTGCTTGAATTGCCTGCTCACTGCTGGATTCTGCCTTAAGAGACTCCTGACAAGAATCAGTTTCAGCCTCTTACACAGGAGACATAATATTCAGCTGAGGCTGCTGAATGAGGGGGTGGGGCACATTTGTAGCAGCCTCTCTTATTCATGCTTTGTAGACCTCCTTTCCTGTCACAGCTCATGGTATTTTTCCACTCCGACCTGGGGCAGCCATTCTCCCTTAAATACTATACCTTCTAATACTTCCTCTGTAAACTCTCAACCTAAAATAATGGTGAAGCTTCAGTTTATTTGGTCTTCCTTTTCACTTTTAAGAAATATTTTTTGTTTTGCAAGTTATATCCTTACCCTGTAGCTGATTGGTTGCCCAATATTACCAGCACTCTAAAATAGAATCTCATTGTATATTAATAAGATTGTGGCACTCAGCAGATTTCCAGTATGTGGTCGGGCTAATCTCCAGGAACATGTTAGAGAAAAGTATGCAGAGAAGTTTCAATTGCTCTATTCTGAAATAGTACCAAAATAACTTAAGTCCTTTGAGCACTTTCAAATAAGCAGGATGGGTCAAATTTCAAGGGAAAGAAGACCCATGGAAAGGTAACTTTCACAAATCCCTTTGTTTCTTGCCTTTTGCTCTGATGTCACAGGCTGTCCATGTTGCCATGGCATCAGTTAAACTTGCTGTTTTCTTGAATGAATGTATTTGACCTAGTATCTGGGTTTAGTAAGGACATTCAGTGGTTCTTCTCTCAAGTAACCAATTAATTTTCGTAGATAAAGAGAACCTAAGAGAAAGAAAGAGGCAGTTGCTCAGGCAAGGCTCAGATGTAGTACCTCTGCTCCTGATTCTGGTAGCTCTGATAGTCATGGTAATTTGCCCTTTCTTCTTCAGAAGTACAATGAGTGTCTGTGGGGAAAGATAGCTCTAAACCAGGGGTGCCCAAACTTTTTTCAACGTTTTTTACCAAGGGCCATGTGCGGTAAAATACACAAACAGCCGGGCCACTCACTCGAGGTGAGAAGTACGTATTGCCTCACCTGGTTTATTTAAGTAAACTAAATATATTTTTGGAATTTGCTGCGGCCCAATTAACAATGGATTGCGGACCCGCAGTTGGCCCGCAATTTTGACACCGCTGCTCTAAACTGAGGTGAACAGTTTGAGCTCTCTCTCATTGTAATTATGGCAATTTGATCCAGCTGTGTTACTGAAAAGAGGTGACAGCCTCTGGCACAACTGTCTAAATTAATGTGCCACTGTGACCAGGCCAAGTGTCCTGGAGTTCAGGAAGCCATTTTGGAGCTATTCTGGGACATTTATTCCCACTTATTTGTCCCAATTTGGGACACTTATTCTTTCTGTTCCATTGGTGCTCCATTAGAACAGGAATCTCTTTGCTTGAGACCCAAGAATCTGGTCTGCTTCAGTAAGAACTGATAGAGGGCCTGAGAGAATTGTTTAAACATAAGGATCTGAGGGGTGAGAGCTGTTTATCTGGAACAGATCGATAATGTGAGTTCAGGGCTCTGTACTTGCTTTCAGTGGTTGGTAGAGAATGTTAGCAATTAGAGCTTAGGTGTATGCTAGTGATGCTGCAGCCTGGGTCCCACCCTACCATTTCACTGAAACCATCTTGAGGAAGCTCACTGATTTGTCAGCCTTTATTTTGCTGGACGTCTGTGTTGCACAACTGACCATTTTATTCTTGAAATATTCTCTTAGCCAAGACTCTACTCTCCCTGAGTCTCCTCTCCCCGTTGACTGGTCCTTCCTGGATGCCTTTGTGAGATTCTCTTGCGGTTCCCAACCCTAAATGTTGATTTCTCCAGTGTCCCTCCAACTGTGGGCTAAGTAGCCACATTTCACTCTCAGAGATGTCTCAAACTCAACGTGTTCAAAACAAAATTGTCTTCTCCCTCAAATCGGCTTCTCCGACTGTCTTCCCATTGTCTGTTTCACAGTATCCATTCATTATCTAGTTACTCAAGTCAAACTGCAAGACCATCACAATTCTTTTCTCCTTCCCTTTAGTCCCTTATATCTGTTGATCACAAGGTCTCCTTGATTTCCCCTTCTAAATCGTCAGAGTCCTTCTCTGTGGTGGCACTGCTTTAATTCTGTCCTTACTCCTGGCTGTAACTTTCCAATGGTTTCTCTTGTCCCATTTTTGCCTTTCTCAGTTCACATTCTTCACTGCCACCAGAGTGATCTTTCCAAGACTTTGCTTAAAGTCTTTCCTTGGCTTTCTTTGCATGTATCTATGCTTCTCAGTCTTGCCCTATGCTATCTAATTTGCCATATTATTTATTTTGGTGTTCTTTTAATTGGCTTTAAAGCTTCATACTTTTATTTTAAAACTTTTTAAATTTAGTTAAATTTGTTGGGGTAACATTGGTTAATAACATCTTGTATTCAAGTTTCAGGGGTACAGTACTATTATGTATAATACAACATGTGTATATTATATTGTGTCTAGTCTAGTCTCCTTCTGTCACCATATACTTGACTCCTTTACCTTCTTCATCCTCTCCTTACCCCAGTCCTCTCTGGTAACCACCATACTGTTGTATGTGTGTATGAGTTTGTTTGTTTTATTCATTGTTTATTCATTTGTTGTTTTCTGTTTTATATGAATATAATGGAATACTACTCAGCCATAAAAAATGATGAAATATTGCCATTTGTGACAACATGAATGGATCTTGAGAGTATCATGCTAAGTGAAATAAGTCAGATGTAAAAGGACAAGAACCATATAATTTCACTCATACACGTATCCCACATACTCGTATTTCAATATATATTTTCAAAATACAAGAATTCTTTGAAAATGTATCCACAATACCATTATTGGTGAGACGAGATTGTAACAGTGGCACTAAATCTTTTGAGATTTGGATCTCTGGTTTGTTTGTATATGTCTTGTTTGTCTGTATATCTCTGGTATAATTTGATTTAACAAGTGTAATTTAGCTTGGGTCATTTAGCTTTTGAAAACTTTCTTTGCCTTCCTCCCCTGCTGCCAAACCTTATACACTTACTGTGCAGTTTCAGTGGTTCTGTTTACTCCGGCCATGCAGGCCCTGTGACTTGGGAGAGGTTGTGCATCAGCATGGGATCCAGATCTCTAACAGTTTTCTTTTATAACATTGCCTGGCCACAATATAAGCTAGATGATCAGGACGTCTGGCCGGCCAACAGAACTCTTAACTTTAACACCATGCAACTAGGCCTCTTCTGCTGGAGGCTACAAAAGTGGTCCAAGGCCCCCAATGTCCAAGCTTTAGTGGCCTAAGTCAAGACCCGGACTTCTGGGAACAGTGCCGCACGTGCTTGGCTAAATTTCCTTAGTCTATTTCCCCCACCTCCTTGATGATCCTCTCTTACCCCAAGTTTCCCCATGGCCAACACAGCCTCTAGACTTTCCTCCTCCCCAGGCTTCAGCACCCCCTTCTTCCTCTCCCTCTGATTCTTCCACCTCATCCCTTCCTGACTTGTTCCTTTCCCCATCTCCTGCGACCACTCCCTCTTACTCCACTGGTCCCGTTCTAAGTCCTGCAGGGGCCACCTGCACTGGGAATCATTGTAAGGGAGATGGCTTTTGGACTGGAGTCTGCCATCCTCCCACAGTGCTGGCATTCTGAATAAGCTTACTTTTAAAATAAATTCATGTTATCTCTGTGATAAAATTTATCAAGAAAATAGTTTAGATAATTAACTTTAAAATGTCAGAATTAAGAACTAATAAGTGATGAAAATAAGGTTTTAGATGAAACTTTTCAGTAATAATCATATATTGTAGATGCTTGGATGTGATTTCCCAGCATCTGTTGGTAACTTAGGATTTTAGTTTTGCTAAGTTATGTTAAATGATAAAAATTGTTGAATAGGTATTTCAAGATAATGAAATGCTGAAATATTAATTATTAGTAGATAGGTCTGAGTTCATCTATTTGTCTTGTCACAGAAACGTTGAAAGATAAATTAAGATCTGTTAATAAATATATCTTGTATTTTATTACAAAAGCCTATGCTTTTGAAGTTGCAAAATATATTCCTGGATTTGCCAGTGGAAATGCTAATTGCTTGCTTTTGGTTGTCAGTAAAAATTGAGGTTCTAAAGGTTATAGATTCTAATTAATATGAAAGGAAATGATGGGTGTTTTCAAGGAAGGTATACGGTATGGAAATACATTTTTGAAGGAACTGAAAGAAAGTATGTTGTCCTAAAGATGATTATTTTTGAATGAGTTAAGAAGAGACAAACCAAGAGGGACTGTTGTAGGGAAAGTTGTAGGTTTGTGAAAATCCTTGAGAGAGTTTGATGTATACTTAAGCTAACTATGATTAAATAAATTTGAATATCAAAGGTGAGCTAGTAGAGTTGAGTTTTTTTCCTCTCTGCTAAGTAGGACAAATATCTTAGACTATTGGTCTGTTATTGATATTATAAAAGTTTCTGCCTAAAAAGCAAAGATTGTATGTATCATCAGAAGAATTTCTATGTTTTATATTGTCCTGATCAGGTCCTTGGTTACTAAAAAAAACTAGATCTTTACCATAGTAAGAATGAAGTTTTGCTAAAAATTATGTAAGCTTCCATATTCTAGGACTCCTGGAGATCATGTGCCCTTCTCACGTCAGATATAAGCCAGTGTAAACAATGATTTAACTGTTTTTACCAAAACCCTAGATAAGTCAGGGTAAATTAATTAAACTTGGCCTAATATTTTCCCTGACAGCTTATTATAGTAATTCTGACCCATTGTTACATCTTAATGAAAAGGCACAGATCCTAGAGAAGACCAGGGAATTTGTTATAACATCTTTTACAACCGAGACGGGGAAGATGAGGAAAGAAAGGATCAGTGAGACTGGAGACGAGGCCAGAGACAGGCCAGACTTTGCTGCAGGGCCAGTGCCACCTCAGGTCACCCTGGAAACCCCAGAAGAGACACACCAGGATATAGGAGCGCCAGACCACGAGTAAGGAGTGTCCTAATCCTCCAAAGCAGCCATACCCCTTGTGCAAAACAAAAACGCATTGGAGGAGGAATTACCCTTTGCTCTGAAGGGAGTGGGGACCAACTCCTTTCCCACAAATGGCTATAACCAATTGACGGGCCTGAAGCTCCCAGCAGCTTCCAAGCTGTTCTCACACCTAAAAAAAGTTAATATCAAATACCCAGTATTGTAGAAATATAATTTTTAAAAAATCTCCCAACTGAGAAAACCTGTCCACAAAGTAAAAGAAAGAAAACAGTTTATTATTGAATAAGCATTACACCAAGCAATCTGCTAAGAGACTGCAAAGACAAAGAAATCTCACCCTTTTATATAGCCATGCAGGTGCAACCTATTACACGTTTTCAAGATAAATGATAACTAGTGCTCCAGGAAGAGGACTGGATAGTACCTTTTGTCGCATCACATAAAGCTCATCCTAACTTTATCATGGAAATTGGAGTGGCAACCTGTGTTAGTTGATTGGCTTGATCTGGAGGGCAAACACTTCTTAACACACGAGGTAGTTTTGCAAATTGGAGCAAGGCGCCCACTACCTGTGCCCACAGAAGCCATCCAGTCTCTTACTCTCCCACAGGAACTGAAGTCAGAGCCCTAGATGTCTGCATTTCAAAAAGATGGTTCCCAGGTCCTTGAGGAAACATTCCTGAGTTGTGAGAATGGCTAGAAGCTTATTTAGTCATTACAAAGGTTTACATTTGAAAAGGACAGAGAAAGAAATTCTGAAACAAAAGGGAGGGGAGAAGTCTATTCCCATATTTTCAATAAGGACAAGTAATTAAGTCTATTTTCAATTTTTATCTGCCCCTACACCAGTTAATGTTCACACTGCCCCATTGACTTAACATTTTATATTTATTTTTTACCGTTTGAGTTGGGGTCTAAATTGATTGATGTCTCTTAAGTCCCTTATAGCTCCCTCCTCTGTTATTTACTTTTTCCTTGCAGTTTACGTGTGGAAAAAACTATGTCTTTTCTCTGCAGAATCTCTCAGTTTGCATTTTGCAGGTCGCATCCACATGTCATGACATGTTCTTTTGTCCTCTATTCCTCAAATTGGTAATTGGATATAGATCTTTGGTCAGATTTAGGTTCAATTTTTTTCCCCCTGGAAATTCTGCTTCATACGTAGCGGTATACACTTCCATCAGAAGTGATGTTATCAGCCATTGAATATTGTCTATAATTGATCCATAAACTTGTTTCCATGTATTTTCAACGGGATAGTCTCTAACACTGCCATGCTAATATGTCCAAAACTGAACTTAAGATCTCTACTCCCTTCCCGTGTCTTTCTCATCTGGCTACAGAACCAGGAAGCTGGAGGACAGACCCATTGTCTCTCCACATCCCCCTTAAGTATTGCTAGAATCTCAGTTCTCTCCCATAGCCCCTATGTGGGGCTGCTCTTTTCCAAGCCAGTCCATTTCCCAAAGGACACTGCAGTGAAGATTTGATTTGCCACCTCCTGCCTTGAAAACCTTAGTAGCTCCCTAGTACTTTTAGGATCTGGGCCCTGCTCCCTTTTCCTGACTCATCTTTCTATAGTTCTCCTGAATGAACCCAGGGGGATTATGAATTGTTCTGATAGGACAGAAGATATTATGTACCTTTTCTGCCTGGTAATCCTTTGATTCCTGGCTCAAACCTTCAAGATTCAGATATCGCCTCTTCTGAGAAGTCCTTCTGGCTCTTCCAGGACCTTCCCCTGTTCCCACCATGGCCTGTGCGCAGCTGCACCCTAGCCGTTAGCATTGGATTGTGCTTTCCCTGCCTGTGTTCTCACCAGGCTGTGAGCTCTTTGAAGTCTGCAGCCATACTTTATATCCCTAGGATTTAGCAGAGTGCTAGGCACACAGTAAGCACACCGTCAGCTTTTATTGAAGGAAGAAAGGGGACAAAACATCTGAAGGGGAGCAGAATTTGCCATTAAAAAAAAAATGCCTCTCTGGCCTATTGATTATTTTAGGCTGGTTAATTTAAAGAAATGGCAGGCAACGGAGAAGCCTAGAAGTTACCTTTTGTTCAGGACATTTACATTTGTAAAGGAAATCTCCATTTGTAAGGGTGTTTCTCTCACTAGGCCATCCTTCATTATCAGTGTAGAAAGTAGGGACTTAAATCTTCTTAGCAATTTTATCCTTGTTTACTGTGCTTTTTCTGGCCATCTCCCATAACTGACTCTCCACCCCCAACATCTTGTGTCTTTAGCTGAAGATGGTATTTCAGGTGATGGCTTCTGCCATTTTGGCAGGACTCAGTGTTCCTGGATCTATCCCATGTATACAGAAGGTATACATGTTATTAAACTTGGTTTTTCTCCTGTTAATCTGTATCATGTCACTTTGATTAGTAGACCAGTCAAAAGAACCTTGAAGGTAGAGGAAATTTTTTCTCCCCATACATCCTAGGTTTCTCCTGTAACTTCTGTTGACACAAGAACGTCCAAACCTATAGAACATTTTTATGAGTTTATTTGAGCTGTGGGGGAGAATAAACTTTCCTATATCCTCAAGGTTTTTTTGGCTGGTCTAATAATCAAATAGACATGAGATGGATTAGCAAGAAAAAAATAACCAAATTTAATTACTTACATATGTATGGGAACCCACATAAATGAGAGAGACTCCACACACAGGAGAAGTTCAAAGACAGAGGAAAAATGAATATAAAAGACATTCTGAGCTAGGGATGAGGTAAAGTGCCTGGGGGACTTCAAAGGGTCATTCCAGGATGATAAGAGCAGATGTTTAAATAGAAGTTTGCCATTCCCTATAAATAGGTCAAAAGAGGTTATCTCTGATAATCTCTTATTATGGGCAAGGTCCCTAATTTAAATTCTAGGTAGGTAAGGGAGGGACAGAACTTTCTCTTGAGTGCAGCTATAGTTGCCGTTAGCTCAGAAAAGGTGGGTAGCTTGTTCTGAACCCCCACAGAGCCAAATAGAGGAGGCAAGATCTCAACAGACTTGAGAAAATGCTCCCGAGGATGACAGTTTTGCGGTTTTTTATACATTTGGAATTAAGGAGGGAATATAAGGAAAATTACATGAAGATGGAAGAATGAAAGGCAAGGGTTGGATTACAGGATAATTAAGATTCTGTGCTCTCACAATTGTCACCCCAATAAACTTTAACTTAAAAAAAAGATTACATGCTCTCTTGAACGTGGTCATACCTCCAATGTGTCTCAAAAAGAGGATTACTTTGTTAACAAAGGTGTGTTAATCTAGATGCACAGAAAGAATGGACAGGGCTGCTTAAGGCAAAGATAAGGTCTTTACTAAAAGTTCTGTGCCTGGGGCATGATTACCCCGTTAGGAATTTATGATCAGATCACCCTGTGAGGTTACTGTCAGTCACTGGACTTGTCAGATTTATTGTCAGAATCCCATTTTGGTTCACAATTCATTCACATTGTGACCCATGGGATTTTCCCAGATTACAATTTCCTTTATCTCAAAATGATTTGCACTTCAGAAGCCATCTGGTTTCCCAGGTTTTTAAGACTGTGTGACTCAAAGAATAATGCATATATCAAATTGTTTACCTTTTACAAAGTGTTTGGCTACCAGTTGATGAATTTATTCAAGCTAAATGTTAGTAGGTGATAATGGCCAGTTATTGCCTCCCCACCTTTTAAACATACTTGGTTTTGAACAAGGACCTGAGTAGCTACTGATGGCTGCTTCAAGTAACGCTGACCTCTAGTTACTTTAGACAGATGTTGCATTATTCCTTCAATATCCAAAATAGCACCGTTTAGAGGCCCAGAACCTAAAGGATTAGTGTGGTTGGTTTAAATAATTTAATCCTTGAATAAATTTACTTCCTTTCTATTAAGGACCAAACTCTTGGAAGTGAGTGTATGTTAATATAATAGGTGTGGTAATGCTCAGATTTGAAGAGAAGAAAGACAGAATCTTCCTGGCTCCCCAACTCACCCCTACAGGCCAGAACCAATGAATAGGAAGAGAAATAACACCTTCCTGTGTGACCCAAGAATTGAGTCACAGCAGGGTGCGGCACTGTGGTTAGGTCTTTCAGAGGATTGGTATTCCAAGATTTAACTAGCTGTCAACATAAGAAAAGTCCAACCCTGTAGAGATTTTTATTTTGTTGTTGTTTATTTGAGCCAAACTGAGACAACTGCCTGGAAGCAAGAATTCAAATGCTCTGGAGAATGACAGTTATACACTTTCTTTTATACATTTGGAATTAAGACGGAACTAAGGCAGATTACATGAAGATGGGAGAAAGTAAGGCAGGGATCAGATTATATGCTCTTTTGAGGGTGGAAAAGAGGTCTGGAAAAGAGGATCACTTCTGGCATTTCAAAAGTGTGTAAAGCTAGACGCACCAGAACAATGGACAGGGCTTGCTTAAGGCAGAGATAAACCTCGCGTAGGCCTGGGATGTGACTACCTTCCACGACCTGCCCAGGTAAGACTTTATGATCACATCACCCTGTGATGTTACTTTCCGTCAGCTTTGTTACAGACCTCCTTTTTTATCTGCAATTCCCCCTTTTAATCATAAATCAATCCGAAGGATGCATCAATGACCAACCTATTGGTTGGATAGTGTGGTCTCCTAGCACTAGGAAGGCTCATTTCTATGGAGTCTGAGTATCGATGTTGACTTGTTCAAACAGTGGACCGTTGGGGATGGGCCAAAATCGTAACCATGGGACGTGAGTTAAGACTGAATTTTCCCAAAAGGGAAGGGCAGGTAAATGGAAGGCTGTCAGGTCTTATGGCTTTCTTTTTTTCTTTTTCCTTTTTTCATAATGCAAAGATTTATTTGTATGAACAATGAGAATTAGGATACTAGATAAGAAGCAAAGCAGTCTTCTGTCAAATGGAGAAGATTGGTCATATGGCTTTCAGTGCAAAAAGCACTGGATTATTTCTACCGTGTTTCCCCGAAAATAAGACCTAGCCAGACAATCAACTCTAATGCGTCTTTGGGAACAAAAATTAATATAAGACCGGGTATAATATAATATAATATAATATAATATAATATAATATAAAATACCGGGTCTTATATTAATTTTTGCTCCCAAAGACGCGTTAGAGCTGATTGTCTGGCTAGGTCTTATTTTCGAGGAAATAGGGTATCCTGTGAACTATCATGATCAGCGTCTTGCCATCTTTCTCATTCTTCTGTATTTTGCATCTAGTATAACATTTACATAAGCCATAAAGAGTATTAAAAATTATCTTATACATCTTCAGTAATTAACAGTTGGAATATATAGGAAAACCCAAAGACTAAGTATAACTATTATTATGACTAATATCATTAGCAGACAGGTAAAGAAAATCACACAGTTGGTTTCCGAGTTCAGCATTTATCTGTAGGTATAATGCCTTGTTGATGTCTTGGGAGAGCTACCTGTGATGGCAGTGGCTTCTCATCCATGAGGAGTCTTCGGTGCCCACTGTAGGAGGAGGTGAGTGTCAGAGACATGGGGTAGATGTCCATTCATAGTTCGGTGCCTGATAAGGTCTCTTTTGGTTGCAGAGTGTCTTTTATTTGATATCCTTGCCAATAAACAGAATCTCCAGGTGGCAGTCAGTGATTTCTAAAGTCTGTATCCTGGAAGCTTTCTGTGACAGGAAGCAGTTACCTATTTGGCATTTTCTTAAAGTGACTTTATCAAACCTTTGGAATTAATGTAAGATGTCTCCTTTTAATAATGTCAGCTCATAGGTTCCTTCATCTAATTTAAGTCCAGCTTAGACGCACTATGATGTATGAAAGATTGTAAAAACCGAAAAATGGGGTTTGCCAGGGAGTCTGGAAGAACCAAGCGACTGTCTTCTGTTTCCTATTGCCCTGACTATTCGTTTAATTTACAACCACTGTTTACCCATACAATACACACTAGAAGTTGTTTTGTTTTGTTTTGTTTTAATTCACTGATTTATAATGCTTCCCATGTAATTTAACATTAAAAAAATATTTTCAGGTGTTCCTAGCTTTTCGCAAATGCTATTCTGCCAGTAGGCTGTATGGGGCTTGGTGGACTCTCCCATATGTCAGCCCACTTTGCAACCCATCTCCCTTGTCTTCTTGGGAGCCCTGGGAGCAGCTGGAGCTACCCAAGAGGAAGTCAGAGCCGTAGGGAAAATTGGGTACCTTTATGCTATCGAAAAATGCCTGCTCAGTCATAACATTGTCTTAGGTGAGTCGCCAACCAAAGGGTGATTCAGGCTGGTTCTAAATAGTTGGAGCTATTTAACTTGGCTGAATTTCTTCCTCTGAAGTATGTGATACAGAGGACATGAGGATTAGCACTATCCATACAGTATGGTGTGTGTGGAAGCAGACAATTTTGTACCTTTTCTTTCTTTCGTGTCACCTGGCTTCTTTCAGGGATTCACTAGCGATCAGGACCCTAAACAGAAGTGCTGTCCACAGGTACTGCTAAGGTCAGGTAGGACTGTTTTGATTTCTTCCCCACCAGCTGGTTTCATCATTCTGTTGATGCGCTTGTGTTCTCATTCCACTCCAGTGGAGCCCAGAGATGTTTATCATGGCCAAAGGTAACATCTGGGCCGAAAAGATCATAATAATCTTCAGTGTATTTTTTATTATCAGCACTAGGAGAGAAGCAGTGAGGCTGGGTCATTATATACAGAGCTTTGTTTTTTCCACTGCAAGTCAAACATGAGGGCCCTTTCAAGTTGGTTCCAAATCTGTTTGTCATGAGAGCTTCCTTGAAGTTTCAGGTTCATTCTGTCCCACACTGCCTTCTTAAAAGAGAGGAAAGAGCAGCAATGAAACTTTATGTCTCATTTGATCTACATTTGCAGATGAGTTATCCTAAAGCACAAAAAATTCAAGAAAGGGACAGTACCCTCAAGCATGACAGGCAGATATTCCTTTCGTATTACAATATTTGCTCTTTCCACTATTACTCTAAGTTTCTTTAAAAATTAGTGAGACTATTTCTTGTGCCTTTTGAACTAGAAGAATTTGCCATAGCACTCTGATAAATAGCTTCATTATTACTCAGTTCACCTGGCTCTTACAAAAAATAACCTCCCATCATCCTCCCCACTCCTCAAAACTCTGGCCTATGTGTTACAATTCATGTTTTCTACAACCTCCTGTTGCATTGCTCCAATGTGCAAATTTCTCATTTTTATTAAATTGCTCAACTGTTTTCCAAACATGGCATGTCCGTTTCTTCTTTCAGACCCTCATTAACTTAACTCTTTAGAAACCAATGCTGGGCTCTATTCCACTAGATCTTCGGGTGCTGCTGCAATGCTATCAGAACAGTAGGCATTCTAGAAGGCTCCTAAGAGGCCGTATCAGGATGGTATAGTATATTCACTGGTGTAGCTCTGTACTGCACTGGAATAGTTAGGATTACCGATAGGATCAGCGACGTAAGCTTGAGTATTTGAGTTCTTTCTTAATCACTTAAAGGTTCTGGCAGTAGAATTTAAAAGTACTCATTCTGGCAGAGGTTGCTAGGTATCTGCCCAAATTCATCCTCTAACCATCCGGACATAACTCAGACCTGCAATTGCAGGCAGTGCCATGGGAGCAGGAGTGATGTGCCACTTCTGGGCCAAGGCCTTTAAAAGTAGAGGTGTTTTCCTCAATGTGTTCTTCCTCTCCCGCTGCCCTGAACCTGGGAAGCCCTGACCTTAGCTACACAGATGGCCAAGCCCCAGGTACGGCAGAGCCACAAGTCAGAAGGAGCTTTCCCTCTGAATCATTGTAATGAGGAAAGCCTCCTGCTTACCTAGAATATCCACCCTGGATGTTAAATAAACAGGAATCAATTTACTGTGTTTAAGCTATTGTTTTGAGGAGGGTTTGTTATAGCAGTTTAGCCCGCTCTGTTGAACAACCTTATTTAAAAGAGTATTATGCATTGTGTTTATGAGTAAAGATCAGAAAGGATAGAGCACAAGCCTAGAGAGTGGGATAGGGAACTTCCACCATTAGACACTTTCTTATCAACTTTACCAACTTTTTCTATGGCCAGTAAACAACCGCATTAGCAAAAACAGTGCTGGTACAAAGTTAATTTGTTGTAGGAATCATTCCTTGACTACACCAATCCTCACTGAATTTCCTTTTACTCCTGTAGCGCTCATTGTCCCTGGAACTTATCGTGGACATTAAAGAGCAGAGGTGGGAGTCATATGGGGTGGGCCACTCAGCCAGGGCCTCTCAAGATATTAATCCCTTCAGGGGTCTGGCTCTCAGCTTTATGGATCCAGGAATAGAAGTCTTGATGTGTGCAGAGCTTAGCAGGCTTTTCAGGCCCAGAGACTCATGCTAACTATGATGTATAACCCCACATGCTCATGCCAAATTATGGGGAGTAGGAGCCCTTCCAGTATCCACTGTCAGGAAGCGCTCTTGCTTGTAGGAGGGTAACTGGGAAATTAAATGAATCACCAGAGGGCTGTTTGGTGAGCAAGGAGTCAGAGCAGGTGGAGTCAGATGATGTTGGCTGTGGATTAATCTAGTGATCCACTCCATAGTGTTACACATTTAATGACCAAAATCCTTTAATGAAATTCAGTCTCGCTGTAAGACTGCCAAATTCTCTTAGGTCCCTTTATGGTTTCTGCAGCTTTCTTCCACGTGAGTAATAGTGAGCCGAGCACTGTTTTCTGTCACACTTATTGGAGCCTACATCCCAGTTTCCATGATTGGATTAGAGGGTCCCCCAGGTTCTGTCACTTATGCACCATGTTGATCACTTTAATTCCCCATATATTTCTTCTCGGTCATGTGAAGATAAATGAGTTCAAGTAGTCTTCAAAAGTTAATAGTATTTAATTAGAGTGTAGACCTTTTCTATTCATAATTGTATACCTAATATAAAACACCCGACATGCCCTGGTGTCTTATGCTTAGTAAGAACCTAGATGCTTGATAAGATTTAAGGAGTTGCCGAGGTAAACAGGACATGGAAATAGAAACACCCAGGTGTAGGCACTGCCACTAAGAATCTGCCTGGCCCAAGACGGTGTTGCCAACAATGGTTAAGACCTGGCATTGACTGGAACATGAGTTAAAGCTTCATTTCTCTTAAATCTAAAATGTCCTCCCATATTTTGAGATGTGATAAAGTGCATAATGACTTTACTCGTGGCGTTTCTCCCCCTTTCTTTAAAAAGATTTTTGTAGATGTTTTATTTGGTTATTTTTTCCCCTCTTGGTTCCAAACGTCTTTGGCGTGTTATGTTCTTCTCCCACCTTCAACACCTTCTCCTTTCTTTCTCTTTTAACTTAGTTGTCCAGAGCATCTCTGATTCTGGGCCTTTTATATAATTATTTTTTTAATGCAGTGACCAAAAGATACATACAGCATTCTAGCTGCAGGTGCATTTACCTTTAATCGAGACCAGGATGAGGTGTTCTGTTTTGCTCCCAATATCCTTTTTGGTTTGATCCCTTGGGTGGCATGAAGTTCAGGTCACTGTTGGGCTTGTGTTCCAGGTCACTGTTTCTCAAATTTTTAAATTCTCTCAGAAGTTTGGCTTTGGATTGAGTTTGGGTTCAAGAGGTTAAGCTCAAAACTGTACAATTTAAATTCAAGATGGATCCGTGCTAGTCTTAATCCAAATCTTTTTAACACAAATCTCTGAATAACACGATTACCCTGTGTCCACTTCACCCGACAACACAGCATACCTGGACTCCAGTTTGAGAAACAGGGTCTTAAGGATACAATCTACAGTAACGTTCTATTCTCTGCGAGTTCACATCCCTAACTCATAGCGTTGGATTATTTAGTTCTCACCCTACATGTGGCATCCAACCAACTTACTGATATATAAGTGGTTATGATGCAAAGATTGGTACTTACACTAAGATAAAAATTAATGTGTAGTGACTGCTGTCAGAATTTGCTGGAATACGTGAAACCCGGGTGGGAAAATATTACAGCTTACTGTCAGAATATGCCACTAGTTCTTTTTTTATTTACAAAACTTTTTTTTTTTTTTAAAGAGAAGTCTGTGCCTTTATTGGCAGAAGAGGCTACTTGAGGGGGAAGAAGAGGAAGGAGTGGGTGGCCCCAATGCCGGGCTGGTAGTAGTACTTCACGGGCTTTTAGGTGATGGAAAACTCGCCCAGGTAGTGGCCAGTCATCTCCGGCTTGATTCCACGTGGGTGAAGGTCTTGCAGTTCTAGACGCCCATCATTTCCGGCAGGATGATCATGTCCCCGCAGGTGTCTCTTCACCCTCTGGCTTCTCCGTGGCGCTTTCTGGTTGGTGCTGCGCAGGTGCTTCAGCAAGTGCCACTTCCGCCGCCACTGCCCGGTGCTGTGCAGCTGCGTCACTGCGACAGCTGCTCTAAGGACATGTCCAGCAGCTGGTCAAGGGGCACGCAGCGGTAGGTGACCTTGCGGAAAGTCCACGGCTGCTTCTGCTCCACGTCAGCCCTTTTGTCGGTTCTTCAGAAAGGACTCACTAGTTCTTAAAGTGTCTGAATCAAGAAGGATTCTTGGGGGGAGACAAACTGCATCGTCGAGAATACACACACTGGGGGCTGATGGCCTGGTTTTGGATCCTGATTCTGGCAGGTAGCCACTGTGTGACCTTGGGACCTAGGTTTATAACATGAACATTTCTGTATACGTGTTTTTGTCCTAAGTTAGTAGTATTTAACTTACTTTATATCCTGTTGGTTCCCCTTGATATTTTACTTCCACTCTATAACTCTGGAATATCTGAGGTCTAATTGCTACCAATTTTGTGATCGTTAAGTCAGTTATCATTGCTGGGCTTCACTTTCCAAACCCCAGCTTCCTTACCTGCAAAATGGTGCTCCTGATAGGATATACCCAAAGGATAGCTGGGAGGTCTGAAATAATCCTGCCAATCATGCGACGGTTTGAATTTTACTGTGATAAATGAGTTTATGTTGCATACTTTGTCACAAGTTATTATTTGTGGCCCAGGCCAGGAAGAGTTGGAATAACATTTCCAATTATTCTTGTCACCCTCCATGTTTCCAGGCTGCCGCCTAAAAGACTTTGGAGATTTGAGTTTCACTCCAGTCCCCAAAGATGATCTCTACAACAACTTGATAGTGAATCCTCGCTCAGTGGGCCTTGCCAACCAGGAACTGGCTGAGGTAGTTAGTAGAGCAGTGTCAGATGGCTACAGCTGTGTCACAGTAGGAGGAGACCACAGGTAAGCTGGGAGCCAGGGGTGGTGGGGCGGCTGGATTGCGTGGTGCAGTGGGCTAATCAATTAGCTTGTCTCAGCTTCCTCACTTCAAGGCAAAATACCATTCCGGAATTGTTAGGGTATGATGTTATAAAAACAAATTAATACACAGAAACTTCATTTAAAATGAAGTAGGGAGGCCAAAAGAGGAAGCTCTCATGCCCTGTCAGTGGATCTCCAAGCACAGCAGAAGGAACTCTTTTTAACAGCCCTCCCAACTTCTCTTCTCCTACAAAGGAATTTCCTCTCCTTTGTTTTAGTGGGCTTGCATGTGGCCTGTCAAGGTTGTATGTTCTAGGTTACAGTTCTGTTGTTCCTAAATAAACCTATTTTGCTGGAGAAATATCTGGCTGGCTTTTTGTTTAAGGTCAACAATGTGCATAATAGCATTTTGATGTCTAAGATCATGAGCCGCTGGAGGCACACGTGGTTTTCTTTGTAGGACACACTGTATAGTGGGACAAGTTCCGAGGTAGACTAAAGTTCTTAGACATAGTGCAGTGTTTCATGCTTACCTCTTGGAAAGCTGTCTTGAGAATCTGTCTTACGACTTTCATTTGGCTGTTTGGGAGAATGGGAAGGATCCATCCATAGGCTCAACTTGTTTTTGTTATTGTTTTAGCATTTCTAATAGATTTATTCCAAATTCCCCACTTGACATGTGAATACATTCTCTACCTCCACAGTAACTGACCCTGGGTGACATACATTCAGTCATCCCTCTCTTAGTGAATCAGCATGGACTTTGTTTTATTGAGCACTGTTCTGATGTGTTCTCAAGCAGCATGAGGAATTGCGGGAAACTTGTGATTTATTAGGCCTTAATGAAATAAATACACATGCAATTTAAAAAAACTGAATTCTACAAAATTTCAGAGAAGATCAGTCTGGGCTAGGGTAGTCAGATTTCACAGGGGAGTATGAGTTGAGCTAAGCAATGAAGGTTTTTGTTTGAAAAAAATGGCATTTAAGTAAGGAGTGTCGAGTACTTTATATACATTCTCAGTTAATCCTCATAATAACGACGTGAGGCAAATACAGTTTTATCTAATTTACTGTTGGGAACACCGAGGGAACAAAGGTTAGATAACTTCCAAAGTCTAGAGCGAGGAAGAAGCAAAGCTGGGATTCAAATCCAATGTGACTTTTATAGTCAGTTAACTTTTCTTCTGAGATCCAATCTAGCAACTTTCTTTCAAGTGCTCACAGAGCTTCTCCGATCACTTAACAGAAGTTAAATCTTTGTTACAACTGGAAAGGCAGGTAGATTCCTCATTATGAATAAAATTTGTACACAGAATACAAAGTAGTCCCAGATTCTCTACTTGAGATTCAATTAAATCAACAAGTGTGTGTGTATCTCCTGCCTGTTAACTCAGTGCTAGCTTTCAGAGTTCATTTATATTGTCTTTCTTCTCATCTCACTATTTGGGGACCGCTTATCAATGTGAATATCACAGTCCTTGGTTTTTTCTTTTGTCGGTAGCTATCTAGATTGCAGCCCTATCACTGGTCCCAATTTCCTGTTCAGTGCTAAAATCTAGGCTATCTGGAAGATTCTAGACAGGAAGGGAAGAGTGTAAAACCTTAACAGCTGTTGAACATTTTTGAAATGAAGAGGCATTTTTAGGTCACTCTGCTCCTTTTACATAGGACAGCATACATTATTGCCTAAATCATCAAACCATCTCTGACTTAAAGAGGCCAAGATTATTATCCCTATCTTACAGAAAAGGAAACTAAGTCTAGAGAAATGGAATGACTTGTCCTAGATCACACAGCTCTCCCTGGGGAAAAAGCCCCAGCATTCTGACTTAACCCACTGCTTTCAGCACTAGACCATGCTATCCCTGAGAAAGGCCCTATGTGGGGCATAGAGCCTAAAATGCTGTCTCATGCTATCCCGACGAAGAAGGATGGCTATAGTTAGTTCCTAAGGTGCTTAAGTTGCATTTCCCTTCTATATCAAATTCTTTGGTTACTGGGAAGCTGGACAGCTTTCCATCTACGATTTCATGAGCTATAGTCCTACAGTTGAGACAGAACAGTTGGCTAATATACGCAGACACCAAGGACAAGGAAGGGCAAAAAACAGAAACAGTGATATTTGAATGCTATGCTAATGTATATAACATGCAAATAAATTTTTTATTCAGTGATCTAAATGAGGTCATTAATTGGGTTGTCCTGTGATTGTCTTCAACTTTTTTTGTTTTAGACTAAAAGTATCACATCTTTTTTAAAAGCTATGCTAATTTTTATCCTTAAAAAGTTAATATAGGGGCAGCCGGATGGCTCAGTTGGTTGGAGCGCGAGCTCTGAACAACAGGGTTGCCAGTTCGATTCCCACACGGACCAGTGAGCTGCACCCTTTACATCTAGACTGAAGACAAGCTGCCGCTGAGATGCTAGAGGGGCGGCCGGATGGCTTAGTTGGTTAGATCATGAGCTCTTAACAAGGCTGCCAGTTCAGTTCCCGCGTGGGATGGTGGGCTGCACCCCCTGCAACTAAAGATTGAAAACAGCTCCTGGACTCGGAGCTGAGCTGCGCCCTCCACAACTACATTGAAGGACAAGGACTTGGAGCTGATGGGCCCTGGAGAAACACACTGTTCCCCAATATTCCCCAATAAAAAATTAAAAAAAAAAGATATTAAGCAATATTTGTTAAGTTGTTACATATAGACCACATCCTTTAACTGCATTTTATTCATAAACAAATATTTAAGGTCCTTTCTGGGCCAGGGCTAATTGATCAAATTATAGGGATTTGGGGCAGTAATGTATAACTAACGCACTCAAGGTTAATCTTTGGGAACTACAGTCCTAGGGGCTCTGTCTCAGCCAAATCCAGCCTTAGCCTGGGGCCCTGACTTTGCCCTGAGGGCAAAGTATGAACTGCCTTGGCTGAGGATATTTCTTATTGGTGCTGTCTGCCAAGCAGAGGGCCTTGAAGATTATTGTACAGTTGACCCTTGAATAACTCAGGGGTAAGGGCAACAACCCCCTGCACAGTCGAAAATCCAAGTATAACTTGACTCATCAAAAACTTAAGTTGTCCTTTGGTATTTTGGAACCAAGGGATTGGTTTCAGACCCACTGCGGATACCAAAATCCATGCATGCTCAAGCCCCAATCTAAAATGGCATAAATCAGCGCATACAGTTGGCCCTCCGCATCCATGGATTCCCAACCATGGATAGAAAAGTTACAGGTATTTACTGAAAAAAAATCCATGTGTAAGTGGGCCCATGCAGTTCAAACCAGTGTTGTTCAAGGTCAACTGTGTTTGTTCTTTGCAGCCTGGCAATTGGTACCATTATTGGCCATGCCCGGCACTGCCCAGACCTTTGTGTGATCTGGGTTGATGCCCACGCTGACATCCATACACCCCTCACCACTTCATCTGGAAATCTACATGGACAGCCAGTTTCATTTCTC
Source organism: Rhinolophus hipposideros (assembly GCF_964194185.1). Taxonomy (NCBI): domain Eukaryota; kingdom Metazoa; phylum Chordata; class Mammalia; order Chiroptera; family Rhinolophidae; genus Rhinolophus; species Rhinolophus hipposideros. Next base: position 73,421,559 of record NC_138051.1, read on the forward strand.
CTCAGAGAACTACAGGATAAGGTCAGTGGGCCGAAATGAAAAGGAAGTTGAATGGCTTAGAGGGGTTAATCCTGGGGCTTTGAGGGTCTAGTTCAGTTAAGATTTCTGTGAAGGATGGGTTGACAGTAGAAATGCTTACCAATCCTTCATTTGTTCATCAAACATTATTATGGGCGAGGCAGTCTGTTACATGCTAGGGGTATAAAGATGACCAGGACGTGATCTCTGCTCTGGGGGGTTCATAATCTTGTAAGAAAGGAAGGTGGTACTGGGTAACTAGTAATTGATAGACCCGCAGCCTGAGGATCCAGGCTTCACTCAGACCCATTGGTCTAGAATATAAGTAAAACCATGATTTCCTCAAGGTAATCTTTTTCTAGACTGTTCAGAAGACATGGGAGTCCAGGCATAGACTAGAATCTGTTTATCCCTCCCCTCAGTGAGGGAACAAGTTAAACTAGGAGTAACAAAGGTTATTCATTAGGCAGAATTTGTGTTTTGGCTGTCAGCAACTTGAGATAGCAACTGGGTTGTTTCAAGAACCAATCTGTAAATAATTCAGTAAGGTGAAACGGTGGAAAAGGGCTAATCAGCAGTATTCCTGCCATTCAGGTAAGTTAATGAGAAACCGGGACCACCTTAGGAGATTTTTTTATTCTTCTTGAGAAAGCGATAGTGTGTTCCTCAGCTGCTTTCTAAATTATTTCCACTTATACCATGTTTCCCTGAAAATAAGACCGGGTCTTACATTAATTTTTGCTCTGAAAGATGCATTAGGGCTTACATTCAGGGGATGTCATCCTGAAAAATCATGCTAGGGCTTATTTTCTGGTTAGGTCTTATTTTCGGAGAAACACGGTATCAGTGCTCTTTCCAAGATCAAGTGTGTCTTGTGTTGCTAAGCATATCCTTTAGGTAGGAGAAAGCAGACTACATACATTGGGAAGCACGTGGTGATTACCTTGGTGAGACCAAGAATCCTTGATGAATCCTATTTACTCCTCTTTTCATAGGTACCTCAGCTCCCAGGATTTTCCTGGATCAAACCTTGTATCTCTTCCCCAAGTATTGTGTATATTGGTCTAAGAGATGTGGACCCTCCTGAACAGTAAGTTGATGCATAGAGTTCAACTCGGGGCCTATCCTGGTCACTTACGTTCCATTTGATAAATTGTTCCTTGCCTTAACTTATAGGTCTCACTATAAAGAGAAAATCCCCTCTAAACACGATTTGATTAAAAATGTTGTTTAAACTAAGGACTCCTTCTTTTATATCTCATTACAGCTTTATTTTAAAGAATTATGATATCCAGTTTTTTTCCATGAGAGACATAGATCGACTTGGTATCCAGAAGGTCATGGAACAGACATTTGATCTGTTGATTGGCAAGTAAGTATGTACTTCTAGGTTCCAAAGTGAATAGGGCAGCTCCCAATGGGCAGCACACTTTATCTTGTCTCCTGAGGATAGTAGCTTTTCTTTTAAAATAAAAACAAAACATGTACATATAAAAAATTCAAACAATTTAGAAAGGGAGACTTGAAACGGAGAGATTATGTTTCTTTTGGGGTTGGGAGAGGGTTTCCTTGAAGTCATTGCCCAGATCCTCTTTCTCATGAATTTCTCTTTAGCTCCATTTTTAATGCGTATCTTTTGAGATGAGGGGGTCTGTTCCAACTGTCCCATTCTTACCAGCCTCACTATTGCTTCATCTGAAAAGAATTTTATATTAAGCAAATCTTGTTAGTGCAGAAAGATGGCAGATGAATATTAATCAAATGTGGGTTTTCCCAGTACTGAGCCTTTATTTTTGAATGATTAATGTAATTAATTGCCACCTGGTACTATGCCATTTCTTAAGCTGATTAAGAAATTTAGTTATTTAGCATACAGGTGTTGTATGTGAGTTTGTTAACTATTGGACACCTGGGCTAAACTGAAGTTAGAATTGGTAGATGATAAGATTGGAGACATAAAATCAGAGTTAAGTTCAGCTGCTGTTACACTCTGAATAACTGTAATCCAGATCAATCCAACTTAGAATGTCAAAACCCAAGGTCATGTGGAAGTGATGAATTCCCTGCTATAGACATTTGTTAATGTAAGAGGCTCTAATGCCCAGGGTAAGTCAGAAATATAACTTGAGTTATAGTCTGTCTGAGGCACAGAAAACAACTGGCAAAAGAAGTGGTATATAGGAAGCTAATACGCAAATACTCAGTCATTCCAGAATAGGAGACTCAGAAGTCTGTATTAACAAAGTACCAGGATTAACAGCAACAAAATCAAGGAGTTGCAACTGTAGGAAGGCTGTGTTCAGGCACAATCAAATGACTCTTATCCTCCTCCTTTCAAGAAGACAGAGGCCAATCCATCTGAGTTTTGATATTGATGCATTTGACCCTACACTGGCTCCAGCCACAGGAACCCCTGTTGTTGGGGGACTGACCTATCGAGAAGGCATGTATATTACTGAGGAAATACACAATACAGGTAAGTACTGATCAACTTATTCATTACATAAGTAAATATGCTCAATCTTCTTACCTTCCAAGGGAATCTTTTCTACTATTCCATGTCATTGTACATTGTTTTTGCTTAAACTTGTTATAGCTAAAAGTTATGTGGTCAGACTAATAAAGGATAGTCATTTAGATACATGTTTGGATCTGGCTCATACCAAAATATTCTAAGGTAATATTTAATAAAAAATTGTTTATGTCTACTTAAACACTTATTAAGAATAACCTGCCATACTGATGTACTTCTTTGCATCTGAATTGTCTAAAAGCAGAGTAAGATGAAAAGGCAAGGCCAAGAACCTATAATTTTTACCCTAACATTAAGAGGCTGGTTCACCGGGAGTTGGGAATGTGGAGTTAAAGCTTCTCTTGATGATACTTCAAAGCTGTAATATTTTGGGTCCTTTCATATAGGATAAGTCTTATACTAGTATTTATCTATAGGAGCTCTAATGTAGGGATACTGGAAGATAAAGGCTGACAGAAAGATTAGTAAGGTGAATGCTAGTTATCAAGAGTGGCTACCAATGGGTTACTGTCCCAAAATACATTCTTGCTTGCAAATAGTTTCCAATTGTCAGAAAGCTTCTGGTTTTAAGATTACTTTAAATGATCTTTAATTGCAAAATTTAAACAACTATCAAATGATACTTCCATACCATCTCATGAAACTGGGCTCTAAATAGCATAGAAACCCCAGACTGAAAGGTCTAGGGCTATAGGAAAGCCTTGACTAGTTGGGATAGACATGGAAATTGAGAAATAAATGGTCTCCCTGGCTCTGGGGCCTACTAGACTCTTAGGAACTACAGAAAGGAAAAGAATGCTTGTCTCTCAGATCTGACAGTAGCAAGATAGTCTTATTCTCAGACCCAGACAGCTATTAACTGTCCTCAGATTAGTGGCCAGTGAACCTGGGAGTTCAATGCTTCATTTTGGTTCCCCTGACACCACTGGAGCCAGGGGTTAGTAATGTCTAGCACTTAAGACAGGGCAATGGTCGTAACTTGTCCCTCTCTCCCCTGATGCAATTATTACTCTACTCCCAAAAACTCTGTCATGACACTGTCAACTAGATACACACAGCTGTTTGCTTAAAGTAATTTAAAGGGTGCCAAGAATCTGGAAACACAGGTAATATATATGTTTAATAGCTCAAACCCTCTTGATTACTTCTGGGCTATGCTAACGGCCCAGGTTAAGACAGTGCAAATCAGACACAGATGCATGTGCAGGAATTGGAAATGTGACAGTAACGTGCCTGCTTGTCCAGTTTTGCACAGTGCACTGCACTGTGCCTTGCTAGTAAGAGAAGGCACACCGAATGAATGTAATGGCAGTGAACATATCATGTACTATAATGAAATATCAATAAACCATTGGATATATTCACCCATGTTTCCAGGCTTCATGGCCACTCTAAATATTCTGATACTTATATTCTCAAATACTAGTTTGTTCAGATAACTCTTGAAGAGGTAGATTAATCTCACCCAGAGTAACCAACTACAAACTTAACTACCCCAGAGAAGTGGGAGCGTGATTCGGGGGAGTGGGCAGTAGAAGGGAGGTCTGGATAGGTTCTTTTGGTTTAATCTTCCTACCTCATACCCTTTGGCACAAGTTCTCAAACCATCACAGAAGGTAACTGGAGTCCAAGTTAAACAAAGTATGGCTAACTCTTCCCTTGAGCAAGTACAAGATATTGATTGGGTCAGTTGGATGGGAGTCCTAAAAACTGTCAGACGTGGAAGCTGCCCTCAGAGCTCAGACCTGCAGGGGTGCGAGTAAGATACACAATAATAACTACTTCAGGGCACATAGTGCGTTAAGAGATACAGATACAGTGCCCAAGTTCAAAGTGGAAACAGAGCTCTGGCTAGTGATAAGTGGGAGATCTCCTCTTCACAATACATGCAGGCAGGAATCCGGAAGTTTCCTTAATACTAGAAATGGCGCACATTTTCCCAACAAGTAGGTTGGAAACTCCTTGCCCACCAACCCCAAGCTCTTTTCCTTATTCTATCCAGAAAGCCTGACAGCTATGCCTTTTATGTTAGCTGAACAGGGGTGATTGATTTTATTAAGAGCTTCTTTCAGACGAGATCGGACGCATTCAGGGTGGTATGGCCGTAGACAAGAGTTTCTTTCAATCCTGCTCTACCGGTGTTTTAATAAATTCATGCCCGAGAGGATGAGGTGTAAGGGGCTTCCTGACAGTGGATAATTTCATAGTAGAAAATGACTTTTAACCTGGGCTTATTCTGTCTAGGTGGGATGACCCTCATCGAAAGTAGCAGCTAGGGAATTTTCTGAGGCTCCATGGTCATGTTTTGTTCTTTCAGGGTTGCTGTCAGCAGTGGATCTTGTTGAAGTCAACCCTCAGTTGGCCGCGTCAGAGGAAGAAGCCAAGGCTACAGCTGGCCTGGCAGTGGATGTGATTGCTTCAAGTTTTGGTCAGACAAGAGAGGGAGGGCATCATGTCTATGACCAACTTCCTACTCCCAGTTCACCAGATGAATCGGAAACTGAAGAACGTGTAAGAATTTAGGAAATACTGTGTGCTGACACAGGTCCGTCACAATGGGCATTCCAGAGTTGTGGGCGTGTGAGGGGACAGATACCACATGGTCATGTGGGTCAGTACTGCCTTAACGAGAACATCTGTGCATTCTCACAATTGTCAAGTTTCTTTTTCCTCTCCATTTTGGTGACCAATAATACTGCTGTAATGTACTTGCTTTTTGTAGTTCACAGGGTATTACTATGTAAATGTAAAGAAGTCATAAAGAGCATTTATTACCTTGGTATATCACACTCGCCTTGGTGCTGTTGCTTCACATTTAACTGGCTTTCCGTCTCCCCCCTCCTCCCAGTCTGGCCACATAGTGCATCCTGGAGCTGTTAGCTCACAGCAGCAAGAGGCTTACTCCACGTCTCCAGCACCACTCATTCACAGGGTCAAAGTTCTGGTCCACAAACCCTTCCCACTTGGAAGTTCAATGCTTGTGAAAGAATTTGTAGTAAACCAGGCCTCCCAGGATGGCTAGCTCCAGTAAGATGACGATGGAAAGTAGCAGCTTGTTGGTTGTCACTCTACAAAGATAGCAAAGTGAGCAGTCAGAAATCTGGATAACCTTATTTCCATTCTTAACACTTAGAGGTTTGATTTGGGGCTAAGGCTAACTGAATTTCTGTCTGATCACATAGCCACTGAGCAGTAAGTACATACGGGCATACCTCGGAGATCCTGCACACCTGCTTCCACGGCACTGCGACAGCAAGTCCCATGAAGTGATTTGTGTCCCAGTGCATATGAAAGTTAGGTTTACACTATATTATAGTCTGTTAAGTGTGCAATAGCATTATGTCTAAATTACCTCAATTTAAAAATATTTTATTGCTAAAAAATGCTAACCATCATCTGAGTCCATTAGAAAAACAGCACTAACAGAATTGCTTGACACAAACCTTCGATTTGTAAAAAAAAATGCAGTATCTGCAAAGTACGGTAATACAAGGTATACCTGTATAAGGTTCTTTAGCTTGTAAGTGACAACTCGAAAGCTTCTTTAGCTGTAACTCAGAGAAAACACTACCTCACGGAAATGTTCAAAACTGGGAAAATATACAGTAGTACCTCGGTTTTTGAACATCTCTGTTGACAAACTTTTTGCTTCATGAATGCCGGAAGTAAATGCTTCGGTTTTCGAACACGACTCAGAAGTCGAATATGTCACACAGCTTCCCCTGAGTGCAAGATCCTGAGGCCTAGCTGTCGGCTGTTTTCGAATGTTTCAGAGCTCGTGGATTATGTTCGAAAACCGAGGTACCACTGTATACCAAATGACAGAAATGTTTTTTGATTTTAAAGTGTCTTCAAATAGTAGTTACGTCCTCACTTTAAAAGTAGCTTTTCTAGGAGGATCTTGTTAGAAAAACAGTAGTTACTATAATATGAAAAAGTATACCATCTCAGAAATCAGGTTGCATTATATTTCAAATTACATTTGAAATACATTTTATCGTTTTCTAACCATATAGAGCTGCATCAGTTATATGCTATAGCGGTGAGCATGTTGTGAGAAGGTTTTGTGGCAGACCTCCAGTGTTGAAATTTAGTGCTGGGATGGGTCCTAAGAAACCAGAAGCTGGGTAGTACCTCTTTTTCTCTTCCCCCATGAAACCAAATGGTTATCTCTAGACAAAGGTAATCCAGCTTTAAAAAAGTTTGTCTTTTGCTAATACAAAGAAGAATCTCTGGTTCTTATGTTCACTCTAAACTGAAGGTTCCTCCCTACGCCACAAGAAATTTATCACTATTTAGGAAAACCTCACTTTACTGTTAGTTCCATGACTCGGTTGTGGTTTTGTTTCACGCACACTACCCACTTACCCAAAAATCTGCTTCAGTGGCCATACCTCCTTTTTGTCACTGGTTTTGTTGCTGTCAGCACTTATCTCAAGGGTTTTTTTTAAAGTTAACTTCTTGCTAACAGGACAGAATTCCCGTTGTCTTCCATGAAGGGCAGAGCCCAAAACTAAGCAGTAGCAGGAAAACTGTTTTCTAATCAAGTTTTTACAAGTATATTTCAAGGAATATGAAGCTCTATTATTTCCACGTGCTGTCTTCTCTAAGAAACGTAAGCTAGGATTGAAAGTGCTTCCCAGGACAACATTCCCACTACTCCAATCAAAGCAGTATATACACTTTTAATGAAAGATTTTGTCTTAGGGTATTTAACTATACAAGACAATAGTCTTTAGTTTTTCAGCTTTATTAGGACCTTTGCAAGTCACTGTTTAAAGCTTTGACATTTTTGGTTAAAAGACATTAGGGTTAAGAGAAATTATTTTTAAAACTTACTTTCTGGACATTGCCCGGAGAATCTTTCGACTTTTGCTTAAGTTTTCACTTGTGTTTACCAGCTGAGAAGAGAAAACAGCAATTATTTCCCCCTTCTTTCAAAAGTACACACTCTAGAATTTGAACATTCCTAAACTGACAGTGGGCATTAAGGGGTGTATGTTTAAAAAACTCCAAGAAATCAAACCAATTTAAAAGATGCCCTCAGTATAAGCAGAAGAAACTGGAAAGATACTTCAGGACTTGTCACGTAGGCGTAGGAATTATAATGTCCCAAGGTTGCTGTGGGGACTCCTGGGACCGAGCTAGACCTTCACCTTGGCTACTCACAGCAGAAAGGCTTCAAGTGTACCTTGCCAATAACTGTGAGGCAACTTAAGATTTGAATTTCATCAGCCAAACTCCAGGAAAGTCTCTTGAGTTACAGTTTGTTTTTGTAGGCTAATGGATTTCCATTCTTGGTATATGGTTATTTTTTCTTTACCCTTTTAAGATATACTTACATTGAATTGTGAAAGGAATTAATTTTTTAAAGCCTTTTTTTTTTTAAAGAAAAGAGAAAGAAAAGCCTTTCTCTACAGTTGCCTGTTACTAATCTAGATAGCTGGAGGATATTCAACAGATGCCATCTGTCCCCAATCCCCAGTGGCCTTGGTAAGTTGATCTCTCAGTTCATTCCTTGGCTTTTAAATTTGACCAATCCACCTGGTATGTTGAAAAGTCAAAAGCCACAGAATCTGTAAGTTGCCTTCCCCATAGTTTACCTTGAATTCAGTACTTAATTGTGAATTTTCACTCAGGGAAGAGCACTGTTCTGATTTAAGAATGGAGAATTGCAGCTATTAAGATGTATGAGAAAATTATCTCAAATCCCCACACTGAATTAATGTTTTCCTATCCAAATCTTGCCCACAGTATGTTTTTCAGGTTGGGTTTGCCTCATGCTGTTAAGAATACAGCATTCCACTGGCAAGTTATACTATTTTTAAAATTTCTATGCAGATGTATGAGAAGGAAGAAATGAGTTGTTTTTCAGAGCCTCGTAGAGTGATAGTAGATTAGAGGCCCCAATATAGCTATCGTTTGGCCTAACTATTTGTTTTTTCCCCACAATGATCCAGCTTACCCTAGGTAACAGTAAAGAGTTATAGCATAGGATTGAACCTCTATAAATTGTCAGTGGTACTATTTTATAACATGTGGAATACAGGCTTGGCTGTAAACGACAGGAAACTAGGATCTTTTAAGTAGATGATGCTTTCACAAGAATAGCAGAATATTGCACTAGATGTATGAGAAATAAAAATCTCAGACTGGTAATACAGGAATAAAAGGATGGAGTGGCTGCAATCTTATGTTCAATAATCTTCAATAAATGCAGTAATCGGGTTTCTTCAGTCTTTCTTTGTTCCCCCCCTTTCCAATGACTTCTAAATCTTAGGGGTAAAATTAATTCCACAGGAGATCTCTCAGCCATGCAAACTAAAAACTGAAAAAAAGCATTAAGAACCTAACAGGTCATATGCCCAGGATTCAGAACTGCTGTAGCTTTTGGCAGTAGTAAGGCATCGGGGTTTAATGGACCCACCTACTTTCCCCACTCCTGCCCCTTTCCCTGTCCACCCAGACTTACTCTATTCTTGGTACGTTCCAACTGTTCACGTTGTTCCCCCAGCTCTTCTATGATTTCTGAGCCAATCTGGTCAGTCTCTGTGGCAATCCGATGAGAACGCTCAATACTCTGGGTGGCCCGGTTCAGGCTGTCAGTGCCTTGCAGAAGCAATGCCCTTTGAGACTGTAGCTGATTCTGACAGGAGTATGGAAGGGAAATGTTTCACTTCTTCCATTATAAGTTCATTACCAGCACAATCCTTAGGACCATTCTTACGTAAGAAGGGATATAGTGTGCAATAACTTTTATTATTTTAAGACAACCAAAGATGCTAATGAACTGTAAGATACTGTTTAAGGTCCGAGTAAAAGCAGAATCTGGAATCCAATACAGGATCACCACACCTCCGTCTCCACAGCTTGTTACACTTAAGTGAGGCAAGGCACGCGGGACTGAAAACATCAGCATTTTCCCTGTGTTGGTGATGAATTAGAACTGGTTCATGTGCTTTCTGAACTAGCAACTTCTGAGAGGCAGTAGCCCAGATTTGGGGTGCACGAGTACCTAAAAATGCATAAAGCCTAGAACTTTGATAGTGCAACAAGCAAACCAATTAAACTCTACAACCCTAGAAACAGATTCATTTACCGAAGATTCCTACCATCGGTACTGAGGATTGAGAGACCATGAATAAGCTATTCATTTGCAGCACATACAGAAATTATTTAGAAGTCTGAGACACTGCCACATTCTGGAAAAAACTGAAGTCGCTACATTCTTGGTAAACCCCAAAACAATTTCACTTCAGGCCACACACAGAAAACAAAAGCTCTGAGGTTATCCCATTGGTGATTTGCTCTCAAGAAAGGTATGTGGGGCCCAAGTAAGGTGCCCAAGCTGCCCTAAGTTCCCAAGTGCCCTAATTTTCTAAATCCCCACCAAAGGTTTACTCCACCTATAATCCTCAGCACAGAAGGCACGAGACAGAAGTAGCCTTTGTCAGGCCAGAATTAACAACCAGTGACAGACGGGTGCAGCTCTAAGGTAGCTAATCAAAGCATGCATGCACACATGCACACTCGGGGCCTTACTGAGCAGGTGACTACAGGCACTAGACACCACCACCACCACGAAGCCCAAAGATGGTTCCCAGACCAGAAGTAACAAGTCCTTTCACTTCATATATGGCATATAGACCAAGGGGTGAGGAGACTAATGAATGAGGTTGACATAACTCCTAGTTACTGTAGCTTGATAGAAGCAGGAATGACGCTTTTTTGAAAAAGAAAAGATGGGGATTTTCAACTGATTGGGCTAAGAAAGGAAAGGAAAGGACAGTAAGATCACATAGCTCAAACCTAGATTTGCAACAATTCTACTGCAGGTGGTTATGTACCGTGTTTCCCCGAAAATAAGACCTAGCCGGACAATCAGCTCTCATGCGTCTTTTGGAGCAAAAGTTAATATAAGACCCAGTCTTATGTTAGATAAAACCCCGTCTTATAGCAAAGTAAGACTGGGTCTTATATTAATTTTTGCTCCAAAACACCCATGAGAGCTGATTGTCTGGCTAGGTCTTATTTTCGGGGAAACACGATATATCTAAATTGGTTTTACAATTTCTGAAACTAATAATTTCAAAGCAAAATTATTCTTTGGACTTATCTCTCCTTTGTTTTCGAGGTTTCTTTGAGTATAAATGACCAAAGTCACTTAACACCTCTCATCGCACTTAACAAACTCCACCTGCTGGCCTTTTCCCAGGCTTCCTTCACAGGTGAATTCTGAGACTTCTACATCATTCTCAAACACTCTAGTTTTGACATGAGCAATGTCAAGCCAGTATCATCCGAATGTCTCTTTAAACGATCATCAGGATACATCATGAAATTGTACCATCAGCCTTTCCACATACATGCATCCTGTACTTCCATTTCTCTCCCACACTGTTCGCCAGGCCATTTCTACTTTGTACTATGGGCTGTAATCCCAAATGCAACACATTAAATTTAATCTTTGTGAAGTTTTATTCCTTTAACTATTTAACTTCTCAGATAGTTTCAGAATATAGAGTTTCGATCTAGTCAAATTTTTAAAATCAGACTACTGGTGGCTAGAGAGGCAGTCTGGCTCACTTCACAGAGCAAAACCATTAGCCCCTTCTTAAGAAGCATCCTGCCTTCTCAAATGTATCTGGGCTGTTGGGCCATCTTGATACAAATGTAAAGGAAAGCTTGGGTAATTTGATAACAATACTCTGATAAATTACAAACCTAACTGAATTTTGTGGGCATATGTGAGAAACTGGATCTATGGGTCAGAATACAGAGTCCAGGCATAATAATAATAGGTAGCATTTTTGTACCACCACTGCATACGCAGCACTGGCTTTTATATAAAGGATACAAAGAAATGTAAATAAGCATACAGTTTGGAAAGATGTGCATTAAATACAGTAGAGGTAAGGGTAGAAGAGGAATTGCATTCAGGAAAGAGGATAAGGTGGGAAAAATGAGTCTAATTTACACTATAACATGAACTGTACACCACAATATGGTTAATTCTTGTACCACAGGCTGGGGAAAATTCCAGCTGAAGCTTACCATATGCTCATTCTCTACAGTGTATGTACCATATTTCATGTCTCCTCGGCCCCCGGGTGGGGCTGTCAAAGGTGTGCTTCTCACTTCCCGGTGGAGCTTGGCAAGGTCCTTCCGGTAGGTTCGAAGCTTAGACATCATAGGGTTACGGAAAGATAGGGGTGCATAACGTAGTTCCTCTTCCATCTCTGCCAGCTAGGAAGACAGAAAACAGTGAGTAGACATCCTGGTTCTTTTCTGTCTCATTGGGCATATGTGTAGTTTGGACTAATCAAACTACAAACAAGCCCAAATAAGTACTCAACCATATGCTCCCCAAGGGCAGGGACCACATGTGACACATTCATTACCCTGAGTGTCTGTGTACACAGTACCCAGCAAGCACAGAACAGGCATCAAAACTTAGGTGTTGAATGAGTGAAAAACTAACAAGCACCTTATAGCTTATTAAACATTATTATATGCATTTACATTTAATCCTCATAACAAATCAATAAGGTAGGTAATACTACTGTTGTTCCCCCAAAATAAGACCTAGTCTTATTTAAGACCGCTCCTTTATAATAATAATATAATATAATATAATATATTTAATATAATACCGTGTCTTATATTAATTTTTGCTCCAAAAGACACATTAGAGCTGATTGTCCGGCAAGGTCTTATTTTCAGGGAAACACAGTATTTCTATTATATATATATATAAGACTTGAAGAAACCTCAAGGTTAGACCATAAAAGAAATCAGGATTCAAAATCTGCAAATTCCCCTTTTCAGTACACCAAGTTCTCAGCGTGTTAGGGTTCAAATGCTGTCAGGAAGCACGCAGGCTACCGCATTAAAGATGACAGGGGTCTGGCATCAAGGTTAGTCCCTTCCTCCTCTTCTCTAAGTATCTGCTTGTCTCCACGTCAGCGATAACAACGGGTCCAAATCAGATTTCCATTTTTCTGAGATAAGCAAAATATAAACCTAGAAATGTTCACAAGCAGCCATAAATTATTTTCATTTGCCTAGGATGGCCAGAGTAGGATTGGTTAATTTTGCTAAGTTCAAAGAAAAAGTAGGCACCAAACAAATGAATTGGTATTAGCTAACAGATTTTTTAAAATGCTACCATATGTTAACGAAAAAAGACTGGCTTTGTAACAGGTATGGATATGCCCACCTGTACACAGGAATTAAGAAGTTTCCACTATGGGGCCGGCCCGGTGGCTTAGGCGGTTGGAGCTCCGTGCTCCTAACTCCGAAGGCTGCCGGTTCGATTCCCACATGGGCCAGTGGGCTCTCAACCACAAGGTTGCCAGTTCGATTCCTTGAGTCCCACAAGGGATGGTGGGCTCTGCCCCCTGCAACTAAGATTGAACACGGCACCTTGAGCTGAGCTGCCGGATGGCTCAGTTGGTTGGAACGCGTCCTCACAACCACAGGTTGCCGGTTCGACTCCCCCAAGGGATGGTGGGCTGCGCCCCCTGCAACTAGTAACGGCAACTGGACCTGGAGCTGAGCTGCGCCCTCCACAACTAAGACTGAAAGGACAACAACTTGAAGCTGAACAGCACCCTCCACAACTAAGATTGAAAGGACAACAACTTGACTTGGAAAAAAAGTCCTGGAAGTACACACTGTTCCCCAATAAAGTCCTGTTTCCCTTCCTCAATTAAAAAAAAGTTTCCATTATGAATGAGATGGTTTCCATAGTCTGGTGGCCTGATCCTTCTTAAAACAGATATACCACAGAGAAACGGATGCAGACAAGCTTAACTTCTCAGAACTTCATTGGGATAGGCTTCCTGTGAAGAAAGCCTGGGGAAAGGCCGGCAGGTGGAGTTTGTTAAGTGAGATGAGAGGTGTAAAGTGACTTTGGTCATTTATACCTAAAGAAACCTCGAAAACAAAACAGAGGAGATAAGTCCAAAGAATAATTTTGCTTTAAAATCATTAGTTTCAGAAATTGTGAAAACAATTTAGATATATCGTGTTTCCCCGAAAATAAGTTGTTTTTCAACATACAAGAAGGATGTTCTCTGGTTTAAAAAGAATTTTTTTTCTCAGTCTACTCTGGGGCAGCCAACACTAGGGGCTACTATTTCTGCAGAGTACTACTGGGGACGTGGGTTTTAGCCCCAATCTCCTGAATGGGGTGAGAGCATAATGGAGACAGTAGGAGTCTTCTAATAGCGAAGAGCAAATTTTTTTTTCTTAAAGCCAAGATTAAGAGAGAAGCAGTTGTTAAACTGCTCAGCAACTTGGGCCCACTTCTGACAGCGTTGGGTCCTGACTGGGAACTCATCCATCCATGCATGTCTTGCCTAAGGTACCAAATCCAGCCATGCTGTATTTCAAAACAGAAGGAATGTGGCTGGAACCACCTCTGAGCTACATTTTCTGTGACAGTAAGTTTAACAAAGAATATAATGGCCAGCTTTTAAAATGAGATTTTAAAAGACCACCCAGGTAAAGATGTCCTTATGACTCACATCAGGAATATACTATCAAAGTCTCATTTCAGGAGAATCTGAGTTTTACCCATTGGTGTTTGTTAACTCCCCCAACACCCACCCCCATCAACTGGCCTCATTTTGTAAGAAATAATCAAAATCAGGATCAACAGGCAGGAACAGTTAATCTGTGACCAGGTCATAAGCATTACTTTTGGAAAAGATGAACACCGGGTAGGAAAAGAAATAAGGATTTGCTCTCTGTTCTCACCGTTTCATTTGCTTCCTGTTGCTTTTCATCAAAATCTCTGATCAACTTCTTCTTCTCTTCTGAAAAAGATAGACAAGTTTCAAACCAGTCCCGCTTCCATACATTTGTAGAGGTCATTCCCTCTGCTTAGAATAGACTCTCCACTCCTCTCCTGTTGGGAGTGGTAGTACTTCATCGTTCCAAAAGGCACTTAGAAATGTATGGGAACTTGTTATCACAATGACTAGGGTAAGGGGAGAGGGAAGGTATTACTACCGGCATTTAGTACCCAGGGAACAAGAAAATCCATACTTGGGACCGTCCTGCATAACAGTTATCTGGCCCCAAGGGCCAATAGTGTACCTACTAAGAAACGCTACAAGTCTCAGTTAATCGTTGTCAATACCCCCTCCATCCTAACAGAGGGACCAGACACACTTTCGTGAATAAGAATGTTTAACAACACTGGTTCTCTGAAATCCTTGTCCCCACTTTCACCCACACTATGAATCACTTCTCTTTTTAACCCTTACCCACTGCTTTTCTGCAAAACAAATTCAAAACCCACCTACTTTGCTTGCCAGGGAGGCTGCATGGTATGGCACATGTTTCTCAGACATACCCACTGGCAGTGGCAAGAGAAATGCTGCAAATACCACTCACTCACACGGTAAGAAAACCACTCCCTTTCAATTCTCTCTCGCTTTTTTTTTTTTTAAATTAGTTTATTGGGTGACAATTGTTAGTAAAGTTACATAAGTTTCAGGTGTACAATTCTGTATGACATCATCTATAAATCCCATTGTGTGTTCACCACCCAAGTCAGTTCTCCTTCCATCACCATATATTTGATCTCCTTTACCCTTCAATTCTTTCAGTCCTTCGCATCATGCCATTTTGGTGCTCGTATGTCTTTAATACCTAAAAATTACTACTCTCCCGTTTTAACAAAATAGAAGAGGCTTCAGCTTCAAAGCAATTAACATCTAACTAAAACAGCATTGTTTTGCTTTCCCTGTATTTTTTCTGATTATTTACATAAGTTCTACAGATTTTTCATATAAAGTAGGATATAAAACCTCCTTTTTAAATAACTTCATGTATTAAATAATTGTATTTTACATGAAATACAAGTTGATATAAATAAAATGATTAATAATAAAAATGGTATTTGGATAGGGCAAAAATAACAAAGGAAGTAATGGCATGCTGTCACCAGGTAAACGTGTACAGGGGAGATCTCCTGGTGAGTAAAGTGGTTTAGATTCGGGTCCTAGCTTTGGGCTTGAATCAACATGTAAGCTTGGATGATTCTCTTCATCTTTTGACCTGATCTCCTTCCTTGTCTATAAAGTGAGGAGGAGGTAGGTCATCCCTTCATATCTAAAAGCAAAAATAGCCCTATTTGTGAGGAACTTGATTTTTAATAATGTATACATACATTCAAACGAATGTTCACCCTGGAAATCTATACAGAATCCTCTTATTACCACGTAGTTACCAATTGCTTACACTATTTTTTGAACTCATCTTTGGAATTACCTTCACAATCTGAGGGTAGTCTTCTTTTAATTGTGATAAAACATACATATATATATGTACAATATACACACACATATATCATAAAATTTACCATTTTTAAGTATACAGTTAAATGGCATTAAGTACATTCACACTGTTGTACAACCATCACCACTCTGTCTCCAAAACCTTTTCATCATCCCAAACAGAAACTCCGTATTCATTAAACACTAACTCCCATTTCCCTTTCCCCTCCCCGCCATGGACTCTGGTAACCACCATTCTACCTTCTGTGTCTGTGAATTTTACTACTCCAGGCACCTCATATAAGAGGAATCATATAATATTTGTCCTTTTGTGTCTGGCTTAGTTCAGTTAGCATAATGTCTCCAAGGTTCATCCATATTGTAGCATGTATGAGGACACAGTCTTTTTCAATTAAAAAGAAATTTTTTTATTATTAGTTTCAGGTGGGGACATGGTCTTTTAAAGCTACGTATTTTTCATTCAACGTGGCTCCTAAGTATAAGCCAGCACTTCCATCAACAGAAGAAAGAGCAACTTTTTCTAATGCCAAAGAAAACAGCTGAATTGGGCTTATGGAGGGATGGCATTTGAGTACTCAATATGCTGCCCTAAAATTTTCTTGGATAAATTTGTTTATCTTGATTTCATCTTAAGCCTTGACTCTCGAACCTAATCCCATCTATATGTAATATAATACCATTATTGTGCTTTCATTGACTTACATTATGTTAATCACAAAAGCACCTAGTATATCAGTTGTCTGCTGCTTTTTAAATGATTATAAATCATTTTGGGTATGTATATTCTCAACCTGAGATCAAGCTCCTCCAGAACAGGGAAATTTACTTTTTCTTTTATAGGTCCCTTAGCTTCTAGAACTTTAAATTTCACAATGCTCCCTTTACTATGCCTCATTCATTGTCATGTGACATTCCCTTCACGTACACAGGGCACTCCAGGTGAACTATTTCTCACTCCACACAGCCCAGGGTTTGTTGTGAAAAACAAAAAACACACACAAAAAAACAGAAGAAAGTTCAGCCATGGCAAATGGTCTGCCATCTTGACCATCCTGATGTAACTGAAATAAGCACCAAAGCAGCGGTTACGATCCCTGACTGGGCTGTGTTTTCAGCCACCAGCAGTGAAGTAGTATCTGCAATCAAGAATGGCTACTTCCATGGAGAAGCATCATATTATTTTGTAACAAGCAGTCATAACAGTGCTGAATGTCATCGCTCCTCTGTACAGGCCCACCTCTAAACTCAAGCACACTCACTCCTGATCCAAGACAGGCAGGATGAAGAAGTCTGTATAAAAGTGCATCCCCTTCCTAGCTCCCATGTTTCTACAACTCTGGTAGTCATAAAGTCTCCCTCCATACTCTTCCTTTGTTAAAGGATATGAATATCTGCATTCGTTAGAAGCAAATTCTGGAATGATTCAAAGAAAGGGCCATATAATAAGAGTAGAAGGAAAAGAGGTAGCCCACAGAATCGTGACCCTTTCACTAACTTACCTGCATGATTCTGTTATTCTTAGCCTTTTTGGAGTTGGAATACTCTACTCTCTGATTTCATAAGACACATTCTCCTAAGAGTGTTATAGCTTATGTACTTTTAAAAAAACATACGCCCTATGAAAACAATTTGAAGAACTTCACCACATTATGAGATCCTTTACGTAATCCTAACATTAAAAAAGAAAAAAATCCTTTGAAATCATCCCTTCTGAGGAAGTCAGAGAGGCAGATATCTAAAGGTTCAAGAGACAGAATCCTACCCAACTGAGCGGTATCGGTAGCTGCGTCTTTATACTTCAGTCAAAGAATTATGAAACCAATGAATGCTGGCTCTCAGATGGATGCCAGAGATCATCCATCCAGGCTAACCTCATTTTACAGTTGAGGAAATTAGAGCCTGGAGAAAATGCCTTCCCTAAGGTCACAGTAGGAGTAAATGTATGGCAACACTAGTTTTAGAATGCAAGTCTGACTCCCAATCCAATGTTTCTATACATTATACCATGTTTCCCTGAAAATAAGACCTAGCTGGACAATCAGCTCTAAAGCGTCTTTTGGAGCAAAAATTAATGTAAGACTGGGTCTCATTATATTATGTATATTAATTTTCGGGGAAACACGGTAGCACTCAGGGGCATTGTTGTGCTCCCAGTGTATAGCCTTTAGCAACAGGTAGTATCTGTTCAGACCTCTTCATTTTTGAGGGTTACAATTAACGCTCTAATCAACTACAAAAAAGTATGTCTGCATATTGGGTAGAATGGCCACCAGAAACAAGAGTAAGCCACTCCAAACAACACTATCCCCCATCTACATGCCTTCCCAAACCAGTCACATGTGAGTGGTAAACTGGGTGGGTGGCAGCACAAAAACAAAAGCAGTTAGCTCCAAAGGAAAGAGCTAGATGTAACCTACCTTAATGTTCAACAGTGACAGCTTCTCTTCCTTATAGGGTTATATCACCAGCTCAAAAATGACTAACCTTGGCCAATTAGAGCGGTGGAAATCACTTCGGTTTCACCAGGATCTTTAAAATATGTGGCTAATTTGCTGTTGGCGTCCCACTGTGCCATTTCTAGGACCTACATCCCCTATTTGTAGACCACAGTAGTTTACCAGATCTCATACCATATAAGAGGTAAAAGCATCAGATCCCTATAAGCCTGTCTCCTCATCTGTAAATAGGAAACATAACAGCATTGACTTGACCTCCTAGGATTGTCTGAAAGGGTTAAAATGAATAATAAACATAACAAGCACTTGGCAAATGCCAGGTATATTAAAGGTTCAATAAATAGTAAATACCATTATTTTTTAAAGTAAGTCCTTAGGTAGGAAAAACTAAGATTCACCAAAAAATATGAAGAGTGTTGGAAAAATTAAAATTCTGCAGTCATTGAGTAATTGGTTTTTACCAAATTGCTGCATAGGGTCCTCCATAGTGATTATTTTCTGGTTCCCAAAATAATGAGATCTCATGTACAGATAGTGAAACTTAAATGAATCAAAATGGAAAACTCAATAATTTTACAATACTTATGAAGACATGTGAAGAGATGCCTTCAGGTGCTACAAAACCAAAACTAAAATCATAACTGTAGGCGCTTAGAAGTGTTACTGGGACAAGAATTTATAGCAATCTGAGGTATCTGGAGAGACTTTTTCAGATGCTGCAAAACTAAGACTAGAAATTATGGCTGTAGGTGCTTAATGTAATATTAAATGGATTAATAATGATCCCGTATGCTAAAGGATTGTCATTGCTATACAAACATCCTAAAACAGTACACATTGTGTCTGTTAGCTATCCTTTGTTTTAATAGGTGTATATATCCACTTTAAAAGTGATGAAAACGTGGAAAACATGGTAGAACACAAATAAAATCACTCTCCTTTCAGCACCCAATCATATACAGTGGTACCTCGGTTTTCGAACGTCTCCGTTGACGAACATTTCAGTGTAGAAACGCCATAAATTTTATAGATCTATGGTATCATTAGATAGTAAAATTAATGCTAAATTTGCAGTTTTAGGGGTTGATTTTAAAGGTCTGGAATGGATTAATCCATTTTGCGTTACTTTCTATGGGGAAACCGTGCCTCAGTTTTTGAACATTTCAGAACTCCAAATGTCTTCCAGAATGGAATACGTTCGAAAACAGAGGTATCACTGTATTATCAATATTTTCTTCCCAACAATCCACAGTACTTATACGATCATTCAACAAATATTTATGAAGCACCTATTTCTAGGTGCTTAGGATACAAAATAAACAAATCAGACAAAATATCGAGTTTATGACAGAAGAGGAGGGAACAATTCCAAACTCTTTTATGAGGTCAGCATTACATTGATACCAAAACTAAACAAGGCACTACAAGAAAAGGAAATTACAGGCCAATATCCCTGAACACAGATGCAAAAATCCTCAACAAAATATTAGCAAACTGAAATCAACAATACATTAAAAGGATCACACATCATGATCAAGTGGGATTTATTCCAGACAAGCAAGGATGGCTCAATATTCACAAATCAATCAGTGTGATACATATTAACAAAATGAAGGATAAAAATCACATGATCATTTCAACAGACACGGAAAAGCATTTGACAAAATTAAACATCCATGTATGATTAAAAACTTTTAACAAAGTGAATCTAGAGGAAACGTATCTCAATATAATAAAGGCCATATATGACAAGCCCATAGTTAACATCGTACTCAACAGTGAAAAGCTTTCAGGAACAAGATACAGATGCTTGTTCTTGGTGACTAGATATTTGATATTTGGTGACTAGAAATGAAGTGTTCTGTGTGAGTAGTGAAGGAGACACACAGAAAAGAAATACGCAAGAAGAGGGACTGGGTTTTTCCCTATACAGAAGAGAAAGACATAAGGGGGAAACACTGCGTTTTCCTAATATGTACATTTTCCCATTGTATGTTCTTGGCTTCTTTGTCATAAATTAATTGACTACATATGCGTGGGTTTATTTCTGGGCTCTCTATTCTCTTTCATTGGTCTTTGTGTCTGTTTTTATGCCAGTACCATACCGTTTTGATTACTAAAGTTTTGTAATATAGTTTGAAGTCAGGAAGTGTGATGTCTCCAGCTTTGTCTTTCTCAAAATTTCTTTGGCTAATCAAGGTCTTTTGGGGTTCCATACAAATTTTTGGATTGGTTTGTTCTATTTCTAGATCACATAGACGTGATCAAGTATTGACTCCATCTCTAGCCCCACTCCCCTGTCTGGAGAAGTGGTGAGCAGGGCTAAAACTCCAAGCTTCTAATCATGGGTTTGTCTTTCTCGTGACCAGCCCCCATCCAGGAGTCACCTACGAGCTCATCCAGAATTGCCAAAAGATACTCCTAATGCTCTTATCACTTAGGAATTTACAAGGGTTTTAGGAGCCCTGTGTCAAAGACCAAATATTACAACAAGTGAGATGCTCTCAATATTGTTATCATTTAGGGAATCACAAGGGTTTTAGGTTTGTGCCAGGAACTGGGGCAGAGACCAATATATATATTTTTTTCTATTATCCCACAGGAAAGGACAGTCTGTTCACTAAATGGTGTTAGGAAATCTTGACAGCCACATGCAAAAGATGAAAGTGGATCACTATCTAACACAACACATAAAAATTAATTCAAAGGACATTACAGAGTTGAACATAGGACCTGAAACCATAAAACTCCTAGAAACTCCTAGAAGAAAACAGGTCTTGACCTCGGTCCTGGCTACGGTTTTTGGGTTTGATACCATAAATAAAGGCAACAAAAGCAAAAATTAACAAATTAAAAAGCTTCTGCACAACAGAGGAAATGAACAACAAAATGAAAAGACAACTTACCAAATGGGAGAATATATTTGCAAAACATGTATCTGACAAGGGATTAATATCCAAAACATGTAAAAAACTCATACAACTCAATAGCAAAAAAACCAAACAATCCAATTAAAAAATGGGCAGAGGATCTGAATAGACATTTTCCCAAAGAAGATATACAGACGGCCAACAGATACATGAAAACATGCTCAACATCACTAATCATTGGGGAAATGCAAATCAAAACCACAATGAGATATCACCTCACACCTGTTAGAATGGCTATCATCATAAAGACAAATAAGCGTTGGCAAGGATATGAAGGAAATATGGAGTGTATGTTCTAGCTCAGAGACTTTCAAACTTGATAAGCATCAGAAATCCCTTGGAGGGCTTTAAAAACAAAACCAGTTAATAATTAAATGATTGGAATCTGCATTTCTAACAATCCCAGATGATACTGGTTCAGAGACCACCCTTTGAAAACCACTGTGGTAGTGAAAGGAAGATAAACAATATATTGTAATACATATTTACATCATAAATATGTAAAGTCTCTAGTATGTTAGAACATAAGTGCTCTAGAAAAAATGGGAAAGTAGAGCACAGTGAGAGTAGCATGTTTTATTTAAATAAAGTATCCTATTTCCTGTATAATAATAACAATGGCTAACTGCTCTTACTATTGTCAGGCAGTATTCAAAGGGCTTTACATATATTAACTCATTTAATTCTCATAAAACACCTATGAAGTAAATACTGTGATTTGTCCTCATTTTGCAGGGGAAACTAGTTAGGGTAAAGTAAGTTGTCCAAGGTCACACAGCTCTAAGAAGAGGATGTAAGATTTGAACCCAGGCAGTCTGGCTCTAGAATCCTTGCTTCTATATATTACAATACACTGTCTCTCAATTCACATGGTATCTTCTTCACAAAGGTTATTCGTAATGGCAGGAGAAGAAATATCTTGTCAGGCTAGAATAGACATACGTTATGCTCTCTATTCTATAAACGCCGTTGATGTTCTTATCTACAACCTAAACAAGTTGGCTTCTACTCTTATATTTATTCAAGTTCTTCGTTCGCTCAATTGACCAAATGAGAAAAAGCAGACACCCTTGAATATTTCTCCTTCACTCCCAGGTCTAATCAGTCTGGTTAATTTCTGCTCCAAATCACCTCCTGGATTTAGGACTCTCTAGATTCCCATGTTACCTAGACCACTGCCATAAAGGCTCCTAACACGGTCCCGTGTCCAGCCTCCTGTGCCTCTCCTTTGTCCTCTACTCAGCCACGAGCATTCTCCTTCTAAAATAAAGACCATACTAGTCAGACACTTAAAATCCTTAACTGATTCTCCATCTCGAATATACATGTCTTACTGTGACACTTAGGTCCCTTCAAGATCTGGCTGTGTCTCACTTTCCTCATCTACTACTCCTCTCCCACATATCCTAAGCTCCAGTCACAGTTATGAGTATTCAATATTTTATTCCTTTGTTGCCTCTTCCCAATTCCTCTTTGTCGGGCACACTCCCCTTCAACCACTTACACTCAGTTCGAAGTTCTTCTTTCCGCAAAGCTTCCCTCTCGCTCCCCCACACCCACGTTGTTAGCCTTTTTCTTAGGTCTCTTATTTTGGGGCTCACCACACACTTTGTTGTAAATTTGCTCCCATTTAAGGCAAGAACTCTCTCTCGGACCTCCTTAGGGCCGAAGAGAGTGAATGATACATAATAATTCTCAATGTTTATTGAAAAATGACTGAATTCAATTACAATGCATAAGCTAAATGCAAGGACTGTGTTATGGGCATTATTTAGTGGCTAATAATTCATGATGGAAATTAAAGCTTTGGAAAGCTATGAAGTAGTCCTAGAATTAGAAAAAAGAATTCAGAGGTGAGGCCCCATGTGTTTGCTTAATTAAATTCCATTTATTCCACAAATATTTATTGAGCAGTGTGAACAGGTAATGAATAAGGAGATTGAAAGGTGTTGAAATTCTTATTAGAACCTGGGGATATGTGTACATTGTATTTACTTACCCACTGAACAACTAAGTCTGTTATCAGGAACTTGTGTTAAGATTATTTTGTGCTTGGGTAAAAATTCACACCGTTTTGATTGTCCTCTTTGCAGAAATGAGAAAAGGTTAGGTAGATGACAAAGGTGAGTATAACTAACTCAGTGTTCTATTTTTCAAACAGAATGCATCATTTAGCCTTACAGAAATGGATATTGCAAAATTTAATTCAGCACCAAGTTGAAAAAACAGTATTTTTCAGCCATGTAAATCAGATCGCATCACTCTCCTGCTCCATACCTTTTAACTGCATCCCATCTCATTCAGAAAAAGATGTAACTCTTTCACCAGGATCTACAAGGCCCCACGTGATCAGGCCTGCCTACCTCTTTCCAGCCTCATCTACTAGCACTATCTCCTTTGCTCATTCCATCTCAAACACACCGGCCTTCTTGCTCTTCCTAGAACATACCAAGCTCATTTTTGCTTAAGGACCTTTGCAAGAGCTATTCCGTCCTGTTGACAGTCACTTCTCCCAGATTTTTGCATGGTTTACTCCCTTACTTCATTCAAGTCTGCTCAAATGACATCTTTTCAAAGAGGCCTTTCACAGCCACCCTATTTAAAATTAGAATGCCCCCTCCCTCTATTCCTTTGCCCTGCTTTATTTTCCTGTACAGGCGTACCTTGGAGATACTGCGGATTGGGTTCCAGACCACCGCAACAAAGACAGTGTCACAATAAAGTGAGTCGTAATCTTTTTGCAGGTGGAGGGTCTTGCCTTCAATTTGTAAAAAAACGCAACATCTGTGAAGCACAGCAAAGCGCAATGAAACGAGATATGCCTGTTGTCATTAACACCACCTCTTAATATTTACATATTATCATCAATCCACTAAAAACGGGATTTGTAAGTCTTTTCAATATTTTGAAAAGTAATCTGCAGTATGAACAACATGCAGGGCAGTGCCTGGTACAGAGTAACCTCTCCCAATAAACGTGTTAAACAAACGTTATCTATTTCCTTTTCCAGTCATTCAAGTCCTAGGACCTCGGGTAACTCACAGAGCTACTACTCCAGCTCTGACCCTTAAATGAAAACAATAAAACAAAGTCTTATCTGCCTTGCCATCAAGATCTAGTTGTTCTGAGGCAAACAACTATGTATGCTTCCTATGGATTTAACTCAGGGGTGTCCAAACTGCGGCCTGCGATCCATTTTTAACTGGCCGGCAGCAAATTCCAAAAACATATTTAGTTTACTGAAATAAACCAGGTGAGGCAATACGTACTTCACCTCGAGTGAGGGGCCCGGCTGTTTGTGTATTTTACCGCATATGGCCCTTGGTGAAAAACGTTGAAAAAAGTTTGGACACCCGATTTAACTGGACGACTCTAGCGACTCCAGACAAAGCCTGCAGCAACCTGACTTTTGAAATCAAGGGGCAGGCAACAGTCTAAGCAGAGCGTCGGAGGACCACACCTAAACGCCACAATCCAGATTTCAAAGACCAACTCCTCAAAACTGACATTTACCAACCCCTAAAGTTACGATTCCTTTGGGTTCTTAACCCTTTTAGAGCTACGGATCCTTTGCCAGTCTGGTGAAAACTACGGACCTCTTCTGAGAATAATCTTCCAAGTGCATAAAACAAAACACAGAGAGCTACACAAGCAAACACTTTTACTGAAATACGGGACCGCAGATTTAAAGCCTCCTATGCTCGTCATGCCAAAGTGAAAATAAGACGAGAAAATTCTGCAGGCTACGGGAGGATCAAGAATCCCAAGGAAACGACACTCCAAGGTCCATCCCTGAGCACCCTAAGCGGCAACAGGGAGATGCTGGGCGCCGGGACCCAGCCAACTTTAGGGGGCGTGTTTGAAGACAAGGAGCGGGAAGAAGAGGACCCAGGCCTGGAAGAAGAGTGGGAGTTTTTCCTCCCTGGACGCGCGGGGCCGAGTTCCCCACGGCTCGGCCCGCCCCCGCCTCACCTGTCCCCGCAGTCCCCAGGAGCCGCTCCGGCACCGCTCGTAGGTCTTCATGGAGGCTGCGGAAGATCTCATGTAATTTCTCGAAATGCTCGGAGGAGGCGGCGGAGGTAGCCATGGCGCAGGCCGCGCTCCAGCAGCGGCCGCGGAGATGCTGGGCCCCGGGCCCGCTCCTATCCCGGCGGTCAGCCACCTAGCCCCGCAGGCATCACGGCGACCACAGCCACCGCCACCGCCGCCCTGGACCAGGCGCTTCCGGGGCTGCGGAGGGGTCCTCCAGAGCCGGAACGCCCACCCTTCATCTGTCACTGAGGGAGCGCCCAGCGCGAAAGCCTGATGGAAAATCTGCAGGACTGCGCTGCTGGGGCGACTCCTGTGGGACAGACAGCGCGCCGCAGCGAGCGACAGTCCCGCAGTCCCGGAAATACCAACCCCACGGCTGGGGAGTGTGCCACAGAGGAAAGGACTGTGGGGATCCGTGGCACCGGCAGCGCGGCCGCCTCTTTCTAGGGCCCTGGCTTCCGGCATCGGGCTGACGCTGCAGTGCATGCCGGGGGCTGTAGTTCGGCGGGGGGAAGCGCTCCGACTCAGAGGTCAAGCCTTGCGGGGGGCGGTGGTTCCGCCAGCGCCGTAGCAGCGAAGGGTTAAGCTGACACGCCGTGGTTTGGTATCAGTATGCGCCCGAACATCGTCTTCACTGTAATCGCACTGTTTGGCCACCCTAACTTCCTTAGTTCACGACCTGTTAGCTTTCAGCCTCGAAAGGTAGAGGGGGCCCGGTCCCTGCTTGTCCTCGAGCTTTAGGTAAAGCACTTTTTCTGGGGAGGTCAAGTGACCAGGGTCACATTCTTTCAGAACTCGGCCCCCGCCGGTGTGATCCCCAAACACTCAGCCTCTAGCAGCCCGGCTGGCCTTAGCGCAAGCCTTCGCTCGGCAGGTGTTTACTGTTAAGCGTAGTCGCTGTGCAGGGGTCTGGCGTGTGTTGGTGAATAAAAGATTCACTCTCTGCCCTTGGGTAACTTATAATGTGGTGAGCAAGCGACGCGGCTGCAAGTCTCCTTCCCACTAGGTGTGATGTATTAACAATGTCCTTTACTGCGCTCCATGGTTTTCATCATTCAGTGAAAGGGAATTCCCATTTTTACGGATTTCATGATTTGCCTAAGGACCCCGTTCTGAAATGTTTGCTTGGCAGCCCAATGCGTTTAAACTGCCCGCTCATATTAAAAGATCTGTGACTGTTCAGGAGGAAACGATCTGGTGATTTATGTTTCCTGGACCCTTATTTTTATTGAGTTCACTGACCATTGATGCAACAAACTTTTGTTGAGCTCCTTGTAGCTATTAAGCATAGAGATAGCAAAGTCTAAGTGTTAGTGGCAGTGTACTGAGAAGTCCCATAGCATGTTATAACAGGAGCAGGTACAAAAAGGAGATAAATACCCTGGGATGGAAAGAATGACCTTTGAGGGGCCTGCCAGGTGGCTCAGGCGATTGGAGCGCGCAGCTCCTAACGCTAAGGTGCCGGGTTTAATTCCTACGTGAGCTGCGCCCTCTACAGCTCCGATTGTGAACAGCAGCTCTCCCTGGAGCTGGGCTACCGTGAGCAGCTGGAGGTTGCCCCCAGCAATGGGGTGCCCCCACCCCTGTGCTGCCGCCTGCTGCTGTGAGCGGCCAACTAACTTTGGTGACCAACTGCTTCAGCCTGGAGGAGCGCAAGGCTATAAATACCAGCATGTGCCAGGGAGCTGTGTCCTACACAACTAGACTGAGAAATAACAGCTTGAACCAGAGTGGGAGGGGAGGCGGAAGAAGGGGGGGCAAAAAAAGAATGATCTTTGAACAGCATCATAAAAGTAGAAAATAGGTGAATGAACAACAAAAGAATAAGACAAACAAATGAGAAACAAAAACTCATAGACACAGACAATAGTTTAGTGGTTACCAGATGGTAAGGGGGGTGGGGTGGGAGATGAGGGTAAGGGGGATCAAATACATGGTGATGGAAGAACTGACTCTGGGTGGTGAACACACAATGGGATTTATAGATGATGTAATACAGAATTGTATACCTGAAATCTATGTAATTTTACTAACAATTGTCACCCCAATGAATTTAAAAAAAAAGAAAATAGGTAAATGAATAATCAAATTATCACACAACTGAGTGAATGGCATTTCAGTCAAGTGTACTGTGGCTAGATTCTGGGACATATTATCCATAGAATGAGAAATGATCTGGGACAAATTATCCTTAGAATGAGAAATGATTGCATAACCATAATAATGAATTTTTTCTTCTTTTGACTATATTAAACTTTCCTTTAATTCTTAGTTTTTATTCTAGAAAATAAAAACATGATAAACAATCAAAATATTTTCTTTGTCATTGACAGGTCAATATAAATTAAGTAAAATATTAATTCAGTTATTCTACTGTACTATTATCAGAAGTTTTCAAATTTTTCCATAAAATGACTGTTTCTGAATATGTAGTTTAATGATCAAAACAAGTTCAACAAAAGATTATTAACTTACAAATATGAGAAGACTGAGGTCCTATAACTCTTTTCCCCACTGAGTAAATATATAATTGTCAGTTCAAGAAAATCACAAACTATTAGAATAACATACTCTAAACAAGTAATGGAAACATTACCAATTCCTTAGACTTCCTTTGGCAGCATTACTTTTGTAAAAGCTCTCCAAATAAAATGTAGATTTTTTAAAAGCAAATAGACAGTTTAATCTTGTCAAGATAATGCAAGGAAATGCCTTGAAAGATTATTAAATTGACTGTAACTGCCAATGTCAGTCCTTAAGATAATTTTGTTGAATAAAGAATTGAGGTGTTTTTGTTTGTTTTGTTTTTTTCCTGCCATATTAGTTAACTGGTGCTTGTTAAGATAGTGCCTTAGCAGTCTTTATAACTCAGGTGCTCTGCTCACCCTTGATTCTTCTATAGCTGGATATTACCATCTTTAGTTGTTTTTTTGTTAGTTTGGTTTTTTTAATCCTTAAGTTGTCCCTTCATTGCATGCATTATGTTCCAGGCTTATTCTCTTTTCTGCTACTCATGTGCTTCTTATTGAGTAGGTATCAACATATAGAGTCTGCTTCCCCTTGCAGCTCTACCCATTTGTATGAGACTGGATGACACCGGTTTGCTCCAAATCTGATTGTTTACCTGCACCAGGGTCCAGTTTAAGACTGTTCCTTTGTGGCTATTTTGAATTTTGTGAAAATACTTCCAACTGCATAAATATACAAGAATACATATAGTTGGCAACAATCACCACCTTCCCCCTTTTTCTGGTTTAAGAGAATCTCAGGCAAAAAGGGAGGCCTCCATGGATCTGGGGTCAGTAACTGACGTCAGAAAGCCTCCTTTCTCAAACTGCTCCTTTCACTATCCCCTTGCTGGTCAGAGAAACAGCAGGAAAATGACAGTTTAAACTTGATTTTTATTTCTGCCTTCCTCTGAATTTCTGCCGTCCTACAAACTCCACAAACTGCTTAGAAAAGGAAGTTCTTCATGGTCAAGGCATGGGAAAATGTCTTAGCAGTGGATTTAGGTTGTCAAAGAGAAAGCTGTGCCACAATCCAGATTCAGCTAAATTTCCTGAAAGAATTCAGATGTTGGTGCCATGATGGTTTTCTTAAGAGGTGAGGGACAAGCCTTGCTCTTGAGCAAAGCCACTGTGACTCCTGGAGTTTCGCAGAGGCTGCATCGTGGCCTTCTTCAAGTGAAGGTTGGTTGGTCAGTTGGCTGGTTGGTCGATTGGTTGGTTGGTTGGTAGGTTGGAACTTCATCGTGAACATAGAGGGTAGAATAGAAACTAGTCCAGACTGCCTCAAATCAACCCTGCTAAAGTTTTGGTTCTCCTAGGTAGTAGGTTTCAGAAGGAAAATACGAGTTTGCAGGTCATATGAAGGTCTATGATCTCTAGTAACTCTGGTAATAACAGAACCAAAGTGATTCTGGACAAGTGCAAGGTGTCTCAAATCTGGCAGTGTACCCTGGATTTTACTAGACATCAAGTTGGTAAGGCTGGAAGGTTTGTTCTCTTTGTGCTCAAGGTTTTGGCCATCCTGAAGGAGAATCATTTTGGCAGGGTGCACTGAGTGGTCCAACTGCCACCACCCGTCAATCCATCGGGATGCCCAGCAGGTCACAGCTGACATCCCATAGCCGCCTTGCTATCGTCTCATTACGAGCCTGGGCAGAGACCCATGCCACATCACAGTCACTGGAAGGGAAAGAGAGGGGTTTAAAGAACTGGGTTAAGAATGGAGTCCATTCTCCATCTGGGATAAGGCATATGACAGAAAAATGACCCCGGGATAACATGTCCTCTAGGCTTTTCACAAATCCAGTGTTAATCTCTTCATTCTCCAATCTTTACCCCAGAGAAAATGTAATTACATTTTAGATCTCACTAGATCACCTCTGATCAGAATGCTTTGTTTGATATAAATGCATCAGTTAGTCTTTATATCCCCCTTTGTATGTATATAGTATGTAACTATAATATCAGTGCCTGCCTGACACCTGTATATTTTCATCTTGTTCAAATAAATCTCTTAGGCCCTTTCTTCAGGCTTTGTACAGTGTCATGGAACTGAGATCCTGCTATTTACATTGGTCACAAATGTTTGGAGTGGAAAAAAACAAACAAACAAAAAAAACCAACACACTTATTTCTGGTATTCCTGCAGTTATACCTGTCCTTAAACTCGAAAAACAAAATCAGCTTCATAAATAACGAAAGAAGGACAAGATGAAAGCAGAAAAGAAATGGAACAGGGTACCCAATGATTCATATGCCTTCTCTTCATTGCTGTAATTCTAATTGTTTCAAGTCCCTATTAAATACAGAAGGGGGAACTCAACTCTGCACCGCCCAGAAAATTTTCTCAAGGATAATTCTTTTACTCATTTTTATATTTTCTGTGTCTAGTACACAGCAGGTATTCAAGGAATGGTTTAAAAAATGATTGAGTAAACAGATCAAAACATTTGAAATCATGTGAAAGGTACTTTTAAAAACTATACTATTTCAAGAAAACTGCTTCCTGGACATTTGAAGCAAATTCTGAAGGTGAAAAGGTGAGTTGACAAGTCTGAAATAACCACATGAGGCAAAGGCCTAACACTAGGTCCATTAGGACTGGTGTCCTTTTAAGAAGAGGAAGAGACACCAGGAGTGTGCTCACACAGAGCAAAGACCATGTGAAGACACTATAAGAAGGCAGCCGTCTGCAAGACAGGAAGAGAAGCCTCACCATACACTAACCCTGCCGGCACATTCATCTTAGATTTCCAGCCTCTAGAACTGAGAAAATAAACTTCTGTTATGGCAGCCCAAGGTGGACTAATACAGCTACCAAGCTAATAGGGAAAGAATAATCTTTTTATTATTTTTTATTTTTTTTAAGGAAGGTGTAGCTCGCAGTGGCCCATACAGGGATTGAGCCGGCAACCTTGGCATCATTAGCACCAGGTTCTAACCAACTGAGCTAACCGGCCACCCCCCAAGAATAATCTGTTTAACAAATGGTTCTGGGACAATTGGATATCCACATGCAAAAGGATGAAGTTGGACCCCTACCTCTACCATATAGAAAAATTAACAAAAATGGATCATAGACCTAAATGTAATGCTAAAACTATAAAACTATTAGAAGAAAACAGTAATAAATCTGTGTGACCTTGGGTTAGGCAATGGTTTCTAAGATATGACACCAAAAGCACAAGAGACAAGAGAAAAAACAGATACATTAGACTTCATCAAAATCAGAAACTTTTGTGCTTCTAAGGACACCATGAAGAAAGTGAAGATAAACCAACATAATGGAAGAAAATATTTGCAAATCATATATCTGATAGGGGATTTGTATCCAGACTATATAAAGAACTGTTACAACTAAACAATAAAAAGACAATAATCCAATTTAAAAATAGGCAAAGGATTTTAACAAACATTTCTCCAACAAAGGTATATAAATGTACATTAAGCACATGAAAATATGCTCAACATCATTAGCAGGAAAATAAATGAAAACCACAATGAGATGCTACTTCATTCTTACTATGATGGCTAAAATAAAAAAGACAGGCAATAACAAGTGTTTACAAGCATGTGGAGAAACTGGAACCCTCATAAAATGCTTGTGGCAATGTAAAACGGTGCAACCACTTTTAAAAACAGTCTAGTATTCCTCAACAGCTAAACACAGAACTAACATAGGACTCATATTCTAGTGGAATTCCACTTCTAGGTATATACCCAAGAAAAACGTCCATACAAAAATTATACTCGAATGTTCATACCAGTAATAGTCAAATAGCCAAAAAGTGGAAACAATTCAAATGCCCATCAACTGATGAATGGATAAATAAATATGGTGTATCAATAAAATGAGATATTTGGCAATAAAAAGAAACGAAGTACCGATACATACTTTGGCATGCATATACCTTCAACATTTTATGCTAAGTAAAAAAAAAAACAGTCACAAAAGGCCACATATGATATGATTCCATTTATATGAAATGTCCAGTATAGGCAAATCCATAGAGACAAAAAAGTAGGTTAGTGGCTTCAGGCAGAAAGAACAACCAGTGCAAAGTTCCTAAGGCTTCATTCAAGATTACTTTTATGTTGGTCGTTTCTTGATAGCGGCCTATGTGGCTGCTGTTTGATCTTCAAAGTACTTAAAATTAAAAATCTATGGCAATAGAAAAGCTCTTCAAAAGTCAATTCAGTAATCATGGCTTTGAGGCTGGCTTACTTTAAACCATTCAGTCAAAACTAAGATAAAGGATTATTTCTTTTTTTAAAATCTCCAGAGAAGAAGAATCCAGTCACTCTTGGAAAATCATTCCAGTGTACAAAATGAAATAATCTATGTTCTTGTACTTCAGACCACATTTCCAACTACCTGCTACACATTTCTATTCACATGTCTTATGGAAAACACACTCAACATGTACAGAGTCAGGTTTATTACATAGTGGGCAATTGTTACGCTTTGGTTGAACATTTATTCCACATTCTTTTGGCAATAGCAGCCTGAATTCTTTCTATGGAATTACCTCTTCCCCTTGAATATGGTTTGAAGAGCCCATTAATCAAGTACCTGCCTGTCGCCCCCTAGCCAAGGCAATGGGGGTGAAGGGATGGCAGGTGGGGGTCAGGGGTAAGGAGATCCAATGCTACTTCCCTAGAGACTGGAGAGTGAGCAACAAAACAGACTGAAGATAGCTGGGGTTTACCCAGGTCCAAAGAGTAACTCAAGAGACAGGCTTAGAGCAATCGGAGAGTCCAGCTGACTGGCCACTCTATTCTAAGCCTAGTTCTTCTGTCTACCCTTTAAACTTAGGAGTACCTCATATTTTAATAAATTCCCTTCTTGCTGACATTAACCAGAGTCCATTTCTGCTGCCTTGGGATCAAAGAAACCTAAGTTATACACATTATTTTGCCCATGTCTGATGTCTCAGTTAATATTACCGTCGATCTCCTAATAACTCAGGCTTGAACCAAGATCACCAAACCTCCCCTATCTCCTCACTCAATTGCTCATCAAGTGGTAAAAATTCTACCTCTTCAGGGCCTCTCTCACTTAACCATTCTTTTCATTCTAATTGTCATTACCTTAAATCAAGCACTCATTCTCTCACTTGGGGTACTTACTCATTCATGAAACAAAGTAACCAGAGATGTTTTCTAAAGCACAGACCAGATTATATCTCCCTCTACTAAAATAATTTCTGTGGCTCCTCTCTAAATTTGAGATTATAGCCTTTCATGAGGACTGTCTACTTTTCCTTCAAATCTTGATTTATTTGTAGCCTTTGCTCTAAAATTTTGCGTTATTTCCACAAAATCTTGAAGGCGGATTTAAAAACATGTTAAGACTGTGGTCTTATGTGATATCTGGGATTTTCTTCAAAATAGTATGGGATGAGGAAAATATGGGAAGGATTAGTAAATGGGGATGGGGCAGGACTGGCCATGGGTTAATGGTTGTTGAGGCTGGATTATGGGTTAATGGTTGTTGAGGCTGGATACTGTTCTGTGTGCTGTGTATATTCAAAATTCTCTACAATAAAGTTTTAAATGTCTTCACTTATTCAAGAGGGAGTCCACTGATACTATTTTCATCCTGAAGCCAACGGAGAAATACAGATTCAAATTCTTTTTAATGTAAAAAAATAGAACTAGGAGTCCAAAAGGGAACAACAACAACAAAAAACTGGACTGACGTAACAAAAAGTAGGAAGAAAAGAAACAACCAGAAAGCATAGCATCAGTATAATCATCAGTCTGGCACGAATAAAATCAAACCTAGCAGTTACCACTTAAAAATGTGAATGAGTCCAATTTCCCTATTAAACGGTAAAAATCCTGGAGACAAAAGCTTTGTTAGAGAATGTACTTTTAAAATTATATCTTCAAAAACAGATACATTCATACCTGAAGTGATTCCCACTTCGAGTCTCAAGCCCTTCCGTTAGGGCACAGTACAGGCTGGTCTGGGCTCCCTGCTGAGGGGTCTTGATGAAGAAGGAGAAAAGCCGCCATATGCATCTCATGAAAAAGGAGTGCCGAATTAATTCAGAGTGTACTGTGCCAGGGTGTACAGAATATGTCGTAACGCCAGAGCCTGACGAGGGTGCCATATAGAGAAGGGAAGACAGAATTTAATGTTGCTGAATGGCCGAAGAGAGCAGAGTACATAAATAAAAACTGCCCAGCTTCAAATCCCAGTTCTAACACTCATTGGCTGTGTGACCTTGGGCAAGATCCTGATGTTGACTCAGTTTCTTCATTTGTACAATGGAGATAATCACAAGACTTGCACTTCACAGGATTGTTCTAAGAATTAAATGAGTTCATATGTAAAAGAGCTTAGAGTAGTGTCTAGTGCCTGGCAAGTATTAAATAACACCTACACATAGGCTATTTCAGGTCCCCAATTCTTCACTGGAAACCTTGGGGCCAGAAATGCTTCCAGATTTTTTTCTGATTTTATAAAGGTAATATGGTGCATATACATATACTGTCTATTTCCTACTCTTCCTAGTGGTGAGGTTTTGTTGCCCAATGAGTTTTGGGGTCAAGATTATGAAAAGACTAAACTGTCAGGCTTTTGTGGATTTCACAAATTGCAGCTAAATGCCTGAGGACTTGTATAATTTTTAACTCAATGGCTACTCTAGATGACCCATATTCTATATTCTATGTTCTAACCATGATGGCCTTCTCTCAGTTTCTCAAACTAAGCCCAGACCTTTGTGTAGCCTCTTCCTTCTACCTGGAATGTTCCGCAGACATCTCACCCCACCCACATGGTAACCCATTTAACTTCTAATCATTCTCTAAGGGCTCAGCTTGCATCTCACTTCCCCAGAGAAGTCTTCCCTGATCCCTCAGACTGAATAAGGTCCCTTCCAAATCCATTAAAGGTCCTTGTGCTTCCCCTTTATAACATTTACGACAATGACAATGAAACAACAACAAAAAGGAAACAATCTAGATGTTGTTAAGGAAATGGATAAATTAACAGCTATACTATGAAATACAATGCAACCAACAAAAGGAATGGGGTAAATCTCTACTACGTGGAAAGATCTCCAAGATATTGTGTCGGAATTTCAGTTCCTTGTGTATGACATATACATATGTAAATGCATAAGAAGGTGATTGGAAAGGTGCACATCAAGTTGTTGACAGTCGATTCTTGAGAGGAGAAAAGTACGAGGGGGAGAGAGGGAAACAAGTGAAAAGTACGAGGGGGAGAGAGGCGAACAAGTGAAGGGCATTTCCACCTTTATTTAACTCTATGTACTTCCATGTTATTTGAAAATTTTACAATGAAAATGATTCATTACTCGACTGATTTTACATGCAACAGTTATATAAATACTTGAAAATTATCTCTCTCCCCCATTGGATGTAAACCAAATCAAGGAAGGGACTGTACCTGTCTTATGCACCAGTCCATCCCCAAGCCCCTAATCCAGTGCATAGAGTAGCACGAGCACTGAATACACGTCTGTTGAATGGTTGAATGAATCACTCTCTTTTCATGCCCAGATTTCTTTCATCGTACCACAATGATTTCCCACCAAATCCTCACATCTATCAGGCTTCCACACTCATGTATCCTCGCTTTATTCTGATCCTCATAGCTGGGCCCATCTTCACACCTCCAGACCGCCCTAGCTCCCTAACCAAAGCTTTGGATAGTTTTCACCACCCTGATCCTGATCCATCCTGAGCTGGTAAATGATGTCAAGCCCTGGGCATATGAACTGAGCTGACCACCAGCTTCCTTCCTCCCCATCTCACAACCGTCCACATGGTTTGATGATCCTGTTCCAACAATGGGGCTCCTGTGTCTGATTCCCTGAACCTGAATTCTACCTGCCTCAACCCCTAAGCAACTCCAATTGTCCACCCTGGATATCCTTTGTCTTTACTGGAAATCCAGAGTAGATGATGCTAAAGAACTCTATTTGAGATCCCTCTCCTCAAGCATGTATTTCCCTCTTATTTGACCCGTGACTGTTAGGGAGGACCCTCCCTCACCCCATAGTCCCAGCACTTGTTTTATCTTAACGGTTGTATCTAGTGCCAGTTCAGGTGCCTCCCTTCTAGTTAAGTATCACTGTGAGCAAACAACCTTGACTTGCTCATGAGGCCTGAATTATGACGATACCTGTGAAATAATCCCATTTTACATATGAGGAAATAAGTCTTGAAAAGTTAAGTAACTTGCTGCAGGTCACACATCTAGTAAGTGGTAAAGTCAAGCCTTCAGACTCAAAGTCAGAATTGCCCTTTCCCTGCCAGCCATCTCCAATATTCAGTTGTGGGCTGTTCACTAAAACTATACCCCGTTATAGTCATGGAAGCAGGTCCTGTCCAGGGAATAGGCTCCAGAAAACAGTTTCGATTCCTGTGGCTTTTAGCTACTTTCCAATTCATGTTTCCACACTCATTTCTTTTAAGCCTACCTTTTAGCCTCCGGGCTAGTTCCTGGGTGAAGAGAATATTGGCTAACTTGCTATGACAGTAGGCCAGACCTGCAAAGTAGAATTTCTCGCCCTGAAGGTTATGGAAATTAATCCTTCCCAGGTGATGTGCTAAGGAAGACACATTCACTACCCTTGACGGGGCTGATTCTTTCAGCTTCTCCAGCAGCAGATGGGTCAGGAGGAAGTGACCTATATGAAAAACCAGAATTAACAGAGTTCAGGGCCAATGCAGAGGTAAAGGGAGTGGTGGTGCAGGGCTAAGCCATGGGAAGCAGAGAACTCAGGAATAAGGCTTTCTGCCTCATTAATTCATGATCAACTACAGAACAAGTTCAGTGAGGGTTTAGGGAAATAGGAAAGGTCAAAGACACGATACAGCCTTCTATGAGGTAGGTTTGGATTATCTAAATACAAACATGAAATCCCTTCTCATTCCAATTTGGATTAATATCACTCTTTAAGAGCAGGCAGTCTCTGCCTGACGCTGGCCACAGG
The DNA here is from genome assembly GCF_964194185.1 of Rhinolophus hipposideros. Lineage (NCBI taxonomy): Eukaryota > Metazoa > Chordata > Mammalia > Chiroptera > Rhinolophidae > Rhinolophus > Rhinolophus hipposideros. The sequence continues at coordinate 73,458,320 of NC_138051.1, forward strand.
GATCACGATGAAGAAAGCTATACAACCCCCTATACAATTAGGCTGTTCAAAAGTGCTCCAAAGTAAACTGAATCTGATCACGGATTACAAAAGGGGAAGGGGGGTGGCCAGTGAGCTCAGCTGGTTAGAGCACCGTGCTTTTTTTTTTTTTTAGGGGCCTTGTGCCCTGTGCTCCCCCCCGGCTGAGGCAGTCGGTCACTGGTTGTCGGTTGGCTGCTCATAGCAGCTCTCACCAGCTGCCAGCCACTCACATAGGCTGCCAGCCGCTCATGGCGGCACACAGTAGCTTGTGGCAGCACTCAGCAGTCCGTGGCAGCACTCAGCAGTCCGTGGCAGCACTCAGCAGCCCACGGAAGCACACATACCAACCTCTGGCTGCTCACGGCAGCCCAGCTCCAGGGAGAGCTGTTGTTCACAATCTTAGCTGTAGAGGACGCAGCTCACTGGCCCATCTGGGAATTGAACCAGCAACCTTGGCATTAGGAGCACAGTGCTCCAACCACCTGAGCCACCGGGTGGCCGAGCATGGTGCTCTTAACACCAAGGTTGCTGGTTCAATCCCCGCATGGGCCACTGTGAGCTGAGCCCTCCCCAACTACATTGAAACAACTACTTGACTTGGAGCTGATGGGTCCTGGAAAAACACACTTAAAAAACAGTGGGCAGAACCTCAAGTGGGGCTCAGGTTTATCCCTGAGCTTTTTAGCAGGGCCATGCTATTTATTATTTACTTACAGTCTATTATGGCCCAGAGGTCCAATCATACCCCAGAGAAGGCTCAGTCCGACCCCTAATTTTTCCAAGAAGCTTAGGTTCCCTCTAGCTTTGTGATGAAACCAGATTTCTTACCCAAGTGGTTGACTCCTATGTGCATCTCAAAGCCATCTGCTGTCTTAGAGTAGGGACACATCATCACTCCTGCGTTGTTGATCAAAATGTGGAGCTGCTTTTCCTCTGCAGGGAGGAGCACATGGAGGGTGCAAGTGGCCAGTCATAGCTGTTACATCTTAGAAAACTGCCTCAAACCCAGGCTTTGTGCGTGGGGATGCAGGACTTCAATCTATCCTCCATTTTCCCTTCATACTTATTTTGTATTGTTTTCATTGTAAGACTTTAGCTCAATCCTGCATACTTTTACTATAGGGCAAAATTCCATCTTACACTACCAAATGGCCTTTCCAATCTTTCCAGTTCAGGAGATACTAACTTACTGCTTCTGGGAAGAGTTTCAGCCACCTCTCCCAACAGAGACTTCCCCAGCTGAATGGGAATATTCCAAAGCAAGAATAAAAAGGATGTTATACCTGCTCCCCCACCACTGGGATTCAGGGCCCAAAAGAAATACTGGTTTTACCTCTTTGGTGTGTCTGCCATCTTTCTCTCATAGTTCATTTTCTCATGTGGTTAGTAATTTCTGACTATAAGCTTATTTTAGTGAATGCTGCTTTTCTTGGGAGATCTAGGTCCCTGGGTTATGAGGGGATGTGCCTACAACGTGCTCTTGGATTTGCTTTTCATGTGATAGTACAAGGCTTTAAATGCACTTTTTATGTCTGCCTTTGAAGGATTTCCCTTTGTTACTAATGAGCTCAGCTACGAATCAATAGTTTTTGGTTATATTTTATCTAGCATTTCTATATATTCGAGAGGGAGAGATCTTTTCTTTTTAGCTAAGTCTGCCATGTTGATCACGAGACCCACAATACGGTCTCAGGTTCTACACTTACCTGCTAAGAAGCCCTTAGCAAAGGCTCGAATGGATTTAGTGTCAGCCAAGTCCAGTTTCCGCACCATCACCTGTTGGATCCCTGTCGTGTTCTGAATCTCTCTGGCCACCAACTCTCCTTTATGCACATCCCGGCAAGCTATATATACGCGGGCTCCTGTCAAACAATGTATAAGAGACAAACTGTCAGCTCTGTTTTTGCGTGGGCGTTATAGACCTAATACTAGTGTGGATTGTTATTTTCCACTGTTTTATTTATTTTACCCCTATTTCACAACAGAGGGATCTGATGAGCAAATCAGGAAAGAAATCAATCATATTCATTAAGTGTCCATTATATGTAGAGCACTGTGCTAGGTTTGGATGAGCAAATTAGTGGGGCACTTGCAATGTTCTTGAATTCCAAGATTGGGAGGCAATAATAAGAATGATCATCGATGTGAGAGAGAAAATGGCAGCAGCAGGAGGGAATTACAAGCAGATAAACTTGCCTCTTTGAGCCAGCTCTTTGGCTGTCTCTTTCCCGATGCCTGTGTTGGCACCAGTGACCACAGCTACCTTCCCAGGAAGCTGGATGGTGGATGTACACACCCCACTGGATAGCATTTTCCTGCAGACAGAGAAAGAGAGCTCATCAGTGCTTCATTCTGCCTGTCTCAGCCAGAGGTTCCTGCAACCTTCCTGTCTTCAGATCCCACGGATGAAGTTCGCTTTGGTTCCTTCTACTGCTGTTCTTTTATAGGTGTAAGGAAGGTTGGAGGAAAGAAAACAAATGTTTTCTGTGCTCACTTAAGAACAAAAGTGACTTTATTACAAGGGTGATAATAATTGCTTAGAGCTACTTACTGCAGTACAAAGACTGAATAAATACTTGATTAGCCAGGCACTTGGCTTCAGTTTGAGCTCTTAAGAGGTTGGAAAATTAAGTTTGCGAACTCATCCTAGAAAAAGTGCTCCATACCTCGTTGCTGAATATCACTGCAGTCACCTTCAAAGTATTCCCCTTGGGAAGCTATGCACCGATGCCAGCGCTTAGTCCACCCTTCAAAGCAATTTTGGAACTTTTTCTGGAATGGCCACCAGACCTGTTATATTACCCTTGATGTCCTGAATGTCATCAAAATGTCTTCTTTTCAATATTTCATTTATCTTCGGGTAAAGAAAGAAGTCACTGCGGGCCAGGTCAGGTGAGTAGGGAGGGTGTTCCAATCCAGTTATTTGTTTACTGGCTAAAAACTCCGTCACAGACAGTGCCCTGTGAGCTGGTGCATTGTCGTGATGCCAGAGACATGAATTGTTGGTAAAAAGTTCAGGTCGTCTAACTTTTTCATACAGCCTTTACAGCACTTCCAAATAGCAAACTTGGTTCACTGTTTGTCCAGTTGGTGCAAATTCATAATGACTAATCCCTCTGATATCAAAAAAGGTTAGCAACATTGTTGCAACAAGTTCGCAAACTTAATTGTCAGATCTGGTATGTCATCTGTCTACAACTGTCACTTTACAACGTTGATAAACAGGTAATTCAACATAAAATGTTAACATTATGAAAGCTTTTAAAACTGGGGCAAAACAGCAAAAACCACACACCCACACACACACGACCATACCGCTACTCCATCTCAAATAATACACCATGCCCCTCAGGAGGAAGTATGTCTCTTCAGTCACTGGTCCACCGTCACTACTGGTGACTTCCTCAGAACCAATCAGCAGGCTGCCTGTTTTGCAGCTCGTTGCTGATTCTCTGGAGGCACTCAGCCATCATCGCCCGATATGTCACCTGGTTAAGAGACCACTCATTTCATCCTCTCAGCCTCACCTTGAGACCCCAGGGCATGACCCCCAGCCCGATAATCCTGCTAAGAAGGCAGGAGAGGGCTCATGACCCTTTCGTCTCTCTCCTTTACAACATCACCCAAGAGAAAGCAAGAATCGAACAATAACAAGAAAGCAAGCATAGGGTTGCAGATGCCACGACTCTCATTAAGGGGCAGTTTCTTAAAAGCAAAAAGTCGAATCGTTCCATTGTACTTTCAAGACTGGAAGCAAGAGGCTAGACAGGGCAGGATGAAGACGTGAGAGCTAAGGAAGAAATAGTCTTGAGGTCCGCACCGCATCTTAGGGTCTGAAACCCCCAAAGCTGTAAAATTAAGTGTTTGAGGTAGCCTTGTACTCGGGGTTCGCTGGAGCCGGAAACGAGGAATGCTTCGATGAAAAAAAAAAAAATGGGACAGGAGAAACAAAACAGGGTGCTCCGGTCTGCAACCCCTTCCTACGGCCTGTGGTTTCCTGGTGCCGCCCCGCCCGCATCCAGGGCAGCCTGGCCTCCCCGACCTACCGAACCGGGCCTCGGCCTACTTGCAGTCCTCCCCCCCCCCCACCCTCTGCCTCTCCAGGGAATTTTCCTTTTCCTTCTTTTGAAGAACAGAGCTTCCGTAAAGATTAATGGCCACCCCCCGAAACGTCTCAAGAGAAGGCAGTACATTTGCACAGACCTGATTTGCGGTGCAGCAATGTACAGGAGAAAGGGGAGAAGGAGGAGCAGGATCCCAATCATCTGGCGGGGCGGCAGCTGCAGCGGGGCAGCAGCGGAGGGTGGGCAGCAGCGGAGGGAATAGCCCTAGAAGCGCTCGCTAACTGTGGCTTCCCTTCCCAGACACGCCCTAGTAAAGTACTGCAGCGCAGCCGGGGAGCAAAACCAGCTGGGAAATGTAGTCCAAAACTTGACGCCAGCTAACCGGCAGTGAGCGAGCGTTCTGTTCTCAGACGCTTGGAGAAGTTGAACCGCGCACCAGACACACAACAGAGCCCAAACCGCCTAGGCTCTAGGCCTTTGGGATCATCCAACAGCTCTGCCAGGGCCCTTCTGACTACCAGAGGTTCTCGGGAAATCTCCCTACACCTCTGCCTCTCGGTGCCTAAACCAGACCCCTTTTTAGTTTTCCCCAAGCGTGGTTAGGCAGTTACCACATTGTTTCACCTGAAGATCAAATACTGGCATCTGGGAAATACTTTAAGGCCAATTACACAGGATAGGAGCGATTGGGGTCTGACAGTTGGTAAGGCGGGGGAGTTGAGTGAGAATCCTTCCTCCTTAGGGATTCCTTCACCAATGGAGTGGAAGCATTTGGTCCCTGAAGCCATTAGCAGGAGAATCCCTTTATTGTGTGAATTATAATGGTAACTATCGTAATTTTCCTGTTTGTTAATTCATAATAGAATATAATTTCCTTGATGACTTGGGTGATTTCTATTAGCTTCCAGGGTAGCAACGAATATCTCAGCTTTAGCAGCGCAGTTGTTTTTGCCAATTTATCAAAGTGTTTAATCCTGTCTTGAATTTAGACCATGAAAATTCTCCGGGAATAAGCAGGTTCCCTGTTCAGTCATTCCTTTCAGCTCTGCTATCTGAGGCCTATCTGGTTTCCAGGGAGTGAAGATGAGGGATATTTCACTAGTTAATATGAGTATTTATCTATCTGTGATGCCTGACAGCACACTCTAATGTACTCTGGCTCTTTCTTCTGGATAATTCATTTCCATTTGATTGAAAGACACATGTTTCAAGGTCAAATTGCATCAGTATTTTATATCAGTTGGAGAGGAGAGGGTTTCCTTCACATAGTACAAGTTTCTACTTATTTAACATTAGGTTATCTAATTTCGTCACATGCTCATTATTGTGTTACCTAATATTTTGTACAGGGTTTACACCTTTAATTGAAAGCCTTACACATGTTTTGTTTCTTACTCACTCATTCATCTGACAAATATTTATGGTACTCCTACAGTGTACTAGGCACTGTGCTGAGGTCCAGGCAGAAAATGACCTCTGTCCACTCAGAGCTTATGGTCTGTTGGGGAAGATGTTAAACAAGTAAGTAAATCATGATGAAGGTTATGAAGGAAAAAAGAGAAAGCTTTGAGAGTGTATAGCAGAAGGCCCCTCCTGGTCTTGAGATCAGGAAAGACCTCTTTGAGGAAATACCATTTGAGCTGAGGAATTAATGGGAAACCAATCTGACAGGCAAGAGCTCTGAGCAGAGGAAAGAGCCCACTTGAGGATTCAGATAGAGCAGATGGTGCTAGAACAATGGGAAACATTGGTCTAGCTGGGGCATGGGACCAGGGGGAGTGCCAGAAATGACAATAGTAGCCAAAACTTTCATAGTGTTTATTATGTGCCAGGCCCTGTCCAAATGCTACCATATTTCCCCCAAAATAAGACCTAGCCGGACCATCAGCTCTAATGCGTCTTTTGGAGCAAAAATTAACATAAGGTCTTATATAATATAATATAAGACCCGGACTTATTTTAATATAATATAATATAAAATAAATAATGTAATATAATATAATATAATACAAAATAAAATAATATAATATAATATGATATAATATAATACTGGGTCTTATATTAATTTTTGCTCCAAAAGACTCATTAGAGTTGATGGTCCCACTAGGTCTTATTTTCGGGGAAACAGGGTATATGTATGTGTATATAACCTTTATTCCCATAATAATTCTGAGATAGGTACTATTAATATAATTTTCCCTATTTTATAGAAAGGAAACTGAGGCAACAGCAAGATTAAGTTCTTAGTCCAGGTTATAGCAGCAAAGAGGAGATTCAGACTTAAGCAGGTTGAATCCAGGGTCTGTGTCCATAACTATTGAGTAATGTTGTCAAAAGATGAGGTTTGAGAGCATTTCCCATTATATTGGCATGTTTGTATATCCAAATGAAATTTGCATGCAATTTCATCCATAGAATCCAGTTTAAAACCCACTGGTTAAACCAGATAAGTAAAAATGGGTAAACAGAGGAGTTGCTTACAGAGGCTATGACAGCAAACAGAGAGGAGGGCTTTGATGAATGCTAACATCACGGATAGAAAGAGGAAGGTGAGCCTGAAAATGGACGGAGAAAAAGGGGACAGAGAGATTGCAGGTATTTTAGACTGGGTCCAATCAGGTTAGAGAAAACATACAGTATTTTGAACAGGGAACGTTCAAAGAATTATTAACTACACACAAAAAAAGGGACTGGAGTCACGAGAAATGAGCTAGTACAGGGTTTATTGAACTTTTTCTATAAAGAAAATAAATACTTTAGGTTAAGCAGGGGGCAGGGCGTATGGTCACTGTTGCAAACTCGACTGTTGCAGCTTGAAAGGAGCCATAGCCAATACATACATGAATCAGCGTTGGTGTGTTCCAATAAAACTTTACTTACAAAAATAGGCAGTGAGCTGAATTTGACGAGTGGGCCATGGTTTGTCAACCTGTGGGCTAGTAAGAAGTAAAATGAATTCAAAAGATGACAAAACGAGCAGATATAATTAAAATATAATAGCAGATATAATTTGAAAATATAATGACAGATATATAACAAATATATTGATATGATATGATATAATAATATGATATAGCAATTATAATATAATATAACATAACATAACATAATATAATGTAATGTAATGTAATATAGCCACTACCTGGGGCTAAGATAGAGCTCCAAAGAAAGAGACCCACCTCCACTCCTGGGCTGAGGCCTAGACCTTGCTGGAGAGGAACAGGTCTAGGGCCGTGATGAGCACAGAAGTTGCTGTGGTGCTGCTCCAGTGGAATTTGCTGGAAATCCACTGCTTAGTGTGCCAGGGAGGAGTCTCACTGGAGGCGCTCTGCTACAAAACTACCTGAGGTGAAGGCTGCTGGGGGAAGCTGAAGGCCACTAAGTGCTGATGGAGTAAGGCCCCGGAGAAGCTGTGTACACCGCAGGAGCCTAGTGCTGCCCGAGCCAAGCCTGCTGCAGAAACCTGCAGAACTAGCACACCAGAACCAGGGAGCAAAACCTTTTCCTTCTGCACTGTTTGCCCAGTGACATCTATTGACTAAGATTAACATTGTGCCAAAGAAAAAATGGCAAAGAGAAAATATTTAAACGGCCCATTTCCACTTTTGCAGAACAGACAAAAAGGATGAATTAAAGCTGAGAGGCAATAAACTAATAACCGGTGCCAGAGGTAATCCAGGGAATGTGGTGTAAAAGATGTACAAAAAAGGTATTTCAAGAAGTAGGTATTTACAACACCCAAAGCATGATCCATAGAAGAATGTTGATTAGTTACACTTCACCAAAATTAAGGACTTCTACTCTTTGAAAGATAATAAAAAGAAACCACAGACTGGGAGAAAATATTTGCAAATCATGTATCTGATAAAGGATTTGTAGTTAGAATATATATTTTTAAAAACTCTCAGAACTCAGGATTAAGACAACAACCCAGTTTTTAAAAGGGTCAAGTGATCGCTTATCGGCCTTTTGGCTAAGGTCAAGTGTAAAATGGTCAAGTGATGTAAACAGATACTTCACCAAAGAAGATATATAGATGGCAAATAAGCACATAAAAAAATGCTCAAGGGCTGGACTGGTGGCTCAGGCGGTTAGAGCTCCATGCTCCTAACTGCAAAGGCCGCAGGTTCGATTCCCACATAGGCCAGTGGGCTCTCAACCACAAGGTTGCCAGTTCAATTCCTTGAGTCCCTCAAGGGATGGTGGGCTCCGCCCTCTGCAACTAGCAACGGCAACTGGACCTGGAGCTGAGCTGCGCCCTCCACAACTAAGACTGAAAGGACAACAACTTGAAGCTGAACGGCACCCTCCACAACTAAGATTGAAAGGACAACAACTTGACTTGGAAAAAAGTCCTGGAAGTACACACTGTTCCCCAATAAAGTCCTGTTCCCCTTCCCCAATAAAATCTTTTTAAAAAATGCTCAATATCATTAGTCATTAGGAAAATGCAATTTAAATCCACAGTAAAATACCACTATACACCAACAATAATGTCTAATACAAAAGAGACTAACCATAGCAAGTGTTGATGAGAATGTAGAGGAAGTGGAACTCTCATACACTGCTTTTGGCAATTGAACATGGTATAATCCCTTTGGGAAACAGTTTGGCAATTCCTAAAAAAAGTAAATATGTTAAACAAACACCTATCATATGATTCCTAGGTAATTTTCCAGAGAAATGAAAGTTTATTCATATGAAGACTTGTCTGTGAATGATCATAGAAGCTTTATTTGTTATAATAAAAAATAGGAAACCGTCAAATATCCATTAACAGGTGAATGAATATACAAATTGTGATATGTCCACGCAATGAAATACAACTCAGCAATAAGAAGAAATAAGTTCTGATGCACTCAACAGCCTGAGTGAATCTCCAAGTAGTTATGAGTGAAAGAAGTCAGACAAAAAAAAAAAAAAAGAATGCATACTGTGATTCCATCTATATAAAATTTCAGAAAATGCAAACTGTAGATTATAGATTGTGGTGATAGAAAGCAGATCACTGACTTCCTGGGGATGGGAGAAAGTGAAAAGGGATGGGAGGGTTTTACCAGAGGAATGAGGAAAGTTGGGGTGATGGACATGTTCGTAGTCTTGTTTCTGGTGATAGTTTCATGAGTGTATAAAAATGATAAGACTTATGAAATTGTATACTTTTAATGTACTACATGCCAATTTTACCTCAATAAAGCTGTTAAAATTGGAGAAGTAGGTACTGGTCAAGTGTGCCATGCTACTGAGACGTCAAGAAACACAACAACTGAAATGCATCCCCTAGATTTAGCATCATGTAAGTCATTGGTGACATTGTGGGGTACAGATTCAGAGAAGTGGTGGGATGTCGGCTGAGGAGAGAGTGGAAAGCAAGAAAGTGTAGCCAACTCTTTCAAGCTAGGAAGGAGAGAAAACGTTAGTATCAGGAGAAGGGGAGGATGGTAGGAGCATTTTTAAAGAGCACAGAGGAAAAAGTTGAAGATAAAGGGGAGATAGGAAATAAGTGATAGAATAAGGTCCCTGAGAAAGCAGAAGAGGATGGGCTAGAGAGAAATTCATCTTAGGAGGAAAGGAAGATATGATGAGCATAAATTCAAATAGACTTATAAACTTAGTACCAGGATATTGAAGAATTTTCCTTCTGATGATGGTCCCTATTTGTGTGTGTGTGTGTGTCTGTGTGTGTGTGTGTGTGTGTGTGTGTGTGTTTTAAGAGGCCAGGAAACATGGTGAAATTGAGGAGAGGAGGCAAGAAGCTTCAAGAAGGGTATTATGTTTGAAATAATCATTGTGGAGATTAAAGAAATTAAAAAAAAAAGATGGAGAGTTTTATTGGAGGCCCTGGGTGATGTTGGTGGCTCTGTATTTATAATGGCCTCAACACTCAGGGTGACGTGATGTTTCTCTAGCAGCTCTCATCAGCCAGCTACACAAAGAAGATGGAAGCATTCTTTCAGAGTTGGGGTTTATCAGGGTCTTGGGGCAGAAAGACAAGAGGGCCAGGAGGCTGAGGATATTGGCAAGAGAATGACTGAATTGATGAGCACGAAATCTCAGATAATTCAAGGAAGTGATGATGGAGGGGCTTACAGTTGTCTGGAGATTCTCCTGGGGTTAAACAACTGCTATGTTGGAATTCATGCCACACGAGAGCTAGATGAGTAGGAAGGTGGGAGGTCTGAATGTAGGATGTTAGAAGTGCATGGTTCCAGGTGCTGACAGACTGAAGGGTGGGCAGGGATGAGTTAGGGGAGAAGGCTCCTGGAGGTGAGGCGGTCAAGGGTTTGAGGGACCAGGGAGTTGCTGTCTCATCTGTAAAGATAATGAAGTCACCTATAAACATCATGTACAAGTCTCTAAGTAGATGTATGTTTTCATTTATTTTGAAGGTATACCTAGGAATATAATTGCTAGATTGTATATTAACACTATTTTTGTTTGAGGAACATCAGACTGTTTTCCAAAGACGCTACACCGTTTTATATTCCTACCAGCAGTGTATGGGGCTTCAATTCCTCTATATCCTTCTCAACATTTGTTTTTGTTTGTCTATTGATGTTAGTCATCTTAATGCGTGTGAGTGATAATTCACTGTAGTTTTGCTCTGCATTTCCTTGATGACTAAGGATGCTGAGCATCTTTCTGTGTATTCATTGGCCATTTTATTTTTGGAAACATTTCCTTGACGATACATCTGTTCTGATCCTTTGCCCATTTTTAATTTGGTTATTTATTTTATTGTTGGGTAAAGTCAGGATTTTGAACCCAGGAAGTCTGGCCCCACAACCTGTAGGCTTAACTCTAATGCTCTGCTGCTTCTTGCTATGTGTCATGGTTACAAAGTGGTACACGTTTTATCTGATTTACTATTTATTCTATGTACGAAGTTGGGTGAAAAGGCATTTAAATGCTGGAAAACATTGTTTCTCTTAGAAGTGGTAACTGTCTGGGTTTGGGAAAATATGTTTATAGCACCTTTAGGAAGGAATAGGAAGAAGAGATAGTTTGATAAAGGCATGGCTGAATTTTCTCATTTGAGAAGATAAGGGAATTTGGGTGAACAATTGAAAAGGGGGGATGAGACTCTTTAAAGACGAGAGTTAACAAATCATCACATTGTACTCTTTAAATATCTTGAACAATTTCATTTGTTAATTATAACTCAATAAAGCTGAAAAAAGAAAAAAGAGAGAGAGAGAGAGAGTAAGAAAAATGCCAGCAGGAACCAGAGTTTATAGATAGTAGTGATCAGTGCAAAATGTTCAGTGACAGGGTAAACAAAGTACTTTAAGAAGAGGGCTGTTTAAAGTTCAGTATTGTCATTTATGTTGTTAAATTGTAAACACTCTCCACCTTCCCAAACCGTTTTGGAAAGTCTACTACGCACACAACGTAAACCCCCAGGAATTCACAGACATTTTAGGGGGAGTATTGATCCTCCCAATAGATATAGGACAGGGGTCTAAGTCAACCTTACGTAAAGTCAAAGATAGGGGTGACTTCACTGACATGAGGTTACAGCTTTATCATTAAAATATATCATAATGACCAAGGATTGTTAAAATAAACATGGTGGAGTGACTTCCTGAAACCTGAAACATACGTTTTGCTTTTCACTGCTCTGGAGAGAAATCTCCATGTTGATTTTTTGGAGCTGGGTGTGAGCGCGTCAGAGGTTGTATCATATAAATGGATCCAACGGAGCCCAGCACTGGAAGTATGTGGATAGGAAATGAGTAATAAGAGTTGAAATGTATGGCTCTAGAAGCTAAACAGTGGAAAGTCTTCCAATCATAAGAAGTGTAAATGGCAAGTGGAATGTTTGGTTCTCATCAGTGTCTAATCAAAATGGAAATTATTCAATAATGCAGAATATACAATTACAAATATACCAGTTCTTTTTTCTTTTTTGATGGGAATAAACGAAAAATAATTGATTAGAATTCCTATGTTCCTAGGGCAGCAATACTACAAACTAAAAGTGTATATAACTGTGTATGAAATCACATAATTTATACAATTATCAATAATTTAAATTTGAATAGAATCTCAATCTAAGCATTAGAAAACATCAGAAAACCCAAATATAGAGATATTCTAAAAAGTAACTGAACCAGAACTCTTCAAATGTGCCATTGTTATGTAATTAAATGCAATGTGGGATCCTGGACTAGAACTAAATCATTAGTGAGAAAACGTGAAATTCGAGTGAGGCTACAGTTTAGTTAAGAGTATTATACCACTGGTTTTGACAACTATACTAGGGTTATTTAAGATGTTAACATTAGGGGAAACTGACTAAAGGGTATATGGGATTTTCCTGCACTGTTTTGAAACTTTTCTGTGATACTTAAAAAAAAAATGTTTCAAAAAAACAAATTTCATCACCCATGATAGAGGAAAGGCTCAATTGTCTTTCTATTCTGCCTATGGAAAATGATATTTACAAAATCATTATCACAAGACGAGGCCATCAAAAGTATGCAGACAAAAAATAAATTAAAAAGTATCATTAAATGTGTCAGGCAGTTAACAAAAAATGTAATGTCATTTTCTGGATTTTGTGGTGTGTGGCAATCATTAAATTTTTAAAAATGTGTAACATATTATTGGATTTTTTCTTCTCATCAGCTTCTTGTTTTTGTTTTGCACCCAATATTTAATCGTAGTACTGTATTCTTTTTCTTTAAAAGAGTCCCCTAAGTCGAATAGACATCAGGCCCCCTACTTCTACCTAGATCCACTTTTGATGTGGTTTTATTTCATAAGGTGGGTGGAGAGTAACTGTGAGTATTCTTTGTGGGAAAACGGGAAAGCATTTTTAAGCAGTGTAGGAGGCATTTGTTTCCTGTGTCTGTCTCTTGCCGGCATTTGACGGCTGTGACTCTCGCCAATTGCTGTGGGCACCTTCGTCGGCAGAGCTCTGGACAGCTTTCCCTTCTCCCTCCTTGAGGACCTCACTACAGTGCGGGTCTTACAGACTGGGCTTTTGGGCCCTCTTTGATTTAAAAAGATTTCCTAAAGATTTAATTGCAAAACTCTCTTAGCTTTGTTTCTGCTTTATATCCCGTTTCATTCCCCAGTTTGTTCTTTATCTAATTATCCTCCATAGGAGTGACTTACAGTTCACTTCTGTTAGAACCAAAACCTTTGCAGTACTCACAAAGCTGCAAAGACTTAAATTAGAATAGTCTAAAATTTTATAACCAGAGAGAGATTACTGTAAACAGAGCCGTATTCACCACTATTTACTGCCTGTCTGCTTCACGTGAGCCTTGGTTCTAGGTGCTGGGAGAACACAAAGATGAAGGCTCTGTTTCTGTCCCTGAGTAAAGGAGAAAAGAACTTGTCTAACTAAGCTACAAATCAAACTGTGATGGCTGCCCTAAACACAGTGTATATGTTTGTATGTCCATAAACACAGTGTATGGGAGCAAGAGAAGGGCATGAGATTAGGGCAGGAGAAAGCTTCACACAAGAGATGCTATTTGGACCTTAAGGATGATAAACTTGGACCTTAAAGATAGGCAAAGATTTCCTCAGCTGAAGAAAACTTCCATGATGTTAGAAAGTAAAAAAAAAAAAAAAAAAAAAAAGAGAAAGTATAGAAAAGTATTCCAACTTTTCATTCTGAAATTTTATTTTTCTTGATGTTTCATGACAAAAGGTGTTTATTTCCAACATTTTAATGTGAAAAATTATGCACATTCATAAATGTTTAAAGAATTTTACAGTAAACGTCCATACATCCATCACCTAGGTTCTACATTTACATTTTACTATACTTGTTTTACAAATGAAACAAGTATAATAAAACATCTTTCCTCTATCCATCCATCCATCTTTATTAATGCACTTCAAAGTAAATTGCAGGCATTAGCACACCAAAACTTCAGATGTAAAGACTATACTTTCAGGGATCATTTCTATAGTTACCATGGTGATCACTTCTTTAGGTCTATAAATGTTGAACAACTATGGTGTATCTCTGAAACTCATATAATATTGTATGTTAGTTATATTTTTAATAAAAATCTTTTTAAAAACTTCAGATATATATCATTACCTAGAGTTCAATATTTGCTTATAGTTGTTTCTTCTGATGTAAAATTGACATACAGTGAAATGCACAAATCTTAAGTGTACATTCACTGGCTTTAACAAACACGTAGATCCATGTAACCCAACCCCCTATCAAGATAGAGGACATTTCCTTCACCCAGAAAGTTCCCTCATGAGGGGTTTGTGAAGTATACGTGTGCACAAATCCCAGCCCTGGTAGACTAGCGGAGTGATCAGAGGTAGACAGCATTCAGCTGGAAGGAGGCAAAAGGATTAGGAGATGGCCAACATCTCTAGACCCTGTAAGGTTCTAATAACTGACCACGGCAATAAGCAGGTGGCTTCGTTAGCCTTCAACTGAGTCAGAGAGAGGCACAGAAAGTATAGAGCCCAAAACATTGTTGGGCTCCAATTCTTTTTAATAATATACTGAAGTTGTACATCCTGTTATTCTGAAGGCCTTACATCGTGGAAGGCAGTGGTTCTCAAATGCAGTGATTCTGTCCTCCCCCCAGGGGGTAGCTGGCAGTGTCTCAAGACATTTTGGTTGTTACAAGTGGGCAGTACTGCTACTTGCATCTAGGGGGTAGAGGCCAGGAAGGCTGCTCTACATCCTCCAATGGACAGGACAGCCCCTCCCAAGAAAGAATTATCGGGCCCAAAATGTCAATAGTGCCTGTTGTAGGTAAGAGTCACTGACCCATAAGAAGAAAATCAATAGAAATTTAGAAGTTTCATGCTAGCAGCAGCCCCCCCTCCCTTTTTAGGAGAAAGATAATGTGTGTGTTTCACTTTTTAAAAATCAAGAAAAACGGAATAATTATCAATTATTGAGTAAAACAAATACAAAAAAATGTGCTTCCATTTTTGTGAAGTTTGGGTTGGGACATGGGAAGAGGTAGGAATTTTTTCATGCTGCAAATGGAAATATTTACGTGGTGCTGCATAAGCCCTTTTAGAGGAGTGGAGAGCAGTTTGCGGTAGGGAGATTGGATCTGTGACCTTCTTGTCTTGTCTAGCTTAAAGAATCTGTGATTTTAAGAGTAGGGGAGGAGAGGGAGAGAAAGAGATGTTTACGGTTCTTCCTCCTGCTCTAATTCTCACGAGGCTCCTTTCTAGAGTAAGCAGGACAGGGATTATCAAGCGGCCAGTGCAGTATGACCACGCTTGAGTTCAGGCCACAGGTCAAATCACAGAGCAGCTTTGCAGCTTCAAAACACTTGATCTCTTCATAGCATGTCCTCCCCTCAGAGGATGGCATTACCTTCAGACCTGTGATGTATGTGTCAGGAAGAGGGCGCTTCTCAATTTTGTTGCAAGAGATGAGTGCTTCTTTATTGCTGAAATTCAGGTCCGCTCCTGCACTGGTTCCTTTGGTGTTTTCACCTCTTTCTCTCTATTACATATATCTATGTCTGTCTCAGGTTAAAAGTCCCTAAAAAATCAGATATCAGATTGGTCTGTGATCCTTTCGGTGTCGATTACAATGATGAATCAGTCATGATCCTAGTTTTGCTTATGTGGCAACACACCTTTAAGAAAGTGTCAATGCTGGTTTGAGAAATAGCTTCATTTTGTGATATTGCAATGATGAACAAAAATGAGTAAGTTGTTTCAAAGTGATCTGGGTCTTTTTGCTTTCACAAGGTACAAAAGGGTACATTCAGTGAAAAGCCTCCTACGCCTGTCCCCCTGTTTTCCTAGAAGCAACCATTGTTATTATCCCTTTCTTGTTATCTTTTCTGAGATACTCTGTGCATATACAAATATGTCCATCTATTCCCTCCATTTTTAAACAAATGCTAGCATATTATAAACACTGTTGCACTCCTTGTTTTTTCACCTATTATATCTCAAAGATTCTTCCATATCAATATGTTAAAACAGTATATTCTTTTTCACAGCTGTAGAGTATTCATTGTGTGGCTGTACTATTGATGGACATTTAGAAGGTTTCCAAACTTTTGCTATTACACACAATGGCGCAGTGACAACCTTATAAATACATAGAAGTGGAATGTTCAGGTCAACAGGTATGTGCATAGTTTTATGAGGTGTTACTACACGTCTCTCTGGAAGCTGTAACAATCAACTCCCCCACTAGCCATGTGTCATTATTTCTTCACACTCTCGTCAATGGACTATATTATAATCTTTTTGATTTTTGACAATCTGATAAGTGGCTCCCAGTGTAATTTTAATTTGTACCTCTCTGATTCTAAATTAGGTTGAAGAGTCACTTATATTTTCTTTTCTGTAAACTGTTAGTTCAATTGGGTTATTCTTGTTTTTTTTTTTTTTTAGTGATTTGTAAGAGTTCTTTATATGCTAAATAAATTAGACTCTTGTCACGATACATGTTATGAATATACTACCCCCATCCCAATTTCTCTTTTGTTTTGCCTTGTGTATAGTGGATTTTGTCATGAGGATTTTATTTGTATTTTCTTTTTTCAATTTCTGTGTTTCCTATCTGATTAGAAAAGCCTTACCATTCTAAAATTATTTTAAAATTTGTCCAATGGGTCTTATTAATACTTTAATGGTTTCATTTTTCATATTTATACCTTTGATTTCTTTGAAATTTTGGTGTAAAGAGTAAGATAAGGATCAAGTTTACTTTTTTCCCAACTGGACACCAAGGTATTTATTAAATAATTAATCTCCCCCTCAACACTGATTCAAAATGCTGTTTTTATCATATCTAAATTTCCATATGCTTTTGGGTCTATGTCTTGGTTTTCCATTCTGTTCTATTGATTTGTCTGACTATTCACCTGCCCATAACACACTATTTAAAGTATTATAGCTTAGCAATATCGTTTAACATTTGGTAGTACTAATCAATCACTTGATGGTAGTCTTTGGGTTATGATATTTAATGTGTTTTTAAACAAACTATTTGTGTATTCCCATAGTTCTAGATGCCTTATATGCCTTTTAATATCTTTTCTATGTTGCTCTAGAGCACTACATGTGGTTCCTTAGGATTCTCTGCCTCACAGACAAACTCAGGATATATTGAGCATAATCTCCACAAACGCAGGGGATCTTGGATTTGATTCAGCAGAAATGTGGAGCCCAGAAGACATTGGTACAAAGTTACCTTTATTTGAGGTAAGTAGATGTCCTGTCCCTTGCCTGCGATAGCATTGTGTTTGTCCCTCTTTTTGACCACAGCCCTGATTATATGAGCTTGTTTTTACATGTAATCTCTGAGGTGTTGCAAACCTAGGGTCACCAGGTGTTCGGGGAAAGGACTCTGTCCAATCGGTAGAACCATGTTGGCCCAGGGGATATCAACTTCTAGGAGGCAGGCACTGGAGAGTTCCAGTAACAAGATGTCAGGGGCTTCCAGGACACCCAGGCCTCTGCAGCTGACATTACAGCAGGGAACTGGGCAAGAGTGGGAGAAATGAGAAGAGAGGGGAGGGGCAACCTGAAAGTCAAGAAAGACTCCTCCTGGAAATTATCTGATTACTCCTTGTTCTGTTTGTGGGTCCATAGAATTCCCAAGGGGAAGCAACTGTGCCTTTGGAGTACTTGCCACAATGCCTGGGGACAAGATGGTTCAGTAAGTATACATTAAATAGATGAATAAATTGATGAGTGAGGGAGTGAGTACCTGCCTGTCATAGAAGTCTTCTTTCATCACACATGTCTTCCTGGCACCTCCTCCAACTTCACAGGAAGGAAAATAACTGGGGCGTGACTCCTGGGGGTCCTGTCCAGGAGAGGAGTGCTGAGTGAGTAGGGGCTGTGAAACCTATTTATCCACCTCTGAGAGTTTCTGCTGACATTTTTTGTTGTGTTTCCCTTCTTTAATAGCATTCAACTGAAATGTCACCCTCGTTCACTACCTCTCCCCTTTCTACATGGAACCCTTGAGTAAAGTAAGTGGGATAGCAAGGAAGACAAGAATCAATATAGTTAATTATGACAGCCAACTCTTACACAGTGTTTACTATGTGCTAGTCTCTGTTTCAAATTTTCTACCTATTTATTTACCAGTTAAATACTTCAAACAAGTAGGTATATATTTTTTTAGCATGCTCATTGTACAAGGGAGGAAACTGAGTTAACAGAGAAGTGTAGTAACTTACCCAGGGTCATAGAGCTTCCCAGTAGATCAGTTGGGATTTGAACCAAGAAGTCCATTCTAAAGCCCATGCAATGAAACGCTCTACCTTTTCATTGGCCTGTTGATGAGTGTGTTAATTTCACTGAAGTATAACATAAAATACAGAAAAGTGCACAAATCAAGTGTATGACAATGAATTTTCAAAAAGTGAGCACACCTGTGTAACCAGCACTCACCTTAAAAAACGGTCCACTACCAGCCCCAAACCAGGAGTCCCCACCATGCATCCTCCCAATCTCTACTCTTTCGCCACCAAGGGAAACCACTATCCTGACTTTTCTCACCATTCTTCTGGGGGTTTCTTGTCTTCCTATCTCAATCACATTTGGATTTCAAGTATCATGGGGTCTGTTGCTAAAGTTAAAAATGTTCTGTCTTGCAGTAGTAGAGGTGGAGGTTGTTGGGGAGAACACATTCCCTAGATAAGAGAAATAACTGAGGGTGGGAGATGTAGAGGGCAGTTGCTTCATTTCCCCTCATTTTCTTTGCTAGGGTGAGGTTCTACTTCCTCCGTCATCCTCCCCCAGGACTACATCTCCCAGCAGGCTGTGCTCTGACAGCTCTCGGATTTAAATAGAATTCTGGGCTATGCTTAGAGCCAGGCTGTTGCTGAGAGCTCAAGAGGAGCTAAAGGAGGGAGAAGCCTCAAGAAGCAGCCAAGAGTTGGAGCCAGACCAGGAGCCCGAGCGGAGTCGGAGTGGAAGTTGCTTTTGCTAAAGCAGCAGCAACTAAAGAAGCTAAAAAGATGCTGGTTATCTTGGGACTGCTCGCCTCCTTCCTTTCTTTCCTGTACATGATAGCTCCTTCCATCAGGTTTGTCTTAATTCAGTGACTCATACAATATTTTACAAAGCTCTGAATTGGGAACTAGGGAGCTTGTAAGTAGGTGAATTCTCAGCTGCTGAAAAAAAGAGAAAGGGATAGGGGCCAAGGGAGAGACAGTCAGGGCAGAAAAACCAGGAAGGGAGGAGGTGATTACGATATCATGGTAGAAACCGAGAAGGAAGCACCTGAGGCCGGGAGAGGATGCTAGTGGAAGGCTGAGCGGATGACTCTATAAATTAGCTCGACAGACAACTTAGATTGAGTCTTTGCTCTTTCACTGTGTGCCCTTGGGTTCACTGTTTCTAGGCAAGGTGGCCCTGCTGAGTGTCCATGGGTGGTCACTGCTGAGGGACTCATTGTTAAGGACCAAGCATTGGAGGAAGGAAACAACCTCTCTTCTCTCAACTAAAGTTTTGGGTGGCTCTTTTGCTGTGGGATTTCTGGAGGTGTCAAAGAAATGTATGTTCAGAGTAGAGAATTTAAAGTTGCTGATGATAAAGGTTATGTGGACATATCAGGGACAGAGTGTGGCTCTACGTCCTGGCATAGAAACCTGGGTTCAAATTTCAGTTTTGCCACCATTAGCAAGTGACTTGATCTTATTTGTGCCTCAGTTTTCTCCACTGTAATATGGGGATAATAAGAGGGTGGTTGAGAGGATTAAAATAAATTCCCTATGGAAAGTGCCTAGCCTACTGCCTGGCCATTGAATGATGCTCAGGAAATCATCTGTCCCCACTTCCGTCCTCTTTTTGGAACTTGCCAAGTCAACTTGATGTAAAAGGATGATCTGTGCACAGAGGTCTGAACAGGGATGGTTTTCTCTGTGTGTGTGTGCGTGTGTGTGTGTGTGTGTGTGTGTGCGCTGATGGCTAGGATGGAATCTCTAGTAAGACAGTATAAAGTCTCTGAAGGTGCTGCCTCCCTAAAACTGGAGAGACAGCCCAAGAGGCATATTTACATGTGGGGCCCCCTCAAGATGCTATTCATCCGTTACTCACCGTTGACGCTTCTTGAAGACCTAGGGCTCAAGACCACTGACTCCACTAAGGCTCGTTGCCCATATGTTTTTAATGCAGGTTAGAGGAGGAAGCTGACCTCTGGGAACCTCTAGAGATAAGAGCTTTGTTATCTTTGTTATCTAATAAGGAAGGTCTCCCTTGGCCCTGGTTCAAGAGCACTTATTCTGTTTGTCCAGATGACCATTTGTAGCTTCTGCACAAGACCTTCCAACCTGAGCTGATAAGCAGGAGACTCCTTTGCCCAGTGGCAAAACATCCGGAAGACTGGCGTCTTTAGGTCACCTGATGAGAATGGAAAGAAATCCCTCTTTTGAGGCTGGATGGATTTTCTGTGTCTCAGTCTGGGATGGGGAAGGATGGAGCGTGAATCCTTTTGTTTCCCTCGCCTATAGGAAGTTCTTTGCTGGTGGGGTCTGTACAGCAACTGTGCGGCTCCCTGGGAAGGTGGTGGTGATAACTGGAGCCAACACAGGCATTGGCAAGGAGACGGCCAGAGAGCTCGCTCGCAGAGGCAAGTCCTTCCACGTCTGTGTCCACAGGGCAGCATCTCCTGCCTTCCTTAGTGGGGCTCTGCCCACATTTCCTTGTCTTTCCTCCTGCGCTTGGAGGCTCTGGCCAGGAATTCAAGGCGCCTGAAATTCAAGTCCAGCTGTGACACCCTCTAACTCTGTGCCCTTAAACAAGCCTTCCTCCCTCCCTGCTCCCTTCCTATTTTATAAAGTAAGGAAAGCAAGGCTGTTTATATAGTATTGGTCAAGTCCGTTGTTCTAAAAGGACATGCTAAACAACATTAAATATCAGAGTGTAAAAAACAGGGTTCCCAGCCTGGAGTTACGCTGATAGCAAAGAGCCTGAGCAGTACTGCAGTGAGAATCCTGACGTGGCAATATAGCCTCTCACGGTTTCCGAGATGGCTCTAGAATGTTCTGTCCACTAGTCCCAAGCTCACTATACTCTGTTTCAGCTTAGGATCTGAACACACGGCCCTTTCTTTGTTTTGGCCCCAGGAGCACGAGTATACATTGCCTGCCGAGACGTCCTGAAGGGGGAGTCTGCTGCCAGTGAAATTCGAGCCGATACAAAGAACTCCCAGGTGCTGGTGCGGAAACTGGATCTATCTGATACCAAATCCATCCGAGCCTTTGCTGAGGGCTTTCTGGCAGGTAAGACCCTGGTGAGTAGCTAGAAAAGCAGGAAGCTGGGTTTGGGCATGGCTGTTCCACCTGTGATCACCTCTAACCCTTGTATCAGAACCATCATTGATTCCACTGGACAGGTTCTGCCACATGAACCAGCAGGGCAGGGAATTGGCAAAGGGATGGTAGGTGGACAAGCTGGGCAGGATCTTTATCATCTTTTTGCCTCAGCAATGGGAATGTTGGAGGTGTGAGCTCCCTGTCTGGGCTTGCACGTTGGCATCAAGGTGTGGTCCTGATGCCACTCTCTTCTTTCATCCGGAGAATCGACCTGTGGCCACAGGCTCCCGGTGAGGTTGTGCTGCTGCCAAAATTCTTCTGTATCTTGGAAAATGACTAGCTTTTACCAATGACAATGAAATCCCTGAGGGACAGGGACCGTGTCTGTCTTGTTTCACTATTGTATGCCCAGTGCCCGGCAGAGTGGGCCTGCCCCAGAGACAGTAGTCAGTACACATTTGCTGAATGAATGGATGAATGAATGAGTGGTGTCCAGGAAGATATCAGTAACTGGGGTTAGAAACCCAAGTGATAGCAGTCACTGAATATCACTGAGACAGGTCCAAAGGCAAGGAGCAAACACTCAGGACTGTGACAGGCAGCTAGCAGACTCCTTGCTAACTACAGGGTCTCCTTGGTTGTGCTATAGAGGAAAAGCAGCTCCATGTTCTGATCAACAATGCAGGAGTGATGATGTGTCCCTACTCTAAGACGGCTGATGGCTTTGAAACCCACCTGGGAGTCAACCACCTGGGTAAGTATCTTTGAGTGACTGAACAATGAGGCTGACCCACCTTGCTCTCTGTAGACAGATGACCTTACACCAGTGCTGAGAATCTCCAATGATCTTCATTAGAACCCAGGTTTCCAATGGATTGGACATATTGGTTTTTTGCTCACTCTCCCTTTCCTGACCAGTCCACAAAAGTGAGATCCTCCTACTCATACCATTAAGAAACCCCCAAACTTTGGAGATACCAAACGGAGTAACGCCATTCTTGGATGGGGTTGGGGCAGCGCAAGGTTTGCCAAGCAAGGCTTGTGGGGGGTGCAGGAAGGTCACATCTATAACCGAGGCCCAAGCAAGCCAAAGGTTGGACCATGGAGGAGGCAAACCTTGAGGACGAGTTATGAAAGAGGCTGGGGTTCAGAGTGTAAGGTGATGGCTCTAGTGAGGAGATCATAGAACATGTCTTCTGATCCTAGGAAAATGTTCTTTCCCTAACTAGTCCATCCTTCCTTCTGTACTTGAGTGTACCTGGACCCACAGTGGTGTGGTACTGGCCACAGCAGGGCTGGAAGCCAGCAGGTGGCATTTCTCCTGACGGGGGCAAGGACAGAGGTGCAAACAAGTACAGATCAAGTCTATATTGCCTTACCTATATTCTATATTCTAGCTCTTGTCTCAAGGAATCCACTTACTCAGACTGACCATTATCACTGAGTTACATCAAAATTTGTTTACACCCAAAAGACCGTGAGCTAAGGCCGAAGTCCTGTCATCAGGTCCCACACCCTGAACCTGGGCAGCCACTCCGCTCTTTAATCTTCCCTGCTGGCTCTCCTTGCAGGCCACTTCCTTCTTACCCACTTGCTCCTGGAGCGGCTGAAGGAATCTGCCCCTGCACGGGTGGTGAACTTGTCATCAGTGGTCCACTACGTTGGCAAGATTCGCTTCCACGACCTCCAGGGTGAGAAGCGCTACAGTCGGGGTTTTGCTTATTGCCACAGCAAGTTGGCCAATGTGCTCTTTACTCGTGAGCTGGCCAAGAGGCTCCAAGGTAAGTGTGGAGAAAGGGCCAGGGTTAAGGTAGGAAAAGCAGGGTCTTCAGTCCAAATTAGAACTTCACAGAAACTTCTGAAGTCAGAATGTCAAACATGTCTATTCCGGTGGTATCTCTGTGCACTAAGGAGAATGAGGTTATAAGCAGAATAATGAGTGCTTGCTTTCAGGAAGCTTAAAATTGAATAGCAGTTAGGAATCTATAGCTCCCTTGTATTTATGTCACATCTTATATTTATCATCTGATTTGATTTTTCACAACAACTTCTTGCAACAGGCAGAGGAGGTATTATTATTATTACTGTTATATGGGTCTAAACTGAGATCCAAAGAAGTGGCTAGTCCAAAGTTATATGGCAAGTGAAGGAGTCAGGATTGAAATGTGGGTACTCTGCTTTAAATCCAGGGTACTTCCTTCTGTGTGCCATTTGCTGAGGGTCACATGGTTAGCTGAGCCACGGAGTTGCCACTGCCTGGAGTCAGGGAGCTAGGGCTGGATGTCAGCCCAGGTCTGAGTTCTTGCTCTACCATACTCTAGCCATGTCTGTATATGGCCATGTACCTTTACCCTCCCCGACAGCAACCCCCCAACTTTAAAAAAAGTGAGGCTGTTCTTAGTCCTATAATTCTGTGCTTTGCTGGAATTTTTGATGAGCTGCTGGCTTTGACATCTGCAAATTGTGGGGACCATTTGCTACACTGAGTAAGCCCGAGTTTGGGAACAATGGTATTTACTATCAGAACACAGAAGGTAGAAGAATAAGGTAATCACTAAAAGAAATAATAATAATGACAATAATAGTTAAGAGTTTTTTGGGTGCCATTTATTATATGCGTCTTAACTCATTGAATACAATTCCTATGAGGGAGGTGCTACTGTTTTTCCCTGTGCTACAAATGCAGAGATAGGCATAGATATGTCAAGAAAGTTGATCAAGTAAGTTTCCTAGCTGGGCCGGAATTTAAATTCAGACAGTCTATCTCCAGAGTTGATGCTCTTTACATCAGAGTTCAGACCTTGGCCCTGCAGCCTGCTAGTATATGATCTTGGGCAATTTACTTAACCCCTCTGTAATGAGAACTCAGTCTTCTCAGCTGTAAATGGGCAACTTAACATTACCGTGTTTCCCTGAAAATAAGACCTAGCTAGACTATCACTCTAACGCATCTTTTGGAGCAAAAATTAATATAAGACCCAGTCTTATTTTAATATAATGTAAGACCGTGTCTTATATGATATGATATGATATGATATGATATATAAATATAATACTGGGTGTTATAAATATAAGACCGGGTCTTATACTAATTTTTGCTCCAAAAGGCGCATTAGGGCTGATGGTCTGGCTAGGTCTTATTTTCTGGGAAACACGGTACTTACCTCACAAGCCTCTTTGAGAATGAAATGAGATAATGTATGTAAAGCATGTAGCATGCCCCTTGCACATAATAAGTACTAAAAAGAGTGGAGGCACCCCCTGGTGTCTTCCGGGCATGTTAACCCCCATCATCTCATCAGCACCCTCAACCTATACCTCATAAAATGTGCTTGCCTGGCAAACGCAGCACAAAGCACTAGCTTCCTACCTTTCAACCAGATTGCTTCCTGTAAGCCCCTCCTATAGAAATTCCAAAGACACCATTGTCAGTAATTGATGCTACCACTGCTATTAGTAATAGTACTCGCTGTACAATCATTGTTTCTATTATTAATACTGAAGGCTACAGAGAAAAGTGACATTGAAATAAAAGGACCTTCCATGAAGAAAGCACTCCTTGTGGAACACAGAAGGCTGAGAAGGCTAGAGGTCTTCCGGGAAAAGATCAATTAATTACTAATCGGAGTTCACCTGGCTAGGAGACGTGCCTTCTGAACCCTGGGTTCCTGAGTCCCTTCTCACTTGTGCCTGTTGTGGCAGGTGGTGAGCTGTGTCAGTGGGCTCGGAGTGTGTCCCTGGTCTAACTGTGCTTTCTTTGCCGTAGGCACGGGGGTCACCACCTACGCGGTGCACCCGGGCATTGTCCGCTCCCAGCTGGTCCGGCACTCGTTCCTGCTGTGCCTGCTCTGGCGGCTCTTCTCCCCTTTCCTCAAGTCGGCGTGGGAGGGGGCTCAGACCAGCCTGCACTGCGCCCTGGCTGAGGGCCTGGAGCCCCTGAGCGGCAAGTACTTCAGGTTTGTGGAGGCGGTGCAGGTTCTCTCCACCACCTGAGTGCACCCCAGGTGGCTGAGTTTGTGCCTGATAGTGCAATCCAAGTTTGGGTTGGGCCTGCAAACCGAATGCTGTTCCTTTTCCTAGGGAACTTACATTAGAAACTTGGCAAGAGTTGCTTTTATGGCTCTGTTTTTGTACCTGTTTCCAGGAAAACTTTGTAGCTTTCTGAGAGCTGTTCGAAGACTGTACCTGTTGGTTATGCCTTGGAAAGAACATTAGCAGGCCCTTTGGATCCTTTTTCTCCTCCGTGAGGCTATTGGCCAACTTTTTTTCCACGAATTCTTTAATACCACTTAGCACAAAGCCCCAGGGCAAGGTCACCTCTCCCCAGTGTGAACTCTGTCTCCCAGTGCTGCCAAGATTGGCACTATCTGTTGGAATATAGAAATAGAAATTTCAGTGTTGAGTTTTATCACAAACTCAATATACAAGCAGAGTTTGGGAATAAAAGGAAGTCCAGGATTAAATCTCTTTCCTATTCCATGACTTGATTCAGCCTAGTCTGCTCTTCTGTTTTACTTTGTTCAATCAAGGGTGTTCATTGGTGCACCATTTATTAAGTGAAGCACTGGAAATAACCTCACTGTTCAACAGTACGGGAACTGATAAATGATAACAGCTAATGTTGTTTGAGCTCTTACAAAGTGTTTGGGCACTCTTCTAAGTGTTGTACGTGTATAAATTCATATAATCATCACAGCTCTAAGAGGTAGATAATATTATTATCCCCATTTTACAGGTGAATAAACTGAGGCACAGAATAATTAACTTGCTCAAGGTCCTGTAACTTGAAAAGTGGTAGACCTGGGTTTTAAACCCAGGCAGTCTGTCTCTAGTGCTGTGTTGTTCAGTATGGTTGCCACTAGCCACATGTGGCTATTGAGCACCTGAAATATGGCTACTCCAAAGTAAGGTGTGCTTCAAGTGTAAAATGTGTACCAGATTTTGAAGACATAATATGAAAATAGAAATGTAAAATATATCAATAATTTTTTATAGTGATTACATGCTGAAATGGTTTGGCTACATTGGGTTAAATAAAATATATTACTAAAATTAATTTCATCCATTTCTTTTTACTTTTAAAATACACTTTAAAAATTTTACTAGAAATTTAAAAATACATCTGTTGCACACATTTGTGTTTCTTTTTTCACATCATATTTCTATTAGATAATGCTACCCTAGAGTCTGGGTGTTTGATATCACAGTCTTAAATATATGATAAAATACTATACAGTCACTAAATAAAATATTTTCAAATAATATTTAACAGGAAAATGTTGGTGATCTAATATTGTGAGAAAAAACTACAATACAGATCTATATAATTATTCATTGTAAATAGCTAGAGAACAGTTTGGAACGATGCACAGCAAACAGTAGTAATGGTTACTTCCAGAGAGTTTGAGGAAGAGTGAGAGGGAGTGTAAAGGATTGTAACCTTTTATTCCAGATATTTATTATTTAAAAAAACTTGAAAGATTGTATATTTATTTATTACTGTACAATTAAAATATACATTTTTAACAAGAGAGCTATCCTCCCCAAACTAGATACAGTATAATCCTAGTTTTATATAAGAGACTATATATCTATTTATAGTACACAAAGCAAACGAGAGTATAAGGAAAAGTAATTAAATAATAAACTTTTCTTATTTATCATTAGTGTATTTTCCAGGTGTTATACAGGACATTTATAATTAGAAACAATATTATTTAAAGGAAAAATCATGCGCATTGTGCTCTGCCCCCATCCCCTCATCCTTCTAGTCCCACATCTCCTACTACCCCCAAACAAAAACTGGGGTGCTTAGTTTAGGGTTCATGGGGCACAAGTGGGTCTGTC
Organism: Rhinolophus hipposideros; assembly: GCF_964194185.1. Lineage (NCBI taxonomy): Eukaryota > Metazoa > Chordata > Mammalia > Chiroptera > Rhinolophidae > Rhinolophus > Rhinolophus hipposideros. The sequence goes on from NC_138051.1 coordinate 73,485,498, forward strand.
GGTGTAAAATTGGATGGGAAGATAATTTCCTCTTTAATTTCACTAACCTCTATCTGAAATCTGGCCTTTCCTTTACTTGTAAATATAGGCTATGAACCGCAGGGTTAGTAGTGATACCTGTGACTTTGTCATCAATAAAACTATATTTTCATGTCACATGTGACATTTTCATGTCACATTACAGTTGTTGCAGATTTCTCAGATTGTCACTTCTGCTCGCCACTACTTTGAAATTGGTGGTTATTAGACCCAGTGCTAGCTCTTGTTATAGAACACATTAATAAAGAAGCCTAACTATTACTATGAATATATCACAGATTTCGGTTTGACAATGTTTAGGAACTGCATTTCAATACAATTAGTTTCTTTTCATCCAGTATTAGATTTTATACATTGAGAAACAGAGTCTAAGAAAGAGGCCATAAACTTTTCCAGACTGTCCGTTACCACTTCTGGATGTTCACGCTCTTTCTCTGCCCTCCAGTGACTGCACGAGGACCTGGGTGTCTCCAAGGGCCCGAAATAACAAAACAGCTGAGCGCCTGTGGAATGTCAGCTGTGAGCTTCTAGGAATCCAATGGAAGTAGAGCTGGTAGAAGAGCCACAGCTGTATCAGGCCCAATCCACACCACAATAAAAGGGGACCAAGGAGAAGGCCAACCTTGACGGATTGTCCTATTGGCTGGCTGCTGTTGTGAATTCTGCCCTCCTCTGATTCTCCTGACCCTTCTGGAAACCTTTGCATAACCAATCCGTCTTGTGAGGCTGGTTCATGGCGTGAGATGTTCATACCCTCAGAGCATTCTTCTGCGAGACTTGAAGAGTTGGCCACCCTCTCGGGGCAAGGGGAGTAGGCAGATGCCAGGCTGGGCACTGGGATAGCAAAAGAGGCTGGGAAATTGGGTCAATTTCCTCACCAGTATCAGAAATGCCAGCTACATGCTCAGCTCAGGTGACAGGACCATCAGTATTACATATTTCTAGGGACTGTAGACACAAACTCTTGACTGATCACTTTCCTGTTTGAAATACTATTCACAACTCTGGAGTCTGGACCAACTCAGGAAAATCTTGGCTTAACCTTGGCCAACTTAGGTTCCTTCCTCTGAATACCCTGGAGCCATTGCATGAAGCTGGACCTTCCCATTGTCTTTTTCCAGTTCTTTTTTTGAAAAAAAAATTTTTAGCTTTATTGAGATATATTTGACATATAACAATGTGTATGTTTGGACCTTCCCATTTTTAATCATGTAGATAGTTTATTTTTCTAAAGAGTTCCCTTTACCTCAATTTTTAGAGAATATAAAGGACTGCACATACATCTCATTGCCTTATTTATTTTCTCAGGATAACAAGAGAGAAATGGAACAAAGAGGCAAGTCTGCCCTCTAGTTAGTGAGTAGTATCTCACCCTACCTACCACCCATAACCTTCTTATAATTTATATCACATCTTATAATGCATTAAGAGGTGCAAAATAAGATGTTTCAGCTGTGTATTTTCTTAATTTTCTTCCAGCTTTCACATTTTATTACCTAAGAAGTAATAGGAATGACTTCAGTTGCATTGATGCTGAGCTCCACTGTAGATTAAGGCCAGAGGTAGTATGGGACTTGATTTAATTTGATACATAGACCCAGAAAAACTAAGCCTTGATAAACTCTCTTCCTGAAACCATAGCTCTTCTCTTTTCTGCCCTCTCTGTTCTCATGTGCTATGGCCCCAGGTGACCTGCTTCTTGCCTCAAGTGCTGAAGGTCACCAAGAAAAGGCAGGGAGATGCGCCTAATCTGTCAGCCAGGAGACCCAAAAAGTCACGTTATTGGTTCCCGTTCTAAAGCAGCCATAGGGCATCTTTTTGCCCTTTACTTTCATATCAAGTAGACTTTAAAAAAAACAACCAAAAACTTTTTTTATGATGGAAAATTTCCATCATAAAAAAAGACAGAAGTAGAGCAAATAGTATTATGAATCCCCATGTACCTGTCTGTCATCCAGCTTCAACATTAATATTCTGTCAACCTTGTTTCATCTATATTTCCCCCATGATATTTTTTTGGGGGTGGAGTGAGATATTTGGAAGCACATTCCAGGCATCACACATTCAACCCTAAATACTTTAATGTGCATATCTAAAGAAGAACATTTGTGTTTTACAGAACCACAATACCACATATGAACAAAAAGGGGACTATGCAATAAACCTGATGAGCTCAGGGGGGCCACATGGCAGGCCTGACAAACTCAGAGGCCGAAAGTAACCACAACACAGGACTGTCTGATCACAAAGTCCTAACTGGGCAGGTCATGGCGGATAATCACATCTCAGGCTTACAGCTTCCTTAGCAAAAGTCAATCTTTACCTTAAGTGAGCTCCGTCCATTGTTCTTGTGCATCTAGGATAACATACTTTTGAAATAGTTGAGTAATTTTCTTTTCTAGACCCCTCGTAGGCACAACCCCCAGCCCGAGAGCCCAAGACCACCAGCGCAGGAGACCACAGAACCCCTCACTTGTTCCCCGCATACCATCTCTATGTGCTGTAAATGTTAATTATTAACTATTCTGTGCCCACTAATGTAAAAGATATGTCCTTCCATTTTACTTTTTATCCAGTCTTAGAGATTTCTCCATTTTGCTTTCTCCCTCCTTAACCTACCACCAGTAGATTTCATGGAACCCTCCTTACATCTCCTCCTTTGATTCTAATGTATAAAATAAGCTGCAAAACTGCCATTCTCTGGAGCATTGTCTCAGTTCATTGATATTTTGCTTGCTGGAAATTGTCATCCGTTTGTCTCAAATAAACTCATAAAAATTCTCTACAGGTTTGGACATTTCTTATGTTGACATATAACTCCTACTGACATTAATAATTCCTGATTATTCCTTAATACATGGAATTCAAGTTTCCATGGTTGTCTCATGTCTTTTTACTGCTGGTTTGTTCAAATGAGGGAAAGAGAAATAGTCCTTCTAAAAAGAGTGGAAGCTTTTCTTTGCAGGAACCCCAGCAAATCTCCTTGTGTCTCATTGGCCTGAATGAATACTGGGGTTCATCTCACCCACCCACCCCCCGTGTTACCTACTATTATAGCTACCATAAAGCACTTATGTTAGTTAGGATTAGCTGTCCTCACAAGAACCCTCTGGGGTAGGTACTATTGTTATCTCCATTTTACTGATGAAGCACAGAGAAGTTAAGTAGTTTGCCTAAGTTCACACAGCTGATACGTCGTAGAGTGGCCCTTGGTAGACTCTAGAACCTGCATTCTTAACAGCCATGCTCTACTGCTTCCCATGGTGTAGGAAGCAACAAATTCCCTCAAGGAAAAATTTGGGAACATGAATGAGCGAAGGGTTGAGGTGAGTAATACTGGGGAAGCAACCGATACATGCGTATGTTCACTCTTGGGACCCAGTGCCTCACAGGTTGTTGGGTCCAGTGTACAGCCTGGTGAAGAATGAAGGGCGAAAATGGGGATGGGGAACAACAACAGAAAACCAGGAAAAGGCCACGCAAGAGTGCGGAGACAGGGCTGGTGAAGAGCATGTACGGCATTGATGGTCCTGGATGTCTCCTCTGGGCTGGAGGAACAAACATAAATCAAAACCGAGGAGCGTGAAATGTGTCAGGCAAGCATGCAGGGTTGCTGTCTGTGCATGAAGGAGAGCAAGCAGACCATGAGTGTGGGAGTTTAAGAGATAGCAGTGTAAACACTGAGGCAAGAGGGGTGAGCTTGAGGTGAGGGCCTTTATGCCTGTTGGAGATGGCTGGTTGGAGGTAGAAGAAACAAAGCCATGCATGGGCTGCAAGGAGTGGCTCCAGCTGCCATATCCAAGCAGCACACTGGCACTGGTATCGGTACTGGTATTGGTATTGGTGGTGGTGGTGCAGGGTTCTTGAGTAAACCTGCTCACAAGGCTGGGTTCCTCCTCTTCCACACATTCAAACAGTCACTTTTATCGAATTGGAATCTTCTCTCTATAGAACATTTTTTCCCCCAGAGAGAACAGAATGCTAACACATTCAAAAGATTGTTCCTTAAAATATATGGAATCCTTATATTGTGTGCTTGGAACCCTTTGGGCTATTACATTTTATCACTTTTCATGTTGGCCACACTACTTGCTAGTACAATTGGCTTACTAAAAAGGTCATCCTATTCTTGATTTGTGTCAAATATCTGAAATCTGAAAAAAATCTCTTTGTATATTCTCTAAGACTCACAGACCTTGGGGGCTCATTGCTGGGGACAGGGGGGTGATAGCTTCAGTTTGTAGGGGCTGGGGAGCAGCACGGGAGCAGGGCCTAGAGTCCTGGCCAAGACAGGAGTTGTAGGATCCTGAGGATCTGTAAATGCTGGGAGGAAAGCAATGTGAGTGAGAATCTGACACCCAAGAGGGAAGGGCTTTGCTCCCTGACAGACTAATGGCGTTAGGAACTTTCAGTGCTGAGAACTGACATTAAGGTCAGGGTGTTTGGTGGAGAAATTCTTCCCCTTGAGTTTTTTTTTTTTTTCCGGGGGGGGGGCATTCCCTGAATTATCACTTAACCCTGGTTCCTGGAAAATTGACCCAATTCTACTTCCCTAATCATAACTTCCATACTGTTGATCCCCTTCCTTCCTGAAGAACAACTCTACTTGAAGCATGTGTCATTTCTTGCCTTCCTTGGCAAATGGCACAGCTCAGCCAGATCAAAGTAGCTCAGGGTTGGGAATGCTTACTTGTAACCACAACTCCTAACCTCATTTAAAGAAGTGTGTGCAGTATTATTTGGTCAGGGAAAGTCTGAAATTTTCTGTTATCTTTAATTGTTGGACACATTTATACCAAACAGTAATGATACTAAATGAATGAGAGCTGAGTGGCAAAGAATGCAAACAAATAAACAAACAAACAAATAAATTATGGTTATTGACTTTACACGTTTTTGGCATTTTCAGAATATTAAATAATAGTGGTTCTCATTGTTCAGATTCCAGATTCTGTCATTTCTGGTGGCCTTCAGGTGCCCTCATGAGACAGCCTTCCTCAGCACTACTCCTTCAGAATCATCTCGTGGCTCAGGCTTCATCTTGCCTCTGTTGTCTATTAGACAGTCTGGGCAAGGAACAAGTGCCAGCCTTGGCCTCTGGTCATGTTTCCAGAAGAGACTTGCCCCAAGTTCACAACCAAGCACAGGAAAGAAAGGCCTTTGCCCAGCATAAATGACTGTGGGAATTGGTGGCTGAGTCACTATTCAACCTGCCCATCTCTGATCCTTAAATTTTCCCATGACCCCAGTCTATTTGTGCTATGATATAGCTTCCTGTCTGGCAGACTGCCCCTTAGGAGGCAAGAGCTTGGATGAGAAGGGATCTGGGAATTACAGTCATTCTAGACTTCTCTGCTCCTAGGTGTTTCTGTAGCTGCTCCAGTTCCCACTGCCTTCACTATTCCTGGCTTCTGTTAGGCTCTGAGACCCTTAGCTAGCCTAGCACAGATGAAGAAAATCTTTCCCTTTGCCTTGACTGAGACTATCTAAATTTTTGTTTCGTATAATTATTTTTCAATTTCAGTTGACATTCAATATATTAGTTTCAGGTGTACAAAAGTAGTGATTAGATATTTACATAACTTATGATCATCCCAATAAGTCTAGAATCCATCTGACACCATACATAATTATAACAATATTGACTATATTCCCTATGCTGTACTTTACATCCCCATGACTGTTTTTATAACTGGCAATTTGTACTTCTTAATCCCTTCCCCTTTGCCAACCTTCCTTCCCAACACCCCTCCCACCTGGCAACCATCAAAATTTTGTCTGTACCTCTAAGTTTGCTTCTGTTTTGTTTGTTCATTTATTTTGTTTTTTTAGATTCTCTATATAAGTAAAATGATATGGTATTTACCTTTCTCTGTCTGATTTATTTCTCTTAGGATAATACCCCCTAGCTCCATCCATATAGTTGCAGATGGCAAAGTTTCATTCTTTTTTATGGCTGGGGAATAGTCCATTGTATATGTGTATCACCTCTTCTTTATCTATTGGACCATTGATGGACACCTAGGTTGCTCCCATATCTTGGCTATTGTAAATAATGCTGCAATGAACATAGGGATGCATGTGTCTTTTTAAATTAGTGTTTTGGGTTTCTTTGGATAAATACCCAGAGTGGGATTGCTGGGTACTTCTTTGTCTCTTGTTATAACCTTTGTTTTAAAATCTATTTTGTGTGGTATAAATATTGCTACCCCAGCTTTTTTCGTTTGTTCGTTTCTTTTTCCATCCTTTTATTTTCAGTTAGTGTGTCTTTCAATATGAAGTATGTCTCTTGTAGCCAGCATACACGCAGGTAAGTGTCTTGTTTTCTTATCCATTGGGCCACCGTATGTCTTTTGATTGGGATATTTAATACATTTACATTTAAAGTAATTATTGATAGGTATATAGTTATTGCCATTTTATTATTCATATTTTTTATCTTATTTGCTTCTTTTTCTTAAAGCAGTTTCTTTAACTTCTTGTAATACTGGTTTGGTGGTGATGAACTCCATTACCTTTTTCTTGTCTGGGAAGCCTTTATCTGTTCTTTGATTCTGAATGATAACTTTGCTGGTAGAGTAATCTTGGTTATAGGTCCTTACTTTTCATCACTTTAAATATTTCCTGCCAATCACTGCTGGCATGCAAGGTTTCTGTTGAGAAATCAGCTGACAGTCTTAGGGGAGCTCTTTCATAGGTAACTAACTGCTTTTCTCTTAATGCTTTAAGATTCTCTCTTGTCTTACCTTTGGCATTTTAATTATGATGTGACTTGATGTGGCCTTCTTTTGATTCATCTTCTTTGGGACTCTCTGCACTTCCTGGACTTTTATGTCTATTTCCTTTGCCAGGTTAGGGAAGTTTTCTGTCATTATTTCTTCAAATAGGTTTTAAATTCTTTTCTCTCTCTTTCTTCTCCTTCTGGTACCTTTATGCTGTGAATGTTGGTAGACTTGATGTTGTCCCAGAGGTCCCTAAACTATCCTCATTTTTTGGATTCTTTTTTCTTTTGACTGTTCTGATTAGATGTTTTCTGATATCTTATCTTCCAAATTCCTGATTCTGCTTCATCTAGTCTACTATTGATTCCCTCTAATGCATTCTTTATTTCAGTTATTGTATTCTGACTGGTTCTTTTTTATGTTTTCTATCACCATTTTTATGTTTCCTATCTCTTTGTTGAAATTCTCACTGGACATCATTGAACATCCTTATAACCAGTGTTTTGAACTCTGCATCTGGTAGATTGCTTGTCTCCATTTTGTTTAGCTCTTTTTCTGGAGCTTTGTTTTCATTTGGGACATGTTTCTTTGTCTCTCTATTTTGGCTGCCTCCCTGTGTTTGTTTCTGAGTATTAGGTAGAGCTGCTATGTCTCCCAGTCTTAGTAGAGTGGCCTTATGTAGTAGGTGTCCTGTGGGGACCAGTGGTACATTCTCACTGACCTGAGCTGGGTGCTCCAGGTCTGTCCCTTGTGAGGGTTGTGTGTGGCCTCCTGTTGTAGTTGAGCCTTGGTTGCTATTTGCACATCAATGGGAGGGACTTATCCTTAGGTTGATTGGTAGTGAGGACTGGCTGTAACTACAGGATAAAAGCTGTTGTGCAGGGGCTGACCCTATGGAGCAGGATTTGCTTTAGCAGTGATCTGATGCCTGCCCAGCCTGCCCGTTGGGTGTGTCATCTCCAGAGACAGCCAGGTGGTGCTCCGATGCAGTCCAAAGCCAGTCAGCAAGTGTGCTGGCACCAGGGCCTCTTGGGAGGGACCTTGTCACAGGCCAAGTTTAGCCACAGTGTGTTCCCTGCCTGGGGCCACCTGGCATGAGCCACAAAGCAATCCGCAGATGTCTTCCAACCACAATGGGCTTGGAGGTGCCTAGGAGAGGCTGAGTTGAAAACTGAGGTCAGTTTCTGCTAGTGCCAGGCTTGGGGCTACTCAGCAAGAGGTATGGGGCATGCTGAGGCCAGATGATGCTTGCTTGGGACTTGGGAACTTTTAAGAGATTTTAGGAAAGGCTGAAGCATGAGCCAATACAGGCTGTTTGTATGGAAAAGCCACTGGAAAAGGCTTGGGTGGGCTTGAAAGCTGGGTGTGGCGGAGTCTCAGGGAATCACCAGCATGGGGCAAATGGTGTTAGCCAGGGTGATAGAGACTCCAATATGGCAGACACCCATGTCTGCACACTGTGTGGGCGTAGGGCTCAACAGAGAAATAATAGCTTCTGCCAGCACTTTTCTGGGAGAAAGCTGTCCCTCCTGCCCTCACCCTAAGGCCAAACAATTTAGTTCCTCTGTATGTCCCTGGTGACTTTCAAGCTGCTGCCTCAGTGATGGAGCTCAGAATGAGTGAATCTGTCAGCAAATAAATCCATGTGCAGGTCCTTTAAGAGGAATGCCTGGGATTCCAGTCACCCTGTCTCACTGAGCCACAATCTCTTTTGGTTTTCACAGCGAGAAGTTGTGGGGACTTCTCTTCCTAATACTGGAACCCTGAGCTGGTAGCCTGGTATGGGACTGGAATCCCTCACTCCTTGGGGGACCTCCACAGCTGAGATGTCCCTCCCGATTTTTAACTGCCACATGTGTGTATGGGGACCAGCCTGTTCTGTGTTTCTATCCCTCCTACCAGACTGGATGTGACTTCTTCTGTATGTCCTTAGTTATAGGACATCTGTTCAGCTAGACTTGAAGCAAGTCTCAATGATGGTTGTTCTGTAGTTTAGTTGTAATTTTGATCTGTTGGCCTAAATTAAAAAAAAAATAAAACTTGTCTGGGTAACTAAAGGAAAAGGAAACCAAACAGGCATATGAAAGTCAAGAAGCAAACAATTCCAGAGTACAGATTACCTAAGAGATGACTTTCTGCCACAGAGAACCTTGGCTGGCACCTGGCCCTTGTCCCACTCAACTCTGTATTCAGTGCCTCCAGGCATCTACCTTGTGTCTTTGGCCCCTTTTAGTTAATAGGTAGACATTCACTTTGAGTAAGTTTAGGCCCAAAACCATGAAATATTTTGCTCATGATTTCAAGAACAGTTGAAATTTACAGTGGGAAAGGGGCGGGATGCAGCTCAGAAACAACTATAACTCAAGCACCACCATGCTCGCCTCTCTATAATATTTGCCTTTCTCTGGTTGTGGATTTCACTTCAGGGTAAGTGGTAAGAAACTTGACTGTTGAAAACTCTCAAGCTTCATACCTCATGTTTTCTACTATTGAAGAGGCACTGCAACTATTTTTTATTTGCAGTATTTAAAGAATCTCAGGTTTGGCTTGGGTTAGAAGCTCACGATGAAGGATTCAGCTATGGTAAGGGAGGAAGAGTCATGTAAGAATGGACCAGCTGTAGAGGTGCCATTTCAAATCAGTGAAGATAACAAACTATTCAATAAATGGTGTTAGAAAAATAGCTATCCAAATGGAAACATAGGTTAGATTCCCTGTCTCCCACTATCCATAAAAATAAATAGTAGATGGATTAAAAAGCAAAAAAAAAAAAAATTGTCAAAGTATTAGAAGAAAATATAGGAGAACATCTTTAAGCTCTTAGAAGAGGAAGGTATATAAGAAAAGAGGGCTACCTAAAACAAATAATAATTAAAAAATACAGTTAAAACTTAAGCAATATTGGTGAACATACTTGTAATTCAGGTCAGGTGTCCTGGGAAATAGACTTTTGAGATGGACATTTGCACACAGGAAGTTTGTTGGCAGTGCTCCTGCGATAAATACCTATGGGAGAGTAATGGAAGTAGGATTGGGCAGAGGGGGAGTGGAACTGTGGTGCACTCACAACAAAGCCTTAGGTGACCCTGATCCCACAGAGAGCACTGGAACTGAGTTGTCCTGAAATGGGGAAAGGAGGTTGGTTTTTATACACCCACACTGACAAATCACTGGATGTGGGCAGTGTCCAGAGAGAGGGCGTGATCTGGGTGAAGCAGCTCTTTTGGGTAGGGGCAAGCTCTAGAGAGACTCTAGAGAGAATAGAGAAACCTATTCTCCCAGCATCTGGGGGAATGCGTGCTTCAGCTCTGAAGCAGGGAATCTGGTTGGCATCGCACAGCATCTGCTGCGGTGATACATATACCAGACAAAGGAATTGTACCCATACTATGTAAAGAACTTTTACTTCTTAATAAGAACAAGACATAGTACCCAAGAGAGTACCTAGCAAAAGATATAAAGAGGAAATTAGGAGAAGAAATATAAATGGCCAATACACCTTACCAGTAATCAGGAAACTGCAAATTAAAACAAGATGCCATGATATCATTTTTCAATGATCAGATTGTCAAAAATTAGAGCACTTAGTAAATGTTGGCAAAAGTCTAGGAAATAGCTATTTTTATATACTGCTGGTCTGAGTAGAATAAACGGTGAAGCCAATTCTACCCAGTAATTCTGCTTTATATTATCTGCAATAACATTAGTATATGTGTGTAAGGAGGCACTGTTTGTACTAGCAATAAATTGGAAACAACCTAAAATTCCATCCATCGGGGAAAACTAAATAATTTTGATATAATCATACAATGGAGAAGTATACTTGCTTTTTGAGTAATTGCCCCCAAGTAGTTATATTGTAACAAATAATTATACACACACATATATACACATATTTTTATATACTGTTGGATAAATTGATGACTTGCAAAATGATGAATGTGCGCAGGTGGTAAGATTTGTGTTTAAAAATTATACACATATAACATGATACCGTATATTTCGTATGGGTACATATGTAAAATACAGAGGGTGCCAAAAGAAAGTATACACATGTTAAGCAAGGAAAAAACTATTAAAATTGCAATACTCAATATATATACTGATAACAAAAGATAAATACAAGTCACATTTGAGTTTTGCAATTACAGGAGGTGCTCAAAGTGGTTACCATCAGCATCATTTTAATACAGTATTTTTTCTTTGTTAAAATGTGTATACATTTTTTTGGCACCCTCTGTATATGTACATACAGTATTTTGCCGTGAATAATGTGCAATTGTTTGCCCAAATTTGTGAGGGAAAAATAAGCATGAGTATTATACATGGGTAGTATTAATTCTGTATCCATATAAATATTTTTAATTTTTTTTTATGCTTATAAGTTAAAAGTGTAACTCTAGAAATCATTTTCATCAATAGCAATATCCGTATGCAAAATAGTACCTGGAATACGATAATCGGTTTTGTTGAATTTATGACAAACTTGCAATGACAAAGATTTCTTGCCCATATAATACATTTGTTACCTGTACATAAAATTTCTTGTACCTCGTATCTGTTCTTGTGTTTTGTAATTATTTGTTACATAAAATTTCTTGTACCATAATATATTAAAAAATAAATGCTAAAGTTCCTTTATAATACAAAAATCAAGTAACTAAATATAAACAAATACAAATTTGAACTACATGTTTCATTTGCTGTGACCTCCTTGGAAGGCAACTGGCAATACTAACCAAATGCACGTCTCCTCTGACCTGGGGTATTGCGGACAACATAATGCATTGTAACATAATTTGTAGTGGCAAATGATGGGCAACAACCTAACACGTCCATCAACAGAGACTGGTTAAATAAATATGGCATATTTTCACCAGGGAATACTTTAGTCATTACTGCTGTTTATGCATAACATAGCTCTGGAACTACACATTAGAAACTGGTGACACTGGTGGCCTCTGGGAGGGGGCTGGGCAGAGGGGAAAGGAATGGGAGGGACTTTTCTCTTACCTTCTGTATCTGATGCACATATCACCGGTCTCCACCTACTACCCCAACTGAAGCAAAAGAAGTCTTCTGGTGGTAGCAAAGACACTAACAGTTTGTAACATATAGGAAACTTGAGATAAAGTCATTAGTTATGATGGGACTCATTTAGAGAAGGCCATCTGATCTTTCTTTTTCTCTCCATACAGAACATGAGGCAAAAAGGAAGGGAAGGGTAAGAGCAAGACACAAAGCAGAAAGAACTCAAGCAGCCAAGAAACTGGTAGGATAGAGACTTTATTGTGGCCGCTTATAGTAAAACATTCAACCCTTCAACATGTTTATTAGTTTTTCTTTTTCTTCTTTTTTTGGTGGAGACCACAGCATGATGCTCATAAGCCTTTAGCCCCATCATATGTCAGTCTAGTCAATGGTTGCCTATTTTATAGCTCAACTAGTTAGAGGAAAAAGTCAGGAAAATCTAGTTTGACATCCCAAATTAAGGGCTGCAAGATTTGCAAACCATTCTTATAAAGTGCTTATGTTCAGTGCAAAAAGGGCAGATTCAGAAAGGCAAGCAGATGCCAGGGAATGACATTTCCTTGGAAACAGATGTATTTTATGACTTAAAGAAGGAAAAGACACTTGTCAAACTTCCCCCAAAAGAGATCTAGTATTTTCTTCGCAGTCTTCCCACTCTCTAAGAGGACCAAAACTTTGAATCTTACAGATGCCTGTAAGACTTGTTTATTTTACTATCAAAAAACCTGGCTCAGAAGGAAATCCACAGGGTTCTAAGCACCAGAGATACTCACTTCGGCTTGTAGTTCCTGTTTGTTTCAGCAGCAAATGTAAGATCAACAGACTGAGCTCTGGCTGTTGGGAGGCTCAGAGCTGCAGAGCTTTTCTTAGGCCCCTCATTTGGAAATCCAAGTCGCTGAGCATGACAGACCTTCTCTAAACATTGTCACATCTCTGGTGGGAAGGCAAGCCAGTGCATATTAAAGGAGCACTTCATCTAGTTTCATCAACTGGATGGGACCTAGTCATTGTCCCCTTGTCTGACTCTTGTCTGTAGGCCTACTTCCAAAGTGGACCCTCGGCTCTCTCTGCTAAGACAAGAAGTGCACTGCCTTCTCCCTGACCCTGGGTCTCTGTATATCCATCCATTGATCCTGAAGAGAAGCAGGAGAGAAGAGGAAGTGGTTTCCTAACCAACTTAAAGGGCACGAATAGGACTGTAATGCAAATAGGCACTGTCAAGCCACTCATCCTAAGATCCTGGCTACCATTTCTCTCCCTAGACTCTCAAAGAGAGAGCCACATTCTGTCACTTTGCAGCAGGGATATTCATAAAAGCCAGCGCTGTCCTCTGCCCCTGTAAGCAACCCTCCTGCATTCCTGTTTGGAGACGCTTGCCTTTGTCTCTCCGCTGGATTGAATTCAGTGGTGCCCCTTCTGCATGTGGCTGGGGTTCCAGACCCAATCACTTGTATGTGCAGCTGCAGCTTTCAGAGGCCAGAACCACAGGACCTTCTGCTCAGACTACCATCCAAAGACTCACGGTAAGTCCTGTGCTTGTGAGAGGAGACGCTTGGGAGCAGTTTTATTTGACAGGTAGCCCTTGCCCCAAAGCCATCTCAGAATTTTGGAAAGGGAAAAAAGGGAAAAGAGGCAATCCTTTTGGTGCTGCTCTGTAATTCTCTGTAAAACCCCTGTAGTCACGAGGAGCTACTGGAACGTCTCCACACAGAGGGGACTGTGTACAAACAGGTTTGACGCGGGTTAAGAACCAAAACGCAGGGAAGGTTTTTTAGACTGGCAGAAGTCTAAAATCAAGTGCCTCTTTTCAGTGGGAGAAGAGTTTCATTTGTTCAGAAATGCTTGTGTGTAAACATGAGTGCACAGGAACGTGCACACACACTCACTCACTCTGAGGTAGAAAGAACCGGCCAGCTCCAGACAAACACACACAGATTCCACAACTTTACAGAAACCTGGCACTTGTGTGAAAGGTCCTATTCCTTGCCCCAGATGGCAAGTAGGGTCCAATCGAGCTCTTTGCGACCTGGGTAGAGCCGGGGAAGTCTCCCTGCACAGGAGGAAAGAGGCGGAGGGCATCGCCATCACGCCTGGCTCACAGTTCTCAGGCCCGGCTGGCCCTGGTCACTTCCTGGAGGCCGAGCTGTGGGCACCCCGGGTGTGGCTTGTCAGAAGCCACTGGGTGCAGATGTCTTGCACGACAGCGTCCCCGCTGCTCTCGGCGGCCTGCTGCACCTGCTGGACGAGGGCCGTGGCCCGTGAGTGTTCCTGCTTCACGGCAATCAGGTAGGCGGACCGTAGTTTGCAGCATGTCAGGTAGGCCTGAACCTGGAATGGGTGTGAGACACAGCGGAGGGGAAACATCACCGACGAATCACCAGCGAACTCGCAGCGCTGCATCAGAGCTCAGGGAACTACCACTTCTCACCACCAAATCAATCATTGGGCTCTTGCCTGTTATTATGTTAGAGCCACGCTTTAAATATTCTGGACGCTAGGCTATTACACCGGGCGATTGTATAGTGTAAAAAGTTACCACAAAGAAGATAAGAATTTCAAAGAGAATAAGGCAAGCAGGAGAGCAGAGTCTGGCCTCCCTCCATTCCCCTGCAGGCCCCCCTCCTCTCCCTCCTGCACTCTCCAGCTTCCTCCTGGCTTCACTGTCCGCAAATTGTGATTTTAGTTATTTGGGTGACAATTGGGTTGATGTCTGTCTCCTTGACTAGACTTCAAGCTCCACGAAGGCAGGAATCGTGTATGCTTTTCCTATTACCCTTGTGTTCCTGGCGCCTCGCACGGGGCCTGTTTAGTAAGTATATATCCAGGGAAAGAATGAATGAACCATTATCCCTGTCCCCTACAACCGGCCACTTCTTGATTTTCCTGTTTTCAACCTGCTGAATTAAAAATTTTTTAACAGGAACTTTGGGGAAGAAACCATACACATAATTAGAAAAGGTCTAACTTCTGTTGTTTAGCTCAGAGGTGGCTCGGTTTTGTGTATGGGGGTGTCTCTCCTACCCTCTGGACACCCTTCCTCTCAAGAATCCCCAGCTTGATGGAGACGAGAACCCCATCCTTTCCTGGCTGGGAACGCTGATTGGCCAGGGTTCCAGGCCAGCCAACAGTAAGGCCCTTCTAAGCTGCCTCAGAGCTTCCTCTTAGCAGCTGCCTTTCTGCTGTGACAGTCCCTCCTCGTGGTTGGAGGGGACTCCTCTCTTCATGTTTCTATGCTCCATATTCTTTTTTGTTTTGGTCACTACGGTCCTTGTTTCCTTAGCTCAATTACAGATAATCTCGGACAGCTGGAAAATGCCTGGCATGTTCTGAGCTCACTAAAGTGATCAAGTCCTACTGTTTGGGTATTAGCTCTCACCCCGGGCCTTCAGCTCCACTTAGCACCTATGTGTGTTAAATATATAACACAAGCTGGCAGGTAGAATTCCTACCAAGAGAAGGAGGGCATTTTGCCAGGAAGGCTGGAATGGATGCTGAATGAAGCTGGTGTTTGGCAAGATTTTGTGGCCTGAGATCACTTAAGTACAGCTGCTGAAAGAAAAAAAACCCATAAAAGTAATAACAACTGTTTAGATTTTAGTGCACATCTTTTCCAGGGACAAAGCCCCTGTCCCGTTGAATGGGAGGCTCACTGAAGGCTTGGAAAAGGACCGTAGTCCGGGAATCAGGGAACCTGGGTGTCTGGCCTGGCTGTCAGGTTCTCATTTTGATTCTAGAAAAGTAATTCTCCACATTTCAGGATGTCAGAATTCCATCCTTTCCATAGGATCTCATCAGGATGTTGCAGAAATAAATGAAGCAACGTTAAGAACATGTTCTCTCTAACCTCAAATAAAAAAAATGCCCTGAAAATCTACTCCAGGGATTAGCAATATTGGCATGAAAGCAGCTCTGAGGTTGTGTAAGTATCCATTTGCCTGACACTTGTTTTGTTATGGAGCGACTCAGCTGCTGGGTCATGCCATGGCGAGTGGCCAGCGCAGTATGGCTGGGTTTCTCCAGGCCTGTCCTATGGACCTTCTTCTGGATGGCAGGTGGACCGGTCTTGTGGTTAGCCAGAAAGAGGAGCAACTGGGAATACTTTCATTCTGGCTGGCAGTCTGTGAAAGGCAATGTGAAGCGAAGGTTCACCAATTTCTTACTAAACAGGAAGAGCTCACAGGCTGCAGGAGAAAAGCCTGTTCCAGAGAATGAGCACCATAGGCATTTGTTGCCCAACGGTTGGGTGGGGTTTCTTCTTACTGTATGTTTTTTTCTTATGAGTCACTGACCCATAAGAAGAAAATCAATAGAAATTTAGAAGTTACATGCTAGCAGCAACCCCACCCCCCACTTTTTAGGAGAAAAATAATGTGTATTTCGCCTTTTAAAATCAAGAAAACAGTACTTTTCTCCCTCCAAAATAAAGAAATGCCTGCCCACTCTGAGAACACCATTCAGTCACCTACAGACAGAAGTGAGGGATTTCCAAGGACTCTGAGAGAAGACTTCCCTAGAGAATGGAGAGTTAAGATCAGCCTAGGACATGTTTGACTTGGGGATAAAGAAATGGGAAGGTAAAGGCTCCTGTGGGCAATATGCTCCCCATCTATTCCTTCCCTTCTACACCCCTATCCGGTCCTCGCTCCATCAGTGGAGATAGCAAAGAGGCTCAGATACCGTGGAAGGGTACCGCCGTGGGGAGCAAGGGATAAAGATGAGGAGCTGGAGGTCACCAGGCTCCGGAGACGATTCTGCTTACCTTGGTGTCATCACTGTGTATCGCCTGGATCAGGCCCTCCAGCTCCTGTGCAGAACAGAGACACGGCAGTCGTGAGAGGGAGAAGAGTCCCCAGCTGGGAGCTGGGCCCGATCCAGTTTTAGCTTATTCTGACTCCATCGGGGATGCCTGCCCAGCCCTGCTTTTTAAACTCAACTCCTACTATAAGAGCACCAAAGGGAACCCAATGGTAACACTAAGCTTAGAAATTGGAGAAGGAACTGCTACCACGAGGCCTGTCCTTGGCCCTCACAAATGGATGTGGCTCTGTCACCCCCAAAGATGCCGCAATTTCACAGGCCACATGCTTCAAAGGCCATCTGCAGGCCCACCTTGACCTTCTCTCCAGTCACAGAGAGAAGCTCAACTCTCTTGGTCATAGGCCTTCCAGGTGCAAAGAACATTAGAAACAGAGTGAGGGCCACGTTCTGGGTGTAGAGGTGGTCACCATGAAGTTTCTCTCCAGATTTGATCAGAGTGAGGTCATTATTACAAAGGGGTCAGAAAGATAAAGGGATCGGACAGAGTTTCAGGTACATCACGGTGAACAGAAAAATAAAGAGGGGGATGTGAAGACACCGAAACAGAGGGAAGAGCCAAGAGGTATGGGCGTGGCGCACCTGGGGTGGAATTCTCTTAAACGCTTCCAAGCAGTTGAGGAGGATGGTGTCCCCGTCACTTTTGGCTGCCATGCCTGACTCACTGACACATTTGAGCAGCTGCCGAACCTCACTGTATTTCTCCCTTTCCACCAACTGCCGAGCCGCTCTGCAGTAGGTTGCAGCAGCATCCAGCTGGAAATCCTAGAACAGAACATGGAATGATGGGCTTAGGATGGCGGGGGCATTCACGGAGGGGAGAGGGGCAACATTCAAAAAGCTCCCACTGTGCTTGGTGTGGATAAGCCACATTTATTGTAGTCATAATAGAAAACGCACATGTAACAAATAAAGAAAAAAACAAGCAAAGAGTTAGTTCCTCTTGTAGAGTTAGGCAGACACTTAGGAAGCAACCATAAAAATCGTAACCTGAATATCTAAACTGGTGCATCTCACCTGGCTGCTGTGTCACTTTCTGAAAATTTTCTAATCAAATTCCCAAGACTAATTCATTCTCTAACAAGTCAAATTTTTTCTTGAGAAGTGGATGTTGGGGCTGGCATTTCCTGCCCTGGATACTTGGTGCTCTGCTAAGGGGTGCCTTAGTTTTTGGCAATAGACCAATTCACCAAATACTGATTTGCTGGCAACTACCAGGTAAACACTTTAAGCCTGGTCTTGGACAATCCTTGCCACAGGGTCTGGAAGGAGCTGCTGCTCTGCCTGACCATCAGAAGTATCTATGTGTGGAGAGCTTTGTCCACCACTGAAAATGGGTGAAAGACATACATCTGATGGATTGTTCGTGAAGTCACTGATCCTTGAGACACCATAATGCTTAAGTGTAAGACCCTGCCTGCCCGGAGTGATGGTCCTCAGGGTGTGTGTGTGTAACTGTGTGGTGGGAGGTGGTCTGAAGAGACTGCTCCTCGTGGTTTCAGCACCCTTCTCCAGCCTCTGCTCCGGTGCCATAGCCACACCTGCATCCTCTTACCAAAGCAACAGAAAATGTACTCCTCGAGCCAGCTCAGGGCAGACGGAGGGTGGAGGGGCAGCCCTTGCTGCCAGGGGCCCCTCCTGCCCAACAGAAACCACCTTCCCCCAGTTGGCCGCCTCCCCTAGCCACGCTCTCCTGTGAGGGTAAGCAGAGGCTCTGCGGGAAACAGTTGTGAGCAACTGTCCTAAACCTGGTTTTAGGTATTTACGTGATAGCTTTTGATGAATTGCCATCGGTTACTTGGCTTTTGGCAAAGTGGCCTGGAGTCTTGAATTTCACACAGTTGTATAACAGCCACCTCCTTGATTTCATCCTTGAGGTACATGTAAGTCTGCTTTTCTTAGGATAAAAATGTTCTGAAGGGGCCAGCCCTGTGGTTCAGGAGGTTAGAGCTCTGTGCTCCTAACTCTGACGGCTGCCGGTTTGATTCCCACATGGGCCAGTGGGCTCTCAACCACAAGGTTGCCAGTTCAATTCCTTGAGTCCCACAAGGGATGGTGGGCTCTGCCCCCTGCAACTAAGATTGAACACGGCACCTTGAGCTGAGCTGCCTCCCAGATGGCTCAGTTGGTTAGAGCGCATCCCCTCAACCACAAGGTTGCCAGTTCAATTCCTCGACTCCCGCAAGGGATGATGGGCAGCGTCCCCTGCAACTAAAATTGAACACAGCACCTTGAGCTGAGCTGCCGCTGACATCCTGGATGGCTCAGTTGGTTGGAGCGCATCCTCTCAACCACAAGGTTGCCCATTCGACTCCCGCAAGGGATGGTGGGCTGTGCCCCCTGCAACTAGCAAAGCAACTGGACCTGGAGCTGAGCTGAGCCCTCCACAACTAAGACTGAAAGGACAACAACTTGACTTGGAAAAAATCCTGGAAGTACCACTGTTCCCCAATAAAGTCCTGTTCTCCTTCCCCAATAAAATCTTTAAAAAAAAAAATGTTCTGAAGAATAATCTCTCACGGGACTGTGGCCAGGTGCTAAGGCCCTCAGCATAATCTAGAGCAATTCAAGTTGTACCTGCAGAACACGGAACGCAATTCCAAAACCATCTTCTACATTTTTCCCTCCAAGCATGACCTGAAAAGGAGAGGGAAACGTGCGTAGTGAAGCAGTAATTAATGGAGTAGCCCCTTAACTAAAAATGAGGGCCCCCATCTATTCAACAAATATTTGTTGAAACTCTACTAAGTGCCAGGCACTAGGGATAGTAGGGTTATCAAAATGGACTTGCTCTCCAGCCTTCTGTGGCTGACATTCTAGTGGGCAGGCAGCCATCAAACAAACAACTGAAATAATAACTAGATGATTACAACTGTGGTAAGGGTTCTGAAAGAGAAGAACAGACTGCCAGAGTCTGAAACATCATACATACCTTGCAGGCAACATCCATTTTCATGTGGTTGTTTCCAAACAGGGTTGGCAGAGGCAAGGTGGTGATTTGCGAGGTCCCAGCACTTTCACACCGATGTAAGAATCTAGTCACTTCCATCTGCAGCTGAAGTGTGTTCATGTGCCTATGGTGACAGGAGACGCACGGTCTAACCTCATGAGGGGCTTCAGGAATGACAGGAGTAGGGCTGGGTGACTGAGGAATCATAATAAGATGGCAATGGAAAAGGCAGAAGAAATGATGTGGAAAGAAAAGAGATCAAAATACCTGCTGAGCAGTTATGACAAGACAAAAACGGGTGGTTTAGAGCCCTGTACAGACTCACAATAGTTCAGGGCTTTGTGGAACCGGTTGAGATCCAGGCCTTGAATCACTTTTTACAGAGCATCTATGTGCTGCTAACAGTAGAGGTCAAGAGAGACATGCACCCTGCCCTCAGAGTTCATAGGCGGAGGAGAGGTGAACAATGAACAAACACATAAATATCTAGCGACGGGGTCTATGAAGGCAATAAAATGTTAGTGGTGGGGCATTTACTTTAGATGTTGTGCTCTAAGCAGAGGGAGCAGTGAGCATAAAGGCTGGGAGAAGGGAAAGACTTGGTGTGTTGAGGAACCCTGGGAGGCCACTGTGACCTATGCTCAGCAAGGAAGAAGAGAGTAGCTGGGAGATAAGATGGAGACACAGGCAGGGGGCCACATCACACAGGACCTCTTCTGCAAAGGATTCGGAGTTTAGTGTAATTGTAACATCCCCCGACTCTGCTCTTCTCCTACTAGCTCCTCTGGAGGCTTTCCAACCTTGCACCGGACACTGTTGTGGAATAATCCCTTATTTATTTATTTATTGAGTGTTCAAAAAAACTTTTTCATTTTTCAATTACACTTGACAATAAACCTTATTTCATAGTAGTTTTAGGTGTATAGCCTCGTGGTTAGACATTTATATAATTTATGACATGATCCCCCTGACTAGTCTAGTACCCATCTGGCACTACACATAGTGTTTACAATATATTGACTATATTCCCTATGCTGTACTTTTATATCTCTGTGATTAATTTGGAACTGCCAATTTGTACTTCTTAATCCCTTCACCTTTTTCATCCAGTCCCCCAACCCCCTTCCCATCTGGCAACCATCAGTTTGTTCTCTGTATGAGTCTGTTTCTGTTTTGTTTGTTCGTTTATTCTGTTCTTTAGATTCCACATGTAAATGAGATCATATGGCATTTGTCTTTCTCTGTCTTATTTCTGACTTATTTCGCTCAGCATAATATCCTCTAGGTCCATCCATGTTGTCACAAATGATAAGATCTCATTCTTTTTTTATGGCCGAGTAATAAGGAAAAATTCCTTTTAGATGTGTGGTTCCCTGCCCCCTCCGCCCCCTCTCCCCCATCCCCTAAGGGTTTAGGGATGGGCAAGGGCAGCTTCATCACCAACAGACACTTCGTTCTAGCCTTTCTGCGCCACCCTACTTGTTCCCTGAACCCGAGCTACCTTGACACATCAGCTGCAGTCATCTTCTTTCGGAAGAAGGCGGTTTTCTTCCTTTTAGAGCTGCGGGACGTTTCCTGGAGGTAGGTCTTCAGGTGGTCTTTGGCCTTAAGCAGCCACGACAGCTTCTCTCCCAGTTCCGTATATGTTTTTGCTTTGTGACTGAAGAACCGAATACAGGTCATGGCAGCCCGGACTTGGTCCTAGAAGAGAAAAACTAAAGTTTAGGTCAAAGGAGGTCAGGGATATCGCAGGGTGGGGGTGTGAGGGGAATTCTGATCTGATTCCCACCCATGAGCAGGGTTGCCGGCACCCATTCACATCACCAGCTGTAGTGGGACTTTGTATCAGACACTCCCAGGCCCAATAGATCCTACAGTGAACTGACTGGCTGAGCTCCTGGGTAGAACATTCTTCTACCACAGAAGAGATCTTAGAAAGGATACTTGTTATTCTCTGTTCCACTTGTCTTCCCTCTTATTTGGCACTGAATACGTAATTCCATTTCTCTGTGATTTAGTACTGGCAACCCTCAGACAGACTGGAAGAAATTTGTTCTCTCTCCCTTCATGCATCTTTTCTAAAAACACCTATTTCTCCATCGTTCCTTATG
This sequence comes from Rhinolophus hipposideros, assembly GCF_964194185.1. NCBI lineage: Eukaryota > Metazoa > Chordata > Mammalia > Chiroptera > Rhinolophidae > Rhinolophus > Rhinolophus hipposideros. The sequence continues at coordinate 73,507,166 of NC_138051.1, forward strand.
AATTCTGCATTGATGACTCACGTTTACCTTAAAACTACCACCTACCCCTTTACCTTTACATTTCTTGAATTCTGAAGAATGCCATTACTGACAAGATTACAGTTTGCCTCTTTAGGATGAGGATGGAGATCCTAATATTCCTTAACAATGCGAGATAGCAACATGGATTTGTTCTAGCATTAGCCACATAGCAAGGCCAGGGGAAGAATGACAAGTCTTTGTTTCCTCATCTTATACATGGTAGGGCGTCAGCGACAGAGACAGAAGGTAGGCTGGGGCTGCTCTTACCTTCATAAACTGCTGCAGCTCATACAGAATGTGGTAGTAGTTTTTTTTCTGTAAATGTTGGCAGGCAGCAAGCAAGTACTCTCCCCAGCTCTCCAAGCTTGGATCGATGGATTCTAACAAGTTTTCCAAAACGTGTAGCTTTCCACTTTTATAGCTTGGCTGGAAAATGCCTTCTATGAAGACTTCTGGAGGACTCTCCTAGAGCAGGGTAAAGCAGCAAGTCAGAAGTCTTGAGCCTGGGTCTCACACTGTCTGGGATCCAGTCTGAATTTCCTTCAGCATCCTCCTAGAGTGGTGCTTCTTAACCTTTGAGTGTCACAGGTGCCTTTGAAAATCCCACTCTCGTGACTGCTCCACTCTCTCCTTCCCTCTATAGAAAGATCCTCGGCAGAGTTATCTACGCTCATTGTTTCCTATTTATGTCCCGTGATTTTTCTCTTGAACCCATTCTTATCTAGCTTTCACACCCACAACCCCATTGAAACTGTCCCTTAGGTCACCAATGATCTGTAAAATATTAATTCTAAAAGTTAATTCTTGGTTCTTGTTTTCCACCTGATCTATCAATAGCTTTTGATACAGCCATGACTTCCTCCTCCTTGAAATATTTTATTTGGCTCCAGGACGCCACCCTCTACAGGTTTTCTTTTACTTCTCTAGCTACTTTTGCAATCTCCTTTGCTGATTCTCCTAATCTCTCCAGGCCTTAGGAGGAACCTGCTCTCCTTTCTATCTATAATCACTCTTTTGGTGATTTCATATAGACTCATTGCTTTAAATAGTATCTATTTGCTGACTATGTCTAAATCCCTATTTCTAGCCTGATCATTCCTTCCAAACTCCAGAACTGTATATCCAACTGCCTATCCAACATGTCCTCTTGGGTACCTAGGAAACCTGCTACATCTAAAACTGTGCTCGTGATTGTTCCTACTCAATATGCTCTTTCTGCAGTCTTCCCATTCTCAGACGACAATTTCATTCTTCTAGCTGTTCAGGTCAAAAACCTCAGTCATCTCTCTCTCCTTCACACCCCAACATCACGTTCATCAGCAAATTCTACTGGCTCTGCTATCAAAACACACACAGCACCTATATGTCTGACCACTTCTCACCACCTTCACTGTATCACCCTGGCCCAAGCCATCATCACCACTTGCTTGGATTATTGCAATAGCTTCTCTCATGTCTCCCGTTTTCCATTCCTGCCTCTTTTTTCCTAATGTCACCAATTTAACCCGAGTAATTCTGCAAAATGTCACATGACTCCTCTGCTCAGAATCTTCCCATGGTTCTCCCCCTCACTCAGCACAAAGCCCAAGGCCTCACAATGCTTACCAGGTCCTCCCTGTATGATCTGGCCCGTTACCTTTCTGACCTCATTTGCTACTCCCTGTCCCCAGCTCACTTGGCTCTCGCCACCCTGAACTTTTGCACTCGCTATTCTCTCTGCCTGGACTGTACTTCATCCACAGTCTGCAGGGCTCATTACTGCCTCCTTTAGGCCTTTACTCCGATGTCATCTTCCCTGGGTATCCTATCTAAAAGTGCACAAGCCACCCCTTCCCCCGACCCTGCTTTATTTTTCTTATTATATTTACTACCTACGCTACATATTTCATTTACCTGGTTTATTGTGTCTCTCCATATTGTAACGTAAGTTTTATGAGGGCAGATATTTTTGTCTGTTTTTTTCACTGCTGTATCTTTAGCGTCTAGAATAGTCCTTGGCTATTTAATAAATATTTTTTAGATGAATGAATAAATGATAAACATTATGGAATTCCTTAGGAAAGTGCACACATATATTAATTCCCTTACTGCTGAAGCTCATCTGAGGTTCTGAGACCTTAAGTTATAAACCCCTATTCCATCGTCATAGAAAAGAAAACCATTTTGGCATTTCGATTTTAGATTAGGAGTAACTAATGGAGAGTAAAGGGTGGCTATAAACTCGTGATAGTAGAGCCATGCCAGCCTAATACCACTGGGCACGAGCTGTTTAGAAGTGGAGAGGATCTGAGCTTTGAGAACATCCACAGGGGGTGGGCGCTCCTTTCCTGATCCTGGCTCTTCCTAACTGAGAACCCCAGACCTAACCTAAATGTTGTAGGCTGACTTTAAGAAGCAGGCGCATCAGCTCCATAGGAAAGGTGGCTTTCTTAAGAACTTCCATTTCATCCATTCAGCTATCCATTCATTCATTCATAACTGGCACTAGGTCAGGTGCTTGAAGACACAGATGAGTAAAATATGGGCCTTCTCAGTCCAGACGGAAAGACAAAACCGTAAACAAATAGCTGCGATCCAGTGGGGTAAATACAGCAACAGACTATGTCCTAGGTATAATGGTGGTATACAGGTAGAGGTGATTAATGTTGCTTGCATGTTCTGTGAAAGCTCAATAAAGGGTGTCTGAAAGAATACAAAGAGTTTTCCAAGAAAACAAGGAGGGGCAGGGCATTCTACGTAGGGAAAATAGCACATGCAGACTCATGGAGGTAAGAAAGCACATGAGAATTGGGAAATTTAAGTAATTTGATAAATCTGGAAGGTGGGGTATAAGTAGGATTTGTGGTGAAAATAAACTGGAAAAATAAAGGAGCCTGATCCTGGTGGATCCTGCAGGCATGCTAAGGCCTTTGGACTTCATGGGGAGCCACTGAATGCCTATTAAAGAGGGAAATAGCATGAATGATGAATAACATAAATAACACTTATATATGTTCTAGAAAGCTCACTCTGGGGTGGAGTGCTAGGTAATGGAGTGAAAGGATAAGGAATACACTAGAAACACACATATTCCATGCTCTAGGCATTGTCATAGTTTTCATAATTTTTTTTCTCTTTTTCCTCTTTTTTTCTGTTGCTCCCTACCTGCTTGAGAATTAAGGCAAATATTTCAGTGGAAGTGTAATCGTGATTACAGGAGACAAAAAGAAGGCTTCTATTCTAGCTCTGACAAATGTAAAACGGGTAATGCTGTCATCAGCTTATAAGATAAGTAAGTAAGCAGCTTAACTTTCTAGACTAGTCATTAGTTAGAATAAACAGGACTGGGTAATTTCCAGTCTCAATTTGTGCTTGGGAGAAGCAGGTTTACCTCAAAACTCATTTGGAAACTGAAGAAAAGTAAAAGTTAGCAATTAAACTCCCAATAATATAACTTTCATATTATCCTTGAGACGTGGTGAGTAGCTAAGGCATAATTAGTAGCTAAGGCAGCAGTGAAAACATTTCCCTTTCGCTGTCCTGTATGGCTATGGTTATTATGACATTGTGAACTATTGATTTCACGTGCAGCAATCCTACAAGATAGGTCTATTTGCAAACTTCCATTGGCTTCCATTTTGAATTAGGGCGGCAGACTGAAATTAAAGTATACCTTGAGATCTTTTAATTTTATGTGAAATTTGGTACAAATCAGCCAATTCCTTATAAAGTTTTCATGTAACAGTCAGATAAAAAAGGGAATACCAAAGGGTCATGATGAAACAGAGTCCTGATGTCGCCTAACAACAGCTCCAAAGAAATAATACAATTCAGTGGTGACTTTATCTCCTGTGGGAGGAGGGCAGAGGACACGAGAGGGTAAAAAAGGAGAGCACACTCTCCTTCCACGAGATATCTGGAGACCAAATACAAGATTTGTACCATGGGTGCTTTCTGGGCCTTGTGGTAACAACTCCGAATGGATGAACAGTTGGGTCGGCAACGGGACACAGTCCCAGGGTAGGTGGGAGGAATGTGGAAGCAGAGACAGGCTAAGCAATTTGCCTAAGGTCAACTCACTTATATCAAACATCTTATTCCAGAGATCATGCTCTCAATTATTATTTGATTCTGCTGTGTTTTGGGAAAAGCAATGAAATCTGTCACTGCCAGTCAGAAGGGCAATTTGAGATCCAAGGTAAAGACCTGTTACACACTCATCAAATAATAATTTGTGTAGACAGAATTTTCCATTTGACCTGGCTCTGTCAGAGGTGATCTCACAGCTCCACACTGGGTTACGTTTAAGGGCATCATCACCCCCCTGAGAGCTGAGAAGCAGGTGGTGCCCTTAGAGAGCTATGTCTGCGTGGCCCACCTTGTTGAGGAGGTGCAGCAGGGCTTCCCGCAGGCAGTTGTGCCTCACATAGAAGCTGATGAGGGCCAGGTTGGTGCTATAGTTATGCAGGTAGAAGAGGCATTCTTGGTAGTAGGTGTTGTTCATGATCTTCCCTTCAGGAATCACCGCCAGAGAGAGGCTCTGGGTCCGAAGGGTAGCTTCCAGTTCTTTCAAGGTGGCCAAGTAATCATCATCTTGCTGACAGGAAGGGAGAGAATGGGAAGAAAAAATGGAACTCAGTAAGTTCTTTGAAACTACTGTTTTCAAAGAATATTTAACAATGTAGAAAAATGCTCAGAATATAATTTTAAGAGAAGAAAAACAGGCAGGATAGAAAACTCTATATATTATAATGCTGTATAACACCAATTTCATTCAGAAACATAACAGAACATTCGCTAAAATCTAAACGCTATGTAAGTCTGGGTACGAGATTATATGTGATTTTTATCACTTAAAAAACAGTTTTCTACAGTTTGTTTAAAAAAATTGACCGTATTACTTATCTAACCATATATAGTTATTTATCTAACTATATGTAATGGAAAGAACAAAATCCAGCCTTGGCAGCTCTGAGCCTGGACGGCCACTGTCAGCTGACTGGAAGCTAATCCTTTCCGCAGGTCATTACTGCTCCTAGGTCCCTCACTCTGAGCTGACCCTCTGCCTGCTGTGCTCTTACCAAGGATAGGAGTGGCTTCACCATGGACTCGAGATACTCAACCACATCCTGTACCAGTCTTGAGCCATGACTCAGCTGATTGAGGTCAAAAGGAGGCTTCAGACAGCGACTGAACTTCTCCCGTGCAGCAGTGAGGTTCCCAGCTTTGAGGCAAGCCATGCCCCAAGCATGCCATGCACCACTGGTATCAAGTCCAGTCTTTGTGGAGACCTGGAGGAAAAATCGCTCCTTTTAGTGAGAGGTCCCTACATCAAGGCCTGAGAGTCCCCAAGACCTATTCTATTCCCTTGTTGCCAATCATCTCCCCCATCCCCCACCACTCACATTTGCCATCACTCCCACACTGGCAAACTGGTCATGCCCTAGACACTTCCCAATGGCTAAGGATAACTGAGAGATGACAATACCTGTTGGCAAGGCCAGGCAAAGGCAACTCATTACAGTGGGGTGGAAGTCAGCTTTTTCTTTGTCTCACCTCAACGCCCAGTTGGTAGTACTCAGCTTCCAAAAGCTGGTTCCTTAGCCTGGTGACTGCAGCTGGCTGCAAGATCTGATCCAGAGATGGCACGTGGCGATAGGCAGCAGCAACTAAAATATTCAGTACATCTACCTTGCTGATGTAGCTACAGGGAGGAAAAGGGCAAGGCAATGAGGCTCAACAGTCTTACTAAGAATAGTTGATGCTTAAAGGTTTTCTATTTCATTTCCAATGTGAAATGTGATAATGAGAACTGAGAGGTACATAGACACTATGAGAGAAGGCTCTGGAATCTGACGCTCCAAATCCCGATGCCATCACTTAGCAGTTCTATGATCTCTGGCAAGTTAGTTAACCTTCCTTTGCCTCAATGTACTCATCTGCAAAATGAATACAAAAGGAAATAACCCAAATAAAAGGGCTTAGGATAGTGTCTGGAACTTTGTAGGTACTCATTAAATGTTAGATATTAACATGCAGAATAGAGACACTCAGGTCCTCTATTTGAGTCAAAGCCTCTAGTTGAATGTTGAAGGCTCACAAGTTACCCGTCTACCTTTTGGTCCTTTTGAACCCTGCTTGCCTGGGGGAGAGCTTGTATTGGTGACCTGCACTTCTGGTCAGTGTACAGGGCACATCACCACCATTCCCTGCAGGTGCTGCCGTGCAGGGGCACCCTGGTCCCTCACTTAGCTTCTAGTCTCCTGGACTTGACATCTTTGCCCTGGGCTAAGGGTGGACTCTCATTACAGCCTACTGGGACTGCTACCTTTGATCTATTCTTGACATCGGATGATTGCAAAAACCTCATAATGGCAGAGAGCCCAGAGAGCTGGATCATTCTGCCTAGTGCTGCCCGAAACAGGCCTCCACTCAAGGTTCTTAAATCTTATATCATAATTCTAGCAATAAATAAATAAATAAATAAATAAATAAATAAATAAATAAATAATTCTAGCAAAAACCTCTGAGGGTCCTGACTTGTCCACTGATGTCCCTGAAAAAGGGATTCAGGACATCAGTGATTCTCACGCTAGTGGGGGTGGGGTAGAAGAGCAGAGTGTGTAAAAGCACATTTGGTATCATAACGTATTGTACATTTGTAATAGATGGTGTGAGCCTTGTTTTTAAACATTTACTTACGTATTTAAATGTCTATCAGAAGGAAGTATGAGATGAAAACAGTAGAAAAATACGCTGCAAAGTGGGAGTGCAAACACACACGACAGATGAGTCCACTGCCACCAGCAAACAGACACAATGGTAGGGATTCTGCAGAGTGGGTGTATCTGAATCCGGGGTGGGGAAGAACGAGGGTGTAATTTGAAGCCACTGTTAAAGCCCAAGGCACCTGGGGTGGGTAAGAATCCTACTGAAGACAGGACTCCCTTCATTTCTGCTGCCTCAGCCTAAAGCAGGTAGTTCCTCCATCTAAGAGGTCTGACGATTAAGTTTGCGAACGTGTTGCAATGATGTTGCTAACCTTTTTTTTGATATCAGAGGGATTATTCATTATGAATTTTTACCAACTAAACAAACAGTAAACCAAGTTTACTGTTTGGAAGTGCTGAAAAGGCTGCGTGAAAAAGTTAGACGACCTGAACTTTTCGCCAACAATTCATGGCTCTTGCATCACGACAATGCACCAGCTCAATGGCACTGTGTGTGATGGAGTTTTTAGCCAGTAAACAAATAACTGTATTGGAACACCCTCCCTACTCACCTGACCTGGCCCCCAGTGACTTCTTTCTTTACCCGAAGATAAATGAAATATTGAAAAGAAGACATTTTGATGACATTCAGGACATCAAGGGTAATACGATGACATCACAGCTCTGATGGCTATTCCAGAAAAAGAGTTCCAAAATTGCTTTGAAGGGTGGACTAGGCACTGGCATCGGTGCACAGCTTCCCAAGGGGAGGACTTCGAAGGTGACCGTAGTGATGTTCAGTAGTGAGGTATGGAGCACTTTTTCTAGGATGAGTTTGTGAACTTAATTGTCCGACAGCGTATATTTGAAGGAAGCGTAGGGTGTGATGTTAAATTTGTTCTACCCACCCCTCCAATCTCAGTGTCTTTTTCTTTTAATAAAACTTTATCTCATTTACATTACTGAAATTTGACATATTTTTACTTTTGCCTTAAATTGTACCTTCTGCTAAATGGAGGGGTTTCTGTTCTTTTCCCCTCATCTTCTCCATTTCTGGAAAATTGGTAGGTTTCTAGCTCTTTTCATGGTTGTTTTAAAAACTTTACTTCACATATGCTACATCTATTTCTTCATTTATAAACTTGAAATATGATGTAGACTCTGCTGTTGCTTCTTGATATAATTCCTTTATATTTCCTTCCATTTTCTGTCCTACCACCTCTGTCTTTCTCAACCTTCTGGTTTTTGTTAATAAAAATAAGAAAACTAACATTTTTGGAGTATACAGGCTCAGTTCATAGCCCTTTACATGGATGCTGTCATTTTATCGTCATAACAGCCCCACGAGATAAGTATTATCTATTATTACTGAGGCCCAGAGTAGTTAACAGAGTTGGCCAAGGTCACAGAGCTAGGACGTGGTAAAGGTGAGATTCACTGCACTCTCTGCTATCTGATGAGTCTCTAGGCAAGTACGCTGAGCAAGTGCCTGAGCTACTTACACTTCAAAGAAAATTACACTCTCTACACCCAAATCTGGCTAGGACTGAGTGCTGGGAGTACAAGCGAGTCACACATCTGGGTGGATAAGCTAGGAATTGGGAGTTTTCATTGTTAAGTTAATGAATGGAGGCAGAGCAAGTTGTGCAGGGACCTGAAGCCTAATCACATCTTTTCTAAAGATACTTCTACTTTATGACTCAGACGCCTACCTGTGACACAGGGATATGCCAGTCTCCAACATAATTTATAGAGCTGTTACCCAGAACTCCCTGAGGCCACAGTTTGAATTTGGTCAAGACTGGGGTCGAGTTTTGGTCAAGGCTAAGCAATGGAAATTCAGGGAAGACACTTCTTTAAAAATCAGAAAGTTTTACAGAGATGAAAGGTGCTCCCTTAAATTGATTTTAATTACAGACTAACCAGAGTCTTTACTTTCTCTCTGACTGGGTGTAGCTAGAGAACACTGCTTTGAGGACCCACTCAGGGAAAGCGAAGGATACAGGCTGTCAAAGGAATGTGAGGAAGACCACTTGTGAGCTGGTAACAGAATTAAAGTAACTTCAAACTGAAATGCAAACATTTCAGTGTATCTTATCAGAGAGGATGGTGAGGTGAAAACTCATCGTGGGGTCAGAAAAAGAAGCTGGATAGAAATGACTGCCATGGACCAGACCAGAGGCTCATTCCCATTTACCTGTCACAAAGAGCCAGGTCCTGGCTCTGGCCGGCTTTGACAAACATCATCTTGGCACTGAAGAGCAGCTGCTTCATGATGTCTGTGAGCAGCCCTGCATCCACCTCTGGGTTGCTGAGGCCCTGGGACAGCCTGCAGCAGTGTTCAATCAGCTGGTGGCCACAGGCAGTGCTGTCACGATGCAGGCTGAGGATGGCAATGCACAGGGAGGCGCTGGGGGCCTGGCGGGGGGAGGACGAGAGAAACACACCGTGAGCTCATGCACCAAATGCAGTGGAGTGGCGGAAATTATTCTTCCTACTTCACAAAGCTTGGAAAACACTGGAGGAAGGAGCCAAAATTCCACAGCAAAGCAGAAGTGGAGCTAAGCAAGTTTCAGACGCTCCAAGTAGCACTGTCAAAGCCCTGGCAGCTAGGCTTTATCATCTTACTAGGATGAGGGGAACTGTGTTCATGTGCTGCCTACTTGTCTGCTTCTTGTGGATGTCCACAAACCCCCTGCTTTTCCCAGCCTACTGTCCCATTAACACACGTCCTCCTTGTCGCTGGCTTGGACTATGACAGTCACCTTGCTTGACTGACCACCTGGAGACGTCTCTGCTTCAAGCCACTGGACACACTGCTGCTACATCAATATTCTAATAGCACATTCCAGAACCTTTCATGGTCCCTGATGCCTACCAAGTACACATTCCTTACTTTTGAATTCAGGTCCCTAAACATAAATAGCCCATTTCAATCCTACCTTATATGACCTCCCTACTAACACCCTATCCCCCCAAATTAAAGCATTTCTCGTTCCCCATCACGTGCTACAATTTGACACTGTGCCTTTGCTCAGATGTTTTAGTTTTGCCCCCTTTGTTCTTCCCCTATCCACATTCCCCTCACAACACCCAAATTTCTGCTTGGCAAACTCCTACCACTCTTCCAAGGCTCATCTTAAATGCTTCCTCTTTCACGAAGCTTCTCCTGATCTCCTCTTGTGCATTTCCTACGTTGCTCCTCATTTTCTGCCTTACCTGGTTTATTTGTCTAAGCTCTTATGTTATTACACTGGAAGCAAGTGAAGGCCAGGCTGTATTCATCTATCTCTGCATTTCCTGCTATTCTACTACTACACATCATAAAGCAACTCAAATGGTCATTGAATTTTTCTTTTTTAACCCCCCTCTCCTACCTTCCCCCCTGCCGCCAACTCCCAGTCAAGCCGTTGTTCTCAGTCTATCAGTCTAGTTGTAGAGGACGCAGCTCACTGGCCCATGCTGGTCCTATGAGCCTTGCGCTCTACCTAGCTAAGCCCGTCGGTCCCTGGCTGTGGGCCGCTCACAGCAGCTCATGCCAGCTGCTCACGGCAGCCCAGCTCCAGGTCTAGCCCTTGTTCACAATCTTAGCTGTAGAGGGCACAGCTCACTGGCCCATGTGGGAATCGAACCAGTGACCTGGGTGTTAGGAGCACAGTGCTCCAACCACCTGAGCCGCCCGGCCACCCCAAGGTCATTGAATTTTATTACTATTACCTGCTCATAGTAAAATTCATTCCGCACCAGCTCATTTTCCTCCTCATCCAGGTCTAAAATCCATTCCACCTCAGCTGCTTTGGGGACTTTCACCACAGCTGAGAACGGACGGCTTTCATTCTTGGAGCTGTCCGGTGCTGAGAAGAGAAAGGCCATTCACGTGTCAGTCACCGGCCGGCAGTCCAGTCTTGCCCAGTCCTGTGAGCTGGTGTGCAGGCAGATCCTTGCTCTTTTTCTCGCCTTGGTCGTTTTTATTTCCTTTAGGAGGCCTCATTAAAGCAACTCAAACTTGCTTCCCCAGGGAAGACCTGGGATGAGCGTTAGTGTTTGCCATACAACCCTGAAAGGTACATGCTTCTCAACTGGAGCGCTGAGCCACTGGCTACTCTAAAACTAACCTGCTGTGGAAGGATATAGGCCAAACTATTCATAGTGATTACCTAGGGGGCAGGAGTAGCATTGGGAGGTAGGATGATAGTGAAAGGGAACCTAGGGATAAAAATAAAATAAAAAATAGAATAGAAGAGAAGAGGATAGGATAAAATAATCTACTAAAAGTTGAGGACCAAAGTCTTTGGTTGCTGGCCTTCTCAGTGGTGGAAGCTAGTGGGCCAGTATGCTAGGTTAATTTGAAGATGAACTTTAAGGGGAACAGCTTGATAGAAATGCCAAGAATTTTCTTTGGCCAACAAGTGAGACTGAATTGCCATGAAGGATATCAGTTGTAGGTGATGCTGAAGGAAATGCCAACCTGAGCATATAAACAAAGAGTCACAGGGAATGTGATTCAGCCTCACCTTCTGGTTGTCCTCGATGCACTTCCGGCACACTGGAAACAAAGAAAGAAAAAATGATGTGCCCGACTCTCTCCTCCTCTTATGTTTTGAGCTTGGTGTGTACCACTGACATTTACTCTGTACCCAAGTGAGGGATCAGGGAATTATTCAAAACTTTACTCTCCCTCACTTGTCAATCAGTTACCATTTCATGTCCATTCCATCTCCTAAATACCTCTTTAAATGTTCCCATTTCCCTCTACACCTTTGCCTCAGAGAGAGCTCTCATCATTTACTCCTAGAGCCTTTGCAATAGTTTCCCAACTGGTCTCCTTGACTCTGTCAACTTATTCTGCACTTTGTAGCTACAGCAAGCTTTCAAAAATGCAAATCTGGTCACATTATGCTTCTGATTAAAATTGTTTGGTAGCTCCTCAGGGTAACAATGTTCCACATTTGCAGTTTAGTAGACAAAGCCCCTTGTGGCCGGACCTGGCTACTTCTTGAGACCATCTCCTGCCACCATGACCTGCGCTCAACCCATAAAAATTCTCCCCACTCTGCCACTGGTCATGGTCAACTTAAATTGGCACCACCAAGCGCTAAGTCTTGGTGCCACAAGCTAGAGCCCAAGTCCTGAGTCCTAAGTAACACCCTACACGAGAAGCCGGCTGGTCAACCCCAACCCATGCCTTTGTGTCATTGCCTAAGTCCCCCCGGCTCGGCTGCCAGCCTCTAAGCCCACGGTACACCGGCAAGAACCTTAGTCCATCACCTACCTATTTACACTTCCTCAAATGACCCATACTTTCTCCCACACTTACCTTTGCAGTTGCTCCTCCCGCTTCTGGGCATGGTCTGTTTCTTCTTTTCCTACTCACTTCTCATACTCTTTAAGGCTCAGACCAGGTGCCATACCTCTAGGAAACCCTCCTGACCTACTTATCCAATGACTTTGTGGTCTGTTTGTTGGCTGTCTGCCAACCAAAATGGGGGCTCCTTGAGAGCAAAGCGATTATTGCTGAGTGATTGCTGAATGAAAGAATCCCCATCGATACTTACTGCTCACGTCAAATCTCAGCAGTACAGTAGATGGGTAATTGCCCTGGCCCCACCCTGCAGGAGGCAGTGGTATGCCGGGGTCACAGAAACGATAGTATAAGCATGGCATGTCTGCCTTCCAATAAAATGATTGGTAAAATTCCAATCATCATGGTAATTTAGGATCAAAAAAATGTTCATTTTAAAACAAACACAAAAGCGCTATTATATTATTGAGCAGAATGTAGAATCTATTTAAGTCTGTAAGTAAAACATGAAGAATTCAAAGTAATTTTGCTTTTGGATACTTGCTTTGACTCATATGCTCTAAGAGTCTTAGTTTCACCCTCCTTTGCTGCTAGAAGTAGTGCGAAAAAATTGGGCAATAATGAGTCAGCACACATAGTCCTGATCTGTCTTGCCAGAGGTATGAGGAGTTTCTGAAATTTGTCACCAGTTGAACTGTGTGAAGGAAAGTATAGGATGAGTGGAAAGGCTCTTCTAATTGTGGATAATAAGCCAGGACGACAAGCTAGATTAGAGTTGATGAAAATGATGTCCAAACATCCAGTAGGTCTGAACATGTCCCTGTGAGTTCAGCTGAGACCAACTGGAACAAGAGTGACTGAAAAACAGGTGAGGACGTTAGCGAACTACAATCAACGACCTCAGTCAGTGGGTGGGCTGAAGAACCAAACGTCCTCATCGCAGAGAGAACATCATGTAAGAGCTTTGAACTTGGCTTCCTCTTACAACTACTTCCTTTCTTAGAATTTTCTCTGACTAACGTGAAACATGTTACTGCAGAGTTAATGACATTTCTGTGTGAATGTTGTTAAAATTTTCTGTAATTGTTCCAAATTGGAGATGCTATCCACATGCGTGTAAAGACCTGGGGGAGGGTGCAGTGTTCAGTAACAATCGCAGACCCGCTAGAAGACACTTACTCTTTGTTGAAGTAACTATAGCACTGGTCACACACACGAGTAGGGTTCTCTCTGCAGCCTTCCACAACCATTTTCTTAGTGGAGCAGGAACTGCACACTAGCCGGCCACAGCGGCGACAATGATGACGTCTGTTAAACTGAGGAGTGTCATCGGGAAGAGAAGGAAGGGAGAGGAAGAGAAGGTGACATTGTGAGAACTGTGAGGATAACTGTTAACCCATTTATCCTTGGTATTAGTCTCTGGGACATATTAAGAATACCAGATGCTTGGCTCTCCACTGAGAAAGATTACACTAGTCCTTGCCTTCAAGAAGCTGAGATTAAAAGATATCTCTCAGCTGATGAGCAAAGGTGCCCATGTCGTGGACAGTTTTATAATAGCTCCTGACAAGTTCTACCTGTCTGTGGAGGCCACATGTGAAGACACAGCAACACACAGTGGGGAAGAAGTGACTTTCTCAGCCAATGTGGAACAGATTTCTACATGGTATTGATGATGATAAGAATGTGTTCTTTTTTCAAATATTTCAAAGTACGGCCTCATTTCATTATAAGAGATTGATAGACATATTACACTTCTCTTACAGGTGAGGAGGAAACAGACACAGAAAAATTATATCATCACTGTTTTCATCAGCACTGAGCTTACATACTAGTCACATACTGTGTTAAGTGTGGTAACATCTGTTATTGTAGTCAGTCCTTATAGCTCCATGAGCCAAATAATGTATCCTCCCTACTTTACAAGTGAGCATTTGAGATGGAAAAAGTTAATAGTCACATTGCTAATAAGAGGCAGAGCTGAGATTAGAACCTTAGTTCTCTATCTCCAGAGCCAGCACATATAGCCACTACCAGGTCACCCATCTTATTGCAAAAGACAGGGTGACCCCTCCTGATATATCAGTCTGCCTCTTTTTTGCTTCTTTATGAGAATGGCAAAGATTTTAGAATCTTAGGCTACTTGAGGTCGTCTACCATCAGTCTGAATCCAGAAAATACATTCCGGTCAGGTCAAATTAAAACCCAAAGTCTTAGATTTGGTAGGTCTTCTGAAAACACCAATAACCTTTTGGGGACACGAAGTAACTATAAACTCAGGCTCGTGAACTTGAGTTTTTCTTTAATTTCTCCTGCAGATAAAGCTGGAAACTGACAATGCTTACCATGGTGAAGCGCTCCCTGCAGCATACCATGCAGATGCTCTCATTCTCATCTGGTACCCACTGGTGCCTGGCCGGGGGTGTCACAGGGGGCACAAACTCCAGTGGGGGCTGACTCTGTGGGAAACTTCTCTCCCTTGGACTGGGGGAATGTACAGTGGAGACACCTGGGAGTCCTAGCCAGAAGTCAGAGTAAAAGGTGATCAATAATTCAGCTCATAAGTGAGGAAGGAATGAGAGAATTAGAACTTCACCATTTCACAAACCCCTATTGAAATAATAGATCCAGTTAATGAACATTAATGGCTGACTGCATCAGAAAAAGGGAGACAACTGGACATTGTGTGTCTCCTGATGGGAGGCACACAACTATCTCTCAGATATACTTACCAAAAAATATTAAGCCTGAATCAAATCAAACTACTAGATCTATTTGCTGGTAACTGGAAATATAGGGGATGGAAACCCAGGGGAGCTTTCAGCAAAATCCAGCCTGGGGGACACTCTACAGGACAAATGATCTAGTTTCCTCCACAAATAAAAAAGAGGTAGAGGGGGACAAAAGAGGTAGGGAACCTATTGATTAAGAGAGATTTAACAGATATTTCAGCCAAAAGTCATGTGTGGACATTATTTAGATCTTGAGTCTAGAAAAATCAATCCTAAAAAAATATATGAGAAAACTGTGGAAATTTGAATGGTGACTGGATAGTTGATAATAATAAAGAATCATTCATTTGTGTGTAGGTATGATAATGATGTTATGGTTTTGTTTTAGAAATATCTTTACCTTTTAGAAACATATACGATGTATTTATAAATGAAACGATGTGCTATCTGGGATTTGCTTCAAAATAATCCAATAGAAGGACAAGGATATAGATGAAACAAGAATGGTCATCATGAGATGATACGAGGTGAGATCATACAATATGGTGAATGTTTAGAAGAAAAATTTATTACAGTAAAAGACACACTGCCATTAATCTCCCTCAAAATACTCCCTCTCGCTTCAAACAAATTTATCCCATCCTTCTTGCTACTTTCTGAAGCAGTTCTGGAAGTCCTCTTTCGTGAGTGTCTTTAGTTGCGCTGTCGTGGCTGCCTCAGTGTCCTGAAGTGATTCAGAACGTTTACCTTTCATGGTCATTTTGACTTTGAAGGAGACGAAGTCACACGGTGCCAAATCCAGTGAATAACGTGGATGGGGACACACCGTAATGTTTTTATTTGACAGAAATTACTGTACAAGAAGTGATGTGTGACATGAAGCCTTTCCGTTGTAATAAATAATACAGTGAATGCTGCTGCCAAGCGCCATCCAAGGGAAAGGCACAATTCTTCAATATGGGAAGCAGCACATCCAACCTTAGTAACAGTGTGTGACAAGTTTCAGCTTGTTTGGTGCAGTCAGTTGGATGTGAGCTACAGTTGAGAGGTGTGTTTTAAAGTGTGCAGTAAATCATCCTCCACCATGATAAAAACACTATGGTGTGTCCTATCCACCATATTCACCAGATCTGGCACCGTGCGACTTCTGACTCTTCCCCCAAATCAAAATCATTCAGGACACTGAGGCAGCCATGACAGAGCAACTGAAGACACTCACGAAAGAGGACTTTCAGAACTGCTTCAGAAAGTGGCAAGAGTGATGGGATAAGTGTGTTTGAAGTGAGGGGGAGTATTTTGATGGGGATTAATTGCAATGTGTCTTTTACGGTAAAAATTTTTTGAATTTAAAGTCACTGTATGTTTTGATCACATCTCATAATTATTGTAACCAGGTAACGTATGTGAGACTTCATTACACTATTCTCTCACCTTTTGTGTATTGGAAATTTTCCACAATAAAAAGCTAAAAAAAAAAAGTAAGCCAAAGCTGCTCAGGGTGCCTTGTCCAGATGCATTTAGCTTCTCATATGCCTGTACGTCTGAGCGCCCTCATCAGGTCTGATGGTGATCATGAAACATGACTAATTCTCAAAGGATGGCCATGAAAAGCCACAATCTTTGCTTTATTGAAAGAGATTTCTTGTCACCTCACAGGGCAATGTTGGCGGGTCACAAAAAAAGAGACCTGAAAAACAGTGACTCTTAGCAACACCCAATCGATCTCCCCCCAGAATCCTGCTCCCCTGACCGCTGGCAAAACAAACCCTTGCTGAGCTTCTTCTGAGAGTAGGCATTTGTGCAAGGCGCTGGAGACTGCGGGAGAAGAGAGACGGTGAAAAGGGAGGACAAGCACATGGCTGAGGCCTTCAAGGAGCTGGCACCTCGTGTGGGTGGCAGACGTGCGTAATTAAGGGCGGCGTGGGGCAGAATGAACATGAGGACTAAATACAGCTGATGCCCCTTATTAGCACATTCAGTATTTGTGAATTTGCTTACTTGCTAAAATTTATTCAACCTCCAAATCATTATTTCCAGTGCTTTCACAGACATGCACACAGTGGCGTGTTTAATAATTTAATAATTTAAGTTGCCCGGCAGTAGCTTCTCAGCTGAGGCTGAACAAGGCGATGTGCTGCTGTCTTACTTCTGCTGTCATACAGAGATGACCAGAGAATGGAGATGGCAGGGGACAGTGCCGTGTAGTGCAAGAAACTCGGGGGCTGGTCAGACAGGCTTTGAATCCCAACTCTGCACTCGACAGCGGGAGGCCTCAGGCAAGTCACTTAACACTTCTGAACCTCTTTATCCCTTTCATAAAGTAAGGAAAATAGTATTGACTAGGATCGATCATTTACAATTTAGGATTACAACGCATGTTTATCTGTCTGTCTGTCTGTCTGTCCATCTAGCTATCTACATGTACATTTTCCCTAGGAGCAATGGTTCAGTCCTTGCTAATCCAGTGTTTGCAGTGACTTTATAGATATACTAGTACCGTGAATACCAAGAATCCACTGCGTGTTGAATTTTTCTGGGGTATACAAAACAGAATGAACCAAGAACAGTGAGACCAGTAACAGGCAAGAGGCAAAAGGCTCAGAAAGCTATGATAGGCAAGAGTGAACAAATGGGTCGTTCTCAGCACCTGTTCTTACCAGGAGCAGCAGTGGAAGGGAATTCTGCTGATGGGGATCTGGACAAGGTCTCAAGGTCTGAAGCCTGAGTGCCAACTTCCTGGAGGTGAATCACAGAATCTGGAGAGACAGAAAATGCTGTCAGAGTGTCATTCTCCCACAAGCACCTTACTCACAGTGCTAGGCATTTAGCTCAAAGCTCTGCTGGTTTCACGGGTTGTGCTTCCACGATTGTGGTAGGTATAAAAAGAATGGCAGAGGTACTTCTAAGCCAATAGTAGCATGCATGCTTCTTAAATTTCTCAAAAAACAAAGTATGTTTATAAAGGCCCAGGAGATAATAAAGTATATGCTAGGATTTTACAAAATAAATCTAAAAATGACCAGAAAAAAGTGGAAGATGATGCCACAGGAGGGCAGGGAGTAAGAAAAAGTAGCTGGCTGGGAACACCAGTCCATATTCATTTCTTTTTCTTCATTCTCAAAGAGCCTGAGTCGGCTCACATACCAGCCATATCTGATGTGACCCTGGGAATTGAGCGTATCCTCAACACAAAACGATGGCACTTAAGAGCCCACTGCACCAAGGCCACACAGAGACCACCTCCAGCATGTTTGCTGCCCAGACTTTATGTTATTAAGCACATGGTGGTTACTACCATCCTTTAATTCTGGTTAGCTTGCTCCTTTCTCCAAGACCAAGATGTCACCTACTCGCTCACTCTCAATCAACTCAAAATAATAAAAGAGACAGTAAAATTAATGAAGGCTGCAGCATGGTCCTTGTTCCTCCATGGAGGACCCCCAGCTGGGGTGTTGGGAGTTACCTGATCGTTTCTCCCTCAGAGGGTACAGGAAGTCCAGGGCTTTTCCCGCATATCTGGAGAGCAGTGAGTCGACCTCGGCCATGGTGAATAGGATCTCCTGGCCGACCAGGAGCTGGTGCAGAGTCTGCACGGCCACAGTGGCCCAATCTACTTTCATGTTCATGAGCAGCTGCTCCAGCATGAGCAGGGGCTTAGAGGACAAGTGGGAATAGCTGGCCCGGTGCTGCTCAGGCAGGGTCAGCAGAACCTGTTTGTGGGGCAGATCCACAGAGTAAAGATAATCGTACACGGACGTCAGGAGAAAGCAAAGATGCTTACTCAGAAGGGGAAGGGTGGCAGGGACCAAAAGGCACATGGCTAACTACTGAAATGGGCTAGTGGTCTTCTAGGAAACAAGGCTGGACACCTATCTAAATTAAGAAGTACACTCCAAGCATCTACACCTAGGTGAGGGGTCAGCAAACTTTCACAGTAAAGGGTCAGATAATAAATATTTTAGCCTTACGGTCCATAAGGTCTCTGTTGCAACTACTCAGCCCTGCCCATGTACTGGCAAAGCAGCCATGGATAATACGTAAAGGAATGGATACACCTGTGTTCTAATCAACCTTGATTTCAAAAGCAGGCTGAGGACCGGATTTGGCCCACAGGTGGTAAACTGCTGACCCCTGGCCTAGATCCTCCAGGCACAGCCGAGTTCTGCCTGACTCTTAAAGCCACCACTCTGACCATTTGAGGGTTTATTAGAATGAGCAATATACAAGGTGATACCAGTGGACTGCCTAAACCTGGCACCTCTAGTGTTCTACAGGTAAATGATGACTCTGAACTCCTAGAGGTTATTATCACTAGGCTTGAAATACTCATATGTTCGTTGGCTCTGCTCATTGCCAGTTTTCAAGGAGTCCCCATTTAGGTACACTACGTCCAAAAAAAAAAAAAGGTGTATCTTTTTTAGGAGCATTTTACATAGTTGAACTCTTAGCAAGTGAGTTAGCGGTCACAGTCACGGCTCTCCCAGCACCCACTGTATTTGTGCGGCAGTATATTCGACTGCCAGTCAGAATTATCAGAAGACTGTCAGAAGGCTCCGTCTCTCCCCAAACCCTCATTTCCTGGATTACTTTTTCTAGCTTATAATTTTTTTCTATTAGTGTAAAGGTTACACATCAAAGGTAAGGACCTGTAACTTCATCGTCTTCCCTAGACAGTTAACCCTGTGACAAACAAAGCACTCTGTAGTTTAAATCCTCACATCAGAATCCCTTTGAAAATAGCCAGGTCCTGTCCCAAGAGATTCAGTTTTAATTGCTCTGGGGGAGAGGTCAACTTCTGGTATGTTTACAGTACAGGTGATTCTGGATTTCACCTGGTCAGAATTGAGAAGCACTGATACAGCAAGTGTCAGGGAAAGCATAAAGAGGACTTCAGAGGACCAGATCAAATTCACTTTGGAGGCAGGGCGGTAAGAGATTGACAAGTCCTAAGGGACTCAACTAGGATATGGTGGGCTGCTAGGGTAAAGATTTTATATAGCACAGGCCCAAGGTGCCTGGAAAAAGAGCCACTGGCAGGGCAAGTTCTGAGGTGGGAGCTGGGCCAGCATCAGGTGTGCTGTCTCCATACCTGCTTTTCCTCCTTACCTTGGATCCCACGTACAGTGCCTGGATTTCATGGTGTCGGACAGCAGTCAGTTTTCCATAGAAGTGGGTGGTGAGGTAGTTGGCCAGGAAGTGAGATGTGGCCAAGCTAGGGTGCTGGTCGAGGGACAGCTCTGTGACCTCAAGGCACATGGAGGGGTCAGGAATTCTCCGCAGGAGCTGTTGCAGGAGAAGGGTAGAGGAGAGAGGTGAGGCCTGTACAGGAACTTTTAGTCCAGCTTTGTTTTGTTTGAGAATGAAATATTTATTCATTTTGGACTAAGCCCTTCTCTGTACTCATTTTCCACCACGCCCATAGGCAACTAATGATGGCTTTCACAGGACCAGAGTTCAGCAGAATCCTGGACCCAGCTGTCCCTCTGGCATCTACTGCAGGGACAGGCACCTTCAGCTCAAGATTCAGACTATTAACCAGCTCCTGGAGGACACAAAGGGGCAGATCTGAGATTGCGGATATCTGCATGGGACGCAGTAGGAACAAAGCCATCAGATTAGACTAACCTTCCTGCCTTTCCCCAAAAGAAATACAGGAAGAGTTGGAGGCTTACTTGCAGAGCCTTTTCATGATCTCCTCTTTCTAGAAGGTGAAGAAGATGGTTTTGATGTAGGCTGATTAAATCTTCCCTTGGAATGGGGTATAGGCAGCCCCACTCCTCACACAGCCCATACTCCTGGAAGGAAACACACACACCTTCAATCCCTTTAAATGACTGGCCTTGTCAGTCACCCAGCTTTTGCCTGATTTTACTCAGCAGTCTTGAGTCTGCTAACGCCCCAGGAAAGTTTCCTAAGTGCTGATGGGAAATTCACTACGGGATTAGACTGAGATCATAAACTCAAAGGAATAGAGGGGCAAGATAAGTTATGAAAATAATTGAAGAAGGCTGAATGTTAATGATATTATTTCCCTCCTAGCTCTACTATAAAAAGAAAAGCAGATGACAGACAGCAACTGACACTTGATGTCAGCCCTGGGAGATACAAAGGAAGTGGGGAAGACTGAAAAGACTGTCCAAAGGAGTCAGTGCCTCCTTAGCTTTGATTGTGGCCCTGTGACTGTGCAGGTGCAGTGTTATTAGACTTGAAAACATTTTTAAAATGTTTTAAATTTAAGGATTTCCCTATTTTGTAATACTGGCAATGAAATCAACATAAAAAATAAAAACTCTGCAGACGACTACTGCACGGACCAAACAAACATGTTGGGAGTTGGATTCCACCCATATTCCCCCTTGTTCCTCCCGTCAGCCCCAGCGTGTGAGCTCTGGATTAGAGCTTCAGATAACAGAATTACCAGGTCTTTGTCCGAGTATTCTAATACAGTGGTGTCGGGAATGTCCTCCCCACGACTCCGCCTTCTTCAGGATGCTTCCTTGTTTCTCAGACTACATTAGGAACCCCGACAGTCCTCCCACCACAGTCTGGATTTATTTCTGTCACTTGATATACAATCATCACCTAGGGATATGTCTCACGTTGCCCCCACCTTTCCCAAAATGTGAGCTGCTCAAGGGCAAGAACTGAGCTTCATAATTTTATCTGACCACCATCTATCACAGTGCCTGGAAAATAACAGGCATTCGATAAATATTTCTTGGATGACTGAATAGCTGAATGAGCGTGTCTACATTTTGAACTATGGTATATCAGCTCCTTAAAAGGCAGATAAAATTCTGTGTAGCATTCAAATGTCCAATAAATACATAAAAAGATATTCAAGGTCTTTACTAATCATGGAAATTAAAATTAAAATGAGATACTGTCCTATTGGTAAAAAGTGAAAAGTTGGACAATACCAAAAGCGGGTGAAGATATGCAGCAACAGGGATGGTGAGCGCGAGTATAGTGGGGCAATGGCTTTGAAGAGCAATTGGTAATAGCTTAGTAAAGATGAGATGCTCATGCCCGATGACATAGCAATTCTACTGCTAGATATGCATTCTGTACCTAGTATATACAGTGTAGAAAATCTCATGTATGAGCACAAGGGTGATAGTACAAAAGCATCAACTGTTATTATTCTCTATACTTCTCTGTATATTGGTAAATTTCACTCACACTCATATACACACAAGCACATCACAAAATGAATGTGATGTACTTAAAAAAAAAAGTGGATATTGATACATGGAGGGAGATCTACACAACCAGCTAAGGAATTGCAACTGTGAAAAGAGGAGGAAGGGAAATACCACCCAGCAAAATGGTACCTTTGCTTCTAGAATCATGTTCATGACAGTTGATGGGTCCTCTACACAACTGTCCCTCAGGGTCTGCCAGTCACACCACACTGGGGTAGCCTGCAAACCTAGAATCTAAGGAAAGACAGGAAAAGCTATCAAACCACAATGCAGCTTCTTCCTCCATGAACAAGTCATTGGAGTTTCCAGAGATGGCCCACCCCTAGGTCTCTGTCCCAAAGTCAGGCTCTCAGAACTTGCCAGGAGAGAGGAGGAATTAGAGTAAATGAGGCAAAGATTGTTTAGAGAGGTGAGTGAACCTACTGGGGAAGCATAATCAGGGAGCAAAGGCTGAGTGGAGGCCAGGATTGGGTACTATTACTTCTGAGAACAATTCTCAGAGGCTTCTGCGCTTCACAGCTTGTTCACCCTTCTGGGGTCACTTGTCCCATGCTCCTCCATCTCAAAACACTGCCCAAGATATTCTGGTGTGAATGCTCTGTGGGATCACCTTTCATGCAGCATTTAGCTCTGCATGAAAACTACTGAGCAACAGAGGAAAGAAAATCTTTTTCACCTGCTATTTTCACCTGCCTTTCCCTGGAGGGGCTCTGTTCAGTTTCAAGTACACACGGAAAGGTTAGCGTGTATTTTATGCTTGTTACGTAGCTGTACCACCTAAATCTGTCTCCCTGAGCCACTTGATCTTGAATGTAACACATATCCTGCAAGAATCTTTCACTTTTGAAATTGTCACTTTCATGCATCCTTTCAAAATGGCTCAAGTTTAGCTGAAATTTAAAACAATATTTCAAAAAGACGTAATAGAGATTAAGCTCTATAAAAACTCCTGAAGAACAACAACAACAACAAAAGACATGATAGACATAGAACATACACAAAGCTCAAATATACACGTGAAAAGGCTTTGTGGACTACAAAGCATCATCCAATGTTAATTTTTTAATCTCCATTTGATGGATATGTAGTTATAATTATAGGAGTAAATAAAACAGGGACCAGATAGGAGCCTTCTAATCTAAGAACAGAAGCCAGAATGCAGAGCAAAAGCCAGGCCCAGATGGTCTGCTTCTTAAAATCTACCACCACCTGAGCATAGAGTTGGTAACGGGGCGAGCAGCCCTTTCCTTGGTCCTGACGCCAGGGCCCATACCTTCTGATACACTCGCAGCTCTGCCAGCTTTCTCTGCAGCTCATACTTGAGTCCGTCTTGCACAGCTGCATCTGAAAGGCAGTAGGCCAGGATCTCCAGGCACCGCTCCAGGGGCCACCTATCCACAAACTGTAGGGTTAACTGACTTCTCAGAGATGCATCCTTCACAGGAAACAGGTACTGCCAACCTTCTTTGTCTGGAAGACAAAAAGACACCCAAAGTCAGCAAGTCTGGCACTGGCAGAGTGCAAACGTCCACGTTACTTCTTAAGAGAAAGGCTTTGTTCAATTTCATAAAACAGAAACTTGGAGGACCCCTAAGATCCATCTGACCTCAATGAGTTTTTATACTTGGGATCATTATAGGACAAGGAGAAGTGCTATACTCCTATGTTTCTCTTTATGAAAACTTACTGAGAATTTCTGAAGAGAGAGGGAGAGGAGGAGAAAGGAAAAGAAGAAATAAGAAGAACAGGAGAAGGAAGGAATGAAGGAAGCATAGACAGAACAGATGAAGCTGGCCTGTTCTGGCATGCTGCACATACAGTACTGTTTGAGGCTCAACTTGTCAGCGGAACTTTTAGTTTTCCCTGCTGTTTGCACTCTGTGCCATACATAACTACTTCACAGTCATTCCAGGTAAACTAGTTTCAGTCTCTCGGCATCCTCTGTCACTATTACTTAGTAGATCTCGCTTTCCCACACCTATCTCAGAGCTGAAAAACAGACTCCAAGGTCAGACCAGATAGCCTCTCCATGGATTTCTCCTTCTTCTCAAGGACGTGTTTTCTCCTTTCCATAGGTCAGCCAGGCCCCCTACTCAGAAGCATACCCTATAGCACACCTGACTCTTGCTCCCCCTGGTGGAGTGTTGTAGGTCACTGACTCTCCATTCTTGTTACACATCAAAATCTCCCCGGGGAACTTTTAAAGTAGGGGCTATCAAATAGGTCCACAGTCTGTTTTTATAAATAAAGTTTTATTGGAATATAGCCATGCTCATTTATTTATGTATCATCAATGGCCGCTTTCATGATATAATGGCAGAGTTGAATAGTTGCAACTGAGACTGTATGGCCTTCGAAGCCCTTTCCAGAAAAAATTTGCAGACCCTTGCTTGAAAGTAAACATTTGCCTGATCCCTATTCTGGGCTTCTGGGGGTGGAGCTCAGATATTTGTAGTTACAGAATTTTCCAATGATGCTAACATCCAGGGTTGCGAATACTGGTTATGAGTATGTGTTTTAGAGTTAGATAGACCTGGGTTCTAAGCTCTGTTCAAGTTTCCTCCCCTGTGTGCCTCGGTTTCCACCTAAGTCTGTCTGAGATTATGGTGGCACCTTTGTCTAGTTCTAGTGAGGATCCCATGTGGTGCTACACCCAGTGAATGCTAAGTGTTCGCTCTAGTGAAGGAGGGAGGAGTAACTTTGTGCTCACCACATGCCGCTGCGCAGCTCAGGATTGCATCCTGTATGCTGCTCAAGTCGTCTACGTCTCGCCCGTACACTTCAGTGAGTTGAAGGGCCCGGGGCCAATCTCTGGTCACCAGGGCTTCCTTGAAGGCTGCGGTGACCACGTCCAGAGCAGTAGGAGAATGCAGGCCCAGGAGGACAGTGGAGAGACTGGCCTGGCCACAGAGACCTGCTGCCAGACTCGGGCCCTGCTTGGAAGACCCTCGTAGGGGCTCCCAGGCAGCCAGGAGGGAGGCTGCAAGCATAGGGAACTGTTCCAGGAGGCGCTCACACTCCCGGGCTACCTGCTCTGCAGTCAGAGGCACCTCCCTGCGACCACGAAGCTCCTTCCAGGACAAGCTGGGCTTGGTGACTTTTGATCCCCGGGAAGCCACCAGACAGACCACCGTAGCCAGGAGCTTTGAGCGGGACTTAAGGAAGGCCAAGGCAGAGGAGGTGAGGGCTGGCAGCGATGAATCCCTTGGAGAGAAGCAGGGCTTTCTCTCTGATATGGGGTTCTCATTCGGCTTCGGGGAGCTAGGCGTAGAAAGTGGGAGGTCCTCCAGGCAGTGGGAGGTGTGCAGCTGGGCCAGTTGGCCCAGTTGGGTCAGAAGAGATGATGTCTGTTGGCTTTGCAGGGAAGAGCAGAGGGCAAGGGGCTCACAGCAGCAGTTGACGATGACCTGTGGCACGCTCAGGCTGAGACCCTCTCGGGCCAGAAGGGCTGCTAGCCTGGACGGAGAGAAGCAGAGGGCATGCAGAGCCTGAGTGCACAGGCACTATCCCCTAATCTCAGAATTCAGTTATGTTTACACAAGCAAATGTAAATGCAGGCTCTTTAATTGTGTCCCCCCCACGTTTTTCTTTTAACACAAAGGTAGCTTATTAGACATACTGCTCTGCTCTTTGCTTTATTACTTCATAACGTGTCTAGGAGATCTGTCCATATCCTTTTACAGAGAGGTCCCTCATTCCTTTTTACAGCTGCGCAGTATTCCATTATGGGGATGAACCGTAATTCACCTAGTCTCCTGTTCGCGGACAATGGATTTTTCTGAGCCTATTACATAAAAGGCTGTAATAAAAAGACTTTGTACATACATCCTTTTCCATATGTATAATAAAGCCACAGAATAAATTCCCCAACATGGACTGCTAGGTCATGGGTATGAGAAGTTGTCATTTTAATAGATATGAACAAATTTCCTTTCCACAGGGGCCATACCAATTTATATCCCACCAGCAATCTATGAAAATTCTTGTCTTCCTTGCCAATTAATGTGTTATGAAATTTTCAATTTTTACATACTTTACAAGGGAAGATTGACCCCTTAATTTTACACTTTCAATGTGAATGTGAGAGGTGGCAAGAGAGAAAGAAAGAGGTATACTGGATTTGAATGTAATTGTATCACAGGAAATGCAAATCAAAGGCAAAGTCTGACAGAAATCCCACCACAACCCCACTGAGCCTTTGGGTTCCTTGATGAAACATTTAGGAAGGCCCAGGCTTGACTCCCATGGGGTGACTCGTACCTGTCAGGGGGAACTTGTCGCTCAAGCAGGAGGTGTGACACCAGCTGGGAAGAGCTCTGTTGCAAGAGAACAAAGGGATTTCCTACCTTGACCTCCACGTGATCTGTAAAGGTAAAGAAAGTGACCTTTGTTTGCACCATCAATTTCAACAGTTCAAAGCCCTGTTTTCCAGAACCAATAAAAAAGCAGCGTCAAAACAAAGACTATATTGGGAGCCCTGCTGTTGATATTTTCTTGGTAACGGGTATTCTCAACATGACCCTGAACACACGTTTATCTATGCCTTACCACTGCTCTAAAAACTTACAACCACAAACTTCAGCTTATTCTGCTCATCCAACATGACTAAAGTGCATGCAATACTTGCTCTGTGGACTCGAGTAAGGATCTGGTACTCATATCAGACACTTGATTCTTCTGCTGGGTCCTCAAATCCACAATGGACTGAAGGTCTGAGAGGTATTTTTGAGTCATGAATACCATGAAAACTTACTGAGTACTCCCATGTGCTGTACAAGTGTACCAGGTATTGGGGAGACAAAGATGAACGAGTCACAGATGAATAGGAGGAGCATATAAACCTAGTGCTCCTGGCTACTGCTGTGCCCAGAACCTCTTCCATGAGTACCTTTCCTCTTCCTTGCCCTAAACAAGGAAGAGGAGTTGTGACTCAGCAGGCCAGCTGGGACTCTATTTCCTCTTTCCTGCTACTTACCAGGTTCAGAGTGCAAACTCTGCAGAACAACGGCGGCCAAGGTGCTGCAGTAACTGAAGAAGGTGCCCATGTAGTCCGTCGGCCTGCTGCCTGCTGGCGTCTGTCTGCTCAGGTTCTTCTGGAGGAGCTGAGTTTGGATGTGCACAGGGTGGGCCTCTGCCTCCGGAGCTTTCTGAGCTGCCTGCTCCACCAGGGAGGACAGCGGAGTGCTCCTGGGCTCTGAGAGGAGTAATGGCAGGAGAAGGGACACTGGCTTTAGTCTGTGCGTCTGGCTGTGGATCAATTTCCAAAACAATTATGTGCACGGGGCATCTGTACACTGCACGGGGCATCCTACAGCGTGGGGGTAACACTTACAAGGCTGCTGTACAATTCTAAGCTGGCCATCTGTACAAGCAATGCTCAGCCAGGAAGAGTTTTGAATCTGGAGAAACTGAGGTGGATAGTTCTCTTTTTACCCCTGCTGGAGTCCTGAGCCTGAAGTTCCTTCGTTCTTAGCTGCTTCCTCTCCCCAGTTCAGCCCCCATCTGCTCCCACACACTCGGGCCTGTACCTGGCAGCTCTAGCGCCTCTCTCAGTGACTGAAGGACCTGATCCAGCTGCTGGGAGAGGGTGGCGTGGCTGGCAGCACAGTCCTCAGTGAGGCTGGGCCAGCACATCTGCAGCAGCTCAGCAATGCTGCACCGCGGAGGACCTCCTCCTTTTTCTTCTGTACTCTCTATGGAAAGCAAATGAGAAGGAAAAAGTCTGATGCTGACCTAACGTTCTGAGTCCAGGAGAAAAAAAAGGGAGAAAAGCAACTCACCTGATTTAGTCTGTCCGGCTGACATAAGTGAATAATTGAGAATCTTACTGATTTGCTGAAGAACAACTGGGAAACCTCGAATGCCATCAGCATTGAGAAGCACATGGTCTAGCCGTCGACCTGTGAACAGATGAAGGACGAGGAAAACCAGAAAAAATAAGATACTTTCAGAGATTGGTACTCAGTCCTATATTTACTTGTACAAATTTATCTTTTCCAGTGTTGAGGAAGAAATGTATGCTGTGCGATTTTGGGGTGACAACCAACATACCTGGCTTTTCTGTACCTGAGGTTCCCGGGCTACCTCTGCCAAGATGCCTCAGCTATCAGCAGCAGTGGGCCAAGGATCTCTGACACTCCTATGGAATTGCTGTCCCAAGCCAATCAAGGGGCACTGCTTGTAGATTTGCCTCGGTACTGCCCTCAGCTGAGGGCTTGAGCTGGTATCATATCTGTCTTATCTAACTGCTTTAAGGGGGATGTTGACACCCTGACTAGAACTATAAATAACTTTATGGACAGAGAGATAATTATTTATACCTCTTTTATACCTCTCTTATGCCCCCATATACTTAGGATAATCTGGAAACACAGCAGATACTAAATTAATTCCTAATTGATTGACCTGATACTGTTTCAGTTACTAACAGTTTGAATATCTCCTTTCATTTTAGGATGTAAGTACTAGACTAGGGGGAGGGGAGTTGTTGGATAAAAACAGCATTGCGTATGTCCCAGTATACTTTCTTAGAAGGACTATATGAACATTAAATTACATTTTAATCAACAGCTCAGAGTGATTTGGAGAGGAGTGCAGAAAAGAGGTAACACAGCAGAATTGAGATTGTTATCCTAGAAAGACCTGCTTGGAAGGTCAGCCCTTGATGGGTATCTGTGAACTTGGCTGTTAAACAGTTTTGAATGCTAAAATAAAACTTTCCCTACATGGTGAGAGTGGCTCTCTGTGCCAACACTCTTCGTACGATGTGGTTTATGCTGAATACTTGCTTTCCTCCTGAGAGTCTGGAATATTGGTACATAATGGGCAGAGGGTGCCTTTGTCACTAGCCCCCAATAAACACCTTGGGCATTGAGTCTCTAATGAGCTTCCCTGTGGACACTTTATACTTGTTGTCACAACTCATTGCTAGAGGAATTAAACCCGTCCCGTGTGACTCCACAGGGAGAGGACTCTTGGAAGCTTTTGCCTGTTTTCATCCAGACTGTCCCGTGGCCTTTCCCTCTGCTGATTTTGCTCTTTATTCTTGAACTGAAATAAATCTTAATCATGAGTATGACTACATGCTGAGTCCTGAGTTCTCTAGTGAGTCACTGAACCCCGGAGGTGGCTATTCATATCATAATCTATTCACCCTTCCCTCCCTCCATATTACTGAGAGAGAACATGCTCCTTTCTCCCTCACTGGGATGTTTCTCCTTCCAATGTTTGGTGTGTGTGTGTATCAAGGATGGGTGGGGAGTGGAACTTTGCCTAATTCTGTCCTCACGTTCTTCTCCCTTCATTCCTCTAAGAATTCCATATACACATTTTGAGATGTCATTAACCTCAAGGTACAATCATTTCTCCAACTGTGATCCACTAAGTTTTCCCTTATATCTGTTTTATGATCTCAAGGCTATCCCAGGTTATAAGTTAAGGTTCACTTAGGACTGGAAATACAGTCTAAAGACACAAATTCCATTTATACCATTTTTGAACATATATTTGTTCCTTGAATTTATCTATAAATCAGAAAAGAATTTCCCCTAATAACTGCAGATTGCTATGTCTATTAAGAAAAAGAGACTTTCAACAGACTGTATTTACGCCATCATATTGGACATGAGGAAATTAACTAATGATCTTTTCTCCCTGTCCTTCCTTCCCCAATAAGTACTTTCTTCTTGCACAATTTATCAAGTATCTCAGAAACCCATCTGAGAAGAAATAAAGCTAAAGAAGCACACTCACCTCGGCTCTCAAGGCTACTGTTTAGACGTCGTTCAGCCGTTTCCAAGAGCTGCTTGGAAGTTTTCCAGAGCTGGCACTGAGAGCAAGCTAGGTCAAATGCAGCCATGGCGGGGGGACTGAGTTCTTCTAGAATCTCTCTCAGAGGATCAGTGGGCTCTACCAGGGTACTGCTTATCCAAAAGTCCTCCTGGAGCGTGGGGATGGGGTCTCCAGAAGTGCTGAGCAGTTTGTCGGTCACGTCAGAGATGGAGTAAAATACCATCCCTGGACACCCAGCAGCGGAGCAAAAAACAAGAGGTTAAAATGAGTCTAACTACCACTTTTATTTTGAAACGTAGTTATTTAAAAAATGTTCGAGGTCTTTCTGCATAGGATATCTTCTGTGCATATCAGCACCATCACTACAGACCATTCTTATGGTATCAATACAATGGAATGGAAAGGAAGACCAAGAGAAACTGAAAATGGTTGAGGTGAATGAGGGCTTCTTCCAAATGGGACCTAAAAGTAGGCTGAAAAAGAATGAGGTGGATCGGTGTGTGCTAATCAGAAAAGACCTCTAAAATACACTACCTAAAAAGCAAGATAGAAAAAGAGTACTTGTTGTAAGAGCTCATTTATATAGTTTTTTAAAAGGATGTGCACATATTTTTTTGAATAGCTATAGAAAAATTTCTGGGAGAATATAGCAGTAATGTGTGATGGTACTTGATACACAGAGCCTATACCAGTAAGATAATGTGAAAATCTGGGACAAGATTCCACTTTCAAGAAATAATGAAAGGATGAGCTTTTCTGTAGTGCAGCCAAGGTTGGGAATTGAGAACTGTGAATTGTTGGCCATAGGTATTATACACAACTTCTTCACTTTACAGAAAAGTAAAACAATATACTTTATCCCTGAATAATTACATGGGGAGGAACTAAACTCCTAACCATTTCCCAAAGCCCAAGGTAGTGGCTATCAAAACGCATGGTGGAAGCAGGATTCATACTCTTCAGTTTAAGTCACATAGGACAAGTTTAATGGAGTAGCTTGAGTGACAGATGTGAGACCATCTTGTACAGGGAAGTCGGGCACAGCTAGAAATCGACTCTCAATATGCCAGGACAGTTATTCTCCAAGGTAAGTGTCCTGCTCTGGATTTCTGCTCACTTCATGATGAGCCTATCATTTGGGCGGCTTTTCTGCTGCTACCCTCCTCCCCCAGCTACCTCACCACCTGCGGTGGCAGCAGGGAAACCTGACCTGCTGCCGCAGCGCTGCCAATGGCCTGTAAAGTTGAGCGGCCACTCCCTGTTCTTCGAATGGTGCTGCTGCCCCCGTCTGAGTTCTGGCTTTCAATCTTGTGCTCTACTCGGGCCAGCTCCTGGATCACTTCCTGGTAGCGCTCCATGAACATCAGTTCCCCTGAGCTGGGCGAGGACTTCAGGTTGAACATGAACACCACCTGGCACAGGAGAGGGAGGAATGTGCGTTGTGGTGGGTGTGGTCGGTCCGCTGAGTTGGGAATGTTTGGAGATATGAGATCTTGCCTGTCATTAGACTATGGCCCTAAGACATTTATTTTGTAGGGTCGGAAGAGCACTGCATATTAGAAAAGTAGATCAAATATAGATATAACTCATACAAGTCAGCAAGAAAGCCACCACAGCCCCAGTAGAAAATAGGCAGGAGATGTGAACAATTTTAAAGAGAAAATACTTATGACTAATATATAGATGAAAAATATTTTCCCTTCCAGTGATCCTGGGAATTTAAGTAACATTACTACCATTTTGCATCTACCACAATGACGAAGTGTAAAAATGAGGTGATGGTGGTAAAATGAATTGTCACAACCTTTTTTGAAAAGCAATTTGGCAATCCATAAAACTGAAAATGTTTATGTTCTTTGACTCAGTAATTTCCATAAGAAACTTTGTTAAGGAAATAATTCAAAAGGCTTAATGCCTCAAAGTGATAGTCATGGCACTATTTATTACTACTATTAGAAGGTTGAAAATAATCTAAGTGTTGAATAATGGGAATGGTCAAATGCAGCTACTTGATCAGACTATTGTAAGGTCATTAAATCAGTTATAAGGCAAATGTTAAAAAGACACTATATAAAGTTTTAGATTCAAAATAATCTCAGCTATACAAAAGTCATATATATCTTGGAAAATTATTGGCAAAAAATATACTTTACCTTTAATATTCATTGTTCTGGAAAATAGGATTACAAGTAATTTTATTTCTTGTGAATACTTTTAGAATTTTCTTACAATATGCACAGCTTATTCTGTAACTAGAAAGGTTTTATTCTTTAAAAAAAAAGATCAAGGCCCTAGGAAAGGGAGAGGAAGTGAGGACACCTAGGTGTAAAGCACCAGGGGGGTCTCACAGCTGACTTCCTCCAGATTTGGCTGTGACAAAGGCTGATGAGGGTCCTATCCCCACCAGATGGTCAGAATTACCATTATCATTAATGTATGGGATCTAAAATGACCAGAGGAGGTTAAGCAAAGATTTTCCCATCACCTAGACCTCTCCTTGATTTATTCCTCAACAACTGAAAGCACACAAAAGAAAAATTCTGACCTGCATATTAAGGGATGAAACTGTATGATGTACCAACAGTTTCAAAAAATAGAACAGTAGGTTTTTATACTGTTAAATTTAAGAACTAGTATAGGATTCTTGTATTTCTCACAGCTTGTACAAAATCCTCTTAACATTCTCATGAGGCAGGACGAGCAGGCATTATATGTAACTCCGATTTTCAAATGAGGATTTTGAAGCCTAGGGAGGGTAAGAGTCTTTCTGGTTCCTACTCCTTGTGCCATTCACTAAACAACATGAATATTCTAGTTAGGCAGTCCCTATACTTCTTGGATAGTGACTTAGCATTCTTTACTGTGACAAGACGAGGCCTCGGCCTCTAACATCTGCCGCACAAGTACTCCCCTCACCTGATGGGCTTCTGCAAAGTTCCCTCGGAGGATGCAGGATGCTAGCAGTGACTCAGGTGGGGAGCACATCATAGGGATGAGTGAACTTTGAGTTTGGGGCTGCAACCGGCCATCCAGCTCATTCCTCCCAGACACGGTGTTCAGACTTCCCTCTGTTGGGACATAAGAGTGTGCAGGCCAAGGGAGCAATAGAAATTGAGGAAAAACTATGCTGCTGTCACGTCCCACCAAACTCTCGCATCTTCAAGTTCCTTCTCTAAAAGGAAAGCTGTATGCAAATGAGTCTTGATTTGTCCTCAAATGAAGGGCAACCTATGCTATCATCTTTGAATACAAAACTTAAGTACCATGCTTAGGTATTCACCTCTCTTTGTCTCTGCTGATGGGTAACTCAATTGATAGCCAAACAACCTTTCCCCACTGAAACCTGTTTGGCCATCTGCGGAACCAACCTTCTTTTTGTTTTTAATTGATATACAATTGGCATGGAAGATTGTACTAGTTTTAGGTGTACAACATAATGACTTGTGAAATGATCACCAAAGTTTACTTAACATTCATTGTCACACATAGTTGCCAATTTTTTTTCTTGTGATGAGAACTTTGAAGATCTACTGTCAGCAACTTTCAAATATATAATGTAGTATCGTTAACTATAGGTACCATGCTGTATATTTTATCCCCGGGGCTTATCTATCTTATAACTGGAAGTCTGTATCTTCCAGAACCAACCTCCTGAACACAGGCATGAACTGCTTAGTCCAGGTTTTTCCACCATGGTGCATGGTAACTCCATATCAGGGCGAAGCTGCTTGAAGTATGCAATTGGTTGGGCCCCCATACCTGAAGTACTTGTGCTCAGCTCACTACTTGTACTTTCCAGGGACGGATTGGAGCCTCTGTCCCGGCCATCTACAGTGTTAGGAAGAAGAGAGAAAATCAACCATCAACTCCTTACAGTGTAGAAAGTGAGAAGTTGGCTTGAAAGCCAAGATTGGGGTAAGGCAAGAGGATAATGGGTTAATACCTGCTGCTTCTTCTATAGCAAAACACAAGTTTCCACAGACCAAAGGGGAAGGGTGGGCTTCACATGGCCCCAGTGCGCATTTGGGTAGCAGCTTATACCAGTGGTTTCCAGCCTGTGGGTCTCAGAGCCCTAGGAGCTTTCAAGTTACTTCTAGAGGTCAGGGTCCCCCATCTACTCACTAAGCACTGTCAATGTTCTGGGGGAAAAAAGAATCACAACCATTATGACCAGGAAGTAGTAGGGTACAAAGGAAGGTCACAAAATTTTCTGACAGGAAAAGTTGTCCTTATACTTGAAAAGGTAGGGATCCGGTCTGTAAAAAGTATAAGACCCGGTCTGCCAAAGACCACGGTATTTCAAGCTCTGGAGGAAAAGCTTCTTCTCAACAGCTGCTTTCCTGAAGTGCTAGGGCTTGAGAATGGAGGCTCACTAATCTTAGTGTGGTATCAGCCCCATGCAAGGGCGTCTCCATGGCTCGCTGTTTGGAAAGGAACAGGCAGCTATGGGAAAGAGAAGATGGATTGCGTGTTCTTCAAGGGCTGGATAGGTCAAGTGGATGCAAACTATGCCTTTCGACTCACACCAATTAATTGATCAGCTTAAGGGCCTTAGTAACTCAGGAAAACCTGAGGTTTTCCAGGTTTCTCTCACGATATCCTTCACTCTACTCAGTATGCTCACTTTTCTCATTGTCAGTTAGCTAGAGCCTACTCATTTTTCTGAGCTCGGTTCAAGAGTCAACTTTTCCATAAAATCTGTTTCCCTGACTTTTGTAGGCTATGCTGATCTCCCTCTCTAGGAGATTTCTTCTGTTTTCCGGCAGTGCAGTTTAAGATTTAAATGTTTACTGTCTATACAGGTAAATTATAAATTCTTTGATGGCAAGGTCCTGGTTTACGCCTCATTCACCTTTCAAGATACCCATGGGTAGTATTGTTTAGCACATAGGAAACTCTTATGAATTCCTTGTTAATTATATAAAAACCAGCACCAAAAGCCACAATGAAAATTTGATTATCTAAAAATTTAACACTCCTGTATGATGCTTTTGTATTAAACTCCTTAAGAAAACCCATAATCAAAATCAAAAGACAAAATGGAGAAAAAATTGTTAGCACATAAGACAGTATATTTTTCTTAATGTTAAAAGAGCTTACAATTCAACCAGGAAGATGAATCCAATAGAAAATATGGACCCTAGACATGAATAGGCAGCTCACAGAAAAATATAAATGGCCATAAATATATGAAATGGTATTCAATCTCAAACTAAAAATTAATATCAAAACATGATACACCATTGCTGTATTTTCATATTGGCAAAGATTTAAAAAAATCTGATACTACTCATTTTTGTGCAAATACGCACTCATATGCATTCGGTGGGAATGTAAATTGGTCCATCACTTTTTAGGCAATCTGGTAATTATTTTATATCCATATATCATTGACCTTGCTATTCTATTGCTATGGTCTTATCCTACACATATACTCACATAAGTATGCAACATAAGTATGCACAGACATATGTACAAGGGTTTTTATTATAGCATTGTTTATAATAGTAAAAAAACTAGAAAAATTGAAACGTCCACAAAAGTGTACATATGACAATAGAACACTAAGCAGCCTTTAAAATAAGTGAAAGTAAGTTCCAAAATATAGTATGATACATCTGTGTATATAAAGGATATAAATGAAAAGAGAAAGTTGCAGTTCTCAATATATGTAAGTATATATAGTATGATGCGTCTATCTATATAAAATGACATACAGGCTTATACGGTATGGAAAATGGAAGGAAGGAAACTACTAGCAAAGGTTACTTGGTGGAGTGGGACTAGGATAATCTTAAATCATTTTTATTTGTTTGGACCATGTGCTTTACCTTAAGGAATATAAGACAAGTGGCAATATACCACTTGCCTGAGAACGAGGCATAGGGTGAGCTCTTCAGATTACCTGTCCGGCTCTTCCGCATCCGACGACCCCGGCGGACACTAGGGTGCCGTGTGGCAACAGGCCGGTATCTTGGGGTAGGTTGCTCCTCTGAAACAGCAAATCCAATGGGTCACACGGGAAAGTGATCAATTTTGATTTGACCCACTTCCTGAGGTAACAGGTAGAGGAAGATTTGGGCTGGGCTCTGAGACATGGTTCTGACACTAGTTGCTATGGTGATATACCGAGTTATGGTGTGACTCCCATGCATTCCTTGCTCTCTCCCACATTCCTGGGATTTTTCACCCTCCTCATTTCCTGGACCCACTGGTTCTGCCATCTCCTCTCACCTGAGCCTTGGTTGCTTGTTACCACCTTGTATCTCCATTGGGCCTCAGAGAGAACTTTGGAAAACCGGTGCAGGCGGCTCTGCAGTCCATCTCTGCTTCCTGCGCAGCTCTGGCCTTCCAGCAGCTTTGGCTCCTCAGCAGGTGTGCGACTGCTGAGCTCATCCAGCTGCTCCTGGAGAAGCCTGAGGAAGGCCCCTATTGCAAATTCATCAGCCAGGAACCCATTGATACCACTAGTAAAGTGCTTTAGGTCCAAATAGCTGTGCCCGTGAGGCCCTGGGGAACTGTCTTTCGGCTCTGTCTTCAGACAGGTTGGAATTGTATAAGCAAAGCTCCTGGGGACTCCTAGGGAACCCCGTTCAGACTTCCTCTCAGGCTGTGCTATGTGCTGAGGGCTCTCCGATGGGGATCTCAAACCCAGCAGGCCCTTTCCCTCAACGTCATCCTCCTCAGCATAGTCCTCGGGCAGGTGAGGCTCTGGATGAAGGTCGGCAGAGGTGATGAGGAGCAATGAGAAGATGTTTTCTAGAAGTTCCAGGCACAAAGAGTCAGGTACACTGCACAGATACTGCTGACACCTGGCCAGGTATGTTGAGAAGAGATTTGAAGCACCTAAAGAAGCATGTATAAGAGACCAGAGAAAGAGAAGAGAGAAAATGCAAACATTAGAGATACTACTTACCAGACTCAAATTTTCTCACAACTTTAATTATTTTTTAGTGACTAAGGGAATTGTAGTTTCAGTCAGAATAATAAAAGACTCTCCAGCCATGCCT
Source organism: Rhinolophus hipposideros (assembly GCF_964194185.1). Taxonomy (NCBI): domain Eukaryota; kingdom Metazoa; phylum Chordata; class Mammalia; order Chiroptera; family Rhinolophidae; genus Rhinolophus; species Rhinolophus hipposideros. The sequence continues at coordinate 73,543,916 of NC_138051.1, forward strand.
TTCATGATTGCAGAAGGATTTTGCTACCTTAATTAAAAGTATAGCTCACTGAACACACGTTATTTTGTTCTCCTTTTTAAATATTATATTACTCTTTATCTCTGACAAGCACTCCACATTTCTGTTCCTGAAGTGAAGGCAGCATGCAGAGTTCTTATTCCTCAATTCTATTTTTACTCATCGTTACACTAAAGGTGATCACGGACTACGTAGATCTCTTAAGGATTACTGCTCAAAATGACATGCTCAGAGGTAATGGTCTGTTCCAAAGCTACAAGGGAGAGATAACTGACCAGCAGTCACACAAGGCAAGTTAAGAAATTATCAGCTATTATGAAAAATGAGAGAGGATAGGGCATAGGGTCTTTTATACTGTAGGCTGTGACCCATGACATTGACTTAGAGGCTACATTTAAAAAAATAAAATACAACAGAAAAATAATCAAGAGTATGCTCTGTTTGGAAGGGTAAGTATTATTTCTTAAACCTTATTTCAGTTTATATATAACTTACATACACATATACACATACATATGTAAATATACAAATTATATACCTAGGTATAAGCTGGAGTGTGATGTGAAATGCTATTTTTACTGTGGATTGTAGTTTTAAATAAGTATTTGGAAAACACTGCACTAGGTGATCAGACTCCATTAGAACTTATACAAATCACCCACTTTCTCCACGTCCCTTTGATTCACGGAGGTTGATAAATGGATAAAATTATTCCTGCACATAGTAAAACCGAGGGCCACCTCCCCAGTTCTGGTGGGCAAGGGTTACCACACAACGAGCTCTCTGGAACCGGTCATGACCAGCTTATGTCCGAGAATGGGGGTGGGCACTGTACCTGAAGAGGAGATAGAATCATTCACTGGTTCCACAACCGACCCCGGGTCCTCAGCAGGACTGTCTTTGCATTCCTGGCACGGGGTGTGCTGGTGTGAGTTCACACAGAGGGCATAGATGGCATACTTCATGGCACAGAAGCTCTGGTAGAGTGCCAGGTTCTGACAGTGGCTCAGGTGCTCAGGGAGCAAGGCATTAGCTGAATCTGCATTATAGAAACAGGCAGAACTTCAGAGTTGGTTCTTTCAGGTATGGGCTGCAAGTATGGCTGAAGCAAAGAGATGCTGCATTTCCAGGTCCCCTACGTGTTCTTACCCGCACTCCTTTCTGTTGGTTTGAGCTGTGTCCCTTCCTGGCCCTTTCCTCTACTCAACATCAATTTTCAGTCCCCTCCATTTCCTTTTTCTCACCAACATCCCTTCTACATGTCTGTTCAACATAGCCCTCATGGCTACTTAACAAGTCCTTTCCTTACATTTCTTAAAATCTTGTTTTTCCTTTTTGAAAAATTAAGACTTTAAGTAAATGTTTAGTCTCCCTAGTTGCCACATTATCTAAGAGGCAGGCTTAAAATGTGTTTCGATTGAGTAACGAGAACAACGGCAACGAAAAAAATTTTTTTGAAAAGCATTTGATATTTTTAAGAAAGCACCAAAGCAGATATCTTGGGTAAAAAACACAAACTGTTGAAATTCCTTGTGCTTGTTTAATAATTTATAATTTCTCATTTAAAAAAATTTTGAACTTCAGGAGGAAGAGAGGGCACCATAATATTTATAGGGTTTCTAAACGTTTTAATTTGACTTTAATTCTTTTCATAGCAAAAGTACAACCTGCTCAAAGAAAAAGCATTAAATGTAGCAAAGCAAAAAAGAAAAACATCGCCCATGATCCTATCAGTGAAAAACAACCATTGTTAACGTTCTGGTTTACCTGTTTTGATAGGGGTGCATATATGTATGTGTGTGTATGTCTAAATTGAGTGTAATGACATTTTCTATACTATTTAATTTTCCTACTTTTTAAAAATCCATTATAGTATAAGCATTTGATTATGCTTCTTCATAAACTAAATTTCTGATGGCTGCATGTAGTTCTCCTGACTGAATCCCTCACCTACCCAGATTCCTCCAGGGCAGCACACTGCAGTAGTTAGGGATGCCTGGCTACTATGATGTTGCAATAAACCTTTTTATGTACAGGCTTCCTAGTGATTACTTCTTCTAGAAAGTTCAGCTTTGCCAAGGTCAAGGTAAGAAGGAGAACGAGATCAATATTGTTCTATGCCCTTTGCCTCTACATGGCATTACTGCCCAGGTCGAGGACTTGTAAGCACTTGTACAACTCTGAAAATTAGTGGCTCCTTAAATTTTGTAGGTCAGATGCATCTCTTGCCTCACCCTTATCCCAGCCCTGTTTTTCCTCTGCTGTCTTTTCCAAGTTCAAGTTCTAAGTGTGTCCCAGTGGGTCACCAGGGATCAGATTTAAAATACTTCATTGGAAGCCTTTTGTACTTGTATGTAGAAAACAGAGAGTTCTAGCTCTCTTACAAAACCTGCCAAACAAGTTGCCTACCTTTCCAGAAAAAAATTTAGAATGTACCGTGTTTCCCTGAAAATAAGATGTAGCTGGACCATCAGCTCTAATATGTCTTTTGGAGCAAAAATTAACATAAAACCCGGTCTCATTTTAACATAATATAAGACTGGGTCATGCCATGTCATGTCATGTCAGACTGGGTCTTACACTAATTTTTGCTCTAAAAGACACATTAGAGCTGATGGTCCAGATACGTCTTATTTTCGGGGAAACATGGTAGTAACACATTTCCAGTTAGTGGTATGTCCTTTTTCAAAGTAAATCAAGGCAACATCTAAGCTGAGCAACATCTACTGCTATAAAAGGACATTTGTTTTTCTCAAAGCTAAGTGTCCTGGGCCTGTGTGGCAGGTTGTGACTACACCATGATATGATTTTTGAGAGCCAAAAAGCTTGTTAATGGGGACTTGAATATTAAGCAAAGATCTAAGATTAAAACAAGACTTGGCTATTGTTTCAGGCAAGTCTTTCTTCTAAACCTCTTTATCTGTACAAAAGAGTATACAGAAGATATGGGAGAGAAGGAAGGCCCAAATGTGCTATGAGAAAGCTTATGAAGAATGGAGAGACTCACCAAAAATTTGCATAAATACTGCCAACGACAATGCTGTGAACTCAGGGGGCAGTTCCTAATTATTTCATTGGGGTGAGGGTATGCTAATGGTTTATGAGAAGGTTCCATAAGGACAGAGGTTCCTAGGGGACTGTTTTTTATTTTTTTTAATTTTTTTATTGGGGAACACTGTGTTTTTCCAGGGCCCATCAGCTCCAAGTCGTTGTCCTTCAATCTAGTTATAGAGGGCACAGCCCACCATCCCATGCGGGAATTGAACTGGCAACCTTGTTGTTGAGAGCTTGCGCTCTAACCAACTGAGCCATTTGGCAGTCTACCCCATGGGACTGTTTTGATAGGATTTTCTACAGTTCACCAAGAAAGAGGAGGCATGTTCCTATATTCCATGATCTCACTGGGGCAAACAGCACTCATTTAGAGGGCACTTGCTAGACTACCCATTTTGACAGAATTCATCTCGATAAATCCTGTGCTGAAAGAAACTTGGGTGAGATTGTCCTAGGAAGAAACCTTGCCCAAGTCACTCCATCACCAACTCACCATGCTCTTGCTGGAGGTCCTTGGCTGGCACCTTCTGTAAGAGCTTGAGAACATCTTCCTCCCTGAGGGCTGGAAGGTTTGTAAGGTGATGGAGAGAGTAGAGCACTGAGTGGCTGTCTCCACCATGTAAATGACACAAGAGATCTCTCTTTGGTATGGGGTTGCTGAAAAGGAAAAGGTGGGAGAATGGAAGGGGAGGCAGTTTACACAATTGCACTGAAAAACACGAATCTCGATTCCCTCTTTCTCTTTCTCTGGCCCATAATACCACAGGTTTCACTTCTCCTGATCTTTGGTTGGTCGGGGATAGAGTAGAGCATTTATTTACCCTCTAGGAAATAAATCCGTTAAGTCAGCTCTACCTAGAAAGGGCCTTTTTCGTCTTTAGGGTCTAGAAAGGGCCTGCAGATGAAGCTTCCCAATTTCTGTCCTTTTCCCAGCTAAGAAGTGACACAAGCTTCTCTGCTTTACTTTGAGCAAGGGCTCAAAATAAACTACTTCCCACTCTGCCTACTCTAGTTCAGGAAGGGCTGGTGAAGTGGGTGAAGAACAAAACAGGAACCGTTAAGTAGGGAAGACCTAAGGCTAAGGTATCAGGGAAACATGGCTCACACACAGTTAGTGGGCAGTTGTTGAAGAAAAGTGTGATCTAGGATAACACATGACTAAAAATGTGGACTACATTGACATGTGTCACTTTGGGCATGTGCCGTAACACCTCTGGGCTTCAGTTGCCCCGTCTTTAAAATGAAGATAATACAGGTATCTACGTCACAGGATTATTGTGAGGCTTAAGAGAAATCATCCACGTAAAGGGCTTGGAGCTATGCCTGGCATATTAAGTGCTCAGGAAATGTGAGCTATTGTTCTTTTTACCATTGTCATCCTAAAATTATCCTCTAGTTATAACCTTATGGCTATGGTGAAGATAATTATTACTCATGTTTCTTTCCTGGTTTGATAGTTGGAATGATTATTAGTTGCTGGTCAACTCCATCAACTCAAAACCTTTATGTGGAAGATTTCTTCTAACGGTCACATACACAGAGCACAGCGATAAGTCTGTCCAGTGGTGGGAAAAGGCTGGCTGCACAGGGCTATACCTGCTCTGCTGTACACACCACTCCAGGACCTCCAGGTGAGCCCACAACCCATCACAGGCATCCCGGAGGAGCTGGTCACAGCCTTGGTCCTGCGTTGGTATAGAAGAAAGAGATGCTGACTCAGGCACCTGACCGACTTCAGGACCCTGCATTCCGCCTCCCCCCAAAGCCCCACAGCACTCACTTCTGGAACAGCGCGGGCTACAGAGTGAGAGTTACCTGTCTCCTGTGGAGTGCCTGGAGCAGACTTTTGGCGGACCCTAGGCTCTGGCAGTGTGTCCAGCCCAGGAGTACAAGCAGTCGACTGAGAGGCCTGAATTCTCCATCTAGTAGGCAGCCCAGCCTCGGGAAGTCTTCCTCTTTCAACAGCGTTAGTGCTGTCACCTGTAAGTCAAAGAAAGCTGCTATCGGCAGTTACGTGGACTTGCAGTTCCTTAGGGTAAGAAGTTTTTCAGTAGAACAGAGAGATTTCTGACAATGACAGAAGTGGCCAGCTGAGCAAAAAATGTTCACTAAACAATAAGCTCTTTGAAGGCAGGAACGACCTTCTGCTGTAACCCCTGCTCCTAGCATAGTACATGGCCCATAGGATTAGGTTCATAAATATCTGCTGAATTAAACTGAAGCTCAGTTGCAATCTGGAAGAAGGTTAGAGTAATTAAATTTCCCTGTCAGATAGGCAACATATTGCTGCCACCGTCCTTTCTTCCTCACACCTTCAGAAAGCTCACCCGTATCTAACATTTTAGTTCCCACCAAAAGACCAACATAAAATGACTGCAGTTCTAACTACGAATGATAGTGGTTCTCAAAGCCTTCTTTCCCTTGGGACTATGGGATGGACAGAACCAAATGACTCACCAATAATTAGATGGCTTTGTGCTGGATAAATGAGTGCGAGAAAAATGAGGAATGAAAAAGTCTCTAGTACCCAGAGAGTCCCTGGGTACTTTTGTGATAAAGAATAATTACGTTTGACCTACCAGAATCTGCTCGAGGAAGTGCTTGTTGTTGCTCACGCAGTAGAAATAGGCCAATTTCCAAGCCTGAGCTGGGTCAGGATTGGAGAACAAGGCCAGCATTGCCCGCTCAGGGTCTAGATGATCCGGTGAGACTGAAAACCAAACCAGACAGGGTCACTGGGAAGCTGGAGCTCTTCTTTCCTAAGTGGAAGCCCTAAGTGAAAGTTGATTTGAAAAAAATCAACTGATGCGAGAGTTCAAGTTCACTCTTTTAAAAACTTAAACCAGGCATTCTATACTTCTATAGTATTAAAGACTCTACTTCTCTCAGTGGCTTCTGAAAAGCTCTTTATGCTATTGTTATTACTTTACTTTTCTTCCCCAGCACTCCAACTTAGACTAAATCTGTGCTTTTACAATAAAAGCACATCTCATTGTCTGATGCTTAGCCTCCCCCATTAGACTTTCTGAGCAAATGGAAACCCCAGCCTCGAGGAAGTCCCTGAAGGTCGGGCAGAATGGGATTACCAGTACACCAGGAGAAGCAGCAGAGGAATCACACCTTTTCTCGAGGATATGGCCTTTGGTGGCTTTTCTGTGGCCTTCTCTGCATAGGTATGGCCATATAGGGATACCAGGCCCCGTCCGGCCTTGTGCAGCAGGCAGCTGAGCAGCCGCTCCTCCCGCAGGGGACTCCCCTCAGTCCTGCAGGCCTCCAGTAGTTCTTCACATAGGAGACGCAGCTCAACCCCCAGTGGCTCTGCAGGGCAACGCAGAATCTGCAGGGTTCTGTAAATGGCATCTACATCCCCAGGGGACCCAATGCCAGGGCCCGGCAAAGCTCGCAGTGCCTTTCGAATGAGGTCCACCAGTGCCTTCTGCAGAGGCCAGCCACAGAGGCTGTTGCCGTCGTCCTCCCTGAGCAGGAGCTCCAGCAGGGCCTGCACTGCCTGGGGAGCCTGCCTCAGATGATCCCAGAGCACAGAGACAGCTTCTGAGCTGAGCCGGAGGGTCCAGCTCTCCCGCCTCTGCTTCCCAGGAAGCACAGGGTCTACTGTATCTTGTGATAAAGCCTCATACAGCTCCTAAATAGAGGATGAAGAGAGGGATGTATGGTGAGTGTGTCTAGAATGTTATCACCTGTATGCCTTGATGTTTTTCTCTTTTCTCTGTATGTGTGTGTGTGTGTGTGTGTGTGTGTGTGTGTGTGTGTTTGTGTCATAGCAGTAGCAGCAAACACTTCTTTAGTAGTTACTATGTGCCAGGCTCTTTACACAGAAAAATCAAATTACAACAACCTTACAACAACCTTAAGAGGAAGATACTACTATTATCCTCATTTTACAAATGAGGACATTGAGGCAGAGATTAATTCAATTGCCCAAGGCCTTCATTTTCAAGCTTGTTCCCCCTTATTGCCTCCAAAATGTGTTATGTCGATTTAAATCAGGGACTGCAAACTCATAGAACAAGCAGGTAACAAATGGGCATAAGACATTATGTCCAACTCAAGGCATTTAAATTCATTTTTAAAAACAAATTACATACTGGCTTTGAACCCTTGATCTAAATCGTAGCCATGCTTTAAGGTATAGTCCATTCTGTATCCCTTTACAAAATCTTCCCCAATACCTCCAACCCACACAACTCCCCTCTTTACTGGGCTTTCAATGCACTGAAAATTAGTACTATATGGTTTAGTATAGAATTGTCTCATGTGTATTAGTCTTTCTTCCCCCAACCAGACTAAGCCCTTAAAGGCAAGCATCTCTCTATACCTTACAATTTGTTTGTAGGGTGGGCGCAGAGGGAGAAAAGGGGGTACTTTAGCACCATGCCCGTGGTTGGTGCTCAGGGATGCTTCTTCATTAATTGCCTCCAAGATGGTCACAGGATCACGAGTCTTTGACCTAACATAAGTGACATTCCCTACCTTAAATGCTTCTGCTAATATGTCTTTAATTAGACAGGGTGATGAAATAAGTAAGTACTGAGCCTCAGAGCATACCTCAGGCACTTAAGTATAGATATAGCTAAGACTTAGTTTGAATCTGGCCCCAGATGTGCTGTGAGGATTAACTATAACACATTCAGTGCACCTGTTATAGAAGAGGTGTTCAACAATACTAGTTCCTTTCTCCCTTCATATTCCCTACCATATAATGGTGAAAAAGTCAAACACCTAGTTTAAATCCAAGTTATGTATTCCTTTTACATGCAATGAAAAGTCTTTAATCCCCAGCTATACTTAGTCCTTCCAGAAAATCCATGCAATGAAAAGTCTTTAATCCCCAGCTATACTTAGTCCTTCCAGAAAATCCACCTCTAAGAATTCTAAAATCAGGTAAGTTTATCCTAATTCTAACCTCCCCTCAGAGGCGCCTCTATCTAGCCTGGTTTTGCCTGAGAACAGACTATAGCTAACCTCCTGGGGACCTGCCTCTGCTGGATCCCTGGGAGCTGAACTGCCTGAGTGCCTATGACCCTGGGCAGAGGGTTCCAGAACCCTCTCTCACCTTGAGGATGTCTTCTGGAATGTCACCTTGGAGGTCTTCTGACAATAAAAGAAATTCAAGTTTTCTCCGGAAAACAGCTGGAAGTAACTTCTAAAAGAATCATATGAATGAAGGATAGCGATTAGGCATATGTTTTTAGTTAAGAAATTGTAAGGAAATATTTTTCTTCAGTTACTCTTATTTCTGCTGTTAAAGTACTTTTAACCTAGATATATTAAATTCCTAGATCTGTTTTGAGATACTTTTCTTTATAAACAAAAATAGCTAAGCTTGGATGCATAGCCCTCTTAAATACTAATACTTAAATCACACACTCTAACTCCAAAGTTTGCTCATTTCCTGTGACTTTTTTAAGTCTTTCTCCAAGAACCTCCCTTACAGTGTCCAAAACACCCAGTCATGACTAAGCCTGGGAGGGTGTGGTCCACGTGATCTTTTTGTGGTCCAAATCCCTGATTTTGGTATTCATTATAAGTTTGAAAACAAAAGTAAAGGGGATCTAATGTTTACCGAACACTTATTATGTGCCAGGTACTGTGTACTATATCTTCACGTATTTTTAAAAATCTCATTTAATCTCTAAACAACCCTGTGGCATAAATATATATTTTAAAAATAATCTTTACTAAAGATGAAATGGTTAGGAAGAATTTTCTAATTATTTTAAACATGAAAAGGAAAAAGGGATGAGACGTACCACCAGAGAAGACTAATATATAAAAGAAGAGAAAGCCTCTGACTTTTCCTGTACCTGCTTGTTTCACAGTAACTTCCCTTTACCTTCTTCTTAAAACTAAAACTGTAGTCTGGGAATAATCTTGACAAACACTGCTTTAAATTAGAGACACTTGTATATCATGCTGCTGGTTGAAGATTCCAGAAGCTGGGTTTTATTGAAAGGTACCCTAACTCAAGGCAAGGAGCACCTGCAGGATTGTGTTTGTGGGAGAGGAATTGACAGCGCAAGATCACGTGCCATTCACCACATCAGAGGCTAACATAACATAGCTTGTGCTTGGTCCAAAGACATAGTTGTTCTCACCACACCCTTCCCTCTTGCACCTACACCATCTGAATACTTGTGTAGTGCTAGTGATTGGAAGTTGGTGGAGAAAATTCATGCTGGGAAGCTGAAGGTTAGTATTTCTATTGAGGAAACAGAAGCAGCATGGCTATTAGAAGCAGCATGGCTGTGAACATCTCTGCAGTTAAATCTTTGTACCCATGTTTACACATGCAGACATAGATCACTACAAGAAGGCAGAAGGCAAAAGTGGATGGAGAAAAGAGAAAATGGAATCACTATTTCAACTAATAATTAAAAAGGAAGCTTTTGGCAGAAGGTGGGAGACTGGAAAAGGATAGGCAGCCAGCAAGTCCCTAAAAGATGAAGGCCACTCCAGGAGTAGAGCTACTCTAAGAACTCTCTTGAAATCGTACTCCTTATATAAACTTTTAAAAATTCTCTGAGGTCCTTGTTTAAAGTTTAAAACATTCTCACATCTGTTTAAATAACTGAGACATTGGAGCCTTGAGGACCACATGATCTTAGATATTGGCACAAACAAGAACAACTCTTAGTCTGGGCTAAGGAGCAGGGAAGTGATATCCACTGCCTGATCTGGTTGAGCAACTGTCCACAAAATAAGCAACCAATCAGCCATAAAGTCAGCAAATACCCTTTAGTGAGGGGAAAGTTCATCTGGTTTGACAAATTCCATGTTTGTACTGGAAATATCCTTAGTCAGTAATAATAAAACACTTTTTCTTTTTCTCTTTTAAGATACTATCGAATATTTTAGCTTAAGTTTTTCTCTTAGATCTGAAACTATAGCGAACTCTTAATTATCCTGGCGTTGATTATTTTTCAATTTTGCTCCTCTTTCTTCTTAGTCTTTTCGTCATTTCCCTTTGCTAGACAAGTGGCTAAAGCCTGGATTACTAGTTTAGTAATTTCTGTCACTTTTTGACAGCTCTGTGGAGAAGGGTAAGTGTCAGGCACAACTGGAACTAAAGACAAAATTAATTCTGATGACTGAGGGGAGTAAAGAAGAAAATTAGGCTACATTATAGACATTTACAAAATAGAATTTATGGTTTCTTACTTTTAAGCCCTTGAAAGCTAAAACTAACATTGAGGTAGAAAAAGCAGAGGTCTGGAAACTCAAAATCAGATCTTGGCTCCAGCCATAGTTCTGCCAACTAACTTTATGGTGTGACCTTGGGCCAGTCATTTCTCTTCTGAGTCAGGGGTTCCTCACTTAAATCGTAAAGTGTGAGGTTTAATACAAATTGCCTCAGAGAAAGACTTTTAATGGATATCAATTTCTGATAATTATCACATCATTCTAAAGAGGCTTTTAATTACAATTTTACTTTAAAAAGAAAAGCACTTCCTTACAAGTTTTCTTTCAGTATTACTTTGCTCACTTTTTTTATATTTGGTAAATTTTAGTTCAGTTCAGGTGAGTTATTCAATTATTAATCAATAAGGTTTAAATGTATAAGATTTCACTGCACTGGATTAGTTAAAATAAGATTTTTGGAAGAACCACCAAGTTTCAGCTCCACCCATTCTCCATGAATAAAGTAGTATGAGGTTCATACTTCATTTACTACCTTGTCACCCTCACCAATTTCTGTAAAATTCTGTTCAGGCACAAATCTCACAGTGGTGTTTAACAAAATGGTATCACCTCAAACGGTATTACATGCCAATGTATGTTAGTGAATTAATGAGTATATTTTATTTAGGTAAGGAGACAGCAATAAAAATTCAAGCCATTCTCATTGTGAATATGGAGAGAGGAGTATAATAAACCTCATAATAAAGGAAGTAACAGACAGAAGGAAACTATCACAATGACTTTCAAGTTCTTCTCAGTCTCAGACTCAGGAAAACATTTGTAATATAAACCTCTTTACCTTTTCCTGGGCCAACCATTCTTCCAGTACAAGAAGCCAGACCCAGGCTAATCTTTGAGGGTTGATGTCTTGTCCACATCTGAAAAGGGTAAAAAGAAGGAATTTCTAAACAAAGAGTTTCTATTGACCTTTTTTGTGATCCAAGATTTAGACTTCACTGCTCAGTCTATTTTAAACCTGAACAGGCAAGCGTGGTGAAAACACAATGCAATATACAGATGACGTATTATAGAATTGTATACTTAAAACCTGTATAATTTTATTAACCAATGTCACCCCAATAAATTTAATTAAAAAATACACTTATGTATTTTATAGAAACCCATTAAAAAAAATCCTGAACAGGCAAGATGTTCTAATGAGAAATTTTCAAATGTATATGTCATCAATAAAACTAGGACCAGAATAAAGCTAGCAGCTTTCATAAAAAACAGCCTTCATCTTATCTCCACTTCTTTATCTAGTCTTTATTATTTTTAAACAAAGTAGTATTACATAGAAAACCATAAAAGCAAAGCTATCTAAAGTATATTCTTGAAAACAGAAACTGAATCAAGTAGTCTTAAAGAAAAAAAGGAACTTGATAAAAAATTATTTTTACCTCTAATGCTAAAAAGAGGGTTGTAGGAAATTATAAGACTTTCTTTGAAGTTAGTAATTTAAATTAGACAGTAACAGGCTAGAAACCAAATTTAAGGGAAAAAAATGAAGGAAGAAAAGAATCACTTAAGTCCCCATTCTAAACATGCTAATATAATACTTAAACAGTATAACATAACTGCCAAAGTAAGGAAAAATGAGGGACAGACTGAACAGTACATTTAACTCCTATACTACTAGTTGTTATTAGCACTGCCACGAATACTTTATTAAAAATTTAGAGAACAGTGGTTGACAGGGGGCAGGGAGGCATCTAAATACAAAAATGTATTCCCAGGAAGTGAGGGAATTTTTTTGTGGTTACGAAACAGTTGTGTATCTTGATTACAGTGATAGTTACAGGAATTTATAGATAGGTAAAATTGCACAGAACTACACACATAAAAATGAATGCAGATTTAAAAAATGGTGGAAACTGAACAGTCTGTAGTCTAGTTAACAGTAATGTATCAATGTTAATTTCCTGGTTTTGCTATTGTACTATAGATACATGAGATGCCACAATTGGGAGAAGCTGGGTAAAAGGTACTCTTTGTATTATTTTTGTATTTCTTGTGAGTCTATAATTATTTCAAAATAAAAATCTTTAAGTGAATTCACTTCTAGTCCTTTGTTGAAGCTACAACATCTTCCATTTCATAAGCAAGTGGAGAACAGGGTTTGCTTTTTTTTTTAAATTAAAGTTTATTAGGGTGACAATTGTTAGTAAAGTTACATAGATTTCAGGAGTACAATTCTGTAACACATAATCTGTATCTCACATTGTGTGTTCACCACCCAGAGTCAGTTCTCTTTCCATCACCATATATTAGACCCCATATACCCTCTTTTAGAGCTCCCTAGGGTTTGCTTTTTTTGGAGGGAAAGAAAATGATTTTCAATGCAGTTCCACCATCTACTTTAATGGTAATAAACAAGCAATTGTGGTTTCAGTCACAATTTGTTATCCAGGCTTAACTGCAGATGATTAGTTCAAAGCCAATACTAATTAAGTAATAGGCATGTATTATGGAGGTAAAATTTCAGAGCATGTGAAATACACTCTGCCTCGGCTAATTCTTCAGGGGGTGGCTGAGTGAAGCACTTGACCAGAGCCCAAATATTGAACCTAGTGTCTCAGCCCTGTGACTCTCTGGCAGGAAGAGAAATCCCTTACCTCAGCTGATCTGGACACACCACCAGCGCCTGAAGTATATTTTCCACCTTCTTTGGGATATCCCCTTGTGCCTCGTGTAGCTGAGGAACACATGCCTGTGCCAGCTCCCATTCTCCTCTTCGAAGGCACTCACAGAAAAATCCAAAAAGCTCCTTCTGGGAAGCAGTTTCCTCTTCTCCAAATGGATGGTGCATTTTCCCAGCACAGAGTGCAGGGAGATAGAAAGAGATGAATTACGCAGAACACATTTTCAATTTTCTCATTCGTGGAGCACCTCCTATAAAAGGTATATTCCAGAGTAAGAAGAAACGAAAGGGGCTGTGTTTAGAGAAACTAGCAACACCGGTACTACCCTGATTGGGAAAGGCGGGACTTACTTTCATAATTATGGTTGTCAAGACTGATTTGACATGTCACTATCTTCTTTTTTGAAAAGTTCCACCTTTCCCCAAGGGGTGGATCCCATCTCTCTACGCGCATCCAATATTCATTTAATATTAATTGTCATATTAGCCCGGGCCGCAGACCCGTAACTCCACTTTCGTATTTTCTCCTGAACTTTATACCCAGTCCGACTCTAAATCCCCAGGTGGTCGTCTCCTTAAGAATGAGAAATTCAGCAGGGACCTCCCTAGTCTGAGCTTTCCTTTAAGGCACAGGATTGAAGATCCGGAGATGAATCTGTGTCAGAACTGGAGGGCGATGGGGGTTGGGGCACATGCATGCTCCCTACAGGGGTCGTAGAGAGCGCCCCTTCCTCTCCGCAGTGCTTTACACTCACCTGCTCCCGGGGCCCAAAGCAGAAGCGTTTCCAGCGCAGCCATGTTTGAGCCGAATCAGGTGACAGATTCCAATCGTATGGTTGCAGGGGCGGGAGGCCTGAGATGCTGACGATTGACAGCGGCTACTCCTATTGGTCAATGGAGGAAAGATGCAAATAAAGCGCCATGTTTGTTTGGGTCACGTGACGCCACCTCCCCAGTCTAAAGGAAGCAAGGAGGCTCGGAAAGAGTAAATCAGCTATCTGCCCAAGGCCCATCCTTCTCAGTTTTGACAACTCTTCTCCACATCTTCGGTTCTGTGTTCGGCGGAGCAGATGGCAGAATAACTGTGTTCCTTGACTCTTTCCCCTCCCTCCCTCTCTTTTCTCTCTAGCGTTTGAAGTCAGCATTTACTGAGCGCCAGCCGGTGATAGTGCTTTGCTAGGCCTTGGGAATACCAGAGCAAGACCTGAATCCTCCTCCATTATAATTCTGTCCACGTCGGCCCTCTTATAATCCCAGAACCCTATCTTCTGAATTCCTATTTTCTTCTGTTTAACTCCATTCATTTATTTAAACATTTACCCAAAACCGTTAGTTCAGCGGTGTGCTAGGCTTTAGAAGCTGAATAAGATGTGGTCCCTATCCTCAAGGAGCTCACAGTTTATTGAGGATGCAGGTCAATAATTAGGATATAGGGAGCTCTATTATAAATTAGAGTTATGCACAGGGAAGTTGAGAACAAAGAATGAGCAAAAGCTTTTCGCAAATACAATAATCAAACTGAGTCAACGGTTTGAGCAGTTTTATTCAGGATTTCCCAAACTATTTCACCAAAGGGTGGTGAAAAAAAAGCCAAAACAGCCCCAAAACTCTCTTGCAAATCCTCTTTCATGATAGGTGGATTCTCTTCTATTTCCAGAAAACATACCTCTGGTCCATTAAGCAGTTTTTAAATGTGGTGACAAAAGAAAGAAAAAAATTACAAGAAAGATCTCCTGGCTTCATACACTCCTTGCTGATGTTCCTACACCAGATTTTGATAATCATTAGATTGAGAAACTGGAATTTTTAGTTTCATTATTATAATATTATAGAGCGTAAACTACAATTCCCAGCAAGCAGCGAAGCCGACCTGGGCCTCTGCCCACTTCTGATTGGATGTTTGCCAGGACGAAGAGCCAACCAGCGTTTCGATTATTGCTTTGTGGCGCTTTCCGCGGGGAACTGTGTGAGGGGTGGGGGAAACTTTGAAAGTTGGATGCTGCAGATCCGGTACCGGGAAGTTTCATCTTGGGGGCAATTGTGGGGACGTGGGGTGCGCTCATTATTTTCTGCTTCCTCTATGGGCCCGAGGTATTGATACTGGGGAAGCGGAGAGTCTCTTGGGTACAGGGCACGCCCCCGTGAGCCGATAGGGATCTTACCAAGAACTCTGCCGCGGATCTGGGGCTTCGTGACTTTTTTGTGGGATTGCATGGAAGCAGCTCCTTGTTAAAAATGCTGTTTTTAAGGGATTCCGGGGTAATGTTTTCGCTTCTTGATGCCCACCCCCCTCCCACTTCGGGCAGTTGGGGGTTTAGGTCGGGGAGCCCATGATTAGGGGAAATTTAGCGTCTGCCCCCCTTCAGGTGGTGTTGAAGGAGAGGTAGATGATAGCGAGGAATCAATGTGGAGTCAGATCTCTGACGCGGAACTACGTGTGGTGCGGCACTCACCATAGGCTAGCTGTTAGATTTGCGAAAGTTCCTACTCACTGCCTCAGTATCGTTAATCTGTAAAATATCCGAAGCGCTTGAACAGTGTATGGGACGTAATAAGGGCTCAATAAATGTTAGCAGTTATTATTACTTAACGGTTTTCAGTTAGCATCTAACTTGATTTTTCTTTTCTTGATGACGAGGACAGGGTTGAATGTCTTTCCTCATCCCCCCTTCACATGAGCGCGTGCACACAACACAGAGCAGAAATTTCTAGTCTGGTGGAAGAATCCAACATGCAAGCCATCATAATACATCGATAAGATTATTGGGCAAATACGTACAAAGTGATGGGCACATTGGAGAAGAGACTGAGTTGGGGGCAGGCTTTGTCGAGGAAAGTCAGGGAGGCAGGATGGCGCTTGCATCATCTATTACACACTGTTGTGGCCGGAGAGCAGGTCATGTGAGGCAGCAAAGGATGTTTTGCTGAATGAATTGATAATGCTTGTTAACCTTGAGCATTATGTGCCAGGCATTGTCCAAGTCCTTTAACCGTCACTACATTCCTACAGGTGTAGATATTTAAATTACCCTTGTTTTATAGGAAACTACCTGACAGTGGTAGGTGAAGTAACTGCCGGGAAGGTCAGGATCTGAGCCTTGCAATCTGATGTGCAAATGAGAGAGAAACGAGGGACAAATTTATGAAGGGTCTTAAAGCAATCCTAAGAGGTGTGGAATTTATCCTATGGTCTAATGGTTCCGTGGGCAGTTTAAAGGATGAGAGTGACAGGATAGGAGCAACTTTTTAGGAAGCTATCGCTGGCAGGATTGTGGCACTGACCTGACTTTTGCAGGCCAGTTTGGGGCTTCTTGTCCATAGCACCTTTAAATACCAACGACAGTATTTATTGCATGACTGCAGTTATTTTTGTATATAGCTCTTTTCATCTTTTACTGTGAGTTGCCAAAGGAGAGGGAATATGTTTAAATTATTCTTGTACCTAGAGCTAAGCAGAGTGTGTGCTTAAAAAGTGAACAAATGAATGGATGTTTTTAGTAAGGCAGAAGCTATGCAATAGTCCAGACAAGTGGTGGGAGTGGCCCTAGTAAGGCAGAGCTAGCAGTGTTGGTCATTGTTAAAGTCCAGGTGGTTTGGGTTTACAGTTCTCCTTTTTGATTGAATTTATCAGTCTAAGTGGCGTCATTGCCTGGAATTACCTGATCTGTAAAGACACTACATAATGACATACCACATGTCACTTAGTAAACTTTCTATTGGGGAAACAAATCAATAATGACAAATTCCCATTGAGAGAAATGAAAGGGATATAGTGTGTGTTTATGAGAGGTGTGTGTGTGTGTGTGTGTGTGTGTGTGTGTGTGTGTGTGAGAGAGCGAGAGAGAGATTTAATCTGATGTTCACACAGTTAATCTGATACACACATACACGTATGTCTAATCTGATTCAGAGAATTTAGATATTAAATAGAAATTTGGGCCATGGTATTGGAAATAAATGTCTACATTCTCAGTATATATTTTTGTTCCAAAATGTTACTTCTTTTTTGATAATTATATTGCTTTATCCCCTGGAACAATGAAGAGTTCCTGTTTCTATTCTACCCAGAATATATTTTGCCATCTCGGAGATACATGGCTGTTTCTTTGCATGCATTATTAAGGGAGTCACAGTGATTCTATTCTAGCTCTCGGAAGATGATTATTTCAGGAGCCTTATTTAGCCCCAGAGAGATTCAACTAGAGTGACATTTAATAGTATATGGGAATGTGAGAAGCTAGTATAGTGTGTGGGAATGGGGCAGCTGGTACAATAAACAACAATTCAGCTTGGAAATAACACCTGGAATAATACAATCTGACTTGATTCAGAAGATGTTTTTCTGACTTATAGAAAAGGGGTAAATTAAATAGATTATGGACTCGTAGTAGAGTGTAGTGGTTAAGAGGCTAGACCTCCGAGTCAGACTTTCTGAGCTCACATTCTGGACCTACCATTTACTTTTTCTGGTAATATTAGGGTAGCTAAGCTTGCCAGGCTTTTGTCTTATATGCAAAAATGGGGTCAATAACCTTTCTTATAGGGATGTTGAGAAGACTAATAATTTATATAAAGCAACAGTGCGTGATACAGAGTAGATACTAAATAAATTTATTGATACAGTGTAATGAAAGGAAAGACTTTCTAGGAGAGCTGTTTGGAAATCTGCCTTGAAGTTACACATCCAAATAAAATTTATAAATGCATTGAAAATCTCAAGATGCTATAAAAATGTGAAGTGGTATTATATACATATAAGTATCAAAGAATTGTGTGAAATGCACATTCTTGCCTTGTTTCTCTGTGTGCATGTTTGACAAACAGTTGTCTTCCCTATATAGAAAGATTCTACTATTAGAAAGATTCCCCATTAGATTCTATAGCCTTACTTTATCAGTAATATTTTAAATACTATACATTTCATTTTGCATGAGAAATTCAAAGAATTTTTTATTCTGTGGAGTGTTTTGGATGGTAGCCAGCTATTATCGCGTATGCTATTTTCTGATGTTTTTTTCAAAGTGTTTTTTTTTTTTTTTTGCTGCGTCTGGAGGCATGGGTAGCAGGAAACTAAGACGAGTGGGTTTATCACAAGAGCTGTGTGACCGTCTGAACAGACATCATATTGTTACCTGTCAGGTAAAATTTATTTAATTTTTTCCAATGAAAAACTTTAAGTACAAATTAATTTTAAGTATACCTTAATAACTCTTAAATCTGAAATTTGAAAGTGTGGGTTTACAGAAAAAAGGTAAATGATGGTGTTTCTACATAGGCTAATTTTAAAAGACGAGCCCCTAGGGTTACACTTCCAAATATTATTTCATTTATTCAAGTTCAATATTTTTGTATTTTGTGGGGGAGGATCCTCATGGCCTAAGGTGAAGTACACCTGTGCCATTGGGGATTTGAGAGAAGTTTTACCTATTTAAAAGAAATTTTGTAGTTACATGAGAAATATGACTCAAATGGTATTCAAAATGGATAATTCCTCTTGAAAGCAAGAGAAATTAATAGGATCATTTATTTTCCTATTGATGGAGAGAGAGAAATGTATAGAGAAGATAATTGTGTTTTTAAGCACAATAGTGAAGCAAATCTCTTTTGGGTTAAATGAAATTTAAGGTTTTAGATTAGGACTTAATCCTAATAAAACAGACTTTCAGAGCATACGGCAATTTTGAAAAAATTGCTTCATGTGTTAAAGGTATCTTTGCTTCTTCTATTATACGTTTAATAACCCTCATGTTCATACTTTGAAATGCCTTTAAAAGTATGAAAATTAACATTTTATTGCATAGTCAGTTTTATTCCCTCTCAGTGATCAGATACTGCCTCTGAATGATCTCATATAGCTTAGGAGAAACTCATTTCAACCTGACACTTTCTGGGCATCTGTTTGTACCCAAACTCTTTCAGGCACAAGTGCAGTGTATATATACACCTGGGTTGTATGCTGCTGCTACTATGTGATGTTACTTGGTGTGTCCTCTGGTATATGCCAACTAACTTTGATAACTATAAGATAACTATAAGACTACCGTCATATCTTTTAGTTAAGGCATATTTAGGAGGGAATACCATATGGAACACATAAATCTTTGCTCTGCAATACATTTCACTGTTATCTACACATGGACAATATCAACTGAAATTTTCTTTTTAATTCCAATGTCTTTGTTGCACATACATACATATTTAAAATATTCCCTTTGTGTCTCTTTAGAACTTCTTATGTCTTTCCCCACCGGAGCTTGTGAAGATGACTGGCCTTAGTTATCAAGGTGTCCATGAACTTCTGTGCATGGTCAGCAGGGCCTGCGCCCCACAGATGCAAACGGTATATTTTTTTATGATGATTTGATTATGATTTTTATTTTGAAATGATTATCATATTTACAGTCTTTTTTGGGATGAAGCAAAAGCAAAAATAAATATGAGTACCTGAGAAATATTGACTCTCACCAGAGTTAGTCCTCTAATGAGAATACACGTGAAAAATTTATGTAGTTTATAAGCTCATGGGAGATGGTTTCTAATTACAGGAATGAAGAGGCAACAGAAAGTTTTGTACTCTGTAGCTGATAGAGATATTTCAAAAGGTCACTTTTCTCTTTATTTGGGCGGGATTTGTGGACTTCATGGTTAAATTATAATATGCTTTTAATTTTAGAATTCCCCTTTTCTCTGTCATACTAACTTTTATCATCATTACTCTACATCATAAAGTATATATATTGAACTTACCCTTGATTATTGCTTGAATAAATAATACTTGAAAACTTATCTTTACTCTTGAGAAGAGTTAAAGTCTTTTATGACAAGTTCTCATCAAGTTGTATACTGTTTTTTCATACTTTCTGTCTCATGACTTTAGCTTTTCAAAATATAGGTTTTATGCATGGTAGAACAAATATTATTTTCCCAGAATGAGAGCTGCCTAAAAATCTGTTCAACGCTTTGTAAATTGCTTACCTTATTATGTCATATTGAAATTTGGTAACTACTGAGCAATAAAGTAGGGTGAAATTCTGTGAAGTTGGAATTGTCATTTGAGACTTCTGAAACAATGAACAGATAAAATACTTTCTTTTGTTTAGATTTAGCTTGTCATCTAAGGAAAATACCTTAACGCAGAAATACCTTAAGGCAGAAGGAGAATTAGAATCGGAGTTAGGTATGGCACTTGTCTTAGCATTGTTATTGATGTCGTAGCTTTGGACAACTTACTTTGTTTTATGGGAGAAGTTAGAGTTAAAATAGTGTGAGATGATTCTGTGACTAGATTCAAAATATCCTGTTACTATTTTGAAGGCTGTAAAGCACCAGGGAAACCTTTTAATTTGACATCTATCTTTCTATATATTTGGTCAATAGCTAATGACATATTTCTATTTAGATAATTAAATAAGAGAACATGGGTGGGAAACTCAACTTTAGATTCCACTTCCATCACCACTTCAGCTGCAATCTCAGTATCATTCCACATGCCAATTCAAGAATCCATCTTTCTCCTTTGTTGCACATTCACTCTTATAGCATTCTTTAGATTTGAGTCCTGCCTTCAACATTGGCTTAGCCTTAGTTCATTTCTTCAAGGAAGATTTTTGTCTGTTTATGTATTTGTTTATTTAGTCAGTTATTTCTTCAACCAATATTTATTGAGTGTGAGCTATGTATCAGGTATTTTGTCAGGTACTGGGGATATTGTAGTGAACAAGATTGACAAAGTTCCTGCCCTCACATAGCTTACAGTCTAGTGGGAGAAGTCAGACATTAAACAAATAATTCCATAAATAAATAGTTAATTGTAGTAGTGATGAGTCCTATAAAGGAAAAGTTTAAGGAGCATTAAAACATAGTACCAGGGGACATTACTTAGTTTATGAGTCAGGAAGGGCTCCCCCAAGGAAGCGATATTTAAGCTAAAACCTAAAGGATGGATAGGAGAGAGATAAGCAAAGGAGTTGGGGAGGGAGAGAGTGGGGCAATGGGACTGGCAGATGCAAAGGCCCTGTCAAGAGAAGCACAGGGTGCTGGTATGGTCATAAAATGAAGCTGGTGTGAATGGAATGTAGCAGGGAGAAAGAGGATGGCAGGAGATGAAGTCAGAGAAGTAAGCAGGAGTCATGGCAGTAGGACCTGCAGACAATGTTAAGGATTTTGGACTTTATTCCGGGAGCAATGAGAAGCCATAAAAGTATATTGTAATATGTGTTTTAAAAAACTCAGTCTTGAATATAGACAAGTGATTGAAAAGGAGGAAGAAAATATTTGTGAGGGCTAGTTAGGTATCTGTTACTATATTCCGAACAGAATGTGATTGTGACATGGATTATTAGTGTGGTATTAATGCAGAGGGTATAATGTCAATTACTATGAGAGAGACTTAGGAGGTAGAATGGGTAGCATTCGGTGATTGTCTGTGAGTGGTGGTGAGGTACAGGAAAGTGTCAGCGATGATTCCTTGATTTTTGCATTGAGAAACTGGGTGGTTCCATTTCCTGAGGTAAGGAGTACTGGGAGAGGGTCAGCTTTGGGGAAGGCAGATCATAAATTCAGTTTAGTGCTTGTTGAATTTAAGGTGCATGTGAAACGCTGAGTAGAGATGTGAAGCAGGCTGTTCCATACTCGCATATGAGCATGGAGCTCAAAGGGGCAGTCTGCCCTGGAAGTGCGCCTTTGGGAGTCATCCATGTAAATGCAATCGTAAAAGCCATGGGAATGGAGGAGCAATTGCCTAGAGAGTATGGACAGTAGGAAGATACGTGTACCCAAGACCAAATCCTGAGTGAAGCCAACATTAAAAAGATGAGAATAGCCAATGACGAATCTGAGAAGCAGCAGCCGCCAAAGAAGAAAAACTGGTGGAATGTCCTATCACAATATTACTTTGTCTCCTTTGTGCACATACTATAATTTC
This sequence comes from Rhinolophus hipposideros, assembly GCF_964194185.1. Taxonomy (NCBI): domain Eukaryota; kingdom Metazoa; phylum Chordata; class Mammalia; order Chiroptera; family Rhinolophidae; genus Rhinolophus; species Rhinolophus hipposideros. The sequence continues at coordinate 73,565,752 of NC_138051.1, forward strand.
TGAAGGCTTGTTTTGTTAGTTCATTTTATTTATTTACTTATTTTTGAGAGTCACCAAATTGATTATTCTGGTAAGTACACGTACAGTTTACAAATGAAGCACTTTAGTGTTGACAGACCCTTTTGCCCATCTACATGTTGCCTGATGATGGACTGTAGACAATATTCAGGCACTTCTGAATCAGATGCAAACCATGCGACTTTAATCTTAGCTTTTCTAATAATTATGTGCCTGAATGTAGCCTTAAAAAAATTCTACGGTAATCCATGGTGTAACTGAAATAAGTATTCAGTAAGAAAGATTAGACAAGAGGGGCACATTTATGGCTCATAAATAGTAATATTCTGGTCTTCCTACATCCTCACAGAGCAGAAGAACCTTGAATTTAAGACATATATTTATTAAATTTAAGACTTTAAGTGGGTAGAAACTGTGTCTGTTTGGTTTACCCTTGTACTCCCACATCCAGTCATATAGTGTATGGCATGCAGTAAGCACACAGTGAATATATGGTGAATGAGTGAATTTTTATAGTTTCATTTCATTGATAAAAATGAAAATTTTAATGGTAGAGATTGCAAAGAGGCAAGTGTTCTTGTACATTGCTAGTGGGCATGTAATCACATTAATCACATCTGCAAAGATCCTTCTTACAAAAAAGGTACTTATTCACAGGTTCCAAGGATTTGATGTGGATATCTTTTGGGGTGTCCATTTCTCAGCCTACCACACATATCTTCAAGCTATTCTTTAGAAACCAGCTTTGATCATGTTGCTCTTTCTTGCTCTCAGCATTAAAGCCAAACTTCAACAAGGCTCTTCATGATTTGGCCCCTGTTCATTTCTCCAGCCTCATCAGTTGCCACAACCCCACCACACTCCATCTGTCAACTGTTCTAAGTGAACTCTATTTTTTTTTTTTTTAGTTTTTGTTACTTCCTTGGCTTCTTGACCTATCTTTGTACATTCTGTCTCTTTGGCAGGGACACGCACATTTCCTTTGCCTGTCTAACAGCTATTTCAGATTTTAGCTTAGACATCCAGCTCCTCCATGAAGCCTTACTGGATCACAAAATAACGTCTCCACTTTCCCTATCACAATGTCTCTTATTAACTGTATAGTAATTGCCCAGTTTCTAGCCCTAATGGTTGACTGTAAGTACTGTGAAGGCAGGGGCTCCGTCTGTTAAATCATATCCCCATAATCTAGCTCAGTCACTGGCACAGAGTGAATATTTGTTGCACAAATAAATAATAGAAGGGAAAAAGATGGAATTGGGTTTCAGCTGCTAAAATTTTAGGTTTAGAGTTGGTGTGTGTTTTCAAATAGATATGGAAGTTGAAAAGAACTCGATCTTTTTCTTGTTCAGGCTTATGAGGTAAAGATGCAAAGGGCTGCTGCTCTCTCGCCAGCATTCTTATCTACAACCCTGTCTGCTTTGGATGAAGCCCTGCGTGGTGGTGTGGCTTGCGGATCCCTCACAGAGGTACCGTTACTTTCCAGAACTTCTGTCATGGATCTGTCACCTTCAGAGCCAGGAGGAAAAATTTAGTCAAAAAACATATATTTCATGGATGTTAATCTGAATCAAACTATGAACACCTCAAAGGCATGGTTCTCTACCTAGTACCTAGCACAGTTGCTCTGCAAAAAGATGTTCAAAAAAATCCTTGCTGACTGATTGGTCGGCTTCGGTTGCTGTTTTTCGAATAAACTTAGAATGTGGTGAATATTATGAAATAATATGAAACAGTTTGGGAGAATTAGAAAAGGATTACTACTTAGTGCATTAGGAAGGAAAATTTGAAATTTTATTAACTTGTGGGCAAATTGTAGTATTAAACTGACGTGAGCTATTTTTACTCCCTATTGCAGATAAAACTTGGTTTTAGGAAGTGATGGATATTAGTTACATATTGTTGCATAACAAATTACCCTAAAACTAAGTGGTTTAAAACAATAATAAACATTTATTGATTTTGTTTCTCTGGGAATGGCTTATCGTGGTGATATTGGCCAGGGATGCAGTATCTGAGGACTTGGTGGGGCTGGTCGGTACTTCCAAGGGGTTTCACTTACACAGCTGGCAAGTGGGCGCTGGCTGTTGAGGGGAGGTCACAGTTCTTCCCCAGCGGGCTCTCCAAAGGCTGCTTGAATGTCCTCCCCCAGGGTAAGTGATCCAAAAGAAGGCATGATGGAAGTGCCGATGCCTTTGGTGATTTAGATGTGGAAGTTATACATCATGAATTCTCCCACATTCTCTTCATTAGAAGAGAGTCATTAATTCCAGCCCATGTTCAAGGAAAGGGAAATTACGTTGTGCCCTTTGAAAGAAGAAGTGTCAAACATTTGAGGACATTTAAAAACCACCACAGTTCTTTTCCTCGAAGACTGCATTGGAGTGCTTCCTGGTCCCGATGTGGTGACTCCATAGATTATATTTACCAGTACACTCCTGAGGGACTTCTCGCCTGAGAGTTCCAGGGGAATAGATACTTTAAGTAAACTAAACAAGAGCAGACTCTTACATTTTGATTGTCATACATTTAACTGTAGGTTTTTTTCCTTGAAGATCTAAAATTCTGTTTTAGATGCTACACCTTATGTTATTTCCTGTCTTTCAAGAAAGATTAAAAAATGTGTGTGTACTATGCCTAGTAGTTGCCTATTAGATAGTTGGTAAATGAATGAATGAGTGAATCTGAAAAAAAAGAGAACCTGCTGTTGCAGGTACTGCCACCAGATGGTGCCAGAATCCTATTTTATGGAATCTTTCCTGGTATCTAGTTGGACCTGTGACGGAATAGGTTAATAACAATAGTGATCCACAGTAATAAACTTATTTAAATAGCAAAAAACTGACCTTAAGGAAGATTAACGAACAACTACTACTTATTTTTTTAGTTGTAGAATAATTTTCAATTCTTTTTCACTTAGTTTTTATCAATTTTTCTGAATCCAAGCAGTAGTTCCAAGTCATGTAGGTGTTTTATCGTGACGTACTTGGACAAATTGGAATACAAATACCCTGACTGCTTATTAATGGCAAGTTCTCCACTTTCTGTTTCAGCTACAGGTAGCCTCTTTGGTCTTTTTGGGATTTTTCCAGTTGAATACAGGGAGGTTTTTTGTTTACTTGTTTATTAAAAAATAAAATTTTAATATTTTATGTATACAAGATTAAATATGTCCTGCAAGTGTAAGTTGTGAACTCTTATGAGACTGTGATCCAATATAAGAACCAGAATAATATCAAAACCACTGAAACTAACTGTGGACTCCTCCCTGATCCTATGTTTGTCTTCTGTTGGGAGGTAACCTGAATCTTGAATTTCACTCATTCCTCTACCTTTCCCCCCCCATAGTTTCCTATACCTATAGTTTTCCTTTACCACCTATATACATAGGAGATAATAAAATTTTATTTAGTTTTGCTTATTTTTGAGCTGTAGAAATCATGTATCACTTTTTTCACTTATTATTATTTTCTAAGCTTTATCAATGTTGTTGCAGGTAGCAAGAGTATAATTCACTTTTACTGCTGTATCGTATTTCATTTTGAAAATATGCCGCAATTTATCCCTTCTGTAAATAAACATTTGGATTGCTTCCAGTTTGCTACTAATTTAAACAAGTTCTGAGGAAAGAGTTGCACGTCTCCTGGATCACATGTATAGGATTTCGTTAGGGCAGTGATTGGCAAACTACTGTCAGTGGTCAAATCTGGCTCACTGCCTGTTTTTGTAAACAAAGTTTTATTGTTACAGCTATGCTCATTTGTTTACCTTTTATCTGTGGCTGTTTTTGTGATATACGAGACAGAGTTGAGTTAGTTGTGACAAAGACTTCATGATTTACAAAGCCTAAAATATTACTACCTGGTTCCCATCTAAGGTATCTACTTTGGAGTGATTTGCTGGTTACAGGGTATGCATGTGTATGACTTTGCAGAATTAGGACAAATTGTTTTCTGGAGTGTTTGTGCCTGTTTACAATCTTATGACTGATGTGCACGAATTTTTCTTGCTCCATATCTTCTTGCTTTGGTAGTATCAAACTTCTTAATTTCTGCCCATCTTTGTGATCTTAGTTTTCACTGTCCTAATTACTAATGAGCTTGAATACCTTTTCATTAATCATTTGGCTGTTAAAAATGTTTTTTTATTAAGGTACAATTTAAGTACTATAAATTCAACCATTGTAACTGTATAATTCAATTATATTAGTAAATTTATAGTAAATCACAGTTTAGAACATTTCCATCATCCTTATGCCCATTTATAGTTAATCCCTGTCCCCACCCTCAGCCCTAGGCACCCACTGATCTATAAATTTGCCTCTTCTAAACATTTCACGTAAGTGGGATCTTATAATATATAATCTTTTGTGGCTGGTTTCTTTCACATATCATGATGTTTTTGAGATTCATCGTTGTTGCGTGTATTAATAGTTTGTTTCTTTTAATTGTTAAATAGTATTGTATGGCTATAGCACATTTTGTTTATCAACTCATTAGTTGATGGAAAGTTGAACTGTTTCCAGTTTTTATCTATCAGGAATAATGCTGCAACGAATATTCAAGGATATGTCTTTATGTGAATGTAGTTTGTTTTTCTTTTCTCTTGCGTAGATTCCAAGGAGTATAATGACTAGCTCATGTGATGGGTATGTGTAATATTTAAGAAAATGTCAGACGGCTTTCTAAAGTGGCTGTATCACTTTACATTCTTACCAACAATGTATGATGGTTTGTTTCTCCACATCCTCACCAAGACTTAGTATCATCCTTTTGATTTTAGCTATTCTAATGAGTGTGCGTTGGTATTTCATTGTACAGTGGTACCTCGGTTTTCGAACGTAATCCATGAGTTCTGAAACGTTTGAAAACAGCCAACAGCTAGGCCTCAGGATCTTGCACTGAGCGGAAGCTGTGTGACGTGTTTGATTTCTGAGTCATGTTTGAAAACCGAAGCATTTACTTCTGGGTTTACAGCATTCATAAACCAAAATGTCCGTCAATGGAGACGTTCAAAAACAGAGGTACTACTGTAATTTTAATTTGCATTTCCCTGGTGACTAGTGATTTTGTGCTTTTTAGCTATTTGTATATGTTCTTTAGTGAAATGTCTATTCAAATCTTTTGCCAATTTTTTTTTAAAGATTTTATTGGGGAAGGGGAACAGGACTTTATTGGGGAACAGTGTGTACTTCCAGGACTTTTTTCCAAGTCAAGTTATTGTCCTTTTAATCTTAGTTGTGGAGGGTGCCATTCAGCTTCAACTTGTTGTCCTTTCAGTCTTAGTTGTGGAGGGCGCAGCTCAGCTCCAGGTCCAGTTGCCGTTGCTAGTTGCAGGGGACACAGCCTACCATCCCTTGCAGGAGTTGAACCGGCAGCCTTGTGGTTGAGAGGACGCGCTCCAACCAACTGAGCCATCTGGGAGCTCAGCGGCAGCTCAGCTCAAGGTGCCGTGTTCAATTTTAGTTGCGGGGACCGCTGCCCACCATCTCTTGCGGGACTTGAGGAATTGAACTGGCAACCTTGTGGTTGAGAGCCTGTGCTCCAACCAACTGAGCCATTTGGGGCGCAGCTCAGCTCAAGGTGCTGTGTTCAATCTTAGTTGCAGGGGGCGCTGCCCACCATCCCTTGTGGGACTCGAGGAATTGAACTGGCAACCTTGTGGTTGAGAGCCCGTGCTCCAACCAACAACTGAGCCATCCGGGAGGCAGCTCAACTCAAGGTGCTGTGTTCAATCTTAGTTGCAGGGGGCAGAGCCCGCCATTCCTTGCGGGACTTGAGGAATTGAACTGGCAAACTTGTGATTGAGAGCCCACTGGCCCATGTGGGAATTGAACCGGCAGCCTTCGGAGTTAGGCGCACGGAGCTCTAACCAACCGCCTGAGCCACCGGGCCGGCCCTGCCAATTTTTTAATTGGTTGTTTTGTTGTTATTGAGTTATAAAAATTCTTGATATATTCTGGATACAAGTCCTTTATCAGATATATGATTTGCAATTATTTTCTTGTAATCTGTGACTGTCTCTTCATTTTCTTAGTGGTAGCTTTTGAAATTTTTAATTTTGGTGTCATTCAATCTATCAATTTTTTCTTTTATAGATTATGCTTTTGGTGTCATCTCCACAAATTCTTTGTCCAGCCAGGGAAACAGAAGCTATGTTTTCTTCTAGAGTTTTATAGTTTTAGGTTTTGCATTTAGTCTGTGGTCTATTTTGAGTTAATTTTTGTGTGATCTATTTTGAGTTAATTGGTAGAATGAGTTGTGGAATATCTCTTTTTTATATTCAGCAATAGAAGATTAGAATTATTTGTTTCTTGAAAATTTGGTAGAACTTGCCTGAAATATTGTTTGACCTTGGTGTTTTCCTTGTGGGAAGATTAAAAAAAATGACATCATTACTATATATGTATGTATGCATATATGTGTGTGCGCGTGTGTGTGCATATGCATATAATTTTTTAAAAACTTTAATTTATTACCTCTCCCTTCCCAGAAACCTCGTGATAGGCAGAATTTCTACAATGGCCTCCCAAAGATGTTTTGCTATAATCCCTGGAATCTGTGAATATGATATCACTCCCATGTTCATGTTATGTTATATGGCACAATTGACTTTATGATAGAGAGATTATTCCAGTCTAATCCTATGAGCCTTCAAAGCAGTGAGCTTTCTCTGGCTAAAGAAGGGGAAGCCAGAAAGATTCAAAACGTGAGGATTCAAAACATGAAGATAAAGGGACCATGTGAGAAGGAATGTAGGTGGCCCTCAGATGACAGCCAAAAAGGAAGCAGGGAGCGCAGACCCACAAATGCAGGATTTTGCCAACAACCAAGTGAGCGTGGACGTAGATACTTCTCCCGCAGCCTCCAGATAGGAGTCTAGCTCAGCTGACACTTTCACTATGGCCTTGTGAGACGTAGCTGAGAACCCAGTCAGACGTAGATACTTCCCCCGCAGCCTCCAGATAGGAGTCTAGCTCAGCTGACACTTTCATTTTGGCCTTGTGAGACGTAGCTGAGAACCCAGTCAAGCTCATCAGGACTGATAACCTACAGAACTGTGAGGCAATAAACGGGTGTTGTTTGCAGCTATCAAGTTTCTGGTAATTAGTTACATAGCAATAGAGCATTAATCCAGATATCAATGGAGGTGTCTAATTAATTGCATTGCATGATCTTTGTTTCTGGTTAAAAGGTCACACCTAGAGTCCCAGATATCAGGTTAGATCTGGTGCAGGTGAGGGTAAGGCAACTGGTTGAATAAACTAGACTAGGTCTGGAGATGACTGAGCGAGGAAGAATGAATCTGGAAACATTCTGCTGTCATTTTTATAGCTGCTTTTTCCTGACTCTAGCTTCAGTATTCTGTAATTTATTTATCATCACTTTTGATTTATGTGAACTTCACTGAATGTGTGTATATTCAGTTACAGCACCAAGATTAAAAGTGGAACTAGAGAAGAGCTACTCATGCCAAAAGCAGAAGCAGCAGAGGCGAAATCAAAGAGAAACCACTCTGCCAAAGCAGTAATGGAAGTGAGCGACAGGGCTTTGTCCCACTCTCCAAGCACGTCAAGTTCCTTACTTACTTGTGGGATATATAAGCAGATAATTCTGCATCTGTTAGGACTGAATATTGGTAGTAAAATATGTTTGAAGTTTAAACTATAAAAGTTTACATTATGTGGAGATCAAACCACGTAATGGTAGACTTCCCATATGAGATAATATAGATCAGATCAGTGTTTCTCAATCTTTTTTTCATTACCACCCTTAAGGAGCTTTTTAGACATTATCCCTCCTTAGTCACCCCTCCCCCACCATGAGATTTTAATACCACAGATATGCTGTATATCAATTTATGTATTGTATGTATATCTGCACTTTATATAGATATAAAAAGAGTAAAATTACCCGCCTCTCCAGTGAAAACCAAGTTTCACCCTTGCGGTGAGTATCACCCCTGAGAAAACGTGATAAAGATGCTAATGTGGTTAGGTACAATTAAGACTGTATTTAAGGGTTATTAAAAAAGGTATTTTCAGAGTGTAATCCCGAGATTACAGGACTAGGGAACTGGCCCAAACTCAGGTCAACAAAAAGAGATGTACCATCTGCGTGTCTTAGTTCAAGAGCATCTCTGGAAGAGTAAACCGTGGAAACGCTGCCCAATCCTTACTATATTGAAGAGTGATGATTACACCCAGATATTTGCCCTGAATAATAAGAAACAATATAGCACAGTTCTACATTATTTGTATTTTCTGAGAGTCATTTCTATGCTTTGTTCATGATTGGAGGAGACAAGGTGTCTGTCCTCCTTGAGTGAGGTGGTTTTGCTTTGGAAGTGACTATCCTGTACCCAAAAAAGGTAGAGGCAGGAGGACAGAGTCTTACTTTGGCCTCCTAAGTTTTCCTCAGAACAGTTGAATATTGCAGTTCTTTTTTTTTTGCATCGTTGGCAGTGTTAGCTGTGGTCCACAGGATCACAGGAGATACTAAGGCAGGGGTTGTAAATTCAAATGCCTCCAAGGGCCTGGCAGGTAATAGAAATGCATAAACAGTGACGTGTAAGACGTAAATGCTTACTCAGTTTGGGTTGCTTGCTCTGCTGACAATAGCAGCAGCAAACATTCATTTTTCTTGCACATAGGTCGGCAGGTTGGTCAAGGTGGGTCTCGTCTCCTTTAAGCTGCATTCAGGTTCAGGTCAGCCCCATGACAACAGCAGCAGTAGGAAAACTAGAGAGGGATTTCTAATTGGTGTTCCTTGAATATAATCCTCTGACATGATTTTTTTTTATCCTACCCAGTGTTTTAAAAGGCAAGATAATCAGGCCTCTTTCCTAATATAGGAGTTTAGCCTATGTGGTTGATTGGATCATTCTTCCTAATTCTTCATTCACTAACTGATTTAGAAATAAGTATCTTTCTCCATAAAGGTTTTATAGAGTCTTTCATATGGCACATGTTATATGATTGTTAAATGAATGACTATATAGCTTGATACTGTTTGATTTTTTTTAACTGAAATTTGGGGCACTTGTCATTTCCATGTTCTCTTGTTTTTTTTCCTGCTCTGTTCCCCTTTCTTCCTTTTTTCTCTCCCTTCCCATTTACTTCGAAAAACAGCAGTTGTTAATATTGAAATAAGAAGGAGTGGTGGAGAGAATCCAAAATATAAAATCTCCCACGTGCTGATACAATTTAAGATCAAGGTTTCTTTCATAAGGCGCAGTGCTACCTGGCCTTTCTGAGACTGCTTTTTGTTCGTATTGTTTTGTTTTAGGATTTAGAGAGTTAATTATTTTTAAAATGAATTCTGCAGGTCTGAAGATCTAACCATATTTCTACATAATTGTTGTCGTGCGGGGTGGCCTGCGGGGTCTCAGCTCCCGCTCCCCACATAAGAACACAGGATATGGTAACGCCAAACAGAAACACCAACGGAGCCATAAGTAGGGGAGTCATATCACTATATTCTCTCCGGCGGCATCCGCCTCTCTGCAATCCGCTCTTGCTAGCCCCCATTTCTCTCTGCCAGCGTAGCCACAGCAGTTATATTAGTGGCCGATGCCTCACTGGTTACAGCTGATGGCCAACTAGCCACAGCTGATGACCATCCAATCACAGTTGATGGCCATTTACTACCTGAGCCAGCACCTTTCTATGTGAGGCCGAGAGCCTGGAAACTGTTTTTTGGGGCTTTGTCCCCACAATTGTAGAGCAAATGGAGACAAGTAGTTAGATGCTGGGTGGGGACTTGGAGGTGGTCATTAAAAAAATGTGAAGTTTCAACATGCTCTTTTCTCAAATCAGAACCAGGCAGTCTTTAAATTGTCTTCTGCGAAGTATTGGCTTGGCTGGTTGCCCCACCATGTTGCCCCCATCTTGAACATGGGCAGAATTAACTTGGTCAGATTTTAGGTTCTAACAGATCTGGGTTTCACATTCATCTCAATCACTTAATCACATTTAAGATTAAAACGACTAGGTTCCATTTTTACTTTCGTACAATTAGATTTTATTTTCTTGGGAATAATTCTCTTTCCTCTTTTAACCAATTAATATTTGCTTCCTTGTTGCTATTTCAGTGATCTTCACTTTTGTTTCTTTTCTTTCAGCTCTTTTACATTTCTCAGGCAGGTTGAAACTCAGGCCCTAACTATATGAAGCTAATTGTACTTTACTGATGTCTTCTGTGTGTAAAAGTTGTATTCACTCTGAGTTTCCAAGAAGCAAATAACTTAGACTATTCTGGTTTGGCATGTTCTCTCTTTCTAACCACCACTGGAGCTGAACCTGGGAACTAAACACAACTTGAAATTTTGTGGTTTGGCTGCTGGAATTCAGAGGTAAACTATCTAAAGCTAAAAATTATTAATGTTGAAATGTCTTAACCCACTAAGTAAGCCTGAAAAAATAATGAAATTTAACTTTAATCTAGATGTCAGATGTGTGAAGAGTGCCAAATGATGGTATTAATGTTAATTTTTATAAAAACCTGCTGGCAAAGTGTAGAATTTCTGTATTCTGTAGTGAGATGGGCTGTGACCATGAAATTCATTTAAATCACAAGAACTTCTTTGATTATTTCACAGCAAAGATTGTAAAAGAGTTGTTGAATTTAAAGATGGATGAAGCATTTTTTAAAAAAATGACAAGATATGTCTAATTTGCTAAATTTTTTGTATGACAAGTGGCTATGTTACATGCTTCATCTCAGATTAAAAGACAACTAGCCAACCAACCAATGGCCCTTCAAAGTAAGGGCCATGTTTTAACAATGAATGAGAAACTAATTGCCTTTTTCAAGACAGAGATTAAAATACAGACTGTTTTTAAAGTCGCTGCTTAGAAATCTTTGTTTTTTTAAATTTATTGGGGTGACAATTGTTAGTGAAATTACATAGATTTCAGGTGTACAATTCTGTATTACATCATCTATAAATCCCACTGTGTGTTCAGCACCCGGACACAGTTCTCCTTAGAAATCTTTCTTTCATAATGTGATTTTTGTTTTCAGAGATAATATGCGTCTAATGAAAATTTTGCTGTCTGCACACTTTAAAAAACTGGTAACAATATTTTCTATACTGTTGAAAATCTTCCAACTAAAGAGTTGCAATTGCTTTTTAAACCAATTGTTAAAAATGTAAAAATGCAATATCTTTGATTAGTTTCCAAAAACAATTGATTGACATCAGGGAAGATAGAAATTTATTAGCCAAAATTCAACAAAAACTTTTGCTAGCTGATGGAAGTTAGTGAAAAATGAAAGTAGTGATTTAGTAAGTACAACATATGATATATTTCTTTAATTTCAGTCCTTGCATTTTTGCAATTATCCCTTTCTCACCTATACAGCCATTACAATTAAGTACTGAAACAAGCAGAACTTAGGACCTGACATTTCAGTCATTCAATTGCAAAATATTTGTCCATATCTAAGAAACAATATAATTTTATTTATTTTCATTATTATCATAGTTCCACTAACAGTACTAATCTATTTTTTATGAGAGTGAAAAGATCTATACAATTAAGATATAAAACTTTTTAAATGCTTGTAATCTTTTATTTTTTTATCCCTATTTTATGTATGTTCATTACTATATAGGACATATTAATGAAATAGTGTATATGTATATAATAAGTATGGATATATTAGAGAACCATACTACTTTTTTTTTTGTCAGAATATGTAATCAAAGAAGTTTGGAGACCCTATTTCACTGATCCCCCATGATTTGGCAAACTATTATCGGTAGTAGCAATTATTTACCTGTAAAGTCTAAATCACTGTTTAAGAGATCATAAATCAGCACATCGTTTCCGACTTGTGAGCTTCTGTTTTTTAATGTTGAAGCTTGATACATGAAGTTTAGCTTTAGTCTAAATTCCAAAACAGTGGTTCTCAAAAGTGTAGGGCAGCATCAGTATCACCTGGGAACTTAATCAGAGATGTAAATTCTTAGGCCACATCTCAAAGCTGCCGAACCAGAGATTCTGGTTAATAAACTGGCGAAATAATTCTAATACTTACTGAAATTTGAGAACTGCTGGCCTGCATGATTTAGATGCATGCCTGGGTCATCCCTTATCATTTTTTTCTACTGCATGATTGTGGGGACAAAGCCTCAAAAAACAGTTTCCAGGCTCTTGGCCTCACACAGAAAGGTGCTGGCTCCGGTAGTAAATGGCCATTAACTGTGATCAGCTGTAACCCGTAAGCCATTGGCCACTAATATAACTGCTGTGGCTACGCTAGCAGAAAGAAATGGGGGCTAGCAAGAAGATGGTAGCTGTTAAGCGCGGACTGCTGTTAGGCAGATTATGTAGATCCTGCTTCTTGTGTCTCCAGCCCAGCCACCAGCGAGAATATATTGGTTTGACTCTCCTATCTATGGCTCCGTGGGTGTTCCTTTTTGGCCTTACCATGTCCTGCGTTCTAATGTGGGGAGCAGGAGCGGAGACCCCGCAGGCCGCCCCGCCCGGACACCCCGCATGACACATGGTGTAGTCGGCAGGATACGGTGCCGGCCAAAGCTTTCCGAAGGGCAGTGGAGCTGTTTGTGCGTATGAAAGCTCAGTCTAAGGAAGACCAGGAGGAGCAGCTGCCGGAGAGCTTGATTCCCGTGGAGGGGTGGAAAGACGTGGATGGTTCCCCAACCAGCAGAGGCCGGAGAAAGCTGAGAAAGCGAAGGTTGTTGCCACCCTGTGGGCTGGGAACTGCTTGCTGAGGCATCCCGGATGCAGGACTTTTAGTCCCAGGAGGAAACGCTTGCTGAGTCCTCTGTGGGAGATGAGGGTGAGGTCAAGGTCATCCCTCACCCCCAGGACAGCCCTGGCGAATGACTAGGGACTATGAGGAATTGCCTTCTATCCCTGATTTAATGGACGCTTGACTGTTTGGGAACATACCACCATGTTGTGGGACTGGCGGATGTTTGCTTTTGTGTCTTGACTGGCCGCCATTGATAATATGTAAGCACCTTGATGTGAACCACTGTTGTTCCAGCACAGTACCCCGAGAGGCCCAGAGAGAGAGTGGCAGTGCCCTGAGAGCCCTGGCTGAGTCCAGGAAGTCTGGCTGTGCCCAGAGAGAGTGGCAGTGCCCTGAGAGGCCCTGGCTGTGTCCAGGAAGTCTGGCTGAGCCCAGAGAGAGTGGCAGTGCCCTGAGAGCCCTGGCTGAGTCCAGGAAGTCTGGCTGTGTCCAGAGAGAGTGGCAGTGCCCTGAGAGGCCCTGGCTGAGTCCAGGAAGTCTGGCTGTGCCCAGAGAGAGTGGCAGTGCCCTGAGAGGCCCTGGCTGTGTCCAGGAAGTCTGGCTGAGCCCAGAGAGAGTGGCAGTGCCCTGAGAGCCCTGGCTGAGTCCAGGAAGTCTGGCTGTGTCCAGAGAGAGTGGCAGTGCCCTGAGAGGCCCTGGCTGAGTCCAGGAAGTCTGGCTGTGTCCAGAGAGAGTGGTAGTGCCCTGAGAGGCCCTGGCTGTGCCCGGGGAGACAGGTGGTACCCTAAGAAGCCCAGGATGTCTGGCTGTGCCCAGAAGTACTGGGGTGGTGCCCTGAGAAATCCTGGCTGTGCTCAGAGAGCCTGGCTGTGTCCAGGATATTGCATTCACCCCCAGGCTTCTCGCACAGGGACCCTCGCGGAAGACACTTGTCGAGTAGATTGTGAGGCGAGACCCTGTAGGGGTGGAGTGTGGGGACAAAGCTCCAAAAAACAGTTTCCAGGCTCTCGGCCTCACACAGAAAGGTGCTGGCTCTGGTAGTAAATGGCCATTAACTGTGATCAGATGGCCGTCAGCTGTAACCCGTAAGCCATTGGCCACTAATATAACTGCTGTGGCTATGCTAGCAGGAAAATGGGGGCTAGCAAGAAGATGGTGGCGGGCAAGCGCGGGCTGCTGTTAGGCAGATTATGTAGATCCTGCTTCCTGTGTCTCCAGCCCAGCCGCCAGCGAGAATATATTGGTTTGACTTCCCTATCTATGGCTCCGTGGGTGTTCCTTTTTGGCCTTACCGTGTCCTGCGTTCTTATGTGGGGAGCGGGACCAGAGACCCCGACGGATGCCCTGCACGACAAATGGCGCAGCGAGCAGGGTATCCTGCACGACAATGATGTATCTGAGACAGTTTTTTCATATCTACAGTATGTCTCAGTCTTAGCTCAGATTTTTTTCATCTCTACCACAGATTTTCTTCTCTCATTTTCTCTTACTCTTCTCCCTCTTCCTGTTATGAAAAATTGTTCGTTGGTGCTATTTTCTCAAAAGGAATAATGTTTTGGTTCTTAAATTTTGGATGCAATAGCCAGTATGACAAATAGCATATATTTAAAGGGAATATATATATATATATATATATATATATATATATATATATATATATATATTTTTTTTTTTTTTATATTAAATTTATTGGGGTGATAATTGTTAGTAAATTTACATAGATTTCAAGTGTACAATTCTGTATTACATCGTCTATAAATCCCATTGTGTGTTCACCACCCAGAGTCAGTTCTCCTTCCATCACCATATATTTGATCCCCCTTACCCTCATCACCCACCCCCCACCCCCTTACCCTCTGGTAACCACTAAATTATTGTCTGTGTCTGAGTTTTTCTTTCTCATTTGTTTGTCTTGTTCTTTTCTTGTTTTTGGTTTATATACCACATATCAGTGAAATCATAGGGTTCTCTGCTTTTTCTGTCTGACTTATTTCACTTAGCATTATACTCTCAAGATCCATCCATGTTGTCACAAATGTTCCTATATCATCTTTCCTTAATGCCGAATTCCATTGTGTATATATACCACAACTTCTTTATCCATTCATCTGTCGAAGGACATTTTGGTTGTTTCCATGTCTTGGCCACCATAAACAAAACTGCAATGAACATTGGAGTACACGTGTCTTTATAGAGAAATGCTTTCAGATTTTTTGGGTAGATACCCAGGAGAGCGATTGCTGGGTCATATGGTAATTCTATTCGTAATTTTTTGAGGAACCTCCACACTGCCTTCCATAGCGGCTGCACCAGTCTGCATTCCCACCAACAGTGTATGAGAGTTCCTTTTTCTCCACAGCCTCTTCAACACTTGTTGCTATTTGTCTTGTTGATGAAAGCCATTCTGACTGGGGTGAGGTGATATCTCATTGTGGTTATCATTTGCATTTCTCTGATGATTAGTGACGTTGAGCATTTTTTCATATGTCTATTTGCCATTTGTAAGTCCTCTTTGGAGAAATGTCTCTTCAGGTCCTCTGTCCATTTTTCAATTGGGTTGTTTGTTTTATTGTTGTTGAGTTTCATGAGTTCCTTGTATATATATATATTTTTTTGTCATTTTATTTATTTATTTATTTATTTATTTATTAGTTTCAGGTGTACAAGACAAGGTAATACTTAGACGTTCATCATTTATATCCCTCACACTGTGAACCCCCCTCCCCCATCCACTATCCCTCCGACCTCACACTGAACCATCACATTATATATATAAAATTATAGTTGGCATTCATTAATGTTTAGCTTCTGGTGTACAATGCCATGATCAGGTATCCACAGTATCCCTGAGGTGGTCTCCCAAATAGGACGCATGTCCATCGGATACCCAACAAAATCTTTACAACATTATTGAATACCTTCCCAAAATTAATTTTCAAAAAAACCCTGAGGCCATCTTGTGGTTACCAGCTGCTTCCAAATCCCTTCACCTTTCCCCTTATCCCCAACCCCCCCCCCCACCCATCTAACAACTCTCGGTTTTTTCTTTGTGTCCCCAAAACTGTTTCTGATTAGTTCATTCACATAGTCTTTTCTTTAGATTCCATATATAAGTGAGATCATATGGTACTTGTCTTTCTCTTTCTGACTTATTTCACTTCCTTGTATATTTTGGATATTAGCCCCTTATTGGAGGCACTGTTTGCAAAAATCTTCTCCCATTCAGTTGGTTGCCTCATTATTTTGTCAATAGTTTCTTTTGCTGTGCAGAAGCTTTTCAGTTTCATATAATCCCATTCGTTTATTTTAGTTTTTACTTCCATTGCCTTTGGAGTCAAATTCATAAAATGCTCTTTGAACCCAAGGTCCATAAGTTTAGTACCTATGTTTTCTTCAATGCAGTTTGTGTCAGGTCTTATGCTTAAATCTTTGATCCATTTTGAATTAATTTTGGTACATGGTGACAGATAGCAGTCCAGTTTCATTCTTTTGCATGTAGCTATCCAATTCTGCCAGCACCATTTATTGAAGAAGCTGTCTTTCCTCCATTGTATGTTTTTAGCTTCTTTGTCAAAAATTATCTGTCCATATTTATGTGGTTTTATTTCTGGGTTCTCAATTCTATTCCATTGGTCTATGTGTCTGTTTTTCCGCCAATACCAAGCTGTTTTGATTATTGTAGCCCTGTAGTACAAGCAAAAATCAGGGAGTGTGATATTTGTAGTATTATTCTTTTTTTTTTAATATTGCTTTGGCTATTCGGGGTCTTTTGTGGTTCCAAACAAATCTGATGATTTTTTTGTTCTATTTCTTTAAAAAATGCCATTTGGATTTTGATGGGGATTGCATTAAATCTGTATATGGCTGTGGGTAAAATGGCCATTTTAACTATGTTGATTCTTCCAATCCATGAGCACGGAATGTCTTTCCATTTCTTTGTGTCTTCAATTTCTTTCAAAAATGTCTTATAGTTTTCAGCATATAAATCCTTCACATCTTTGGTTAAGTTTATTCCTAGGTATTGTATTCTTTTTGCTGCAATTGCAAAAGGAATTGTTTTTTCTATTTCTTTTTCTGAGATTTCATTGTTGGTATAACAAAGAGAATATTTTTAACATTTTCAAAATAATATTTGTTAAGTACTTTCAGGTGAGCTTGGATATTTTGTGATTTATTTCCTGTTCCTTTCCTTATATGCCCTCTGGTTTTAAATTTTATAATCTCAAAATACCAAACCTTTCTACCAACTAAAATGTCAAAATACTTCAAAGTGTGAATCACTTAGATTCAACAATTGTTGAATTTTGTTACATTTGCTTTATCTCTCTCTCTACACACATACACACACACACACACACACTTTTTTTTTTTTCTGGACCATTTGATAACAAATTGTATACATCAGTACCCTTCACCCCTAAATACTTTACTCTTAAGAATAAAGATCAGGGCTGGCCCGGCGGCTCAGGTGTTTGGGGCTCTGTGCTCCTAACTCTGAAGGCTGCCGATTTGATTCCCATATGGGCCAGTGGGCTCTCAACCACAAGGTTGCCAGTTCAACTCCTCGAGTCCCACAAGAGATTGTGGGCTCCTCCCCCGCAACTAAGATTGAACACGGCACCTTGAGCTGAGCTGCTTCTTGGATGGCTCAGTTGGTTGGAGCACGGGCTCTCATCCACAAGGTTGCCAGTTCACTTACTCCAAGGGATGGTGGGCTGCGCCCCCTGCAGCTAGCAACTGGCAACTGAACCTGGTGCTGAGCTGTGCCCTCCACAACTAAGACTGAAAGGACAACAACTTGAAGCTGAATGGCAACCTCCACAACTGAGATTGAAAGGATAGCAACTTGACTTGGGGGAAAATAAAGTAAAAAAAAAAAAAAAAAGAATAAAGATCTTTTAAGGGGACTAGTACAAAATCGTTCTGAAAGGCCAATTCATAGTAAATGCTAAACTAGTTATTAAAGCCACTTAAATATTTTCAAGATTCTTCTATTATGTCTAATGAGGAAAAAGTATAGAACTCTAAGTTGTGAATGTATAAAATGAATTCTCCGGCCTTTTCAACCAAAGTTTTTCATCTGAAGTAAAGAACACAGAGGATGATTTTAATGACTATTTTCTCATTTCTGTAAAGGATGGTACATGACTAGTACCATTCCAGATGAACAGGGGAAAAGTTAATTCATTATATACAGTGAATGTATTAGAATGTTTTCTCTGGGAATCCAGGAACCCAGGCTAGTTTGACTGTGTCTGTAGCAAGTTCTTAAAGGATTTTGCTTTGACTAGCTTGTGATGTGTATACAAATAAATTTATTTATTTTTTTTAGATTACAGGTCCACCAGGTTGTGGAAAAACTCAGTTTTGTATAATGATGAGTGTTTTGGCCACATTACCCACCAACATGGGAGGATTAGAAGGAGCTGTTGTGTACATTGACACAGAATCAGCATTTAGTGCTGAAAGGTAGGAGATTATTTTTCATTCTAATACTTTAGTTTTGTAATTTATATATAGCATGTAACGTTTTCAAATAAATTAACATTTACCTTATTTTTGAGAGCACAGAGCTAAATACTGTTTTAAAAGAATTTTCCTTTTAAAATTGACACAGAAAGCAGTTTCTTTTTGTCTTTTCTATCCCTTTCTTATTGGTTTAAGTGGGGTTCCTCGATAAGCTTAACTTTTGCAGAAAGTCAGGAAGAAAGAAGTTCAAGAAAGAGAGGGAAGAATGTTAAGTGGAAATTGGGGATGAGGGAAAATTACTAAAGACAGAAGGTAAGCTGCTTTGTAATTAATTTCTAGTCAGAAGTAAAATATTAGTGAATAGAAAAATTGCAGATTTCAAAACATTTTCTTGATTGAGAAGTATTTCAGTTTAATCTTTGAAATAGTATGGTATTAAATATAAGAAACATACTGATAGTAAGTATATCTATGCTTGGACAGAAAAGATTACTTAGTTTGGCAAGGACCTTTGCCATTCTATGTGAGAGGCATTTAGTCATTTCTGTAATTTTACATACCTGAAGATAAGTCTGGTCCCCCTCCTTCCCTGCTCTGTTCCATATTCATAAGCAGGAGTGCTTATACATCTGGAGACTGAGTCTATTCTGTTCTCTTAGTCAAGGTATAGTATAGTCCTCTGCGCCTTTCACTCTCATTATGAATCAGATCTCTCTCCCTTAGCTCTCTCTAAGAACGCTATTTAAATCAAAGCATATTCCCTGATCAAATTAAATTCCAAATGGATTATTTTGCCAAGAGTTTATTTGCTTTGTTCTACATCTCTTGGTTATCTCTTCTTTCTAAGTATAGGCCACTGGTTTGTCAGCAGTTTGAGATTGTGTTATCTCTTTGCATCTCCAAAGCTAAATCTAGCGACTGACATATAAAACTGCTCAGAAAATGTTTGAAAAATAAATGAATTGACAAGTGGTATTCAGATTGTGAAATCCAGATACCATTTTCTGCTAAAAGGAATGAGGCTTCTTTGGTGGAAATGGCTGATTCTAGTTCTGGAGCAAGAAATTTTAAATTGAGTCTGGACATCATATCAGATAGCAGGGAAGCTAATAAGAACTACTTTGGGAGTGTCAGAAAGACCCAGGAGTCAACCGAAGAGGTTCCCACTGGCCAAAGATGAGACAAATTAAGCACCCATAGGAATAATAATGGCAGTGGATTAAGACACATGAAATGTGTTTAAATTCTATGAGTCTACAATGTTAAGGAATGAAAGCAACTTGTTGATCCCTATTGGAGGACGGTGGAGAAGCAGCTCATTATTTTGAAAATGAATTAAAAAAAAGGGGGGGAATCTAAATCAAATATCTATTCTTTTTTTTCTATGTGAACTGTATTACTAAGTAACAAATAGGTCTTTTTTATGGAAATATTCCAGTATAAATGCAGAAGGAATGGTAGAATGTCTCTAAATTACAAACCCTAACAGTGTAATGGATCTAAACATTGAATATTGTGATATAATAAGAAATATATATTTTTGTCTTCATCCTGGATCTTGACAAAAGAGCTTGTAAAACCTTTGGAATTTCCTAAGTGATAGAGGTGAGAATAACATAATTTGTTATTCATAATTAGCCCCTTTCAACCACACCTGAGGTTATGCTAATGAGGTGACTCTTGGTGGGCCCCTAGATAGATTCAGATGGGGGCTGATTGCCAGAGGAACCACTCATGTGATTATAAGGTTGGAACTTTCATCCTCATTTCCCCCCTACCACAATCCCCAACCTCTGAGGAGGGGAGAGGGGCTGGAAGCTGGTTAATCACCAATGGCCGATGATTTACTCAATCACGTTTATGTAATGGGATTTCTCAGTAGGCCACTCGTATATGCAATGGAGGATGGGAAAGTAAACGGAAAGATTGTTAAAATAAATGATGAGTGTACTGGGGCTGGTTAACATTAATTCCAGAATAAAATTAGGGTTCTCATAGCAAGGAAGAAGTGGAATGGATATTGGTAGGTAATTAGTAGTGTCTGCCATAACTGGGATTATTTCTGGATTTAAGAGATGCAAAATATGAGACTCAAAATGGAATACATGTATTTTAGCTCTCTGTGTATTTCTGTATGTAGCGTCTTCATTTTGTGCTCACAAGCCAGCTGTCTGATCTGCACAAATGAGAAAGTGAATTGAAGGATTAATGTGAAGGAACTTTAAAGGATTCACATATAGAGAATTTAGGGTAAATGATAGCAATGGAAAGTTTCTGCCAATAAGTTGTTAGATATCTTTTTATCGAGAAGGAGGGAGAAAACAGAGGAAGAGTAAATAAAAATTAGTTTAAAATGCACTTAAAAAAAATTTACAGGTGATGTACTTAAAAACACTTTGGAAAGATTATATATTTTAAAGCAATACTACTTAATATAGCAGATAGCCATATAGCCTGGTAAACTTTTGGGTACTCAGGGACTGCCTTGGGGAAAGGGGGAATGCTAAGCAGGCAGAATCCTAGTTGATTTAGAACAAAGTTTTGTTTTTATTTTTTTTTACCTATTGGACTTAAGATCTAGTAAGTCATACATGCTATGTACTTGTATATACCTTGAGAATATGAATAAATAGATTAATCTATTTGTGGAAATTTTGGCAACTATGAGAATTCTAGGACTCATGAATTGAATGAATACTATATTATTCCTGTTGGAGATAATTAAATAAAAAAGATGGAACTGGAAGTTAAGAACAAAAAAGGAAGGTAATGTGGATGGTAAATCGTAATAGAAGTTTTTAAGTAAAACTTTGGGAGAAATAAGATGGATAAAAGAAAATAAAGCTGAGCCTTAAAAGTGCAAATGGATGTGTGTGTGAGGAAAACCGAGGGATCTGGGGAGGCAAGAGATGGGATTCAGGACCCTGGAAGGTATACAAAAGAGAGGTACATATTGTATTGGTACTGCCTGGGAACAAAGGCCAACCTGAGATCTGAAGGAGCTGCTGTACTTGATATGCATGTCACTTCCGAGGGTGCCAGTGCGCTTCCAAGGGTGCCCCACAGCCAGTGTGCTGTAATTCATACCAAACTGTTTAGAGTGTCACTCTTTTGTGAATCATTGTATCAAGAGGGAGGCATGTAGTGGCCTGCTATGACTTTGGCTGATTCTTAAAGCAATACCACTGTGGTCTTACCTATTTGCGAGTTGGTACAAATCCAGGATCTATGACCCAGTGGACAAAAAATAGGGGAGATAAATTCCCTCTTACAATTTTTTGCCATGGTTTCATGAGTTTGGGTAGGTTTTCCTTAGTCTAGTTCCAGCTGCCTTATCGTTTGTGAATCTAGGCGAATTAGTAGGGAGGGAGGTCCTGAAGAGTTTCTAGGATAAAAAATGGAAATTAGTTACTGTGTTTCGCCGAAAATAAGACCTAGCTGGACAATCAGTTCTAATGGGTCTTTTGGAGCAAAAATTAATATAAGACTCGGTCTTATTTTACTATAAGACCGGGTCTTATGTTATGTATATATATTATGTTATATAAGATCCGGTCTTATATTAATTTTTGCTCCAAAAGATGCATTAGAGCTGATTGTCCGGGTAGGTCTTATTTTTGGGGAAACACGGTAAATAAGTACTTATTATTTCTGAAACAAAACTTTGGAATTTTCTGGAATCCGTAAGAAACTAATAAATTCACATTATGTTTAGTAATACCATAATGCTGAACAAGTACATATTGAATTAATGAGCAGGAAAATATTACATATGTGCAAGAAGCTTTGAAAAACCATAAACTTTTCATTTCAGCACATTTACGATATGATATTTCAACTAGAATTTTGGAAGACTTTTTTTTTAAATTTTACATTAAGCATATGTTTTGTTTCAAGTTGGCATGTGGTCACTAATGTAAAGCTTCTAACTTTCCTTTTATACAAGAGCTGTGAAGTAACAGGGGGAACTAATAGCAAAAACCTTCATCTGAATCCAGTCTTCTCCACTTCAATGAATTGGTAATTCCATTCTTCCAGATTCTGATCCAATTAGTCAAGAAATCCTCTCAGCTCCTCTCTTTAACTACATCTTGAGTTCAGTTACTTCTAGTTACCTGAGCTATTCTCTAGGTCAAGTAACCATCATCTCATATTTGGACTACTGTCCTAACTGATCTTGCTTTCACTCTTGCTCCATCTATATAGCCTCTTCTCCGTTTGGTAGCTAGAGTGATTCTTTAAAAAGGAAAGAAATCTGGTGGTCATGTCAGTCCTGCTCCTAGACTTCCAATTTTACTAAATACAACCTGAACAAAATACCAGAGACCTAAGGATCTTGAGGGATTTTGGTCCCTGGGTAGCCCTCTGATCCTATTTCCTTTTATTTTTTCTCTTTCTTCCTGTGTTCCAGCTATATTAGCCTCTTTTGCACTTTAGCCTGGGCTTTTGCACTTGCTATATTTCTCTCTTTCTATGTGCTATTCCACTGGATAGCCACATGGTTCATTTTTTTCATCTCCCTTAGACCTTTGCTCAGATGTCACCTTAATTAAAGAGGCTTCCCCAGACCACTTTACATAAAGTAGCACTTGCTTCCATCCATCACAGTCTGTCGCCTCATCCTGGTTTACTTTTCTTTAGAGCACTTATTACCTGATATATATTATGCTATATTTCTTTCTCTCTCTCAGTAGAATGTAAATTCTATGAGGGAAGGTTTTTGTTTTGTTTTTGTTGTTATTCATTTAGCACCCAGAACAGTGCCTGGCATATGGTAGGTCCTCAGCAAATAGTTGTTGAATGAATGAATCTAAAGTGTATCCTTTGAAAGGAATACTTTTTATAAAAATGATGTCCACTAGATGGCATTGTTTTCAAACTTTATGTAACTAATGCTTGGGAGTGAAAGAGGTTCTTTTCTGCTGCCTGCTCTAACCAAAGAAGACCTTTGGAATGAAGATTGTCATAAGACATTGCTATGATTAATGTAAGACACATAAAATATTACATTTACATTTTTTTTTGGATTTATATATTTTTAGATATCTGTTCTAAAATAATATTTGGAGAAACTTACAGATAATTACAGCATATTGCTATGTAAATAACCATTTGATACAGTTGTTTAGCATGGTAACTATGGTTATTGTTTTTATCTTTGTGTACTATTCCTAAGTTGTAAGGTCATTGACCCTAAGTTAGTCCAAGCTCATTAAGCTTGACCTTGAAGGCATCACTGTCTCCCTTAAACCTGTTGGCAAAAACCCTGCAAGATTTTATTTTCCCACTGCCACCTCTAAGGGTTCTTTAAAGGTGGTAGTCTTTCCTAGTTTATTTCATACTAAACCTGGTAAATGGTGCATTTTTAGGATGATAAGAAATAAAATACTCCCATTGGCTAGTAATGGCATATCCGGTATCTTGACTATCTAGAAGTGAATTTTGTCATCAGCAAGAGTTGTAGCCTCTACTTTTCATGGTGTTAGAGATACTACCACTAATCCTCCTGCTCTCCACAAAAGCATTAGGGAAAGATGAGAGCATGGTATCTATGAATAAAGTTAGTTCATGTCCATGCAATGGCCGTCTTCCTTTTGAGGGACGCTAATGGACTGAGAGAGCAGTAATAAGTTCCAGATCCTTTCACCACTCAAGCCACTAGTTGAAATCCAGCCTAGTGTTGGAGGTAGAAAATTATTGTCTGTCAGCTGTTCAGTTGTTGTTGCCAGTGAGTTAGGTACTCTCAATCTGGTTCCTAATCAACTGGGCATCCAAAGTTTGAAAAGCTTCCATGTTTCTGGTAGATGTTATCATACCCGTCCTATTAAAAAAAAAAATCAGTGGGTTCCAAATGCCAGAGCTTTTTAGCTAATTTCTCTGACTAGCACTTAACTCAGCAAATAGTTGCGCTAATCAAAAAAATTTATACATTTTCCGAAACCCTCAAAATATGCCTGTTCTGCCTTTGCCAGTGCCATCTCATTTCTTCTTGCTTTCATCACTTACTTCATTTCCTTTTTTTAATGCCTTTCTCAAGCACTTTTAATTCATTTTGTTCTCACTCTTTACACATATTATTCTGAATTCCTAAAATAATTTTTCCTCTTCCTATTCAAACTAATGATGTATTTTCTTTTCAAATTTTTCAAAATATGTTTTCAAAAACATGTTTTTGACTAGTTTATTTTTCTCTCTTCCTGTTTTAGATTTTTCTTTCATTTCTGATTATGGCATATGTGAGGAACTTATTTTGTTTATCTAGTAAAAGTTCTTAGCCTCTTCTTGGAACTCTTTAACTATCTCTAAATGAAAATGGTGTTCTTTTGTAGTTTTGTATTTTTAAATGGAACATAAAATATAGGATGGTTTTAGTGTTTACAGTTTTTCCTACCAGTCAGCTTTGGATGGTTAAGTACGGGGCTGATAAAGTATCATTTTAAGTAGGAGACAGTTACTCTCAAAGATTTACATTTTTACATTTTTAACCACAAACCTTTGAAATTTCTAGTACTACTCTCCATGTCTTCTATTAAGGATGGTAGTTGCATCTGTTTCAACTTGTCACTCTTCTATGCTCAGCCTCCCCCATGCATTAGATCTAAGCTTTGAGGTCAGAATTCAGTGTTTAGAAATACCATTTTTTGTTTATGAAGGACATATTGGACAACATTCATTTGTTTAGAAAATAATTTCTTGTTTACCAAGGAACTATTGGATAGCGTTTATTTTGTATGTTTTAAGTTTTCTGGTCTGAGGCATGGAGACTTACTGATATCTGATTATTAGAATGATAATATCCTACGTATGTTCAAATATATGTCATTCATGAAAATGCAAGCATTTTTCTTGTTTACTAAACATATTTTATAGCTGCTAGTCAAAATATCATTTATAAAAAACGTATTTATTCCCCAAAAGATAAACCTCAGAGACATTGTTGCTTGTTCAACATTTGAAGAGATCTAAAAGCCCTTGCTGGTCTCATGCTGTCTGCTAACCTCTCTTAGTGCTTATAAAGGTAGGTTTCCATTCCAAAAGTGTACACGTTTTAGTAATTCATTTTGCTTATATCTGTTCTATTGGTAAGGCTTTTGTTCTAGTGTTACTCGTGGCTTATGAGTTTCCTAAGTAAAATTCACTAGAGGTTTGGCAATGTGGCCTTACATATGGACTGTTTTCACTTGGGCTGTTTTTCCCCCCACAGACTGGTTGAGATAGCAGAATCTCGTTTTCCCAGATATTTTAACACTGAAGAAAAATTACTTTTGACTAGCAGTAAAGTTCATCTTTATCGGGAACTCAGCTGTGATGAAGTTCTACAAAGGTACGCCATTTTAGATTTTGGTATTTTAGTAATATGAAGACTTTAAAAAAAAATTTTTATTGGGGAATATTGGGTTTCTCTAGGGCCCATCAGCTCCTAGTCGTTGTCCTTCAATCTGGTTGTGGAGGGCGCAGCTCAGTTCCAAGTCCAGTCGCCATTTTCAATCTTAGTTGCAGGGGGCACAGCCCACCATCCCATGAGGGAATTGAACTGGCAACCCTGTTGTTGAGAGCTCATGTTATAACCAACGGAGCCATCTGCTGCCCTTCCGGAAGCTCAGCGGCAGCTTGTTGTCTTCAATCTAGTTGTGGAGGGCACAGCTCACTGGCGCATGTGGGAATTGAACCTGCAACCCTGCTGTTCAGAGCTCGAGCTCTAACCAACTGAGCCATCCGGCCGCCCCAAGAAAACTTATTTTTTGTTTTTATGTTTTCAGCTTCTGAGTGATAAAAAGTCCCTACATATTAGGATTATGGGAAATAATTATTTCAGTGTTCTTTACTATAGTCTATTGGTTGCAGTATTTCTTTAAAAATAAAAAAAAATTTAAATAAAATGTTTTAGACTTAAGTGGTGTATTAATTATCTGTTGTTTCATTAACAAATCACCCCATAGTTTAGCAGCTTAAAACAGGAAACATATATTATCTCACATAGTTTTTATCTTTTTGTTATTTATTTATTTATTTTTATATTTAGTAATTTATTTTTAAAAAGTAGTCAATCTGTATTGGCAAAACTTATGCTGGTTACAAGGTGCTTGCCTTGTGATTATAGAGATTTATTGAAGAACATTCTACAGGACCAAAATAAAACACTTTCCTCATACTACCACTACGATCACAGAATAGTTTAAAGAGAAATTACTTCACCAGTCCTTATATTGTCACTCAGAGGGATAAGAGGATATTTTAAAAATATAGCATTAATATTTTTTCCACTTTATTTTATTGTTTCAGGTGTACAAAACAATGTAATAGTTAGACATTTATCATTTATATCCCTCACAAAATGATAACCCCCCTCCCCCCATCCACTACCCCTCTGACATCGAATACAGCTGTTACATTTCCACTGTCTCTATTCCTAATGCTATACTCCACTTCTTATAACTATATATATGTATATATACATATATGTATATATATATATATATATATATATATAATTATAGTTGACATTCATTATTGTTCAGCTTCAGGTGTACAGTGCAGTGATCAGGCATCTACATCATCCCTGAATTGGTCTCCCTAATAAGACAAGTGTCCATCGGATACCCTACAAAATCTTTACAACATTATTGAGTATATTCCCCAAACTGACTTTCGTATCCCCTTTCGTGGCAATCTTCTCACACAGTTTTTGAGGGTTAGTTGTTTGGGAGTGGCTTAGCTAGGTGTTTCTGGCTCAGGGTTTCTCAAGAGCTTGCATCAAGCTGTTGGCCAGGGTTGTAGTCATCGGCTCATGTGGGGCTAGAGAATCTTGGAGAATTCCAAGGTCACTCATGTAGTTGCTGGGAGGACTCCCTTCCTTCCTGGATGTTAGCCAAAGGCCTTCCCATGTTGGCCTCTCTATAGGGCTGCTGACAACACAGCAACTTGCCTCCCCTCCTTTTCCTGTCCCCAACTGGTGAATGATCTAAGAGAGTGGACAAGTGAGAGACAGCCCATGATGGAAGCTGTAGTCTTTTATAACTTACTCTCAGAAGTGATGTACCATAATTTTGTCATATGCTATTGGCCACACAGACCAACCCTAGGACAATGTTGCAGGGCTTTTTTTCCCCTCCGTCATCTTGGAGTCTGTGGAGGCCTGCTGGGAATAGGACTTCTAAAAACGATAAATATATTTGGCAGGCTGTGGTCTAAGGCCATTTTTGCTGGCTATAAGTGGGGTCTCTGGAATCAGAGAGAGCACACAGCTCTTCTTAAAATTGAAGGTGTTTATGCCTGAGATGAAACTGAATTCTGTCTAGGCCGGAGATGTGCTTACAAGGCAAAGAACAACAGTTGACTCCTGGTTGCAAACCGAACAAAACCAGAGTAATCTGGGGCAAGGTAACTCGTACTCATGAAAACGGTGGTGTGATTCGTGCCAAATTCTGAAGCAATCTTCCTGCTAAGGCCATAGGACACAGAATCCGTGTAATGCTGTACCCCTGAAGGCTTTAAATTTACTGAAAAGTAAACGAAGTGGATTTGTTCTCTTGTTTTTTTAAAAAAAAATCTGGGAGGGACTCCACAGGGTGTGAATATCAAGAGATGGGACTAAATGAGGGCCAGTTTGGAGACTGGCTACCACAAATAGGTTCACCCTAAAATTGGAACTTTAGCCGTATCACAGGAGAAAAAGGGAATGCAACTAAATGGAAACATTTTGGTTTATTTCCCAAAGAGCCCAAATATGTATAGAAAAGATATACGAAAATAAGTTATGTTTATTGAATACTTGCAATCATTACTGTAACTTAGGGAAGAACAATTTGTTATTGTTGTTTTTAAGTTGGTTAACCTTTGCAATACCCTCTTTCTATTGTATCTTAAATAGTTTTACTATTTTACAAATTCTGTGTTTACAGGATTGAATCCTTAGAAGAAGAAATTATTTCAAAAGGAGTTAAACTCGTGATTATTGATTCTGTTGCTTCTGTGGTAAGGAAGGAGTTTGATACACAGCTTCAGGGCAACATGAGAAAAAGGAACAAGTTCTTGGCAAAAGAAGCAGCCTCCTTGAAATATTTGGCTGAGGAATTTTCAATCCCAGTAAGTTTTTCTTTTCCTCTCTTTCTTTTTTTACCTTTTTCTTTTCTTTTATATTACATTTACTGATTTATAATATCAAGTAATATAATTAGGAGGAAATGTAAAACATGATTTCTAAAGGTAACAGAATCTAATTGCTATAGCAGACATCACCATTTTAAATTTGTTCATCTATTGAGATTATTTTATCCTTTTCATAATTTGAGCCTGAGCAGACTTATTTATTAAAAAATTTTTTTAATTAAAAACTTAAAAAAAATTTTAAATTACAGTTGACATACAAATATATTAGTTCCGGGTATATAACACAGTGATCGGACAGTTACGAGGTAATCAGACTGTTACTGTTGGATGACTTTCAGTAGTGGGAGTTGTGATCAGGAAATCTGAAGACAAGGATATATTACCTGTAGGTAAGCTACAGGATACGCGTACTAAGTTACATTCCCGTTAGCAGGGTATGGGAGAGTTCTACTTGTTCTGCAGCCTCAGGAACATTTAGTATTGTCAGGCTTTTCAGTTTTAGCCATGCATTACCTCAACTGAAGGTAAGACTATTCTTTAAACTGATATAAGATTTAGTTATGATTGTATAATTTTTAGATTTGTGTTTGGATAATTAAAATCTTGGATCTTTAGAACATAAAGAATATGTACCAATAGAGTAAACTCTCACATAGCCTTTGAGATTTGTAAAACTAAGCAAGAAGTTGAGGGAGCAAATGTGAGATATAAAAGGTTATATATATTTTAATGGCTTTTAAATTCATGTTTTTCAATTATATGATGTAATTCATGGTGAAGTCAGGTATTGTAAAGTTTATCCTGGATGATGCTCATCTTTTAAATTTTATTGTAGCTGCTTAAAATGACAAATTCAAATCCATGTTTTTCATGGTAAAGGAGAATAAGGAAATTTAAAAATATTTTATAGAGTTACTTTATTGAGTGGAAATGTTAAGTATATATGCCTATTTTATTAATTTACACTATTCATGACTTAGTCCTGTGTGAAATATGAAAATTGACTTTTTGAAAAGTTGCATTTGTTTGCTTTAAATAGTATTTGTAGACTAATGCTTTTCAGTACTTTTTGAGGTAATTTATTTTTCTGAGTGAAAAAGGGGCTCTATTTTCTTTGTTTGTAATAGAGCCCTTTGAAAGAATAGGTACATAGGATCCCCACATCTGTCTGTCTTTGCCTTTGTTTTTCTGTTTAGAGGTAAGTGCAGAATATATGTACTTATGTAACACAGTATGGTATTGGGTTTTGTGATAAGAAAGTACTGGTTTTAGAATGCTTTTGAAAAATACTTCCTTTAAGAAATGTCAGAAACTTCGTAGCTTAATTATCTCATTTAAATGGAAAATAGTAAACATTAAGCCTTTATGCTATATTTTGAATAGGTAGCTTCATATGGAATTAAGTGTCTGAAAAAGTACGTTGTTGTCTGGTTCATTATTTCCTTTCAAATTAGCAAACCTGTGTGTCCTTGTAATTCTTCAAACATGCCAATAAACACTCCTGCCTCAAAAAGTGTTTGCTATTCCTCAGCCCAGAATATTCCTCCTCTAAATATCCATATGATTTATTCTCTCCTGTCACTTTATTAGTGAGGACTTCCCTGACCCTATAAGTGTTAACTACACTCCCTGTTTCCCCATCTCTCGCTATGCTTTATGTTTCTCCATCACAGTTTTTATCTTCTAGCATTATATATTTACATTTATTGTTTGGACGTCCCCTCTACCCCATAGAGTGGTTTAAGGGATTTTGTCTACTTTGTTCACTGCTTTATTCTTAGTGCCAGGAATAGTGCCTAACACGTGGTAGGCACTCAGTAAATAATTTTGCATGTATGAATTGCATATACTGCTTTTCTTCTTGGATTTGAACTAATCTTATATATACCTATTTGTTGAACTTGAATGTTAATATTTACTTTTAACTATTTTGATCCTATATTTATTGTTTATTTATTTCTAATAGTAATAAAATATAATTTTAGGGGGATAGTACTACAGATCCTACAGACATTAAATGAGTAATAAGGGAATATTATGAACAACTTTATTCCAGTAAGTTTGGTAAGAGTAGCCATAAAAAAAATTGTAGACAAATGGGTATGGTTGTGATTCAATAAAGACTTGTTTACAAAAACAGATGGAGGGTCAGATTTGACCCATGGGACATAGTTTGCCAACCACTGATCTGGACCCTTCTCCCTTCTCCTTATTCTCAGGACCTTAGGTTCTACCAGTAGTTTAAAGGATTTGGAGGAAGGGTAAGAGAGCAGTCTGCTCATAAAGCAGTGTTTTCTTAAACTAGTTTAAGGCATTGACCCCTTTTATGTGCAAGTGGTATTCTCATGACCCCCCCCTCACTGCTGACTTCAGTTTTATTGTAATATCACAGAAATATACAGAATTATAAAACTAGGTACTATTTATATTAAATCACACTTGTGAAACCATAAAGTGTGTTGTATTTACAAATAACATAATACTATTTAATTAATTTAATGTTATAGATGATAATTTGCTAAATTAAATAATTGCTTGCAATATAAACATTAACTTATGGACAGATTCTTTTGAATTTTACACATACACGTGCACACACACACACAGAAGGTGCCAAAAAAATGTATACACATTTTAAGAAAGGAAAAAACTGTATTAAAATTGTAATACTCAGCATATACTGATAACAAAAGATGAATACAAGTCATGTGTATACATTTTTTTGACACCCCAGGTATATACTGTAGTTCATGTGATGACTGAACTTTCTCACCACTCTTCTGTTTTAACTACTACAAAACCTTTGTTTGGAAAGGGTGACATCACGTGGTCCTCACCTGGGCATGAATACATTTGCATTTGAATTCTACCATTGTTCTTTTCTTATTAGTTCCTGACAATTAAAGTGGTACTACTTGGCATCACTTGATTGAAAACAAACATTAACATCTTGTGAAAATTTTCAATTATAAAATACCTATATTAATATTTGAAGCCATCATTGAAATGAAAACATAAAAGTAAAAAAATTATTAGAGAAAATTTACAGACCTTTGGATATGTTCACAGACTGCAGTTTGAGAACCACAGTTGTACAAATTTTATAGAATCTTTTTTCCTGAATTTTATGGGGCAAGTGTAAAAGGATACTCTGCTATCAGGATGTAAGGTGCAGAACCTTTGTCTTTTTGAAGTGTTTCCATGCAAATATTGGAAAAAACTAAGCTCTGAAACTGTAGATACTTGATGAAAATAACATGAGAAGAACTTAAATACTGCCTTTGTAAAATAAATTGCGGTTATGGTTATTTATGTTTCCTGTTTATCACTGACATCTAATTGACATCATACACACAACAGCTTTTATATGTATTGTAAATTATATATCAGATTAAAGTAATAGGATTTTCTTGCCATAAAAGACCTTAAAGATCATTTAGATTCGTCCCTTCATTTTCCAGATAACAGTGAGGCTGAGTGGTAACTTGAGTTATTCAAGGATACTTAGCTTCAGTGAGGATCTGGATGGAATGCCAGATCATTTGAATGCCCCTTCTGAGATTGTTTTTCTATGGTAGGATTATTATTTTTTCTGAGACCTACAGAATGATAGTGGACTGTAAACTTCTTAATAGTAGGATTATGTCTTCTATTTCTTTGATTTTCAGAACCTAGTACTGTGGATGAATAATATTTAGGAAGTATGTCAATTATATCTCAATTCTAAAAAAGCCTATATGAAACCCTGAAATAATAACATGTAGTTATATACTAAATTCAACATCTGCAAAGAAGAGCTGAAAATAAAGTTTTTCTCTCTTGAGCTGAATAGGAAAGTAATTTGTTAAATGATGATAAATAGTAGGTGTGGCTTAGTGGGACGTGTACCTAATGCCTAAATAAGAGGGACCTAATTTTAAGAGCATTGTGAAGGGAACTGAAAAGGAAAAAAAAGATAAGTAAGCTTATGAAAATATACTTACTGTATATATGTCGTATTTACATCCATTTAATATTTCTTTTAAAATACAATTTGAATTTTCTATACTCACTGCTGCAATTCTTGCTTTGTTTTTTATATTGACTTTTGTAGTATGTCATTTTAGCTGTGTTCATTTGCATTGTCCCGACCGGCAGGACAATGCAACGTGGGACGAGGGGAAGAAACCTGTTGAGGATGAAAAAAAGGGGAGACAGGAGACGCGAAGAATGGAGGCAAGACAGGGATCTGATCAAGCCTCAAAATTTTATTACGATGGCGGGTTATATATATAGCTATGTCAGATGGGGGTGGGATATGCTATGTCATAGGGTGGCGAGGTATTTGTCGCGGGCTGATAGGCTAGGACAGGGCGATGCCATATGAGGTACAAGGAAATGGGCAGGCTCTGGGTTTGGCGCGCGCGGGCTCTGGGTTTGGCGCGCGCGGGCTTTGGGTTTTGTGACCAGGAAGTTCTGCCTAGGCAAGGCCTGGGGATTTCTATGGCTTCCGACATCTCCTCCCTTTTTGTTTGTTTTAAGGAGGTGGGCCTTGACCGAGTGAGGGAACAGAGGCCTGGTTCCTCCAACGAGCAGAGCTCGTTATTGGATGGTTTTGGGTATCTTTTGTGGAGGAGAGGTAGAGATTTTTTGATACCAACCTCTATGCAAACCAGGTATGTTCTCAGGAAAGTTAAAGGGAGCCGACCGTTGTGAGTCGAGCCCTTTCCTTGCAAATGCTTTGCTTTGCACTCACCTCGGTGCCCATACCCCTCCCCAACTCGTGGGGGGAGTAGACATACCCTTAGTATTATGTCGTCCCCGTGGGGAGGAAGCCAAGATAGCCTTCTTCGAGGCCGTCCCCTGTTGCTAGCCGCTGATAATGGATTTGGATTGGTTTGGCCAAAACAGCATCGATTTGGTTTTTAATGAGGTCAGTAATGCGCCTAAAAGCCCATGGTCCGAAGGCTATTAAGAGAAGGATGCATAGGAGGGGGCCAAGGGTGGGGAGCAGGTAGGGGAGAAGTCCGTTGAGACCCGTCCAGAGTGGGTTTTCGAAGAGTTCTTTGCGTCTTTTTACTAGGTCCTCTTGTAGTTTTTTGATCTTGTCTCGGACGATCCCGGACTTGTTAGCATAGAAGCAGCAGCGTTCCTGTAAAGCTAAGCAGATACCTCCCTGTTCTGCAGTGAGAAGATCTAGGCCTCGACGGTTTTGTAAGACTACTTCAGCTAAAGAGTCAATCTGATCTTGGAGATCATTGATGGTCCCAGAAAGTGTTTGGACATCATCTATCAGCTGGCGTGATAGTTTATTGTAGGACTGGACTGCAACACCTACTCCCGCGGTACCCGAGGCTATTCCAGCAGTAATTCCTAGCCCTACGAGTAAGGGAATGGCTGTAATAGCACGCTTGTGGCGCCCGGTGGCGAATTCTAGGCTGGGGAGAGGGACAGGTGTGTCTCCTGGGATAATAGAGATATCAGGGAGGAGACTAGCTGAGACACAAAGTCCAGTCCAGTTGGTGGGTAACGTGGTGTAAGCGAGGCTGTTCCCACATATGAAAACTTGTCCAGGGCTAGAACACAAGGTTCCGTTAACTTGAATGATGTCAGAACAGTTAGTAAAAGTGACAAACCCTAGATCTACATCAAAAGTGTTGTTTTGAAATCGTCCCTGATAGCAGGGGGAGGTATTAAATCCTACAGGTTGAACTCTAAGAGGAAGGGAGAGACGGGAACAGTTAGAGATTTGTGTGTTTACTGTGATATTGGAGGGGATTGCAGTAGGTATGGGAGTTCCCATAGTCATGCAAAGCCAGCAGTCCTGGGCAAGAGAAGGGTTGGAATGATTTAAGGCCCAGAAGGTGGATTCGAGAATGTTGTTGGTTTGTGTGTCTAAATCCATATCCCGGGATTTTGGGAGAGCCAAGGGGTGGTAAGTTAAAGGGGGGAATAGGTGGTGGAGTATTTTTTGAATGTGCTCAGTGACAAGAGTCTCTTTTAATATGTCATTTGGCCCTCCGCCATCTGAAATGTGGACAGGCATTTTAGTTGGCCAACAGACTTTATTTCCAATTGTACCACTGCAGCCCGCCTGACTATATTTGTTATTGTCAGAGAGGGAGGTGGAGTCCCAATCGCCTCCGAATGTGGCGGACCTATGTCTTAATAACTTGGCTGTGAGATAAGTTTGGTTGTCTGAGCCAGTACAAATTTGGGTGGTTGTGTAGCAGGAAGAATGCATTTGATCAAAATAGCTGCATTCGCTGGGGCAGGGCGGTGGTAGTCCTGCAATGGGGGGAATAATGCGGGGCTTATTGGTACAGGTCCATTGTGCTTCATCTATTCCTAGTCCGAATCCCCCCTTTATATTAGGATTATAGGCGAGGTAGGCTACTTTATTACCGCAATCAGTGGATGCTAAGTATGCTAAATCTACCTGTCCTTGTGGGGCTGGCTCCTCGGTGTGGGCACGGAGGTATCCACTGGGCACTGTGCCTCCCGGGCAGTCACATGGGTTGCCATAGAGCTGTCTGTATAGCTGCTCGCGGCTTACGGGGGGCCCAAACCCTCCGTAAACGGGGATGATGAGGAATGTGAAGAGTGTCAAAGTGAAGGACTCCATGAAGAACTTTATGTCCTGTGAAAAGAGAGAGAGATTTTCTCAGGGAAGATATCCCTGGAGTCTTTATGTGTTATTTGGATTTGGGGTGTTGACAGGCTTAACGAGACGCTCTGGCAGCCATCGCGCGCCGCCTTCCTGAGAATCATAAATGCAGGCTGACCCACGTCCCCAAATGAGGACTGGATCGGGGCCGTTCCATTTGGAGGTTAATGGATCTTTCCACATAACTGTAGCATATTGTTTTGTTTCTTGGTGCCAGAAGCGATCGGCAGCCGATTTTCCCTGAGCGTCAAGTTGTAGGAAATTAAGGGTAAACAATGCATGGCTGAGAACATTACGAGGAGATCCTTTGGTCGGATAGGCAGTGGTGGTTTTTAACTTGTTGATGGTGTTTTTGAGTGTCTGGTGGGCTCGCTCTACAATGCCCTGGCCTTGGGGATTGTAAGGGATGCCAGTGACGTGTTTGATTTGGAATTGAGCACAAAAGGCTTGAAATGCCTGGGAGGTATACCCTGGTCCATTGTCTGTTTTTATAGTTTGAGGTTTTCCTAGTGTGGTAAGGCATTGGAGGGTATGGGCTATGATGTTTTTTGTAGCCTCGCCCCCATGAAGGGTGGCAACCATGAAGCCGCTGAAGGTATCTATAGTTACGTGTACATACTTTAAATGGCCGAATTCAGGAATATGTGTAATGTCCATCTGCCAGATTTGTCCAGGGAGTAAGCCCCTTGGGTTAACTCCTAGGTGAGGAAGAGGCAGAAAGGTTATGCACCCTGAGCAACTTTTAACAATGTGTCTAGCCTGATCTCGGGTAATTTTGAATAACAAGCGAAGTGTGTGGGCATTGACATGATGTAAGTTGTGGAATTGGGTGGCTCGCGTTATAGGATCTAAGGTTAAGGGACATACTAAGCGGGTATGATTGTCTGCTATAGCATTGCCCTGTGAAAGGGGTCCAGGGAGGTCAGTATGAGCCCGAAGATGACTAAGGAAAAATGGGGTCTGTCTTTGTAGTATGAGATGTTGTAGTTGTTGAAAAAGTTTGGCAGCGCTGGTAGAGGGCTTGATATATGGCACTGTTTCTAGTTGGGGCACAGACAGGGCGATATAGGCACTATCAGTGTACAAGTTAAAGGGTGACTCCTGTAGTTTTTTAAACACTTTTATAACGGCATAAAGTTCAACAAGTTGGGCAGACTGAAATGGAGACTGCACCTGAAATCTTTGTGAGTTAATGACATATGCTGCTACGCCAGAAGAAGACCCATCCGTGAAAACCAAGGCGGCATTTTGTAATGGTTTAGTGGCTGTTATCTTTGGAAAAACAAAGGGATGTAGTCTGGCGAACTGTAGGAGTTTATTAGGGGGATAATGATTATCTATCTTGCCCTGAAATGATGTAAGGGAAATGATCCAGTCATCGTTATTTTGGGTTAGCCAATTAAGCTGTTCTTTAGTGTAGGGGAGAATGAGCTGATCAGGGTCCCTGCCAAAGTGTTGTCGGCTTTTTTCTCTTCCTATCTTAATAAGTTTGACTACCAGGGATGGGTATGTGACTAGGACCTTAGACGGGGAGGAGGGTAAATGAACCCAGAAGAGGGGATTATCTTGCCATAAGACCCCAGTAGGTGTATGAGGGGTTGCACAAATAATGAGGGAGAAGGGCTGTTTGTATGATAGAAAGGTGACTTGTTGTTGTTGAATTGCCTTTTCTAGTAATTGAAGAGAGCCCTTTGCCTCAGGCGACAGCTCTCGAGGGGAGAGAGGGTCTGAGTCTCCCTGAAGAATATCAAAGAGGGGCTTGAGGTCTCCTGTAGTGAGCCTTAAGTATGGTCGAAGCCAGTTAATATCTCCCAAAAATTTTTGAAAGTCATGTAAAGTGTATAAATGACTAGTTTTAAGTTGGACTTTTTGGGTGGTTATGGACTGATTATGTAGCTCAAATCCCAGATAGTAGTAGGGGTCTTTGAGCTGGATCTTATTGGGGGCAAGTTGGAGTCCATAAGTGGTAAGATTGTGAGTTAAGTGTTGGCAGCATTGGAGTACCTCTGTGGTGGTCTTTCCTGCTAGAAGGATATCGTCCATATAATGAATAATATAAATAGTGGGCCATTGTGTTCTAACAGGATCCACAGCTTGTGCCACAAATTTTTGGCATAGGGTGGGACTATTGGCCATGCCTTGTGGGAGGACTTTCCACTGAAAGCGCTGCATAGGACCCTTGAAGTTGGTTACAGGCAGGCTAAATGCGAAACGCTCTCTGTCCAGGGGGTGTAAAGGAATGGTAAAGAAACAATCTTTAAGGTCTATAATAATCTTGTGATAGTTAGCTGGGATAGCTGTCGGGGAAGGGAGGCCTGGTTGGAGGGCTCCCATGGAGAACATGGTTTTATTAATTCCTCTGAGATCCTGAAGGAGGCGCCAAGACCCAGACTTCTTTTTAATAACAAAAATGGGTGTATTCCATGGCGAAGTAGTTGGTTCTATATGTCCTGCCGCTAATTGTTCCTGCACTAACCGAGAAGCTGCGGACAACTTTTCCTCAGGTAGTGGCCATTGGTCCACCCAAACGGGGGAATTATCTTTCCATTTTATCTTCTCCGCATGGGGTGCAGGAGGATCAATGGCCGCTAGGAAAAATCCTGACTGCCTAATCCTTGTCGGTTAGGGTTGGGCTTTATAGAGAGGGGATTTTTTATCCCTTGACCAGCTTTTCCCAGTCCCTGTCCAGGGAGATAGCCTTGGTTAAGCATCTGTTGAGCAACTATTTCGTTGGGGCTGCACATGATAAGTTTGAGTTGTGATAGGATATCACGGCCCCACAGATTAATGGGAATTCCAGAAATAATATATGGCTGGACCTTACCAGTATTGCCCTCTTCGTCTTCCCATGAGAGTATTTTAGAGCTTTGTCTGGGATTGGCTGATTGTCCTATGCCCTGTAGATGGGTATATGAGGCTTTAGAGGGCCATGTTGAAGGCCAGTATCTATCTGAGATGACTGTTGCGTCCGCTCCCGTGTCTATTAAACCTTGAAATTTTTTTCCATCTAAGTACAGGGTTAAAAGTGGCCTCTCTAAAGTGACCTGTTGTATCCAATAGGCATCTGAGGAGCCGAAGGCGGACTCCCGTCTCTTTGGTGTCAGATATTGTTTATTAGAGGTGTCTAATGGGAGAAGCACAAGCTGTGCTATCCTTTGGCCTTTTACTATGGATACAGGGCCCAGAGGGGCCGAGGCTAAGAGTTGTATGAGTCCTGTATAATCATTATCTATGACTCCTGGGATTATATTTAGGCCGGCGAGGGAAGAGCTGCCCCGTCCCAATATAAGTCCAAATGTTCCCGGGGGCATAGGTCCCGTCGTGGTGGTGGGAACGAGTTGGACCCCTTGGTCTGGGGTTAGTATTGAGTCGGCGGCGGCACAGAGGTCCAGTCCTGCGCTTCCGGGGGTAGCCCGGTGGAGGGAACCGACACTTGAGCTGGGAGGATCTGAGGACTTGGTTGTTGGGGAACAAACCTGACAGCCCCTAGGTTGTGTCCCGATGGAGGGGCCAGGGGCTGGCCCCGACTGGGGTTTCCCGGCTTCCTGGAAAGGGGGATACCTTCAATATCTGTTTTAGAATAACAATCAGAGGCCCAATGTTTGCCCCGTCGACATCTTGGGCACACGGTGGAAGGCATTGGTCTGGAGGGTGTCGGTGGGGGCTGTGATGAATTTTGGGGTTGTGGACCTCTATTTTTTATTGGGCAATCTCGACTAAAGTGTCCAGGTTGTTTACAGGAGAAACATAATCTAGATTGTTGATTAGGAGGCTTGTTTGAGGCAAAGTCTCGGAGGGCGGCTCCGATAGCGAGTCCCAAGGTATGGGAGGCTCCAACCCCTGAGCATAGTTTAATGTAGTCAGCAAGGTTGCCTCCACGGTGGGGGCGAATGGTTGCCTGGCAAGTGGGGTTAGCATTTTCATAGGCTAAATGTTTAACAAAGGCGCTGTCGTTCTCGCCTTCTCCGACCAACCGTTCGGCGGCATCGGTGAGTCTGCTGATAAACTCACAATATGGCTCCTCGGGGCCCTGACGAATCTTTGCCAGGGAGGTGGTAGCGGAGCCTTTTGGGGGTAGGCGGCGCCACGCCTTGAGACCAGCGTTCTGAATTTGAGCTAACAGCCCCGGGGGAAAAGTTGCCTGGATTTCATTGGTATGATAGGGTTTTTCTCCTAGTAATTTATCCCGAGTCCATGATCTTGTTGTTCTATTTTCACTATTGCGCTGTGCTATCTCTCGGCAGTTTTCTTTAAACTCTGTGTGCCAGAGGACGTGGTCCCCCCCAGAAAGGGTGGCACGAGCTAATTTAAACCAATCATTGGGTGTGAGCCAACGGTCACTGAGACCTTCAAGAATTGCCAAGGTGTAGGGCGCTGTCGGGCCATAAGAGCTTACTGCACCTTTTAAATCTTTAATATGTTTGATGCCTAGCCGGTGATATTTTTGGCCAGTGGGATCATTGGAGTTGGGAGTGTTATCTTCTGGGTCTTCTGTGTCAGAGGCCTCATCGGCCGAGGGGGGATTATGAGAGTCGGGGGGTTCATTGTCAGTCTCGTCCATTGTATCCTCTTGAGAGGGTGGGCCACGGTTTTGGCTGCGGGTAACTGGAAAGGTCATTAGGGTCTTTTTATTAAGTATTGGGCCTTTTTGAGGTTTTTCAGGGCTTTGGTTAGGCATTAAGGTTTTAAGTTCTTTTTCAAGGGCATGCAGCTCCTTTAGGAGTTGCATATGTTCGCGTTTTTGTTGGAGTGTCTCTCTAAGAGAAGAAATTTCTTGGGCTAAAGATATTTTTGCCTGCCTAATGGGATCGGTTAAGGATGGGGTGTTTTGAACTAGGGTGTCTTGAGGGAATAGGGGTGGGTTTGGGTTTAAGACTGGTTCATAGAATGCTGGGAGTTCCTGAGGGGGGACATAAGGGGGAGGGGTATGTGTTTTTTGTGAAGGGGCGCGCAAGGTTGGCGCGGCGAGGCCCCAGGGATCTTCTTTTTTATTATAGCGGGCAGCTTGTTCCTCTAAATCTATCTGGTCTCTTGGGGAGAGCTGGTCCTGATTATTAAAGGCCAAAAGGGAAGGGTAGATTTTAGGGGGGTCTTTTAATGGGTGATTCTCTAAGGCAGAGGCTTCCTGATTATCAGCTTGTTTTTTAGGTTCCTCTGGCATGTCTATTGAAACAGATTGGCAGACAGAAGGGGGGCGGGAACTCTCTTTTAGGACTGTTTCCCCTGTCTGTAAGATCTCTCTAACATCTGGGTCTGAGGAATGTATTTTTAGGATATCATTA
This sequence comes from Rhinolophus hipposideros, assembly GCF_964194185.1. NCBI lineage: Eukaryota > Metazoa > Chordata > Mammalia > Chiroptera > Rhinolophidae > Rhinolophus > Rhinolophus hipposideros. Next base: position 73,606,002 of record NC_138051.1, read on the forward strand.
ATCAGATTCCAATATGAGAATGCCGATACAGGGACCTTGTTGGGTCCAAAAACCCGATAGTAATCATTAAAACAGTCTCTAACTCTCTTCCAATATTTTTGATCAATCGTTCCTTCTTGGGGGAACCAGGGGCAGATATCAGAGACAAAACTGAAAAACTCACGTAAATCTTTTTTTCTAGCCTTAACTCTCCGCATCTTGAGAGATTCCTTAATACCCTTAAGGAAGAGTTCATGTGAACTCAACTCCTGTCCCATGTCAATCACCTACTCACCAATCTCTCGTCCTTCGCTGGGCGGCTACTCCAACGTCGGGCAAACTTGGAGTCTTTTCTTACGGGTGAATACCTCGTGAACTCCAAACGAGCCTTTTTACTGCCGAGGGGGCTGTCGAGTCTTGTCCCTTACGGGCTCGAAACAAGCCACACTCGCGCCGGGGAGGCCCTCGAGTCTTGTCCCACGAGTGAAAACTGCGTGGGCTCGAAAGAAGCCAGCCCGTGGAGGCTCAGGGAGGGGGGGGGGCCGCGGCGGTTTCCAGAGTAGGTGTCCTCATAGAATCTTCGTACCTCGGGCCCCACGTTGGGCGCCAAAATGTCCCGACCGGCAGGACAATGCAACGTGGGACGAGGGGAAGAAACCTGTTGAGGATGAAAAAAAGGGGAGACAGGAGACGCGAAGAATGGAGGCAAGACAGGGATCTGATCAAGCCTCAAAATTTTATTACGATGGCGGGTTATATATATAGCTATGTCAGATGGGGGTGGGATATGCTATGTCATAGGGTGGCGAGGTATTTGTCGCGGGCTGATAGGCTAGGACAGGGCGATGCCATATGAGGTACAAGGAAATGGGCAGGCTCTGGGTTTGGCGCGCGCGGGCTCTGGGTTTGGCGCGCGCGGGCTTTGGGTTTGGCGCGCGCGGGCTCTGGGTTTGGCGCGCGCGGGCTTTGGGTTTTGTGACCAGGAAGTTCTGCCTAGGCAAGGCCTGGGGATTTCTATGGCTTCCGACATTGCATGTTTTGTTTCCCATCTTAGCGTTTTATAAGCTCTTTGAATAAAGGAGAATAAAAATACATTGTTTAGAAAAAAGGACCTTAAGTTTCAAAGATGCTTCTGTGAAGAGGCTTCAAATGTATTTTTGAACAGGCCAATACGTGTACATGCAAAAAAAATACACAAAATGTCAAGATGTAAATTTTTACTGTTTCAGAGAATTCAGTAAGTTAATTTCAGTTGTTGGTATATGAGCAGCATTGACATTTCTTGTCTCTTTCCTCTCATTCTTCTTCTACCTTCATTTCTTAATAGTATGCATATGATTTCTAGTATGAGAGAGTACCAGTTAACAGTATTTAGAAAAGTGATATATCAAGAAACATTTGAATATACTGCTTAAGTACTCTAAGAAGGAAAAGTCTTACATTTATTGAAAGTTGCTATTAAAATCTAAATTATTTTACTGAGATGTGATTATAACCAGTTTTTCTGTTGTTGCCATCTGTATTCCTGATTATGTGCCTTTTGAGAATATGCATTTCTCTAATTTATTGCATAACAAGGTTTCCCTGAAACATTAATGCTCATAAAATGTCTAAAATTGTTTAGAAAAATGAATTAAAGTATGTATACTTCCTGTTTTCTTATTTTAAAGACAAAAGGATTTAAAATTATTAACAAGTAGAAACTTTTTGTTTGAAGTAAGACAAACATTATAAAGTTAAACTTTTTATTATTATTTGAGAAAAGCATAAAAATTGTTCCGTTTTCTCAGTTTTCATATGGTCCAGGGATTCTTTTCTTTTACCTTTGGCTGTCCCATAATACAAAGTGGGTTTAATCTTGTAGGATTATACCTTATCTTAGTTACTAATAAACATTGAAAAAATTTAAAAGATAGGAAACTAAGCCAGTACATTTATAATAATTAAGGTTTTAAGCCTATACTTTCAGTGATCATTTCTATTGTTCATTGATAAAATAATTAAGGTTTTGTTAATTATAAAATTGGAATATTGTGTTTATGACTTGTGACATAGCGTAAAAAGAGTGTATGTACCAAATTTTGACATTTGTTCTTATCATAAATATAAAATGCAGCCTAATGAAGTTTTTCTGATTGTAAAATAGGAATCCTAGACTCTACATATATGTCAATAACCCATCAAAACTCTAGAGTTAAATTTGCTATTGTGCAATGTTATTGTGTGGTTATCCAGAAATCGTAATTTTTGATTTACGTTGATTACATTCATATTGATTACTGAAAGCAAACAGTATAGGACTTCTGTAAGGTAAGAAAAGTTCTTCAGAATTTTTTCTTTTCCATCAGTGCCTTTTGTTTGCTCACTTATATTTGAAGTCAGATTATTCTTAAAGCCACCCTATATTCATTCAGGTGGCTGGCACTCACACTCTAGAGTAAACCTTTATTTTATCTTTCAGTGATAATAATTCTAGAAAAATTGTATCTTTATTTTATGTAGTTCTTTATAATTTATAAAAGTTTGTTTTTATTGTTGACCAGAGCGAAAAGCTAGAAACAACTTAAAGGTTAATGAATGAATAGGTGATTGGCTAACTTAATGGTGGTACATGTGTACAACAGAACATTGTGCCATTGTTAAAATGCATGAGATAGCCCAGAAATGCATTCACAAGTTGTATAGGAAAAGATTAACTCAGCTGGTGTGAGTTTCTGAAACCCAGTATATTCCAAAGAAAGGCCTGTTTTCAGGACTGGCCCTTGGCTAGCTCCTGGGAGATGAACTCTAAACCCTTGAAATATTCTCCCTAATAAGAGTGTTTTTGTATATCTGAGGCCTTGGACCACATTGTACCAGTTGGAACAGATGACTGCCTATTTTACTCTGGGGACTGGAATCTGAATAGCTGAAGTCAGTCATGATTTCCTGTGTGCCTTGTCACTGATCCCCAATAAAAACCATGTACACCAGGGTTTGGGCAAGGTTTCCTGGTTGACATCACTTCACTTGTATTGTCACACATCATTGCTGGGAGAATAAGTATGTCCATGCAACTCCATTGGGGGACGACCCCTGGAAGCTTGCGCCTGGTTTCTCCTGGACTTTGCTTATGCTCCTTTTCTCTTTGCTGATTTTAATGTGTATCCTTCTGCTGTAATAAGCCACAACCATGAGTATTACAGCTCTTCTGAGTCCTGTGAGTCCTTCCAGTGAATCATTGATCCAGAGAGTGGTCTTGGGAACCCCTGGCACATAGAGGCATCGGTAGATACATGCAAGAATGTTTATGGCGACTTTATTTGTAATTGCTCAAAACTGGCAGAATTTAGTTAATTTATTGGTTTTGATAATTGTACTATGGTTATATAAGATGTTAACATTAGGAGAAGCTGGGTAAAGGACATATAGGAATTCTCTATACTCTTTTTGCAACTATTTGGTGAGTCTAAAATTATTTTGGAATAAAAGGTTAAAAAAAAGAGTGTGGGTTGGGATGCTTTTATATACAGAAGTTGGCTCAGGAAGCTCATTAAAAAACTCCATTGGTTGCATCTGGAGAAGGAGAATAGGGGCCAGAAGGGGACTTAACATTTGATGCATTGAATCTCATCCATTTAGTCATCTGGTCCTACAGATATTACCTAATATCTCTATCTAAACGCTGCTTTTCATCTTTCAACAAATTTAGTTGGCTCCATTTTCAGTACATATTCAGTAACTGATTATTTCCCACCACCAATGCCATCACCCTGGTTCCTGGTGGTTAAGAGTACTGACTTTAGAATTAAATGTTGGTTTGAATTGTAGCCTCTCTGTTTGCTAATTTTATGACCTTGAGTAAATTATTTATCCTAGCTCCAACTCTTAGTTTCCCACTTGAAAAATGGGAATAATATATCTGACTCATGGGGGGTGTGTGAAGATTAAATGAGATAATGTCTGTAATGTTCTTTGCACAATGTTTGACGCATTCAGCAAAAGGTATCCATTAATTATTTATTTTAGTAGTTACCTCATTCCAGATGCTTTGTATATTTTACAACTCTTTTCCTAATTTTTGTTTTCATAAGGCTTCAACTCCTCCAAAGGAAAAGTTATGTCTTACTGTTGTATTCTCTTTTAGCTCTTTTGTTGATGGATGTTGTTACTGCCTGGATCCTCCTACACCTGGTTAACTCACTTTTCCTTTGGATCTCAGGCTCTCTTTCTCTTTTCATTTTTAATTCCACCCTCAGCAATTGTGTATAAAACTCTGTGCTAGGCACTGTGAGATTATAAAGGTGAATAAAACATAGTCTTTGCCCTTGAGGCTTCTATAAATAAGTTAATTGTAGGAGACAAATAACTTTCTGTGGTATAATAATGAAATAAGTGTCTTGTCTGCTGCTCTTTTTCTGTTCCTAACAGATATGTAAGTAGCTTGTTATTCTGTTCTCTGTCCTTTTCTTGGGACTATAGATTACACAGACAAAAATAAAAGGAGGTAGCATAGTCCTTCATAGGCTCTCCTTAAACTCTTTATCATGTCTGCCTTGACTCTTACTGTTCATTCTTATTCAGAAAGAGAGTATCTTTTGGAGATAGATCCATAGTGGTTAAACTAATAAAGCATACATGTAAACATGATTCCAATATTGTGTTGCTAAGAAAAAGTTAGAAATGAAAACACATTGCAGCTTTTGGTGTTAGTGTTACTTTACATATATTGCACAGTGCCTAGATATGTTTGCAGAATTTTCCAATTGAAGATCTTAAGTTGTGGCAAACTTCAATTCTCAAGTGAGAACAGGGATGTAGAGAAACGAAGTGGTTTATCTAAGACTGCTCAAGAAGCGTTTGCATAACTGAATACTGTAACTTCCAACTTCTCTCCTGGATTATTATTACAATGTCTTCATTGGTTTGCTTATCTGTTTTATGTATAGGTACATACTGTTGACCTTAAACAAAAAGTCAGGTATTTCTTCAGCAAAATGGTTTATTTTGGAGCAACAAAGAATTGTGATTGGGGACATGCAGTCTAATGGTGAACCATCTACAAGAGTAATGTTCTTTTATAGAGGAAAAGAGGATTTCAGGGGGGTTGTTATAAACAAATAGTCCATTGGAGGAAACTGGGGATTTGAAGTATAGTGGCTTTTTATTGCCTGAGTTGTAATAGTCTTTCATTGGTTGAGTGGTTGCTGGGTGAGGAGAAGATCTTCCTTCTTCCTGCTGGAGTAGTAGAGTAGAAAAACATCTTCCTGTTGGAGACAGAAAGTATGTCTCTTTCTGTTTGGGGTAATTGATGATGAGGGTCAGGGAGTGTAGGATAGGGCCACACAGGGCCTTTCAACTCCAATTTAAATGAGGTTTCTTTTTATTAATCTTCACAATACCATTGCAACATAATTTGCCCAGTGTATATCTCTAATCACATCCTCCTCTGCTGAAAAGCATTGCATGGCACCATATTTTTTATAGAATAAACCTATTAGACTTTAGTGGAGGGCAGAGAACTTACCTATTTTATTTTTACTTGTATCCTTTGCTTCTAGGACAGTACATGGCACATGATAATTCCTCCAATTAATGTTTGTTGAATGATTAAGTCTAAATTCCTGATATGGTATTCATAGTTTACTGCTATCTAGCTCCAACCTACTCTTCCTACCTTTTCTTTCTCTTATGTTCAGGCTGCTGGTCTATCCCTACCTCCCTATGTTTACTCAAGCAGTAGACGTCCTTTTCTTTCATCTCTCCCTTTCTAAATTTTACTTTTCTTTCATGTCTGAGCTCTCAAGTTTTGTCTCTTCCCTGAGATTTTTGTACCACTCGGTTTTAGTTCCAGTCAATTCTACCTGACTTTGTAGTACATATAGGTTTTAGCCCCAGTCAATTCTGTTTTCTTTTATAGTATGCAGTTTTAACTTCTTAAATGGAACTTTAATCATTTATTGCCTTGTAGTGTCATTTTAAATTGTGGGCTCCTTAGTTATATTAGAAAGCTCCTTGAAAACAGAACTGTCTTTGATGTATCTTCCATAGTTGATTATATTGAATAGTGTCCATATTCAATAGTGTCCTATATTGAGTAGGTGTCCAATATGTATTTGTAGAATGATTGAATCACGTTTTCTAGTTACACAATTTCTGAAATGCATATTTAATTAAGTGCCTACTTTAATTCTTATACTTCTTAAAGGGAAAGCATTCTAAAATTCATTCTAAAAAGTGAAAAGATACTTGGAAGCTAAACTTTGGTGTCTCTCTCCCTTCCCCTTCCTTCTCCTTGAAAATTGAATGTAGAGGGTTTGCTGATAATTTGAAACCTCTGTACCTTTAATTTAGTATGGTGTCTGAACTTAGTTTGAGACATCATCAATTAAGATTTTATAAAAAGAGCTGTGATCATCAAGGTGGGAATTTAACATTGGTGCTCTATATACACTATTACTATAATGCCTTGTTTAGAATTTTAACAATGTCATATGATATTCTACTTTAGGATTTTTAATTTATCAAAAAAACATTGTAGAGAAATTGGATCTTGTGTTTAATGGAATCTGCTAACAGCTCGCTGTTTAATTAAATTCAAATAAACAATTTGAAATACAATCTTGGCTGTATGAGAGGTTGATCAAAGGACACTATCTTATGTTTTTCAATCAAAGACAAAAATTGTTTCTTTGGTTGATATTGTTCCTTGTCCTTTGCCTTTCTTGAATGTGTCCATTGAGTTAATATACTTATCTTCCAAGTATATATTGTTGGTGTTTTAATTTTATACTTTAATAAACTTTGTCTTTTAGAAAAATATTTCATCCTTTTTTTGTTTTGTTGTGTTTTGAGCTTAATACTTTGAGGAGCTTAATTCTTTGACATCCAAAATCTTGATCTCTTTTTGGAAGCTTTCATTCTTATTATTTCTGTTTTCCATTAGTTTATTAAGTCAGTAAATTTATTTCTCAAATAATTTATACTTTCAGTAGACTTGAAGTCCTAGGCAAAGTTTTTTAGTCTTAAAACAGAAAACAGTGGTACTTATACCCAATGGAATATTACTCAGCCATAAGAAAATATGAAATACTGCCATTTGCGACATGGATAGATCTTGAGATTATTATGCTAAATGAAATAAGTCAGACACAAAAAGTCAAGAACTGTATGACTTCACTCATATGTGGGATAATAAAACTGAAAGCAACAAAGGAACAAGACAAACAAAGAAACAAATAAAAACTCATAGACACAGACAACAATTTAGTGGTTACCGGGGTGAAAGGGGGTTGGGGGTGGTATAAGAGGGAAAAGAGGTTCAACTATATGGTGATGAAAAGAGAATTATGGGTAGTAAACACACAGTGCAGTATATAGATGATGTATGATAGAAATGTACACTTGAAAACGTTATAATTTTAGTAACCAATGTCATCCCCATAAATTTAATACATAAATTTTTTTAAAAACCAGAAGACAACTTTAATGATTGCAGTTAGGATATTTTCCTTTATTGAGTATACAAATTGAAGTAGGCACTTAACTTTGTGGGATTTAAAAAAATCTTCCAAACATTTAAGAATCTAGTCAAACCTGTAATAGCTATGGTTTAAAGGTTTTATCTGTCTTCCAATTCAACTAAAATAATTTAAAATAGAGGATATTAAAAGTTAGGTATTTCCTATTTGAACAGTTTGTTCCCTCCCCATTTTTTGCCTTCTTTTTATCTTTGATATTAAAAAAGGTATAATCTTAACCAATTTTACGTTTTCCTATTAGTTTTGATTCTCTTAAAGTCGACTCAGTCTCTGCTGGGAAATATCTTATTAAAAGTAAAACATTTAAATAAAATGATAGCTCTTTAATCCTAAGACTGTTTTGATGGTTATAGGAGAGAAATGTGTGTGTGGTTAGAAAGAGAGTAAAGGCTCTTTTTCTTACCATTAATGGTTTGCAAAACTGAGTTCCTTTCAAAATTACATTTTGATCATTAATGTTTGGATTTTGAAGTCCCTTTTCAGATCAGAGAACTTAGTATCTCAGAGTTTGTGTTAATTGTTTTACTGGCAAAGGAAAGTAGTCCTTGAAAATGTTCTAGTTTATTTAAATAATCAACAGACTTGAAAGGCTGTTACATAATAAATAGCTGCACTTTACTGAGTACTTACTTTTGTTCCAGATATTGTAGTGAGTACATTTCAAACATTTTTCATTTAATACTTTAAATAACTTTGTGAGGTACATTATTCCTGTTTTTTAGTTGAAGAAACTGAGGCTTATTGGGGTTACATAATTTCTTCCAGAACCAAATAGCTAGTAAGTGGAAGGGGCAGGGTTTGAACTCAGATCTGTCAGATTCCAATGCATGTTCTTACTCACAATGGAACACTTCTTCCTAGTGCAGAGTTAAAATTATTCTACTCCCTTGCCTCCTATTGACTAAAAGCTATTCGATACTGTGAGTTTTTTCTTCCAAGCCTTTTATAATGGAACGTCTCATACCTTGTTTTATACTTTGATTGTTGCTTGAAAGTGTAACTGTCCAGGTGCTTCTGTGTTGGTAGTATCAATATTTCAAGTAGGAGAAATACTTGAATACTTGCAGCTTTGATTGCTTTTTCACTTACATAGAAATCATATGTGTATATTAAGGTATAATTAAGGCCTTTTATCTGCCAGTCAGTATGCGAAAGACTTGGGTGTCTGTATTCACAAGCTGAATTGGCCAACTTGTAGCTTAAGTCCTGTGGTAAGTATGCTGTCTTTAGTACTTAGGAAAATAATTCCTAAATACTTGAACTTTGGACCTCTTTTGGGGAACATCTGAAGTACAGACAGACAACTTCCTAAGATTCTGCTTTGAGATTTAATGAAGACTCAATATGCTCTATGACTGAACAGGAGACATTTTAGTTTCATGCAATTGCCAGATGGAATGAAACTAACTGCTCATGAATTTAATTAAAAGTCCCTAGGAACTTACAACTTAAGGTAGTTTTTATAAGCATCCTGACTCAAAGGATCTTGGTATATACGAGTATATTTGAGGGAGGGACAGTTCTGACATGAACTGGAAAGTAATGCTTGTAGTTTTATAGACCAAAGTGAAGTATTTTAAAGAAATACTGAAAATGCTATCATGTGAAAAGTTATTTCTATTCTCCTAGCTTTAAGTTACTAAAGTTTGTTTCATTTCTCATACTATATTGTCATGGATCTCATTACTTACTGGGTTTAGTTTACTGGGTCCAATAACATGGGATTGGCCGTCTCTACAGCCTTATAAATGATGGTTCTCTGTCCAACAAAAGACATCTTCAGAAAGGAGAAGTGACTGATCCACAATCACACAGCTAGCTGAAATACATACATCACTTAAACTCAGATCTTCTGACTTAAACTTCTGGGTACTTTCTACCATACCATAGTGTTTCTATAAAACATTTACTTTTCAAAGCCTCAGTATCCTTATCTGTAGAAAGAGGATAAAAGTTCCTGCCTCATAAAGCTTAATATTATTATTACTAACTATATTAGTAGATGAATAATAGCAAATATATATTGCTAGATTACTAACCTTTATAAAGGCTTTTATAGTTTACAAAGCACTTTTAAAAATTAATTAATTAATTAATTAATTCCTCCCCTTCTTCCGCCTTCTTCCCCACCTCCAGTTCTAACCGTTGTTTCTCATTCTAGTTGTGTAGGACACAGCTCCCTGGCCCATGCTGGTATTATGAGCCTTGCATGCCCCTCAGCTGAGGCAGTTGGTCACCGGTCATCGGTCAGCCTCTCATGGCAGTTCTTGCCGGCTGCTGGCCACTCACGCTGGCTGCCGGCTGCCCATGCTGGCCACCGGCCACTCATAACAGCACACAGTAGCCCGCAGCAGCACTCAGCAGCCCATGGCAGCACTGGGCAGCTCATGCCAACCTCCGGCTGCTCACGGCAGCCCAGCTCCAGGGAGAGCTGTTGTTCACAATCTTAGCTGTAGAGGGCGCGGCTCACTGGCCCATGTGGGAATCGAGCAGGAGACCTTGGCGTTAGGAGCATGGCTCTCCAACCACCTGAACCACCGGTCCAGTCCACAAAGCACTTTTATATATAATAATTTTATAGGAAGACACACACACACAGTCGGCCCTCCATACCCACATATTCTGCATCTGTGGATTCAACCAATGTTGGATCAAATATATATATTTTTAAAGAAGTCTTACATTGTTGCAGACTCTGTAGTAATGTACTATGTAGTTAGGCGTACCATGATTGCATCTGTACACACACTGTTTTTTTGGTCATTATTCCCTAAACAACACAGTATAACAACTATTAGCATTTACATTGTAGTAGTTATTGTAAGTAATCTAGAGATGATAAGTATATAGTAGGATGCATAGTGCATAGGTTAACTGCAAATACTATATTATTTTATATAAGGGACTTGAGCATCATTAGATTTTGGTACTGGACCAATCCCCCACGGATACCGAGGGACGACTGTATATGTCTATCTCTCTCTTTCTGTATTTACTTGTATATATAGAGAGAAGCCTTTGTATATGAGAGCACTTTGTAAATTCTGAAGCACTATGTGAATATTAGTTGATATTTTTATAACCAACTGAACCAGAATCAGTGATTGTTTTCAGCTTTAGTTATTTGAATGATGAATCAGGGTTTTCTAAATTCTGATAATGAACTTCTGTTTAGCTAAAATAAAAGTTTTGGAATATTTCCTGATTAGTGTTAAGATTTACTTTAAAATTAAACTTCAATAGCTTCTGGCTCCTATATTATTATACTTATTGTTTAAAGAAATAGAGATAGTGACTCAGTAAAAATCATGAGTGGTCAGTAGTACTTGGTGAGAGGGCTGGTATCATTTTGGGGAGCTACAGTGAGGTTCCTGCTCCACTGGGAGTAAGTTTATCATTTAGTGATAAATCAGTGTGATTATTTAAGAATAAATATTTAGCACTTTAAGTTTACAAAGTACCCTGCAATTTTTAATTAGCCTACACCAATGTTTATACCTATATTTTGTGCAGGATTTCTAGATACCATTGTGATGACTCATTCTAACTCTGGAGTCAGTTGATATTTGTCTGTAGAGTATAAGGGATCGTCAAAGCTTATTTGATTATTCAATTGCACCAGCATTTTCCTAGAGAAATTATTCTGAAAAAAAAAAAAGTCAAGAAAAATAATTAGAAACCTTTTCTGTTCACTTGTTTCAGAACCTCAGTTTCTAGGACTTAAAAGTTCTTTCTAAAGTGTAACCTAAATATTTGCCTTTCAGAAGTTAAATAGCTAATATTTTTAGAATAACCACTACTTAATACATTTTGTAAAGAAATAATCTACCTTCAAGACTATTATATTCTATTAGTGGATTTAAAACATATTTAAGAAAAGATCAACATGACGTAGTAGAAACTAAGTGTTAAGTAAGTGGTTGTGGCAGGTACTGTTGGTTTCCTACCCAGTACTCATTTCCGTCTTCCCCTTGTTAATAGAACCCTGATTATGTTTTAGTGACAGTGTGCCCATCTTAGCCAAAAGTTCGTGGCAATCATCTGTGATTTCCCAGGTTTTCCTGCAGTGCAAGGTGGTCATGTGACCCAGTTCTGGCCAACGATACCTGTTTTAGTTCTGTATTACTGATTAATAAATCTTTCCAAAATGTAGTGACTTAAAACAATGATCATTTATTATTTCTCATCTGGGTCAGGAATTCAGATAAAACCAGTGGGGATAGCTTGTTTTTGCTCCATGATGTCAGAGGCCTCCACTGGAAGACTCAAAGACTGAGAGCTGGAATTGTACGATGGCTTATTCATGCTGTTTGGTAGTTAATGCTTGTGTCACTTGTGGTCTCAACATGGTCACTGGGTTCTAAGAATGAGAGAGGGAGAGAAATAGAGGGAGAGAGAGATAGAGAAACCCAGATGGCAGCTATATTATTTTTGTGACCTTGCCTTGGAAGTCAGAGGGCATCACTTCTGCTGTACTCTGTTGGTCAAGACTATCACAACTATCCTCCCAGATTTAAAGGGAGAGAACATGATCTCTCAGTTAAAGAAGTGTCTGTCACGTTGTAAAAACAACCGGTGGGATGGCACAAATATATTGGTGTAGCCATATTTAAAAAATACAGTTTGCCCCAACATTTAAGGGAAGGCTTATAGTAGGGAGGGGGAAGCTTCTAAGAAAGCTTTTACTTTCAGGATGACAGAGAAGTGCTATTTCTGGCATGGTCCTTTGTTGTTTAGTCCTGCTTTCTGCTTTGAAGGAACAACAACTGCCTTGTGCCCATGATGTGATGAACCAACATGCTAAGGATGTTGACATCATTGGATGTCAGCCCTGCACTACCTGCTTCCAGGCTTTTTCTTCTCTGAGGCAAATAAATACTTATTTGTTTAAATTACTATATTAGGTTTTCAGTGTTTTATAGCCAGTCATAATTATGAAATCTCATGGTTGTCAACCTGGAGCATGCTTAAAGACTCACCTGGAGGGCTTCTTAGGGCTGATGTAAAGGGAGAAGTGGAACTTGGGATAGATATGTAAGATTTGGACAGTTAGGATGAAGGAAGCAATTCAAGTATTACAAATGGTATGAGCAAATACTTGAAAGCAGAAAAAGGGTAGTTTTTTTTAAGGACTTCTTTCTTTATTTTTTATTTTTTATTTTTATTCTTTAAAATTTATTTATTGGGGTGACAATTGTTAATGAAATTACATAATTTCAGGTGTACAATTCTGTATTACATCATCTATAAATCCCATTGTGTGTTCACCACCCAGAGTCAGTTCTCCTTCCATCACCATATTATTTGATCCCCCTTACCCTCGTCTCCCACCCCCCACCCCCTTACCCTCTGGTAACCACTAAACTATTGTCTGTGTCTATGAGTTTTTGTTTCTCATTTGTTTGTCTTGTTCTTTTCTTGTTTTTGGTTTATATACCACATATCAGTGAAATCATAGGGTTCTCTGCTTTTTCTGTCTGACTTATTTCACTTAGTATTATACTCTCAAGATCCATCCATGTTGTCACAAATGTTCCTATATCATCTTTCCTTAACGCCGAATAGTATTCCATTGTGTATATATACCACAACTTCTTTATCCATTCATCTATCGAAGGACATTTTGGTTGTTTCCATGTCTTGGCCACCGTAAACAAAGCTGCAATGAACATTGGAGCACACGTGTCTTTATGTATAAATGATTTCAAATTCTTTGGGTAGATACCCAGGAGAGGGATTGCTGGGTCATATGGTAATTCTATTTGTAATTTTTTGAGGAACTTCCACATTGCCTTCCATAGCGGCTGCACCAGTCTGCATTCCCACCAACAGTGTAATGAGCGTTCCTTTTTCTCCACAGTCTCTCCAACACTTGTTGCTATTTGTCTTGTTGATGATAGCCATTCTGACTGGGGTGAGGCGATATCTCATTGTGGTTTTTATTTGCATTTCTCTGATGATTAGTGATGTTGAGCATTTTTTCATATGTCTATTTGCCATTTGTAAGTCCTCTTTGGAGAAATGTCTCTTCAGGTCCTCTGCCCATTTTTCAATTGGGTTGTTTGTTTTTTTGTTGTTGAGTTTCATGAGTTCCTTGTATATTTTTGATATTAGACCCTTATCGTAGGAACTGTTTGCAAAAATGTTCTCCCATTCAGTTGGTTGCCTCTTTATTTTGTCGATGGTTTCTTTTGCTGTGCAGAAACTTTTAAGTTTCATATGGTCCCATTTGTTTATTTTAGCTTTTACTTCCATTGCCTTTGGAGTCAAATTCATAAAATGCTCTTTGAACCCAAGGTCCATAAGTTTAGTACCTATGTTTTCTTCTATGCAGTTTATTGTGTCAGGTCTTATGCTTAAGTCTTTGATCCATTTTGAATTAATTTTGATGCATGGTGACAGATAACAGTCCAGTTTCATTCTTTTGCACGTGGCTATCCAATTCTCCCAGCACCATTTACTGAAGAGGCTGTCTTTTCTCCATTGTATGTTTTTAGCTTCTTTGTCAAAAATTATCTGTCCATATTTACGTGGTTTTATTTCTGGGTTCTCAATTCTATTCCATTGGTCTATGTGTCTGTTTTTCTGCCAATACCATGCTGTTTTGATTATTGTAGCCCTGTAGTGCAAGCTAAAGTCAGGCAGTGTGATACCTCCAGCATTGTTCTTTTTTCTTAAGATTGCTTTGGCTATTTGGGGTCTTTCGTGGTTCCAAACAAATCTGATGATTTTTTGTTCTATTTCTTTAAAAAATGCCATTGGGATTTTGATGGGGATTGCATTAAATCTGTATATGGCTTTGGGTAATATGGCCATTTTAACTATGTTGATTCTTCCAATCCATGAGCATGGAATGTCTTTCCATTTCTTTGCGTCATCTTCAATTTCTTTCAAAAATGTCTTATAGTTTTCAGCATATAAATCCTTCACATCCTTGGTTAAGTTTATTCCTAGGAATTTATTCTTTTTGCTGCAATTGCAAAGGGAATTGTTTTTTGTATTTCTTTTTCTGAGATTTCATTGTTAGTATATATGCAATGGACTTTTGTACGTTGATTTTGTAGCCAGCAACTTTACTGTATTCGTTGATTGTTTCTAACAGTTTTTTGGTCGAGTCTTTAGGGTTTTCTATATATAGCATCATGTCATCTGCAAAGAGTGATATTTTAACTTCTTCATTCCCAATTTGGATGCCTTTTATTTCTTTCTCTTGCCTGATGGCTCTGGCAAGGACTTCCAACACTATGTTGAAAAGCAGAGGTGATAGGGGACAGCCCTGTCGTGTTCCTGAATGTAGAGCAAAGGGCTTCAGTTTTTCACCATTAATTATGAGATTAGCTGAGGGCTTATCATAGATGGCCTTTATTATGGTAAGGTATTTTCTTTCCATACCTATTTTATTAAGTGTTTTAATCATAAATGGATGTTGTATCTTGTCAAATGCTTTTTCTGCATTAATAGATATAATTATATGATTTTTGTCCTTTATTTTGTTTATGTGATGTATCACATTGATGGATTTGTGGATGTTGAACCATCCTTGTGTCCCAGGGATGAACCCCACTTGGTCATGATGAATAATCTTTCTAATGCATTGTTGTATTCGATTTGCTAAAATTTTGTTTAGGATTTTTGCATCAGTACTCATCAGAGATATAGGTCTGTAGTTTTCTTTTTTTGTGTTGTCCTTACCAGGTTTTGGTATCAGGGTAATGTTGGCCTCATAAAATGAGTTAGGGAGTACTGACTCTTCTTCAATTTTTTTGGAAGAGTTTGAGCAGGATTGGTATTAGATCCTGTTTGAAGGTTTGGTAGAATTCACTAGTGAAGCCATCTGGTCCCGGACTTTTGCTTTTGGGAAGGTTTTGGATGACTGATTCAATTTCCTTACTGGTGATTGGTCTGTTTAGATTTTCCACTTCTTCATGGTTCAGCCTTGGAATGCTATATGTTTCTAAGAACTTGTCCATTTCTTCTAGATTATTGAATTTGGTGGCATATAGTCCTTCATAGTATTCTTGAATGATCCTTTGTATTTCTGTGGTGTCCGTGATAACTTCCCCTTTCTCATTTCTGATTTTGTTAATTAGTGTCTTCTCTCTTTTTATCTTAGTGAGTCTAGCCAAAGGTTTGTCAATTTTGTTAATCTTTTCAAAGAACCAGCTCTTTGTCACATTAATTTTTTCTATTGTCTTTTTGTTCTCTATTTCATTGATCTCTGCTCTGATTTTTGTTATTTCCTTTCTTCTGCTGACCTTGGGTTTCACTTGTTCTTCTTTTTCTAGTTCTTTGAGGTGTAACATGAGGTTATTTATTTGGGATTTTTCTTGTTTCTTGAGATAGGCCTGTAATGATATAAATTTCCCTCTTAAAACTGCTTTTGCTGCATCCCAAAAATTTTGGTAGGATGTATTTTAATTGTCATTTGTTTCTATGTATCTTTTGATCTCTCCTCTAATTTCTTCTTTGACCCAGTCGTTCCTTAAAAGTATGTGGTTTAATCTCCATGTATTTGTGTTTTTTCCTGCTTTCTTTTCACAGTTGATATCCAATTTCAAAGCCTTGTGATCAGAGAATATGCTTGGTATGATTTCAATCTTCTTAAATTTGCTGAGGCTGCTTTTATGCCCCAATATATGGTCTATTCTTGAGAATGTTCCACGTACACTCGAAAAGAATGTATAGTCTGATGTTTTAGGATGAAGTGCTCTATATATGTCAATTATGTCCATTTCATCTAATGTGTCATTTAGGGCTGCTATTTTGTTATTTATTTTCTGTTTGGATGATCTATCCATAGCTGTCAATGATGTATTTAAGTCCCTTAGTATAATTGTGTTTTGGTCAATTTCTCCCTTTAGTTCTGTTAGTAGTTGCTTGGTATATTTTGGTACTACCTGATTGGGGGCATAAATATTGATGACTGTTATGTCTTCTTGTTGTATAGTCCCCTTTACCATTATGAAATGTCCATCTTTGTCTCTTGTTATCTTTTTCACCCTGAAGTCTGTTTCATCTGATATCATTATGGCTACACCTGATTTTCTCTGGGTACCATTTGCTTGGAGTGTCAATTTCCACTCTTTCACTTTGAGTGTATGCTTGTCCTTGTAGCTGAGATGTGTCTCTTGGAGACAGTGTATGGTTGGGTTTAGTTTTTTGATCCAATCTGCTACTCTGTGCCTTTTTATTGGTGATTTCAGTCCATTTACATTTAGGGTGATTATTGATACGTGAGGATTTCCTGTCATTCTGTCTTTAGTTTTCTGGTAAGGCTGTGTCTCCATTGTTTCTTTGCCTTTTTGTTGTTGTCTATTATTTCTGTGTGGTGGTATTCTATAATGTTTCCCTCCGTTTCTTCTTTTATTACAGTATATATTTCAGTTCTGGATTTTTTTTGAGTGGTTACCCTTAAGATTATGTAAAAGAAAGTTTGATATTTAGAGTATTCCATTTTCTTCAGCACTCTTACTTTCTCCATTTCCATATTCCGGTTCAGGCCTTTACGCTCCCCCTTTTTATGTTTCTGTTGCCACAAATTTTCTCTGTTGATGGTGGTCGAATAGCCTCCTTTAATATTTCTTGTAGGTCAGGTCGTGTATTAGAAAATTCCCTCAGCTTCTGTATGTCTGGAAAGGTCTTTATTCCTCCTTCATATCTAAAGGATATCTTTGCTGGATATATTATTCTTGGCTCATGATTTCTCTCTTTCAATAGTTTGAATATTTGGTTCCACTCCCTCCTGGCTTATAGAGTTTCTGCTGAAAAATCTGATGATAATCTAATGGGCTTTCCTTTGTAGGTTACCGTCTTCTTTTCCCTGGCTGCCTTGAGGATGCTTTCTTTGGTGTTAATTTTAGACAGCTTCAATACAATGTGCCTTGGAGAAGGCCTGTTGGGATTGAGGTAATTAGGTGTTCTATTTGCTTCTTGGATTTGAGGATCCAGTTCTGTCCACAAATTTGGGAAGTTCTCATTAACAATTTCTTTGAATATATTCTCTGTTCCCTTCTCTCTTTCTTCTCCTTCTGGTATGCCCATTATTCTTATATTGCTCTTTCTGATGGAGTCAGAAAGTTCTTGTAGAGTTCTTTCATTTCTTTTAAGTCTCAAGTCTCTTTCTTCTTCCATCTGTGTAATTTCCAGGTTTCTATCTTCGATGTCACTTATTCTTTCCTCCATATGGTCAACTCTACTACCTAAGCTGGTTATTTCATTCTTAATTTCTTCTATTGAGTTCTTAATCTTCAGAAATTCCATTTGGTTCTTTTTAAAAATTTCAATCTCTATTGTAAAATGCTCATGTTGTTCTTTGATTGCGTTTCTGAGTTCATTAAATTGCCTTTCTGTTTTCTTGAATCTCTTTGAGGTTTTTCAGAACTGCAATCTTGAATTCTCTATCATTTAAGTCACATATTTCCATATCTTTAAGTTCCTTTTCTGGAGACTTTTCACTTTCTTTCTGAGCTGTCTGGTTGCCTTGGTTATTCGTGGCAATTACTGATTTATTATTTCCCTTCCTAGACATCTACAGGAGTGGCTTCTGCAACAGGTTGATAGGAAGAGGTCTTTCTTTGTTTTCCAATACTTGTTGGTAGAATGTTTTATTTTCTCTCCGAATGCAGCCTTTTTTTTTTTTCTCTCTGACACAGTAGTGCTATGTTTTCTCTGCACTATTCCAGCTTCTCACACAATGGGGGGATTCCCTGGGAGACGGGCCTCTCCTCTGTTAACAGTTCACCTGGGTTATAGGGCGCCATGTCCTTTAAGGACGTCTTTAGGCTTCTCCTTTTTGACCAACATTTCCCTGTTTTGTCCCCTCTCACTCCCCGCTAACCACCATTGTGTCCTCCAGGTTCATATAGGTTGTCACAAATGTTAGAATTTTCTTCTCTCTTATGGCTGAATAATATTCTGGGGTGTGTGTGTGTGTGTGTGTGTGTGTGTGTGTGTGTGATGTTTTTATCCATTCGTTGATTGACAGACACTTAGGTTGTTTCTATAGTGCTATACCTTGGCTACTGTGAATAATAATACCCTTTAAATTTTTACATTTCACTAAATTTTGATAGTGCCAGATTTATGCAGTGACTTGAATTAGGTACCAATCAGAATTCAACTTGAAAATCATAGATCTGTATCTGACGATAGCCTTGTGTACTAATATATATTGTACATCCTAGATCTGATTTTGAAATAATAGTTCTTCCTTTATAGTGTTAGTGCCGAATAAAAGAGAGAATCCTTTATGAAATAGTAGGCCCTATCTGTAAAATGATCACATTCCTTTAGGATCACTACTTAAAACAAAATAATATCTCATCTGTTAGTGAATTATGACAGATGTTTTCCAAGTTTTTTCCTAGGAGCAACTGTTGTGCAAGCTTGAAGCCCATAGAGTTGACTCCAGCCTTCACTTTCTGTTTCCCAGCAAACAGTGCTTCTTACAGAGAAGGTCACATTTCCCGAAACTCAGAGTTCTGTGAGGAGAGCATCACTCAGGATCAGATCACACAGCCCGCATATTTGTACTGCTTTCAGGGGTCTCTGATGCAGTTTATGTGACCCTGATTTGTTTTTAAACTAAATAGTACATGTTTGGCATTTGTGAGATATGTGACTAGGTCTGTAGACATTTTTCTCGACAAATTGTTGCTCTGTATTATTAGAAGGAAGTCCTTTTTAAACAAAAAAACAAAAAAAGCTTTATTGAGGTATAATTTATTATACCTTAATAATTCACCTTAAAATTAATAATTAACCTTAAAATTCACCTTAAGAGGAAGTTTTGTTTCCATGCAAAGATTAGTAGATTCAAACCAAAGCCCACATTTCTTCATTCATTCATTTATTCATTTATATATCCCACAATATGAATTGATTTTTTTTACATTACTGCTAGGCTACTATATATCCTGTTGCCATTATTATTCTTATTATACTTTAATTTTATACATTCTGAAGTAATTAACTTCTTTGTCATTTTACATTGACAAACTATTTTGAAATTATTTTTATAGTTATACTCTAATATGAATGCTAATAGATGAAGGAGCTTAGAAAGCCATCTAACAGAACACAGTAAAGATTTTAAATATGTCCCAATATAATAGGATTTCTAAAAGCAGGAAAAGTTGATGCATGGATTCAGAACCAAATAATAGTATTGGTGGGATGAGGGTAGAAAATAATTACTGATATTGGATATTGTTTATAACCTACTAAGCATCAGTTTCTCGTTCTTCCATCCTGATGGACCCATGATTTTTTGGGGGATCCCTCTACTTCTGTGTAACCAATAAGCAGCAGGAAAGCTGACCCTACCATCAGTTCAGGGGTTGGATCGACCGTTGGTTGGTCCAACGATTACGCATTCTCCCTTGTCAGCCCAGTGGTTCAGGGATGAGCACATGACCTAATTCTGGTAAATAGGATACAAGAAAAGTCTTTTAAGCTTCTGAGAATATTCTTCCTTGTTCTTACAAGAGGTCCATGGGAAGCCACTTTGTATCTTCTGCAGGACATGATCAAGGAGGCATGTAGCCCTAATAGTAATCACTATTATCAATCCTACTGTGTCTAAGAAGTTGGAACCAACCTTAGGATGAAGCTGACATTTTGGATGGTAGAGAGATAGAAAAGTTATCGGTCCCTCATGATATTTTCGAACAGTTTTATCTCTGACTTTGTATTTTCTTGTGGTTTAAGTCCTTGGTATTGAAACTGGTCGTCTGTGAGCCTGTTGGAAATGAAGAATTTCTGGCCCAACCCTAGTCCTACTGAATCAGAATCTTCCTTTCAGTAGGATCCCCAGATGATTTATCTGCACACAAAAGCTGGAGAAGTATTATTTTAAGCCACTTTGAATTAGGTTTTTATTTACTTACAAATGAAAACATTCTAATATGACATCCTAGAGTTTTTTTCCTAAGGAGTTACAACTTCTTTCAAGCATGCCATATAGAAATAATGGTGGGAGACACCTTTTCTGATTATAATAGAAATAGCATTTTTTGGCTCATGATAGAGTTTAAAAAATTCTCATCACACTTTGACTGATTTATGCTTTTTTATTTTTGGTTGCTTTTTATAGTTATTTTTAGATGAAACCTAAAACTATAGTACTTAGTACTTGTGGTCAAAAAGACCCTAATGTTATTTTTGGCAAGTCGGGAGATGTGAACTTAGTGGTGCTGGCCGAAAGCCAGCTTTGAGAGTTGCATTTGCCTCCCTTAGGATTTCCCCTTCCCAGTCTCTACTCAGCTCCATTCCTATTTCAAGTAGATAAGAGTTTTGTACTGTACTTCTATTCCAGAACCATTAACCTCTGGGGAGTGCCTCTTGCAAATGCTGCCTTTTAGACCAGATGTGTATTTCGGTTATATGAGTAGAGAAAAGAATTTCGTTCCTCTACTGTAAATTGTAAATTATCTGTATATATGAGGGTTGAAGATAGCATGAGTAAATTAAATTCAGTAGCAATCTAGGAATTTTATTTGAGAATTTTCCCCCCAGTTTTTATGCAGAGTGAAAAAAAAGCAAAACATACTATAAAATTCTCATTTGCTCATTTTCTAAAGGCCTTCATGAGTCTGTGGCAGGATAAATTGGATGATTTGATTCACAAATTAAATTATCATTTCTATAATTAATTGAGAATGAACTGTGTCTGTGGTATGCTCTACAGTGAGAATTACCAAAGGTCTGTATTCACTCAAAGATCTTAGATCTGAAAGGAGCACTTTTAAGGGAAATGCAACTATGCTGATTGCTTTTATGATTGCATTGTTATTTGTTGAGTTTTTACTATGTGCTAGGCATTATGCTAGTTACTATGAAAATTTATCTGTGATCTTAAAAAGTAGATCATTTAATCCCATTTTAGATATGATAAAATTGAGGATAGAAAGATTAAGTAATATTCCCGAGATCATATAGTTAGAGCCCAGGACTGTGTTCCCAAGCCCATTTCAGCCCTCAAGAAGTTTACTTTCTACTGAGTGGAAGACTGATATGTAAACAGCTAACTGTAATACAATGCAAAAATGACGTAAAATTTGAAAATGAGGTAAAATTTAAAAATAAAGATCCACACAACATTTAGTGAGAGCATAGTGGAAGAGGGAATTCTGACCAGGAAGGCCAGGAAAAAAAATTCATTTTCCTTACTATTTCTCTAGTTCCTTAATAGGCTCTTCCTGACTTCTCTCAATCTCTTAATAGTATCACCATTTTTTTCAGTAGTCAAGACTCAAAACCTTTGATGTTTTAATTTTCTTCGTATTCTTATATTTCATCAATCTGTAAAGCCTGTTAGTTCTTAATAGTTTCTTACTGTCTCCTGCTGTCCATTCCCACTGCACTAATCTTAGTTTTATCTATCACTATACCATCTAGGCCCGTAGTTTTCAACCTTTAGTGCACTCAAGATTGGTCTAATGGTCCTTTGTCAATGTACAGAGATTTAACTGATTAATTTAAGGTCACAGGTGATTCTGATGACATCAAAGTTGAGAATCACTTATCTAGGGCAGTCCTCAAAATTTGACCTAAGGACTCCTGAGTGGTCAGGGGGAGTCCCTGGGAATGTGCAGAATCATAACTATTTTTATAATTATACTAAAGTGTTATTTGCCTTTTTTACTGTGTTGACATCTGCAGTGATGGTGAAAAAAACAATGGTAGTTAAATTTGTAGTGCCTTACATAAATTAAGGCAGTAGTACCAAACTACGCTAGTAATCAATGCATTCTTCACTGCTGTGCTCTTGTGAAAAAAAATCTAGTTTTGCTTAAGAATGTTCTTAATGAATCAGTAAAAATGATTAATTTCATTAAATCTTGCCCCTTGAGTACATGTTTTGTTATTACTCTATTTGGTGATGTGGCAAATATTCATAAGATACTTGTACATTCTGAAGTATGATGGTTACCTCAAGGAGCAGCACTTTTTCAGTTGTTTGAGTTATGAGGTAAACTAGCTGTTTTTTTCATGGAACACCATTTTTATTTGGAAAAAAAAATGACTGATAGGCAAAGTTTAGTTATTCAGACTTTGATATTTGGCAGAAATTTTCCCCCACATAAAAAGAACTTTATCATTGTTAATGATGAAATTTATGCTTTCAAGCAAAAATAAAAATGTGGAAAACTTCCTAACACTTAAATACTTTTCTAATGAGAATGATGATGTTTGAAATGTGTTAACATTGGGAAGATTTTAATATAACAGAGCACAAAAAGTTCACTGATAAAGCTTCAGAGTCCAGGCTGTAACTTACCTTTAAAAAATGACCACTTGAGTTTTAGTATATCCTCAAGGAAGAATATCTGTAGTTATCTGTCAAAGCCATTGAAGCACTTCTTTTTCTAACCATATATCTGTTTGAGGCCAGGTTATCTTTAGATACTTCAATTAAAACTATACATTGCAACAAACTGCAGAAGTAGATCTGAGAATCTCGTCTTGTACTGTGATTTGCAGACATAAAACAGTGCCATTCTCTTTATGACTTTTTGGGGAAAATACAGTTATTCATAAAAAATGTAAGTTAAAATACAATGACTTTATTACTGTTACCTTAAAATAATAAATAGATAAGTATTTAAGCACTTAATTAGTTTTAATTTCTAATATGGCAAATGTGGGTAAAAAAGGGGCTCTATAATAAATCTAACTGAAAGTAACCTCACAGGCTGATCTGGTTATAAATTCCTAACTGAGCAGGTCATGGTGGGTAGTCATGCCTCAGGCCTACAAAAGCAGTTTATCTTCACCTTAAGCAAGCCCTGTCCATTGTTTTTGTGTGTCTAGCTTAACACCTTTGAAATGCCTCTTTTTCAGACCCCTCTGAAGCATAAGCACCCTCTAGATCATATAATCTTGTTAACTATCCTGTTATCCAGTCATAACGATTTCCCTGCCTTGTTTTTTCCTACATTCATGTAATTTTCTTTATGTTCCCTCCTTAATTCCAAATATATAAAATAAACGGCAAGACTATTGTACCTCCAGAGCACTTGAGATCTTGCTTCTTGGAATGTCTTTAGTTTGGCTCAAATCAACTCATAAAAATTCTCTATAGGTTTGGATGTTTCTTATATCCACACAAATATCCATGAACGTAACCCACATATGAAAAACACTCTTTAGGAACCTTAAAAAATTTAAAGAGTGTAAAGGGGTCTGTAGTGGGCTGAGTGACCTCCCAAAATATATATTCATGTCCTAATCCCTGGTCCCTCAGAATGTGATTTTATTTAGAGGTAGCATCTTGGCAGATATATTCAAATTAAAATGAGGTCATAGTGGATTAGGGTGGATTAAATTCAATTGCTAGTATCTTTATAAGAGAAAGCAGGAGATTTGGATTTAGAGACAGAAGAGACACACAGGGAAGAATGACATGTGAAGACAGAGGCAGAGATTGGGGTGGTGCAGCTACAGGCCAGGGGGCACCAAGAATGGCTGGCAGCCACCAGAAGCTGGGAGAGAGGCAAAGAAGGATTCTTCCTTAGAACCTTCAAAAGGAGTGTGGCCCGGCCAATTTCTTGATTTCAGACTTCTAGCCTCCAGAATTGTGAGAGAATAAATTTCTGTTGTGTTAAGCCACCCCACTTGTCGTACTTTGTTATGGTAGCCCTAGAAAACTAATACAGGATCTTGAGATAAAAAACAGTTTGAGACTCTTTAAACTAGGCTATTATAATTTACTTTAATTAATCTCTGTTTTCTTTCAGATTTTTGTCTTGTCAGTACGTGCTGCTCACTGCTTACAGATTGCTTATCCTAAAACAATGATTCCTCTTTTATTAAGAAAATGTCTGTGGTCCTTTATTGCCTACTAAATGAAGGTCAAACTCTAAGTTTGTGTTCAAAGCCATCTATCACCTGGCCCTAACATATTTTCCCTTGGTGTGTCCCACATTTCCTAAGGTATACCCTTTGGAATACTTTTTTGAGTGGGCATCCATTATGTGATAAATAAATGAATATTCATTCATTTATTCATTCGTCAGACAAACATACTTGTCCTCCTGGAGATTTTATTCCAATACCGTGTTGTCTAATATGGTAAGCGCTAGGCACACATGGCTATTCATTTTAAATTACGTAAACTTAAATACAAGTGAAAATTCAATTCTTTAGTTTTAGTGGCTATATTTCAAGTGTTCAGTGCGCCTCATGTGCCTCGTGGCTCCTGTATTGGGCAGCACAGATATAGGACATGTCCACATTGTAGAAAGTTCTTTTATGTAGTGCTCCTCTTAGAAATTGTCTACGCTCTTCACCTGGCCTGCAAATCACCTTGTATTCTCCTCCTCATATTCCCTTCCCTGTATTGGCTCTCCCCACCACACTTCCTACCCCTACTCCTACCAAATACCTGGCATGCTTTTCTTTCTGTTATCAAAATCAAACTTTGGTTCTGACTGAAAAACTTCTTAAGATTTTGTAGCTGGATATAATCCCTTATTTCTATTTCTGTAACACTAATTTTATTCCATGATAAGTTTGTACTGACCTATTTGTCACCTGCCAAATGGGATGGACAGGTATAGAGATGACCAGATGGACAGCTCCTATGAATCTCATTGAGGATAGGAATCTTGTCTAATAGATTGGGGCATGTTAGCCATCACATAGTAAATAGAAGAAAAGAAAAAAAAAAGACAGATGGAATAAATGTTCAATGAATATATTCATTAAAAAAATCTTAATTTGTACTAAGAAATCCTCTCAGGCACACCTCTGTAAGGTGGTTAGGATGCCTTAGGAATAAGAATGTATTTCTAAAGTTTGTTGTTGTTGTTGGTCTTCTGTTTCAGAGCCCACCCAGTTGTCTGGTAGGTCTGTCTTCTTGGATGTCCCATAGGGTCTTCAATTTCTTTATGTCCAAAACTGAACTTCAGATACTTGAGTAGTTCCTATTGGCCAAAGATGAGAAATTTGAGTCTAAAAAGTAAACCAAACCAACCATGAAACAAACAAACAAAAAACCCCCACCTCCCCACACACAACTGATTGAAGCACATTTAATACATCAAAATCATGTATATCATAATGATAAAAGGAAAAATACCGAACATCTCACTGCAAATCATTGAAGAAAGTCATATATTAATTCCTTAGTCTGAAAGTTGACAATTTAAAGAAAGAATTCAGCATTTACCCTATCTTTTGTACTACACTTGATCTTAGCCAAAAGGCCGAGAAGCGATTACCCTATCTTTTGTATTAACTATTCTTCAGGGAAATCAAGTAACCTTTTTCAGAAGAATCCCAGCTAATACATATGGAAAGAATAATAGAAATAAAAGATCATCATTTTGAGTCCCCTAGAAAAAAAATTACTGATTTAGGCAATAACCATCAATGGATGAATTTTGAATGAAAGCTTAAATATGATTATGAGTGTTTTGTTCCTTTACCTACATATGCATGTGCCCCTTTACCTAAATATGCACGTCCCTTTACCTACATGTGTACCTTAGTAGTAGAATGTCCTTCAATTTGAGTTTTCTCATGATTAAATGTGGAATATACTCTTTTTGAGAAGAAAACCACAGAAGTAATGTGTGTTCTTTTCAGTTGTTATATCAGTAGGTACATGACATTCTAACTTAGTCTTGGGAAGGTCTTAGTGACTGGTAGAGGGAGGAAATGGAGCTGAAATGGACGGAAGGAGGAAGCAAACAAGAAAGGAAAAGGCATTGGAATGATCAGAAAAATTGCTCAATGGGAAAGAGGATGCTGTTTTTAATGATACCACATTTCATTATTCACTTGCTTAATCTAAAACTGAATGTCTCTTTGTGGAATAACCTAGTAGAAATAATTCTAGGAATATTGTCTCTACTCTGCTTCTACCATCGTCCTGGACTTTGCTAGCCCCTTGAGTAAATAACTTGTTACCTGTATGGTTTTAACCCTAAAAATTGATTTTTGTCTCATTTCTAAACTTCTAGTTTTTCTGGAAATCAAGTACGATTTGCAGTGCTTCCTACAGCAATAGTAAATGTTTGTTGACTACCTTATATTAGAATTATTGGTGAATTCCTTATATTAGAATGTGTATATATGTATATATACATACATACACACACACATATATATACATATATACACGCATATGTATGTACACACACACACATATGTTTTTTTTCCCTTAGTAGTCTAGCTTCGAGTGAGATTTAATCCAGAGGGCTCAAATGATTCCATCAGGACTCAGTCTTCTTTCTCTTGATCTTTCTGTTCTACTTTCTTCAGTGTTGCCCTCATTTTCAAGGTCTACTTTTGGCAAAACAGCCTTAGAGCTATGTTGTCTCTTATTTTTAGCTCCTGTGCAATTCCTTGGGGTTCATTCTGATTGGACTAGCCTGGTCACATGCCCACTGTGGCTGGGGGTATTTGTTGCTCCTGCTGGACTGGATGGCACACTCTTCCCGTATTATTAGGGAAGCAGCCCCTCCCAAAACATATGGACTAGGAGCCTGGAGGGGTAGTTTTCCAAAATAAATGGGGTATAGCTTCCAGAAGAAGGGGGGATAAGATGCCAGTCAGGCAAAACGAGCAACTGTTTTTTGTAATACCTGCATAAGGGTTACTGAAAAGACTTGAGTTTAATAGCGAGTAAAAAATGGTAGTACTTTGGTGAAAGGAAAGGGTCTGAATGGATTCTTTGGGAATAGCTTCCTTACTGCTTGCTTTCTCCCCAACTTTGGCAATAGCTTACTATTTTTTCCAGAATCGATTCCTCTGGCTTTATGGGCTTCTGTCATCCTTGCTGGAGGGAAATGACGTCAGGTAAGTAGAGAGTGTGAAGGAAAATAAGCATAAGGGTCCTGTTTTCATGCAGTTTTAGTCCTGCCTACCAGACTTACTGCCAGAAACACATAGAAAACCTCGTCCCAGCTTTCCTCTTGATTTTAGGGGGTGAAATTTGTCACTCTTACATAATACATAGAATATTTATCAAATTACATACTAGTACCGCAGGAGTTTGATTCTCTTTGTTAGTATTGTCTAAAGTTGCAACATGTAAAAAGTCTCTATCCTTTTTAAGCTTGCCAATATAAAAAAAAGTAGTATTTCCTTTTGGAGCCTGAAGCTTTTTTTTTCTCCCTAGCTCTTATTTAAGGAGAATATGTAATTTACACATTTGGATAGGAGTAGAGGAAGTAGCCAAAAACTTTTCAATAGTCCAGTTAAAATACATAATAGCATGTGTTTACAGTAAATCTTTGGAAAGAAGGTTGGAAAATTCTGGATAAAGTCATATATCATGTACCTCAAAAGCATGCCTTGCTAAGTATAAGTGGGAAGAAGCAGTACATATCCTAACAGGGGGTTAGAGATTCTTACTTAGAAGTTTCTCTGGCAACCGTGTTCCCATCTTGGTAGTTGAAGGGCTTAAAGAAATTTCCAATTCTGTTTAATCTGTTGGCTTTTGTGTTGAGTTAAATGCCATCACATTCTGTAGCCTCTCAGAGTAAACGTACACTTTTACTCTGAATTTATACACAGGAATGTATTTTTTTTCAGTATTAGAAATTTAAGACACCCCGCAACCTCCTCCAAACTTGGAAGTCTGTGGAGAATTAACCTCATTTTAATCACAGATGTGGGTGAGGGACAGTCTAACTTAAACATGTGGACTTTGGCCCCAGGCCAACATAGGTTCTAACCAGGTTTTTAAAGTTTGGATGTGTGTCCTTAGACAAGTTAATCTCCGTAGGCCTCACTTCTCTCATATATAAAATAGTTATTCATTCATTCATTCCACAAGTATTTAATATTAGTCACTCTTTTGGGTGTTGGGGATACATCAGTGAAGAAAACAATGAGGATCTCTTTGTGCAGCTTGCATTCTGATGGGGGGAGAAGCAATAAACAGAAACGGTATGTTAAAGATAGTAATTGCTGTAAGAAAAGTAAAAGTAGAGCCGGGTCAGGGAGATTATGGAGTAGGGAGGAGGGCAGGTGCAGAATTTGGGTAGTCAGGATTGGGACCATTGAGAAGGTGACGTTTGAGCAGAGATCTGAATGAGGTTTTCAGAGGCTCACTCTGGTTGCAGTCTTGTGGACAGCCTGTAGGGGGTTACAGCTATAAGCAGAGAGAATTGTTAGGAGGCTTTCAGAGTAACCTAGGTGAGAGATGATGGTGACTTAATCCAAGTAATGGTGCTGAAGATGGTGAGGAATGGTTGAATGATTTTCTGATGGTTTGGATATGTTATATGAAATAAAAAGAGGGGCCTAGGCTTTGGCTTGAGGAACTAGATGGATGGAATTGTTAGTAAGTGACAAGAGGAAGACTGTGGGTAGAGCAAGTTTTAAGGGGAAGATCAGGGGTTTAATTATGAGTTTTCTGTTAGGCATCTACATGAGGATAATAACATCTACCTATAGGTTGGTTGTGTTGATTAAATATGGTGAGTGTCAATCAGTTGGTGTAGTACCTGACACAATTATCTCTGTGATAACAAAGAGTATATTGCTATATAAAACAAAAATAACAGGTTTCAAAAGAGATATTCAGGGAAAAAGGGCTCATAAAATATAATAGGAAAACTGAAAAATAATACATTGAAAGATTGAGGAAATCTTCGAGAAAATAAAAGTCAAAGAGATGCAAAAATATTACAGAAATATTAAAAATAGTAGAGAATCCATGTAGGAGGTCAAACTCTTTTCTAATAGGACTTTCACAGAGACAGATGTGAGAAAACGGGAGGCAAGAAGTTATCAAGGAAATATTACAAGAAAAATTTCCAGAACTGAGGGACACAAGTTTCTAAATTGAAGGTGCTAACCACTATGAATGTGGGGGAAAAAAACCCACAAGAAACATTACCAGGACATTACAGAGCATCAGAGCACCAAGTCACAAAGAAAAGAATGGGGATTAGCAGAATGTTGGACTTTTCCAAAGTAACACTAAAAGCTATAAAATGGAGCAATGCCTTCAAAGTTCTGAGAGCAAGTTGTTACTAACATAGTTTTCTATGTCCAGCCAAATAGTCACTCAATTATGAGGAAAAAATGAAGATATTTTCCATGCAAGTTCTCTAAAAATTTATTTCCTGTATGTCCTTCCTCGGGAAGTTATTGAGGGATCGGAAAGAGGTAAGACATGAAAGAGACATGAAAGAAAAAAGAAGACATAAAACCCAGGAAAACAGAGGGTACAATGCTGGAGAGAACTAAAGGAAATTCCTAGGATGATGGTGAAAGTCTAGGATGACAGCCAACAGCAGGTCTGGAGATGACCAGTACAGGTTGGAGCAGGAGAATGTAAGGTCCAGGGAGGAGGTCTCTAAGAAGCAAATTGAACTGAGACATGATGTGTTTGACCATTCTGAAAGGGTTTCATAGTTTTTTTTCAGAGAGTTCGGGAATAAACTGTTACTAACTTAAAGGAGTGTGCACTGCAGTAGGCGATACACACAGGTAAACAGGCAATTACAGTATTCTGTCAAGGGTTGTAAAGCTTAGTACTCTGCTCCTACACCAGCCATAGTTGGAATACAGGCTTAGTATTTAGCACCTTGAGCATCTATAATTGAATTGGCAAACCAACATTTTGGGGCTAACTGTTGGATTAGCTGAGGAATAGTGCCACACTCTAGAAAAGAAAGCTTTTTTTCTTTTTCTTTTACAGGGGATGGGCAAGGGGAAACTATTGTTAATTATTAGTTGAAAGAATTGAAAAAGTTCATGTATATATTTATAGCATATATCTGTTTTTATTTTTGTAGGTATGACACATGTTTATAAGGACACTTTGTTTTTAAAATGATTGTGCCGCAGAGCAAGGGAGAAAACTTTCAGTTGTTAATTTTAGGTTAGAAAGCAACTGCATTTCCTGTATAATAATGTATTTTATCCTTCCAAGATGACTTATACCCCATTGACTTATGCCAATAAAGAAATGTTCTCCCAATAAAATAATGGATTTTAAAAATGGAATTCTTCACTATAATGTTATTTTGTAGTTGACTGATTAAAAGCAAATCCAAATTTTACTGTTTAAAGAATGCTGCCTAATTAATTATAAAACTATTTAGTCTAAGTTTGGCATTTTTTCTTTTGTATATTTTGTCTATAATATAAAATGTAGCAGTTCATCTCACATCAGCATTTGTCTCATATAAAAATGGAGTGATGTTTATGTCTCATCTAATTTATTACTTGGTTAGTTAATATACATAGATAAATGGAACGAGCATATAAAGAAAAACTGCAAGGGGAGAAAAAGATAATCTAAATGAAGATTATTATGTATTAATATTAAGATTTTATTGTAGTTAAGTTCCTATAATATATAGTCATCCAGGAGTCTTGGAACATAAGCTAACCCACTCAACAAACACTGATATATCAGCCATATGTCAGGTTCTTTGCTAGGTCCTGGGCAAACAGGACAAGTTAGTACAATCATTCTTGTGTTCTAATAATTCTTAGTCCAAAAGAAAGAAATTTGACATATAAACAAGTAACTATAATAAAATAGAGTGTCAAAAGTGCTATAGATGATATTTACTAAATGAATACAGAAAGAAGATCATCCTAAGGAAAGTATGTATTAAGACGACAGACATGAGATGTAATACTGTTTGTGGAAATGGCAAACATTTCTTTTTGTTTGTAGCACACTCCTAGAGTCAGATCAAGGACTAGGGAAACATGTGGGAGCCATCTCTTAGAGCAGGCTTGCTATACTCAGGAGTTTAATCAGTTCCTTCTAAACAGTGTTCCTCACATTTGTGTGATTATAAGACTCACTAAGAAAGTTAAAACAAGACAAAAAACAAATTCCTAAACTTCACCCCAGACCCAGAAAATGAGAATCCTCAGAGGAGGGCTGGGAATCTGTGTTTTTAACAAGTGCCCTGGTAGTTCTTGTTGTAATCAATTTATTGGGCAAATCCAATTTATTAGGCTATAAGCAAGTATTGTTCCTAAAATTTTCTAGTCTATGTGAGATTTCAAGCAAGAGCACATTCCACAACTTTGTGTGTGTGTTTGTGTGCCTGCACGTGTGTGTGTGCACGTGCACGCACGCACACACGCAAGTGTATTTTGTTATCAAAACAGTCTAGGCCAGCATAAAACTTGGGGAAGTATATCCTCCCAGTGCAGGCTAGAGCTGTGACTCAGGCTGCTTGTGGTCTAGCTCAGAGATATAGTGTCCCTTCTCCCTTATCAAGATCCAGATTCTCTATATTGGCAACAGAGTAGGGGAATAGGGTGATTAAAGGTCTTCAAAATCGTTGGTGGAGGGCAATGTTCCAAACCTTTTAGTTCTGCCAGATACTGGTGACCTCCACCAATAAGGTGATCTTAGTATAGATGATTATTTCTTCCAGGTACTGTTCAACTTCATCCAGACCCCTTCTGTTAGTGAGGCCCCCGACAGAGAGGGGTAACCATGGCTTCCCCCACTGGTTCCTGTTAGTGGTCCATTCTTCCTAAAGTGGCCATACTCCTGGACATCCATTTTCCCCATCCTTCTTTTATTTCATGCTTTTACACTTGGGGGTATTGGAATGGATAAGGTCCTGTTATTGCCCTCCAAGGGCCCTAGTCCTTTTCTTACCAGACAAGCAATATACTCTACAGTACATGTTGGGGTTTGGGCTTTGGACATGGACTACCTTAGTTAGTCCTCTTCTTTCAGAAATCTCTAGACAATTAGCTACGTATATCTCTATGTTCAGGTGCTTATAGGTTCTGCAGCTCATAAAGCAGCCAACTTGGGACCAAGCTTCCAGTCTCGCCTTCTGGCAGACATCTCCACCTCCCAATCTGTATGACCAGTTCTCTTGAAGGGCTCCCTTGTGATGCCACCCCCATGAGGCCAGACGGCCAGGCTTTCCCTTGCCTTGTTATCGTTCTGTCCTTGGGAGGGTTGGCTCAATGTATCAGCCAATTTTGTTACTTCTTAGCCAAACTTGGGGGAGATGTCCAGACATAATTTTCAGTGCTTTCCCTCAAATGTTGGCATTTACTGCTTTTTGCTCTCAGCTGTGGGCCCTCATCACTGATTCTGGGACAATAGGACAAATGCCACTTAACATCTTGTTAGATTATGATCAGGTAAGTTTAGTAAACGTTATTGCAAGTAGAGGAAAATATAACAAGATTTGTATTATGTAGTGTTTAAAGTGTAAATTAAATAAAAGACCTCCATGGAATTGTACTTTTGCTAATTCTACCAGAATTGAAGTAACACAATCTGTCTGCTTTACAGTAAGGAAGAAAGTACATGTATGTATGACTATGAATCTTTGTAGAGTGTCAGCATCAGTAACTTCCGATATCCTGGTTGTATACATGACAAGACACGGAGTCAGTGTATGTGATGCTGCCAGAAGACTAATCTGTCACGACAGAAGAACTGGAATTCATTGATGTTTCTTAGCTAACAGTCAGGTTTCCCAGTTTTATTGTCTGGTACCTTCTGGGTAAAGGGAGTTTAGACCACTAGGTGGTGCTTTGTAATTAGAAAATGCAAGTGCTCTTGCTACCAGTAGGCTCAGTCTAGCAAAGCAGTGAATGGCCAGTGAGAATAGCTGGTGGCAGTCCTAAAACCCAGGTTTAAAATAAGAGAGAAAGGAAGAAAGGAAGAGATAAAGATAAAAAGAGAGAAAAGAAGGAGGTAGGAAAGAAAAGGAGATAGGTATATTGTGAAGGAAGTAGTAAAATGCCATCAATAATTACCTCAGGAAAATGGTCCCAATGGCATTTGTTGCTGGGTCATTTCTTTGTTTATTCTTTGATTTGACATATATTTAATGAGAGTCAGGGAATCTGGCTGAGGATACCATGGTGAACAAGATGTTCTCCCTACTCTCTGAGAGTCCATAGGTGAAGGGAGCTTAAAATATTTGAACTTAAAATCTTGACCCCTTTTTTCAGTAGAGTATATGAAATAATATGGAAAAGAATTCTTTTTAATTTAAGTTTTGTTGGTTTTATATCCTCTATTTTATTCCCCTACCAGAGAAAATCTTTTCTGTAATTAAAAAAAAAAAGTATTCTTATTAACATTTAAGAATTCGCTTCTTAAGGACTAGTTATTCAAGAATCCAGAGCATGGGATTCATTTCTTGGCTCTTATTAATGAGGGGGAGGGGCCCTTAAATGTGTTGAATGAATGATAGGATCACATGGGGACCTCAGCAAGTCATCTCCTGGCTTCAGCCTTCCTGGCTCTCTGGAGAATTCAGGCTCTGGCTTTGCACTTTCCTGACAGTGCCATATTCCCTTACTGACTGTGGCTCACCACTGTCATTGCTGGTTTACAAGGCCTTCTGTGTTTCTCCATAACAGTGAATTCTTTTATGGTAGAGTCTGTTTAATTTAACTTATTTACGTAATCTCAGTGTTCGGCAGGTGTGAGTGCTCACATTTTGGTTGAAAGAATGAATAAATCTTAGTAGTTATAGTGTACTTGGTATGGGATAGGCTTATATAGGAATCCTTTCTGAGAGAGTTAACTTTTGGATATTCCAGCAAGACCTTCCTTTAACACTTTTCACATAAATGAGAGTGTGTAGAAAATTACCTTGAAGTGAAAGATATAGTGCACTTTCAAAGATACCCAGAAGATACACCAGTCGTAAGAGAGAGATGGATTTATAATGCCAATTATGTAAATATAACTCTTAAATTTTAATGTGGATTCTGTTGCTTTGCCTTGGATAAATAGCGCAGCTGTAGTTTTCTTATTTCTAAAATAACAGGGATTGATGGCGCCTGTTATTTACGAGTTCAGGCTCTAGGGCCTACTGAAGAGTTTATCTTACAAAGAGGAGCATTGGAACTAAGTCAAGATTGAATAGAGAAGTAAAAGATGGGAAGAGAAGGCTTTCACTGCAAGTGAATTCTACTATACCGGAGGTTAGTGTCAGTAGATCAACATCTATTTATTGAATGCCAGAGCTTTTATATGCAAGAATACATATTAGAAAATAGATGTATCATTATAGACCTCAAAAATGCTTGCGATTATATAAAGAACACATTACAAAAAGCCTTCAAATAAAACGTGTTTTAAATAGCTTTATTGAGCTATAATTCACATGCCATACCATTCACCTTCAAAGAATATAATGCAGTGTTTTTTTCAGTGTATTCACAGATTTGTGTAACAGTCACCACTCTTAGTTCCAAAACATTTTCGTCACCCCTCCCCCCAAAAAAACTCTATATCTAGTAACAGTCACTCTTCGTTTCTACCTCTCCTTAGCCCCTGGCAACTACTATTTTCTGTCTCTATAGATTTGCCTGTGCTGTAAATTTCATAAAAATGGAATCATACAACATGTGGTGTTTGTGACTTATCATAATGTTTTCATAGTTTATCCATGTTACAGCATGTTATCAGTTCTTCGTTCCATTTCATTGCCAGATAATATGGGTATACCTCATTTTGTTTATTCATTCATCAGTTGATGGACATTAGTTTGTTTCCACTTTTTGGCTATTGTGAATAATACAATTATGAGTCTCCATGTACAAATTTTTGTGTGCACATATGTTTTCATTTCTCTTGGTTATAGACTTAAGATGAGAATTATTGGGTCATATAGTAACATTGTGTTTAACGTTTTCCAGAGTGGCTTTACCATTTTACAATCCCATCAGCTATGGATAAGGATTGCAATTTCTCCATGTCCTTGCCAATACTTATCTTTGTTTGTTTGTTTTAATTACAGTCATCCTAGTAGTATGAAGTAGTATTTTATTGTGGTTTTGATTTGCATTTCCCTATTTGCTAATGATGCTGAGAACCTTTTCATGTACTCATTGACCATTTGTATGTCTTCTTTGGAGAAAGGTCTATTGAAATCCTTTGCCCATTTTAAATAAGATTGTTTGTCTTTTTATTATTGAATTGCAAAATCTCGTATTTTCTGGATATATGTCTTTTATCAGATATTTAATTTTCAAATAATTACTCTCATTCTGTCTTTTCACTTTTTTGTTTCTTTGAAGCACAAATATATAAATCTAAATGCAATATTTACAACATAATGAAATGAGGCGGTTTAGATTTATTGCTGTGAGTGTGCGTGGTTGTATCAGATAGGTTGTCATGAAGGGGATGAACAGGGTGTTGACAGTTGTATTTTATTGATACTCAAAGCTGTTCCCTACGTCAATATGGAATGCAATTATAGGAAGCCAAAAAAGAGCTAAACTACTAAGAATGGATCATAATCCCTCTAGGATACGCCACTCCTTCATACCTTTGTGTTATCCTAGTTACAAACTAGTAGAGAAATATTAGGGTTTGGGATAGTGAGAAAAGAAGAGTCGTTTCCTGCTTTTGTGGCTCAGGCAAGATATATACTCTTATATAATAGATATATACCTAAAAATGAAACAATAATTAAGGACCAACTGGTTCCAGCAAGGATGACAGTAGTTCTACTTTTGTCAGGTCACCATCAGAGAAAAGTCCTCATAATTGATCAATATCATAGTGCTACATAAGCTGTTATCTTTCTTTGACTTTAGGTATAGTCAGAGTTAACCCTTTGGATGCTAAACTCGTATTTAGATGGTGGAGAGGAGGTAGGTGGAGAAGATGGAGTGTGTCTTTGTCACAGCCTGAGTGGAAATGTTTCCCTACTAGTAACTGAACAGGTGGACTGCTTTGATGATTGTGGAGTGATACCCTGAGATGGTTGTGATGGCTTGTCCATCTTTCTGACCAGACTCTCTGAGTAATCCATTTGAGAGCATTTTTTGTCCCTGATACCAAAGTGCGGTTGTAGGAGTGGAGATGTTTTTAAAGTTGACCGAGATAAATTAAGAAATGGTCATACCTGACAAATGACAGGCACGGATGAGTGATTTTTGTTTCTTTTTTTGCATTAAGAATTTGAAATAGAGCACTAAAAGATTTCTTGGAAAGATGTTCACCTTCTCAAGGTTTTCCCCTGGAATGGCCTATCAAAATCAATATAGATTCTTGACCAAGACGTCTCAGCTGTATTATGTGAAACGATGTAGGTTTTGTAAAGTAGCCGGGCATGTGCTGTATGCTTTTAAATTTTTTTAATTTTCTTTTTTTTTTTTTACAATGTAAGAACTAATTCCAGACTATAGATAACGCTTATTTATGAGAACAGTTCCATAAGCTTTGCTTCCTAAAGTGTAACTATTAAACCTTTTGTAATAAAATGCAGTTGTCTCTTAAGTATCTTTTAGATTGATGTTTTATGAGTGGCTTAAGTTCTTCAGGCACATTTTCTCCTGATTCCTCTCTACAACCAGAAAGAAAGATATTTTGGATGTTCTTAATCTTAATCTTAATCTTAATCTTGTGCTTTGATCAGAATGAAGAGATGAATCAGAGAAGTTACCTAACACTAATGCTTTTGGGGGAGATCGCACAATTTAATTTTGAATCTGAAACAGCATTAACTATCAGTTTTGCTTTTTCAGGCTGATGGGCAAGTTTGTAATCACGAGTATATTGCATAATGGTGACATAATTGAGGGTGTAGGCTTATCCGTTAGAACATAGCCCCCAAGAGACTTGTGTTCAGTACATAATGTAAAGATATTTTAAGATGATTGTGAAACTCTGCTGTCCAATAGCAAGGACTTCTCAGTCAATTGTGTATAGTTTGCTTTGTAGATGATGGTGTTTCTGATGCGAAAACAAGTTTGACTTCTCCGTGTCTTACTGGTATCTGTGGTTAAGTATAGCTAAAATACTATTAAATTAAATTTTTGTGTGATAATGTGCTCCCCCCCAGACTAAGGAGTAAGCACTTTATGAGTCTTGAGGAAATAGTCTCATTTGACAGTGTCACTGCCACTTAAGATTTTATCTCTGTGTGATGAGATGATGTAGTGACTGTTAAATTGGTTCACAGGCTAGGGAGATAATCGATAAACTTGGGCCTAGAAACTGGAGACAGGAGATCTATCACAGAAGAAAAGTAATGATCGAAAGAACAATGTTTGCTGTTGTTGACCCGCTCTGAGTGTGAAACATGTAAGATATTTGGGTTCCGATTTGAAAGATTAGTTACAGAATAATTATGTGATACTTTTTCTATGCCTATCTCTCTGATAGGTACTGAAAAGTTAGAGCAAATAAGACATAATTCCTGATCTTGAGATACTTACGTTGGGGGAAGATAAACATACAGCAGGTACTTTCTTTCGCCCGCTGGGGTAAGGACCTTTTTCTCCCCCATATGAAAGAGTACACAAAGGGGAATTATCAAATACATTTGAACACTCTATCAGCTGTAGTTAAAACTGCTTTTATAAAAGGCAAGAATAAAGTACATGCACACTTCAGAATAGTGATGGTCATTGGGAGGGAGGCAGGAAGATGGGATTCCCAAGGGGTCTACACTTAGCTTTATTGGGATGGGCCATATTCTAATTCATAAAATGGGTGATGGGCTCATCGGTATGCACTTTATCACTATGCTGCATAACCTACGTTTATATATTTATGTGTATGTATTTTTTTAATCTATCAAATGGTACATAACTTTAAAAAAATCAAGATATTTCAGTGAACATTTCCCAATCTTAATTAAAACTTTCATTCACTTAGGGTAAATTATGGGAGAAGAACTCACTCAGTTAGCCAACCTGTTTCTCTGTCTACTATTTATCTATTCCTCTATTTTTTGCTTCAATTTTTGAAATAATAAAAATAATGTAGAAGTGTTTTCACATGACCTGAATGTCCTGTTTCCCTGCCCCCTAATGTTCCATGTACTCTGTCTAGAACTCAGTTTATAGGTCAAAAGGATTTTGTCTGGGCTGGCCAGGCAGACATTTAAGTATTCATTACCTTTGTGTGTGTATGTGAGTGTGTGTGTGTGTGTGTGTGTGTGTGTGTGTATTTAACATCTGTGCATGGCTTAGCTAGGGATTTTGAAATCTTTGTAGGGTTTTCCTATTTGCTGGGTGGTTTTAGAATTGAGGGCCATCAGAATTAAAAAAAAAGGAAAAATACTATTTCCTCTTTCATCTATGTCTCATATTATACAAATATTCTGAAAATAGCACCAATTTTCTGGGAAAGGTCATGACTGAGACTTTTCTCACCCTTTACCCCTACTCTCCAATTCATGTTTCCTTCTTATAACGTGGTCATGTGCTTGCCCAAGTCTGGCTTATGAACCGTGTAGAATATTTGTGCAGTTTTGTTTTTTAAACCCTACACTGTGCACATGATGCAGTATTTAATTTGGAATGAGCTCTGAGTTCAGTCACACGTGCTTCTTGTGGTGTTTATCTTGGAATCCACAAGTAGGAGGGAAGTATTTTTGCATTTTATACATCTGGACATTGTTCATCGTCCTCCTGTGACTTGGGAATTCTGTGTGGGGCAAAATCCAGAGAACAGTATTAAAAATAACATGGAGTTATAGTGACATCTGAGTAAAAACCCTTGAGAATATGCTTCTAATCCCAGCAGAGTTTGATTCTGATGGTGAACTTTTTCAATTGTGTGGTTCACTGTTGGCCTGCATAGATTGCAGGGATTATAAGGTTACCTGATACCCTCACATGTAGGCTAATGGGCTGCCAGACTTTCCGAAAATCTATAGCAGACTTAGCTTGTTGGGGAAGATTTTGTCTTGATTTTGTATGGGGTAAAATAGGTAATGTCAATTTTGCTTACTGCTGCTGTGCCTCTGCTGCTCTCTTGATCTACCAGCATCTTAAGAGAGACATGTGAGGTCGCTCCCTTGATCCTGCCTCATTCCACCTAGTTTAGAGCTAAACATTGACCCTGAGAACACCTCAGGTGCTGTGTCTGGACTGGGTGTGGGGGGTTGGGTGGGTGAAAGGGTGGGGTTCTAGTAACCTTATCTTTCCCCTGATTCCATATGAGAAGTTGTTTTAAACAGGATTGGACATAGTATAGTGCAGTTCCTCCTCCTTTTGGCTAGGGTTCTGCTAAGAATGGAAAAAGTGGGAAGGGATGTACAGAAGCCATGCTGCTCTTTGAATTAGTTTGCATATGGACAGCATTGCTTTTTGGCCCCAATCTAGTTTTCTTTCATTCCCACATCTCATCTTTTATGCAGCTGCAGAGAGCAGGCTGGGAAAGCGAATGAAAGCTTCAAACAGATTTGCACTTGAATAAAAGAAAGAGTGATTTCTCTTGTTCAGAGTACAGACCAGTTTGAGTAGAAAGTTGTTTGCTTTTTTACTTTCTGGGTAAGGACTGTTTGCTTTTTCCCCTTCAAATGTTATAACGAGGGGAAAAAGCTAATAAAGTAGTTGGACCTGTTGGTTATAATTCATATAGAATTTTCAAATGTGCTCAATGAGATTCCTCATATGATTATAAAAGAAGTAAATAAATGGAGGGCAAAGGTCAAAATTCTTTTGAGGTTTCAGAATCAGTTGAATATGAGGTGGTTTGAGTGCTTGGATAAGACCACTCAAGTAGGAGTTGTTTCTCTTTGCTGTTGTTTTTGGCCTTCCCTTTGGGAATTTTTCCCCCTTTACTTTTGTAATGCGTTTTGCAACTTTCTGTTAAAAAAAAATTCATAAAAGTTTAAACTTTTAATGAATAAACATATCCTGGTCCTATGATGGGAATCACAACATAGCAGGAATGAATTGCCTTTAGCTGGACAGAGGTTAATAGTAGGAACTGCAAGAGCTGATACCAAGATCATGCTTATTTAATGTTTTAATGACTCCAAAAAAAAATGGTGAAATCTGCTGATGACGCCAAATTATTTTTGCTGACCCAAACAGGGATTTCTGGGAAGTTTCTTCAGAGTATTTGGAATAGTGGAAGAATTGGATAATGTGGTGCCAGATACACTGAACTTGAGGTGAAGGTTTATATGAAGTAGCAGGAGTAACATCAATATATATTGAAGTTACAAAACCTGCCAGGTTCTCTAAGAGAAAGATTGTGGAGTCCCGATGAAAGACTTGACTTTGGTTCCTCTGGTGAAACGAAGACTTACGACAAAGAACATTTTGATATATAGAAAACGAAAACTATGGCAATAGTTGTAATTACCAAGTGTAGTGATGGAAAAATATGATGTCTGAGTTTATTTATTAATGCCAGCAATAGTACATCAAAGTAAATGCTATTTCCCTTGAAATGGTCATGGAAGATCATATACTCATTTTATGCATGTTCCTTTTTTGGGGGAATAGCTCCTCTTTTGACTATTTTCTATGGTAGCAGGTTTTCATTTTTAGGTTACTCTCTATTTTGTACTTCTTTGAGTTTGACTTTTTTAGATTCCACATATAAGCACATGCAGTACATGTCTTTCTCTGCCTGGCTTATTTCACTTAGCATAATGTGCTCCGGTTTCATCCATGTTGTCACAAATGGCAGGATTTTCTTTAGAAATGTTCGTGGTTGATTTATTTCACAAGCATCACTCATTTAAATATATAAGTTATAGAGGCTTATTAGGATACACCATGTTTATAAGTGACTTTTTTTTTTTTTTGAGTCTATGGCCCCAAGTGTACTCTTAGAGAGGAAGCAGGCGGTTGTGTAGTAACTGGAGAGTTCCTTGGATGCATTGACATTTTCTTGCTAGAGCCTATGTCTGTTTAATGAAAAAGATCCTGTGGGTTAATAAATTAAATAGCCACTGTCACAGGCGCTGTGGGCTGGCCACTTACAACCATCCATCCATCCATCCATCCATCCATCCATTTATTTGAAAAGAGCAATGAGTCACAGCCCTTTACCTCAGGATGCTTGGTTTTATTTGCATGGTGGTATATCCATGTGCAAAACAAAACAGCAACAAAAAACCCAGCAGTCATTGCACTGGCATCAATTGAGTAAGCCAATGGTTTTCAAACATCTGTGCCAACTTTGTTTTGATTAAGCAAGGGTAGGATGGGAATGGTACTGAATGCTTGCCTTCTCTTTCCTCCCTCAATGAGAATTCCTGGAGTAACTTTTGAAAACCATTAGTTCAGACAATAAGTTATTTGGAGGGTCAGAAAAGAGTTTGTGTACAGAAGCAGCTAGGGAGACTTACTTCATTTCTTCCTTAGTCTTCTGAGATTACTAAAATAAAATAAAAAATTTCCTTTTGCAAATTCTGTCCCTATTTTGAAAGTCAGTATAAACACAAAATTCCCCCATATCTTTAAATTCATGACAGT
Organism: Rhinolophus hipposideros; assembly: GCF_964194185.1. Taxonomy (NCBI): domain Eukaryota; kingdom Metazoa; phylum Chordata; class Mammalia; order Chiroptera; family Rhinolophidae; genus Rhinolophus; species Rhinolophus hipposideros. Next base: position 73,647,665 of record NC_138051.1, read on the forward strand.
GTTTTACCTTCATAGTTCTCATATTTAAACTCTTAAAATAAGAGAAAAGTCAGGAGAGTTTCTAATCTAAGAGCAGATGGATACTCCAACACCAAATATGCCATAAATCTACATTGTTCTAAATGCAGGGCCCCAGATTGTCTGTGTGAGAATTATTGGGGGGAACTTGTTAAGAACAAAGTTTTCAAACTCCAGCTCAGACATCAAATCAGAATCTCCAGAATAAGGCCCCAGTATTTTAACAAGTTTTTCTAAAAATAATACATCCTAAATATGGATGTACACAAAGAAGCCTAAAAGTAGAATAATGTTAGAATGTATTGAAATAAAGTATGATGTAGAGTTTGTCTTATGCAGTTCTGATGACAAAAGTGTGATTAATAATTATTTGAACCTGCTAATATAATAGAATGCTTGGTATCATGGTTAACAGATGGATTCTGGAGCCAGAATGTCTAAGTTCAGACATAGTTTCTTCACTTACTAACTATGTTACCTTGGGCATAATATTTAACAATTCCTCTGTGCCTCAATTTTCTTACCTGTAAAATGGAGATGATATTAATCGCACCTGTCTCAAAGTTTTTTGTTAAGATCACATGAGAAAAGCACTTAAAACACAATTTGGCAATATAAAAAAATTGCTGTTACTATTAATTGTCCCTCTCATGTATAGAAGTAAGCATTTTGGTCCCTATTGTGATGCTTTTTATAATCAGTTCAGCTCTACTTAAGAAGAAAGTGAAAAGCAAGCAGAAAAAAATGATTGCTCAGAATATGTGTGAGAGTGTGTGTGTGTGTGTGTGTGTGTGTGTGTAGGTATGCATTTACATCTAACTGTATTGTATAAAAATATATAATGGGGAAAAAGTACACCCTCTTTAATTTCTTTGGAATAGGATTTTCAAGTAACAGGTTCTAAATTTGCTACATTTTGCATTTCTGCACCACTCTATAATAAAACCAGCAAAAGTGGTGTGATCCTAACAGACTCGGTAGATGGCGCTTTAGACTTAGTTTTTGAAGAAACCAGTACAATGCGGGGAAAGAAAACTAAAGCACATTTTAATAGTTTTTTTTTTTCAATACTAAGACAATTTCATCTTAGAGTACGTACCCCTAAGAAGTAAGGATTTTTCTAACAGAACTGGATAATAATTTTAGCAAAAATAAATCTTCCAGTTGCTATGTTTGGGCCAGGTTTTTCACTTGGAAAGTTTTTAGTTGTGTTTTCAGCCACAAATATATAAGGAAGTTATTTTCTTTCAAAACATTGCCTTATTTTTGAGTTTTTCCCCCTTCTTTATCTCTGTATTAAATATTTGTGCTCCTAGTTTTTTGTTCCTTTATCATTTATTTTATTAAAATGTCGTATTTAACAGTTCAGCTGTATTCATTCTAATAAGCCTTCAAATATAGGTCTACATTAAAGGACTATAATTATAGGACTTTTGTTACTACTTTATTGTGCTTTATGTACTTGATCTTAATCTTAGTAATAACTCTATGAGGATTATTATTACGTTCTTTTAATTGTCTCAGGGATGTTTAGTAACTTGCCAGGCTCACATACTTAGTGGTTGAATGAGTAGCTGATTCAAGGGTTACATTAGCGCATTAAAGTTGTGTTTTTTGAGCGCCTACTATGTGCCAGGGATGCTAAACACTGGGCATAGTATAGTGACCAAAATTGACTAGGGCCCTGCCCTTCTGGACCTTGTAGATTATTAGATACTTGATAAAGTCCCTTTGAAATCTATAGAGTTGGGAGTAGGTCATAGAGATGCAAAGATGTATTTCAGAGTTACTGTGATTGTTGGATAGACCAGAGAGCACTTTCACCAAAGAGAAAGAAGCATACCTAGCTTGACTGTATTACTACATTAAAATATTTACTTAGGTATGCTCACTGTTGCCAAGGGAAAAGCAAGACCTCCTTTCTCCAATGCTTGACAATTAAATCATAAAATCTACAATAAAAAACAATATGAGCGAAACTACCTTCCAGATAAAAATCAGGAAGAGTAAGGAAAACATGAATATACCAGAATGTCAGAATTTTCCGTTGGTTAAATGGTATTAAAATATCTAAAGCAAGACATGTCAGTCAGTAATGGGAGTCTGAGAGACTAATGTGGTTTGTGCGCAGCAAGACCAATGGTAACTTCTCGATGGCTTCACTTGTGCAATTTGGTCAAAACCCTTGGTGTACAACCGGGCTAGTGATACCTCAAATAGCTAAGGACCCTTTCATCTTGGGATATTGAACATTTTTCTTTTTTGTTTCTTTTTTGAAGGGGTACAGGACTTTATTGGGGAACAATGTGTACTTCCAGGACTTTTTTCCAAGTCAACTTGTTGTCCTTTCAGTCTTTGTTGTGGAGGGCGCGGCTCAGCTCCAGGTCCAGTTGCCATTGCTAGTTGCAGGGGGCACAGCCCACCATCCCTTGTGGGAGTCGAACTGGCAGCCTTGTGGTTGAGAGGACACAACCAACTGAGCCATCCGGGAGCTCAGCGGCAGTTCAGCTCAAGGTACCCGGTTCAATCTTAGTTGCAGGGGGCTGAGCCCACTATCCCTTGCGGGACTGGAGGAGTTGAACTGGCAACCTTGTTGAGAGCCCACTGGCCCATGTAGGAATCGAACCGGTGGCCTTTGACATTAGGAGCACGGAGCTCTAACCGCCTAAGCCACTGGGCCGGCCCTGAACACCTTTCTTTTAATTAATTTTTCTTTAAAATTTTCACTGTTATTTTCACATATGACCCCCCAGCTCCTGTGATATATAAAAGTACGTAATTGATGAGGAACCATAGAGTTCTAAATTGAGGTCCATGACTGGACCTTTGTAAATCAATAGAACTCCTAAAATTGTGTAAAATTTTATATATATATACTTAGGAACATTACTCTGGGAAGAAAGGTGATAGCCTTTAGAAGATTCTCATAGAGTTCTGACCTTAAAAGGTAAAGAATTGTTGTAATTAGGACTCTATCCAAAGGGGTCTGCTAGATTCACTCCAATTCTGGATCACGAAAAGAGCTATCTTTCCAAATAGGCATCTTGGAGGAGGGACCATTTTGTTCCATTTTAGGGACTGTAGTTTTGAGATTCTGAGTGAATTTGGGATTTGCAAGTATGTGTTTAACAATGGAGTTTTGGAACTCTCAACTCTCAGTAGGGTATCCTGATTTGAATTGAGGGATATCTTTTGGGGGAATTTGAAAATACTGCTTCTTTCCAATTCAATTCAACCTTTTAGTCGGATTACTGGTTAATTTTAGAAAATGAAATAGGAGTAGGAAAGAGAAAAAGTTGTTAGATCTTCTCAGTGGAATAAGTAACTAAAGAAATTAATTCCTAAATATTAAATTTTACCACAGGTTAAAAGAGTTCCTTTAGATCAGACAAAAGCTTTGTTATGAGTCATTTGATAATACAAATTGATTCTGTCCTTGTCCTGGACACAGGTTGAAGGGAGGAGGAGATGCATATACCGCCCTCTTCCCTACCACCTGTCTTGTCCTAATGTTTGCCTGTACTCTGCTGAAGAGCAGGTATGTATCACTTACACTTACAGTTATATACTTGTGATAAAGCTGTTACCGGTGGTTCTAGATAGAAAAGTCAAGAAGTAGCATTAGTTTCTTAATTTGGGGTATTTAAGTCCCTTATTTTGATCTAATATTTTTGGATTGAACAGTGGTGTTTTAATATTAGCCCTGTCACACATACTAGTACCTACCAACTAGGGTATGGGAGGATTAGACCAAATGATAAATGCAATGTTTAGTGCAGTATCTGGTAGGTAATAGATGCTTAATTTGTTAGCTATTGCTGTCAATATCATCATTATCATCATCAGTAACACATATATTATACATCCCCATGACCGAATGTACAGCATAAAGCATACATGGTAAAATCACCAAAAGACATAGAGGAATGGGAAGGTCAAGTTGATTAGCCTCTTGTTTAGAGGAGCAGATTATTCCAGAGGTTAGGGAAGAGGTTCCTATAAGCTTTCATTTGTGGATTGATAGCAGTATGGATAGCTCTTTTGATGTGAGAAAAATATAGTAATGTCACCAAATCAATTGTAAGCTTCATGAGGGTAGGAGCTGTATTTGATTTACCTTGTATTGTTAGCTCCCATTTTAGTGTTTGGCCCACGGTTGGTATTCCATTAAATATTTGTCTTTATCTATCTATATTTTCTTCTTGGTTTCTCATTTAGTTTCCACAATAGTTGCTGTTTCCTTGTTTAGAATTTCTTATGAGAGAGTCACATGAATAATGTGACTCTCTCATAGAATTATTGATTAAAATACAGATATTAGTATTCCTATTGCATTCTAGAGTCCAGATATACATAGGTCCAGAGTAATTTGTTATGGTCTACAGAAACATTGTAGATATGACCCTTTTGAAAAGTGGACTTTTATCAGTCTTGGCTGGTTCTAGAATCACTCAAGTTTGAGTTCAGATTAGGGGACATTTTGAACTTCTTTGGTCATAGAAATGTCTTCTTATTTCCTACAAATGGAAAATGAACTTGGACGTCTTCTGGGACAAGGAGAAATAGTACAGATCTCTTGCAGTAGGAATTGGGGTCTGGAGATAAATGCTATTCAATATACAGCATTACGGTATTTTTGTTTTGGTGGCAATTTGCTTACAGCATATGTAGTTTGTAGACTGTGATTTGGTATCCATTGAAATATACTATAGTTCATTTGGTCTGGAGTTGTGTGGGGTTTGTAATAACAATATCATCTGGTTGTCAAAGGACTTATGGTCATTTTTATTTCTATGGTAGTCTGCTCTTGTCTAGTGATGTTTTGGTGAACATTTTTCAAAAGAGTAGAAATTGAAAATTAAATCATTTATTAACCAAATAAGGCAACTACTTCTAACCTTTAATGTAGCATTCATTTTCCCCTAAAGCTTATTGTCCTCTTGGTTTAAAAAGCTTGGACAGAGAGGGGTAAGAATGGTTAAAAGTTCTGGAATTGGGAAGTGGGGAAACTGCCTCCTCCTGATCATTTGATCACAAGAGTCACAAAAGAGTGGGCCTTTCTATCAATAGATGAGAGTTCAAGTTTATCTGAATTTAGAATATTAAATTGTATTTTAATGATAGTAGCATGTTTTTTAACCTTACATAAATCATAATTGACTTTATACTACTCTGTTGTATGGTGAGGTGATCTCATGCGGTTACAAAGTTGTTTATCGTTAACCCTGAAAGTACCTCATTGTCATAAAGGGACCCTCTATAGCTTAGTGTTTATTTGCAAAATAAGCCACATTTCCCCCCTCTCATTAAAATGATGGAACCATTTTCTAGCATATGGAAACATTTTTGCACCTCATGTTCTTTTGAGCATATAACGCCATGTGATTTACAAATGTTGGTAAAAGCAATAGATACTTTCAAATGCTGTTAGAATGGTCAAACTAATATACAGGTATTAAAAGAAAGTTGTTCTTTGGGATAAATGAAGACTAGGATGAATAACATATTAGCCACATTTTCCAGTGTTTTACTTCCAAAATTTGTTTTATTTTTATTGTACTGTACTGTCAGTATTACCACAAAAGATACAGCAGTCATCCCTTCAGGTAACCACATGTTGCCCAAACGAAAGGTAGAAAATTCTTCCTGGCTTCGTTATATGGAAAATCATAACTGGAAGTTAAAAAATTGTCTAAACTTTTGAAAGTATCATTTTAAAGTATTGTCAATAACAAAATGCATAACAGTGTGAGATTTTTAGCAGATAAAATCTGTGCATGCAAAAATGAATGAAGTGTTTCTGTAATAGTAATGAATAATCAGCTAGGTATACAGGGAGAAGTAATATTAAACGGTGTCATAGTGCTGACAGTGTACATGAATGGAACCAGAGCTCCTGTTAAAAATACAGCATATCTCTGCAATAAGTTGTACATCCTGTGGTCTAAACTTGGCCCTATTGACATCTTGAAGTTTGGCCCTGTCTAAAAACATCTTTTGAGGAAAGACTGATAGTATAGCTGCTGTCTTCAAGGAAAAAGAAAAAGTGACATCACAATCTTGTATTAAACGTAATGAGGTGAAGTAAAGATGTGTTTGAAAAATTGGTGAGCAGCAGAAAGAGGAGGGAGGAGGAGGAAAAAGGAAAGAAGCTCCTCAAGAAATAGAAATAGTTGAAGATATCAGGGTATCTATTATTGTTAGGAACACCGCATGTAATGAGATTTTTGGCAGAGTGAAACTTCAGAGCTCTCTGAGGATTTTACAAGGAAAAAAAATTTTTTTCAACACAGTACCATTTCTGAAACAGACGTTCTTTGGCATCTTAAACTGGATGTCTGTAATTGCATCAGCTGTTCAGTGAGACTTCATTAATTCAACACACATTCTAGTCCTGTCTACTATAGGTTAGCAGGTTAAGCATGCAGGAAGAGCAAACTGATTAAGATATTGTTTCTGCCCTTGGAGAACTTATTATATAGTAAGGGAGAGAGTGTAAATATACAAAAACATCTATAGAACAAAGCAAAATGAACCATATGAGACGACTCTGTAGACAAGACAGATCTCACGCTTTTGTCAAGATGAATCCTTCATGAAGGAGGGGCATGTAAATCTGGTGTTATAGTACATGAAGAATTTTGACAGGTTAAGATGGGATTGAGGTAAGAGTTAGGGTTTTTGCAAAGAAAAAAGCATGAGCAAAGATGGAGCAGAGGTGGATATATTTGGGAACAGGGAGTAGCTGAAGTAGGGTGAAGTATAGATTTTATGAAGAGATTGGTGGGAAGTAAAATGGGAAGTAAAGCGTGGAGCCAAAGTGAACTGAAGGTTTTAAACTTTATTCTCTAGGCAGTGGGGAGTCCATAAGGCTTTTTAGCAGCAACAGGATAGGAACTAATAGGATGATTAAATGGAAGGGTACAATGGAATCGGGAGAAACTAGAATTAAAAAATTAAATTAAGAGGCCATTGCTGAGGCCCACATGAAAAATAATAAGGGCCTGACTTAAGGTGGGGGAGTGGAAGTGGAAAAGAAAGGAGAAACATGTGGTAGGCAGAATCAGCAGAACTGAGCCATGATTTTATGTGGAAAGTAAAGGAAAAGAGAATTCAAGGAAGACTTGCATGTGGGGAATTAGGGCAGTGGTGGTGCTGTTAATAGAAAGAGGAGTAATAGGAGGAGGAGCTGGTTTGGGGAATTAAGATTAGTTAAATGCTTGAGGTGAATGTGTAGGAGCCCATAAAAATGGTAAGGAATAGAAAGAAACAGGAAGAGAAGAGGAATTTGAAGATGAAGCCTTAAGAAATACATACCTTTTGGTGTTTGAAGAAAAGGAAAATCAGCAAGAGTGGTCAAAGAGGGGAGAAAGAAATCAGGATACTGTGCTATTAGGAGTTCTCTCTTACACTGTGTGACCCTGTTTTACTGCAACTGCCATAGTTTCTACTGCCCCTGTAGTCTCTATTGTACTCCCCCAAGGATTTTTCAGTGTGCAATAAATGGACTTTCTGCCAAAAAAGAAGCCCAAGAATTTCTGGGTAATTGGTTACATTAGCCCTCTAACTTGGGCTAATTATTCTATTGTTCTTTCTATTTAAACATCACAGAAGCTGTTATGAATGATAACCAACAGAATATGAGGAATCAGAAGCTTACATTGTCAGTGCCAAGATTCTATACTGTTCCTGAGTTCACCTGAGAAGTGAGATTCTGTGTGCCAGTTCCCCACTCAGAACCGACTCAGAGTTTGTTGCTTCTTTTTCTGTTTCTTATGAATGACGGAATGATAGTAGACATTTTGTAGGTGTAGATTCTGGCTGTCATGTTTGCTCTCTAGATTAGTATGTGACTTGGAAACCAAGAGGTGAAAGAATTTTAGTGGCAGTTTAGTCAGTAGTATCATATGCTCCATGAGGGGGAAATAGATGAGGATTAAGAAAAGACCATTAGGCTTGGTGGTTTTGAGGTCTCAGACGGTCTTTGAGAAGGTAGTTTTAGTACAATGATATGGATGGAAGAATGGGAAATTAAAAAATAGTTGCATTATAAAGAATGAACTTAGCTATCGTAAACAACTCTTTCAAGGGTTTAGGAAATGAATGGGAATAGAGAGATGACACGTTAGCTATAGGACTACTAAGGTGAAAGGAAGTCTTTTTTTTCTTCTTTTTTTTTTTTAAATGGGAAAATGAACATATTTGTAGACAGAAGTAAAGGAGCCTCTGGAGAAGGAGGGAGAGAATGTAGGGGTTTGATTACTGACTGACAGATCTTGGAGGAGTCTGGAAAGAAGGAGATCAAATGTATGGGTTGAGGTGTTGACATTGGGAAGGAATATTTAGCGATCAGAGAAGAAAAAGGACAAAAGATGGGTGAAGGTACAAGGGAACTTCCATGTAGAGAGGACAGATGCTATGGGAGGATATCCCAACATGACCTCAGACATCTTATTTAAGAAGGTAAGGACATTTTCTAAGAATGGGAAGAAAGGAGAGAGGAGAAAAGATGTGTAGTAGTTGCAGTGAGAAATAATTAAAATGAAGGAAGGTTGAGTTTCAGGATGGACATAACTGAGGATAGATAGTTAATTTTATTTCTTGCCTTTCTTTAGTAAAATTCATGTTTTTTTGCTTAAAATGACAGAAGAAAATTCCATGAAAGCTTGCTCTGAGAATTGTGAAGACTTTTGTTGTCAGTTAATTCATGCTGATGCACATGTCTTGGATCCAGAAATATAAATGATGATGGTCCCGTTACTGCTTGTGGTTGGGTCACAAAAAAGCAACATACACTTAGGACTTGAAGGTACTTTCAAGTGTTATGAGAAAACAGAATCTCTCCAGGGACTTGTTCTAGGAATGTAGCTTGGGATTTCGCCAAGCATATCTCTTCTGTCACTCAGTGGCATGGTTTTGCATGACACAGTCTCTGACTCCTCGTTTCTGATTTCCTCTGTTTCATATGAAAGATAATCTCTAGGTTTGGAAATATACCAAATCAAGAACTAGCTTAATGTGTAAAAGATGTTTGACTCAATCCAAGAAGACTTTTAATTTTCAGAATTTGTGATGATAAAAATGAAACATTACATATAGATATTGCTGATAGTTCAGAAAAGTGCGATATTAAATTCTATGTGGCTGACATTAATTGTATTTAATGAACTTGACAAACAACTACAGAACAAAGCAGAATTGAGCCATCTAAGAGGACGCTCTAGGTAAGACAGAAGCCATCTTTTATTGTCAAGGTGAAGAAGGGGTGTGTGAACTAGACATTGGAGTACATGTAGAACTTGGGCAGAATAAGATGGGCTTGGGTGAGAGTTAAGCTTTAGGTAAAGAAAATAACATGAGCAAAGATGGACAGAGGTGGAAATGTGGGATGTATTTAGGAACCTTCTTTCCTTAGTTCTATTTCTGAAAGTAAAGACTTTAGGTAGTGCTTGATACTATGGAGGACCAGTCCAGCTAACATGACATCTTTTTTGTTTGTTTTGTTTTACTTTAATGGTTGTTGTCTGATTTTTAGTTTTATCTGCTACTCTTAAACTGGAAAGAAAATTAAAGAGTCACCAAAGTCTTTACATTTGAGACTTGGTATCTCCGCTCAGTTCAACTGAACAATGTTTTTAAATAGCTACTATATATAAGATGATGATGAACAAGACAAAATCCGGCCCTGTTAAGAGAAATTTCACTTTGGAAAGTTTGATTATTTGAGCCAATTGCTTTAATGATCAATGTGTTAAACAATATAAGCAAACCAAGTTATGTATAATATTTTATGTTCTCATTGTGATTCTAGAGCTATACTGTCTAATATGTTTACCACTAGCTACATGTGGCTATTAAAATGAAAGAAAATTAAATAAAATTTAAAAATTCAGTTGTATTGTTATATTTCAAGTGCTCAGTAGCTATACATGACTAGTGGATTTTGTAGTGAACAGCACAGTATTGAACATTTTCATTATTGCTGAAAGCTCTGTTAGGCAGTGCTGCTCTAGAGATAGAGAACATATTTTAATTGTTTTGGTCACATGATTGGCTTAGTCATTCATCTCTCACAAATCTTCATTAAATACCTACCATATGCTAGAGCCAGGTGATAAAGAAAAGTTTAACTTCTTGCCCTCATGGACCTTTCAATCTTGTGGGTGATAGAGATAATAGGTGAATAAAATAGAATGTGGTAAGTGCCCCTATAGGAGGAGAAATCCAGGAGGCTGTGAACATATTCAAGAAAAGGATAAAAGCAAAACTCAAGATTTACCTTTGGGGAAAGATGAGTAGGTATTGGCTTGGTTAAGTTGGACAGAGTGACTGAAAGGATAATCCAAGCAGTATAAAACACCTGGGTATAAAAGAACATGGTGCATTTGAAAGACTGAAAGATGTTCACTATTACTGGAACCCAGATAATCTCTAAACTCTCTTAATTTAGAGTCTTTTTTTTATGATGTATGTGATTTAAACTATTTAAAAAACAAGCTTCCTCCTTTTTTGAAACTGGAGGGAAAAAGATCCCTGGTTTCCCCACTATTTGGGGAAGCTCTTATATCTATCTTACCTGTAATTCCTAACAATTAGAGGAGGAAAAGAAAAGGTGAAAAGAAAAGAACTTGGAGAAAATAAGGAACAAACATATGGTCAGAGGAAGTTTCAGAGAAATAAAATAGGTAACATTTGATGGGGAGTGGCAGTATCACTTATAATACTCAGACTCCCTGTTTCCAAGCAAAAGTTCAAATCAGCCATTTCAAAAGTTCATGTTCCCAGATGGTTAATTTGGTATCATGAAGTATATTATGTGAGACTATTTTTGTTAAGGGATTTAAAAATTGAATTTCTATCCTGATTCACTTCATTAGAAATCATAACAGAATTTTATATGCTATATTTTCATGAGTCTATGTACTTATAGTGTATGCAACCTGGAATAAATTGAAGTGCTATTATTTCAGTTTTTATAGGGCAACAAATAGTCACTGTAAGATTAAAACCTAAGGTTATACAAGGAGTCAGAGATAAAGTAGGATCAGGACACAAAAGAATTGTATCTTTACTCAACCCTCACCAATTCCAGAGATTATTCTATGTATTGTACAAAATACATTGCACATAATAAATCTCTCACATTTTATAAATATTTAGCTGTTGTTGATTTATTTCTGCTCTACTGGCAGCCATCATGTCTCTGTTCTACATTGTGAAAGTCTGTTTATATGTCTGTGTCGAAATCATCTGCTCTTTCGTGGAGGCTTCTGGAAGGCAGGGATCATGTCTGTTTATTTTGCATAATGCTTAGCATAGAGCTCTGTACATGAAGCTTTATTGTATTTGATGATGGTGATTTTCTTTATGCATTTCTTTCTTTTCCTGTCTTCAGATTGGCTTTACCTGCTGGTAAGTCTTAATCCAGTAGAATGCAGAGAGGTGGAATAAACTCTTGAATGCCTAGTCAGGCTGGGCAACAGAATATCTCCCACAGCTATATGAGGTCTCATGCCACTGCAAAGAGGTACTCTCTTATAAAAAGATGAAAAATGCAAAGAAGCCACCCACATTGGTTTTCATGAAGGAAAAATCTGGTGTCTTGTTTTACCACCAAGTGCTTGTCAAATAAACTGGGTATGAAATCAAGACTGAATGTCATAAACAGAAAATTCAGATAAAAGCTATAGTGAAGAAGTAGTCCTCTTTATTTTTCATCCCTATTCTTATTTGGGACAGCCTTCTGGAATAGTGTTGGAGGGTTGGATGTAAATTTGATGAAATGGAACTGGAGCCAAGTGAATAAGTTCTCAATACTTTTTTAAAAAAGATGCTCCAGCTCTTGTTTTAGTAAAAACAAATGTTGCTATTTTATTTTCCTTCAAAGTGTCCAATTATTTTAACTAGCATCACTAAATTGTCAAACTGAGTATTCAAAGTCATTATGTAAACACAATTATTAAGTTTAGTTTTCTGTGTCAGAATGTTCCAGACACTAAAAAAAACACAACTTCCTAAACTGATTAAGGTAACTTTAAAAGGTTTCTTTGGAAACCTTTCTTTTTCCTCTTACCTTGCCTTTTCTGCCCTTTTATCTAGACTTAGCATGAGTTTTTCTATTATATTTCAAGGAACCTTCAGGAGTTCTAGCTATATATATATATATTTTTTTTTTTTTGGCTGTATCTTTTATCGTAAGTTTTTCATGTTCCTTTTCTATGTATTAATCAATTATAAGTGACATTTCTTGTATTATTTGATTTCTAGATTCTTCACTTTTATGTTTTATTCTGTAATCTATTGAGATTTATATATGTAAAATAGGAACCAACTGCTAGTGTTGTCACTCCTGAAATTTAGATTATGATTTTTGATATTTCACAATCTTTCTGTTTGATTTTCCTGGGTTCCTTTGGTCAACACTTTCTTTTGAAATTTATGTTAACATTGAAAAATAAAGATAACCCAGGGATAAATATGTATCTCTGTTACTAGATGATTGATGATTAATTTATAAAACATTCAAAAGTTACCATGCTATGTCTTCTTTCTAATATATATACATATATATATATTCTTTGACAACTAAAACTTTTCTTTGTCAATTATGTATCTATTACTGCCAAGAATAAGAAGTTCTTTGTAAAATCACTTTATAAACCTTATAGAAGTATGCAAATATAAAGTTAATATTCTATGTTAACTATATAAACGTACTAATTGACAGAAATAATGCTGTTCATCTACTGAGTAGATGAAGAGTGAAGTTCAGAGAAGTTAAATGGCTTATTCAAAGGTACACAGCTTGGGAGGAGCTGAGACTCAAATTTAGGAATGGTAGAACTCAACTTCACTTGATCTTTCTATGACATTTCATCTCTTTCTAAAAAAATATTTCAGATCTTTTACGATTGTTTTTTATAAATCACATTTGTTTTCTTAACCATCAGTTATGGTTCTTGTGTTTTTTTGTTTGTTTGTTTTCAGCTCAACATTTCAGAAGAGCCTGTAGTTTTTTGTTTTTCCTTTTCCACTTTGAAAACATAGGTTTTTGTTCCAGGACCCTGTCCCAAGATTTTAGGAATGTGATAACATCAGAGTGAGTATATCAATATACCTAGAATATATAAAAGGAAATAAATTTAAGAGAAATACATTTTCAAGAACACTGAATGGAGCCTGGACATATTAATCAACAATTTGCCAGACTCTGAGAGGAGTTTTCTTCTCTAGATTCAGTTCAGAAATTATGTGAGGTCTGTAATTGTTTAACCTCTGAAACAGAAGAAAGCAGGAGAGGTTTTCACTCACATCCACTCTGTATCTTTGAAATACAGATTGTGTGGTGATGATCAGAATGCTGACACAGCCTTCATTCCTGTTTTTCAAAGACTACAGCTCCATGTAGCGTGAGGAAGAATATTATTTTTGGAAAGTTACACATTCTGGGTCATTGACATTAAGATGTTTAGTCCTTGTCTGGATGATACTTTAGTTCTCTTAAAATTATAGCTATCCTGTCAGAAGCCAATATCTTAGAAACAACATAGTATAAAGGATACAATCCTACCAACTAACTTGTTTAGATAAATTACTTCACCTCTTTCGGTCTCAATATTTTTATGTAAATTGTGATTGACGCATACTGATTACATATACAAATAAATATTTTTTAAAAAAACGGGTTCCTATTGATGAAAAATGTAGAGCTAAGCAGACAAATTGAGGATTAGCACAACACCATTGAAGAACTAGTAAGTGATATAGAACCAGTAAGGAAGAGTGGCGAGGTGGCTGAAACTTTAATGCTTTGGAGCAAAAGCTTGAAATAATCACAGTAAACACTGAGGTAAAAGACTAACGCAATTTGGTTAACAGTGGTAGATATGACACAAAGATGAGTCAAGAAAAGGATTTTTGGTGTTTATGAGGAAGAGGACCCCATAAATGGAACTAAAAAAGTTTTTAGAAAAGTGATACAGCAAAACTTTAAAATGAAAAACAGACTACTGATTGAAAAGATACATTGAATACTGAAATTGGTAAAGAAGAATCAGTATCAACTGGTATCATTCACACAAAAGCAAAACTCATCTATAAGGGAGAGTGATCTCAGACTTCACAACAAAGTACAATACTACAGGAGCAGTGTCAACAAAGCTCTGATAAAAGAAAGTCTGGCCCCAGAACATTGTTCCCAGTGAAGTTGTTGTTAAGGAATAAAGGTGACAGGCATATAATCCTCGAATATGAAAGAACTCAGAGAATATAGCTTCTGTAAGATCTTAATGACAAATCTCCTTGTTAAAATTTAGCCAACCAAGAGATGAATCAAAATAAAAACTAGTTGTGAATATTAAATAAATTTACATGTAAATCTAAGATTTGGAAACTATCGAAAATGTGGTAATAGAACAGAATGTAAATGTTATCCATCATGGCAAAGTAAAACAAAAATTACTGTTTTATTTTGAGGTAGATGAAAGGGAAATGGAAATTAGTAATCTTATCTTTCATAGGAACAATTCAGTCACTACTGTGTAAAATTTATAACAGTTTTAAAGTAATATTAATTTATTCTATGTTTTTTTAATCACTTTTCTTAAACTTAGAAGGATTTTTTACAATTAGTATTTTTTGAGTGAAGCAGCATTTTCTAAGGTTTAAATTTTATTTATTCGTTGTTCAAGATCATCTTTATATGTTTGGTTATTGAACCCTTCTTCCTGCCCCTCTCCCGACCCTAAGGTTTAAGTTTTCTTAAGTTTCATTTTAGCTTCTGTTCATTTCAAGTAAAATTCAAATTATTTTAAGTGAATATACTCTTATCCCAGAAATAATAAGTTTATTTCTGTTCATCCATCTATCCTTCTCTATATGTGAAATATCTGTCTGGATTGATTTTCACGAAATGTTAATACTGAATATTTCTCAGTGGTGAAATTTTGGATCATTTGTTGTATTTTTCATTGTATATTTTATATTATTTGAATATTGATAGTGAGAATGTGTTAGTGAAAGTGATACAATGAATTACCCTGTAAACTAAATGTATTCTTATACATACTTTTTTTATGTACAGTCTTATATCCTCATTTCTTTTAAAAATTTTCATGACCCTTTTCCTCTTGCCATCATGTTTAATAGCTGCACAGTATTTTATGGATGTGTTATAGTTCTTCTTCCAACCTTGGTGTCAGTTTCTTCATCTGTAATGACAGAATTGGATTAGTTTGGTAGTATGCAATGTTTTTCTTTAAACTGTAGAGTATTTCCAATAATTAAAATAATTTGTAACTCTTAGAATGTAGTTTCAAGGCTGTACGGATTAGGTAATTTCTGAGGTTTATTCCAATACTATAAAAACTAGTTTTTTTCCTTAGGAATAAAACAGAATGACTACTTTTAATGTGTTAAAAAAAAATGCAGGTAATAGCCATGATCTTGAGTCAGAATTTTTAAAGTGAAAAGGGAGGGGTATATAAAAACCATCCAGTCTATATCCCTAACTTTTGGATACAAGGAAACCAATTTAAGTTGCTTGACTAATATTATACAGCCAACTAAAATGAATAAGGCTTGAGTCCAGATCTCCTGACTTCCTATGCTGTTCTTTCTCCTATAGTACATGTAAATATATACATATATATTTTTAAATGATGGGCAGGAAAGATACAATTTTATCTTAACCTATTTCATATGTTGACTAACTTGTAAATGTCAGGAAATAGACTTGATTTATAGTGTATTTATTTTCTTCCTCATGAAAAGAGATCAGCAGTGCAGGCCTTATTGAACTCTTAAATTCCAGGAGTTAGAAAAGAAAGTGAATGGGATTCTGGCGAGGAAGAAAAAAGCATTTACTTGTCAAAGATTTGGAATTTACTGTGGTTACTGAGATTAAAATAAAACTAAAACTTGACTTGGCAGAAGATTAAAAACAAAGCAGCTCCAAAGTGTGTGCACATCATGAACAAGACGCCATTTTCCTTCGGGCGTCCAAGGGGGAAGGAATATGGTTTCTTTGTGTTGCCAGAGCTGATTTATTTAGTTATGACTTCAACATGCCTACAAGGCAAACCCCAGAAAACATTGCACAACAACTTTAACCAGAACAAATGGTGCTTTTTTTTCTCTATCCCCGCTCCCCCCAATAAGGTTTTTCAAATAAAACAGCAGTGTTTTTTGTTTATTTCAAATTGTTTAAGTGGCTCTGATATATTTGACTGTTGGGTGTGGCAGGTTTTAGAATCTTAAGTGGTAGTACAGGTTCCTGAACAAGAAAGAGAATTAAAGATGATTTGCCTTGATTATTGGAATGTGTAGACGTAAAGTTGTGAGTGGTATTATAGTCTGCCGGAGGCTGCTCTTAGTATAATAGACTTTGTTAAAAGCCCTATTATTATTGGAAATTTATTTTGGAAACTAACAAAGAAGAAATGTGACAGAAAAGCAGAATAAACCACTTTGTCTCCTATTTCCTTTCTTCCTAGGCACTTTGAAGAGATACCTTAAATATTGTGAGGTCTCAATTATCCTTGGGTAGGTTATCATTATCACCATCCTCACAGACTTGAATTAATGCACATGGCATTGGGCTAGGTACAGCCCAGAGACAATTAGCAAACGCGATCCTTATCTTTTTGGAGCTTCCTAAGAGTTGATACCCTACCATATAGTTCCACAAATCCCAAACTCATTTTTCCACACACTCTTGAAACTACCCCCTCCCTTTCTGTTTTCTCATCTTCTTTAATGGCCTCTCCATCCTCAAAGCTGGAAAGCTCACATTCATCTTGAGTCCTTATGTTTCTTTAGTCTGCGCAATGAACCTATCACCAAGTGCTGTCTCTTCTATCTCCAAAATTGCTTTTGAATATGTTTGTTTCCTTTTCTCCATTCTGATAGCCATTGCCTGTTTAGGTTTAGGCCCCTTTTATGTTTCACTTCAGTTCTTAGGAGAGTTGCTTTTCTCCTTTCAGACTTAACATTTTCCAATCCATCCTCCATAATGCTTTCAAATCTCTTTCTTTAAAGGCAGACCTGATCATATCATTCTCTGGCTTAAAAACCTTTGATGAGTCCCCATTATGTTCAAGGGATAAAGTCTCCTAAGCTAAACTCCTTAGCTTGTCATGCAAGGATTTCATAGTCTGGCCCCAGTCTCCTTATTCTCGCCTCATTTTCTGCCACGATTGCCCCCACGCCCACTCTCTGTTGTCAAAGACATGTATATATAGGCTGACTCTGGTCCCACCAGCTTCCTCATACATAGTTCCCCTCAGCTTGCTATCTTGCTGTGCTTTTGATCCTACTGTTCTTTGCTGGAGCTTTTATGGATGAACGGAGGAAACCAAGATTTTACAAAGAATAACTCTTGACAAAATTGGGCAGAAGAACCAACCACGTACGCAGAACCAGGCAATAGGAGGCAGCCGGCAGCCATCAGAACAGAGTTCAGATTAGTAGCTGTAGACTACTTCCTCCTGCAGGAATCAGGAGGAAGGACTTGATTCCAGAAGGTACTGGATCCAGATGAAGCTGGTTTGTAACGGTATTGAATGAATGCCTCCTTTCTATACATACAGATAGGTAAGAGCCAGCTCATATTTTTATCACTGGAGGATAGAGGAAAAGAGCCATAGCAGATTCCTGGTGTAGTAGTTAAGTTCAAGAAAACCCATTCCCTTCATCTTCCTACTACTCCTACCTTATTTCACTTTCCAAGGGAATAAGAATGAATAGGAACCCACAGGACTAAAAGTCTGTCCCAGTGATGCATTGTTGTGAGTCAGTGGGGTAGAGCCAGAGGTGGTGCGTTTAAGGAGTAAACTGAACGAAGGACCACAGCCGCTCTTCACCTGCCGTTCCTGAAGAAGCAGGGCTTTCCCACCTAGTGCTTAGGCATGCTTCCACCCAACTTCTGCACATTCTGGAGTAACTCATCCATTTTGTACATGTCTGATTCTTTTTGAAAAAATTGTTTTTTTTTATGATGTATGCAATATATGAATATATTCAAAACATTCAGAATTCCTATGAAGGCTCCTTTAATATTCCGCTCACCACCGTCACCCCCAAACACAGTCACCTCCCCACCAACAGCAGACAATGATGATGATTTTCAGTTTGTTATCTATCCTTCAGGCCTTTTCCATGCATTGACTTAGAGATAGATGTATGGGTAGATACATAGGCTTATGAAAGACATACAATATTGCCCTGTGTGTGTGTGCTTTCCAGTAAGTATCATACTTACTGCCTCTCATTTGGCAAACTTGCTTTTTAGATTCTACAATATATCTTGGAGATCTTTTCATATTAGTACATACAGATGACTTTTCACTTTGTTTTCAACTTCTACTTATTATCTTTAGGGCTATCATCTTTAGGGGTAGCTTGACTTTTTCCTCTTCTCTTGGTAATCTTATATGGACAATTAGAAGGTAAAAGAGAAAAAAATTACAGCAACCAAGTATTGATTCTGATGCCAATTACGTAAGGAATAAGCTTGCAATTGCTGGCTGGGGGAGGAATGTTTTCCTTAAAAATTAGACCGTCTTAGAAATACTATTGGACTCAGTTCAAAGGACATCACTGACATTAACACCCTCTCCCCTCCCTTTCCTCTACCCCCATCCCCTCCAATTACTGGCATTGCTGGGAATTAAATGTAACCAGGGCTCTTTGTGGTATGTATACATCTGGTTTTTCCTTTTCCATATGCTTAAGTCCCCCCTTCTCAATTGCTTCTGTTTAGCACTTAATTTAAATTCCCAAATTAATTCAAGAAGCAAATTTGAAATCTGTAAAATGAGGGGGTTAGGTGATCTTTTAGGGCTTTTATAGCTGTAGGCTTCTTTTAAGTTACAGATGTAAAGAAGTATAGAACTGAGTCAAAGTGAATGGGAGGTTCTGAGGTGTTTGCACTTATTATATGCTTTTGTGTGTTTAAAGATTTAAGAGGTACCATCATATACCAGGAGCAAAGGGTTAGGAGTCAGGAATGGGGGGGAATCAGTCCCAGCCCAGCACTGACTCTCGTTGTGATTGCAGGTCATTCCTTGCTCTTAAATTTTCCCATCTGTAATGTGTAATAGATTATTTCTGACTGTTAACTTACCCAGGGATGTTTTGTGAAATAATAAAGATAATCACTGCCAGTTATTTTTTGCTGCTCAGTAAAGATTTTACACAAATTAATGGCACCATTAAAGTGGTTATTGCATTATTTAAGAAAATTCTTGAAAGTGAGCGAAGTACCCAGAATAGGTCACCTAAAGTTTTTATCATTTCTCTTAGGCCACGAAGAGTGTTCTGTGTTAGGTAGAAAAATGCTGAAAACTGATAAAAAGGAAAAGGTTTGTCAGCTGTACCAGCCGATCCATGCTGCATATAGCTCTTTCCAACTGTAGTGTTCTGAGTCATTTGGTGCCTTTTACAAAAGTTAGCAACTTTTTAGTGTTTTTTTCCTTTGGTATATTTGTAATTTTATGTTTGTTCCACTATTCTCCATGAGTTCTGTCATTTAGGTAATCTTGGAATAGAAAGTCATATGTAAAATTGGCCTTTTTACTTGACTTCTAACCCTTCCTGTGGAGTTACTGTTTCAGGTTCTCTTTCTAAATTCCACTTTTCACCTTCTTGTGATTGGTTGCTTTTTGTTATAAAAAATATGTAAGAGATACTTAACCTCGAAAAATGTGTTTTGGTTGATGCAAAACACCAGTAAACTTTATCTTTAAAGGAGAAAGAAAGGTAGAGTAGATATTTCTTTGAGGGAAGAATTTAAAGAAATGCACTCTTTTCTCATTGCACTTCTTTTCAATTTGACGTCACCCCAGGGGTGTGAGAATTCTTTCAAAGCTTAATGTCCAACTGTTGAACAAAACTGACACTTGATGGCATGAAGTCCCACGGTGTTTGCTGTGTATTTTTTGCATCTGGAGACTATTCTGTTATGATGTGAAAAATTAAGATTACAATTTTTGAAGTATATATTTCACAATCAAAGTATTTATAAACACATATGAAACTTGTTCTATGTATAACCTATGCTGAAATGGAATGGTCCTGTTTATAACTCAGTAGGTAAACTGCTCTGGAATGCTTCAGACCAGTCTCAGCCGAGGCAAGACATTCTGAACTGATATGGTAAGGAAGGGTCTGTTTCCTTGTTCAGCAGTTTCATATGAATTTAAAAAGATGGCTGGTGTTTGGTTTAGTTCCAAATTTGTTTGTTATGCTTCTTATGCCAGTAGAACACGTCTTCTTTCTATCTGTAGATTTAGTAGAATTGACCTTGGAATATAACTTTGCAGGTAAAAAAAAATAAAAAGGGTTACCTTTTTGATTTCTCTTGAACTTTAGAATTCAAACCAGTCAAATAAACAAGAAGGGCAATTAGAAAGGATTGGCATGCTTTGCAACTCTGTTGTTTTCCCTTTTTCTGCTTGCAAACTTAAGCTGAATTGCAGCTTTGTACTTAAAAATAAATTGCTATTAAAATAAAGTCAGTCTAATAGCATTGTAGAATATTTGGAGAATGGAGAGGGGAATGAACTGTAGTAGACAGGATTTACAGTAGTTCTTGATATATTTCAGACCGCCCGTTGGACAGTTTTTGTTTTGTGTGACTGTTGTATGTTTTATGTTACATGCCTGCATAGGTCATCCTGCCTTGGTGGAAAGAGTTGTATATTTATTTTCTGATCTTAACATATGGACTTGGATGAGTCACACCACTGTGCCTTCCCTTAATTTCTTCATCTGTAAAGCGATAATGTGTGTGTAATTTGAGATTTATTTATTTCAGTGGAGGCAAACCTTTTAAGTTATAGTGATGATTTTTCACTAAGGTAGGTAGATAGCATTGCCACATTAGTGCATTCTTCTACCTTTAAAAATGGAACCACATGGGGCATAAAAATAATGATTAGTCTCCCAGGATAGTTTGAGTGCCTTTTGCATGTTCTAGCTGGAAATAACCTTAACCATCTTGCAATTCAGCATCTGGTTTATACTGAGATCCTTATAATTAGCCATTAGTACATCTTGGCCTCATCTTTCAGGAAGATTCATAGTATATCTCAGGTGTTGTCAGGTAGAAGCAGGTGGAAGCAGGCAAAAGAGTGAATAGCTAGCTTTCTTACTTTAGAGAAATTATTAAAATCAAACATAATTTTAAAAAATCAGTTTCCTTTTTCATTTAACATGATTGATAACTTTACTGTCTGAGCAACCTAAGAAGCTTAAGGTTCTTGAGTGTGGTTTTAGATTCTTAGGAAAGCTGGGAAGAACTAGGCTTTAGAGGGGATAGACTTGTGTGTTGCAAGGAAGAATTATCAGGCTAGGTGCCTTTCATGTCTATAGATATCTGCCAGAGTAAAAAACTGTAGAGGCAAGCATTTGTCTCAGTAAAATTTTCATATGTTCTCTTCCCAGGCCAAAATGACTTTTTCACACGTGCAAGAGTCCAAATACTTGATAGGTAATCAATAGCAATAAAACGCAAGTTGAAACACACTCCTATTACGGTGTTCTGCTTGAACCATAATTATCAGAGAATTCTCATTAAACCGGATTTTCTAAAATGAAACTTGTTAATTACATCAAACCCTTCAGTTTGATGGCATACATTGAGAGCTGTGTAATGTACTTATTTGGAAAATTCTTCCCCTCAAATTTTGCTTAAAATTCATGACTTCTAATGGAAAGGGCATGGTGAGAGGCAGCAGTAAATTTCTAAGCTGAGCTCTTTTTCTTAAAAATGCCCCAGTGATCACATTGCCTTGTATGAGTAGATCCCAACAAAGGTTTGGGATTGGTTAGTTTCAGGACATCTTATCTTAACATTCTTCTAGGGACAGGTTGATGCTGGCTAGACCCCTAGAAATAAAAATGATCAACACAGTGATGACAATGTAATTAGCCATGTCTATCAGCAGTGTATAATCAGCAGAATCTGAGGCTGCTGAAAGGTCCACTGCGGTCAAATCTGGCTCTACCCTTGACTCACAGTAATGACCCCAAGGATTTTGGACTGAGCTCTGTAAGTGGCCTTGAATCTAACCTGGAATCTATACTGCACTTCTAGGTTCATAGTGTATGAAGTTAGGAAACTTGATCACAACAAAACTCATCCAGGATTAATTATGATAGAGTGAGAAATTGGCAGTAAGAAGTTTTAGTGAATAGGACCCTCAAAGGAAGCTTAAAGAAGTGCTTGTTGCATTCAGGCTTTTTTTTTTTTTTAAACTTTGTCTAAACTGTTAAAGTAGATTTTATGTAAATGGTTCATGCTAAATGTTTGCATTATATGTTCCTATTCCTTTGTACCTCCCATTTGATGAAGTCTTCAAACTGTGGTTTGCTGGAGGGGAAAAAAACCCCAACTCAAACCGCGTAGGACAAATTGAATTACAAACCTGGTGTGGTCCTTTAACTCAATTACATCTAATTTGTGTTATTTTAGTCATCCTGGGTGGCAGCTGTTCTGTGTGAATGCCCACAAACATTTTCATTGTAAGAATTTGTCCTGATTATAACTCCTTAAGATTGGTAATAGTCTATCTCTCTTTTAATGGACAAAGTTATAGATTAATTTGGTATATCAGGACCGTTTTTAAAAAAAATTAAATTGATTCGGGGTGACAATGGTTAGTGAAATTGCATAGGTTTCAGGTGTACAATTCTGTAATACATTATCTATATATCATATTGTATACTCACCATCCGGAGTCAGTTCTCCTTCCATCACCATATATTTGACAGGACCATTTTAAAAATTAAGAATTTAGTTGGTTTGTTCTTTAAATAGACTTAAAAAAAAATTGAACATCTAATGTATATTTTAAATGTTAATTTTTTAATAATTTCACCTCATTTTCTTATTTCTTATGTTTCTGCTTAAGTTTCTCCTAAATATAGCCTCTTAATTACTTCATTCAGGCAATTATCAATTTGAGGGCAAAGAAATACAGAATTTTAGATTTTGATATACCCAAATAATTATTTTGACATCCTAAACCAAAGTTTGGAATGATCTGAGAAGAAAGACATGAGAAAAATATGGATTCACAATTGTTCAGTTTAATATAATTGTGATGGAGGTTTCAGTTAGAATTGAGTTAGGATTGAGTTTGAATTTACAGAAATGAAGACATTGAATGAAGCCCAAGAGACTTGTGCTAAAGCTGACACAGGAACCACATTCTTCATTCATCTTCCTGTCTTTATTATTTTTATTTTATTTTCTGGGATTCATTTTTTGAGCAAAAATACTCATTTTAATTCACTCAGTATTACTAACTTGGATAGGAAAAGGACATTTAAATGTCTTTATAATATTAGAAGTGAAATATGCAGAACATAAATGCAGAAGAGAATATACACAATAGAAGGACCTCAACTAATTTTCTAAGGTGAACAAATGCTAAGTGGAGAATTACAGTGAAGAGATACTATCCAACAAAGATAGAAATGGAAGAAAAATCATAATTTCTCAAAAATGATCTATGATATGTGAATATGTTTGGAAAAACATTGTTTTTCTACTGCATTCACTAATTTTCTATTAGCAACTGAACATCTGCTATGGATTAGATATTGTTCTAGATACTGAGCCTTCAAAGATATGAATTACTTTGGAGGAATTTACATGTAGTAGGGATGGGTAACATGTAAATAATAATTTATAATTAGCACATACGGTAGGTGATGTGATAGAGGTTTGTATAAATTCAAAGCTTTGTATTTTGTTATGGGGAGAGTATAGGATTAAAGTCAGGATATTAGAACAAAACAGAAATCTGTTTTTTAAAAATACTCACTACTATACATGAGTATTTAAAAAAAATACTACTAAATGGCTAGTGAAAACTATCCATTTAATCAGTTACTAGTTAACCCATAGATTTAGGAATATAAATTGTTTAAAGCTGTCTATCAGCTGCCTAAAGTACTTCCCTACCACTCTTCTTAAGGAAGAAAGTAACAATAGGATCATTTATTCTAAACACTTTCTTGTACATTATCTCGTTTTAATTAGTTGTGAGCTATACCAAGTTCAATAACTTTTTAAAGCTTTCATCATCCTGTATTCCTCTTTTATATCTGACCCTGACTGTCTATCTTCGACTTGAAACTTTCCCTCCCCTGGTTTTCAACAGCAGTGTATTTCTGGTTCCTCTCCTGTCTTTCTAACCTTACTTGGTGTCTATCTGCCTTTCTGGCTTTATCTCTACCTTAGTTATCTATTGCTATAACAAATTACCTTAAAATGTAGTGGCTTGAAACAATGAATATTTATCTCATAATTTCTGTGGGCTAATAATACCCTATCTGTCTTATTCACATTTACATGATAAACATTCAAACATTCAATAAATATTGTTGAATGCTTCGTAAATGGATGCTATTATTCTAGTTGGGATTTTCATCACTTCACGCCGAAATGGCTACACCAATTTCTTTCCTGGCTTCCAATCTTTTCCTCACGCTGCTGTTAAACTGCCCTCTCTAAAGAAATGCGTGCTGCTGCTTGCTTGATCAATAATCAATTGTGACTCTCATTGCCCTAATCTTTAAGTTTATATTTGGTCTTCTTGGCATTCAAAGCATTCCATATACCTATTTTATTGAACCATGTTTCTTAACAAACACCTACTTTAAACCGGTTACTTATACCTTATACTAACCCTCATCCCTATCCCTAATACTATATGTTCAGTTTTATTTTTTTCTTGCCCTTATTACTGATTTACATCCTTACCTGTAATGCTTACTCTCCTTATCTTTCCAAATCTTACTGATTCTCTCTCTTAGCTCAAATTTTACTATGTTCCTTCCACCTTTTTCACAAAGCCACTTCGGACTTTCCTGGCGCACTCTCGTTTTTACTTTTTTAATTCCTGTTAAGGCTCAGTACTAAACAGTGTATTTCTTTATCTTTAGTTTATTTGAGTTTATTTCCGTTCCTAACTAGAATTCCAGTTTTCTGAGAGCAAAATCCTTTCACTTCTTGTGTCTCTGTTATACTGTGCTTTATAAGTACATGTTGGTTGACTGAAGATTAGAAAACTTGACTCAGCTGTAAAAAATTCTCTTTGTAATGCTGCTGGATGAATTTTAACTCCCAGAGCCATAAATTAGGATGAGCTAGGACTTCAGGATGGCTTGGAACTACATTTCATCATCTTCATGAAGAAGCATGGCTGTATGAAGAGATTAATTTTAAAAAATGTTCCCTCTGGCCAACTCTCAAAACTGGCTTTTAGCCTTGAACTATCAAAGCTGAACTTTCAGAGTTGCCTGGAGCAGAACAGGTATTAAGTAGCAAGCAATTCAAGGTCTCTGATCCTTAGCCTACTTCAGCTATGGGCCTGGCCAAGCCCTTTGGCATAGATAAGTAGAATAAGGAATGTACTTTTATCTTCTCTCTCTTGCAAGTTTCATGGATTCGATTCACAAAGAAAGGGCAATAATTAAAATTTTATGTTAGCATCTTCTCATTCACCTAGAAAAGTTAAAGGGAGGTAATAATATCAATCAAAATGTAAGTAGATATACAGCCAAAAAATAATAGTGGGGCTAATTGTGTTCCATAATATTCTTGGTGTATTTTGTACCAGCCCTGGAGAATGAGGTCTGAGAGTTCTTTTGGTAACTTCAGGTCTGTGATTTTGCTCAGAAAGAACACTATTCACATTATTAATTTCTATTAATATTCCTTTGTATCTGCCTAGAACTTTCTTTTTTAAAATTATTAAAGTTGTGGGAAGCAAACCTGGACCAGCTCTAAGTCACAGTCCTTATATGAGCAATACCACCACCAAAAGTGACATTTTAATCTTTATGTCTTTGAAAATAGCAGCTGTTTCCAGGTTTTCAGAACTCAGTTGGGAAAAGAGCTGTGATTACTCATCACTCTTAAATCTAAATATTTAAAATTTTTTTTTGAGTGAGTGACAACCAGAAGATAATTTGTTTTTTAATAGTTTGTTATTTCAAAGGACTGAAAAGAACTCCAATTCTATTTGCATACACCAGTAAACAGCAAAACAAAAATATAAATGGTGCTGCAGTCTTGTTTAATCTTAACTCTAATTATTTCCCTTGCAACTTGCATGATATGCAAAAATTTACAATGTTGGCATTTTTTTTGGTGGATACTATACATACAAACTGGAACAAGAATTTCATGGTACACAACTTACATTATCTTACGAATTCTGAAAATTATGTGCATGTTCTATAAAAATATTCAGATTCAAAGCAAATAAACACATCTGGGACCTTTCTTAATTTACTGCTTTGACTACACAATATATTCAAACATGAAACCAATACTGTGTGCTACATTTTCTATAAATGTGTGATAATTGGACAAGATTATAAGGTTGTTTATATGTAAATAAACTTTCCCACCAACATTACACTATACTAATTCTCCTTAATAAATATTATCTGATGCACAGTAAGATTTTTTTTTTTTTTGGTGGGGGGAAGGGGAACAGGACTTTATTGGGGAACAGTGTGTACTTCCAGGCCTTTTTTCCAAGTCAAGTTGTTGTCCTTTCAGTCTTAGTTGTGGAGGGCGCAGCTCAGCTCCAGGTCCAGTTGCCCTTGTTAGTTGCAGGGGGGAGCAGTCCACCATCCCTTGCGGGAGTCGAACCGGCAACCTTGTGGTTGAGAGGACACGCTCCAACCAACTGAGCCATCTGGGAGCTCAGTGGCAGCTCAGCTCAAGGTGCCGTGTTCAATTTTAGTTGCAGGGGGTGCTGCCCACCATGGAGTGCTTAGAACTTTCTTGTTTTCCCTCTTTCTCTACCTTTCTGTTTCTCTTCATTATTTTCCCCCTAAAGCCAATAGATAGGGTGTTTGGTCATGGTTAAAAAGGAACATTCAAATGTTCATTTCAGCTGTCTCAAATTCTTATTAGGTTTGTATTTTAGGGTTATTTATACTATCAGGTCTGTGACTTAGGTTATTATTTGCACGTTTTTGGTTTACCTGTGGCTAAATTACCAGGGTTTATATAAAAAAGTTTTTTCCCCTTGTTATTTGTTCATGTAGTTGTTTCTATCAAGAGTCCTGTCTTTAGAGCTGGGATATTTGAATTAGAGAAATTAAGGAAATTGAAAAGGTTAAAGCTGTTGATTATTGTCTTTTATCCTCGTAGTAATGACTTTAGGATATGTTTCCTGGAGAAGGTAAAGACTCTCCATTGTGAATTTACCTGGTTACTGCCCAGATCTCCTAGGTTCATCTACCCTGCCTCTGCATTGCTTCCTCTAGATTCCCTGCAACTAAAGGCCTCCTCATAAAAGCCAATCCGGAGATAATAGCTTTATTACATCTTAGTTTTCCTCTTTACTCATCCCATCCTTCTTCACATATACTCCACTTCCTTACCCAGTGAGCAGCTGTCAGCTATGTTTGAAGGTAAAATAGGTAAAGAAGTGGGAGGAGAGAGTGGGGCAGGCAGGGGCAGAGACAAACATGAAAAGGTGTCAGGAAGCAGCATGAGTCCTTTAACTTGACTGCCTTTTCTGCTTACTGCCCTCTTCCACTTTGGTCCCGATGCCGCCACAACTTTAATGTTTCTAGAGGAGTTTAAAATAAAAATTAAACAAATTTGTTTGAATTTCAGTCCTCAACACTCAAAAGTGCTTTTTGGAAAATCTCCAGTGATGTCCTTAAGACCAAATCTCATGGTTTTTGCTTAGTCTCCGTCTTCCTTGATCACTCCGCTACATTTTATACAAAATTGAATATTCCCTTTTTGAAAAAAAGGAAATAACTTATTGAATACAACCTTTGCCACATGAAACCTTGTCTAATCAGCCTCATTTGAAAGTACACATTTCATTTAATGGCATTTGCAATTTATCCCACCCCCACCAGAACTTGGCAATATGTAAATGCTTCCATATGCTAAAAGCTAGTCTACTCATTTTGCCAAGGAGAAAAAAAAAAGAAAACTGTACTTTACCGACTTGCTGTCTTACAAACATGAAGCACAGTGTGGGCAGATTTGGCAGTGGTCGCCCCTCCCAGTTCTCTGTAATCAACTCTGCAGCCTTGAGGCCTCTCTACTGTTCAAGATGAGTGTGGAGAGTTGTTTTTGCCCCACAAAAGGGAATTGTTAAAAAAAGCAATTGTGATTTGTGTATGGTTCTAAAATATTTAAATACAGTTAAAATATAGTATTAAACTCTGATTTCTAACAGATTTGAACATTTTAAAGAACTAAATATTTTTGCTTTCAGATTCTTTGTGTATCTCAAGGCATTTATTTCATTAGCTACTGCGCTGGTCTGGGCCCCCAACACCTCATGCTTGGATCACAGTCTTCTCCCTGATCTCCCTAACATTAGCCATTCTCCCTTTTAATCTTACCTGGTGTGATAGGATAATCCTTCTTAAATAACATTATGCCTTTTCTTATCAGTATCCTAATTTCACTCAAAACCTGACTTAAAATTTCCTGTAAGGAATCTTGGTGATAATCCCATCTGGCCCTGTTTTTTCGTAGTACTTTTCAACCAAGCTCACACTCTATTATATTTATGTTGATTTGTTGAAGATTTAGAAAAATTGTTAGATGTGCGTTCTTTCTTTTCCAAGTAGATATTAGTGTGGCAGAAAATACTATCTTTTATTTCTTTTGACTGGTGTCTAATACATATATCTGGTGTAATGAACTCCCATATGCTATTTATATAGTTTTAACTACTGTTAACATTGTGTTACATCTCCTATTTTCCTCTCAAATACACATGTACATACATATCATTATACTTTTGTTCAGAACCATTTGCTAGTAAATTGCAGAGGTTGTGACCATTCACTCTCAATACTTTCACATGTGTCTATTAAGAAGAAAGATACTCTTACATTATTACTGTATATTGATCAAATTTAGTACTATATTATTATCTAGTATACGGTTCATATTAAAATTTTGCCTCTTGTCCCAATGTGATCTTTATGGCTGTTTTTCCCCAATTTAAGGATTCGGGAGGGGGGGGTTAGGAATTTTGCTTTTTGTCATATCTCTCTTTAGTTTTCTTTACTTGAGTAGTTTTTTGTTGTTTTTTTTTTTTTTAGTTTTTCTTTGTCTTTTTTTGACATTGACATTTTTGAAGAGTATAAGTCCTTAATTTTGTAGAGTATCTCATCTAGGTTTCCATAACTGTTTCCACCATACCTGATTTGTTTTTTTTGTTGTAGTTTAATTGCCTGTGTGTATGTGCACACATACTCGTATGCTATGTGCTTGAGCGTATGTGTGAGTCTTCTTTTCCAAACTAGATTATAAATTCTTTGGAGACAGAAATGATTCATCTTGTTCATTTTTGTTATTTATTTATTTTTATTGGGGAAAGGGTACAGGACTTTATTGGGGAATAGTGTGTACTTCCAGGACTTTTTTCCAAGTCAAGTTGTCCTTTCAATCTTAGCTGTGGAGGGTGCCGTTCAGCTTCAAGTTGTTGTCCTTTCAGTCTTAGTTGTGGGGGGCGCAGCTCAGCTCCAGGTCCAGTTGCCGTTTCTAGTTGCAGGGGGCACAGCCCACCATCCCTTGCGGGACTCGAGGAGTCGAACTGGCAACCTTGTGGTTGAGAGGACACGCTCCAACCAACTGAGCCATCCGGGAGGCAGCTCAGCTCAAGGTGCCGTGTTCAATCTTAGTTGCAGGGGGCAGAGCCCACCATCCCTTGCGGGACTCGAGGAATTGAACTGGCAACCTTGTGGTTGAGAGCCCACTGGCCCATGTGGGAATCAAACTAGCAGCCTTCAGAGTTAGGAGCATGGAACTCTAACCGCCTGAGCCACCCGGCCGGCACATTTTTTTTATGCTTTTAAGCACGTATATAACTTTGTTTATAATAAAAATCAAATATATTCATAAGTCAAAAGTTCTTATATATTCTGTAGGTTAAAAAGATGCTTTAAAACGTATAGAGGAGATATCAGATTAATTAACTCTCGATAATTAACGATGTCAAAGAATGCCATAGTAACAATAGAAGCATTATGTTTTCTTTTATATGGAATCTTGAAGGGAATTGGCTACTCCCGAGTGTAATATAATATAGCCCAAGCACAGAACACTGGGAATCCCATACTAATTGACATGTGTTATTTCTTTTCATCATTCCTCTAACGAAAACCTCTGCAATAATATTCAACCTCTTTTCCATATACAGAGTTCCAAAATAGCATTTGCATCTGACCTGGTATTTCAGTGGGCAGTGAAATTAGCATGAAAGAGCTTAGACTTTAAACATATGTTTCTCAAGATTGGAAATATCTAAAGTTGTCAAGAAAATTATTTTTTCATTATCAGCTAAGTAGAGTTGTAAGAAAGTGGCTTATCCAGAGTTTTAAGTACAAGCACAAAACAGTTTTCTAGTTTGAAGTCAGCATCTGAAAAGATGCATTGTAGCCTTTTAAGGGCTCTGATTTCCCTGAAGCCCTTTACTTTTTTATAAAGGTCCAGAGTAAGCTTGATTTTGTTGTTTAATATTATTTAGGAGTTTTATACTGGTAGGCTTTCAGGAACTCTTAGAACATTGTTTTGTCTTGTGTTGATGAACTTTTAATAGACTAGTTTTCTTAGTATTGACTTTCATAACTCTTCTGGGGGCAGTTATTATCTCAGTTGATTATTTATCTCTGAAGACCTATTTTAATTCTACATTTATCTGAACTTACTGAATAACTCCTTATTACTCAGCACATAATTTAGTGAAGATACTCTTAGGAGTAATGGCTGACATTCTACATACTGTGGTTTGTCTCTGTGTATGTGCATGTGGATAACTTGGCAATCGTTTCCTCAGCGAAATAACAGTCAGTGTGGTTCAGCCAAAGTTTAGAGGAATGAAATAATTGAAGTGGGAGTTTTTTATATAATGCCAAGTGATACTATCCTTGGTGCTTTCTTATTGAATTGTTCAGGTAGTAGGTAGTATTTCATTGCCTTGGAAGGTATTAAAAACAAAACAATATAAAGCAAACAAAGAAACAAACAAACAAAGAAAAACCAACAAACAGGAAAGAAATATCAGGTAATTCAGATGATCTATTTTCTTGCCACAGTAGTAAGCCAAGAACTCTTCATGTAACTCAAAAATGTATGCTTAGATCAGAATCTGGTTTAGAGAATGGAAAACAACATTTTGTCTGTTATTTCTAGGATCAGGTTTAATAGAAAAGCGGTGATGCACTAAGCTTTTCACAGACATGGCTTAGGAATATTTCATATGTTTGTAAATTTTTTACAAAATAGAGTTTTTTGAGGTTTGTTTCTACTTCAGCAAGAAGAGGCACTGTGATTCACTGAATTTTGTGAATTAAAGACATGACCCAGGAACAGGCCATTGAAAATGGTGGCTCCTGCAGTGTTAAATGTCTTTGATCTTCTGTTTTGACATGTTCAGTTTATATTTAATTATATGTGATGACATTTGATTACTATACACTTAGACTATTATAACGTGGTTTGTAAAATGTAATTTGTGCTATGTAACTTCAGCACCCGTTTTTCTGTAGTTAGGAGTTTGCAGAGAGATATTTTAAGTTTTGTTTAAGTGAAAACTGTTAGATTTCTGAATTAGTAAATGCATAAAATGTAAATTATTTGGCTGTCAGGAAAAGTATGATTCTTGTACGATAAGGATTATCAGTGTGTTGTGTTGGATCCAGTGTCTTATTTATAGAGTTAACAAAATTATGTGTGGTTCTTATTTCTGCTAACTGGCTGTTTGATTTTAGGCAAATCACTTAAGTTCTTGGACCTTTGGAAGATGAATGCCTTAGACTAGATGATATCCCAGATTTCAACTATGAAATTCTATGATTCTATTATAAAATCAGTGATATACATAATACAGAATACAAGAGAAATTCCTGACACATTTTCTAGAAGAAAAATATTTTAAAAATACTGCATGAGTTATTTGTTTTTGACCTTACATTTTGATACAAAATGAGATACTTAAAAAAGACACACACACACACACACACACACACACACACACGCGTGCGCGCGCGCTCGATAACTTTTTCATCTTTGGTGAGGGGCAATAGGGTTGGTCGACAACCCTACTATAAGGCCACAGCTGTAAAGAGAACTTTCATTTGGAGTTTCCTGTATTATTCTACTATCACCATAGCCTTAAGGTTATGATATCTTTTTTTGAAATTGCCTGCTTTGCTTGCATTTACATACCGAGCCCTGAATTTTTCCCCAATTACTTGCCCCGCCTATAAAATGTTCTTAGGAATTTGAACTGATTCTAATGCTCCAGAGGAAATTACAAAATGATTCTTTCTTTTTGAGAGGTAGCCAGATACAGTGATTAGACTTTTAACACCGTTTAAATCAATGTTGCCAATATTCTTAATGGGACAATTAAGCCTCTCACCCCCCCAAAAAAGCAAAAATGGCTAAACAAAATCCTTCAAGTCCAGTGACTATTTAGAGAATATCATTAAGAAACATAATATTCCATGTGTTTTTATCCTGAATTTTGTCTTTGTTATATGACCAGTTCTTTACTTGCTAAGATGTCTTCTGTTGTAAGAAACCTGTCCCTAAATAAGGATAGGACACTCTTAGAAACATGCCTAGTGATATGTCCATAGTAGAAACTCAAATATTTAACTTCATTGCAATTTTAGAAACATTTTTCAAACATGAACCTGAAAGACTTAAAAGACTGAATTAATGCTTCAGGTTATAAAGCTGCTTCTTTTCTTTTTTCTTTTTTTTTTTTTAACTTTTTTGAAAAATTAGTTTCAGGTGTACAAAGCAATGTACTAGCTATACATTTACATCCTTCAATAAAACTTCTTAACAAATGCTAGAGTTACCTTTGTAGGACAAATGAATTGTATTTATTTTTTCATTTTTAATTGACTATAAGATTCATTTTTAATTGACTATAAGATTCATTACAGTTATTAGGTATGATTATTTACTGGCTAACAACTAAGTATTGGTACTTTGATTTGAGTTTTTTAAAATGAAGAATCATGCTACGTTTTATCTGCACTTTGGGTTTTTTTAAAAGCTAAAAGACCTATAAATATGTATAATTTCTAGTAAGTAGGTGACAGAGTGAAAAGTAAAACCAGAAAGGCATTGTTGTACAGCTGTATCTCAAGCTACTCTGTTTCTTGCTCACAGACTATTGCTGGGTTTTTAGCATTTGTTTCTTTATAGAGAGGGTGGAAAGGTGAAGCCTTAATATAAGCCATTTCAAGGTAGTTATCTCTATACTGTATACTAATGGAGAAGAAAAGTAGTACAGATAAGTCAAAACAGTAGAGAATGATTGCTCCTCTTTATTGGTATAAAGAGCATGGGAAAGGCATTTGGGAATGGGAGCTGGGTGTGTACTTAAATCTGGAAAACCCATTGTTGATTGTTTTCTCCCTGCTTCTGTCTAGAGTTTGGTCAGAATCCTCTGAGACAGAGCTTCAGGCAGAAGGATTAGGGGAGAAAAGAGAGAACTAATCATTGAGCCTCAGGCAATAGTATATGTAGACTCTCTTTTTTGTTCCCTATAGCTAGTGAATCTGAAGTGAATCCCCAGTAAAATTTCAGGTTAGATGATTTAGCAGATGGTTGTTCAGCACTCAGAAGAAAAATGTTAATCCCTAGGAGCCAGGCCGAGTTTATGAAAAAATGTTATGGTAGGTTAACTGAATTTTTTTCTTTTTAGGAAGGGTATTAGACTGTTAATCACACAACACAAGTGTCTGAATTTTATGCAGCTCTTTGACACGGTCCACCATGTTTCATTGTGGGTAAGATGGATGAGTGATACGATATGATAATATAGTTATGTTGAACGATTGTTATTTAATAGAAAAAGTATTAACATGGAAGGAAAACTCTGGGATACCATAGGAATCAGGAATTAGTCTTCAGTTTCATGTTATAAAATATATAAACAAAGAGTTAAAAGAAAACATAGCTGGCACACCTCCCTAATTTGTAGATAATACACAACTGGGGAAGGATGGCTAAAATTATTAGGTGAGAGATACAGGAGTCAAAAAAGGTTTAAACATACTAGAATGATGGGCTTGACCTAGATAAAATTTACGGAGAACAAGTTTATAATGTAATATTTAATACTATGTATTACAGAATGGGGGAGAAATGGCTTTGTAGATGTAGGGATAGGGAAAAAAAAGACTTAACATCCTTAAGGTAATGAAAACTAGATATGGACAACTTTATTATGTTTATTTCAAAAAAGAGATATTATGATCTTAGGCTATATTGATAGAATGTCTAGAATAGGATTGGTGATAGTTCTGCCTTATTCTATGTGCATCAGACGATTCTGTACTAGATTATCACACTTTGAGCGACAAACTTCAAACACATCTAGAAGAAAATGACTAACATACTAAGTGGATTTTTCATATGCCTATAGGGGGTCATCATAATCATCACCTAGCATTTGGTGGGCAACCCTATGGAAGAGAGGTTGCAATGAGACTGTGAGGCTCTAGAATGCAAAATGACAACCCATGGTTAAATGTTATAGGGAGAGAGATTTTGGCTCCCTTTAAGGAAGAGTTCTGCGATCCTTAGAGGTGTCTAAAAAAGTGGGAAGGGAGTAGGTAGTGAATTTTCCAGAGTGCTGCTGAATTACTTTCTGGGCCTGTGGTAATGGAATAAATGTATTTATCAGATAGGGAGCAAAACTAGTTGATTTTTATGATGAAGTCTGATTTTTTTTGATTGTGTGTTTTCCTATTTGTTCACAACCGGTCTTACTTTCTGTCATTTGGCTAAGAAGTAGAGAATGTCTTTGACCATAAATTGAGAAGCAGAATCATCTGTTATTATCAAACCATGCTTGTTGCTTTTGCAAGAAGCTTTATTCTTGTCTACTCACTCCTAAAATATATTTCTGAAATTAAAAGTACTTAACATAGGAGTTTAGAAAGGAAAATAGTGTTTCCAGGAAACATTATTTATATATTTGGCAAATTTTGATTCACACTTAAAGCAAGATGATCATATGGCAGCTATTAGAAGATAATACTATGAAATACAGAGACACATCAGAATAACCAAGTTCATTGGTTTGTTCACTCATTTGTTCTTTTACTCTTTTATTCACTGATATTTTTTCATTACCTGGTAGTCAGCTAGGTGGTGGGAAGTGCAATCTCTCTGATTAAAAATCTTTTAATAGGCTTTGTTTCTTATAACTTGACAAGAAACATTTTTATTAAAATAATGAACAAGTATCACTCTTTATTTTCTCATGATATAAGCTACACAGGGAAGTATAAAGAAACCCTGGAAGATCCTGATTTTAACTCTGTATGTTAACTGCTATATGTGTTCATACAAAAATCACACCTTTGTGTATGTCGTCAGTATTTATATTGCCTTGAAACTGAGTTCTGAGATAGAACTTGGTTTTTCAGGATTCTCTTCATTTAGTGTCGGAGTTTTGCATATTTTCTTCTTTTTCATTTTTGGACTGTTAACTTCCATGTTGGTCTTTGAAAGAAAAAAATAAAATATTGTATGAGCACTTTAAAAATGCATACTAACCACTATTTTTTTGAGGAATAAAGTCTCTCTAGCCCACTTGGCTAAATGTTTTCAGATAGCTTTAATTTCAGTGTGTATTATTGCTAGGTAGACAAGAATGGTTTTGAAAAAAGAAAGCTTTTGAAATATGAAGCCAATAAAGGCATTGCATACAGGATAAATTAATAGTTGAACATACTGACTGGTTAGACCTCCAGGTTTTATCTTTAATTTATTTAAACATAAGGCGGTTTACTCTCTGTCTTTCATCTTAAAAATATACCTATTAACATGAGCTTATCAATCATTATCACACCCAGGTAGGGTAGATTAGTAGTACCTAGTTTTATAATCAGAAGTATAAAATGAGAAGCCAGTGCTCCTGTGTGACTCTAGCCAAGCAGGGTTCAGGCAGGAGGGGTCCCCACTGGTTGATCTCCAAGTCATCTATGCATGTCCAAGACTGTTGTTACTTCCATGTTGTCTTTCTTTGAAGTTTACCAGGATCCTTTGGCAAAACGTTAGTTCCTGTCCATCAGACTTCCCATCTGCAACATATGGTCTTCTTTGACATTTCCCACAATCATTGCAAGATTGCAGAAAAATGGAAGAGATATACACGTCCACTCATGTTTATAGCAGCACTATTCACAATAACCAAAATTCACAAATAGCCATTTGGATGGGATCAACCCAAATGTCCATTAATGAATGAATGAAATGTGGTTTATATATACAATGGAATATTATTCAGCCTTTAAAAGGGAGGAAATTCTAACACACACTGCAACATGGATGGGCCTTGAGGACATCAAGCTGAGTGAAGTAAGGCAGTTGCTAAAGCATAAATAATATATGATTTCATTTCTATGAGGTATCTAGAGTAGTCAAACTCACAGAGACAGAAGGTAGAATGGTGGTTGCCAGGAGCAGGGGGAAGGGGAACATGGTAAGTTGTTTAAGGGGTATAGAGTTTCAGTTTTGCAGGATGAAAAAGTTTTGGAGATTGGTTATACAACAAAGTAAATATACGGAATATTTCTTAACTGTATACTTATAAGTGGTTAACATGGTAAATTTTCTGTAATATGTCCTTTACCACAATTAAAAAAGAACTTTCAAAAGTATTTCAAAAAGTTAGCTAAATAAAAGCATTCTGTTTGCATTGAAAAAAAACCCCAAAAACAAAAAACAACATTGCAGAGAAATGAAAAAACAAAACCGAAAAGATAGCCCTCCACCAAAATAGACCGGTTACCAGATTAAGGGTCTCTGGCCTTGCCCTTCAGGATTTGGACTGTAAGACGAATTCACTAATGGATGTAACGAAGTCATGTAAGGACGTAACTTAGTCTTTCTGCAAAGAGTGTTAGACTTAGTTCTAGCAAGTATTTTGAGTTAACTGAGTTCAATTCTTTTGAAGCTCATTAGTGTGTGTCTAAAGTTGTCTTTCCTCTAGGGCAGTGGTTCTCAAAGTATGGTACCTAGACCAATAGCATCAGTATCACCTGGGAACTTGTTAGAAATGCAAATTCTAGAGCTTTTCTCCAGAATCACTGAATCAAAAACTGTGGCGGTGATGCTTAGCAATCTGTTTTCAGTAACCCTCCAGGATAGTCTTATGAACTTTCAAGAACTACTATTCTAGAGCTAGTTTAGCTTTGGTGCGACTCTTCTGGAGTTCTGTGCAATGCTCTAGATAATCATGGAGGTCTCTACTTAAGCTGGTCAAAATGTCTCATAGCCTTGTATACGTTCTGGATATTATTCAGATTACCACTCATGGCACTTTGCTTGGCTTTGTGGCATTTACTCTATGCACATACAGTTTAGTTTTCATCCATAGTCTCAAGAGTTCCCCTGTGCAGACTTCTCAAGCTCTTCTCTTCATAACTCTTTTCTCTTCAGTACTCTGTCCTGCAGATTCCTTCTCTTTCCTTCTCTTTAAACTGAACTCTGTTTACTTCAACTCAGCAAGACATCTATATTCTGCTTGGGTTACCACTCCGTGTTGCATTCCAGAAAGTGCTTCCACACAGACATAGGAGTAATTTGAGGGCTTACCTTGTTCATTTTCCTTTGCTTAGGGATCACAGCCCTACACTGACTTTTGTCCAATGTGTGCCAATAATTATTTTGTATATTTTGTCCAGTTTTCTTATTGTTTATAATAGGAGGACAGCTTTGGTCTCAGTTACTCTGTTGTGCCTGGAAGCTGGGTACTTACTTTTTTTTGGTGTGGCCTTAACGTGAGGACTAATTATATGAAGAAAATAAACATTTTATGAATTTCTTCACATTATTTATGCCACTGCTATAGTGTTGTATGTACTTCATATTAGACACTGTGCTCGGACAGGAGGATTCGAGCCTACCTAGGATAGGGCCTTTGCCGTCAAAGATCTCCTAACCTACAAGACTGGACTGACATATAAACAACTCGTTGTAAGTCAGTCTATGATGAAGGCTTCAATGGAGGCAGCATGAAATGATATAAAACACATGGGCTTTGAAATCAGTTAGGCTCCATTTAAATCTCAACTCCACGACTTCCTATTGTGCCGTGTAACCTCTCATAGCTCAGTTTCCCATTCTGGAGGATGGGGATAGTAGTACTTTGTAGGATGCTGATTAAAATAAAATTATTTTATAGAGCACTTGGCACATAGTAGAGGCTCATTAGCATTAGTTTCTTTCTCCTTAGCTTTAGCAAAGGATGGAGGAGCAGTTAATTCTTACTGTAGAATTCTTCAGGGAGGAAATGATATTTAAATTGTGCCTCGAAGGTTTAGTAGGATTGTGATATGTGTTAGTTGGGTTCCAAGGACATTCTACGTAAAGGATATGAATGAGCAAGTGTTCAAAGATGTAAGAGGTGGAGAAGCCTGCATATGTACTATGGAAGTTAGCATAGTCCAGAGCCAGAAGAAAAGCAGTTTGAATCTTAACAAACAAACAACAACAACAACAACAACAACGAAATCTGTAGTAGTAGGAAAATAAAAATCAAGGGGGGGAAAAAAAGAAAATCTAATCCATAGTAAAAGTATACTTTCCTAGGCCATTCATATTTTTTTGCCACAATTAATAAATTTGGGAATGCCTGTGGAAAATTCCTGTGGGCTGATACTTTCCTAACCACTGTTCAAACTACTTTAAGTTGATAGTCTAAACTGATCATTTTATTAATATTAAATTCCAGAGCATGTCCCTCGGTTTCCAAGAGTTTGCTAAATTATTTTTGCCTCTTATCTGTTTTCTTGGGTGACTTCCCACGTTTTTCTTTCTCATCCTGTAAAAATTGATTCCCTAGGTTTTCTAAGTGATTTATAATTTGAAAGTACTAAAAAGGCTTTTCTTAGACTCTGATTTGCCTTTCTGTGTTCACAGTTAGAGAAATACTGTCAAGGGCTTAGTAACATCTACAAATGATGCACTTTCTACATTTTTTTTGGTGGGGATTTCTAAACTTAAGTGTTTGATTTGTTTTTTTCTTTGTTTTAAATTATTATTTTTTGCAACGTCTAGTAAGAATCAGGTGGCTTCCTGGATTGAGTTTGTTTCATTTCTCTAGTGAGTCGCTTTTATCTGACCTTAGGTATTTATTTTGATATTGTTTTGTTTGGTTTTTGAAGCTCTGGAAAGTTTTAGGAAAGATAACGCTCATGGAGAAGAGCTGTTATTCCTGAAAAATGGTAAGATCCAAAATGGGACAAACAAAAATCAATTATGACCCTTGAAATCTGGATATCAGTTTTTAAAAAGTCTTTTGCCTCTTTCTGTGATACCAATCATTTGGAAGACTGTCCTTTTCCTTCTCTGCGTGTTATCACAGAAATCCTCTTGTGTTCATACTGGAATTACACTGAGTTCATAAATAAAATTGAGGAGAATTTACTTATTTATTATACTGAGTTTTCTCATCCATGAAAATAGTTAATTTCTGTGTTTATTTAGGTCTTTTTCAGTAATATTTTGGAGTTTTGTCCCCACATATCTTGCATATCTTTTATTAGATTTATTCATGGGTTTTTAACAATTTTTTATAATGGGAGTTACTATTTATTACACTGTCAAGTTGGTTGTTGCCTCATAAAATTGATTTTTATATATAGATTTTGAGTTCAGCAAACTTGCTTTACTTGGTTATGAAATGGTTTATAGATTTTTCTTGGATTTTCCAGGGAGAGAATCATACCATATGCAGTGGCAATTTTCTTTCCTTTTCTAAATCTCATACTTCTTTATTATTGAACAAGAGTGGTGATAGTGGGGCCTTGTTTTGTTCCTGATTTAAAGGGACTCCTTCTAACATGTTCATGTTAGAAAGTTTCTTTTTGTTGCTGGATTGGTGGACATTTTTAAAGTAGTGAATCAACATAGAATTTTACAAACGTTTTTTCTGTATCTACCGAGTTGAATCATATTGGTTTTCTCTTTAATTCTGTTAATGTAGTAAAATATGTTAATGGATTTTCTAGTGTTAAATTATTCTTGTATTCCCAGGCATGCTCTATTTGGTTATTTAAAAATACATATATATTGCTAGATTTTTTTGGTTAATATTTTGTTTAAGAATGCCTTTGTTTTTTTCTTTCTAGTATTGTAACTTTGAGGTCATAAAATACATTTGGTAGCTGTCCTCATTTTCTACTATCTGGAAAAATGTATATAACCTGGAATTTATTTCTTTTGTGAAGGTATGGTAAAACTTATTTTACATTCTCTGTACCCAATGGAGTTGTTAGGTGCGAAAGGCATTTTTTTAGATTTAAAAAAAAATTGAAGTATAGCATACATATGGAAGAGTACACATATCATAAATATGTAGCTCAATGAATTTTCACAAACTCAACAAATGCATGTAACCAGAATCTAGATCAACAAACTGAAACCTACCAGCACTCCAGAAGTCCTTGCTGTGTGCTCCGTCAGCCATTGCCCCTCCCAGGCTTAACTACTACCACAATTTCTAAACCATAGATCAGGGGATTTTTGTTTGTTTGGTTTTGAATTAGCTATAAATGGAGTCATACAGGTGAAATCTTTTGTATATGACTTCTTTTACTCAACAATATATTTGTGAGATTTATCATGTTTTCTGTATTCTATTGTGTGAATAATCACACAGTAGAATATATTTGTGTGAATAATCATACAATAGAATAAACTACATTCACTTATCCATTCTACTATTAAAGAAATTTTGAGTACTTTCCAATTTTTGGCTAATATGAATAGGGCTGCTATGAATATTTTACAATGAACATTCTTATAGATGTCTTTTGGTGAACATATTTAGAGATGTTCTCTTTAATCTAGGAGTTGAATTATTGGGTCATAGGGTTTGCATATGTTCAGCGTTAGTGGTGTTGCCAGTTAAGTTGTTGAACTAATTTACATTTTTACAGTGGTGTTTGAGTTTTGATTTTTCCACATTCTTGTTGGGGCTGGTATTTAACTATTTAATTTTAGCTATTCTAGTGGGTGTGTTGAGTATCATAATATGCTGTAAGTTTCCTTTTCTTGAAGAGTAAGTAATTAAGCACCTTTTTCATATGATTGTTGGCCATTTTTGTATAGTTGCTTCGGTGAAGTGCCTATCCAAGTTTTTGGCCATTTGGATTGTCTACTTAATGACTTGTAGAAGTTCTTCATATATTATAGATACCAACCCTTTGTTGGATTTATTACTGCCAATAGCTTTATTATGGTTAATTTTTAAATTAGTTTTTCAATTTCTAATAGTTATTCCAATTTTCTATTTCCTTTTGAGATTATTTTAATAACGTTTTTCTAGAAAGTTCATTTATCTGTTTTTAAATCTACTGATATAAAGTTTCAGTTAGTCACTATCTCTTTAAATATTGCATATACAAGCATATGTGAATATGTGTGTGTATTTTTAACATAACTGGTAGCATAATTTACATACTATTTTGCACTTTGTTTTCCTCACTTAACAATATTCCTTGGAAATCCTTGCTTTTCTATATATATATATATATGGAACTCCTAATTTTAAAAAATAGATTCATATATTTCATAATATTATGTGAAATTTGTTTACACAATCCTTTATTAATGGAAATTTGAATTATTTTCAATCTTTTGCTGTAACAAGCACAGCTGCAATGATGATAAATTCATAAAGTGGAATCTTGTCTCATTAATTCCTGGGTTGGTACAGTATTAACTTTTATGTCGTTCTGTTTCTAATTTTTAAAATCTTTTCAAGAGTGGGGTATAATTCACATACGATAAAATTCACCATCTTAAAGGGCTTACTTCAGTGGCTTTTTAGTACATTCACATCTCTGTGCACCCCCTACCACTATCTAATTCCAGAACAGTTTCATCATCCCCCCAAAAAACCCTGTACCATTTATAGTTTCTTGCCTTCTCCCACTTTCTGGCAACCACTGATCTGCTTTCTATCTCTGTATTTGCCTACTCTGGACCGTTCATATAAATGGACTCATACAAACTGTGGTATTTTGTGTCTGGCTTCTGTTACTTAGTATGCTGTTTTCAAAGGTGCATTCGTATTGTACCATGTGTTAGTATTTCATTCTTTTTATGGCCAAATATTCTATTATATGAGTATTCTGTATTTTAATTGATAGACCTTCGGCTTGTTTCGACTTATTGGTTATTATAAATAATGCTCCTATGAATATTTGTGTGCAGGTTTTGGTGTGAATGTATGCTTTCAATTCTGTATACCTGGGAGTGTAATTTCTGCATTATATATTTAACTATTTAATTTTAGCTCTTCTAGTGGGTATGTTGAGTATTATAATATGCTGTTAATTTACTTTTCCTTGAAGATTAAGTAATTAAGCACCTTTTTCATATGATTGTTTAACTCGATGTTTAACTATTTGAGGAACTATCAAACTGTTATTTGTATGTCTTCTTTGGAGACAGGTCTATTTAGATTCTTGCCCATTTTTTAATTGGGTAATTTTTTTGTTGTTGAGTTGTATGAGCTCTTTATTCTGGATACTAGATCTCTATCAGATATATGATTTGCAACCTCCCATTCTGTAGGTTGTCTTTTCACCTTCCTGATAGGGTCCTTTGAAGCAAAATTTACAAAATTTAATGAATTCTAATTGATCTTTTTTTTCCTTCTTAGATCAACTTGGGAAGTGTTGTCATTTTACCAACGTTCAGTATTCTCAAGTCCATGAACGTGGCATGTCTTTCCGTTAGTTTTCAGGTCTTTAAATTCTTTCAATAATGGCTCTGGCCACTTGTATTCAACATTGTCCTGGAGGGTCTAGCCAGGGCAATTAGGCAAGTAAAAGAAATGAAAGGCAACCGGATTGGAAAGGATGAAGTAGAACTATCTAATTTTGCAGGTAGCATGATCTTATAGAAACCTCTAAAGAGTTCTCCAAAAGAAAAAAACAAAACAGAACACCTATTAGAGATATTAATAGATAGTGCGTTCTGTAGGGTTGCAGGATACTAGATCTATACACCCAAATCAGTTGTATTTCTATGTCCTAGCAATGAACATATGAAAGTGCAATTAAGAAAATGATTCCATTTGCAATAGGAAGAAAAAGAATAAAATACTTAGGAATAAATTTAACAAAAGAAATGTAATATTTTTCCCTTTTGAGTTCTATTTTTCACCCCTGGCATTTGGGGATTTTCCTTTTCTTTCATTTAAAGCTCATCTATGTTTTTAAAACAAAAATCTGCATTTACCTTATCTAATGTATATCTATATTTTTGGAGAGAAGAGAGACTAACTGTATATCTATATGTATGATTGGAGAGTTCTAGGTTAGATCATTCTCACATATTGCCATAATTGGAATTTCACCATCAGATTTTCTATAAATAGTTTTTGGTAGTGCCAACCCAGTTATAAGAGAAAGGTATTAATAACTTTTTTAAAGCATAAATTCAATGGAGCAAATTGATGATAAGTAGGACTACATGAAAAATTTAAACATCTTTACGTTAGAAAAACTTTAAAGGGCAACAAGAAAGAGGTAGAAATATTTGTAATATGCATGTTGATAAGGGGCAAATATCTCTCTCTAAAAGTGTTCTTTAAATCAACAAGAGAAGAAAAATGCCAACTCCTAATAGAAAAATGGCCAAATATTATTTCTAAAAATTCATAGAAGAAACACAAGGGGCTAATAGAGAAAAATATTTACCTTTACTAATGAAATAAATGCAAATTAGAATAGTGACATTTATTTTTTGCCTTGCATATTTAAAAAAATGCCTTTTGTTCATGAGTATGGAGTGAAACTTTCAGATAGCTCAATAGCAGAAATGTAAATTGGTATTACCTGTATGGAGGACACTTGACTACACTTATAAAATTTGATATATTTTTATATAGTTGAAGCCACTAGTTTTACTTCTTGGAATTTATCCTGAGAAAATAATCATTATTTTTAATATAGACTAATTACAATACTGTTCATCCCAGTATCATATTTAATGACAATATGAGAGATGGAATTGACAGTAGAAAGATGGTTAACTGCACACAGAATATTTTACCATTATTGCAATTTGTATTTTAAATATGGATGAATTGCTCTTCATGTAATGTAATGTAAGGTGAAAAATAGCAAG
Source organism: Rhinolophus hipposideros (assembly GCF_964194185.1). Classification (NCBI taxonomy): domain Eukaryota; kingdom Metazoa; phylum Chordata; class Mammalia; order Chiroptera; family Rhinolophidae; genus Rhinolophus; species Rhinolophus hipposideros. The sequence goes on from NC_138051.1 coordinate 73,691,874, forward strand.
TACAAAGCTATGTAAGAAGTATGATAACAGTTCTATAAAAAAAACCAAAACATCAGCCACACAACAACCATCGAACACATACACTTATATACATGTAGAAAAAGAAATACTCTATCATGTTGGAAAGAAATGTTCCATCATATGAACAACAGTTATCTTTGGGTGAAGGAATTAAAGTTATTTTCTCATTTATATACTTCTGAATTTTCCAGACTTTCAGTAATAAATACATATGTACCGCTTTTTAATTAGGAAAAATGTACAATAATTATGAATAAGATATTTTCACACAGATTTAAATAGGTTATTATGGCATGGTGAGAATTTTTTCCATATGACCTTGGGATTTTCTTCCTTTGGTTTATGAGTCGAAGTGCTGACAGTTTTGAACTGGTTTGCAAAGTCATAGGAAGCAGCTTTGAGATTTGAAGTATTTTAAATCCTAAGGATTGACACTGAAGAGTCAATCTTGGGCAAATAGTGTCAATAAGTCCTGATATTGATTGCTAACTTGTTACCAGTTTGGTCAACATCTATGTAATGATAACTTTGTTATTCCTCCCCGATTTATGATTTATTCCGGTGTCGTACCCCATCCTTTGCCAAGCCCATATACATAGTTCAGCATTGCAGTAGTGAGCACTAAGCCCATTGAGGTCGCTTTCTCTCACTCCAACCGCCTTCTAAAGCCTATCACTTGTAACTTTAAATGTTATATTTTATTTATTGTTGTGGATTTTTAAATGAGAGTTCCCTAATTAAGGAGAACCATCTCTCATCATGGTCTCTTTAATTGTAACAGAGTTTTCATATTATATCTCTCGTGAAAATCTGAGTTAATTCAACCTTACATTGTATCTCCTGTGTGCCATTGTACAGGTCTAAGGGTATAACATAGAATCAACTGTGATCCCAGTGGAGACTTTATTGTATATGGGGGAGAGAATGGCATAGTAATTAAAAGAATGAGCTACTTTATGGGTTTGAATGCTTGCTCTTAATATACCAGCTTGTATTTAACCTCTCAGTACCCTCATCTGTAAAGTAGACATAACTGTATTTTCTTCCATCACTCTTATTTCTTTTTATTTCTCCCTTTACCTCACTGAACTTTGCACTTCCAAGACATTATGGTTTTGTTCATATATTCACACTAATGTAAAATCCGGGAGTACAATCACTTTCTCTGGTTCACTCACGTATTTCTAACATCTAGCATAATAGTGCCCCCAAATTCTGTTCCTTCTTCTGGAAGCATTCTTCCTACGTATCTGTACACAGCTCATCTTTATGCTTTATTTAGTTCTCTGCTCAAGTGTCACCTAAATGGAGAGGCTGTGCTGGACAATCTTTTATACAAAATAGCATCCTTCCCTTTTCTGTATTTTATCCTGCTCTATTTTTCTCCATAACACAGCACTACTGATATGCTATTATACATCTATCAGTTTTCTTGCTCATTGTCTTTTCTTCTACGAGAATATCAAATCTATGAGTGCCAGGACTTTGTTTACTCCTTTATCCTCAGTTTCTCACCAGGTACATTATGCTCTCAAAGGTTTGTTGAATGAATAAATGAATAAAACTGTTGACCATAAGGATGAATAGGTAAAGGAATATTACTTACCTTACAGGATTGCTGTGCAAATGAAATGAAAAAATTCAAGTGGTACACTTCCACAGTTACTGATACAAGTAGACACTTAATAAATGTTAGTCATAATGTTGCTCAGAATTTCTGAGTGTTACAAGTTTTCAAGATTAGTATTTTTATTACTATTTTATAGTATAGATGAGAAAATTGAGGCTCAAGATTTGTTCAAGCTTTAGTAAGTTCTGGCTAGTAAGGGCTATCTCTGGGATTCAAACTTTAATCTACCTTGTTCCTTAATTACAGTTCTTTTCACTCTGCTATATTGCTTTCAAAAAATCACAAGAGGCTCATGGGGACGGTGACATTTAACCTGCTTTGAAAAATGAATGGGAGTTTGCTTGGCACACCATTGGGGGAAGGACGTTCTAAGCAGAGGGAACACCATGAACAATGACATGAATTACAGTTGCGTAGGTGCATTTGTGGAAAGGACCATGTCCTGGCTTCCAGCATCAGCAGAATTTTGTAATTGCGGTGGTGTGGACACTCTGGCTGCCAGCCTTGTCAGTGAATTTTATAAGTCTTTAATGAGTTTCTTTCTGGCACACATGCAATAGACTTGAGCTGTCTAAAATGGTAGCCAGTAGCCACCTGTGGCCATTTACAGTTAAATTAATATTAAAGTAAAAGATTAGTTCTTCAGATGCACTAGTTGCATTATAGGTGTTCAGTAGATACAGGTGACCAGTGGCTACCCTACTGGACAGCACAGATGTGGAACATATCTGTCATTGCAGAAAGTTCTACTGGATAGCATTGTTATAGATAGTTAACAAATGACTAGATAGAGCACTCTAGCAAAAACATTTACGTAGACGAGGAGAATAGTGAATAAAAATGTTTCCCAAACTATAAATGCTTTACAAAGCAGAGAGGGGGATGGCCAGTTAGCTCTGTTGGTTAGAGTGTGGTGCTAACACCAAGGTTGCTGGTTCGATCCCCACATGGGGCACTGTGAGCTATGCCCTCCTTAATACAAACAAACAAAAAAAAAAGCAATAAAAATGTTCCTCATTAAAAAAAAACAAAAACAAAGCAGAGTGGGAAGCAGTTATTGGCAATTCTATTCAAATCATGCTTTGAAAGGCCAGTTAGGCTTTTTTTTTTTTTTTTTATAGATGAAAACATCAGTTTATTTAGCTTAGCTAGGGATAGAAAGCCAAAAGCTTAAGGCATCTTGGGAAATCACTTTATGGATATAGATTAAAAATCATGTAATAACTCTCCCCTCCCTCCCCCAATTAGCCCTGCATGCCGAAACAAATGGAGTCAGATACTTGGGATAGCCAATCCCTGACCCAGGCTCTGAACCATCAGACTGATCATTCATTAGGTAAATAATTGACTTTACCTAATATGGATCTATAATCATCTTCATATTTATAGAAGTTTATATCCTGGCTCTTCACACTTTATAAAAACTTCACATAAATCCTCAATATATCCCCATGAGGTTGACTTTATTTCCTCAGGTACAGCAATAAGAGCGCAGACTGACTTGTCCAAAATCATCTAAACAGGAGGTGGCGGAGCCAGTATGCCGTTTCAGATTTTCGGATTCAGAAGTCAAGTGCTCCTCAAATCATCTTTACAATAAGGACACATCTCTTTAACCAGGATAAAAGGGAATGTAAAACTCTTATGACCAAAATAAGAAGAGCTCAGATGAAAGGTAGGAGGAGAGACCTTGGAGAAGTGATTGTTTTGAGATCAGCAGGTCGATCCTCCAAGGCAGTGGAAGTCACCAAAGTCCCCTCCTTGCAGTAGAAAGAGCAGTGTGATGAAAGGAGACTGCTAGTAAATGCTGGTATTAACTTGATTTGCTCTACTGAGGAGGCACTGGCTGAGAGACGATGTTTGGTGCTGGGGGTCGATGAAGTATATTACCTGTGCTTAGACTTTGTTAGTGGAAAGATTTAAGAGAGGTCGACTCAAATATACTTTGAAGAAAGAATACACGGTATTTGGTAAAAGTACCACTATTCTAACAGTCACTCAGCCTGAAAACATTGGTCTTCCCAGTTCTACTCAGGATTAATTATCTCGTCCTCTGGACTGCAATAACATGTTATTTACATCTCTGTTATAATATTCATTAGGGTCAAGTTGCATTGTTTTTATGGACATTGTCTGTCGGCCTTACTAGATTTCGAGCACCTTGAGTATTGATCTGTTTTTGTATTTTCGAGTGCCTTGCACAAAGTTAGGGTGTCCATAAATGTTTGCTGAACTGAAATTAGGCATCTTTGACCATTCCTTCTATCTTATTCTCATACTTAATAAATGAACAGTTTGTGACTGTTTATTTTGAGGCTCCCTTAATCTATTCACTTGTTTCTATGTCCATTTCTACTTCCTCTCCCACCACTCTAGTTAAGGCACTGGGCAACTGTTTTGTGGATAATTGAATAGTTTCTTAATTGTGTTTTGTTTTCTATTTCCTTCCAGTCCTTTATCCCTCAAATCCAGCCTGCACAAGACATCTAGGTTACTCTTCTCTCAATAATTGTTATTATCATTTTATTCTTTTTCAATGGCTTGCCCTGATCCACTGAATTCAGTGCAAGTCCTTAACTTGGTATTCAAAGCTCTTTATATCTAATTGGAACCTACCTTTCTACAGTATAATGAGAGTTTTCAGGAAGTTATTCATAAGAATTGCTTATTGATGTGTTTAGATGGCTGTGAGATGCAGAAAGTATTAAAGACATATAACAGCATAAGAAATGACTTGAAAACAGTACAAAGCAACATAGTACAATCAACTGCTTGATCATATGATTAGTCCACAGATGTTACAGAAGTTCACAGAAGAAGATTATTGAAACCTTGGGTCATCAGACATAGAGCTTCACTGGATAAGCTGGTAGTTGTTTGGGGTCTTGTAACACTTATTCATTTTATTTATTTAGACCAAATCTCTCCTTGTTTTTCTAATACAAATACTGGGGTGCCAAAAAATGTATACACATTTTAAGAGATGTTATCGTTAAATGTGCATACATTTTTTTTTGGCACCCTATATCATTAAGGTTTTAGAGTAATGGGCTCTGTTTTGTCAGTATAAAAATATTTCCTGTGTCAGAAGAAATCAAATACTTATAAGTAGATACTCTTGCTTATGTGTCACTCTTTTAAATGTTATTGGATCCCTTCCCAATACTTGGAATATGTATATACCTGAGCTGTTTCTTCTGATCAGCTTCTACTCTGGATACTTAGTTTAAAGTCATATTGGAATAATTTGAGAAAAAGTAGAATTTGGCAGATATTATAGCATTTAAGTAGCTATCATAAAATTTAAGTTTCATACCGGGTATGGCACTGTTTAAGCTCAACTTATGATAAATAGAGTTTGTCAATTATGTAGTAATATAGGTTCAAAAGTGCTATTTTTATGGGAGATAGACTTTTCTGTATGGTTAACTGCTCAATTTTGTTTGTACTTAATACAAAGAAATTTGTATTTTCCTTTTTTTTGGTTTTTTGGTTACAAGAAATGTAGAGAGTCATACATGATAGTAAAAATATCAGATGCTTTGAAATAATACTTCTAATGTTTCAGGAATTTCCAAAAACAGGATATAAATTGGCTAGCTGTGTCTTTTTAGTGACTGGATTGGTTACTTTTCTCGATGACTGTTCTAAGTAATTAATTTAGCAAGGAAACTAGTTTCCACTAACATGACGTGGCTAACCCCTTAGCTACTCGTAATCAACTCATATCTATTCTCAGTCTGTAAAGAGGGCTGTCTATAAACCTATACTCATTATGTCCTACTTAAACTTTATTTACTTTTGCATACCTAAGAAAAATGAATAAAAATTTTTATACATATGGGTTAATTTCCTCACTCCGATACTCATTCTAATTTCTAAGGGCCTTTGAATTTATAGACTCTCAAAAATCTTTTCACTTCCAATTTGAGTTTAAGTAATTAACTTCTTCCTAATTTGGAACCTGAATTTGAAAACTTGTGTGTTTGATTTGGCATTAGTTTTGGACATATTATTTTTGAATGAGGTCATGTAACTTCAGTTTTAGATGATCACAGAAGTATTTGCTGAGCAGCATCTTTGTAGCTTTGGGGAAACTGGAAAACAACTTTTCTACTAAGATTATGCTTCTCCTTAATAGTCGCTTTAACTACAGTTAGGTACTGGCTGTACCATTCCAGTTTAAACAACTGGACTCTGAACCTGGTTTTGTTCCGATTAAGAAGTTTATTTATATGTTCAGGAATACACAGGCACAACCTGTTAACAGCTGTAAATTTGGTTGATTAAGCTGGGTGTAGACAAATTTACTAGGGGGAACTGTTCCCTAAAAATTCCAACTCACTTACAAAGGAAGGTAGTCTGGCTATTTCTTACCAGTTTCCATCATTTCCTGCCAAGAATAATAAACATTTTCTTCCAAAGGATCGAAACTAAAGGTTGGAAGTGTGCAGTGTTTTATCACTCACACTGGGCTGTCATGAATCTCAACAAACAAACACAGAGATATCTATGTAGATGCCTGGAGAAGCAGTTAGACCCCAGAGACATAATATCTTTCAGTCTTCCAGACCTTTTCCAACTAGGTAAATGTCAATTATGAATAGACATTTATTGTAATGGAAATTATGGGTGTTTGGGTCTACATTTTCACTTTCCAGCAGTTTAGGGCAGCTTGTGATGTTAACGGATAATAATAGGCTAGAGTCAGAAATGGTGTTTTCTTAATTTAGTATTACTGTAGGTGCTATCATAAGTATTATAATAAAAATAGGTTTATTAATTTGAATTTATAGCATTCATCATTTCCCTATTGTGGTTTGTTTGTTGGGCAAACTAGGGTCCAGGGCCAGTGCACAGCATGTTTTATGGTGCCCACTAGCCAAGCATGATTTTACTATTTCAAAGGGTTGTAACAAACAAACAAACAAGGAAGAACATGTGATAAAGACTATGTATACTATTAGCCTTCAAAGACTAAAGTGTTTATTATCTGGCCCTTTAAGGAAAGATTTGCAAACCCCTGGTTTATATTAGCAATAGTTATAATGATGATCCATTACAAGGATTCAAAGAGTGCCATCTGAATCAACACAGCACGATGAAAATGTGTTTTAAATAGTTTTGGGCTTGGGGTATGTTATTTATTTCTGAATTGCATGTGAGATATAAAATAGAGATCATACCTTATCCTTATAGGATTTTGAGGGGTGTTAAGTCATGGCTGTTTGCAGTGCTTTGTACAAAGAGTGCCTTAGCTGTTGCCGTTGTTATAATAATATGTGGATGCCTGACAGTTGTTTCTACTTCATTTTATGAGTCTCTCTTCTGCTTTATATCTATCCTGTTTGCATAACATTTAATTTTTTAATGAACTGAGAAAAATACTTCCCAGAGTGATTGTTTGCAGCTTTTATGTATGCATTTGGTATTAAAGAGGGAACATAAGGAAGATTACTTGCAAGTGGGAGAAAGCAAGGCAGGGATTGGATTACAGGTTAGTCAACAGGATTATGTGCTCTTTTGGGGGTGGTTGCTCTTTTGAGGGCTTTTAAAAGAGGCATTTTAAAGGTGTGTTAACCTAGATGCACAGAAAGAATGGACAGGGCTTGCTTAAAGCAAAAATAAACTTTTTATTAAAGAAGTAATGTGCCTGAGGCATGACTACCTACTATGACCTGCCCCGTTAGGAATTTATGATAAGGTCACCCAGTGAGGTTACTTTCCATAGAACCCCTTTTTCGTTCACACTACTTTAAAATCTTTTTTATTTTAGTTGAAATGCAAATTTAAGTGTGGCAGTTGAGCCCCAAATTCAGTGGCATAAAACAATCAGTTATTATGCTCACAGATTCTGTGGCTCAGGAATTTTGACAGGGCATAGCAAGGATAGCTTCTTTCTGTTCCATAAAGTATGAAGCTGAAATCATCTGAAGACTTGTTCATTCATATGTTTGGCAGTTGTTGCTGGCTGTTGGCTAGGAAAGCTCTAGTTTCTTTCCACATGTGTCTCTCCTTGTGATCTCTCCAACTGGAATAGTTTGATCTTCCTTAAGTGGGGTATCTAGATTCCCCAGAGAATGCATTCCAAAAAGAGAGAGCCAGGCAAAAGCTGTACCCTTTCTATGACATAGCCTTGGAAACCACAGAATAACATTTCTGTACTTCTCTGTTGATCAGAACAGTCACAAGTCCATCTAAATTCAGGGGGAAAAATGGACTCCACCTTTTGATAGGGAGTAGTAAGGTTCTGGAAGAGCATATGGGACCAGAAATATGCCTAGGACATTTTTGGAAATAAAATTTACCACAATTATATCACTTAATTTAATTAATAATCATACATATAGCACTTAATCTATATGCCAGGTACTATCCGAAGTACTTTCCAAATATTAATTCATTTAATCCTTAACAATCTTATTTAATAGATGAAGAAACTGAATCAGAATATTGAATTAACTGGAATACAACTTTCTCTGACCTTGAAGGTTAATAAAGAACTTACTGTGATTTTTTTTTAATTTGCATAGAATTATTTATTTAAACATTGGAAATATTGGAAATGTGTCTTTCTATTTCTTGTATTAGTTGGATTTAAGAGAGGCATAGTTTTTAATAAGAAATTTCTTAAATGAGTGCAATGGTCAGACCTCCAAGATTCTATCCTTACATATTCTTAGAGCTGGGGTATGGTAAAATAAGTGCGTCTGTTCATGAAGCAGTGCCCAAATGAATCCATATGTTATGAATAATATTCTGTTTGACAACAATAATATTCTTGGACTAACTTACCAAATTTGATTGGTAAGTTGATTCTGTGTCTTTTTATGAAAATAAATACAATATCTTGGCCTTGATGTGATAATCTTACCTGATGGCTCTCTTTTTTTCATTGGTATTGAAATGTCAACCTTTATTGGTAAGGTCGTGATCTTTTAATCTCTACCGTCTTGAAGATGTTTTAGCGGGTAGAGAAACTGCTTCCCCTTCCTCCCCCTTTTCACCCTGGTACATTTGTGACACAGTTACACTATACCTTCCAGTGTCTACTACATATATAAATATATAACAAGTATAAAGTACACAGACAAGAAAAGGTTAGATTTTCAAAACTCCTTGTTAGATTTTCAAAACTCAAATGGAGTATCTAACATTCTTTTTGAATATTTAAATGTTTGTCTTTATAATTGGAAAATTTGGGATATTCTTTAAAAACAGATATTCGATTAGGAATATATGTAGAAGTTTGTATGATCAAAACTTGGCAAGTATGAGACTGACTTATTTTATATTTTTAAATTTAGAGATCTAAGAGGGAGCCCTATACTACTCTGAATGTGAATGAACTGATTATATTGACTGCAATACATAATTTAGAAGCAGGCATTATTATTACTATTTTTCTACTTAGATATAATGTAAGAATGAATGAAAAAAAGAAGGAGCTTTATGGATTTGGTATTATTCTGTCATGCTTGCTCTTGGTGGAGAGGTGGTATGGTGGAGTGGTGAAGAGCAGGGGCTTTACGGTTATACTGACTGGGTTTTTATTCCAGCTCTCCTGCCCTCTGTGTAAGCTTGGTCTCGTTATAATCTCTCTCTGACTCAGTTTCCTTGTCTGTAAAATGGCTGAGTTCTGTCATTGGTAAAAATAACACCTACCTCATAATGTTGTGAAAATTAAATGATTTAATGTAAGGTAAAGTGCTTAGGACCATGCTAAGTACATTATAAGCTCATAAATGTGAGCTTTTATTCATTAATCCATTCTTTCACTCATCCATTAAAGAAACATATATTGAACATCTGTGATGGGAATACAGAGATAAAGCTCTGCTCTGGAGGTATGAGTAGTATAGTGGGGAAGAGATATATGAATGTATTAGTCATTACAACATAGAATAGGGGGGAGTGATATGTCATAAAGCAGGTACACAGAAATGCTGTGTAAGGAAGAGGATGGAGGCGTTATGATAGCCTTAAACCATTATTTCACTTTTCTATGACACTTTTCTAGTTATTCATCTAAAAATGCAATATCTTCTTTTAAAATTCTTCAGCAGGACATAATCTCTCCTTTCTTTGCATCCCTGAATCTTTTTTATCTTACGGTATTTGTCATTTTTTATCTTGTTATATCATTCTTTGATCATATCTTCTTTACTTGAAGACTTAAACATTTTTATATCATTGACAGCCACGCAACACACCTCTGTTCAAATATCTGTTACAAACATTTACTGAGTAGCTCAAATAGTAAAACTGATGAAATGCTTAGATGTTAGTCTCTGCTTCCATCTTTTTGAAGGCTTTTTGAAGGCCAAGATATGTAGAAAAATAGGAAGTTTGAGGGTGAAATAAATAAGATACATGTATAGCTCACCATCTGAATAATTGGGTTAATTATCTGGATTCTCTCGGTGGCTAAAGAGCACCAGTTTATAGCATTTTCCAGTTTCCATGATATGGATACTCCCACGATGGCCAAAGTCATGCTACCAACATGACGTCACTGAATGTGGAGTTGGGAAGAGCTGCACAGTAGGATACCATCATGTAGTAGTATTCCCACCACCTAGATACAGTACATGTATCTTGGAGAAGAGAGAATAATAAAATGTAGTAACATAATGAACAAATAATGAATTTTGAATATTTATTATCTCTGTTCTAATAAATTCTATTACAAAATTCAGTTTTTAATGATGTCTATATTTAACAACAGGCTTAGAAAATTCCTGAAAATTTAACAATCAGCACTCATGTAGACTCTACCACATCTCGTTACCCAGGTAACTCTGCTGATTGTATGACTTTAGCTAGTAATTTCACTGCCAGCATCTATGCTAAGGAAATTCTTTGTGATTCAGAAAAAACAGCAAGATGTTCATCGGGGCATTATTAACATAACAAAAAGAAAAATCTGTGTTTTTTAAAGTGAATTGTGGCTAAATTCATTAGATTGTTAATTCATTAGAAATAAATGTGACTTCTTTGATGACTCTATAACAATGTGGGAAAATGCCATACTGTTAAGTGAAAACTAAAGTATGCAAAAATCTAATTTATATAAAATGATCAAATTAAAAAAATATGCTAATTAGAAGGAAACGTTAGTATTTGGTGATGGTGAGGGCATGCATGACTGTGTTCTTTTCTTTATCCTTTTCTTCATTTCCAAGTTTCCAATAATGAGCATATTTTATGTTGAAAATGTAATATTTTGTCATAAAATCAAATTATACTTAATAACTAATTATTTGTTGAATTAAAGGGTATTATCAAAATAGATCTTATCTGTTTTAGAAATTAAATGTTTTCTTCTAACAACCGATAGAAAATACAAATTGAATTTCCTTTTTATAAGTCAATACTGGATTCATTTCCCCCCTACATAGTACAGGTTATCATAGATTTCTATGGAAGATTTTGAATTTCTATAAAGCATCCGACAATAAAACCACTTTTAAACACTAGAATTACCTATTTAAAAAACTGCTTGGTAGTTAAGTAGCTAGCTATCACTTTAAGAAAATTGAAGATAGATTGTTCCAAAATTGAGAGTGAGTCCTGTGTTTCCCACATTCCTGTCTAATCTATGAGTTGTTAAAATGTTATTTGACCATTTTATAGCTCTTCTTACTTTTGTGAAGAAATTTCTCAGACCTTTTCAAATTAACTTCAAATACAAGCAGATAATCTAATTTCACACACTTCCAAGAAAGAGTTTTAACTATTTTCCCAGTCTCTTTTTAGTCAATAACTGGCTAACATTAGTCGACAGTTTAGAAAAGCTAAGCTTCTGTGTAATTTTTTCCTCTAAAGATTAAGATGTGATAAAACAAATTACCTGTGGCGTACCTTGTAGAAGGAAAATGCTTTTTTTGGGTGACTTTTAAAAGGTACTAATTTAAATGTCAAAGTAAATTCTATTAAGGTTTTATCTTTATTTCAAGGTTGTAATGTCCCTTACCACTTTACTTGGTTTGGATGGGTTTCAACAAGGATTTAATTTAAAAATAATGCTCTATATTTTTATGGGGGAGAAATTGAAGCATCTCATGATTTCTTGAACTCAGCAATTGCTCCCTTCTAGTACTTTTTATTATTTCTGTGTTTATCTCATGTATTATTATTAACCTTTTGAATTATTCAGCTTTTTATTGGTCTCAATTGTCTCTCTAAAATACCATAAACTCCTTGAGTTGGAGACTTGTGTGTGCCATGGGGTATAATGGGTAGTGAACTTGAAGTAAGCCTGTGTCCAGAGTCTGACTTTCACTTACCAGCTATGGGCCTTGGGTAATTATTCTTCGGGCCTTAGGCCTTTTATTTCTGAAATGAATATAATAATCTGTAGCTTGTGGGGTTACTGAGATAATTTGAGATAAAATATGTAATGTTCCTGGCATATAGTAAGCATTCAATAAATAATTAGTTATTATGTATTTAGTAATAATTGAATGAATGACTATATATTAGTATGCTTGGGCTGCTATAATAAAAATACCATAGAATGGGTATTTAAACAACAGAAATTTATTTTCTCACAGTTCTGAAGTCTTGGAAGTCCAAGATCAAGATTCTGGCCAATTCAGTTCCTCTTCCTGGCTTTCACAAGGCCACCTTCTCACTGTGTCCTCATAACAATGAGGGAAGAGAGAGAGGGAGGGAGGGAAAGAGGGAGGGAGAGAGAGCGCAAGTTTTTTAGTGTTCCTTCTTGTATGGGCACTAATTCCATCATGAGGGCCCCACCCTCATAACCTAATCTAAACCTAATTACTTCTCAAAGGTCCCATCTTCAAATATCATCTCATTGGGGGTCAGGACTTCAACATATAGATTTTGGAGAGATATGATTAAGTCCATAGCAGACTGCTTCAGGGAAATTTTGATGACTGAAACAGCCATTAAACATAAACAAAAGATTTAATCATAGTCAAAACAGTTTAGAGACATTGACCACCGGATTATAAAGAAGCCTTGCAAAGAAACTGAAAAGGATCTAATAAAGGGATGGGAACAAAATCTATAAAATATTGATTCAGTGGAGAAAAGAGTGTCAGAAAGTTGGCATTGTTGACAGTGGCAAATTCTATAGAGAATTCAAGTGGGAAGAAGGTTGAGAATTGATCATCTTTGAATTTGGGTATATTTATTTACCAGTGTCTATGGGTATTCTTATGATCATTGTTGACAAAGGTTTAGGAATGAGTATGAGACATGTTGGAAGGAAAACAGTTTAGGAGGTAATTGTATCAGGTATAATACATTGAGTTGACTGCATATAACAAAAAAAGAGATGTTTATCTTATTGCTTCCTCATTCCTATCATGTAGCCTCATGGTCCAAGATGGGCTGCTGGAGTTTCAACCATCAAGTCAGTGTTATAATTGGCAAGAAGGAGAGAAGAACAAGAAGAGGGTGTGCTTTCCCTCTAAAGGCACTTCCAAGAAGTTGCACATAGCACTTCCTCTTTGGCTAAAATTTAGTCACATGGTCACAAGTAATTCCAAGAGTGACAACCAGGAAATATTGTCGTTTGGTTGGGCTCAATGTACCCAGCTGAGAATTGAGGTTGTTATTACTAGGAAGAAGAGGAAAATGAGCAATGGGGGACAGTAGGCTATCTATGCTTCAGTAATCATTTTTATTTTCAAGTATTGCAATATTTATTAGGCAATTGATAATGCGCTGGCTTTTTTTCCATTCTAAAAAACACATTGAAAATTTGAGTTGCTTGAGATCACTCATGGAATATATTTTAGTTACTAGTGCAGATCTAAAGAAGGTGATAAACGTGGCCCCTACACCAGTTTTTTCTTTTCTTTTTTAATGTTTGAACTTTCAGTGTCTTTTTAAAAATAATTTAAAATTATTTTTAAAAATTACACTACAAATGCAGTTTTATTAATAAAAAAATCAAAACATAGAGGACGACAAAGTAGAAAAGGAAAACTATCTATGATTGCAATATCCACCTTTAACATTTTTTGGTGTAGGCCCGTTCAGACGTTTTCTGGTATGTGCATATGTTAAAATTCATTGTTTTCGTGTAATGGGTGCAGAGTTTCAGTTTGGGAAGATGAAAACATTTGGAGATGGATGGGGTGATGGTTGTACAACAGTGTGACTGTATTTAATGCTAATGAACTATACACTGGAAATGATTAATTTTATTTTATGTATATTTACCACAATATAAAAAAAAAACATTTATTGTTTAAAAATGAGATCATACTCAGCATCTTATTTTATAACCTGCTTTTTATACTCAACAATGAAAAGAGAACACCTTTCCACATAAATAAATATATTTTTGCACTGTGATTTTTGTGGCCAAATATTTATTTTATCCTTTGGATGTACCACCTTTTATTGAGGGCAGTGTTAAAGCAAATAAAAAGCAGTGTTAGCCCTTTCCTTTTTAAGTGGATTCACAGAGACCTTTGTGATGCATGGCAGAGGACTGGGGAAATAACCAGATGGTGGAAACTGAAAACCCCCCTGGGTCCTTAAACTGTGTCTGCCTTGTTCAAATGACTCTCTAAGTAAACTGCTTTACTGTTCTGTCAACATGGCAGCTTTGCGTTTTTTTTTTTCCCCCAAGTATAATTTTTTTTTATTATTTGTCTAAAAGGATGTTTATTCCAGACTGGTGGTTCTCTTGGATTTTTTCCCTACTACGTTAATGTCATATTAGAGGATCAGGGCAAAAGAGAAGCATAGATGGAGAACATCACACCCTGAGAAATGGTTCCTTCACACAAGGATCAGATGCCAATGATGGCAGGCATGTCTGAAATTTCAGCATTGGTAAGCCACTCTTAGGAAGGTTTCCTCCTGACTTGAGGTCTGGCTCTCCCCTGAGATGCTGTTTTCCCTATAGCCTTTCTGAGAGGATGCTCCTTGTTTTCCCATACTTTCACTGTCTCAGTCTTTGTCTTCTTAAGTACCCCCTACCATTTCTTCCCCTCCTGTAAAATACTCTGCTTCTTTGAGTATACTTTTGCTACTTAGCTACACTGTTATTTCTTTTTTGTGCTATCCTTGGCCCCCAACCCCCCCACCCCCCCCTTTATTCTCTGTCTTCTTATACATTTGTCCTCCCTTATCCATGGGGGATACATTCCAAGACCCCCACTGGATGCCTGAAAATGTAGATGGTACTGATCCCTGTACATACTATGTTTTTTTCCTATATGTACATATCTCCTATGATAAAGTTTAATTTATAAGTTAGGCACATGAGAGATTAACAAAAATAACTAATCATAAAATAGAACAATTATAACAATTTACTGTAATAAACATTGTGTGAATGTGGTGTCTCAAAATATCTTACTGTACTGTACTCACCCGTCTTCTTGTGATGACGTGCGATGATACAGTGTCTGCGAGATGAGATGAGATGAGGTAAAGACGGGGGCACTGGCGTAGTGGTAGGCTACCATCAGTGTGACTTGGACACATGCACTGTGATACCACGACAGTCCATCTGCTAATCGAGGTGGCTATTAAACGACTAAGGGGTGGGCAGCATATACAGTGTGGATACACTGAACCAGGGATGGTTTATGTCCCGGGCGGAATGGAGCAGGACATCTGAGATTTCATCACGCTACTCAGAATGGCACACGATTGAAAACTTATGAAATATTTATGTCTGGAGTTTCCATTTAATATTTTTTGACTATGATTGACTGGGGCGGGTACTAAAACCACAGAAAGCGAGAGTACAGATAAAGGGGGCTACTGTACTTGTACCGCCATTTCTTCCATTATTCTTCTTCCAATACCTTCCAATACCCTTGTCTATTTATTTATTTATTTTTAATAATCACATCTTTGAAACCCTTTTCTCCCATGCCATTTTCTACCCTCTTTTCACCTCTCTTCTGAAATTCAGATGTTTTCCTCTCTGGCCATAATTTCTTCTGCTTTCCAGTTTAAGAAGATGATTTCCAGACACCAAATCGTCAGCCTTATGGGGACTTGCATTTATATGGGACAAGTTCATCGCTATCCTTTCTCTCTAGTTTAGAGTCCATGTACCTAACTCTAGCTTCTCTCCTTACTTGCTAAGCTCTTCCATCCCATTATCAGTCATATCTGCCTGGTAAATTCCCAACTGGGTGAGTTTGAGCTTTTTCTGCAATTTCTCCTGAGCTGCTGAGTTCAGCTGGAGAAAAATACAGAGTGAGGCAGATTAACATCACTGTAAATACGTGGGCGCCCTCCTCATCTGCCCTTTCGGGGTTGCCCGGCAATCTTATTTCATTCCCTAAATAACTGTCTCCTCCATTCTGCATGACTGTGCTCCAGCTGGGGTTTCTTCCAGTCTCGGCTCTGTCCACTGCCTCACACACATCTTCCGCCAGCACCTCATGTAACGCACTTCTCCGTCAACACTCTCAGACTCATT
The DNA here is from genome assembly GCF_964194185.1 of Rhinolophus hipposideros. Classification (NCBI taxonomy): domain Eukaryota; kingdom Metazoa; phylum Chordata; class Mammalia; order Chiroptera; family Rhinolophidae; genus Rhinolophus; species Rhinolophus hipposideros. The sequence continues at coordinate 73,707,953 of NC_138051.1, forward strand.
ACCCTGCTTAATTTCCTCTCTTACATTATCACAATGTGAAATTATCTGATTTGTTTACTTATGTATTTTATGTGTTCTCCTACAAAAGTTAAAGATCATGTGAACAGGAAACTTATTTCTTTTTGTACTACTGTAATCCCAAGTGCCTAGACTAGTACCCAGTACCTAGTGGGCACTCAAAAAATTTTGTTCAGTAAATGAATCATTTCAGTTATATTCTACTCATCTCAACCATCTTACTCATTAATTCTGTCTTGATACTCAGCAAATGACTAGTTTCGGGTCAATAGGAAAGACACAAATCCTCAGATAGAAGAATCCTTCCTCACCTGCCATCAAAATATAAATCTTCTCATGTGGTTGTTTTTCCTCCGTCCCTTCTGTGATGAAGACAGGTTTTCCTTCATTTCTTACAGCGTGGGTCCCATCCTACTCCACCTTAGAGGGATCTTGATTTTCCTCTAATACTGTGTCTCTCCTCAGTCCTGCATGTAGTCTAGTGAGCACGAAGACTAGGCTCTGCAATCAGACGTGCATGGATGCAAATTGGAGGTCTGTCATTATGAAATCTTGCACAAGTTACATGATATCTCTCAGCCTCAGTTTCCTTGTGTGTTAGTTGGGGATCATACTGACGTCATAGGGTTGTTGTAAAGATGAAAAGAGATAATATCTTTAAAGTGCTAAGCTCTGTGGCTAGTACAAAGAGAGCACTCGGGAAGAAAGGTCCTTGTATTGTTATTACCTCCCTTTCTACTGGCTCCTAAGCTTATTAAGGTTGTCTTCAAATATTGTCCTACTTCAATTACATAGTAAGCGCTCACTCTCTCTCTTCCCCAGCACACCTATTCTCCACTTTTTACTTCTAACTCATGTTGGGACCCACTTCTGTCCGGCTTCCCAAACATGTCACGTTTTATTCCCAATCCTGATCTCATTCTTTGCATGCCCCTCCCTGTCCAAGATTGTTCTTCCTCCAGGGTGACTTCATCTCCCAGTGGCTCAAGTCAGAACCCTGGAAGATACCTTTGTCTCCTTCTTCTCTTCTTCCCTCCCTACATTTCAATGACCAAGCAGAATTCTGATAATTTTGCCTCCTAAGTGTTTTCTTAAATTTTCCCACATCTCTTTTACTTTGGAGGCCACCGTTCCACCAAGGAGCTATCATTTCTCACAGAATTGTGACAGTAGCCTTCGACCATTCACTCCTATACCACACTATTCCATATTCCATGCGTTAGATAGGGTGATCTTTCAAAAAATGCAAAGATGATAATGTTATTCCCCTTTCTAAACATTCCAGTGAGTTCTTCCTGTCTCTAAGACAGAGCCCTTCTTGATCAGGCCCTACTTACATCTTCAGCTTTACCTTATACCACTCTTCCCCTTGCTCATGCCCTAGACTTACTGAGGTTCATTAATTTGCATTTTGTTCAACTGACTCTTAACTCTGAGCCATCGCACACACTGTTCCTCTGTCTCTTTTGTCATCTCTCTGTCTAATTCCTGCTTAGCCTTCTGGTCTCAACCTAAACTTCACTTCCTCAAATAGGCCTTCCTACAGGGTTGGTGTCCCATGGTCTCTTCCACATCACCCTGTCATTATAGTGCTTGTTACGCGTTATATATTTCCTTGTCTCCTCTCAAAATCCCTGAAGGCAGGAGCCATGTCCTTTTTGTTCGTGGGTGTATTCCATAGTACATTGCCTGGCCTATGCTAGGCAGGAAAATTTTGTTAAATGCTCATAACTAATTCAGTGAGGAGAAAAACCATCCTACATCCCAACATTTGTTAGGGTTTAGAGCTACATATGGTATTCCTGTATTGAGCTTTAAATATTTCTTTCAATATAAATAAATGTGAACAATAATAAGACCACTTCAACACATGTGCTTATTTTTCTATCCTCACACGTTCCCTTATTTTAAAATCTTTTAAAGTTTGTTTTTATTTTGTACTACAAACACCATTTTTCCCCCCAGGTGGATGCTTCTGAGTGTAAAATGCTACTTCACATCAGCACTTCTCCTTTCATTCGGTCTTCCAGTTACATTTGGAAGGCATTTCCATGGATAATTTTGTGAAGTTTGTCAACTCGAAGTTGAGTTTGGATTATGCAGCCTTCAATTTGGTGCATCCTAAAAGATAATGTACCCCACTGAGCTATCTTGTTCTCTAGTACGTTAAGTAGAAAGCACGAGGAAGGCAGAAGGCTGTGGCTTAGCCTTCCGGAGCCTTCATAGCCAGTCCCACAGGCTGCTGCACACATGGAGACTGCTCAGAGGGAATCTGTTAATGATCCTTTCCTTCCCAGTCTTCACTGGGCTGAAGTAGGCAATGCAGTTGAATCATCCCTGGCAGTGAAAAATGAATGCTCTGGAAAGACCTGAGTGAACATACCCTGCTCACTAAGAAGCATTTTCTTCAAGTTTACTTAGGAAAGTTTTCTTATGGAAGGTAGTTGGTACCTAATGTGTCGGATTGTGTTATTCCTAAGTAAGAAAGATGTCTTTTTTTTTTAAATATGAGATAAAAACGAATTACTACTATACATTAGTTTTCCTTGCTTTACTAATATGACCACGGACTGTTTGATAATGTAGTTTGGGGGAGGTTTTCTTCATTTTGTAGTGCGTCTTGGATCAAAAATATAATTAGAAAGATTTTACAGGGAAATATTCCTAATCTTGCAGTTACTGGGCCTTTCATACCGCTGGAAGATAGGATTTGTCAGAACTCTGTTTTTCTGACCCAGCACAGATTAGATTTTTGTTTTTAAATCAGTAAGGATTATTTGCCTTCATGTTAAGTCTATATCAAGAATGTTAGGAAGATAGTTTATTTATAAAAGCCTATTTGATACAAAATTATCATCAACTAGTGTTAAATAATGGTTGTCCTTTGTGCAGTTTCAGGCAGACCCAGATACCACTCTTAGCAAAAAGGTAAATCTCTTCTTTTAAAGTGCCCCAGAGGAAGGCTATGCTGGACCTTTATGAAAAAGTCCTTTAGGGTGAGAGAATAAGCCATTCCATCCCCCCCCACCACCCCGCCAAATTCTTCTCCAGCAGTTGTCTATACCTAGAGAATCTGCAGGGCTCCTCTGAAGAGTTAGGGATTCCTAGTGTTGCATATTAGGCAAATTTACCACCATCCACCTTGGATTTCAAGCAAAAGCAATGAGAGGATATGACTGAAAGGAATTAACTTTGGGTCTCCCAAGTTAAATATATTTTAAATTCATGTTGGGGATAGGTCTGCTTCCTGGTTGCAATGTGATCTCTGATTCTTTTGGACTCTGATAATTTAATTTACTCAGTTCTTTTCCTGTATATAAGTTAAACTGTGGAGAGTTTATATTCATGAATTTTTATCATTTTATCTCTTATTTCCGGATTCTGGATCCCCTCCCCCCCCTTTTTCTTTATCTTTTAAACAATAACGTAAGGTGTTTGTCTGTTAGGGAGGTTGGCACAATGTCAGTTTTAAAGTATTCAAAAATGAGCTGTTTTTGTTTTATGTACATGCTCTGATGCTCTGAAAACATCAGCTAACACAAGAAAAATTAATTTAGGTCTTTAAAAAGTGAAGAGTTATTTTCTCACAAGTTAACAGATTCTGAGTTATATTCTTGGGTGGGATACGAAAATAAGAAATTATAATATTAATCTCCCCTTTTTGAGTATTTATATACAAGGAAGACTTACCTCCTTACTGTTTTACAACTCACTCCAACACTCCAGGAGGTGTATTACCGCTGCCATTTATAAAGTTGACTCTATTTATATGGGAAAATATATATCCAGAGTTAGACAGGGAACAGCAATCAGAACAGCTTCCCCATTTCACCCCTTCCTTTTGCTTGATTGTGGTAGGAAGGGTTTGGGCAGCAGAAGCTGTCACTGCTATTCTGGACCCTGAGAGGGCCATGCCTTCCTCTGTTCGTGCAGAAAGGACTGCATCCTAGTCAGAGGCCCCAGGGCATGGTGGAAGAAACACAGAGATTTGAAGCAAGATGGACTTGGGCTGAAATCCTTATTCTGCAATTTCCTTGGTATTTAGTCTTAAGCAAACCGCCTTTTCTGATGCTTAGAGAGATTAACGAGTTTGAAATCGAGAGTGAGAAAAAGTATGACATTTTCTGTTTATTTAACTGAAGCTGTGCCTCTGTTTTAGAGCATAAAAGGGTAGGCACAATCTTCAAAGGTCTCTTACTATTATTGACCTTCATACCAATTTATTAATGACATTAAGATTAATGACACTAAGATTTATAAGAAAACATAATACTACACCCAAGTAGGTATCCTTGTAACACAAACAAAGAAAATTAGTTCTTTTAGAATTAGTTAAAGCTAGAAGAAGTCAAAAGTAATTTACCACTCTTTCTTAGAAGATGATAATGATTAAAGATGGGTTATATGGTAGATTTTAAACCCTAAGAGTTAAGATTATGGTCAATGGAACAAACAGATTATGTCAAGATATGGAATAAGATTGTTTATGTACTCAGTTATTCTCTCATTTTTTATTCTGTGCAATTTGATGTCCCATTATAAATTTCTAAATGCTGCTCTGTTATCATATAGTATGTTACAGTATCTGGCATTTGAAATGTGTGGGTACTGTGAATCAAACTTCCAGGGATAAAAAAGAAACGGTTGCTATCATTATATGTACAATAGTTAAAAAATATAAATTGTATGCATTACAGACATAAGAGACTTTAGAGAGAAGATTCAATTGAAACCATTGTACCCAGCATCCTAATGCCTTAAGTGCAAATACTGGCATAGATCCAGAAATTAAGGTCAATTAACTACAATTGTTTCATCTTGCAAAATCCTTTTTCCACCAAGAAATCTTGGCAGCCATATTGATGACTTCTCATGAGAGAGGCAGATGGGACTATAAAGAGGCCTGAAATCTACTTTTTAAACTAAGTTTCTAATTCCCTATTTTTTATTTTATTTTATTTTTTTTGTCAAGAGGAGCCAGGCCTAGAAATCAAGCATCCTGGTTTTTCCTCTTGTTTTCCATTCATGAGTCTAGTTACTCTTAGCTGTCTTTCACCTGCTCAGATGTTATAATTTGTAGTGATGGCATAAGTGGATGTAAAAGAAGTGAAAATTGGATATGATCTCGATGGCAGTTTATGGGCTTAGTTTCAAAGCCCATTTTTACCTGGAAAATAAATAAGAAGGGTTAACAGGCATGTTTCCAGTGAACCAGTGGTTTATCTGTTCCTTCTGTTCCACCTTCAGTTAACACCGGAACCTCTAAAACTTCTGCCTGTGTCAGAATTCATTTTTTTTTTTCCTGAAGAGATCAAAGCTTTTATGGGCATTATTTATTGTAGCCTCACAATATTCTAGGGAGCTAAGTAGAGGTTCTGTGGCTCCATCTTTATTTTTAAAGCCAAGTGAAAAACAAATAAATCTCTTCCCTAAGGTTACAAAATGAGGCCTTGGTAGAGGCAGAAATAGACCCCTTAGTCAGAAACATCACCTAATTCTGGCCCTTACGTCTAAGATGCAGTAGATTGTTTGGCTTTTCTCTAAACAGGCCTTTGACACTTAGAGTGTGTGGAAAGTATGTGCTTCCGTCAAAGAGTTTTGCTTGTTTAGTAATTCTTTGCCTGTTAAAGTAATGACTAGAGCACTGAAGAAAATAGAAAAAACATCCAAGCCTTATTTCAGCCTCTGCATTTAGTACATGTGAGCTTTGGATAGAGAGTGTTTTTATTTCCTGGGATTACTTTTCTGTCTTTATACTTAGAATTTTTCTTCATGGAACTGCTGATATTGATAAATTTGGGGAAAATTATTATTATTTCATTAAAACTTTATATGTAAAAATTAGACTTTTGAAATAATGTATATTCCAATTGAAAGAGGATTTGGGGAGATAACTGCAAAATTCTACGTTTTAAAATGTAGGTTTAGTGCCTTTTATCCCTTTTACCTAAAAGTCATTGCAAAAAATGGATTCTATTTTAAAATTGCCTCAATTCAGCAATTTATATTGCTATATATTAAAGTTTTTAATAAACTAAATTGTTTGCTTTATAATGCATATTCTGTGAAAATAATTTTCAACTATATTTTCATTTGACTATCACTCAATTGTTGATTTATCATTTTAATTGTTTTACTGCTTTTCTTTTTTTTTTTTTTTTGGTGAATCCATAATGATACTTCTTTAGAATTTTTAATACAAGACAGGAATTGTTTTTCTTCTTTCCTTTTCTTTAAGGGCTGCTTCTCAAATTAACCTGCATGCCTAAACTTGTGTTATATTTCAGAAGCAACAGCAGAATCTTTTCCATACAATCATTGTGTAAAGCCAGGTTGGCTCCACCGTCCTCCTGCTCTCAACATTGCAATTTTTGTAAACTCTTCCATGTGCCTCTAGCATCTCCGATTTGTGAACGAATCTCACTATATTTATCCCTATTGTGTATGTCTGCGTGTTTGTTTTGCAGTGTAATAATAACACTTGACGGTTATAAATTTTTCCATATGCTCCAGCTTGTAGAGATAAACAGTATGCGTGCTGTACATTTTCCTCAGCTTTGAAGACTTACATTGGAAATAAACAATCCCACAGGACATTGTGGTCGGTTTTGGAGAGGCATGCACACAAGCATATTCTCCAGGAAAGGGAAGGTAGTTGAAATTTCACCCTGTTAATATTAACTGGTTAATTGAACTTTTTCAAGGGATTGAGAACAACTTAACTGCCTTCAGTTTTTCAAAGATTTACCAGGGCAATACAGACTTGTTTTTGAAAGTCTTTAAAAGTGCGACTTAATACCGTAAATGACCATTTTGTGGAATAAATTCTTTCATTCTCTCAGTGGTTTACTTTGGCTAGAGGGATTTGTGAAATAGCTTTGGATTTCTTTGTAATTTCTCCTTTTACATTATGCAAATTAAAAAGTTGATATTGACATGTGATTATGGCATCTCAAGCATTTATGTTGTGGTGGTTGTCTGTAGACTCTGTATCATTCATTTATAAGCAGCTATTTTTTTTTAGTTTCGGTTCCTTTAGGAAATCAAGTCTTTTTGACCAGTTTTATTTGTAAAAATTGATGCAGATATCTTTATTTTTAGCTTGATGTCCTTTTTTACCCAAATATTTATGGCCTGCATTTCTCTCCCCTAAGATGCAAAGCTGCTTTTATTAGTTGATTTCCTAAACGCTTTGGCGCTTAGATGGTTCATAAGTTTTCTGTTGGGAACTACAAACTAGTCTGCATAAAAATTACATATTAAAGTATCTGAGGTTTTTTGTTGTTGTTGTCTCTTTAACACACAAAATTTATTACACGTCTCCAAAGATTTCTAAAGAAAACTCCAAAGTGATATGTAAATCGAGTGGTAGTAGCAATATGTGGGATGTAGTGTACAGCTAGTGTGTGGTGGAGCCAGCCCACACCAACTCCTGAGAACCAGCTATTAAATTTTTAGAAATTTTGTGAGCTGGTTATCATTAAAAATTCAACTGTATAAACTTACAATTAAAGAAATAAAAACAAATACTCAAAACTCATCACTTCATAGTTACCTTTTTACTACATTTTACCATTATCTATGCTCTTGAAGTTATTTGTGTTTATTGTGTCTGTAGTAGAAATGCTGTATAATGGTGTATACTGCTGCACATCTCTTCCAGCTCTGTGCTCACTGACATCACGTTGGTAACTTGATGTCAGCCCTAGTACAAGTATTAACACCATGGAAATTGGCAAACGCAGCAAATCAGGACTGGACTTACTGTTTTGTTAATTGTCTAGACTTAAGAAAGTGATGGAGAAAATGTTAATGCATATTGAACTTAAAAGTGTGTCATGTCTATAGCCATGATATCGTGAATAGTACACACACACACACGCGTGCGTGAACTTGAGAACATATTCTTCCAGTATTTGAAACTATTACCGATTCATCAAGAAGTGGTTCACATCATGGACAAATGAATGAGTGAAGTTCTGACATATAGCTGTGTTCACTTTTTTTTAACTTGAACAAAATTATCAACTAACTTTACAGCAGAATTGTAAGAATGATATATTGCTCCAAGTATACTAGACATCAGATGCTAAATACATCAGGAAGTCTTTTATAGTTCTCTTTTGAAAACCATGCTACTCACAAGCATGCTGTCCCTTTTCCAGCTCATACATGACTTCAGACTTCCTCTCTTTGCTCTAACGGTTGTTGTGAAAGAGTATAACAAATTCGTTTGTAAAGCATTCAGTCATCCATATCCATCTCTTTGACCACAGAGTACCTTAGGATGGTGTTACAAAATGTTGGTGGGAAAAGAGAAACATCATAATACTGGACTTATGAAATCATAGCTTTTTTTCCCTTGGAGGCATAATTCTATTAGCCGACTGTCGGGAGGCGGTTTAGATTGGTTAATTTATATATTAAAGAGGGAAATGGCTGTATTCCATGGAATGTGTTTTCCTTAGCCTTCGGATAGTTTGGTGATCTGTGAAAGCATAGTTATGCAATATGCACAAGAAAGTGTGGTAAGAATATCATTTGGTTAAAGTGTGGATTCTAAGCCTTGAGTGACCAGAGGTTTTGAAATACATTCATAACTCTATCACACAACTTTCTCTCTCTCTCTCTCTCTCTCTCTCAACAGATCAGGCATTTAATTAGGTTCTTTGTAATAAATTTAGAACACCAGTTTGTGAGGATAAACCCCATTTGTGAGAGCACACATAGAGCAGAGGTAGCCCTGGAGCTGAGGAACAACTTTGACTTTTGGCAGAATTTGCGAGTCCATGGCTTTCAGATCAATTTTGCGCTGTTCTGTCATCTCGTATTTCTCTTTCTCCGTGTTGAAGATCTCCGTCTCCTGGTGCCTGGGCTTACGCAGCTTCTTCTTGAAGTACGCATCAGTGAGATGTTTGGGGATTTTTACACCGCTGACATCAATTTTGGTGGAGGTGGTGATGACAAATTTCTGGTGTGTTCTACGCAGAGAAACAAGATGGAGGGACAGAGGTTCAGTCACAAGTAGCAAGCCACTGCTCAGCTGCTTCAGGAAAACCACCCTCTTGCCTCTGTGGTGCCCCGTGAGGATGACCAGAATGGTCCCGGGAGTGATACTGGCCCCATGTTTTCTCACCTGCTGACTGAAGGGTTTCTTGCCGCGGCTCAGCAGCTTTCGAGGCACATCTTCAGTAGGATAGTATCTAGGCATTTTGCGAAGTTTAACTGCTCGGGTGCCACCATTCTTGTCACCACCAACTGGCTTTGTGATAGTAGCAAGAACCTCCTCCTTTTTCTTTTTAGTCCTGGATTTAGCTGCTGAATGCTTCCTCTTGTACATGACCTTTCGGGAATACATAGCTGATGGGGACTATCTGCTGATTCCTCTGACCAGGACAGGGTCTCGGCTGCATTGGGGCTTCCCCCTCTCAGGCGTTTTGGCCTTAAGGTTATTCTTCTTAACCTGCCTCCAGCATCAGCCTGCTTGGCTTCATGTTTCTTCTTCATGTCTGGCTTCTCAGCTTTTTCACCCGCCATCTTGCAAGATGGGAAAGAACCCACAACTGTTTCCTAACATGGGATAGCGTGGAGGTGAATGCAATATCCTGGGCACAGCCAGAGTTTCTCAGGGCACCACCAGTCCTTCTGGGCACAGCCAGACTTCCTGGGCTTCTTAGGGTACCACCCGTCTTCCCAGACACAGCTAGGGTTTCTCAGGGCACCACCAGTCCTTCTGGGCACAGCCAGACTTCCTGGGCTTCTTAGGGTACCACCCGTCTTCCCAGACACAGCTAGGGTTTCTCAGGGCACCACCAGTACTTCTGGGCACAGCCAGACTTCCTGGGCTTTTTAGGGTACCACCAGTCTCCCTGGGCACAGCCAGGGTTTCTCAGGGCACTGCCACTCTCTCGGGGCACAGCCAGACTTCCTGGACTCAGCCAGGGCTCTCAGGGCACTGCCACTCTCTCTGGGCCTCTCGGGGTACCGTGCTGGAACAGCAGCGGCTCACAGTCAAGGTGCTTACATATTCTTGATGGCGGCCAGTCAAGACACAAAAGCAAACATCCGCCAGTCCCACTACATGGTGGTATGTTCCCAAACAGTCAAGCGGTCCATTAAATTAGGGATGAAAGGCAATTCCCCATAGTCCATAGTCATTCACCAGGGTTGTCCTGGGGGTGAGGGATGACCTTGACCTCACTCTCATCTCCCACGGAGGACTCAGCAAGCGTTTCCTCCTGAGACTACAAGTCCTGCTTCCAGGCTGCCTCAGCAAGCACTTCCCAGCCCACAGGGCTTTCTCAGGCCTATGCTGGTTGGGGAACCATCCACATCTTCCCACCCCTCCACTGGGGTCCAGCTCTCCAGCAGCTGCTCCTCCTGGTCTTCTTGAGACTGAGCTTTCATAGGCACAAACTGATCCATCATCCTTTGGAAAGCTTTGGCCGGCACCGTACCCTGCTCGCTGCGCCATGTGTCATGCGGGGCGGCCTGCGGGGTCTCTGGTCCCACTCCCCACATAAGAGCGCAGGATACGGTGAGGCTAAAAAGGAACACCCACGGAGCCATAGATAGGGGAGTCATCTCACTACAGTCTCATTGGCGGCTGGGTTGGAGACACAAGAAGCAGGAGCCACACTGTGCGCAACCCTCACTGCTCTGCTTGCAGGCTCAGCCACTATCTTCTTGCTAGCCCCCATTTTCCTGCTAGCGTAGCCACAGCAGTTATATTAGTGGCCAATGGCTCACTGGTTACAGCTGACGGCCAACTAGACACATCTGATGGCCAGCCAATCACAGTTGATGGCCATTTACTAGCTGAGCCAGCACCTTTCTATGTGAGGCCGAGAGCCTGGAAACTGCTCTCTGCGGCTCTGTCCCCACACTGTTTTACTGCTTACTTTCTTTTTACTAAGGTGTGCCCACCTTGCCATTCATGAGGCCTCTGCTTCCGTTCTACCATGCATCTCCTCTTGCTGTGACCCTCACAGTTGTGAGTGTAATACAAGCAGCAGCCTCAGGAGACACCATAAAGACAATTTTCTGGAAATGGTCAAAGTGTTGGGAATTTGATGGTTGGACCTGGGAGTATTAGGAATGGCTGTGACTGACGAGTGTAGCTGGCTATGAATTTTGAGGTCTTCCAGTGTATCATTAACATTTCATCAGTGTATTGTCTTCGAGGTTTCTTCCTGATGTGTCCCTGTGAATCCTATGCCTGGAGAATTCTGCAGGGTTTCTAGACACCACACCCAGTTTGTACATTTACAGGCCCTCTTCTTGGTATTTACATAGTTGTTTATTCACTCTCCAAAATGACTAGTTATTTGAGATGAGTAGAAGTTGGACATAGTCATGAGACCAGAGCTTGCCTTCTTGCTCGTTGGTGGCCCGATACAGGTCCTAATAGTATTTCATTTTCTTAACTTTGAGTGGTGTTCAAGGGAAATTGACTCATTTGAATTATTAAGATGTACTGAAAGAAAACTATATTATTTATTACATTTTGTAAATCGAGAAACAAAGAGAAACAGTTGTTTCTTACCATAGTAATTTCAGGCTCTGAAAGATTTGTTTATCAGCCAACTGCAGACACACCTATCCCAACCCAGATTTTTTTAATGGTCTTCAGCTTTACAATCATTTAGAAAGAGAGGGTTTTTTTTTTTCTCCTTTCTGCCACATATTTTTGTACACACCCTTCTTCCCTCCCTTTGCCATACTTTTGTTTCTTTGAGAAAAGGAGAGTCCCTCTTAAGAGTGTAGAATAAACATTTCTTTGTGAAGTGTGACTTATTTATGCTTCAGGGGTTGTCAGTGTATACACAATAGAGAAGGTGATGGAGGCTCCTAGACATGCCAGGTCAGCAGTTTGTGCGTGTTAAGGCCAAAGAGCACGTTAAGCAGGCTGAAAAAATTTTAACAAGTCAGAACATTTTACAATTTCCATATTTATCAAACATGTCAGGGGATGGGATCACAAAGCCTTCCAGGGATTAACTGCCTCTAGGACTTGAACTGTTTTATTAAGGTGGAGGAAGCCAAGTTCTCAACACCCCATGATTTGCTCTAATAACCACAAGAGTTAGAATGTAGGTGATCCTTGCTGAATGAAAGGTAATCCTCAGGCTAAACTGCTCCTTGAATGGAAAAAAAAAAAAAAAAGAATCTTCTCTCAACAGATGAATTGTGTGTGAATCTCTCTGACAGAACCTTGGAGTTTGAGGTTTATTTATCTAGAGCTTCAGCTTTATTAATTCTTTGGTTGATAGTTCTTGACTTTTGACACTTAAAGGCTTAGAATATGAAGCTGAAGTAGAAGATGTTCAGAAATATGCAGACATTCTGAAAGGGCGAGGGGCATTGCCGTTCTAGGGCTTGGCAAAGCAGCCTAGAGTTAGTTATTATTTGTTTTCAAATGTTTGGGGTTTGGCAGATACTAAGATGGGTTTTGCCAAGCACTTTCCTTTGAATTTGAGTACAGGAATATCTTGGGTGGAAGTTAATTGCTTTATTGATGATTCATTTGCATTATACTGATCAGAATGCTGCTTTGGAAAAGATACTTGGTGATTGGGAAATATTAGGAGCTTTATAGTTTTTTAGTAAGAACTTTTTCTTAGATGGGAATAAAAATGGAATTCAAGCCCCAAATATTTTCAGTAAGATTTGAAACTTGGAATCTTTAAGTAGTAGTTTCCAAATTTGTCTGTATCACTTTTTCCACAAAAGCAAACCAGACTCTACTTCTCTGGCTTGATCTGCAAATCTTTAGAAAAGTTGCAGAGCTGACCTGCAACCTTGGGCCAACACTTAAATTGGAAATTAATGTTAAAAAAATGTTTTCAACAAGTAAGTAGAAAGAACAACCCTATTCTGGAGAAATGAGTTGGAATCAAAACAACAACAACAACCCAAGGAGACTAAGCATAGGGTAGATTTTTGGTTCTAAATCCAAATTACCAGGGATGACAAAGCCCCTGAGAGGACTAAAGTTATATAAGGTGCCATGAGGTAGCTTTTCCATTACAGTTTGTAGAAAAGATTGTAAAAAAAGGAAGCATGCTGAGACTTTACAAATGAGGACTAAGCCATAAACTTTTTAAAGAACAGGGAAGGGACATGGTGAAATGTGGCACTGCACTGCTCATTGCCCATCAGGTCACAGCAAAGCATGATGATAAGAACAGGTTTCTTTTTGTCTGTTGCCAGCTCCCTATCTTTCGTAACCGGTCCAGATAAACGCAGTGCCAGCAACTTGAATGACTTCTCTCTGTTTCCTAGAGAAAACAGTGTGAATAAGCATCCAGCAGAAGGAAGAAACATTTTGAACAAATTGACTTGGATGTCTTCACATTCAAATTATTTTGAAACCAATTGGTAGGAAGTGTTGGGAAATTCTAGTTTTGAATTCTGCAAACCAGTATAAGGAGGACAGAGAGATATAGACTCTTTTTATTTGCGCCAATTAGTGGGGTACACAAGGTTATAAGCATTTCAATGAGCTAGTGTTCATGGTTTTCTCCTCTCCCTTAATCCCTATGTTCTTTAAACTGTTTAAAATGCCAAAGAAACAAGACAATTTGTTTTGAGTCCTTGACTCTGTCCTGGCATTGGTTTAGCTGGTGAGAGTATTAGGTGGTCTGTAGGGATCCACACTGGTGTAGGTCTAGAATGTTTTATTTGTGCCAACTTTCCATGTAGTTCTTTAAGTAATTCTAAGTGTCCCTTACCATATAAGAAGAAATTTGTGTTTTTCTTCTTAAACTTTGGTTCTGTTTACCTTAAAAGAGACAAGTTCTTCAAGATCACCTTTTCTTTCTTTTTTCTCTTGTCTTTCTCTACTCCCTTTCTTGTCCCTCTCTCTGTCTCTTTCTCATTGATTATAACCTAATTAGTGAGTATGTATTAATGACAAGTGGGGCCATTGTCACATTTTACTTTTTCCCCAACTGCAGTCTGTTGTAGCAGGCAGGATGTGTGAATTCGAGGGGAAAGGATGGACTCCATGAGTCCGATGCTATTCCTTTTTAGACAATTGAAATAATTTGTTATATTGTTTAGGGCTTACCTTAGGTTTGGATAGTAGAGAATATAGGTAAACAAGAAGTACAAATTCTTGTTTTATACTTCCTATTTCCCACAGTGCCTTTTACACAGTGGTGGGTGAATAAAAAAATTGTTACTGATTTTAATTCAGTTAATTTATGTATGAGGGAACATAATTTAGTGCTGTATCTTAATATGCAATCTAGGAATGGTGAACAATATTTTCTGTCTAAAATCCATTAAACTCACAGGAAACAAAAACCAATGAGGATCACATAAGTTAAATGTAACTTAATTTAGTTTTTGTAAGTTGTTATTTTTTTAGAGAGAAGCATAAAATATTCTGCACATCTGCATTTTGAAACTTAATTGTCAGATCTCGTATATCTCAATATCACATTTTCTTTATCTATTCATCTCTCGATAGATACTTAGGCTTTTTCCATGTCTTGGCTATTGTTAATCATGCACAAAAGAACATGGGGGTACAGGTATCTCTCGAGACAGTGATTTCATCCTTGGGATGAATACGCAGAAGTGGAATGGTTGGATCATATGTTAGTTCTAGTTTGATTTTTCTGAGGAACCTCCATGCTGTTTTCCATAATGGCTGTACCAAGTCACAATTCTCCCAGCACTGCACATGGGTTCCTTGTTTTCCATATCCTTGCATGTACTTGTTATCTCTTGTCTTTTAGACAATAGCCATTCTGACAGATGGGGGTGATATCTCATTACGGTTTTGATTTACATTTCCCTGAGGATTAGTGATATTGAGCCCCTTTTCATGTACCTGTTGGTCATTTGTCCTCTTTGGAAAATGTCTATTCAGGTCCTCTGCCCATTTTTTAATTGGATTATTTTTTCTGTTGAGTTGTATGTGTTATTTATACATTTTGGATATTAACCCCTTCATCAGATATGTGATGTGCAAGTATTTTTTCCTATTCGGTAGGTTGCCTTTTTTATTTTGTTGATTGTTTCTTTTGCTGTAGACTCAACTTTTTAGTGTATTTCTGATCTTTTTCCATGTAATTTAATATAGTTGAAGTGAAGTTGAATAAACACTGTCTTGGGCTGTTGTTGTTTTCCATGACCACTATTTTGTGTTCTCATTCTGAATAATGCAGTGTGCTTAGTACTGTGTTAAGCATTTTACAGTTATGTCCTGTCATCAACACTAGTTTGCTAAGTGTTATTATGCCTTGAGCTTGTGTTTTGTGAAGGTCTATATATGAGTCTGCTTCTTTAAGTGGGCTTCACTCTATAGAAAGAACGTGGATAACAGGAAAGAAAACTAGACATTTTTCATGTTTGATCTTTATTTCTCTCTATCTTTCTTCCTTCCTTCCTTTCTTTCTTTTTCCCTCTCTCCTCTCTCCTCTCTCCCTTCCCTTCCCCTTCCCTTCCCTTCCCTTCCTTTCCTCTCTCTCTCTCTCTCTCTCTCTCTCTCTCTCTCTCTCTCTCTCTCTCTCTCTCCCTCTTCCCCCCCCTTCTATTTTTTTTTTTGAGGTTTTATTTTAGAGAGATAAGGAATGTCTAGGCAAATTTTGACAAGAATAAGGTGTCTCTGTGGCTGTCTAGTTTTCCCAACACCTTTTATTGAAGAGACTGTTCTTTTCCCATTGTATATACTTAGTTCCTTTGTTGTAAATTGACTATATATGCATGAGTTTATTTCTGGTTTCTCTCTTCTGTTCCATTTATCTGTGTATCTGTTTTTTAACAGTGTCATACTGTTTTGCTTACCATAGCTTTGTAATATAGTATGAAATCAGGACGTATGATGCCTCCAGCTTTGTTATTCTTTCTCAATATGGCTTTGGTTATTTGGGGTCTTTTGTGGTTTCATACAAATTTTAGGATTGTTCCATTTTTGTGAAAAATGCCATTGGAATTTTGATAGGGATTACACTGAATTTGTAGATTGCTTTGGGTAGTATGGAAATTTTAATCATACTAATTTTTCCAATCTATGAGTACAGAATGTTGTTATATTTATTTGTGTCATTTTCAATTTATATCTTATACCTTCATAAAATATAAGTTACACACACATATTCTGGATATTTATGTCTACTAGAATTGGGTTACAATATTGTCATTTGCCAGTACATGCCACTAGCTGATATGATATTCTCTTACCAGTCAGAATATTATGTTTCTTACATTCCAGGCCTCAAATACTCTTAAAAAATCATTTTATTTTTCTTTTCTTTTCTTTCTTTTTTTTTTTTTTTTTTTTTTTAGATTTTATTAGGGAAGGAGAACGGGACTTTATTGGGGAACAGTGTGTACTTCCAGGACTTTTTTCCAAGTCAAGTTGTTGTCCTTTCAATCTTAGTTGTGAAGGGTGCCGTTCAGCTTCAAGTTGTTGTCCTTTTAGTCTTAATTGTGGAGGGTACAGCTCAGCTCCAGGTCCATTTGCCGTTGTTAGTTGCTGGGGGCGCTGCCCACCATCCATTGTGGGACTCAAGGAATCGAACTGGCACCCTTGTGGTTGAGAGCCCACTGGCCCATGTGGGAATCGAACCAGCAGCCTTCGGAGTTAGGAGCATGGAGCTCTAACCGCCGGAGCCACCGGGCTGGCCCTAAAAAATCATTTTCATCCAGTATCTATTTTATAAAATTGAAAGTGTATATTTCAAGTTTATTGCAAATGATGGTCATTCCAATTATCTTGAAGTTTTTAATATTATAAAAGCTTTTCCTTTCTTCCTTTCTTTTCTCCTTTCCTTTCTCTATATTTCTCTTCAGAGTTCATTTACATTTTCCTTCACTGAAGTTTCCCTTTGTCTATAGTGTTATTACAAGTAATGACAATTGGCTTTGTTTTGGTTTGATATTGCTTGCAGCAGAAGCATCTGAGATGCCTTCAAACTTCATTCTAACTTTGGCTCTGATTTGATCACATTTGAACATATATATATTTTGAATTAAGTATTGTATCTCTCTCTCTCTCTCGTTTTTTAAATTGGGGAATATTGGGGAACAGTGTGTTTTCCAGGAGCCATCAGCTCCATGTGAAGTTGTTGTTTTTCAATTCAGTTGTGGGGGGCGCAGCTCCCAAGTCAAGTCATTGTTTTCAATCTAGTTGTGGAGGGCGCAGCTCACTGGCCCATGTGGGACTCGAACTGGTGACCTTGGTGTGATGAGCACTGCGCTCTAACCAACTGCGCCAACCAGCCGCCCAGTAGGTATTGTATCTCAACTGAATATTTTGTAACATAGTACTAAATAAAAAAAGCTAAGAAAATATCAGGAAGATTTGATGTAAACCTGAATAAAGAAGAAATAAAATGAAGAAACGAAATGAAAGACAATAAAATGAAAGAAATAAAAGATTAATAGATTTGTGTTAAAATATTAATATATACAATACATTTAAATACAAAAATTATAAAATCATAGAGTTAAAAGGCACACTTAAAATTTAGTTATCTAATTTTGTTTTGCTTAAAGATAATGTCTAATGCTGTGGATGATATGGATAGTCTCATAAACCTCTGGTTGGGAGTATAAAATAATACAACTTTCCAACTTTCCTGGAATGTAACTTGGTGTCATAATATCAGGAGTTTTGAAATTGCCCATAAACATTTTTTGGCCTTAAGATTGTATTAACAGAAAAATCTATCTTAAAAAACAATCATGCATATGTGTATTTATATGTAAAGATATTTACTGCAGTATTATTTATAATTAAAAATAGAAGATAATCCATGTATTCCATACTGATTAAGTATATTATTGTGTATTTATACAGTATGGTATTATGAAGTGATTAAAATGTTTATAAAATTTTTAATAATGTTTTAAAATGCTTTTGTTATAATGGCAAATTAAGACAGGAAAATAAAACATGATTTCACATATTTGAGAGAGAAGAGAGGAGATTTGAAAGACATATACCAATGGTGGTGAGTGATTTTTCTTTTATATTTGCTATATTAAATTTTTTTAGAGATCATGTGCAATTTTTATAATAAGAAAAGCTAATGGATGTTATTTTCTAAAGAATGTTCTTTCCTTTTGACCTAATCCGATCAATCTATTAACTTGCCGTATAAAAGAATAATCAGAAATACAAGAAGATTACTTACTAAGGCATTCATTGCCATACATATTCATAGTAGTGAAATTTTGAAAACAACCAGTAGGAGAATTAAAGAGAATGATGGTTCCATTATAGGAAAGGATATTATGTTTGCAAAGAATTTGTCATGGCATGAGGAAACATAACTAAGGAAAAAACTTACAAAATTGTATACATAGTTGAGATCTCAAACTATGTTAATGCACTAAAAAATACATGGATGGGAATATGGAAAATTGTTAGTCTTTCTGCTGGCTGGGTAATATGATAAATTATTTTAAAAACTTTCCAATTTTCCATTATTCTGGAAAGAAATATATAGTGTTTTAAATAAGGGAAAACATTGAAAAACAGACTGATAATAGAGTTTTGAGATCATGTTTGATGTGAAACATGACATTAATAATTTCAGATGATTAGTCCATCAAGCAGTGGACCAAAACAGGAAAAACAGAAAAAGCATTACAGTAGACTGTTTTATAAAGGTGCATATATTTGGCAAAGCACATTCATTCACCAGACACTGGGGGAACGCCTTCTAAGTGCCCAGCCAAGGACTGCATACTCAGGGAATATCTGCACAGATGGCATCATCCCTGCCCTCAGGGATCTTAATATGTAGTAGGGAAGATAAATGTTTGCGAAGAACTGATAAAGTTAACTTATTGAAGGTGACCCTTAAGAATTATTAAGTATTCCTGAAGTTCAAAGGAAAAGGAAAAACATCACTCTGGGAGGATCAGACAAAACTATAGAAAGGGCGACTGGCCTGGTGGCTCAGGCGGTTAGAGCTTCATGCTCCTAACTCCGAAGGCTGCCGGTTCGATTCCCACATGGGCCAGTGGGCTCTCAACCACAAGGTTGCCAGGTCAATTCCTCCAGTCCCGCAAGGGATGGTGGGCTCCGCCCCCTGCAACTAAGATTGAACACAGCACCTTGAGCTGAGCTGCCGCTGAGCTCCCGGATGGCTCAGTTGGTTGGAGCTTGTCCTCTCAACCACCAGGTTGCCGGTTCGACTCCTGCAAGGGATGGTGGGCTATGCCCCCTGCAACTAGTCACGGCAACTGGACCATTGAGCTGAGCTGCGCCCTTCACAACTAAGACTGAAAGGACAACAACTTGAAGCTGAATGGCACCCTCCACAACTAAGATTGAAAGGACAACAACTTGACTTGGAAAAAAGTCCTGGGAGGTACACACTGTTCCCCAATCCAATAAAACAAAAACAAAAACAACTATGGAAAGGGTTGCTTTTAGATGGGCTGTTAGAGAATGGCCTGATTTTAAGTTAGAAATGGAAGGAAATGCATTCCAGGCAGAGGAGAGATATGACCAAAGAAATGAAGGTGAGAAAAATTTTTAGGTCACTGAAAACTACCTTTTTAAAATAATTTTTATAACACTTAAAAAAAATGTATAATTTTTGGTTTTAGTATACTTAAAGAGTTGTGTAACCTTCACCAATGTCTAATTTTAGAATATTTTTATCACCTCAAAAAGAAACCATGTACCCATTAGTAGTCACTTCCCATTTCTCCTACTCTCCAGCTAATCTATTTTCTGTCTGTATGAATTGATTTATTCTGGACATTTCATATAAATGGAATCGTACAATATGTGACCTTTTATGACTAGCCTCTTTCACTTAGCATAATCTTCACCTATGCTTTAGTATGTATCAGTACTTTATTTCTTTTCATTGCCAAATAATGTGACACCGTGTGGAGAGATTATATTTTATTTATCTATTCATCAGTTAGTTGATAGACATTTAGGTTGTTTCCACTTTGTGGCTATTATGAATAATGTTGCTGTGAATATTTGTGTACAGTTTTTGTATGGATATGTTTTCATTTCTCTTGGGTGTATTCTTAGGTGTGGAATAGCTGGTTCATATGGTAACCGCTTGGTTGTTGCAAGCCTTTGGTTAATTTCCAGAGTTCTGGAAGAATTGATTTTGACAATTTTGCCAGAGTTCTTAATGTTTTCGTGAATGAACAGGTTTTCTAAGATCCTTACACTATCTTTCTGGAGTTGCTTTTCCTGAATACTCCTTTTTGTTTGTATGCCATAAGATGGGTTGGTGCCAGATATTGGTGAGCCTGGGTTTTTTGTTTGTTTGTTTATTTAGGCTTCTGAGCAGGGTTATACCCTGCTGTGCCTTGATTAGAGCTAGGCCTTAGAAATGGGAACCGGGTATATGCATTGCCTCAGTGCATTTAGGGGCACTTTCTACATACCTGTGAACAGAATATCATGGGAAAGCAGGGTAGCATGGCACACTGGATGGACCTGGGGATATGGAAGGCAATATTGAGGGCAATATCAAGCTTTGCTGTTGCTGGTTTGAAATTGAGCTTCTTTGCATCAGTTTCCTTATCTCTAACTGGGATATTACTTCTCCATACCAGAAATACTCTCTGGGCATAGAGGTACTTTCTTTATGCCTTTTCTGCACAGATAGGAGAGCTGAAAGTAGAGTTTCTTTAGCAGTCATTCTCAGTAGCCATGGACAGAAATCAAATATCTTATCTCGCTAAGTATTTTATCAAGTCTCTTATCAAGTACGGGTAAGAATGAATGAGCTGGGGAAGTGTACCCTGGAAGAGAGTGAATATAGGGGTAATAAGGCAGCTTTCTCTTCAAAAAGCTAAAAGATTGACACCTGGAAAGCAGAATAAATTTATTTAAATTTCTGTAGAAGACAGAACTAGGACCAATGGATCAAAGTTACAGGTTTTTAATTCCTTGTAAAAAAGGACCTGGTAATTAGAGCTAGCTGCTTCTGTTCAAAAGTTAGGCATGAGCTACTTCTTTGGGCATTGTCAAAGGACTTTCTGATTGAGAGAAAGTTTGAATTAACACATGTAAGGACCTTTCTTACTTAAAAAATACACCTAATATTTTTTATGAGTTGTAATAGTTGAGAAGTGACCTACTCCAGATTCGTGCTTGAACAAACTTTAGTTCATTTCTATTACTTACCACCCCAAAGTGAACTTTTCCTTTAGGCATATAAGGGACCTCTCAGAATTCAAGAGATGGTTGTACAGCTAGGCCTCAGAAAGAACTAAGAACTAAGATAGCCTGAGAAACTCCATTGAATCTTTGTTATAATCCTCTATCATTGACATGTTTAGCTTCCAAATGCCAGTTTACAGGACTCTCATTTCAAATTCTCAAATGAGACACTCTAATTGCCTTTGTTTGAGTCAGGAGTTTACCCTTCATCCAGTTAGCTATAGCCAGGCGGTAAGGGCTACATAAGAGAAACAAGGTTAAAATTGTGATAGGCCTGGGCTTTCTCCTCTGGGTGGTGGTCAATAGCTCTAAGAGGAGAGATAAAGGCGTGGGCTAAACACTCCAAATGATATTTATTACATTTCCAAAAATGTCAGTGGTAGAAATAGGGCTAAGATTTGGGCTGTTTGAGTCTGTTGAAGACAACCAGTATTTATTATATAACTATTATACGTAAGGCATCATGCTAGCTGATGGGCAGAATGTAGGAATACAAGATATGATCCCTGCCATCGGGGTATTCATAATCATTCTGTCCAATAGACTGTCCCTTATTTAGTAAGTCGTCTTGCATAGGTTTTATTTTTGGAGGACCAACCTACTAATTGTGTAGAAAGGCTCTATGTAAACTTGAAAAAGTTTCAAGTTTAATATTAAAGACATTTATTTCGGGGGGAGGGAGCTGAGAGTAAGGGGGATCAAATATGTGGTGATGGAAAGAGAACTGACTCTGGGTAGTGAATACACAATGGGATTTATAGATGATGTAATACAGAATTGTACACCTGAAATCTATGTAATTTCACTAACAATTGTCACCCCAATAAATTTTAAAAAATATTAAAAAAAGAAACTGATTAAGATCTATGATTTTTAAAGTAATCAAATAAAAGACCTCATCAGCCAAAGAAAAAAAAGACTTTTATTTCCTTTTTCTAAATAGCCACACATGCAATATTAGTGTAGACTAATACTAAATGACTATCATAAGCTCATATTTGAAAAACACAAAATGTCCAATGCCTTCTCCCCAAACAAAAAATATGAGTTATGTATCTTATATTTCTAGGAATACGTCACATTAAAATGTGTGCTTATTCTTACGTATACATGAAGTGGAAGATAACAAGTGTTTTAAGTGTCTGTGAGCTCTCCAGTATCCTAGGTATGTCACGTATGTAACATACATGTGATGTACAGATATTATATGAAGAATGATGCATACTATGTTTCCCCCAAAAATAAGACGTAGTCGGACAATCAGCTCTAATGAATCTTTTGGAGCAAAAATTAATATAAGACCTGGTCTTTTACTATAAAACCCAGACTTATATAATATAATTATAATATATAATTATAATATAATATAATACAATACCGGGTCTTATATTAATTTTTGCTCCAAAAGACGCATTAGAGCTGATTGTCTGGCAAGGTCTTATTTTCTGGGAAACAGGGTAGTAATGAACTCTAATCTTTATATTCATTATTTCAAGGATATATATTTATTTCAATTGAATGGCTAAGAATATTATTTCCTCTGAGTTTAAGCTGCATTTAGGTTTGCAGTGTTTGAAGGGCATCATTTCTGGTTTACATTCAGCTCTTACTCTTTCTACTAGTGGAACAGTTTATCTACAGAAGATGATAGGTAAAAATGATATGATACATATTTAGGTTCTAATCCTTTACCCTTTTCTTCTTCCTAAATAAAGATGAAGAAAGTTGTCTAGTCTAAGTATTACCTTGTCTTGTACACCTGAAACTAATAAAAAAAAAGAAGAATCACAAATAATAAATGTGCTTATTATAGAAAAAAAAAAGAAAGTTGTCTAGGTGGAATGTTATATTAAAACCTCATAAAGATCATTAATAGTTGACTCAGCAAATTGTTTAAATCTAAAAGACCAACTTTAGGTATCATGTAAGAGATATTTGATTTCTACTTGAATAGTTATTGGCCTTATCAAGACCCTATATTTAACTATAACTTGGTCTATTTAAAATCCTGTTTTAAATGGTTATACAAATGTTACAAAGTTAACATAGTGTACCTTCTTGTTTTTGGAATCTGTGGTCTTAGAACCTAACCAACTTTGCCATGGATATTTCTCAGAGCGTGTTTTTTTCCAAAATAATTATTTTCTTTTTTAGAGTCTAGTGTCATTTTAATTAAGTTGTTTCCCATTGTTCGCACATTGTTATCTTTTCAGACTACCGATGTGATTTCAGGAAAGAAGCACTTGGGCACATGTTTAATTAAAACTTCTGCACGTAAATTGTTATGCACCCTACTTTTAAAATTTCATGTGGTCTTGGCACATTATGCTTAAATTGTAGTAAAATATGCGTAGAAACTACAGTTTCATTGATTTTCATAATATTTGTGGTGATTAAAAAATGTACATCAATCCCACAAAGATATTAACCTCTAATTGATAGCAATATTAGCACGTACTTCTGCCTAAACTCTGATGTTTGAGAAAGCAGAGGGTAACGGCAATATTTTTCCTTTCATTATTAGTTGTAATATATAAAATTACTAGCAGTATAAGTAAATATTTTAAAATTAGAATGAGCCTGCCTATCTCAATGAACTCTAAATCTTTTTTGGGTTTTAGTTTATTACTGGTATACCCAGTGTTATTTGAATATTTAGTGAGGCAAAAAGGCAATTTTTTTAAAGTGTGTATTTTCCCCACTATATGTGGTATTAGACTACATCTATGCCATCTATTTTAAAATGACTTTTATTCATCCCTATTTGTTTCCAAAAGGATTTCAGGTCTCTCTCTCTCTCTCTCTCTCTCTCTCTCTCTCTCTCTCTCTCTCTCTCTCTCTCTCTCTCTCTCCCACACACACATACACTCCTGGAAATCAAGGACCATATGATTTCCCCCTTTCTCCCACCTCTTTTACACCTGGCTAAAGTTATATTCTGTATGCATGAAAGTGATACTTATATATTATCTGGTGGTTATGAAATAGTTCACAAATTTCCTGCAGAACAGGTACGAACAACAAATGGGGCCCTTCTATGTTAAGAAAAGATTAGAACAGTAGAGTATGACATCAGGAGACTTAGCTTCAATCATTACTTTTATAAACATATAACTTTTCCCCCACATTGTTACTTTTCTGCTTCATGCCTTGATTTTTCTATTTGCATAATAATGATAGGAACAGTTGCTTCCCATTTACTTCATAGAGAATTTAAGGATGAATAGGCTAGTGTTTCCTTTCCCAGATGTATCAACTCAATCTTATTGTATATTTTCTGCCCATACTTCTGATTTCATAATGTACACTTGTATATATATTTTCCATTCTTTTATTTACATTCTTTTCCTTCTCTGGAATTTTTCAAAATCAAAGCATGTTAATCACATTCCATAAAGCACTTGAGTACTCAAGATACTTTTCAGATATGGGCAAATGTTTGAATAGCTGCATTTGTTTTTGAGTGTGTATCAAAACCCAAGCCCCAGACCATTGAAGGGTATCAAGAGGGGAGGGGTGTCCCCAATCTGAAGTACAGATAATTTTATGGTGAGTGTTTTTCAGCCTTTTCTGAAAGCCTCTCTCTGGTCAACTCAGATACCTTCTTTTCTTTTAACCTAGATGACCATTTATGAAACAATGACATGGCTAAGGGTTGAGTTTGATGGTCTCTTCAAGAGCATTGGTTGAAAAGTTTAATTTCTCATTGGAAGAACAGTTGTTTGCCACAATCCTCAACATGTATGTACCTGGTCTGTCTGACTGAAAAAAAGAAAAAGTAGTTTAGTCAATATCTGGTATGCCATCAATTATAGATAAACTGTTAACAGTTAATTTTCAACATGAGAATAAAAAAGAGGGCGTTGAAACTTAAATTGAAAAATAAACTATTCATTGATAGAAGTCAGAGCCAAAGTAAGCCTAACCATTTATAAGGCTGTGCAAAAAGCCTGGCCCTGATCTGATTTGTGAAGTCCAATGAGAGCAAGTACTTACTTAGTTGAAGACTCGAAGTTCTTTAGCCGGAAATTATCTCTTGTTCTGGTAGATTTTGAAGTTAACAGTTAACAATTTTAAGTCTCCATCACTTTAATATGGCTCTTACAGAATTAAAAAAAGTTTTGTCCTATAATGAGATGCCTTAAAATGTGGTATCTAGGAAAGACAGTTAATAGAAAAAAAAGCCATTAGAATCGTTGTATATTGGCATGGTATGATGGTTACTTGATTAAGATAGAAATGGAGAATATTTCTTATTTCTTGATTGACAAAAATATCAGTTTCTATTCATGCAAATGAAACATCTTGATTTAGGTTTTTTGTTTTCATCTTTGTTTTCTGAGAGAAATATAAAGAATTTCACTTATTTATTTTTTATCTTAAGAAAAGGAAACACATCAACAAGTATGACAGACAATAAAACATATTTCCCAACTACGTTATGATTGGTTAAAGAGAGTGGAGAAGCTAGAGAGGGGGTGTGAGGGAGAAACAATCTTTTTGTTTTCCAAAGCCATGTAAAGCAAATATAAAACATTGTGTGTGAGCACATAACACATTGGGGCATTTTGTTATTTTGTTTATTTTTGTTGTGAGTGAGTCGAGAAAGAAAGCCTTCAATAAAGAAATGAATAAATCACATGAGCATTTGTTATAAATATATATTGTTTTATTCCCAGAGCTGGAATGTTAAGCCATAATTTAAATTTTATCTCCATTTTTTAAAAAAAATTGGAGAAACCTGTTAGATTTTATTCTAGCACATGGAATGTGTTATATCTCATTTTACAAAGGAAACAAATAGGTTTATTATCTTATTGTCTTGACATCCTGGAGGCATTTGGAACTAGTGTTACTGTGGAGTGCCTTGGTTTTGTAACTGTAGACCTGGGCATTACTGACAGATTGGCCAATTCCTTGTTGTGGGGAGCTATTCTGTACATTGTAGGGTAGTTAGCAGCATACCTGGCTTCCACCCACTAGGTGCTGCTAGTAACACCCCTAACTGAGAAGCACTACTGTGGACACACATGGTGATCCTACACTGTATTCCACAGTCTGGTACACTTCTCCAGTGTTTGTGGTCTGCAGCAGCAGAGCAACACAAAAGCACAAATTTGGGGCAATATATATATACCCCTAAAACCACCACTCAATTTTCAGGAGTTTTTAAAAACATTAAAGTTAGCCCTTGGACTCTCGGTTGGAGAGTCAGTTGATCAATGGGTTGATCAATGGATTGATCAATCGATAGATTCATTCATTCAATGCAAATATACTGAGCCCCTGCTATAGTCCAGTCTCAATGTTGGGGTGTAATATGGGTGAAAATTGATGGTTGCCTGGATTTGGGTGGTGACAGTGGGGTGATGATGATGAGAAGAGATTTTATACAGAGATGTTGAGGAGGTAAAAACCTTAGGATTTGGTGATTGATTGGAGAAAGGGAGGAGTCAAGAATAATTCCCAGGTTTCTGGCTTAGTTAAAAAGGTGAAGAGTGGTGACATTTATTAAGATGGGGAATAGAGTGGGAAGAATAAGCTGTTTTTGGATGTGGGGGCAGATTTTTTTTTTTTTTTTTTTACTTTTTCCAGTTTTATTGAGATGTAATTGACATTTAATATTGTATTAGTTTAAGATGCACAACATAATAATTTGATATACATATAAATACTGTGAAATGATCACCACAATAAGTTTAGTTAACATTCACTACCTCACATAGTTACAAACATTTTTTCTTGTGGTGAGAACTTCTAAAATCTATTCTTATCAATTTGCAAATATACAATATAGTATTGTTAACTATAATCATCGTTCTGCACATTACAACTCCAGATCTCGTTTATGTTATAACTGGAATTTTGTACCTTTTGACCACCTTCACCCATTTCCCCACTCACCACCCCCACCTCTGGTAACCATCAAATCTGTAGTTTCTATGAGCTTGATTTTTCTTAGATTTTATATATAAGAAAGATCATAAGGTATTTGTCTTTCTGTGTCTGACTTATTTCACTTAGCACAGTGCTCTCAAGGTCTACCTATACTGTCACAAATCATAAAGTATTTTTAAACAGTTTTAATATATACTGAATTTTCCAGGATTGTAATGACCCTATAAATGGAGAGACGATAATACTTTACTTCCTTCAGAACTTTATCAACAATTGTTTACTATTTCAGAAAACCTCTATGATAAGGCCACTTCGGGGTGTCTGGTCACCTATACCTCAACTCAGTATTTGTTTTTTTTTTTTTTTTAATTAATTTATTTATTAGTTTCAGGTGTACAAAACAAGGTAATACTTAGATGTTCATCATTTATATCCCTCATACTGTGAACCTGGGGGCAGATTTTGATTTCACCTTTTGTCACTTTCAGTTGGAGGTACCTTGCGACCTCCAAGAGGACGAGCTAGACAATGAACTTGGGAATTGTGGGGATCCTGTTGTTTTGTTCCTTGATGTATCTCCTGTTCTTTGGACAGTGTCTACATTCTAGGGGTGCAGACAGTTTTAGGCTGGATGTATGGAGTTGGTATTCTTCAGGGTAGAGCTGGTTTGACTGAAATCAAGGAAGCAAATGAAATTGTCCAAGAAGAGTGCCTATAGAGAGAAGTGGGCCCAGCATGGCAACATTCTGGGAGGTATGTTTATTCAAGGAACAGAAGAGGAGGGGCTGGAGAAACATGAGGAACATCAGGAGTGTATGGTTTATGGAAGCCAAAGGAAGAGAGCTTTTCAAAATGAAGAATGTGTTTAATGGTTTTTTAATTCAATGAAGAGATCAAGTAAGATGAAGACTGAGAAGACCATTGACTTTTGCAACTAAAAAGTATTAGTGACTTTTGAGAGCCTTTTGGGTAGACTAGTGGTTGCAGGAGTTCAATAAATTTGATTAAAGAGTGAGTGGGAGTTGAATGGATGGAATCAGCAGGTGTAGGTTATGCTTTCATGTATTTTGGCTGTAAAGAAGAGACTGAAGGTAGCATAGGAAGGAGGTATGGGCTGGGGGAGACTCTGTGGGCTTATGTTTAAATACTGATAAGAAGGAGACAAGGGAAGGAAAGAGGTTCATATAGGATCAGAGAAACGGCATGGGAGCAACTTGAGATGGGATAGG
This sequence comes from Rhinolophus hipposideros, assembly GCF_964194185.1. NCBI lineage: Eukaryota > Metazoa > Chordata > Mammalia > Chiroptera > Rhinolophidae > Rhinolophus > Rhinolophus hipposideros. Next base: position 73,736,264 of record NC_138051.1, read on the forward strand.
TCCAGAGCACAGGGAGAAGTACTGATCTTAGGGACACACTTCAAACTGTGGGGTGTTGTTAATGATGAGAAGGTCCATGTTTTGCTGGGATTAGCTTCTAGTCTCAGGGGCCTTTTCAGGGAATTGTCCTTCTGGGGCTTCCTGCAGGTTCAGGGTTACAGAGGCATTAAGAGACTCCTGGTAAAGTCCACTGTTACCCGGAGATTCCATTCATTTAGTGGCTCCATTATTTTGGGTAGCAGGCATATACTAGAATGGGACTCTTAACCTTTGGCTTAGGTTAGGGCTTGGAGTCCAATTCTAGTCTAAATAATCAGAGTAGCCATGTGTTCTGAGACCTTATGGAAACTTAACCCAGATTTCAAAGTACAACCTGGAGATCACCTATAGCCAGTGTCCTTTAATTAGCAAATAGTCGTTCTCATTAGGACTGTTATTATTGATCTAGATGATGGATTGTTGACTGTAGAAAACTCTGCAGTATTAATACAAATCTATACTGTTCAAATGATAAAAGGTTTTATTACAGCCCAGTTTCTTCTGTGGTCTAATAGCAAGAGGGTAGGCTTTAGAATCAGAAAAACCTGTATTCAGATTCTGGCTTCATCATTGAGTAAGCTTATGTGGCCTTGAGTAAGTAATTTACTCTCCAATATCCTCATGGTAATACCTGGTATTGATCTAACTTGCATTATGGTTACAAAGATTAGAGGTCTGCATATATATAGTACATTGTTGATATTAAATAGATGGGAGCTGATATCATTTTAATTATTTAAAAATAATGTATTACTATTACAGGGCCCTTAGCAAGCATACTCTGAATTTATTGTTAGAATTCCGAATCAAAATCAAGGAGCTTATTACTCTATGGGTCTAAGAGAGATGAATGGTGATGTCCTTGGTCTAAGTTTTGGTAGGGACAGAAGATTACAGAAGTAATCCTGGGCCAGCTGAAAACATCTTTTACTGTCCTACATGTCATCGTAGTAAATAAAGAGAAAAGAATTACAATTCTAGATTTTTAAGGTATGTGGAGGTAAATCAGATTTTTATTGGATCCCTGTTATTTTTCATTAATGTATCTCAGATGATCTTATTTCTTTTCTTTTTACAGATTTAGCCTCTTCAACCTGTCTTTTCCTGTGTTTAATAACTCCTTTTCCCTCTCTTTTTCCTCTTCCTCCTTTTCTTCAGATTATTGGGAACGTTCTCATGTTGCAGCATTTGCTGCAATCAGTCGTGCCAGGAAAGCTTCCTGTTCACCAGAAATGCGGTGGGATGTGTGGGTGTAAGAGAGATGGAGAGGGGAAAAGGCAAAGGAGGGGGAAGAGGGAGGGGGAAGGGAGGGGGAGAAGAGATGGAGGGAAGAAGGAGAGAAATGGTGTCCAGGGTATTTGTGCTGCTGTCTTTTCCTCCTTGAGATGTCTGTTTTGCTCTGGCTCCATTGTTCTGTGGGCAGTAACTGAAGAAGTGGGTTGGGGAGGGGGAAAGGCAATTAAAACCCCGTACACTGTAAAGGCTCTTCTTAATTAAGTGGTGAGGATGGAAAAATAAAATACCTTCTTAGGCTTTATTTCTGTTCTCCCTTTAAAAGTCTGCTGAGGGATTGGAGTTCATATCCCTTAGAAAAGATAAAGTTCAAAGTAATAACTCTGGCAAAAAAATTTTTTATGTACTTTTCAGATAAAGTCATCTTTATTTGATTTCCCCAGGCCCCCTTACCTATATCCTCCCACCCCCACCATCACTCCAAAACTGAAGCACCCAATTCTCTGGAGTATTAATGGAGACGCTTCAAGTATCTAACTGCTCCGTTTCCTTTGTTCACATTGCTTTTGGTCCTGCTGGGAAATGCTCTGAAAACTGAACTGGCTGCTGAACACAAAGACCGACCTGTGTTGTCCCTCCCTGTAAACGCACTGTGTGATTTGTTCCCACCTCCTGTTCATGACTCATTAGTCCCTAAGTACAGAAAAGGTTGCTCCTCTGAAATAAAAGGAATGGACCCAGCTCGGAGTCCTTTTTCGCCTTTTCCTGTGTTTTATTTGGGTGCACTCACAGTTCTCCACCTTCATTAGTGACCTGGCAGGGGGCTGGCCCAGTGCTGAGACGAGTTTTTGCTGGTTCCCTGGGGTGTATCAGAGATCTCAGAACTCAATACCCTACTATAAAAATAAAATACTGTGCTTCAAACGACCTTTTGATGGAACAAAGCCATACGTCCCAATCTGCCTGGGCCTCTCAAATTGCCACCCTTGCCAAGAGCCTGTCTTGCATTTTGCACAGGCCCTCCCACCCCTCAGCTTTTAACCCCTCCTCTGAATATAGTTCTTTTGGTAGCCTCTGTGTTCAGTAAATGTTTATGTGTGTGTGAAAAAGTAGGCTTTGGGCAAAGGCCTTTTGTATTTAAAGTGTACTTCAGGGTAGTAGTTTCTTAGGAGAGATGGAGGCAGGAGGTATTTGTGGGCTTTTTTGCCCTAAATGTTATCATTCCAGATTTATGTGTGAAGTTTAGGAAAGTACATGAAAACTAGAGGTGCTATAGAAAACTGAATTACATACTTATAATTCAAGTTGTTTTACCTAATTTCCCAGAGTGAGCAAATTGTTGTCTTATTTAAAACCCAGGCACCTGGAGAACTTTTCCTGACCCTAGAATTGCCCGCACACGCGTGCGTGTTGGCATGTGTGTGTGTGCGTGTGTGTGTATACACTCCATATAAAATATGACACTAACATGACAGTGTCCATCAAACCTTTCTTTAAAGAACTTGGAGTACTCAGAGCCCTGTGCCTCGTTCAACTTCCAGCATTTATATGTTCTAATTCTTGGGAACTATTAGTATGCCTATTTTAAGGTAGCATGGGAAAATAAAAACAGGAACCTTTCATTGTTAAATGACCAGTATAACCTTAGAGAACTCAATTTTTTAATCATTTGATTGTTATCATATCATAGCTATAATAACAGGGTAAGATTTGCAGTTTTAGTAAATTGTTCTAAATTCCTTAAATACAGTCTCAACGTACATTGCTACCGTGTTTCCCCAAAAATAAGACCTAGTCGGACAATCAGCTCTAATGCGTCTTTTGGAGCAAAAATTAATATAAGACCCGGTCTTATTTTACTATAAGACTGGGTATAGTATAATACAATATAATATAATACCAGGTATAATATAATGTAATATAATACCGGGTCTTATATTATTTTTTGCTCTAAAAGACGTATTAGAGCTGCTTGCCCGACTAGGTCTTATTTTCGGGGAAACACGGTATTACATTTAGATAGTATGCAGACAGTATGAGATACACGATTTTGGGTTGCAAAGAAAAGAAGTGGGTTGACTCAAGTGGCTTGACTCTTTCCTGCTACTGTGAACAGTGGTGTGAGGAACATCTTCGTGCTCTCAGGGCACGTACTCCGGGGTAGGATTGCAGGGTCATCACGAGCACACATTGTGAAAGTTGCTAAGCACTGCGGGGTTGCTTCCCGGAAAGCACCAGTCTATATCCCCCCCAATAGTAGATGAATGTCCCTGCTTCTTTACATCCTTGACAGGATTTTATGCATTTAGACTTTCTCAGTTTTCCAAACTGGTGAATGTAAAGTGATATTTCATTTTAATTTGCATTTCTCTGGTTACCAGTGAAGTGGGACATGGCTTTATTTGCTAGTTATTTGGCTTTTTACTCTTGTGACTTGATTTAAGGCTTCATGTTGATGGAGACCTTAACTTTGAGTGTTTCAAATAATATCACTCTTTTTCTGACCTTATAGTTAGTTTATGCATTTAGAATTCAGGTTTACTCTCTGATCTGACACTTTTTTTTTTTCTGTTAGCCACCGTATATTTAAACTTTAATTCATCCAGAGGTCACCTTCGGATATAGCAGTTGCTTGAGGTCACAGATTCATGCTTTTGAATACAGTGTAACAGTTTGGTCTGAACTAAAGGGTCATACTGCATCATGGAAACAGTTTGGAAAGAGGATTTAGTGAAAAACAAAAGAAGGCTATGCATAGCACATTACCACTTATGAAAATTTAAAAACACGTATATACGCATATACAAAGCACCACTTCATATTTTTCACATACACAATGCATACCCGAAGACAGGTGCCAGACAATTAAGTGTTTACTTGTGTAGGAATAGGAGAGCATGAGAATTGGAGATGAAGGAGGGAAAACGACGATAAAATAAAGCAAGAGAGGGCTGCGTAGACGGACAGTAGTAGTGTACTCTGGACTAAGAAGTGTGATTAACCTCGTGGTCTGGGAATGGAGTGAATATAATTTAGGAGAGATGACCAGAAAATAGGTTAGGTGACCAGCCAAAAAAAGCTAATTGAAGGAAAATAAAATATTTTAGGTGTTATGATTCATAAGTAAGATGTCTGTGAAGGAGAAACATGCTCCTAAATAACTACATCTGGTTGTGGTGGGGTTTTTTTGCTTCTAAAACTGTTTTGGGAGAAACAGGAATTTCTCTGTTTTCCCCTTAGGTGAAGATATCTGTAAGAAGGAAAGCAGATGTTGCTTTTCAAGTTCATGTGTACACCTGCTGTAAGGCAAAATGAGTAGTGACTATTGAGAACAAGCTCTGTTGCTCGTTAAATTAAAATTCTTTTCCTGGCGAGAATAGGTTTATAATTAAGTCATTTATCATAAGTGTTCTTTTGGCTGCATCCTAAATTTGATGACATGCAGAAGTGATATGTGGGTGGTTACTTAGAAATTAGATGAATGAGCTATTTTATTGGCCTTTATCATTTGATGTAATGTTCTTCCTATTTATAACAAACATAGAACGCTGACTAATTATATGTAATGGAAGGAAGGAGAAAACTTCTTGGTCTAGGACTGTGTTCTCAAATTATTTTTAACCCACCAACACTCTTGAGGAATGTGCTACACTCCCATTAATAGAAGTGGCGCTCTCTTGATACCACATTCAGTTATGTTAACAGCGTAAAGAAGTCTTTGTCTGATAGATATGAATTGCGTATTTCCCTCTCCTGCATACTGCATATCGTGTATATTGTTGGTACTCTTCCCTGCACCCCCTCATTTACTTTATGTCCACATACTCAACACTATGCTAGCACTTTATATTTTTTATCTAATTTATTCCTCATTACAATCTGTGTACTATAGATAGGGGAAACAGACTCAGAAACATTAATTGATTTTTTTTAGGGTCTTACAGCAGTAAGTAACACAACCAGGATTTGAAGGCAAGTGTAACTCTAAAGCTCATTTTTTTGTACCTGACTACAATATATTTTTCATGGGCTATCTTCTACAAATCCCTATTTGTGTAGAGTGTGATGTCTTCATTAGCCTCCTTATTATTTTTTTTTAATTTTTTTATTGGGGAATATTGGGTTTCTCCAGGGCCCATCAGCTCCAAGTCATTGTCCTTCAATCTAGTTGTTGAGGGCGCAGCTCAGCTCCAAGTCCAGTTGCCATTTTCAATCTTTGTTGCAGGGGGCGCAGCCCTCCATCCTATGTGGGAATTGAACCAGCAACCTTGTTGTTGAGAGCTGGCACTCTAACCAACTGAGCCATCCGGCTGCCCCTAGGCTCCTTAAGTTTTTAAAGAGGACTTTAACTCTACCCTTTGCTCCAGCTATTGATAAAGGATATGGGCACGTTAAAGTTGCACCACAGAAAATCTATGTTTAGATTTCTTGTAGAGGTTAGAATTTTGAACTCTCTGCTGTCCAGTTGCTCAAAAACCTGCATATAGTGAAGGTTGGTGTTAAATCACTGGCCGTCAAGGATGGATGTTATAGCAAACAGCTGGATGAAATTCACTATTCTGTGTGTGATCACATCATCTTTGAGAGGATATGGAGGTGAAATTCCTTTCAGGTCTCAGGGTCAGGAAATACTGATTTATTTTCTAAAAAATAATCTTGAGGCTATTATGAATCTTATACTTGATTGTATTTTCTTCCTCAATTTGGTTATTAGGAAAATTAGAGCCAAATTTGCAGACCACCTGATTTTTAGTACCTGCGGAGGAATAAACAATATGCATTGGCATGCTAATCTTACTCCTAGAATTATTTTCCTATATATGTTCTCTTTGATCTCGTGTTTCTTATTTATTTGTTGGTATTGAATGTATGTTCATAAACTGCCACAAATCATTTTGCTGGTGATGAATGTAAATACACAAATATCATGTGTAAGATCAATTATAGGCTTCCTGACTTGACAGTTAAATCACATTCCTGCTAGGAGTGTCATGTGTACATGTTTACTTTATTTGTTTTCCTCCTTTCTTTCACCACCTACTAATTTTCCATTGTTTGTTATGTAGTTCTCCCTTGATTAACAAATGAGTAGAATTTCAGTGTGCTTTTTATTGTGGAGTTTATCAACAGGAGTTATTTTTCTGAAAAATTAGTCTTTTAATTTGTGTTTCTCTATGTTCACCTTTTTATGAAAGCATGAATTTAACTTTTATGAAAACATAAAGAAGTAAATTCAATTTGATTATGTTTTCATCTAAGGTTAAGAGAAGGGAAATTTGGAGTCTCAAAGAAGTGCCATCATAGAAGTTTTTGAGAGTTTATGTAGAATGGAATGGTTGTTTTCAATTTGTTTGCTTGATGGTTGAATTCCCTGTCTGTTGCCTAATGGACATCTCTGATTGGATGTTCAACTGGCATTTAAGATTGTCTGAAACTTCACATATAATTTCCCCACCAAAATAAAGTTGCTTCTTCTATTTCCCCCTCCCCCATTCCGTTTCCAACTTTGGTGAATGGCATGACTCTGCACCTAGGTACCCAAACCATATATATGGCAGTCATACGAGACTCCTCTATTCAGTCACTCAGTGCTTTATATTTTACCTATTTCGCAGTTCTGAAACTGGCCCTTTCCCATCCGCATTGCTATTTACTCCAAGTGCCTTGCTCAAGGCCTTGCCTAAGCAGGCAATCCGAATTCTTGGTCGAAGAAATGAATGAATGAATGAAGGAATGCATACATTCAGGGATTGCTTGTCTTAGTTTCATTGTTTCTGTCTGGACTCCTACAAAATCCTGTCTTCCTCTCTCTGTCCTCTCCCTACTAATGTTGTCAGAGTGATATTCCTAAAATGCAAATCAGTTCCGTCACCCTTCAATGACTCCTGGCTTTCAGAAGCCATCAAGGCCCTTCATGCTAAGTCCCCTGCCTCTTTCTGGTTTTACCTCCTGCCATTTCTCTCTACTGACCTTATAGTTTCATCATGTGGCTGCATATTTCCTTTCCTCCCACATCCTATTAATTGTGTAGAACTTCACTGGAGCTTCACTGGATGAACTTGACTGACTGCCTGTCTGATTTAGATGGCTTTTCTCCTTGCTCTCATATCCCTTTATGCACAGCGTCAAGAAATGTACCATATTAAACTATTATCATGACCTCCTTATCTAGGGACCTTTTTTTTTTTTAACATAGGTTCTTTACCCCTAGACAGTGTCCCAGCATTTAATGAATAACCAATAATTGTTTATTGACTGACTGACTGGAATATGGAATGGACTAAGTGTGTAGGTTATAACCCAGTCTAATAACTTATTCATTCGATAACTATTTATTGAGTATTTACTATGTGCCCGATATTGTTTGAGAGTCTGCGGTTACTGCAGTGAACAAAAATCATACCTATTCAGACCAGTAGAAAGAAGCAAATGGATGGATATATAATGTCGGGTAGTGTTGAGTGTGATAAGGAAAAGGAAGAGGAATAAGGAAATTCCAAAGTACATGGTCAAGTACACCCGAAACTAATGAAAATAAATAAATAAATAAAGGACACGGTCAAGTGATGCATGTCTGAAGAGGAAACCTTTGAGCAGAGACTTGAATGAAGTGAGAGAGAAGCCATGTGGCTGTGAGGATCACATGGTGTTGGGAGGGGTGGTTCTGGGCAGAGAGAATAACATCCTGAGCACCTGTTAAGTACCAGGCCCTGTTCTAGGGCTCTGGAGACAGCAATGAACAAGACTGTTAGGCATCAGCGTTGTTTATTGTTTAACTGTGCAGTCTGTTCTTTTTCAAATATACAGATTATACCTTTCTTTAATTGCTTGATTTTCTGAAATTGAAAACTCCCAACATGGGAAAGTCCCTTTATTTCTCCCTAGCTGCTTAATTTCTATTCTGTTCGCTGGGAGGAGAACCCATAGATTTTTATTATTTAGAGGTTCCTAACACAGTATGATACCAATTCAGGGACAGATCTGACCATATTTACTCATGGTATTCAGGGATGTGTGAGAGTGTCTTTGAATTGACCCAAACTGTGGATGTATATAAAGTTTCTTACTGTAAGTACCGTTTCTTTGTTCCAGCGCCCCCCCAACCCAGCCCACAACGCTGGATTAAACCTTAGACACTTTTGCTTCAGTAAGACAAGAAATCATAATTTCGTCTGCTATTCCTTGCTGTGTCACCTGCTTGCTGTAGAAGTTAAGTCTGCTCTATGGCAGTTTCCCATTTGTAAGAAGGGCACCCTTGCAGTTAAGCTGTAAAAATCTATGTTGACATAAGCCCCGATGCCCTTAAAGAATAGGAGCTGCAGAAATGTAGAGTCCAAACAGGAAAAAAGGAAGAACATTCCTAAGAAAACTGTGTAAACTTGCAAATTTGTTGTCTGCTGATGGCAGCTGACAGGTGGAGTGACAACCCAACCAAATAACACTAGGGCCATTGTGATAGGAGGGAACTTAATATTGTTATTGTTCCGCTTAGATGATATTTGTGTGAGGCTATGCCAGCTCTCGTGTTGAGAAAGCCCAATCAAGCAGAAGAGTTTTTGGTTTGTGCGTTTCAAGCTGCTCAAAAACTGAGGAAAACTGATTAAATCTGGAAGATGGCAGCTTGCTAGACAGGCTTCTCTAGGCACATTTGAGGAGAATCTGAGATAAATAAATACCACATTTTATAAGAGGGGTATGGGGGTCGGTAAGAGGGAGTGCATGGACAGGAGTTAAAATTTCAAAGGATGGGGGACGTTCTCATTGACTTTCTTCCTGATCAGACTCTTGTTTCGTGACCTTGTTCATAGTTGGATTAGAGCCGACCCTTGTAAACACGTGTGAGTTTGATAGGAAAGGGAGGAGATAGTATATTTCCAACAACCTCAACTGTAGAGGGCAATGATCAAATACACATTTCTTTATTAGAAAAAAATGGCTTTTAGTTAAAACTATTTTATAAATCACATTGGATGCTCATTTGCCTATGGAACATGTAAAAACTTTGGCCTGTTACACAGACATTTAATTATGCAAGTCTGTAATTTCTTCAGGAAAAGTTTATTGACTTTCACTATGGTTCCAAGTTAAGTACTCTACCTCGAGGTCAGGTAGTACTTAATGCCTCTATTTACTGGGTATAGACCCTGCTCTCTCATCCTGCCATTGTGTCTTAGTTTTCTTTTTAAATCTTTATGAATAATTTTTGCTTGAGCTTGACCTACCTCACAGAGACCGTGGATATTTAATTGGCTAAAAATAATTATTTTCATAGATTTATAGAACTGTAGAGACCATTTGGCATACCCCCACCACTTTGCAAAGAGTAAACTGAGAACCAGAGAGGTTAAGTGGCTTATTTGGGGACATTCAGCCAACAAATAGATAAATGCAAGAACTCCACCCAGATCCTAACCCCAATATGCTTTTTTTCCTATACCGATGCGTGTCTTTTTAGCTGCTTAGGGTTCAATATTACATATAATGGAGAGAACTATGGCTCTTTATTGACTTATAGAGAATAATTAAGAAAGTAATTAAATGAATTGCTTGTATAATTCAGAACTTTATATGAGTCACCATAATAGTCTGAATCTCTTTTTCCATCACACCTTTTATGAGAGCATCTAGGAAATAGATGACCACGTTGGGTTTCAATTTTTTTGTGTGTTTTTTTTTCCTGCTGTGGATAATGTGGTGATTAAAAAAATAAAGTGAAGTAGCCTATAGTTAGGCCATCAGGAGGTGAAGAACAAAAGCAAAGGTATTAGATTATGAGGTGTAAGTAACTGAGATTCTAAATTCTTACTCCTGTGAATGTAGGGTGGGGAGCTGTGACTGTGGTTACAGTATTTTATGTCTGTCTCTAGAACCTACAGTAATTTCTCCTTCTCTTTTCCCCAGTGTGCAAAGTTAATTTAATATGTTAGTATAAATTGAGGAAGGGAAGCTTTTCTAGATTTCATTAGAGGGTAAGGTGAATAAGGGAAAATCCTTGCCCCAGCAAGGATAAAGAAGAAAATATGTCATTGGCTACTTCTGACAGACCACTTCAGATAGGGAACACACAAATTTTAAAAAAAAATCCATTTAAAAAGGCATTGGTATCAAATAATCCTCAAAAGAAAGGTGCCTTTAAGGAATAGAGACAGTGGAAATGTAACGGCTGTATGCGATGTCAGAGGGGTAGTAGATTGGCGGAGGGGGTTATCACTTTGTGAGGGGTATAAATGATAAATGTCTAGCTATTACAGTGTTTTGTACACGTGAAACTAATAAAAAAATTTTAAATAAAAGAAAGGTGCTTTATGGATAAAAAAATATGGTTAATTACTCCTGGAAAAATGTAGGGAGTTGTGCGGGTTCAATATATTTTGTTCCCTATTAGAAGTGATAGTTTGCATTTGTCAGTACTAATTGTCAGGACTGGTTGTCAGTATTAGTTGTGGCTAGGCTGGCACATCCTCCTTCTGTCTTTGTTTTAAGTACCAGAATTCACCAGTTTTCAGAAGACTTATGTAACCTCCTTCAGGGTGACAATAGTAGTGTTTATTTTGGAGACATATCCCAGAAACTCAAGGTAACAACATACACAGAGTGAGAGAGTATATCCGGGAGATTTTTATGTGGCATTTTTACTGCTAACAATCTACAGAAGTTTTAGTATTTAGTGCCAGGTCAGGCTGAAGGGGCAGTTTCCTTGTCTGTGTGATTTTGAAACGTTTAAAGAATCAGCAAAAGGTTGTATAATAGATGATAGAGATTGGCGAGTCTGGTTTCTATAGAGCCTCGCAAAGAAGTGGGGGAAGGTAAACAACTTCTAGTTTAGTTGTTGTTTTTAATGAAAAGAACTCAAAACAATGTGTTTTTTGATTCTTTGAGCAAGTCCTTTGTCAAAAGCCTCTGAAACCCATGCCCCTCCCCAAACCAATAAATACTTTTGTGATCAATTTAAAAAGCCAGTAAACTGAGAAGCAAAGCACTTAGAAGATAGGCTGAGGATCACATGGTGTGATCAAAACAATTCTGTATCTTAAAACTCAGTTATCTAATCTACCCACTCCATTGTTTATTCTGTTAGCAGTCATTCAGTGAAGTACTTTTCATCGCTGCAGAGTTTTGCTATGAACTGGGTGGCTTTGGAACAGGGTTATCTCTAGACTCTGTTGACATCATGTCTCTGCTCACATACCAGTTGGGTGAATATTGGCCCACGTGATTTTTGTAAGTGGATTATAAGGAATCCATGATAGATTTCATTCAGTTCTGATGAAACTAAGAGCTTTCCCTGGTGAGCTTCTTAATGAGATATCATTATTTGTTTATTATTCAAGGTATAGGTTGGGGCTTATGAGCTCTCTGAATTCTTAGGCACTCAACCGAGAAAATCAGATTCATCATTTTACTGTGCTTGCACAGAAGTTAGTTAAATTCATAAGGTTTACAATTTATTTATTTTTACTTGTTTACTTAAGACTACAGATGTGAATAAGGCTGTTGAGTCTGCCCAGAAGGCAGAACTCTTGTTTTGGATGAAACTAAATGTAATCCCCCTTCCCCCCAACTTTGGAATGAGAGGAGTGAAACAGTGGGAGAGACTTTAACAGTTCGTAGTTTGTACCTTTTTCAATTTAAACTAAACTTCAGGGAGTTTTTTTTTCTTCCATTGGAAAAAGATGTTCTAAGGTCTATTAGGAAATACTAATATCTTTAAAATTATGCAAGGAACAAAAATACTAGAGTGGTAAGGGTTAGGAATAGCTCTGGTAGTTCAGTAACTTTAGACAAGTTAGCTAGTTAACTGAATTTCAGTTTCTTGAACTATAAAACAAGGGGATTAATAAATGTTCTCTAAAGTTGCTTCAAGCTCCTAAGTTCTCTAATTACCCTATTACAATTAGACACTGATAATTTAAAAATTTAGATATATGTATAATTTTATTTTGTAATAAAGGAAATGGTTTATATTTGCCAATTGTAGAACTGAAATTTCTTTTGTGTATGTATGATTAGTTGTACTTGCCAATGCATGGAATATTTCAGGTTGTTCATGAGAAATAGTTAACAGTGCTTTCTTTTGGGAAGTAGGGCTGTGGGTCTGTGGGTAGGGAGAATTTAACATTGATTGTATACTTTTGTTAGCTAATTTTATTTTTATTATTTTTTATGAAGTCCATGCTTTGTTTAAAACTTAAAAATAATAATCAGCTTTATTATTTTTAAAAGGATAAAAACAAGATTCAAATCAGTACAGAATGCATACCAGGATACAAATATTTGGAATTTAATTTCAGACTCCCAATATTTTATTTAACCTTAAAGTATTATTTGAAATTATAAGTAGATTTTTACTTTTATTATAGTCAGAAAGTTCTTTTAAATCTTGTCTATCCATTAGTGCAACTACTTTCATTTGATGAAACAGTAGCTTTAAAAGCAAAGAAGCAAGGTTTAACAACATTAATGACAGGATTATATAGCTTCTGTTTATTTGGTCTACTCAAGATCTTTTTATTTCTTTATCCTATTTGGGACAGCTTCTAGAATCATCTTTCTTTGATTTGCAGCTATGGGAATGATATAGATGTAGAAATATATTGGTTTTCAAGCCAATTAGTGATGAGGAGTGCCAAGTTTAGAGTGTCTCAGAGTCTTATTTCCAGTCTTAAATGCAAAACAGTAGCTCTCTCTTAATCTTTTTAGAAGATAAAACTCACCGGAAATGAAAAAGCAGCCTGTTGAAATATCAGAAGGCATTTTTAGAGACTGCATATGGCAGCTGGACTTGAATTTTGGTTTCAGCATTAGTTTTTGTCCTTTTTTCTTTTATTTATAGATGATTCTATGAAGTTTTGAGAAACTGTAGGGACCCAGAAACTAGATGCTTCTAGCCTGGCATATTTATGCAGTTCCTTTTCTTTTCTATCTTTTTCTACTTGTCTTACTTTTTGAAATAAATGATCTTTACAGAAAACGAGAACCTCAGGAGCATTCCATTCTATTTTTTAAAAATTAGAGTACCTTCTTAGCACTGTTAATGTATTTATATTATTCTAATCGGTATAATATAGACATAGTAGGTTTTTTAATTTCCCATTGTTCTATCTAACCTTGAACTATTCCCCTTATCTGGCACAATGTTTTCTAGTCTTTCCTATATTCAACAATAGCAAGTAAGCAAAAGTTAAAGATGAACTGACATTGGAGTTCAAGTTTTTCTTTGTTCTTAATCAGATTTGCATTACCTCTGGCTAAATTTATTTGTACTTGCACTTCATTTAGGTTGTGGTACCAATATAATTTGGTTTACTTATTCCTTCTGTGGAGCTTTAGGTTTTTTTATGCTAATGTTGATAATCTCATGATAATGATGATAATAGCTATTGCTGCCATTTATTAAGACCTTATTTTTGTTAGATACTGTATTAGGTATTTTGCTAATTCACTCAGCAGCTATTTATGGAATACTTTCTATACCCCAGTATTGACCTAGGTGCTGAAGATATAATAGTGAATAAGACAAAACCCTTAAGAAACTTATGTTTAATATATTGTTTCTAATCTACATACAATTGTACAAGGTCGATATTTTCTTAATTTTATAAATGAAACAGCTGAGGCCAGAGAAGGAAAACATTTTCAGCATTCTGTAGCTTGTAAGTGACCAAGTTTTAGTTCGAACCTGTCTTATTTGATTCTAGTGTGCATTTTGCTCCATTCTACTGTCTCGTAATAATTAGTACTATTTTCTTCTTCATCAAAGATGTTTATAAACATCCAGGATTGGTCTGAACATGCTTGACTAAGGATATAATTATTCCTTTTTAACTTTGGCACTTCAAGAAAGCTAGAAGAGACGTTTAAACCTAATATGTTGAACACCAAAAAAAATAAAATACAATTCTTTGAAATAAATTTAACCAAAAAATTTGCAAGATTTTTACACTTAAAACTATAAAACATTGTTGAAAGAAATTAAATAAGCCTAGATAAATGAAAAGATATCTCATGCTCATGGATCAGAAGACTCAATATTATTAAGATGGAAATATTCCCTAAATTGATCTGTTATTCAACACAATTTCTATCAAAATCCCAGCTGATTCTAAAATTCATTGGAACCCAGAATATCCAAAACAGTCATAAAAATAACAAAGCTGGAAGACTCACACTTTCCAATTTTAAAATTTACCACAAAGATACAGTAATCCAAATAGTGTGCTGGTATAGGATAGAAATAGAAATTGATGGATTAGAATTGAGAGTCTAAATGTAAACTTTTATTTATGATGAGTTGAGTTTTGACAAGGTTACTAAGACAAATAAGTGGAGGAAAGAAAAGTTTCTTTAATAAATAGTACTGGGATGAATGGGCAGCCACATGCAAAAGAATAAAGTTGAACTACTTCATACCATATACCAAATGGATCAGACACCTAAATGTAAGATATAAAACTCTTAGAACAAAACATAGGTGAAAATCTTCATGATCTTGGATTAGGCACTGGTTTTTTAGATAGAACACCAAAAGCACACAAAACGAAAGTAAAAATAAATAAATTGAACTTCATCAAAATTAAAAACTTTTGTGATTCAAAGTACCATCAAGAAAGTGAAAAGACAACCCACAGAACGTAAGAAAATAATTGCAAATCTTTATCTGATTAGGGTCTGGTGTCCAGGGAACACTTAGAACACAACAATAAAAAGATAACCCAATTAAAAACAGAAAAAATAGGGGTGGCCAGTTAGCTCAGTTGGTTAGAGCTAGGTGCTCTTAACAACAAGGTTGCCGGTTTGATCCCCACATGGGCCACTGGGAGCTGCGCCCTCCACAACTAGATGGAAACAACTGCTTGACTTGGAACTGATGGGTCCTGGAAAAACACGCTTAAATAAATAAAAGTTTAAAAAAAACCCAACCTGATAAAATATTTGAAAGGACATTTTTTAAAAAGATATTCAGATGCTCAATAAGCACATGAAAAGATACTCAACAGAGTTAGTCATTGGTGAAATACAAATCAAAACCATGATGAGATATCACTTTACACCATTGGGATGGCTACAACAAAAACTCAGACAATAATAAGTGTTGGTGAGGTGTGGGAACATTGAAGCTCTCACACATTGCTAGTGGGAATGTAAAATGGTGTAGCCACTTTGGCAAACAGTTTGGCATACCTCAAAAAGTTAAACAGAGAGTTGCCATATAACCTAGCAGTTCCATACTTAGGTATATGCCCAAGAGAATTGAAAACATGTCCACACAAAAACTTCTAAATTAATATTTATAACAACATTATTCATAACAGCTAAAAAGTGGAAGCAACCCAAATGTCTATCAACTGATAACTCTATAAACAAATGAGGTGGTATATCCATCCATACAGGGGAATAGTATTTGGCAATGGAAAGGAATAAAGAATTGATACATGCTACAACATGGGTGAACATTATGTTAAATGAAAAAGGCCAGTCACAAACAGTTACATATTTTTTGATTCCATTTGTAAGAAATGTTCAGAATAGGCAAATCCATACAGACAGAAATTAGATTAGTGGTGGCCAGATCTAGGTAGAGGGAAATATAGGAAGTGACTACTAATGAGTTTCTTTGGGGGTAATGAAAATGTTCTGGACTCAGATGTTGATGATGGTTGCACAACTCTGTGAGTACACTAAAAAACACTGAATTGTATACTTTGAAAAAGTTAATTTTATGGTACGTGAATTGTTTCTCAATAAAACTGTTTACATGTATTTTGAAAAACCTATTACTTTGGTTTTGGGGGGTTGGATTCAGATGAATTATCTGATTGTGTCTGCGTTATTTCAATTTGAGTACAATGGAACCTTGACTTTTATTATCCACGAGGACCTTTATTTTCGTCTGTCTATTGGCTTACTTTACACCAACTAGCCTTATTATACCCAGGCAAAAACTAATACAGAACAATATGATGTCATTTTGTTTATACTTCCTTATTGATCCCTTTTAAGGAAACCTTAATGTTATATTAATTTTCAAACCAAGAGTGGCATATTATTATACTTAAGTCACTTGGAAATGTGTTTTATTTTTCAAGAATATGAATTTGATTTAGAAACTGCTTTTCCTGCATTCTCTGGTATTCATGGCATTTGACGGTCACACACTTGAAATGCTTCCTGGCCAGAGCACAGAGGGGGCGGTCAGTGTAAAAATGATTCATGGTTTGATAAAATGCAGGCAGGTTAAATATGACTTTTATAATGGGGCTGTGAGTCCAGCTTATGGTATGAATTCGTACATGTCTCTTTCTTTTGTAAATATGGAATTGAAGTAGGTTTATTTCTTGAAAGTCCTGGCATGGTGTGAGTGAGAAGTGTGAATGTCCTACCCAAAGCGTTTTCTAACAGGAGGCAGAGTTTTCCGAGAGAAATAGGAGCTTGGTAGGAAGAGAAGATAAAATCTTTGCTGGGGGACAGTTCTTTCCCACTGATAGTCCCCATGTGTTTTCCCAGCGTGTGCCAGGGCATGTTTTGCTGAAGTTGCTAGTTGCTGCGCAGTATTCCCTTATTGAGGGTGATTGGATAAAGCAACCAGTTATTTGGGGCTTGGCATATACACAGCAAGGAGCCATGGTTCTGAATGTGGTGTCTGGCCCAGGCATGCTTGCTAGTGATGGCAGTATGTTCTGGAGCGGAAAGAGAAGGCTGCGGTACTTGATAACACAAGGCATTGACATCACCAGTTTTCTTTCTGGACTTTGAAAATAGATTATGTTTTAGCCTCATGTCAAATTGAATATTGAGTATCTCTGTAGCCATTACCTGTGAAGTCATTGGCATACATGAAGAAAATTCTGTCAAGCACCTTCAGTTTCCAGCTACCTTTGAATTGTTAATTTTAATCACCTCCTTTATGCACTGGTTTTACTCATCAGCAACGTTTCCTCTTTGTCTTTCTGCCCAATTCAAGTGATAACCTCCAAATTTACCTCCCTAATCCCCGAGTAACCTTATAGTTGTTGCTTCCAGGGGCCCCGTGGGAAGTTGCATATTTAAAAAAAAAAAAAAAGAAAATTATTTTCCATTCTTCAAAGCAGTTTTGAACCTAGATTAATATGTGATCCATCATACTTAAACTAGAATGGATTATTCAACATTTAGAGGTGGGAGTGCATACCTTAAATAATGGCTATTTGTTCACCTGAATTTCTAAAAAAAATATGGTTTCATGCTAAAAACACATTTTAATTTTTATACCATCTTGGAATTAAATGAAATCTTTAGATATCATCCACCCTCTTCTCCCCTGTTCTTTGAGGCACCCTATGGCACTCGAGATTCCTTGGTGGGTTAGAAACTCAGAGAATGGTACAGTGAGCATGAAGTGGGTGAAAAGTGGAGAATGGGGAAATTCTTAACTGTGACTGAAAGAAATCAGAAGGTATTTACACTATTCCATAATCCCTCATCCTACCGTTATTACTTAGGCAAAAGGACAAAATGGAATTTCCTTTCTTCCTCATGTCTATCTCAAGTTTGTTTCCTACATTGGATGGAAGGGAAGTAGGGAGGGAACAGAGTGGCATGACTTATTTTAGTTTCTTTTTTTAGGCCTTTGGGTGCCAAAGTCTTATTGATGGTCAATTTAGGTTCTTAGCAAAAGTAGGAATAATAATTATTACCATTTATTGAACATAGAACTGTACTAAGGACTTTAAGTACATTGTTTTATTTAATCTATACAACTTATAATGTAAGCATTTTTCTATAAGTTAATAAATGTAAAGCACGCAGAATAGTGCCTGAAATACAGTAAGAGCTCAACAAATGTTGTGAATACCCATTTGGGAGATAAGAGAACTGTATCTTAGAATAGCATTGGTAGAATTTGAATTCATGGCTGTTAACCTTTAAAGCCCATGCTGTAAACTATTGTGTGTGTGTCTCTCTCCTTCGAGAATTCATCTTCCTTCACAAAAGTCTTCCCTCCTGTATATGCATTCTAAGATCATATATATGTATATATATATATACATATATATATATAAATAAAAAAAATATCTATATTTTAATTCTATGTTCTGACTTGTTCCAATTTGTGAGTCCTATATCTACCCCCACACCCCCCTCTGCCCTGCATTTATCCCTGGGGAAGTTCATTCTTCAAATTATCAAGGTCTGGACCAAATTTATTTAGTGAGAATGTAGAATTTTTCTCACAAGATTTTAAAAGGACAAGTAAGATAATTACATGAAAGGATCTGTTTAGGCTCTTTTTGCATGGTAGGGGGTGGACCAAATAACCTTTGGATCACTTCCACTTGTATAATTCACCATTTCAGCAGGACAGCAACATTTCAGGCCAAAGTTCAACTTTTTTTTATTATTAAATTCTTTTATCGTCGCCAGGAAACTAGAGAAAATGAATTCTTCACAGTATGCTTGTGCATGCAACTTGAAACGGTTTGCACACTAAATGAAATTAAATGAAAGACAGCTGTTTGGGAAAGAGCTGTCAGAAACTGATTGGGTTCTATTAGAGGAGAATAGAGGCTAGGAATAAGTTTTCAGAAACAGGATATCAGTGGCTTAAAAAGCAAGCAAATTTACATACACAAAAGCTCTCATGTGGTTGTGCTGTTGTGTGTCTCTTCAGTTCATCCATTTTAAATTATTATTTGCTCTCAGCGAGTAGGTGTCTGCTTTCAAGGCTTCTTTTCACGTATCAAATGTGTGGCAGTTCTTTCTTTTCTGAGAAGTAAATAAAGCACAACCCCACTACAATGCCATTCTAAGTACTTTGGTTTTGGTTAAACTGCAAATCCAGTAATGCTCACCAAACCACTTCCTTTACCCAGTACCTCTTCGTTCCTGCCAAAATACAAAAGTTGCCAGAGGTGCTACCAGGGTCTCCTGAAATGGCTCAGCAAGAAAGGAGCAATTACATCCCCTAACAGACTCAAAGCAGATGGTCATCTGTGGTGATAAGTATTACAGCATTATTAAGCCTTTGATTTGTGGTTGTATTTTGTACTTTCTAGACACACACGTTATGTTACCTGTGTAATGCTGCTCCCTGTCCCCGGAGACCTCATTGCTCGTCGTTTGGGCACGTATCCCTGTGCCTTACCCCGAAGCCCTACTCCTGCTACAAAGCTTCAGTGCTATCTTCCAACCCTTCTGCTAGATGGTAGCTCCTCGTAGGATCTCTGCTGGGCGCTCCAGCGGCAGATACAGTGTTACACATGGAACTGCCTTTAAAGGAATGTTTTTTAAGCCTTTTGGGGTTTGCTATTGAAGCATACCCTATCCACAGCATAACCTCATACAGGAAATTCAGTTAGCAATCAAAGTTAGAAATCCTAGTATAAGGTTGCACTCGTACAGCCTTCGTCTCTGGAGCCCCTGCTTACATTGAAGTTTTACATTTTTGACCCCATTTAGCAATGGTCTTCCATAATTCATTGAGTCCCAATCTCCACTGCCTTCCTTTGAGATCTCGCTTGCTGTCCCCTCAGTACCTTCATTATTTTTTCTGATTCAAAACACAGGTCTACAGCCTCTTGCGGCTGAGATGAAGAAATCACACGACTCATAGTCTGACCCTTTACAGCTCTCCTGCCACGTCTGCCTCCCTTTTCACAGTGTATATTGGATCACTGCTCCTGGCGTCCCTGAACCCAGGTCTCCAGGAGACATTGAACTAAAGGACGTTAGTGGACGACCTATCTATATGCGTGAGCTAATGTGATCACATTACAATTGCTCCACTTCACAAAGTAAACAGGCAGGCACCAGGTCAGAGGCGCCAACAAGGTTCCCCATCTTTAAAATGACATTTACTGAAGCAGATGCCATTATTGAAAGTAAGCTGTGAATTCACCAGTGATTTTGTTGGTGAAAACATTTGCTTCTCTCTTCTGTAAGTGCTTCTGGTTAACTTCTCCGAATGTTTTCTTCCTGTTCCTCCTGGTTAAGCTCCAGAGTAGATAGCAACAAAAGTTCTTCTTTATAATCAGGAAGTTCGTGAGCGCTCAATCTATGATGGTCATGGCTAGAAGGGACAGAGTCTATGAAAATTAGAAATAGTCTCCTTCCTGTGTTCTCTGCATTGCATAAAGAAGTAAATCGTCAGACTTGTCCCATTGTCACTGAGTTAGAGGAAATTTAACTATTGTATAACTTTCCTTATGTATTCTGCCCCAGTGTATTTTCTCAGTCATTCAGGAATCATTTATTGAGTACCTGTTACTAGGCTCTGTGGTAGGACCGATGTCAGAAAAATTGGTAAGCTGTGATCCCTGCCCTTGAGAGCTTATGGTCTGCTGAGTTGTGATGAGGAAAGTTTGTATGTTGATTACTTGCTCTTATGGGCATTTATGTCAATAATAGCCCTTAGTGATATATTTCTCCTCTTCTTCATTTGGACAATATATTTATCCCCTTCACAAAATATACTCAGTCCTTTTGTCTACCTGACCTCAAATGAGATAACAAAATGTGCGTAGGGATACGTAATGACACAGCCACAAACACAATTCTTTATGCAGATAATCTTTCTGAACTCTTGGCAAATTTAAATGTTTAGCGTTGTGAATCTTAGCCGTAGTAATTCAGATTTAATTATCATGTGATCAAGCTGGGGTGATATCAAGCTGGGGTGATTGTTTTTAGTGCAGCCATAGGAAATCAAAGCTGACAGCTGGGCTCCAGCTGTGTCCCAGCTGTTCTGTTGAGCTGTATTCAGAGGGAAAAGGGGTGGCAGCTCCCCAGGCTCCCCAGCTCTAGGAGATGGTCTCCTTTGGTTATCCAAGGCAATACCTGCCAGATGCTTTTGCAGCCAGCGCAATTAACACTCAGGAAGTGAGGCTTCAGTAAAAAGGTATAGTGCATGCTCAGTGGGCGTGTCATCATCATTTTCTCTTTTATAAATTCAGTAAACTCACTACATAGAGCGAATGTTTACCTTATATAATTAGGCAGTATTTTACCTTATATAATTAGGCAATATTTTCCCTAAATTACAAAGATCTGCTTTTAAGGTTGGCTATCTTAAAGTTCTCTGAACTCTCATAAGACTTTGACCTATTATATCTAATTCTTTATTACATTTTTTTAAAGTATTAAATGTATTAGGGTGACATTGGTTATAAGTTTTGCCGGAAAATATTTCATAGATTCTATTGGATAGAATAGCATACTTATGTTTAAAATATATTCAATTAAAGTTTACTGATTTTATTTTCACTAGAATTTGTGTTAGCTACTTTCAGCTCTCTTGGAGGAAAACTATTATTTGTAACTTAAATTAATCAAAATTGCCCCTATTGTAAATGATAGTATAATGAAAGCTGGAATAAAATTTTTGCAGTATGTAACCAATGGGTGGCGAATGATATATTAAGAATTGTACAAATCAATTAAAGAAAACCCGTAAGAAAAATAGGTAAGTGTTTTGAACAAGTAGTTCATAGATGAAGAACTACAATATGCAAATTGTCTACGTTCTGCAGGAAGGCTCTTCCTAATGCATTACACTGTCAACAGAAAGGTGTGATATTTAATGAGACCGGTGCTAGTAAAGTAAGGTTCCTTTAGCCGGGCGTTGCTAGAGTTTCTCTTGGGAATGAGTTCTCACTCATACAGCATGAGCAACGTTTTGTCGAAGGCTTTCTCACATATAACACACTCAGATGAATTTCTGCAGCATGGAGTCCCTACTTTACAATTTGATCTGATTCCTGTGAGAAGGCTTTAACACTTTCGAAAAACAAATGGTTTTCCGCTCATGTGTGAATGCTCGGATGCACAGTAGAACTGACACCTGGCTATCAGGATAACTCGATGGCGTCCTTAGCACAGTCACTGCAGCGATAACCTTTCAGTATGAGCATTCTAAGGTTTCTTCCCATTTGACCTGTTAGTGAAGGCCTCCCCACCATTAGTTCATATATAGGTTTTTCTCCTGTGTGGATTAAATGATGCAGTTGAAAGTGTGACTTCCTAGCAAAAGATTTCCCACAGATCCTGACCCATGAGGCTTCTGTGCAGTATGAATCTTCTGATGAGTAATCACCTCTGACTTCTGTCTGAAGGCCTGCCAACGTGCAGTACAGGCATACTAGAATTTCTCTCCAGTAAGAATTTTCTGGTATGAAAGTCTTACTCTTTTGGTGAGGGTTTTCCCATATTCAGTACATACATATAATAGTTTTTCTCCTGTGTCACTCTCTGCCCTAGGAGTTGTGGACCCACGCTTGCTTTACTATTTTATCCTAAATACTTGTGATTGTTGTTAGCCACAGCCATCCAGTCCTTTGTCAGAAAAACCTTTAGCCTTACTGAACCACATGCTGTGCACCAAATCATATTTTTTTGTTTTATATTTGAATCCAGTAAGCTGGAGTTGGACTTTTTTCTGTTACATAATAGAAGTTGTTCCAAGTTACAATGTTGGAAAGCTGTTTGTTTTATACAGACCCATTTACATAGAGTGCATACTGACTTGCCATAATATTTATCCTTCAGTTATGCAATCTGAATGTAATGCAATTGAATGAGAAGATTACTTTTCTTATCAACCATCTTAGTGTGATAGTCACTCTTTCAGTTGAAGCTTTTGAAGAATGTATATGTATATATAGCATTTTGTCCTTAAATTTGTGCAGTTATGTATGACAGTTTCTGTGTTATATTTTATAACACATCAACATGTTAAAATTGTTACATCAAGAGTATTTGTTTTCTTAATATTGTGACTGTTATTGTGATGAGTTTCTTATCAAAATATGGGCTATTGATTAACTTGTGTTTCATTGTCATGGGTTTAATGTACATGTAGAAATATTGGTATTGCCCTAAGTTTTCCATAATATCATTTTCATTGGGCACTGGTTGATTTGTCAGAAGTAATTATTATTATTTATTTACATATCATTTTTATAAGTACTATTTATTGAGTGCTTACTACATACAGATGTGTGCAGAATATTTCATGTACTATCTCATTTACTCACTTTAGCAATTTTTAGTATGACTCTGAGTTTTCAAGTGGGTGATTGTTTCAGCATGCCTAAGTAGAGCATGAGTAGCAACAGTGATTTTAAGTAATTCATTGAGAAAATGTATAAAACTAGAGCAACAGAGGCTTACATTAAAATCTTGTTCAGATATAAGATTTTGTTTTAGCCTCTATAGAATGCTGCCCTTTGAATAGTGAGAAAATATAGTCTGTTTAAGCAGAGAATTTGAGAGTCATGAGATTATATTGTGAACTTTTAATTTTTACTGTCTAACTCTCTAAGCCATTACATTGCTGGTATAGGCCTAACTGGAAATGCTGAGTGAATGTGCTTAACTATTACTAAGGTGTGTTTTGTACGTTCATAGGCTTAGAGCATCTGAGAATACTGCTTAGTTTTTGGTTAGTTGTGTTTGTTCCTGGTTCTGCATCCCATTGAATTGGACTTTGCTTATATAAAGAAATGTCTATAAAACCACAGGCAAGTAAAGTTGGAATTTCTTCCTTGGGGAAATCTGAAGTGTAGAGTTATAAGCAAATATTAAGGTTCAAAGTGGGCAATATAATGAGCACATTCAAGGAATTAGTATTTGTGTAACACTTCATGTGTGCAAAATGTTTTACAGCCATATTCATTAATTTACATAAGTTCCCTGGAAGGTAACGTTATTACATCTGTTTTATAAGCAAGACAGGCAAAATATAAGCAAATTAAGTGGCAAAAAGGAAGAGAAATGATGACATTGATTCTAATAAGGCTTGGACCTACTTCCTATACCATGTTGCTTCATTAGGGAAATAAAGAAATGAAATGCGTCTGTTTTGTTATAGACTTGGGTGTAGTGCCTATTTGGGTAATTGTTTATAAATATATACTTTTATATATTTTCTTTTACTTTTTTGGTTATACACCTCAAAGGCCTTCCAACACAAATTTCAGTCAGTGGATACCTGAGGTATTATCTGATGGATAAGATAAAATGTTGGAGATGTAAGGACCAACAAATTGGTGCATATGTCCATTGGATGCTTAGTATTGACCTAGAGAGAATACACTGAGAACCCAGCCTTTTCAGTTATTTGAATTGTTGTGAGCCTATAGGCAGCTTTCTCTCTCTGTCACTCTGTTTTTCTTTGTACTTTCCTTTTCTCCCCGAAGAACAGCACATATATGTTGGAATAATAAGTTTGCTCAGAATCTCGAAAAGGTAAAATGAGAAAATCTTCCATAAGAGATTAAAAAATCTCTTGCGAAGAGTTTCTTATTATCAAAATGTGGACTAAATGTTTATTAACTTGTGTTCCATTGTCATAGGTTTCATGTACAAGTAGAAGTAGACTCTTGCATTAGAAAGCAGGAAATCTGATAAATTATTGCATTCAATTAACTTTTTGTTTACTTACCGAGTGCACAGAAACTGCTTTAACACTCTGAGGTGTGACCATAAGGTAATGAAGAGTGATTTTTAAAAATAAATATACCATTCGGTACACAGTTTAACTGAGTGCTGTTCTTCAACATAGCCACTCTTTACACTAATCCAACGATGCTGTCACTGCAAAAAATATTTTTAGAACTCGTCCTTTTGAATTGCCTTTAGAAGCCATTTATGAACTGTAAAAGAAAACAGTCTCATATTTACTTAAAAGTCACACCATGTTTTTTTAATCAGCCCCTCCCCTGCAAAGAAATTCATTACCCAGATAGATTATTGACCTTTTCACCAGCCTCTGTTCTGCACTACTTTTTCTTTTCTTTTTTGTTTTCAAAACCAGTTCTATACTTACGAAATAAAAATTTGCCATAAACAAGGATCTTTACTTTTTTAACTTTTTATTTTGAAATAATTTAGACTTCCACAAATGTGTAAAAATAGAAGAGTTCCCATATATTTTTTACCCAGCTTCCTTTAATGTTAAGTTAAGCATAGCACAGTTATCAAAACTGGGAAATTATCATCAATAAAATACTATTCACTAATCTACAGACATTATTTAAATTTCTCCAGTTTTCTGCACTAATAACTTTTTCTGCTTCAGAATACAATCCAGGATCCCACACTGCATTTAATTGTCATGTCTCCTTAGTCTCTTATAATCTGTGAGAGTTCCAAATGAGAATATTTAAAATAAACTACCCCGCCCCGCAGAAAAAAAAAAAAAGAAAGAGCTATAGACTCTGTAAGTCCAAAAGTATCTCTGTCACTGTCTTGTCAATTCTTTCTTTTCAGTTATTTGAATTGTTGTGAGTCTACTATGTGCCAAATTTGTGCCAATTGCTGTAAGATAAAGAAGAGTAAGATGTGCTTGGGCACAAAGAAGCTCACAGTGCATGAAGGCGATAGGTCTACCCATAATCGTGGTGCCGGTGTATATTGAGCTCTGTGGAGTTTTTCATGATGCTTAGAGTTTCTTGCATTGCTGCATTTTTTTTTTTTCCATTTCTTCTACCATCACCTTAGTTCAGATTTTCACCGCCTCATGCCTTATCTATTGCAATAGTTTTCTAACTGGTCACTTCAGCTTTAATTCCCCTCTAATTCACCTAAAATACCTCTTTATATGAATTATCTCTATTCAGGAACTCTTTGTAGCTCTCCCCAAGTTTAATTTCTTAATAATTTTCTAGTTTCTTAACTTGGCAATTTTAATGTTTCTGTTTATCACCAGGGCTACTCTAATAGCTTCCTAATTGGTTGACCCATATCTGCTCTTGTACCCTCATATTATATAGGCAGAGTGATCTTTTCAAAATGCAAATCGGATCACATTATGCTTCTGTTTAACCCTTTCAGTGGCTTCCCATTGTTCTTAGGATACCATCCAAAATCTTTAGCAAGACCTATCAGGCCTGATCAGACCATAATATTATTGCCTCAAAGGGTTTGGAAGAATTAGGTCTGTTAGAACTCATGATGTGCTTAGAAAAGTGAATGTAGTAAGCAATCAATAGAAATGTATGTTCTTATTTAATTAAGAGTTAATCAAGAGTAAATGGTGAGTTTTATGAAATGCTTTTCACCATGTATACAGGTGATAACATAATTTTCTCTTTTGATGTTCTAATACGGTACATTATCTTAACAGATTTCTTAATAGTGAACCATCCTTGCATTCCTAGTTGAAACTCATTTGGTCATGGTGATTTTTCTTTCAAGGTGCTGTGGGATTATTTTGGCTAACATTTTATTTAGAATTTTGTATTCATAGTGAGTGTGATTTATCTGTAATACTGATTTTATGCTAATTCCTCATTCTCTGGTCTTTCTGTTAGGTATCTTATATCCCATTTATATCACTCTTTACTACTATAATTAATTATTTTTACATTTGTTTGATGTCTATTTTTCCTGCTAGAAGATAAATATCATGAAGGCAAGAACCAAGTCTGTTTTGTCCACCACTGTATACTTAGCACCCAGCACAATTCTGACACCACAGTGCTAAAACAATATATTTATTGAATAAATGAATAAATTGGTAATTATTAAAGGGAAAAGGTTCATTTTTGTGTATTGCTACAATTGACTTTGGCTCCTTCTAGTAAAATAAGGGGCTGGGTCAATATTACACAAGTGCTTTAATGTTAACTAATTCCAAACAGGGAAATTTTAAACAAATAGTGGCTCTTTTTTCTGTTTCTTCTGGACTTACAAATATTGAGATTTAATAAAGCAGTAGAGAAATTTTATAGCAGAAATTACAGTTTCTTAAATATAACACTTCCAGTTAGGCTGTACATTTGACTTTGAACAACATGGATTTGAATTGTACCAGTTTACTTGTACACAAATTTTTTTCAATAAATACTGTAAATGTATTTTCCTTATGATTTTCATAATAACATTTTCTCTAGCTTTATTGTATAAACACAGTGCGTGACATATGTAACATATAAAATATGTGTTAATTAACTGTTTATGTTATTGGTAAGGCTTCCAGTCTACAATAGGCTATTAATAGTTAAGATTTGACTATTTAAATAGTTAAGAGTACAAAGTTGCATGTGGGTTTTTGACTATGTGGGTGACTGGTGCTCCTAAACCCTATGTTGTTCAAGGGTCAACAGTAATACTTAGTTAAATAAGAAACACTGTATTTACAAAGATTAATGGGGCAGAAGGCTAAACAATGTAACTCTTTGCCACTTGTTCTCAAGACTCTGACTATTTAGAAGTTCTTGACTTTTTTCCCTCCAAACAATTTTTAAAGGAAAAATTTGACTGTTGAGGATAACCTACCACGGGCATAGTTCGTGTAGAAGAGGGGGAGGACTTGATTGGCCCAGATCAGCTTTCAGGTTGGTAAGATAGCACTGACCAACCTATAGATTGTGGACCCTTAGGACAAGTATAATACCTTTCATCCACTTGGCCAGGACATGGACAGAGAATCACATGGTGTAAACCATGGTTGCTACCCCTTTACAGGGTGAAGTAGCATCCCTGAGGAGCCTGTAGGTAGCCATAAAATGTGTACTACAGCCTTTTACTACATTGAATGATTGGAAAAATTTCATAAATACTTTGGCTTTCAGTTTCTTCACTTTTAAAATAAGGCTAATAAGCCACGGTTGCAAAGTTACTATCATGATTAGAGATGATATATGTAAAATGCCTGGTACATACTGATACTCAATAGGTTATAGCTAGTGGTATTAATCTATGAGATAATAATAAAAAGTGTTCTAATTTAGAATACACAAAAGATATAAGCCTGTACCTTCCATGGGGGTAAAGAGACAATGTCATGAACCTCAGAGACACTAATTTTCTTAGTATAACCCATTCTTCCCCATCAATTTTTACATTATACCACTTTTAAAGAAATGGTTTATAGAATTCTACTTTTAGTAGTATGGTAGAAGATGAGTACATTACACCTAAAAATTCTGATTAAAATGTGAAATCTATCTTTTTAAAGCATGGTTCAGCTGGAGATAAAATAAGGAATTAACTATAGGCCAGAAACAACTGAAGAAATAACAAGAAAAATATTCGGAAGGATTTCCCTCTGAGAGCAGCTGCCAATTCTTAGTGAACTAGAGCCTGGGTTCTAATAGGCACATAACATACTCAGAATTGGGGGGAATGGGAGACAAAGCTGGGGAGCAAGCAGGATAAGATGTTAAATGGGAGACTTATAGCTGAGACCCCAAAGAGTGATACCCTTAATGAATAAACTAGAATTACCCTTAATGAATAAACTAGAAAAAAACTCACCCTGAAGCAGGGGACCTGCCCTTCTCAGTCATGACTCTGGATGGATCAGAAGAAAAAAAAAAGGTGTGTATATGTGTGTGGGGGGTCTCCCATTCATTCTTCATTCAACAAATACTTATTGAGTGCCTGTTGTGTGCCCAGTACCATTCTAGACACTGGGCAACAAAGATCTTTGCCCTTGTGAGAATTTCTAACCCAAGCATGGCCTAATGCGAGTTTAGAGTTAGAAATTTAAACCATTTATGTGGCCTGGAAACCTGTAGATTAAAGTCTGAAATGAAGAAGCACTGGTTTTCTAATGTCACTGCATTGCTGATGCTCACAAGCATCTGTAATGAGAACGCTTACTGCATTCTAGGCGATTTTCTAAGCATTTTACCAGTTCTAACTCATCTAATTCTCCCCCAAACCCTACAAGGCAATAATACCATCTTCAGAAGCACAAAGACGTTAAGTAACTTATTTACTCAAGACCACACAATTTATATGTAGAAGAATTTAGTTTTAGAGTCTGTGCTTTTAACTATTATGCTATTATCGTCTTTCATGGAAGAATACTTTCGTCATATGTGTGTGTGTATAATTGGAAAACACCAAAAACATTTCCATAAAGTTATGAATACAACGATTACCTCTATTTCCACTGTCATTTAATATTGTTATAAAGATACTAGCTAAGGCAGTCTTACGAGAAAATAAATTCAAGGAAAGGAGGAGCATTAACCATGCTTTCTAATTAATATGATTGCGTATCTGGAAAACCCAAGTGACTCAACTAAAAAGCTTACAAAATAAGAGAACTCATAATGACAAATTCTGAGAAAGAAGAGTATTGAGGTGAAACTAGTCCAGTTTTTTTAATAAAACATATTCAAGTATAATTTAAAGCTATGGTGCTGATATAGACAGATAAATGGAAAGGACTGACACATTCAAAGATAAATTGGGATGCACATAAGATAATATGTATCTTAAATGTCCATCAATAGGAGACTGATTAAACATGTAATAGTGTACTATGGAATATATCATGCAGGTTTTTAAAGGAATGAGGAAGTTCTGCAGTGGTAATGGAACAAAATCCAATATACCATATTTTGCCGTGTATAATGTGTACTCTTTTGACCAACTTTATGAGGCAAAAAATAAGGAGGCACATTATACATGGGTAATACTAATTCCATATCTGTATAAATGTTTTCAGTTCTTTTATTTATGTTTATGAGTTAAAGGTGTAACTCTAGAAATCAATAACGATATCTGTATGCAAAACAATACCCTGGGATACGATAATCGATAATCGGTTTTATTGAACTTACGATGAACTTGCAACGAGGAAGAGTTCTTGGCCTTCTGTGATGTGTAAATATTGTAAATTTGTTACCGATACATAAATTTTCTTGTACATAATATGTTAAAAAATAAATGTTAAAATTCCTTTATAATACAAAAACACGTACCTAACTCTAAACAAATAAAAATTTGAATTAAAAAATTAAAATGAAAGAGTTTTTTCCCCCTGAAAGTTTGGCCCCAAAACATGGGTGCGCATTATACATGGAGGCACATTATACCCGGCAAAATATGGTACATTGTTATATAACGAAAGCAAAGTAAAAGCAGTACATTTAAGATGCTACCATTTGTATAAATTACACACGCGCACACACGCACAGTTTATCTTGATAAGATTGTTTATAGGTGAATTAGTGCCTGGGAAACAGAGAAAAAAGAGATTTTTCTTTTCACTGCAAATCCCTTTATAGTTTGTATCATGTTCAGGCTTTGCCTGTTCCATAAAAATAAAATTAGCTATATAAATGCCAGGAACATAGTCTTTTTAAAAGTGAGATGATATTAATTCATGGTTCCATTTCAAAAATTTTATTGAAAAGACTTGCATGCACAAGAAACTGCATGGAATTTCATTTATTTATCTTAGAAGGATGAAAAGCCTGGTTGGCCCTTCATGATTTGACTGTTTCTGAAGGAGCTAATGCATCAAAAATGATGCATTAACTCCCTTGGGCTCTGACTAGTGGTCCATAGGTCAGAGACTTATGATGTGTTATTTAAATCATCTGGCAAATAGATGTTTAGGGGTAGAACTCTACCCATTTAAAACAAATCAATTTAATTTTGTAATGGTGGCACATTGTGGGGTAAGGATCTGTGAAGATTGGAGCCATCATTTTGGAAATATCCTTAAATAGAAGGAAGGAATATAAACTCATAATCCCATCCAACAGTGCAAGTCAAGCCTTATTTTTCCATTCCTACCACTGAGCTACTAGGTAACCCCAAGTAAGTAGTATCATTTGATTTTGACCTCAAGCCTTTGCATTCTTAATGGAGGAGCAGTTTATTCAGAGAGAGGCAGTTTAATGAAACTTTGGGTAGTTTCAAGTATCTAGGACTTTTACATACAAGACAGTGTGATTTTGCGCTTAGATATTTCATGTGACATCTCTGTTCTTTGAGGCCATATAAGATAGTTTTTCCTAAGGTAAAACAGTGTACTAGCTCCTTGGTGTTACTGAGTTTGCAAATTGTTTTTGTTTATTTTGAGTAGTGATGATGAAATAAAGGTACAGTTGAAAGAGATTAGGTAACTTTCTCAAGGTCTCATGACAAACAGGTGACAAAGCTAAATTTTCCCACATAACGTCATGTTGGATGAGAAATGTATTCTTATTTAAAATACTACATCGGTGAGTCATAGGCTGTATGGAGCACGCACACCAGCAGTAACATTACTGAGCCCTATACTGGGCACATGGCAAAGTGGCCTGTAAATTGGATGAGGCTCTAGCATTCATTTATACAACGTTCAAAACAAAAGTAATTTCATTATAGTTGACATTCAGTATTATGACTTGGTGGGGGGGGTTATCACTTTGTGAGGGGTGTAAATGCTTAATCATTATATTGCTTTGTACACCTGAAATTAATATAAAAATAAAATTTTAAAAAACATTTTAATAAAACCCAAAATTCATTTAGAGTCAAGCAAGTGAAACTGCAGAATTTAAGAGGGTGAGAAACGAATCGTCTGTGTTCTCTTCTTTTTTTATCCTCTCATTTTCTTCAGTTGATGTTCTTCTCAGATGCCAGAGAGCAGTCATGGCTGCCAGATGACTGGGCCCTGCTGGCTCATGAAGGAGTTGTGGCAGTGCTTGTTTCCATGACAGCTGGGAGAAAGACGCAATGGAAAAAGCACATGCAGGCCTTTTTAAGGAGCTGGCTGTGTAATTCTCAGTGCCCTGTGTTCCTCTAACTGTGAACTAAGTCTGATACCTCTGAGAGCTGGGGCTTCATGAATACAAATTACAGTGCGTGTAAGCTGAGCGTAAATGTGAGCAGTGGCAGACAACTGTGGTTAACGTGTACACACCCACGTTTGTAAGGGTAATCTGCACAACTTGACTTTGGGCGATTTGATCGCCGAGAGGATTGGCTATGTCTGGGAAAAGACACCACTGCCTCATTTCTGGAGTTATTGTAGCCATTTAGATATTTAAGAGATATTTTTTTTACAGGTATATCTCTTTTTGGGTGATCAGACAGTTGGTCTTAAATATCATGTAATCTGCCATGAAATTTGATGGTAAGCTCTGCTCTTAGAACTGTTGTTCCACCAAAGCCCATTCTCGTGGTGTCATTTAGAAATGTAATAAATAAAGTAAGGCACAAAAGTCCCATACGGTCACATATAGGCGGTATGTGTAAAGTAGTTACTGAAATGATACTTGTGAAGTCAAAGCAAGATGCCCAATCTTTGTAATGACTATCAGTATTCACAGGTATGATGACGGACATTCTAATTCAACCTGGTGTTTTCCTAGGGCTTCCCAGGTCGTAGGTCTGGCATGAATCACTTGGCTGCAATGATTGTAATGAAATGGAGATTGAATTATGTACATTTATGTCTTATAGCCATGTAGTTTCTTTGGGCTGATAGTAGTTGTTTTTTTTTTGTTTTTGTTTTTTTGTTTGTTTTTATCCCATAGTAACAAAAAAAATCATTCTTTTCATCAGTTTTTAGATATTCATACTTAGTTTTTAGTTTGTGTGACCTAATTTTCTGATCACTTTCATTATGTTGGTTCTGTTGTTGTTCATATTATTTTTGTGGGGGAGCCATTTAGTTTCTGTGTATGTCAAAAAAATATCTTACACTCAGTAGCTGCAAAAATTACTTTCTTTATGAATTCTATATTCAAGTCTTCTAGTCCTGAGTCACTGTCAGCAAAGATTAGAAGCAGCAGTCAGAAGTGTTCTCCTTTGAACAACTATATAAAACTACATCTACCTCCCCACCCCCAAAATGGGTTTTATATTGTGAAACTTCTGATGAGTATGAGATTGCTGGTGGACTGAAGAGGCTGTGCAAGGACTCTTGACAGCAGAGGTGGTTTTTACTTCCTTTGTGCCTGAACTGCAGCATCTGGTCCATACCCAGAAGTGAACAGCTTGTTTTCCAATCAAAATGGATTCTTCTGCAATTCGACCTTTTTTGGAAATAAGGTATACTTTCCAACGTATATGTTTTGAGGCCCTTGGGTATTTGAACCATTTCCTGGTCTACTTTCCCAGACATAAAAGATACCATGTGTGAAATATGTGGAATGAGAATGTCAAGGTGTTTGGGTGGATTCTTTCTGCAGAAAATATATTTGCTTATTGCAGTTTCTCTGTAAAGACTTTAAAGTAAGTAGAGGAAAATCTAAAAGCACCTCTTCAGAACTGAAATCATTTATGTCTGCTGGTATAAATAGAAACTTCCAGAGTATAAGCCAATGAGCCACCTCAAATACCACCTCCTTTATGAAGCCTTCTTCAGTGCCTTTGGGAAAAGAAAGTAGTCCTTTCCTGCTCTGCTTTTCTAAAGCACTTTCCACTTCCTTAAAAGCACTTATCTCATATCTCAGTCTGCCTCTAATTATATATATTTTTTCATTTTCTCCCTATCCACTATCCACTATTGAAATCAGAGTAGGGTTTTTATCTTACTCATCTTTGTATTCCCTCAACTGCTACACCCAGGCCCTTGAACGTAGTCATACATCAAGCACCCCCGCCAACCCACCTGGTTTCCTCTACTAAGAAGGTCTGTTCACTCCCTCGTCTCTGCTAGGATTATGTGCTCTTAAAGCACTATTCACACACTATTTCAGAGATTTGTTTACATAGCTGTTCCTTCTATCAGACTGTAAATTTCATGGGGACACAGCTATGCCCTCCATCTGTATTTCCCCAGGGCCTGGGACACAGAGTATACTCATTAAATTTCTGTTGAATGAATGTTGAACTTTATTCAGTGGGCAGCGAACCTAGAGTTACGTGAATGGAAAAGATAGGGGCCCACTTTCCAAAGTTAGCTTGACTGCTTAATAAAAAGGCATACATAACAATTGCACATTATAATGCATATACGTGCTATAGTGCTGTTGAGCCCTGGAGAACCATAAGTACCAAAGAAGTATTCAGCTTTATTACCGTTCATATCATCATGACAGGAAGGATATGTTGCTTTTAACTTTAAAACTCAGAGATAGTGATCTATCATCTCTTAAAGGGTTAAATAGAATTAACTGACTGTTGAGTTTTTGCTTTTCTCTCAGTAGCCTGATTTAGACTTGGATTTTTGAGTTTTCATTGTATATCTTGATAGAATTGCCTGTCGATTAGTCTGTGTCCCAGAGGAATGTAAGCCACCTGAGTGCAGGCAACATGCCTGTTATTCCCAGGTTCCTAGCAGAGTGCAGGGAGTATGCAGTAATGATCAATACACAGCGGTTGAATTCAATGGGAAAACAAGCGTGTGATCTAATTCTGAGCACCTATACACATTCTTTATCTTAACTTTAGAGTGAAAGTTCTTTTTATTGCTTCGGAAGAATCACTGGGACCAAATAGCTTTGAAGAAAAATGTTGAATCCTTGCAAAGACGGTGGTATTTACAAGTCAGAATATGGGTCTGGTGTTGGTTGTGCCCAGAGTCTTCATATAGAAGGTAACATTTTAAACCTTTAGAAGTATTAATCCTATTTGTTTACCTATCTCTATCTTCGATTCTTACCCAGAGAAATACACTTTCAGAAAAGGTAATGTGAGCAGAAATCAATCACAGGAATAAAGTTTCTTAGCAATCAAATTTTCCATAATTTTCAGATCGAATTTGATAGAAGTGCAGGTTTTACTAATAAAGGAGTTATAGATCCTGCTCTGTATCTCTATTCTCACATGAAATGAACTTGATATTAAATATACAGCTTTTAATAAGTTACTATCTTACTCGTAAATTGGCATTGAATAATTTTAATTTAAACTCAAGCTGGGTTTGGTAACCCTCTATTTAAAAGTTAATGTAGTTTGTCACTGAATTAACATCTCTTTAGTCCCAAAGATAACTTCCTAGAGGTGGAAAGGTATCTAGTCTTTTTCACTTCTTGTGAGATACTATATAAACTAAGCAACTTGCAATATCATTGGCTGCTTAATATCTTCTTTCATCATCATGGGCACTAGTCTTGCTTCTGGAGGAATGCACTGGGAATGAGTACGCCACACTGCAGCAGACCTTCGAGATCAGCCATTTGGAGCTCTTCGTTTTACACACGAGGAAACAGAGGCTCTGAGATGTTAACTGATTTAAGATTACACAGCTAGTCTATGGTAGAGCCTAAACTGGAGCCTAAGTGTTTGACAGCTTGTTCAAGACTTTTTCTACTACGCTGTATGGACTTTCTTAATCTAGTGGGACAAGATGCTCGCTTGCAGGCACACACTTGTTGGTGAAACTACCGGACTTGTAGTAGTTAAGAGTTCTGGGTAGCCGCACGCAACTGAAATATAAAGACTTAAATATCTTCCATTATTATTATTATTATTATTATTATTATTGTTATGCTAAAACATTTATTTTTAAAGATTTTTATTGGGGAAGGGGAACAGGACTTTATTGGGGAACAGTGTGTACTTCCAGGACTTTTTTCCAACTCAAGTTGTTGTCCTTTCAGTCTTAGTTGGAGGGCGCAGCTCAGCTCCAGGTCCAGTTGCTGTTGTTAGTTACAGGGGGCACAGCCCACCATCCCTTGCGGGAGTTGAACCGGCAACCTTGTGGTTGAGAGGACGCGCTCCAACCAACTGAGCCATCCGGGAGCTCAGCAGCAGCTCAGCTCAAGGTGCCTTGTTCAATCTTAGTTGCAGGGGGCGCAGCCCACCATCCCTTGCGGGAGTTGAGGAGTCGAACCAGCAACCTTGTGGTCCATGTAGGAATCGAACTGACAACCTTCGGTGTTAGGAGCACGGACCTCCAACTGCCTGAGCCACTGGGCCTGCCCACCTTACATTATTTTTTAACTAGAGAGTCAGACACTAGGTCCAATGTAGACACCACAGGGGAACAATAGTCAGGTGCCTGTTACTTAAAGAGGGAAATGAAATCAATAAGTACTAGATTGCAGTGCATATTTACACAGTTATTTTAGAGAGTACGACCTAAAAGCAAAAAAGACCACTGCAAAACTAAATAGCTAGTATTATACTCAATGGTGTGTCAGTCAGAAAATATGGTGGTCAGCTAATGACGCAGAATTAGGTTGAATCACAAGGTGAAGGTTGTCTGTGCATACTTAAGAATCATGTACTTCAGTGGTTCTCAAACTTTAGTGTGTTTCAGAATTAGCTGGAGAGCTTGTTAAAATATGGATTGTTGGGCCCTAACCCCCAATTCTTGTGGCCCAAGAATTTGCATATCGAATAAGTTCCTAGATGATCTAGAAGATGCTGGTTGGGGAGCTATATTTGGAGAATTACTAGTCTATAGGTATATAGGCTACAGGTACATTATTTTTTTATTGCTGTGTAACAAATAAAGCTGTAACAAATTTAGCAGCTTAAAAACAACACTTATTTATTAGCTCACAGTTTCATAGGTCAGACCTGGGACAGCATGGCCTAGTTCTCTATTCAGGCTGAAATCAGGGTGTTGGCTGTCAACATTCTCATCTGGAGCTCCAAGTCTTCTTCCAAGTTTATTTCTGTGATTGGCAGAATTAATTTCCTTGCAGCTATAGAACTGAGGTCCCCTTTGCTTACTATTACCTGGGAACTACTCTCAACTCCTGGAGGTCACTCAGGTTCATAGAGGTAGTCTTCAAGGGAAAAAATATGCTAGTCTGGCTGACTCGAGATTTCCTGGTCTATGTAGTATTGAATTTCTCTTTAGAGATTAATAAATCAGTATTCTGATTATGTACATCAGCCTCTGTGAACTTATTTCATGTGGGTCTCCTTTTAATATAAGGTCCCACTCCTGTGTTGAACACATTGGGTTTTGAGATTGATTAGCTGAGGTTCAGATTCTGGATGAGGATAAACTCACCAAGATGTAAACCAATGTTGGAGAGCAGACTGGGCAGCCATCCTGCCATATTAAGCATCATCCCTTTCTATTGCTTCACAGTGGTACTTGTTCTTGAAACTTCTCATTATATAGCATATCCCAGGTTAAAGCCATGATTAAAATGGAAAGTTCTTAGAAATTCAAACAA
The DNA here is from genome assembly GCF_964194185.1 of Rhinolophus hipposideros. Taxonomy (NCBI): domain Eukaryota; kingdom Metazoa; phylum Chordata; class Mammalia; order Chiroptera; family Rhinolophidae; genus Rhinolophus; species Rhinolophus hipposideros. The sequence continues at coordinate 73,773,328 of NC_138051.1, forward strand.
AATATCCAATGATTTTTCTTTAGTCAGTCTCCCCAAACTCTTTTTTTAAAATTAGTTTTAGGTGTACAAAACAATGTAATAGTTAGACATTCATGCCCCTCACAACGTGACAACCCCTCTCCCCCAATCTACTACCCCTCTGACATGATATATAGCTGTTACAGTTCCACTGACTCTATTCCCTATGCTGCCCTCCACATCCTGTGACCATATATCTATTAAATTATAGTTGACATTCAGTATTATTCAGCTTCAGCTTCAGGTGTACAGTGCAGTGGTCAGGCACCTACACTATCCATGAAGTGGTCTCCCTGATGAGATAAGTGTCCGTCGGATACCCTACAAAATCTTTACAACATTGTTGATTCCCCAAACTCTTTTTGTATGGGAATTGATTCTTTTACTGAAGCCATGAGATCTTTGAGCAATATAAAGTTTCTGAATGAAGTAGGATCCTGAAAGTAAAGTTTTAAAAAGTGGAACAGTGGTAGCTTCACTTCATTTCCCACGGAAATTTCTGCAAATGTCACGGCAATTGCAAATGGTTGAGAGTTAACAAATAAGGCTTTGTGATCTACTGTTTTTTAATGCCTGGTCTATATGCCTGTGTGTGTGTGTGTGTGTGTGTGTGTGTGTGTGTGTGTGTGTGTGTGTTTTACTTCCATTTGCCTAGTAAAGTTTCTTCTAGCTTTTGTTTGTTTATCAGTGGTCCAGAGGTCCTTTTACATGAATTCTATTACTTGATTCCTTTAAGTAACTCAAATATTGAACTATAGACTTCTTAAACTCCTTTAGTAGAGACTGATAATCAGGACTAGTCTTAGTCCATTCCTTTGTCTCATCAAGATGCTCACACCATTGGAGAATAAAACTCAGTGTCTACTGGAGTTCATTCCTGAAGTCAGTGAAACCACATCAGAACACCGGGAATAATAAACCTTTGTAGACTAAACTGAAATGAACTACGTCAATCCAACAGGCTGAAATGTCACTTAGGTTTTAAAAGTCAACTGTATAATTTAGGATTGGAAAGATTTAAGTTGATAGAGTTTAATATGAAAAAGAATTAAAATTTTGGTTGTCTACAAACTCAGAATCAGCCATGATTCTTATATGCAGGTGACATGGACGTGTAGCTGCATTAACATAAGCACATGTCCAGATCAAAGATGAACATGTTATCTCTATTCTGTCAGACTACCTTTTGTTTGACTGTCCAGAAAGATTTTGATGAGTTCATTTGGGAGGGATCAATCAGATTAAAGATTGGAAAGCAAGTCACATGAAGTAATACAGTTCAATAAACTGGGATACTTAGCCTAAAAGAGAGAAAACTTTCAGGAGCTGTTTAAGTTAGGATGCTTTGATTGCATAAACTAACTAGTTAACTTAAACAATAACATCCCTTATTGGATGGGTATCAAGGAGCTTACAGAGTCAAAAAGAAGGTGGAAGAATCAGGCTTAGAAATTAGAAAGGGACAGGGGCCAGAGCTACTTGAGAGGTCTCAGTAAACCCGATGGTCATATTTTTCAGGGCTTCGTGGCCAGAGTAATAATGCTCCAGCAACTTTCAGCATTTTTCGTCCAGATTCAAAACTAGGGGTCTAGCTTGGACCATATGCTCACTCTGTGGCTAAAGGGAGGCAGGGCATCTTGACTCTCAGTCTTACCAGACTGCACTCACTAGGACCTAAGTGATTTCTCCCAAAGAATTGGGGTGCTATTATTCAAATAGTAGGGAAATGTATGCTGCGCAGACAAAAAGGAATAGATGTCCACAACAGGTTATGTGATCACCATCTTTGAATGTTTAGAAAAGGGGTGAGGCTCGGTCTGGATGTAGGGCAGTGGTTGGACTGTCAAGCAAGGCTTACCGTGTTTCACCATAAGCAAGAGCACTCTAACAATTGGAGCTGTAAACAGGCTGCACCGTGAGGTTACGGACTTCCCATGTATATTAAGATTCATTTGGTTGTGTGTGACGGAAATTTGAGTTGTATTCACCTGGTAAAAAGAGAAATTTATTAGAAAAATCCTAGGAGTATCTCATGTGAACAAAGAAAGGATTGACCAGACAAACTGTGGGAAGGTTCTATATGCCACTGGGCCTCCGAAGTACCTAGAACTGAGGATTCAAATGCAGTTTCTCTTTTCATCTGTTTCTCTCTGAGTATTGGCTTCCTTTACTCTCTCTGCATACTCTGGCTCATGTACATCACGTGAAACATGGTTGCTAAAGAGTGCCTGAGTTTCACATCTCACAACACTACAGAGAAATTCTTTTGCTATCACATTTAGTGAGAGAAATCTTGGGGAAAGATTTGGACACCAGGTGTCCAACTTTGGGCAAATCAACCACGGCCAAGAGATGGTACACTCAATTTGGTTCAACTGCCTATTATGGACTGAACAGGGGTATCAAGGAAATTGGCTCTTGGTAGAATGACAGTTGAGAAAAGCAGTTCCTAGAAGAAAGAGAGATGTTTTTGTCAGAAGGGAATGTGGTGGGTAGGCAAAATGCTAACATTCAGTACTCTGTCACTGTATGTGTTTAAACAATGGTTGGAGCAGTTAGAGATATTATAGAAAGGATTCTTATGTTTGTGGGAGTTTGAACTGGAAGACCCCTAAGATTTTTTCCAACTTGGAGATGCAAAGATTCTCACTGCTTTCTAGGTAAGGCAGGCACATACAGACTGGTTTGGGGCTATATATTAAATGTTCTTTTTCTGTGTGTTTCAACTCAAAGGTTACTCTGGTTGGAAGCCAAGGGATATTTACTCAGCTATTTTTTTTTTTTTAGTTTGAGAGTCAAAGAAAGTATTTTATTATTTAAAAACTTTAAAAACATGAACGTGCCCGGTGGAGGAGGAATTATGTATACTTGAGAGAGAGAGAGAGAGAGAGAGAGAGAGAGAGAGAGAGAGAGAGACGCCTAGGGACTTAAAAATCACAGATTACCTTCAAAGGGATAGAACACTCTTAAAGATGAATGATTTATTTTAAGATAATTTGGGTTTTTAAATAACTTTTCATTTTGAAACAATTATAGATTTACAGAAAGATGCAAAGAAATGTCCAGAGAAGTCTCATATACCCCTCACCCAGCCTCCCCTAATGGTAACAACTGGCATGATTCTAGTATAGTATCAAAACCAGGAAACTGACATTGGTACAATCCATAGAATTTACTCAGTTTTCAGCAGTGACACGCACTCATTTGTGTGTGTGTATATATGTATGTGTGTAGTTAAACTGTGCAGTTTAACCACATGTGTAGCTTTGTGTAACCACTACACCATCAAAATACTTAACTGTACCACTGCCATAGATTCTCTGTAGTCACCACCACACCATTCCTATTACCTAACTTCTTGCAACCATTCATTTATTCTCCATCTCTATAATTATGTTATTTTGCAAATATTATATAAGTGGAATCATGAAGTATGTATTTTTTTTGAGATTGACTTTTTTCACTCAGCACGATTTCCTTAAGGTTCATCCAAGTTGCTGCATGGATATATATTTCATTTCTTTTTCTTGCTGAGTATTATTCTGTGGTATGGATGTACCGTAGTTTGTTGAACCATTCATTCTTTTAAGGATATTTGGATAATTTCCAGCTTGGGGCTGTTCTGACTAAATTGCTATGAACAGTCATTTACAAGTTTCTAAATGAAAATAAGTTTTCATTTCTCTGGGATATGCGCCTAAAAGTACAATCCTCAGTTGTGTAGTAAATCCATTTTCAGTTTTAAAAAGAGCTGTCAAACTATTTCCAGAGTGGCTATTCCATTTTACATTCTCACCAGCAATGTATGAGTCATCTAGTTTCTTCGCATCCTCTTCAGTGTTTGGTGTTATAACTGATTCTATTTTAGCCATTTTGATAGGTCTGTAGTGATATATCATTGTGGTATTAATTTACATTTTTCTAATGGTTAATGTTATTGAACATTTTTTCACATGCTTACTTGACATCTGTGTATCTTCTTTGATGGAAGGTCTGCGCATATCTGTTTTGCTGATTTTCTAACTGGATTGTTCAATTTTTAAATGTTGAGTTTTTCAAGTTCTCTTCATAGGCTAACTATAAGTACTGTGTTGGCTATATGGTTTACAAATATTCTCTTTCAGGCTGTGAATTGTCTTTTCATCCTCTTTCTTGGGGTCTTTCTTATTGCTCAAGTTTTAAATTTTGGTGAAGACGATTCTATTTTAAGTAATGCATACTTACTGAAAATAGATTTTGCATGTTTGTGATTGATCGAAAGAATTTTAAGTTGCCAAATTACCTGCTCCATCTTCTCCTTTTTCAGCTTAGACATGGTTAAATTTAAGGCAAATAGCACCATGCAGTATATACAATGTTCAAGGGTGGTAGAATGCCTGTGTGTTCTATTTTTCTCTGTAGTGGTGGCTTTCATTAATGAAGAAAAATAAAATTGAGCTCTTTTAAGGAGGTACTTTGAGTTTGAGTTTCAGTAAGAGTTCATTACAGACTGGAAAGAAGATGTATAATTCTACTTGTACCGCTGACTTTTGCAAGGAAAGACAGCCACATTACTAATATTTTCCTCTCCACACAACCCCAAATATACCAGGAGTACAGCAGCATTCCATGTTGCTTTGTTTATACCCAGTTAGCCCTTGGCGTCTCCTTTCATGAGTCCATTTGTTCATTCCACAAATACGGCACACCTACCAGTGTGTCAGGCTTGTGCTCTGTTTAGGGATGTAATGGGGAACAGGGTAGAACGCATAGGTGCTGCCCTCGTGGAGCTTACATTTTCATTTTTATTTCTTCTTCTTAGAGGCTTGCGTTGCCTGTCAGTGTTTCACTGATTCAATTAAAGATCCTTATTTCCCACCTCTTGTTATAGAATCTTTCTCACTCATCCCAAATGCAGTGTGTCTAAATCTCAGGGAATGGTTTTAGTGCTTTGGGAGTAGCTGCATTCCATTAAGATGAAAACCAAGCCAAGCAAGTAATACTTAGGAGCATACACATGAGAATATGTTATGAAGAGGAACATCCTCATATTTAGTTACTTTCTTGCCAATAGGGAGAATTTTTGGCAGAGCCTAAAGTACTGTAAGCGTGATTGAGGATTCTACATATGAGATCGCAAAGACCTCTATAAAATGAGGCCCAGCCATTTGAATGAGACAGTTAATCAATAACTTTTGGCTAGTCCATGTTTTTAAAAATCCTGCTCTTGTATCATTTATAAAAACTATGATTCCATGTTGGTTTTATGGTATAAATGAGATCCTTTTTCTATTTGTAAATTGGCTGACCTATTTGTAGTGTGCCTTAAATGTAACTTGCCCAAACAAAGAAAATTCTCAAATAGGATCTAAACTGTGTTAGTTAAAAATCAAAATTAGTTAAACATTCTGAGTTGCAGATTTAATTTGGAGTTAAATTTTTTGTTACCCCATAGCTTTTAATGTTTTGTTCGTTGTGAGCAGGTTCACATATAACAAATTGCAAGATATATCAGCCATATTTTAAAAAGTTTATTGTAACAAACACATACTGCTTACTCTAGTGGGAATGTTTTATGTTCTTTACGCATATTTGCTGATTAAATCCTCATAACAAACCTGTTAGATAATATTGTTAGCCCCATTTTACACATGTGCCCCCCTGCAACTAATATTGAAAACAGCAACTGGACTTGGAGCTGAGCTGCCCCCTCCACAACTAGATTGAAGGACAGCGACTTGACTTGGAGCTGATGCGCTCTGGAGAAACACACTGTTCCCCAATATTTTACAATATTACCCAATAAAAATAAAAAATAAAAAACATACTCCTTTCATTGCTCTGTTCTGCCATCTTTAGTGGGTAGGCTATGCCCTTAGACTGCTCCCCTCATTCTCACCAGATGGCTGCAGCATTCTCATCACCTTCTAAATCAACATTATCTAAAGATAGAAGAGAGACCATTTCTTGTGCAACTTTTTTAGGAATAAGGAAACCTTTCCTAAAAGTCACTTGACAGACTTTTCCATGTATTTTATTGACCAGAATTGTGTTACGTGTTCATTTTAAAAACTATTACAGGCAAGGAGCAAGGACAATTACCTGTTTCAGGCAAGGGATTACCATATTTGACTAGATTCCACCCTGTCCAGTAGAACTTCCTTTAGTTATGGAAATGTTATATCTGTGCTGTCCAATACAGTAACCGCTGGCCACACATAGCAGTTATTGAGCACTTGGAATGTGGCTAGTGCAACCCAGGAGATGAGTTTTTAAAATTAATTTAAATTTAAATAATCATATATGGCTTGTGGTTACCATGTTGGGCCATATAGGACCAGATCAGTCGTTTGGGACAGAATGGATGTTGGATAGTATCATGTTCATTAGCTCTCTAAATAAAACAGTGGACAGATGGTGTATTTGTCTTTTGAACTTAAATCTAATTACTGGCCCACCTGGGGGGACCTTTTGGTGACAGACCAACCCAATAAATAAAACAAAACCGGTGCGTGTGTTTACAAGGGCTAACAGTGGCAGAATCTCCTAGGTGAAGGGGGAAGGTGGGAGCTCATGACATGCAGGCATACACCAGCACGTGGCATAGTTCAGCCAATAGGGGAAGTTTGATTGGGATATAATTGGCTAGGAATTCCACTGATGAGAGACAGGCTGCCCTTCTCCATTAGAGACCTGGTTTGTTTTGCAGTATGGTAAGTAGGGAATGACATCTCTGGTTAATATATAATACATGCTAAAACCTACCTGCCTTAGAGATTGTACAGATAGGGAAATACACAGATGCCGTTTATAAATCACTTGCTATGTGCCAGGAACTGTTCTAGGTTCTGAAAAGATCGTAAACGGACTAAGTTCCTGCCCTCATGGAACTTAGTTGTTATAAAAAAAAACACAAGTAATATATTTTAAGTTGTGATAAGTGTTCAGAAGAAAATAAATCAAGATAATAGGAGAAAGTGAATGAAATAAATCTTTACAAATGCCTGAATCTGTGAAAAGCTCAGGGATTTTAAGTTTTCCTCTGGGAAGTGGACATTTGGTTTCTAGGCTTATTTAATTTCACACACCCACAAATAAAAGTGTTCTGTTTGGATTAGCTGCTGCCAGAAGAAAGAAAAATTAAATTAGTTCCTGAGAAGGCAGTGTCTTTCTCTGCTGTTTGAAAATTAAATTTTGCCTGATATGGTGAGCCCTGCATGGCCCAATAATAGGATGAGTAGAATAATAGTTTATTTCTAGTTTATGTTCCTCTGTATCCTTTGGGTCATCTGGAGAACTTTGGCTATCCTAAGAAAACTTCTGGGCTCCAGCTTTCTCAACCATAAAATGGGATTATTAATAATAATTACACAGTAAGCATTTTCATTAAAATTGAGCAAGTTGTTTAACCTCTATGGGTCTTAGTTTTTCCGGTGTTAAAACAAAGTAGTTGTACTATTGTCAAGAATGTTAAGAAACAGATCCTCTCTTTCAGTGCTACTACAGTTAAAATTGGTATTAGCTTTTTGGAGAGCCAATTGGCAGAATAATTTTAAGTTCTTTAAAACGTGCACACCTTTTTGCTCCAAGGAACAATGTTGAACAACTGTTCAAAGGTGCATGTTTAAGGATGTTTATAATGGCAAAAGACAGTAAACAAATGTCGAGCAATAGGAATTTTGTTCAGTTATGGTGCATTCCATGTGGAATTTTATGCAGCTACTAAAGATGATAGTATTAATATTAATAGATATTAATAGATTTGGGAAGAAGTGCCTAGCGTACTAGCATTTGTGGTGATTTGTGCCTCTTTACTTTGGGGGACTGTCACCAGGGGTAGTAATTATGGTCATTTAAAAAAAATCTAGCAACAATGGCAGATAATTATTGAGCACTCCAGTGCCTAGGCACCATGCTAAACCTTGTTTATTATCTCAGTGAAGTGTCATATTAACTTTATTGAATGAGAACAATTTGGAACATCATTTTGCAGATGAAGAAACCAACCCTCAGAGGAATAAAGTCACTTGTCTAAGCCCTTAAATTCAGAAATGGCAGGGTCAGAATTGTACTCAGGCATTTGATCCAGGACCTATATTCTGCAACTATGGGCCAGGCTGCCTCTCTGTAAACTATCTTTAGATTCTACATGGGATAACCGTCATAGGTATATTGTGGAAACTCCTTTACATCCTTCCCTGTCACTGCATTCTTACTTGAGAATGCTTTTGCCTGGGTATGTGGCAGAGGAAGGGGTGGTCCAATCTTTAATACAGAGGCCAGCAAACTACAGCCCATGGGCCACAGCCAGCCTGCCACCTGTTTTGATCAATCAAGTGTCACTGCAATGTAGCCATGCTGATTCATTTAGCTCTTGTCTGTGGTTGCTTTTGCACTCCAAGGGCAGAAATGCGTAGTTTCAACAGAGGTCATATGGCCTGCAAGGCCTGAGATTTGTATTATCTTGTCCTTTACAAAAAAAACGTTTGCTGACCTCTGCCATAATACATTAGAAATCTAGAAGACTGTGTGCCCTATGGCATGATCACTTTTCTTTCTTTAAATAGAGCAATTTAAAAAAAACCACACACACACACACACACACACACACACACACACACACACACAGAGCCACTTTTAGGGTTACTATCCTGCATAAATACAGGCCATAGGCATCCAGTCAGTTGCTGCTGGGTTTTCTGAGGAGATGAACAAGAGCAGTCTATTTCAGGAAGACTGAAGGTCCTCTGTGCTTGGTTGACTGGCACCCTCTAACTGTGCCTTCCTTCGTCGCCTTGAAACTGCCTGTTGCTGCTCCTCTGGGATGGAATGTGTATTCACCAAAAATGAGGGACTCCATTAGTCATGGTGCATTTCCTGGGCCCTGGAGACATGGGCGTGACATCACCAAGGGCCAATGAGAAAGGAGTCTCTGTAGCCCAGGCCCTCAAACCTCTTTAGAGGACTGTAGACTGTGTGTTCTGTTCCCTCGCCCTCAGGGTGTGATTTGAGACTGCCTTCCTCATCCAGCCATATTCTGGGCACAAAAGTCTAGCTTCAAGACTCAAGAGGCCAGGGCAAACACGAAAATCTGCAAAGCTGGAGGCAGATTCCCATTTAGTACTTTTTTCCAGGGCTCACTCAGGTTTTTATTCCCACAGAGTTTTCCACTCTTAATGCCGTTGTTACTTCATGTGGTGAATGGTGGGTGGTGAAAGATGAAGTCTGCATTAGATAAAAGACACTTGGCAGTTAAAATTTCTGGATAAGTACAGGTTGGTAGCATAACAAAATCAGAAGCATATTTTGCCGTTTTGTTACATTGCTTTTGTGTGTAGTTTAACATAATAAAACAACATCTTTTAACAGCAAAGGCTCCTACCAAAATTAGTATGGCTTAGACTAGGGCAATTACCAGAGGGACTTTACTGAGGGGATTAGTAGCTCATTAAATCTTTTATCTTGAAGAAGAAAAGAAACTCCTTTTTTCAGTTCTCTTTTCTTAGGATTTAAGCATTGTTGGATAAAAACTCTCCTTATCTATCTAGCTCTACCTATGAAAATGATTTGTGGAATTTAGTCTCAGGGATAATTTGGTTAATTCTGTGGATCAGAAAGTTTATTGAAAGACTTGTTTTCTAATTGGTGATAGCTCAGTCTCTTGTTAACAAGCCATGATTGTAAAATTCCTCCTTTAAAAATGATTCCAGGAAACTGAGGCTCAGGACTCCATGTGAGCTTGCACTGGACAGATTTTTATAGTTTAATTCAGGAACTGAACCTACGAGTTGTGTTTTCCAGTTGCATAGGCAATCTGTGGTTGAATGAGCAGGCTTCCTTGTAGAATTTGTTCATTTTGAATCCTTTTTGGTGATGTCTGAGGGAAATTGGGAAACAGCCATTTTGGTTAGTATGTTATCTGCATCTGCCTTAAACCCCAGAAGACGCCACTCCTACTACTTAAAAAATAAATTTCTCGTTTCTGCAAGATGAAGATGATTATTTTTTGTAATTATAGAGGCTTTTTATTTTAAAAAATCACCTGAAGGCATATGCATTTATTCCTATTTCCTAAGAACAAATATATCAGTAAGTAAAGGAATTTCCTTGAGAACTGTGCAATATACGGTAAAAGAGGGCACTTTAGAGCACTTCAGAGATCTTCCCTCAAAGGTCTCTGTGCAATTCACAACATTAATTATGAAAAACTTTGAACATGTCTTGGAGATATTTTAAGTTGTATTTTAAGATATTTTAAGATGTTTTATCTTTCAAGTTTTTATAAATGAGGAAACTAAGGTACAGATTTCATCTTCTGTGTTGTTCAGAGAAGCAGATATTGATGCATAAATCATTCTCTTCAAAACCCTTCAGAGGACATTCCTCTGTGTCTTTACATAAAATTGTTCTCCTCTGACAGTTTCAAGCTTTGCCTCATTAAGAACAGTGTTTGTTTTTCACAATCCTTTGATTGGGACAAAAGAACAGGTCAGTCTAGCCTAGCAGAACTGGAGCAAGCCCTAAAAGGGGTCAGTTACCTTATGGGTAAAGAGGTGAGTGTGTGTGTGTGTGTGTGTGTGTGTGTGTATAAAGATGTATGTGTAAATGTGTGTGTGTATAAAGGTGTGTGTGTGTAAAGGTTTGTGTGTGTATAAAGGTGTGTGCATGTGTATATAAAGGGGTGTGTGTGTAAAAGTGTGTGTGTATAAAAGGGTGTGTGTGTGTAAAGGTTGTGTGTATGTGTATAAAGTGTGTGCGTGTGTATATATATGTAAAGGGGTGTGTGTGTGTAAAGGTGTGTGTATATATAAAGGGGTGTATATGTGTAAAATTGTGTGTGTGTATAAAGGGGTGTGTGTGTGTGTGTGTGTGTGTCTGTGTGTGTGATGGGGGCTCTGGAAGCTCTCCGACTGCCTCCCTCTTGGCAGAGGACTTCATTCTCCTTAGCCCTCCCCCTCGACGTGTCCTACCTGAGCCAATGTTTGCCACCTCTCAGAGGCTTGTTGTGAATACTGATGAACTTAATGCTGATAAAGTGCTTTCGACCTTTAGGAAGAATCTGTCTTATTTAAGCACACAATTAGTATCGGCCCCACTCCCAGCCACAAGCTTCTTGGGCGTGCGGTAGGCACCCTCGGATTAGGTTCACCAGATCCCCGTTTTGGTGAGGAAGGAGGTCTGCTGCTGCTTTGAAAATCCAAGTCTGGTTTGAAATGTTGAAAGCCAGGTGACCCTTAAAGCGACTACACAGTAAAGTCTCCTCACTGCGAGCCATTTTCTGGCGGGTGAGGGGTGAGAGGTAGGGAAGGGTGGCAGGGTAGGGACCTAAAAAAAAAAAAAGTCTCCTCACTGCGTCTGCTTCCTGCTAATTTGGGGAGCAGCCGATGCCTCCCTAGGAAACCCTCCCGTAGTATTGGCATGCCATGCTCATCATCTCACTAAGCCCCAACCTTTTCCTGAGGAAGAAAACTCTCGAAAGGCTAAGTCCAGAGGATGACATCGAGAGGTCATGACAGGACTGGTTTATGTAAAGTTAAGGATGAGTCATGTCACTCCTACAGGGATTGGCATCAATTTATTACACAGAACCAAACACGGAAAGAAGAAAGCCTTTAGTCTCATTAAGGAACCTAGACAAAAATCCCACTTAATCCATCTTGCTTTTCCTTTTCCTCTAGCTCAGCTGGTGTGCAGGTGTAGGACAGCTTGGCAGAAGCTTTGAACATTTGGAGAAGGGAGTCATTACTGAAAGTCACTGACACACACTTCCCTTGGAATGCTGCTGATGTCATGGAAAACTGGGACCTTAGCAATAACCCCTAACAACCAGAGCTACAGTAAACAGTAAATGTTACCTCCACCAAGGCATTAGTTTTTGAAGAGCTTTAGCAGGCTAGGGCTTGCCAGCCACAACTCATAAAAATGTTCTTATAATTTTACCCTACTCTCTAAAAGCACTGGATAACTGCTGAGGTTTCTCTGCCACTTGGAGAAGCAAAGCCAAATTCATGTCAGTTTCAAGGTTCACGCATCAGAATTTACAGCACTCCTTTTCCAGTCTTCTCCATACCCCCTGCCGTGCTCAAGGGTTAGGCCTGGTAGATTTAGTACCTTTTCAAAGAAGTCACTTGTCCTACTGAGTTGCCTCAGTTTCTGGTCTATCTATGTGCTAGGTGTTGCCTAGTGTTTTACTTGCCTAGTGGTTAATGCAGTCTGATTAATTTGTAGCCCTTAATCTGTGGGTTATATTCCAACCAATTTGAAACAACTGGGCAAAGTACCGTCCTATAGTTCAAATTCTGAACTAGGCGCATGGCAAGAAAACAAGCACCACGTGTTGTCATATAGAACTGTCAAGAATGGTTGTTGTCAACAGTTTAAGAAAGCAAAACAAAAAAGAAATGAAGAGATCAGGAGGAATTTTCTCCCAGGATTGGCTGTCTTTTAGGAGAAGAGGTTGGTGGAATATTACTACATAAAGCAAAGCAGCATAGCTTCTTTTAGACCTGTCCACACAGTGGAAGCAGCAGAAAGCATTCTGCTTGCTTGTGCAAGGTATTGTCAAGGTGACCATATGCTTTATGATCCACACTAGGATCCCTTTAGAGAGCAGGGGCTCTACTAATAATTACTTTGGGGCAATAGGCTTAAACCCATCCCAGGCAAAGGGGTCACCCTCATCACTGTGCCTAGACTTACCCAGCCCCAGCCCTTGTTAGGAGGCCGTCTTCACAGTGACAGAGAGAGGGGACCCATTCATGCATCATGGGTTGTCTCCGTTTTATGAAAACAAATCCACTCTTAGAATTAGTGGGCTAAGTCATGAGATATGTTACTGCAAGTTTTCCCTAAGTTAAAACCTCAAGTAAAGTAAGCTTGAATTCGCATTCTTAATTTACTCAGTTTTGAACATTACTTTTATTGCTGTAGACCAGTGGTTCTTAAAATGTGGTTTGAGATCTCTAGGGGGTCCCAGGAAATGCTTTCAAGGGGGTCTTCAGGGTCAAACTATTTGCATCATAATATTAAAACCTTATTTGCCTTTTGTATTCTAATTTTCCCAAGAGCATACAGTGGGGTTTTCTAGAGGACATGTGAGTAGTATGATATTATATCCTTGAATGAAGAACCAGATACCAGATTCTAGCTGTCATCTATTAAGCCTGACGTTAAAGAGATTTGCAAGAATGTAAAATAATCCCACTCTTCTCACAAAATTTTTTTGTTTTAGAAAATTACTTTAATAAAAATGTATTACTTTCGTTAAGATGTTGTAGGTTTATTAGTTTACTTTTAAATGAATGAACAAATAAATGCTTTTAAAATTCATCAGTTCTAATGTCTAATATGGGAAACATATCCTTCATATATAAGAGGTCTATGAGTCCTTAATAATTTTTAAGAGTATAAATAGGTCCCATGACCAAAGTTTTGAGAACTGCTGCCCTAGACCTTTCTCTGAGAAGGAACATATAGGTAAAGTGAGATGATAAATTCCTTGATGAGAGAGACCAGCTTTATTCATTATATTCTTTTATATTCCCTGCATCTGCTACAGCATGTAGCAAAATGCCTTGTAGACAGTTAATGCTCTACATAAATATGGGTAGACAAAACTCCTGTGATAACTCCTAAAAGTTATCGTGTTTTCTCATGTTTGGATGTTACCTTACCATTATTATTTAATTTGTTTTAAGTCTTTATCTTTTGAAAGAATGTGTCCTAGTACTCTTTGTTAAATAATCTTATTTTGACATAACAATAATCATGTCATTTTTTTCTTCAAAAGCTTTATGGAATAGATTAATTTCTCAGATGAAACAAGTATGTTAGAGAAAACAAAGAATAATAGAAGAGGGACTTGCTTTTTTTTTTTTTTTAATTAAGCCTGGTAAATTCTTGTTTATCTTTCATCTCAGGTGTCACCTTCTTCAGGTAGCCCTCCTGAACCTTCCCAGGTTGACCTCATATCCCTCCCATGTACTTCCAAAGTATCCTTTATCACTGGACGTACTACTCTGGGTGACTCCATACACATTTGGTTTCCCTGCAGTTAACTTGCAGTGCCTTTATGTCAGAAGTAGTGTCTTTAATCTCCTTATTCCAGACTAAAATAGTGTTTGGTAAAGGCTACATACGTACTTAAAGGATATCTGTTAGATGAAAATGTACAGAAGGAAGGAAAAATAAGCTAATTTCACTGTTAGTGGTCTGCACCCCTACCCCCACATCCCCTAATCAGTAGAGAGCATTTATTGTATCTTTAAAATATCCCAAATAGGGCTTTGGAGTCATCCAGCATCTTCTTGCTGGACAACTTTTAGATCTTATGAAACAAGTATGTTAGAGAAACTATTTGTTCAGACATAGATACTATCCAAAAAAACTTTTTGATATTCTTGTTTTTAATGGTTGTGGCTTGCTGAATCAAAGAAGCTGAATTTGACACAAGTGTAATGTTTCCTTCAAGAATTAACTCATCTTTCTGGGCTTGACATCCCCTGTGGATGTTTTTTTCACCCAGGATATTTTGGATTTCAACTAGAGACGTGTTCTGAATAACAACATTGATGGGGAAATGAGCATACACAGACTTCCATCTTGTAACGGAAGCCCAGCAAAGGCTCTTGGTCATGTTCTGTGCATGGCTACAGACAGTGTGAACCATTGCCAGTCCTTTCTATTTCCCCACCATCTGTCAACCTGGAGCCTCTTTCTAAGGAGACTGAGTTCTACGCTGATGTGATGAAAGGTCCCTCCTCAGGGTTCTTCTGGGGCCCGTCACAACAACTGTGCGTCACTTCAGAGTGATGTTGACATTTTCTGGAATGTCGACAGTCTGTTGAGAATGGTCTTCATTCTCACAGTAGACGCAGCAAAGTGAGGTGAAGTGGGTTTTTTTGTTTGTTTGTTTGTTTTTAATGTCGGATGACATGGCCTCCATAGTACTGAAAAAACATTTTAGTAGAAGAAACCACAATTTGAGAAAAGAAGATAGATTGCTTGTTATAACTTTACATGTAAATTGATATATATCTACCTAACCCCTCCATACCCACAAACTCCTTTTCAGAGTTAGAATCTTTTAAGCCTTTAAGGGTTATCTATTTCTGAGACTGTAAGTTTTTCTCAATATCAGAAATTATTTCCACTGGCAAAAATGGAAAGATTGTGAAATAATTTTTCTAATACAGGTTCAGTCTTGTCATAAACAACATTGCATTCTTTTTAATACTTTTTTTCTTATTTACTTTCAAGTGAAGATATTATTTTGATTTTTAAATTTGTTCCTTGAGTTGGAAATACTATTACAAAAAAATACCTGCTTAATTAAATTTAAAAGATGTCTCCCAGGCCTGAAATTAATCTGCTACTTTGTAAATCAGTGCTGCAGGATAAATGGAGGCCATGCTTTTTTGGGGTAGGAGCATTATCCTCATGATTTAATAATAGTGGCAGTTACATATAGGTGAAAGTCAAAACTCTAAGTTTATGGATTAATAACTAATTTTTAATGACATGCATTCTGTTTGGCTTTAGGTTGGGTCTTTTCTCTGGGTGCTATTAGTTATATAAGTCTCCAAGCTTTTCTTTTTCTCAAGACCTAACATTTTGGATAATTACTTAACAAAATTATATGTGAGTTTTTGATCAGAAAGCGGAGAGAGAGAGAACACACATCACAATTCTTATCAAGTCCTTATTAAAAAAGGGATTGGAGGTGGGAGATTATCATGTTGGAGATAGAGTTCTAAAGGAACACTGATTTTGTGGACAGGGCATTGGCTGGGTGGGCATGGACACTGGACACTTGTCCTGACTTTGCTACTCTCTCAATATTAGTGTGATTTCAGATCAATTTACTTTTCTTAGCCACTCTTAGTTCCCCGTCTGTAAAAGGAGGCTGGTTTGGATGGTCTCTAAGGTCCCTTGCAGATCATCTCGTTCTGCAGTTTGTTTTGTGCTCTTGTCAGGATTTCATGTTGTTTCAGTCCCTGGTTGACAAATACGGTGTGGGAGGAAATGACACAGTCTTGGATAACCAAAATGGATTTTGTCCACACGTATGTGCTAATCCCCAAAGAAGAAGAAAATACAAACGAGCCAGCGGCTGAACATGAAAATGGTGACAGTGAGGAAAACATTGAAGCAGACAGCTGAACGCTTCATTTCCTGGCCCGCCTGCCATGAGAAAGGCTGAGGCTGCCAAATCCTTCAGGCAATCAAGGCCAGAACTTTGGCTAGCTCTTACATTGAGCTCCCCTCCATACCACACACACAAACCACACAAGAAAATTGTCTTTCTTTCTTCATATTTGTGCCTTTTGGCTATATTTCTGTTTGTGCCAAGTCCTTGCCTAAGCCCCTTCCTTACAGCTGTCACTGCATTCCGTCTGTTGTTTCCAGGGCCTTTGAGGAGCAGCGGCAATCTTCAGTGGAAGCACCAGGGTGGTGGCCTTGGCTGTGGGGTGTTGTTTGGGTGTGTGGACACTGTCAGAACCAATAGTCCCTTTTACCTGGTTTATAGGCAGTTTGAACAATGTCGTTACTCTCCTTCCTTGGCAAATATCAGAACTGATGGCTTTAATTTTTTCCCACTCCCTTCCTCTGTAGGGATTTCTTCCCCCCCACCCCCCACGTTCCTCAGCCTCTTTGTCTGCAAACATCCTGTGGAAGATATGGTTTGTCTTAGGTTCTTTTGCCAGGTTGCTCATCTTTTTCTTTCTTTTTTTTTCTTTTTTCCATAAAACATATTCCTCTATTGGGAGAGCTTAAGATGGATAACCAGAGCCTGTGTGCTCTCTTACAAGGCTAGAAATGTGACTCCTTCTCATCTCTGAATATCCCAAATCATAAGGTTTCCCAAGACCCAGAGCTCTTGGTCATTCATCGTGTGTCCAGCCCCAGCCCCAGCTGGTTCTGGCGTCCTTTCACCTCTGGCCTGTGATATTTTCCCACGGAGCTCATCTGCGTACACCTCGTGTTGGCTCTTAGTGGTGGCAGCTGAGCACAGAGGCACTGGGTTCTCCTCAGTTTAAGAAACTGAGGAGAATCAAGAAATCTGATTGAAGAATCTTGGCTGAATAAGGAGAAACCACGTATTATGAAGGTTTTAATTCTACTGTGCACAGACTGGCCTTGCTGGTCTGGATATTGAAAGCAAAACAAAAGCAAAACCCCACAGTCATGTCTTTTCTAGTAGAGCATTGTCTTTATTGACGAGTAGAGCTTTCTTAGATACAAGTTGTTCTTCTCTGCCATTCTTTCTGGAAACTCCATCAGATCTCTTGCCCTATACCTGGTCATGCCAACCCACAGTACTATTTATATAAGAGGAACCCCACATAGTCCTCAGAACCTTGTGAAAAAAAGCAAAACTCAAAGCATGTCTGTATTTGGGTTTGTCTGATGGTTCTTCATGTTTGTATGTATTTTATATTTTATTTCAAATAAATGGTAATTGATGTTAAATTCAGGCAGGTAGTCTAGTAGTCTATTTGATAAAATTCTTTGGTGATAGGATCATGTTTAACTTTATATGTACTCTATAAAGTCTTTTTTATTCATATTGGGAATATAATAATATAAAGCCATTTTTCCTTCATTCTGCTTGTCCATCTTCCTCAATCCCAGCCTTGTTTGGCTATTGTTTCTGCTGCCCAATTAGCTCTTCTGTCTACCATCATTTCCCTCTGTTCCCTTTTTGTATTGTGTATAATTCATAGAATCATCATATGGTAAAACATTGGCACTGGAAGGGCCCTTAGATGTTAGCTGCTCAAAAGCCTACAAAAGGAACCTGATTAGGCCAAAGTCACACACGAGCCAGAGCCTAGGCTCACAAGTGTTTTTCCGCTATACTACTCCAGGCTCCATGTGTCAGGAATTTTCCAAAGCACTAGACTAGTAATAAATGCTTCAACGGAGAGGGAATGCTTCTTACTGGAAAGGGCATGGGTGTTGGAGCCAGACAGATTTGGGTTTGAATATTGTGTTCTGCCACCTACTGGAAAGGTAAGTGGGGCAAGTAACTAAAGATTCTGGGGACTCTTGTTTTCCCTCTGGGAAATATGGCAACGTTAACAATAATGCTTAAAGGTTATTTTGAGTATTGAATTATATAATCTCTTCAAAGTGCCTGTTATATATTATGCTCAATAAATTATTATTGTGAAAATCTATTGATCGTAGGGAAATGTTATATCATATGTATAAATAATAATTTAAAATAGGTATTTTATAATTGGCTATTCTGAGCCTCTCTTATTCGGTAGTATTCTCCTAAAGTCAGCATTAAAATATGAATGGAGTGAGTTGTCGGGAAATGAATTCCTGAAAGTTATTTATACCATGGCTGTGATTCATGCATTTCCCTTTTCTTTATGGCTTTCATCTGTACTTAGCCGTGTATCTTGTCCAAAAATCTTTGTACAACTTGAACTCATTCAAAGAAGACATCTGGAGTGTCTTTGGGTTTGGCCCCTGCTTTTCATTTAGCAAAACACTAGGATATAAATCTAGACTATAATCTGTAAAGAATGTTATGTTCATATTTTTGAGAAGTTTGAGCTATTTAGTGTTATTTGTACACTCATTGAACTGTGTGATGAACAGCTTTGGTGTGAAATTATATGCACCTGTTTGAAGTACAGGTAGAAGTAATCTTATGTTCAATGTCAAGGGGCTCAACCAAGATCTTTCTGTTAAAAGGAAGCATAACTGCATTGAACTCAGTAGTACGAGAAGGAGTAAGTTAGAAACTAAGGCTAAAACAATTAGCAAAGCCCAGAAGCAACAAAAGAAACTTTGGAAACTTCAGAAGAGGTGATTCAGGGGAAATTTCAGTTGAGGGCCTCTCAGATTGCATAGATGTCGTTGGCTGACTGGAATGTACTTAAGCTTGAAGTGGATGGAAGGACCTTGAGAAACTAGACAGAAAGAATTTTGCTTCTCTAATAAAGAGAGGGCTCAGGAGAAAGAGCTTTGGTTTAAGATTGTAGACAGAAGTGCAACTAGAAAGCGGCAATATGTGCTTTCCTCCTTATGGAACGCTTAATTGCCAAGGGACTTTCAAGCTCATATAATTTGGTCCATAACTATGGTGAGATATGTAAAAGCTGTAAACACTCTTAGGCATTTCTTTATAATTTGTTCAGTAAGATGAAAGTAAAAGAGTGTAGCAGTGATGGAGAGTAGAATGGATGTTCCTTGTGCCTGTTTGTACCTAAAATCATAGATTAGGTTAAGAGCTGTAGGCCAGCAGTTTCTTAAAGATAAAAGTAGGCATGCTTTTGGTGGAATATTGGACAATCAAATATAGCCAGGAAGTAGAAGGTGCTATTTTGCTGTATTTTGGGTTCATTCAGATGGGATCAAACCAGAGGAATTTGGCAAGCATTGGGACTCACCGCTTAGAACCACACTGAAATAGTTGTGGTAGCAAAAGAATTTCTCCAGGAGTCTTATTCCACTTGAGGCATAACAGCCAGAGATTCCTGGCCCTTGAGCAGAGACTGCCAAAGTTGATAAATTTTACAACAATCCACTGAGGTCTATAAACTCAGGAGAAATAGTTCAGTTAGATGATACTGGGACTATGATGTTTCCATAATTTTCATATAGAAGACATATTATGAGTAAATATATCCTGGAATCCACTCTTTAAAATGAACTCTTCCTTAATCTCATGTTCTCTCCTTGAGATTTAATATATTGCAGTTTATTAAATGAGAAGATTATAAAAGAATGTGACTTTAAGAACTTGTGTTTGGCTTCTTCTGTGTTCTGTTTGAAATTCTGACATATTGACTCTGCCATTTTTTTTTTTTTAAGCTTTCTGGCAAGAGCTCTCCATGACCTGAGATTTGCCTTCCTGTTTCATCATTCTCTGAGCCTTTTTATACTCTAGCAAAGTAAACTACGCCTGCCACTACACTTCATCATCAGTATTACTTGTCCCTTGTAGTCTGACATCTACTTCATATCATCCAATTGTATCCCCTTCTAGTGCCCAGGCCACTGATTTACATATAGTAGGTTTTCATTTACTGTTTTTTATTTAATGAAGAAGTAGTTCTTTATATTTTAAATAACTGACTGTTACGGAGAAAGACCTAACTGTCTTTATGTGAGTCTATTTTGGGGCTCTCTAGTCTTTTCCATTGATCTAGTTATCTATGTTTTCACGGATAACCACTCTGTCTAGATTGCTGTAGCTTTATGGTAAGTCTTGAAGTTGGGTAATTTCAGTCCTCCATCTTTGTTTTTCTTTTCAATATTGTGTTGGCTATTATAGGTTTTTTGCATTTACATATAAACTTTAGAATCAGTTCGTCCATATCCATAGTGTAACTTGTTGGGATTTTGATTGGGATTACATTGAAGCTATAGAGTTTGGAAGTTTCCTCATATAGATCTTGTAATACTTTGTTAGGTTTATAACTAAGTAGTTCTCCTTTTTTGGTGCTAGTGTAAATGGAGTTATGTTTTCAAGTTCAAATTCAAGTTGTTCATTGCTGGTATGTAAGGAAGTGATTGACTTTTGTAAATTAACCTTATATCCTGTCTTCTTTTGGATTAAGTATTTTCTTTTTATTCCACTTTACCTCCTTTGTTGTCTTAATAGCTATAACTCTTTGTTTAGTTATTTTTGTGGTTGCTTTAGGATTTATAGTATACATCTCTAACCTATCATAGTGTATCTTTAATTGATATTATGTCACTTCACATACAGTTTAAGAACCTTACAGTGGCCTTATAGTAATTGTCATACATTTTACTTACATATAAGTTATATATGTTATAAATCATACAGTACAGCTTTGTTTAAGCAGTCAATAACCTTTAAAATATATTCAAATAATGAGAAAAAAATCATATATTTACTTAGTAATTACCATTTTCAGTGTTCTTCATTCTTTTGTATAGATCCAGGTTTCCATCTGATGTTATTTTCTTTCTGCCTGAGGGACTTTATCATTTGTTGTCGTGTAGGTCACCTGGTGATAAATTATTTCAGCTTTTGTATTTCTGAAGAGGTTTTTATTTTACCTTTGTTTTTGAAAGATAGTTTTGCTGGGAATGGAATTCCATCTTAACAGTTTTTTCTTTCAGTTTTATAAAGTTTTTGCTCCACTGTATTTTCGCTTTTATTGTTTCCACCTAGAAACTACACTCATCTTTGTTTCTCTGTACATAATGTGTCTTTCTTCTCATGTTTTTTTTTTTTTAATGTTTCTCATTGGTTTTGAGCAATTTAATTACGATGTACCTTTGTGTAATTTTCTTCATGGTTTTTATGCTTGGGGTTTGTTGAGCTTGTTTGATATGTGGGTTTATAGTCTTCACTAAATTTGGATAAATATTGGCCAATATATTTTTAAATATTTTTTTTTCTCCTTTTACCTCTTTGGGGACTTCTATTCCACACATATTAAGCCATGTGAAATTGTCCCATGGCTCACTGATGCTCTTTTCATTTTTGTTGAGTTTTTTTCTCTGTGTTTCATTTTGGATAGTTTCTATTGTTATTAGTGAAGTCATCAACTTCACTAATTGTTGAAGACTATTATTAGTCTTCAACTTCACTAATTGTTATTTATCTATTTCTACTGTTATGTCTTCAAGTTCTCCAATGTGTAATCTACCATTAATCCCATCCAGTGTATTTGTCATCTCATACAGTGTAACTTTTATCTCTAGAAGTTCGATTTGGGTCTTTTTAGTACCTCTACTTAATTTTTCAAACATATGGTATATAGTTATAATAACTATTTTAATGGCCTTGTCTGCTCATTGTAGCATCTATGTCAATGCTGATTCCATTTCAGTGGTTGATTTTTCTCCTTATTATGGGTCTTATTTTCCTGCTTCTTTGCATACCTGGTTATCTTTGATTGGATACCAAACATTGTGAATTTTACCTTCTTGGGGGCAGAGCATTTTTGTATTCCTATAAATCTTCAGCTTTGTTTTGGAATGCAGATAAATTATTTGGAATGCAGTTAAATTATTTGCAGTTAAATTATAGTTTGATCCTTTTGGATCTTTTAAAATTTGTTTTGGCAGGGCCAGAACCACTTACTTAAAGATAATTATTCTTCACTATCAAGGTTAGACCTTTCTGAGTACTTTTCCCAGTGCTCCATGAATTATGAAGTTTTCCAGTCTGGTTGGTGGGAATAGGCATTATTCCTGGCCCTGTGTGAATGTTAGGCACTCTTCTCTCTACTCCTCTCAGATCATTCTTTCTCCAGCCTCAAGTAGTTTCCTCACATGCATGCACTAATCAGTACTCCACTGAATATTTGAGGAAACTCTCCATGGATATCTCTTGTGAATTATAGCTGCCTTGTTTTTCCTAGATCCTGAGCTGCATCTTCTCAAATCAGGGAGTCTGCTGTACTCCACCTGGGTTCCCTCTCCCTGCACTATAGTTTTCAAGTAAGCTGGGGCAATCATAGAGCTCTCCTCATTTGTTTCTCATATTTAAGAGATCACTGTCATTCATTGCCTGATGTCCAGTGTCTTGAAAATTAAAGTTTCATGTTTTGTCTTAGAAAAAAACAATTGGGGTAGGGTGAGGTGTTATAGGGTAAATCTGGTTCCTGTTATTCCATTTTGGTCAGAAGCAAAAGAGCTTCTTTTACATTTTCTTTGGTGGTTATAGAAATGACCAATAGCAAAACAGGGAGTCTCTAACTGAAATAGACTGATGTTTCATCATAAATTGAGAGTTCAGAAAGAGAATTCATCTCAGAATTACCATTATCTATTCTTCCTCCCACTTACATCCTTCACAGGCATTTTCATAACAAAATTCCTTGTACACATTGCTGACCACATCAATGGGTAGGTTATTGAATTTGGGGGGAAAAGACATACACAAGCCACAAGAATTATGTTTCATAGAACACATAATGTATAAAGGAAATGATACAAAGGGAACTGAGTTGGTGTTATTTTAATTTCTTTATATCAGTAAATAGCTATGAGATTTTTATTTCTTTTGTTTTGTTATTTGTGCTTCACTGGGAAGCCTAGTGATTTTGGAACAGAAAAGAAGGAAAAAATACCAAAAAGCTAGAGAAATGTAGGTTATTTCCTTCCTGTTCTTACAGCCCCTGTAATGTCAGCCAAGTCAATAAATCCTTGCAAAAATCCCACTAAAATGTGATGTTAGTTGCTGCAACTGCTTTCTCCTTTTGCAGATAGTTTGAAAAGTAGAAAAGTTCATGGATAAACAGCAGCGATTAGAATGTAATTGTTGAATACAGGGTGCAGGTCGCAAGTGTGAGTTTCATATCGACTAGGCCCTCAGAGCAGAAAGAGACCCTTTTAAGTGTGACTAGTGACACACAAAAATTTGCAGTTCATCTGCCTTGTTTTATGTGACTAATTAGCACTTAAGAGTGCTAATGAAGGAGGGGCTAGTGAAGTGAGAACTACTGTGTTTCCTCGAAAATAAGACCTAGTCGGACCATCAGCTCTAATGCATCTTTTGGAGCAAAAATTAATATAAGACCCTGTCTTATTTTACTATAATATAAGACCGGGAATACAATTATAATATAATGTAATATAATATAACGTAATATAATATAATATAATATAATTAATATAATATAATTAATATAATATAATTAATATAATATAATATAAATAATATGATATAATTAATATAATTAATATAATATAATATGATATAATATAATATACTGGGTCTTATATTAATTTTTGCTCCAAAAGACGCATTAGAGCTGATAGTCTGGCTAGGTTTTATTTTCGGGGAAACACGGTAGATAAAATCTTGTAAGATCTTTTTTTCATTTTTCTTTTCTTGTGCTTCTTAAAAGAGGGTCCTGGACTGTTGAATTGGAATGGAACGATTAAACAGACTTTAAAAGGAAGCCTTGACATGCTGGCTGCTAGCCTGCTCTGTTGGAGAAGCTCTGGTTTTAGGGAGAGAGAATGCTTTTTTTGTTTATTTGTTTGTTTCCAAACAATTTCCTGCGTCATCACTTTTTTTTTTTTTTTTATGAGCCAAGTGTTTGAGATTGGTAATGTTGACAGAGTCCTTGGAGAATGGAAGTTCATCTCCATAGAGAAAGGCTTTTGTATTTCAAGTTTAAAATTCCACAATATTTTTTTATTACATTGTTATTCCTAGTTTTTGTTTTGTTTTGTTTTGTTTTGTTTTATATCTCTGTGGGGGAAGAGTGGTCTCTCCTTTATCTAGTTATATTAGGTGGATTCCTCTTTTAAGTTGAGAAAACACTTTAGAAAGCTACTTCTCTTGGCATTTATGAAACTCACAACAGCATACATTGTTCTGCTTGGGTCTTAGTTTGACAGGTTGTGCATGCTGTATACCTTGAAAGATTAGGGCATTTTTTAATCATAAGTTCTATGTTAATTCACATTTAATTTCACTATAATGGGGTCATTGCATACAGAGTGGCATTTATTCATGAAGTATTTGGGAAAATATAAAATATGTTTGAGTTATGATGATTTCCATTTATTTACAAATTTCCTTGTACTAATAATGCACCTAAGGCTATTCCTGACAATTTAAAAACAGAGTCATTGATGCTTTTTTTTTCCTTGTAAGAGTTTGAGCTCTTACATTAAGGTACAAACTCTTAGTCAGAATTGAGTCCTCAGTCTGGTTCCATGGTGTCTCTGATCCAAAGAGGGTGTTGCAGTTTATAAAAGACTTACTTTTGTTAGTAGAAGCGGTGGTGTTGGGAAGGAGGGGGATCAAGGAGGAGGGGTTATATATGCAAATATCTATCTAGCATCTATTGTGTGCCAGGTGCTGGGCTAGACAGCTATATGTTATCCTTTTGTATACCTTTTGTGACTCCCAGAAAATGGCCTGATTAGGTGGGATTTAGAGCAAAACTAGAAAATCTTATTTTTTTTTCAACCTATTCCTATAAGAGTGCTATTAAGCTCATTTAATATGCGTGCTTCTTTTTGTCTGCTTCAGATTTAAACGTTTTACTGTGAGCTAATCAACAGAGAGATGATGAAAATTTTAAAGCATGTTATATGAAAGGGGTGGTATAATGAAAACATGGGGACGCTACATAGAAGTAATAGAATAAAAGATATGGAATTATGTAGGTATCTAAGAATTGTAGATCTGAAATAATCTTAGAAATCACTTGGACCATGTATTTCATCTGACAGATGAGAAAACTGTCCTCAAGGATACTAACTAGCCTTACTCAATAGAGCTAGTTAATGCAGATATGAGAACCTAGGTTGCTT
The DNA here is from genome assembly GCF_964194185.1 of Rhinolophus hipposideros. Lineage (NCBI taxonomy): Eukaryota > Metazoa > Chordata > Mammalia > Chiroptera > Rhinolophidae > Rhinolophus > Rhinolophus hipposideros. Next base: position 73,798,603 of record NC_138051.1, read on the forward strand.
AACTACCTGTTCACTATACTTTTTACTATATTTTAATTCTGTTTTCTGCCTTATTAGAAACAGCAATCCACATGAGCTCTACATCCTGAATACAAACAATACTAACAGCAACAACAAACTATAATGTTTTAAAACGTAATTTACACCGATTGGTTTGTTGGTTGGTTAGTTTATTTTTATTTGGTTTGTCAAAAAGCCCAGGGAGGGCCGGCCCGGTGGCTCAGGAGGTTGGAGCTCCGTGCTCCTAACTCTGAAGGCTGCTGGTTAGATTCCCACATGGGCCAGTGGGCTCTCAACCACAAGGTTGCCAGTTCGATTCCTGGAGACCCACAAGGGATGGTGGGCAGTGCCCCCTGCAACTAAAGATTGAACATGGCACCTTGAACTGAGCTGCCACTGAATTCCCGGATGGCTCAGTTGTTTGGAGCACATCCTCTCAACCACAAGGTTGCCAGTTCGATTCCTCGAGTCCCGCAAGGGATGGTGGGCTGCGCCCCCTGCAATTAGCAACAGCAACTGGACCTGGAGTTGAGCTGCGCCCTCCACAACTAAGATTGAAAAGACTACAACTTGACTTGGAAAAAAGTCCTGGAAGTACACATTGTTCCCCAATTAAGTCCTGTTCCCCTTCCCCAATAAAATCTTAAAAAAAAAAAAAAAAGCCTAGGGAGCCAGGTGTTGGGTAGGACATGGCCTCTAATATTATTTTCAAAGTTGGAGAGAAACAATTGGGGAAGAATCCCCTTCTTACATAAACATGTCAACTTTTCATTTGAATGCCTAGGCAGTTGTGATCTCTGCTCTGATGGTTCTAGAAGACATTGCTTAGGCTGCAGCTGGCTGTTCTTGAGGCTATAGAAAGAAAAAGAGCCTTTGCCTCAATGTATCCCATGAGATGAATAATAGGCAACATTTAGGGAACTCTAGCTCTTGGCAGATTATCATCTCCATTCCCTTCTCTTAGCACATTTCTTCCCTTCCCCCATTTCATCCTAACCTGCTTTAACTAAATGCAGTGAACAGGAACCATGGTATGAATCGGAAGGAAAATACCTTAAGTATATGAAGTTATAATGACTTGGTAAGTGCTATAAAAATACTCTGTAACTGAGTTGGAAGTTGCATCATCCATGCCTGTGGCACTATGGACTGGGCCCAAATGGTATAATTCTCTAGTGTAATACTGAAGTCATTTTTCATCTGCCAAGTAAATATTTTAGATTTCAAACCTATGAAATGGCAAGCTATAATTGTTCAGTTCCAGTGAACCACAGGTGCATGTAATCTTCTTCCTTTATTTCTTACTGTCTTCTTTAGGTAGGCTGAACCAACTAACTATAAAGATTGTGTTCTTCTGTGAATCTACAAGGTGGGCTTTAAAGTCAGTCAATATGTTTGAATACCTACAGATTATATAGCATGACTTTTTTAAATACACAAATTCCTTCTTAGAGTGTTAAGTCCATTTCATTTAGAGAAAACCATCCTTTTCATTCACATGTTATAATGATAGAAGTGGCGTATCTAAATGACAGAACATGGGGATCAGAAAACATGGATCTATTTTTGCCCCAACTGCTGATTTTCATTTGATCTGGCTTGAACCATTTCTTTGTTTTTTAATTTCTATATCTTCTGAAGGTGAATAATAATACTTTCGTTCCCCACACAGAGGTGCTGGGAGAATGAAAGATAAATTCTCCCAAAGCACTTAGAGCTGCTTCAAAGAAATACTTATTTAAACAAAAGTTGATTCCATTTTCTATCTCGTTTTTTCTTAGGTTCAGAAATGACAAGTTTTCAGAAGGGGCTCAAACAGTTTGGTTATTTTTCATAACTTCATTTGTAGGTAAGGAGGTGAGTGTAATTGCCTGCATTTTACAAAAAGGAAACGAAAGCCCCAAAAGATTTGTCCATTTTGGGGCTTAAAATGAATAGCCCTTTATGAGAATTGGGGAAATTAGTGGGAGTGTAGATGCAGTTAATATTGGCCATGAGTTGATAATTACTGAAGCTGTTAATGGTATATGGGGAATATGAGACTATCCTGTATACCTTGTCTGTGTTTGAAATTTTACATAATAAAAAGTTAAAAAATAATATTGATTAAAAACATAGCTCCAGTTTTAAGATTCAAATTCCTTTTAAAAAAGCTACTTAGTCCCTTTATCTCTCAGGCATGGAGAAGTCTTCATTTCTTAGGGTTCAGGAAAAAAAATATATATATGTATGGATATAAGCACAGACGTTTTTGTTTTCATATTCAGTTTTTATATTTCCAACGCTTTCTAAACCACTTGCTACTCTTAGCACTTTTAACTTAAGCTATTTTTTAAGAATTATTGTTTTGTTTTGTTTTTTACTCTGGTTCCAGATGCTTGTCACCTTCTCTTGGTCATTGTCGATTTTAGATTTTCATTTTCCTATTTCTGGAAATCGTTGGGAATTATAAGCAGTCACTTATTAACCTGATTGCTTTATGCTTCAATGGACTTGTCAGTGGGTGGCCATGTGAATTATTTCAGCTTTTGGAGAGACAGATCAACCATGTTGCCCTAAACCCACAACAGAACGCTGCCGACTTCCCCATTGTAGGATCTTATAATCGAATGGCATTTGGAACATGTGAGATCTCTCATATTAAACAACAAAAAATCACCCTCAACCTGGGTTATCTTCACTGATAGACTTGAATGGTTAAAGCTTGTCATTTCATAAGCTCCTAGATAACACAAATGCTGAACTGGAAACATGACATATTTGGTATTCATTTGCTTTTAGGAATCAAAGGAAGTCAAATTTAGAATGTAATCATAGAACTTTGGAATTAAGAAAGATCTTAATCATCGAATGGTATAGCCCTTTTGGTTTATGTATGAAAAACTAAAGATTAGAAAGGCCAAGTAATTGGCTCAGTTATATATGTTAGTACTGGCAGAGCTGGAACTTGAACTCGAGTTCCTCAGCTTTCAATTCAGAATTTTTAACGAGGCTGTCTCTCAAGTGCATTTAGCAACATCCTTAATGTTGTTTATGAACACTAGGTATGTTTCTGTTTCTTACAGCTTAGAAATTTTGCTCTAGTTTGTAATGCCAGGCTGAGCCATCTTGGAGCCTGAGACAAAATGAAAAATCAGCGATACTGATCTTGTCATTATTTAAAATTCTGATATTTTTCCTCACCGTGGATTTTTCATTTTTAAAAAGATTGCATTAAAATATTACTGATCTTGATCACTGGGTTTTTGGCAGCCTCTGAAATTTTGCATCTGAGGTAGGCAGGCACCTCACTTGACTCACCCGAGCCCCCAGCTCAGCTATTTTGATTTAATCCAGTAACTCTACCAATCCCTTCTTTCAGCCTTCTGGCAATAAAATAAAATCAAGCTATGGAACCTTTCAACTCCAAGCAAACCCTTCTTGTTGGCCACCTAAAAATGATGGTACTGAAGTAAACAAACCCAGATTTGCATATGCTCCTCATTGACTTGATTGTAGGGAACTTTAAAGCAGAGAAATTTTTGGCTCCATGAATTTAAGCTCGCTTGGAACGTTTAGCAGTTTTTTGAAAAGAGCTCAAAGCTAAGTCATGGGTTCTGCTGTCTGATTCTTCACTGTATTGTGTTTTGAACTCTTATATAACTGTTTTTTTTTTTTTTCCCTTTAAATTGGAAGTCAGGGGAAGGAAGCTCTTTATAGGCCTATTGTGTTCATTGTTTTACTTGGTCCTCTCAACAACTGTTTGAGATAGGTAATTTATAGGATTGGACTCTTTTGGTTCCCAGTGATAAAACCCAACTCAAACTGACTTAAGTTAAAATAAAATGGAATTCATTAGCTGACATAACTGAAAAATCTAAGCGGTAGATCTGACTTCAGATATTATATACACACCTTTTCATCAGAGTTTGGTCTCTCTAGATCTCCTGAATCTGTATCTCAATCTGCTGGGTTGGCGTTTTCCACACAGAAGCTCCAGGCTTATACTCTACTAACTTAGCAACTTCAGCAGAAAGAGGATGAATCTTTTCTGATTGCTCCAGCAAAAGGCTCCAGATTGAGTATAACTGGCCCAGCACGGGTTAAGTGTCCATCCCAGAACCATTCACTTATTAAAGCTGGGGGATGCAGTTATTTCATTGGCTGAGTCTGGTTCACGTGTTCAACCCTGCAGCAGGGTCTGGACTAAGAGTGGAAAAGCTGTTTCCCCTGAAGGAAAAAATGGACTTCTAAACCCCTTTCTCCCCAAAGGGAACCTGGATGGCAAAGACAAATGTCTTCTAGGATATTATTATTTCCATTTCACTACTAAGGAAGCCGAGGCTTAATTAGGTTAATTTTCACAAGGCTACATAGCGAATGAGTGATAGAATCCTCCAATTTTGACCTAAATCTGCCTAACTCTAAACCCCATCCTTTTTCCTCCATACTTTGTTGTGTCTCTTAGAATACCATGCTCCTCCTAAATGAAACTGTGATGGTTGCCATCCCTTGAGCAGTAGTTTTCAACTGGGGGTGATTTTGCCTCCAGAGGAAATTTGGCAATGTCTGGAGACATTTCTGGTTGTCAGAGCAGTGCAGGGAGGTTGGAGGGGTGCTACTGGATAGAAACCAGGGATGCTGCTAAATATCTTACAGTGCACACGATAGCCCTTCACAACAAAGAATTACCCAGTCTAAAATGTCAATAGAGCTAAGGTTACGAAACCCTGCTTTATAGGTTCCATTTCCAGCCTATTATTATTAACATAAATTTTGAGAGAAAGATGTACAACAGGGCAAGATTGAAAGAATTCAAACATCTAGGTATAATAAAGTAATAAACCTCTCAATTCAGGGAAACTTTGTTTTATTTTCATAGCAGCCAATTTTAGAATACCGAATTCTGTTGTTTAATGGGTAAATTGAAATAGCACCTACATTCCTTTTTTTTTTTTTTTGATTGTTTTATGTAGGCTTTCGCTAACTTCCCAGGGATAATTTTTTCATTCCAAAGTCATATAAATTATTCTCCAAATATAAATCTACGGATATTTTAAAACAAATATATAAGTTTATTTTGGAAGCCTTTTAAACATTTCCAATAGATTTTATACCAGGGGATTATACCAGGGGATATTTCTCAAACTCAGCCAAAGCATTTTTAAAAATTCTGATGATAATAGGAGATTTAATGTACTAGAACATATATATATAAATGTTCTTTCTATAAGCAAGTGCTTTGTGAGAGAATAATAAAGGCAGAAGAATGTGTTGAATGTATTATAGTTGCTAGCTATGGAGTATGACACCTCAGAGAAGTCAACCTTTTTGTTTAATGACATGAAAATAGTTTGAACTCTCTACCTCCTTGAGACTGCAAGTGGTTTTGGAATTGTGCAAATCTGAATAATCCTAGGAAAGTTGTGCTTCCCTAGTCAAACCACAGATAGTATTCCAGTAGAATATTTGAATGATTAGAGGAATACTACAGATGGCATTCATATAAGAAATCTTTCACAATCCAGTAAATCAAATTTATTATTGTAGTTGGAAGATTTGGGACTTAACATTTTCTAATTTTGCCAATTTACATGAATAATTTTTCAGTATTATGTTCCAGATGCCTTATTGACTCTGTGCATGCACGGAATTACAAATCCATTCCTCACTCTGGTTCTTTTCAACCCCATCAGACCCAACTCAGATCAACAACATTTTCTCTGATTTCAACCATATAATTCCTACTTGTCTTGCTATCTCACACAGAAGACCCTCTTTCCATCTCTCTTAATCACTTGAGGTTCCCTCCAAGCCGTGCCTGTTATCCCGCTAGCTTGGCTTCTCTTCTTCATCTGACCATACTACCTAATCCAGGAAATACTCGTTGCTTTTTCTATTTCTTCTGTTTTTCTTTGGCCTTTCTTCTCTCTCCTGTATTCTATTTCCCCCTTGCCTATTACTCCTACCTCTTACTGTTTCCCATACCTTATTTACCAGCCGCATATCCTTAGATGTCCCCCTGTCTTAATTCATGTCCTCATCTACTAACATGTCTCAGATGTCTACCCACCTAGCTTGTTTTAGTAAGGTAGTCTACAGGCAGGCCATCTACTCGCTGTTAATAAATCCAGTCTGCAGTTTCCTAGGAAGTAAAGCATCTGCTGGTCTTCAAACCACCCAAGGTCTTAGTCACTAGAATGCAAGTTCCTTTGTCACATTGCGGGGGGAGGCAATAATATTTGTCTGCAAAAGGATGTTGGAAAAATACCTTGATAAATGATGCAAGGTAAAATGTTATAGTGTATGATTAATAGAGTTCTGTTTTCTTGAGAAGAAACATTTTGGAGATTTGGAATTTCTTATCTCTCTATTCATAGGCATTTTCCTGGTGCTTTCGGTTTACTCCTCCCCACAGCTTTGTGATGTAAGTTGCTACTCCCAGTTTTATAGAGCACACGGATGAGAGGCCACTTTACTGAACAAGTCATCTGACTTGTTTAGAATTTCACAGCAAGTTAATTGCAGAGCCCTTGAGTTTCCTGTCTCTTAGCTCCCGTGACATAAATATAACATGATTTATTTTGCGTTGCCTATTTATGGGAGTGCCTTAGAGCATTTTCTTTCCTTTAATAAAATCGTGAAAACTATTACCTGGTAAATAAATCGTTAGGATAGAAAAGAAATGAATGAGGGACAGTGTATCTGAGTTTGATTACTGCCTTTTCAACTTGTTTGTAATGGGGTATATTGGTTCCTAGGCTCTCCTTTGGAATTGTGAAAACTATACTCATTTTATTCTACATTGGTGATGTTCCTTGGAGTCCTTTGAAGGGGGAAAAATAGTGCAAAATACTGTCATTGATTAACTTAAAATGACCCTGTTTGTTTGCAAAGCTCCCAGTGCTTGCTGGGGTAAATGATCCCATTGGTGAGCTTTGTGGAGTGTCGTGGGAACCAACCCTGTCTTGGTAATTTCTTTTGGATTTCTAGAACTTTTTCTGTTGAGTTGAAGTGGGAAAACAATATGTGGAACTGCTTTTGGTGCTGCCATGAGTGTGTTTGGGAAGAAAGAGTGCATTCCGATGGTATGTTAGGGGGATATTAACTGTTCAGGAAAAATAACCCTTACCAAAGTTAATGGCTCCCACTAGCATTTTCAGTAACATGTACCAGATGTGGATAGTTAATTATTCTCAGATCTGATAAGTACCTGCCAGCCAAGGCTAATTTTATTTTCAGTAAACAGTGGCCAAAGGTCCTAGCTGTTCATTTGATAGGATAGGGCCTGTTTGCACTTATCTATTAATAAAAGCACAACACTCCTTTAGTTTTCCTTTCCCAGGGCCAGATAAAACATTTCAGACACTCAACGTATTTGTCTTAGTAAATCAGACAAAGTAAACAAATCTGGTAGATTAACTTGGTAAATAGAGTGGTTAAGAGTTACCTTTCGAGTTTAGCTCAATGCCATATAAATAACATTAATCGCATAGTATTTTCAAAAACCTTTATGGAAGAAGACAGAGTTTTTTGTTTCTTTTTCCTTTCTTTCAACCAGTAGGGATATAGTGTGTTGCTTAAGTACTTTCAGATGTCCTTCTATAGGGAGATTTGAAAATCACTTTAAAATGAAATGTATTCTTTTGTCCCATTAGTAACACATTGGGAACTTTGCACTGGTTAGCATATAAACCCGGAAACCTCTGTAGTTCATCTCAGAAGGAGAGTAAGACTGCACAGTGGCATGCAAGCGCTGCCAGACAGAGATAATGACCATCTAGAGGTTATTGATTTGGATGGAGCAGTGAGAAAGGGGTTAGCTTTCATGGTGGAGAGAGGGGGTAGGTAGGCGGAAATTCAGACTTTATTCATCCAGATATTTTCTCTTGGGCAGAGTCCTGTTAAGGTCAGAAGTGCTATTTATTTTGTGATGTAGATGCTTGTCTTGTGAGAACTGGCATGAAAGAGACCAGTTATTTCACACTAGCCAACAAAGCACTATTATATCAAAATAACTTCCAGTCACACCAAGCCTGTACTAGCTTTGTGCCGGTGTCCCAGTGGTGTAGAGCTCTACGTCTCATGGCAGCTCTCTCTATCATCTCGTCTCCCTCATTAAACTTTATTTTTAAGTAATGATCAAAAACCACTCTCTTTACTCAGATATATTATTTTTTGCATTGGCTTTATACTTGAGTTTGTAAGTACTTGATAAAATTCTTTTTAGTTTTGCCTGCTATATAATAATCCACTTCATTTGGTAATAATGGTACATAAAAGAAAGAGCTAAAAGGCCTTAGAGAAAATTCCCTGCTTTCACCCTCACCCCCAGCCCTCTAATAATCTCTGCATTAATATCTTAACCTATAAGAGGGTGGCCTGGCACAGTACCCTGAAAATAGTGGCTGGTACCCAGCTGTAATATCCTAAAGGTGATTGAAGATGATGATGGTGTAGAGGAGAGAATGAACACCACAAGTTTGAATATCTGTATTCTGTTTCCAGCTCCACTTTAATGATCTACTGGGAGATCACAAGCACATTATTTCTACTCTTTATGTTTTAATTTCTCCAGCTTTACCATGAAGATTAAAGTCCTAGTCCATTTGCCTACCTGACAGGCGTGTTGTTAAAACTAATAAGAGAAAGTATAAAGTTCTTGTGGTCTGAAGGATAAAAGGTGCTATAACCAATGGGTAGAAAATACTATTATTTATGTAGCTTAGAAGAGTAAGCCTTTAGAGTAAACTTTTTAAATATTATTTTTACCAACCTGGTATTTAACAATCATTTACCATATTTAATAGTTTTTCTCTTTTAATTAGACCCAGAGTATAATAAAATACATGGCATGACTTTCAGAAGGAGTTGTTTTATCTGTACTAACTCTACAATTAAATAATATATTTTTAGTTATAAATCAAGTTGCACCTTCAAAGCGTTTCTGATTTTAATGATCTGAGCACACTTATCTGGTGGCATAGGCTACGTAAAGTAGGAGTGAATAGAGTATTAGAAAAATGTTGCTGAATTTATAATTCCAATTAGTCCTGATCTGTTAATGATTCTCAAATCATTATTTCTACCCTAGATCTTTTTCCTGAGTTCTAGATCCACAAAACCAAGTAAGTAGGCAACTTTTCTGCCTGGATGGCCTCTAATAATTTCTAGCTTGATATGTATTAAATACAAAACTTAAGTTAATACTGTCACTGAATTTCCTCTACCTGTGAATTTCATTTCTCAAGCCAGAATAACTCTCTTTCCTTACCCTCAAAGTCTGCTAATTTGACTATCTTTATATTTTATGCCCCTTTTCTCCTTCCCCCTGTTAACTGCCTTAATTAGACTCTAACTGTTCTGTCACTGGGTGGCTGCAGTTGTCTTTCTGCCACCAGACTTATCCAATTGCAGTCTATTTTCATACCATTTCTATATTAAACTTTCCAAAATGTAAATCATAACATGTTACTTTCTGACTTAAAAAATTTATAGTGGCCTCTTGCATCCTACAGGACAAGATTTAAACTACTTATATTGATTATTGATATTGATTATTGAGGTCTTAATGATTTTTACCTTGTTTCTGACCTTGAATCCTCTTGTGAGCTATGCTCCAGTTGAACATTGAAAATTTGTTGTTGAACATGCTACCCATTCTTCATCTACTTCTTTGATTGGCAAACACCTATTTATTTTTTAAAGCCCAATTCCACTATGAAGTCTCTTGTGACTCAAATGGGATTGATTACTCCCTCCTTGTATCCCATCATACTCTATGCATACTTCTTACATAATTCCTGTGAAACCTATGACACTTATTTTGTATATGTCCTTCTCTTCCTACTTGGTCACTTGAGGGATTGTATCTTCTTTAACTTGGTATTTTCATGTCAAGCTCAGTGGTTGGCACAGTTAGGACTTGGTTCATTGGCTGGATGGATGGGTGGTTGGATGGATGAAGTAAAGTCCTATTACCATATCTCCTTGCTCAAATTCCACACCCTTTTCAGTGTTGCATGGAAATGGCCTTAAAGAGTATCCAGATTAAGATTTAATAGCTAGGCGAGGTCTTTACTTTATTGATATGCTTGAAGGGCCAACAAGAATGCTCCCCATAATCCCTACACCTATCCAAAGATTTCGTACACAGTCTGAAATTTCACTATGAAGACTCATTTGTTAGGGTTCTAATATTTCACCTGCATTCTCTTTATAACTTTATAGTTACAGTGTCCTTCCATAAGCATTATTTTATTTAATTTTTAAAAGAACCTTATGGGATATATTTTATAATATATATTTTAGAGGTAAAGAAATATAACTTCAAATCAAGTCATCTTCCTAAGGTCATTTCATTGTGAGGGTAGAGCTAGGGCTTGAGCCTAAGTCCACTGATTCTAGCATCCTCTTTTTCTTAGCCCTTTGCCTTAGAAGGAGACACAAATCTAATAGCAGTTAAATACCTGAGTGCATATTAGTCAGGCAGATCACTTCCTTCATGCCAGCTCACCAACAGCAGAATTCTGAGGAAGTAAGAGTTTTAATTTCTCTATTGGGAAGGAAGAGTAGTAAAGAGAGAGAAGATGGAGGATAATTTTGGAGACCGAGGCCAACATAGGGAAATTAGACTTTGGCTAGATGTTATAGTGTGGACACTATCTTAATATAAATGTACCAAATTTATATTTCTTAATTCATTCATCACTTTTTTGCTCAACTACCCTTTAACTGAACCTTAATAAAAGGTGCGGAGATGTTTCTCTCGTCATTATATTGATGATCAGTCAGTTCTTGTCAATCTCAAGATGCTAAGTATTGAAAACCATATCCTTAATATCCCCAGAAGTGTTCTTTAAAAATATTTAATTGATTGGGGAACACAAGCTATTTTTATGAGACAAGTAACACTAGTGAGGTTATGATTTGCTCTTTGTTTTTCATGTTGGAGGATTTCATTCATGAGTCTGGTGATCTCTGGCAATCCATTCATGTTGAAGAGCAAGAGGTGTGTGCATGTGTGTGCACACATGTACCTCTAGGCATATGGGCCGTTTTATTGATTGGTGTCTTCATTAGAATGTTTTTGGCACAGATCCCACTGTTTTGTGGGTAGATCTCCAAATGTCTTCATCTGTATATCTTTTCTCTACAGCTCATCTCTTTGTCCAGGTAGGAATCTTCCAATTTTCTTTTTGAGGGTTAAACAGCTGTTTTTCAGTGTTTGGGGGGGGCTGAAGGAAGGAAAGGGGCTAGAGGGGGGATGTTTACTCTCCCAGGATGTGGACTTTTACTTTATCTTCTATTTCAATTCAGTTAAGTTCAGTGCAGTACCTCCTCCAGCCCCACCCTCAGTCTTTGAGTCCAAACCCCTTTGGATTCATTTCTCCTGGAAATAAACTTCTGAAGTATGTGTAGGATGTCACATCTAACCTAAAAAAGTGTGAGTAGGGTTTGAACACAAGGAGGTGAGGAAAACTGCAAAAGAAATAGTGTATGCAAAGACATGCAGTTGGAAGAAAAAACAGAGCGAATAGAAAATAGCCAGTAATTCACTTGACCTAGAATGAAGCAGAGATGAAGAGCTGTACTAGAGGAAAAATAAAAGCAGGAACAGAAACTGAAGCTTTAAAGACTAAGTCTAGACTGTCTTCTGGAGGTGTTAAAGAGCCAGCTTCTGAGTACTCATTTATAAATTTATAAAGATAGTTTTCAGGGGTGGCCAGTTCGTTCAGTTGGTTAGAGTGTGATGCTCGTAACACCAGGGTTGCTGGTTCAATCCCCACATGGGCCAGTGTGAGCTGCGTCCTCCATAACTAGATTGAAACAACTCCTTGACCTGGAGCTGATGGGTCCTGGAAAAACACACTTAAAATAAATAAAAAGTTTAAAAAAAAGAAAAAAGATCGTTTTCTAGTGCCTGGTAGATCGCTAGTGAGGGTATCAAAATGAATTAGACTGGGCTGCTGCCCTGTGACTTTGACACAATCTATTTCTCAGTTGAGTTCTCAACATGGGAAAGACTCCATATGTATAATGTTGGAGCTCACAGAGCCAAAGAAGATTGTTATGCTCGGGAGGCTTGATGTTCTTTTTCTGTGATGTGCACCTCTGTGAGAGTGAAACTGTTTTGTTAGGATATGAGAGCTTGGAAGTGTCTCCCATCAGCTTGGCACTAGAGTGACAAGCACAAGTATCTCCCTGTGGGGTGGGCTGCATGGTTCATGGAACCAGAGACACTCTGATGAAAGGACATTATCACTTTGTAAATGAAATGTTATTAAATATAATAGAAATGGACTTCTTGAATTTGATGCCACCTAATGAGGACCAAAGAACAAGATGAAACGCTGTATGTTGCCTAGTACAGTGCTCAGTTCTGCAGAGTTCTATGCTTTTGATGATGACGGTGGTGGGAATACAGGAGCAGTTTTTGCCCACGTATGTATACCACGGTAAGGCAGTTTTCTTCCTGAGCAGTCTAGGAAGAACATTCTTTTTATAGAGCTGAGATACAAATCCTCTCCTTGAGACTATTTGAGCCTTAAAAATATGGCACGTTACACAAGCACTCTGGAATTTAGATTAAACAGCATTCAATTTGAAAATCTAATCACATCATCTAAATATCATTAAGTTATAATAGGCTGATTGCTAGAGACCAAAGCTGTTTTTGCCTGGTGCTGCATGCCTTTCACTCAGCCAGCCTTTTCAAACTAAGATGCTGATAAAGGCATCTATAAATCTTAATAGTTGGAGACAGTTTAAAAGCATAGTTCACTGGGTAGGGTCACACCCACTTAAGTGACCTATTTTGTATACTTTACAAAAATAGGTTAATTAACTTAATAGAAATAATAGGACTCTTGTATTGATGTGCAATTACTACTAAAACAAGTTTTTTTCCTTTCCAAGTGAACATGATGTTCATGAAATTGAGGGCCTAATAGTCATGACAAGAACCAGGCTTAGCGAGGCAGGTCATGTTGAGCGAGTACGTTTCAGACTTGCCCTTTAAAACCCTCTTTTATTCCAGTCCTAGGATGTGGGCATACCTCCACCAAAGCATTTCACTCCTGGCACTCTCCTATTTCGGTTTTCAGGAGGGATTATTCTAGCTGTTGTTGTTTTCCTAATCACTATAACAGCAGTTGAAGTAGCCCCTACTCTCTGAAGACTCCAGCATGCATAGGAAGCTCAATGAATTTTGGTCTCTGTTCTTTTTAATCTGAGGCTGTTTTCTTCATTCTTCTAACAGATGATTCATCTGGTACCCTGGGAGAAGCACGATATCAGAGGAGACGGCAGTGTAGGAGGGCAAGGGAGTGCCCAGGCCGGAGTCATATTTGGGACAAGTTAGATTATCCTCACATAGCCGGGTTTCATTAATTTGTTTAGTGCCTGATTCAAATTTTCTACTCCCACAGCATTTTATCCTCCTCTTAGACTTCTTGTTGATGTTTATAGCCTTCTTATTCTATTATTGGTCACTAACTTTAGATAATTTGATTTTCCAGTCATCTGTTCCTTAAAATATACCTCATTAATATTTTATATTCTAAGGTGAATACATGGATGTTTATTATTCTTCAGAACTTTTCAGTATATTTTAAGTAGTATATTATATTTCAAAAAGTTAATCCCCTCCCTCAATGTGATATATCACAAACAACTCTCTCTATGGTAATTGCTAAGTCCTCCTGGCTTGAATTCCTCTGTGGGCCCGGTGGTCTGAGAGGCAGCTAGTGATACACATTCACACGAGGGTAGGTTCTTGCAAGTTAGTCATGACGGACGCATTTTGAGCTGGTGGGCTGGGCTCATTTTGAACTAGAGAACCTGGGTGGACTCCTAGTTCGCCTTCTTTCACCAGTGCCATTTCTCCACTTGCTTGCACTGCACTGCCCTGCCAACACAGCCTTTTCTAAATGGAAACAAATCTTGTTTGTATGTATGTGTGCATGTACACAGAAAATGGCAGGTGATACTATTCCATGGAATCTTAGCTGTGGTAGAAAGAACCTTTTAACCATCTCCCGGCCTTAGGTTCTTCATGAGGAAAATGTTTTTCTTACAGAGAGTTGTAATGATTATGAAGTTCACTTCTCTGACTTCTTGCTTAGAACCTAGGCAGATGAGAGAACTGTTTGGTGTTATGTTGAGCGGTGGAGTGGTTCACTCTCCAGTGCAGTATGGAGCTCACCTCACTTGAATATGCTATATTCCTCTATTTCCTAGCTTAATGTTGGTGATTTTACCACTAAGATTTTTACCTCTCTAGAGTTTAGCAACATCCCTTTCTTGAAAGCAAAGACCTCATTTCCTATTTCTTTCATATCCTCTAATTTGCCTAGTACAGGGTCCAGTTCTGAGCAACCATTCATTTAAAAACATTGTAATTAATTAACTACAAAATGTCTGGCTTGGGTTTAGGAGAGAATGAGAGATTGGGTAAGGTAAGTACTGGCATACAGGGGAATTAAAATCAAGAGGATTATTATTTTTTTGTTACTATTTTTCTTTGATAATGAAAGTATTGTATGTACCTTTGTGGGAAATTTGGGACCACAGGAATGTTTTAAAAATCACCCATCTGCTCCTAGGGGTATGCCTAAGATAATAAATTGCACACATATGTTCACAGCATCATTATTCATAAATACAAAAAGTGGAAACAGCTTAACTATCTGTCAATGGATGAAAAAAAATATGGCATGTCCATACAATGGAGTAGTATTTAACAATAACAGGAAGTGAGACATTGATACCTGTTCCATGGAAGAAACTTGCAAATGATATGCTAAGTCAAAGAAGCCAATCACAAAAGACCACACATTATATGATTCCATTCATATGAAATGTCCAGAACAGGGAAATCTATAGAGACAAATGACATCAGTGGTTGCTTAGGGATTGGGGGGTTTGGGTGCTTATGGGTAATAGCTACAGTGTACAGGATTTCTTTTTGAAGTGATAAAAATGTTATTAAACTGATTGTGGTAATGGTTACACAACTCAGTGAATGTATTAAAAACCATTGAGATTTTTTTTATTGGGTGAATTGTTTGGTATGCAAATTGTATCTCCATAAAGCTGTTATAAAAAGTTGATTACCTAAAACCCCACCCTAAAATGTCTACTGTTACCAACATTTTATTATATTTCCTTGTAGTCTTATTTTATATAAATTTATATTCTTACATAATTTAGTTCATAGTTTATGTAGTTTTTATATAATATTTCACTTTATCATGAACATTTCATCATCCTATTAAAATCTTTTTGTAAACCGACTTCTAATGCCAGCATAATAATTCATCTCATGATTGTAACATAATTTCCACAACTGTTCTTCTAGATGTAGGACATGTAGGTTGTGTCTGTTTTTCACACTTGTAAATAGCAAGTTGCATTTTGGAAAGGCTATGAAACCTTTTATGCTCATTTCTGAGCATTGAAGTTTTATGTGAAAGAAAAAAAAATGTGCAGAGAGTAATGCTTTCATTGAGTTTTAGATCAAGGTTTCCAAAAATAAAAGCTCTGTGTCTTGGTGTTAGCCCTTGGGTGGCATGAAGTGGGATTTTCATCGGAGTCATAAGAGGGCAAGTCCCACCTGGCCAGCGAGAATGTTAGGCCCGCCTACAGATCAGCTCCTCCTCCAGCCCCAGCAAGGCGGAAGTCGTGTGCTTTTCTGTGTGCACAGGTGGCAGGTTCTCAGCCTGCTTCAGTTCATGGATTTATGTAAGAGGTTTGCTTTTTCTTGAAGAGGTTCTATCTTATTTGATCCTTTGTCATTTTCTCTTATTTGTAACTTTAGAGCCTGACAGAATGAAAAAGAAATAAGACATTTCTGCAGTAGAATCTTCTGTGGAGAAAAGGATTAAAGACTACAGTCCTTTTTTACTAGAAAGTTTTATTTTATTATGTTCTAAATTAAAAATTAAATGCAGTGTTTTAGGCAGTGGTGACCTTTCATCTTATTCATCATATTTCATGTTCTTATTTTAGGCTGCGAACCATGTTTAAAACTTGAACTCTTCTGTGTCATCGCCCCTTTTAAATTTGTATATCCACCAGCCAATTTCTATGCACTTCTTTCCATTACATTCAGTTTAGTCTCCAGTTGAATAATACCTCCCCCAATTTCACTTTGTACCCTTAAATTGTCCAGTTCTCGTTTACAAGGGGATAAGAAATGCTTTGTCATTTGTTGAGAGGAGGTTGCGGATCCTCTGTGTTTTTCTCTCATTACATTCTTAACCTATTACATGTATATTTGTCCTGTCCTTACTGATTTGACCTCTGATCACATTGCAAAGTACAAGCATATAATTTAAGGAAAAGAGAGCCAGGCACCAATGGGCTTGTCTCGGCATTATCCGGGGCCCAATTCCTAATTTCTGTTTCCTAATTTGGGGGCATAAGAAGTTTAGCCAGATTAAGAGACTTGTCTGAGTTACACAGCAAGAAGCTAAGAACAGGACTGAGAACTCTTGCACACTTCCACAAGAATCCATAAGCTTACAGGGGCTTATTCATATAATAATATATAAGAGGTTGTGTAGGTAAGAAAAATAATTGAATTTCTGTGTATCCAGGTTGATCTGATATCTCCCACATTTCAAGTGAAGAAAGACCCTGAAAGGAAGAACTTAAGAGAATTAAAATGATGTGACCTGAACCATGGTTCCTTTCCCATTCAATTATTTCTTTTTAACCACTGATAGCTTTTTGTGCTTGGCTGGGTATGTTTCCAGCTAGTCAAGACTATGTTATGAAAGAGACATAAGACACTGAATCCTGTGAATGGTTAACCTGCATTGGCTTCTCTACCCAGTAGCTTGCCCTTCCTGTATTGTAGTCTGTTTGTTTACTCATTTCTGAGCCAAATCTCCAAGGTCTCTTATTAGTGAGTGTAGGGATACCTAGATAACAGGGAGTTGGGCCTTTGGTTTATTCTGAAGATGATGTGACTAATTACACAGCTCTGGGCATTTGCATTTTTCAAAGGCATTTTAAAGTTTATTGCTTGTGAAAACGCAGTTAGTGGAATATCATCTTAAAAAACAAAAGTTACCTATGAGAAAGTTGAAAGGGAAGTTTTCACTTGCCCAAACTTCCACAACAAGTCAGTGGCAGAATTCAAATGGGTGTACACTCTTGTATACGTATCTCAGTGTCTAACTCATTGAGGCACATTTTTATTTCTTATTTATAAAGCCAACTAGGCCTGGCTTGAGTCTTTTGTGGTTAATACACTTTTGTGTTTGATCTGTTGTCACTGAAGCCTAGGTGAGACTCAAAGACAGAATTGTATTCTCTGCATCCTTTGCAAAGAACTGATAGCCATTTTGCCACACTGTCTGTGGGAGAAACTGGACCTTAGAAGTTTCTTGGACTTGATTGTCCAAGACAGCGGTCAGTAGGTGCAGGGAGACCTAACTGGGGGATAGCATTTGAACTGCAGGTTTTCCTTTTGTGGACAGTAAACTCTAAGCTGGATCTCAGAGGTGACAGTAATTACTCATTGACTTAGATTCTAGATTTAGGGTCTGGGCACTTCCTGTGGGATAAGAATCACACGGGATATGAGTGATTTTGTGTTAAGGTCTCTAGGACTTGGTCCAGGGGCATCGTCTCAGTTCCCCAGTAGAAGGAACTTAGAGGAGAAATGACTTTCACATTGTCATACTGAAAAATAGTAACAGCCCATGGGTAATGTCCATGTTTCCTGGCTTTCTTCCTTGGGCTGTAACCACTAGGTTGCATAGATAAATATTTACTGAAGAAAAAATGCACAGCAGTTAAAGACTGCAGTCTTAAGATGGGTAAAATATAAAATACTCCTACACAGGTCATTATATTGCCATTTGTGGCCATATATTGGTCCACGAAGGGGAAAGTTCTAGCCACTGAAACCTCAACCCTGAGAAACTTACTTTGCAGGGTGTCTGTAATTATGGCACTGACTAGCCCAAGTCTTAGATTATTTCATCACGGTGTTTCCAGTTCAGCATCGATTATATTTGTGATTAGCAGCTACCTATTATTCCTCCTTCCCCACCCCTTATCTTCCTAATGACCCTTACATATTTTTCTGTCTGTTCTTACCCTGCACCTCTGTCTGTTCTTACTCAATATACTAGTTATTACTCTGCATGTTTAGACTTCAGTGGTGGTGCTGATAAGTTCTACTTTCTGGTAGATTTTAGAGTCCAGGATAGTTAAGGAATAAAGAACAACAGTGGGAAAGAGAAAAACATCATTCTGACAAAGACAAGGATATAATCTTGATGGGCCTTAGTGACCCTGGGCTAAGATAAGAGCAACTTAGATTTATGTTTTGAGCCCTTTAATGAAAGATATTTAAAAATAAAGCATCAGGGCATAGAACAGGAGACATTGGAAATACAGAACAATGCTGGAGTAAAGCCAGAGCATGTGGTGAGACTCTCTCCAGGGGGCCGAGACCAGGGGCACTGGGTTGGATCAAGGTTAGTGACTAAAATGCTTCTCCCTGATACACACACAACTAACTCCCTCATCCCCTTCAAGTCTTTGTTTAAATGTCACCATCTCAATGAGACCTGCAAATCTACTCTGACCTATATATTTAAACTTCGAATGAGCTGAATGAGTTAATGGAAACCTCATGTTGATTAACCCTGCCTTACACAAGGAAAGCTAATGCTATGGATGGATGGTGAGCTTGGTGGTGTAACCCACATCTCAGTCTTCAGTGGAACGCTCCTTACAAATAATGGTATTTAGTTAGTATAAATATTAATAACATTAGCCAGTGAGAAAGGAACAAACAGTATGTTCTCTCCCTTTCTTCCGCTATCCTTTGAATACTGGCGATCAGGATCTCCTTGAAAGATTAAACTGAAAATGAAAGAAAGCAATAGATTGATTTCGTTGAAATTTGTGATCTTGGTATATACCGATATACCACATTTTGTCATTTCGTTTGTTTCTTTCCCTCAATGGAAGTTTGCAATTTCAAACTCCTTTCTCCATCCTTTTGTTGTCAGTGATGAGGAAAAGAATTCAAGGTACATTTGTTGAGCTTAAAGATAGTTGATGTGTTTATAGTAGAAATACAGCATCCCAAAGAGGCATAGTATTTGAGTTTCATCAGTCATGCAGAGGAATTTAAGGATTAAATACATCGGGTGACTATTTGCACTTTATTTGTTGTAGGCATGGCTTGTAAAGAGTTGGGAGATGCACTTGTCCATGGCCTTCCCATCTGTATCTGGGCTGAGCCCATCACACTTCACAAAGAGCCGGCAGAAGATAACCTTTATAGAGAAAATAACTAGGAAACACCTATTTGGGGTTGTGTAGGACGTGCTGTTACTGATGCATTCTGTGGATGCTTTTCTGTCTAAGTCAGTGCTGAGGCATGATACGAAATGAGCCAGTGCCTCACCAGTAAGACTTTTATGGTTCCCAAGCCAAATTCAAGTTCTACAATTATGGTGTCTGTTTATATTCCAGGTAGCTGAGATACGTTCTCACTTAATATTCACACCTTGGATCCTTATGTCCTAGTAAATTCACAGTATTAGTAGAAAATGTGTGGATCCGTCTGACCTGAGTTCAGATCTTTGTACTACCTCTTATTGTATGAATTCTGCTGAGTGAACCTCTCTTGGCCTGCACTTCCTCATCTGTAACATCTGACAGTTCTAAGACAAGGGTGTCATGATTTCTCACTTACATATTCATTTTTTTTTTAGAATGGTTGGAAAGACTTTGCAATATCTGCCACCCAAGCATTGCCTGGTCTTCTTCCCTTTGCTCTTGGATCACAGTAACTGATACAGCAACCTGCTTACTGCAATCATTAGAAAATGGCCAGTGTGTGCTCTAATAGGCTGGCTCCACCTGCTGAGCTGGGACTCCATTTGGGTTCTGTGTTCTAGTAGCTGGGCTTTCAGAATCTGTGCCAACTTGCCAATCTAGCTAATCCTTAAAACACTTTTAGGAGAGGAGGAGGAGGCAGATTCTACCTCTTAGGTATGCATCTTGGAAAAAAAGGCCAATTCACACCTATCTGCTTTTATGATGGGGCTTTGCGTGAATAGGTCAAAAGTGAGGCACAAGAGGTGAGGTCACTTATCAAGGTCCACAACAATGAATAGTGGAACCGGGATTCAAACTGAAGTCCCAACTAATTCCAAAACCTGTCCTCTTAATCAATATGCTGTTCTCAAAGCGTTCTCTCTCAAATCCTTTATCATCTTGAAAAATACAATAATAAAATCGGCTGCAGGAGTGGATCAGGAAATTCAGATCTCACTTCTCAGCTGTACCACCGACTTCACCCCAGGCAACTCAGTCCTCTTTGGATGATTTCTGTATGAGGGAAATGAAGGGGTGATGTCTGTCACTCAGAGGGCAGAATAAGCATTAAAAAGTGAAACAAAATAGCACCAGTAAAGCCCTTTCGTCTCCAGAGAGGATGAACATTGTATGAGTTTACAGTGTTAATATTTCATACTGAAGACTTCTGAGCATGTTCATTTTAAATACAAAAAGGTAAATTTTGGGCCATGAATATCCTGATGCTGGGAATTAAATGATAACCAACCTTGAAATAGTTATAGCAGTGCCCAAAGAGTGTAGGATAGTGGTACAATATCACCCAGCTAACTAGCAGAGAAGCCTTCTGGATTGTTTCAATTCACAGCAAGGGACGTATTTCATGGGCCCAGGGCATATTAATCAACTGCACTATGCCAAGATTGAGTTCTGCTTTTTACTGGAGATCTGTTCTAAATCACTTTGTTCATAATATTGTCATCAAGCTTGCCATCCACAAATGAGGCACGTCACAAAATGAGCAGAGGAGCTTTTTCCCAGAGTATAACTACTAGAGTGAGCCAAGAAAGATAATATTGAGGATTCAGACTTGATTCTGTGGAAGTTTTTTCTCCCAGACTCTAGAATGCCACCGAATGTACCTTGCCACATCTACTCACAAGGGCAAACAACATGTAATTCTAAACTTTGAAAAGTACCACCTTTTATGGAGTGCCAGAGGGGCACAAAGCCTGCTAGCAGCCTGTGCTTATGCACAAGTGTGTGTGCACACATAGGAAGGGCCCTAGGTGTGTGGTTCTTGGGTTTTCAGAATGATTCTTGTTGCTGGCCAGTACCAGAGGGAACTGATTACATATGCATTACTGATTCCCATCTACCAAAATCCATTTTTCAAGTTTAACTAGGTTTCCTCCATGGGCTTTTCCTTAAAAACATGCAGTTAATCACATGCGGTTATCTTTTCTCTCACTTGGATAAAGCTCAAATTCATTCATAAGGAGAAAAATATATAAAATTGTTCAATTATTGCATTATCATTGAAGTGTCTCCAAGCAACTCCAAATTGATGAGATAGAGAGAGAGAGAAAGAGAAGGAGGAAGGCAGGGAGGGAGTAGGCTAGAGAAAGGGGGAGATAGAATGGAGGACGAAGGGCAGAAATGGAAATAAAAAGCAGTTAAACTTAAAAAAGTCAGCCGAAACTCCTGGCAACATAGATGAATAAATTTGCTTTAAGAAAGCCTTCCAAAGGTTGAAGAATTTAACTCTCCAGCCAAGAGGTTCAAACCTTCTGACCTCTGCCCAACCTTTCACCCTGTCCTGTCTATTGTTGAGATTAACAGATGACCAGGTGCTGAGCACACCTTAAAGAAAGTTAACTTTACTGGAAAACATTTTCCTACTCAGGTATCTTTAACAGCTCAGTGCACATGACCTTGGCATTACCTGAAAGAAGGCAGCTTCTCTAAGTGGGTAGAATACCAGGTCATCCTTGCACTGCTTTTATTCATAAAGCTCTTTTTTAAAATGGAGCTGGTGACCGTGCTGCTGCCTTCTTCATTTTGCAATAATCAGGGTCTTCTTTTTCCTTTCTCACCTGCCTTCCCTGCCCTGAGGCTGTTTTGATAATAGCAAGTATCAACTGAAACCCACTTTCTTGGAGAACAAAGACCTAGCATGAATTCACTGATAAGTAACTTTTTTTAGTATTTAACTTTGGACTCCTTTATCAAAATTCTACATAAAAATTGTTTCCTGATGACTCAATTAATTGAAATATTCTTTCTGAAGCTGTGGGACAAAGATTGTTATTATTTTCTGTGCTTGAATCATTAGTATATTTATATACCACTTTCCATTTTGCAGTGTGCTGTGCCTATTTTTTTTTTTTCTGTCTTTGTCCTCCCTGCCTCTACTACCCAGGCTCATAAAGGAAGAACTGGTGTTAGCGGTTTCACCGTAACCACTCAAGGAGCTGGAGTTGGAGAGTCAGTTAAGATTTCAGTCATCCAAATAATTGGACTAGGCACAGCCTGTTCAGTCCCATTCCTTCGCAAAATCTTTGTTAAAAGTTTGAAGGTCAGGTCTTTTGATTTTCTCTTATTACTTTAAGTCAACAAAGGAAGTTTTAGGCTGTGTCTGGAGGGTTTTGACTTCTTCCTAGTTCTGGTTCATAGCCAGCCTATTGGAAATTGGCAGAAAGTAGGGTCAAGAGAGTAGGGAGTTCTTAGTGAAGCACCATGAAATCCCCCCACACTGTCACCTCCATTTCATCGCCCCTGTTTTTTATGGCTGGCAACCGCTGTTGTTTGGGTAGCTATAAAAAAAAAATCACATCATCCCACTTTTTTAGGCAAGAGTCAAGACTGGATTCTTTGAGATCAGAACTAGAGCAAAGTCTTTGGTTGTGTTGAAGAAGCTGAAATAGGAAACATTCTGAAGGAGAGGTGTGGATAAAAGGGTTGCTCTGATCTGAAGCACAGAGAATGCCAAATGTCTGGCTATAGAAAACTTGTAGGAGTGTGCTTCTGTATTGGCGTTTTGACATGGGAGCAGGTGAGATCAGTGCCACCTTCCTGCAAAGTACTCTAAAACCCCTTCTTCCTCCATTAATATTTTTCCTTTGAAGATAAAGGAGCTGCTTCCCGTATGTTATCATTCCTTTTACCGTTAAATTACTGTTTACTCTTATGTGATTTCCTTGTTACACTAGAATGCGGTAGATATTCTTCATATATAATC
This sequence comes from Rhinolophus hipposideros, assembly GCF_964194185.1. Taxonomy (NCBI): domain Eukaryota; kingdom Metazoa; phylum Chordata; class Mammalia; order Chiroptera; family Rhinolophidae; genus Rhinolophus; species Rhinolophus hipposideros. The sequence goes on from NC_138051.1 coordinate 73,821,656, forward strand.
CCTGGATTTCAGGCTTTATTTTTCGGGTGAGGCTCTGTTATCTTTTCTTTTCTTTTTTTTTCTTTTTTGGCAAGAATCTGTTTGGGGATAAGATGTATTTCATGCAGAAAATTAAAAATAAATATTTAAATTTCATTTTTCCCCTTATTTAGAAAGTTCAAAGCACGTAAATCCTCAAGTCAGTCCTCTGACACAAATGTATTTATCTCTGACCTGTGGATAGAAAATCTAAGTACCCCATATTAAAGGCATAGTATCACATGACATGCTTATTATGTCCTCAGCAAATGTTTGGAACTTATTGATTAGTAGTTTTCTTCCAGATATTAGTCTGCAGCAATGCTTCACAACCTTTCTTATGTCATAGTACACATGGGAAATCGATACGATTTATATGGCTCATGGAATTTTATTTCAAAGAACATCTCTAGTAATATAATGTAGAGAGGTGTACAACTTGAAAAATGTTATGCTACATTATTGTTGTGTTATTGTATCTGTTGGGAGTAACACTGCCCCAGAAGTCATGTGTTAGAGTGCCATTCTGTAACATGAGGAGACATGCTTCGCACTGTAGGAGTGTTAGCCTAATGTCATGCTGGAGATACACATGGCTTAGAAGGAACCGCCAACACTATGATTCCAGCCAGTTCAGGTCTTACTTCAAGACAGCGGGCTTTTGCACAAATGGGAGAAAGTGGGTGTGCTCCCTGTTCTACCCTTTATTGCCCTCTGGCATTTTAAGACTCAGTGGGCCTATGGCACCAACAATTTCTCAGTGCAAAAGAACACGTATAGGCTAGAGCATTGCCTAACTCGAGTAGCTGTCCTGGCACCTTAACACATCCCAATTTCAGGTAGATTCTGAATGATAACCTATAGTTTTAGAGCATTTAGTTCGATGGAGTACACAGTGTTTTGGGAGCTCCATCTCCTTCATCTTTATTTTGCCCTAGTGGAGTATTTTGCCGAAACGTGTTTATCCTACCACATGCTTATAAATGCTGCCTCTGTTTGCCCTAGGTTGTGGCTTGGGAATAGGAGGTCATCCTGTCCTCTGATAGAGAAGGGAGCTGTACTGTTAGAGATTGTCATCTAGAGGAGTACTTTTTTAAGGAGAAAGTAGTTGACTTTGATAATGAAGGTGTTATCACGATCATCATCATGCTATTGAGTGCTTTACAACATTTTGGTCACTATTTTAGGATCACATATTTAATCCTTACAATAACTCTATGAAGTAGCTACTGTTCTACATATAAGGAAACTGAGGCAAAGACAGGCAAAGTAACTTTTCCAAAGTCATACAGGCAGTGAATTACAGAACCAGAATGCAAAACCAGAATGTCTGGCTCCAGAGCCTGTGGCCTCATGCCCTACTTCTTCCCAAAGTAGATGGGGATGGGGAGAGACAGAGAGCAGATGACAGAATACAGTAACCACAGTGGCTGGGTTACTCAGGCCCTCTGCTGAGTGATATTTCAAGAGTCCAGAAAAGAGACTGGGAATCGTGAGAAGACAAAGGGTTTTTCTGGGTGGCAGCAGCCATACTGGCCACCGGGGAGAGGTTGGAGCCTGCCTGGTGACTATAGCAAGACTTCCTCTCCAGACAGGTTGGGCCACCAAAATGGGCAACCGGTAAGTCAAGCTGGCATCACCTCCTTGAGTCAGGTGATGAAAGGGAAGCAAACAGTAGCGGCACTGGTGTTTTGTCTTTACATGAGCACATAGCCTAGTGTGAAAACTCCGTCATTAGTTACATCAACATTGGCTCATGCTCTTTGAAAGGCTTCTCGGGAGAGGTATGAGAATGATTTGAGGGTGGGTTTTGGTCTTGACCCTTGCCACAGCAAACAAAATGAAACTCTTCTTGAGCTAAAGGTAACTGAGATGAAAGTGTGTTTACATAGATGAGCAGTGGGATTTATCCAGTGACTCTGGAAGGTAATCCCAGGGTTCAACGCTCCATGAATACCATGCCGTGTTCCTAAGCTGGTAAATTACTGTGAGCTTTTATGAGAATGGATTGTGGGAAGCATCTAGATGAAATTCAGCCTGTTTCACCTCGGGTCCAGGGCCCACTAATGCACTCCAGGTGTGCAGGCTGCCCAGGCTTTCTGCCTTGGAAGCCTCAAAGAAGAACTTTCATCCTAAAAGGGAAGCTTTGAAGAATACCAAGGGCCTTTCTATCTCTCCTTGTTTTTTGTATTCTTTCTGCCCACATTTGGTAATTGGAGCTATTTGTGGTGTTAAAGCCAGACTTGTTCCTTCTCAGCCTGCCCCTCCAACAGTGAAATTTTAAGCCTGTGGCTTCGATTGTGCACAGGAGTGATTTCTCTGCAGTGTCCCACAGATGTAAAAGGAGAACAGCTGAAATACTAGAAAGGGGATATAGGAAATCACCAAACAACAATTTTCCACGTCTATAGGTCCTTTCATCTGAGGGCAAAAGAAGCTGGAGTGGGTGCCTCCAACAGGATTGGCGGGTGGGGGCACAATTTAAAACTCTCTAGTTATGGGCTAAGGAACTAAAGATCAAAGGGCTGTGTCCTCAGAATTACACAGTGAGTCACTGGAAAAACTGAGTAAAGTCAGGCATCCTGTCCTCCAGTCTTATATAGCTAATAAGTACAATTGGCTTTAAACAGTACGCTTATTTTTTTCACTTGGAACCAATACCATCCTGAAGAATATAATTATGTGTGCATTATAGATTAAGGTTTTCAAGCCCTGGAGCATTACGAGGTATTTTGCCATGACAGTAGTGGTGGTGAAGTGAAAAGGGACTGGAGTCGCCCTTGTGTCTGTCGTGTGGCCCCAGGGGTTACTGCCTCCCTTACAAACCACTGCCATGATTCAGGCCATCTTGTGGCTTCCATTTAGAAATGCCCCTTTAAGAGAGGGATTTTCAAAGCTAAATTAACAGCTATGAGGTGTACTGGGTAAGTCTGTGATTTGCTTTTTCCAATTTGGACTGCTCTGAGCATTTCAGTCTATTGCCCACTAGTTCAGATCAGTGTGTTTTAAGTTTATCTCCGTATTATAGATAAATGTGTTTGCAGAGCTGAGGGCAGCAGGCTTTGCCTGAATAAGGAATGTGTAAGTTCTGTAAATGTTGTAATATCACATTCAATTTGGATTCTATCTTACAGGTCTTATGGTGTATGCCAGTTTCTGATTACGGATCATCTAATTTGAAGGTCAGGTGACTTGGAGTGCAGATGGTTAAATCGTGTGTGTGTGTGTGTGTGTGTGTGTGTACGTGTGTGTGTGTGTGTGTGTACTCATACATGCTGTTCATATGGGAAAAGAGAGTCAGAGAGATGTTAATCTTCTTGCCACCTGCCAGAAGCTGGAAGAAACATCCACTGCAGAGATGAGTTCTAAGGCACCTTCCCCAAGCATGTTCTAAGAGGTCACCTCCCATGGAAAATTTTGAGGCATCTTTCTCTTTGTTTCTTAGATATTTAAGGGGCATTGACTCTCTGACTGATTGCATCTGGGGAGATGAGACATGAGGCAGTCACCTTTGCAGTCATCCAAGAAGTACATTAGGGTCAGGGAAACGTTTGCCAATCTCTTGAGATGCTTGCAAATATCAAGATAGCAAAGATAACAGTGAAAAGAACATGAGCTTTGCAGTCAGACAAACTGGGGCTTAATGTTGGCCTCACCATTTCCTAGATGGGTAACTTTAGGTTGATTACGTAATTACTATGATCTTCAGTTTCCTCTTTTGTAAAAATGAGGATAGTAATAATGCCTATACAGATTTGTTGTGAGGATTAACAAAAAATATTTATGTGAAAACTTCTACGAGATAGTAGACTTTAAATAAATGTTAGTTTTACTTTCCCTCTGTCTTAGCCACCTTCTGTGTCTCCTCATATGGCTGAGAGCAGAGAGAATCAAGTTCTCTTGTGTCTCTTACAAAGGCATGAATCCCACTCATGAGGGCCCCACCCTCATGACCTCATCACCTCCCAAAGACCCCACCTGCAAATATCGTCACATTGGGATTAGGGTTTCAACAAAAGAATTTGAGGGGAACACAAGCATGTAATTCATAACACTCCCCCTCCCTCCATTTTGCATATTGATTTGGAAAATCTGTATGCTCTAGTTTTAATTTTGTTTTTCTCCCCATAAAAAACAAAGTCTTCTCAAAATGTGAAGGGACACTGGGATTTTGTTGAATCTTTTCAAGATTTGCTTAGAACACATGTATGATTCCGTCTTGTCATTTTCTTAACCTATGTAAAATGCAGAAGAAGAGTTTACTGACAGAAAGTAACGCAGCATCCTGTTGGCATTTGCCTGTCAAAGGCTGATCAGCAGGTATGGTCCAACACTGAGGAAGACAGGCTGATTCAGGACTATGCAGGGCCTGGCTGATTTGTCACCAGCCAGGGAGCCTGTAAGACTAGTTGTTGTAATACATACCCCCTAAATCTCAATCACTTAATAAAATCCAAATTGATGTTTTGCTTACATCAATTTTAATTAGATGTTCTTGATTGGTGGGAGGCTCTTTTCCGAGCAGAAATTTCTTCCATTTTGTGGATCCACCATTTTCAACAAATGGTTTCTAAAGTCACCCTGGAAGAAGAAAGAGCACGAAGGACTGCAAATGGGGAGTTTGTAGGGGCCAAGCCTGGAAGTGTCTCACCTCATTCCCACCCATATTCCATTGGTTGGGTCTTACATGGCCATACTGAACTGCAAGGACAACTAGAAAATGTGATGTGTTAGGTTGGTGCAAAAGTGATTGTGGTTTAAAAGGTTAAAAATAGTAGAAAAAAAACCACAATTACTTTTGTAATTGTAACCAACCTAATAGCTATGTGTCCAGGAAGAAGAGGAAACAGGTTTTGTGATCAACTAGTGAGCTCTGATAATGTAGTTGTCGGATCAGTCTCATCTTCCCAGACTTGGATTTCTTTCCCTTCCTTAATTGACCCAGGTTCTAATTTATGCCATTGGTTTGTGATTTTGATTCTAGTTTGGTTAAGTTCTCATTTATAGGCTTCTGACTTTGACTTCATCTGATATCCTTTGGACTCAGATTCTTGACGTTGCCCTCTGGCCATTTGTCATTCAGAGAAGATTAGAATTGTTTCAAAGTTAGAGATGATTGAGTTTGACAGTTGTTTTAATAGTAGAGGGGCTTCTTTCCAAAGATCATTGGTAAGTTTACTTATACCTGGAAACAAAACACGAGCATATCAAAATCTGTGTTTCTGAAGCTTTCTTCTTTGTAATGGTCGGGCATTTTGAGAGAGGGACAAGTTAGTAAGAAAGGAACTTCCTGGTTTGATGGAAAGTGTTCATGGGTTTCAGCCTTAGTTCTGACTCTCATTAGCCATATGAAAAATTTCTCATCTTTAAAGAAGCCTGTTGGAATACAGAGAAGAAATATTGGAAACCTATACAACCAAGTTGGAATAATGTTACATCTGGTGGTGACACTATGAGTGTTCTTTGGTTTGGTTCTGTTTTTTGTTTCTTTGTTTTTTAACAGTTTTTCATTTTTTCCCTCCAAACTTTATGTACTGGAAATACATTCCTTTTGTATTTACTGCCCCTCCCAAACCCATTAGCTCTTAAAATGTAAAAATCATGAAGAACAGAAAGGAGGAGGTAATTTTCAGCCCCAATCACCTCACAGAGTTATTATGAGAATCCCATGAAACAACGTGTGAGATTGTACTTCGAAAAATGCAGAATAACTATATAATAAGGTGTTGCTGCCAGGTTATTGCCAGCAGGTTTGACCTGGCCTTAAACACTCAGAGTTCCTGTTTGTGGAAGTGGAATGCATGCAGAAATCGTGACTCTCTTGAATTCACCATTTGGGAGTGTTGCTTCTCCAAGAGGAGGAAATCCCACAAGCCCCAAAATACATGTTTGTTCTCACAGAGACAAAAATGGAAGATTATTTGCTGCTCATACAGACTGACAGTAAATTCATCAGCATTAAAACCATCATTTTAAAGTCCAAAGGGGGGAAGTATGACCTGAGCAAGGAATTATACCAGTTCTTGAGTAAATTAGGGTGGGCGAATAGAAGGCCGATAGAGGACGATTGCCTGCTGATCTGAGAACTCGCCTATGATAGGTTACGATGCCTCATAGAAGTGTGGCCAGCCTGCTCATTGGAAGCGCTTAGTTCGCTTCTCTGGCTTCCCACAGCCTTTGTGATCGTAGGCCGCCCATCGAAAGATGTTCTTTAAATTCAACTGATCCTTCATGGGTCTTTCTATTTGTAGAAGTAATGCATACTCCTAAAATTCAGACCTTTAAGACATGCATTATGGAGAAAAAGAAGTCCTTCGTAATCTTAGACGTAACTGCTGTTAGCAAGTTTGTATGTAGTCTCCATATTTTTTTCAATGCATAGATGAACATATTTACTATTCATTTTCGTAACAATGTGTGTTTCTAAGTTACATAAAATGTTATCTATGTTATATAACGTTTTGCACATTTTTTTCTTATATTACCTCTTGGACATATTTCATGAGAGGATTGTGAATACCAGTTTTTTTTTTTTTTAACTTGTCATATTCCTCTGAGCACCTTAGACCCTGATTTGGATGGTAAATACCTTACAGAGCTAAAAAGAACAGAGCTGGAGGGTTTTTTGTTGTTGTTGTTGTTTTATTTTTAAGAAATTCTTAGATTGGGCCATGGCTGTACTTTCATATTGGCCAAGTCATTACTTTTGATTGTTGTATTGATAGTGTGAATCATTGATAATGACTTCAGGAAAGCAATTTTTTTGTTTTCCTACCCGCATTCTTTCCAGCAATGGACTTGTGAAACGAATTGAAGGGTGATATCGATCTTCTCCTATTTAAAAACCTCCCTCAACTTCTCCTGTACAGGATAATATCTAAATTTACTTACTTGGTATATCAGATTTTCTTGGCCCACTTCTGTAGCCTCATCTCTCAGCACCCCATTCCATGTACATATGCTTCAGACACACTGCTTTTCTCGCTGTTCCTCACCTTTTCTTTTTGCATTGACTCACACCCTCTGCTAGGATACTTTTTGCTGCTTCTTTGCTCGGTGAAGCTCGTGTGTTCATTAGTTCTTTGGTGAGGCTTTCCAAGATTCCCTAGGCAGAATAAGGAACTTCTTTTCTCTCTTCTCCACCTCTCTCATGGTGATTCTGAAACTGTAGTATAACTTATCTATTTTAATCCTCTCTTTTAATTATTTTTTATTGTGGTAACTTACATGCAATAAAGTACACAAATCTTAAGTATACTGTTGATGAATTTGTCATCTCTGAATTTGTACCTGGATTGTGAATCTTCAGAATTTAGGAACCATATTTATTCATTCTTATATCTCCAGAGATACACAGTAAGTGCTTGAATGAATGAGTGACTACTATTTCTTCAGTCCATCTAGTGTCGATTTCTTTATGGGAAAGGGACATTAGAGGGTATTTTTTTGTGGGACTGTGAAACCAAGTAATATGTGTTCACTTCCTTGCCATCAGCCTAAAAAGTTAAGAGATATAATCTAAAATATTATTGATTTCTTTAGTGGCAATTATGGATCTGTGAATAGAAACAAATTTCATTCCATTTTTTGACCCATGTGATAACGTTTTATTAGCAACTATAAATCTTAAGACTTGAGGTATTAAATGGCAAAGAGGTATGGTTAGGATCACTGCCTTTCCCTTATTATTTATTCCTTGTAGAAAAAAGCAACTAACCCTTCCCTTAAATTCCTGAATCTAGGTTTAGATTGTTTAAGAAATGGAATGACATTTCATTTCAAAATTACTTCTACTAAAAGTTGCTGACATTTTAAAGGAAATATTATTTATGCATTTTTTTAATAGCTAGGTATCAGAAAACTTGCTCAGAGTAATTTGATTTAACAAAAGAGTTTAGTAGTCTTCCTTGAAAGATGATCTTGAAATCAATCCCTTTAATTTCATTAGGCCCTCTAAGGAAATAAACACATTTCACTATTTAAAATGAGACTGGACCCGTTTACCTCTTTTGTGCTAGAAAATCCAAGCTGAAATATTATTACTTTGCACTGATTCAAATTTTAAATTCTTCTTTGAAAAAAAAATATAGAAACAGGTAAATAATAACACCAAGTGGACATTTTTTTCTATTTTTCTAACTGACCTTGATGGCCTTATGCCTTCTCAGCTTGTCTCAGTTTTATTATATAACTGCCCTTCTTCCATTAATTAATTAATCAGTCGGCTCATTCATTCACAGAATCAGTCATTGTTGATGCCTGTTATGTACAAGGTACTCTGTACTTTGGAGATACCAAGATGACAAGTTCAGATTAAAATTTTATCCCAACTCTCTATTTTTAAAAAATTAGTGTTTACTCCCTGTGGTTAATTGGTTTAATTTAACGGGTGTCCATTTAGGATCTAGTCTGTGCTCAGTATTGCTCAAGATCATAATCCTAATCTCTGTAGAAGCTTGCAATTTATCCCATTGATTTAAATAACGGCTAATGAATTGTAAGTTCTTCGTGTGGTTACTATTATATATTAGTAATAATGAAAATGGAAGATTCAAGCAAACTCCTCTTTTCTGGGAAATATGTATCTCCTTAGTTCCCAGTATTAATTGTCTGAAAACTTTTAGTTAATGCTGTATTACTGCATGCCTTTAAAAAGTATATATCCTTTTAAAAAGGATATTGTAAATACAAAAAGAATGTATTTGTGTTAGATAAATGCTATTGTTCATTTTTAGAGGAATTGGAGTGGTTTGTTGGAGGAGTTGGGAGTAGAAATGTGATTGCTTAAATCTTAAATTGTGTTAAGATATAAACAAATGATAAACAGACAAAAAGTAATCATATGTGTCTTGATCATGGTTTTATAGAGGCCATAGGTCTGATTTATGGAACTTGAGTTTCTGTGTAACAGAGTTTGCAGCTATTACATGATTAGGCCACTTAAACGAACAACCCAATAAAAGGTAATTTGAGGTCCTGTGATAAGAAACTGTATAAGGACTAAGTGATTCGATTCCTTACCAACTGAGTGAGAAAAGTCAGGCTCTTCCTTTAGTTTTCATCTGTTATGGGTATGGGGAAAATAGTTTTTAGAATCAGGTCCTGAACCCATCTAACTAAGACTGGAAGGACACTGGTAACTTTTCAGAGCATACTTTCTAGTGAAAGAGAAAACTGACGACCCTTTCTTCCTTGTCTAACATAGTCTCTCTTTTGAGAGCCTGGGTCTTACTCAGGAGTAGATTCTTATACTCAGAGAAAACACACATTGCTTTGGTCAGCCTGTAAATCAAGTGGCAAAGCCTTTTTCTGTTCTCCTTAAGAAGAGTTCTGCCCTTAGTAGAGGGCAGAGAAAGAATGTATGTCATTAATCACTCAAGCATTGTTTACCACGTTCATCTCGAGGGCACTTGCCCATGGCAGGCAGTAAAGTTACCTTCGTTGTTTAAGAATAACCTGAGTGGTTTACTCAGACTGTTTGCAAATGTTTGGACATTATTCAAGGGCTGTCCTAGACTGACCAATTAGCTTTATTTTTCACTGCTTTTCTCAGATTCACCTTTATACCATCCAATCACATTGAGAGGAGCAGGGGTTCCCTGAAATTGCAACATTACTGACTTTCCAACCATGTGACATAGCTTTTCAGACACCGAGTTAAATTTCAACTTGGACATCTCTCTTCAATTCAGGTCACCTACAGGCCAGACAAAACCAAGGTCATGTGTTGAACCAACAATATAAGGAGTTTTGTTGGTTGCAATAACTATAATGTTATTCACTGTTTGAAATACTATACCATGGTTAATCATAAGTTGCAGCTGTTTTGTCCTTTTATTTATGAGCTCTAATCAAGAGGACACAGCAAGGGCCACTGTTTGAAAGGAGCCTTTCATGAGGTCTCCGTTTTGGATACTCCTTCCCTTTTATTGTAAAAAGAAAAGGATTTCATGTTAACTAGCAAAATTTTTTGAACATTATATATTGGCCTCTCTGAAAACACTTTTCTATTCCAAATTTAAATGGTCACACTGTAGTCTTTATATTTCGGCTAATGACAGTAGAAACACGAAACCAGTGCTCTCCAGACAATTCCTTTCAATTGGCCCCAAACTTGATTAGTTCTTAAATGTCAGCCACCAGAGTTATATATTGAGTCTCTAGAAACAGATTTTGGGATCTAGAATTCTGTTTTTAACCATATGTTTCCACTGATGTTAATGTAAATAGACCAGATCTCTCCAGGCAGCTCTTTTTACCAGCTCCCCCCCAACCTGATAGATGAGACCTTAAATGTCAATGTCCCCATCCTCAACTTTAATATCCTACCTTATTTTATGAGAATTCATTTTGTGAGTTATCCTTTTTAAAGGGGGGGAAGAGTTATATCCTGGAGTTTGGATAGGATCATTTGGATAGGAATGAATTTTGGAATAAATCATTTAAATTAATGGATTTTTTTAATCTAAGAATTTAGTAATAGTTTATGTTTTTAGATTTGTCGATTTGTTAGCTTCATCCTACTTAAATTGGATTTGTATCACTAAAGCTGGTACAGCTGCTTTTCTTTGAGGCACTCAGAATGTTTCCTGACTTTAAAAATCACATTTACTTTTTACTGATAGGTTTTTTTGTGGAATTCATTTATGTGAACGTTTACTCTTCACTTGATGATCCCTCATGAACTTTCTGCTCCAGCCACAGAGCTTCCGTGCAGTTCACTGAATATAGTATGTTTATACACCGTTATGGCTTGGATTATACAGTTACTCTGGGCTGGTATTGTTTTCTCATCTCCTGCTGTACTTCATATCCTTTAAGACAAGGCTCAAATGTTCCTTCCATCATTACATCCTGTGCCTGCTTTCCAGTTGGACTTAACTACTGCTTTTTGTACCACTTTATTTGACCTGTTACTGAAGCGCTTACTTCTCTCTACCTTGTGTTTTGATCGACTTTGTACACATTTTCCTCCACGAGAGGTAAACTTTTGAGGACCAGAACCATATCTGCAGATAGCTTCTAAATGATTGGCTTGGCACAAAGTTGTATGCATCTCTTGTTTTCTCATAACTAGATGGAAACAGTGACATTTAAATTTCTCAGAACTGCTGTGAGAAAGGGCTAAGAGACAGTAAAACACTGGTCAAATTCAAAATTCTCTTAAAAATTGTCAGTATTGTTCTGAAAATGAATACCTTTAGTTTTCAGTGACAGATAGGTGGCATGATAACTTGTGTTTTTCTAAGATATCTAAAACTTAAGATGGATAGTTGGCCAGAATACAAGGTGATATCTGACTTCAGTCTGTTTTGACGGAGTCAGGTTCAGGCAAGAGTCCTGGGGGATGAGCTTTTCTGACTGAACATGTTTGTTTAGGCCCCTTCAAGCTTCTTAACCCCTGGCTTCCTCTCTGCTTGTATCCACTCTTTCAGAACCTTTTTGTGTGGGATTGCATGTTAGCTCTAAGAGATAATGGGGATCGTACTCATTACACCAGTAACTGTTTTAGTGGGATCACAAGCACTGGACGATTTACTACCAGGAACTGAGGGGGAAACAGCGTGGGACATTAAAACAAACAAACAAGCTAAGAGGGCTGTCTGAACCAAAGGAACAGTTAATGGATTTGTTTAAGGCATCAAGCTTATGAGTTACACTTTCCCCGTTTGCAGCACAGATAAAAAAATCTTCGCTTGAGGAATATTTCAACATCACAGCTGCAAGTATAAGTTAAAGTGGAAAATGTTTTTCATTTTGAAAGAGCCAACAGCTATTTGGTAAGGCAAGACGAGGACGTCTGGCGATCAAACTTGCATGCAAGGTCAACACAGCTTGATGAAGGGAGCAGAGTCTAGTTTAACAACCTCTAATCTTACTGGTAGTCCAGTCAAGAATTGTTAAGTGTCTACTGTATTCAGGACTGCTAAGCATCATGGACAGTACAGTCAAGGAAGAAGACACAGTGTCTGCCCCTGAGAGAGTGGAAATTGAACAGACAGCTCGCATGTAGCAGGATCAACAAAGAATGGTGTCAGGAGGATGTCATCAAAGTGCCACATGGCTGCCTACAAACCAGAAGGCGAGGAATGAATTACTGCAGCCTCTGCTGCTAGGTGGCTTTCGATTTCTTGGATATTCTCCATGACTCATTTATTTTCTTTTAAATTGAGGATTATACCTGCCTTCTATACCGAGTACATGGAATAATCTGAGTAATGTTTAGACTGTGAGTTTAGAGCTTTGAGTCTATACACATAAAGAATGAGATATGACAGTGTGGTAGAAAAGGACTTTTGAAAATTTATTAGTACTCTACAGTAAAAAGGATTAAGAGTGCTTTTATAGTATGATGATAATTAAAGATATTTTTCCTTTAGTTTTATAAAATGCGGGGGGAGGAGGGAATTTATCCCAAGTTGATTTACTCTGCCTTGACTTTCAGAAGTACAGGACAGTTCATTTTCCCATAGGACTGACTACTTCATTTTTATGTTACTCCATTAACTCATTTAGGGTGTAATTACTGGGCATGTACTATGTGTCAGCTCCTGTGGTAGGACCTGGGAATAAAGATAAAGTTGAAAATGACATGGGCCCTATCTCAAAAGCTCATGAGGACACTGAAGAAACCAAGAGAAAATGAAAACTAAGTTTCTACTGTTTTCAATAGTTAGATTAGATTATTTCCCTACAGTGAAATTTGAAGAAAACTGCAATTTTAGATAGATTTACTGTGCCGTCTTCATTTACTCATTTGTTCCCTCACACATTCATTCATTTCTCAAGTTAACGGGTGCTAGAAACCTGGGTCATCCTGACTTCTTCTTGTTATTTGCCCTCAAAATGCAGTCACCAGGTCCTTTCGAATATCTCTCTAGGATGTGTTGAATCTGTCCACTTCTTGACATATTTACCATCTTCACTGCTTCATTCACCTCCTAACTGATCTTCCAGTTTTCACTCCTGATTCCCTCTAGTGACTTTCAAACATTTTTTTTTAAGAGAGTTTATTTAAGGTCTTCAATTAAGCCATTCTTTTTTTTTTTTTTTTTTAAGATTTTATTGGGGAAGGGGAACAGGACTTTATTGGGGAACAGTGTGTACTTCCAGGACTTTTTTCCAAGTCAAGTTGTTGTCCTTTCGGTCTTAGTTGTGGAGGGCGCAGCTCAGCTCCAGGTCCAGTTACCATTGCTAGTTGCAGTGGGCACTGCCCACCATCCCTTGCGTGACTCGAGGAGTTTAACCGGCAACCTTGTGGTTGAGAGCCCACTGGCCCATGTGGGAATCGAACCAGCAGTTAGGAGCACGGAGTTCCAACCACCTGAGCCACCGGGCCGGCCCCACTTTCAAGCTTTCTCCCTCTCTCTCTCTCTCTCTCTCTCTCTCTCTCTCTCTCTCTCTCTCTCTCTCTCTCGCTCTCTCTCTCTCTCTCTCTCTCTCTCTCTCTCTCTCTCTCTCTCTCTCTCACACACACACACACATATACATTCATATTCCCAGTACACATGCATATGTGGATGTGCTGTGTATCTACAAGTAAATCTGAAACAAAAGATTAATAAACTAATACTTTGTATGATACAGTTTGATATTTTTTAAAATTCTCTTTTTTTTTCATGCTGGGCATTGATCCACTAAATCCATTTCATGACCCACTAATGGATTCACATATACCGTTTGAATCCTTTTCAGGAGAGAAGCCAGGGTGATGGTTTTCTATAGGTTCCCTGCTGAAGATCTTTCTTTGGCTTGCAGATGCAGTTTAGGATGGTGTGGTCTCCCAGGTCTTGCATGGTTCTACCTCTACTTCCCCTTTGCATGGTTGTACCTCTTTCCCATCTCTCAACACCTTTAGACATGTTCTTTCTTCTCTATGGAGTAGTCTTTCTTCCCTCTGTCTCCACCTGGCCAACTCCTGTTCTCCTTCCTGACTCACTGTGTGGGTCACTCTCTTAAGAAAATTAGATTTCCCTTGTAATCCGCCATTCTCTTTGTTATTCATTATATTTATAATTATTTTATAATTCCGTATTTATTTGTGTGCCTTTTTGTTTACTGCTATATTTACAGCACCTAACACAGTCAGCAAATATTTTTGAGCCCCTACTTTGTGTCAAGGTCTCGGAGTCCAAAGGTCAATGAGACATAGACCCTTCTCTCAAAGAATTTGACTGTTTGGCATTTAATGTGTCTGAGGGTAAAATATCTAAAAGGTACAACAGGTTAATAAACACATTACAAAAGGTGTTAGAATGCTGGAATTCCCACAAACAATGCTTTCTTTAATTTAAGACTCTAGCTGGAGGAAGGTTTTCCTTATTTACTCATAATAAAAACTCAAGGAACCGTAGTGTTATTATTGACTGACTGTGAATGAATTTCCCACTGATATGCATATGCAAATGATATATGCCTGTTGTTTTTAATGTTATTTCTGTCTCATTATGTAGTTCTCTGGCTTAGAATTTTAAAGTTTGAAAAATCTAATGAGACATGGAGACTGGTCTCCCACCTACCATGTTTCCCCAAGAGTAAGACCTAGCCGGACCATTAGCTCTAATGCATCTTTTGAAGCAAAAATTAATGTAAGACCCGGTCTTATTTTACTATAAGACCGGGTCTTACCTAACATAAGATCCGGTCTTATTTTACCATAGTATAAGACCCGGTCTTATCTAACATAAGATAAGGGGTCTTATATTAATTTTTGCTCCAAAAGATGCATTAGAGCTGATGGTCAGCTAGGTCTTATTTTCAGGAAAACACGGTAATGCCGGAATACTGAATTATAACATCCTTGACAGGTGTTCATTAGACTTGAATCCTTCCAATACTGGAGAAGCAACCGTTACACAAAATAGCTTATTCCATTTTGAAACAGTTTGAGTTGTTGGACAGGTTTTGTTACATTGTTATTTTTCTGTCCATCCTTCTGCCCTTTGGAGTCATGGAGATACCTTTGTTCTTTCTTCCACAGAACCGCTCTCCAGCTATTTACAGGTAGCTTATCTGCCCAACAAGTTCTTTTTTCCCAGTGGAAACAATTCTAGTTTCTCCAGTTATTCTTCATGTGACATGATTTCCACACCCTTTCTCTTCTGTGACACTCTTGACATGCTCCAGTTTTTCTGTGTGTTCTTTAAAACTTGGCACCCAGAATGCAGGCAGCTCTCCAGCTGTGTCTGGACCAGTGCAAAGCAGAAGACGACTATTTTTTCCCATACTCTGGACATTACACTTCTGCTAATCTGGCCTTAAAGTGTGTTGGATTTTTTAGCAGCCAAGTCACACTGTTGGCTAATATAAAGTTTACAGTCATCCAAAACCCCTAGATCTCTTTCACATGAACTCTTGTTCAGCCTGGTCATTCTCCTGTCCTGAACTTAGGCATGTAATAGTTTTCTTTCTTCTATCCATGCAATAGATTTTTACATTTATTCCTCTTTAGTCTTATTAACTTCAGACCAACTTCCTATTCAGTCGTTTCTGGAGTCTACAGGCTTGGCAAAAGAAAAAAAAAATGCAAACTCCAGTAAATACCACAAACAGTTATTTGCTTTAAGTTCAGGAAATGAAAAGTTATGCTGGTTTTAAGTTTCTCAAGTTGCCTCCCTCCTTCATTCCATCTCCCCACCCCCTTCAGTGTTCCGATCTGAGGCCCAGTGAAGGATGTCTGCAACTAGACTCTCTTTCGGAAGCGCCCAGCTCTCATCCTTCTCACACTGCCATTCAGTAATAGCTGGGGTCTGTCTTGGCTATGCCAAGGGAACACTAGCTTCACTGAGAAAAGCTTTGCTGCCTAGTGATATGAAACATGCCACCTACTTGCACTATAGCTTTTTTGGGGACAGTTTGGCCCATTGTCTCCCAGAGAAAACAGAAAGCAACCTCCCCCAACACCCCTCTTCCCACAACCTCTTTTGTCCCCACAATCCAGCTCTGGAAAATATCTGAAGGCCACAGAAGTGGGAGTACCCTTTGATGTTTATATTGGCTGGCTCCTTTTCCTTTTTACTCCTTTTTTTTTTTTTTTTTTTTTTTTTTAATAATCAGAGTAGTAGAAAATGTGGAGAATTAACCGCATGACAGCAGCAGAGGAATTCATTAGAGAAACTGAGATGAATTCTGCTCAGATTTCAGGCTCTGAGGCAGGAGTCACAAAGAAGTAATCGTCTTCTAGATGTTTTTAATCATTTCTTTTGTGGCACCTTCCTTGTCCATGAAACCAATCTCAGTGACCGGCGTTTGGGAGCCTGAGAACACAGGCCATCTGATGGAGGCTTTGATTTGGGGATTACTACAGCGATACTAACGACTTCCTTCTAACCTCCCTTCACAAGACGGAACTTGTCCATTTTGGAGAGGGCAACGGACAGTGCTATGTCATTGCTTTTATTTAAAGTGTTACCCGTGACAAATTTGTTTTAAAATTGAAAATCCTGTGCATAAAACTGTACTACAGAAAATTCTTAAATAGACCAAAAAATGCTGAGGAACTAAATTTCGTGTGTGTTTTCTAACTCAGTCCTCAGAAACCCTTCCTTTCATGAGCCTCAAAGGCAGTTTCAGTGATGGCTTTGCCCATGACTTAATTTATGCTTAAAATTTTACTTGGAGGAACTCGGTAAAATAAAACACTGATTTTCTCTGTAAGTGTGTAAAGGCAGCCGCGGGATCTCCAGACGTTACAGTAGTATTAAGATTTCTTTCCAAAGTAGTTCTAACTGCTTTGCTTAAATATGGAGCTTCATTGCTATTCTAGTTCCCCATGGATTTGTTTTTAAAATGCAATCATATTAGGAAGTTCCATATTGAAACTAAGAGAAAACTCTTTTCTCAGGCACTTGTCATATACTTTAGAAGTTCCAATTAATATATAAAGTATTGATCTTATAAATAATTTTCATCTATTTATTAAAGCAGCTTCTATATAGCCCCTTCGCAGACTTTTTAGCATCATTCTAAAAAAATACATCTACCTGAAAGCAATGAAAAGGACAGTTCTTGAATCTTAGTGATATTTTTGGAAAGAATTTATTAACCTGAAGTACTGATGCATATCATTAATTTAAAAACCTTTTGGTTTTAACTTTAAGCTAACCCAGTCAGCTTGTGCTTTCATCAGACATTTCAGGCCTAATAAGGACAGGTCTAGTATCACAAAATATTTCCCAGGGAATAGTCTTCTCATCGCTCATCTTCAGGCACAGACTCCAGAACTTACTCGGAGACTCAGCACCAGACCATTGGCACATTGGTCTCCTTTTCCTGTCATGCTTCTCCTACCTGCCAAGTGGAGATGTAGGTATTTGTCACTTGCTTGTCAATGAGAGAAAACATAACAGTCTCTTTTGTGTTAGTGGTAAGCAGGAAGGAGTGATAACTGTGGCCTGTAGAGGTTATAGGGGAGGCCCTAGGGAGGAGGGGAGACTTGTGCAAGGCCTGGAAGAAGACCCAGGATATTAGTCATGCAAAGATCATTGTTTCAGTGCTTCCCGATACAAAGACATTTTAAGGTATGTTGCCTGCTTCCGATTCAGGTTGGCATAGAAGGCAACGTGAGGAAGGGAGTAAAAGCATAGTGGTGCAAAAACTCAGAGTGTATTTTGTATACAATAAGTAGAAGAAGATGTGATTCAATTTTAGTTATAAAAAATAGCCGTTTATCCTAAGGAGGTTATCAAGCGATCATATATAAAAGCATATATACAAGCATATATGTAGAAATATTTTTATTTGTGCTATTTGTAAGAATGAAAAACTGAAAGAAAAAAAACCCCAAACAACTAATCAAATATGTTACATTATAAGTATACAATGGAATGATCCATAGCTATTAAAAATCATGTATAAAAATACATATCGAAATGGGGAAATACTCATGGTATGGGGAGGAATGAAAAATGTAGTTTATAAAATAGAATGTACATTATGATCTCAATTTTACAAAATATAAGGAAAAAATCAGGGAGGATACACAACAAGCTGTTAACAGTGATTATGCAAATGTTCTGAGACTGTGTTATTTTGATTTTCTTCTTTGCATTCTGATATTTTCAACTTTTTTCTGCAATGAAGATGCACTATTTTGCAATTAATGCTTTTAAAGTTTGGTGAGGAAGTTAGGCACTTATGTGTTGTTTGATTTATTCATTTATTTTAGGCAATATAAAATCCATTGTGAAAATTTGAGTAGATGAAATAATACTGTTGGGAGACAAATGTGTTCAATAAATGTAAGATCTTTTAGAGTAGAGGGAGCCTAATGTTGGAGTGATGAATCTGCGGATTGTAGCAATACTTCATTGTAAAACCATACATGTATGAAATAGGATAGTGGTAGTAGGAATTCAAAAGAAGGGACAGATGTGAAGCATCATGAAGGATGAATAGACCATCTATGATGAAATGGCTGTGAGAGATGAGAGAGAGAAGCGTTTTGAGGTCAAGTAGAATATTTCAGGCTTGCTTGTAAAAATAAAGTCAATAAGAGATAGAGATACCTTGCTTGGAAGCTGGGATAAATGCTTTCAATCCAAGTTTGGTTGGCTGGTTTTTGTGTTTTAACGTTTTAATTTTTATTTGGAAGTACAGAAGACTTGCAAGAATAAAAGTAGTACACTTGAATACCTTTACCCAGATTCATTTATTGCTAATATTTTCCCACATTTGCTTTATAATTCTGTCAATCATCTGACTATCTCCACATGCCTATACATATACGTAATATTTTTTTCTGATTTATTTGAGAGCGAATTACATTCATCTAGATTTTTTACCCGCCAAATACGTCAGCATGTATTTCCAAGAAAGGGGATATTCTCTTATATAACCATTGCAGAGTTCTCAACTTCGGTAAATTTGATTAAACACTTTAATCTACCATTTGTACTCCAGTTTTGTCAATTCACTCAGTAATGCAGTGTCCTTTATAGCACTTTTTTCCTCTAGCACAGGATTCAGTCTAGAATTAGGTATTGCAATTCGTTGCCATGTCTCTTTAGTCTCCTTTAATTGGGAACATATCTATAGTCTTTCTTTTTTTAATCTTTTATGACTTTGGCATTTTTGGAGAATACAGATTCCCCTACCCTCCCCTACACGCTTTTAAAAAATGTGTCTGATGTTCCCACATGATTAGATTCAGGTTATGCCTCATTAGCCAGGTGGTGCTTTGTCCTTCTCAAGTTATATCTGTAGACACATAATGTCCATCTGCCTCTCATTGGTGATGTAAATTCTGACCACCAGGTCAAGGTATTATCTAATTTTTCCTCTATATAGTTACTATTTTTCTCTTGCAAGCACTAAGCAGCCAGTGGGAAGCAAATATCTTGTTCCTCCTCACCTATCCAGATTTAGTATCCATTGATGATTCTTGCATACTCCAAGCTTTTATAAGATAGCTGTAAAATAATGATTTTTTTCAACTCAAGCATTCCCTCCACATTTACCAGTTATTACTAGACATTTTCCTATAAGCAAGAGAGCTCTCTCTTCTCCTCATCTATCCATCCATCCATTCCTCACCAGTTTGGACTCATGGATTTCTATTCTTTCCAATGGTTAAAACTGTACTGAACTATTTTGGTGCTCAGATTGTCCCAGACTTAGCCAGTATGTTCTTGTGTCATATCCCCACCATTCTTTTTATTTTTTAAAGCAATTCCTTACTTCTCGGCATAATAGGTTATCCTAAGCTCCCCTTGTTCTTATCCTTTCCCAGCCCTCAAGTTGCCCATTTCTCCAAGAATCCCTAGTACTTTTTTGTGGAAATGGTATTAGAGACCAAGTTCTGGTGAGTGAGTTTGCTTATTGCTGTTGGGGTGACTTTGTTTCTTCACCCTTTCAATAGACAGAGCTGGGACACACACACGCACACACACACACACACACAAACTCACTCATATTTTAGAAATCATGAATTCCTTCTGCTATCTCTAATTTCAGTCCATTCCCACAGGGTTTTTCCTTGCTCATTTCAGTTTCATTCCAAGTTTGAAATAATGATAAGGCAACATGGTGACGATATTCCAGCATGCAGTGGAGGAGACAGAAAATTGAAACTCCTACGAGAAGGTCAAGCTTAGTGATGAAGTTTAGGAAGTCGTCCATACAGAGTTCAACACAGCTAGAGTTGGCCAAGCCTCCAAAGGCAAGACTGAAAGAGAAAAATGCTGAAAGAGAAAGGCACAGAGGATGGCCACTGAATTTTGAGATCCATGAAGAAGTTATGGTAGGAGAAGAAGGAGATAAAAGAATAGCCCAGAGAAGAAGAGAGAGAAAATGAAGTTCAAAATGTAGGAGGAAAGCCAGTCTCGTGTAGACTCATGAGGGTCAAAACTGGAAAGATTTCCAGCAGTCAGATACTGCAGAGTGGTCAGAGAAAAGTGAAGACTGAAACTAGACCTTTGGATTTGATATTTGGTTACCAGAGATTTTTCATCTTTTTTTTTATTTAATGTTTATTGGGGTGACAATTGTTAGTGAAATTACATAGATTTCAGATGTACAATTCTGTATTACATCATCTATAAATCTCTTTGTGTGTTCACCACCCAGAGTCAGTTCTCCTTCCATCACCATATATTTGATCCCCCTTACCCTCATCTCCCACCTCCCTCCCCTCTTACCCTCTGGTAACCACTAAACTATTGTCAGTGTCTATGAGTTTTTGTTTCTCATTTGTTTGTCTTGTTCTTTTGTTGTTTTTGGTTTGTATACCACATATCAGTGAAATCATATGGTTCTTCCAGAGATTTTTAAAACTGTATTTAAGAGGATCTCACTTGAGATTTTATTGAGTACAACTTTAAAGTAGCAGTATAGCTCACACTAATTAATATGCAATTAATGTTTTCGAGGCATTTGCATTTCATTTTTCTTAACCTTTTAGCTATGTTCACTAAATATTATTTTGTTTCTAATTACCTGCTAAGCAAGTTATGCTCTGTGTATAATATGCCCAAATATAAGAGGCATTGTAGACAGGCTATTTTTAGGGAACTTAATGTTTTTCTTTAAAAGCTCGGTTAGCATTTGGAATCGATATACTGTATAACATTTAAAAGAAAAACAACAAATTTCCTCATCCCCCAAGAGGTTTCTTAAAATAGCATGGAATGTTACCTACAGTGGGAAAAGTCTCAAATTTTATAAATGGGGTTGAATCTAACTCAGATTACCTGACCAGGAGAGCCCCCAAGAAAAACAAGGTGTGGTAAAGGTTATAGTAATGGCAATTAAGAAGTGTGTCTTGTGGATGCTGGGCCTCCCTCACGAAATGCAATGACCCAGCTTGTGGTTACTGGCTTCATTTCTACTGCTGAGACGTGCTGTCTTTTTAGAGAGAAGTCCAAACCAAATCTTTGCTCACTTCGAAAGCCAAAATATTCTTCTCATGCCTTTCAGCCACAGAAAGGGTGAAGCTTTCGCTAATAAGATCCCCGTCTTTGTGACCTGTGGCTGCATCAACCTGTTTTCTCTATAGCATATAAGCAATACAAGGTTTAATTTTAGTTGCTTTTCTTCACAGAGTCAAAGAATGTTAGAAGTGCTCGAAGCTAGACAGGACCTTTGAGGTCAACCACTTGAAGCCTCTCAGTTTCCAGATGAACACAGCAAGGCTCAGAGAGGTGAAATAATGTGGTCCTAGCCCCATCACTGGAAAATAGTAGAGCTTGAACTTAGACCAACTGACCGTTCACCCAGGTCCGCGGCTGTGCTGTACGTGATAGCCTCTTTATACTCCAGCAAAACCTCTTTGGGGTTATACTTTATCCTCTAGATGTTCTCTGTCACATTTGCGTGATGACACACTGTGCTACCATAGAGCTGTGCTGTGCTTAGCCAACACCTCACAAGCAGACTTAATGGGCAATCTGAAAGTAAAATCTTTTCTGAGTGGAATGGAATTTGTGGAGATTTTTGATAGGTTTGTCTTGAGGTGAAGCCTCAAGGGGTTGAATGTTTGACATTATTCTCTAGGTTGTAGCACTTTGTGGAAGCCCTTTCCTCTTTCATGATGGGCGATTCGTTTGGGGACTCTGATGGACCGGGAAGGTGTTCTCATCCTTCACATTGCAAGACTAAAGGACATTAGATTCAGAATAGTAGTTCGTCGTTTCTTCCAATAGAGACCGACTCTAGTACAAAAGTGCCTGAAACTTTGGGACCTATGGGGAGGGTGTTTCCATTTCTGTGACCTCAGTCAGCAAGCAGATCCTTACAGAGTGCTGTGTGAGCTGCCACCGTGCCAGCACTGGGAGGCTAAGAAGGGCTTGTCTTCCTTCCTAAGTTCAGGGCAGTGACAGAGTGCACAGCAACCACCGATGACAGTCCCTGCAGCGGCAGCCTTGGATGGGTGACATCTCTTGCACCCAGGGCCTCGTATTTTCATAACTTCCCTGATACTCCCTCCCGGGAAGTTGTCCCTCCTACTAAGATTCCCTTTAAAAAGATGAGATTTGCCAAGATAATTACAAATTTTTCTTTGTTGTCTTATTCACTTCATTTTTCTTCAACATTTGAAAGAGCTGAAATGAGGACAAGGAGAAAGGAGAATATTTAGGTTGAATACATTGAAAAATGTAAAAGTCCCCTTTAAATCTACTTTTGAGAAGATGATTTTAAAACATCCTCAGGGGTCTACTGCTCTTTGGATGCACACGTCTTACCTGCCCTCAACTTAGGAGACGCCATGTTTAGGCCTCAAAGAAAGGAATTATAGTGAGCACTTTTGGTGATAATTCTTTTATTGTAACCTTGCTGTTCTTCCTCCTGCTAATCTTTTTAAATGGGTATTGCAGGAAGTTGCTTGCCAGGTTGTAATACACCTCCAAGGAATGTAGCACCTGATCTTTTCCCTTATTTGGCACTGAAATTTCATCAGGCTATCCTAATTTGAGTGAAACACACTCTAGGAATATCTTTTGTATTCTATTTGTATTTGTATTCTATAGTTAGACAAGTTGAGAACAGGTAACAGTGGAACCACAGGTTTCATATGCCATGCCTAACGCAAATAAGGATCAGTTCTTGTGCTGCTGTACTCACATATATCAAGGCCAAACAGATGGAACTGCCTTAAAAATGGTCATGACCATGTGTGTCTTATTTTAAAGATGTTAGGGATGATAACACAGCATTGTGTGAACACACGCACGCACGCACACACACACACATACACAAGGTCGACAATGAAGTTTGCAAACTCATCCTAGAAAAAGTGCTACATACCTTATTGCTGAATATCACTACCGTCACCTTCGAAACACTCCCTTTGGGAAGCTATGCACCGACGCCAGTGCCTCCTCCACCCTTCAAAGCAATTTTGGAACTCTTTTTCTGGAATGGCCATCAGAGCTGTCTCCATATTACCCTTGATGTCCCAAATGTCTTCCTTTCAATATTCCCTTTGTCTTCGGGTAAAGAAAGAAGGCATTGGGGGTCAGATCAGATGAGTAGGGAGCGTATTCCAATACAGTTATTTGTTTACTGGCTAAAAACTCCCTCACAGACAGTGCCCTGTGAGCTGGTGCATTGTCGTGATGCAATAGCCATGAATTGTTGGCGAAAAATTCGGGTTGTCTAAATTTTTCATGCAGCCTTTTCAGCACTTCCAAATAGTAAACTTGGTTAACTGTTTGTTTAGTTGGTGCAAATTCATAATGAATAATCCCTCTGATATCAAAAAAGGTTAGCAACATCATTGCAACACGTTCGCAAAATTAATTGTCAGACCTCCTACATCTGAATCACAGAAACTGGACTTGCTTGTTTGGATGACGAGGCCTTGAGCTAATTAAAGGTAGTGGAGTGATCACTGTGTGTGTCTTCATTGCCTTCAGTGACGTATAGGTGGGCTGTGGTAGCAGCCCTGGCTGTTGTCATACCATGGGAAACAAAAATTGAACTTAATGCAGTTTCCTTCCCTGTAACAAATGGACAATAATTTCCACCTCACAGAGTTTGTGTGAGGGTTAAATGAGAAAACATACTTGGGAAATTGCTTTGTAATCTCCATAGCACTCTGCAAAAGCAAGGAAATATGCTTGTGATCATTATCACAATGATGTGGAGTGAGTTATTCCCCAGACAGTCATGATGAGGTCGTCAGAAGACTAGGTAGGTCGCTTTATCAAACAGAGTTCTGTATGTATTTCAGAAACTTCCAGTTTGAGTCACTGATTAAACTGAGGGAAATGAGAAGTGGGCTTCATTTAAAATGTTCATTTCATTTTCACATTCCATTCTTGAACAGTAGCCTGTTTCTCTTTTTTTCCAGTCAGTTTCACTTTCAAGTTCTGAAGCTTCAGTTTCGTGTCAGTGATATTCCCACACTTAAACATTTGCATTGTCGTCCTCAGTCTTCTCTCTGAGAAGTCTGTTTATCTGACTAATGATGCACTGTGGTCAGAATGAGAGCGTTGCTCACGGTGCATGTACTAGGTAGGAATGTGTAAAATCAACAAGCCGCCTAGCCCAGAACATTCTCTATGACCCTTCCCCGTACCTTCCCCACCCAGTGCCTAGTAACTCTGATTTGTTTGTGTACAGAGCTACTTCCATTTTTGGTTCAAGGGCCTGACTCCCTGTGCACAAGGGCCCTTTCCGTGTACTGTGGTTTGGAGCCCTTAGCAGTGTCTGGCTACCTGCTTCCTTCTGTAAGTGAGAGTGTTATCGCAAGGCGGTGAACCCTTCCATGACAGACCCTTGAGGACCCAAGGTGCTCTGGCTCAATCTCAGGAATTGTGCTCTAGAAAAGATGCATGGGATATGTCTTTCTGCCCTATGTCAGTATCCTTCTCATAAATCCTAGAAAATATGTAGCCTAAGATAAAAGCCAAGCAAGTAGGGTTGTGCTTCATTTACTCTCTAAGCTGGTGTGAGGCCGCTAAGTGTCTAAGGGTGAGTAGGATGAGGTGTGTCTTTTGAGGCTCCAAGGAGTAGAACTAAGGCAATGGGTAGAAGTTGCGCAGAGACAAAGTTTGACGTAATAATATGAAGATAGTTCAAACTAAGCTCTTCGAACATGAAACGAACTGCCTCAAGAGTCCGAGTTTCCATTATTGGAGGGGTTTAAGAGACAACCATTGAAGGTATATTGTAAGAGAGGATTTATATTATTGAACAAGGTAACTTTTACTTTTTAAACTGTATTCGAATATTAACCATGAAAGTAAAACATGCATTTTATAATAAACAAAATAACACAAAGGATAAGTCAATAATCTATTTCTTTCTCTTCTCTCTGAGCACTTTACCCTCCATATACCTAATTTCCCCATTGAAGCCAATATTTGGAGAAGATACAATAATGTTAACAGAAAACAGGGGAAAAAAACATCTCAAATCCTGTTTTTGCAATCCTTTCACCGAACCGAATATGGTAGATATGTCTTTAAGAGGAAAAAAAGAAAAATTAAAAACATAGTAGGAAAGCTCTTAGCTCTTAAGTGATTAAAAGGCCTTCAGCCAGAGCTAATTGTATTACAGAGCGTAGACTAAGAAATGGGGGTTACTCAAGAACTTAATTGGGAAATAACATGTATAGCTGTCAGGGAATGGAGCAGAGCAGAGTCACTGAAAGTCAACTAAAGAGAGTGCTTGTCTCTGGGCCTAAGACTGGCATAACCGCAAGCAAAGCACGCGTGTATCAGCAAGGAAACTGCTTCTCATCAAAAGTACCCAAAGATGAACACTGGTTGTGCCCTGTGTCCCCAGTACCTGTAGGAATGGGAATTATTGTCAGTCTTCAAAGTTTCAGTCCCACTGGCAAGAACGCTTTGTGGAATATTCAGTTTAACATTCAAGTCCTACAGCAAACTCCTCTTCTTCTGATACCTTGTGATTATCATTTGCCAGTGTAGGTAGAACTGTCTGAATGAAAGGGAAGGTGCTCTGGTCCCTCTGTTGTGAGTATCTGGCCTGTGTAATAGATACATCGCTACTGTACATTGGCATTTTGGCTTGCTGCCCCAGTGAACTGGTGATACTGTGATATCGTGACCTTTGTTAGGGCGAGGCACCGTGTCTACATCCAGTCAACTCTGGGAGCCTGACAAGGTCAAGTTCCTGGGCCCGCAAGGCTGGACCTGGACCCTCACTGTGCAGTTTATGTAGCCAGGGGGCCGTTTCGTACAAAAGGGAGATAATATAGCACTTGCATAGAAGTTTGGGCTCCAGCATCTGATTGACCTGGGTTTGAATGCTAGATCAGCCATTTACAAACTGTATGATTTAAGCCTGTTTCCTTCTCTGCAAAAAAGGGAGAGAGATGATCAAAACACTAACCTCAAAGGGTTATTTTGAGGATTAAATTAGATAATCCTTGTGAAATGCTTGGCTCAGAGCCTTACACAGAGCTGCTGTCGCCACTGCTACCACCACCACCGTCACCACCAAGGCGTATGACACCTTGTGATGATAATTAAGAGCCAAGAGGAGCTCACTGAAAACATGGCATTCCTATTTCTAACATTTTTTATTCTTTCACAGTTCATTTTATTGGTTATGAGAATGTTGTACAGTGGATTTTTATTTTCAGGAGGAGTGTGGCAGAGGTTTTGATGATGTTCTTGTTGTCTCGTTGGGGTTAATTAAGTAGATTCAAGCTGGTTGAACAAGTGGTTTTTAGCTGATTGATGGACGGATGTCCGTCTGGAAGGAGGTCATCATGGTAAGCCTCAGGAATCTGTTTGCTGAATGCTGTTCTAATTTTCTCATTTAAAAATTTTAATGGAAGCACAAAAGATACGTTTATAACATATGGTTGGGTCACAGTTGGCAGAGATGGCTAGCACATCCAGTAAAATAGACAGGATTTGAAAAGGATCTGTGTCGGTTGCTGGGATGGATTTGCTAATAACAACCCAAGGTAACACTTACTGGGCACTTACTATGTGCGAGGTAAAATGCTAAATGCGTTACCTGTATTCTCTCATTTCATCCTCACAATGACCCTCGGATGTCTATACTATTAATATTCCATGTGATAGGTAGCTATAGAGGCACAGAAAAGTTAAGTTATTTTACTCAAGTCCCACAGCCAACAAGAGGCACAGCTGGGACAAGAACCAGTTATGTAACACCAAAGCCCATGCTCTTAACCACTATAATGCTGCTAGAGCCAGTGAGTCAGAATTTTCCAGACGTCAATATAAAGTCTTACACGTAGGTTAACAAAATGCAAAGTAACTGGGAAAAGTTTTAGGGATGTTCATTGATGGGAAACCCAAAGTGAGTCAACACTGTCATGTATTTGGTTAAAAAAAAAGAAAAAGAAAAAGAAAAAAGGACAATGACTTCTGTACTCTGAATGAGAGAGAAGAGAACAAAATTCACGTCTGCACAAAAATTCTCAGAAACCCTGGAGAGGGCTGCAAGATAGGTCATAATGTTGCTCTAGCACACAGCCCCTTGTGGAAGCTTTAGGGCAGGGAAATTGTGTTACCCTTGGTACTTGTCAACCATAACTCCAGGGGGCAGCCAAGCCAGTGGGACACTCTTGTCCCTGAAATGAGCAGCATCTGTGTGAAAAAGACTTGACATCGGGACGTGTGGGTTCTAGATGATTTATAAGGCCCCCCTCCCAAAGATTCTCTGAGATCAGTTAAGATACACACTGAACAACAACTCTGAATTGAGCAAGTCAGTGGTTTATGAGCTGAGTTTGTTTGAGCAATGGGAGATGATCAATGTCCCGAGTGTTATGGCTAGTCACGTTCTGGAGGTGGCTTTGCTCCAACTGTTTGTTCACCAGTGTTTTGAGTTAAAGGGAATGACAGTCTACAAATTTATGTACAAGGCATTTCGCAGAATAGAAAAGGCCAACTTCTGGCCCTTGATATCCACATGTAACAAATATAGCTCATGTCCTTCCCCCCAGGACTCAATTTGTAAGCCTCTTTATTGCATTGTGCTGTAGTAACAATTTCCCAGTTTTGTGGGCAATCTGTGAAACCCTCTTTCCCTTTATTTCCACTTTGTTGTCGTCATTTTGCATTTATACTATGAATTGAATGAACCCTTAGGGTTTCCAATTATATTATGGAAAAAGAACTTGGAGTTCTAAGAACCTGAAGAACATTTTGTTTTCCTCAGCTAGATATTTAGGACTTTTAGGATTTGGTTATCGTTTTCCAAAAATTTCAAGAAGATTAATCATCCCTGTCCCCTCAAATGGCAGAGATAGCATATTTAGTTCTTTCCTGAGTTATAATAACCCCTATTTTTATATGGTTTTTTACATTTTATGCAATGCTATTTCACACATGATAATCATCACAAATAATGCTGTTTGGAGGGTAGAACAGAGGAGACAAGACAAGTATTATTGCCCCATTTCAGAAACAGAGAACATGAAGCTCAGAGAGGGGTGATGGTAACAATTATAACAGATGTTTTCTGAACACCAACTCTGTGCCAACTGCGTGCAATAGTTCATTCACTCCCTGTAATAATAATTCTGCAAATGTGTATTGTTATCACCATTTTGAGATGGGGAAGTTGTGGCTCAGAGAGTAACTTGCCCAAGGTCACACAGTAGTAAGTAAAACAGGAATGAAACCCAAGGCCTTTTGATTCTAAAATCCATGTTCTCCATAGATTAGTACCAGCACAGAGGTTATGCACCTGCCCAGGGCCATCTGCTGCCCAGCGCCTCCACAGGGCCAGAGTCTGTCTTTAGACTGTTCGGCGCATTTTCTACTATATGCTGTAGCTGCCGCGCTGGTTTTCACGAGCAGTTGGTTCTTTTCAATACATAAAGAGGAAACAAATGAAAGGTGAGCCAAATTTTGCTTGTATAGCATAGAGGAACCTACTCAGAACCAAAGGTAATCTCAGGCACTTACGGGATTTTAAGTTCTGATGTTTACTTCATGTTCTGTTTATTTTTCGTCACCATCACCACAATCATCATCAGTTAACGTAGGTGGTTCTTGTCTGATAGTGATTCACCTGTGGTCCTGTGCCAGGTACACCTATTTTAGTATGTTCGGCATTTATAGAAGCAGTGTTTTTCAGAACCAATTTTGGGGAAATAAGTTCTGATATTAATTCTAACAGAAAAACAAAGGAGAGGTTATGAGGTTCAGCAGAAAGAGCTCAGAACAACCTTTTGTATCAATCCAAGCAGAGTTAAAAATCCCAGCTCAGCCTCTTCCCAAAGGAGGCACCTTCAATAAGTTACTGAATTTCACTAAAAATCTATTTACGTACTTTAAAATGGAGATAACACTTGACTCATGGGGTTGCTATGAAGTACAAATGAGAAACGTAATTAAGTATTTATGGGGCATGTAGTATATGGTAGGTGCTGTGCTTGCATTTCCCTCCCTTAATCCCCATGATAGCCCTAGGAGATAGGTATTATTCGGTGTTATCCCTAGTCTAACAATTTGGCAGATAAGGAAACTGAATCTCAAGGAGATTTTATAACTTTCCCAAGGTGAACTCTAGTTCAGTGTCTTGTAAAAGTTAAAGAGGGCATCAAATCAAACATACTTATTTCAGTTTCCTAAAAGCCATGAAATATCCCTAAGTCTCCCCAAAAGTTTTCCTGAATAAGGGTATCCAAGTTTTCTTAAAGATTCCCATCTCAATTCCATTATCCTGGCTGTTTCTTCACCTTTTTATTTGTTGTCATACAATTAA
Organism: Rhinolophus hipposideros; assembly: GCF_964194185.1. Lineage (NCBI taxonomy): Eukaryota > Metazoa > Chordata > Mammalia > Chiroptera > Rhinolophidae > Rhinolophus > Rhinolophus hipposideros. The sequence continues at coordinate 73,851,335 of NC_138051.1, forward strand.
GTCTAGAATGACAGAGAAATATTTTAAATGTATGTGATATTCCTTTGTTGTATGGATTTATATATTACCTCCTCCATCATCAGGGATAAGGAGAGGTATATATACTTGGATAAGATCCCACTTCCTTGGAATTCTTCACTTCCAACAACAGGGGTGCAGGAGAGGCCAGACAGTCATTCCTCTACTGACCCCACTCTCTGCCTAGTTACCAATCTCTGCCTCCGATAACACAGATCTAATCTCATTATGCGTTGATCACTGTTTAGATGTCGCCAAAAGAAGGCCAACATGTAGAAAACCCTTTACCTCCCAAGCTCTAATTCCTCTCTTCTACCCCTTATTCCTCTCCTTCCCAAGTCCTGTGTCCCCTAGAATTCAGCATCTGGCACAGCAAAATCTCCTGTGCCCCCAACTTCTTCTCGGAACATTTCTTTTGCCTGCTAACTCTGACAGAAAGTTGTCTCCTGAGCACACTGCCCTCTTAAGTGGTGGCAATTTTGTTTTCCATGACCTCCTACCACTAGGCATTTTCCTCATTGCTGCTTTTAGACTAGTCTTCATTCTTCCCTCCTAAACCCCCCTCACCCCAGCTTTGAATCTCATGTTACCAGTAATGTAGAGATCTCAGAGAGTTTACTCAGTCCTGTGCACTGAAAAGGCATATCTGTGGTGTTGATTAATATAGAGGTGGTATCTCTTTTACAAAGAAGGATCCTTTGTTAAAGGTCCCTTGGTCAAGAGTATAACCGCCCTTTTAGTCAGTCGGTGTTACACGATGGGGGTGTGCAGGACAAGGGAAGTGGGTTCAGCTTCCATCAGGCTGACTGGGAGTTGGGCTCTGAACCCACTCAGAGTGCAAGGACTACAAATCACGGGCAGACGCAATGTCGGAAGCCTGCTACTGGGATCTGTTCTGAACATTGAAAATGTGCAATCCCTGCCCTAGAGTGATATTCCCAGATTGTTTACCTGATGGGACTATGTATCTACGGGCCAAATTAACTTTGACATAAACCTCATTTTCGTCGTCTTTGTGGAGGAAGGGGACCTGAAAAAATGTGGTGCAGAGAGTTGGACACTCATGTAGAACATTTTTCCAAAACAGAGGAAGTCATGGAAGATTCAGGGTCTGGAATATAAAGTGCTTGTCTACCGAGTTTTGAAAGGACAACTTTGTAAAAATTAGCAAGGCTTTCTTGTTTAAGGTTAGTCTCAAATAAGTAAGAGGTCCTTGTTGGATTTCTCCATAATTCTCAGTAGTTCCCTGAGGTCAGAACTACTCCTTATCTATAAGTAGCAGGTCTTTAGATTATAGACCTAATGGGGATATAACTTTAATGTTGTACAGTTAAACCAACTTCACACTATTTACGAGACATGTCATACAACACCGAAAACAAGAAATTAGAGTATGTGGAAACTATGCTACTAAAATTAAGCAGCATAAGGAAAATTAATATAAGCCTATAAGTCACAGCTTGACTTCTGTTTCAGGAGCTGACCCAGGGGCAATGGAGCCAAAAACAATTTTAAGACCTGTTCTGTTCTGACTTGTAAAGATTATTTGATGTTGTCTCCCCACCCCCATCTCACTTCCCAGTTAGTACTAGGGGTTAGGAAAAAGATTGTAATATCGCCTGATTCATTTCGAGTCTAACTTGGATTCTGGCTTCGGTAAGGTGAGGTGTCTACTTTCTTGTTAAGTATCATTGGCAGTTGGCAGTACATTTCATAACAGTTTATGCGCTGCCGATAATATTTGTGATATATCTGAGGACGGGCCTTGGAGAAATATGTGTGTGTTGGAAAGCATGCCATTTGTACATGATGACTTCATTTTTGCTGTTACCTGAACATGACCGCTATTGTTGTGGCATTCGCATTGACTTTATATCTATTTAATTAAGAGACAGAAGTTTCCAATGTTTAAATATGACATCAGGATCTTGAGTTTTCTTTAGAGATGAAAAACACATAGTTAAGAACTGTGAAAAATTGCCCTAATTACGTCAGAAAATTCCATGTCGAAAAAGTAGGCAACTGACAGGGTTTACAACATCATCCAAAAGCTTAAATTTGTGGAATTTTCAGTATGAAGATATGATGTGTTAGCTGGTGGGGTGTATATATATATTGTCAAGGCACAGTATTCCAACCTGGCACTGTGGGAGAGTACTCAGTCAAAAATAGAAGTTGTCTGGATGGTGGCAGGGAGCAGGTGTGGTTCAGAAAAGCACCAAGTCTGGCGACAGGGCAATGGGAAAATTCCTACAGACTGCCTGACTGGTGGAGGTAAGGCTGACAGCAGGGATGCTTTCAGAGTTAAAGCTACAAAATTCTAGCAAGATTAATAAAGAGAAAGGGAACTTCCAAGTAGCTAAAAACTCCCAGCATGGGAATGTTGTTGAAGAGCACCTGAATCTCGTATGTCAAAGCTTCTGCTAAATTCGTTTGGAGCAGGAGCACTTGATAATTTTTTTCTCCCATGAGGATGCTTTATGAAGGAAAACAGTAGGAAATTGTCATGATTCTGAATAAATTTACTTTAATATAACCTAGTTGGACTTCATCATGTCTTTGCTTTTATCCCATTCAGTTACCTTAAAATAGAAAGGGTATCCTCTAGAGTCTAGACTGTCATACTGACAGATTCCCAAATGTGGCTTTGAAAACATTCTCAAAAAATCTTGAAGCCTCTGCCTTATTTTAAGAGATTAGAGATGATGGAGAGCCCACAGCCTCCTTTGGTAACATTGCCCTTTGTTAAACTCTCACTGTAAGTATACTCTTTCTTGCGTCTGTCCTAAATCCTTTATGTTATCTTTTGAGCCTCCTTCTTTCTGCTCTATCTTCAGAGGAGATGGAAAGCAGCTGGTTACTGTTCTCTGCTTAAGAATCCTCATATACTTGAAGAAACTCTTATTAAATCACTCCCTTTGACTTTGGATTTTTAGATAGACTCATTCCCATCTCTTTAGTATTCCATATAAGTCTTATTTTCCAAGTCTAATCAGCTTTCTGGCTGTTCTGTAAACCATCTGGATCCCAGAACTTGATACTGTAGTCCATAGGGCCTGACCAATTCTTTAATAAAAAGAAGGTTGTTTTTGATTCCTAAGTACTCCTTATGAATCTCATTATCATGATTAATTTTTTTAACTTATAATTTTTAATTGAGCTGTACTTCGTATACCATAAAATTCATCTGTGTAAAGTGCACAATTCAGTGTTTTTTCAGTATAGTTGCTGCACTGTACAACCATCACTGGTATCCAGTTCTAGAACATTTTTATCACCCCCCAAAAGAAACCCCAGTGCCCATTAGCTATCATTCCCTATTCCCACTCCCCCCAGTTTCTGGCAGCCACTAATTTATTTTCTGTGTCTATGGATTTGCAAATTCTGGACATTTCTATATAAATGGAATTATTTCTTTTTATGGCTGAATAATATTCCATTGTATGGGACACATCATATTTTGTGTACTCATGCTTGATCATTAGGCTCAGAGTTACATTAATGCTAAATAATTTACTCTTCCTCCTCAAGAGATATTCTATCACATTTGGGTTTTTAAATCTTACTTAGCTTTTTAATTCTTTATTCTTCAATATAATACAATCACTTTGAATCCCTAATTTTATTGCCCAACGTGGTATTATTTACAAACTGGAGACCCAAGACCAACCTGCACAGAACATTACTTGTTCTATTTTTTTAAATAGGTATGTTCATTATGTAATGGTCGTGGATACAGCAACCTGCTTTCATTCATCAGGTTTTCATGGCTCAAGTTTGGACATTCACCAAGTAGTCTTAGAGAGGAGACCTTCTCACAGCAGGCTGATTCCTCAGGTAGTCCCAGGAATAGGTAGGGGTGGAGGAGGGGATTTGATGGCAGGTCCTGTTATTACAAAACGTTCCTCTTGTCACCGATGATGATTATTTGCTCCCTCTTCATGAGGAGAAGACATCACATGAGGACTTTTTTAAGAGCATGGATTTACTCCTGTGAACATGAGACAAATTTGGGTGTCTTGGCTCTGCCATTTACGAGCATTTGTATCCTAACCGTTGCTCTATGAAATGGAATAGTGATACCAACCTGGTAGGGTTGTTGAGCTGTTCAAATGAAATAACTTCTATAAAGCACTTACAAATAATGTCTGGCACATATTATGTGCTCGATAATTGATACTTATTCTCATATGAAGTATAGAGAATTTAAAAAAGAAATAAATGGTGTAATGGCCCCTGACCTCAAGGAAATTAATATTCTAATGGCAGAGACAAAACTGACAATTGATAATCCCAAATTTAAGAACCACAACAAAAATACTTAGGAAAATATACTGAGAAAGTATAGAAACCAGAAAATATTTTCTTATGTTACTTTAGTAAATTTTAGTAATAATAGTAAATATTTAGTAAATATTTCATACTTATAGGGGAAGTATCACTGATAGCAAGAAAGAAATGTTTGTTTACTGCTCTTAAATTACTAGTCTTAAATACCCATAAGAGTAGTAATCTCCTAAAGGGCTGTTTGGGGTGTTTGTTTTTTTTGTCTCTCTATGCCTAGAAATACCTCTTGAAATAACTGCACACAATAGTTACCCCGAAGGTGTTTACTGAATTGCTGTCTGTTATGGTATTCTAGATACCGTCCTTAGTTCTCTTCTCGCTGTGCTTTCTCCCTAGGCCATCTCTCATTTGTGTTTATGGAATCTACCCATCCCCCGACCAGTCTTTGATCTCTACCTCTAGCCCAGACTTCTCCCTGAGCTCCAGGCCCATGTGTCCAAGTGTTTGCTGGAAATCTCCTACTAGATGTTATAGAGCTACCTGCAGCTCAGAATGCCCCAGTCTGAACTATTAGTCTTTCTTTCCAAAATGACCATCTCCCACGTGTTTCCTGTCTTGATGAATGGGAAAATCATTATCTATCTAGTTACCTAAGTCACAGTTCGGGGGCATAGGCACTCTCCCTCTCCCTTACCACCCACATCCAATCAAATATGTTTACATTCTTTTCTCCTTCTGGTTCAGGATCCCCTCCAAGACAGAGTTTCTTTCTCATTACTTATTATCCCTGCCTAGCCCAAGGCCTGATCCAGGATGTGCATGTTTTTAATAAATGTCTAATGAATAGGCACTTTTTTTCTACAGCTTTTCATTTTTTATTGAAAGGACACAGACTCACAAACACATGTGTGTGCCTATGAGCACATACATGTACTATTCTCACAAGTCCTCCAACTTCACCAACTCCTGTCCAGTCCTTTCACTCCCTCAACTTCTTGGCGAGGTTTTTATACAGCGCAAACCGACAGGCGTGTGTAATTGTAACGGGGCTGTGGGTGGAGAATGTTGCCATGATCCACTCAGAATTCCTTCTGGCTGGGTAAGCCACGTACTCCATTCGGCCAAACCATTCTCAGACATTTCTCAACCATTTTCCTTCTCCTTTGTTAACACATTTTCAAAGGTTTAAAAAAAAAAAAAAAGGAAAGAAAGAAACGACAATCCTACCCTAAGAAATTATCTTGGCCTTGATGAGAATATAGTTTGGATTCCCAGTTGACCATTTTCCATTCTGTCACTAAGATGTATTTGGAGAGCAACAATAAATAACCCCCAAGCCCTGCCATTGTTTTTTTATGGTTTATGTTTCATGCTCTGCTGCTTACTGGGCAGGGAGGGAGGCTTAACTGACAAACCCAATTTCTGTAGCTGTGCTGATATCATCCATGATTCAAAGCCACAGTGAAAAGTTACAAATCAACCTCAGCCACATTTTTTTGTTCTTCTTGCTGAGAAACACACATGCACAGACAAAGAAGTCCCATGTTTGCCAAGTGGGACCTGACAGTCCTGGTGTGGAATGGAGAAAAATTGTGAAACTGTAGCGGGTGAAATAACTTAAACCATAAAAAGCAAATGACTTTGTTTCCCTGGGTTGCCTGGCCTTTTAAACTACCTCCTTTTATGCAGTCTCCGTGCTGAACGAAGCCTGTTGTTAGTTAATTGTTTTCTTGTCCTGAGATTGCACTGAAGTGGCGTGACTCTGTTAAGAGTACTTGGATGACTTCTCAAGAACAACTTTTAGTTGGAAAAATTATTGTAAAAATAGCATCTCTCCAGAACCCAGTTTTGTCCTGTCCCAATCACTTCTTTGGCCAACGTCTCATTAGCTGTATAAGTGACGCTGTTCTGCCTTCCTTTGCTCATCGTTAGTTCTGCTTGGCATGTGTTTCAGCTCGGTCAAAATCCTACTCATTCCCCCATGTCCAATTTAAATGTCATCTCCTCCGGAAAGCCTTTCAGGTTTACCTTATGCTTTGTTCATATTCTGTCCCGCTCTCTGAGTACCTAGTGTGCATAGGAGGTATCTGATATTCATTAAATTGATGTTAACAAATGGCTCAGGAGATTGCTAATTTCATACCACCATGATCTTAATTTCTTACATAAACAACAAAAGATAACTTATTAGATTGGTGCAAAAGTAATTGCGGTTTTTGCAATTATTTTTAACCTTTTAAACCACAATTACTTTTGTACCAACCTAATAGAAAGTTTTCTTTTCAAGCCTCAACAGCCCATACAGAAAACAGGAGAAAAGTCTGTTTGTTAAAGAAAAAAAATTAGACATACTATTGTGCAATTTAGAAAATTCTTGTCTATGGCCATACCACCCTGAACGCGCCCGATCTCGTCTGATCTCGCAAGCTAAGCAGGGTCGAGCCTGGTTAGTACTTGGATGGGAGAAAATTCTTTTTCTAAAATATTATAAATTTGGAAAAAAATATGCAAAGAAACAGAAAACACTGTAGGAACGATCCATGATAAGTAAATTGTTCCTTCTTAGATACCATTGAATTATCTATATTAATGCAGAAACAGTGACACACAAAACCCAAACCTATTGATACATATTTTAGAATTCTCATTCAGCTAATTTACTTTCTTTTCTTTCTTATGTTTTACCTGGGTTCTTATTAAAGTTAGTTCTCCCTAATTGCTTGGAGGAGAAGTAGTTAGAAGCATGCCGAGAGTTGGGAGATAGCCAGCTCAAGTTTGTTTGCTATCAAGAAGCTGCAAATAATCTACTTTCAGCCTAAATTAGGATGGCCTATAGTTGTACAAACCAAAGCATGATCTTGGCATGCTAATTCTGGGAACTATCCTCTAGGAACCATGACACAATCAGCTTGCTTGTCCACATTCAGAACCATGGTTGGAAATTGTGCCCGGTTCTGTGATTTGTAATTAACGGGGAGGGGTTGAGAGTTCAGCCACAAAGGTGATTGAACAATCAAGAAAGAACTGTGAGGGAATTTAAAGAAACTGGGATTAATCAGTTTGGAAAGAAAGGAGGATAAAGGGCAATTTAATAGCAACCTTTGCATACATTAAGACACTTAGCAGAATGTAGTGACTGGTGTTTTCCATCTCACCTGAGGATAACACAAGAGGCTTAAACTGCAGGATGAAGGATTTGGGATAGACATGAGGAAGTGTCTACTGACAAGCAACGCTGGAGTAGACTACTGGGAAATATGGTAGAATTTCCATCTCTGAGGATTAAAAAATACATAGCGTATGCTCTTTACGTGTGTTAAGGTGAGTCTTGCTTAAAGACACAAGTGGCATGGATTTGATGGCTTCCTGGAATCCCATCAATCATGTGGCACTATTATTTTTAAAAGCTTATTCCTGGATACAGGGGGAGTACACCAATCAAGTCAGGAAACAGTGTGATGTAGAAGAAAGGGTACTAACCTGAGCTTCCGGGGAACTTTGTTGTCTTAAGCTTACCGAAATTAATTGGGTGATCTTGTACTTGTCATGTAGCTTCTCTCTGCTTTAGTTTCCTCACCCGTAAAATGAGGGAGCCAAGCTAAATGAGAATGGAATGGAAAAGACGGGAAGCATCACATTTAGTAAACGTAGGTTACCTCTTCTGGGCCAGCCATTGAGCAAGACTCCTTTACGTATTATCTTATTTATAGATCATCTTATCCAACGCATTTTACACATGAGCCAACCAAGGGCCAGAGAGAGGAAGAGATTTACCAGTTTTTATACAACTGGTTTCAGAGCTGGGTAGAACCCAAATCCCCTAAGTCCCAGGTCAGTACTCTTTAGTGAGCTAGGCCTCTGACAATCATGCTCTGATATAGTATTTGAGGAGCCTTTCTAGTTTTTCTTAACCTTCACTTCCCTTTTTTTCCTTCCAGAAATGTGTTGTGCCCTGTTAGTAACAGTAAATGTTTATTGTGCTCTCTGGTAGGCACTGTGCCAGGTGCTCGTCACATAGAATGGCACTTTGATGGAGCCCTCAGACGGGTATTTGATTCAAAGAAAAAGTGTTGCAGGTAGTGACAGAGCCTAACAATATGATAATGCCCCCTTGTCCCAAGTCTGTGGTCCGAGGCAGAGTAACGAGGGTAGAGGTACACATCCTCCAAGGCTTCTGGCTTTCCCAAAGAAGGCAGTAGGGCGGTGCTGCCTTTTTTCAGACATCCCTTCCTGTGTGTCTCTCTCCTCCCGTACCCTCTGATAAGGACCTCAGCATGGCTGAGACACAGGTGGGGAACTTTCCCAAGTCCCAGGACCAGGTTCTGGAGCCCCAGGACTGCAACCCTCCTCTCCCCTTGGGGGCCAGAGCTGTAGCCAATTATATAATCTTAAGACTCCCTGCGTTTCAATCCCTACCTGCCACTCACCAGCTGTTGACCTTAGATTACTTAAGCCTTCTGCGAAACGGGGATCATGCTGATTTTCACCTCAGAGGGGTTTTGTAAGGATTAAATGAAACAACTGCAAGTGAAGTTATGATTCCTACTAAGAAAGCAATAGGTGTTAGCACGGAATACGTTTTAGCCATTTTGATGTCCAAGAGCACTGCTCTCACCTCCTCAGCAGTGGTCCCTTCTACCTAGTTCTGAGGAGGCCAAATCCCTCCCAGGTCCTCTCAGCTAAACTGTGCTTTCTTCCTGAGGGTTAGTATACGAGAGTGTATTTCTCTTTAGAGACAGTGTCCAGAGTCATGTGTTCGGGTTCTGTAATCTGACCAACCAACCTAAGTTCAAACCCCTGCTCTAATGTTTAATTGCAGAAAACTTTCCTTTAAGTATGGTGGGCGTGTCTTTGTAAAGGTTTTCAAACATGTCTGGCGGCTGTTTATGTATTTAGTTTCATTCATAGAATTGTTCTACAGGTCATATTATTATGCCGTTAATTATTACTAATGATAGTAATGATAGATATTACATATTAATGGCCTATTCTGTACCAGCACTGAGCTAAATGATTTACATACATTATATCTAATTTTTACAATAACCATCTGAAGTAAGTGGTTTCATTCTCATTTTAGAGATGAAAAATTGAGAGTAAGGGAGGGTGAATAACTTGTCCAAGGTCACAAACTATTAACGGCATAGCCAGCATTTAAATCCAGGTCTCTCGAGCTCCAAGGCCCATCACTCCCTTTTTGCCATCCTAGATAAGCCTAGAAGTCTTACCTCTAGTCAGGGATAGAAATTATAATGATGTTTTGGCCTTACTAGGAATAGTTTCTAGGCCTTAACTTATTAGCTAAGTGAAAATGTTTCCTACTACTGGCAAAAAAATTCACATACTGCTTAATTGATGTTGAATCATTGTTGTTACTAGGGTTGTACAACGTTATTTCAACTGTTGTCTCAATTTTCTTGCCTTTACCACAATGTGAAAATGTACTAAAATATTGAGAGGTGTCACTTTTAGAAACCAGCTTACCGGGTTTTTGTTTTTTTAAAGGAACTTAGTTCTATTCATCATTTTGTGCTTACATATAACAGCTCCTGGCATATCAGATGTATTTCATGAATTTGTGTTGAATGGAATGAATGAGTGAGAATTTAGCAGCTTTGTTTTTTTTTTTTTTTTAAAGATTTTTATTGGGGAAGGGGGACAGGACTTTATTGGGGAACAGTTTGTATTTCCAGGAGTTTTTTCCAAGTCAAGTTGTCCTTTCAATCTTAGTTGTGGAGCGTGCTGTTCAGCTTCAAGTTGTTGTCCTTTCAGTCTTAGTTGTGGAGGGCGCAGCTCAGCTCCAGGTCCAGTTGCCGTTGCTAGTTGCAGGGGGCGCTGCCCACCATCCCTTGCGGGAGTTGAGGAATTGAACTGGCAACCTTGGAGTCGAGGAATTGAACTGAGAGGCAGCTCAGCTCAAGGTGCCGTGTTCAATCTTAGTTGCAGGGCGCGGAGCCCACCATCCCTTGCAGGACTCTAGGGATCAAACCAGCAACCCTGTGGCTGAGAGCCCACTGGTGGCCCATGTGGGAATCGAACAGGCAGCCTTTGGAGTTAGGAGCATGGAGCTCTAACTACCTGAGCCACAGGCCAGCCCTGCAGCTTTGTTTTAAAGCTCTTGATATAAATGAATGAATGAATGAGTGAGAATTTAGCATCTGGACACAAGTCAGATGATCTGTGCATTAGATTTAACTGGGCCACTTACCAGCTATGTGACTTATGTACGTCAAGTAACTGCTTTTTTGGAGAATGGAGAGAGGATCAAGGTAATTATTTCTGGGTTTATCCTTAGATGCAGTTTGACCTTTGCAAAATTATTGAATTTAATCTAAGTGATTGCTAGGGTACCTTCCAGGTCTCAGCTTTTGTAACTTTCTGTAGACTGTGAATGTGGGAATAAAGTATGATTTTCTCAGTGATCCATCTGGAACTCTAGAAACTAGTAGATTTGGGGAGGAAACCTAGTGTTCTCTAAAAATACCGTGTTTCCCCAAAAATAATACCTAACCGTAAAAGAAGCCCTAGCATGATTTTTCAGGATGACATCCCCTGAACATAAGCCCTAAGGCGTCTTTTGGAGCAAAAATTACTATAAGACCTGGTCTTATTTTCTATAAAAGTTCTTAACTTACAAACGATAGGTTCTAAAAGTCTTCTTCTTCCTAAGCCAAAAAAGATACTGTTCATGCCATAGCTAATATCTTTGGCTGCTGGGTAAAGTTGACTGGCACATTTTGAGATATAGCTTTGTATTTTTGAAAGTTCATAAATTGAAAGTTCACTTGTAAGTAAATGTCTATAGAGAGCAGAGAAGTAATTATTTATCTCTTACATTAAGTTGTATATGTTTAAATCTTTGATATTGACTTACAGTTGTTATGCTGGTCAAACTAACATGTCATAAAGGCCAGGAGTTGGAGAACCTGCTCACAATTGTCCTGACTGTGTTCCTGGCCCACCTACGCAATTCTTGGCAGTTAGGGTTTCTTATAAAACTCTTTCCTGGAGGGGCCTTTGTGGATAAGACTAGCAACACATTGCATTTTAGAATAGGGTCTGATAAGAACGAAGATGATGAAACTTGTGGACAATTTTCAGGGTAGGTAAGAGTGCGACATATATAAGATGCCTCTGGCTTATTCCTTTATTGAAAGGAATTGCCACTTTCAAGATCTCCTATTGCAGGATGAGTAAGAAATGACCCCATCGAGTAGACCTCTGCGATAAAATCCGGGTTAATCTGCTCACAGCCGATTTCAGAGCAGAGTGGTTTCTGGGATGTCAGCAGTCACAGGACCCCAGTGTCCATATGCAAGGCTCAGCTACATTCCTGCGAGACCCTCAGCAGATGCTGGGCCGTGCCCCCTCTCTAGTTGGTCAGTCACCCCGTCTCCAGACAGAGAGTCTGACCCTGAAAACCGTAACCAACAGGGCAAGCATCCCAGTTCCAGTGTGGGCCTTGCCATGTCCTTTTGGTTAGACAAGCCTTCAATTTGGGGCCAGGATCAGAGCTGTGTTGTAAATCGGTTGTATCTTTGTATCTCAGCCAGCTTTCTAGATGAGCTTATCTCTGAATTCATGGTTTAGAATTTGACAGAATGGTTGTGACAAGTTTCTGGTACCATTATAGGCCAAGCTATGATGTCCTCATCTCATACTAAAATTTCAACTTTGACTAGGTTGAAGTAACTCTTACCCCTTCTAGCATGGCAGTGCATTATTCTCCTTCTCTTCAAAGTCAGTTAACCTTCTCTTTCTCTTCAAAATCAGTTAAACTTCAGAATCAGTTAACCTGTGTATCCAGGTCTGAGAAGGAACAGAGAACAGGTCTATAGCTAGTTGAGAGGTTTACAAAAGGCATAAAATTGTAGGACAGTCTTACTCAGACAACTTTTTGATTCAACATAATGTGGATTACATTGGTTGAGACTTTTTGATTACAAGCTACAGAAATTAACTCTGGCTAACTTAAAAGAAAAAAAAAGCAAGTTTTGAATGGCTATGGAGTAAGGAGGTCATACAATTGAAAGTAGAGCAAATTCCAGAGCAGGACAGCTCTAGAAATATAGGAAACAGAAACTAACAGACAGTCCCATCAGAGTGCCATTTCTGCGATGAATCCACTCCACAGATTTTCTGATCTTTATTGTTCAGCTAATTATTCAGATTTCCAGAAAAGATTCTGATTGGCTGGCTTGGGTTATAAACCTGACCCTTAGCTGGGGAAGACCCTGCAACTTGAATGACATTCTGACCAGTACCACCTACGATAAAGGTCAGGATAGTTCCCCAAACCAGGGTGCTCCTACCAAATAAAGGGAGGTCCAAAGACAACAGATATCCACTACCATCCTATTCCACAGGGTTCTACAGGATAGGAATCGATTCAGCCTTGAAGCCAAGGAAATGGGCTGCTATGCGGTGATTTCTGTTTCTTAGGAGTTGCCATGAAGATACTTAGGCAGCTTAGGAGTGCTTGACTGTAATGTTCATGTGCTCTTGTCTCCAGTGCACTTTTAGAATTTAAATCAGTAATTACAAGAGGCATTTTTGGTCATTTGTAGTTGCTGGAAATGAGTTTTAAAAATGCTTTGAATGTGATAAAAATCATCATCATCATCATCACATAGGGAAGGCCAAAATTAAGACCAGTCATTAGAGTTCAATTGTCTGAACATCCCAGGGAGCTACTTTCTCACTTGTGAGTTGTGTGTATTGACAGGATTTGAGTCTTTGAGAGCTTTGATGAGAATGACTGACTTCAAACAAATCAGCAAGGCAGATATTTCAGCTTCGATAGGCTGAGGGATTTATAACAAGAAGCCATATTGTGGATAGTAGATTATAATAAGAAAGGGGATTTTAAAATGAGGATGACACATTGATTTGGAATGTTTTCTCATCTGTATTTACTTATTCCCAAATATTTTTCTTCGTGCTTTCTTTTTCAAGTGGATGGCCAGCTGCATGCCACCTTTTTCTTCTCTCTTTGCCTCTGATTTCTTTCTTTTCCTTAACCACTCCACTTTTCTCCTTCTAATCTTGTGTTTTCTCTCTAAATCTTTTCTCTAACCCTATCTCATCTCTCCCTTTCTTTTCCATATTTGGTCTTACAGTCCATAACTTCTGTTCCTTCTCCTGAAATTCACCTCCTTCCTCCTTCTCCAATCAGCGCACTGGCTCCTGCTCCCGAGCTCCTTATCTCTGCTCTGTTAATCCCCAGTGTGTTTACTGACCTGTGGGCCAAAAGGCAAAATCCCCAGGGCTCTCTCTTCATGCCAATGCAGTGAAAAGCAGCAGCTATCATTGCTCAACAAGTACCTTGTGAAACATAAATCAATGGATAAGGACCCTGTCAGTGAAAGTTTACATATACATTTGAGATGTATGACAATGTTCAAGCAACTAGTTTGCCGAATCCAGAGGTACTTGGATTTTTTTCTGGCAGCGAAGAGAATTTAGCAGAAAGCTTCCCCTAAATTTATTTCTTTATTAAGTTAATGGATGAGGTCCTAAGAAGTTAGGTCAGCAAAATAGATGATATTAAAGAGAGAAACTGGGACAACAGACTAATAAACCATCAGGCATTAGTATGTCCTCCTGACACACTGGTGATAGCAGACACAAAGAATGGATTCAGTGATGGAACAGAAAGCAGAACCAGGAAAGAGATGGCAATAAACGGCAATAAAATACAAGTGATTCATAGGATTAAATGAAAGAGAGAAGAATAAGGGCAGTGTACGTAATGTGAAAGGGTAAGAAAATGGAAGAAGAGACATACTGGTGGAGACAAATAGATCAGAAATTCGCGAAGTTCATCTTGCATCAATAAAACATTACATGTTAAATAACAAAGAGGGAACATATAGTTATACTACTCAGATGCAGCATCTATAGGACTCTATGGGGAATAAAAACTAGATATTATTAGAGTAGTATCATAAAAAAAATGTAACTTCAGAAATCAAGTCCCTGATAAAAGGAATGGAAGAATCCGAATAGATTAAATGAGGAACAGTGGTAAGTAATACAAATCTTAAGCAGGAAAAGTGACTTTAAGTGGTACTGCCAGGTTAACAATTGTCAAAAAAGAAAAGCAAGATGGTGCTATTGTGTTTCCCCGAAAATAAGACCAGCTCTTATATTAATTTTTGCTCCAAAAGACACATTAGGGCGTATTTTCAGGGGATGTCTTATTTTTTCATGTACAACAATCTACATTTATTCAAATACAGTCATGTCATCTTTTTCTGGAACATCGTCATACTGTACTAAATGCGTTCATCTGGTTGATGTTCTGAACTGGGGCTTATTTTCGGGGTAGGTCTTATTTTCAGGGGAACACAGTATATACCCTGGGTGCTGGGAGACCAACCTAGCCTTAATAAGAGCAGACCCACCTACTGTGGGCCAGGTACTGGGCTAGTTGCTGTACCTAACACTTGTAACTCAAGCCTCACTTTCCATAAATGTGAAGCCAAAGACTGGGAATGACATCCACTGTGGGGGGGGGGGTGGGGGGGTGGGGGAAGCAGCAGGAATTTCTGAGCCAGTTCCAAAGTCATAAGACTCAAGGAGAAGAACTTTGGTTTTGTCAAATCAGAGTGAGCAGCCAAAGGCAGCAGACATAGGATATTGTTAGAGGTAAATCACCTAGCTCAGTCTGTTCTGTCTTTATTGCGAGGTCAGAGGACTATAGCAAACCGGCCAAATGTTTTCAACTATGGAAATCCCCTAACTTTCCAATGGCTGCAGTCCCACAGCTCCGCGGTTTCACTCACAGGATGGCTCTCTTCCAGCTTTCAGATGTCTCCAAGTTGATTAATCATTTTCCTCTTCTGACTCATTCAGGCCTCTAGTAAATAGCTGTAGGTGCTGGATGGCTGTATAGATCAAAGAGGTCAGATAAACTGGCTTGATGTTGGTCTATAGAAAAACCTAGAAGATACTGCCAAAAGCATTTATGCACACTGTCCTTAGATGCTAGTATGTACATCTTTGACCAAAGGCCATTGGCTCATTCATATGTTTGAAGCAGGCTATTTTCAGGTGCATTAGGAAACTTGGGCACATGTGAGTATTCTGATTTCTTAATGTAAGGTCAGGAATTGTAGGCTACTTAGGTAGACAGTAAAATCCTATTATGGCAGCTTATTTTAGATGGACTATAGGTCAGATTACAAGTATAACCCCCTAATAATAATAACGATAGCAACACAAATACAGTGCTTGTTGGTCAGATACTATACTAATTTTTTTCCCCGCTAAGAGACCACATTCATAGGAATGAAAGGTCAGTTCTGGTTGTCTAAGCCAAGGAGATATACATATACATATATATAGATATAGATATAGAGATAGAGATAGAGATAGAGATAGATATATAGATATAAGGAGATATACATAGATATATAGATATATAGATATAGTGATTACATTATTTTGTCTGGCTAATATTCCTCATCAAGAAATTTATTTTAGAAGAAGTGTTCATTTTTAGATTCACAATTATACTTTCAACTGATAATGGAAAGTCACTTCTCTTGCTTTCGTAATGCTTTTCTATCCTGGCTTATTCATTCAGTTCACAGACTTTTATGACGCACCTGAGCGTACCCGTCATTGGAGATACAGTTGTGAATAAGACCTCACCCTAGGACCTGAAGTTATACATTGTGTTAGTGCTTTGCGATTAGTATGAGCACAATACTTGGGCAAGCACAGGAGCAGCAGCAAATATTTCTGCCAAGGACACATTTGAGTTAAAACTTCAAGAATATGTAGAAATGTTGCAGATTGACAAAGGTGGGAGGAACATCCTCAACAGAGGGAACACCGTGTGTGAATGCAAAGAGGTGTGAAAGAGCATAATATGGTTAGGGAAGAATAAGACGTTTTAGAGAAATGAAGTTGTGGCAGAAAAGGAGTCTCAATAGGTTCAGTTGGGATAAGATTGTGATGGGCTTTGTATAGCACACTAAGGCATTATCCTGTAAGCGCTGTGGGGCTTATGGAGTTTTTTAAGAAAGAGTAACTTCATTTGACTGTCATCGGAGAATATTGATGATAGTGTGTGGTAGGAGAAAAGGCTTACAAAGGGACTGGTTAGAAGGCTGTTTCATAGTCTAGAAGTGGTAGTAGGAGGGGCAAAGGTGGGGGGATAGATTTTAGATGCATCTTAGAAGTCAAATGGGCAGACTACAGTGACTGGTTGGGTACAGGGGCAGATGTTTGGACGATGCCCAGGTTACAGACTCAGGTCAGCCCTGGGGAATGATGAGATTACTTTGTGACATGAGGAGTTGAAATTAAGGTGCTAATGAGACAAGACATGCAGGTGGAAAAGTGCAGTAGGCGATCCTAGTATGGGTCAAGAAAGAGAGCAGTTGAGAAGTACCTCAAGTATTTGAAGCTGGTTAGGTCAATGAAGCAGAGGAGAAAAGGGGCCGAGGACCGTAGAAAGTGTATTCTGTTCAGATTATGGATCAGGATCTACTCATGCTGTGTAGAAAGAGTTTTAGGACTCCCTGAACACCCCTCACTGGGTGTTTCGCAACCATGTTTGTTGTTTCTATGGCAGAACGCTTCGGATCTTGTGATGTTCCTGCACATGACTAGTAAATTTTTTAATGAGGTTGGAAGCCTCAGTCAAAGGCTAGCAGGACACTGACCCCTTCTAGGCCCTTATCTGTGTGTGCTGCTTTGACGAGGAGTTGGGTAGTCATCCTCAGAGACACAGAATACACGTTCCCACTCAGCTTTCCCTGACTGACCTGGATTCCAACTGACTGCTGGCCCTACAGCGATTTGCAGATGTCCACACAAAAGGACTGTCGTTTGTGTGCAGCCCCTTAACTAATTCTAACAATCTGTTCCTTATGTCTCTGAGAAAGCCCACAAATCGATTCCCCAGTACTTTCTCATTTTCAGGGGCACCTATATGACCCTTCATCGTCAGCTGACCCCTCCCTCTTTTATTCACCTGCTGTTTCAATTATGTGAGCAGTGATGTATCTGCCTCAAAACTCCCTGTTCTGGGAAATTTTTTCAGCAGAGAATTATTGGAAAAAATATTTCTGCTTTTGAGCCAACTCAGGGGTTTAAATCTCTTCCAGCCTACAAAGCACCTGGACTCAAGTATCTGTTCCCTCCTGACTCTGGAAGAATGAGCTGCATCTTGAATTGAAGCTCATAAGCACATGGAGAAACTATGAGTCTGTTTCCTCCTGCTGTTCACCGAAACAATGAAAAAGAAATGAGTTCAGATAGCCCAGAGCCAGTGTTAAGTATCACAAGGCAGGCCCAGGAATGTGCTGGAACCGGGGAGCCTGGTTTTAAGGCCATACGCATCGCTGCATTGAGCAGGCTGCAGGAGCCACTTCCCTCACAAGCACCATGCTCCGTCTGTGATGATAATGGGCTTACTATGACTTTCCCTCTTGTTTCACACTGCCCCTAACTTCTAGTGCCTCACACACAAGAGATCTGTGATAAGTATTTGTCAACTGGTTGGATTTTCCAAGTTGCGGAGGTTCTTCATAATATATAAAGGCCTCCGAGGTCCTTGAAGGCAATCAGCTTTCCTAAGGCAAAGGAAAGGTACATCCAAGCTCACAGGCTGGATCGTGGCATCCGCTGACCCACAGACATAGTTCACTTTCTCAATGTCTTTAAGAAAATATGAAATCAGTATCAGTGTTAACAAATTGAGAGATACCCTATACAAATACAGGTTTCGGACTTCTCTTGAAACCTGGAAGATCTGGCAACATGGAATAGAGCCATACAGCTGCTGCCTCCTTTAGAGTGGACATACCTCTCCTATTCGCCACAGTCCCCGCCACTCTTGATTTTTCTTCACCTTGACCCGCCTCACGCTTATTTGTTTCATGCCTTGCCTCAGTAGGCTTTTCTTTGTAGGCTCTGCTAGCAAAATGATTTAGAACACTTACAAATTAGCATGATGTTTCAAAAACATTTTAACAGCTTTACTGAAATATAATTTACATACCATAAAGGTCACCCCTTTCAAGTGTACAGTTCAGTAGTTTTTGATTTATTTAGTGTTGTGCAACTATTGCCGTTGCTGAATTCTAGAACATTTTCACCCCAAAAAGAAATCCTGTACTCATTAACAGTCACTCTCTATTCCTTCCCCCCACCCGCGACCCCACCCTTAGGCAACCACTAATCTACTTTCTGTCTCTATAGATTTGGGGTGTTCCTACTTTTTAGCTATTATAAATCATGCTGCTGTGAACATTGTGTGTACAAGTTTTTTCAAGGACAGACATTTTCATTTCTCTTGGGAATGTACCTAGGAATGGAAATGTTGTTGGGTCTTATATTAACTCTATGTTTTAACAGTTTGAGGAACTGCCAAATTGTTTTCCAAAGTGACTGCACCATTTTACATTCTCACCATCAATGTATGAGGATTCCAGTTTCTCTAAATCGTCACTGCACTTTTTATTGTCAGTCTTGTAACCATTCTAGTTGTTGTGGAATGGTTATTTCTTTGTTGTTTTGATTTTAAAAACAACAACAAACAACAACAAAAGACATTTTATAAAATAGAATTAGTTATTAGGTTGGTGCAAAAGTAACTGTGGTTTAAAAGTTTAAAAATAATTGCAAAAACCGCAATTTCACACCAACCTAATAATTTTTACAAAGAAATATTGCTCATAGATGCCAATCTTTATCAGAACTCTCAACTTGGTCTCCACTCTTGCAGCCAGACCACATCATGGAATGCAGTATGTCCCTGGGTTGTGGTCTGTGGAGCCCTGCGAGTAAGATGAGTGCCATTATAAAGGAGACCCCAGGGGGCTCTCTTGCTCTTTCCGCCTTGTGAGGATACAATGAGAAGACGGTTGTCCGCAGCCCGGAAAAGGGTTCTCACAAGAACCTGACCACACTAGCACCCTGATCTTGGACTTCCCAGCCTCTAGCACTGTGAGAAAGTTCTGTTGTTCACAAGCTACCCAATTCACGGCACTTTAATACAGCAACCCAAACAGACTAAGACACTGACCTTCCAAGGAAGGAAGCAGTTGACCTGCTCCCGACTCAGGTTCTGCTTCTCCCCAAGAAGCTGTACTTCTCACTCTTTGTTTTTCTTCCTTTTTCCCACTGAGCCCCAGGACTCCACTCTAGTGCCTGACTTTGATATGTTTCTTTAACCCACTACTCTCTTCTTTTGTTCACTGGTCTCTCTCTTCTTTCCCTCTTTCTCGCTTCCACCCATCAGCCTAGCCCAGTGGTACTGATCGAGTTCTGAGACTCTGGGGCCTTCTTTATAATCAACACCAGCCACATAAGGCCTCTTTGTCCAGTAGAATCTGATAGAATTTTCAGATGTTCCACCAATCTCAGTTCAAATAGTATCTTTCATTGTCCCCTTAAATATAATTTACTAACAAAGTTTTTAGTTGAGAAAATTTGGCCACCCTAATTAAGTGTAATACAGTATTTGAATTAAAAAAATGAAAGGTCTTTGGTTGGAGGTGCAAAAAACTACGTTAGCCACATTGTTCTGGCCACAACTGTTCCTAGTAGTCTACAGAAGGCTACACAGTCTGACCACGAGAACATCCACGCAGGCATCTGGAGCAGAGAGAACTTTCCACTCAGTGTGACACTGAAATTGTCCAGGAACCTCCAGCCCCTTTTTATCAGCAGCAGTGGTTTTTATAGGGCACCCTTATTACCCGGGGTGTTCTATCTACAGTAATAAAGACGTCCTTGGATCTTCAGTTTCCTTCATCTCAGAACAGGCCTCGTTGCGTACATTTAGAGCCACAACCCATGCCTGTTACAGCTGTAATAAGTGGGATGACTTAAAACAGCATCTTTCACCCAGGATCTGGAAGCCTTTAACACCCTCAACTCCACACTTCCATACACAGCCACTTAGGGAAGGACAGACAATAAGCAGGAACTTCTGGGGGTTATCTGGTCAGGGAGGATGGAGAAGAAAAAAAGATGGTATGCACTAGCAGCATAAGCCTTTTTCCTCAGGTCATTATGACTTCAAGCTCATGTGATTGTCCAGTGTACTTTTCCTACAGCATAGTGTAATCAATACTTATTTATTTACCTAATCTTTCTTTAGAAGTGCTTTACTCATCAGTTGCCTGGAGGTCAAATGGTGATAAAGGATGATTATTTCTCTAACTAAAGAAGTGAGAGGTTTCACCTGGCACAGGAACTTGCTCTTTATGGTGAGTCCTTGTAGAATAAGATAAAGTGTCCAGAGTACAAAAGGCCTCTTGTCTTCTTGCAGCCTGATATTTGTTCATGCCCCTGCCTTCATTTACTTCTCAAGGAAACAGGTTCTATTCCCATACCCATCCCAGCTCGTTCAGAGGCAATGCCAGATCAAGGACTTCAACCCATGGAAACGTGCCTTGTTTTTGCTTTCTGAAGACCGACAGAGCTATTTTATATTTCTCCAACTTAAGCTATCAGAGAAAGAAAGGTTACCTTACCCTTTCGTTGGCTGGCATGGGAAGAAGCTGAAAAGGAAAAGCAAAGGAATTAGCATGTGCTTTGCTTCAGGCTCGGTGCTGGTCACTTTACATATATTAATTCATTAAATTAAGATAAAACCCAATTCATATATGACACGTCTGCTGAGAAAAAGGCAATTCCAGTGAGCTTGCCATCTTGCATGTTTATCATTTGTTCTGTTAGCTGGTAGCTGTTTGTATGTTATCATGGCTTTAACCCCAGACACCCACCAAGGCCTATTCTATGCAATCTTGTTTTCCCCTTTAAAATGTGGCTCTGGTACATTGGCAAACCCAAATTGCACATTCTTCTCTCTTGTAAGCTGCTATTCAGGGTTGCAGCTTAGCATCAAACAACCTTCTTTTTCTCTCCATCCCCCCCCTTCTTCCTTTGTTGTGAGAAAATCATATTTATGCTCTTTTAAAATTGTCAGTCATGATGTCATGAGAAAACATTGTTTCATCATTTTAGCTACATCTGATAAATATAAGTTCTGCTTAAAGTTAAATTCTTTTGGTTCTCAGATTTTATGTCTTTAAAACTTGTAATTTCTGCCTGCCTTCTCCCCGCCCCACCCCAGGCAGTCCAGCCCAAGTGCTTTTCCCCTACCATTCAGAGACCATCACGTGATTTCCCTGCCTGATCATCTCTCTCATCATGAATTCTAGAGTCAGACTGACTGAGTTTGTACCCTATCACTTCTGAGCTGTGCAACCATGAGCACACACTGCCTCGGTTTCCCTATCTGGCAATATCGACTGGGTTACTATCAGGATTAAATTACCTGGTAGTGTCTGCCCTGTTGCCAGGCTCTCCCTGCTTGGGTCCACCCCATACACAGCTGACAGGACGTTCTCGGTTTGTCTGGGATAGGTTTGTCTTAGCCTGGCCATACCATTGCCTCTGGTGCCACTCCCTGTGCCTTGGCGTCTGAGATCCTTCCAGGCTAGTCCACACTGCCCTTTCCAGACCCGTCTCACTACCACTCTGCATAAACGCCCGGCAACAGCCAGCCTGGACTCACCATCACACCCTAAAGATGCATTTTCTTTCTTCACGTTACACTTGGCTTAATCCGTCCTGTTCGCCCAGGATGAATTCCTCTTCTCATCTTTTCTTGTCAAAAATCCCATCACCCTCCATAGCCCTCCTAACTAGGGAGCAATTGGAGGTGACCTCCCTCCAACCTCTGAACTCCTCAATAGCTTATACTTGGATGCACTTGTCACCGATTGTCTGTGACACATCTTGTTTCCCCTTCTAAGTTGTGAGCCTAGGTAGGAAGTCCAGTTTTTCTCACTTGTCACTGCTTAATAAATATTTGTTGAACAAATAAATTATAAAGCCTCCTTTGTCACCTTTTTGTCTCCTCAGTTTGATATAATAGTTTCCTCTAATGTACAAACAGAAGAAAGTACAGTATATATGCAGTCAGGGTTTTGCCTTACTTCATCAACATACACTTTTTGGGTCCCTGCTAAATGTTAGAAATGGTGCTAATTGCTGAGGTTAAAAATAATTATAGCTACAATTTACTGAGCACTTGCTATGGGTTAGGCGCCATGCTAAGTAAGTACTTTTCACATTGCTCACTTAATGTTCACGACAACCTTATGAAGATGATATTATCATGTAAGCTAAAGGTCAGAGAAGTTAGTCACTTGCTCAGGGTTAACCAGCTAGTCAGTGGTGGAGCCAGGATTGGAACCCAGATTGACAACCCCCCAAAAACTATGCTCTTAACCAGTTAAATAGTTCTCTTTTGAATTATTAAGTGTCCAGTAGTGAAGATATGTGAGCGTGTCCATATACCTTCTCTGACTTCATCTCTTAACACGACACTTCAGCCACACTGCCCTTCCTGCTGTCCCTTCAGTGTGCCTGACTTGTTCCTTCCTCAGGACCCATGTACCTACAGCGACCCTATGCCTGCCTCGAATGTTCTCGCCCCTTATCTTCACATAGCTGGCATTTCTCATCTTTCAAGTGTTGGTTAGAGAGTCATCTTCTAGAGAGACTTCCCTGTACTCGCCAGCTAAAGTAGCCCTCCACTTCCCATACCCTCCATATATTCTCTGCCCCAATTACCCCGTTTTGTTTTCTTCTGGGCATTTATCACTGTCTGAATTGATCACATTTACTTGTTTGTATCTTGATTGTCTGTTTTCCCTGCTAGAATTGAAGCCCAGCAAGAGTAGGGATTTACTCACCCCTGAATTCCCAGGATCTAGAACAGGCTCTGGCACATAATAGGTGCTTGCTTAATAAATATCTGTTGCATGATAAATGAATGGGGGAATTTTTGAGCACCTAACTATTTCAGGTTGGGTTCTGCTAACGCAGATACTGAGGTGGACTTTGGGGTGCAAGGTGTGGTAAGGATCAACCCTTTTGAAAGGAAGGGAAAGGAGCAGGATTGAGCAGAGGGAGAAACTGAGCTGTGATACAGACCCTACAGAGTTCCAGCCAACCCTGTGGCAAGTTAGTTCTAGAGTGAATAAAAAACAAGATAAAACATTTTCCCATTAGGCTAATAAAGAATCAGTATTATAGTTTAAAATTAGGTTCACTCTAGAACTTGTTGTAGCCTTTATACCCACCCCTTCCTGGAAAGGCGTGACCTTGGGCCAGGAGACCTTCTAAAGCTGAGGCGGACCCTGAAGGCACTGATGTGGGAGGTTCTCTGCTGACCATGTTCCCCAAAGCTGGACAGCACGTTCTGCCTTGAAGGGGCCATTGGACAATATGTTTCAGAATCTACCAACAAACGATAATGCCATAAGCAGTTTGTATCTTATGTATTATTATCACTTACTAATTTAAGATGTAGTTTTCAGAATTAATTTACATCTAAAAGCTGGGACTATTTATACCAGAAATTTTAAAGCAAATCAGTACTTGTTGCCTTTAAATCATTCATTGCTTTGATTCATGTATGATAATCAATGACATTTCTTTTCTTTCTTTCTTTTTTTCTTGTTTTTTTCTTTTTTAGTCACAGTATTTGGTATTGTAATTTATGGAACTGCACCAGAAACTTGCCTAGAGTTATCATGCCTGTTTTCTAGTTAGTGACATATCTTCAGAATGACTACATTTTTAACCTTTGCAAGTTTCAATAAACTGAAGTGTCTTTTTTTTTTTTTTGATGCATTGTTCAAATTTTTTCCTTATAGTATGCAAACCTTTAGGCAAAAAGCAATTTTCTGCATATTCTTTCATATTTTTAGTAGTTTATCTTTTTGGTTAGCTCATCTAGCATGTAAGAATTATTGAGTAACATCACTTTTTATTTGTCATGGTTGGTGTTATTTCGTATTTTCTAAGATCGACAACTTGCTCATTTTTTGATCCAGCCTTTTCCTTTCTTGGCGAATTCAGTTTCCCTTTGTTCACTTATTTATAGCTCTGCAGTGGGCATGGTTTGGAACCTTGGTTTTTATTGCTTCAATTTCTCTGCAGTAATTGACACACTACACATTCCAGGTCCCATGTTCCATTTACATATGGACACACACTACTTGATTACTCAAATGGACTATAATAGATCCCCTTTATTCTGGTATATCTTTGAGATTCTGGCTTCCTGTGTTGGTCTGTTCTCCTTAAACATGGGACTGACAGCACTGATTTTTGGAAACAACTGACCTTTTATTTCTCCTGGCATTTCATCACCATGAGTGCATCCCAGTCTAATTACATGTTGATTTGTAATCAACAGAGGCTTTCCTCTCAGTTCATTTTCTGCTGACTTTATTTTCTCCCTGTTTGGAAACCTCCAGGATTATTATACCAATTTCAGTCTCTTAAACAGGCTTCCTTTTCTGGTGGCCTGCTTCCAGTCTATTACTTTTCTTTGCAGTTACTGTATCCGCCCTGTTATCTGTTTGAAAAAACAACAAAAACGATGATACGTCGGTGCCATCTAAAACGTACAGAAAGAACTGTTTATGTTATTAGCATTGCTGTGAATTAGTTCAGTGGCCCACATTTCTGCTATATAAGATGGACTTGACCTTAGAAGAAAAATAATCTTAACCAGAGTCCTCACTGAAGTCTGATTTGGCTACAATAAGAATTCATCAAGAACATAGAAACTGCATTTCCTAGGAAACTGAGGCTTTTTCCTGTATTTGGGAGTGGTAAAGGATACGCCCAAGAACTTGGAACAGACACAGCATTGGCAGACAAACAAAAGATCTGCAGAGCAGGACTTCCTTTTTATTCCCTGAGCTCTCTCTCCCATTGTCTCAGGGAAGATGGGGCAAATACCCAGACAGAAGCTGCTTCAGTATTGTCTTTTATGGATAGGCAGCTTGTGTTCAGTGATTCCTCTGGCCCATAGTGTCTGTTGGGCAGTTGGAGGCTTTTTGAAGCCATTGTATTGTTAGAGAATAATTAGGGTGAATGAAGCAGGGGGTAAGGGTTAACAACAATTCTTTGTTGCAAGCATTTGCTAGTCTTGGCATCAGTATTGGTAACAAGGCCAATCTACTGGAAGGAATCTAAACAAAAGATGGAAAGGTTGCGGCTGGTTTGTCTAATCCATCCAGCAAATCCACCCATGCATGGCCATTGTGCCCTGTGAGCTCTCTGGAAATGCCTTCGGTCACACTGCATTCCAAGCCACTGGGTGGGTGATCTCCGGGCAGTCTTGTACATGGATTTCCTAGAATGCTTCCCCTAACAAAAAAGGGGGTGCACAGGTGTTGCCTTGGCAATTAATCGGCATACTTCATAAAGAAAATCTCCTAACATTTGGATAGATGAATGAGGGCAGTATGAAAGGCTCAGGGTCTTTCCTTTCGAAGGAGGAGCTAGAGAGTGCCCTAACACAAAGGAGCTGAGATGTACTGATTGACACCAAGGTGGAAACACCTAGGCAGAACCATGACCTGTGTCCTCATTGTTGCCTCCATCCCCTCTAGGCCAGTCAGTCCATGACCTGTTCTAGGGGGTATTAATCCCACTTGCATTGTAACCAAGAGGATCCCCAGCCAGAGTGGGGTCCAGCAAGTCGGGGTGACTATAAATTTAATGCTTCTGTGATAGTGGTTCTTACTGGAAGGCTTTACAAACTGGATGCCTGTCTCCCCTCGCTGATTTGGGGAGCTGGGGCTGCTGCTATGTTCTAAGTCAAGTGGACCTCCAGCTATGGTTGATGAGGTTCTTGATGTATTAGTAATACATGGCAGTGGTACTTTACACGGGGGCCCCAGATTCCTACTTAGAGCCCATTATTCAGATTTTATAGCATTGGTGTGATTTGCTAGTTTGTGACACTTCTTATATCCTCCCAAATCAGCTTTCCAATATGGATTCCAAGCACAGAGATGCCTGCCTCAAATATTTGGTTCAAATTGTGCAACAAAAGTTATCCCATGTATCTTTTTCTGTTGCTTATCAAAAAGGACAGAGATACAGAGGCAGTTGGAAGTGGAGGTAGGCATGTCTCCAAGGAGATTTTTGACCTTAGACACATATGCCCCAAAGAATGAATTCCTGCTCTCATATAATGAATACGGTTCTAATCCCACAGTCTGATTTAGACCAATGATGACTTACATTTGAAATCTCAAACAAGGAACGTTCAAAGTCAATATTAAACTCTGAGCAATGAGGCAGAGGTGAGTCCATCTACACCTTATTCTGAGAGTATATCTGACTCTCTTGGATCTGGGAGTAGTGGTGGTTGTCAGGGAGCACAGAAAGGTGGGAGAAGGAGGGCAGAAGGGGGACAGTAGTATGCTTATTTTCAGTTTGTCAGCTGCTCTGGAAAACTGCCAAAATGAATGAGATACAACAAGCCTTCGGGGTTGTTGTAAGCCAAGGAGAGGCAAGGCTTTTAAAAGGCTCTGTGGAATTTAGTCTTCAAGTTTCATGTGTATTTGGTTTGGGGCAAATGTGAAATCTCTGAACTTTCCCCAGGAAAATGTTAGCTCCCAGGAACACACGGTGGGCCCTTAACTCTCTCCACAGAAGCGTGTCTTGAGGAAGAAAAAAGAATGCAGTACCTTTGCATTTAGCCTCCTGGCTCTGTTTGGCAAGCGGAAAAAGATTGATGAGAACCCTGATTAGATCTGTCTCCGGGCCTCCCGCAGACTATTGGAAAGGCCTGAAAAAATCCTTTTGATACAGAGCGTGGAAGTTCCAGTAGATGGGGGAAGGGAAAGGACTCAATCTTCCTGGCCAAATGTGCCAGATATGTACAAAATCAGTAGCCGGGATATTGAGCAAAGCTGATCATTTTTACAAGACTAGGGACCAGCATTATCCTAAAGGGAGAGGGAACCTGGACCATTTAAAATAAGGAGCTTCCACAAGGGAAGAAGGGCTTGGAAACCCAGTGTGGTTGTGATTTCTGAAAGAGAAGTCAACGGCGGGGGTTTTCTAGGCATGCGTTGTATCCTTTATTGGCAGTCATGCTCCAAGGTTGCTCTGTGTTCAGTATGACTTTGGTCATGAACACTCCAGGCTGTTTTTGCTGTCCTCCCAAGGCATCCTGACATTTCTGGGAGAGAGGAAATCTGGCTAAATAGAACTCTTTCCTTGGTGTTGTTAAAAGTATTACTAAAAAGCGTGGCCAATTAGCTCTGTTGGTTAGAGCATGGTGCTCTTAACACCAACGTTGCCAGTTCGATCCCCCCATGGGCCACCATGAGCTGCGCCCTCCATAAAAAAAAAAAAAAAAAAAAATTACTAAAAAGAGCAAAAGGTGTTTTCAGAGATAAAGTAAAGTCTTTCTTTGGAATTTTGAAAGGCCAGGTAGGTGGCTGGGTAAGCATTTGCTTACAGCCTGTTTTTTCAGCCCACAGTGGTTACTGACGAGCATTAGGAGATTCTGATAGCCAACACAAACACACCCATACTACAGCGGCCATCTCTCCCCTAAGGTTGCCCTTTCTATCTTGTGATTGAAA
Organism: Rhinolophus hipposideros; assembly: GCF_964194185.1. Lineage (NCBI taxonomy): Eukaryota > Metazoa > Chordata > Mammalia > Chiroptera > Rhinolophidae > Rhinolophus > Rhinolophus hipposideros. Next base: position 73,879,081 of record NC_138051.1, read on the forward strand.
ATTTTAGGACTTTTCTGAAAATTACACTAAAGCTGGTCTAGTTTGAGCTTTTAATTTTCTTTGAATTTTACTATCAAAAGCTGAAGAACAACTTTTCATCCTAGAGCTGTTTCGTTTATCCCTTACTGTTTTGCACATTTGGAAACTGAAATTGAGAGCAGTTAAGTGATTTGCCTGAAGTTACACAGCTTAGTAAGTGTGGGAACAGAAATGAAAAACTAAGTTTCCTGATGGCTGGTTTATTATCACAATGTAAGTTCTGCCCTCAAGAAAGAAAGGTCAGTCCAGGTTCTCTGTAACTTTAAGAAGTTGGACGAATGTATCCATTTCAGTAGAAACAGCTAATCAAGATAGCCTTATCATTTTCAACGGAACATAATTTTAAGGAGAAACATTTGGAATAACCTAATTTTAAATTATAATGCTAATTCTTAATTAGTCTAGTGAGGGGATTTGATCATATGTTGCATGAAATATTTTTTTTTTTTTTTTTAAGGAAGGCACAGCTCACAGTGGCCCATGCAGGGATTGAACCGGCAACCTTGGTGTTATCAGCACCACGCTCTAACCAACGGAGCTAACCGGCCACCCTGCATGAAATATTTGAACATTTTCTCATTTAATACTTTTAACCATGAAAGCATTTATTTGAGAATGAGTACTAGCGCTCGAGGACAACAAGCTCGTTACACAGAGGGCCACATGCATATAAGTGACAGCCAGAAGCCAGTGTGTGGGAAATGGTCTTCATAGTGCTTTATGGTTGATAGAAAGCCTTCACGTGCGTTATCTAATTGATGTTCAGGACAATTTTATGAAAGTAGGAAGAATAGATATAAGTACAGCTGTTTTCTAGAAAACAAAATTGAAGCTCAGAGATACTGAGCAACTCACCCAGTACAGCTAGGAAGCTCCTGAATTGGGACCCAGGCTCTCTCTCATTCAAGCCCACCACTCATTTCATTACCTCCTCATGCCTTAGCTACAGAAGTGCTAATGCCTTATCCAGCAATCCGTTTTCTCTCTATGTACTTTTTCCTCTCTTGTCCAGGGTAGAAACTACAATGGCTACACTTTCCCTATTCAGTTCCGGGTGCGTTCACTTCCTGGTCTATATTACTGTCTTTGTGGTATTTACCTTACATGGAGAGACCAGGCCTTTTAAAAATCATTAAAATGGGGTTTTGAGGTTATACTCATTTCTCCTTCACACCCTAAACTTCAGACCTAATGCTCTTTGGCTTTTTATTCTAATGAGAAGGACTGCATTAATTGTTGGTGACGCCTCCCCAGGCCACCAGTGTAAGTGAAAGATGTTCTTTTTTAAGAAACAGAATAAAAATGCAATTTAGCAATGTTCTTGATTCTTCTTACTTTTCTAACACAGCATGTATTTTGAAAGATGTTATTTGTTTGTTTTCATGTCTAACACTAGGTGGCAGAATAACTACACCGCAAAGCATGATATCCTTTGTTTCTTGCTACACTGGGAGCAGGGTCCTGAATAGTGAGGTATAAACCATCTGTGGCTACATGAGATGGGACCAACCAACCTGGCCAATATTTTCTTGACAGGGAACTGGCTGCAGTGATTCTAAAACATATGCTTCCAAGATACTGTCTTTAAGGTTTTCCTCTTTCTTTCTCCCCCCACCCCAGTTCTCCAGCATTTTAATTTTTCTGCCCCATTGCATTCATGTAGCAGAGGGCAGACAGGGCCTGCAGGCAGCTGCTTTGAAATGGCAGACTGGGATGGGTGCACCCAATGATGCTGGCACTCTTGCTCTTTTGTGCCAGTGGGTCATGGAGGGTTTGGGGGAAAGGAGCCCAAACCTTTGCCCTGAGTAGTGTCAGCTGCTCTGGCAGAGGGGCAGCAGTGACAGAGCTGGGTCGCCTTGGAGATGCGGCCCTCACTAACTCAGGTACACAGTTTGTGGTTCCGCACTGTGGCTGGTTTAGAAATCCTGCTGCACAGGCTCTGGGATGCTGCCTTCAGTTTGTTTTCCCTGATGACTTTGCTGGTGTCTCAGCACTCCCCAAGTGTCTGTTACCCCGGATGCCTCACATGCCACAGGACACACTCAAGCTAAATAAAGCTGCAGCACCAGTTTTGTCCTTTCATGTTGTGAAGAATATGAACTGGAGTATGGAAATACTTTGGATTTTTGCTGAAAAAGAAAAGAATAGCATGAAAACAAAACAAGAAGACTGATAAAACTCTAAGTGTATTCTGCGTTAAGGAACTCCAGTAAAGCCAAGTCTGAATGTATAAAGTTGATCAAACAAAAAGAGTTTATTTTAATTACAAAAGCATTCTTTACAACTGGAACCACAATCGGATTTCATTAAACAGCAAGTTCCTGATATGAATTGTAAATGATGCCATTTACAAAAAAAAAAAAAAAGAAGTACTTAAACCTTGACTTTTCAGGAACTTGTTGCATAAAACAAAGACATACTGGACTAGTTTTACACACATACTCATACCACACCCTCCACTACTTTCCAACTGGAATTGCAGGGTATTTTTCAGTTTGTAGCTGGGGGTACTGGTAATATCCTAATTTAGTGGACAAGGCACTAGTGACATGAAGGGGCCTTGTTCGAGTGACTTAGGTGAGTCACAGTGATCAGAGTAAGCCTGTGTGTGCCTGCCAGAGCTGTTGTTCTTTCATAAAGAACAAATTTTTGAGAATACCTGAAACAACATATAAATCAGACCGAGGTTATCAATCGCAGGCCACCACCATAGTGATTCTTTGAAGCTAGAGGAGGGTTGTGAGACCCTCTTGTTTATTAAGAATGAAACGTCATAAAAATTCCAAAGCAGGGCTCAAATTTCCACGGGGAGGGGATCTTTTTATTGTTTCCTCTAATAGCTGCTTTGGTGCTTTAGTGAATAAATGTGTTGCACAAAATCACCCTAGGTTCAGTCTCTGAGCTATAGCCTGGCTTTGCTCCCACTTTTGTAGCTAGCATCCATTTTGAATTATTTATTTATGATACTTTTGCTGTTGTTTGTCACTCCTCCCTCCTCTTTCCTCACCGACCCCCCCCCTCAACATTTGTCCCATCTTTATTTTCATACCCTCCAATTAATTGATATCTCCTGCTCTCAGGACTACAGCAAATGTGTGTGCATTTTTATGTGGGTCTTCGCTATGCAGGCCATGCTTTTAAGTTTCTAGAATAGAACAATGGTAAAAATGAGTCACGGGGTGTTTCTATATTTGTTTCCGAGTCAAGAAGCTTACTTTTTTCATTATAATGCTCAAGGTATAGAGATACATAGTTTACTTTTAAGGTAAACAACCAACATTTAGTTCCTTTAATCATGTTTTCAAATATTAAGGAATTCTTTGGATTTATATTTCCCAGATGAACAGCATAGTGGTAGTAGTTCTATTCTTTTCATCCCTCGTTGGAAAAATCCTCCCCCAAATTCTCTGGGGACAGGCCTTTCGGGTGTTGCCCAGGCCTGCTGAGAGCCCTGGAGCACTGCATTAACTCACCGAGGGCCTCATACCTACATCTCCATGACAGCTCAAAACCAGTGACCTGAGGGGCTGGGGCCGAACACTGAGAACTGGGAGGGTAGAGGAGTAGCGGGCATTCACAGGCGGGAAGAAACCCTTGGTAAGACAGGATGGCAGAGGTGAGCTGGGGGCGCAGCGCAGGCTTCTAGCAGCGGGACCGGAAGTTCGGCACCTCCACCCGCGCGGATACAAGCTGTAGATACCCGTTTACCATGGTTTTCCGCATAAAAAGCCAACTAATGTTCTTGAGTGTCAGTTTATTAAGCTTTCTAGTGCAGCCCCATAACGTATATTAATTGGGAGGAAAATGCTTCCAGAGGGACCAAACAACTTTGTCTTTGACCAATTGTCAAGGCCCTGCTATTTGGAGTCATTGACAAGTCCTTGGTTCCTGTATGACAGACCTGGAGAAAAAGAGCGATCCATCTTCTTCTGTTGTACCTTTCAAGGAGGAATTTTTTTTTTTTTTTTTAGACAGATTTTGTTTAGGAACTTACCATGCCTGGCAGTGGCCAGTGGGCTCCACTCCTTTGTAAGGTATGATTTACTATTGTGCTCCTCCCTCCCAAGTGTGTGCACCTCCAAGGGCTCCATCCCATTAAAATTCCTTCTTAAAAGCATAAGGTGAAAGAGCCAAGCCCCTGTTGTTGTTTTTCTGTAAAGGGGAGTGTAGCTACAGAAGGAAAGAGATGCCAGTCTTTTTCTCTTTTAAATGCTAGTAAATAGCTGAAAACTTGTTGAAGCTTTTGAAGGAATGTGGAGGAGTGGTCATTTGACTCTAACGTTTAAGAAAACAAAATAAAGGCAATAATTTCAAGAAAAGAGACTGACCCATAATGGGCTATCCCCTCTGAAGCGTCCTGCAGGCCTCACATCTGTTTCTCTCTGTACACAAGCCCACTTAAGTTGCCTCCACATCCGCTGGGCCCAACGTTTTTGCTCGTTCCCCTACTGAATTTTTTCAGACTTTCGTGCTGTACTTTTCCAAGGCAGCCCTTATAAAAGTGTGAAATACTGTTTTTAACTGTGAAAAAGAGGAACATTGTTTGAAGATAATATGCTAATTTATGTAAAAATTCTCCATTTTCTAATGTTATAGGAAAAATACCAATGTCTATTACGACTGACTGTAGTTCTCATTCAGCTATATTATCTCAGTTATGCACATAAAAATTGACCTGTCTGCCACTGGGGAAACCTTCATAACCCGTAAAGCACAGGAAGGAACTGGTATTTATTGAGAATTTAAAAGGAATGCTTTTCACAGCCAATAGCCTTTTCTTGAGTCCCTTATTTCTAAAGGGTCTTTTGCAGCTTCCACAAAAAAAGAGCTCAAAATCCTCTTTTAATCCTACAGCCTGCAGGACTTTGAGTATACCCATAGCTATGCAGCTAAAACTTGAAAACAGCAAAATACAATGTTTAAAAAAAACAACACTGCATTTTAGCTGTGGAAATTTTGAACTTTAGAGCATGATTAGGTCTTGGTTTTCTTGTAACTAGTCTGTGTAGAGAGAGATTCAAGTGTAGGTTTTGAGAAATTGTATCAATGGGGGATGGAGAAATAGAAGCCATCTAAAATAATGCAAATGTAGCTTGGATATATTTTTTGATTTACATTTAAATATATTCCTATCTTAGATTCTGAAAATTCAATGTACTTCTGGCCTTAATATATTTTCCTACTTCTCCTTCAGCACTCATCCTTCCATGTGTCTGACTCTCCCTCTCTCTCTCTCAATCTCTCAATCTCTCTCTCTCTCTCTCTCTCTCTCTCTCTCTCTCTCTCTCTCTCTCTCACACACACACACACACACACCTTTTGCTAAATAATGGAGAAATATACACCGTATTTTTAAGTATTCATACTTAAATAAACTGTTTTATAACTTGTTTCTTTTTATGTAAAAACATTGCTGAAAAATACTTTATTTTTTAACAGCTGCCTATGAAGTCATATTGAATATATGTATGCATATTATATATGTTTTTAACTCATTTGTTATTGATGGAGATTTAGATGGCTCCTAATTTTTCACTATTTCAAGCGATGCTACAATGTTACATTCTTTTTTCTATTAAAAGGAAATGTTCTTCATTGTAAATTTGGTCAAATTCTCCATTCACAAAGGCAGAAAAATGTAAAAAAGAAAATAAAAATCACTTACTCATAATCCTCTATCCACAGATACCTTTAACATTCTGATATATTTCCTTCCATGCTTTTTTCAATGTATTTGTGTATTTATAAAATTGTTATCATGCTATATATACTTTTGATCCTATTTTTTTCTACTTAACATTTTACTTTAGGTATTTTGTCACATCCTTAAATCTTTTGAACAAATTTTCCATATGTTGTATTTTGTCTTTTGTGAGTTATCCGTTTATGTCTTTTGTTTGTTTTTCTGTTGGAATGTTAATGTATGTTTTTATATTGATTTGTAAGAATTCTTTATATACTAAGGCCATTGACTGTCTGACTGACATAACTGACATATTTGTCATAACTGACATATTTGTCAGTTATTTTTCTTAGATTTTTCGCTTGTCTTTTAATTTTGTTTATGGAACCATTCATATACAATAGTCTTACATTTTTGTGTAATCAAACATGTCAGTATTTTTCATTATAATTTCTTTTAGGTTTAAAAGGACCTTAAAAGAAGCTGCAATAATAATAATAATAATAATAATAATAATAATAATAGACACTTTTTTTTTTAGCAGTTAGGTATCATGTCAACTGTATTATTTGTGTAAATTTATATGTATTTACTCTTTACAACAAACCTATGAGGTAGGTAATGTTATCTGTTTCACTTATGAGGATATTAAGGTACAGAGAGAGTCACATAAATAGAAGTGGCATAAACCCAGGCAGTCTGGCCTGTGAGCCCATACCCTTCCCCTCTTTATTATATTAACATATGCATATTTTACTGGTGTATTTGTTTGGCCTCAAGTACTATCCTAAATCCTATTCTGTCTCAACAATCACTAACAACAAAGAAGAAAAATGCCCATATTTTCCCTTAATGTTTTGAATAGTTTTAATTATATTAAATTCTAATTTGTCTGGATCATACCTTGATGTGTGGTATGAAATAGAACTCATATTTAATTTTTTCAATTAGTCAATGTCCCCAATATGTTAACACTGCTTTAGGAATTTGGAAAAGACTTGCCTTTTCCAAGAAGCCTTTATAATCAGTGCCACTTCATGTTAGTTGTTTCTTCAGTTACATTACTTCAGAGCTGTTAGTTTCCTCAGCAACTTTGGTCTGCATGATTTTGTGGAATCTCATGTTGCTCTTAGATTAAAAGGCTTATAAAATAAATGAGACTGACTCTTCAAGTTGTTTTTATTCTTTATATAAGAATAGGATAAGAGATTCTTAGCCAAGGTCAATGAGCCCTTCTTCTCCCACCCCCACATTCAGGATATTCATGAACTTGTGAAAGAAAAAAATTATACTTCATTTTCACTCACCTTGAACTAAAATTGAGTATTTTCTTCAATTTTGAATGTAGGCAACAAACCACAGTAGTAGTAGTAGTACCTATGATTTTAAACTGCAGATACTTCATGTTACGTTTCAGTGGTTCCAGATACCTTGAAATATTCTTTACATTCATCGTTGACATAGTTGTTATTACGTTGACATAGTTGTTATATTGGACCCACCACTAGATTTGACTGTTTAATGGATTAAGAAGCACATTTATTAAATTTTACATATTCAAAAATTACTTGGAAAACTGGATTTCTATAAAAGTGGTTTCCTTTGTAATCCTTTGTATTTTCTGAGAAGGAGTCCACAGGCTCCATCAGACACCAAAGTTGATCTATGGCATAAATACGTACGTGAAGAGCCCCTGTCTACCTGAATGCAAGGCATACTGTTGGGCCTTATAAATACTCACTGGGTACTGAGAAATCAAGAGGTGGCATGGGAGGAGCTGGAAAACAGTCCAGCATATCCCTTGCTATTGCCTAGAGCAGGGGTGTCCAAACTTTTTCAACGTTTTTCACCAAGGGCCATATGTGGTAAAATACACAAACAGTCGGGCCACTCACTCGAGGTGAAGTACGTATTGCCTCACCTGGTTTATTTAAGTAAACTAAATATATTTTTGGAGTTTGCTGTGGGCCAATTAACAATGGATCATGGGCCACAGTTGGCCCGCGGGCCGCAGTTTGGACACGCATGGCCTAGATGCTTTCATTTCTGGAATAATTCTCTTTATCATCATAAATACAACTGCTTGGTCTCTTCTCTTCCCTCCCCTTCCCCTTTCTTCTGCCCCCCATTTCACTTAGGACCTCTCTTTCTTCTCCACTCTCTCTTTTTCATTTCTTTGTCATTCTCTTCCTCCTTCACTTTGCTCTTCCTCCCTTCTTTTTCTTCCTTTCCCTTTTACTCTATTAATCTACATTAATATCTTAAGGAGTTTGTGTTTCAAATATTTTTTAAAAGTTTCCTCTTTTGGGTCTAAGAATGAATTCAAGGACAAGCATAAACAAAAGATTGATAGAAAGAGTTAATAATATCAACAAGAAGTGGAAAGCAAGATTTGTCAAAGATAAGTGTAAGGTAATTACCTGGAGATAATTAAGACGTGACCTTAGAGGGCACCTACCTGGTTTGTCTGGCTCTAGGAAAGAGCTTGTGTACCTTGGTCCTGGACACGTAGTTTCAAGTCCTGCTTTCATATCTGACTTATCCAACTCCTTTTATAAGTTGTTTGCCTCATATGATAGTCACTTACTCTAATTTTTAAGTACCCACAGGAAGGGACCTGTTTTAAAAGAACGAGACAATTAGACTATATTGTTGAGTTGCAGTCATTTCTTTGGGAATAATTCAAAAGTATGTGTATATTTATGGGCAAACGTTATCACACAATTTGCTCACCTAAAGGGGAACTTTTGATGCCTGGAATATGTTAGTATTTAGTTTCTGAGATGCTTGTGCCACGATCTCACCTATCTGCCAAAATGTAATAGTGATTCATCTTAATCATTGGTCATGGATGCCTATTGATACAATCTGTATGGCTGTGGAATTTTTCCCCTTTTTCTTAAAGTAAATTCTATGTCTGGGATAATGCCATTTTTCTACACTAAAAACATTAGCTCGTCTTACAGCTAACATAAGCTGAAAATTAGAGGTGCCTGGGGGAGGGAAATGAGGCAGATGGATTGTTTACATGAGTGCTATAGTTTCACTTTTTATGCATCAGTCACCTTGGAAGAATTAATGCCCTGTAAGTTTGCCAATCAGATTGCTTCAGTCATCTCTAAACATTCCATTTGGTTTATTAGAATAATAAATACTGTGCAAAGAAAGTTCATCTGGATCCAGGACATTATACTGTGGTCAACCAAAGAAATATGTGCTGCACCTCACCTCTGACTAGATCTGGTCAGGTGACGCACTGAGGTTGACAAGTGGATACAAGTCTGTCCTATTTGGCATTGAATTTGAGGACTGGGCACTGGACTTATAGCCCTCATCACTAGAGTTATGACATCTTTGTTACCTGTCCTGGCCAGAGTTGGTGGCCATTTCACTGGCCATTTCTGTCATGCCTCTCACCACCTGCTGTCTGCTAAGTTTTCTCCATGGAAAGGAGTAAGAGGTGTCTTCATCCTGCCAGGTGGATTTGGGTATCTGATATCACCCTCAGAGAAGATTTATCATTTAAAGTCCGTTTAAATGTTTCATCTGATTTGATGACTGTGACTCTGAGTTAATTTCAGTTGGAGTAGTCTCAGTTTTTTTGTCTGGCTTTCAGGTCCTTCCGTGATATATGGCCGTTCTCCGCTTATTCAGGCTTGTTGCAGCTGTTCCCCAGAAAGGCCTCTAGGGCTGTCAGGGAAATTGCCCTGCAAGTCATACTGCTCAGTCGTCCTACCTCGATAGATCTCTCAAGCTGTTTTCCTTATCTGTAATGTCCCTTTTCTGTGAGGTCAGTTCACTGTGCTACTGTGTCTTCAAAACCTGGCTCAAATCCCACCTTCTTCATCAGCCTTTCCTGTTGTCTGAATCCTTCACCAACCTCTCTTGCCTCTAAACTTGTACAGATTGGACAGTTGGTACAGAAAGATAAACTTTTGGCACAGTAAGCAATCGAATAGAGTCAGATAAATACCAAAGTCATCAACATAAAATCTGGTTTTATTCACATAAGGTATATCAAAGAGATCGTTAAATGATCAATATTTCGAAGAACTTCTTATTTTAACATTTTATTGCTGGAAGTATAGGTTCTAGGATAATATAATGATAATTAAATCTGAAATTGAAAAAAACATTACAAATGATCAATGCACCAAATTAATTGTGGCATTATTCATAAATGGAAAAACACCTTCAATGTCTAACAATAGAAGAATGACCACTTAAACTATAATATACATAAACAGTACATTGTGGTTATATTAATTGATAGCAATTTAAAATTAAGTGATGACTTTGACTGTGCAGTCATAGATTTTTGTATAATGGTAAGCAATAAAAGCAGAATATAAAATTATAAAATGTATATATAGTCGATTTGTTAAGGTGGTAGGATGGGTAAAAAATTTTATTAAAGATTCCCATCATAAAGATATTACAAAACCCTAAAGTTTAATATATGAATATACTGGGGTTTTAAAGTGTTGCTTTTCTGTGATGTATTTTGGCATCCTAACTTAATTGTTAGCTCTTAGAGTCCATTATGTCTTTTATTTCTTCTATACCCTGTGCTTTTAAAATGGTGGAGAATCACACAGCAGATAGTTAATGCTTTTGAGTAATAGATAGATTTATTAGTTATGGGAAAGTAAGGACATTCAAACTAAAGGATGGGAACTGATATCTTTTGAATACTTGTGCTAGATGTGATGCTAAAGGTCAATATAGTTTCTTTCACTTAAATATTAATAAAACCCTGAAAGAAAGTTATTACTACTCACCTTCCAACAATGAGGTATCTGAGATTCAGAAACATGATTACGTGAAAGGACATGGTTAGTAAAATTTGAAACCAGTTGTTGGTTTTGATTCTTTGTTTTTTTCTTATTCAGAAACATATCTCTGTAGCTGATAACAAATTATTGTGACCTTGGAAAGTTCCCATGGGCTTTGTGTCTTAATAAAACTTAAAGACTGTGGGTTCACTGATTAATAAAAGAGCGTGTGTGTATATGTGTGTGTGTGTGTGTGTGCGTGTGTGTATTACTAATAATGATTTCTATAGTTCCTTGGAAATATAATTTATTTTATGAAACTATGTCATCTCAAGGATGGAGTTCACAATGCAGACCATGATGTCAGATTGTGGGTGTGTGTTGGTCAAACAATGAATGAACCTTTCCCACCATATTCCCACTCGAGGCTTTCCCACAGGTTGCCTGTTTTTTGAGGGCAGCTTGTGACCATCCACATGAGACAGTTCACTGGAGATAATTATTATATTCTCCCTCCTTCACATACTGGTACTGTTTGAATCAAACTTTTGTTGTTGTGAAGAATAAAGACCCACTCAAAACAAAGTTTACTGTAAGGGAGGACAAATCTCCAGGAAATTCAAGGACAGAGCCATGGTAGTGTGGAGCTGCATGGAGGCTGGTACGGGAAGGTCGACTTCAACAGCAGGAATTTGTGGCGCCTCATTCACTGATGTGTCTCAGCTACACCCTGAGCAGCTTCTCCTGAACCCACCACCCACTGGCAAATTCTCCCCTCACTTCTTGCCCTGGACTCAGTTGCTTAACTCTGGTCAACTCAGACTGGGAATGGGTAACCCTGGTCTGAAAAATGACCACTTAGGCCCCTGGCAGTGGAGGCTCTAGAATTTAGAATCTAGAATAGGAGGGCACAAGAGCAGCCTCATGGTTGGGGGAGAGGGGAGGAAGGATGCCACTTGTTGCTGCATTTGTGGAAACCGTTACAGAAAATTTCATTTGTCTATATCAAAGAATGTGAGGGAGAAGGGAGGGTCGTGCTTTGTACCAACACTGGCAGAACAGACTGTAAGTAGGTGGTCCCCATTAGAAGGATATATGGCTGTGGCAGCCACAGTGTCTAGTATAGGGACCTGAATGAGATTACTGTTACTTATTCAGGCACTTTGGACTTGTTTTTAATAAGTTACTGATACCTAGAGCCCTAACCCATCTTTAGACTTTGAGTCTACTCAGAGGTAAAAGTTAGATTTTAATTAGAGATGGAAAAATATATAAAACCTAAATTGGAGGAAATCAGACTTATGAAATGTCAATTTCTAAACTATAGTCATTGATTGACTTCCTGATCAGGAGCCTGTTAGGTTCCTGACTCCCTTTCTCTCCACATTATGCTTGTAATCGTAATTGATGGCCTCCTCTCCCATGTAGATAATCTGTCTGATACTCTGGCTTTTCAGGATGACCCACTCCCGCAAGAACTTTTCCTCCATCCTCTTTCAACGGCCCATTCTGATGGTCTTATTTTATACCTGATGTTACCAATTTCGCCATCCCCTCCTCCAAAGTCATGACTTCAAGTATTCTTTTCTCTGACCACCACCTGTTATATTTATATCTTATTCATTCTATTATTCCCATTCCAACATTACTTTGACCACACCAAGATCCCCAAACCAACGATTTATACCAATTATCTTCAAGTCCTCAGATCCCTCCCTTACCCCAAACTGAGTCCATGGTCCATTGCAATAATCACCGCCTTGTATATATGCTCAACTTCTTTTCCTCTCCTTTCAACATACTCACTTAGCAAGACATCTATCCTAGTTAAACCTAATTCCTTGTCAACTCCGCCTTCACTGAAAACACATACGGTCTGTGCTTATATTCATAATCTTTACTTGAATGCCTTCAGTCCTGTCTAGCCGTTCTAATATCTCCTCTCTGAAATGACCATTTCACACCTCCTTTCTCTAACTTCTAATACTTATTTTGCATTCTTCCCTGATGACATTTTTTTTTCTAATTTCACCAAGAAAATGGAAGCTATCAGACGAGATTGTTTCTTATGCTGCCACAAACAAATCTATCAACTTCATCTAAACCCATGTTCTCCCTACTGGCTAAGTCCAACCCTCTACTTGTGGGATCCCACTCACTCTCACCTAGTTGAACACATCACACCTCCACACCTCACACCTTTCTTTCCTCATTAATTTTTCCCTCTACACTTCCTATCAGCATTAAAACTTGCTGGAATAACTCTCATCTTTAAAATCTACCCTAGATTGCACATTGTTCCTCTAGCTACACTTTGTTTCACGTAACTCAAAAGACTCACGTAAATCGTCATATGTCGTCGTCTTCACTTCTTCCCCATCCATTCTCTTCTGTAACCACTCTGAGTAGGCTTTTGTTCCTATCTTCTCACTAAAGCAACTCTTGTCAAACTTCCCAATGACCTGCACTCTATTGATTCAATGGCCAGTTCTCAGTTTTTATCTTATGTGCATTCTTAATAGCATTTGACACAGTTGATCCATTTTTTTCACTTGGCTTGGTTTCTGAGACATCATGCTTCTTTAAAAAAAATTTTTACCCCTTTCTTCCCCTCTACCCCACTCCGGTTCAAGCCGTTGTTTCTCAGTCTAGTTGTGTAGGACACAGCTCCCTGGCCCAGGCTGGTATTTTGAGCCTTGCGCTCCTCCCAGCTGAGGCAGTTGGTCACCGGTCGTTGGTCACCGGTCGTCGGTCAGCTGCTCACAGCAGCTCTCACCTGCTGCCAGCCGCTCACGATGGCTGCCAGCCGCTCATGACAGCACACGGCAGCCCAGGCAACTCACGCCGACCTCCGGCTGCTCACAGCCCAGCTCTAGGGAGAACTGTTGTTCACAATCTTAGCTGTAAAGGGCACAGCTCACTGACCCACATGGGAATTGAACTGGTGACCTCGGCATTAGGAGCATGGTGCTCCAACCACCTGAGCCACTGGGCTGGCCCCCCCACCCCAAATTTTTTTAAAATATAAAGTCTGGTCCTCTTTGACTTTTTTGCTGGTTCTTCTTCCTCTTCCAAACTCAGAGCACCCCAGGGCTTGGGCTTTAACATTTTAATTTCTCTATCTTTTCTTATACCTGTTCCATGACTTTAAATAGCAATTATATGCACTGATGATTCCAACTCTGACCTCTGTCCATGTTCTAGACTCACATACAAATGCCTCTTAGCACTGACCCTTGAATGTCTAATAGACATCTCAAACTTAACATATTCAGAGCTTTTGATTTCTCTCCAAAGCTGCTGCTTCCATAATCTTTATGATTTCAGCTAATGACACACTATTTACTCAGTTGCCTAGAACCAAGAACCTCAGTCATCCTTGATTCCATTTTCCTCATTCCCACATTGAATCCATCAGCAAGTTTATCAACTTTACTTTCAGAATAAGCCCTGAACCCATCCTCTTCCCAACCCTTCCACCTCTACCATGCTAACCAAGTCAACATGATTAGTGATTTAAGCAACTGTCATAGCCTGGCTTCCCTGTTTCTATGTTTTCCCTCTGAAATCTATTCTCATAGAGCAGCCAGGGTGGTCTTTCTAAAACATAAATCATGTTCTATCACTCCTCTGCGCAGAACACTTCAGTTGCTTCTCATCTCTCTCAGAATAGAATCCCAAACCCTCACCATGGCCTCCAAGGTTTTACATGGCATCCCATCTTCCTGATCCGATTTCCTCTTGACTACAGCTCCACTTGCCTACTTGTCAGTCCTCCAACTAACACACCAACACAACTGACCTTACGACAATGTAAGCTCTGCTAGGGCAGAGATTTGTTTTGGCCGTTGCTACAATCTTAATACCTAAAACAGAGCCTGCCTGTCACATAGAAGGTGCTCTATAAATATTTGTTGAATGAAATGATGTGAATTATCCAAGAATCTCTTTTCAAAAGAAGAGAGGGGAGTGCTAAACAAACATGCTCTCGAGCTGTCATCAATCAATACAAGCCATTTGTTCGAAGTCGGGATTTTTCCTTTACTTCGCTTTCATATTTATCACTCCTAGAAACTATACAATTACAGAGCCCTACTAAAATTGTTGATTGTCTCAAGGAAAGCTAAATGACGCTTTTGGATGACTGTCAATGCACTTTTAAATGCTGGAAATCATATTTAGATGAAGCATCAGGATTTCAGGAAGTTGTGGAGGAGCAGTGCTGTCAGCATCCCAGTCATTTCCCACTTAACCTTTCCCCCACTGGGCCTATCTGCTTTCTTGCTATTTTGAGGGGTGGAGGAAGGGAACTGAACAAAATGCAAAAAAAAAAGGATGATGATTTAAAAACTTTTCACAGTACAAATAGAGTACTTAAAAGGCCTTTACTGGGGTCATCACATGAGATTTAACAAGAAGGCATTTGCCCTTCTTTTAGGGACTAAGAATAATTGGACAAGGTTAAGTATGTAGTGCCAGTTGTAATCTGCCAATGTGGTTATAAATGGCCATAGTTTCATATGATTCCAAGCAAGACGGATTGCAAACCAAGGATAAGCACAGGTCTGTGGTGGATATATGCACCGAATACCACTAATGCATTTTTACGTTAGCTCAGGTCTCTTCAAAGAAGCTGGCAACACGTTTTATGAAGTAAATTCTCGTAGTCATCCTAGATACTTTTGGTAAACAGCCAGTGATTACATTGACTCTGATCGCTCTCTCCTTTTTCTCAGTGGACAGAGAGGGAATGCCGTTTGTAGAGAAACCTCAAACCAATTCAATGATCATTCTTGGCTGTCTATAATTTTAGGCTTGCAAGTTGACCTCTTAAAGCTCTGTTTTCCCTCTTGGCCTCTTCCTGGAGCTTACGGTAGCAAGCACCAGTTAAGTTAGCAGGTGCGTGCCTTGACCATAATGCTGTGGCCCAAGCAGGAGGACTAGGGTTATATGGCCGTAGCTTTATGGCTTTTTGGCCTGTGAATCATGTATTCTCTCATCAAATATTTATTGGATGTCTGCCAGGCATATACTAGGCATTGAGGACAGAGTGGTGGACAAGACAGAGGTCCTGTCCTCCAGGTGCTTACATTCCAATGGAGGGATCCAGACAATAAGTCAAATCAGTATCAGCTAGTATAAAACGGGTGGTGATGAGATGGGATTGTAATGGGGGCACTAACTCTTCTGTTTTGAGATTTGGATCTCTGGTATAATTTGATTTAACCAGTGTAATTTAGTCTGGGACTTTTTGAAAGCTGGCATCACTCACATTCCCAAGAACATTCAACAGCTAACAAACAATTACTGATACTATATTTGAAGATATACTTGGAGAATGAGTTCTTAAAAAACAGTAAGCACATTTGCAAAAATTATTAATCTTCCAATAATTTTTAAGTACCTAATGTAACCTCAGACTCAGCTAGAATGAACCTTTCTTATTTATTCCTCATGGTGTCTGAGAATTGATTTCCTCTTAAAGCTGCTGCATCCTTCAGAGTCCTTGGGCCAACTGGTCAGAAAGACCCTTGCGTCTCCACAAGGCTGCATGCAGTGGATGTTCCAGATTATTAAAGGAAAGCACCTTTCACAGCTTTGCACAGAAGTGATTGCCTGCAGTTTTGACCAGCTTTCTTTTTCAGAAATCTTCTTTTGTTCCTGCCACAAGGCAAAAACAGGAAAGAGAACTGTGTGAAAGAATGCTCTCCCTTTTCTTTTTGTGGTGATTGTGTATCTTAAGAGATGGCCTCAGAGGTTCCCGGAGTTGTCTGTCTTTTCATGTAAATAGAGCTCTTAAGCCTATTTAGAAGTGTGCGAAAAGCCTGTGGGAGTTGGGGTGAAAGATACTGAGAGTCGCAGCAGCGTTCCATCTAATTTATTCAAGTTCAACTATGCATTTTCTTTCTTGTGTATAATTAAAAATACTGCAGAATTGTATTTTGCACTTGTGATTTTAATTATGTGTTATACACATTACTGTATACACATATTACTGTGCAGTGTTGTAACTACAGAACCATACATTTTGTACTGGGAGGTTTAAGGGATTTTCTAGGGTAATTTTGACTATGTAAATTTTGCCTTACACACCAACTTTAGACTGCAATCCCCGTGTAAAGTGCAACCCTCTGTATCAGACATTTTTAAATCTCTGCTTCTCCCAAAGTAAGCTGAGACTCATACTCACCCTGCACCCTCAAACCTGTAACAGGCATAGGGTTGGTATTGGGCTTTGTGAGTAGAAAAGGAATGAGGTGGCAGGAACTTGTGAGATTCAAACAGAAAAGAGAGAGGAGCCAGGGAATCTGAGACGGGGCCATGGGCCAGGTCAGGCAGGAAAGGGGGCTGAAGGATAATTCGTGGATGAGACTGCTTCTTCTACTGAGTTCAAGCTCAGCGATCCTAGCCACAGGGGCCATCCCCCTGCTGGATGGATGTCACCCGGTCCCCTAGAATCCCCTCACTTTGTAATAATGCTTGCTTACTTGCGCATTATGTTCCCTGTGAATGTTGCTGTGTATTTGTGACATTATAGACAGAGTAGGAGGAAAAAAGCAGCAGTGCACGAAAGAAGAGACAGGGACGCATAAGGATTCAGAGTCCAAGGTTTTAGGAGCGAGTTCTGCCTTTATCGTTTAGTGGCTGGGGCAGTGTTAGATGGGGGGACTTGAGATACTGGGTGGTGACAGGGATGGAAGATCAACGTTGTGTGAAACTCGCAGCCGGTATCCCAAGCTGCCCTGTAGCAACACTTCCTACTTCGCACCCCAGCCCCCACCCCCAAGGCAGAGTTTATTTAATCAGATGCAGGAAAGGTTTGGATTTGGTGGTGAAGGAAGGTAAAATACCTATTCAAATACATCATTTAAACCTTTTTACTAAGTGCAGTTGAAATGTATATTCATGGACCCCTGCTGTGGAATTTTCACCTGTCCCCTAACCCAACTCATGGAGGTTAATAGAATTCTGATACTATATTTAAAGATATAGCATCCACCTGGGTTAGAATCCTCCCCAGGAGTCTTAGCCATTAGTTTTAAGCAAGTCTCTGAGCCTTAGTTTCCTTATCTGCATGGAGGAGATGGTGCCTTGTGAGAGTTGAAGGTAAGAGGATACCTGCAAGCACTTTCCTGCAACTTTTGCAGATTGCCTGCTAACAAACACCTTAGCAACATACTTTGAACACAGAAGATTCTAATGCGTAATGCAACATTTTAGTCAAGACTCTTCCTTGCACCATCATGAAAAACCAAATCTAACCAGCTTGTGCAAAAAACCCCAATTTCTTGTTTCTTAGAAACCAGGGAAGACCTAAGGAGTGAAAAGGGAGTAAGAATGCAAACAGCCACATAGAAGGGATGGGATGGAATGAGGACTCATAGGCAGATATTCCCAGTGATGTTAATGACATATTTTCAACCAAAATTTAAATAAGGTTTTTGAACTTCAATCTTATTTTATAATAACATTCATTATGAACACTTAATTCTACTTTTACATTTTAGATTTATTTGGTATTGATTACACATACAGTAAAGATTAGCATATTTCACATTGCTTTTTTCTCCCCTGACATTAGTTCTTGTTTGAACACACAAACTACATTTTACTGTAAGCAAAAAAGAATATGTCAGGCTTTCAATTCGGAAACCTGAGTCAAATCTGCGAAGTCTCCTGGAGGAGGAGAGTTGTAAGGCCTACGTTCTTTCATAATGGGTCGAGCCCTTCCCCCTCATCTGACATTTTCTTGTGGAAAACATCTGGTTTAAATGAGCACTAATGGCAGCCTTGATCATCAGAAACCAGAATGCGAAAGTCATAAACAATGTATAGTAGGTAACAGGGATGCCAAAAAGCAATGTGCAAAAAAAAAAAAATCAGCAGCAAATTTACTTTATATGTAAATTTCACCTTTTGAGTGCTTGTCTTCTAACTGCCTTATACTTCTCTCCTGGGAACGCCAAAGCTTCCGAAACACAGGGGTGGGTGATTGTCCCACTCTGCCAAACCCTTGAGATGGCTCTGCAAACGTACCCTCTGATCCATGCCCTTCCTTGCGACTTCATTGGAATTCACTGAAAACAATGGATAGAGCTTTAGGGACCAGGGAACAAAGCTAGAGCAGAGGTGAGACTTGTATTTATGTAGGACTATGGCTTCTAAATCAGTAAGACTATTCTGACTAGCTGTCTTCTCCTGGCAATCAGGGGTAGGGATGTCATATTGGTCAATATGCCTAGTCCATTTGGGACCACCCTAAAGAAAATCTGAATGCCTAAAAAGTTCCTAGTTTTCTGAGATTTCTGGGACTAGGGGTGACTTACAAGCAGGGATGGAACCACACTGCTGCCGTATTATCAGCTGTTTATAAGCTTTGTGATAGAACTTACCAGAACAGAAAAGAAGAGAACGTTTTCTGAGTGGGTAGTGTTTTGGATGGCCAGGGGTTTGTGAGAAGATTTTGGAGGAGCCAATAAGACATCATGTGGAATAGCAGGGACCTTACCAATTTGTGGGGAACGCCAGAGGTGCAAGCAGCATCTCATAGGATATGTACCTTTTTAAAAACTAGGAAAGAAAGGAGAGGGAAAGTGGACACAAGTTGGTTGTTGGAACTTTTGTGGAGCCTTGAGACAGTTACCAGAGGCAGGGATTGGTTCAACCTAAAGAGGGTTGGGGGCTTGCAGAATGCCAAATAAGATATCAGAAGGTTCCAGGATCCAAGGAAAGTGGGTGGCATGAGGTGAGAAGGGTTAGCATTGTGCTTTAACCTCCTTTACCACTTGTCATCTGCTTTGTCTGCAGATTACCTATTTCAAATTGAGGGTATGCGTATGGCAGCTGCATAGCATAGTGGAAAAACATGGACTCTGGTGTCTGAAGACCTCTGGCTCTCGAGCTGTACCTCTACAACAGCGTATGATACTTACCACAGGGTTTGGTGTGAAGTAAATGGGATAATCTAGATCAAGTGGATTAGGTGGTCCACTAGCCAAGTAGCCAGATGTCCTAGAAGAGTGGGATAGTCTTAGAGTTCAGATTTCTATCCTGTATGCAGTTCACTTTACTGACAGGGCTTCCTGTTACCCTGATGTCTAGAGTGAGCAGACCCTTATGAAGCAGAGACCTATGATAATTTTTGTTAGCAGTTAAAATAGAATTCTTAAATTGGATTTGGAGGTCAGATTATAATTGCAGAGTTACTATGTCTTTGGGACAGTGATTGGGCCATAGTAAAGTTTGGCCTCTTAAGATGTATTACCCATTTATGGATAAGATAAGGATATCACAAATAATGGTTAGGTCCCACAGTGAATTTCCAGCAATTATTTCCTGGGAATCTGACATACACCAGGTGCTGTACAATGGCACAAAGGTGAATGAGACTTGGTCCTGGTTTTCAAGGTGCTCCCAGACCAGTGGAACAGACTGGTATTGTATAGTAACTACCTATACAATATAAGATAGTAAATGTTGGTCTATTGATATGAACAAAGTAGCGCAGAAGAAGAAAACAGCTCACTCTGGAAGATCAGTGAAGAACTCATAGAGAAGGGAGTGGGTGGCCAGTGTTTTGAGGGATGAATATATTATGCTTAGCAAAATATAATATGAATTGTAAATATAGCGACGTTGGAAATGTGCGGTTAATGAGATGTAGTGCCATCAGATTGGATAAAGTGTATGTATATGGTAGATTTATATGTGGTAGGTGAATAATTCCATTATGTTTGTTCTTTATTTCTTTCCCTACTCATGAGGAAGTCTTGTCTAGCAAATTGATCAATGTTTACACTATTGGAAATAGGCGTTAGATACTTCCTTCTAGCGCCTTCTAGAGGATGGCTTTTTGATCCAAGTGAAGTTATCAGAGTCAATGTGTTATAAATGAGTAGTGGCCAGGCTATGGGACAAAATTCTGACTGATTCTACCACTTAAGACCTGGATGTCTTTGATAAATTACATATATTCCTGGTGAGTTTACTATCTCTACGAAATAGGATTAATAATAGTACCACCCTTACAAGGTTGTTGCCTTAAGTGCAGTGATTAATGTGAAAACACTTTTTAAAGTGCTGTGAAAATATATAAGTGTTATTATTTTCTCAAAATCATCGGCAAACCATTTATTTACACAGTTCCATGTATTATGCAGAGCTCCAGAGATATAGGATCCATCTTCTAGGAAAACAGCATCAGAATTCTGAATCAGCTCCAAAATAGGAAACCAAAACCTTGAGTTCTCACTAAGTGCTCTTACCCTGAAGGGTAGATTTGTGGGTGTACCTCAGCGCATTGCCCTGGTGACCTGGCATGCTCTCCAGCTGAGGGAAAGGCAGTTTGAAAAGGGGAAGAGTATTGTGTTCTTGGGAAAGATGTTGCTTTTTTTTTTGCCCTTTAGAAATGTTTGTTTTTTTGGTTTTGAGCTCTGAATGTGAGTGATCCAGTTAATTCAGATCCCCACAGTAACCCTAATAATAGAAACACTGTGACAACCACAGATACTAAAAACATACTTCAATGTAGGCAACCAAAGAAAGGTAAATACATATGGCATTATATGAAAAGAAAATCCCCCTATGCAAACCTGGAAACATAATTTAACGTCATAGCATTTTACGTCAAAGAAACGATGACAGAGAAAACATGTTTACCACTAGAGGATCCAAATGAAATAATTAGTTCTTCTGGACAAAGGCAGTCAAAATAGAATAAGAAATAATTTCTCTTGTTTATGGGAAGCAAAATTGGGAGATTATACTAACTGCAAATTTTAAAAAATTTAATTTACCTGCAGTGAAGTGTATAGTTTGATGAGTTTTGGGACACGTGTACGCTTATGAACCACATTTCCATCACCCCAGAAAGTTCCCTCATGTTCCCTTGCAATCAGTTCCCTTCCCTCCTCCAGTCTCAGGCAAACACTGATTTGCTTTCTGATGCTATAGGTTTGCTAAAGTTTAATTTTAATTGATATTTTGCTGTTAGTCGGACATTGTCAAGTTTTAGGATTAGAGTCCTACCTCCTTTAGAAAGTACAATTCCAATAACTTCTTTGAGCCCCAGTTTTATCTTATTAATGAGGATAGATCTCAGATCATCTTTCCTATAGATCTCAGAAAGTTGCTATAAAAAAATCCAAAGAGATAATAGATGAGAATTGGGTATTTAGGATTTGATGGATTATTTAGCAAATATTAAGCAAGAGTATGACACTTCTAGAGATGAGCCATTTTATAGAGAAATTTCCATGCTGGAGCTCATGTTGCTTTCACAGACCCCTGAAGGCTAGTCCTCCCCACAGTTATAGAGGGAGTTTTCTTTGAAATAGTTGGCTCAAGGACTTAGAACTGAGTCGCGTATCTCTCTAGCTGACAATAGAGGATTAGAATCAATTCACTTGATATGTCTGAGTTAATCAGATTCATCATATATGGTATATATACGTATACGAGTATATTAGTTTGGGTATGAATATAACACAAAACTGTTCACAGTGGCTGCTATTTTCATAATGCTTGTCATAATAAATTAAATAATTTATTTCATGCTCAGGCTCCCACTGCCATGATTATGAGGCCTGTCAGTTTTAAAGTTGCCATTTTTTTGGAGTGTCACATGATTGATTGATTGATTGATTTACCCTTTTTGTTACAGAGGTGAAAATCACATAACATAAAGTGAACCATTTTGAAGTAAATAATTCAGTAGTATTTAATATAATCACAATGTTGAAGTTCCCAGTTTACACACATAAAACTGAACTTTTCAGAAGTCAAATAACATGCCATAGTCTTCCATGTAGTTTATTAGCTGCTGTTATAAATTTCTATCTTCTACACAAGTGACCAAAATGCCATTTTTATTGAAAATTGTTGAGTAGAGACTAACACATAGAATAAATCCTCTGATTGAGTTCTAACATTTTTTTCCTTGGACAGTAAGAACAGAATCGCCATCCCTGCTAGCCAGAGAAATCAGAATAATTTTATCTTCCGTCTCTCGAAGACATCACTTTAGACACTCTGTAGGCACACCTGACGTATTCTGGTCTTGCTTATTTTTCTTGAATGAGCTGTTAGAATGCATATGCATATATTGTGCACACACACACACACACACACACACACACTATGCTGCCATTTGCCACTGTATACCAGGGGTGCCAAAAAATGTATACAAGGGCTGCCAAAAAATGTATACAAGTGGACACTTTGGTCAGCATTGCTCAAGCAGTAGTTTGCCATAATCAGAAGTGTCTGGAAGCTGATGGTAACCCCTTTGAGCAACTCTTGTAACTGCAGAAGTCAAACATGACTTGTAATTATCTTTTGTTATTGGTATGCGAGGTCTGACAATTAAGTTCAAGAACTTGTTGCAACAATGTTGCTAACCTTTTTTTTATATTAGAGGGATTATTCATTATGAATTTGTAGTAACTGCACAAACAGTTAAGTTTACTGATTGGAAGTGCCGAAAACACTGTGTGAAAAAGTTAGACGACCTGAACTTTTTGGCGGCAATTCATGGCTCTTGCATCACGACAATGCACCAGCTCACACGGCCCTGTCTGTGAGGGAGTTTCTATCCAGCAAAGAAATAACTGTATTGGAACATCCTCCCTACTCATCTGATCTGGCCCCCGATGACTTCTTTCTTTACCTGAAGAGAAAGAAAATATTGAAAGGAAGACATTTTGATGACATTTAGGGCATCAAGGGTAATACAAAGACAGCTCTGATGGCCATTCCAGAAAAAGAGTTCCAAAATTGCTTTGAAGGGTGGACTAGGCACTGGCGTCGATGCACAGCTTCCCAAGGGGAGTATTTCACATGTGACCATAGTGATATTCGGCAATGAGGTATGTAGCACTTTTTCTAGGATGAGTTCGCGAACTTAATTGTCCAACCTCGTATATTGAGTATTACAATTTTAATAGTTTATTTCCTTTCTTAAAATGTGAATACACTTTTTTGGCACCCTCTGCATACATCAAGTGTAGACTGTGAGCTTTCAAAAAAGACATGCTCACCATCTGGTCACTCTCACTTCCTCCCATGTACATTTTGTAGCTTTCCCACAGGGAAGTGAAACTGACGTGGGTTGGAAGAGATTGAATTTGCTGAAGTGGATTTAACCAAGTGGCTGTTTATGGATGACCTTTGTCTTCTTGGGGGTAATAGCAGGAGGAGTTACAGATTCCTGGCAGAATGTCTGATCACATTTCATTCTAATTAGAATTATAAACCATGGGCTTTGTGGGTTCCTTCAGTCTAGACAGTGATGAACCAGGAATCCAAAGACCTGGGTTTGAGCTCTACCTCTAAATATCTGCATGTATGCAAGCATAGTTCTGTGTACCACTGTGAACATTGTCTCTCTTCTCTTCTATCCTCCCTTTGAGACTTTCAAATCCTCAAAGGCACACTGCGTGTAGAATTGACACAACACTACTTTTTCATCTTTCTCCGTTTCTACATTGGTAGAGATATAATAAGTACTTGCCGACTGATACAGTGGGACCACATCCTGCCTTGGGTGAACTGGAATTCTGTCTGAAAGTGTTTTCAGCTAGAAATATTGTTTCAGTGTTGTTGCTGCTAAGATTCAGCTGTAATAGTGTGATTAGGCATCTTCTCTCCTCAGGTGTCACCCTCTGGCCACCCTGGGAAGATGGGACTGTGAGAACACTCCCCTGGTCTAGACCATTAGTGGGTCTTCTGTGCTGTGTTGTGGAGATCTCGTGTTTTGGTCTCTCCACCTTTCCCACCTCTTAGCAGCCAGAAGAGCTTTAGGAGATATTTTCCCCCCTCCTTGCCTCCTTTTCTCTCTCCCTCTCTTTCCCCCTGTCTCTTTCTTTCTTTGTCACTCCCTCTCTTTCTCTCTTTCTTCTTCCCTCCACCCACTCCCTCCTTTTCACCAAGAGGGACTAAATGCTCATGAATATTTTAAGTTGATTTCACAGAACACAAAATCTGTGCCTTCACAAGGGGGGAGATTAAAGTGTTGGCTTTTTAATTCCTTAGAATCAGCACATTTTAAATCATAAATCAGATCATGTCGATCTCCTCCTTTAAACTGGCCAGTGGCCCCCCACCACCCTTACAACGAAACCCAGAGCCTTTTTTGATGGCCCCCAAGATGCTGTCTGTCTAGCTCTGACCCCTCTCCTCATTTACTCGTCTTCAGCCTCACTAGTCTCTGGTTCTTAGAGAACCCCAAGCTTGTTTCTGCCTCAGGACCTTACTTGTGTCTTCTGCCAGGAACTTTCCCCTGAACTCTGTGCCACCCCGGAGCTGTCTTCAGATCTCAGCCCAAATGTCCCCTCTCAGGCCTTCTCTGACCATCGTGTTAGGAGCCATGCACACAGTATTTTATTTCCTCATGTCACTCATCATATCCGAAATTGTCTGGCTCGTCTCCTGCTTTCCTTCTACACTGGTGAACCCTGACTATGGCAGGGTGCACTCCTGCCACTGGGAAGACGGCGGCTTCGTTAGTCCTCTCTCTGTCACCACTCTGGAACTTAAAACAATGGCTGTCACCCAAGCGGGGGTGCTCAGTACACACATAACATGTGGACTCAGGGAGGGATGCGATGTGGAGTTATTCACCTCTCTCTGGGCTTTTGCTTCTCTCTCTCTCTCTCTCTCTCTCTCTCTCTCTCTCTCTCTCTCTCTCTCTCTGTTTCTTTCATGTGTTTTGCAGAACGTGCACCATGAAAAGCAGTGTGATCTTATGCTGGCGCACGGGCCTTGGATCGGGGCACTGGGTTTACCTGTCACTCGATCTGGAGCTTCTGGTCTTGCACAGCTGCCAACTGGAAACAGCTGTTACAGAACCGCTCTCTTTTTCCATTTGTCAACAACTAAATCAAAACTGGAATTCCAAATAATCTGCAATACTTTACTAACATTAACGCTGGTAATAGCTTTTCAACCTTAACTTCCATTACCGAACTGTGTCTTCAGTTCCCTCACTTTGTGAGACGCCCTGCGATCTAGCCCAATAAGGAGAGGCCTTATGGGATTTATGTTGCTCTGCCCTCAGACGTGGCCAAAGAAATGTGCTCGTGAACTAGAAGAGGAAGATGGTTCAACCAGTGAACATTCACAGAGGAGACCAAGTACGAAACTTTAGTGCCTAGCTTTAACTCTTGCTTATTTAAAAATCCGGAATAGAAGAATGCATTCTCAGGATTTTCCTAATAAAGGAAATTTTTTTTTTTTTAAATATTTGGATTAAGAGATTATCCCTGTAGCTTCTCACAGTCATAGGCTGAACTCCCAGATGACCCTTGCAGTGTAATGAGCTCTCACAGGAGGATGGTCTAGGCTTTGCGGACTCATGGAAAGTGCTATGTAGCTTGCCTTGTTGGTTTTCCTGGAGATATCACATTTGGGTCACAGGGGTTCAGCCAGTCTTTGGCTGTTATGCAGAGCAGTTTTATGGGAATCGTTGTATAATGCTAACATCTGTAGACTGAGAGCTTGACGAAGACATCACCCAGATTGCCCGAGGAAGGCCACTTACTTTGAGAGCTAATTCTTGATAGGTAAAATATTTAGCCTTTATTTTTCCTTGCGTAGGCACAGCCACCCAACCTTACCATTTTCGTCTGTAATGATGGATGAGCTATGTGTATGTTTTCTTGTTACCTCGCAGTATACATTTTTAGCGAGTTAGAGGGCAATGCTAAGGTCCTTGGCTCTTATAACTTTTCTGCTTCCTTGGGTATTTTTACATGAGATAGCATGCAAAAGGGTTAGAACATTTCTCTTTAAAGATTTCTGGTGAGGAGATATAGAACTTACTGATATCCCCATGCCTGCTGCTGCCCTTAGCTCCTTACGTCTATTTTCTCCATTTCTGTGAAGCCTCTCTTGCTCATTCTGATTAAAAATTACAACCTGCCCCTACACCTTCTACTAAATCCCCTTACTCTATCTGTTTCCCACAGAAATGAATGATCACTTTCTGCCACACTATATCATTTACCATTTATTGTGTTCATTTTCTGCCTCCCACTGCTAGAATACAGACTCCACACAGGCTAGAATTTCTAGCTGTCTTATTGCCATTGTATCTCTATGTGCTTACAACAGTGCCCGGGACATAGTGAGCCCTTGATAAATATTCCTTGAGTGAATGGGCTGGCACCTACGTGAGAGGAGAGATAATGCAGCGTGGTAATGAAGAGCTTGGGCTTTGAAGTCAAATGATCCTGGATTTGAATCCCAGCTTTGCCACTTATCAACCATGTATCTTCAGAAAGTGATCTCACCTCTCTGGGCCTTAGCTTTCTCATCTGCAAAATAAGAGTGATAGCACTAACCTTGAAAGGGTGTCGTAAAAAATCAAAGGAGATAAAGAGGCATGGTTGCCAAGAGGCAAGGCTTTGCATTCCAGTAGATTTGGGGTCTGGGCTTTGGCTTCAAGTTCTGGCTCTCCCATCACCTTGTACAATTTTTATAAACTCTAAGCTCCTGTGAAGTGGATACTCGTGTACTACTATGGCCTGTCCCATAGGACAGTGGTCAGGATTCAAGGAGGCAATATATGTGAAGTGCATAGTAAGGGATCCATGAACTTGAGCTATTTTGAGGAGGTGATTAATGTGTGTAAAGTTCGCCCTGTTGCTCACACATAGTAACTGCTCAGTAAAGGCTAGCTTTGAGATAAGAACCATATTGTTAGAACTCTGGGAACTTCCAAATTGATGTTGCCGTTTTCTTTGCATTCTCCCTTTCTCCAGGGAGCATAAAGCAGATGTCTATTATCTTTGTAAGATTTTTGTTTCAACTTGAAAATGGAACAGGAACAATTTTTATGTGCCATATTTGTTTCTTTGTCCTGTAGTCAGCCAGTTCTGTTATGATTTCAGAGTGTTTAAATTTTTGAACTCAGATGCCACAGGGGCTCTGCTTCACCAGGTGATGACTAGGATGCTTAGTCAGCTCTTTCAAAGCTAATGAATTGGCTCTGGTGGCTTTCGTTTCGGGATGTTGTGATCTCTCACGAGGTCTGTTGGCTTCCACTTTTTTCCATGAGGGATGCCTCTTCCCAGCTCTGCTCCTCATTTGCTGTGAGTCTCTGCTAGACGCTTCTCCTCAACCAGACTGTCCAACTGTATGGCCCAGCTGTGTGTCTGTGTGCCATCCTTGCTGTGTGGCCCTGGCCACGTGAATTCAACCTCACTGTACCTTATTCTTCACCTTTGTAATAAACAAAGTGGAATGGTTCTACACCACAAGGTTTTGTGAGGATTGAATGGGATATTTACATGTAAAAGGTATTTTAAAGTACTCAATAATGTTAATTTATAAAAAAAATTAAAATATTCTACTATCTAGTTTAAGTTTATGAATACTTCCTATATTTTGAAAGTTCTGGAATTTCAGTTTCTACTCATAGAGTCCTATGGCATCCTGAAAGCACCTGGTGAAGAATAACTTTGCTTGAAAAGAGCCACAGGTGTCCACGGTGTCTTCCTAGAAGTGGTCAAACGCAGTTGCCTCAATTAGTTAGTGTAGTACTATAGGGAAATAGTAGGGATTAACTGGGTTATTGTGAAAGTGTTCTAGGTAATGTGGGGAGGGCTCTGAGGTGGGCACAGCTTGTGGGGTGGGGGTGGGGGAGGCTGCTAGCCAAACGCAGGAAGTCTTGCCAGTTGCTTTTTACCTGGCTCTCTGGCCTGGGCCCAGGTTTTGACCGAGAGCTTATCACACTCAGGTGAGCCTGTCCTGTTCTTCGTCCCAAATTTCATAGGCCAGACCGAGCTATAAAAGCAGAATGCCAAGTTTTTAATCTTACCATGAAAAAGAAGCTGTTCTGTGCATTGGAGAGGCACAACTGTCTAACTAGCACCGCTCTCCTTCAAGGCAAGTTAAATGAGATGTCAAATTACTGGAAGGTTAGTGGGAAGGACATTATTGATAATAAGCGAGTAAAGTGAGTCAGATGTTTAAGGGATCAGGCCCTGTTTGCCTGCTGCCCCTCTCTCCACAGTCCACACCTATCTGTCAGGAGATCCATGCCCACATGGGTCACCCTGGGCTCCCTGGCAGCCCTAGTTGGATTTGGAATCAGCACTGCCATCATTTGCCTTTCTGATTGTCCTTGATATTCATTTTTTGGCTGACAAACTTCCTCCCCACATCCTCTGATGTATTTTTTTTAATTTAAATGTTATTTTTCATCAAAGTCAAACATGTATATTGTTTTCAGATCTAATAATCACATAATACTTAAACTAGAAACCAGCAGTTCTCTACCCTAAGTCTCCTTCTCCCCTTTGATTCTTACTCCCTGGAAGCAACCACTTTCAAATCATTGAGTTGTTGACTCTGCTAGTTAGCTCCACATTTCTAAATGATACGCTTGACTTGCTATTTCTGGATTTTTCTATTGCAGATGACTTCTATGGAAGATGACCATGGAGTAGTTATTTCACTTTCTCTTTAAGTTTCACTCTTTCGCCTCTTTCCAGTATGATTATGTCTTAATATTTAGTTAAAACCATATTTAGCATTTACATTACTGTGCCAATGTAAGTAAAGTATTCATGGCAATCTACTAAATGTACCGTGATTATTATATTTCCTCCCTCCTTCTCTCCCTCCCTCTTCCTTTCTTGTTTTTATTTTTAAATTTCTCTCTGGAACACATATTTCTCTACCTACCCTCCACCTTTAAATTGATAAGGGCATTTGAAACTATAATTACCATGCCTTCACCACACCTAGCAAAATTAACAACAAGTCATTAATATCATTTAACACCTAGCCCTTATTCAAATTTCTGTGATTGGCTCAAAGATGTTCTTTTATAGTTGGTTATTTTGGATAAGGGTCTGAATAAGGGAAACAAATTGCATTTGGTTCTTATATTCCCTAATTTCCCTTTATTCTGTAACAGTTCTCCCTCTCCCCATCCTTTATTTGTGACATTGATTTGTTTGACAGATTGGATGTAGAATGTCGCACGTTCTGGATTTGGCTGATGGCTTCCTCATGCTGTTCTTCTATATCCCATGAAGTAGTGGTCATTAGATTAGATTTTTGTAGGCAAAAATATTCTATAGCCGATGCTGTGTACTTCCTATTTTTATCATGTCATTAGGCACTAATGTCTGGTTAATCACCTTCAACGGTGATTAAATTGATCAGTGGGTTCAGAAGATGGTAGCCAGATCATTCCCTTGCCAAGCTCCCCATCAGCTTTTCACCCAATGATGATCCTTACCTAGAGCCACTGATGATCCTTACTTAGATCCATTATTTTATGGGGCACGTATTCTGTCCTTCTGTTGTGTGATTCTGTTCTGAGTCAGTAAGTGCACTGATTACTTAGTGTAACTTAGAGGACCATCTTATTTTCCTTATTTCCAAGTCTGGGTTGGGGTCAGGGGACTTTCCTGGACCCCATGTCCTACTAAATAACAAACTGAATTTACATGAAAGTAATATGCTTATATATTGTATATCGATTGAGGTTTTTATTTGAACCTCTAATTGAGCTTTGCTGTTGGCTTTGAAAACATTAATTGAAAAATGGAAAGCTTTCTTTTCAGTCATGTTGAAAAGTAACTGGCAGGGGGAAAAATGGCTTTTTTTGGAGTAGAACTCTACTTTGGCTTATACTGCCTTCTTTCTCCAGAGAGGAAAGCTCTGAAGTGCAATGGGGTCTTTCTGCCTATGAAGGAGTTGGAGGGAAGCTACCAAAATGAACACTGATGACACACAGTCATTTGAAGACTTTTGGGTTGTTTTGTTTCAGTTTTTACTCCCATAGTTTGCTAAGAAGTCTTTCATGTAGATTTTTCCTAAACCCTGTTGCATATGAATTAGGGCTTTTCCTTTCCTCTGTAATGGGGCCTGA
Organism: Rhinolophus hipposideros; assembly: GCF_964194185.1. Taxonomy (NCBI): domain Eukaryota; kingdom Metazoa; phylum Chordata; class Mammalia; order Chiroptera; family Rhinolophidae; genus Rhinolophus; species Rhinolophus hipposideros. The sequence goes on from NC_138051.1 coordinate 73,909,463, forward strand.
TACCCTTTGATGTGTTTTAGCAGAATTTAGCCTTTAAATACAGTTTGAAACTTAGTTCTAGAGTTTGGCGCGCGCGCGCGCACACACACACACACACACACACACACACACACCACCCCCAAAACCCCACCCCACCCCCCTGACTTCCTCAACTGACTTTTTTTTTTTTTAACTGCAAGAACCTGTCCTATAGGAATCAACTGCAGCGGTAGGAGAGAACTATGGAGACAACTTTCATCTCCTTTCTGAAAGGTTGGGATATGCAGACCTGAGAAGCTGCATGAAGAGGGGACGTCTTCTCCAGTGTCTCTCAGCTGGGGGTGCCTATTTCCATTCTTTTCAAAGTCTTCCTTTTAGAGACAGATGAATTCCTGGTATAAATACCTGGTCTGTTATCTTACAAAGATACGGATTGCATTACCTTTTTAGTGACTTCCAGTATTCTAGTGTTTAAGGTTCCCTTCTGAAATACTCTGCAGATCCAAATTCTCATAATATTGAGGCCTCTTCTGCCACTTGAAATGACTTTTCACACAACTCTCAATGACCAAATTGTGCCCTTCTTTCAAGACCCAGATCAAATGACACTTTTCCTGAGTCTCCTCCCAGTGAGACATCGTCTCTTCCCATATTCTAGACTGTCTCTTTTCATCCTTCTTCTGACGAGGATTATTCGCTCCCTTTCATTACAGTTTACATACACACTTGTATTACTTCTCTTTTTAAAAGAAAAATATCTGTCTTATCTTTACTTTGTCTTCTCCATGATTAGTATTTAATAATTATTTTATTATTATTTTAAATTTTAATGATGAAATTACTTGGGTAATTTTATTTTGTCAGCTTATATTTCAACTATGCTTCAACTATCTGTAGGGGAATCTGTCAGTAAAGTGGATAGCCAGATTTTCTCTTTCAGAAGCGGGAGGAAAAGAACGTGTAGAGGAATTAACATGGATCGTGGGGTCAGAAGACTAGATTCAAGGCCCATCTCTACTACTTCAGAGTCACTGCTTTAGAGCCATTGGTATGTCACTAGGGTCCCTCCCTGTAGCAAAAGCCACCTAAGACTTATTTAAGGTTTTGTTCATTAGAAGAAAGGAAAGGGAGAAAGGACTGCATAGATTTAGGAGTAGTGGTAGATGTTACAGGGATGGCATCTCAGGCTCTCAGAGCCCTTCAAGGTAGCACTGACTGAGGAAAGGAGGCCTGGGAGGGGTTCCACTCTAGCTGTGCTGGGAACAATGAAGCCATGGGATATCAGGGTTGGGGTTGGGGAGCGAAGCCTTGAATGGACACTTTACTCTTTAACTGCCTTGCAGTCTTGCCCTAAACTACCTAGCCCCAGCTATGGCTTCCTCTCACTTCTTGCTTCCACTGTCCTCTGTTGGGAACTCCTTAACTAAATGAATGAATAGAGCCACTTCTAATAAACCATAACCAGCACTTACAATGAGCCTCCCATTAGTAACAGAAGACCACCCTTAGCGAGAGCATAGAGGTTCTAACATTATTGATAGTTACCTCTGTAGAGAGAAGAAGTGAATCCAAGATCTCGCTTCACTGGGTATCACAACTTCACAAGCAGCTGGTCCTTGTTTCATAAAGGCACAGAACCAGCTTTCTAATGGGGGTTATTCCTCTACCATCAGTCTGCATCTCTCTGGGAGGTGCACTCCCCTTCAGGATCAAAGAGTATAAAGAGCATGGGATCTGGAGTCAGTAGACCTTGGTTTGGGTCCATCTATTTACTATAAACTTTAGGCTAGTCACTTTCCTCTTTGATGCGGAAAAAGATGTAATACCTGCATAAGATGGTAAGGAGGTTCAGATGAGATTTTATATTCATATTTATATGTGTGTGTTCATATATGTGATATATGTGTATATATGTGTATATATACATACATACATACATATATATATATATGTATATATATATATATATATCCTTTACTGTTCTAAAGCAGCATAAAGACTTTCCCTCCATTATCAAGTTATTTCAAAGGCTACAGCTTACACAGGTAAGAATCAGAGCCACGTTGTGGTCTAATGGCTCTTCTGCTTATAGTGTGACCAGTTCCCTATACCTCTTGGCACCTTGCTTTCCTCTCCCGTGAAATGGACAAGAATACTGGTTGTCTAGAGAAGAAACTTATCTGGAGTGGAAAATGTGCAAAGTAGACATGGGACTGGTGATCATACTATTTCCAATACTACCGATTTAATTTCTTCCAGCAGGATTTAGAATGCCACAGTAGTTTTCCTGGTGCCATGCTTGACCATGTGTATCTGGTTGAAAGAAGTGATTTTGGAGTCCCATAGATGTTGCTGTTTTCAGCAAGCTAGGCAAGTTACTGAATACATTTATCTTTAAAGGAGAATAATAATGTCACCTACCCCGTAGGATTGCAATGGGAATTAAAGAGGTTATGTAAATAAGCCATAGAGAGAGGCTTTGACAACCAGTGGGTACTTAGTTAGTTTTCTTCCTCTAGCCTAGGGGTGTCCAAACTTTTTCAACGTTTTTCACCAAGGGCCATATGCGGTAAAATACACAAAAAACCGGGCCATACTTCACTCGAGGTGAAGTATGAATTGCCTCACCTGGTTTATTTAAGTAAACTAAATATATTTTTGGAATTTGCTACAGGCCAATTAACAATGGATCATGGGCCATAGTTGGCCCGCAGGCTGCAGTTTGGACACCCTTGCTCTAGACTATATATTGCTCTTCAATTTTACCCTCTTCAAATAGCATTTACTAAAAGTTCCAAGCAAGGCATGGTTCTAGGTGCTTTTACTTTAAATAATAGCGTACTGAGGGAAGGTCAGGTTGGGGTAAAGGGCTGAGGGAGCCAGTTATGTTTGTTTGTTTTATAAAAAACAATAGTGGTATCTCATCTCCTTCCCCTGGTCCGGGATCCCTTGGGACTGGGATCTCTGGCTGTGTCTATGGAATAGAGCAAAACTCACCAGAAACCAGCACTAATAAAGGGCAGAGCATTTTGAGGGATTTTTGTTTGTGTTCCTGTGCTTGCTCTCCTGGCAAGATAGGAAACCTTTAATAAGACTTTTCCTAAATGATGCTACATGTGCAATATGGATTTTTTTTTTAATCTCTGTTCTCCTAACAAATGACCATTTCATGAGGTTTCTTTTCATTTTTCCTTCTTCTTTCCTGCTCCTCAGTACATTCCACAAAGAGCTTATTCCTCTGCTGGTTACTGATTGATGGTTGTACTCTGTGTGCCCTTTAATTTTGCAATAAACCAACAAGGAGTTGAGACCACAAACTTAAAGAGAATTGACTTATTTATTTGACTGGATTCACTGGAGCGACAGGCAGATTTAGTCATTTCAGTGTGGTCCTGGGGAGGGCAGGAGGAGTCCGTGAGAAGGAATACTGTTGTAAATAACCAGACAGAAAAGAGCTTGCTTGTCCTCCCATTCCAGAGCAGCTGGGCGTCCATTCTCAGCAGTGATCCCTTTCCAGGCCTTGGTGGAAGCAGGAATTCTTCCACAAGACTTGCCCACAGCTCCAGGATTCTGCATTCAGTGGGACTTTAGATGTGTGGAAATGGATAGCCACCACCCATAGAGGTCCTGTGTCCCTTTTCCCAAAGGGATTATGATGCACCTTAAAGAACCTCCCTCAGTCACCAGTCTTTTCAGGCCTAGCCTTTTGGCTGAATGACTTCAAAGGCCAAGAGCAAACCTCTACCCCTACCAACTCCACCCCGACTGTGTTTACACCGTAAGGCCAGGGGCTCCATTGGGGTGCAAGAGGCACTAATATACTTCATTAATTGATTATCAAATATACTGAGAATCAACGAACTTTTTCTTACTTAGCACCACCATTGTACGTAGTGACCAGTCTAAAAATAAACACAAACATCATTTCAAGTAGGAAAACAACAACGAACTTTTTGCATGGTTGAAGTGGATCCCGAGTAAACTAAAGATAGTCCTTATAAGGTATTTTAAAACATAAATACTATTATCATTTATATTTCAGGATTGCTTCATACCTAGGGCTGTTCTTTGTGAGTTGAAGTGAAGCTGGAAAGACAAATGCCCAAATGGAATTTGTCCCCGCTTTGAATGCCTACTCCAGATCCCAGTGTTGTTTGTGGCTCTACCACATGTAACCAGCTAACTGCCTATTCTTATTCTGCTCTTATGTGGCAAACTTTCTTCTGAAACTCTTGTGTCACACTTTAGCAGAACTGAAAATATTAGCAGAGTGGTTAGTGGCCACGACAGAAATAGAATCCAGGAGTTTGTGTCCTTTCTCTTGCCATACCTGCTGGAGCATGGTTCCTCCCTGGCCTGAAAACAATGTCTCCAACTCTACCAACAGGCTGGTTTCTTCTTGCTACTGAAAGTTTGTCTTCGTCTGAATTTTGTTCAGTGTTCCTTTACATCTGACTTTGCATTAAACAACATGGTCAATATGCTGTCACTAAATGCCTTGCTATGAAGAAATTCATCAACAAATATCCATGAGGCCATGAGTTTTCATGTTGAAAACCTTTCATGTGGTAAAACCAGCAGAGGCCAAAGAGCCAGGGAGACCTAGTTTGAATCAGGCTTTCCCACGTGCTATCTATTTGGTCTCAGAAAATTGCTCAACTTTTCTGAACCTCAGTTTCCTCCTCTTCAAAACGAGGATAATAATGTTCACCTCTCTGAGGTGTGAGGATGAAATGAGCGAATGTATGCTAATCCCTTGGTACAGGGTCGGATACATAGGAAGTGCTCAATGAACGTTAATTTCCTCCCTTCTCCCCTTTAGAATGGGGACAGGTATAGCAATACACAAAATCTCATAACATTGACAGTGGAGATAGAGAGATAAGAATAACATACACTATCATTAGAAAAAGCTTCTCATACTAAATTATTTGGTATTGATTCAAGCGTGTATTCGGAACTGAGAGGTCAATTTAGGCTAGCACGGTTAGAAAAGATTTCATGGGAGAGGTGGCATTTGAACTAGCCCCAGAAACATGGAAATTTAAAGAAGAGTAAAGGAGCACATTTCAGACTGGGGCACTTGGGGTGGGGAGCCAGAGTGAACCATAGAGATAGAATGAGAATGTCCCAAGCCTCAATTTTCCCTCTGGAAAAACTGAAGTGAAAAAAATAAGTAAAAAGCTAGTATTTGTCAGGCACTTGCTAGGTGTTAGGCATTGTCTTAAGTGTAACTCGTTTATCCTCACATTAGGTACAACTGTCATCTTAAATATGCAGTCGTACAAAGTGAGGCGCAGAGAGATGAAGTAATCTCCCTGAAATTATACCTCTACTAGTAGGTTGTGGAGCTGAGGTGGAAACCCAGGAGGTCTGGCTCCAGAGCCCACCTAACGCACAACAGCTCCTGCAGTTATTTCCTAGCTTCCCTCCTGATGTAGTGAGGATCAGCTAAGCCCATTCCACGAACATACTCTGAAACATATAAAGCACCATACCTGTGTAAAGGCGGGGGGGTCATTTTCTTTTTAATAACATTAGACGAGAGGTGAACAAGATAGCCAACTTGAAATGAAGAGGGAACAGTGCAGGATAGCACCTGCGTGCGATTAGATGGGGCGAGGTTAGCAGTACAGGTGCCGTGCCGTGGCCTCCAGCCACACAGAGGCCTGCCATAGCCTCCCATTTCCTCTTGGGGCAGTGTTCCAGGTGGCTATTCCCATGCCACCAGATTGGCACTGGAGACTAGAAACCTGTTTGTTATCTGGCATTAGGGTTTGTGCCGTGAGCGTGAACTGCCCTCGACTGGGAAATCCGTTTTATGGGCCGATAGCACTGGGAGTCGCCTTGGTAGTGACCATGATGGAAGATCTCCACACCAAGGGCCTTGCTGTGGAAGGAAACCTGCTCTTACTCACCATGCAAATATTTAATCGTTTTAATGTATTTGTTCTGGGCCGATTCTTGTGTCTCTCCTATGTTGACTCTGTTTAATCGTAGGTTATTATTGTTTGTCTATAGCAATGTCATTTATTTAAATATGGACACCAACAGCATTCCTTCAGCTCCCAGCCTCCCAACCGTCCTTGTTAAGAATAACACCTTACACAATATCTCTTCCTTGAGGACATCAAATACATAGTTTTTGTTCAAGCATATCTGAGGAGGCTGCTGCCTTGGAAATTTGTTCCTAGGCAGACATTTTGACTGCCTTTTGAGCAGATAGTGAGTGACCTTTGCTCCCATTTTATGCCATAGGTTCACTCTGGAGATAAAGTTGGATGCACACATCTAGTGACTGAGTTTGGAGAGTCTTGATGGTTAAGGTGCCATTTGCCTTGGTGGCTTAGAGATCTAAGGAGTCAAACCAGTGTTGGCTCATCCTCCTTTAGAAATTTCTCAGAGATGGGTAAGACCAGAGGCCGCTCTGGGCTTCAGCTTCTCCCTGCTATAAGCCACTGTAAGTCTGGCAAGGACTGGAGAATAGCAAAGTAAGTGTAAATCAGGCCGGCCTCCCCCAAGAGCCGTATTTTCAGAGCCCTCAGGGAGCAAGTGACTCAACAGAACTGTATTTTTTTGGTTTCAAATGAGTCTAAGGAGGGGAAATCAGTTAATAGCAGCAGTCTGTGATGGACTGGTCGCAAAGCTGTGCCTTTCTAATCCTCTTTGCAAATCAAAGGGAGGGGAATCCCCAGAGCCCAGGAGTACACGTGAATAGAAAGCACCATCAAGTAAAAAAACACCTACAAAGGTCAGCAGAAACTCAGGGGGCTGTTGGAAATTCACCTCCCCTGCCTGTCTGTGGGACTCAGTGGGCACTGAGGGAGTGGGCGAAGACAACCAAACAACCTTTATGCAGAAGCAACCAGGCCACAGGAAATGTACAGTGAAGTGGAGGCTGATGAGTTAGGAAGGTATCTTTCATGTGTGTGAAGCTCAGAGTCATCCGGAATTTGGCCTTGTTCTTTTCCAAGCCCTGGCTGGCCAGAGACCTTTCTAGTCCCAGGATAACTGAAAAATTGCACAGAGTTGGTGAATGCACCATTTGAAGCCACCGAGAAAGCACCGTCTCAGTTCACCAACGGTGCGTGCTATTTCCTGCAGTGGGCCCAAGATCACTGACAGGACGCCGCCGAGGTTGGGCTGAAGGTGGAAACAGCACACCAGCCTGCTGTTTGTGGCCTCGTTACAACTGTTGCTCCATCTGAGACCCGGAACCAACACGTGTTAACCTCAGCCCCATCGGGGCCAGTGGAACAGCATGCTGACAGTGGAACGGGAGCGCTTCACGCCTACATCTGCGGCCTGGTAGCTACCAGCCCAGGTTTTCCACCGCCTCTCCTGGCCTGTGCACCCCAAGGGAAGTAGGCCAAGGAGAAAGCCGCCCTATGGTGCCACACAGTTTTTTCTCATATGTTTATGTTGGCCAAGTGGCAGACACAGTTCTACCTCAGTGTATTTCCTCTGAACGCAGCGGTCTGGGTAATGGGTAAAATGAGATGGAAGAGGTGTTATTATCAATCCCTTTGTGACTGAGTGATGAGTGTATGTTCGTGCAAAGCTGTGGAGATTCTTTTGTCTTCCTCCATCTGTGTTGCCTCATTCTGGGTAAATGTCTTCCTTAGGGACTCCTACTAGGCAAAGCGTTTCTCCAGTTTTGCCTGTGAAATGCGCGGTGAAATCTACAAGAGGTTTTTGTCCCTCAGAATAAGAGGTGTGAATTTTATGAAGGTTGGAAGTATTCTCACCATAAACACAAAATTATGTCAAGTTGTCTCCCTCATTCTTTTTATCCCTCCTCTCTTCCTCAGCCACTGCCAATTAGTTCTGTGGAGGATGGATTTCTTTCTTAAGCTTGGAGATGATGAGAATCAATGCTAATGGTGGCATTTTAAGTACAACACAAATACTAACGCGAATTGAAATGTGGAACATTTTTCATAGCAACCTTCTACATGGACAGTCATACTACATTCATTTTCTTCATATCTTCTGTGGATTTAACGCTTCTAGGTACAGAGAAGTGAAGAGCATTTCCCAGACTTGCACAGCAGGTTAGTGACAGAGCCAGAAATAAAAGGCAGGCTGCCCGACTCCCACAGCAACATCTCCTTCAAGCCAAATTGAAGTTTGGTGCTTTTACCACAACTATTTCAAAAGGAAAATCCCCCACAGCTCTTCAGATTTTCCCAGAAAACAGTTGTCACGCAGGCCTTCAAGATGGAAAGAGCAGGCTGGAATACTAAAACCTTATCAGTTCTTTATTCTTGAACTGACAGTTGATATTCTCTGGGCTAAAGTTAAAGAAAAATGATTTGTTTTCCATAATGGAATGATTTATAATTTTCCAAAGCTTGGCGAAACTAAGCCAGTGAATAGTAAAAACAGATTTCTGATGCTCACACTCTAAAATATTTGGTCTGACTTTTCCTCACAACAAATATTGGATATCTCTTTTCAGACCTGGAAGTGACAGGAAGGGAGTGGGATGGGGAATTGTCAGGGGACAGGCGTGTGTCTGCAAGGGTGGCTCTCCAGCCCTGCTTTTGGGGGGACTTACCCTGCTACCTCACTATACACAGAGCCCTTCCCACTCTTTTTGTCCTCCCTCTACCTCTCACCTTTCTCTGCTGTCCTTCTTCTTTCTCCCCCACTCCACACTCCTTTTTCCCTCCCACTCCCAGCTCCTATCACAGCAGATAGGTTAGGGCAGACACCGTCATGGTTGGAAAGCAAGAAGAGAGGATGGTGAAAACGACTCCAGGGCCTTTCTCTCAAGCTTTGGTGATGAAAGGACTCAATGAACCTTAACAATTTCTCACAGGAAAATTCCGGCCTCTCTCTCCTTAAAAACAAGACATTCAGAAACCTTTAACAGAGCCAGGATTAAAACTCAGAATGCCTGGCTTCTCTAGGGCCTCTGTTTGGGTAGAAAGGCTAGATCACTGTCATATGTGGCAATTAGGATCATTTTAAGGTACCAAAAGTAACCATTTAAAAAATTGTACATTAAGCAGATAGACCATTTTTAATACAACAAGATAAAAAAATGAACAGTGTCTTCAGAGCAGATGAAAAGCAGAGCCCTGTCATGTGGCCAGTGCCGGATTTAGGGGCAGGAAGGCAGTTTGTGAGCAGTCAGCCCCACAGTCTCTCTCTGTCCTACACACAATGCCCTTCTCTGGCTGGCCAGGTTATGCTGCGGGCTGCCTGTTTACCTGGGAGCTGGAAGGATCGGGACAATCACTGCATCTAGCACTACAGGCCCAGTTAAAGTGATTTTGAAACGTCTCTGGTTCTCTGTGTTAAATTGTGGCAGGTTTCTGGCAGGGAGTGGGCGGGAAGAGGAAGCGGGTGTTTTTATGGGCAGAGAAATGTCCCTGAGATGCCTGAGGTTGCTTCATGATTCCTCCAGCCCAGCCTACCCTTTAAACTCTGTTGCACATAGACAGGAGTTCTGCAAAGAGCTTTAGTTTTCACGCCTCCTGTGGGCCTGAAATATGACAAGCCACAACCATCTGGGGCACGGAAAACTACCGAAAAGATTGGCGGAATCCCACTAGGATTGCCTCAAATGCTTGACATTTTCCGAGAAGTTGAAGCTCTTTACCTACTTGACCTATGGTTATTTATTAGTGTCAGAGTCACCAAGGACTCTTGTCACAAGATTGGGCATGGTACAGGGTAGCATTTGATAATCTTTTAGTGTATTTCTGGACGTTAGATCTCTTTGCTCATGACTTTTATAGATCAAATTCTCTAGGAAATCAAGGCCTGGAGAAGTCACCTGTCTGTGGATCTAGGCTGAGTTCCTCTCTCTCCGCTCCTCTGCCCCCCGGGCACCTTATCTATTGATCTCAGGCAGATGAGTTCACTCTCTGGAAGGTGGGGATTACAAATTTGCCTCTCACTTGTCCCCACAGAAAGTTGAATGAGGTCATGTGCCGCATTCTTAGGTCCTTAAAAAAATCTGACTTTTAAATATTGAGTGATTGTTTTGCTGACCGGGAACATTTCTTCTGCTGAGCAAACAGGGCCAGCTATCCCATTCCAACCTATTCTATCCCTGGCTGAGCACAAACTCCCACTTCCCTGTCACCTTCTAAGAGTCAGATAAAAGGAGCTTCTTCCATCAAAGGCTGTGCCTTTAGGCCTGGCAGTTTTCCACTCTGATTTCTCCAGGGGTGTCCGTTTTCTCTCCTGTCCACCATTTTCAAGTACTCACAGTCAGTGGAATATATGAAGTGGCTGCTCATGGAGGTCCCAGCACAGATACTCCTAAATACTTCACTGGGGTGGCTCAGACTAGGCACATCCAGTGGCCCCTTACGTCAGAATGTATTCTGGACCAGGAGCCAGAGGCATGAGTTGGGTGTGGGTATAGTCTAGATGTAATCTCGTCGTAACATAGCCAAAGAAAGATGGGTCAACTGAAGGCAAGAGGTCCGCACTGGACATAGAGATTAGTAGAGAGGCTCAGTGGCCAGTGGACACCAGCTCACCAGTCTCCTGACGCTTGAGGCTGATGGTCTCTGACCAGCTTATTCTGCTCTTACCCCTCTGTCTCCAGGTATTTGCTCTCTTAAGCTATCTTTCTGATACTCAGCAGAAATGAGTCATATATTTTTGTCTGTTTCTGTGTTGGTTGGTTTTTCATCCCCAGAGCCCTCTGCCTCTGACCAAAACAGTACTGATTTCCACCCATCTGCCTTACTAAGTCATCTGGTCTTTAACTGGTTCCTATCCCTTCATCTCTTTTCTCTAGCGAATTATTAGTTATTTATGAATCTGTACCTTGAAGTTTCTCCTCCTTTAGAGAGTTTCATTGCTCCCTTCAAATGAGTGTAGAGGTTAGAGTACAGAGAAGGGTTGAGTAGGACGCATTTAGAGAAGCTAGGAAATGCAAGGGAACACTTAGAACCCAGGGACAGGGTCTTTGAAGGGAGAAATGTCCCCTTGCCCCACTTTGCCTTCAGAGGGGAACACTAAAAATGAGGCTCAAGGTCTAGAAGACTCAAGGTTCCTGTGACATAATACAAGGGGCCATTTGCTATTCAGGTGTACCTCAAACATCCTGCAACCAAGAGGACGCTTCACGGAAGCCCTGGGAGTAAATTGTCTCTCCATTTCTAAAGCTGAGTGGAGACAATAGTTACTTTATATAACTTATCAGGCTTCCTGTTACCCCCAATAGGAGGATGATATTCTCCTTCCTGAAGAGTAAACCATGTTGGATTCCAACTCCTTTTAGCTTCAGATATAATAATAACTATTTTAAAAAATATTGCTTTCTCTTAGTCCAAGAGTCCCTCTCTGGTCTTTCAATTTGTAGTTGATGGTATTGGGGTGGGAGAGGGGAGTGTTGTATGTTAAATAAGCCGTACTTTTAGAGAAATGGCAAAAACAGCAGATGTCATTTCAATTAAATTTTTGTTGCTTTTTGAACATATCAACAGCAAATATTTGTTCTTTGTTAGCTGTATGTTGTACAAAAAGGAATCAGGCATGGGTTTTCTATCTAAACAAGCAAGGTACAAACCAGCAAAGGATAATTAAAGACAATGATGGAGGCTAATCTTTGTTAAGCATTTACCATTGGCAAGGCATTATGCTAGGGACTTTATATGCATTATTCAGTTTAATCCTGGAAACCCTGTGAGTTGAGCATTATCATACCCAGAGAGGTTATGAAACTTGCCCAATGCCACACAGCTGGTAAGTGGTAGAATCCGCGATCTGAACTCAGGTCTGTCTGACTCCAAAGTCCTCACCCTAATCACTGTGCAAACTGCTCTTGCAATGAAATTAGCACCAAGCATCAGAAGTTCCAATCTTTCCAGTGGAGCAAAGCAGCAGGAAAGCCCCTTGAAGTGTCAGTCAGCACTCATTTTCAGAAACCAGATAGTGTTAAGACTGCTTGTAATTTATAATAATATTTTGTGAGTTACTTTAAGAGTGTAGTTTATAAGTGTCCAGATTGCCTCAGACAACAGCACATATAGATTTCCGCCCAAGTTGTGATTATTTGTAATCGATGCTATTTGGAAATGTTTCCATTCTATCATTTTACTGAACACAGATTTAGAAAACCACAACAACTCCGTAAGATGGTGTGATTAGCAAACCCCTGACTTTGGTTGCTATATATCCTTCAGTGATTTAGTTTTCAGGCATTTAATAAAAAGGGAGAGGATTTTTAGCAAAACCACTTAGGAGCATGTTCTCTAGCCAATGCAGAGTGAAAATGTTTCTTTCTCCATCTACTCTTCCACTGGTAGTAGGAATGAGAGTGGTTATCTTTTGTGGTACATTAAAAAAAATTTTTTTAAATTCTTTTTTATTTTTCAATTATAATTGACATGCAATATATTAGTTTCAGGTGTAGAACATAGTGATTAGACATTTATGTAACTTACAAAGTGACCACCCCGATAAGTCTAGTTCTTCTGAGTTACATCTGTATAGTGCTTTGGTTTTAGGCTCTGCAGGATGTCATTTGAATAGTTCTGTACAATACAACCATCATCTCAGTCCAAGTTTCCACTATAGGATCAATGAAATAATAATAAAAGTGAGAAAAAGTGGTCTGAATAGTTCAGCAAACAAGTTTCTTTAACTTACAAGTTTCTAGAGAAGACATAGAGTGCCTTGACCTCTTTATTTTCCCCTTTGTATATGATGACATGCTTTGTACGGGAGGTATTCCATACATTGTTTTCTCATTACTGTTACCATAGTATTGGAGTTCTACTTATTTTCACCAAGCTGTCTTTTAGGTGAATCCCCCCCCCCACCCCCAAATAGAGCTTCTACATTTAGATCTCTCTGAAGCTTCACATTGTTTAAACTAGGACATACAGATACATTATTTTCTTCATTGGTAGATAAAGCACATAATGTTTTCAGAACAACGCCAGTATCTTATTGGCCTTGCTTTAAAGAATTACTATATTTTTCTTGCTGAGATTTTTGCACAAATTCTTTGCAATTAAATAAAACTTAGAAAGGACTACGATTGGTAGAAACAATCAGGTACTTAAGTATACCCTGGTATAGAAAATTGTGATTCAGTGTTCTATTATTAGATCCAATGGTCTGAAGCACGTGGCATATACTAACGTATTAACCTAGACAGCATCATTCTGAAGGAAATAATGACAACAATGGCTTCTAGTTATTGAATATTTACTACTATGTGCCAGACACTATATTAAGTACGTTAATAGTGATCATCTCATTTAATTCTCAAAACAATTCTATAAGATAGGTGCTATTTTGCCTATGAACAAATGAAGCTGAAAGGCTTAAGTAATTTTTCCAAGGTTCACAGTGTCAGAATCAGAGTCTGAACGCAGTTTTATTGAACTCCCAGTCTCATATCCTATATTATGAAGAGAGAAATGAACATAATTCCTTAACCATGCTCCTGAATATGAATATTTCTTACAAAAGCAGGCTGTTATTTGACCATTTCCAGCCATTTTAATTGAAGTCATATTATACGTGGTTCTTACCAGTCCCAGTGAAAAGTCGCAATACATAAGAACGTGAGAGATAAGATTAGCAAATACTCAGCGGAATGCTGTAATATCCGATCTTCGATGCAGGGGAGCTGGAAACCCATGAACCTAGTTGACACACAAAGACCTTGGAAGGTTGCCTTTGTTAACAGAGTACTTCATTTCTTCAATTGACCTTGCCATCGTGCTGTCCCCTCAGCCCTCAATTTAGCTGCCATTGGTATAGGATTTATAACATGTCCCTGGCCATTCCAGAGACAGCAACAGAGGTGTGGCTGAAAAGCCGGACAATAGAGAATGAAGACGATTTTCATTGCTGTTCAAATCAGGGTGATAACAACACCGTAGCTGATCCCCGGCTTAGACCAAGACAGTCCCGCTAGGTGCATATTCCAGGTACTAAATGCCTAGTACCCTTTCAGAAGGGACATTTTCTCTGACGGACCAAGTAGTATACAGTTTCTGCCCATGGTGGGAGCACCCCAACCTTGGGAAATAATCAGTGCTAGTCTTGTTACAATTTTCCAGGAGAGAATCTGGATCTTATTCTTCCTTCAGGTTTCTAAACAATACAGTAAATGTTATAAGTGAAGGTTTTTAAGGAAAATAATATTTTTTTGGTTGAACCAAATGTGAAAATATTGTGTGGCAGTGGACCATGTGAATTAAGTAATTTTAGAGTCTTCCCTGGGAATTTTAAATGTCATGAACTTTATTTTGAATAGGTAGGATTATATTAATTTGTGTTTTAAATGCATAATGAGACTTCGGAATTCTTTTGTTAGAATTCAACTAATTTAAAAGAAGAGTATTCTTCCCTTAGAGATGAATCTTATTCCAATTTCACAAGTTTGGAAATAAAACTCTGATTTTTGAGTTACCAAGGGAAGAAGCCTCAGGCATCCAAATTTTTCAATTATTGCTTTCATTCAGCACTAGCAATATCTTGGGTTGTGGATATAATCTTAAAATGTTAAGTTTAATAAAATGTGTACACATTCACATTCTCTGGTTAGCCTTCTGTTACTCACCTAACATGATAACACCTCTCAGTCCAAATTAACGCAGCAGTTAGGCAGAATTGGTTAGTGGTTTGAGCTCTGAAAAAAGTCAGCCTGTTTCCTGAGTTTTCTGTGTTTTGAATGACCTATGGGCTTTTGCCAGATATTCTGGCCTACAGATAAAATTGATGAAAGTCAGAGCTGGGGTTTTCCTACCTGTGTACTTATCAGTTTTCCCCTAAGCCACAGTCTGTCTTTTGATAGCTCTAATAATTAATTTGGTCTTCTCTCTTCTCCCTTCTTTCCCCTATTGCTCCCCACCCCCTTCTCCTTGTCTGTTCACAGGTTATCTTGACGAATCAAATTACAACCCATCTGAGCAGAGCCCTAGCTTCTCAGGCAGACCTGGTGTCTCCAGCTGATGATTTGTCCCTGTCTGAAGGTAAGGGATCTGTCCTAGAGGGGCTGAAACTTGACACTGACATACAGCCCCACCACCTCTCTGCCTCCTGTTGAGAGCTGGGAGACACAGCTAATAGGTTCTGGCCAGTGAACCCAGCCGGAGCCTAGTGATTTAGGCTTGGCCACCTTTCCTGGCATCTGATCCCTGATATTTGGAGAGTCTCTTGCCCTGTCACTGTAAGTGAGTCTCCTTTTTCACCTTACTGAGTCATCTTAACAGACATCCATCACCTCTACCTTGAGGCTTGCCACTCCTCTCTAGGCTGTTTTCGGTCCTTAATATGAGGTCTGGTGAACTGCTAACTGACTTTGTTTTTTGAGAGTGAGGCTCAAAGTTTGGCTTTACCGGTGGTCTCACATCAATTTATTTTTCGTCTGTGCTGAGTGCTTTTGGACTGGCTGAAAGTGTACACCAGTATGCTGTGCCAGTGATGTGGCATTCCCTATTGGCTTTACAGAAAGATGAAGAAAAACTCTCTATGTTGGTAACTCTGCAAAATTTTCTCCACGCTCTCATGCTAGCAAAGGTCAGGCTGGCTATGGTTTATGTAGCTAGGGGAATTACACCCCTGAGCCAGGGACTGGTTTCTAGTTTGATTGAAAGTTCTTACTTGACATTTCTGAGTTCTGCTAATTGTAGTCTTTGAGGGCAGAATACTGTGGGCCTGGGTGCATGGCTGTTCCAGGCCCCCTCTGCACTTTCCATGCACAGAGAATTATTCATGATGGAATGTATGGGATTTCTAGGCCTAGCAAGAGTCCCGACTGCCCAGGTGACCGTCCATGTATCAGCCTCAGTTTATAGTCTCAGAAATAGCAAGGGCCACACACCCCTGCTTCTTGGTCATATTTGTCAGAGGGAAAACTAATTATTTATAACAGTAGTAGAATGCTGTGTACCCTAATTCCACATTCAGTGACGTATTATCACTCCTCTATCACCTGGACTAAAAACCTGAATCATTTACTATTCCTCCCTCCTTTCACTCCTTGTATCATCAAGTCTACTTGCTTCTTCTTTCCAAATATATCTTTCCTCTGTCCCTTTTTGTAATTTGTATTGTGATCAGCTGACTTCTTAAACTCACAATCGGGATTATTTTAATAGAATTCCCAAATGGTTTCCCATCTCCAGATTCTACCATTTTCCTTCTGCCACTACCAAATGGAACTTCCCCAGTCTGGCTTCCTTTTACTGTGTTACTCTCCTACTCAGAAAGCTTGGAGTTGTTTCAGCCCATTTTCCGAGAGTGGGCTAAAGTCAATAAGCTGACTTAAAAGTATTCAGGGATTTGTGATTTGTTAGCTTGAAATTAGCCAGTGTCAAAGTATTTACACCAGGGAAATCAGCAAATGCTAAAAACCAGGTTTTTGTTTGTTTGTTTGTTTTTTGTTTTCATAAATCAGTTTCCAAAACACCGCTAGATAAAGTCAAGGCTTCTTAATGCTTTGCAGTCTGTCCTTTCCTTCCTATTCAACCTTTGTTCTTGCCAATTCCTTGGCTGAAGCTCTTGTGTCGTGTGCTGACTTTCTCCCTGCTGCTTCCCGCTCCTGCCCCCACGCCTCTGCAGGGACAGCTTATCCTATCTTGACTAGCATTTACCTTTTCCACTTCTACCTCTTCTTTTCATCCTAAATCCTCCCACTCCTTCAAGGTTTATTTAAAGACCACCTTTTTCAGAAAACCTCCTTGCTTGTTCCAGTCTGTATTGGTTTTACTCTCTCTTCCTCCTCTGTGATCCTTCTACCTCTCAGCTATATAAAGGAAAGATCTAGAAAAGTTAATTTAACTTTTCGTGGTTTCCTGACAAGATTGGCAGATTTTCTTTTTTTTTTAATGGACACAGACTATCTCATGATTTTTGTATTCATGTTGTTTCTGAGTGACTAACAAAGTTCTAGGCACATAATCTGCAGTAAATAAATGCTGAACGAATATCATAGTTAATGCTTTGTAAGAACAGTAACCATGAGAATCACAGAAAGCACCGATGATCATCATTAAAAATTGTTATAATTATTACACACACACACACACACACTTATATTCAGTTCTGAACAGAACAAAGTATCTTGTTTCCTTATTTGAAAATCAGTTAAGTAATAGTACTTTGCTTTGTCTTGACTCCTGGTTCATCTTAAACAAAGAAGAGGAGTGAAGCAGATACAAAGGAAATTGCTTTGGGGCTCCAGTGTAACCACTCAGGAAAATGGTAAAGTTGTGTTCATGGCAAAGGAAGAGTTACTGGGTCAACCCTAGATAGCTTTTTATGATGAAATCTAAGGGAGAATGGAAACAGGTGACTCTCCAAGATCTTTTTCTTGCATAGCTGAGCCAGTAAAGAGGCTATAGAAATATTTTTCCTGAAGTCTATAATGAAGTTCCATGCCAGTGAATTCAAATGGACAAATTTCTTAGAACATTTATACCTAGTCAAACATATTGCAATGGTTGTTAATGTTACTATGATTAATGTGTATAAATTGCTTTGTTGTTTCAAACGTTCATTGTATTAACTTGCCATTTTGTTATGAGCTCTGTGGTCTCGGGCAGGTCTTTTAAGCACTTTGGGACTTAGATAAGATTTCCAGTTCTAGCATTGTGAGATCATAACATGGGTCTGACGACCAGGAGTATTCACTCGTTGATGCAGTTTCAAAATTCCTATTTTCAGAGTGGGAAGGATGACCATGTCGTTCTAGACCAAACATAACAAAAAGGATCTTCAGAAGTCTTAGCACCAATACTTTGGCATACCTATAACAGCTCCCTCTCCCCATGTTGCTATCTCTTTTTCACTCTGAACACTTCTCGTCTGGTCTGTGTCTTGCTCTCTCTACCTTTCTCTCCCACAAACATGTAACCAAGAAAAAGTGTGTGCACATCAGCGAGAGTGAGAAACTCACTGTGCTGGGGTGAGCTCAAGGTCTACCCTGTCCTGTAATAGATTTCAGCTGCAGAGCAGAGGGCACTACTTCAGCCGTGCTCCCTTGAAAACAGTTGTGGGGTGAGATACACATGGCCACAGAGCAGCCAGCAATAAAATGATACGAGTTGACCTGAGAGAAGGACCCTGCAGGGGCTGATTCGGGGAAATGAAATCTCTTCTGCTTTGACACAGAGCAGGGAATACAAGTGACCTGGCCCAATGGAGAGATCTCTTCCACCCCAGTGGATCCTGTACTATTAATATCTGCCAGCTGCAGGCGCAGAGCATCCCCTGCTGAGATCAAAAGAACCCCTATCTTAGCTGGAACAAGGTCATCTGCACAGGACTGTAAAAGCGAGCCCTGGCTGGCTCAGGGACCTCTATGGGGGAGGAGAAGTCAGGAGATGGGGTGGTGGGAGGTGCTCTCTCACGCTCCTTTAATCTCGGCTGACCAGCTGTTGCCCTCCCAGTGTTTGTAAAGTTGAGAGTTCTTTGTTTTTGTGTAGCTGTTGTTTTTTTTCCTTCTTATTGAATTTGTGCTGGGTTGTTGCTTGAATTATGTGGACCCACATTGACTGCTTGGGTCCACGGTATGATTCCTTCGTTGAGGTTTCATCCCACTGTTGAATGATCGAGCTTCCCAGATGGGAGAGCCAAGGAAGGAAGAGGTGGGCCCTCCTGGCAAGGCCGTTCCTGATGTTGCTCTGGCCCCATAGCTTGGTGCCTTGAGGAGGAATGAGAGGGTCAATTGAATCTTCACTATTTAGTTAAAATAACTCCTCATATGTGCAATGTGCTTGTCAATTTTTCAGCCCGCCTTTCGCAAACATTATTTCATTCGGTTGGAAGAATGGAACCTTGAAGACTTCTGCAAATGAACCAAAGTATACTGGGAACCTCAGGGCAGAAATTGGGATTTGGGGTTTTGTAATTTATATTGTTCGCGAGCGGGCACTGTGAGTCGAAGTATGTGCTTCTTTGGTTTTCTGTTTTGTTGACAGAAGCTCGGCATCTCGGTTATTACGGAGTTCAGTGACCGGTTATTGACTAGGTTATTGTGACTTCTGTGGTCAAGGACATCGTTCTTAGGGGCCCTTGCCCGTTCTTCCTGGTAGTCATGGAAGATACTAAGGATGGTCGGAGCTCAGTCACAGGAATATCCCTTTTGGCCATAGTGATCAGTAGAGAAAGGATCGAACAGTCTAGCTGGCCTAAGACACCACATCCTGTTCTGAAGTCACCTGGCATTTGAGCAGAAGGACTGCCTGGGCCCCTACCCACCCGAGCACAGGTGCTAGTGAGATTGACGTGCAGTGGCAGTGGGCCCTATATAAGACTGAAGGTCTGCACAAGCTAGACCATTAGCTTTCTTTCTTCTGATGATTTAATGGGCAGCAGTTACTTCAGTGTGGTGACACAGCCCATGTCAGGAGCCCTAAATGGCTTCATGGAAAGAAAGACATTATTAGACTGCCATCCTGGCATTCCCAGCATCTGGCATGTTAGTATTCCCTTATTTGCATTAATCGTTTTTGATAAATAATAGCACTTAAAAACTGAAAATGAAAAGTGCATAGAGGGGTCAAGGAAAGAACACAAGGGAAAAAAAGTTCTTTCTAGAACCAAGAGTGGTTTCTCATTTTAGTATTGGAAGCCTTTCTATTCCAGTTGAATTGATGGCTGATTTCATGTGCAAGGAAAAGTATTTTGAGATTCATATTCCCTAACAAACCATCCCTACAAAAAGCTGGAGTCCATTTAAAAGATTATATGCAAGTACGTGGCTTGTGTCTCTTCTAAAATAAATTCACCACGTAAGAACAGCTCAGAATGGTTGGGGCGAATCAGGGGCTCATGGTTGTGAAAGAAGCAGACTTCAAAGCGTGGTATGAATTTTCAAGTTTTATTTCCACTCTTGGTTTCCAGCTGGATCTGCTCTGGATTTACTGCAGGATGTTTGAAAATGTGGCTCCCTGCTAATCTCAGACAGTTGCTATGATCAATGGTTTCTTTCATTTCCGATAAAAAACACTGGTGTTTCTGCTTAAATTGTGTGTACTTTCAGCTTTATTATTATAGTCATAATTTATTGTCCGGCATTACCCAAATTTGTAATCCATTAACCACAAACTTTGGGGTGGGTTGGTCAGGTTAGCAGAACTCTCTCCACACTTTAGTTCCAAGGCCAGTCCCCAACTAAATGGTCATTGGTTTGGGCAGGACATGGACAAATGGGCATGGGTGAAGCAGTATTAAAAGTCCACTTCTCAGGGGTAGGGTGCAGTTGGCTATAATTATGCTTTAAAAACATAAAGTGTCACCATGTGGCTACAAGCTTAATATTAAACACCGTGATCCCTCTTAACATTAGCATTTCCGTCACATTTTAAAATGTCTGAAAATGATGAATCACTTAATCTACCCCAAGCAACTGAAACGTGAAGGAGAGAAGGGACTCGCTCAAAGGCCACACAGTGAGTGCACGGTGTTGGTGCCAGGAACAGAAGTTAGCGCCCCTCCTGTGAAATCTGAGATGTGGACACTGCTGCCTCTTAGGAGGGAGTTTGAGATAAAAATGTTGGAGTGTCCCAGTGACCTTTCCATTTTTGATTCCAAAGCCACAGACATATATGAACAGACACGACTTCACATGCTTCTATTCACAAGGAGACACACACCTACCCATGTTCCACTCTCCCTCATATTCAAGAGTCCATGGCACTTAGCTGGGTGTATATTACTTCCAGCAACTGTTCAATTGCCATGAAAGACCTAATTTATAGAAAAAAGATTAAAAGCACCTCAAACCTGTGGTGTTTAGCTAAAGAAAGCCTAAATATTATGTGAGCTGGGAGTAGCTAGAGTTGAGAGCGGTCAGGCACAGTCTACAAATGTCTGACAATCTCCAGAGGGAGAGGAACTTGAGGATTTTCAGCAGGGAGGCCAGCGGGCAATGGAAACACGGTGGAGCGATCAAAGGAGAAAGGGAACATTGAGGGCACCCACCAGGAAGTACTTCCTTGTCAGGAGCTCTGTTTTGCTAGTGATAGTTTGCCAAAGAGAGACACATTGAAAGCACGAGGTTCATTAAGATCAAATTAGATAAGAGCCAGAGCATATTCTTTGGGAAGCAGTCTTTGAGGTGGTTCGTGGGAAGGCTGGGCTAGATGCTTTGACAGCATTTCCCCCTTACCCTCAGACCTCTTCACCCTTTAGGATCAACTGGCTAATTTCCCATGTCTGCACACGTTCATGTTGACATCTCAGTGTCATAGCGGCAGAAGGGACGAGAACACCAAAGCTGGTGTTTTCATTTGTTTCAACTACAGAGATGATGGGCCCAAAAGCCCAGAGAACGGGATGCCAGGAGGTGTTGTGCTCCCAGAGAGCTTCACATTGGAAGGATTTTCTAAGAGATTCTGTTTATCGTCATTTAAGGGAATTCTATACCAAATATGAGAGGCCTCTAGGTCAGAGATCATAAAGGAAGGAAAAATGGCTGGTTTCTAGGGGTGACACCCAGGGGATAACTTAGTTTGTGTTGTAACGTGACATGAAAAACTTCTAGCATGCATTTTTGATGGTAACTAGGATTTGGAGAAGATTGTAACGAGGTCTGGCAACGTGGTCTGGTCCAAGGATAGGCCAGCTAAGCTCTAACCTAGGTTCAGATCTCTCTGAGGCTTTGCTTTTCTTCATTTTTCTGGTAAGCCACTCAATAAATACTAGTTGCATTAAACTGTATTTCATTGAGTCATATTGACATTTCCTGTGCATTAACTGCATTCCTGCATATATTAGCATAGTTTAGAGCCATGGTCCTTCCAAAAAAAACTTTCTGGCTAGATGAAGAGCCCTTCAAGTGCCTTCCAAGCTTATGATTTCATGAATTGTGGAGCCCCTACCATATGCTCTATGTTAATATGACAGGAAATCCAGAAATGAACAAGATGTGGTCCCTGCCCTCAAGATATTTACAATGTAGTTTGAGACTAATTCTAAAGGAGAACAATATGAGGTAGAATGTGTGCGATGCTTTCAGACAAGTATGGTACGCACCAGAGGCTCCAGGATTTAGGAAGAGGGGAGCATCTTTCAGCAGAAGGGAATCTAAAGGGTCCAGGGAGGAAGATGTAAGAGATAGGCCTTGAGGGATGGATAGGATTTCAATAGGCAGAGAAATGACCAGGAAATGCTATGAACTAAGGCATTAAGTTAAAAATGGGCCATGTCTGCCCTTACCTCCTATCACTCTTCCCTGTTAAAATCTGTTCTAGCCACACAGCCCACTCCATTGTTTCTGTAACTCACCAAAGTGTTTCTGCATCTGGACTTTTGCATTTGCTATTCCCACTAACTGGAGCACTTGTCCTGATCTTCTCTTGACTTGCTCTCTCACTACATTAGGTCTTGCTCAAGTTTCATCTTCTCAGAGAGATCCTCCCTCATCTCTCTAATAACTTAGATGGAATCCCTACCCCCATCCCATTCCTCTCTGCCTCCAAGGCAAGCTTTACGTTTCTTCATTGCCCTTATCACTGCCTGACATATATTATAAACTTTTTTTTTTATGGGTTTTTGTCTGCCTCCTTTCCTTTCATATGATCTCCTCAAGATCAGGGACTTTGTATTGATCACTTTTGTATCCCCTAGTTCCCAGAGGCTAAATAAATATGGAATCTGAGTTGTTGGGAAATACAGGATATGTTGGGAAGGGGGCAAAAGAGCCCCATTTACTTGGAGCTTGGAGTAAACATAGACAGGTCATGTGCAATAAATCTTGAAATAGGTTGGGGCCAGATTTTGAATGCCAAGACTGAATTTAGATTTCATGCCAAAGTGATTATAACTGTGCACTCTGAAGAGTATCTAGATAAGATGTGTAGGATGACTCAGGAACAGGGAAATTGGAGGTAATGAGACAATGAACTCATCAAATATTTAGGAAAATGGGGCACCCATTATGCACCAGGAACTATACTCAGTGCTGAGGATACAGAGATGGAAGAATGACATTTGATCATTCCTTTGGTAACAGTTATATTGTTACCAAAGATATGGTGGCACGGCATGGTCATTTGAAGAACTGCCAATCATTTCTTGTGACTGGGAGTGCAGAGGGCCTGTAGGACAATGGTGAAGGGTTAGACTTGAGAAGTAGGCAGTGTGGAGCATGGACGTCTGGCATGCCACTTTAGGGAGCTGAGGATTTTTTCTGAAGCCCCTGTGAGAAGAATGTGAGGCTAATCCATTGGTAACACGTCATTTCCTTGATCAACATGATTGATGAGGCTTATTTGACTGGCTAGGAATGTTTCTCTTTCCTCCCTTATAGTTCTATGTGCTTCCCTTCCAGAGCCACATGCTCAATCAAAGAAGACGGGTGACTCCCCAAGGAGAGTAGGGCTGTTCTTCAGGCAAGGATGTGGAGTGGTTGGGTTTCCCCGCCAGAACTTTTATGCCCGTGGTTCTCAACCTCAGCACGCCCCAGACTCACCTGGAGGAGGGGTTATCCATGTGCACACTGCTGGGTTCCCACTCACAGAGTTTCAGTCAGTCTGGGGAGGGGTCAGAGAATTTGCATTTCTAACCAGTTTTGAGGAGTTGTGGGTATTGCCGGTCTAGGGACGCCACTTTGAGAACTACTGCTTTATTCATTAGATTTTCTTATCTGTGTTGGCACTAGGAATACCGAGATGAATGTCTCCAACTGAGATCTTGAGGAGACAATATCCTAAGAGAGGAGAGGAGCACGTAGACGGGGTGCTGTCAGGACTCATGGCAGCCATATGCCTCCACTGGGTCACCACTGAGCCTCCAGTGGTATTTTCTGCAGGCTGTGTCTCAGGTGTGGGGTAGAGCAGTCACTAGACAAATGTTTTAGTAGCAGGAAACAAAATGTCACTAAAGTTCGTTTTCTAAAAAGTCAGCTAACATTTATGGACCGTGTATTGTGTGCCTAGCATTGTACCTCCGTTGTTGAATTTAATCCTCACAAAACACTCTGAGGTGGATAGTAATCATTATCCTATTTTATAGATGAAGGAACTGAGGCTTAGAAAGCAACACATTTACTGGCAGAGCCAGGATTCCAACACTAGGAGTCTGATTCGAGAAATTACAATTTTATCTATTGTCTTCTTCTGTAAGTGTACAATTGGGATCCTCAGGGCTAGGTGCAAATAGGAGCTAAGATACAGCCAGGTTACATGGGAAAGGTGGAAACTTAGGTCATTCTCTTCATTTTTCTCATACCTGTCTCAGCTTTCCATGGTACTGACCCTTGATCTTATGATCTGATCAGCCCAATCTACCTTTTGACACCTGATAATTTTGTAAATGGGCATCTTTTAGCCCAACAGTCATGGCCAAAAAAGTCATATGATAAAAAACATGGCTAATACATCTATTCTTTCAGTAGGGTCCATGGATGGGGGCCTTTTCCCCTTATAAGGTGTGATGTACGAAGGGCAGATTCCTTTAGAAGGCAGTACCTATTATGTGAGTACCCCAACATATCTAGTTGAAGGACTTTGCCCAACTGAGCAGATATTATTATAAGTTTGCTAAGTGTGTCTGTGTATCTCTGTTGATCCCTTCAGCGGTGTCCATGCTCAGCATTCTCCCTGTCTCCCAGATCAAATTTCTGATATTATCTACCATTACTGGTCCATGCCTTCAAGCCAATATACTGGATTTTTAAAAAAAAATTTTTTTAAACATTTTCTTTCCAGTCCCAGCCAGATAACCATCTGTATACCCTTTGATCTAATTTTCTTTATACCCACAGTCAGCCCTAGAGTTCCTCTTCATGGGAGAGAGAGGTCTCTTCTGTTATTCTGGAATCCACTACCGACTCTAAACTGTTATTACCTGATGAGATATGAGGCCTAAACTTACCTGTGTATAAGTCACCTCCTATTCAGGGACATATGACAAGCATATGAGCACAAACTGTGTCCCATGGTAGGCTTTTATTTACCACTGCTTCAGACAAGATAAGCCAGAGAAGCCAAGATGGCAGCTGGATAACTGAAATACGTACATTGGAGAACTCTCTATAAGTTACATCTTTTCCATAATTTATGATATTCTGGAGCAAAATTACTCAGAGTCTGAGTTTTATGGGTTAAATGCATGCGTGCATGTGTGCGTGCATGTGTGTATTGGGGAGGGGTTCCTGTATTTTAATAAAAGACACTGAGTTCTTTTTAGGTTTTGAGGTTGCTTCTCTGAGCTATGCTTCTATGTAATAGCCCCATAAAAGTAACTAAGAGAATCTAAATTTCCTAGAAGTATTACTTCCAGGCCATAGAGGATGGGTCATACCTTGGTAGCCAGGGACTAAGGAGACCAACTTTGTTTTGTGTTTAAATATAGTATATAGATAGAGGAGCTAGAAAAGTTCCAAAATAAATTGCTTCTGAGTTGAATGACAAGGAGAACACTCTCCCAAGAGACCTGTAGACCAGAAATAGAATAAATAATAGAAATCTTTAAGATATAGCCCAAGAAACAAACATCAGTGAATAAGTGGCTACCAGAGCCCAAGGGTGTATTCAAGGCCCAGCCACGGAGAATCTCCTTATTCCTTCAGGGCCCAAACTGGAACCAAGGTAGCTTGTACTTTGATGTGATAGTACAACATTAAGGTAAATTCGCAAAACCAAACCCTGTCTTAGGGCCATTAGAATATAAGCTCCTTGAGAACAGGAATCTTTGTCTCTTTTGTTTACTACTGAATCCCCATGGTCTAGAATAGTGCCTGGTAACAGCAGTGACTCAGTAAATATTTGATGAATGAATGCGGCACCTATACCAGCTATAAAGCGGGGCAATCCAAGAATTATTTAAAGCTTTAGACGTATATTCACCTCCAAGAGGCATGAAAGCTATGTACAAGGTCTGCCAATTAAGTTCACGAACTTGTTGCAACAATGTTGCTAACCTTTTTTAATATCAGAGGGATTATTCATTATATATTTGTACCAATGGGACAAACAGTTAACTAAGTTTACTATTTGGAAGTGCTGAAAAGGCTGCATGAAAAATTTAGACGACCTGATCTTTTCACCAAAATTCATGTCTCTTGCATCACGACAATGCACCAGCTCAACGGCACTGTCTGTGAGGGAGTTTTTAGCCAGTAGACAAATAACTGTACTGGAACACCCTCCCTACCCACCTGATCTGGACCTCAGTGACTTCTTTCTTTACACGAAGATAAAGGAAATATTGGAAAGAAGACATTTTGATGACATTCAGGACATTAAGGATAATACAAGGACAGCTCTGATGGCCATTCCAGAAAAAGAATTCCAAAATTGCTTTGAAGGGTGCTCTAGGCACTGGCATCGGTGCATAACTCCAAGGGGAGTACTTCGAAGGTGACCGTAGTGATATTCAGCACTGAGGTATGTAGCTCTTTTTCTAGAATGAGTTCGCGAACTTAATGCTCTGACCTCGTGTCATGTATGCTTCAAAAGTCCTTCAAAGTGCAGTCAGCCTTAACTGTGTATATGTACTGACTATATGTGATCAGCAATGGGCAGCTCGGAGAAAGTGTCAGGAAAGAAAAAGCAGGAGCCTAATTGCTGTGCTTTTGAAGGAGAAATCTCCCACATTCACACACGAGTGGTGACTGAAGTAGTTTAGTCTGATTTACCATAAGGATACTTATTAGGTACCTACTACCTACTAGGTCCTGTGCTAGGCAGATGCTTGGGATACAGAGACAAAAGTTACAGTCCCTGCTCTTTGGGAAGCTCACAGTCAGATGGTGTGGGAATTATGATGGATGAGAATGCAAAATGTGTTAGGATGGCTCTAGGTTTGGGATATTGCTAGGGAAGCACCCAGGGGCCCTGGTTTGGGGACGGGAGCTCTCTAGGAAGACTTCAGGAAGGAGGTGTTTGAAGGATCTTGAAGGATCAATAGCAATTCCCAAGAGGTGAAAGAGGCGAGGAAGGTGCTCCTGGCTGAGCGAAAAGCCCATGTCATGGACTAGAGGCAGGGTGTTGTGGGGGACCTATGGGAGGTCCATTATGGCTGGCATGCAAGGGAGTGGCAAGAGGTTGGTCCATAGAGATAGGCAGGGGATAGATTGTGAATTGTCTTATCCAGCATGCTAATCAGTTTGAATTCTTTCCTGAGAATGATGGAGAGCCACTGAAACAGGGAAGGGATAAGGAAGTGTGGTTCAAAGTGATTTCTCAGGCAGCAATGAACAGGTTAGAGGAGGCGGAGATGAAACTAGAGAACTTGGATTTGGATCTCTTTGAGGGGAATCGCTTTTGTGTAGGGATATCCCTAAATTTTTTAAGGCAATGGCAACTTTGTAATCAGCTTTAACCATTCTAAAGTCTGGATGGCCAGGTCTAGTTTGGATTTCCCACCTCATCAACCTGGGAGACATTGCTTTGGTGCACTAGGCTTCTGAGTAGCTTCAGGTGAGCCCTCCATTCATCAAGGAAATGGCTTGATGAATGGCTATCTGTAACTCTTTACCATTAGAAATGGCTATCTGTAATTCTTTGCTAGGTGGTGAGAGAAAATATCAAATGATTGCAAGTACTAAATAACACTATGGAAATAAGCACATGTTTTATGTTCCTTCTGACAGTGATTAAAATAATAACACTGAGTGCCTACTATGTGTCAAACACTGTAAAGAGTATGAAAAATCCCAAGAACTTTGTGGGGTTCAATTGTTATCCCCATTTACAAAAAAAAGAAACTGAAGCGCAGTGTTTACATATCTTGCTGATGGTTCTCTGACTAGTGATTAGTTGGGATTCAAACCTAGAGCGTCTGCCTCTGAGTCTGTCCTCTTGACCAGTATGCTGCACTCAGCCCTACAAGAAGGTAACACAATGACCTTATAGAGCTTATGATCACATACTTCTGTCATTGGCAGAGTTGAAAGGATTCCATGCTTCAGTGTGATCATTGTGGTCACTTTTTGTGTATACTCTGCACTCTCTTTACAGATGGACATTAGAGAAGCGTGTGTTTTAACAGTAGATAAAGCACTGCATTTGGAATTATGAGACCTGTGTTCAAGCATCAGCTCTGCCACAAACCATCTGTTATTTTAAGCAAGTCACTTAACTTCTCTGGCCCTCAGTTCCCTCAACTACATAGATAGGGGACACGTTAGGCGATGCCCGCCAAGCACAAATTGATATTTTCTCTTTTGAACTTCAGACAGACTTCTCTGTTTATCTTTTAAAAATAAACAAAGCGAAAAAAATAAATAAAAAATAAAAAAATAAAGCGAACCCCAGGCTGGGCCAAACCCCTCTATGAGCATTTTGGTACATCCCTTTGTCACTGTTAGTATATTGCTTATCTGGAGCATCAGTCTTTACATTTTTTGAATCTACAACCCATCATTTTTGAGCATAGCGCCCCAAAATAAGTAAAACTGCTATCTGTAAAATATAGTGCTACTTACTATTAAGTTAGATAAACTATACCAGAAATAGAGATTTAAAAAAATGAGATGGGTTCTGCTATCTCCTTCCCACATCCCAATGAGTCATCATACGTATGCCTATCACTGATGTCACGGGGCAGTTCAAATTCTCCCCTCCTTGTTTGCATTGCACAGTTCTTTACTGTCCCAAGAAGAATGAGACTGAACCCCAAAGTTGAGCATTGGCTCCAGTCTTTCAGTTGATTATTCACTCAATTTTGGAGCACCTATTATGTGAAATGCTCGCTGGTGTTCAGAGGTAACAAGAATAGTTTCATGCTTGGCCTCTGCCCTTAGAACATACGGGCTAATTCTAATTTTTGTCAGCCTTACCTGGTTGGAACCCTGGATTCCTTGTATGCTGTAATGAAGCTAAACCTTACATTTAAACTGTATGTGTTACATTGCAGTGAATAGGATAGGAAAAGATAAGAAAATAAGGAAAGGCCAGAATATAAGGCTCATACACATGAAACAGTTAAAGTCACACGACAGCACCACACCTATGAATTGCCAGGATGAGGGAGGCAAATTTTTAATGTCAGAGGCACTAAGGAATGAAGAAAATGCCATGATCTTCTGGTGGCTTGAGCCGCCATCTTAGAATATCAGGGCAGAACAAAGATGGACTCCCTGATCTGTATGTCCTGAATCACAGAGTATGGAGAGCTCTGGATATCAGCCAACAGCCAACCTCCTCCACTGGGACCCACTCGTAAAGTGGCAGGTTGGAAATCAGCCCCATGGTTCATGGAGAACTCACCAGGCTGGCCAGGGGAGCTCGGTGTACTTGAGCACCTGTGATGGGCGACGGCTTTTCTTGGCCAGCTGCTTAATGAGGACCGAATCAGATAAACTGCGCTTGGCTCCTATGCTCTCCCCAGACACAAACAATGAAGCACATCCTGCTGGAATGGCCAGGTAAGGAACCTGGCTTTCCTGTACTCATCATCTAGTTTTCCTGCCCCTCGGGGCGTTCGTTGGGAGAAGCTATTGAAGCAACCTTGAGAAAGTTGTTAACCCTTAAAAGTTAGCTCTTTGTCCCCGAATATATTCAGAAATGGTTTGCAGCCAAAGCCTTACTGTCTGTGGCAGTTTTAAATTATTATCAAAATCATGATTTAATGAATTTCACCCTCTACTCAAGATGGGCTTAGAGAAGTAGGAAATTATAATTCATGAATCCTTTTCTGGTTTTGTAACGAACTTGTACTCTCAAGTTTGGGTAATTACCTTGCCTTTCTTAGTTTCTTTGTCTGCGACCTGGGGTAAAATTATCCATGCCTCTGGTGAAATTCATGAATACAAACCTCTTCTAGTGAGGTTACAAATTTTGTGAGAAATCACTTTTCTTCACACGAATGCCGATCAACTGAGACTGGCATGCTTGATCCTCGATGTGGATTAGAACAAGCCCACGCTGAACAGTGCTCCCAGAACACGTCATCTAAAATTAGTATGTGTGACCGGGCTGGCTTTAGACCTACTGGCATTGGAACCACGATGGGCACGGAGAAATTGTAATCTTGATCTCTTAGCCTACTGATAAACATTCTCACAATTCTAAGTGTCCCTGGAGTTTGTGACAATTGTGTCTTTGGAAAATCTTTGAAAACACATCAATGAGTAATGCTATCTCTTTGGGAGGATGTACTTGCACATCCTTAATGACCAAAGAGAGATCCCAGTGGGAAGCTTCCTGGTGGAGAAAGAGCAGGAGAGCCTATGTTCATCACTGGAAGACAGGTTATGGTGTGCCAGGTAAGGGACTGCGCCATCAGGAAAGGAATCTAGAAAGGCGAGGAGACTCACAAGAAAGGAGGTGACTTCTGTTGACAAGTTACCGTTCAGACTCAGTGGGGATGAGAAAGGAAATCCACAAACCTACATGACAGCTTCTCTTGGACTGGCCGAAAATATTGATTTTTTTTTTTTTTTTTTTTTTTTGTAGCTGGAATTTGACAGGGTCAGTTCACGTCTGGGTTTTCAGCACTTAATACAGGGCCCTTTTGTCTTGGGAGGCGGCTGGACTGGTTTTTCCTCCAGGCAGGTGCACAGAGGGCGTTTATTGTAGCCTGAAACACAAACACCAAGCCCCTAGGCTCTGATCCACACTCTCCAGCGTGGCTCAAGGAAATAAAGTGAACAATGTCTCTTGCAACAGGCGAGCACTGTAAATGCCACTCCTGAATGAAATATTTCTTAAAACTTTGTATCCGTAACTTGATCGTCTCTTAAAACTTAATTATATGTCAGGGAAAAGGAAGCTATTGGCTCCTCCAGCTGTCCAGGTTGAACAAGAGCGCACAATGGAGCATATCCGATTCGCAGCCTTACTTAGGTAATCAGATTAATATCTCCTGAATTGAATTTACCCTTTTGATACGGAGTCTTTCAGCTGCCTTGTTTGACATCTCAAATTCTGACAAAGCTGTGCGGCCTTTGAGTAATTTCCCTGAAATCTATATGCGGGAAGCCTGTGCTCTTTCGAGCACTTTTTGGGACTTGTACCAATTAAATCTGTTTCTGGCACACTTTTAATGGCATACTTTCCCCTGAGTCAACAACTGCTCCAAAATCTGAGGTCATTTGTTTAATTTAAAAGCAAAGGTTATGAAACAACCATTTCAGGCTTCACCAGCCAAGCCCCTGTGGCTTTGAAAGGAGTGATGAGACAGGGGAAAGGCTAATAAAGTGGATTTCTTACACACAAAATAAATTAATTACTGTGTTTCTGTTAAATCAGTATGAAACCAGGTTTGTCCACACCCTCCCTGCCAGGCTTGCTGTCCCTTTCTCTTCAAACACATCCTCTTCTTCTGGGGCTTTCATACTGAGTGATTGAAGTTCACCCTCTTGCTGTTGTTTTTTGCAAAACAAACATCTGGACTGGATTTTTGTCAGCTGGAGTTGAGAGAGAACTGTAAATGATGCAGTGATTTTTTTTTTTCATCCTTATTAAATTTATTTATAGCCAGTCTAAAGCCAGGAAACATGTTTTTAAATGGCTAGAGCCCTTGATTGGAGGTTCTCGAGGAACATAGAGTGAATGGTATTTTTCCCCCTGCTGTTTCTAAATAATATCAAGAGTGGAATTACATAAT
Organism: Rhinolophus hipposideros; assembly: GCF_964194185.1. Classification (NCBI taxonomy): domain Eukaryota; kingdom Metazoa; phylum Chordata; class Mammalia; order Chiroptera; family Rhinolophidae; genus Rhinolophus; species Rhinolophus hipposideros. The sequence continues at coordinate 73,940,936 of NC_138051.1, forward strand.
TCCTCGTTTGGGTGTTTTGGGTTTTTGTGTTTTGTTTTGTTTTTCCTGAAGGACCTTTCATTAGGACCTCTTGTACATCAGAATTCTCCCACTGTCGTAGCTTATCCAGTATGCCTTCTTTTCTGTCAGTGAGGAAAAGGGAATGTAACTGCTAGGGTATTTCTGAAAAATTGCAGTGATGGAGAGTGCGGTTCTGGTTGTTTGAGACATGAACCAGTGGCTCGGGTATTTCCTTTTGCCAAAATAACACAACTTGGATCCCGCTCCTACCTTTTCCACTTAACAACCTCTAAAATCTTAAAGCTGCCAAGTCTTAAAGAATCTCATTCATTTTCTCATTATTTAAGATAATAAAAGGCTCCACAAGGGGCTTACTAAAATAATTTATAAAATTCTTTGTTGTGCCCTTAGACCTTATTAAATAACACAGCCTTAGGGTGTATATAATTATTTAAGAAACAAAACCTTCCAGAGAAGGCTGAGTCAGATGATGATTTTTTGAGGTCCCTCCCAGTTCTATGATTTGAGATGATTCCTTGATTTTCTTTCACTGTCATTTAAAAAGAGAGAGGGGTGGGGGTGGAGGGGAGAGAGAGAGAGATCAAGAAAAGAAAAGGAAGAGAAGAGAAGAGAAGAGAAGAGAAGAGAAGAGAAGAGAAGAGAAGAGAAAAGAAAAGAAAAGAAAAGAAAAGAAAAGAAAAGAAAAGAAAAGCTGTTTAGAAATGAGGTTTGCTTACCCAGAGGCATTTTTTTTCTCCAGAGAAGAGACTGCTCTGCTTCCTGCCACACAAGTCCATCATCCTCAGCCTGAACAATGGAGCTTAATGTTCCCCACCTCACTAAGGGTTAGTCTCTATTGTTATGAAAGTGAATTGAAACCCAATGCACTTTCCATTGGAGAAGCTGCCATTGATCTCAGCTTATAGACAATACGGAGAGGGAAGGCACTTATAAAACAGAAGGAAGACATCTTTGCTGTCACATCATCACAACAGTTATTTTACTATTAGGCCCGCGAACACATCTTTGAGGCAGCCTCACTATTTTATGATGTTCCTGTGTCACTAGAAGATTGGCGTTCCGTATTTAGTCCTTAAGAAATGTTAACAGATTATTTAGCGAATTGTCCTGCTAATGGACTGGGAAAGCTATTCTTAAGCAAGACCCTTCATTCACTAAGGTTATAAAAGATAGCTCATGCTCTCCACCAAGAAAGGCAGCTGTTTCATCTGTCTGATGGGAAGCAGTTGAGGCAGAGTTGCCTTGTCAAATATGGGTGTCTGCTGCCCACTTTCCAGTTATTAAAGTAAAAGCCAAGTCAATGGCGCTGGCAGTGAAATGAGCCACCGAGAGGTCAGCGCTCATCACGAGGGTTTCCAGGCGGGAATTCCCGCCTGGTCTCAGGAATTTTTTTTGTTTTCCCGTTCCCAAATCATGAGAAAAGTTGGTCGGGAAATCGGGAAAATCAGCTCCTTGAACCCAGTACTACCTACAATGGGAAATAAACGTACTACTCACAATGTATCTCTTAGACATTTTTCCTATTTATCGCTAGGGTTTCTGGGGAGGGAATTCCCGCCCATTCTCAGGATTTTTTTCCCCACTTTTCCATTCCCGAATCCCGAGAAAAGTTGGTGGGAAATTGGGGAAATCGGCAACTTGAACTCAGGTGGTTGGTAGTATCGGCCTTCACTTTGTGGAAACGATTCATCGTGAACAGAAAACAGTTTATATCTCAGGATTCTGGAAAGGGAAAGTGAACAAAATTCCTAAGAATGGGCAGGAATTCCTGCCTGGAAACCCTACTCATCACCAGCATCATGACTGAGAACTCTGGATCAGAAAATGGCAGTCCCAAGGAACAGAACATTTATTTTAAAGCAGGGAGAAAGGAGAATCAGAGGGGGGGGGAGGGAGGGAGGGAGGGAGGGAGGGAGAGAGAGAGAGAGAGAGAGAGAGAGAGAGAGAGAGGGAAAGGGAGAGAGAGAGAACTTAGAGAATAGCTGATGCTGGCAACTCATGGAGCAAGGAGTTCTCAGTCTGCACTTAGAACCTTCCACCGTCATCATCATCATCCTCAAGCTAGTAATCACTTTCATTAAATCCCCCTAAAGAAGCATCTTTAAATGCAGTGCTGTTTGTTCTAAAACATTCTAGCTCATGGTACAGTCAGAATCACTGCCTGACTATGTGGTGAGGGAAGTGACCCAGCGCCACTGGTATTGAACGCTAACAGAGTTAGTGACTCTAACAAAAAGACATGAGTCATCATGGAGAATGATTACTCTAGCTGTGATGCTTAGGGGACATCAGGAGAACGTGATGCTATTATATAAGGAATATTCTTCGACATTCCAGGATGTTGCATGTAAATCAATTTGACTGGTTATCATGAGGAAACATAATTTGATTAATATGAAGAATTTTTTTTATAAGGTGTTGTTTAATTCTTCTAAATTTTATGTTAATTTGGAGCCATTGTTAGGCATGGACATTCTTTTACTTATATCCCTGTTTCCTATAATTCAGTGCCTTAAAAATAAATTAGTTTTTTTTTTCTTAATTAATTTTATTGGGGTGACAATTGTTAGTAAATTTACATAGATTTCAGGTGTACAATTCTGTATTACATCGTCTATAAATCCCATTGTGTGTTCACCACCCAGAGTCAGTTCTCCTTCCATCACCATATATTTGATCCCCTTTACCCTCATCACCCACCCCCCACCCCCTTACCCTCTGGTAACCACTAAATTATTGTCTGTGTCTATGAGTTTTTGTTTCTCATTTGTTTGTCTTGTTCTTTTTGGTTTATATACCACATATCAGTGAAATCATAGGGTTCTCTGCTTTTTCTGTCTGACTTATTTCACTTAGCATTATTCTCTCGAGATCCATCCATGTTGTCACACATGCTCCTATATCATCTTTCCTTAACGCCGAATAGTATTCCATTGTGTATATGTACCACAACTTCTTTATCCATTCATCTATCGAAGGACATTTTGGTTGTTTCCATGTCTTGGCCACCGTAAACAAAGCTGCAATGAACATTGGCGTACACGTGTCTCTATAGAGAAATGCTTTTATATTTTTGGGGTAGATACCCAGGAGAGCGCTTGCTGGGTCATATGGTAATTCTATTCGTAATTTCTTGAGGAACCTCCACACTGCCTTCCATAGCGGCTGCACCAGTCTGCATTCCCACCAACAGTGTATGAGAGTTCCTTTTAAAAATAAATTAGTTTTTAATCAGCCAGTTGCACATAGAGGCTCCCGGGGAGACTTGTAAAGACTAATGAGGATGCCCACGTCTTTCCTGTGTAAAATTCTTCTTACTCTGGTATCTTCAGTTGGGTAGAAGTAAGATCAGATACTCTGTTACTCTAGGATGGAAAGGATCACATCAAAATTTTATGGGCTATTTTCCCCTCAGGCACCCAAAACCTGATTTTCTTTTATCACCTGATTAATTTTTAAATGTACTTTTTCATCCTGTGTGCTTGTGCTTTTTACGAAGCCATGAAGCCTGTAAACCACATGACAGGTATAATTGTATTGGAGGAGAACTCCACGCTATTACATATTGTATAGGACTAGTATAGGTCTGAGTGCTTGAGATGGAGCCAATTGAGCTGGATGTGAGGCGAAGAGGATAGTATTTAAAAAGCAGACCACCTTTCTCTCTAAAGAAAGCTAGTTTGTCTAAAACAAAAATGAACTCTATGGAGTGGTGAGTAGCCTTGTTTATTTGAACCAGGTTCCAGCCTTTTCTCTTGCTTTTTCTCACTAAACCCCTTTGCAAACCATTTCACTTCCTCTCTTATAGACTTTCCCGAGACCTTGCAGTCATGATGCACCTCCCCTTGTGGAGAAAGTTTCAGCCATGTTGTTCTCCCAACAGGGAACCCCTGTCTGTCATCAGGCAGTGTACACAGAGATGAACCTGTTTAGATAGTGGCCTTTCTTCACTGCCTCTTACCTCCTCATCTCCCATTTTTCCAGCCCTGTCTACCTCATGTGTGTGTGGATGTGAAGTCAGCCTCTCCAGAAAGTTTCTGTGAGTGGAGGAATGCAGAGTAAAGTGTTTGTGCCATGTCTACTTTAACTGTAGCCCAACATATAATCTAGTAAAGAAAGAAAAGAAAAGAAAGAAAAAAAATCAACAAAATCAATTTTAACAGACTAGGCAGCTTTGTCTGAAGAGGAAATAATTGCAAAAAAATAAGAGAGAGAGAGAGAGAGAGAGAGAGAGAGAGAGAGAGAAACTTAAGTAGGCCATTTGGGAAGCAGGCAATAACTATTTTAAAGGCTCGAAACTAACTTATGTGAGTTATGTATGTCTTTTTCCCCCCGTCATCTCTTGCAAATAGATAATGGTTTACGTCAAGAGAAAATTCAGGAAAAAAGCTTTTTTTTATTTAGGAAATCTGGCCACTGTGTTGTGCAGCCAGTGATAAATGACAATGCCACCAGCAGTGACCCAGGACATCCTGAATTCTTGCTCTTATGAAGAGCTTGAGTTCTCTTTTCAAAGGGTATCCTGTTCCTAGGACAGCCCTCATGCTATCTCAGCTCAAGATCATCTTTTCCCCTGTGTTATCATACTTAAAATAGCATGAGTGCTGGGCAGAAGGCTCTACACATAGATGCTGATGTCATCTGGGGAGAGAGCAGGATGAAAAAAGAAGGTAACCGGATATTGGCCCCAAACATATTTACCCAGCAAATTGACCCATTGACACTCAGCTCTGTTATTTCAGTTCGTGTCATAGAAATCCAATATCATATTGTCCATTTGTGGGGCTGAGTGCTGTTCACCCACAAAAGCCCAACTCCATATAGAATAGTAGCACCACGGAGGAGAAATGTAGTGTTTAAAAAAACGTTCTGGTGAAAGGTGTTGTACCCAAGGGTAAGTTATAAACAGAGCAGCTGTTTCTGATTATGAAGATTGATTCACTCAGTCTTTACTGACACTACCTCAATATGGGGGAGGGGTACAACGCGGTTCCCTGGAGCCTCTTACTTGCTGTGTATCCCTGCAAGTTTAAAGAAGAATGTAGAACCAGCTCGCTGTTCTGCCTCCCCACGGTCCTCCAGTTTAAATCATGTTGCAAACTGAAGTCCAGCGGGAGAAAACGATTGCTTTACTTCTGTCCCATCCAGCCATCCAGGCAGGGTAGATAGGTTCTGTCTTCACAGACCATGCACATCCCACGGTCTTAAACCTGTTGTCATCTGAGTCTGGCTGGGTTAACACGTACACCCTTTCCGCCCCCTGAACCAAGGAGAAAAAAATTTTCTGCAATTTCAGAGGAGAAAAAAAAGCCCAACTCTAGAAACCACTTAAAGAGTTCTCAAAGCCCAGTTAAATTAGAATGTCTTGTTAGCATTTCCTTCCAGTTGATGGATTTTACCAGCAGTATCATCATCAAGCTTTTACTGTTTCTCTTTTCCACTGTCTTGTTCTGTTTGATTCTCCTGGTGAGGTTATATATAGCCTTTGTATCTGAAGAATTAGTGGAGGTGTTGCTAAGAGCACTTTGAATAATACTGAAATAATATTAGGAAAGAAGTAGAGGGAGGAGCCATTGTTAACAAAATAGCCGAGTTGAACGTATTAAGCTTAGCAGAGAAGAATTAAGGCCACTTGGGCTATCTATGCAAAATACTTTTGTTTTAACAACCAAAGGAAAAGCCCTCGCTTGGAGTGTCTTGAGGAATCAGAACCTGGGGTGGTTCTAAGATCAATGATTTCCAGCGCTGGGCATCAACCACCAACTGTCTATAACTTTGAAAGTTTAGAAGGAAAGGGAACGGTGTGAGTTTTGAGGTCTTTGTTGGTTTCTTATTCAAAACATTATTTTAGTTCACAATCACCATTGTGATTGCTTATACCTGGTGCATTCTAATCTTCTGTATGGGAACCACACTGCATGTGTGTGGGGGCCTTCCCATCTGCCTCCTTTGTGAACCCCTTCTCCTTTCAGTGCTTCCAAACTTGGGCCCCAAAGAGGGGTACAGCAGCTGAATGTCATGCTCTTGGGCCTTGGCCCAGACATGCATCTTTCTGGAAGGATGACTGAATCCCGTTCTTAAGTCTAAAGTTCCTCTTGATTAGCAGCTCCTTTTGTTTGTTTTTTTGAACGGCATCTCTGTCTTTCACAGGGAGCTTACAGGGATGTGTTTGAGAGCCCCTTCCAGCTGGGAAGCTGCCCAACTCCCACCAGCTGAGTCGGGGGACGGCTTCCCTTTAGTTCCGCTGCTGCCTGTGGACTACAAGGACTCCACTTCCAGCCCTGGCCACAGTGGCCCTTGTCTGCTGTGCAAACTTGGCTCTGTTCTCCGGGTTTTCATTCTCCAGCCATCTGGGCATTTTGAGCACCCCTCTTATCTTAGTACCTTGGCACTCAGGACCACATGCCATCCTATCATAGAGATGGAAACAAAGAAATCCTTCACTTTTGGCCTGCAGTTCCCCAGGAACCATCATAGGCTGACTGACAGTCAAGCAGATTATGGGGGTCGGGGATAGGTCTGGAATGATGTAAATGGTTTTGCTGATAGAAGACAAACTGAGTGTGACAATAGCTAGGATTGTTCAGTTCCAGGATTCCCAGTGACTAGTTTCCTCCTTTTTCCCTTGGCTATTTTGAAATTGAGGAGCAAAGAGACCCGTTTGGCCTCTGATTGCCGTAGCCTCTCCAGGCCTGGCAGCCTAAGCTCGGGGGCTAGCACGTGTCGTGTGCCAGAGGAGGGGATCTAGCCTCCTACCAAGAATTCTATGTACATCACCAGCTTGTGAAATTATTCTTTCCACCTCCTCAACTGCTGATTTGGGGAGCGTTTGATCAGAGTCATTCACTCTTCAGAGAAGTGTCTAGAAGGATTAGTCCAAGAGTGCTGACAGCAAGTTCTCTGTAATCATTCTGCCTAGGAAAAAATAAGCATTTGATCAAAGGACAGTCCCACTGCCCAGGTTACTCCCACTGCACTGTGTCCCCTCCTGTGCCTGCTGCCCAGATCTCTAACCCCTGTGCACGCATTCAGATCCTTCACCCTGTGCAGACTGCTCTCAGAGGGGATCAACGAGGCATTGGCCAGCCACAGAAAATATGGCCAAACAGTGTTGTCACTTCCGTTTAGACCTTAGTACTTGGGTGGGGCTGCAGCTTCTTGAAAGGCAGACCTAAAAGGCTTGCCTCTCTTCAGAGAGTCTGATTTCACATTTGGCTGCTGATCATTTGGTTATTGGCATTCACTCATATATTGAAAGCCCAAAGCTTTCACACACTTGATTCTGCAAAGCGGTATAACATTAACAAGACATGTCTTGATGATGTAGCCAAAAAGGTGATGCAACCTTATTTCACACCAAAGTGGGTGGGTATATTTATTTATCTTTTAATAGTTGAGGGCAGCAGAGACACCGGGAGGGTCAGAAATCCCTTCAAGATCAACCATCCAGTGAGTCCAAGTTGTGATCCTCTGATCCCTGTGACAGGCAAGGGTGATCACTTTCCTGCAGGGCATGTGCCCCAAATGTAACTGGAACCTTGTGTTCTAACTCTGACTCCCTCTCCCCTCCTACTACCACTACCCTCCAGTTGCCAGAACCCGGGCGGTTCTCTGCAGAACACCAGCTGACACTTTCCATGGGTTCCACCAGAAAGCCTTTCAGTCTTTGTTTCTTTGTAGGTGTGCATCTCAATCAAAGAGCTAACTCTTCACATGTAAAATTAACTCTCTAGTTTTCACAGTTTCTTTCCAAGAATCACCCACTGTCAGTCCCTAGTCCTTGGTCTGGCAAACTTAGAAGAAACAATGGAGTACACACTGATCGTTGCTTTCAGTGCACGTGACTGATATGCCTACCTTTTATGGACCTGTAAATGAGTGGAGAAGGAATGCATGTTTTCTGGCACAAGCTGGCTCTGCCACATGGTTTGAAGTAAATGACCATTTTTTTCACATTAAGAAGAGACACTTGGAGCAGCTTGGCAGCAGATCTGTGGCTGGGTAATTAATCTAAGAACTATAGCTTTCTTCCACATAGGAGATTAAATCCCAGTCTTTGGTCAGATCAAAGTGGGCCTCTTGGATTATCTGATCTTTGCAAAAGGCTCCATGTTGGGCCAGCACAACAGTCTTTGCATGTATTACTCCCTGTGTTTTTTTTTTTTTAAGACAATTTTAGTGTGTTTAAATAATTATGTCTGCCAGCATTTGTAGCTCTTTGAATCCAAAGTAAAACCTCAGTTTTATCTGTACTGACTTTGCATTAATTTCTACTACTAAAACAAGTCACTATCTCCCAGAGTTTGAAGAAAACTGGGGCTTTTCTGAATGAGAATAGCAGCATTGTTCTTTGGGTTGCGTTACAATAAATAACATCTTAGACAAATATGGCATTTTCTTTAGGGCATGAACAAATAGAGTTTATAGAATCTCATTCATTTTCTTGATATATCGTTGAGACACTTTGGATACTAGTGCTATATTCTCCATCTGTAAAATGGAAAAAAAACCAAAGTATTAAGTCAAACTAGATGGATTACAAGAAAGAATACAGACATTTGCGTGATCTGTGTTGCCGAGATGCTGCCTAGAGTTTTTGGAAGTGTGTAAGTTATGTGTTTCACCTACCCAAGGGGGTCTGAGCAGTGTGTAATTTGGGCCTGGGTGCCACAGGCCTATAGCCAGGCTGAACTGGACGAATAAATGAACGGGTTCCAGTTTGCCAACATTGCACTGATTATGTGCTGGTCAAAGAAATGTTTTTCAAATCGTGGGGAGCCACTAGTGAAAATCCATTGGCACTTTGATGGTGGCCTTTGGAGATACTTTTATAATTTGAAACCATTCTCATGGCAGGCCCAGGGAGAGGTCTACTTCAGCCAACATGCAACATTAGGCAGAAGAAATGGGGTTTTTCTAAAGGCTGATTTGACTTGTGGGTGGGCCCTCTTCCACATGTTTCCAATTAGGGATGCAAGAGAGAGTAGATATTCCATGGCGACTCTCCTTTCGTTCTCGGTTGTGAGATGGAACAACGGTGCCTTTGTGGTGACCTCTGCAGAGCTGTTTACATTTGGTGACCCTCCTGAGCGCTCCCGCCAGCGTGGATGCACCTCGTGGCTGACAAGGAACAGCCATGCTGTCAGTTACTGTGGTGGAGCCTGGAGGTCAAGATGAAAAATAAGATGTTTTCCCTGTTGTTGAATAGTCTAAGTTAACTTTTTTACAGAATTATTGAGGTATAATTTACGTACCATAAGTTCACCCACTTTATAACAATTCACTGATACTTAGTAAATGTAGAGAGTTACCTCACCATCACCATAGTCCAGTTTTAGAACTTTGTTGGACTTATTTTGAAAATACCAAATAATGATCCTAACTGAAAGGCAGGTCACGCTGAAGTGCAAAATAAATTTTTGAGACTGTCTTGGGCTAGGGAAGAGAACTACCCAGGAAGTCATTTAAGACAACTAAGCTTCAAGTTTCTCAAAGCACATGAAGCATTTAGATTAGCATTTATATTTAGGAAAAAAAATTTTTTTTAAATATTTTTGTTCATCGAATGACCTACTTGAAAGAACAGAGAAACTACTACAGAACCTACCTCACATATGAATATCAATTAATGCTTAATTAAAAGGTAAGGTGTCGAAGATGAGAATGTGTGGACCCTCCTCTTGAAGAACTTACAGTCCACTTTGAACATCTTATTAAATATTTATTTCCCTGCCCTCTCATTTTCAGTTATTATATTAGGCACTGTATACACATAGATGAGGTCCCTACCTTAAGAGCTTGTAGTCCCACATCTTATGTGTAACATATAATTTTAATATGATATCATAAGTTCTATGGTAGAGAAAACCACTGCGTGGTATCAAAAAGGTCATCAGCAAAGATTTCCTAAAGAAGATATTACTAAGAAAGCAAAGACATGGTTAATAATTGCATCAGTCCTGCTGACATAGGTTGAGTACCTGCTCTCTACTTCATTTGGATGAGGCTCTGTGACATCTGGTCCCTACCAATCGAGGGGCTTTATATTTGGTGGGCGAGATCAGTCCATCACTATATACTTCCAAGTAGATGTAATGACTGTATAAGAGTGGAAAAAGCAAAAGACACTAGCAATTTAGAGGCAAAAGAGAGACCATTTCAGGAACGTCGTCCCAGAAGAAGTAGCCCAAAGTCTGCTCAAAAACTGAATTTTGACAAATAGGCAAAATTTCAGCTAGTGTAGGTGAGAGATGGGAAGCAGTCTCAAAGAAAGAAGTCTCAGGCAAGAGAGCTTGGGAGGTGAGCTGAGAACAGTGAGTAATTCAAGATGGGCTGATACATATGTCACATGATATAAACTATTCCTATGTATCTATGTCAGAACATGGGAAGCCAAGTGATTCACAAGCTCAGACTTCCATTGACTTTATTAAGGAAGGCTTCCCAGAGAAGCAGTTCATCTCCCTCTGTCCCTCATGCCAAGGTGATAAGGTGATTAGTTTTCTTCTACAATTTCTCTTTCACGATTCATGACAAAGCTACCAACCTACTGGACCAACAACGACGCACCTGTGGGTTTACACTAATGGTTCCTCATGATTTAAAAAGGACTTCTTTGACCAGCACATTTTTGTGCCAGGTTGGTGAGCTGAAACCAGTTCTATTTGTTTGTCCAGTTCAACCTCGCCATGGGCCTATTGTATCCAGAAGTTAAATGTCATACTTTCGAGAAGATTAAAAAAAAAAAAAAAATTAAAAAAAACCTAGTTCTTGAAACATTGGCTGCTAACCTTTGAAGAGGTAATTGTTGTATCTGAACAGAATTAGGAAGTGGGTGGGAGGACTGAAAAGGAAAAAAACAGAATGGTACCGTTTGCTAAATCCCCAGTGCTCCACAGGGTAAACCTACTTCTAAATTTAAGTTGCTAAGGACCTTGAACCTGGGGTGGTTTGGGGATATTTTGGAAAGTAAGGAATATTGTTGGCTTTCATTCAGGAAGAAAAGAACTCAGTTGGTTTTGATACAACCAAGGAAGAGGGAGTTTTGTGTTTGTTTGCATGGATGGTCCACCTACTGAGTGGCCTTCTTCACGACATGGCCGACCTCTCTCTCTGGGGTCAGTGCAAATAGCCAGGCTGTAGCTGTAGCTAGAGACAGTGGCCAGCACCGTTGGGTATTGACCGTTAGGCGCTGAAGGTTAATTTCATAGTATTTTGTGGCATTGAACCTGCCGAAGAAATTGTTGCTACATTTAGGGAAATATAATTTTTGTATGTGTATTTTTTTTCACGAAGAATAAAGAAGAGAGAATTTTTGAAGAACATAATGTATCTTATTGGTCTTGCTAGATAAGCTAAAAAAAAGCAAGAGGTCAGAACTCTTACAAGTGTCGTGTCTTAAGCATCAGCGTACCAATAGTTATTTACATGCCATTAGAGGGGAACTCCCCTCCATTGTTATTTTTTTTTTTCTCTAGACTGAGATACTTGAAAAAAATCCCTGAGTGGGGAAATGATATTTTTAAAAAGTCTGTAAATTTAGTACTGTATTTGCTGAGAAGGAACAGACCTAGAAACTGTGGGGGATTTTTTTGGAGGGAGGGGGTATTTTCCAATGCAGTACTAATTATGGGTGGGAGGTGACTGCAGGTTAGAAAGGGCAACTTCTTGGCCTGTTTAGGGTTGCCAGATAAAACACAGAATGCCCCGTTAACTTTGCCTTTTAGATAAACAAGTCATTTTTAAGTATAATTACCTCCCAACTATTTCACTGGGACATACTTACACTAAAAGATACTCATTGTTTCTCAGAAATTTTAACTGGGCATCCTGTATTTTATTTGCTAAATCTGGTAACCCTATGTTACTTCTACAATAAAAAGGCTACCCAACGAGATTGGGAGTTTTTTATGATTGCCGAAAGTCGCTATCTGTTTTGAACCAAAACAAAACAATATATGAGATAAAACCGAAAGTAGCATCAGGTCAGTCATACAAAGGTGAAAGGAACCCTTTCTCATTTCTTGATCTTTGTGTAGCTAGCTCTGAGGCTCCCTTTCTATTGGGAGTGGCCCTTTTTAAGTCCACTCTAGCTCAAAGTCATACTTTGTAGACCACCTGGTTGGCTTCCTTGTTCTAGCTATAACTCAGATGATCAGGTGAGAACTGGGGCTCACTTTTAAATCTAATATACTTGACCTCCTTACAGCAGCTTTGGACCCTCTTGAATTTTCGCTTCTATAAATTTTCTGTCCGGCTTAGTGAAGTGGGGACTGACATGTGTCTGAGAATAATAATAGCTATCATTTACGGGGGGCCTACTACGTGCCAGTGCTTTATTATAGTACCCACGTCTACCTACGTCTATCTAAAAGTTCATACTACTCCTATCAACCCTATGAGACAGGTTCTCTTAACTCCATTTTACAAATGAGGAAATAAAGGCCCAGAAAGATGAAGTAACTTGATTCAGGTCACCGAGCCATTGAAAGGCAGAGATGAGATTAGCACTCAGGTCAGTCTGACTCCAAAACCCCTTTGCTTAACCACTGTGCTCCCACACCTGGTGCCCTTTTGGGTGGGTTCCTCCCTCTTTTACTCACGCCCCAAGCCTCCAGTGTGACTTGATATTGGAATCACCCTTTCTCTCCTTGTTCCTTTACTGGCTGGAATTGATAGAGAACTTTCCATCTGAACTTGGCCCTAAGCAATCTTTGTCTGTGTGTCATGTAGTACTGCAGCAGACTCAAAGCTTTGGGCACCGGAAGATGTTAACTTTGGATGCTTTCTATTTTATGTGAAAACGATTAAACCAATGGGGACAGAAAGCCCAGGAACTTTATTACCGCGTTTAAAAATGTGTCATCATTTTAACATCTTTAAAGAGCCTGAAGAGACTTTCAAGCGTTAGATTGTAAATAGCTAACAGCTCCAAAATAAGCTCACCTAGGAATCACATGATTGTTCCAAAACGACCATTTGTCTAAACTCTGCAGAGCTGCTGTAGTGCTCAGCCAACTGTCCTACCAGAGGCAGAGGCCCCTCTTCCCGACCCACTCCCTTTTCCCAGCCTTCCTGTTGGTAAAGAAGTAACAAAAATATATTGCCCGGCACCATTTTCTTTTTCAACCAATACATGTTCCTCTTGTGTCACTCCTTATATTAAATGATTTGTCAGCACTTTGAGCTTATCAGGTAAAAAATTTTACTTGTTCCAGCTAGGAAAGTTCATGAAGTTAGCCATTCTGTTCCCATCATCTGCTATGGTCACAGTTGTTAAGTGTAAAATGTCTCAATGGGTGTGGTCTCCATGTATCTCAATGGCATTTCTCAAACTGGGGGTTATGAACCCCAAAAGTCTGGAAGCATTTCTTTCATAGGGTCATGCCGGAATACTGAGTCTTTCTGAAGAAAAGCTATCCCAGCCTTTCTCCTCTGGCTCTCAACCTGTCTCTTATCTTTCCTTTTCCATGTGGTAGCGTGAGGTCCCCTTTTTTCCTCTGCACTCCCTTCATGTCTCCTATTTCCCATTGTGCCACACTTCTCCTACTTCCTGTTTCCTTTAACCACAAATTCCTCACAGTTTAAAAATTGAAGTCCATCTAATTCTAAAAGGAAATTTAAAACAAAAAATGGGAAACTAGGAAAAACAGCAGAGGTGGGGGCATAATGTTAAAATATTCCTTAGCTCTATGCATCTGAGAAAAGGAATCTTGCTCTATTGTCCCTGAATGAGGGCAGCCCAGCCACTCCCTCCCCTTTGTTCTCCCTCCTCACATTCCTCTGTCCTTTTGTAACCCCTCTCCCCCACTTCAGTCTAACTCAGTCAATTTATGCACTTGGTAAACCTGCAAACTTTGTGTTTCCCTCCTTTTGGATGAGGGAATGCTGGTACCATGGGCGCTTTCAGGAACAATTCAATAGTCTTAGAAGTGATAGCCTTAGAAGATTTCAAAAGAAGCTCTGGGAAGACATTATTAATTAGTCTCTGCCCTTGGTATTTCGTGGCCTCTGCAAGGCTCAGCAAACAGAAGCATTTGGTCCATAATCTGCTCTGTCTTGAGAGCAGGAGAGGCAGCGCGGGGATAGACCTAGAGCAAGTCACTTAAATTCTGTACTTTTGTTTCCCCGCCTGTAAAAGGGGCAAAATAATCATCCTGACTTCATAGCATTGCCATGAGGATTTGGTGAGTTAATATTTATAAATCACTTAGAACAGTGCTTAGCACATAGTGCGCACTATATTAGATAAGTAAATATAACAAAGAAAATAATAATAATGCCCTTTTTTGATCCATGCTTGAATAACTATGTTCAACTTCTGTATGATACCGTAAAGGTCCAAAATCAATCTAAGTAGCAGTTTGCAAGGACTGCAAAATGACATATTCCATGATTTCACTCAAGGACTTTGACAGTCTGCTCTTGCGTTACGTCTTCTCACCTGTATTTTGGCCAGACTGATTGACTGATTATTTTCCATTCCAACTCCCATTCAGATTTTCTTCCCCATCCCCTCTGCAATATCCAGTTGCCCCTGCTGACTGTACCTCCTATTGGCTCTCAGCCTATGTGGCCAGTATTATCAGGAATCTATTTAAATGCCAACCCTTTCTTCTCTTCTAAGTCATAAGGTTCTTTTGAGGGGTGAGGGCCATATTGCTGATGGTTGTGTATCACGCTTCATGCCTGTACCTAAGTGGTGCTCTGTAACTGTGTTTTGATTGGCTGACTTGAGATTTCACAGACTAGGAAACAGTTGGCCTCGAGCAAAGTGGCATCTGAGTCGTATCTTGCCTCTAGGCCTCGTGGATGTGTTCTGTTGAAAGGCCCGCTTTGTGTTAGGACAGTAAGATGCTCTCCAGTGGAGAGCAGAGCAGACCAAGCCACTGTGAAATTAGGGGTGAGGGGGCAAGTGTGCTGGGATTCAAATGTGGAGTAAAAGGAAGAGTGTCTGTAAGCAGAAGGCTAAAGGTGTTGGCTTGCACAATTACCAGGAATGCTTTTAATTAGCACCTTGAAAAAGTTAGGTTAAAAAGAGATCAATAAAATACACTTTTTATCATGCAGAGGGCTGCCTCTGAAAATATTCCAGCTTTGCAGGTCTAGTGGAAAAAGGATTAAACACAAAGTTGGAGAAATCGAAGCACTTCTGCTAAAAGGTATACAGGTTGGAGGAAAATGGAGAAATTGATCTATCCATTAGAGGCACTCTTAAAAAATAAACCAGTAGTGTGCTGTTATTGGTATCCTGTGCAATTTTGGGTGGATGGATAAATAAAATTATATGGGAAAACCTGTTTTCTAAAAGTAGATTCTGCCACTTCAGCACAATGGTATGTATGTCCACACGTTTATAAATATATGTACACAAACCCCCATGGCCATGTAACTCTGACATGTCAGAGACACATTTGGCAAAGACAGAAGAATTAAAAAGTACTATGTGTTTTTCCCCATTTGTGGGTAGCCTTTGATGTTCGTAGATGCATGGTTTCAATAACCTTGACTAGTAGATATGACAACTATGAGAATTTTAAAGGGGGAAGCAAGAGCACAGAGAGGAAAAACATTGTATTGTTTCTAGGGGGCAGTCTTCCCAGCAGCACAAAGCCCAGAAGTGGGTTTTCCCTCCCAGGAGAGCCCAAGGGACAAGATAAGTGGACCTTCCTGACCCAAAGACAGGAACACTATGATCTGGGAGTGGGAGCAGGTGGGAGGATTGAGACTGGTACTAGCTAAAGGGCTAGGCTGTCGGTCAGTCTGCTGCCCTGGCGGCCGAAGGCAGGGTCCCTCAGAGGCCCAAAGATATGAGCATTCATTTGCTTGTTTCTGTGTTCATTAGCAAACCTTAACTGAGGGCTTATTATGTGCCAGATACTGGGCTGGCCCCCGCTGGTGACTTCACTAGACATTGAGTCTGAGGCCTTGGCCGCTGAAGGTGGTGTTCCGTAGAGAACTGGGAGGTCTGCCAGAGAAGAGGCACAGTACAAGCCAGGAATCCCAGGGGAAACCTAGCTCTGCATCAGAGGGCGTGATGCACAAATGCCCTACACCCAGAGAACAGAAGCAGCAGGGACATATTTTCCTGAGGGTTCAAGCTTGACCTTCAACCGTGATACTTGGACACAAAGAGAACCTGCAGAAGGAGTTCAGAGACACTGTTGGCCAGGGCATGCCATTGTGAGTTTGTAGCTTAGAAGCTACAATGATGGCCAGGAGCGACAGGAAAAGAAGCTGAGAAAAGGAAGTAGGACAGGTACCTCCAGTCTCCAGTGGCTAGAAGAGTTTACTGATCTTTCAGAGGACCAGAAAGAAAACTACACCCACAGTCGCACATACTGTAATTCACTTTGTAAGTGGCCAACATATCAGTAGATTGGATGTAGTGCTGCTTTGGTGGTTCTCAAATAATCTCTTGTTTTATGTTCTAAAGTTCACTCAGATAGTGTTAGAGTGGACCATCTGAATCCAGGTAGATTGAACAAACCATCTGCTCCCAACCTGCTTATCTGGGCAGGGAAGACTCTTGATGAACCTTCCAGGCCTCATTTTATAGACTCTTTGTTCATCCTCCTGTTATCATGGGCATCACGAACTTGTATAGAAGTGTCCTGTCCTGTCCACGTCTCTATCTCTAGCACCGGGCATGCAGCGAGACCCTGAACCAGGCCTCGTCCATTTTGGATGTGCTGGCCTCACACATTCCCGAGCTGACACTGGGCTCAGTTTGTTCATCTTCCATTCTGCGCTCTCCTGCTTTTAAATGGTATCTTCTTATAATATAAAAAACCTGATCTCTGTAATGTTTTTCCTTTTATATCACGTAAATAATATATTTAAGAAATGAGCTTTTGTGTTTCACGTTTTAGATTAATGTTGAATATACCTTTTCCTTCTAGAGTATACTGTGTTTCCCCGAAAATGAGACCGGGTGTTATATTAATGTGTGCTCCAAAAGACGCATTAGGGCTCATGTTCAGGGGATGTCATTCTGAAAAATCATGCTAGGGCTTATTTTCTGGTTTAGGTCTTATTTTGGGGGAAATACAGTAGCTGTCTTTTCTACCAATCTCTTCATATTTTTATTCCTACCCATAATTTTTTCAGACTTCCTATATTGCTGTTCAAGTTTCCTTCTCCCTTGACACTGATATCACTTCTCAGGCTGCTCTTGACCATCCACTCAGTGCTTTACCTCAGCAGCGCTTGGACTGTGCCCCAGTTATTCCTCCGCTGTGCCAGGTGGCCTGCCTAATGCAAATGAGCTGTTCAACCTGATTCTCTCCTCCCCTAGCACATGCCCCTCCTTCAGGGAAAGTTCTGTGGTACACACCTCCGCCTCTCCCATAGCAGCTAATACAGTGCCTTACACTCCAGTAGATGCTCCATAAGTACATGCTAATAGAGTTCCATGAGTGGTAAGGTAGTTAGGAGCAGGTGCTTGCTCATTCAGGAGGGAGCAGTAGCGGACGAACTACCTGCGTTCTAAGCCCCTTCATGCACTATTTTTATGACGTTAAGCAATCTGCTAAGCCTCCCCGTGCCTCAACTTCTTCATCTTTAAAACGAGACTAACAGCAGTAGTACCTACGCAATAAAGATGTTGTGAGGGCTAAGTGCGTTAAGATATGTATGACACTTAGCGCAATGCCCCACCCATCGTGCCAGCTGTCCCCATCATCAACAGGTATTCATTATCAGAAGTTGGGGTCTGAATAAAGACAGTCCCCCTAAGTTCTATTCTTACAAAGCCCAGACTGGAATTCACCTCAGGTTCCTCGTGGAATATCCTGTGCCCTGCCATTTTTCTACATAGCGAATGTGTTTGCTTCAGGATTGTATAGACCATCTTGACTAAAAAAAAAAAAAAAAATTTAACCTTTAGGCCTTCACTTATATGTATCTGTTGGTGTGCAGCAAGTGTATTGCTTTCATCAGATTCTCAAAAGTCCATGACCCCAAATAGGTTAAACACTACTGAGGGAGACGTTGATGGTGTTCTGTCAAGAAGCATGAGAGGAAACCTGTGCACTCAGTAGAAATGTACAGTCAGGAAACACAAGTGTGGCAATCCATAGCACTTACCATCCTACTGTCCCTTTGAATTTAACACTAATTCATTTCGGTGTTTTTTTTTCCTTTTCCCATGGGCCCTTACTAAGCATCAGGTGTGGGACCAGAAACATGACTGAGACATGGTCCCTGCTGTTGGGATGTGCAGCAGCTTCTTTTCATCTTTTATTAAACGCTAATTGAATAATTTTATTACTCATTCATAAGTAAAACTTGTCTCCCCAGCTGCACTTACCGTGTGCCTTGTACTGTCCTGGACACTATTACAAGCAGTGCCATTTGCCCCACTACTACCCAATGGAAAGAAAGGGTCACAGGTCGTAAGGATGAGGCAGAGGGTCTGACGACAGTGAGGAGGAGCACCAGGGATGTGTCAATGTGATGAAAGCCAAGGAGTCTTCATTCCAGCCCACTGCGTATCTGTCCAAATCATGAGTAGTGGACCAAAGGCTTTTTTTTTTTTTTTTGGTCGTAAACCTCCTTTATACCTAGGCTTGGACTGCATTCAACTCCAGTAAAAATAATAGTAAATGTTAGGACTAGAGACAAAATGAGGCACGGGTTTCAAGGAGAACTTTTCCTACAACCTGATTACAATGCATTAGGTATTGTATCAGCCAGGATCCCGTCACAAAAGAGATGGCACACTTTCATTAGGATCATTCGGGAGACTTGAATAATAAAAGGAGTACTTTTAGTGGAATAGACGAGGTACAGGGAAGCCACAGGCCTTGCGCAGTATTCCAGGGTGGATAATAGGGGGGCTCCATTAGTTCCCCTAGACCTGAGAGGGCGAGGGGCTGGGCTGGATTCTGGAAATAGGAGATGGAGAAGACTGCTCAGCAGGATCTGAGACCTTCCGTTAAAGGGTTCAGGCAACCCAGAGCACCAGGCCACTCACTCTACTGTCCATTTTCCTACTGGTGTTTCCCAGGGGCCAAACCCAGGAAAGGGTCCACACAGGTCCAAAACAGAGAGCTGGGTGGAGAACGATGGGGAGAGAATCTGGAGGACACACAGGAAGACACCAACAAACATGTTTTCATGTTTGATTTTAGAGGTAAGGGGTGTATTTCCATTTTTTCGGTTTTGGGCAAGCTAAGTTTTTAATAGGTAATAAAATATTTTTCCCATAGTTATTGCTCCATCAATTTGATGATCTCAGTTATTTTTCTCAGTGCCTTATTAGTTTATACCTCTCCCCCTTTTTTTAAAGAGGGAAGTTGTATATAAATTCGCCTGTTTTCCTCCAGAGCACACGGAGAATAAAAATGCTGTTCTTCAGAGATTTTTTCTTCTTACAAAGAGAGTTGCTCTATTCCTCTCTCTTTTTCTCTCCACTGCTTTCACCTTCTATGCTTAGGCCAAGAATATATTGCGTTTGGAGGCATCTAGCATGGTGCTTCCCAAACCTTTTCAACCAAAGATTCCTTTGGAAATCCAACTAAATTTCCTGGTTCGCTTTGTTTTTAAAACTAATGCCCATATTACCCAACAAGGTTATTTTTATTACTTACAAATATTTTTATAATTAACTTAAGACTCAACAAGAAACCAAAAGAAAACAGACTGTAATTATTGCAAGTT
Source organism: Rhinolophus hipposideros (assembly GCF_964194185.1). Classification (NCBI taxonomy): domain Eukaryota; kingdom Metazoa; phylum Chordata; class Mammalia; order Chiroptera; family Rhinolophidae; genus Rhinolophus; species Rhinolophus hipposideros. The sequence continues at coordinate 73,960,619 of NC_138051.1, forward strand.
CTAACCACTATGAGTGGATGTTAATCTTTGAGAAGGTCTTATTAAAACAGTCATAAATTAAATATCAAGTCATAATTGCAAAGGAATATCTGTAATTATAAAAGGCAAAATAAACTGGAATTTAAAAGTTAATCACTGTGCCATAGTAAACATGATTGTGGCACATTTCAGCACAATATTTGTGAGTCCTAGAATAGAATCTTGTTTTCTAATTATTCACTGAAATGCATTCATTTTGCTATGATATTCAGCAAGAAACCCTTTAAATCACTTTTAAAGGCAGGTGACTTCCTGAAACAGCTATCCTCCTGCTGCTGAGAAACCCATAGGTGCTCACTTCCCTGTGGATCCTCTGCGCTTCCTCCTTTCCCGGTGCTACCTCCTCTGTATCCAGTCTCACTTCTGTGGCCACTCTGACTATTTTACTGAGCTGCCCTAAAGTCACTGCAAAATTTTGGTCAGAACTTCATGGAACCAGGGATCAAAGAAATGGCTGAGGGGATTCTCATTAAGGGCTTTAAGTATATGCTGCTTCTTAGATCCATGCGAGTGATTTCTCTAATTCTTGGGTTGCCCTCACTGAAATTACACAGAAAGGGCTGTATCTTCTCAACCCTCTCCCGTTCTCCCTCCTCCCCCATCCCAACCCAGCAAGCATTTTCTCTTGTGCATTGCTCGGCAATGCTTCTGTTGTCTTAAAGTGTCTGAGGTCTTCTGCTGGTAATGGGCTGCTATCCAGTGGATTCATCCTTCAAGCCTTTACTGATTCCATACCGTGTGTCACAGACTCTGCCACTTGTGGACTCCCTGAAAGCCATGAGGAGACACTGAAGGGTTAGGAATCAAAATGCTGTGTTCTCCGCTGCCAAGCTTCCCTTCCCCTTTCTTAATCTTAGCAACACCGCCCTTCATAGTCTCCATCTGTGTAGTTCACGTAAGGCTGATGACGCCCTGCAGTTTTAGTGCTTGGCTCTGAACCTGGAGTAAACCAAGCAGCGTTTCAGGAATTGGTTTAAGAATAAACATGTGACCCAAGCTGGAGACGTGAGAACTCACAAGAGTTTGGCTGGAACTACTGGGAAAGGGGTGCCCTCTCTATCTGTTGGAGCCACTAAACTGGTAGAATGTAAGCCTATAGCCACCATTTGGGGGAAAGCAGAGCTGAAAAGGGAGAAAGATGGATTCCCATCGTCATCTGAGCGCTTGGGTCCAGCTGCCTTGGAATGTGACCCATTAGTAGGCCCTACCTTTGTTTTGACCATTATGCCAATTTGAGTTGGCACTCTGTCACTTTCAACCTGGACTCCTGAATATAAAACATCCACACATCTGAGAATTCAACACTTTCTGAGACCAGCCCCATGGAGGCCACAAACTACTAAAAAGTTACTCTGGTCAGCTTAAGCTGCAAGTCCCAGAGAACTACACAGCGTATTTTCCCTTTCCTTTGGTTCCAGAGAGCATGGTGATACACATCTGGAATTCAGGCATTCCAGGAGACTTGGGACTGATGACAAGGCATATTACCAGCTATATATGGCATCTGTGATTAAATATGTTAAAACCCTGTGAGGTCTGGGTTGTACTTAGAAAAAAAAAGCATTCTAAATGATTTGAGGATTTTTCACTTTTAAACAAGTTAATGTTAAAAATATTTTTTTAAATAATATAAGTAAAGAGGCCAAAGTAAAAAATCAATTATAAATGTATTTGAAGCACACTTTAAAATCTAATGTTAGGCTATGTTAACAAGATCCTGGCATGAAAAACTGAGTCACCATATTCAGCACTGAGACACTTACTAGAAGCAAAGCTCTCATTCACCTACCATGCCCAGCTTGGGCTTTTACATTTTGAGAGGATGTGGAAAGCAACTGAAATGACTAAAAGCATGGAAAGTCAGGTCTCTGAAGAATGATGAAAGTGGGCTATTTAACCTAAAGAAAAGAAGATTGAAGGGAAAAAATAAATGGTATTTAAGTATAGAAAGAGTTCCTATAAAGAAAAAGGTGGCAGATGTTTTCCTCTTCCACTGAGTATATTAAGAGAAAATTGCCTTAGAAATTTAATTTGTACTAAAGAAGGATTTTTCAAGCAGATTGGTGTCTTGTACTGGATGAGAGGTTGGACTAGGAGTTTTTTAAGATTCCTCTTCACTGAGATTCTGTGATTACTAACTGGAGGATTTGCTTATCGAAAGAATTGTGAAACTACTTTAAAAGGTAAGATGAACAAACACTGGCTGGGTTGGTTTAGGTGTAGCTCTGCCCAGGAGTTACTTCCAACACTTAGGACCTGCCTGTGAAGAAGTAAATATTGTGTATGGACCAACAGCATATCAGAAAACAAACAAACAAACAAAAAACCCTAGTGATAAAGTAATGATAAAACCTAGGATTTCTATTTTTTACTCCTTCATGTTCACTGTTAGGCAACAAATCATAATTAGTTTCTGCATTAACTGTATAATTGAGACAAATCATGGGCTAGCTTAGCATTGGTGCCAGTATCTTTGGAGGAGTAGAATGAAGTGTATGGGTCCCGTATTCAGTCAGGAACATTTCATGTTGGCTCTGATGGATAATCCAGTTTATTCCCCACTATAACTTGACTAGCCTAATTTGGGATCTGGAGACTTCAAACCGAGACTCAGGAAAATAGATTTAACTTAGGGAAACAGTTCTAGTTTTACATGTGGAAAAGCTATTCTAAAGAATAGCTTTGGCATTATTACTGGATCTAGACTTATTTAAAAGTGAGGGTTAAAAAATAAAGGCCAGATGTTGCTCCCCTGTATTCTTCTATACTTCTTGGGCCATTGCATGAAGTTCTATGTGGAGATTCATGATGCTTTGTATAAGTACAAACTCCTCTGACTATAGTTTTCATGCATCCACACATCTACTAATTAGCTTCACAATTGGGTTCTGCAATTTCCTTGGCCACATTGCTTAGACACCGCAGCTTCCGCATATTGCATACCAGCACTCATTTCCCCTCCATGGAGCCCACATGGTCACTTAAAAGTAATTTCCCCAGGAGACTGCCAACCCTTTAAGTGAATCTGCTAATAAGCAGACGTTGGCTGACTTCACAATCAGCTATTGTAAATAAATTCAAATGATAATTTCTATATCTGTATTTTTCAAGTTACAGGGAATAACTAGGAAGAGGGAAGAATAACAAGTCTGCAAACCTGTTGTTGAAAGTATTGGGGGAAGAGTTTGCTGGACATGGTGATTTGAGTAGAAAGGGACCTTCTAATACCCCATCCCTACTTGTTTCCCGATTGAATTATGCAAGAAAAGTCAATCGAGAAACAAAAGCAAATAAGCAAACAAACAAAATGCCTCCAAACAACAGCAACAAACTTATCTGTCAAAAAGAGTTCACATTATATGCTTACTTTTTAAAAACTGATTTAGAAAGAAGAACCTAGTTTCTAAGTTCATTTCCACACTTGCCCTCTGAACCCTGTCTTGTTGAATGATTCAGGATATCAGATTCTCTCCCATAATTTCCTTTCAACAGAACTTACTGTATTACCCACCCATCCCCCAAATATAAATTGCTAAAACAGCTGGCTCTTTCACTCTTGATATATACACACAAACACAAATGAGATACACACACACATGCGTATAATATACATCTCTGCATACATAAACACACACTTTGGTCATTTATTTTTTTAACAGAATAAAGATCATTAATCAAAATATAATTCATTTTAACAGTCAAGTCTTGACATGAGATCATTATTTCAAGAAAACCCAAAGAGACTGAGCTCCCTTTCATAGCATTGTTTTCTTTCTAAACCTTTGTAGGGTGCATGGCTCTTCTCCCCTGAGGACGGTAGGGACAGCTCCATGGAGCAGCCTGGTGGCCTGCATGTTAAAAGGTCTAAGTTCTCTTGGGGAAGGAGCTCGTGCCACATATTCACTTACCTCACAGAAAGAGAACATTTTACATCTGTTGTATTTCTAACGGTAGGCTGTGTCTAGGTAGCCCCAGGGCAAAGAAAACAAAACTAGTTTCCCCTGTTTCTCAGAAGAAAAAAATTGAGGTGCATAGAAATTAAGCTAAATACATTTTTCTTATTTAACATCTCAGTTATTTCATCTGCTGCTTTCTTAAATGTTTTGTGAGCAGAGAAGAAACATTTTAAAATCATCTCACCTACGGGACACTTTTCTTTAGAAAGCTCAAGAGAGTCCAATCTTTTTCTCCTTCATTCTGTGACTCCATGAGAGATCATGAAAAGGCTAGTCTATATTTCTCCTTCCTACTGACTAGGAAGTAGAGGTGTACAGCCCAACCAGGGCCAAACAGGGGCTCCCAAACTAGTCTCTAACCTGTGACTCTCCAGCCTTAAGTTCGGCACATTCATGTTCTACAAATGAAGACCCAATGAAAAAATGTACAAAGGCTACAAACTGGCAATGTTTAGAAGAAGAAACCTGAATATTAAACTTTCCAAGTCATTTTGGAAATAAAAATTAATACAAAAATGAGATACCACTCTTATCCATCAGTTTGCACCCCCCCACCAAAACCCCCAAAACAAAAATTTTGAAACCTCTAAATGTTGGTGAGCATGTGAGGAAACCCGCACTGCTAATGGGAGAGTAAATTGGTTTGATCACTTTGAAGAATAATCTGGTACCATCTACTTAGATGTGAAAAGGCACAAATACCCCAATTCAGTAAGTACAGTTCTAGATGTGTGCCTTAGAGAGATACTCTATGCTTCACAGATAAGATGATATACAAAAAAGACTATTTAAAAAGCTAGAAGGATGAATACCAAATTCTTGATAATGGTTTTCACCTGGAGAAGGAAATGCGATTGTGATACTTCAACTTGATATATTTTTTAATATATAAGACCAAAACTAAAATGAAGAAAATATTAAAACAATATTTTTTATATTTTTCTCTGTAATTTTCTGTATTTAAAATTTTTGCAAAGTTAAAAAGGATAGCCATCCATGCATTTGACTACTATAATCAACATACTTCAGTCCTTCAGTAATTTTCTGATTTGCATCTTTCCAGTCCCAGAACAGTCGGCTTTTCTTTATACCAACAGATTTCATCACAACTAATTTATCTGCCTGGAGCTGGTTATAAGCCCCATGAAGGCAGTGCTGATAAGGCCCAACATTGTAGAGAGTTGTAGAAGAGGCCCGGAATCTTTTTCGTTTTTCATAGCCTTTCATAGAATTGGGAAATAGCCTCAGGGATCATATTAATTCTTTCATTTAAAGGAGGAAATTGAGGCCTGGAGATGTTTGTTCTAATTCACCTGGCTAATTAAAGGTAGAGTAGGGATCAGAATCTGTGACTTACTGATTTTCCAGTAACAAAAGCATTGACGTATGGGAAGTAATGAAAGTTCATGAGCCTTCACTATGGACAAGTAGGCACCCACCTCAGGTTTGGTATTATGGAAATGGCCATTAGGCCAGCAAAACTTGAAGAGACTAACAGGAGAGAAGTGAAAAACCTGTATGGTCACTACATTCTCTGAAGCCGTTAACGATGCTTATCAGAAGTCACACTTGCCTAGGTGTATATCCTGGTTCTGCCACTCCCAGCTGTTTTACCTTGGCTGTTACTTACCTGTCTGTGCCACTGCAAACGTGAGAATCATAAGAGAACTTATTTCAGGGACTATAATGAGGGTTAAAAGAGTTAATAATGTAACATGTGAGAATGGTGTCTGATATATGTGTTCAACAAGTGTTAGCTATTATTGTTACATCATTTGTAGAATGGACTATTGAGAAAACTGAATATTTAATCATGGTTCTGCCATCTTTTGTCTTAAACCATATACCTAGCTCTCAAAGCTGTCATTAGTGTCTTCCTTTGTATTTGACTTGGAGGAGTCTCAGTTTTGCAGTTAAGATAGCATAATTCAAAAAGGTAAGATCATTTATTTGTCCAGAACGATGTCACAAATGTGTGGTAGTGATTATATTTCCTTTTCATTGTATTTCACTCAACACTTATTCTTCCCTTTTTGGTAAACATAGGAGATACGAAGCAATGACCATAGATTGAGTTGACCCAATCCTTGGGGGGGTCTTACCGTCCAATACCCAGATTGCTATCATGATGCTCTCTAATCAATTACCAGCAAGTTCTTGAAGCTTTTCAAGACAGAATTACCCCTCAAATTCTTATAGTCATTTTGACAGAAGTTCCTTGTACCTTAACATAAGATGATGACAGAGTTCTTCTTGCTGCCAAATTTGTGTGTATTATACGGCGGAGGTTTCTAAGTCCCAAATCAGATCCTCTCTCTGCATCAATTTATTGAAACTCCTGCTATTGTCTGTTAATCGTGATGTGCCCTTCAGACACCGCCCCATTCTCTGGTGGAGAATTCATTCCAGGTTTGCAAGAGAGCTAACCATTTATTTGTTCCCAGTGCCTCTTAACCAAAAAATGTAGTTCTTTAAAGAAGCATTTCTATAGATTATAAATTTTTTATGATTGTTGAAAAAATGTTTTTACAAATAGTACAGTTTTTCATCTATCTCAGAAAAGATCCACTCTCTAAACCAGAGGTAAATTCCTTTGTCAAAGTAATGAGAGGGTGATTTCATTTATATAGTTTTACTTACTAATTTATTTCGTGATTTGGGTGTTAACCTTGCTGTCAGATGAATGCAATCAACTTTTGGACTGAATTTCTTCCTGTGCAGGAGAGAATTTCTATACCAGATTCCTACTTAATTGCCTCTTTTGCACATACCCACATCTTATTTTCATTTATGCCTAGCCTAGCCCACCATTGCAACCTGTAATTGTCCAGCTAAATAACGTTTTTTAAGATTTGATGCTTTCAGGTACCAAAATGATTTAGATTTGAAGCTACAGGAGATAGTTTATTGATAATGTGAATCCAACCTGACATACCTTGAACCCTTGGACCTTAAATCTCTTTCATGACAGATGACTGAAGTGGAGCGCAGTTTGTTCAGTGTGGGAGTAGATGCTAAGATGAGGCATTTACAGCATGCCGCTTTGTGGAAGTGGTGTGTCCTCTTGCGTCCTATTGTTATTTCTTCCCTTTTTGCCACTGTGATCTTGGTCTGAAACACCCTTTTCCCTTCAATGCCTAGCTTTCTCAGTACTGGTTGCCATTCCATAGTTTTCAGGTTGAGTTTTTAAAATTTCACCTGCCTGGGCTTTATTCCAGACCTGCTGAACCAGAAGCCAGGGCAGGGGTATTTGTGTTTTTAAAAAAACACTTTACACATTTTTATGCTCAGCATTGAGGACCACTGTCTTACTATCTAGGTTAGAAGTCTTATATTTGGAAGTAATGGAAACCCACTCAAATTTTCTTAACAAAAAAGAGGAATTTGCCATAAGGGAGCAAAATTCCTCGTTCTCCCTCTTATAAATGCCTCGTTCTCCCTCTTCTAAATGTGAATCCGTTTAAGCAAGAAAATCCCATAGAGCCCAAGGGAATGAGATCCTCCTGGGCTTCATGAGAGACCAGAGCCTGGAACTGCAGCTTTGAAAAGGACCCAGGCAGCTATCATGTTTCTCTGAAAAGAAGACCTAGCTGGACCGTCAGCTCGAATGCGTCTTTTGGAGCAAAAATTAATACAAGACCGGTCTTATTTTACTATAAGACGGAGTCTCATATAATAATGATAATATAATATAATATACTACTGGGTCTTATATTATTTTTTGCTCCAAAAGACGCATTAGAGCTGATTGTCCAGCTAGGTCTTATTTTCAGGGAAACACGGTGGTCCCGCTCCCCCCGTGTAGCCCTCTGTCTGCCTAGCTCCTTCCAGAACCTTATAGACTCAGAGTTCTGCTTCTCTCCAGATGTCTGCTTCCTTTTTTTTTCTCTCTCAGCTGGCCATTTTCACTGCTTAATGAGCACATGGGCAAGCATGGTACCCAAGATTATCTGTCCTCACTGCTTAGTGAGCACATGGGCAAGCATGGTACCCAAGATTATCTGTCTTCACTGCTTAGTGAGCACATGGGCAAGCATGGTACCCAAGATTATATGTCCTCAGTTCAGGCTTCATAAGCGTCTCTCAATCTAAATTCCTGCGAGAGGACCTGATTGGCCTAGGATAGGTGATGTGTTAACTTTAAACCATCAGACAACGTGGTTCAATGTGGCTGCCAAGGACTCACCCATGTGTGAGTTCAGATCGGAGGCTATTCCGTGTCTGAAAGTGTTTCTCCACACTTGCCATATTGTTATTCTCCACCCTACTGCAGCATCTGTATCAAATAAGTTGTATTTATTATTTCAGCTTTGTTGCAATATTTTCACTTTTACAGAAGGTGAGAAGCAGCAATTTCTACATATTGAAGGTGACTGAATCATGCACATACCACTCAAACATTGAATGTACTGTCCTCTCTCTGTGCCTCGTTCTTCCTCTTATAAAAGTGAATCAGTTTAAGTATGGAGAAAATTAGAGCTTTGGGAAAGCTCTCTCTCCCTCATTGAGTAAGATAGCAATCGAATGGCACATCCTCTATAATGTGTATAATTTTTTTTCATTCTTTAATATTTTTTTTAATTGGAAAATATTGGGAAACAGTGTGCTTCTCCAGGGCCCATCAGCTCCAAGTCCTTGTGCTTTAATCTAGTTGTGGAGGGCACAGCTCAGCTCCAAGTGCAGTCACCATTTTCAGTCTTTGGTTGCAGGGGGCACAGCCCACCATCCCATGTGGGAATTGAACCGGCAACCTTGTTGAGAGCTCGCGCTGTAACCAACTGAGCCATCCGGCCACTCCTCCGGAAGCTCAGGGGCAGCTCCTTGTCTTCAGTCTAGTTGTGGAGGGCACAGCTCACTGGCCCATGTGGGAATCAAACCGGCAACCCTGTTGTTAAGTGCTTGAACTCTAACCAACTGACCTATCCGGTACCCCTATAATGTATATAATTTTAATCATCAAAGAATGTTTAAAGGATTTGAGGTTGTTTACCATAGACAATGCTGAAATGTGACCTTGTAATGATCTTTCACAGAAAAGGCTCCTGCTTTTTCTTTGTCTACACAAGGGTTTAAAAAAAGATGAAAGGGAGGTGGGAGGTGGGAGATGAGGATAAGGGAGATCAAATATATGGTGATGGAAGGAGAACTGACTCTGGGTGGTGAACACACAATGGGATTTATAGATGATGTAATACAGAATTGTACACCTGAAATCTATGTAATTTTACTAACAATTGTCACCCCAATAAATTTAAAAAAAGAGGAAATTCTTCTAGGAGGAATAGAACATAGTACCTGGCACAGGTTAGTATTCAGTAGTATTTTTCTAATAGTGTTTGCTTAGAAATATTTATTAGAAATAACGTCCAGGTGGTTTTGAAACATTGAAATGAGTTACCAAGGAAAGGAAGTTTTTTTCTTCTTCTTTTTAGCATCTTGCATATGTGGGATAGCCAGAGACATCCACGATACTTGTCTAAGAGATTAAAATTTGGTAGGAGAAGTAAAATAGGAAAGCAGTGTCCCACCTTGCTGGGCGGAGACCTCCACATGCTCTCACTTGTCCCATTTCATTCTTGCAGGTAAGAAGGGGAGCATAGGGCTTGCTATCTGTTTCAGTACTGAGTAAACAGGTTCAGTCATTCCTGCAATTTAAAATTCTAATTTTACAGTGGTTTTCACCTTCAGGGAATATGAAAAACAACAATTTCCACATATCGATGGTGACTTAACCTTGCAGATGTCACTAAGATGGACTGGGCAGAGAGAACATTAAGATAAAGTCCAATGTTCATGACTAAATTAGAACTAAAAACAAAGAACACCAAGAACCAATGTGGCTGTATTTCAAAATTGTAATGCCAAAGAAATAAATCAGAGAACATGTATTAGTGAAGATTGAGCTTTAAGAATGACAAAATAAGAAAAATAAAAACTAAAAGTGTTAGTTGATAAAGGATACTGCATCAGAGTAGTTTCACCATGAAGTAACGCTGTGTGATTTGTAGAGTAATTGGCAGTTCCTAGGACATATAGCATTAAAGCAGTGAGTGTCTTCATAAAGTTTTGTGTAAGTCCCAACTTTAATATCTTAGGTCAAAGGTACAATAGGAACAATATATAAGTACTGTTTTCAAGTAATGTGTAAACTTATGAGAAATACTGTATTATCCAGAGCTCTTGGTTTCTAGTAACAGATCCAATGGAATTTATTGACTAATGTAATTGGGAAGTCTAATGGGGTGGATCTAACTGGATTTCCAATAATGTCATCGTTGTTTCTAGCACTATTTCTATCTCTTTGCTTTACTTTACTCCTGTGGGTTTTATTTTCAGTAGATTTATCACATGGTGGCAAAGTGGCTTCCCTGGTTCTTATCACGTATAATTGCAGAAGACATGAGGTCCTTTTCTTTCTGCCTTTTAGTCAGTGCTCCCAAAAAGAGACCAGTTGGCCCACTGGATCACTTGCCTACCCTGTGGCAGGAAGATAGAGGCCCCAAAGGTGGGGCTGGGGCAGTTCTCCAAAGGAAAGGAAGGCTTCTGTTACCAGAAAAGGGGGGAGGCGTGTTGAGTAGGCAGAAAGAACAGATGTCCACCCATATATTACACAATTGCATGCCAGGCGCTTTCACATCCTGTGGCAAATGAAAAACCTTCACCAATGAAAAAGAAATGACAGCATGAAATATTGTGAGTAGTGAGAGAAAAAAATTCAAGGTCCTTTTTAATATTCTCCTCAATTTCCAAGGTTACAACTAATTATTAATTCCTCTTTGCTTCCAAGTGTTTTGCCTACCCCTCTACTCTGTCACCTAGCTATCTTCTACAGATCTATCCTCCTGAAATAGGGTGTGAACATTTGAAGATAGAGCCTTGTCTTTTATCTCTTTATTTCCAGTGCCTAGTCCAGTTCCTGGAACACAGAAGCCACTTGATGCTTGAAAGGTATTGGATTCTATCATATGTACTGCTTAAGTTAGGAAAATAATAATAATAATAATGATAATAATAATAATAATAACAATAACAACAACACCGATAATAATAATAATAAAACGTTTGCGAGACAAGGGCAAGAGGGTGAAAGTCCTTACTCTCTGTGAGAAAGGGTTTTCCAGCGTCACTTTTGGCCTCTCTCTGCTACCTCATCACTCTTCCTGCGGGACAGTGGAATGGCTCATCTGATTGGTGAGTCTGGGATGAGGAAGGAACTTCTCGCATTCAGGTGTGGTCCTCCACCAGCCGTAGAGGTGGGGAGGAGCCACTGCCGAATCCAGTTTGGGGGAGCCCACTATTTCTCTGCTCCCAAGCCATGTCGTTTGTCTCCTGTTTCTTTTGACAAGTTCAGAATTCAGATGTGGAAAAGGTGTATAATTTAATGGTACCCTCAAACCTCACAAAAGAATTTAGAAAGATCTTATATTTGTCTTTGGATATGTGCAAAGAATAGATTTAAAAAGTCAATATGTTGGCATTTTACATGTTATTTATTTATATCCCATCATTTTGCAAAACAGATTTAAGGTGGCCTCCTGGTACACGGCAATCTAATTCAGGACATTCAAAAGCCACAAGGACAGAAAAAGAATCTTCGAGACTCCCTGAAGCACAACTTCATTTGATATGGTTTCCTAGTCTAGATTAGAATCAGGAATTCACTGATTCCCTCTGTTGTTGTTTTTAAGCAAAAAAATCCTATCCCTCCTCCTCTATTCCTTCTTATGGTGAAGAGCTCCACAAGTTACCCCATCACCAGACCAAAAACCTGGGAATCAACTTAGACTTCTTTTCCCCTCGCTGCCCTTTCCCCAAACATCCACTCCATCATCAAGGTTTCTTCCTCGATACCTTTCGGATTCAGTTCTACATCCAGTGTCTAAATTCACGCCTTGAATTGTCTCTCGCCTTGACCTGTCCCCACTCTGTGGTCCTTCATTCCCTCTTCCATATCATAGCCAAAGTGTTCTTTCTCATGCAACAGTGTGATTGTGTTACTTTTGTATTTGAAATCCCTCGGTGTCTTTTTACTGCCTCTAGGATTTAGTCCAAACTCCTTAGCATACATACGGGGACGTCAAGGAGCTGGCAGCTGCTGAGTTCTCCAGCAATATCTCTGAATGGTTTCTCTCTCAGCCTCATTTCTCCATCACCCCTCCTCCCCCAAAACACATACACTAGAGCCATTGTGAAGCACTCCGAGAACCTCTTATAGGCTAGGCTATTTCTCATTTTTTGGGTTCCTTTTGCCGCTCTGTTGCCTATAATTTACCCCTTCCAGCCTCCCAAACTGGTTCAGCTTTGAAGATGCAACCACAGTGCCACCTCCTCTCTGAAGCCTTTTTGACAACTCCCCTTCTGGAAGATTCAAGCACTTTCTTCCTTGTATCCCCCTCCGTGCTTTATAGTCCTCAACACATTTTTTTTCTTTTTCATGAATCGTTTGTAACACAGTTTGCCTCCAGTAGACTGAAAGGTGCTGGGGACTAAGTACACATTCACACTCCTTTTTTTGTCTCTAACACAAGCACTGTACCTGACACTTTAGCAATGTTCCAGAAATGTTTGTTGACTAAGTGCATGTTTATATGCCTGAAAGAAGAGCAATTCAGGAATTTTCATTAGCAGTATTCCTGTACAACTTTGAGGATATAGAATTTGCTGCTCCCACAAAATGGTTGCGGTGGAGGGCCGTATTGCAAAGATTTGTCTTTAAAAAGCAGGCTTGTGAACAGCATCAGGCTTTGCCTACAGTGATTTCAGCTACTGACGTTGGCAGCCTGTGTTCCTTGTGGAGTTCAGTGGGCCGTCGGTCACTTTTGGTCTTCTCCTTATAAACACACACACAACGCTTGCATGGGAATCCAAGCAGAGGATATCTGTGTGGACTGACAGAGGATTTTAAAACTTTAGAGAGCCTCATCTTTCTGGAGTAGTTTCAATATCCATCTCCCCAGGCGGGGATGAAATCAATGAATTTGGTCAATATTCCATCCAGGCTCTGAAAGTCAACAGGACAAGAGAGAAGTCAAGAAGCAAAGACTAGTGAGTGGTAAAGTCAGCAAGTATTTACCAAGTGTTCATTGTATGGCTTGTACTGTGGGAGAGTACAGACAAAAGGGAAGTAAAAAGGACAATCCTCAAAGAGTTTATAGGACAAGCCTCAAAGTCATTAACGTCATAAACATGAATATACCTTCTGTGATAGGTTCTGAGGATAAATGTGGGCTACTTTTATTTATTTTTTTAATTATTTAAAAATATAAAATACTCAGCAAAGCACAGACAATCTTCTTATAGTTGCTAATGGTTAAAAAGGGAAGAGTTTAGGAATGCTCATAATTTAAATCAGAAGTTGCAAGCTGGTGCCCACTGGGCCAGCGGTGTACAGTATTTTCAAATGCAGAACATTTTTAATAAAAATTAAGATTTCTTACTTAGTTGTGATTTCTGCCTGGCTCTTATATTCCTTTGACTTTGTGATCTCAGGTCTAAATGGTTCACACATGACTTAGTGGTGCGGGGGGGAAAGGCTTTTGACTTTTGATAGGTAGATTCTTGTATAAATGCAAGGAATATTTAACTCGTTTGTGCGTTCCTGGGCATACTACATAGGTTTGTTTAAAACAAACAAAAATGGCAATTGAAGATTAACATTGCCTTTGTTTCATGGTTTAGTCCTGGGATCAACAGACCTTTTCTGTAAAGGACCAGATAATAAATGTTTTAGTTTTGCGTTGCAGGTCATATAGTCTTTGTTGCAACTATTCGAGGCTGTCATCGCACTGTGTGTGAAAGCTGCCAGACACAATACATGAACAAATGAGCATGGCTATGTTCCAATAAAACTTTATGAACACCGAAATTTGAATTTAGTAATTTTCATACCACAAAATATTATCTTTCTTTTGTTTTCTTCTCAACTACTTAAAAATGTAAAAACTATTCTTAGCTCATGAGCCATACAAAAGCAGGAGGCAGACTTCATCTGGCCCATAGGCCTAATGGACATTGGCTCATTGTCATTGTAAAGCCTTGGTCTTAGGTTTTTTTAGACCTAACTAGCCCCAAAGGAACAAGCTAGGGTGTTCCTTCCTTTGTATAGTGCAAGGGAATTCTCCTTTCCTCACTTTTTCGTGTTCAGAGGGAGCTCAGTTGATGTCGGTCTTGAACATGGAAAAGCCAAGTTGTTCACCTTGCATTTCCCAAAACGATCAGAGGCTAGTCTGCATTTCAGACAGCTCAGGTGATGAGTGAGCCTTGCGTTTTCCACGAGGAACTCTATCCCTCAAGCATCTGTATCCCGGTCATACTTATGCATGGAAAAGGCTAAGTAAAATCTATTAATATCCCAGCTAGAAAGAAAACTATAAAATTACACATATATGCAAGCTTGTGTGTATTCTGCAGTTCAAAGTGTAGTCAGCAAAAAAAGCATGCGTGCTATTGCACTGGGAGGAAATCGGTGTCTTTGAAATCAAATACCCTGCCATTGGCATATCCAGGCTTGAAACCCGGCTGCAGCTTTTAGCTTCCACCACATGTTTACATTGGAAATCTCTCTGTGCGCATATAGAGTTTGTTCTCTTATGAAATCATGTCTCTAGGGAAGGATAATTTAAAGCCATTTCCGTTTGTTATGTCTGAGCTGAACTAGACTATTAGGGCTTGTTAACGCTGGATAAACTTGAGCCCTATAACTGCCTTCATCTGCAGATTACAGAATCTGTCCAACAAATTGCATTCTGATGTTTTCAGATGAAGGCTAAGCAAGCAAGGGCCTTTTAATTTATATTCTATCACCATAGTTGTCTTAGGAATCACAGTTTTGACTTTCATGCCTGCTTGGTATAGTGGAGATGATATGACTCCTAAATGGGCCAAATCCAGAAGTAACTGAGACACTAACCTCCATCTGCATGCCGCTACAGCAGAGCAAGCGAAGGCTGGCACTCAGAAAACTGCTGGCTAAGCGTCTTTCCTCAGAGCCTCCCTCCCCCAGTCTTAGCATAAATCAACGTTAGGGCCACTGAAATCTCGTGTGTGGTCTGCATTTAGAAATTTCATTTGAAAATTATATTGTGGCAACCATGAGACAGATGGATAAAGTAAAACAAGTTTTCTTTAGGCCCGTGTTAAGTAAATAGAATTAAGTGAAGATAGACGGTTCCCTGATTTAGTGAAGGGGAGGTGACGGTGCCCCAGGGTATCCAACTCCCTCCACCTCCATTCATCAAACCCACTGAACACACTTACTATAACGCGTTTGTTTAAGTATTTGGCCGATAATCACTCTCCATTTTAGATAGGATATTAAAAGGCAGGCATTACATCTGTTCGATTTCTCTTTTAAAAATGTCTAGCAGAACTTCCAGTACAGCTTCAGTAAAGTCTGAAATAGGATGGTACTGGGCAGCAATGTGACTACACAACATGGCGTCCCCGAAGTCTAGAAAAGGAGTCCTTCCTTCGTGACTCCAACCTCATTAACAGCGTCTCCAGTGAATTTAATTATTTTCTATAAACTTGTGGAGGCATTGTCCTACATATGCCTGGAGGTTGGTGACGAGTGGTGGTGGAATATAGAGACGAATAAGACCCAGACCCTGTCAAAAGATGACTGTGTGTCTACATCACCCTAATCAAGACCAGACTCAAAGAATGCCAAAGATGAAGGGCAGAAATAGGACAGTGACATTGAAACTGGGCTTTGAGTGAGAAATAGGGCTTTAACTAAACACCATGAACAAAATTCCGCAGGTAGGAAAGTACAGAACGTGCTTAGGGAGTATGGAAAGAAGCCGTTCCTCTGCTTGCTCCCTTCTCTCTTTCTTTTATTCATTATTAAACGAATGCCTGTGGTAAACCAGACAGACGTAGCCCTTATCCGCACAAAGTTTACGGTCTAGAGGAAGAGACAGCCACGAAGTAAAGAAGCCCAAAGTAAATGACAAGTTACAGCTGTGATCCTTACCTCTAAGAGGAGAGAGATGCATTGGCTAAGAGAGAGCATTATGGGAGAATCCAACATCTTTTTCAGGGCTTTGCTGGGATTCTCAAAGGGAGAGTCGGCATTGATTAGAGGAGACCATCACCTGAAAACCGGTCAGAATGTACGCAGCACATCATGCGAGACACTGAAAGAGTGAGGATACATGCATTGTTAGATGTCGCTGACTAGAGAGTCAGGGAGCAGACCAAGGTGGGGAATTTGTTTTTATCCTAAAAGTAAAGTGAAGCATTGACTTTTTACAACCAAGGAGTGGGGTGAGGTGATGAGGTTTGCTTTTAGGAAAGATCACTCTGGCTGCAATGTAGAGAATGAATTAGAGATATAGAGAGAGGGGTAGGGAGTCCTGCTGGGAGGCAGATGTGAATGTCCAGGTGGGATATGCTGATTGTTTGCACTCGGGTGATGGTGGTGGGAATGAAGAGAAGAGAATGAATTCAAGGTAGAATTATGAGCTTGGCCTTGGAGACACGGAGAAAATATACCAGGAAAATATAGGAGTCTGGCGCTCAATGAAAAGGTCTAGGCTGGAGATAAACATTTATCATCTCCCTGTAGATGGTAATTGAACTACGAGTGTGGAAAAATGTTTGTTGAATGAATGAATGATAGAATAAATTAATGGATGAGATGGGGTAAGGAGAGAGCATAGAGTAAGAAAACGGCCTGAACAACTGTATGGTGCTGTATTTGTGTAGCTGTTGTGTAATTACCAGTTGTGAGGGTGCCAAAGTGAAGTTTTTGTCCTATGGCTACCTCTCATGCCTCGTATAGACACATTCTGAAAGCTAACAAGAACCTGGGAAGTGCCCAGTCTGCCCCGATGCCCACATGCAGAAACCCCTTCTGGCTTACTGGTGGCTGGGCTCTGAGAGTTCAACTAGAAGATGGTTTGGATTGTCAAACACTCTTTCCAAAAGAAGTCCCTAGGTCCCTAGGCTGATGCCACAATAACCTAATTGACCAGGGTCCTTACTATGAGACATTATGTTCCGTAGGACGTTGGGGTACTGGCACAGATTTCCCTTCCTGCTGCCTAGATCATGGGCCTGGGGACTCTTCTCTACTCTCCTCCCATCCCACGGCCAGGCACTGGGAGACAGGACTGTCTACCTTGTTGTCACTGGGGAGGGGGGCAGTTTAGTGGCCTCAGAATGGGAGCCCCAGGGGATTCTGGGACACCTCCAGTGCAGCTCCCTGAGACTCTTCTGGATCTGCACGTAAACCTGTCCGCTCCCTTTTTATCTTTTCTGAGAACCCCAAGGATTGGCCAGCCTATGTCCCTTGCTTTTACTATCAGGAAGTAGGAATCCGGTTGGATCAGGGGAGGGATCTAATGGGGGAGTGAGGGGTTGGCCCTGTTTTTCCCCCGTGTTTAGCCTATGAGTATAGTCATAAAACTTTTCCTCATCCTTCTAGTTCCTGAAGCAAGCACTCAGCTCTTTGAAAGTTTCTAAGCATTTTTGTTAGTAACAATGTCAGAAAGCAGGTCGAGAACAAAGCAGGCAGGCTGGGCCTCTTCCCTAGCCAGTCCTTACTGTGTGTTGTTTTCCTTACACCTAGGAAGAACACCATTCCCAGTTTCTGAGGTCAGCCCTGGCTTGCGCCTGGTGTCTTGGCCTAATTGCCATTAGCCCCTCCTTTTCCCTTTAAAAAAATTTAGAAGACAAATTATGGCTAACCAGTTTAACCCTACAAGAAAGATAAAGTGATGCATTGATGGTAATGGTGGATTCACAAAGGATTGAAATCGTCTTTGTTACATTTTAGTAAGACCATATGTGCCTGCACAATAGCTTCCTTGATATTTCGTCCCAGGAGCCGGACTGGGCCTGTGTGTGCGTAGGGATAAGGAATGGGTAGCAGAGGGAAGAACATGTGTGATAGGCTGGAATTGGGGCTTGGGTGCTGCTGCCCAGGTGTGCCTACCTTTTCTCTCGTCCCTTCCTCCATCCTCAACCAGGCCTGCCACAGGAAACTCAGACCAGCACTGGGCAACATGATATCAAAGACCAGAGTTTCGAGGCAGCTATGGGATCAAATCAGAGAGGATAACATGGGATGTAAAATATAGGGAATATCATCAATAATATGGTAATAACTACATATAGTGCCAGGTGGTACCAGTCAGGGGGATCACTTCCTAATTTATATGAATGTCTAACCACTATGCTATACACTTGAAACTAATATAAAATAGTATTTAATGTCAACTCTAAGTGAAAAATATAAAAAGAGGGGAAGGATCGATAATATTGCGAAAGCATGGCACAGTGCCAGGTGGTTGCTGGACTCATCATGGCGATCACTCCTTTAGCATGGGGAATATGATCAGTAATGTGGTAATAACTGTGTACAGTGACAGGCGGGTACTGTTGAATACCTATGATGTACACCTGAAGCTAATAGAATATTGTATGGTAGCTATATTTTAATAAATTTTTTTTTTTTTAAATTTGGAAGCAGAGGTGGAGCCAGGTTTTGACAGAGAGCGGGGTGTCAGGGAGAAGGGCCTGGGTCATTATCTAGCTATTGTAGTAGAGAAAGAAGATCACAGAACTGTCAACATTTCCCTTAAAGTTTTTCTGAAAAGTTGCCACTTTGAAAGAATGGTTCAGGGAACATTCCCTGTGTCCACATAACTGTGTTTCTATTAAGAGGTTTCTGAGCAACTCAGGGCACCCAACTGCTGAAACCACGTACCTCAAGCTCTTGGGTGTCTAAGAGATTTACTTAAATCACATGTATATAATATAAACAAGCAAACACAACTGAGTGATCCTTTCTCATTACCACTGCCATGAAACAAAAAGTTATTTAGAAGTGTTGACCATGGTGGTAATATTTTCTTGACAAAGAGATTACTTGTAAAGTAATAAAGAAATTAGAAAAATGAGCCATAGTCATTACTATTTGTGGTGCTAGGTGCCGTGCCTGTTAAAATAATTTTTGCATCTTCCAATATGTTTTAAACTAGAAAAATGAAGTTGGTTACTGCTGGGTACTCAATAAAATTTTTAAAAAGCATCATAATGAACATCCTTTTACATACAGATTTCCAAACTTGTCGAATTATCTCTTTAGATCTATTACTGAAGTAACACTGATAGGTCATATGCATGTTTCTATTTTTATATGTATTGCCAAACGACCTGTCAGGAAGGTATCAGATTGTATCCGTGTCGTTTGTATTGATGAATTTTTATTTTTTATTTTATTTTATTGGGGAACAGTGTGTTTTTTCCAGGGCCCATCAGCTCCAAGTCGTTGTCCTTCAATCTAGTTGTGGAGGGCGCAGCTCAGCTCCAAGTCCAGTTGTCGTTTTCAATCTAGTTGCAGGGGGCGCAGCCCACCATCCCATGAGGCAATGGACCCAGCATGTGTTGATAAATTCTTGATCGTCCATACTAATGCCTACACTGGACGTTACAATTTTTTTCAATCTTTGTGAATCCCTTAAGTGAAAATGATATCTCATTGTTATTTATATTTGCTTTAATTGCTTGTTAGAGAGATTGAGCATCTTTTTATCTGTTTATTGCCCGGTTGTAGTTTTCCTATTGTGACTTGTTTGTTTGGTCCATTCGGAAAACTCTGGGAGGGTGATGGTCTGGTTGGTCCGTGGAATGCAGGACATGGGCTATGAATTATACTTCAGTTAGACGGCATGATATAGTAAAGAACATTTTTAAAACCATTAGAAAGATATTTTAAGAATATTCCATTTTATGATTAATTATACCATGGAGTTTGAGTATCCTTAACAAAAGAAGAAATTCACAATGCTAACTGGAGACACCAGTCCTAGAGAAGGTGGGATTGGTCTGTGCCCCTCTGCTGCCATCCCAGCAAGTAGTGGCAGAATTCTTGGAAGCCTCTCCAAATTCACATCACCCCACAGATGAGCTGCTCAGCAGCCGAGCACACTCCACCTGCTCAAAGCTGCCATAGACCGGCCTCTCCAAGTTTTATGGTACATCTGAAATGAAATTTTACTGCCTCTTCCCTCCAACTCACAAAAAACCATGGGGGAGGAAAGCAAAACAGAACCCACCAAGAGGAACAAGCAGACCTGTCTGAGGTGGGGGGAACTGGCTACTCCATGGGGCAGCGGAGAGTAAACTACAAAGGACATAAAGCACACCTCACTTTAATCCCTTCCATCCGCCCAGAGCCCCTAGAAAGCTAATAAAGTCTCCCTTTCTGGGTGATTGGATTCCTTTAGCTCAGGGGCAGGCAGCGCTGCTGTTTTGCTGTTTGGGTGGGGATTGGGGGAGCTGGGGAAAGGAGAATGGCAGCCACTGGGGGAGAATGAAAACCAAGTCCCTCTCTTCCTGCTTCAAGGTGGTGAGTGGTAAACACAAACAGCTGCTGCCTGAACATACATGGGGCTGGGCGGCCAGGCCAGTCAGCTGCCTGTAAGCAGGGCCGAGCCATTCCTAGGGGCAGCTGCCTCTCTTAGAAGCCATGCATAGCTTCCAGGGTTTTTCACCTTTTGAGGGCTCCTCTTGGCTAACTCAAAAGAATGGTTTTGAATGCTGCTGGCAAAAATGTGGCCAAAAGTTGTCTGTGATGGGTGGTGTGTTTTGTTTTTTTTCTTTAAAAAGTGGTTGTTCTTCTGTGCCAGTATTTAGAAGCTGGAACTGTCTGTTATTTTTGTTTGAAATAGAGACTTTAGACACCAGTCATTTCACAGCCTGGAAGAAAGAGAAAGAAAAAAAAATGCTCTGGTTTGCCTTTGGCCTGGGTACTTTTGGCGTGTTTACTTTTGACCTTTCCCCGAGTTTGCAGGCTGCAGAGGAACCCTGGTCAGCCTGGGCTGGGCTCGTGGGTCTTTGACAACAAACACTCAATCATAAAAACAACAACAAAAAAAATTATTTGGCACTTAGAAGACTCTCCTACAATTTGTCTAGTCTTACTCATTTTTGTACTCCTGTTGAAGGCAGAGGAGAAAATGCATGTAGTTGGGTGAAGTCCTTCTTCCTCAGCATATATGACTACTCTGCGTGTACTGAGCCTTCCTTCCATTGGCTGCTGTCCTTGCAGGCGGGCCCCATCCTTAGGTGTCCAGCACAATGACTGTTGTGGCAGCAGTGGTATTAGTATTAGCAGCAGCAGCCGTAAAAGCAGTAGTAGTAGTCATACTTACTCTTTATTGGGCATGTGCCATGTGCTAGGCACTGTGCTAGGTGTTTCTCAAATGTATTGCCTCTAATCTTCCCACTAACCCTATATCATAGGCGGTGTCATCTCCATTTTATAGATGAGGAAATGCAGCCTTAAAGTTAAACTCAGCCAAGGTCACATAGCTAACAAATGAATGGACCAAAACTGGGATCCAGGTCTTCCTCATTTCTACTCTGTTTCAAAGCCTCTTATTAGATGCTCAATAAATATCTACTACTGATTGAATGAATGGCCCTGACATTGTTTTCTGAGCCTGGAGAAATCTTTCCAGGAATTTTAGGAGCCACCACTTTTTCTTGGTCCTTTGTCTTCTAAACCTGATATCATCTGGTCTCCTGTTTTTCCACTAAGAATCGTACCTTCTCATTAGGTTTAATTCTGGGGGATTAGGACAGAGCAAAAGGTAGCTTCCTTGTCTCGTGTATCTTTTTTTTTTAACTTTCATTTATTTTAAGTGTGTTTTTCCAGGACCCATCAGCTCCAAGTCAAGTAGTTGTTTCCATCTAGTTGTGGAGGGCGCAGCTCACAGTGACCCATGTGGGGATCGAACCGGCAACCTTGTTGTTAAGAGCACCGCACTCTAACCACCTGAGCTAACTGGCTGCACCTCGTGTATCTTCTTTCCTTGAACTAGAACTCGTTTCCCTGAAGTCTTTACACCTCAAAGAAATTAGGCAAAATTAAATGAAGTCAGTGTTTTTATAGATCAAAAACAGTCGAAAATCAGCCATATTATATTAATAAAATAATTTGTAATTAATTAATTTGCATTAATACAAATTAATACAATGCCTCTGTCAGAGGCCTTAAGATGCCTACAAACTTCCCTCATGGAATTGTTGTAAGAATTAAATACATATAATATATATAAATGACCACTAGTGCCTGGTACATAGAGAGTTCTTAAAAAAATATAAATGTTAGCTCTTATCATTATTAATCCTTGACTGGGGTACTAAAATTCCTAAAAGGGAGTGAGACTAGGGAAATACACTAATTAATATTAATAATTACTACAGCAACTAATATTTATTACTATGTGCCATGCACTGTTTTGAGGATTGTTCACATATTAACGCACTACATTCTTATGACAATCACGATGTGGGGACTATCACCAGCCCTGTGTTACTGGCAAGGAGATGGAAACCATAGAGAGGTTCAATTGGGGAGCTAGGGTTCAAGTTTCTGGTTCTGGAGTCTATACTCTTCCATAATCATCAGTACTCTGAAGAAAAGTAAGCACCAGGCCTAAAAGAAACATCATAGAAATGTAATATATCAATTTCTTCCCATTCTTATCTCATTTGTATTTTCACGGGAATAAGTGTATTTGTGAAAGGCCATGGCTCTGTTGTTTTTGCACAGTCCCAGGTACCACCAGGAGGAGGGAGGGCAACCCAAAGATGTTTGTGTTCCAGGGAAACAACTCAAAATGGGCAGAACCTTTGTGTACCAAACCCAGCTTCTCCAAACCAGTATTTCCCAGTTGCTACCTTGGTGCAAAAACCTACATTGCCACAGTTGATACTGTTTTGTGAGGACAGATTTTTGGTACAAAATTGTTTTTCGTATTCAGCTACCTTACACTCTCGTTACCCTTGAGACTGCAAAATACCATGTCTCCCTGTTTACAGAGGCCAAAATAAACTCTAGGAATAAACACAATTTTTGCAGCTCTTTTTCAAAAATTGATACTATGCATAGAGTAAATATTTGGTGAATGAACAGAGGTGATTAAACAGTAAAAAGAAGTGCCTACAACCACACACTACATATTTGCATAGGAAATAACACACATATATAAAAAATTTCATATATAAACTATATGATATAGTTACGTGTATGTAGAGGTTAATAGATAATATTTTATTTTGATGCTTTCTGTTCATCTGAGTGTTTTTTTTTTAATTTTCTCTAGTGTGGAGACAGAACATTTTCCAAGTGTACACGTTTTGAATCAGTTAGGCCTCCTCACTCCAACGTGCTGTCCTGTGCCCTCTCTCATCCTCCTTCCGCATTTTTGCTTGTCACCCTGTGGTTACCATAGTTCTGTGGTTCAAGTAGGAGGGCCAGGGGCAGAGGGCTCTGAATGCTAAATGTGATGCTCTGTCTATTATACCATCATGTTTCTTAGCAGGTAACCAACCTACCAGGGAGAGCTGGAAACAGACTGGTGGTGGTGGTGGTGGTGGTGGTGTGTGTTGTCTCGGTGTGTGTATGTGTGTTGTCTGTGTCTCTGTGTATATGCCAACTTAGTAAGACTCAGAGCCTACCCTTCACTGTTCTGCTTCTGCGTACCCATGTGTAAGATGGAAATTACACCGACTGTACTTCTTCACAGAGATCCCCGAAGAAGACGTGAAATCCCAGATGTGTAAGAGTCTGCGAGGGATTGGTACTGTGGAAAGGCACACTTCTGGCTGGGTTGCCTGTTTGCTTTTTATGCATGTGCCCTGAGTGAGAGCAAGGATACAGTGGGCTTCCTTCTCCAGCGCCGGCACAGCTTGTGGCAGAGCAAATGTCTGTTTGGTATTTACTTCAGCTTTGCTTTCCCATCACGCTCATCCTAACTTGTTCTCCTCCCCTGCTTCCTTCTTCCCTCTCTCTGGATTAGACTTGTTGGTTTGGCCCTTGCCCTCCTCCCCATCCATCCCATGAATCCTGCATTGCTCTCTTCTCTCCTCCCCTCTCTCTGCTACCACTCGCTCCTCACAGGCCTCAAAAGAGCCCTCTCTTGACTCAAGACACCCATTAAACAGAGTGAGACACTAGCAATCATCGGGCACTTTGTGAGGAGGGCCAATTAGAGGCCATATTGACCAGGACGAGCAGCAAGACATCCAGAAAGACGCTTTGCTTCTGGGGAATGGGGGCCTAATCCCGTTACTGGCTGGCTGGAGGCTCCTGGGGCCTACAAGCCTCATTCCCGCTGTGCCTGGAGGGATATCATTGGAGGACTGCTTTGCCATGGAGGGCTCCGCTCGCCAGCAGCCCCCCTTCCTCCCCCAGTCCCCTCACTTCTCTTTTCTTTAGCAGTGACACACACTGCAGTGCCTCTGAGGTCATTTGTTTCCCACAGCCTCACAGGGCGCTGTGGCAACAAGGGGGACAATGATCTCTCACAGGAATGATGGGAGGCCTTGTTTTGCCTTAAATAAGCCCCTTCAAGGGAGCAGTAAGGTCTGTTGTGTGTGTGTGGTTTGTTTTTTCAGAAAATCCTTTTGCACGTAGTTCCAGTGTGAAGTACTCAGGCAACTTCAAGCGAAGACATAAAGAATCGTGTGTGTGTGTGTGTGTGTGTGTGTGTGTGTGTGTGTGTGTAATTTTATTTTTATTGCTGTTTTGAGACCAGGATCGTGTTTTCTCTTCTGCCAGTTACCCTTTTCCCACTCACGCTCCCTAGACTCCTGCGTTCCTTGGATAGTTTCAGGCAGGAATTGGCAGGTGTTGGGGCCGAGAGATGCCTATGTCCGTGCTGGCATCTGACTGCCCTCAACTGTGGTGAGACTGCTTTGGGGAGAGTGCACCAGGGAATTAGCGCTCCAGCACGTTTCTCATCTTACCTGGGCCTGAAGAAAGTGTGCTGTCCTGGATATCCAGGGCTAGAATTCACAGCAAAGTGAAATGAGGTGGGAGGAAAGAGCACTTTGTGGCTACCTCAAAAAGGACCATCATCTTTAATGCCAGAGCTTCAGGGAAATACATGGAAAGGAAAAGGCCTATGTATGAAATAGGGAATAAGGAGATGTCAGGTTCTGCGCCCAATTTCGCTGTTTAATAAGGAAAGATGGAAGGTTATTCCTATCCACACCCTGATAGCACTACTAGAAAACATAGAACTGACCTATTTGTCTTATGCTCTCCAGTGTGTTAGGTCTTCACACTGCTCAAGGTAGTTTAACCTAAGTGCTTGCATGCTTAGGTGTTATTATTTGTAAAGGCTTTCTTTTGGGCAAATCATGCTGTCATGTAATCTAGATATTTCATCTGGAGAAACTGAGGTTAGGCAGATTAAAGTCTTTCCCAAAACCATATGATGAATTAATTTCAAGGTTTGAGATTAAAACCCACGTCCTTTCATTTCCAGATCATTAACTAATCAGTGTGATCTGTGAATTCTTTCTCCCTCCTTCTTCCAAAAAAAAAAAAAAAAGCTATCAAGGCATTCTCGCATTCTCTCATCTGAGCAGTATGTATCAGAAACTGTATGGCTATCTAGATTATGTTTTAAAACTATCTTTTCTTCCTTTATAAATATATCTCCCTTTTTTTGTAAATCATATTTTCAACTCTTTACAAAATTTTGTCACCTCTTCAACATATCAGACTCAAAAACTATTGGTTTTATGATTGGGCCACTAGAAGAATATAATATTTTTTCCCCTTACCTTTTAATTTCCTGAATTTTTTCCAGTGATAATTTAAATACATTTGTGAAACAGGCAGGAAGCAATTTTCCAGATGTTTCTGTTGATTGCTCTATTGAAAATACAGAACAACTCAAGACTAGTATCACTTTTGGGGAAATCGAAGAAACACATTTTTTGATAACTACTTATCTTTGAGTTTAATAAACATTCCTAAGATTAACTCTTAACTTTAGTGTCATTTAATTGTTCACAAATTCTGAAGTGGGAGTCCCAGAAGTTTTGATAAATGGATTAACTTATTGCCTTATTTCTTTGGACCATCAGTTCAATTCTTATTTTCAGCTGTTCATTAGCTTCAAATAACAAACATCACAGTCAATTCCAACAGATAGCCTACCATGTTTCCCCGAAAATAAGACCTCGCCGGACAATCAGCTCTAATGCATCTTTTGGAGCAAAGTTAATATAAGACCTGGTCTTATTTTACTATAACATAAGACCGGGTCTTATATTACATAACATAACATAATATAATGTATAATATAATACCGGTCTTATATTAATTTTTGCTCCAAAAGATGCATCAGAGCTGATTGTCCAGCTAAGTCTTATTTTCGGGGAAATGGGGTATGTCTCTGACATTGATAGGACATTGGCCAGACCGTTTTCTATCTGGCCACGACGGAAGTGTTATAGTCTTAGCTAAAGCTAGACTGACTCATGCTTTAGTATTCATTGCAAAGGACACACCCAAAACAAATAAATAAAAATCACTAATATAACGTCTGTAGCAGATGATGAATGGCAAAAGAAAACCTCTGAACTACAGTTATTAACAAGCCACCTTTGGAAATGTTTGACTCTAAGGAAGTGCAGATTGTGCCTGGTCTGTCTGGACTCAAGCAGCCTTCCCTCGTGGCTCATCTGAACATATCTTTAGAGGCTCCTGGCCTACTGGCAAATTCTACTCGGTCTTCCAGATGCACAGAAGATGATTTTGATTGAGTCCAAAATGGTAACCCAAAATGTTGAATAGCGAGGAACTGGCAGTGGTGGCTTTGGGAGCTGGTAAATAAATAACAGGCTGCTGTCCCACTCCCTAGTCTAATGCTCTCAAGAGGTTCTTATGTTGCTTGCATTAGTGGGCATGTAAATGAAACCCCTGTTGGCCTTGGCAGATATTGGCCTCTTCTGTGACCTTGTTTGACTGAAACAAAAAGTCATTGGTGGAACAAAATTTCAGAGCTCTGAACTTGATTGAAAGAAAAGGGCAATTCTCTGAATTGGGTAATTGGATCACCCTCCCAAGTGCCCTAGGGCTTATATCAAACATATAAGAAGGGGATTAGTAACTTCAGTGTATAAATGAGCTTCGGGCAGCTTCCAACTGTAACATTTCACTCTCAGGAGTTTTAGGACATAAAAACAGATTTTTCCAGAGCGTTTTGAAGTGCTCTTTGTAAAATGCAGGAAGAGGCTGCAGATTACTGTGGAATCCTTGTAATTGTGTATGGTCTAATCTGATGGGTGGGCAACCTGAAAGCCTCTAAAAAATGGCCATTTAATAAAACTGTTTATGAGATGTATTATTGGAACTAAAAGATGATGACAATAATAGTTTTTCAAATTGTGCTTGATATTCATTTCCTTGGTTATAATTTTATTGTCTAGACTCAATTAGATGTACCTATGAAATGAAACAAACCTCACCATATTCCTATTTCTTACAGTAAAGACAGAGGACTTCAAGACTTACCAGACCTTTTGGTTATGTGTGAGTTGTAAGGGGACATTTGAGAAACTGAGAACTTTTAAAACTTTATTTATTTGTTTGTTTACTCAATATTTATTTAATGCCTACTATATACCAGGCTTGAGAATACAAAACGGTGTTTATAGGGGTGATCACTTTGTAACTGATATAAATGTCTAGTCACTATGCTGTATACCTGAAACTAATATAATATTGTATGTCAACTGTAATTGAAATTTTTTTTAAAAAAAGCAAACCAAAAAATGCAATATACATATGTGTGTGGGTGTGGGTGTGGGTGTGTGTGTATAGAGAGAGAGGCAAAGCCTCTATTAGAATTATATTTGAATCCTCTCATATTTGTTTTGGTTTTGTCATTGACCATGTTTTGCTTCCTATAAAGAATATTTGTTTCATTTTTTTTTTTCCCCTATAATACCCGGGTGCTTCTAGCAGAGATGGCAAATAGATTCCATCTTCCCTTCAACTGCACATAATCGGTAGCGGCTGCTTAGACTAGGAAACGGTGGTACATGGACAGTCTGTCTGTTATCAAGGCTGCTGCTTTAGCGTCTTGACTTGACTCCTAAAGATGAATGAGATAGATCATCTAAAGTCCTAATAAAAGAAAGTCATGCCTACCTCCCAAACTAGGAAACATTCTGCTTCCGCATAAAGAAATGAAAAAGAACAGTGAATTTATGAGAGTTTGGCAGTCTGAGAATTAGAAGAGAAAGCCTGAAGGAAGCTAAGTGAAATTGATTACAAACATCTGAAGTGTGAGTACAAAAATCAAGTTGGGATTTTGTGGCTCATTTCAGGGTAGCTGCTGGAAACTGTTTGTTGTTTTCCTTTCTTTTTTTAGGGTTATTGTATTTTTTTTTCCCCTCTGTGTGTAGTGAAATGGCAACCGCAAAAAGCAACAGCCTCCTGCGTCCCTTGGCTGTGTAGTTTAGCCAGTACCCAGCTCTCCTCTTGCAGTTAGCACTGGCTTGTCCTGAGGAGGCTAGTGATTCATCCCTCTTGGGAGATGAGACATGGTTCCATATTGATATCGCCCATTGGGCTCATTGCTTCAATCCCCAGATTGTTCGTGTGTTTGTTGACTTTTCATCTAAAAATAAAAGTCGCTTAAGGCAAATAGCTTAGTGCCAGTGGGTTTGGTTATTTATAAAATTTAGAAACCCATTTAGGAAACCACCATCAGGATTTTCTTGGCATTGTATCAGATGTGGCGTATTGCACTTCAGCACACCAGCTCTTACACAGATTGGGTCCACAGAGTTCAGTTATGGAAAACCTCCCTAAGAAAATTAAAACACTCAGGAAGTAGTATTGGCGATCCGAAAAGCATTGCTATCAGATTCTCTCCTGGTCATACTATTGGTTGTTTTTAGGTAAAATATGCATCTGGTGTAATTTCTCAGGTGAAAAAGTGTTAATTGCTTAGCTTTGGAATTTGGGTGCAATTCAGTCAGTGACTTTCCTGTCCCATAAACTCCTCCTGTTCTTTACAATGATGCCACATCCTTCATTTTCCCTCCCAAGTCATTATATATTATTTCTGGCTGCTAGATTCCATTCTAGAGCCTATCGCATTTAAGTAATGGATAGAATAATTGTAATGGCTATCTCGGTACAAGTTGCAGAATTGGCAACACAGCTAGTCATCTCTCTGGGTCACCTAGAAGTCACTTCTGGACAAAAAGTGCTGTATACAATATATATTTTTAAAACTGATCTTTATTCTACTTCGTGCTGCAAAAACAAACTTTGAGGGGATGGTTCTCCCACAGGATATGGAAATGACCTTGGACCATGTCCAGGGTTAGGGACACAGCTGCTGTTTCCTGCAAAGGACATCCCACATCCAGAAGGGGGAAAAGACAAAGTTAAATATATAGCAGGAGGGTAATGACTGAACCTATTAACAGGAATGAAGGGATTTGCCTGTTACACAATCTGTAATAATATGTAGCCATTGGCAGGAATTACAGTTTATGTTTAGAAGACATATTTTAAACTCTTTGCCAGAGGTCAACTGACCCAATAATAACCATAGCAACAACAACATCAGTTACTTATGGCACCTAATAATTTTAAAGTTTCTTTTTGTATCTAGTTTTATATTCATAACAACCTGATGGGGCTGGATAAGTTGTATGGAGAAGTATGGAGGGTATGTAAAACAAGGTAAAGAGTTTGGATTTTATTTTAAGCATGATGTAAAGTTTAGCCAGGGATAGACAGGATGTGATTTACATTTTAGCAAGATCAGTTGGCCTGCTGTATGGAATATAAACTATAAATTTGTCATAGTGGAATCTGGGAAACCAGTCAGGAAACATAACACTAATTCAGGTGAGAAATAATGGTGGCTTGGACTGGGTGATGGTGGTGGAAGGGATGAGAAGTGGTTAGATTCCAGACGAATTTTGATGAAACTGCCTGTAAGACCTGCAAATAGATTGGATGTAAAATGTGAATATTGAAAAAAAATCAAGAATTGTCTGTAGATTTTAGGGCCTACATAACTCTGGGAATGGTTTGTTGTGTTTTTTTGTTTTGTTTTGTTTTGTTTGTTTTTTTCCTATGGAGTTTCATGGAGTTATTTAAACCAAAAAATTTAGGAATGCTGAGGAGAAGAGCAGATTGGAGTGGAGGGGAGCAGACTGGGGATTAAAAGTTCTATTCTGGAGAAGTTAGGTTTAAAATGTCTGTGAAACATGCAAGTGGAGATGTCAAGTAGACAACTGGACATATGAGTCTGGAGCTCAGGGGAATGGATGAAGCCCAAGGACTGATCTTGGGGTAAAGCAACATTACTTTAGAAGTGGAGGAGATATCTGTAAGGGAGGCTGGGAGGAAAGGGACAGTAAGGTGGGAAGAAACCCACGAGAGTGTGATTTTCTGGAAGCCAAGTGAAACAACTGTTTCAAGAAGGAAGGAACTAGACTCAGTGCTGCTGAGAGATCTGGTAAAATGAGGACTGAGAATTGACTCTTGGTTTTGGCAGGACAGTCGATGGTGATCTTGACAAGAGTGGTTTCAATGGAGTGTTGAGGACATCAGCCTGATTGGAGTAGGTTAAAGAGAGAATTAGAGGGGAGGAAGAAAAAAAGAGAGAGCATGGACACTGTTTAAAAGTGTTTTGCTACAAATAGAAATGGGGGGATGAAATGGTAGCTGGAGAGGCCAAAGGTGTTTTTCTTTTGTATTTTTTTTTGATGTACATGATTAGTAGAAAGAGGAAATGTGATAATGCTGGAGAAGAAAAAGGATAACCATTAGTTCAAAAGCCTGGAGGATGTAGGAAGAGATGGGAACTGGCCGTAGGCTGAGGCAGGACTGCTTATCCATTGGACAGAAAAGAAGGAAGACTACATGAGTATAAATGCAAGCAGGTTAGTAGATTAGGTGATGTGAGGATGAGGCTATAGCTTCATTTTTCTCTGTGAGATAAGACAAGAGATGGTCAGTGGAAAGTAAAGAAAGGGAAGAGAGTGATGGAGACTGGAAAAGATAGGAAATAGTCAGATAATCTTTATACTTTGCTGCCACTGCCTTTGACTCCTTAATAATTTCATGAGAAAATAGTTCCCAGGTCTAGACTTAGTAATTTACACAAGAGAGAGCCCAGAAAAAAGATAGGACTCCCTAAGTAGCTGATAGTTCTGTGAGCGAGGGAAAGTGAGATATATAAAGAAAGGATAAATGTTGGTACCTGTGTGAAAGGAACCTCCTCGGAGGAGTCTCCTGCCCCTGTTTACATCCCCCCAATTGGGTGAGTGGAGTGCGGAGCCTACCAGAGCCTTTGGTTCCTTCCAAGATGCCCACTTGGCTGAAATCATGAGACTTGAGGCATGTTTCCTAGCTCTCCCCGGGGCAGCACTGACAACTCATTCGGTCCCTGAGTTGCTTAGAGACACTGACGAAACAAACTAAGTAAATCACTCCACGTCCCCATTATGCCTCTTTTATATTTATGAAAGAGCTCTTGGCTCTCCTATCTGCATGTACTACAGACCCAACAGTGGGTGCTGAGGGAAAGAGCATACTGATTAGAGCACTTCCCGGGAGAGATTTATATGTTATGTTCCCTGTCAGATATTCTGGTTCTCTCAAATGCTGTCAATTTCTGGGGTTAATTAGAATTCTGATATTCTAATTGCTTAGTGTTCTGATAACTGGAAAGTAAAAAAGTTGAGCTTGTGGACAATTAAGAAGAAACAGTGAAATTAGGGGAGCTACCTCTTTTTTCTTCTGGAGACCCTGAAAGTGTGGTACCACGAGAGCCAAACAGAACTTTCTTCCCCGTTTAAGATGATGATATTACTTTTTCATGGCTCTTTTCACTGCTTCTCCCCAGGAATCCTGCTGTGGTGTACTCTATTTAGGGTAATGATGTTTGCTTTTGATACATATTTTTGTATATCTGAGAATAAAGTAAATGGAAAAAAGTACTACCGTAATTAAATTTAGTTCCATTGAGACAGGCTCCATGTGTGTATGCATATGTGCCCTCATTATTTTCTAATCACCCAGTTATTTGCCACTGCTTATTGATTACCCTAGGTATGTTGCATTTATCAACTTATTTAATCCTCAAAACTACTCTGTCATTGCCATTTTACAGATGAGAGCATGGAGGCCCAGAGAGGTTTAAGTAGCCTGTTCAAGGCCACATATCCAGCAAGTGGGAGAGTCAAGAATCTAGCTCTGGTCTCGCTGTTTCCAAACCAGATATCTTTCTACTACACCACACTATTATATATGATAATAATGACTTGGTCATTTGCATTTTTATATTTTATTGAAACTCTGTAAACATTATCTTCTTTTCGATTTAAAGAAAGGAAAGGCAAAACAAACATTTATTAGATATGTCTGATGTAATTTTAGGCACTTTCACATACCAGACAGGTTATATTAAGTTCATCTTACAGGTGAGGAAATGAAGCTTAACAGAGAAATTAAGTTTCCCAGTGCCACAGCTCACAAAGGAGTTAGAGTCAATCCTGGTGCTTTTCCTCGGCAAAATCTAAGCTCCATGGAGCAGTGAGCGAGTCTGTTTTTAATCACTATTATATCCCTAGTATCGAGTACAGGGTATGACTCTGGCATATAGAAGGTGCTCAGGAAATGTTTGTTGAATGACTAATGATTGAACATGCTATAAGCTGCAATTAGAATGCATTGAGCCCTTGTGTTGGACTTTCTGGAATCTTCCAGTGGATGTCAACATGATACAATGAGAAGGTTCTGAAAATGAATCAGTGAATGCATGTATGCTTCTGATTGTAACAACCTTGCTCTTCTCACAGCTGTGTAATCTAAGTGGTGGAATTGCTTTTCTACTGGGAAAATTGAAGTGCAGAGTTACCTTGGAAAAGACTTTGCAAGTCAGTGGACAATTTGTGGCACAACTGAAATCTTGAGATTCTCACCTTTGCAGCCCTAACCACTTAACAACCCTGTGGTCCTGGTGGGGTTATAGCTTTCCATAAATCTGGTACTTAATCATTTAAAGAGATGGCAATTTATCTTAAATGTGCACCTTATTATGGATGTGACACCCTTAGCACAGATGGGCTCAGAAGTTTTTCCTGGCTTCCCCTACCCTAACAGTATCTAGTATGTTAATGTCAATATTAGCTTTACTGTTTTAGGTACCTTTGGTATGCTTCTCATTAGCTGGAACTGTAAAGAGCTCAGTTTTACCTGCGCTGAGGGATCACTAAATTCCTATTGGCATCTGAGTGCACAGTCCCATGTTGAAAGTGAGGTCATGTTTCTCCTGGATTGTGCCTGTATCTGATGAGCCTAGGCTGGCGTGAATCCGAGACAATGAAATAATCACACCCATTAGCTCACCAGGGCCCTATTAAGATGTGGCCTGGCTTTCCATCTATTTCTCCTGCTTGGAAAAACTGACACAGTCATGGTTTGTAAAGGTTAGTGGAAATGGAACTGCTTCGACAGCCGAAACTTAGCACTACCCTGTTTAGATCTGGGACCAGTCTGCTGCTTGATCTCGGGAAATAGCACTTCGGGAGCCGATCTTCTTTAATCTTCTTGTGTGTAGTGGTTAAAGTTTCCTAATACTCCATTTCCCCCATCCTCTGGGGGTAAGGGGTCATGCTGGAGCAGTGGTTTCCAAACTCTTATGCTTCTCTTTATAGACCCTGCATTTTGAAGGTTTGGGTCTAGTCAGCAAACTCTAATGGTTAAATAATAGTTCAGGGGCGGCCTGTTAGCTCAGTTGGTTAGAGCGTGGTGCTCTTAACAAGGTTGCCATTTCGATCCCCACGTGGGCCATTGTGAGCTGTGCCCTCCACAACTAGATTAAAACAACTATGTGACTTGGAGCTGATGGGTCCTGGAAAAACACAAATAAATA
This sequence comes from Rhinolophus hipposideros, assembly GCF_964194185.1. Taxonomy (NCBI): domain Eukaryota; kingdom Metazoa; phylum Chordata; class Mammalia; order Chiroptera; family Rhinolophidae; genus Rhinolophus; species Rhinolophus hipposideros. Next base: position 73,994,340 of record NC_138051.1, read on the forward strand.
AAAGTTTAAAATAATAATAATAATAATGATAATAATAATAATAATGGTTCAGTTTTCTTGTTGATAACCTAGTGTCGTTATGCTGAATTTTCTTCTGCCTCAGATCTTCCTTCCATGGCATTTCTCAGGAACGCCGTCGCAGACCCTTTGACCTCTCCTAGGTTGTGGCCTCCAGTGACACCTCACACAGTACCCTTGACCTCACCCACAATGCTCTTCTCACAGTTATAACTAATTATTTGTGTAAGTACTTGCTTGTCTAGGCTATAAGCTCCACAAGGACAGGGACCAAGCCTGTCTTGTTCACGGCGATTTCCCCAGTGCCTCAGTCTTTGCTTGACACATACTGGGCACTCAGAAGTATTTGTTGAATGAATTAGCTGATTTAAGTTCAGTAAAAAAAAAATCTGTCCCTTATATTGGCTCGGGGCGCCTTATCCTGTGTAAATTTGATAGAATTTTTGAAATGTTGACAGTAGCTTGGATGAAAATCCCCAACTTTGGAATAAAGGTTAACTCTGGATGGGAGAATAGATGACATTATTGGGGAGGGATTATAGAAGAGGATTCCAGCATATTGGTAATGTTCTATTTCCTTTTTTTTTAAAGGTGTTTGTTTGTTTTAGTTTCAGTTATATAAAACAACATAATCATTATACATTTATACCCCTCCCAAAGTGATAACCCTCTCCCAGCCAATTACCCCTCTGATATCGTATACCATTTACTATATTCCCTATGCTGTACTTTATATCCCATAAATATATATATATGGGTATAGTTGACATTCAATATGATTCAACATCAGCTTCAGGTGTACAGGTCAGTGATCAGGTACCTACACAATCTGAAGTGATAAGTCTCTGATAAGTCCAGTACTCATCTGACACCCTACATAATCTATATAACATTATTTATTATATTCCCCATACTGTATTTCACATCCCCATGACTATTTTGTGACTACCGATTTGTACTTTCTAATCCCTTCACCTCTCTCACCCATCTCCCAACCTCTGTGCCATCTAGCAACCATCAGTTTTTTCCTCTGTGTCTCTGAGTCTACTTCTTTTTTGTTGGCTCGTTTATTCTGTTCTTTGGATTCCACATGTAAGTGAGATCTTATGGTATTTGCCTTTGTCAATCTGAGTTATTTCACTTAGCATAATATCCTCTAGGTCCATCCATGTTGTTGCAAATGGTAAGATTTCTTTCCTTTTTAAGGCCACGTGACACTCCCTTCCATAAATGTGCCACAATTTCTTTATCCAATCATCTATTAATGGGCATTTCAGTTATTTCCATGTCTTGGCTATTGTGAATAGTGCTGCAATAAACATAGGGGTGCATATATTTTTTTGAATTAGTATTTTGGATTTCTTTGGATAAATACCCAGGAGTAGAATTGCTAGGTCATAAGGTAGTTCTATTTTTAATTTTTTGAGGAACCTCCATACTGTTTTCCATAGTGGCTGCACCAATTTGCAATCTCACCAACAGTGCACGAGGGTTCCCGTTTCTCCACATCCTCACCAGCACTTGTTGTTTGTTGATTTGTCGACAATATCCATTCTCACAGGAGTGAGGTGGTGGTAATGTTCTATTTCTTAAGCTAGAGGGCTCCTAGGAATCCAGGAGCCCCAGACTTACCCCTGAACTAGAGGAACATGCCAAATAAACCACCTGCTCTTTATTTCTTTTAGCCATACCCAAAGCAAAGCTGTCAGGGCCACCTTTGTGAAAGGTGAGGGTATTATTAAGGTAGCCTTACTGCTTTACAGATCTTATGATTGTTCCACTAACCGCCTTAAAAAAGACCTATTTTCCTCCACTCACATCTTTTGGAGACATGCAGAGCCACTGCAAACAATCTATCCCTTCTCTCTTTTTATATCTTCTACCTTCTGAACTCATCTCACTTTCCTAAACCACCTGTTACAACTAACTCAAATTAAAAACAAAAAAGAACCAATCATGCAACAACGGTTTGTTGAACACCTACTGTGTGATTTGTATTATGAGCTATAATTAGAATGCCTTGAGTCTTGTCCTGAGCTTCCTGGGTCTTCCAGTGGATATCATCATGTAAGAATGAGAAAGTTATTGGAGAATGCTCTACTGTCAGGGCAATTTTTCAGTCACAATCTTTGGAAGTATCAGAGCAGAGATATGTTGGAAAAGTCATAGCACCTGCCAACACAGTTGGGCAGGGACCCAAGTGGGATGACTTATGCTGCACTGTTCCCTGGCTTTCTCGCTAGGCCTAGCTCCTGGGGCATGTCAAGGGAGCAGGCCCAGTCAGTCCTCTCATCAGATGCAATCAAAAGTCTCTTGATACATCAGTAAGGCTGAAAATATTCTTGGCGATTTAAACAGGCAGTGGTTAGAACATGCTTTCTGTAGTTACAATGAGTTCATTATCCAAGGGCCGGAAGTGACCAAAATCATTGATTGGCTAATTACACATAGCTCAAGGGTCATAATGCTTCAGTCATTATGTGGGACTATTCATAAAGCACTTGAGCTCAGCTCCAATAAGGAGGGGGAATGCATCCAGGGAAATTGCAGGGTAAAAGTCTGGGAATGTAGATAGTATAGGATATTACTGGTCTGAAATGGAAGGTTTAATACATAGAGTTTTTCAAACAGATTGTTGGGAAACAGATTCCCTAACTCTTTTCCAGTTTCGGATGGGATGTAAAACTAGAGGCTTTAACCTTTTCTTGTGGTTGTCTAAGAATCTACCCTATTTTTCTTAGGAAGGGAAGCAGTTGCCTTCACACTTGGCCAGAGTCCCGACATGTGCAGGGTGGCCCGTTTAAAATAGGCCTGTGGATGCCTCAGAGTGAGGAAAGGGGTTTGTTGTAAAGCACCACGTGTTTGTGGGTATTTAATGAATATGAGCTGATTAAATTGGCCACCCTGAATTATAACCTCATACCTTCTGCAATTCCTCTCCAGATTTTAGCTCAAGACAATATTCTTCCTACTTTGCTGCCCAAACTTGTTAGGCAGAAATGCTACCGCTGTTAAAACTGCTTGTGTTTTCCACCCAAAGTGTATTTGTTTCAATGGCGAGCAGAAGAATCCAGCCTTAGAAATACCTCTCTTACAAATCCCTCACTCAGCTGCAATGAGATTCTGCCACAGCCACACCCACATCACCTCCCCTTCAAACCTTCTCTCCTCCATCTGCTTCCCTGTCTCTGAGCGAACACAATACCACTATCTGTCTGGAGCAGATAGTGAGCTCTGCCACTAACAGAGCAGGCCTTGTCTACAGAAGGAAAAACCTCTGCTCTAGAAATCAGGCGACCTGGGCTTATGGCTTGCTTTTGCTAATAGCCATCTGTGTGGTTTAGGGGAGTCAATTTATCTCCACAGGCCCGAGTTCCCTCATCCATAAAAAAAAGGAGTGAGACAAAAATCAATTTTTCTCAAATTGGGGGCTGTGGATACTTGGAAGTCTGCAAGTTCTGTGAGGTTTTAAATTTTTATGTTTTTATTTTAAAGACTTTTTTATTATAAAGACAGTACTTTGCAATTAAAAGATGTTTTAAAAATAAAAGTTTCTGAAGTTGGTGATTCTGAAACTCAGTCTGTCTCCTAGAAGTTTTGAAATGCGTTTTGGATATCTCAAATAATTTTTTCCCCTTTAAAAAGAGCTGATATATCAATCATTCCAGTTTCAGAAACATTGAACTGTTTCCGTATACTCATCAACTATATGTAGAGATGGTACAAAAAAGTGAGCTTTAACTTTCTTTTTCTCATCCTACTGGACCTAATTATTTTTGGACCACCCCAATATATTTAAGTCTTTTAGCATATAGACTTTTGTTTTCATGACTGCCGTATATTAATTTATAAAGAGCATAGTTCTCCCAATAGCTACTTATCTTTTCCTTTAAGAGTCAGATGATTTAATTAGATGATTTAATTTATTGGTGACTAACCTGACTGAAGTGAAGAGCTACTCTTTTTTTTTTTTTTCTTTAAGATTTTATTGGGGAAGGGGAACAGGACTTTATTGGGGAACAGTGTGTACTTCCAGGACTTTTTTCCAAGTCAAGTTGTTGTCCTTTCAATCTTAGTTGTGGAGGGTGTCGTTCAACTTCAAGTTGTTGTCCTTTCAGTCTTAGTTGTGGAGGGCGCAGCTCAGCTCCAGGTCCAGTTGCCGTTTCTAGTTGCAGGGGGTACAGCCCACCATCTCTTGCGCGAGTTGAACTGGCAACCTTGTGGTTGAGAGGACGCGCTCCAACCAACTAAGCCATACGGGAGCTCAGCGGCAGCTCAGCTCAAGGTGCTGTGTTCAATCTTAGTTGCAGGGGGCGCTGCCCACCATCCCTTGCGGGACTCGAGGAATTGAACTGGCAACCCCTTGTGGTTGAGAGCCCACTGGCCCATGTGGGAATCAAACCGGCAGCCTTCGGAGTTAGGAGCACGGAGCTCTAACCGCCTGAGCCACCAGGCCAGCCGGAGATGAGCTCCTCCTGTGAGTAAGCTCAGGATTGAGTAATCCCAGCAGTGGTCTATGTATGCACCCCACTTTTGTAGTATACACGGTGCTTTCTTTCACATGCATTATCTCTTTTGATTCTCACTGCAGTCTCTTTGGTAAATGAAGGGAGTTGTGTGTCATCCCCATTTTACAGATAAAGTCACTGAAACCCAGAGAAGGTGCCTCATATCTTCTGACTCAGTTTATTTGTTCTTCCCAATAATACTTCTCATCCAATAATAGCAACAAATATATATTGGGGGGCTATTTGCCATATTGTGCTGTTCCACTGTTATGTGTTTCAGGAAATCGTAAGTGGAGCTTCTCATTCAAGGATAGAATGACATTGTCAGGCTTGCTGAGCCTGACATTAGTCACATGCCATTATTTATTTAAAAACCTTGCTGGTCTCACACAGCCCATTTCCTGTACATGGAAGTTACTCAGTGAATATTTATTGGATGATGAATGAATGAATAAACCCCCCAAAGTCATCCCTCGAATTAAAATTTATACATAGGAGATAATTTTTGCTGCACGGATTTATGCCAACATTTTTTTCAAGTTCTAAATCAATAGATTTGCTCAGAGACAGCCAAATGCTTTAAGGGGAAAAGAACAGGGAACTATGAGGCAAAGAGGACACTGGTAGGCCAGCAGAGGCAATCCCCTTTCTGGCTTTATCTACCTTCCTGTCTATGATCAGTTTCATAGGCCTCATAGTGGAGATGGGAAATGGTGTCACTTTGTCTGCCTGGAGTTGACTGAAATATTCACTTCCACCATAGGGAGAGGATAGGAATGATGGAGGTGTGTGAAGAGTAAGTGGAAAGGCAGATAAATGTAACCAAGTGAGAGGGTTGGGATGGAGAGCAGAAACGTTGGTGGAAAGATAGTTTCTGTGGTCAGGATAAGTCTGATGGAAAGGCGAGAGATGTTTTGTCTGCTCCTTGCATCGTGTGGTTTGGCTACTTTCCCTTCACTTCCCAAGAGAACTATTAGTGACCAGGGACATCACATTTTAATCACAGCAGCTCTTGCTGGGCTGGTGAACTAGGCTCCCACGGGAGTGGCGAAGTTAGAACAGGGTGAAGGAGGAGGCTGCTGCTCACGGAGGGAGCCACTCACCCTCTTCCGCTGTTGGTGGCTGCTGTGGTATCTATAAACACAGAGCGTGTACTCACAGACTCCTAAGTGCTAGTTAGTGTCCTATGACTGCATTATCTATGAGAGCGGATGGATTGCCTGGAAAAAGTGATTCCACTGTATTTTTGTATACTCATTGTTCCTGGAACCACTTCCTGAAATTCCAGGCTTTTATTTCGCTGTCATTCTCTTAAATTGCCTCTTTCTCAAAGCCCCAGTGTTCTGGAGACGTTCTCGTGCTGCAAGTAATTTCTGGGAACGATGGAGCATCGTCTGGCTCCACTTGGCCAATGAGGAGGCTACTTTCCCTCCCGATTGGTCATCTTGATAGGCTAAGAATGCGAGGGGACTGGAGTGAAATTGCAGAGCCAAACTGAAACGCACATGATTAACTGACCACACACGGTCTCGAAATGACATCTCACTTGGGGAGTAAAAGCCGAGGATCGTGGTTAGTGCCCCAGCGGGGCCCCAGATGGTTAGAGTTAATATACACCCATGCTTTCTGCCAGGTAGTTTTCATCAGTTCCTTCAGGATGCCAGTGTGTGTATATAATTAAGAGTATTTGATCATATTAGAATTCTCCAGAGAGATGGCGTGGGGGATGGATAGGGATCACGGTCGTTTGCAGTGTCAGTGAGAGTCATCGTTAAAAAAGAAACAGAAAAGCCAAGTATCAGGGCTGTGTCTGAGCCATAACTCACTCAGAAGTCGGGCTGGCACCACCACCCCAGTGTCATTTCACTGAGCATGTAATCCCAAGTCTTTTGTTGCAGTCTCAAGGTTCTCAATGTTAGGTTGGAATACTTGGATTGCAGGAGGAAAGCTATGTTCTGATTCTACCTCCATCTAGGCGATGCTTTGTATAAACCCATGTAAGGCAACCTTCAGTTTGAAACAGTAGTGCCTCCTGTCTTGTAAAAATAAATGAGGTGGGTACTTCAATTGTTTTAAGTTAGAGTTGATCAATAGGGTACCTTTAATCAGCACCTGTTGATAGGCTTCTAAACTAAAAGAACAAAAAATCTAAGCCATGAAATCATTTCTATGTTTATTCTAAATCCCTGACTTTTTCCACCTTCCTTGTATACTCTCCTTTCTTTATCCTATCAAACAACAAATGTAACTGCTGGAAGTGATCTCTTATTTTGGACAACAAAACCAAGTTCCACCGACTGTAAGTGGTTTTTCAGAGTCATACAGCTGGTTAGCTAGTAAGGACCTGGCTCACCAGAATTCCAGTCTTTCCACTTCACCAGGTAAGTATCCTGGGAGATATATTTTAACCTATTTCTTAGAAGAATTTTACTAATGTGAGCTTCACTTAAAGCAATACTGATTTATTTCCTAATTCCCCTAAATTGATCATGATGAATTTCTGTCTAAAAGCCATACAGTTTTCCTATAATTAGGTGCTAAAACCATTTCTTCATTCATTCACTGAAAGAACAGCTACAGCAAGTGACACTAGTTCAGGCATTCTGCTAAATCTATTAATAGATGAAAAGATAGAACCTCCCCCAAGGACTCAAAACTTAATATTCTTTAAATTCTATTCAGTACAGTTGATTTGTTCACCAATGCTAATAAAATTAAGATTTTGAGGGTGTGTTCCCTTATCTGGCATTAACTTGGGCCGGCTGTCTGACTGATTGGACCAGCACAAATGTATCCAGTTTACTCTAAAATATCACTTTAAAGACATATCCTAGTGATGGTATGTTGAGAGCTTCCTGGGATATGAAGGTGGCATGGTTAAAGCTAAAAGGACTCTTGTGGACAAGTGGAGGGGGAGAACCTCCTGTTAAATCAGAAGCACAATGTCACATGGCTTTTTCTGGCCCAACTGAGCCTCACCCTTTTGGTCTTTAGACTCAGATCATTGTACTTTCTCATATCAGATGGCCTTGTTTATATTCATTCTCTCCTTTAGTTTACTCTGATCCCTCTTTCTAGATAAGAAACCACAACTGGAAAAAAATCTTTAATTCTTAATTTGCCCTTAAATTTTTTCCTCATTGGAAGGAACCAACGCCTTTGTCATTTAATGCTAATTCCCTTTTAGTATTTTAACCATTTTGGATACTTATGAGTTGGATTCTAGTTAAACAAGATAAAAAATATGTTTTTACAAGCTAATTATTTAACTTTGCAAAGTAGCAGCAATAAGATTATAAAGTCTCCCATTGAAGCTTTTTCAGAGTCTTTAGTTCTACCTCACATACTAGCGTATGACCATGTGGCCCTCCAGGTACATCTGGCAATGTTTGAAGTCATTTCGGTTGTCGTAACTGGAGGGAAATACTACTGGCATCTACCCAGGGATACTGCTAAACATCCTACAATGCACAAGAAGCCCCCACAAACAAGACTTATCCAACCCAAAATGTCAACAGTGCTGAGGTTGAGAAACCCTGTTGGGGACAATCCAGATATACACGGCAGAGGATATAAAACTCAACGAGATGTTGATCATTTATCAGTTTCGCTTCTTCAGGCTGATCTCTTTTAACAAGCAGACTCTTACTGGTTACTTCCCATGAAAGGCAGCTGACCCTTAGGGTTGGAAAATATGTTCCACAATTAAGTTCCACTTCCAAGAAGGTTGTTTTTGATTCCCTCAGAGTGTTACTCTCTGCACTCTCGGTTCAAGTTCTGCAACAGTATATTTTGCTGCCCCTTATTATCAGGCATATGATTGGGGGAGAATGTAAGTATTTCCCCAGACATCATTTGGGCTAAAGTTGATCCTGCCAGCTGGTAAACTGCAGATTGTTACAGCTGATCACTTGTACTCTGTATCAGTCCCAAGACTCTGTTCTAAGAAGCTAGAGATGAGCAGGTAGCCCCCGAGAGTGTCACGGGGCGGGGGGGTGGGGGGGGTGGAGGAAGTTTGTGTGGGAGTGAGGAGTATACCGTTCTTCTTACAAGCTTCTTTCTCAATATCTCTATTTAGAAACATGTTCTATTTTGAATAATTCAAATAAGTTTCTTCTCGTGAATCAACTTTTTACTTTGCAAAAGCAAAACCCATTTGCATCAATGAAGTTTAACTTAATTTTTTAAAGTTTCTTATTACTTTATTGAATGAAATAACTAGGTAGAATAGGGAAGAAAATAAACCATTTATCAAAATGAGTCAATCAGGGTGTGTTTTTTTAAACTTCCTTTTCTTTCTGAAAGTCTTCTGTTGTTTACATGGTTGGAATTTTATTATTAAAGAGATTTTTTATTATAAAAATGAACCAGTTTTCAAACGTATCAGGCAGGATTTTCCAGCATGTCCTTGTGCTGACTGGCCTCAGGACCAGGTGAGTCTCTGAGCAGCTGGCACAGTAACACCACCGGGAAACAAGGACCATGGAAAAGAAGCAGGAAAAACACACACACACAAACCTCTAGAAGAATCACAGGGTGGTAGATAACTTGTAAAGCAGTTGTTTGTCTCTCGAAGTGGCGAGGTTGGCGTGTCTGGCCTAAGCACACACTAAAGTGTTTATCACAGGTGGGAGGTAAATGCCTGTGAAGGAAGCTATTGCACAGCCTGTAGTACTGGCTACAGAAAACTTGTTTCGGGGTCAGAATCAAAGTTCCTTTTTCTTGTTTTCATCCCCAAGTTGCAAGTTACATCCCTTTTTAGCATTCTCATACGCAATTGTATACATGTTAAGCAATTGTTTTGAGGAATTATAATCTCAAGTATAAAATAACAATTCTATAAAAATAACTTCGTTTTTTTCTCTAGAACCAGAGGTCAGTGTCTCTCCAAAGCGGGCTGCAAGACCTCCTCCCCACCACCTTACCCCACTGGCGGGTGACCGTAGTGTTTAGAAAGCAGTATTGTAGCTCCTTTTCCTGCAGGATAATCTCTATGGCCAGGATCTGCTGGGATGGACGGAGAGGGCGGGGCAGGGTTAGATAGCATGAGGACAGAGGGGAAGCTTGTGGGAGTGCACGGCAAACGGAGATGGGCGAGTTAAGTTACTGCAATTGCCATCTGCCTCTGTTTTGCTAACTCATTAGCTCGGACACCACATTGTGTTAATCCCCACTTCCTCTGGCTATGAGCTTGATCCAAATCTCCAGAGAATAGTGGGATTGCTCAGCCTGACTCTCCTGTCAGCTGGGCCGCAGCCTTTCTGCAGTGGGCAGTTTGCCAGGCCTGCCGCCCTTCCCTGCCAAGGGGAAGCCTTCCCCTAGCCCTCGCAACAGAAATGTAGGCCTCTGGACTTAGTTCTTGCTTCCAAAAGTCTCTTTTGTTCGTGTGATAGACGTTGGTCTTTCATCGCCTGGCACCGCCTTCCTCCCAGCACCCCCTCAAGCGTGTGATGTTGGCAGTTTCAGGCTGACCACCTTGATGGCACTGTTTACCACCAGCCCAATGGCTTCCCATTCTTTCTGTGTCTCTCACAAGGCACCATTGGGCAGCTAAGAATGACTAAGGCCAAATTGGTCCCCCAGGATGATACCCAGAAGGACCTGTCTTACTTCTGGTTCTAGTCTAGCACGAAGAGCATCCAATGATGACACTTTACGGCACTTTCTAAGAATAGTTGTTCAGAAACGTCATTGTCTCTGCTGATGAGCTGGCTGGGAGATCCAAATCATTTCTATTGACTTATTTTGATCTCTCTTGCTCTTGGTTTTCTAATCTGTGAAAGGGTGTTTTCTGAGATTTTGTGAAGTCTTCTAGCTCAAAAGATGAAAATATGCAGTTCTCATTCATAGTAAAATTTGCTGATATTTATATACGTGCCACACACTGCTTTAGACACTTAATATGTGAACTGATTTAATGCTACCTGTGAGGTAGGTACTGTTACGATTTCTGATTTACAGGTGAGCACACTGAGGCACTGAGAGGTTAAGTAGTTTGTTCAAAGGCAGACGGCTAGTAAGTGGCAGAACCAGAAACTGAAACCCAGAGCTGGGCTCCAGAATCCGTGCTTTTAGCCACTTACTGTAGTCCCTTAAGGTGGTCCCTTAATCCCTTCATCCGCTCCATTTCCTCAGCACTCTTTCCAAAGTTTGCAGGTTCTTCAGATGTGCTCTCCTCAACATTTACGGTAATATCCGTTGGAAATTAGTTATTCTTCCCATTCAATGGAAACGTTGAACTAAAAGCAGGCCCATACATAAGGCCACACATAAGCTATGGCAGAACCCAGGAGTCCTGCTTTCCTGCTGGGGACTCTCTCAGTTGCCCTTCTCTCCCACTCATAATTATCATGAGCAGAAAATTCGAGTATTAGAGGTTAAGGATTCTTTGACCTGCTTAACCCTTTCCACCAGGGCAAATCAGGCACAGCCCGATAGACAACTGGGTGAAGTTCCCAACTCAAATGCTAAATGATCTCTGCAGGATATAAAGCACGTACAAGCCTATGACTCATATCGATGTTGCAGTAACATACCATTCCCCATTCCTCTCCTTGCTGTTAGGCACCCACTAAATATCTTACACCTCTCTGGATGGCAGGAGTTACAGCAAATTCTGCAAATTTCCTCCCACATTCAGTCCATGCAAGGCTCATCCAGAAATTTCAACAACAGGAGCTGACAGAGAGCTTGTTCTTTGTCGCTATCTGTCTCTGCCCTGATACTGCCTAGTATCCCGTTAGCTCTCTACTTCCTCCAGTCTCACTGGATTGCACATGCCTTTAGGACTGAAGGTTTTCAAAGCTTCATGGAATTCAGTGTCTCTCTTCCCAGTCCCAGGAGCGGTTTCCCATCAAGCAGTGCGAAGGTGATTGTTTCTGCCTCTTGTTTAGTTCTGCCTTTCCAACGTACTGGCACTAAACTGCCTGCAAAGGTGTCTCAGGAAGTGTGGCAGCACGTGCAGTTTAGGATGCCCCAAGACCATGGTTTGTGAAATGGAAAAGTTGGAATTGAGATGAAACTGGACATTCACTGGTATCACCTCTCCCACACATGTCTGCACCTAAAACAATACTGAAATATCAAACTTATTTACGGCATGTTAGTGATACACGGATTTAGGCAGTGGGTATAGGGAGAGTGCTGCTTTGTCCTCAGGGTAGTGAAACCACTGACCCATTCCCCTTAAACTCCAGTTCCATGTTTAACTGAAGACACACAGCAATAAATGTGTGTTGGCAGGAAGACAACCCCTGAGATGAAGCAGGAGGTATGTTGGCTGATAGAAAAGCTGTTATTTTCATTTCTCTTACGTTGCAGCAGTCTCAGAGGGATAGTGTCCAGGTAACTTGTAGTGCCTGCACCGTATTAAACTCCCGTTTGATTCAGAATTTACAGCCAAAATGCACCTGGAATACTTCAAATTAGAACTAAACTTTGGTTCATTTGTTCTCAAACATGATGTACAAATTGATTGCAACCTGCAGCAAGTGACAGAAGAAACTTCAGAATAAAATGTTTGTTAATAACTTTGTTTCTTGATTTGTAAATTCAACAATGCTGATTTAATGTCAATTCTTTGCAGGCATCGTGCCTGTAAAGCAAGACACACACCATGGACATGTTTTCTCTATATATTAATCTCTATTAGGATTCTTTATCGCGTGTGACAGAAACCATACTCGAAGTAGCTTAAGCAGAAAGTGGGACTTATCGTAAGGATCCTGGCATATCTATAGAAACCACGGACCGGGCCACAGCTGACTTAGGAACAGATGGAACCGGTATGAAACAGCATCAAGTCAGTCTCTCCCCCCCTTACACACACACACACCATTCATCTTTTCTGCAAGAAATTCCACCAAGTGGATGTCCTCCTAACCCTGCACTGTTGATCCAATAGCCACTAGGCATATGGCTATTACGTGCTTGAAATGTGCTGGAAGTATAAAATACACACTGGATTTCAAAGACTTAGTACTGGGGAAAATAATGTAAAATGTCTTAATTTTCATATTGATTACCCATTGAAATTAGAATGTTTTGGATATGTTATGCTAAATAAAACATATCATTATTTCTCCTTTTTCTTTTTATATTTTTCATGTGGCTACTAGAAAAAATTTAACTATATTTGCGGGCTACATTATATTTGTATTGGAAAGTGCTGTTCTAAACGGTTTTACCAAATCTACAGCAACACACATCTCCCCATGCCTTAGCCTGACTTAGCTTTCGTGAGGAACCCTGAAGGGACCATCAAAGGCACATATCACCAATCAAATATGTGTCACTGTACGCCATCCTTTTCCCTTCCCTTTACCACCCGTGGTAACTTCTACTTAAGCTGTAACAGTTTCTTCTTTTTGAAAGTGAATGTATACACTCCCTTACTTCAGAAATATTTACTGAGTTCCTATTCGATACCAGATCTTGCATTAGGCACTGGGGATTCAAAGTCCCGGCCTTCACAAAGCATCTCTTCTAGCAGCTTGAGCCACTTTCAGCTTGTTTTTTATGAATGTAAGCTCAGTTCAGAAGTACACCTCCCAAGGTGGCTGCGTCTGGTCCAGGCTGATTCATCAACCCGTATAGTGAGCCTGAGTCAAATGACACCTTGGATTTTCAGTCACCAGTACTACAGTTGTCAAGGGAGGTGTGCTGGATGGTAATAGTCACGAATCAGGACTCTTCAGGGACATAAATGTATGTTTCTCTTTCTGCTTTTAGGGAGCCAGGTTCCAGAACACTTTTCCTAGAGATGGAGCTGTAGATATGGTTGTCTCCTCCTTGTGGTTGCCACCGAAAGGAGACAATTATACAATTGAAAGTACAGTTTGAAATATACCCCCCCCCCCAAAAAATGATATTTTCTCTAGACTTCTGACAGTGTGTGTGTGAGGAAGCCTCTGTTTTATTTTAATTTAAAATGAAGTATAACACAAACAAAAGAGTGTATTCATCATAAATGTACCATTCCATGAACGTTTTCAGTGAACACACCTGTGTAACCAGCACCCAGATTAAGAAATAGAGCATTGCTAGTACCCGAGATGCTCCTCTGTCACTATCCTATCCTCCCCTCTCCCAAAGGTAAGAACTATCTGGATTTCTGCAACTATAGGTTAGTTTTGCCTGTGTTTGAACTTCATATAAATGGAATCATATAGTAGGTTTTCTTTGGTACTGGTTTTTTTTGCTCAACATTATGTTTATAAAATTTATCCATATTGTTGTATATCCGAATAGAAAATATAGATAGCCCAAAAAGAAAATAAAAATTATAATGCTATTATAGTAAGATAATGTAAAATATCAGTGTTTGTAATTCTAGTGACTTTTCTATGCATATACTTATATAGATTTTTTTCAAAAATGAGACCGTAGCACGCATACTATTTTGGGATTTGTTTTTTTGTTTAATATATCAGATCTACTAAAGTATTCTAAATGTTAGTCTATCTTACAGAGGCTGCCTTCTGAATTCACCAGAAAGGTAATACAGCTAAGTGGAAACCTTATTTATTTATTTATTTATTTATTTATTTATTTATTTATTTTACATAAATGTTTTTTATATTTTCAGTTACATTGACATTCGATTTTAGTTTCAAGTGTACAGCATAGTGGTAATACATTTATATAACTTAGGAAGTGATTCCCCCAACAAGTCTAGTACCCTCTGACGCCACATATAATTATAATATTATTGACTATATTGCCTATGCTATACTTTACATCCCCTTGTCTATTTTGTAATTGCCAATTTGTATTTCTTAATCCCTTCACCATTTTCACCTAGCTTCCCAACAGACAACCATCAGTTTGTTCTCTGCATCAATGAGTTTGTGTCTGTTTATGTTAGATTCCACATATAAGTGAGAACATACAGTATTTATCTTTCTCTGTCTGACTTATTTCACTTAGCATGATACCCTCTAGTCCATCCATTTTCTCATAAATGGTAAGATTTCCTTCTTTTTTAGAGCCAAGCAATATTCCATTATATATATATATATATATATATATATATATATATATATATATATACCACCTCTTTATGCAGTCGTCAATTGATAGACACTTAGATTGCCAGAAAAGTGGAAACTTACTTTAAAAAAAAAACAAAAAACAGAAAAACAGGGACACTCATTAGTTTCTAATTAGTCATTTTGGTAAATGTAGATTTGGTTCATCCCGGTCAGGCTTCAGGACTTCTGGGTAAACGTAGTGAGCAAGTGACCAGTGGGTTGCCAGGGAGATATGATACTCAATATCAAAATGGGCCTCTGTTTCTCAATGAATCTTCTGACTTTCTCTCTACTATTTTTAACCCTGGTATACTGATGATGTGGAATCCTGTAGGAACCCCGATAATTCTGTGAGTGGCTTGTTGGAGTCTCTGTTCAAGTCCTAGTTTACTCTATAACCTGCGACAAGTCTATAAAATGTTCCTTATTTCTCAAATGGAAAGCCTGATTGCCACATCTGTTTGGGATCATAAGAAATAATACTTAACGCAACATTTGGAGTCCCTGAATGAAAAGTTTCTTGGAGTTTCTAACTGTTTTTAAAATTTCCTCAACTAACATTGTGGAAATCCATTGTCATGGACATAGTTGTGAGCTGAGTCGTGACTACACTGCAAACCTTGGACAGTAAAAACATTTAAGCCTTGAAGTGCTAGTCATTTATATTAAAAGCTACCCATTTGTTTCCTAGATGTTGACACTGAATGCTTACCCTGTTGCAGTTTTGGTTTACATGCTAAGTCTTGCCATTGGGTCTTTATTCTTACCATTTGGGATTGTATCTGTTGGCACATGCCAGTGGGTTTTCCTGAGTGAGGTCACCTGGAACACTAGTACTCGGACGTTAACTTTCCTCTGCAGGACTGACAAGAAGTAAATATTCCCGCTGGTCGGTAATGCTTGAATTCATGACCTGAGACTCCTTGGACACTGTCAGGAACCCCTGGGGACCAGCCCTGGATGTAACTTAAAAGATAAAAAATATACTGTGGCTTTAGTCGCAGAATCAAGTTGGAAGCTTACTTTGATATTCCATCAACTACCCAGATGTCTGTACTAGTTAGGAGATCCAGGGAAAGAAAGTGTCTGAGAGGTGATTACGGAGACTCCTAGACCATTAAACTCGTGCAATCCCTGGTAGGGTCTAAAGCCTTATTCTTCCCTAGGACACCTGATAATAAACAGATGATCGATTCATTCTTTCTCTTTCCTCACCTTGGGATTGTGACGGTGAAAAGAATTTGGCATTTTACCTGACAGTATTGGAAATTTGGCCGCCTGCGGGAGAATTCAAAAGTTCAGTTCAGGAGATGCCTGCCTCCAGAATCAGGTGGTAGAAATCAGTTATTAAATTTATGAGGTTTCTCTCTCTCCCTCCTTTCCTTCTTTCCTCCTTTCCTTCTTTCTTTCCTTTCTTCCTTCCTTCCTGTATTACTTTTTAACCTTGCTTCTGATGATCTCTTAATCTTCACTTTTCAAATTCACTTACATTTCTGATGTCACAGGTATATTCGTTGTGGAGTCTTTAGTATGCAGAGGTACTGAGCTTGTCCTTCTGAAATTCTTCCGGGGTCAATCTGCCCTATGGTCTAGGTCCAGGAAATAAGAGTATTTCCAACTCATCAGGGACTCTCTTGGCCTTGAGCAGAAGTGGGATCTGAATCATTACTTAAGAGAGCTTTGTAGATTGTCACAGTTGGCAGCCTCAGGACTTGAGCTAATCCTGGAAATTCTTTAACTTCCCAGAAAGAAGGTTCCACAAGGTCAGGCTGAGGTCCTCAGGGAGAGCAGATGGAATAAAGTTTATAACTAGTCACTTTTACAGCTGGACTTAAAGATGAATAACATTATACCCATTTTTTTGAATCATCAAGCCTTTGACTTTCCAGAGATAACTGTCCTTTACTCCTTTTTTCCTGTATGTGGGGTGGGGGTAGGGGTAGGGTGGGGAGAGAAACTGTATCACTGAAATAAAAGCAAGCAAACTTGTTGACTCAGTTCCCATGGTGAGTGCAAGGAAGGCCAAGCCAATAGCAACAACTGAGATATTACAAAAATGTGTTTCTTTCTGGCAACTGCACAGTCAGTCCTTTATATCCAGTCACTGTAATCGGCCCATCACCCAAAACTCTTTCCAAGGTCATTATTCTGGTTGTGGGGGCTGCTTCTCCTACAAACAAATGTTGATTTTACTAAATGTCCTCTCTCTCCAGCTCTCTTTGTGGCACACAAAGAGTATCAAAGCATCGTTTAGGAAAAGAAAATGTAAAAGATCAGAGAGATAAAATACTGCAGGTTTTCTAAAGGCTCAGGCGTATCTGGCTCAAACAACACAAATCATAAACTATGAAGCCACCTGTAAAATCCGGTTTTAATTAACTTGAAGGCGCATCAGTGTTATTTCATGAAAATGAAATTCTGTTTAAATGGAAAACCACCACTCCAGGGTACATTGCAGCATTGTTCACATGGCTTTGGGGTTGGCAAGTGAGTTCTGTATTTAGAGAAACCAAAGCAAACCCTCTTTCTTTGGGGCCTTCTTATACTTTGAAGCACTTATCGTAGGTTCCTTGGAATGTAGGGAGTGCCCCAGGGTAGGGCCCAGGCACCACTCACAATGTTTGCCAATTCTTTCTGTGACCCTCCAGCCTGCTATTGTCCCACTCCTTCCCCGTCTCCATCTCTCTTTGGTGCTTGGCCTTAATGCCCCAGGACTACTTCTTGCATTTTTTCACCTCACACTAACTGGTTTGATCCCCACTATCATTTGGGTGGACAATGGATGACTTAGAGCATAAAGAGACAAGGATGCTATTTCAGGTTCAACAAGAGAAATGAAGCCCAGGTCGACACAAGAGGCTGGTGAAAAATACAACCCCTGTTTTGAAACTCTCACTTCACTAATTATCTAAGGGCTGGAAGGGACCTTACAGATCCTCTCATCAAACCCACTCCTTTTCCCCTGAGACTCAGGGGTGAAGTGACTTGTCCAAACTAGTTAAGGCCATTCAAGTGGGGCTTCTCTATCTAGATTCCTGCCCTTTCCCCTGCAGCCAGTGCCCCAATTCTCTGGACCTGTTGATTACAACACAGCCCACAGCTAGAAAATCCACCCTGTCAGCAGAACGGCTTTACAAGCTGACAGAGGACATGTGCACATTTGAAGTCAGACGACGGCGGAGTTTTAGTTCCAGTTCTGCCTCTGCTTTGTTGGCGCAAACGAGTCACTTCTCTCTTTGTCTGTTTCCCCTATTGGTAAGGAGAAGATAATGAACCTTTCCAGCTATCAGGCTCACTTGAGTGTTATAAAGAATAATGAGGTGATATTTGTAAAGTGCTTTGAGCGGCTGGGAAAGAGGAGGGGGCGAGCTCCGTAGAAAGCGCTATTAGCTGCAAGCACTTATCAATTGAGCTGTTTAACAATAGTGGAGTGTAAGAATACTCAGAAATGAATTCCAGGGACTAGCCCTGCTTTGAATTTAGGAGGAGGATTAGTGGGGACCTAATAGGTATTCTACGTCTCCGATTTCTTTAGTGTACCCTCAAACTAGGAAAGGTAATTACATTCTTCTATGTCGATTCAGCCTGGAATTTCAATTGGGATGTCAAAGTGTACTTGTCTTCTATTCTCATACAGAGGCTGTGTTATGTTGTGATTGTTAAAGTCTGGGCCATCTTCTATCCCCTGGGGGAATTTCACTTAGGAGCAGGACAAAGTAATTTCTATGCGGTGGCTGGGCTGCTGTTTATAAGGTTGATTAGTGGCACTTCTAAATCTAAAGCGCCTGGGGAGCAATTTGGATGAATCAGGAAAATAAAAGGCAAGGTCTTCATCACGGTTGATCTTTTCGTACTAAGCCCCTCCTGGGAATTTCCTCAGTAACTCAGATGTACCTACAGTGCAAAACGCAGGGCTGGATGACTGTGGTGACAGGCTCTTTCACGTGGAAAGGGAGACCTAGCCGAGGTAAAGGTAAACTTGCCAGGTCACTAAATATTATATTTAGAGCCGCCTTTTAACTTCCCTTCTTCCCACCGAGGGTTAGATGAGAGATGTGTCATGCAGGGACTCAGCTCCCGCTCCCCGCACAAGAATGCACGATATGGTGAGGCCAAAAAGGAACACCCACAGAGCCATAGATGGGGGAGTCACACCACTATATTCTGGATGGCGGCTGGTGGAGACACAAAAGCAAACATCCGCCAGTACCCTGGGGTCTTCCTGCACCCCAGTCTCGCTGGTGGCCAGACGAGACACGATCCACACGGTCTGTAGTCCGCCATCGACGCTTGCTAACCCCACTTGCTAGCCGCAGTCTGCTTCCCTGCCAACCAACCAACAACCTTGCCAGCGTAGCCATGGCAGTTATGTTAGTGGCTAATGGCTAACCAGTAACAGCTGATGGCCACCCAGCCACAGCGGATGGCCGTCTGATACAGCTGATGGCCATCTAATAACTGAGCCAGCAACTTTCCCTGTGAGGCGGAGAGCCGGGAAATTGCTCTCTGAGACCCCACAGATATTTATGGGGTCCTGAGACATGTGGGAATATTTCCAAATGATAATTCTGATGAAGTATCCGTTTCCCCAAACTCATGCCCTTCTGTTTCTAGACCCTCAGCCCCCGAGTTCAGGTCTCTGTCATTTTCAGGGTCAGGGAAAAAATAGAGGAAAATCAAAACCGGATAAACGTTTTGGGCTTGTGCAGATCTCTGTGGGCCAACTAGACAACAAGCTAGGAAGAATGTCGCTCTCTCCTCAGTGGGCAGGAGCAGGGCTGAATTTTACAATCAATCTCTCGATGGTATAAGGAGAAGTCAAGAGGTCATTTGGAACAAAATTTTTTTATTATTATTAAATTTATTGGGGTGACAATTGTTAGTAAATTTACATAGATTTCAGGTGTACAATTCTGTATTACATCATCTATAAATCCCATTGTGTGTTCACCACCCAGAGTCAGTTCTCCTTCCATCACCATATATTTGATCCCCCTTACCCTCATCACCCACCCCCCACCCCCTAACCCTCTGGTAACCACTAAATTATTGTCTGTGTCTATGAGTTTTTCTTTCTCATTTGTTTGTCTTGGAACAAAAATTTTTGAGATCAAAGTTATATTGAGGAAATTACACTGATTGCATCTTTGTCCCCTAAAGTTTGTGGGCCTCTCCTTAATGTCTGCTTCCTCAAACCATTCCCCCTCTTTGCTCATTCTCCAGGCCTCCATCTGCAGGGCTCTACTGTCAGGCTTTCCCCTCCTGGGCATCCATAGGGTCGCCCTGTGGTGACTTGTGAGTCTCCAGTAGCTTCCTCCAGGGTGGTGCAACTACAAGCAATGAGCCTCCAAGCAGTCTTTCCAGATGCCTGCCTCCTGTGCGCGCGAGCTCGCCCAGGGTACCCAAGGCCCCTTGGCTCCTCCTGTCATTCTGCTGTGTCAAGCAGAGCCCCACTTGCTTTTTTTTGGAGGGAAGAGGTTTATTTTTTATTTCTTTTTTTATTAGCTTCAGGTGTACAAAACATTATGATTAGACATTTACACACCTCAGAAAGTGATTACCCCAACAAATCTGCTACCCATCTGACACTATACATAGTTTTTACATTATTGACTATATTCCCCCCATTCATATCCCGTGACTGTTTTGTGAGGACCAGTTTGTACTTCCTAATCCCTTCACTTTTGTCACCCATCCCTCCAAACCCCAACCATCTAGCAACCATCAGTTTGTTCTCTGTATCAACAAGTCTATTTCCGTTTTGTTTGTTTATTCTGTTCTTTAGATTCCACTATCTATATAAGTGACATCATATGGTATTTGTCTTTCTCAGTCTAACTTATTTCACTTAGCATAGTATCCTCTAGGTCTATCCATGTTGTTGCAGATGGTAAGATTTCATTCTTTTTTTATAGCCAAGTAATACTCCCTTGTATAAATGTACCACAATTTCTTTATCTGGTTGTCTATAGATAGGCATTTCGGTTGTTTCCATATCTTGGCTATTGTGAATAGTGCTGCAGTAAATATAGGGTGCATATATTTTTTCGAATTAGTATTTTGGATTTCCTTTATGCCCAGGAGTGGAATTGCTGGGTCACGAGGTAGTTCTATTTTTAATTTTTCGAGGAACTTCCATACGATTTTCATAGTGGCTGTACCAATTTGCAATCCCAGCAAAGCCCCACTTTCAATTTGGCACCGCTTTGGGGCTGACTCAGACCTCTGGGTCCGACCCCTGGATTTCCTCCTGAGTCTGCCACCAAATCAGTTTTGTATTTCCTCAGCAAATCACTTCTCTGCCCTGAGACTTCATGAAATAATACAGGATTTTCTTGGCAGGATCCTCTGACCTCTTTCAAAGACCCAGATTTCTTGTTTATTGTAGTTCGAAAGTCTCAACCATCTAAAAGCATTTGGAGTATTTTCTTCATTTCCCTCTCCCAAGGTATCTATTTTGTCCCAGACCTGCCTCCCCCAGTGTTTTTTCAGAAGAGGATGCCGGCACTTTGGGCCCTAGCTGTTGTCCTTTCCTTCACCTCTGCCAGGACAAGGACCAGCACTGGGCTGACCTTCCCAGCCAGGCCAGAAGAGAAGACTGTGGAAGCCCCCATGCCGCCACTGTGCTTCCCTCTGTGGTCACAGCTGCTTGCCCTTCCCAGCCCCCTCGCCTGCTCTTTTTCCCAGTGAACCTCAGCGCCAGTGCCCCAGTGAGCCTCTGGGAACAGAGGTCTGTTCCCTGCCCTGGCCTCGGCTCCCCACACTAGAACATTCAGGCATCAATGGGAAACAGCAAGATCTGTCAGTATCGCCCTTTCTTCAAGGCTCTGAGGGCCACATTCTCCACGGCCATCTGTTC
This sequence comes from Rhinolophus hipposideros, assembly GCF_964194185.1. Lineage (NCBI taxonomy): Eukaryota > Metazoa > Chordata > Mammalia > Chiroptera > Rhinolophidae > Rhinolophus > Rhinolophus hipposideros. Next base: position 74,015,756 of record NC_138051.1, read on the forward strand.
CCTTTCACCTCTCGGGACAATGTTGCTTTTTAAAGCCAGCGATTCTTCCTCCTTTATCCCCTCCTCTCCCGCCTCCCTGTCTTCTATGGAGCGTTTCCCCCCTCGTTTCTTTTCCCAACCCTATGAAATTAGCCTCTCTTAAGAGAAAACTTGCCCTCTTCCAACACAAAGCTGTTTTGTAACCTCTATGGGTTTTGGAGTTTTTATTTTTAATTTTTAATTTTTTTTTTTTGAAGTGAGAGTTTGCTACTTTTAAAGTTTGTGATTGTCTTGGGGAGTATTCTTTTGATAGGGATGGGAAGGGGGAGGATAGGACTTTTCAGTCATCCAGAAAGAAAATAACAGAATAATAATGAGTTTTAGGTTCCTGCTGGCAGGCACTTCCCTCTTTCAAGAAGAAACCCTCCCTTTCCTTCCCTTGGTGATCAGTTTAAGGAAGTTTTGAAATCCAGAGGTTTTTCCACCATTTATTTTATTATTATTTTGTTGTTGCTGCTATATTATTGTTGTTGTGCAGTTTTTAATTTAGAGCTTAGGGCTGCTGTGAAGCAGACAAAGTGATCCCTTTGGTCTTAGACCAAACTGTGCATAGTTACAGAGGTGCCTGAGCAGGCGGAGAGGCCATGATGTCTTCTGAGTGAAGCAATGGGTCCTGTGGCTCAATGAGGGTATGTGAAGGGTGTTTGTACCAGTACTGACCCTGACCAAGTATGTGACCTTAGGCATGTCACTTTCCTTAAGAACAATAATGATAAAATCTTTTACTTAAAAAAAAATATTTAATACATGACTCTTCTGTTTGTACCATTATAGTGTTTCATAAACAAGATGAATCTAGGGTAATGTCATGAAAACTTTATTGGCCACCCTTGGCTAAGGACATTATAATAATCCACTCAGATGTACATGCAGTGCAAAATATCAGACTCAGCTGTTGACATGGGAAGTCAGCTAGAACAAGGACTCCCTGCCCTGGCTGCTTGTCAGAATTGTGGGGAAGGTTGCAACACAGCTTTGGGGCCAGACTGTCAGGGTTTGAGTCCTGTCACCATCACTTACTAGCTATACAAATGTGGGTAAAGTTTCATCATCTGTAAAACAAGGGCAATAATAGTATCCAACTTCATATTGTTGTTGAGATGATTAAGAGATTTTTATCATGTAATGCACCTGAAACGGTTTTTGGCACATACTGTGGAAGGTACACGTAAATGTTAACTGTGATTACTGTTCCCCCTTCCCATTCCACAAACATATTACAGATGAGCAAAGGGACCAGCTGGCTTCCTGTGAGGCTCTTCTGACTATCACATTTACCTTCCGCTGCTTGCTTTTTCATTGTAAAGTTAACATTGATTAAAAAAAAAGTTATTATCAGATTATCAGTGGGATTGTAATGATGACTAACATAGCAATTCTAGTTAGAAATGTCCTGAACTATAGAAACACCCTAAAATATATATTAAAAAAAAGATATGTAATCATGTACTTTTGGCAAAGAAGGTGAACCAGATGTGGAGATTAGAGTCATAGAAGTAAAGCCAGTCATGATTTTGGCAATTAAAGTTATTTTACGTATTTTCAGTTGGAAATTTACAGAACCTGGAGATTTATTTTTCTTTGGTATCAATTTCTAGAAACCTATCATATAACTAAGTTTCCCAACAATATGTTGAGAACATTATTGAAATATGCTTTTCTAGACAGACATAGATGACTCTGAATGAGAAATTGAATACTATAATTTAATGAGGAAAAGAAAACTAGTGAGTATAAAATGGGGTGTGTGTGGGGGTGGGGCTTCATGAGTTTTCCCTCCCAGAGAAAGAGACAGATATGGTCGTTCTTGTAATACTTTCTAAATGGCTGAAAGAAACAATGGAAGAAGTGACTCAGACTGTTGGGTTCAATTCCTTTCTCTGCCATTTGCCAGGGGACCTTAGGTAATCTCTCACTCTCTCCGTAGCTCAACTTCCTTCCCTAGAAAATTGGTACCTCCCTCATAGAGACAATGTACGTAGGGTATTAGGCCTAGTACGTGGAACATACCACCTATCCCAAAATGTTACCTCATAATTCTTTGTTGTAGTATTTTATATCAAGGGACGTCTGAGACGTGGGACCAGTTACACCAAGTTGGTGGTCTTGATCACTCTGTTGAATCTAATCCTTTTCAGTAAACCCATAGTTCTTTCCCATTTCTAGATAAACGATGGCCTTCAAGGAGGAAGGAAATTGCTTTGCTTAAGAACTCATATTTCGCAGATGTGTACTGATTGCCTACATACTGCCACCAAACCAGTTCCCCCAATGAAAATAACCCTGTTAGCATCAGCATGTTTTACTCCTCAGTTCCCTCTCCCACCATGTGGCTGCTGCCTGAAAGTACTTGACGGTACCATTGGGGATTGGGACACTCTTGTGAAGGAATATTGAGGAAGTCCAAGGTATTGCCATTGCCTGACAGACCCCACACCCTGGTGATCTGTACATTGCTCAGACCTTGCATCTTGTGATCTGGGGCCACTGGGAATTTCTGTCGCGAATGGAGTTTTCTCTTCCACGATGGCCCCTGTTTGTTGTGAGCCTTGTGTTGGCATGACAGTCGTATGTGCCTGTGAGCGCACATGCACAGCCCAAAAAGGGAGACAGGCAGCACTTTCTCTTAGCCGTACTCAGGAAGCCTAGCTCCAGAGGTCAGAGAAACACAAGCTGAACTGAAAAACTCAGCAGCCAAACTGAACTCACTAGTTTGGGAAAATAAACCCAAAGAACCTTTGGGTTCTTATTTGAAACTCAGGGTGCTGAGGACACTGGGATTGGCTCACCAAATATTCATCTATTTCTTTCCCCCCCACACACACATACATCCCTACCCCCTTCTCAGAGCCTTCAGGGGCAACAAACATACGTGATGCCAGTGTTCCATTTCTTCCCACACCTGAAAATATCCCGATTCCTATCATGATCACTCTATTTTCCAACGGAGTGCTTGAGATGGGGCTGGAGGTAAGCATAACAATAAATCCGCTCTCTGGGCAAGGTAATAATGAAAAACATTCTCCACGACGACGATGTGCTCTCTGGTGCCGAAAGGGAGGCAGCTGGGACAGCAGAAAGCCCTGGAATGCCCGAGCTCAGGCCCCAGTTGTGCCGCTGACTAGGTGGGTTTCACTAGTCAAGTCACTTCTTTGTCTATGAAATGGGAGCAGTGATTATACCAGTGTTGCAGGATGGAAGGAAGCAATATTTATTAATGGACTTTAAGTTGAATTCATCAGTGCACTTAAGTACTCTGGAGTTTTCAAAGCACCTCAGGTCTTCTATCTCCTGTCCCACTTTATTCTCTTTACTCCCTCACTTGCGCTCTGGTCCTGTTCTCACTAAAGAAACAAAGGGAAGCTTGAACTCTGAAAGCTGAGCTATGTTTGGTGTCTAAAAGAAATGCAGGTCAAGCAAGGCTCCTGAATGAGGAGGGACCTTAATGACGGTCTTTGCCTGAGTGGGGCCCTGGGCCCCTCCACTAGCCCTGTCCTGTTTCATGCCTCAGGCTGTCAGGCGCTCCTCCTCCTTTCTGAATTAGGGTTTTCAGTGACTCCTCTGAGAACAACTCCAAACAGAAGAATTATGGTATTTTTAAACAGCATTTACATCTCTCCTGTATACCCCTGGGGAAGCAGGGTGCAGGATAAAGTCAGTAGATAGGAGTCTTAAAAACTGGGCCAAAGGGCATTCCCCAGAATTGTGTCTTCTATGATGAAAAGGACGCAAAGCCATATCACAAGGTACAAGGTGGAGATTTTCTAATGCAAATGTGTCTAGGACAGTACACAGACTGTCCGTGGGATCTGAGAAGTCTGTAGTGGCAAGCAAAACAGCAAGGGTAATGTGTGATTTTCTTTTTCCCAAACTTTAAGGTATATAGGGATCTATGTCTGGGGCAGCAGACTCCTCAGAGATTCTGATTCATTAGGTTGGGGATGGGGACAAGGAGTCTGCGTTTTTGTTTTGTGTGTGTGTGTTTTTTTTAAGTAAACCAGGTAATTCTAATGCGTAAACACCCACAAGGTCAGACAATTAAGTTCGCAAACTCATCCTAGAAAATGTGCTCCATACCTCATTGCTGAATATCACTACAGTCACTTTTGAAGTACTCCCCTTGGGAAGTTATGCACCGACGCCAGCGCCCAGTCCACCCTTCAAAGCAATTTTGGAACTCTTTCTGAAATGGCCGTCAGAGCTGTCGTCGTATTATCCTTGATGTGCTGAATGTCATCCAAATGTCTTTCTTTCAATATTTCCTTTGTTTCAAGTAAAGAAAGAAGTTACTGGGGGCCAGATCAGGTGAGTAGGGAGGGTGTTCCAATACAGTTATTTGTTTACTGGCTAAAAACTCCGTCATAGACAGTGCCCTGTGAGCTGGTGCATTGTCGTAATGCAAGAGCCATGAATTGTTGGTGAAAAGTTCAGGTCATCTGACTTTTTCATGCAACCTTTTTGGCACTTCCAAATAGTAAACTTGGTTAACTGTCCAGATGGTACAAATTCAAATGAATAATCCCTGATATCAAAAATGTTTAGCAATAGCATTGCAATAAGTTCACGAACTTAATTGTCTGGCGTCGTATGTGAAACAAATGCCCTAGTCATTTCTCCACATATCCAGTCCCATGTCTTGATATCAGTGACCCAGGTCATCTCTTAGGGTTGGCCAATCTGCATCAATGAACTCCCCTGTACCTTTCACCTAGACTGTTAACATTTTGCCACATTTGTTTTATCCCTCTCGTGTTATTACCAATTTTTTATCATGTTAATTTATTATTATTATTATCTTTGCTGAACCATTTGAGAGTAAGTTGTAGACATCATGACCCTACTTCCATCCCCAATACTTCAGCATTTATCTCCTAAGAACAAGAACTCGTCTGTCTTAACCACCATACAATGATCACACCCAGGAAATTAGTGTTGATATAATACTATAATTTAATATACCAGTCAAATTCAAACTTTGTTTTCTTGGATTTATTTTGCTAGTGTTTGCTTAAGAATAGTATGTGTTTTCTCTAGTGAGTGAACTTATTTTTAATTAAAGAGTTCTTTTCAAAGGATCAGGAGATCTAACTGCAGGTCACCATTCAGGATTTTTTTTACCCCCGTTCAATAGAAGGAGGAAGGCTGTATTGTTGGAGAAAGGATTCAGGGCCATGGCGTCTGGGTGGGGAGGAATTGTTTCTTTCTGTTCAGACACACTGCTTCAAACCTGTTGTATTCCTCGCTATCTTTAAAGACCTTCATAATCGTCATAGCAAACATAGCAGAGAAGTCCTGGGCAGTACCCCCTGTAGAACTTTTGGTTGCTACATGAGGTGGGTTCTAGACTGACCATTTTCTCGTAGAGTGAGCATCCGCATCCTGATTTTGGACATTTCCTGTAGGGTATCTATGCATCTCGGTTTGCCCAGAACAGTCCTGATTTATCTCTGCTATCCCAGTGTAATTACTAAAATGTTCCTATCTATTTTCAAAAGTGTCCTGATTAGATGATAACGTATATGACCACTCTAAGACTCTGGGAAAAGTTAAATTATTTTCTCTCCATACAAAAGCCAACGGAGTTGTTTAAGTGGTTTGTGCCGGTGCACCAGTCTTTGTCCTAGTGATGAGCTAACTCTGTTTCTACCTTCTGCTATGGAAGAATAATCCATCCCTGACTTGTGTTCCAGAGGTTCTGATGGCCCCACCTTTTTGTGGTTTCTTCACATTTCTTACCTCCTCAGTAACAAGTTTTATTGAAACTTGGATCAGCCTAGGGGTGTTGTGTAAGTGAAGACTCTGATCTGCATTCACCTCTTTCATCTCTAGACAGGAGATATTGGGAATGAAATTTTCTGCTTTAGCAAAGTGAAGGAGACTTATTCTTTAGCAGGCCGTCCTCAGTGGGCAGATGATATTGAGGCAGTTATTATGTGGTTTTATGCCTCAGATCCTTTATTTGTAAATCTGAAAGAAGACTAATAGCTTTAAAGTATTTTGAGAATCTCAAAGCTCTGAAGATTATAAATAACAAAGGATTTTTTTTCACATCTAAAATGGCAGCACAGAGACTGCGGTTACTGACTTAATAGATAGCGTGTGGTCCCTGGGCCATTTGCAGCTGATGGGTTTTTTCCAGTACTCTATTTATAGAGCTAGGTCAGAAATATCACTTCCGTTGGAACTTGACCTACAGACCATTGTCAGTTTTAGAGGCCCAAGGAAGTAGAGTGTACACGAAATACAGCTGGCTCACAGGTTCAGTTAGTGAACTCCAAGCCCCCTAGGAAATTAATTTTACTGGAGGATAGAGGTCTGAGGCTATCCCAATCTCTTTTATGTGATACCTTTGCCCTGTGGCCTCACAGAGCTTGTATGTCATCTTGAATGCTTCTTCTAGTAATAGCCTACCTTAGGCAGTCTTCTTCTTTTATAGCCCATTCATCCTCTTTTAGATTGGTTGCTAAAATTCTGGCTTTCTGCATCAAATCGAACAAGAGTTAATGACCTACTAACCGAGGTAGTTTCGGCTACTCTGGAAAATTTAGAAAAAAGCAGATCCAAATATTTCCCTACTTTATCCTTCTATTGGGGCTAACCAAGATTCTCAGTCCCTTTCCCAATTCAAATGAATGACCCAACAAAAAACATATGCTGAAACTCAGCAACTTCCATGGGCTCAGTTTTAGACAGAAGAAATTGAATTTAGTGGATGATAATCCCCTTCTAATCACTACTCTTTTACTCTTTTACTCAGACTCTCATCTTTAAGTTTTTTTATTATGAAGTTGTGTTTGCTGGGACTTGGCCATTGGCCAACACATATTTACCCATCATGAGGTTTTAGCAGGTAGGACAGACTAAGAAAGTGCCTCGTCTGGAGAGAAATCTGCTCCTAGGAAAAGGACCACATGTCTGTACTCTTTTCAGGCTTAACTGGGCATTGGGTAGGTCACAGCCATTCAAAGATAGCACACAGAATAGAGCATTCGCAGACTTCCTGGAAAAAGTGAGGTCCAGAATGAGAAGCTAATCTCGTGTCATCAAAATACCATAGATTCAAAGTTCTTAGCACAGGCAGGACATTTTGAGATTATTTCAAACAACTGTTTCTTGACATGGATGAGGAAACTGAGGCTCAGAGAGGTGAAAAAACTGGTCATTACCAAGGCCTACTCTAATGTTCCTTGTTATATCACCCTTCTCTTCCCATCTGATCTCACTAAAAGCCCAAAACAAAGTCAGAAATGGAACTCCAGGGTCCTGCCTCCTAGCCAGCAGCTGACCACCTGCTGTCGTGCTTATAGAACATGCTTTAGAACGTGAAGACAAGAGGTAAGAAAGAGAATGTCAGTTCCAATGGTAACATACCATCTCCTTCCCTGAACTTATTTCAATCCTGAAAATATTTTTCCTTGTTTTTTTCTTTTTTGTTTCCCCCCCCCCCACATTTCCTCTTTCTAGTCTCAGTAAGTTGCCTTTCATCTGAAGGGACAGGAGGGACCAAATATCCAGAATGTCCAGCCCTCTTAGGCTATGAACTTTTCCTTCCCCTTGGTTCCTATTCTGGGAGTCACTGCTTTGTTTACATTTTAATTTTTCTTTTTTAACATGGAAAAGCCTATTCTTTGAAAGTTGACCCCTTTGCTACACAGCAGACACTTTTATGTTATGTACTAGAGATTCAGTTTGACCTCCTAGAAATACGTAGCCAGAAGAGTCATAAATTTAAATGTTTTCAGAGAAGCTTACTCATTGAAGACTCCCCAACAGGCACCTCCTAAATACTGACACGGGTTGGTACCAGAGGCCCATTACCTTTTTGGAAATCAAGGCCACGTAGCAATCTGGTTATCCTCCTTCAGTCTGATTGCACAAGACTGCACCCTGTGTGTACAGAGCAGAGAGAGAGTCCCTTGCCTTGTGAGAAATTTGTCTTCCTAACCAACTCCCACTACAAAGGAGTGGGGAATTGGATCTAAAAGACAGTATGTAGTTATGAAAGAGATTCCAGAATCCAAATCTGTTGTTTTAACCACTTCGTTACTGAACTTTACTAGCTTGCCTCATTATTAGCAAAATAAACAATGTAGAAGATGATGATTAAACTTCTTTTCTTCCCAGAATTTCATCTTTAGTGTTTGATCATCATTGCTTGTGTCACTTATACATATCAAGTATCTTCATCTAAGGGTCACCAAGAACCTTTGGTTGCCTGGAGGCAAGAATTATTATTCATTTTACAGATGGGTAAGCAAACACAGAAGGAGAACATGCTTTGACTTACCTAAAAGAATCTCTGAGAGAGTGGAAAATGAATGTTCCCACAGTCTTTTTTAGATAGATCTGACTTCAGAGTAAATAAATTAGATTTGTCTGTGTAGTTTATTCAGATACTTCTACAGGCTCAATCCTGTGACAATGAAAAGTCCCCAATAATGAAAATATTTTGAAATCCAAGTCCATTTATTTGATTTGTATTGGAATCAACCAAATTCCAGTGCAATGAAGTCACACTGACTTGGCAGGTCTAAATATCGCAGTCATCAAAAAGGAGACAGTGCCCCAATTTTTAGAACTTCCGCTTACAATGAACATAGACGAGATTCACTTATCTGTTTCCTGACCAATTAGGTCAGTGGGCAAGAAATCACCTTTTCTGAAAATCAGTAAGCAGATTCCTTTTACCTTAAGTTTCTCATAAACAGCGTTAATGATCACTTATATCAGCCCTCCTGAATGTCAAAAGGCATAAGAGACCACAGAGTTTTCCAGTTGAAAATAAAGTTACAAGTTGCGGGTAACTGACAGCTTCCCCACTTGCCTATCTCCCAATTCTCTCTCAGGTGACCCCACCACCTATAACCACCCTTCAAATGTTTTCCCATATTTGAGACCCTATTAAGTGAAGTAACTTTCTAACCCTGACCAGATTTTTTTTTTTACTTTTTTTTTTTAAATTTATTTATTGGGGTGACAATTGTTAATGAAATTACATAATTTCAGGTATACAATTCTGTATGACATCATCTATAAATCCCATTGTGTGTTCACCACCCAGAGTCAGTTCTCCTTCCATCACCATATATTTGATCCCCCTTACCCTCATCTCCCACCCCCCACACCTCTTCCTGACCAGATTTTTAAGCCTCTAACCAGAAAGGGTGAGTTTCAGGCCACTTGATTTGCATGAATCCAGGTGCTGGGCCAGTTGAGCAAGGTTAAATACCTTGCCAAGCCAGGGCATGCATATCTTTCTGGAAACCCCTTACCCTGGGTTATCACTGTACATCAGAACAGAGGAAGCTGCGTGTGGAGCCTGAGTGACACACAGAGTTTAGATGAGTGAGTGATAAGATTGCTCACCACACACCCCTGTCAGTGTTACCCCCAGAGATGGGCCTTCGGGCTTTTCAGGCCCTTCCTGGGGTCCCCCCTGGCTGGCAGAGTAGCAGACTGTTAGATATAATGAGCCTGGAGAAGGCTAATTGGAGAAGATGTTAAGACTCAGTCAGCCTGGTTTCAAACCCTGGCTCTGTCATTACCCAACCATGTGGCCTTGGGATAGTTACTTAATTTCTCATAGCCTTAGTCTGTCAATAGCGATGATATGACCTACCTCGTAGAGTGGTTGTGAGGCTATAAAAAGATGCAACTAAGATACGAAGCTCAAACAAGATGTAAAGGGCTCCCCGTATAAAGGGCTTACTTAGTACTTAGATGTAGTACTTTAAATGTTGTCTTTCATTATCATTAACTTTCAAGGCCTTCTTGTTACTGCTCTTGTAGGTAGCTTAATGTTTGTAAGCCCTCCTGAAAAATCCATCTCCTCAAGCTTGCTCACTCAGGGTTTCTACTGAAAACCTTTCCATGATCATTTATGTTCATGGTCCTTAGGACCCGAGCTCACCTGTCCAGAAAAGAGCCAGGTTTATGAATACTTTTTAAATACTGTTCTCATTAGTTTAGAGACATGGAATGTTTTAAATAATGGCTGCTGGCTAAATCTGGCTCTGATCTCTGAAAACATCTTCTAGACCTGGGAAGCTCTTACAGTTTTATTACCAAGAAAAAATTTTGAGTGTTTAACTAATTAGCAACTTCTAATTATTCACATGTAGCTTTTCTTTGGCAAACTTTAAAGCTCAGCCTCACTTCATCCTATCACTTAGCAGGCATCTAAGCAACAGGCTTCTAAAGTTTGCTTGAAGAATGTAAGCCTCTTAATTTTAGCTTAAGCAAGATAGAAATAAGAATGTAAATCTGCTGCTAAAACAAGTGTATGACATGGTTCAACGTTTGTAGTAGTAACTTACTAACTATTTATCCAGTATTTTTTAAATATCCTCCCAGACCTTGTGTTAAGTGATTCAGGCATACATTAGCATGAATCAGAAATGGATTTGGCCTTCTTAAAATATATATTAGGGGTGATAAGAAAAGCACACCAGTAATATACCACAGGATAGAAAATGGCAGTAACTTGAGAGAGTGAAAGTATTATGGAGCTTTAGAGAAGGAAAACATTATTTCTGTGGTGATCAGGGAAGTGCCACGTAGGAAGTGGTATTGAAGATAACATGTGGACATAGAGGTCTTCGTGGTGTGGAGGGGACATGGGGAAGAAGTGATTGAATTGGAGCAAAATCTACATGAAGTGGAATGGAGGGAAAAAGAGTGGAAAGACAGGTTGGGCATAGGCTGGAAGAGCCTTGAATGCCAATCTGAGGAATTTAGAACTCCTAGAAGGCTCTTGGGGGCCACTGAAAGCTTTTGAGCATGCTAATCACAAATGGTAGGGTGGTGTGCTGAGGTGTGTGCTTGGGGAAGTTAATTGGGTGTTAGAACAAAGGACAGGCTTTAGTGGGAAGAAACTGACAGCAGCATGGAGATCAGGTAGAAAGTTGTAGCCATCATCCTCAGGTGAAAGCTAACGTGGGTCTGATGTAAGGTTGGGGAGGAAGAATGGAGGGTAGGGAATGGATGTAGGTGAGATTTTACAGTTAAATCAATAGGACTTCACAATTTATTGGAAGTGAGGAGCATGGAAAAAGGAGAAATTTTTAAGTGGAACTGAGATTTCAAACCAGATTAGCTGAAAGGCCCATGAAAGGGACAAAGAAAGACAAGTAAGTCTATATGGGAAGATAGGAGCTTGAATTGAAGATACTGATTTTGTGGTGCTAAAATTCATCATGTCAGGCTTGCATCATGAATGATTTCTTGTGGTTCAAAATGGAAGAGAGGTGCTGAGGTGAGTCAGACAGTGAGACAAAGGCTGAGGAATCATCCACGGGGGGCGGGGTGGGGGTGGTGTCTCCTTGTCAACAGTGAGGCCATGTCATATTGAGCAGACATTGCAAGCTGGGTGGGAATAGGTCATAATCTGTCTCATAAGCATGTTTGTGTGTTTTTAAAAATTAAAAAAAATTAACCAACATTTTAAAATCAGGAGATTGTACTTCAAATGCTGATTTCTGGCTTCTCTGTTAAAAATCAAAAGATGCAGCTAACTATGAACTCATGTTGTCACATGATAACAATAGCTGGAGCTGGACGGGGGTTTCCCTTTTTATATCCTGGGTAAATCCTAATTCCACTAATTCCTGGGTAAATCCTAATCCACTATAGTCTCCACTACTGTCCTTCCTCTCCTAACACTTAAGATTAAACAAAAAGAGGATTAATGGTTGCGGAGGGCTGGGGGCAGAAAAGAAGGGCTAGAGCAGGGGTGTCCAAACTGCGGCCCACAGGCCAACTGCGGCCCACGATCCATTGTTAATTGGCCCGCAGCAAATTCCAAAAATATATTTAGTTTACTTAAATAAACCAGGTGAGGCAATATGTACTTCACCTCGAGTGAGTGGCCCAGCTGTTTGTGTATTTTACTGCATATGGCCCTTGGTGAAAAACGTTGAGAAAAGTTTGGACACCCCTGGGCTAGAGGCTCACGACTAAGGAGTATGGGGCTTCCTTTTAGGGTGATGAAATATTGTAAAGCAGATTGTACTCATGTTAAAAACCATTGTTAAGTCATGTTAAAAACAGTTAAAAACCATTTAACTGTACCCTTTAAATGGGTGGGTTGTATGTGTGAATTATCTTAATAAAGCTGTTTTATAAAAATACAAAAAAAGAAAAAAAAGAGGAAAATTCCTTGCTCTTGCCTTGTAGTATTGGTTTTCTTATAGCAGAAAACATTTCTCTGTTAACGTGTCTCTATCAAGAAGGGGAAAGTAAAAGGTAGACTTAGATTTTTTTTTTTTTTAAGAAAAATGGAATAGTGTACATCTCTGTGGTAGTAAAGCAGTCTACAGGTTAAAATGCAAACACCTGGCCTCTTTATTAAGGTGTTTCCTGGCCACCGAAGGCACTTGGGTATTAGGAAAAATTGTGGTCATGGCCAGCTCCCTGACGTGGACTCACTAAGAATAGAGGGAGAAGAAAAACAGAGAAAGTAAAGCAATCAACGAGGTACAGGAGAAGCAGAAGAGGCCAGTACGTTGGATGCCAAAGGAGGGGAAAGCTTTATCAGCTGCTGACGAGGTCACGGAGGTTGAGGACCCCGAAGTCAGGAAGTTACAGAAGACCATCCAATGAGAGCTTAGAGCGACGGGGCCAGAGAGGGATACAGGCACCGATGACCTAGTGCCCAGAATGGATTCTTTCAGGAGTTAGTATGTCATGCTGAGGTACAGAGGACTGCCAAAAGCTTTTACGTCAGGGAGTGATGTGATCAGATCAGCACAGTCTGGATTATTGGTTTTCACATTAATTTGTGTATGTTTTGAATTGTGTGCATGATGAACCAAGGTTACCCCGAATTTTATTCTCTCCTATGCTGAATTTTCCTTTGGTCTGAAATCCCCAGGCTTGTTGAGGCCCAGTTGTTGATTTCCATCTAATTCATTCCTGTACCTACCGGAAGCAGAAAAAAATATATGGTTGGTGTTGTGCAACCCAGGGGTTCTCAATCTCAGCACTGTTATAGTTGGGGGCAGAAAATTCTTTGTTGTGGGGGCTGTCCTGTGCATTACAGGATGTTTAGCAGCATGCCTGGTCTCTCCCCTCTAGATGCCGGTAGCACTCCCACTTGAACATGGTCAACGAAATCACTTCCAGGACAGAACCACTAAACCACATTCATCTGTTGTAGTATTTGAGCCCAGGACCTTAAAGTCACTCAAAGTTGGTAGACCGCCCTGAAAGATGTCTGGCTTAGAGAAGAAGACCAATGACAGTTCCACACTGAAGGGTGAAAATCAGATGGTGTAGTGAGTAGGCAACAAATGAGAAACTGAAGGCCTCATTTTATCTTAACTCATTTAGCAGACTTCAACCTCTGTATACTTTATCTCCTCGTTGAAGATAGATGGCATCTTCAAGAAACAAGGCAGACTAAAATGTCCTGCTATGCCCCCCAAGACTAGGATTGCTCCCATGGCTCAGGCCCAAAGTGGGCACAGGAGTTCAGAGGAGCTCTCAGGATGTGCTAGATATGATAGTGAAGGCCGGCTACTAAATGGTGGAACTTGTTAGGCAGCCCCTAAACAGGAAGAAGAGGAGGAGAGCAGAATGGTTTTCTCCTGGGGATGTCAAGAGGCATCAGTAAAGCTCTGGAGATATAAGATAGTAGCTGAAGTGCAACATGGAGCAAACCAGAAACTCAGATGGTTTCCTTCAGATCCTCCCCTTACAGGAAAGTCTTAGAAGGCAAAAGAATGTTTCTCTTGGGATAAGGATGTGAAATACAGAGATATGAAATGGTGAGATCTTCCACATTCCTCTTCTGGGTGTGTGTGCACAGGGTTGGAAGGGCAAAGGAATTTTCTATGTATATGCCACCATTTCTATATTGACAAGGAAAAGGGAGTTAAAAATCTCATCAAGCTAAAAAAGTCTTACAACTCTATTAAACTAAGACTATTTCATAACCAGCTCTTATTCTACATAGTAGTATTATGCCTTTCTACCATGGATGCTGAGTGCCTTGACTTATTATTAGCAACGGTCCCAAGCTGCCTTGCAATGCAACGTCTTATTGATATATAACTCTGTTACCTTTTAGCCCCATCCTGGTCACTTTCACTAAGGCTGAAAGAAACTCATTTTTAGTCTAATATTCCTTAACCCCTCTCCTTCTCTAATTTATCACCTTCTATGGTAATGAGCCCCTGAGTACTCTCTGAGAAATGAGCAATGACTGGACTTTTGTATATGTGAAATCCCATCACAAGAAAGGGCATCTATCATCATAGTTTTGCTCTGCTTCATTTCAGGTACTTCTGGATCCAGCTGTGTGACAGCTGCACTAGGAAACACCTGGAGCCACAGTGTGAATACTCGGCTGATTTTCCAGTACCTTGGTTCAGAGAGAAGACAGGTGAGCACTTTGACAATATTCATGTGATGTTCAAGGTCAGAGAACAAGTCGTACCTGACAGTCTGAGTGTTCACCTTCTGAAAGCATTGGCCATGTTGTCTGTCCTGGGCCAGCCCTGGCAGGGTCTAGGGAAAGAAACCAGCATCCCTGCCTGCCCCAACAGCAGTTAAAATGAAGTGGGAAGACAAGTTACACAAAGTACAAATTATGAGAATAGGCCCTAGAGAGTTAGCACCTCCTGATGTTTGCCAATAGCTTATACGTGACCAAGGTCCACACCCAGGGATCTCAAATTCTCCATCTATAAAGGGTGAAAGATCATTTCACTTAGCTGATCATCTGTTGAGCTCTAGATAATTCATGTACAAATTAAATGATGATGGTGCTTTTTCTTAAGATTAATCTTTTTCTTAAGATTTGAAAATCTTAGGCCATACAGACCTTGCCAAGTGAATAAACTATTCCCCAGATTCTGGGTACTTTTGCATTAACTCATAAACCAGTAGCCTAAAGTAATGGATAATGCTAGAGAGGCTTCCAAAAGGGGGATGACTTTCTCAGAGCTCCCAGTAATGGTTTCTATCCTGGCCTCAAATGAGAATTTCCCCCCTTCCATTTAGAAAGGTTAATTTCTACCCCTTTCTTCATCTTCCCTCCACACCCAAAGAAAGGATCACCATAGTCTGACCTCTTTGGTAAGATATTTTCTAATTAGGAAATTCATTTTTCCTGATATCTAACTTCAGCTTTATCCTCTGTGTGGACCAGGTTTCATCACAACCTCTCCTACAAGCAGGAGGACAAGGAAGGCTGGGTGATCATTCTGACTTGTTGGATGGGGCAGAATTCAGATCCCAGATTTGCCCATTTTGCTAAATACAACAAATCCAAGTTATTAATTAAAGAGGCATGACATGTCCCGTTTCTATGACTTTGAGCTCTACACCGGCGCTCTTGAATGTGAGGCTTAGTCTGAGATCCCAGGGCTGGAAGGTGGTCCTTTCTGGAGGAGGTGGTAAGAAAGGAATTGTTGCCCTTTACCTGCATTAGGTAAATTGGCTCTTTTTCAGGGAGTCAGGAATCATCAGAAAGAGACATGAGCCTTTGCCTGTTCCAGACATAACTTTCCAAGTGCCCTTGGTTACAGACCAGAGGATTCTTCTTGGTTTGCTTGGGACTGTGTAAATAACATTCCATCTTGATGATTGAGTCAGCCATGTTCTGAGAAGATGGAGCTGCTTGTTTTCGTTTAGGGGAACATTCTTGAATTTTTCAGGCCCTGGCGTGCTCATTACCTCAGTGATACCTTTTCCCTGATGATTCAGGTATCCTGGGTTCTGAATTCATTGTCTCTCTTTTCAGTGGAACACATCCAAAAATATTCCTGTAGAATCTAATGACCTTTGGTTTGTACCCTCGGTTATAAATTTTGTTAAATAAATCCTGTTTGCAGCTAGCGGATGTATCATTAGGGATTGTCAAGCAACTATTTGAACTCTTAATTGCAGAGGCAAAATTCCTTATGAATCTGTGTTGATCCAGTCATTTTCATGGATCCTTAAACCCACTCCTTGAAAACTTGTAGTTTGTCTGTTTGAGAGTTTAGATTGCACACACTGATTTTGTGATTCAGTCAGTAATATACGGTATCGTGGATTCCAGGCTTCCAGTTTTACTGATTTTAGTTAGCATTTATTAATATATAGAGAAGTTAGTGCCATATTTTTCGTTTCTGTTTGTGTGAATAAATTAACCAGTCATTTCCATTTTGTTAGTGCCAATGGAAAGTGGCTGGCAGGACAAATGCTATTATTTTATGTCTCTTTGGTGACTGGAGGATTTTGGTGGCTCGTAGTTCTTGGCTCATAAGGTCAAATGCAGGCCACTGGTCCTGAGAAGGACCAGGAGCAAAGTGGGGATGCATCAGTAATAGTCTGTCAACTCGTGTCCTATTAGGTGGGTCAGTGGTGTTACCTTAATCTACAAAGGACAACTTGTTAATATCATTACTAATCAATTAAGAGCAGAGTTAAATGCTTCTGAATCATGTTTTCAAACAATAATGAGAAATTAAAGTAAAATATGAACAGCAATAAAAGGGCCAACCCAGGCAAAAGAACATGCGTTTCATCTATAGAAATGTGTCTTTTGAGACCAGTTGTTAAATTTGTGGCCAATAACTAGGGTAAAGCTTGATAGAGAAAACATGTCTCTGTCTGATGACCTGATCTTGTCTGACTAAAAGAGCGTGCTTAGTGATTCCTTGAGCCTTTCCTGTGGTCTTATTTCATGACAAAGTAGAGAAGCCATATGAAGAGAAACCTTTCCTGGGATATGTGCACAAAACAATACTTTAAAGCTATCTTTTAAGGTAATGGTTCTGAACAGTTCTGTGTAACACCAATTAGTAGGAAACTACACCTGGATTGTTCCAGGGTAGTCAGACGTATGGAAAACCAGCCACTAGGAGAAGATACCAGCTGTAGATTTTTTTCCCCTGTATTGTTTTTACCCCATGTGCAAGCAGAGGCCATTACACCAAGGGATCAAGGTTATGGAATGAAGATTATGTGTTATCCCGTTTCTATGACTTTGAGCTCTACACCGGCACTCTTGAATGTGAGGCTTAGTCTGAGATCCCAGGGCTGGAAGGGGGTCAGGTCAAGCTGAGCAGATCTGCGAGCCAGTTGACCCAAGAGCTGAATTGTGTGGTCCAAGGGAAAGAGTCCTCCCTGACTGATTCTTTTCTTTACACCACACAAACATTGTAAAATTATATAACCAAGAAAGAAATCTTCTTATCAGGGCACAAGCCAAGTTAATTCTCTTGTTTATTCGGCTTCAGTGTTTGTAAAATCTCTCTTAAGAAGCTGGGAAGCATTTTCTTTTGGACTAATTTAGCTTTTTTTCTATTTGACTTTTTTATAGTCTATTCCTACTCTGCTTCAATCCAGCCCCACCCTTTTTTGCAACATTTTTATACTTACCAGACACGTCCTTAGAGTAGAATTTAAATGTCCTCTACCAGGTTTTTCTGTTTATTTGTTTGTTTTGGAGTATTTTGATTTTTTAAATTGTTTCTTTTCATATAACTAAAAGTATAATTTGTTCCACCATGTGCATGGCATGGTGAGGCAAAGAAGTAGATGACACAGTTCCTACCTTGAAGTTTCTTCTGGTCTAGTATGAGAGATGGAGATATATAATACACATACACAGGCATACATACATATATACTCATGAGTAATGAAAATAATGTGCAGGGATTAAAGCAAAGAAGTAATACTGAGATACTATCCCAAAGCAGTATTTGATTTGTTATCTAATAAGTGGTTAAAACAGCAACTGCTTTGAATCCAGAGGAAGGTAGACTCATCAGAGGCACATTAGTCTTTTCAGGAGAAGCTGGGACTTGAGTATCACTTGAATCAGTATTTCTAAAGCCTGGCCGCACCTCAGACCCATCACAGGAGCATTGACAAAATACCAACACCACGGCCCTACCTCAACGAGTTAAATCAAAATTTCTGCTGGTGGGGCCAGGCGTCGGTGTATAGTTTATTTATAAAGTTCCCCGAGTGATTCTGCTGTGTTGCCGACATTGAAATCCTTTGCCTGAGATAGATCAGACTAGATTAGTGAAAAAGGAAAGGGAAGATGTCCGGATGAGGGTGAATAGCCAAGATTGAAAAACAGGAGGATAGGTCACATGTTGCTTTTTCCCTTGTAACAAGAGCAGAGGGTTTGTGCACCCATTCATTTGACAAACCTTTATTTAATCAATCACCTCTTCTCTGCTTGTAAAAGATTCAAAATATGAGTAAGTTGATAGCCTGTAGTTGTTCGCAATATACTTGGGGAAGTAGATAAATATGTAAGCAGTATGTATTGTATAAGCATCATGAATCAAGTGTGCTTAGAGGAGATGGAGGGCCCTACAGCAAAGGAAGATCCTGTGGCAATTAATGAGGCGGCCACAGAATCCAAAATGGATCGGCTGAGACCTTCCTGTGGGAAACTCTCACGGTAACCAGGTGCATTGGAATGCGGGACTGGAAAAGCTAGAGTCAGGGTGGTTCTACTTGAAAAAACGATGAAATTTTCATACTATTTCTCATCAATTCCTCAGGAAATCTGTTCCTACGAACCACACATGGGACTCTATAAATTTGTAAGTGCCCTAGAAGGAGTAACGAAGTAAATTAATCCCAACTAAGCTTCACATTCCCTTGATGAAATAAATATTATGACTCCCTTATTTCAACGAATTGGAAAGAGGTGATTTTTTCATACCGGAGGTTTATTTAAATGGACTTTATAACAATATTTTCATCTTCTACTCAGAAGGTACCCTGATGTTACAGAACACTTGAGGGAAGAGACTAATAAGAGACATAAATTCTTGACAGGACCAATAATATGACTCAAGCTCCTGATCCTTACTTGAATCCTTAGGCTGGAGTCCCAGGTTGTTTCGCATCTTAGGAGTATTCAGTGTTTCCTTTCTGTTGATACAATTCTTCTTGCAGTGTCCATTTTATATTTAGAAAAATTCGGACACCATCACTGTGAAGACTTCCTGACAACTCACCTTAATCAGCCTCTCTTCCCGTAGCCGTGCTCACTGCTGCACCTACCACTTGTCTCTGTACTTGCCCGTGTGAGAACCCCCGTATGAGCCCCTAGAAGGCTGGGACTGAGTCTTACCTGTGCAGGCTCAGAGGCAAGGACAGTTCCCACTTCAAATTCCTGTGTCCACGCCTGAACCCAGTCCTGAGGAGGAAGGACACACTGCTTATTTAGAATCACTCTTCCCCATGAGTTTGGCAGTTGGATATTTCCTTGGAAGTATTAGTAATTGTCAGTTAAAAAGGTTAGCATCCAACCTTCACAACTATAAGCAGATACTTACATAGAAACACCGTAAGAATACTAAATACAAGAGTACCTTTTTGTAGAGCCAGCCTGCTGAGGGCTATGGGAGGTTGGGGACCAGGCTTCCTTTGAAATCCTAGTTGGAACTACGTAGTGTAAGCAAGCTCCTGCCCTAAACACAGACCAGGCAGAGTGAGGGAGGGGTTCTGCAGCTGCTCTCAGGGAACAGGCCACCTGGGGCCTTGGCTAAGGAGAAGAATAAGCCGTCTTGGTTGTCATGGTCCACAAGTCCTACGTTCTCTCTGTGGTTGGAAAGTGTTAACAAAGGACTGAATAACTAAAGAAAAGGCGATAAACCTTTTCTCCCAGATAAGCTGGAGGGTGGATTTGTGGCAAGAATGTCAGGTATACATCCAGATTCACCCAAAGAAAAACACTGCAGATGATGTTTTACCTAATAGAAATCATACTTAGTTGTATATTTCCCTACTCCCAGATTCCTCCAAGGAGGAATTCGGGCTTAGTTGACCTCTTTCAAAACAACAAGACCCTCTTCCCGTTGTAAAATGGTTGCAGGTCGTCATGTTTGTTCTCTTATTTTCTACCTCCTCAGTTGATCTGCTGTTTGTAGGGAAGGAGACTTTCTTTTTTTTTTTTTCCTTTTTTCTGTTTTTTGGTGACTGGATCCAGCCAGGGGAGAGGTTTGGCTGTGCTGCAGGGGTAGAAGAAATTATTTTTTAAGCATAAATATCTGCAGAAATAGCAAAGGGAACAGAGAATCCCAGCCAACTACATTGCCTTGGGTATAAATGTTCACTCCCTTTTCAGAGCTACTCAAGTGTGAAATCTAACTCTCTGCCCACACTCTTCCATCAGAAGTACTCTAACAGGTACTGAGAAGATCGTGAAAATGTATAAAAAGGGAACTCAGAGGGGTGACTTTTAAAATGATACTTTCTTCAGGTCACCAGGAAAATGTATTAAAATATGAGGAAATCCTACCTGAAAGTATGCAGTAACAGCAAATGAATACAGTGAGCTGGGACTCACAGAGCAAAAAGACAGGCTCCATCTGAGAAAGAACAACAACACATACCCAAGGGCACACTTCCTGTTTCTATCTCGACATTTGAGATAAGAATATCAATATCTTCCTACCACCTACAAAAGGAAAAAAAAGCCCTCCCTGGGGCTCCCTTTGAAAAAAGTCAGTGCACTCAAACATTCACTACTTCTGCAAGGGCTCAAGCAGAAAAAACTTTCCCTTGAATAGGTTCCATTGGAAATTGCCAGTTAAAAAATGCTCGAGTACCATTGCTTGCATGCTTTTGATGAGGGTCTCCCTTTCAGATGCTTTTGCTGTGATAGACCATATACCTCAGCAGAGGGGACAGTCAGTTTTTCCTAGGAGGTTCTGAGCCATGTGGGGGGTTAATACAAGTTCAAACGGAAATCAAAACAAAACAAGGTAGGGGAACCACCACCGGGTGTTAGAGGTCATTGTTTTAATCAAATAGAGTTGTAAAATGAAGTGTCACCACCACTTCCAAAAGGAAAAGGGGCTTGAACACCGCAAAGGAGGGAAGATGTATTCGTGCATAAGGAATGCTACTGTAAATTGAATATATTTGTTTTCATGGAAGACAGTCCCTGCCCTCGTTTCTGTCTTTGAGGATCATGGTCTCTCACCATCATCAGGACCTGAATGACTGGTCCACTCACAGTGTTTAGGTGACTTCCCCTTTAATGAGCCACTCCTGGTACATATTTGTCACTGCTGTCATTGTCCTTCAGCTCCGGCTGCTTTTATTTTTACACACTGTCTGGTACCAAATCTCCTTATGCAGTGATCCTTCCCAGCTCTAACTTGCTCAGTAAACCAGGGCAAATATGTGGATGAGAGATTTCAAGAGAAATCTCAGCTGTTGCCGGAAGCAGAAGAGACACAGGACTTTGGAACCAAACTGAAGACCTCAGAGTCGGACTAGGGAAGAAAAGTGTTTTTAGTTGGGAAGCAACATAGGAAACAGCTCCAAGATCTCTTGGGCAGGCAGCGACCTGAGAGTCAAGGACACTGAAATTTATTTGGCTCTTTTGAGAATGAAGGTTGGACAGGATGTTGTACGTTAGCCTTGGTTGGTTAGCTGTGAGTGAGAAGAAAATGGGTCAACAACTTTGGTTAGAAAAAGCAAAGAGGAGAGGATTCAACGTCTACATCAACTGAACCGAGTCACCACTGAACCAGCACTTTCACCAGAACGAATGTGTTTAGGGTCTAAGTGTGCCCCATCTGAGATGCCCGCTAGGGATCATCTAATCCAGTGAGTCTCCACTGCAGGGAGTAAGCGTCGCAGGTGTTTGTTAACAAGGGAGTTTCCCAGGCTCTGCCCCCAGTGGCTATTCGGTGAGGGCAAGCACTTCCGGTGCTTCTCACAAGGGTCGTTCTCAAACCCTCATTCCAATCTCGCCCCTTCATTTTACAGATCGGGGTCAGCAATTGAGGTGAAGTGACCTACTCGGGGTCACATAACTAACGAGTAAGTCATAGAAATGAACTGGAATTACATTCTCCTGATTCCAAATCTGCTGCGTATTTTCATTTTACTATGCTAAATTTTATAGGTAAACTCGGAACCAAAAAGTCCCCAAGCCCAATCAAATTACTGGGCTTGAAGCTGATGTGGTATGTATATCCCCTGTGACTTTCAGTGGTTCATAAAAAGGTTCTACAGAACTCTACAGAAAAATATTTGCAAAAGGCACCGTCTCACCCACTTAGCAATGAATTACCAGATAAAAGTCAGCATTTTAAATTTTGGGGCCCAGACATGTAAATAAGTGACTTTTTCCAAGTTGAACTTCACAATGAGCATGGACTTCCTAAGCAGATGACATTCCTTGTAGACAACATCCTGCAAACAAGGCTGACTTCTCTGCCCCTTTCCTGCAAATGGTCATTTGTGCCCATGGAGAGTCACCCTTAAATCTTGAGTTTCCTGTCGCCTGTCTTCATAGGCTGAAGGTGTTCGATAGTTTGGGAGAACTGGAGTTTGCTAGTCTTGTTCGTCTGGTCTTCTCAGCATGAAGGAGGCTTTGTGGTTATATTTGTGAGTCTTTGCATCAGAGTAGGACATAGAGGAAAGGAGGCAAGAGGTAGGAGGCAGCCTGTGGGGGGGCCCATTTCCTGCCACCTCAGAGTCCCATAGTTTGGTGGTACAGGGCATGGTTGCTCAGTGCCAGTGTTCCAGGCAGTGCTAACGTAAGCCCTATTTATTTTCTAAGGATGGAAGGAAGTTAGCTTTTATTGAGTACCTATGATTGCAGGCCTCATGTTTGATTCTTTCCGTGCATTATTTCCATTCACCCCCGCAGCAACCCATCAGCATGGATCTTATCATCTCCCTTTTTACAAATAGAGAAACTGGGCTAAGTGATTAAATAACATGTATTCATTATTAGTATCAATGGTTGAAACCAAGTTTTTATAACTCCAGAACCTGAGTCCTTTTTGCTATCCCATGTTCTGTGAGATGTAGGCTTTTTTTTTTTTTTTTAATATGGGAATAAAATGAGGTGCCAGAAAATAAAGCCTTGACTAAGTGATGATTCTTTTGGCTTGCCATAGATGGTTCTTGTTAACTTTCTCTTTGATTTTTCCCCAAGGATGACGAGATCTAGAATGTCATTTAGCTCACCTCCAAAGCTCACTGAACGACCTGTTAGAACAGCGCCTTCCACTCTGGGACAGGGACATTAGGAAGGAGATGATGAGCTGTTTCTTGCTTCTCTTGCTCTTGCCATTATTTGCCTTAGAAATATCCTGGCATGTGACGGGGATTCAGAAATGCTCCTTGCCTTGTGTGTGTGTGTGATTTGAAAAGCACAGCTTGTCCCACATGTGGCTGACGCAGATCCAGCTGCGATAATTCATAGTCTGGTTGCGGGAGGAGTATGCTTGCCTGAGGAGGTGCGCTGCCTGGGCCTGTGGCCCCGCGTCTCTCCAGGGGTCCACTGCAGGCGTGAAGGTCACAGCATGGTACAGCTCTGGTTTACATTTCAGCCCGATTGGGGCCGTGGCTGGGGTGGGGCTTCAGGCCCTTCTACAACCTTAATAGCTTATGAAATTAGGTGTGGGGGGATGGGAAGCAGACAAAGGATTAATGTGACGGAGGTGTAAGGGAAAATGAATCAAATATGTGCCTAGCATTCGATTTGAATTTATGTTAAGTCTGATTATGTGACCATAACAATGTATGATATGCTAAACATCATCCAGTGTATGAGTGGTGGTCATCTGCAATATAAGTCATGAGCTTTCCTGGTTTTTGCTGTTCTAAATAATTTGGAGTTTTCAGTTACCAACGAGTTGACACTCTCATTCCTTCCTTACCCTGTCACCCTGTCTCTACACGCAGTAACCTTCCCTGGATTTTTAAATCAGGCAGTGGCTCCTGGCAACTGCCTTAGAGTTCAAATGCTAGAAGCAGAGATTTTCCACAGAGGGTCTCTTTCTGAAAGTTTCCCTTCTTGGCTTGGCTTGGATCTTCAGAGTTCTGGTATCTAGGACAAAGAGCATGTGTGCTTGAGTCTTGGACCCTTGTTTTATTGTTACCAAAGGGACTGTGATTATGAGAACACCTTTGGAGAGCCAAGCTCCAGTGGCTGCACCCCCCTGCCTACCTCCTGAATCCTTGACTCAAAATTAGCAGTGAGAGATGGAGCTGGCAGTAGGATCCACAATGCTACGTAACCGGATTCTGAGTGTCAAATCCCCAGAAAGAGGTACATCGTTTTAAACCTTAAAAAGTTAGAACTGAGCCACCTGGTATATCTGGGAGGGCTTGAGCTCAAATCACCCAAAACCCCCACAGCCCTGGCTTTCTGATTGCTTTGCTCTGTCTACCCAAAAATGTATTAAGAGTTTCCTTTGTACCAATTACTCTGTTAAGTGCTTGGTGGGCAGATTCTCGTTCAAGCTTCACAACTACCCTATGAGATAGGTATTACGAGGTATACTTTAAAGATGAGTACATTGCAGTTAATCGAGCTTTAAAAAATTGCTCTGAATCACATGGCTTCTAAGGGTTTCTCCCCCGCTCCTCATACACATAGGGGGGATTCCCCCCATCCCTGGATCCCTGGGTTTTTAACCATTATCCTATATTGAGTCCCAGGTTAATGTAAGACTATTTGTGCACATTACTTGCAGTTAACTGCAGAAGATTTCTGCATTCAACCACTGTGGTGCAGCCACCTTCAATGGCTGAGTACCAGGTGGAATGGTCCCTTCAAGAGTGGAATGAGTCATTGCCCTAAGAGAGTTTTTTTCTATCTTTGTTACATAATCCTTAGTTGTTTCCTATGTAACGGTATGGCTCGGTGTGGCAACAGAATATTCTCGAGGAAGAATGAGGTAGTCCTCTGAATCTTGCCATCCATTCAAGGGAGGTCCTGGCCCTTCCTCTCTCCACTTCCAAGGTCCAGCCTTTCCAGCCAGCAGCATCTTTTCCATGTTCTGGGTTCAGCTTCAGTGTTCTGCCACTTCCTGTCAAAACAGAGAGAGTCCGTGGAGTCTTGCCTGCAGTGGGGACAGCGTGTGCCCCTCTGTCCGTGGCCTCCTCTAGTGAAAGCCGGCAGGGCTGGCAGGTACAGTGGTGCACTCAGTAAAGACATCCCTTCCCTCGTGGATGATACAAGAGGACATATAAATGACATCCAGCCCCTTGTTTTCCTTGCAGACTCACTTTCCCCACAGAGTAATCAGTTTTATGGTTTACCTTGAAATCCTGTCTGAATTATCTGTTCCTGTCTGAAAAGATTATCCCAGTACCCTAATGAAGATTCAGTCAATGATGAGTGAAATGGGAAACTGTGGCAGTTGTATGTGCTCTTCTGCGTATCCTTAAGACACAGTTTCAGTAGACCCAGTGTGGTCTATAATCCTTCACAGCCATGCTTAGACAAAGCTGTTTTCTTCTTTGTAGCTTTTTACACGGTATTCTCTCCAGACACACTGTTCTATGCTGATCTGCATTTGGAATGTTAGGCTCTTCTTTGTGACTAATCTGCATTTCCTCCTTGTGACTCCACTTTGGCGCTAGCCTTAACTTTCTATACTCCTCTCCCCCTTTTCTCACTTAGACCTTGCTCTAGGATCCCTGTGACTGGTTCCGCTAAGAATCTGTCAGCATTTGATCCCATTGGCTTGAGGAGGCCAGTCCTTCTCAGGAACCAGCCTATAATCTCAGTTTCAATTAAACAGCAAGTATTTCTACCAAAGGTTTCATTCATCTCTAGGACCCCTGTGCGTGGGGGTGGGGGTCTCATTACATGTTTTGTTTGTCCAAAGGCCAAGTATTTTCAAAGAAAACCCACTGAGACAAGTCGGCTGAGTGACTGCATAGCATCTGTGAAGTCTTGGTCACTTTTTTCATCTCCTAAAAATCTAATATTTTTCCTCAATTAAGAAACGGTGTACATTACAGCTTAAAATCTTTAGTAATAAATCTTCTAGAGATTGTAATTCTAATAATAGTCCTTTGTGTGTGCTTTAACCATTGACATGGACCCTCTTATAACTCTTCTATTTTTATCTAGACTAGACCATTAAGTATTCTTTGTGTTGGACACTCCCTTTTCATTCCATCCTTCCCTCTCTCCCTCCTCTCTTTCTACTTTCAAATCTTTTCTGGGTAGACATGTGTGCCAAATTCTGGGAATATGAAATACAATAAAGCCCCGTTTTCTACCCAGAAGAACCATACTAGCAGAG
Organism: Rhinolophus hipposideros; assembly: GCF_964194185.1. NCBI lineage: Eukaryota > Metazoa > Chordata > Mammalia > Chiroptera > Rhinolophidae > Rhinolophus > Rhinolophus hipposideros. The sequence goes on from NC_138051.1 coordinate 74,041,825, forward strand.
GGAGAACACTTCGTAGAGGGAGACAGACATGTAAACACATATAAGAAGCTACTGAGAGAACTGTGACAGGTAATAAGGACATCAATATTGGATGGTCAGAACTCTCAGAAGGGAATGCATAGCCAGGGAAGGATTCAGAGGAGGGTAGAATGTTTGAGATAAGACCTGAGGAGTGTATCAGTATTTTCCAGGTAGATGGGGAAGGAGGCTGAGGAAGCTATATGAACAAAGGCTTTGAGGTGGGAACCACAAATGGTCCTTCTTTAGTGCTACTCAGGAGGGTATGTAGGTGTCTGCACAATGATTGGGGACAGGGGAAATGGGGCCTGTATATAAAGGTAAAGCAAGGAAAGGAAAGGGAGGGTAAATCAAACTGGATCCTGAAGGCTCTCAGAAGCCCCACTGAGAGACTCTCAGCAGAGCTCTTATACCAGATTTGTACTTTACAGCTCTTAGGCAGGAATTTGCCCTACAGTGTTGGAGGGATTTGCAATAGAATGCAAAATAAAATAATAAAATAAAATAATAGAATAGAATATAAAATAAAATAGTGGCCACTGAGATGGAGAGAAAGGAAGAGATATAAGACGGTAAGGAGGAGGCAGGATCAATAGCATTTCAGCACAGAGAGAAAGGATCTGGAAGGAGATTGGAAGGAGGAGTCACTTCTAATGGGAGTGAGGAGATAGAGTTATCACTCACTGAACGAGCTAGTACAGGAGGACCAGCGTGCCTGAAAGGGAGACAAGAGCTGGCCCTGCTCGGGACCTGCCTGTAGTTCCCTGCTGATGTCACAGTGTGGCTGCTTCCATTCTCCCACCCTGACTCCAGTGACTGCCATCAGGAATTAGCTTGGAGATCAAAAGGGATTTCTTGTAATTACGCAGAATCTTGAGTCAGAGTTTTCTCCTCCTCACCCACTCCCTACCCTTGTTTCCAGCCCTTCATTCTCTTCTTCACGCTCAGTGCTGTTTTCCTTCTTTTAGAATCCTGGATTCTATAAGAGACAATGGCGAATTTGGAGAATTCTGGCAAACTCCAAGGCCAGGGGTGACGAATCAGTAGCTAATTTGGAGAACTACCAGTTTAGGCTTCAAAGTTTTCTTAAAGATTTCCATCTACAAGTTGGGAATCTGGAATCCCTGCCTTAGTGGGTCATGCCAGTCAATTTCTTCTTTGCTCTTGGATCCACTCCCTGCCTTTCCCCTGCTCTGCTTGGTACCACAGGGAGCTGACCCAGCAATCCAGCAATCTGCATTTCCGTGGCTCCCTTTCTATTGATTCTGCTTAGTTTGGGCCCCTGGAGAAAAGATGAAGGGCGGAAGTGTGGGAGAAGTCATGTATTTCTGCCTCCATCTCTCTGCTTCCAGTGGTGTCTCAGGCAGAACATGAATTTCCTCCTTCATGATTCCTTTGTGGTTTCAGCTCCACAAAGAGCTGGAGTTGGAAAGCTCCATCCTCTGGGCTCTAGTGATAGCACCTTTTCCTTTGTTCCTCCAGTCTTAGGGATGGCGGTGGCTTCTGCCTGTTACTAATCTTTGGTTTGCCTCACTGACCTCTGTTTTCCTTTCAGCTCTTTCAACACATTTGTAACTAGTTCCCACCATTAAATTCTCTCTCTCAAACTACCTGGGGTAAGTCCTGTTTTTCTGACGGGCCTTGACTGACGGAATCTACATAAGCTCTCTGGTGGGCACATGGTTAATATATAAGACCCCAAGTGTTCTCCACTGGCCTTGTTCCCCAAAGGTCTCCCCTGTCTACCATGACTCTCCAGCCTTGAGAGTTGGGTTCCTGGGCTGGGCTGCCTTGGAGGGCAAACATTTTGTGCAGTGCTTCCTGAATGGCATGAGAAAAGGAGCTCTCTTGGCCCAGTCTCCTTCCTGTGGGATTTTCCAAAACTTTCCAGATGTATCTAAGCTCAGAAAACATTTTAATGGCTGGAAATAATGCCTCGTGGGGGTTAGGAGTTTGAAACCAACAGAACCTCTCTAAAAGAAGTGTGTTGAAATATTCCAGGGTATCCGGACCCTGCCCCTCCCTTGTTGAAAACATGGCAGGCTCCCATCCTTTAATGGGTTCACATTGTAGAAGAGAAGTTGGCATTCTCTGAATGCACTGATGACATGGAGCAAAGGAGCAGCTCCAAAGGCCAGAATTCTCTCCAGGAGGGAAAGGATGGTTAAGTGGTTAGCTATGTATTTGGATTCTAATTCAGAGTCCACCTTCGATTCTATAATCCCCTTCTTTGGCCAATAATAATGGTTGTTATGATTGATGTAAATCCTCATAAATCTTTTCTACGGCCATTGTTCCTGACTTAATGAATTGGAAGCATTCTGAAATTCTTGTGAGGATAGGCATCATCCAACTGGAGAAGACATTATTGATTTCTTCAAACAAACCGTGGCTTTCATTTTGCTATGCTGCCTATATTTCATAGCAACTTTCAAAAAGGGACTCTGTTGAGGGATAAAGATTATTGTTGTCTTAAAGGTTTATCAAAGAAAAGTAGAAGTGGAGGAGCTATACCTGTGTACCTTCCCAGATCCATTAATATTTAACCAAGAAGTAGAAAGTAATTATTATTTCTAGCCTGTGAGGGCAAACCCCAGAAATTGCTAAGAGATGTTCCATCTACAGGGAACAAGGGACACTCCATCCATTGGAGAATGACTCTGAATCCAATCCGATATTGATTCATTTGGGCTTTGTCTAGGAAGTTCCCAAATTCTTTAACACAGTAACCACGAACTAGAAGGTGTGTGTGGTTATTTGATGACGCACAGAACTTTATAGACCTTGGGGTCAGGTATATGTTTTGTATTAGAAGGTTAGGATTTTAATGAAAAGGAAGCAGGTGTTGTGTACCAATGTGAATACAATTTCCCGTGTCTCTGAAGTGTCCAGCCCAGTGTGGCACTGTTACTCCTTCTAATCAAGTTGCTTCCATTGGCCTACAAGGGAGCCAATGGAATGAATCATAGCCCCAGAAGTAATGTGGGAGGATTTTTTCCATTTGGAAATGGGTGTTTTTTCCCCCCATTCTTTCAGGGATTAAAATTGATTGATGGGTTCTGGCATATAGCATACATGCATAAGCCCACTGTCTTCACCTCTAGGTACCTAGAAAAAAGATTCTCCGTTGGGAAAAAGATAGTGATATTTTAGAATGAAGTTCTAGGTTTTTCTCTAATTAAATGTGTGATCTTGGGCAAATGACTCTGAGTCATGAGTTCCTCTTCCATAAAGTAGTTAATAATCTAGAAGAAGAAGCAATGTCATGCTATATCTCACTTACTATTTTGTACAATGGGAGGATGTGTCATTATTTGTGGTAGGACATGTCACGTCGTTTGTGCTAAACCATAGCATACAACCATAGCACTCTGTTCAGTTATTTATTTGGCTGATGACTTCCTCCTGTAATGTTTCTTGACAGTGGTCAGAGGACTACCTCTTGGAATCCACCTCCTGAGCTTGTTTAAAAAATTCAGATTCTGGGGCCTCCCCAGACTAAATCAGTAGCCCCAGGAATGGGCCTAGAAATCTGCATTTTTACACACTTCCCAGGGGATTCTTAGGTACAGTCCAGTCCAACATCCATTGCCAACTGACAGCACATAGTATACTCTGTGGTGTGAATTATTTTAATTCTCTTTGCTCTTTGTATCCAGTCTGCAGTGTCTTAGTTCCAGGCCTCCTGACTGGATGATTTGGTCATACCTTTTCATCTCTCTAGGATTGTTTCCTTATTTGTAAAATGTGGGGGCTGGAATATTAATCTCTAAGGAATCATTGGGTCCTAATAGTCTATGAAAATAGTCCTCTATTGACCTTTAAGAGTTACTGACCCTACCTTAACTAAGCCTATTTCTTGAGTGCCTGCTGTGTGCTGGGCATTGTGCAACTTTTACCTATGTTTCATGTGTTCTTTACAGTAACTTCTGCTATCAATACTATCAGTATTCACACTTGACACTTAGGGTGAAGTAACTTGTCCAAGTCTACTTAGTTAACAAGTGGAGCTGCACTGGAGTGGGATTAAACTGGGGTCATAAACACGGAAAGAATCACCTGGTTGCTGTGCCTCTAAAGCTTCCAGAGGCCTGGGGCTTGTCCAGTATGCTGCTCATTCACCCTGTGTTCCACTCTCCCAGCAGAGGAGCCTGGTTTTGGTTTCCTTAGATGTTTACTTGGCCTCTTGCTTAAGCATTTGCCTTTCCTATTCAATAACAGTGAAAGGACCAAAAAAAAAAAAAAAAAAGAAAGAAAAAAAAGAAACTCCCAGGGCTGGAAACATTTTGTTTCCTACAAAAAGAATATTTTGCAGCCAGCTCTGTGGTTGAAAGTATTTTTCCTGTGGTCTAGGGATGGGTTGGATCCCATCTCTTCTTGGCCAGTGTCTGAGAACTAAGCCCGTGGCTTCCCATCAAGTCAGCACACAGTACGCTGTGTTTTTTTAAACGAGTGTCTAGTGATGTTGAGTGTGGGCACAAGTGGACAAATAGGTCTGTTTGGGTACCTAAGAATGTGTACGTGTACCTCCGGCCTTTCCAGGGCAGAAAGAACCTGGGAGTGGTTTTCCACATGCTGTACATATCAACATAGCTTTTAAGTTTTCATCACTCACACGACAACCAAACAAATTCAGACGCTGACAAATGAGAGGAGAGTGATATGTGAGCCTTATGTGGATTTGCAAGTAATCAAAAAGCCAAGGGAATCTGAGATTTTAACCTGTCACATTTCTTTCCATTTTCAAATGTTCAAAACCAAGACATGGGGTTGGTTTTATTAGATGGCAGGGTGGTCTGATGGTAATGCAGAAAACGGGAATTCTGAGGTCTGCCTCTAGCCTGGCCACTTGCAGAGTTCAGGACACCTGACCTTTGCCCGGCTTTGCATAAGTCACTTCTCCAGGACTGAATTTTCCTGTCTAAAACATACATTTGTTTCAGAAAACAGCTGTGTGCTTCAAATAATAAAAGCTCTTCTAGTGAGAGATGCATTTTGAGCATGCAAGCAGAATTCACAGATAAGAACTATTACTAACACTAGGTACCTTTTCTTTACTCATAATTTAGATGTTTCCAGTAAGACTTTGCAGTGTGTGGTCATGCCTAGAACTTTCCAGGCTCACTTCCTTTGCTCGTACTGTATGACCTGCCTGGAATACCCTTCACTTGAAGAAATCCTACTTTTCCTTCACGGCCTGGCGTTGAGGATACCATTTCTTTATGTTCTTCTGAACCACCATGAAAACGTGGTTCCCTGGGTTCCCACTGCACATAGTTTTAAGTGCAGTTCCCTTCGGCCTGTTCCCTGCCACGTTAGGTGTTCAGCGACATTAGAAGCAGGACAGACTCCCTCCTAAAAGTTAAGTTTATTTCATTTGAGTCAACAAATACATGTTAAGCACCTGCTCTGTGCTTAACATGTATTTGTTGACTCAAATGAAATAAAAGTCTCCAAAGATGACAGGCTACTATCTGTAACTGCAGGGTTTTCTTGTGTACGTCCTTCCTGTGGCTTTCCATTTGGGGATATTTTTAGAATTCAAAGCATCATGGTGTCCAGGGAGAAAAGTTACAGTCACTGGGTTTGGGGGACCATTTGAAGAAACAAGCAAATCTCATGGGTGAAAGGAGTTATGAATCCTTTTGTGTGTATATTTTAGGGTGAGGGAGGATGTTAGGGAAGATTTGAAAAGCTATCAGAATAGAAATGAAACCATCAAGAGTGCTACATTTTAGAGGAGCAGGGATTGAGATAAAGGGATCCCATACCCACATTCAGCACTGGTGGCATTGGCTGCAGGGCTGCACCTACCCTGGGATGCAGAAATTGGCCCATCCAAGTCAGCCTGTGGGAAAGAATGCCCACAAAGCGCTCGTGGTTCACCCGTGGGGAAAAGCTGGCATTTGCTGCATTTCGTCACACAAGACAGTGGAGCTGTTCTCACGGTAGGGGTGGGGTTGGGGTAGTGGTAGTGACTTTAGTAAACCAGTTTTCTGATGATGGGGATGTTTCTGTTTTTACCCCTTAACAATGAGACAACAACCCAAATAACAGATCCGTGAGTACGTTGAAATGCCAAGGCTAAATGAACCGGTGGAACTTTGTGGCTTTGGCTCTTGGCTTACAGGCATATCCGTGCATTAGGGCCATGGCTTGGCAGCAGACAAAGCGGCTATGTGGGTCCTTAGGGAGCTCTCTGGCTCTGTGGTTTTCTTTGATATGCAATTGAACTTTGGCAAATTTTTCCTCTCAAGTCTCTGTTTGTGAGGTCCAGAGGTAGACAGAGACCCTCATTATGGAGCCCAAAGCCAGCAGCAAACGAGAACGACAGGGTGTCTTCCCACATTCACACTCTGCTTGCAAGTAGAAGAGCTGGCCCACGAGGCTTACAACAAAGGGACAAGTTAGGGGAAGAGACTACTGAGTTCTCTTCCCAGCTGCACATGGCTCTACCTCTGTGAGCTTGGCCAGAGCTCGTCAACGTTCATTTTCTCAAAAGGAAAAGATCTCTTTGTCCAAGGACCAGTAAAATCACTAATTTACTGGTTTTCAGTGCAGTCGTGCTTAACAACAGTAACAAGCACAGCTAACATTGATCAAATGCTTAACCATTTACCATTACACATGTCGTTATCCATTTAATGATCCCATCTTTGTAGGTAGGTACTATTATCTTCAATTCACAGATGAGGGAAGGCACAAAGAGGTTAAGTAATGGAGAGTTGTTCTTTTTCCTTATTATTCACGAAGTTTAAGGTACAACTCTGCAATTATAACTTAAAATCAGTTGGCTTTCCTGTTTCCTGACCTCCTCAGTCTCTCTCACTGGGCCGAAAACAATAAAATTCTTGGGATTAGTATACTTAGCATTCTTAATTGCTGACTCAACTTAAACTGTAACTAGGCATTGGCCATTTTCAAGTTATATCATTCTTATGTTGGGAAACCTAGAATTAGGACGTTTCCAAAGTCATGAATAGATACATCGAAAGTGATCAATTTGGCACACAAGTGGAATTCCCTGTCCTACTGAACTAGCATAGTAAAAGGAAAACAAGTGTCGTGTTGAGCTCAGCAGAGTTTAAGGAACTGGAGGTGGGGATTCTTATCCAGTGCCAAGATCAAGCCAGTGGACCCCAAAGGGGCTGAAAAGTGAGGCTGTACACCGTGGTTTGCATGTAGTTGTGACTATGCACCTTTTCCCTCACCTATTTCTGTGGGAAGAGCCTTTGTGCTTTTCATAGCTTTCCCAGAGAATGCTGACGTCATTAACAGCTGCCATTTCTGTGACAGGCACATGATAAAAGCTACACAAACATTGCCTTTACAATATACTGTGAGATGGGTTCTTACAATAACACTGTGATGTGGATATTATTACACTGATTTCACAGATGGGGAAATAGGCTCAGAGGGGTTAAAAAAATGTTCTAACGTTAAAACAACTAGTAAATGGTAGAGAAGGAGTCAAAATCAGGTCTAGCTCTAAAGTGACTTTGATCCACTAGATGGTCTTGCTTCATGAACAGCATGATAGATGTCTGGTATTTTTGCTTGTCCTTGATCTCTTACCCCTTCGTTTATACCTGCACCCTGATCTTCTTATAAGGAAACACCTCTCTTCAATTTCCAGACTGTTATCTAGGTAGGGCCAATTGTACCTACTGGCTAGAAGTCTGACCAATGGAAGGATCTCATACTTTTCCTATAGAGATTGGTTTGCAGTAGTCAGTTAACCCAAGCTTAGCGGATTAGAGTAAACCCAGGACTTCGCTGGAACAACCGAGGTTGCTAAATTGGTGGATGGAAGCCTGGAGCTCTTGGTGGCCCTCTTTGTCACCGTACAGAAGGAATGCACTTGAGAATGACAATGATGTCAACCCAGAGAGAAACAAAACCAAGATTGAGAGAGAATATTCCATAGCGGAGAAGGGGAAGTTCTGAGTTCATCATTTGATGACCTGGATCCAACTGTGCCTGAGGTCAGTTACCCCTGAACATTCCAGTTATGTGAGCTAATCATTTTTATTTGTTTGTTTAGTCTCAATTGCATGTCTGTGACTTGCAACAGAAAGAGTATTGAATAATACACACCAGAGATACAGTTATGCACAAATGTGAGACTGGAAAAGTCTAATATTGAGAATATTTATTATTAAATTGGTGTTTGTATCCTCCCACTTTGTAGAGACCAATTCTAATTATGCTGGTTCACCTTCCTGGTTTCTAGATGATTCTATTCCTTTGCTTCTCTTCTTCTGCCTTTTTAAGTTAGTTTTTTTCTCTCTTTGGTTTTCTTTTGGCCTTTTCGTTTTTTACCCTTACTAATATATAGAGAAAAACACATGAAACTTACATTAAACAGCTTTTCTGGTTTATAAGGCTCTTTGAAAAGGTTTAGATAAAGAGTAAGTTAAAACTAATGACTTAAAGGCAATTAAAAAATCATTTTGGGGTTTTTAGTCAGCTGTGGCTTCTTTGCCACATATTAAACTTTATGAAAGTCCTTGATGTCATTTCTTCCACGACAAAAATACAACCTTTTCTGGTTTAGTCTCACTTAATCATTAATGATGGGCTATAAAACATTCTTTCCAGTTCAGAAGTGGCATCAAATAAGTAACTGAGATGAAATTAGTAATAATTTTGGATCTGTGGCCATTTAGCAGCCTGGCCTTTACTGAACATGTACTGTGTGCTGGACTAGACTCTGGAAAAAGCAAAGACAAATAAAACATAATTTTCAAACTCTAGCTGGATTGGCAAGCCTAAGAATCACTGACCATAATGTAGTGTGATGGGCAGGAGGATAGTAAAAATATTTAACAACTGGTCCTGCACAGGAAGAGACCAGGCAGGAAGGTGCCAGGCCTTGGAAGATGGGTGTTCTAGAAGGAGAGTCCTGGGGCTGGTGAACCAGTGGGGCCTTGGGAAGAGCAGCTATTTGCCAAATGGCATGGCAGTGTTTCAGTATTTTAACAACTCTACCAGGCTGAGTAAGAGCCTGGGAGCCATTCTTTAATCAGAGCTTCTTAATGTGTGTGTGTGTGTGGGGGGGGGGGGGACAACTGATCCTGCCCGAGGCAGAGAGAAGGGATGAAAGATAGCTTCCCAGAGGAGGTGACTTTTGAGCTGAGCTCGAAAGAATTCGTTCAGGGAAGAGAGAACAGTCCATGTAAAGGCGTGTCAGAAATGTTTAATGATCAGTCAGGTTTGAGAGTGATCAGGAGTGTGAGAGGTGAGAGCCATGAGTTGGCCCAGGTTGAGAAGGACCCGCTGAAGAGTTTGAAGAGCAGATACTAGGGAGCCGAGAATGGTTTTCATGGTTTCAAGAAGTTAAAAATGTGGTAGTCCAAGGGTGAGGACTTTGGGTTTATATGCAGGGGTTCTTATCTGACAGGAAGAAAACTCACTTTAAGGTTGCATAGCTATGTGAGCCATATATTCTACAAGGATACCTCTTTTACAGATTGAGCAGGTTCATCTGGGAAAGCTAGAAGTACAGGCATTTACGGCACAAAAGCCTTGGGTTGCTGTGCACCCTCAGGCAAAGAGCTGGGAAGCTTGTGTGATTTTTCAGCATGTGTCATCTTCTGGGTTCCGGAGCTTTCTGGGTTACTTCAAAGCTGGCCGTTTAGCCTCTGTGGGCAGGGAGCTCAGCATTTTCACCTTTGCTTTCCCTAATATCTAGCTCAGTCCCTCGGACATAGGAGGTACTCAGGAAATGTTTGTTGAATTAGTATAACATGAAATAAGTCATTCAGTTCTAAGTAACCATTGCTTACACTTATTGTAAATATGGTTTTTTATAATTGCCAAGTGTGCCTGCCCTTTTTAGGTCCTGTATTTTCATGCTGGCATGATCTGCTTTCTGTGGCATTCAGCTAGAGTCTATGCCTGCATTTCTGGCAACAATGAATTGCACATCCTGGCTAAATTGATGGCTGAGTATGGAAGGATACTCAACTTTATATATATATATATATATTAAGGAGAGTGCAGCTCACAGTGGCCCATGTGGGGATCGAACCAGCAACCTTGGTGTCATCAGCACCACGCTCTAACTAACTAAGCGAACCAACCACTATCACCACCAGCATCACCCACCCCAGCACTCACTCTTTAACTTGACTTTCCCTATCTGTATGGGGGAGAGGATGTTTTTGCTTGTTCTGAAATGGGAAACATGAAAGTAATTCATAGTTGTTGTGGGGGAAAAAAGCAATATAGAATAATACAGAGTAGGAGGGAAATCCTCCAAATGTGTATAATCTCCTAGACATTGTCTATGCATACATGAAAATGTGTGCGCTCACTGTATATAATGTCCTGTAACCTGCTTTTGAAGTCGTCCATACATCATGATAATCATTCCATGTAAATGTAGTTACTAATCTTTTTTCACAGCAGCATAGTATTTCATAGTATCGATGTACAGAAATGTCATCAAGATGATGACATTAGAATAAATGAAATATTATGTTACTTAAACGCAGATCAGAAAGACTTTAAGTATTTCTATTTTTAATTATTTTTTTAAAAAAAACAAACAACTTTAATCCAAGCTAGGAAAGTAGCTACCAATAGCTTTACTCCAGAGACAGCTGACTTAGTCTGTTAATATTGTAGTCATGTTTTGCTTCATCATTACCTTGTCCAACCTCCCCTAACCCAGAAACGCCAAAGAGCATAATAAACATACAAATATGCCATAGAAGTTGTCTTTACTGGTCTGGACTAAATGGCTCTTTAAATATAGTTGTTAGTAATGTCTTTCAATAGGGTCCGCTTTAATTGGTCCTCTCGATCCTGATTTTAAAAGGGAAGAGGGCTCAGGAAACTGCTCTGGGTCACCAACTAAATCCAAGCTCAAAACAATGAGATGCCTTTAGACCCATCCCCTTTGCTGTCCCCAAGGTCACATTCCCACATCATGTGACCTCTTATTTTCTGAGATTCTGCAGCTGTGTGGAAGAGGACTAAGCTCTCCTGGCTCTTGTGTTGTGTGAACCTGGCTTTTGTTTTCCTTTTTTTGCTTCCATTCTCTTTTTTCTTGCCTCTCTTCCTCTTTGATATCTCAGTCCTTATAGGGACTGGCTGGCTCCTACAGGGATGAATCTGCTTGCCTGTGTACACAGAAATCCGCAGTGTCATTCGAGTAGTTACGTCTAATTCATTCATTCTTCTTCTTGCCATTAGAAGACTTCTGCCAGAGCACTGAAAACTCTTCAATGTGCGGGCTCTTGTCTTTGTGATAAAAGCTTTTGTCCCATAGTAATTAGGCAAAGCTCTAGTTTACTTCTAAAATGTGATTAACAACTTGGGAAGGAGGGGGAAAAAATGGAGAGCTATTATTTAAGATGGGTACCCTGGGGGAACAAAGAAGGAGCTTTTCACATTGTTGTGCCTCCTAATTGGGCCAAGCCAAGGTTGCTGTGTACCATTCCAGAAGGCAGTTCCCTGCTTGGTGGAGGAACAGGGGCAGGGGGTGACAGATTGAAGCTGACATTGGAAAGGCGTGGGACCAGAAAGAGTTTAGGACTTTTAAGGCCAGATCTTCTGGACTTGCCTCCTATCCCATCTCTGAAGGGCTCTAGGGGAGAAAAGGGAGCTGAGACCCCCATACTCTGCTCTGTGGTTCCTAATGTAAAGAATTTCCCTCGCCTAGCATCACTGAGAAGGAACTGGTATGCTTTATTCCTCCTAACTCTCTAGATTGCTTGAATTGTTTATAGTAAAAATGTGTTATTTATATAATCCGAAAAAAATGTAAAGCTATATTCATAGTGTGGGGAGGGGAAAACAGTGAGAAAGCCAATTGTTTGGAGGGACTGGCAAGTAAATACTTCCATAGTGCAGTCAAGTCAACATTGAGAACAAAAAGTGCTCGTAGGTTTATGATACTTGAAAAAGACGGTAAAAATTATAAGCAGCGCTAATCCTTAGCATGGTGACAGACTAGGAAGACTTTAACATCCCCCCATCTCCTTCCTGTGGGGGCTCAGTGCCAGGCTGTGCTGGGCCCCCACAAATGATCCTGTCCAGACATCTCAGCCTAGGGAACATCTTAAGAGGTCTGACAATTAAGTTCAGAACTCATCCTAGAAAAAGTGCTCCATACCTCATTGCTGAATATCACTAGGGTCACCTTCGAATTACTCCCCTTGGGAAGCTATGCACCGACGCCAGTGCCTCCTCCCCACTTCAAAGCAATTTTGGAACTCTTTTTCTGGAACGGCCATCAGAGCTGTCGTCGTATTACCCTTGATGTCCTGAATGTCATCCAAATGTCTTCCTTTCAATATTTCCTTTATCTTCGGGTAAAGAAAGAAGTCGTTGGGGGCCAGATCAGGTGAGTAGGGAGGGTGTTCCAATACAGTGACTTGTTTACTGGCTAAAAACTCCCTCACAGACAGCGTCACGTGAGCTGGTGCATTGTCATGATGCAGGAGCCATGAATTGTTGGAGAAAAGTTCAGGTCGTCTAACTTTTTCGTGCAGCCTTTATAGCACTTCCAAATAGTAAACTTGGTTAACTGTTTGTCCAGTTGGTACAAATTCATAATGAATAATCCCTCTGATATCAAAAAAGGTTAGCAACATTGTTGCAACAAGTTCACGAGCTTAATTGTCCGACCTCATATATTGGACAGTTTTCTGACCCCTTTGACAGTCAGTACTTGTCTGTATTTTCAGCTTCAGGGTCCTGCATTTCAGGCGAGATTATCTACTGACTCATTCTGGAGAATGTGCTCTGCCTGGTGGTACGTGTGTGTTAACCAGAAAGACTGCCTGAAGACACAGATTTAGCCCAAATATATGATTCTAAAGAGAATTTCAGACCTTAACAAGTCAGTGAGAGGGAAAAGATTTTAATTCTTTCTGACACCCCTCAAATGAGACCCCATAAGTGGCTGCGTAGTGGGCTCACTTGTTCTCAGTCTTCTATAAAAAACAATTCTAGGCATGGGCAGCCAGACATTCCCCTATATTAATCAGTAGGCTTGCTTGGTTGACCTGTACCTTAGTTTCCTTATTAATTCAATGGGGATAATGGTAGTTACCTCATAAGGTTTATACGAGGATTACGTGTCTTAGAATAGTGCCTGACACATAGCAAGAGCTTAAATCATAAATATTAGCTCTTGTCACTATTATTATCCCATGTCCACCAACAGTCCTCATATTGGATATAGGCCCCAAATGGAAATCTGGTGGGTTCCCAAAGAGATAGATACTTTCTAAACTCCTTATAAATCTAATGTGGTTGCTATCAAGCTCTTCTTACCAAGTTCTTTCTCAAGTCCTTCTGCAGATTCCCGTTGTCTTGAATTTTGTTAGTCTATGAGCCCATTTCTGTGGGTTAAAGATACCTTAATTCTCAACAACACTTGTTACATTAGTTACTCTGTGTTTATATCCAGTGTAAGATTTAGACACAGTCACATTCAATATTAAAAACACAAAAGACTAAACTGACAGGTCCCTAGTTATGTCCTGGTAAGACCCAAGAAAGTTATTGTATGAAGTTCTAGGTCTCCTCCATCTTACTGAGCTTGTGGCAAAGACTAGTCAAACTAGATTTAGTGTAGTTCCTAAAAGAAAGGATGGGAAGGGTCCTCTGTTGTCTCTCTGTTACACCCTTAAACTCATCTGAAATCCTGTCTTGTGTTTACTTCTTGTCCTTTGCCCTTTTTTTCCTACTGGAGGAGAGCTTTAGGGAAATGATAAGAATGCTGCCTTACACAGGGAATTAATTTGATCATGCTCTGAAGAAAGAGTGTGTTGATTTCCCACTAGAAATAGTCTCTCCACCCTTCAGAGCAGGGCCAGTGATGTGGTACATTACACAAACCAGTCCCACTTGGCCAGCTGTTTTCGGATATCTTAAGCCCAGAGTTCGGCCTCTTTACATAGAAACATGTTGCCTTCCTCGAATCGATTCCTGTGAGACTAAAGAAAATCCCACAGGCCCACGCATGATGTAACAGGGATGTGTGCTTCAGAATTCCAGACACACCCTCTGAGTTCCTGGCATCTTTTTACCATAATAATTGCAGGGCCACAGTTTTCCTTCTGTGACCCTTGCAGGCCAAGGCTGCCTCGCCTTGGCTATATTTCCTCATGGGCCTGGACCAGAAGATCCATCTCTGCTTCCTGTGGGTCTGTGCATGGTACTGGGAATTCAGGCCTGCCTACTGGATGTTCAGAGAGCTTAGCATTAACGTCTGGAAAGAGCTCATGTGCAACTTGTTCTTCTGTTCCTTTTTATATTCCTGATTTAGGGTAGAGAAAGGGAATGGATCTCTGTCATTTGAAATTGCCTGTGACAGTATTTGGTTGCTTTCCTTGGCGCTAGACTGAAATATCCAAATTCAGATGACAATGAAACCAGCACATACTTGTTCATAGGACTTATGTGAAAGTTAAAATCGATGGTATGTACATTAACTTTTGATTTAAAAAACATTAAAAATAAAGTTTAAATGTAGTTACGATGGCCATGAACTTACTGGTGATAGAATCAGTTCTTATTTCTTCCTTTAGCAGCACCCAGTAGTAGTAATATTAACAAATGGTAACGTTAACATTTCAGTAATGGTTAGAAATCTCATTTGAAACCTAAATGTGCAGTTCTACAGCCTGCGTGTGAAAATGTACATTAGCCTTCTACACACAGATATTCTCACATGGGCAACAAGGAGAGGCAATTAGATTATTGAACTCTCTAGCTTTCACAATGGGGAAGTTACTAATTTTCCTGCATTTTTATGTCTTCTCCCACCAGAGTGGAAAGAAACCCCAATATTTCTTAGGTTGTTATGAGTGCCACATTTTTCATTAATGTCATTCATCTCATTAATCTACAATAAAGTCTATAGGGTTGGTATTATTGTGCTCATTTTAGGAAAGTGATACTTACGAAGGTTACAGTATCCAAAATCATAGCTTCAAGATTTGAAGCAATGATTGACTACATGTAAGTGTCTTACATTTTATAATAAGGATGATTATACTTGGCCCCAAGCCACCTTATCTTAGCCCCCATAAGAATGATTTGATGATAATTAAAAATTATATTGCACACCCTTGAGAGGAGTTATTTGGTATACATCGTACTTTCATGTATGGGTGTATGTATGTGTTTGACCCTCAAAGCGGGCATTATGTCAATGCCACCAAATCACTAACTAATTGGAGATAGAAAAAGTTCCAGCTAAAGTTCACAAAGAAGGCCTCCTCTTTAACGTGGAGGTTTTGACCACTTGTGTTTATCTCCGTTCTTTCTCATGATCTTTTTGAAATTATTTCAGTTTAATAAAAAATATATATATAATGTTAGCCTGAAAGAGCAAAGAGATTGGGAATCCCTTTGAGACATCAACAGGTTTGAACAAAATACTGGAAGGCAGGAAGTGATAGAAGATTGACAAGCTATAACAGAGGAAACTGTAAACCAAATTGCCTTCAATGTAGTGTAACGGTAGAATACTTGAGCGATTTCCTCAGGACTTGGAAATACCAGATATCACAGAAAGTAGAGCAGATGAAAACAACAGATTAGTTGAAAACTGCATATGAAATATATGAAGCAGTTGGACCCCCTTTCTCACTCTAGACAGCTAGGTGACAAGTCTCCAACGCAGGATGAAGGCCCAAATTTATCTTTGAAGAAAATGAATTAGAGAAATTTCAGACTTGGAACTCAAAGCAGAGGACAAGGGGAAGCATTTGTCTAAAACAAGGGATTACATATGCCAAATGGTGAATCTGAAGCCCCTTTCTCAGCCTTACTTCTAGAATGTAGCAACGACATAAGAGATTGGAGAACTCTTTTCTGTAAATATCAATCCAAGTATCTATTTATTGACATTGATCACTCTCCAGTGGATCCTACCAGTTTAAAAATGTTGTCCATATACACAATGCTTCTCATGATACTCATATTTTTAGAATAAAATATATTTTATAAATTAAATATGACTGAATAACCAAGGATCTTTAGACTTTGTTCACATCAAAGAGACAACAAAACAGAAAGAAAAAAAGAATGATGAGGAATTAGAGATAATGCAAGATTGGACTGTTGAAAGAATGCCCCAACACACACAGAGACCCTCAGCGAAGGCTGGGAGACTTACTGGTCCATTTAGGGAAATCTGTTTAATCATTAGCTGTTCAATCATTAGTCACTAAATGACTTCGTGTGCAAAGGATCCTCAGTAAAATTAATTGGCTGACTTCTCATCAGAAACCATGGAGACCAGAGGCAGTGGAATGACATACAGGTATCCCCTGCTTTTCAAAAGTTTGCATTGTACCATTTCACTTTTTCAGAAGAAGTACATTAATACCTGTTTTCCACTAACTGAAAGAAATATGAAGAAGATTTTCACTTTTATGAAAAAAGGCGAAAAGTGAAAATAGCATCAGCATTTGTTCTGTATCAATCCGTGACAGAGGCATGTGCACCCGAAGCATTGAGAGTGGTACCATCAAGCTCCTTCCCTAGAAACTACACTCGGCATCTCAACGTCAAACCTCTATACCTTTGAACTGTATCTGTGAACATCTGTGCGTTATCTCAGTTTATTGTGTGCATCTGTTAGCAAGATGTGTCCTAAGGTAACAGAAAAGCCTAAGAGAGCTTTGTAAGGGTGTTGTGCTTAGTGTGAAACTGGACATAATTAAGTCTTTTGATCATGGTGAACAAAATAAAGACATTATGTGTGCATTGAATTTTGGGTCAGAGAATGCTCAAAAATTTTTCCATATAAATTAATGGCAATTGTTTCTTCACTGTACACCATTTCAGCTCTTGAAAGTGTTCATAGGAATGTTCTACTTTTGGATAGTGAAGTGAAACTATATTCAAATTGCTGAAAGAAAGACTATAAAGAAGAACTGTATGTCTAGCAAAACTGTTCTTCAAAAATGAAGGATAAATTAAGACATTCTCAGATATACAAAACCTAAGAATTTATTACCTACCTACAAGAAATTTATTACCTACCCTACAAGAAATACTAAAAGGAGTCCTTCAGGCTGAAATTAAAAGACACTATAGAATAACTTGAATCCATATGAAAAAATAAAGAGCACTGGTAAATACACTGATAAATCTAAATGACCGTATGAATGCATTTTTTTGTAATTCTTTTCTTCCTATCTGATCTGAAAGACAACTACAAAAAAAACAGTAATTATACAATTGTGTTGATAGACATATAAAGGTGTAATAATAATAGTAGTACAAAGGAAGGAAAGAGAATGGAGCTATATTGGAGCTAAGTTTTTGTAAACAATTGAAATTAAGATGGTATTAATCCAAACTAGATTGTTTTGAGTTAAAAGATTAATAGCAATTCTTAGGACAACCTATAAGAAAATAACTCAAAAATGTATAGTAAAATAAACAACAAGAGAATTAAAATGGTATACTAGAAAAATATCTAACAACAAGAAGTTATTAATGGAAAACTAGACAAACAAAAATCATAAGATACACAGAATAACAAATAGCAAAATGGAAGACATGTAGCCTACCTTATTAATAATTACATTAAAAATAAATGGACTAAGTGCTCCAATCAAAAGGCAAAGGTTGGCACAATGTGTAAAAAAAACTTATGATCCAACTACATGCTGTCTACAAGAGTCAAAGGTGCAAATCAGTTGAAAGTATAAGGATGGAAAAATACATACCATGCAAACAGTATCCAAAGAGAGCTGGAGTGGCTTTCCCAATATCAGACAAAATAGAATTTAAGACAAAAATTCTAACTGTAAACACAAGAGTGCATTTTTCTAATGATAAAAGGGTAAATCCATCAGTAAAACATAACAATTATAAATATACCAGGGGTGTCAAAAAATGTATACAAGTGGACACTTTGGTCAACGTTGCTCAAGCAGTCGTTTGCCGTAATCAGAAGTTTCTGGACGCTGATGGTAACCACTTTGAGCACCTCTTGTAGTTGCAGAAGTCAAACATGACTTGTATTTATCTTTTGTTATTAGTGTATATCGAGTATTACAATTTTAATAGTTTTTTCCTTTTTTAAAATGTGTATACGTGGCCAAGACATGGAAACAACCAAAATGTCCTTCGATAGATGAATGGATAAAGAAGTTGTGGTATATACACAATGGAATACTATTCGGCGGTAAGAAAAGATGATATAGGAACATTTGTGACAACATGGATGGATCTTGAGAGTATGATGCTAAGCGAAATAAGTCAGACAGAAAAAGCAGAGAACCCTATGATTTGTGGTATATAAACCAAAAACAACAAAAGAAGAAGACAAGCAAATGAGAAACAAGAACTCATAGACACAGACAATAGTTTAGTGGTTACCAGAGGGTAAAGGGGGTCGGGGGTGGGAGATAAGGGTAAAGGGGATCAAATATATGGTGATGGAAGGAGAACTGACTCTGGGTGGTGATCACACAATGGGATTTATAGATGATGTAATACAGAATTGTACACCTGAAATCTATGTAAATTTACTAACAATTGTCACCCCAATAAATTTAAAAAAACACGTGTATACTTTTTTTTGACACCCTCTGTATATGTACCTAACAACTGAGCCCCAAAATACGAGAAAGAAAAACTGACAGAATCAAAGGGAGAAAGGAACAATTTAACAATGATCGTTGGAGACTTCTATACCCACTTTCAATAATGGATAGAACAAGTAGGCAGAAGATCAATAAGGAAATAGAAGACTTGCACAACACTATAAGCTAAGCAGGCATCTGTAGAACACTCCACCAACAATGGCAGATACACGTTCTTCTCAAGTGTACATGGAACATTCTCCTGGTAGGCCATATATTAAGCCACAAAACAAGTCTCAATAAATTTAAAAGGATGAAACCATGCAAAATTCTGTGATCACAATGGAATAAAATTAGTAACCAATACCAAGAAAATATGGGGAATTCTCAAGTGTGTGCAAAATAAACACACATTCACGCCTAAATAAGCAATAGGTTAAAGAATAAATCACAACGGAAATTAGAAAATACTTTGAGGAAATGCAAAAAACATACCAAAACTTATGTGATACAGCTAAAGCTGTGCTTGGAGAGAAATTTATAGCTTAGATGCCTGTATGAAAAAAGAATTTCACTGCATGTAAATTATACCTCAATAAAGCTGATATTTAATATAGAAAGAATTAATGACCCATATTCTTTGAGTACATAAATTTGCATACTTTCATATATGTGTAGGCTCTAAATTATCTCTGATTTTAGTGTAATTTGGGAAAAATCACTAACCCTTTCAAACCACATGTAAAGTTCACAGAAACAAAAACAAAAACAAAAAATGCCAACATGATTTTTAAAATATATGAACAGATATTAAGCTTATAGTTAATTATATGCATGCTAAAGTATTTAGAGGAAAGTGCACTGATATTTTCAATTTACTTTGAAATGCAACAACAAAAAATAAGGTGGGTTGATGTGATAGGTGATAAATAATTTTGTAAGTGATGAAAACAAGCACGATACAATGTTAATGGTAGAATCTACTTGGTAGATTTATGGGTACTCACTATAAAATTCTTTCAACTTTGCTATATGATTGAAAATTTTCATAATAACAAGTTGGGGGAAGTATACTGAAAACGCCACTCTTACTCAGAACTATTACTATCTCGTAACTTACTAAGCTAATATCGTATCGATCTGAAGAAATTAATGTTTTCTTTAAGGAAATAGCTCTTTTAGTTTATGTACTTTGGGAACCTCATATGTTATAGTATAGGAAAGTAGTTTTAAACAATCACCAGAGAGATGTTATAGGAGAGCATAGTGATACTCTCTGGGAATAAGATCTTGTAACCACAGGGCCAAACTTTCTAGGAGAATCTCCCCAGGATCTAGAATTATAGACTTATTATAGAATTATACAATTAGGTTTAATCAGGGATTCAGATCAGCTTGCTTTCTGCCCCCACTTGCTGTAGGAAAAGTTGTGAAGTTGGCCACCTGTAGATAAATGAATAAATTCACACCTGCTCAAATACAGTTCATTTTGCACCGTGTCATTTTTCAGCACTCTATTACTTCTACAGATCTTCCTCCCCTATCTTGAGAAGGCAGTTTCGATGCCTTTAAACTCATTCTCTACCATCCTCAAATAATCTTGCAACACTTTTCATCCTGAGGCTTCAGCGTTCCATGGAGAGTGGTTTTCCACGTGAAGAAGCAGATTTTAATCAGTATGAGATCCAGACATGGCCCCGGAGCTGGACCTCTGCCACCCTTCCCGCCAGCGCTTCTTAACACAATGACTAGGGAGTCCCTTTGAGGATCACTGGATATACTTCAAGTACCCCCGATCCTGTGGCCTCCTCCCAGCCCCAGACATCTTCCTGTCTGGAGTCTTTCCGGCCCTTCTGTCCCTTGGCGTGGAGACTTCAGCTCAACCTGGGGAAGGGACAGAAGACTTGAGGTTATCAAAAGCCTGTTGAATTATCTGATGCAAGACGGACTGGCTTGTTTGCCTCCCTGGCTCTCTTCCTGGGCTTCAAAGCAGCTGAGAAAACAACCTTTTTCTAAGTCTTGGACAAGGAGGAAAATCCCTGGCATGAAGGATTTCTGTCGCAGACACTTGGCACAGCTAGAGGAAAGGTTTGTTTAGCTTAGCAATGGGTTTTATTAGCCTAGGCATCCAGTTGAAGTGAGATAATAGGGTCCCTGTTGCAGGACATTTCAGAGTCAGTGGGTTTCCTCCTTTGCTTCTCAGCAGGACCATTGCACGCAGATGAAAGTAGTATGCATTCAACAAGGACGTTGCCATCCAATTCATCATCCACAGCCACCTAATCTTGCTGATCATAGGGGAAACTGGGACAGCGTTAAAAACATTAGCAAGATATGAAAGTATAGACGAATGCAAAGTCATATTTCTGAACTATCTGCCTCAATTGCTTCTCACCCCAGTTTTTTTTTTTTTTTCTCCGAACATATTCCATTGTCTTCAGGCTCTACATCTGTAGCACAGAGCAGGGATAAAAAGAAAGCCAGGCCTACCACCTGCCCCTGCAGGAAGTAATTCTTCTGCTTACACTTTCCCTCTGCCAGCTCTTTTTTTCTCAGCCCTTCACCCCCCTACCAGTATAAGAGTTGAGGTAGTGGGTGGGATGAGGAAGGAAACAGAAGAGAGGAAGGATTCATTACTGGTGTTAAAGGAAACCTGCCTGGCACAGGAATCAGAGAAGAGAAAGTGGAAGAATTGGTGCCAGCTTACTCTCAGCACATGGCTGCCTATTTATGTCTGCTTTCCTGGGCCACAAAGGCAAAACTCACTTTTTCCTAAGGGTCGAGCTCTATTGCAGGAACTTGTGTAACCTGCCAGAATGCTATAAAAGGAGCCTCCAGGATAGCCTGTCCCCAAGGTTCCTGACATCTTTCTGCTGCCTGCTTCACAGTGGCCACCCATGGAGGAGAAAGGCTGGGCTGCTACAGATGAGACTGACACCTGTACTTTAAAAGGAGGACACAGGCGTTATCCCTAGAAGGTGTCAATATCCTGGAGGAGGCCTGAGCTTCCTGTGCCCGGCACTGTCTGCTCTATGGCTCCTTTTCCACTTGCTGAGCCTCTTGGAAGAGAGATCAGGCCAGGAAAAACATGTGATGCTATAGCAAGCTGAAACCGAAGACTTGACTTTGGGCCTGCCCAAGCTGAGAATCTTGGCAGTGGTGGATTGGGCAGCCTGCTTTTTTCTATGGCATCTTCTAAGTCCCCCAGCTTTGGGGAGGGGGTGCCAGATAAGTCCTCAAAATAGGTATGAGTCAGAGCTTCTGAAGGTCACCGATTTGTGCATTTATTCTCTCATTCATTTGTGCATGTCATGATTGAGCTTCTATTATATATACAGAACCATACTGGAGGTTGGTGGGACCAGAAGTAGCAGCAGTGATGATAATGGTCTCTGTCTTCAAATACATGGTAGTAAATTCAGGTGACATTAACTGTAAAACAGTGGAGAAAGTACTAAGTACTATTAGAGAGGTACAGATAAAGGGTGATGGGATTAGGGAAAGATTGATCACCTCAGGCTGGAGAAATCAGCATAAGCTCTCTGGAAGAGGTGGCATTTGTATGAGGTGTTCAAAGAGTAGGTAGGATTTGGACATTCAGAAATGAAGGGCAGAAGGAAGACTGCCAGTGGAAACTTGTGAGCAGCTGAGGCAACCCTGCATGGAGGCCTTGTCCAGTTCCCTTCTCTGTCTTGCAATATCCATGCTGCAGGGAGAAAAAAAAATGTACCCTTATTTGCTATTATGTATTCTGCCTCATTTGCTCTATTATCTCAGGGAAGTGGATTGATCTGTGCATAACATGTTTGGGGATTCCATCATGGTGGTTAAAAGTATGGAATATAGAACCAGGTGGCGTGGTTTGAAATCCTGGCTTCCCCACTTATAAGCTACTTACGTCAAAGGCTGTTGTGAAGAAGAATGTCTGTTGGCTGTTACTGTTTTCATCATCTTCATTACTGTGGGAACCCTGGAAGGCTCCCCCACCGCCCCGATCATAGAGGACTTTCCACCACTTCAGGTCCATTATTCTCCTTTGACAGTCTTATAGTAAAATGCAAACACACCTGAAACTGTAACACTGGAAGGTTTAAATCAGCTGTCTCTGTAGAGCTCAAGAGAATCAGCTAACAACTTATTTGCTCGGAGCAAAATAGCTGACTGAGGGGAGGGGCTTCAAAGGAGAAGATAGTCTGAGAGGGGAGGCCAGTGAGCTCCAAAGGCCAACTAAATCCTTCTGCATTTGATTTAGAGCACCTAGGCCTCTGTGTTTTCACTTGTAAATCGGGAGAAACCTTTACACATACAGCATAGGGATAAAGTGAAGAACAGTGAGCAAAATGTCCATCAGTCATTTTAGGAGCTTATAGCATGCAAAGCACTGGACTGGGCCTTATAGCAGGGAAGGAGGGTGGGGGAATCGAAGAAAAGCTCCTGATCTTTGCAATCCCATCAAGAATTCAGAACGTACATCTCAGAAATAAACTGAGGTAGACACAGGTGGCAATTTTTGAAAAAGTGCAAATTCACACAGTGACTATTGAATCTGCCTGGCCCTTAATAGGAAATCAATAAATCTCTGTGGATGGATTGAATGAATGAATGAATGAGTGAGTGCCCAAGAATGAGGTGCTCATAGGAGAATGTTAAAGTGAAAAAAGCTCAAGGCCTAAAGACTTCCCCGTATTATCTGTGAGAGCAAGGACCTCGTCTGGCTTGCCGCCTGCTCTATCCTATGCACCTAGAACAGTGCCCACCACAAAGGAAAGTGCCCAGGAAATATCTGTGGATTGAATAAGCACATGGGTGGTACAAATAACAGAAATTACTTCCAGATGGTAGTGAGATTTGGGACCCAGCCTCTAGTACATAGTAAACACAAACTTTAAAAATATCAATGACCACATTTTTTGCAATGATAGGTGAAGAGAGGAGAAAGTGTAGTTCATGAGAGTGTAGTTAGAGTCAAACTGGCCTGATATGAAGGAATCAGTCAAGAAAAAAGCAATCTGGCCATTTGCAGGAGGTGCAATTAACAGCTCACAATACCACACACCTGACGTGGGGCGCTCTAGGCTTTCTGAGTCACATATGTCTGCACTCATTCTTGCCTGACTGCATATTTCCGTGAATCCTCAGAGCATTCCAAAGCCAATTGCACATATTGCACACACGGTTGAGTGTGATAAAACTTTTTCACAGGGCCCTGGAGATTTTTATTAAGCAGTCAGGCCCTCCCTGCAGGGCGTTATGCATTGAAGAAGATCGAACAACTCTTGACAACAGCCCAAGTCAGATAATGATTAGAACATCCCAAACTTATGGCATGACTGAACATCTGAAACAGTACAGCCCAAATTATCTGCTAGGGAGGGTTGCTGGCTTTGGAAGAGGATAATTTATAGTTTGAAAGGCAGAAATGCACAGGGCATGGGATATTGATTCAAGTCTAAACCAGGGAAGAGTCTATTTATATTCACAAAGACATATATGGCAAGCATCACTTTTTCTAAATCTGTTGGGCTAGAAAGCTAATTTACACTTCCCCTCTCTATTGTGTAACATCACAGACTCGCCATATCAGAAAACTCATTAAAAGCAATGTGCACCTTCAGCACATGTTTGCAATGAAGTGTCTGTGGTCATGGGTTGCTTGGGTATCTAACCACCTTGATGGGCCTCCAGTTGTTCTCCCATTCATTTGTCAGTTTCCCTTTTGGAATTTGGGCTCCAATCCAAACACCTTGTACCCTCCACGATTTGCTGAATGAGGAGCAGAGCACAGCCATCACTTCCTTGTTTCAGCTACCATCTCCATCAGTATAACCTGAGACTGCACTAGATTTTTGTGACCCTGTCGTGCGGGATCTCCTGCGGGGTCTCTGCTCCCACTCCCCACATAAGAACGCAGGATATGGCTAGGCCAAAAAGGAACACCCATGGAGCCATAGATAGGGGAGTCATCTCACTACAGTCTCGTTGGTGGCTGGGTTGGTGACACAGGAAGCAGGAGCCACAGAATCTGCAATCCACACTCCACCACACTCCGCGCTTGCTAGCTGCAATCCACCGTGCTAACTGCAATCCGTGTTTGCTAGCTCAGCCACCATCTTCTTGCTAGCCCCCATTTTCCTGCTAGCATATCCACGGCAGTTATATTAGTGGCCAATGGCTCACTGGTTACAGCTGACAGCCAACTAGCCACAGCTGATGGCCATCCAATCACAGGTGATGGCCATTTACTAGCTGAGCCAGCACCTTTCCACGTGAGGCCGAGAGCCTGCAAACTGCTCTCTGGGGCTCTGTCCCCACAGCCCCACATCTCACAACCAATTCATATGAAACTGTAGTTAGCTAACACTCTAGCATTCTCTGAATGCTAAATCTCATCTCCCCCATTCCATAACCAATAGTTGGTCCTCTGTTCTCAAAGACAAAGCCTTATATACTATATTTCAATAAAATTGCATCCTAAAAGATTTGTAGGGTGCAACATTCCAACCAAGTTGATATTATGACTCTAATCTAAAATATTAACTCTTGCTCTATATTTTTTGTCTTCTGTTGCCATATTCAGCATCCATAAATGGGTTTAGTTACGTGACCCACAAGTCCAAATGTCACCTTTTCCGTGAGGTCTCCTTTTAGTAATCTATTTAAAATTGACCCCCTTCTCTGATCCAATATACTTCCTATACTTTTTCTCTGCCTTTTTTTCCCCACAGCACATGTAATCATCTAACATACCATATATTTTACTTATTTGTTCCGTTTATTGTCTTTTTGCCTCCTTTAGAATATAAACTCTGTTAAGGTAGCAATTTTTGTTAGTTCTGTTCTCTGCTGGACCCCATATTTGTTGTATGGATGTGGCTGAACATATCAGCGTCCGTATCCAGGTCAGGAAAAATGTTGAATGTGACCGGACCACGGCTAAAATACAGTTTCTACTTGAGGTTGTTGCCCTTCACCAGATTGCTATTGATCCTTTGGTCACTGACTAGTCCACTTAATATGATTAGCATCCAGCCGAACTTGTGTTTATCCAGAAGGCTCTTGAACGTTTGTTACCGTTTTCTTTGCTAAAAATCAGGTATTTCGTGTTGGTGATAGCCCTCTGCTCTATCAATCTGGAAGTTCTTTCCAGAAAAGAGGAAGTGGGATTCATCTGACATAATGGATCACTCCCTCTTCCTAACTGCACACAAATCATCCTTTTGACGACCCATTTTAAACCCTGCGTGAGAGGGGTAGGGCGTTAACAAGTAGCCTGCCCAAACGCCTTGACTGCACCTGGAAAGGAGGTTCTTCCACGTGTGAGCTTCCTCCAGCTAAGGTCTTCCTGGCTGGGGCTCTGGACTGGCTCACAGGAGTAGGTGTGTGCTCCCTGGGACAGTAAGCAGTCAGATAATGGAGGTAGCACCCCTGAGCTGGAAGGCTTAGGCTCAGATGCCATTTGTTATTTTGCATTGGAATATCACATCCTTTTTTCCCCTGAGTCTTAGATTCTGCAGTCTATAGAATAAAAATGGTAATATAATTTTCAAGAATATAGTACGATATTTTATTGATTATTATTTATTTATACACTTTTGGTTTCAGGTCCAATTGCTTCATGCAGACAATAAAGATCTAAAGTTTTAAATATGTTTAGCTTATTTCTATTGCTTTTTGATCTAAAGGATTTATATTTCTTTTATCCATTTCCTTTTCCCCCATTCTTTCTAACACAGCTATGGGTTAGACCTTTGTCATCTCTTGTTTGTCCATCTCAGACTCTTCAGTCAGGCTAATTTCCTGGAAACTGGCTACTCAAAATGTGGTCTATGGACCACAGCATCAGCATCTCCTGGGAACTTATTAGAAATGCAGACTCTCAGGTCCCACTCAGAACGTACTCAGTCAGAATATGCAAGTGATTCATACCACATTAAAGTTTGAGAAGCACTGTCCTTTCTTCTGTCATGCCATTCCCCTACCAAGGGACATCCATAAACTATCTCTGTCAGGAAGCTTCCAGCTTAATTTTCATGTAAGAGATTTTTGACAGGAAGGTGTCAATGCCCACCATCTATTCATTGGTTCTGAGGACAATGAGCAAGTTTATCTAAATAACTTTAGAGCAATTGTAAAAATATTGAGCTTCAATTTGAGTCGAATCCTTCTCCTAAAAACATATTTTTTTTGATGAGTGAAAGTTAAGGGGTATTTGGGAAGCATATGTGATGAGTTGGTTGGAAATATTCTTGTTTGTTTGACATAGTATCAAGCATTTTATATACTGAATTTAATCCTCACAATAATCCCATTTGGGTGGGTCATGTTATCCCCATTTTACATGCGAGGAAACTGAGACTCAAAGAAGTTAGGTTTGTCCAGAGCCACAGTATTGGTTAGAATTCATGCTACACCATAGTAACAATGACATGAAAAGATATACAGTGGTTCAGACAAGTGGCTCTGTCCAAAAGTAGACAGGTGACACCAGGTGGGAGGCATTGATGCTTTAGGAGGTCACCCATCTTTCTTCTCCTATGTTGCTTTATCATCCCCCAGGATGTCCACATCCAAGTGGTTGGTTGGTTGTGGTTCCTGCCCTTGGGACGGGGGGAAGGGAAAGTGAAAAGCACGGTTTTCTTACAAAAATATAATCCAGAAGTTCTACCTGCCACTTATATGCACATTCTGTTAGTCAAAGCTTGGTCATATGGCCACACCTAGTTGCAAAATGGGCAGAGAAATGTTGAAATGTATTTACCAAAAGGAAGAAAGGTATGGCTACCCAGGGGAGAATTGCAACCCTTGCCGTAGGCACCTAGCTGATTAGTGGAAGAGCCTAGACTCAAACTCAGGACTAAAACCTGTGCTCTTTTCACCACATTATTCCACCATTTCTCATAGTTGACAATCAGTGAATGTTTGTTAAATTGAGATAGATTGAGCTATTACATGTAAGCCTTTTGTTAGTTGAAATCATTTCTTTCTTCTTCCTTGCCTCCCCAATTACCTAAGTGGCTCAGTGCCAACCTGCCAATGTTTCTGATGATGTTAATTTGTAAAACAGGAAGATGATATCCATCTTCCTTTAGGAGAAATGTTGTAATAAACAAATCCACCAGTTTTTAGAGGTTCTATAGAACCAGATGAGGGGTGATAATGACCAAATGACCACTCCACTCTCTTTAAGGTAGGTATCTTCTTAGGAAAATGCCGTTGCTCAACATATTTTTCATGTGTTGTGTTGGCTGGTACAGCAGTCAGTGCTTGCTGCAGTAATGCTTCCTGATAACACCAACTTCTCAGAGGATATAGTAATAAGCATGTAACTAACATGTATGTGGCTCTCCTGTGGGTCACTATTTGGAATAGGCCTGGCTGGCCAGCTCTGCTCCAGGTGGCTGTCCTCTTCCTTCTGAGAGAGCAGATTAGCTTGGATATATTTTTTTCTGACAGGTGCAGAAACATGAAAGAATAAGTGGAAATATGTGAAGCTTCTTGCATCCTAGGCTGAGAACTTGTACATCCCATTAGCCAAAGCAAGTCCCGTGTCCAAATCCACAGTCAAGGCCATAAGAAATACTCCTTACCTTAACTAAGAGGAAATGTAGTAACGTGGCAAACGGTACAAATACGGACTTGGTGAAGAGTTGGGGCCACCGCAGCAACTTACCATGCCTTCCTTTAGCAAGTTATTTTGAATATTCACAATGAGAGTAAATCTTTATCTTTTAAGGGAGTTTTGATTTTTCTTTTTTGGTAAAATAGCTAAGGTTATGAATAAAATTAGAGAATCTTAGGTTTATCTTTGGATAAAAAGGTAACTGCTTAAGCACGTGACATAAAATAATGAAATTTATTTCGAAAAGAACTGATTCAAGAATATGGCATTCAGTGTCAGCATAGTTGGAATAAATGTACATCTTTCCAAGGCCATCAGTTAACTGATGGAATAATACTCTTTTGGTTCCAAAATAGTTGTGTTTTTTTAAAATAAACCTTATGACTTGTAGTCATATGTCACTAGTTTGTCTCAGAGTGGAAAGGGGACTGAAGGAAGGTGCATCGCTGGTATCTCCTTTGCCTAACTCTGGGAAAATGTGCTTTACGTGCAGATTCTCGTGGCCAAGTCCCCTCTGGCTCCCTTCACCTCATTTGTCTACACCATCAAGAAGGAAGGCCTGGTTCTTCAAGGTAAGATCCTTGGACTAAGCCATTTCTTTAAGCTGATTTTGCTCAGTGCTGCTCATTGGCTGCTAATTATTACTATGCTCCTGATCGAAGCTACCTCAGGACAGAACAAAGGCCCAAAGGAATTAGCCAGTGATATTTATCCTGATGAGGTAAAAGAAATTGGCAGTTGTGGCAAGAAGGTGGTGGTGGGGCTGAGAGAAAACTATAGAATTTCCTAACACAGTGAGACAACCAAAGAATGAGGGTCAAACCAAGGGAGGAACTGCCACCACCGCACTCCTCTTCACAGATCCTGTGGTGTGAGGAAGCAGGTGGTTCAGGCTCTGAAGCCAGAGTGGAAGACCCAGCGCTACTTCAGAGCCCTCTCATTTAGCAGGCTGAAGAGCCTTCTGGGCTGGCAGCCTGTGGGGCACTTCATGTGGCTCCACGAGCACCACTTCCTCAGCCTCCTTCTGGTTACTCCATTTCCTTCCCTGTACTCAAGTCCCAGCTGGCGACTCGACCTCACTGCCCTGCACCTTAGGACGTGGGCCTGGGGTTTGGAAGGAGCTGGGTCCTGGCTCATGGTTGAGCCCCCATGGTAAAGCCACAACCTGGAACTCACTGATCTCTAGTAGGTGGTGGTTCATTCCCAGATGCTGGATCCTCTGATGGGTAGAAAAGGTGTCCAATTTCGGGTCTGTCCAGAAAACAATGAACTTGAAGAGATCCATTCAAACACCATTGAACTTAGCCCTCAGGGTCAGATGGCCAAAACTGCTTTGTAGATTAAGAAGGGTCCCCACAGAAATGCTCAGGATACATGTCTATCCCCCACTGTCAGGCAGGAGGCCCTAGCCACAGACATGCGTAGGTGAACATCTGGCCTAAACCACAGAGGAGCGAGCGAACAGTCATTGCAGTTCAGGGGAGGAATATCTGCTCTTTAGGATTTTGTAAGCTGAGTATTTTTTCCCAGGTTTGTAAAACGGGGTGCGTCCTTACAATATCCCCGTGGAGACAATTTGCACTGCAAAGATATTGCAGGAATTTTGTGAGGCAGGCTGGAGAGTTCATGCTTCTAACTGAGGAACAGACTGCAGCCTTCCCTTTCCTTCCTCTTCTAAAACATCCACTTCTTAATGGACCTGGAAAACAGTGTGTTTGTTTGGTGCAGCTGAGCTCCACAGCAGGGACTCAGGTCCAGGGGAAATTTGGGGTAAGAACTACTGACCTTTGGCTCTTAGCCTTTGACTTATGCTATCCAAGTTCCTTGGTAAATATTGTTTCTTGCAATCACAAATATTGTTTTCTGACAAAGAAGCAGAGATTTTAAGACCAGATTAAGCAAAGCAAACAGCAGGCCCCTTTGTTACATACTCTCTGAGGGTGTATAACGAATAAGCAATCAGAGGGCTGGACTGGTATGTACCCAGGGCACAGTGTGGCTTTGGCTCTTCATTTTTTGAGGCTTTCTTAGAAGATTAGACGTCTACTAAATAGCGAACTTTGATGAAGATTTCAAGAAATTCTATGAAAGATTACAAGACAATTTCAGGGGGGAAAGCACCAGTTCTGCCCAGATTGCTTGTATCGAGATCGTGATCACTGGGCATTTTGGTCAATAGCCCAGTGCTCAGCCAGGGCTGGGCTGGATAACCTTTAGGATATTGGTGGGAACAAGATTCACCGAGTGGCATCACTGACGCTCGTTGCTAAGATCATGATTTTGACAGGAAAGAGGAAGTTGTTGGAGAAAGTAGAGACTGGAATTATAGTCAGTTGGTAGAGGTTAAAACAACTACAAAGAAAGACTATTAGAAAAAGTTGGAAAACGAGAGAAAGTGGAATATTAAAGGAGACTGACCTGGAGATGTGTGGGTAGGACAGAGACAATTTCAAGAAAGTGTCTGAAGATGCAAAAACCCCAAGGGGTAAATAAAAATGTCTGGGAGACCACAAAGCCTCACCTGGTTGCTTTGAAAGCTGTTTTATTCCTTCCACTTCTTCAAGCTACACCTCTCTCTCTGAGGCTTTCCAAAAGAGCAAAAGCCTTTTGCCCCTAGAGCAGGGCCACTGAATACAAACCTCTGGGCAGTCCCACCCCTCTAGCTCTGTGCTCCCAAGACTTGGGGAAAACAAAAGGAGGCTCTGGTCCTCAGCAAAATGGGGACCCCTCCTTTATTGGAGACCCCTTTGGCTCTCCATTCCAACTCTGTTGTGATCTTGAGAAAATTTCTGGCTTGCTAGTTTTGTCAGCTTGAAAATGACAATGACCTTGATTCAGTGTTTTGCAAACTGTCACAACCCATTAGTGGGTCATAAAATGAAATAAATGAGTTACAACCAGCATTTTTAAAAATTGAAATAGAGAATAGGAAAAATCAGATTATATCACATATCTTGTTTTGTGAAGTGTGTGTGTGTGTGTGTGTGTGTGTGTGTGTGTGTGTGTGTAGGTTGCAATGCAAATGTTTTTCTTACTTGGATTGTAGTCATCAGCCTTAGTAATCTTTAAAGACCCTCCCACTTCAGCTTTATCTGATTCTCCTAGGAGATGGTGTACTTATTATTCACTCAGCTCAGTAGAGCTGTACCCTTGAGATCGCCACACACTGGAACTTAAAAGCTCATTTTTCTCCCACTCTTACCAGGTGACTGAGCTAAAAAACACCTGCACAGTTCCCCAGGTTTACAGCAAAGAAACCTTTGATCCCTGGGTGGTAACCTTGGAAAGGTACCAATAGTCAAGGCCAGGAAGCTTTCCTTGTGTGAGGGGTTAACCTGGAATCATAGCCCAGAGTTGGCATGGTGGTTGGTACCTAGAGCTGGAGGGGGCTGAGGTATGCAGTTTGTGCCTAAGGGGCATAGGGACAGAGAGGGGAAGGACTGGAAGAGTGAGGGCAGCTCCTGTGGTACCAACTAAAAGAGAAACGGCCAGCCCAGCCACTTGTGGCTCTGCATTCAGTCTTTGTAATGGAGCCAGCTTGGAGTGGTGGGAAAGAATAACCCAAACAGGCTACCTTTCTTTTTTGGGGGGGTGGGGAGGGGCGGGGCTATTATTAGTGAATGTGGGAATGATCCCTGGGTGCCTTTTAGTCCCTTCGCAAGCCCCAAGATTCCTACTGGCCTGCTAGCCAGGAGGTTTTATAATACCTGAAGAGCTCCTAAGTGCATAAGCAGAGGGGGGGATAAAAGGTGAGGCCGGCTCCACAGGCCATTCCCCTCACCAGTTCTCGAGGATTAGGATGCTGAGAACAGCCGGCTACTGGGGGCCTTGTACCCTTCCTGCCCCTTTGTTCACTGGGGTGGGAGGGACAATAAAACGGCAGTCTGGAGAGACTGAGGGGCTTGGTTAGAGATTTCTCAGGCTGCTTTTTGAAACACTTGAAGGAGCCGGTCCATGCTATTGTTGTAGTAAAATAGAGAGCGGAACTATTCTTCTTTTGCGGGGGGGGGGGGGGGGGGGGAAGAAAAAGTAAAAGAAAGAAACCCCCCCCCTCCCAGCATCTTCAGGAGGCCGCCTGGCTCAGGCCATTACCATGGTAATACTGCTGTTTGCATCTTCTTTGTCTGTCCTGCACTTGTCGGGGATCCTGGCCTCTCATGGTTGGGCCCAAACCCTGGAAATACTTGGCCTCAAAGTAGAGGGGGAGCTCACAGTCACCAGTTTCCTGCCGGTTCGAACTCTGAGAGGGGCCGCATCCCAGCAGAGAGAGAGTTCAGCTCTTTTGTGCAACTGAAGTGGGAAAGGTGAAGGGGGTGGCAGATGCCATTAATATGTTTTTCGTTTTGTCCCCAGAGTTCACTAGGAAAGCCCACTGAGGGGCAAAGCTTAGAGATCTGGCTAGCCCAGCGTGATGCGAGGGGCGCCAGGACCTCGTGGCGAAGGAAAAGCAGGAGTTGGCTTTGAGAAGTGGCTTTAATGGGTGGACCCACAGAACCACGGGGCTGCAGAAGGGAAGGGAGAGTTTACAGTGATCTCCAACTTGACTCCCTTCTGTTCTAGTCATGTCCTTCGTCTCCCCAGCAAGCCCCAAACGTTGTGCCACCCAGAACACAGCTGGGACCCCTGGGCCTCAGTGTCAAGGCCAGGAAGAAAGAGTCTATAGTTAAAAGCAGCTGGGCTGCGTAGCTGACGCTGCAGGAGGCCTAGGAAAACCCAGGGCCTGACTGTCCTGGAGCCATCCAGGCTGTCGTGGGGCTCATGGCAGTAAAGGCCTGCTGACTGGGTAAAGAAGCAGATCCCAAAGGAGGGGCTGGCCGGGGAGAACAAGGTTGATTCAAAGGGACTCCTCCTTGGTCACTTTTCCTTTGCTGCTCTCCTTTTCCTCAGGAATGTAGAGAGCATTTGAAAAACAAAAGCCAGGTTGTTTTGAACAGGACAGATGATAATGGATTAGTTTCTCAGTAGGACGAAATTGTGTTTTTCATATTTTTTGAAAAATCAAGAGCAGGTATGACAGGTTGAATTTGGATTCTGGGGCTGTTCTCTACTAGTTTAGGTTTCAATGAATAACATAAACCTTGGGATGGGGATGGGGAACTTAAGGGGACGCTCAGAG
Source organism: Rhinolophus hipposideros (assembly GCF_964194185.1). NCBI lineage: Eukaryota > Metazoa > Chordata > Mammalia > Chiroptera > Rhinolophidae > Rhinolophus > Rhinolophus hipposideros. Next base: position 74,075,147 of record NC_138051.1, read on the forward strand.
TACCCTGAAATAGGTCCAGAGAAGGTGCTGGAAACAAAGCTAGTGTCCTGTTTTTCCAATCACCTAGTATAGAGACTTAGAAGAAACTAGAAAACAAAGAAACAAAACAATGATTTTTTTTTTTAGAGCTGGAAAGCTATGTGCCTCATCTTTCTTGTAAAATCAAAAGTGGTTGTTTGATTGCTTTTTGAAGCATATTGGGAAAGGCATTAATCTCCTCTATTTGTTCCCTTGTCACAAAGTTGGGTTGGATTCTTCCACTCCATTTTTTAAATCACTGAGCCAACTGGATGATTTATTGAAAAATTCTTCCCCCCCCCACCCCCCCCAAATACCACCATCTGAGTTCATCAGATTTCAGCTTGAATCAGTAACCTATCTAAATGTTTTCTGCCTGGTGGACTCAGAGTAACCCAGAAGATTCTCAGTCTGTTTCCATCCAGGTATGGAGGTGTCTGCTTGGTAAATACCACCCACACACCTGGCACAGCCTGGCATTCTTGTGGGAGCCTGGGCAGAGAGCCCTGGGATTCAATGGAGCAGAAAGAGTGAACTCCTCTACCGTAGGTCACAGAGAAGACGGCAGAGTAGGCCTGTAATGTTGTCCCCAGGCTGCCACGTGCCACTGCAGCCTCAGAAAGCTCATCCAGGCCAAGGCATTGTTCTCTGCAGCTTCTGCCTGCTTCTTGGTGAGGAGCTCCCCAGAGGAAATGAGGAAGTACTCACATCTGCCCAGTTCTCTTCTTCTCTTTTAATATTCACTTCACATTCCCTCCCTCCATGACATCTTCCCACACTGGTCCTGTGCTTTGTTGACTTTTTTCACTCTGGCTATTAGCCTCAAAGAGAGATTTGTTTTTAGTGCATTCCAAATTTGCATAAATTGTTTATTGGACACATCATTCTACAACTTGCTTTTGTTATTTAATATTATGTTGCAGTATACCCACGTTGATACACATGTATCATGATCTTTCACTTTAATTGAGTTTTCCATGTCCATTGTTTGAATATACGTACCACGTGTTATTGATGGAAATTTCAATTATTTGTTAATTTAATGAATTCTGTTGTATATGTTTTTTGGTACACAGGTGTGAGGGTTTCTCTTGTATATCAAGAAGTGAAAGGGCTGTTTAGAGAGTATGTAGTTGTTCATCTGAATGGCCATGTGCCTAGCTAAATTTGGGGAGTTCTTTTGCCATGAAAGAGAAAGGGAGATGATTATTCGGCAACATATCCCTTTCAGAGGAGTCCAGTTGCAGAAATCAGGCCCCAGGGTACAATAGTACAGACCCTAGGTCTGAACTGATTGCATGATGTTGAAGTGCAATATAAATATTTTGTGTTAAAAATGCTGTCTACCTCTTTGGTAGAGTCTAGAGCAGAGACGTAGAGTATCAGTCAGTAATGTCACCACAGATCAGCACCTGAAAATCTTGGTTCCCTACCCAAAGTTGAATCTATCTCAAGCAAAAACAGTATGTGTTTTGCTATTATGCACTATGCAAGAAAGATATTTCAACAACAGCTACTGGTGCTTATAGCACAAGGCAGGGTATGAATTTGGGTCCAAAGTCATAGACGAAATACATCTTGTTTCCAAAATATTTTTTTATCTTGTCTTCACTATTTTTTCAAATATGGAATAAAATGTTAGTTGGAATAAGGTTATAGAGAAAAACTCTATTCCAAGACCTGTACTACTCTTTTAGAACCTGGAAGCCATTTGGCTATCTTTGCAGAGTTAACAATTTGCATTTGTGAAGATGCCCAGGTAATGATACCAAAAGATGTTAAATCAATCCAGATTGTTGATTTTCTTTGCAAACCTCTTCCAAAAGGACTTGGTGTTCTCTCTGGAATATGACTTAAGCTTTATTTCAGTGAGTTCAGTTTAGCAGGTATTTGTTGAGCATCTATTGTTTACAAACCATGGTGCTCAGGGGATGTAATTCTGAAAAAAATGGTGCCTTCCTTTTAATAGCTCAAAATCTAGTTATTTCTAAACAAAATAAGTTTAATCAAAGCCAAACTGTGACACATATCAAGGCTCAGGCAATGGGATATGGAAGAACAGAGGAGATAGACTCATTTCAATTAGGGTGACTGAGGAAGGTTCCTGAGAATATGCGGGACTTAAACTGGACATCAGCTCCTGAATACAGATGAAAATCGCATTCCATTGTCTCTTGTCAGAGACCAGTTTCTTTTGCTGTTTGAGGATAGATTTGGGGACTCTGGGGAATGCTGATTAGTGCCATGTGACTAATGAATCATGCTGACTAATGTGTTCTAAATGGATTGATTTAACAATAAAAGGAACATTGAGAGTCAAGAGTTCAGATCCTGAATTCTCCCATGGATGAAGTGTAAATCACTTAGTCTCAGTACTTCCTTTTTTGTCAATTAAAACGTGCTCATGATGAGAATCCAAGTCACCTTCACTAGAAAGTGATTTACAAACCTTAAGGATAACAGAAAGGCTTAACCACAACTCCCAGGACAGGCTCTGCAACCTTGGGTTATTCGTAGTATATACAGAATCAGAACATCCATCACATGCTGCTCCGTAGCCATGCAGAACTTCTATTTCCTCAGACATGCCATGAGAACTGACAAACAGTGTGCTGCACTCACAAAAACTGACAAATAGAGGAGCTTTTGAAAAATCTTCCTATCTACCTACTGGGGCGTCCGTATTTTTCTACAACAAATGTCGCCACAGAACTAAGAGCTTGCATTGCACACACAGCTCTTTCTCTCTTTTGACATCTCCCCAGCTAGACTGCTTGAGAACCTGGCCTTCCGTGTCCAGATGTTTACTGAATTCTGAAGGCCCCCCAAAGGGCCCAGGTCCTTTTGTTGCTCTCCAAATCACTTCCCACAGAGACTGACCGATGTCCTGAAGGAGCCCTTCAATAGGGAGGATAAATGGAGGCAGATGAAGACATGACCCCCTGAGGCTCACCCACGTCCACACTAACAAACGGTCTGAGGCACAGCCTTGTAAGGAGCATTTTGGTCGGCAGCGTCCCTTCGAGAGGCCAGGGCTCCCCCACAGGGCTGCTTTCAATGGCTACCATCATAGTGGAAGTACTGGGCATTTGTTAAGGGCTGTGCTGTGCTAGGTGTAGCACAAAACATCTAAATCATGGTCCCTGCCTTTGTGAGGACTTCCTGGCTACAGGCTACAGCTGGCAGCTGGCTTTCTCAGGGAAAACCTGGGGGTAGAGGAGGAAGCCAAAGAGGGGCTCCCGCTTCAGTGGATGACCTCTTCCCAGCCAGCCCAGAAAGATTCCCCTTTTGTGTTTAGCTATTGGCAGTCAAGCCAGAGCTGCAGGAACCTTAACCCACAACTGTGCTGTGTTTCTGGGTATCTCTGGTTTATGAGGCCATTGACTCCCTGGATAGCAGATAGGTATGTTTGTAAGTGGACTACGACTGGAAAGAAAGCTTTATTTAGAACTGCTGGTGAGAAGTTTGTGCATTTCATGACAACTTTCTTTTTTTTCAATCTTTCTTTTCTCCCTTTCTTTCTTTTTTCTTTTCCTTTAGGCCAACAGAGGCCATAGGGACACTATGACCTTTGTCTAGAGCTAATGGGGGCGTGATTTGTGAAATGAAGCAGGACTGTGCAGCTTGGAAGAAGGAAATGGAAGCCAACCTAATGGGGATTAGTTGATTGCTGTTGAGATGGTTGCAGATTTGCCCCCTTACCATTGAGCCAGCCATCTCAGACCGAGCAGGGAAGGTGAAGATTTAGAAGCCTTTGTTCAGGTCTCTAGATGCATAGGGCTGAAGGCTTTGCTGCCATGGGATGTCAACAGCTATAATAATAATAATTTGCACTTATATAGCACCTTTCAACCAGACACCTCAAAGTGGCTTAACCACATTAATTAATTAAAGCCCACAATCCCTCTGGGGAGCGGAGGAGGATGGCTAACAGGATTTGTAATTACAGGAACATTTCCGAATAAAGTATTGTCCACCAAATAAAAAGAGGAGGTGTATAAGAACGGGATCGCCAAAGAGTAACTGATTCAGAAATGAAATCATGGAAAGATGGGGGAGGCTAGAGGCGGGCGTGGGCGTGGGGGGCTGCTCTTGTGTCAGAGGGAGGTCGATGGGCTCAGAATGCAGTGACAGGTTAGGATCCAACTGAGAAGCGGAACATGCATGGTATTAGTGGCATTTGGAAGGTCATTAGTGGCGCAACTATTGTGGTGTAAATTCAAGTTTCACTGGTATATTGTGTATAGCCCTGCAGAACAAAGAGGGAGATTCATGCAGTATTTATTAAAGGATGAAATGATTTCTTTAGACTTAAAGCCCAAAGCTGGGCCAGTCAATTAGCAAATAAATCAATTGGTGACCCATAGGATAATTTAGTCGTTTCCAGCAGAACACCCAGCCCACCCCCTCCTACTGCCATGAGGCTTCCCACCAAAGCTTCAAGGCTGGTTTCAGTGCAAGGCCTGGGGGCTTCAGCCCCTTCAAAGCCAGGCATCCCATCTTCCCAGCCTTTGGCCTTGGGACCTCTCTTACCCAAGTTGTTAGTGACTCTAAGCTAGCCTCTGTATAGTCACTTTGTACCTGCTCCCCCTACAGAGGTTTTCTAAATGCCTTGGAGGCTAGAATCCAGGCATATCCTATCGCATGTCTCCTACTGGTGCCCAGCAGAGTGCTGTGCACAAAGCAGGTACAGACGGTGAAGAGCGGTTGAACGACTAAGTCCTTCAGCAACTCCATGTTTATTGAGCACATACCAAGTGTTCACTAAGGTGAAGCTCAAAACAATAGGATAGCAACCCCATCCTTGAGAACTCTATTACAAGGAATGGGAAAGACTTGTCTACGACGACCAATGCTATAAAACAGAATGAAACAAAGTGACACGATAGATGCACGTTCGAGCCACATGCTGCAAGGACAAAAGGAGCAACAGTTTACTCAGCTGGAGGGAATCGGGGAAGGGATTCCTGGAGAGCAAGTAGTGCTGTGGGCATTGGAAGATCGAGACGGGTTTTGCTACAACCAGCAAAGGTGGGGCAGACTGACTTTCCAGACTGTGGTCATTTGTCTCCCTCTGAACGAGGTGCGTTTTGAAAACTTGCCGTCTTCAATAGAACTTTTGTGAAAACCAAACTGAGTTTTTGCAGCCGATTAAATGTAAATTTCCCATGAATTCTTATTACATGAATTGGCTAATTTCAAACATCAAGGGACTATTTGAGAAGTTAGGAAAGATGTTTTGTTCTCTGTAACTATTATTTCAGTGTCTCTCCATTTTCACTGTGCACCAGGAAAGAAAAGCTAAATAGTTCACACATTAAAACAGGACACTCAAAAGTATCTGAAGGAGATACAAGGAAAACCTACCCTGATCACAAATGTCAAAGGCTGAGTGGCTTCCTCCTTGAGACTATTTTTTTGGCCCCTGTAATCACTGAGACAGCGCTCTGTCCCTAGCGATTGAGAAGTCTATCCGCGTGTTCTGCTGCTCCAAAGCCCGCCAGGGCTTTTCACCACCAACTGTTCTGCCAGGACAGGACCCAAGCACTGCCCTTACCTGGTGTGAGTATTTATTGAGTGTTACTGTCTGTCTGACACACGCTGTACGTGCATAAGCTCTCCTAAATCTCACAAGGTAGGACTTTGCATCATTCCTTCTTCACAGATGAGGAAAGGCAAGAAAAATTCAGTCTCTTGCTAGAACATGATGGAATGTGGCTATGAACCCAGGGAGGCTTGCCCCTTCCTCTCTCATCCCTTATCCCTGTAGTATTTCTGTTCATATCTATTATGACATCTCTTGGTCATCCTCAATTCACTGAAGTACTCAGCACAGTACTATACACACCGTAGGAACTCGGTGTTTATTATTTATTACTTATTATTATTTATTATTTCCAAATAATAGAATCACCAGAGAAATATTAGTGGTTAGATCTTCTCCTGGGAGGAGTGGCTGCAGAAAAGCCTGGGCAGTGGTGCTGAGAGTCTGGTGAAGGCTCCATCACTGCCTTCTTCTCTTTTCACCATTATTATAGATCAGGAGACATGCACAGAAAAGCTGCCCTCGGGAATGTTCATAAGAAAGAAGACACATGCAGTATTCCTGAGCTGAAAACCTGTCAAACTGTCACCACCCATGAGATACTAGTGAAGCATCTTGTATTGTTAATTACTTTTATTGAACTTGGATGCAATGCAGTGAGTCTTTTTTTCCTTGGTGTGTGTGTACATATACATATGTATGACAAAGTCCAACTCTGTGTCGCTAATTGTGATAGCGTCCGAGCTATTCTGTTGATGCGCTGCAATCCTGGGGAAGCTTCAGAAGTGTGTGGTCCCTATCAGCCCACACAGCGAACATTTCTGGACTAACTAGAAGTGTGGAACTCTCTGCATAGTTTCTTTTATGTTGAATGTTGGGAGCAAAGTTACTGCTCAGAGACAGGATTATTAAAGTTTGTCCAGCAAAACCAGACTTGCCAAATGACAATTCTGGAGATGGGGAATGACAATTAGATAATGGAGAAAGGGGAAGGAGGGCAAGCAGAAATACAAAATAATCTGATTTTGACCAAAAATCTGTGGTCTTAAAACCACTTGGGAGTGTAATTTTTTCCCAAGCTTTGGTTTGAATATTGTCACCATCACTTTTGTCCTATGGCTGTGAAAGGACTTGCTTTATGCCACTATAGAATTCAGCAGGGACCTCTTTTGCTCAAAGGGAAGGAAGAAGCCCATCACACTTCTCAAAGGAATATCCTAAGTGTTAGAGAAAGCACATTGCCTGCTTCTCTGAATTTCAGTGAGGACAGGGTTCATATGGAGCACAGGTTCTCCAGAACTCCAAATAGATCTGAGGAGAGAAGACCAATTAATGGTGGGCCTATGTTAGGACAGACTTGGTTTTGCTGCCTAAACACATACACACACACACACACACACACACACACCCGCCCCGAAAGCTCAGTGACTTAAAGTCTATGCATATCTGAGAGACCTTCGTGGGACACTGTCCTCCATGTGATGACTCAGGCTTTCATTGCAGTATCAACAAGCACTTCCACAACTGCCACAGTCATGGGGGGCAAGGGGTGGAGGGAGGGAGAGAGAGACAGAGAGCTTGTGCGCTGGCACTTCCCCCAAGAAACAACACATATCACTTCTCTCATGGCCAAGCCGTCATGAGGCCACTCCCAGCTCCAAAGAGATAGAGAGTACAAACCCCCACCTCCACCCCCATATCTGGAAGGAAAGGAGAACTAGGAGAACTAGATATCAGTGAACATTTGTAATGTCTGCCATGTACTGCTAGACCCAGTGAGCTGGCAAGTGTCTCCTTCTGTCACATTTACTCCTTCTCCCTTGCGTTAATGGACACATACCAAAGACTTATGAGGTAGTGTTGAGGACGGAAGACCAAGTAGTATTGCAGCCCATTTTCATCTACAGGGGACCTTTTTGAAAACGAGTAGTCAGGGAAAACCAGTTAACTCTGGGGTCTTTTCCCTTGGCGCTACCAGACACTAGTAGTACACTAGTAATACACTAGTAGTACACTAGTAATGCTGAAAAAGGATGATGGGTTAAATTTCAATAATACATCAAAGATGGAACAATTCATTTTGAGTTGCCCAGGACCATCATGCTTTGTGTGAAAAGGCTTCTGGAAATGTGCCCTCTCACCTCCATTTCTCCCCTTGTTACCAGACATGATTAAAATTCCCTCTAAGCCCTGTGACTTTTCCAGAAAGCAACTCTCCAAGCAGCAGCAGCAGCAGCAGCAGCAGCAGGAGAGAGAGTGAGAAAAAGAGAGAGAGAACTTTCCCTTATTATTCTTCCAATAATGAATTCCTGCTCCGAGTGGGCTGCTTCCATATGTTTTCAGTCAAGTGCTGATGGCAGCCTTGCCAGGGGACATTTCCAAGAGGCTGTGGACATAATAGATGAGGGCTCATATTGACCAGAGCTGCTCTCGGGTTTTCTTCCAGTTTAGCCCTCCTGAGCCCTGAAATCAGAGATGAGAAATGCTTCACAAGATCTTATTGGTGAACAAACATGGCTGCCACACCTCTTTGTTCCTTTTAACTAGGTAAAAAGTCATGGGTTTGAGGGGAGGGGGTTGTTTTGTTTTGTTTTTAAAGGAGAGCGCAGCTCACAGTGGGCCTTGTGGGGATCAAACTGGCCACCTTGGTTTTATTAGCACCACACTCTAACCAACTGAGCTAACCGAACCCCCAAAAGTCATGGTTTTAAAGCTTTCCACTGAGAAGTTTGTAGACCTGGATCTTACTAACTTAAAAAAGACTTAACTTTCTCAGACCAGACCAATTCTTTGTAGATGCCAAGACCTCCTTTCTTCAGGACTCAAACATAGTCTTGGCATACCCTGACATCATAAGAACAAAGGGAGAAATGAGGTCACACCATTTCCTGCCTAAAACCTAATTAAGTACACAAAATGTTTCCAAGTAAGCAGTGGTGGTAGGCCATGTTTGCTAAGGGATCACGCCTACTCGTTATCCCCAAAGCAAATGTCTTCAGATAATAATTCAGTTTCAAATTACCTACACAGAACTTGTACAAATTGTTATCTATAGTTGGGTTCTTTTCATCTGAGATGAGTTTCAGTTACCTCAGGTAAAAGGGGACAGGTGTTGTTAAGGATATAGGTGGCCTAGAATTGGAAAGCCTTTAGGAGCAGAAGCAGCCCTGGGGATTCATTACCTTGGACTCTCTGCTTCTCTCTGCATTTCTACCCAAAGCCACACTCTCATAAAATATGCCCCACAGACTGTAGTTTTCTGCTTACTCAAAACTTTAGCTTTCATGTGGCTCATCCTAGTCTTTTCAGCTCCTCTGTACCTCAGCCTTTCAGCTTCAGTTCCCATTGGCTTTTTTCCTTGATATTTCCTAGTTAAAATTCCTAAGAGAGGATCTCATTGGCTCAGGCTCATCTTATTGTTTTGTCTCAGATAAAATCATTGGTCACTAGCCAGCCAGTCAGTTGTAGCCTGAGGGAGGAGCTGAAAGCATGGCTGCCTCAGCAGCAGGAGATGTGGGCAAGGCAGCTTCCATTAGAGGGGCTGTGAGAGGGTGAGACAGTGATGAGCTCCAGTGCATTCTTTGTATCCTTAACTGGATTGCGGCAATGGCACTCATTCTCTCTCTTGCTTCTTCCTCCCCTTCTTATCACTGTAAACTGCATCTCCCCTGTCAGAGCCTCGTCCCCCATCACTGCATCACTGCTCATCCCCCAGCCCCTGACTCTGGTATCCTGCTTCTCACCTTGTTGAAGTGCCCAAATCACAGAGGCATAGGACTAGTGAGTGGGAAGGAAGAGCTCTTAAAATTTATTTGAGAATATGAAGAAGATTGAGGAAGGTGTGGTATGGAAGGAGGAATGGAAATAAAATCATTTCTGGGCAAAAGAAAATCCCATTCTCAACATGAGACCCAAGTACCTTTCTTCTTTCTCCCAATCTTTGGAGCAATTTCCCTTTTCCCAAAACTAGCCATCAGCAGAAGCAAGGGTAGCTTTCATCGAAGAGCCCTGACTGACTACAGCGGGAGGATACTCTAGCTCCACTCTTCCCCACGACCTTACTCTGAACCCTTCTAGGATCCCTAATCCCCATCCCAGACCCTTGCCTTTCCCCAGGCCCCCAACCTCGGGCTTCATGGAGCCCGGGGCCCAGATCCTGGAATAACAAGTCCCAAGCAATTTACTTTCAAACTAAGTTTTAGAACGCAAGTGAAGGACTCTGTTTAGGTAAGATCTTTGCCAATTGTGTTCTCCCAAGATGCTCAGAGCTCTTTATTGGCAGTTTTCATAAATTTTCACTATGTTTTTGGAGGACAGGTCATGTGTGGTGTTTCCCTCTTTCAAGTGAGTCAGAGAAGCTTTGTCTGAATTCATACGTCAATGAAAGGAGTAGGGGAGAAATTGAATTATGATAGTAGGCTTTGCTTTTTTTCATTAGAGACAATTGCCTTTATAACGCATTGGATGGTTAAAAGGCCAACCCAAGCCATCTCCATTCAAATTGCAGTATTTCCATGTACTTCTCAGTGGACATGAGGCTAGAAGTGAACCAGAGGCAAATCTAAACAACCCCATCTGTCCCTGCCCTTTCCTGAGCTCTGAGTGTTGATTAAATCGTTGGTCAAACCTTGGCCTGTGACTGACACTTTGATCTACTGACAAAAATTGCAGTTTCCCTAGGAGCCTATGGTGGCAGAGAAGGTACTTCTCCTGGTGTTTCTAAACCTGCTGCTGTGGGATTCTAGAGCCAGAGCCTCTGGGTCACTTCCAGATCTCTGCTCATTCCATTTAGAATGTGAGGTTGAAGTCTGTTGCTATTGGCTGTCCCTAGGATCTGAGAACCCATCTGGGGTTTGTCCAGCCTCTCTCTCCAACACCATCATCATCCCAACTCCTGAGTCATTACCATTTCAACATCTTGAAAGTTGATGCAGAGGTGGAGCAGAAGCCAGTTTGGCTTTCTCCCAGTTCTCTAGGCCCCTCTGGGGTTAATCAGCAACCACCTATCTTTGTGTTAATAACATAAGCCCCTCTAACTAGAACACCTGGAGGAAACCCATAGGAAGGCTTAAGACGAAGCCAATTTTACAGTCATTATTTTCACCATCACTCTGTTTAAGCTGGACTCAGACTTTCCAGACAAAAATAGCTTGCTAAATCCAACCAATTAGTTGGGCAGACCTGTAGCTCTCAATGTTCTTTAAGCCAACTTGGTTTTTAGTAATACTTTTCATGCTCACATCTCAACTCCAAAGTCTCATTATGCTTTGAACTTCAGGCAACATCTTCCTACTTCAGGTGCCCAGGGTTTAGTGAAATGTCCTGAGTGCATCTCACTGGTGAAATTCTTTAGTGATATCTTCCCAGCCCATCCTGATGGTAGTGCTCACACCACTGGAGAAATAATAGACCTTCTTAACCTGGATTGCTGACAACTTCTCTTAGTAATGAACCCAGATGGCTTTGGATGTTAGGTGATTACCTATTCAGCCACAAGGGAATGGGGACTGAGGAAGGGGAAAGGGTGGACAGGGGACACATGGAAAGCAGTTCCCTGCTGTGTTGTTAGTCTGCTAAGACTATCGTAACAGAATACCACAGGATAGCTTAAACAACAGAAACATATCTTCTCACAGATTTGGAGGCTGGAAGTCCAAGATCAAGGTGCCAGCAGGGTTGGTTTCTCTTGAGACCTGTCTCATTGGTTTGTAGATGGACCTTCTCACTGTGTCCTCACAGGGCCATTCCTTTGTGTGCGCTCTTAGTATCTCTTTCACTTGTAAGAATACCAGTCTTATTGGATTAGGGTCCCCCCTTTATGACTCCATTTAACCTTAATCACCTCTTGTTAAAGGCCCTCTCTCCAAATACAGACACATTAGGGGGTTGGGACTTTAACATAAGAATGGGGGGCACAATTCAATCCATAACACCTGCCATCCCTCTGTTTTTCCCATCTTCTGATGCTGCTGTTCTAATCCTGAGTGGGAGAAGAGTAGATATTGGTCAAGAAATGGAGGTGTGACTCTGTGCAGTCAGTTTGAGAATAGCTAAGCTAGGTAGGGAGGGTGCCTGAGATAGGCAGAGTGAAAAGATGGGTGGATGGAGAGATGTTGGATGAATTGACAAATGAATAAACATATGATTTAAGTGGTATGTTGATGATACCAAGGCAGACATTACATTCTGTTGGCGGGGGAGAGGGTTGTAGTTTTTGACAGTGCCGGGGTTGCAAACTTAAATGCTCTGTTAGACAGGTAACAGAGTTGCAAAAAGAGACCGGTTGGCAATAATAGGGAGTAGTGGGGACAGTGACAAATTAGAAAGCATGTGCCCTGCCTAAAGGGGCAGCAGGTACTTAGCTCCAGCCAATTGTTACTTTGTGGGATGCCAGCCTAATGTTGCCAGAACTTCTGATTTTTCACAGGAAGCCAGAAATCTGGATTTTTCTAATGAAATCTTTTTTTTTTTAAATAAACCTTTAAATTATGGCAACTAATTCAAAATTTGTAAAATACTGTATGGGGCACATAAACACATTTACAATCTGAATGAACCCTGAAGGCTGTCAGATTTCCATTCTTGGGATACCAGAAAGACATTTGTAATGTCATCACACGGGGATATAGGTGTTTAAGAGCTCGGGTTCATGCGTACACTGCCTGGGTTCATATTCCAGCCCACGACTTGCTAGCTTTGTAATCTTGAGCAAGTTACACATGTAACTCACATTGTAAGGATGAAATTCGTTCATACGTGTAGATGCCTAGAACCATTACTGCTGCCTAATAGGAAAGCAATAACTGAGGCAGTATTATTAGGGAGTGTCACTAAGCCTCTTGGCTTCCTCATCTGTAAAATGGGGACATCACTTGCCTTACCTATCCCCCAAAGGAAAAGAAGAATATGTATGAAAGAGCTTGCCAAAGGTGCACCCCATGCATTCCTTTGGTTAGTGTCCCCATAAAAGAGGCTTAGCCTTGCCCAGTGCAGGGCTGGGGGGCCCTAGGAAGAGGAAGAGGAGCACAGCTAGGACCCATCCTTTTTGGTTCCAAGGGTCATGTGGCTGTTCTACTGTTCTTAGAATTTGGCGAGTTTTTCTTTTTTTATTACGGAAAAGCTAAATATTCAGCAAAGTAGGGAAAATAGTATAATGAAAACCCAAATACCCTTTTCTAGACACAATAATTGTTAACATTTACCATATGTGCTTCATCTCGGTGTGTGATTCTGGGCATGGAATGTGGCAGAGAGATGCAGTAAGGAAATGGGGATGGATGGATGGAAGCATAATGGTCCTGAAAGGGAGGGCCGCTGAGAGCTTTCACCACCACAGGGACTCCTTATTTTTTCAAGAAAGTAAGATCCAGTCAGCTAGTAGATTCTTTTCTGGATAGGACCTGCAGAAGGGGTTATTGTGCAAACTACTTTGTTATAAATGATATATTGTTACCGCTTTAAAGTGGTATAAACTGAGATACAGAAATTTTTTTATTATTTATATAGTGTTCATTTATTGTTATTTTTAAGGTTTTAATTTTTTGCAAAGAGGATGTATTCATGTATGGCCCATGTAACTGAAAATAAAAATTATCTAAAGAGACTTTCAATGTGGAAACATCTCTGTCATAAAGAATTCAGGAGTTGAAACCATGATGGATCGGTGAGAAGCCCAGTAAAATCACAGTGGTCAAAAGACACATTGGTCACTAAAAACGAAAGGTTTTAGGAAGAAGAAACACTCGGATTCAAAGAAAGTAGAAAGGGCTCTTTTTGTTAAAGTATTTAAAAGAGTCTCTAAGACATATTGCCCCATTTCTCAGCATTAGCTGTTGCTACATTTAAATGCGAAGGCTTCTCCCTGGAAAGCAACTAAACTTTGCTTTAAAATTCTATTATCCAGACCCTTCATTAATTTAAGCTGACATTCCTTCTCAATTGGGGCAAATCATCAAAGCTTTATTGTATTGAGAACCTTGAATCCAGCAACAAAGAGTGTGGGGTTTGGAGGGAAACCGTGGGGAGAGGGAGGGGAGAGAGCTCCTGAGGCCCAAAGAAAGAGAAGGGAAAGAAGGAGGGCAAGAGGCAAAGGGGAGCAGGGAGGAGTTGGAAAAGCAGAGAGAAAAAATGGAAAGGTTGGGGAGAAACAAGGGGCGAGGGTTTGGAGGAGCCCTCTGCCCCAGAGCTGTCCTTGAGCCGCAGCACAATAGAAGCTAAAGCAGCCTCCAACTTTGCCCTCACAAAGTTTTCTCCAGAGTAAGGATAAAAATGGAGATAGGGAATAGAGGAAAGGAAAGCATTTCCCTATTTTGCATCATTCAGGTGCCTTTTGAAATTTCCACTTGTACAGCCCTGCCCAGCAACAAACACCAGGTCTGGAAGGAAGCCTGTCCCTCAGGCCTGGGGCCTGGAACCCCAGCCCCTGTTATCAGTCATGTCGGACCCAGTTGCACCCCCACCCCAGGCCGCCAGCAGGGCTCTCTCTTCCTTTCTGGTGTGATTTACTGTTGGATATATGATGTGAGATATACCAGGTGGAGTGCATTGGGTTCATGGTTGAGGTATAAGGCAAGGAAAGATCTTTTGAAATATGAGTAAATCATCCCCAAACTTTTATTGAGCATCTACGATTTGTAACTAGAATAAGAATTGTAAGGTGAACTTTACAGCCTTAGGGAAAACAGGGTTTTTCAATATGTAGCTGTAATGATTGAAATACTAACTGCAAAAACCAAAGGAGTCCCCGATGGTCTTTTCTCTGCACTGAAACAGCCCTCAAGGACATAAGGAACTCACGTGGACACTGGGGCAGACAGCTTCTGGTGTCCAGCAAGCCGTCTGAGACCAAGTCAGGGGAGGCTTTCACACATCAGTCCCCAGCCCCCGACCTCCCAGCTCTGTGCCCTTCTCCACCTGGGCTCACTGCTTCCCTTTGTATAGTTAGCTCACCTGGAGGGGTCTCCTACCACCTTGTGATTAGTGGGCCTACCTTTCTCACTCTCCCTGGCTGGGTAACCCCAGAGTTAGTGGTGGTTCATCTTGAATCATAAATCAAGTTCTGAAAGACATTGCAACTTTGTGCTCAGAATCTTTCTAGAAGTCAAACTCTTTGTGGCGGTCATTTGCCTATGAGTAGAATGACGGATTCACCAAGTCTCTTCCTTTAAGAAAAATCTGGATGGTATCTGTTGGTTTCTCCTTGCCCCCTTCAAAAAACACAGCCCTGGTTAGGTCATTTAACGTAGCTAGAATTTCACCCAAGGACCCCACACTCAGTTTCCACTATGGCCACAGCAAAGAAATCTCCAGTCATGTTGTCTTGTTACATCAATAGAAATCATTTATAATTAACACGTTCATTTTGCTTTCCATATGCCCACTCTTCACTGGAATTTTCTTTCTCAGACATTGCTGCACTGTAGCATGCCAGCTGTTTGTGCTGCATAGGGGTATAGGACCTGCCCAGATCTCGTTTATGAAAGCTGAGAGGCAGCCTCTGAATCTCTAGCCCTGGGAGAAAGCATCTCCATAAATCTGATGTGTTATGCCAGACTAAATTTTGTCTTGGAAACTTTTGAGTTTATTTCAGAGTTGCCTTGAGAGGCAGTGATGAACTATAGATGTCCGGTAGGTTTTCAGTTTCTGGGTGCCTTTTAGTTCATCTAGAACCAACAGTGGCCTTTAGAGACTGTTTCTGGAGGTTTCATGTTCAAAGACTATAGGTTGGAGAAGCTTAGGGTTGAGTGTCAGAAATGACCGATTCCACCAGTATTGCTCTCTCAACAAAAGGCTGGGGTAGTTATTCAGTTGTAGGGGACTGGCCTGTGTACTACAAGACATTTGTCCTTCCTGCCTCATCCTCAGAATGCCAGGTGCTTGCCTCAGTAACTGTAAGAACCAGAAGTGCCCATAGGCCATATTCCAAGCACCACTGGCAGAAAGCACCAGTGACGGTACCTCTGGGGGCAGATGCCATTAACTTCTGCCATGGGTGAGGGCGGTCACTCTGCCCCCAGGGGCACCTCCCTCCCAGTATAAGTTGCTTCCTACCCTGTTGCCTTCAGTGACCTTTGTTTTCCTGCAAATCTGGTCTTGATGAATATTATTTTCATCGCTGATTTCTCCCTAGATCAAAAACTTTAAGCAGTGGGAAGGAGAGGAGGAAATTCCCTCCTAAGAAATATGCTGTTCTCTGGAATGACTTTGAACTCTTTCAAATCAATGATTGAGTTTTCTAGTTGTAACTTCCCAAGCCCATCAGAGTTTGGGATAAAAGAGGTGGAAACAAGGACAGAAACAAATGGATTCACCAGGACCCAAACATTGGGCTGTAACCAGTGGGTCTTCTCCGCCGCACAGCGCTTCAGTCCTGACTTGCATGTCAGTCCTTGAGTACCATTCCTCTTCTGCCCACAAGGCACGGCAGGTTCTCCTGATTTCTAGAAATAGCAACATTCTCTGCAAGGCAAATGGTCAGAGGCAGGATCTTCTAGTGGGTACAGGACCCTGGAAGAGCATGACTGCCCATCAAGAACCATCCAGAAAGACTGTCAGATGAATCACGGTGTCTGATCTTGTCCTGCTTCTGATTTCTCTGGGGCGTGACTAACTACAACATGCCAACGCCCCAGCTCACAGGCCATCTATCGCCGCCCTGCATCCCGTCTGCCTGTGTTGCTGGGGCAGTGCTCCGTGCAGCTCTCAGCACATCCTGTTTGCTCAGTCGCCTTTGTCTCCCACTGGAGCAGCAGGGAGAGAGGATTCCTCTGAGTCCCTTGGCTTTGGGCTTTGAAATCAGATCCTGGCACACCTGATTACACTCAATAGCTGGAAATGGTAAGGATGTCCGATGGGCAGAGGGCTCTTGTTTTAAGCTCTGCACACCAGGAAGGCAGGGGCTGGGTCTGCTCCTAGGGACTCCACTGGAGGGGGCAGGATGCTCTGGCAGGAAAAGCAAACACAGTGTAACTGAAGGGAAATTCACTTGAAAAAGAACTCAGACCACTGTCTATCAAGCAGCATGTACGCCATCCCGGAGGACACAAAGTGGGGCTTAGACTCATTCCTCTCTCTTCATACTTCCCTGGTCACAAATCATTCAATTCCAGTAACCATCCGCCCGAGGGCCAGAGGAGGTCAAACCTGCTTTTTCTGGAGAACTGTTGCCTCTGAGACTTTGGCAAAGGGAATAAAAAAAATAGAGACTTACACACCAGCACAGTGGGAAGCTCAGCAGACATTGAAACATTAAAGGGCAGCTCCTGTGCTTTCAAGAGCTCCTCCGCCTGCAGGCAGTGCAAGCTTTCCAACAGAGATGTGACCCTATGCACTAGTCCAGTGGAAAGGGGACTCGTCTATAGAAAAGTCACTAGGAAAGTGTCACACATACATGAATGTTTGAGCATCCTTGCACCCACACCCAGTTTAAGAAATTAATTACTGATGCAGGTAGTGTCTTCCCTGAACCCGTCCTCTTCCCCACCTCTCCGGCGACACCCACTCAGTCATTCCAGGCATTTCTTATACGTTCTGGTGGTATGTGCAGCCCTTTTGGGGGTAATCACTTAACCTTTCTGCGCCTCGCTGTCTTCATCTGTATAAAGGGGCTATTGACAAGATTAAAGGAAGTGATTTATGGTAAATATTTGACTGTCATTCTTATGAAAAGAAAAAAGTCAGCAGAAAGAATTGGGACAAATGCAAGGCCCTCCCAGCCTGGCCCTGACTTGCCCGGACAGCCTGCAGCGCTCTGCAGCCTTCCAGACGCCATGTTGCCCAGATCCACCACCTGTTTTCCTGCCTTTGGGCCAATGAGGATGCTGTGCTTACTTGCCAGTGACGCTCAAATTCTGTCTCAGTCTTGCCTCACCTCTCAGCACAGATGTCACTGGCTCTGGGAGGCCTTTCCTGTCACCCCAGGGAGTGACTCGCGATGCTCCCCTGGCCCTCCGTCTGAGCACATGCAGTACGACCTGATGCTTCCCGTGTGCCTCCCCTGCCTTCACATTGAGCTGCACAGGCCTCAGGGACAGGGACTGGGTCCCCTGGCTCCTCCAGCCAGTGGTCTTGCCCATTGCCTGCTGGCATATAACAGGCCCGTACTGCGTGAGTGAATGAGTGAGGGAAGGAATGACGGCTCAGTCATCAGATTGACAACTTTCTGCCCCAGTTAACATGCGGAAGTCCCCATGTCCCAAGTTCTCCTTCTAGGCATTTTTCTCCTCTTAAGTCCCAAATCTTCTCTATTCTGGAAACATAAAACTAAAAGGTCTCTCTATATTCCTCAAATAAAGTTGGAGCAAATATAATGGGAACATGAATTTTCTTCCCCCATCACTTCAGCAAACAACAGTTTCAAAGGGAACCTTGGGTGGGCTTTACCCAGGTCTTGCACATCTTTCTCTAGGTGTCTTGCCACTTGGATTCTTTTCCTTCTTGCAGCCTGCAGAAATTCTTAAAGACAGAGAAATGCACAAACCGATTAATCTTGCTTAGAAAATCTGTGCTACCACCACAGAAACAAAATATTGGCAAACAACAGTCTGGCTATAAAGGAGTTCTCACCCACAACCATTGTTCTCTGCTAAAACCTTTGGTTGCTACTGTCGTAGACTCAGCATTAGTCATGGAATTTTAGAGAACGTGTCTCAGAAGTGGGATCAAGAGTAAGCTTGACAGTAATCTGCACCATAAGCCAGTTCGGTGCCCTGGTACTGAAAATGGGCACACGGGTCTGCTCAGGAGGAAATGTGAACTGAGAGTGAGAGCAGTGGTTGGATTGTGTGCACAGAACACAAAGACCAGATTTTTTTTTTAAACTTTTTAAATTTTTATCGAGGTGAAATGCACATAACATGCAACATTTTTTTTTTGTAAAAAATAATTTTTTTTAAAGTTTATTGGGATGACAATTGTTAGTAAAGTTATGTAGATTTCAGGTGTACAATTCTGTAATATATCATCTATATACCACATTGTGTGTTCACCACCCAAGAGTCATTAATATGCAACATTTTCAAGTGAACAATTCAGTGGCAATTAGTACATTCACAGTATTGTATAACCACCACCTCTGTCTAGTTCTAAAACATTTTCAACACCCTGTGCCTTAGGCAGTCCTCCTGAATGCCTCTTCCTCTCAGCTCCTAGAAATTACCAACTTTCATTCCGTCCCTGTGGATTTATCTATTCTGGATATTTCATATAAATGGAATCACACAGTATGTGGCTTTTTGTGTCTGATTTCTTTAATTTAACATAATGTTTTCGAGGTTCATTCATACCGTAACATGGATCAATATTTCATTCCTTTTTATGGCTGAATAATGTTCCATTGTATGTATCGAACACATTTTGTTTATCCATTCATCCACTGATGGACATTTAGACTGTTTCCACCTTTTGGCTATTGTGAATAGTGCTGCTGTGAACATGCGTGCACATTTATTTCTTTGAGTGCCCATTTTCAATTCTTTGGGGTATATACGTAGGAGTAGAATTTCTAGGTCACATAGTGATTCTATATGTAACTTTTTGAGGAACTGCCATCCTGTTTTCCTCAGTGGCAGAGCCATTTTACATTCCCACTAGCAGTGTATGAGGACAGGTCAGATTTTATCCTTTTGGGAGTCACGTTCTAAAGTGGTATGAGGCTCTTCCAGGTCTCAAGGGCTATGTTCCGTGCACACAGAGCTCATGAGCTTTATGTAAATATATACATTCTGCACAGGAGACTATGGAGCCCTCACTAGGCAAGTTGAAGGATGGTTCAGAGAATAGTGGACTTTACCCACCTACTTGCCATGTTATCCTTAGCTAAGAGAGAAGCAGACTCAAGAATTTCATTGTGTAATGGGTCTTATTTTCACTTATTTCCAGTTAGTTTTCATTACGACCCTTGTCTCAAGACTGTCGGGTCGTCGTGACTTTTCTATCCTTAGCCAGATTCCAGTAAACATGTGGGACTCGGTTAGTATGTGATTCAGTGTTTAGAGCTCCCACATTTGTGAAAGCTGAACTCTACACATGCCACTCATCAACATCTGCAAGCCAGAAATAGGAGGAACACCTTGAAAGAGAAAGCTACAAAAGCAGTTATTAATAGTAGCTGTGAAGGAAAAAGGCAAGGCCATCAGCAGAGCCTGCTGCGTTAGACTCGTCAGAGAGAAAGACATAGAACTGGTTTCTTTCCTGAAATCACTTGGAAGGAGCCGAGGCCTACATTAAATCTATATATAAGTATATTATTTGATTGAAAGCATAAAAAATACTATTGCATTATAATCTTACTTCCCCCACAGTCTGGTAGCTGAGGTAGCTGAGGTGGCTGCACTTTTGGAGAGAAGGCCTTCCTGACAGAGGCCTGGGAACCCCTGGGTCTATGTCCATTCTATTAGACATGGATTTTATAGCTGAACAAGGGGATGAAAGAGGAAATAGAAAAGGGAGGAGCTTCACGGGGAGCGCCGCCCTGAGAAGGGAGCCAGGCCAGAGGAGGACTTTGAGAAAAGAGAGGAGTAGGTCTCTTGGAGGTTTTTGGAAGGGGGAGAACTTGACAGGATGGCAAGGAGAAGAGGAAAAGGGGAAGGGTTTGAGCTCCAGGGGAATCAATGTTTCCTGTGGGGCTTGGCAGGAAGGAGAAGCACCACACCCTTTGGAAGTAAGACTTCTGAGCTTACTCATAAGCCTTCAGGGGCAAAATGGGCTTTGAAACCCCAATGTATCTGGCTAAGAAAAAGAGGCCTCTGGATGCAGCTCTGGTTTGAGCCCTGCCATTAAACGCTGGGTGGCGGGGAGAGGGTCTCAGTTTTTCACAGGGCAAGAGAACTTATCTTCACTACCTGCCAATAAATAAAGAATTAACAGCCAGATTATCTTCTGAAGATAGACTATACTCCCTTCTTGGGACCAAGTGGAGAACCAGTCATGTCAGCATGGAGAGGAGTGAGCCTCCTCACCAGCCACAAGTGAGAGCTCTTGTCTTGACTATTCAGTCGTAATCCAACAGGACATTTTGCAGGGTTAGTGGGTGTGGTGGGCAACATGGTGGCCTCCCAAAAAGATATGTCCATGTCCTGATCTTTGGAACCTATGACTGTGACCTTCTTTGGAAAAGGGTCTTTGCAGATACAATTAAGGATCTTGAGCTGAGATCATCCTGGATTAACCAGGTGGGTTCTAAATCCAACAGCAAGTGTCCTTATAAGAGGCACACAGACGAGAGACTTACAAAAAAGAGGAGGCCATGTGACCACAGATGCAAAACCTAGAGTTACGTAGTCTCAAGCCAAGGAACCACCAGAGCCACCAGAAGCTGGAAGAGGCAGGGAAGAGTTCTCCCTGAGAGCCTTCAGGGGAGCGTGGCCTGCCTACACCTTGGTTTTGGACTTCCTGGCCTCCAAATCTGTGACAGAATACATTTCTGTTGTTTTAAGCCACCACGTTTGTGATCATTTGTTGTGGCAGCCCTAAGGGACTAATACAGTGGGGTTGCACAGAGAGATGCTGTGACTGGAGTGTGAGATAATCTGGAGATCTGAAAAGCAAGTTCAGTGCCTGGATTTGTTACTGTGTCTGAGGTGAATTTTATGAATTTTGTGCTGTGGTTCTGTTCTCTCTTGTGTTCCCCATGTGTTTGCTCATCACGGCTGAGAGCAAGGCTCACAGCTCACTAGAGGATACTACTCAAGATGGGAGGGGGTCAGATCAGCCCTCACACCTATTTGAAATGGTGGTTATAGTAATGAGCACACTCTACAGAACATTTACCACATGCTAGGTAATTTACATACATTACCTCATTTGATCCTCAGAACAATCCTAAAAGGTTTGTATTCTCAACCCCATCTTACAGATGAGTGAATTGAGTTTCCGAGACGTCATGTAGCCTATTCAGAGTCATTCAGTGAATGGTGGTGGAGCCTGACCTTGAACTCGGGTCTGCGTCTGCTCAATCCACAGTATCACAAAAGGCTCTAGCTCCACAAAGACGGCAGGCCCGGTGCCCCCACAGCACCTAGCTGGCTGACAAGGAAGAGTTTGTTTATTTTCTGAATATTAGCACCACTGGTACTACAGTTTGGGTGATGGATTGATTGAAATTAATGTTGTGAGGACCTGGTTAGACCCTGCTCACAGCAGATGGGTGGAAGACATCTGCATTTAGGGGAAGATCTAGTCAGAATTGATTCTGATCAAGACCCTCTCAGCCCGAAGGCTCAAGCCTTTCTCCTCTCAGCCGTGCTGGGGGAAGAGACGAAAGCTCTCACCAAGTGGACTCTTCCATGTGAGGAGCTGCACTGCCCACAGAGAACGCATCCGGCATCACTCGCTGCCTTTGCCAAGACCCAGAAGAGAGGAAAGTGGCTGGAGAGCAAGGCTCTGAAAAGGGCCTGTGCTGGGCAGACTGACATTATTTGGGGCCTTCTCTTTATCAGGATGGACTCAGGCAAGGCTCTGTGTGTCGGGAGTCCTGCACCTTTCACAGAGTCCCTATGGGAGTTTTAGGAGATCAAGGCTGAGCTCCCTCTCTCTACAGCTGACTGCTGTGTGGCTAACAGGGCAGCTTCTTTGCCGTCCTTCCAGCATTCCTCATTGGAGGGAGTGCAGGAGCAGGAAGACGACCCAAGGGCCTGCCAGATTTCCTCTCACACAGACCTCTGTGCAAGATAAAGTCAGGCAAGGCTGTGCCACAGGACAACAGCATAATAAATTCCCCTCCCGCCTCCTCCCGGCTCATTGTTCTGGGGCTGGGGTTGTTTTGAGTACGATCAAAGGAAGGAAGAGCCCTGTGCTATCAGGCTGGGGAAGAAGGATGCTCTCCTGACCGCTCCTGTTGCCCTTGGCCACCCTCATTTTAAATATGAGGAAACCAAAGGGCAATATGCAGCCTAACCCCATCCGCATGGCGAGGCCCCACTGGATCTCTGGTGAGGCAGCAACCCTGTCCAAACCCGCGACAGCCACCGTGGTCATCCAGTCCTTGTCCTTTCACCCAGGCTAGGGTTCTAGGAGGCCGGAGCACAGTATAGAGCAGGAGCTGGAAGTGGGCCGTGGACGGGCTGCATTAGCTGTTGTTTACCCCTTGGGCTGAGAAGTAAGGCTATGAGGCCACAACCGTTGGAAATAATAGGCCAAAAAAGGAACTTCCTGAGTGAGGCTGGCCTAGTGCACGCGCTCACGACAGTGAATAGCTCAAGTTCTCCATAATGTCAGATTCAGGACTTGTGACCTTTCCTACGCTCAGCCCAGGTTCAGGCCCGGGCGTGGGCGGTGTGTGCCACCTGCCAACACAGCTGGATTCCTGCAGGGAACTAGAACAGAAAGCCGGCTTCCCTCAACCTGGACTTCAGAGGCGGGAAGGAAGGGCAGAGCTGAAGCTTCCCCCTGACAGACTCTAACGTTCAGGGAGAGTTTTGCCCCTCTGAGACGGCTGCCCTGCTGACGCCCAGAGTCTGATTCTCCAGGTGCCCAGCTATAGCCTCCCAGTCACCTTTGTCTGGGCTGGAGGCCATGTTTGAGCCATCAAAGGAGCCTCAATGGGGGAGGATGTCAATGTGCTTCCTCAACCAGAAAGGTGGTTTGAGTTTGGCCAAAGCAGCCCAAGCAAACAAGCAGAAGCCTGTCAATTGAAAGATGGGGGCTGCTGGGAGATCACACGACAACAAAATGAGAACCATTATCAGTCTCATCCCAGCCTGAAGGAGGAAGAGCCTTTGAAGCCACAGACAGGCTGAACAGAACTTTCCACCTGAGAGACGCTGGAGATGGGAGGTCAGGCTGCATGCAGCCCCCACAAAAACTGATCAAAGCCTCCTGCAGAAGGGAGGTGGCCCACAGCTGCATCCCCACTCCCCCAGGGGGCCGCCCAGGGCTTTCTGAAGGCAACCAGGCCGCCTTTGCAGGGGCCTGTGGGAAAACCCAGCACAGATGCACTATGCAGCCAAACCCCCAGCACTGCTGGGAGAGGGGAAAATAAACCCCTCAGTGGTCCTGAAAAGAAGAGACAGGGAATAAAAGCACACAGAAAATGCTAAGACCACCCACCTGATGAGCGCCTACCTTTCAGAAACAAATAACTCCTGGCTTCCCAGGCTCAGTCCTAAAAGAACAAACAGACTGAACAGGCTGCCTCAAAGCCCCGTGCGCTGAGGGGGCCCTAAGAAGCCTGGCTCCTTCTAAGCGTCCAAAGCTTAATTTAAATTGTGTTGGCCTCTGTGGTTTCTATTCCAGGCTTCCTTGCATCCACTCTCTTCCCTGGCAACCTGGGAAACCACAAGAAGCCTCATTCCGGGATGGAGAGGGTCCTATGTGGACCCTGTTAGAACGTTTCTCAAGTGGGTGCAACAAAGCAACTGGACAGCAGTACCTGCAAGGGAACGTTCTAGGGGCATCTTCCAGGCTGGATCCGGGGGATGAGGGCAACTGGGAACAGTTCTGCCTTGGACGCTGTATCTGTTCTGCCTGGACTGGTCCCTCAAGGGCAAGCCTCAGCCCACCCTGCCTGGCCTCGTGCCTCTTCCTTCGTGCCCAAAGCTCACCTTTGGAGAACTGGCACTTCATGGAACCCACAGTTTGGCCTGCTCTGAAGTGGGTGCAACAAAGCAAAGTCATTTCCATTGTGCTCCACTTCTGAAAAGAATGGGAGGATTCTTTCCTGCTCCTTCCTGGGAGTAGGTGCAGAAGGAGGGAGATGGGGGATAACCATGTGGAGGAATTGGAGGTATTTGGGTGGAGGAGTTGTGTAAGGAGGAAGAGGGTTGCCCAGCAGGTGCAGGGGGAAACTAGATGAGAAAATTTCAGAACCACAGGTTTAATCAGATGGCATTCTTTCCAAAAGAGATGAACAAGAACTGGACAGAGAGCCTCAGGGATGAGAAACAGAACTGAGGACAGAGGCATCTCCTTCCCCCTTCTCCAGAGGCCAGATCCTAAAAAGGGGAGGCAGCTGGGAATGGCTGAACTCCCACCCACTACTCACTAGGAGATTTATATCTTTTTTTGACTTTGCCCCAAGAGATGGGTGGGATTGTCTCCATTGAACAGGTGACAAACAGAGCTCTTAAGAGGTGACCAAGGTTCTCCTAGGACACGCATGGAATTGTCAGTCTAGAACTGACGCCTCAAGTAGCTTGGCTCCGAAGTTCATAACCCTTCCCCAATTTTTCCAATCCTGCCCTGCCTGTCAGTGCTATGCATATATTCATAGATATTCCATAAATATTTTCTAAATTGAACTGAACCGAGTAGCTGAACACACGCAAGCCTCTTTCACCCTGACCAAGAGGAATCCTTTGAGGGTCTGGGTTATGGAAAGAAATTCTTTGAGGCACCAGATACAATCCTGCTCTGAGGTGCAAGGAGGCCTTTTTGAAATTAATACTTAATAAAGTTTACACGGACCCCCAAAAGGAAAAACAGAGGGAACTGGAACAATAAAAAAAGCAGAGTAGGTAGATAATAAAACTTCACAGTGTTGTCTTTCATCCAGGGAGCACAAAGCGTTCGCAGGCTCTAATTACACCTTCATCCCCACGGCCCTTTTTGAAGTTAGTAGGTGCATGTTCACAGTACCCCTCACTTTAGGCATGGACAGATCTGGCTACCAAACGCCTTAGCAATTCTCCCCAAGGCAAACAGAGCACAGAGCTGGAAGTGGGAGCACAGCCTCTTTCCCCAAACCTACGTTGGATGTTCCCTCTAACTGTGTCTCCTAACTCATCAAATAAAGCCACGTTTTTCTTTGAGAGTTTGGGGAGGGGGGAGTCAGAAGGTCTAGAAATGAGTGGGGGCAGAGCAGAGGAATGAGGCCTCACGTTTGCCTGCACAGAGAATAAATCCACTTTACTTGTATATAATTATATGCACATTCTTTAATTTAGGCATGTGAGCATTTGTGTACCTCCGTGGGTGCTCACAGTCGTGACAGCCCAGAGGCCTGGGACACCCACGGTAGGTGGTGCTACACCCGACAGTAGGCGCTTCTGATGATGAAGGCTGGAAGACGGTGTCTGAGCTCATACCCACCATGAAGGGTCTGGGGAAAACACTCCTGGAGGACACGGGATGTGAGGCTCAGACAGGTGGAGATGGGAACTGGGACTTAATTGCAAAGGAGTAATCCTTTTTTTTTTTCTGGTTCATGTCCATTCGTGTCATTTCTTGGCTTTAATAATACAATAATAATAATTGCATATGGCTTTTTAATGGCTCTCCATTGCCAAATAGCATTAAGCACAAATTCCTTCATTGGACCCTGGAGCACTTTCGAAGTGTGACTCCCTCGAGGACCCCAGTCTTATTTCTTGCTCCTCTCCTAATGTCTGTGCAGTGATTCCCAATTGGTGGGCTGCAGACCTGTGGGGGCCATGGAGTTTCAGCGAGGCGTCTCTAACTCTGTGCACCACACCAAATATCGGGGGCAGCCTGATTCAATAGTAAGTAAAATTAAGGCTCATTTCAAAGGGTTGTCCAATTTCTAGCAGCTCTTTGTCATTGTGTTTTCTTGGGTACTAAAGTTCCACAATTATTATAAGAAATGGCCTATGTTGTGGTAGTTGTTTTCAAACTGCGATCCAAGGAAACCCTCAGAGAGGCCCTGAAGTGTAGCTGGGAGAAGGATCAGGATCGAGCCAGAGCAATGGGACCCCCGCCCCCCTCAACACACACAACTAACTCACCCCCTCTCCTTGTAAGATTTTATTTGAAGAAAAGATTCTGCTGAGGAGGAGAGTAGGGTGGAGTTGACAAGTGATGGCTGAGGACAAAGTACAGGTACTTCTAGCCAGCTCCTTGCCACTGTGCAGTGTAGCACAGTGAGGAATGTCTGACCTCCCAGTTGTGCACCGCATGCGGTGTGTGATAGATGCAGGGGAAGGTGTTCCCTCTGTCCACACCCACACAGTAAGCACCCTGGGTTTCTCAGTTTCTTAAATGAATTAAGTCCATCTGGCTCTTGGAAATAAGAAATGAACTTGTACATTTGCCAGTCCAGTTGTCAATGCAAAGACAGTTTACCCTTTGCAAGTGTAGCGCAACATTGATTGCTGTCGGGGAAGGGAGAGGGAATTCTCTTTACAGCAGGTCCTTGCATAACGCCATTTCATTCAACTTCATTTCATTACAACGTTGATGAGGGGGGAAAAAAACACAACTGCTTCCAAACCTGGACCATGGTCTGTATGGACTTCTCCCCGGGTCTGCGGGGGTTTTGTCTGGTTTCCTCCCACATCTCAAAGATGTGCGTGTTGGGTGAATTGGCGTGTCTACATTGTCCCGGTCTGAGTGTGTAGGTGTGTGTGCGTGGCCCCTGCGATGGAAGGTGTCCTGTCCAGGGTGAGTTCCCCCCTGAGTTGCAGGGAGAGGCTCCAACCAACTACGACCCTGAATTGGAATACGCAGATTAGAAAATAGTGACCTTATTTGTTTTTATTCATCTTTCTTAAATGTATGTAGAGCTCACATTTATTTCAATATTTAATATTAGAAGTGTCTGGGGGCTTTATTTAGAATGTTGATGATGTTTCAGTGACCAGAAACATGCAGTAGGAACATAACTATTGTTTGTATCAATTAGCCTATAGTTCAATTGGTTTTCTTATGTCGTTTTGCTTAAAGTTGCAGTTTCCAAGAACCTACTGATGATGTTAAGTGAGGACTTTCTGGATACCAGCTGTCCTTGTGCATCAAAGTTCCCAGAGGGGTAGTCGTCATGGGGGAGCCTTTTTTATCTCCTTCAGTTTCTACCCAAATTAGTCTTTGCTCATTTGGTTGGTGCCTCCCACCCAGACACCATTTGCTTTCAGGCATCCTGAGCCAAAAATAATGGGAATAACAAGAGGTGGCAATGCAGGATCCTGAGATACGACTTCCAGAAAGTCTTCAGCTGAGCCTCCATCCTCCCAGCCTGGGTTCATACAGAGTAACAAATAAAGAAACCCCCTGAGCAATCCAGAAGAGTGCTCATTCGTGTGTGAAACTCAGGCAGGAGATCGGAAGGGATACCTTTGTCCCTGCATTTCACTCTGCTGTCCACACATACTTCTAAAAAGCCACCTTCCCAACACTCAGGCTTGAGGTAAAGTCTGCAAAACGGGCAGCAGTCCTCTCTGTCACATAAACTCCCTGTTAGAGGCAAATGAGAAACAATGGCAAGCAGACCCAGGCTTGTCACGGCTATGACTGAGCCAATTGGAATGTGACTGTGCGTGTGTGTGTGTGTGTGCACGCACGCACACACATGTGAATATAAACATACTTGGCTCTCAGTTCCTGTGTGCTGGGGGTATGCTGAGGAGGGCAAAAAGTTGTGTGTGTGTCTGAGAGGGTGACAGGAGCGCCCACAGGCCTAGATGCTCAAATTTATAGTTAGGGTGGGGCGGGGGGATGGAACCATGGGGAAGTTTTGAGAATGGGAGTGTCTATATATGATCACATATCTCTGTTCGTGTATGTTGGGGGAAACTGAGGGAAATTTTGTGTTTTGGGTGTGTGCGCCTGGGGCATTGCTCAGTTGGAGTCCCTCTGTCGCCCTCAGGCAATTCACAATGCACAGGGGGTGTGCATGCATTCAAGTGTGACAAGGGGAAGCTAAAAGAAAGTTTTGAGAGTCTGTGAAAATTCTCACAAAAAAATCTGGCAACTCCCCATACCACAGGTTGGTACACACTCAATGCTTTTGAAGTTCATTTCCTGTACTAGTTACCAGCCCTTGTTTATACAGGACACACACTATGATTTAGAGCAAAAGCTCCAGGTATCAGAGGTGAGTTGAGGGACAGTGTATTTTGCAAGGATGAGGAAGGAGACTGGAGGGGAGTGTCACTGCCCTGTGTCTTTTGAAGGACCAATGAAACCAATTTTCAACATTAACCCACAATTCCCACCCTTCTGTGCTTGGGAGGGCGAGAAGGTAGAGCTCTAATTTTAAAATTCTGCCCTCCTTCATTGCTCTGAAGCCATTTTAGCACCCAGTCTCCTCAGCCAATTGTAGCTGGACATTCTTGTGTGTTTATGTGTTTTTAAACTTGTCTGGCTCACTCTACTCCGAGCTTTAGTTTGTAAGCCCAGCCCCAGGAAGTGTTTATGAGCTTCTTCACTCTGCTTTCTTCTGGCTTGCCTTTGTTTGGTGGTACAGAAGGGTAGAGCCTGACTTAATCTCTCTGTTCTGTGTATGAGGGCACCAGATCACACAGGGTCCTGGGACCGGCATCTACAGCCAAGCTGGAGATTTTGGCGCAAACCCACCATGGCGTGCACACGGGCAGACATTTCTGAATGCCTCAAGAGGGGGAGAAACTGTACTCTACAAACAAGTCCTTGGCATGTGACCTCCTCAGACTCTGTCTTGCCAGTGTGTTCATCCGTGAGGCACCCAGCTCATAATAAGTGCTTAGCGGCCGCTCGTTAACCGTGGTGCGTTCCATTCCATCCCAGGGCCATGAAGGCATTATCAGAGTCAACGGAGCCAACAGTCCCTCTTCAGCATAGCTCAGGATTTTGCTGGCTCAGGTCCTGAACACCCCATGGGTTCTTGATGCACCCATGTGAGAGTTATGAGCCTCTGCTTTTCCTCTAGTCTGACTCAAGGAAGCAGTAGCCAAAATCTCTTGGCTATTGGGTCCATGGAGTCGAGAGTCTGAGAACCTATCAGGAAACCGAGTCTAGACAAAAAGAGAGCTGCGAAGAATACACCCACAACCTTTAGGGGTGGTGGAAGCAAAGAGTTCCAGTCAGAGAATGTGCTAGAGCCTCAGTGGGAGGTAGAAGCCAGAGGAACCAGGCCTTGTCCTCTATCTGCCAAGGTCAAGCCCTGCTTAAAGCTACTTCTAGCACAGAGTCCCTCTGATGGTGGGACCCAAGATGCTGATGGGGTCATTTCCAGGCGTTGCTCTGGTCCCATGCAGGACTTCAGTTGTTTACGGTGAGTTGGCTTCAGACTCTACCGCTGCTCAGTTGGAGTCCCTCTGTCACCCTCAGGCAATGCACAATCTTAGTCACTTGGACACCTCTGAACAATAGCAGGATTCTAAAGAGTGGGACCCGTGACTCCCCGGAATTCTGAAACTTCTTAGAGGCACTGCCTGGAGTTCAGGGAGAAGTTTGCCATGGAAAAGAGATCTGGAGATAGCAGTGAAGATGGAGACAGTGAGGTACAATCCATTTCCTTTAGAGAACTGCTCAGCGTCTGTTTGCCGAGGACCTTTGCATAGAGTTAACATTCTGTGCGACCTAGTGTGGCTCTCCGATGATCTGCGGTTCTGTTCAAGGTCCAACATAACCACCTTTAAGAGTGTTCTAGGCCACTGTGATTTTAGCCTGGGGAGACATCCTTACTTGGCCAAATGGGTCTCTACCTGGAACCAGGCCTGGCCCTGGAGGAAACAGGTTCCTATGGGAAGAGGCCTGCACTTGCCCCTCGGGCTCCAAGGCAGCAGCTTTCTTGGTGTCATCTGCCTGCCTGCCAAGACTAGTCCCTGAGAGGATGCTGATTTCTCAGGCTCCCCTGCCTGTCCCCACAGTGATCCCAGCAATTCGCTCCCAACGGCCTTGGAAGGGGGCCTGATTGCATTTCCAGCCTCTAGCATTTGCAGCGGAGGCTTTTCACTCAGGTTTTCTTACAAAGGAGTTTGTGATTAGGGAAGGGCTGGTTTCCCTTCCCCTGTCCTCCCTGAGCACCCCATGTCTGCCTGTCATGGAATCATAATTTGCCCCTTATTTGTATCTTCCCCTGCTAGCCTGGCAGTCTCTGAAGGCCAAGAGCTATCTTACAGCTACACTTAGAGGAGAGTGGGGGGCAGCTTGGGGTCCTGGTTGAGTAAGAGCTGCCGAGGACCCAGAAGGCCTGGCTGAGTGCCCCAGCACTCACTAGCCATTGGGTCTTGGATAAAGGTTCTTTTCAAGAGGCATGTACCATCTGGCCTGATTCTCGTCCCCATCCACTGATGCTCAGTGCTACATTTCCTTACCTAAAAAATGGAGATATATCACCCTGAGCCCCTCACTGGGTGGTTCATAGAACCATACATGTAAAAACTTTGTACAATGGCCAGTGCAACACGCAGAAGAAAAGAGTGTTATGTTAAAGCCCCCCCACTCCTTTCATTACATCATCTCATGAACAGATCTTCCTAACTCTGCTGCCTGTTTCCCATGTAACCTTCAGTGAGTTACTTTATCAAAGTGACTCTGTTTCTTCATCTGTGAAGTGGGAGTGTAGATTTGTCAGGGATTTGGCCCCTGGGTCATGGTTTGCTGCCTCCTGATTTAGCTCATGATAAGTGTCCAGTAAAAATGTGGGAAATTCACTTGTTGAGGATAGGTGAGTAGAGGCCTCTCTGCTCACCCTGAGCCTTGGTTTTGACTCTCTCCACAGGCCCAGGTTCTGTGTTCCTGTCATGGGGTCATAGCAGCGAGACCCTCACCTCCTCTTCACTCCCCTCCCCCAGCCTTAGGAGATCATAGGCTTATTCAAACCCACCCACTTAAAGGAGAGCAGAGTTTTTGTGCCTTCCAGGATCTGTTCCCCTTCCCCTCCCCACCCAGGGCCTTTCCCCTCCATCCCGTTTGTGGGACACACAATTTGTAATCTCCTTAAAACCAAAGAATCGAGGTCTCTGATTCATGTAGATTAAAATCAGCTGCAACCTATTAATGGCCCAGAGCCCAAGACAGATTTTAGGAAACAAAAACACTGGACCAAATTAGACTGAACTGGCCTCTGTCTCCAGGGGAGGGAGGTGGGGTAGAAGACTGGGGGTGAGGGGAGTGGCCATGTGGTTTTAATTAATTTAGATTCTCTTCCTGAAGCTAATTCACCCAACACAAAGCATGTGTAGCATCATGGAAGCGGCCAGCCTTGGAGCTGGGCGCTCTGTGGTGAAAGCCCCGGGTCCTGTTGGGGGGCTGGGGCTGGTTGTGTGTCTGTAATTAACAGGTTTCAAAGTGGTTATTTGGAAAAGAGAATTTCAGTGGCGCGTTAAAATCCTTTCATCAGCCATCAGCCAGCAAGGCCTTCAGCAAGGTTCTGGCCACTTACAGCTTCAGAGAGCTTTGGATTCCCAAGGTCTTGTTTGAGAAGGTGGAGGCTTTTGCCATTGCTTTTATTAGGCTGATGGTCGCCGTGATTTTCATTGCTGTTTGGTTACTGGGGTCATAAAAATGTTGCTCTCTTCCTAGAGTACCTAAGAACATTAAAAAGAAAAGACTTTATGGAAGTTACATAACATACAGGCTGTGACTCCCTCATGGGAAGAGGGCTGGCTCTGCCTCTGGACCAGGGAAAATCACAAGGCTAGAAGAGGCAGGGCGATGAGCCAGCACCCCGTCCCGACCTCACATCTGAGGAAACTGAGGCCTAGAGAGAGGCCGCAATGAAGCCGGTCTGGACTCCTGCTCTCAGACTCCTGGTTGGGTGTCCATTTTAGTCCTGGTACATCAAGGCTGTGAACAGAGTTGGAAAGGTAGAGAAGGAGTCTAAATTCTACTGGACTGGTGCTGTGGGACACTTCTAAGAGGGGAAGGTAATGGTCAAACTCAGGTGCAGCTTAAAATAAAAAGTTGCACTGGACAAGGAAACGATCAGGCCAGTGCTGGGTGTTTTGATGATACATATGGGAGGGAAGAAACTCTCCTCAGACACTAGAATAGCTGCACTGAGGCGCTGAGAGGAGAATTGTCACTGGAGCCTTCACTTGGCACCAACAGCCCTGACCTGCAGAAAGGAGGGAAATAGGTACCAAATCCCACAAGCCACAGAGATGATTTCTTCCCACTCTGAATATAAAACCTCTGAAACCTCATCAGGCTCCCAGAATCACCATATGGGGTGACAGGAACTTCGGTTAAGCCTATGTTATTTGATAAATGGAACACTAGCCTGGCTTTACTTCCTGTTTTGATGATGGCTACCTTCCAGAACTTTCTTTCATGGAGGACATGAAAAATATTTTGGGAGAAATGCTATTAAATAACTTCTGGTGCTTAAAAACAATGGATGGTCTCCAGAGCAACAGGCCTTGCTTTCAGAAGGATATAAGTAAGACCTAGTCCATGATAAAGCTATGAAGACGTGTTCAGAGGATTAGAGAGTGTCAGAACTGGGAGGGAAATTTGAGTCCAGCTGGTCTGAGCCTTCTTTTTACAGATAGAGAAACTGAAGCCTTGCAGCTGGAGTAGGGATCCAGCCAAGGGTTCCTGACTATCAGGGTTTGCTCACGTAAACATTCTTCACCAGGCTTCAGTTCTTCTTTGCTTTTCATTCATTCATTCATTTATTCATTCTTTATTGATTACCTCCTGTGTGTCAGACACTTCTAGGCACTGCTAATTTTGTTTCTTTGAAGTTTTCAGAGGTGGAATAAAAGAGATACGTTTCTGTGGAATTCATTGAAGAAGGAAAGGAAATTTTATCTTCAAAAATCTAGGTTTTAGAAAAACTTTGTGAGCCTGGGCATTTTTAGGAAACACCTGCCTTTCTGGGTGTGCCTTTCAGATGACCAAGTGACTGTCATGTAGGGATGGGCTGCTTCTGCTTATGGTCACTGCCTCACTTCCAACAGCCACCTCAGCAATGTAACCCAAAGGTTTCTGGAAGTGGAAATCATCAGGGATTCTCTGGATCCAAGTTGGAGTGAGTGCTGGTCGGAACGCAGGCCAGTTGAAGCCATGTGGTCCCTCAGTCTGCTTCCCATCCTTCTCCTCCTAGAGTTCACGTGTCGGTCTTTACTCTTGTTTACCTCTATATGAATAATTCCTCTTTTGTAAATCAGAAAACTGGGCACTGAGTTTTGAGTTATCTCTGATCCTTAACTTTCCTGAGGCAAAAAAAAAAATTAAACCAACAAATCTCTTTGTTTCTCATGGTTCAGTATCCAAATTATGGACTCACTGATCTGTGTAGAGGGAGCCAAGCCTGAGCCTACCCACCCCTCTCCACACCCTCACACTCACAGCACACAGTCATGCATTCATTCATTGATTCATTGATTCATTCAACAAATGCTCAGTGAGCACCTATGTGCCAGACTATTCTAGACTCTGGCGATACAGGGTAGAAGGAGACAGTGTCCCTCCATTCCATTTCCATCTTAATGGGGATGACAGCCAATAAGAAAACTAACCAATGAAATATGTGTGTTTATATATTTTAAAATGATACATACTTATATCTTGAAGAAATTAAAGAGATAAGAGTGAGGGGTGCACTGTTTTACACAGAGTGGAGACAAGAAGACCTCTCTGAGTAGTTGTTGGGCAGACACTGATCAAACCATGTTTGATCTTCGTAAAAAGCCTTCCACACAGAAGGAACCATAGGTGCAAAAATCTGGGACAGGGACAAGTTTGATGTGTGGGGAACAGCAAGGAGGTCAGGGACTGTAGCAGAGTGATCGACGGGGACAGCAATGGGACGTAAGGTCAGAGGAGTGGTCAGTAGCCAGCTCAAGGACTGAAGACTTTGGCTTTTGTTCTGAGCATCACGGGGTGTCTTCGGAGGCCGTGGAGAAGGGGAGGGATGTGATAGGGTTGCACACTGAAAGATGGTAGAGAAGCGGATGAAACGATGATGGCCCAGCTGGGGTTAAATGTTTACCTCAGACACAGGGCAGATGATAGCTGCACTCACGGGCGGTGCCTGAAGTAAAAACCTGTGAGGGATACATGTTTGGACAGGGTGAGGCTGGGCCTGGGAGCTCACTACCTCTCTACCAATTAGTCTTAAGCCCAAAAAAAGGAAATGCTGCTGTTTAAATAGCAGGGTTGGGACCCATGAGTCATACAACCGTCAATCAACTGGGCCACCACTGGCAGGCTCTGGGAAGTTGCTGGTGCAGGGGTCTCAAGCCCCCAGCAGGGGTGTTTGGCTACCTGTTGGGGCCTCTGTTGGGGTCTCCAGACACACTCAGAAGAGCAGACTCAAATACAGACCCAACTTTAGGGGCTCTGGCTTTATTTTTGGCTAACTGTATACTATCCAGTCAGATTCCTTCCCAGAGCTTTTCACTTTGCAGAATGCAGACCGTGTCACTGGGGAGAAGAGGGAAGAAGGGTTCAGTCAGCCCTGGGATGCGGCCCTTGCCTTGCCACTTAGCAAGCTTTTGGAAAAGCTACTTAACCTCCTAGAACTGTCCAATGCAATAGTCACTAACCATATGTGGCTATTTATACTTATCAATTAAAATGAAGTGAAATTTTAAAAAAATCATTTCCTCAGTCTCACTCAGCACATTTCAAGCACTTAATAGTCATATGGGCCTGGTGACTCTCACGTATTGGACAGCACAGATATAGAACATTTTCATCATGGCAGGAAGTTCTATTGGGCAGTTTCACTTCTTTAAAAAGGAAGTAACCCATGAGAAATGAACAAGTTAGCAATCACAAAACACGGGTGACTTCCTGTCTCATTCTAGGGGCTCAGCAAATTGATAGTCACCATGATTTATCATATGAATCTCTGTTCCAGCTCTGATACTGGCTAGTGAGGACAGTCACTCAATGGCTCTGAGCCTCAGTCTTCTGATCTGTAAAATGGGAATAATAAGTAATGCTGAGGAATTTCTCAAGCATAACATGACCCTTATTTTTCTCAGTTCTCCGTGAACCTATGAGAACTTCCTTGCCGACTCTCAGCTGACTTATTTAGACCCCAGTTTGGAATTTCTAGTCCTGCTGTATTTAGCAGAAGGCGTGACTTAGCGTATATTGTGGCTCAGTAATGGATTATGGAGATTTTAGCCATTTGAAGGGTTTGAACATGGTTACTGGTGTGAAGTTCTAATGAAACAAGTGGGCAAGTTTGATCGAGAAAAATAATCCTTTGACTCGAGTCAGATATTTACCCTGCTCTCATCCTCTGAAAGCAGTCATGTCTTGGGTCCCCTGACTTCCTTGCCTAAATGTTCCTTGTAGGGTTGAAGCTCTCAGGGAGAGGCTTTCAAGCAGGCTTCTGGTATCTTGGCCTCCAATCAGTCTTCCTTTTTCCACTTTGGGATTTTGTTGTTTAACGTTTATTAACTACAGGCATTTGGTGGGTGGAAGTTGAGATTTGCCTGGGGCTGGAAGGAAGTTATTTTCTAGGACAGGATAAGGTGTGGTTTAAGCGTTGAAGCTGGAATCCCCTTCAC
Organism: Rhinolophus hipposideros; assembly: GCF_964194185.1. Taxonomy (NCBI): domain Eukaryota; kingdom Metazoa; phylum Chordata; class Mammalia; order Chiroptera; family Rhinolophidae; genus Rhinolophus; species Rhinolophus hipposideros. The sequence continues at coordinate 74,110,835 of NC_138051.1, forward strand.
CTGCTTAATGCATTTCAGAGGAGATTTGTTTTCAACTCCCAAATTACCTGCTAGGATTTCTAGACCTAAGATCCTATCTCCCCTGGCAGTTTTCTTTCATTTCCGATAAGAAAGACAAAGAAAAAAAAAAAGATTGAGAGGCTGAAGAACAACATTCTTGCACTGTTTTAAATAAAATTGCATACAGTGAGTGATTTTCTTTATTGTCTTCTATAAAGCAGGTGGTAGAGGGCTTGTACAAGCCACCAGAGCCTCTGCTCCTGGAGAGTCATGCCTGGGACCTGGGGAGGGAAATGCAACCGGGCTTTTACAGAAAACTCAGGGAACAGCATGGACTTAATGTGTCTGGTGGAACTTTCTAAATCTCTCCACCCTGCATGCTGTTCCACCTGCAACTTTTTCTTCTCAAGTGATAGCAGTTCCAACCTTCAAGCCATTTGGGCCAAAAACCTAAATGAAGTCATCCTTGACACCCAACTTTCTCTTATACCCCACCTCCAAGGTGCTGTGGAATCCTGTTAGCTCTACTAACAAAAAATCCATCCAGAATCCAGTGAGTTCTCACCACCCCCACTGCCAACATCCTGGTCCAAGCCACGACCATCCCTCCCTTGATCAACAGTGAGAACCTCTTACCATCTCCCTCGGTCCACATTCCACTAACTGGTCTCCCTTCTTCTACTTGCCCTGCAGTGTATTATCAACATAATAGCCAGATCAGAGCACGTCCTCCTCTGCTCAAACTCCTAGATGGCCTCAAAATGACTCCCATCTCTCAGTAAAAAGCCTTAGAGTGGCCATCGAGACCCTAAAGGATCTGGCCCTGTGAATGCTGACTTGCCTTCTCTCTCCTCCCCGCCTCACTCATTCCTCTCCAGTCACACTGGCCTCCTTGCTTTCTTCAGACACACCATACAGGTATCTACATCAGGGCTTTTGCTGCAGCTGTTCCCTCACCTCTTCAAATCTTTACTAAAGCATCACCTTCCCACTGAGGCTCACCTTGACTGTCCTAGTCAATCCCGCAAGCTCTCCCAACTCCCTTCCACTCCCACTCCCCTTGACCTGATTCTGCCTTATTTCCCATAACACTTATCCCTTTATAACATACTACATAATTTGTGTATTCTTAATGTTTATTGTTTATCTCACTTCTAGAATTTTAACTCCATGAGGGCAGGGACCCTGGTCTGTTTAGTTTACTGTTCTCCCTCTAGTGCCTGCAGACACTTGGCTCAAAGCTGCTCTTCTTTGCCCACTAGTGACCCAAGTTTGTCTGCAAGTGAACCCCTCTTGGAGACATGGACTGTTCAGGGAACCGGATCTGAGAATGGCTAGAGCTTAAGTGAGCCCCAAGCATTGCTAGGCAAAAAAATCCAACAAACCAAGGTTACGGAGAGGGATAAACTCATAAGGGAGCCCCCAATAAATTCAAGTTCAGAAGAAACAGAGCTAGAAGGAACTGTCCCCGAGTTCATGGAGGGTAAGTGAGCAAAAAGTTGCCTAAATGATGGTATAATGAGCAATCAGACAAAAATGAAGGAGAAGGAGGAGAAGGAGGAGCAAAGACCCTTTTAAGATGTGGATCAATTCCTTTAGGCTAGCAATTCGATTTTTTTGGTTTGAAGGATTCTCTTATACTCTTAAAATTTGCTGAAGACCCCAAAAAACCTTTTTTAAAAATGTAAATTATATCTATTGATAAATCCTGAGGTCATCAGCCTCCAGGATATTTCCCAGTGATCCTGTCTCCTAGCATTCATCCCCCCATCTCCCCCCATGTATTCTCCTTCCATGTTGAATCAGGGCGGGTCTATGTGACCAATAGGAAATGGCAGAAGTGAGGGTGTGTGATTCCAGAAGCTAAGTCATACAAGGGACTACAGATTTCCACTGGGTTTCTTCTATTATTTAATCTGGAGAAAGCCAATTGCCATGAGAAAGACGTACATGAAGAGGAACTAAGCCCCTACTCCCACCCCCCTACCCCCTACCCCCACCACCAACAGCCAGCAACAACTAGCCAGGCTTGTGAGGGAGCCACCTTGAAAGCAGATGTTCCATCCCTAGTCAAGCCTTCAGATGACTACAACCTCATGAGAGACCCTGAGCCAGAACTGCCCAGCCAAGCCACTCCTCAATTCCTGACCCACTGCAGCTGTGAGGGGATGGTGATGGTGACTGTTGTTTTAAGCCACTGGATTTTGGAGTATTTTGCTCTGCAGTGATAGATAATTACATATATTATTTACCATATTAAAAGTTGACTGTTATTAATAATGTTGACATTAATATTAATAAATATTTAATCCACTTAATATTTATTTATATGAATAAATTATATTTATTAATAAAATTATTAGTCTGTTAAAAAGTTTTAAAAGTAACATAATCTTGTAAAAAATAACTGTTTTTCAAAACAAAATAGAACAAAATTTAGTAAGAAGAGTCACAGTGTTTTATATTTTCGCAAGTCTCTTTAATGTCTGGTTTAATAGAAGACAGCTGGATTCTCATATCTACTTCTGCATTCAATCAGTTGTGATAACGTTGTTTTGGTTGAAGTATATGAAGGAAACCCAGCCTCACATAGACATGTAGCTGGAAAGCGAGGAATATTTTGATAGCCTTTTCAGACAATTGTGGATATTCTTCTTTGACACCATACCAGAACTTAACACACGGTAGTTTATTATTAAAGGTTACTTGCAACGTGGAATCTGAAACTATATCAATGAACTCTTCGTACTCAAGTTACATCCAAATCCACTTGGTGTGTTTTGCACTTTGAATCTTGCTCATGCATGATTTTGCAATACTATGCATTATTGCATATTTGGAAAATATTGCTTCCTTAAGTTATGCAGATCTTTTAAATTTGACACACTATTTCAAGATGAAAACTGAAAATTCACATCTGTTGATATCCCCGCTCATCAGAAACTTTCATAAGTACTGGGAAGGTGTTAAGTTCACTGTGACAGACACAAGTTTTCAAAAATTCTAATTTTTGCTTGCAAGCTTTTATTTTGGCAACAAATATTGTCAGTTATCTTTCTTGAAGTGACAAATTCTGTTCACTTCCAAGATGTCTGTAAAATAACCAAGTCTGAATAACCATTGTTATTTGGTCCTTTCTAGTAAACATGGTGTTCCATGAAAGTGACTGGTTCAGCGCACAACCCAGACACTCTCACAAGTACCTTTCCTCCAATTTTGTACTTGGGATACAGCAGAAATGCTTTATGCTTACTCTCAGATTCGCCACATAGAATAGAAAAAAGATACATATTTTGGACAAGATTTCATACAATTAATAATTTTTTCTGCTTCATCTAGGACATTCTTAAGTGAAACTGGTTTTTTGTTTGTTTGGGTTTTTTTGTCCTGTGACTTTGTGGCAGTAAACAATATCATGACTGCCAGTACAGTCTCTGGCGCCAGCAATTTTACCCGTACGTCAACACAGTGAAGAAGGCAAATAACACGTCGGTATTATTATGAAAATAAAGTTTTGACCTTCAACATACCCTCAGAGGGTCTCAGGGACCCCAGGAGGCCATAGACCTCATTTTGAGAACCACTGCGTTAGGGAAATGGGTGCTGTTCCATCACTTGTCGCATTTCTAGGTGAATATACTGCATGCTAAGACACACATACAGGTACCAGTTATTTGTGTAAAATTGTAATGGTCAACGTTTGTTGCATAAGCTAGGAAACCGTTCATTAGACATCAGCTTATACTTGTGGATGGACTAGATATGAAACAGGTTCTGTATTTAAGGGAGGGTAGGGTATTTGTATGCTTTTGTTTGCCCCACTGAGAGGCCCTGAGATATTCCTCAGCCTATCAGTGTTGAATAATTAAGGTAAACCAGGAAGCTAACACCAGCACCACTTCCTTTGTAACCCGTTTCTTCTCTCCCTTTCATCCAATGAGCAGTGAAAAGACACCCTTTTCAGAGTAGCAGAGCCCTTCAAGCTCCAAGCTTAAAGGGGGCAGAGGTCTCACATCGGCAGTAACCTCCATGTGGGAACGAGAGAAGCTGTAGGCCCAAAAGGCTGCTGTGTTCCAATAGCCATGGCTCCCAGAGGATTTATCACTGGGAAAAAGCTAAAGGCATTGCCTCTGCTGAGGTCCTCAGCATTCCTGTAAAGTGGACTTGGAGCAAGACAGGGAGGGCGGTGGTTATTTTTCACCCTTGTCAAGTTTAGCTTTACCTTTTCGCTGCAGAAAAGCAGAGTAGGTTTGAACCCCACACCTGACTGGCCTCAGCTGTTTGGTGAGTGACTGTGTAGCTGTTCTGTGTGTCATGGCAAGCCCCATCTGCAAGTGGGAAACAACAAGCGCTTGTGTCCGCAGCCCTGGGAACTGGAGACCTTTCCACATCTGTTCGCCTAGTTGGGGGCCGGAGGAAATCACCAAAACCTTCCAACATGGGGCCAGAGCAGGGAGACAAAGGGGAAGCCTTAAGCCGCTGGCGACCCTGGGTCATATGACCACCCCATGGTCCTCCCCCGTCCGCTTTCATCCCCTCAGGTCCCCAACACTCAGCCTTTTCATCATTCTCCAGGTCAGCAGGATCAGGTTTATGCGAGTGGACCAAAACGCTTATCAAACGAAGGAAAAGCAGGTGTTTGGAAACCTCCTCCCTGCCGAAAGCTGAGTTGAACAAGGTTGACAGTGTGGCTGAGGCCGACAGCCCCCACTAATTATGTTTTCTTTCCTGGAGCTCTTTCTCTCTCCCTTTCCTCTCTTTCTGGTGTGGAACCCCTGGAGGGCTCTGAGAACCGGTCACCAAAACAAACCATTTGAAAGTTAAGGATTTGGCAGCGGGGGTGGGGGTGAGGGTCCAAGGGATGTAACATCACTGGCTGAAGTGGCCCTTTGGTGCCAGAGTGCAGGAACCACCGTGTAGAGGCATTCTGAGGCTGCCTCCAGCGCCGTGCTGGAACCTGTTCCTGTGAGCCTGGAAGGAGCGACTGCACACACCTTTTCCCAACTTCAAAATTGTGATATCATGTTGGTACCTTGACATGACCATGGTGGGCATATTTGCATCGCAGAAATCAGCAGGCTACGTACTAACCAGGCTTTCTCCCCTCCCAAGCTAGTCATTAAACATTTACCAGCATGCCAGTGCCTCCACTTAGAGATTGTTGTTCAAAGTATGATTCTCAGACCAATTATATCTGAATTTCCTAGGGAAAAGAGAAGGATGTATGTGTGTGTGTGTGTGGAGTGGGATGGGGGGGGGAGTGGCGGGGGGTGTTGTCACTTAAAATGCAGATTTCCTGGCCAAGTTGAACTAACAGAATCAGAGTCTCTGGAGAGGGAGTAGTCTGGGGGAATGCACTTTTAGCAAGTTGAGAAGGTTATTAATAAATTCAATAAAGTTTGAGACTTCAGGCTTAGGGAGTGGGAGAGAAGAGTGGGTGTACATCTGGCTCTTGGCATCTGGAAGGGACAGCTGGCTTCAGTCCCAGTTGGCCTGAGAACGGACAGCTGTTTTCCCTCGAGATATAAACTTCATGACAAGAAGAGGAGGTGGGAACTCTGGGGTCCCAGCCACCCACTGACATGATTGGTTCTGCCTTGGATCTCAGGATGTGTCCACTTTCCAACCTTGAGACTTGGATTCACGACAACATGGGCAAGTGCCCAACCATGTGCATCAACATGAGCAAAGGCACCACCACTCGTTATCGATAGGCCATGGAGCCTCGGGAGGGACCGACGTCAGGTTCCATGTTAGCGTGCTCAGGACAGCGTTTTCCTTTCAGATTTGTATAGGCATTAGCAGGAGTTTTCACAACCAGATATGATTTGTGCAGCAAGGACTGTGTTTACTTTAGCCCACTCAGCCTGGAAGAGAAGAGCCTTTCAGGCAGAAAGACAAAGAGGAGAAAAGAGAAATCTTTCTTTTCTCAGATGTGAAACAGAAAGTTTGCAGAAGGCCTAACTCTGCTTTTGACTTATTTTTCATCTACCTGAGGAAGTGGTTCAGATTAATTTTTCCTGAGAACTTGACTGCGTTTCATAACAGTCTGGGAGGTAGGTACTGATGAGAAAACAAAGACCAGGCCACGTAACGTGAAAACAGATCTAATCAATGGAAATGCTGGAGTGTGGACCCCAACTCTTATGACCAAAAACAAACAAGAAAAAAAAACCAGTACCCTTTCCTCGAAAGCATAATGCAGTATTTTTTCTGCAAGTGATTGGAGCCCAGAGGAACCCTCAATTGGCATCTGGGATAGTGACACTGGACATCTGAGCTCTAAGTACTGTGAATTCCTAGACAATTAGTGCTCCTTATGTCCTGATGCAAATTCAGAAACATAATCCAAAGCCACATATAAAACTTACAAAATTATAAGCTATTAAATTACAAATGATTCGATTATTGGCTGTTATATTATCCACCAGAATGAATAATTGGGAGTCAAGCATGTCTATGACTATAATTTAGGTACTCCCTATATCAGACATTTAGGTTTGCAGCAGTTCAAGTCTAACGACGTACTGTGATAAAGGTGGTACCCTTGGGAGGGAGGACATTTTGAGGTAGGGGCTGTCACTCTGTTCCCCCCGCCCCGCCCCTGCTTCCTGACATTATTCCCGCAGCACCTTCTTCCTCCATTTACGAATCCCTAGAATCTTGAAAACCTCCACCATTTTCAGAGCGGTTCCTTTGTACCTGTGGCCATGCCTCTGACTGTGATGTTAGCTGATAATAGTTGAAACTTACTGAGCACTCAGTACACGCAGGTTGACTTCCTTTGAATGTCACAGCGACCCGGTGAGATTGGGCTACTCGCTGTTCTAGATGCCGGCCATGGAGGCTGAGCGATACAGTCAGCTGCCCGTGCACACACCGCTGGTCGGCTGAGATGTGCTCCCCCGCCCACACCCAGGGCCATGTGGGCGAGATGGAAGCCTGAGACTCTCCTTGTTTGGGTTTGCTGTCCTGCGAGTACAGGAGTAAATCTTTGATCTGGTTTTCTGGGGTGGCTCTTACTACCCCTGGCCCAGTTTGGCCCTGTTCTGAGGTTTCACAGGAGGACAGCTCGGGCCAAGCCCGTAGGGGCTGATTATAAACAAAAATGGGAGTTTTGTAGGATGTCAGCTTCTGTCTCCTGAGAGAGAGGACCAAAAAAACACCTCCTGAATTTTCTAGGATGAGGTCAAGGACACAGTCTTTTCAGGCCAAACCTGTTGGGCAGAGCTTGAATTGACCACGAAAGGACATGGAAGCCTCCCTCACCATTTCTGAGATGTCCGAATTCTCTCTCTGGAACAGAGCTTCTGGAAGTTTCCATGATCCTCCCTCTCCTGGCTCAGAGGCCTAGCTACACTTTATAAAACAACCCAGAGCCATCTGATTTGAAGCATGTACCAGCTCGTGTGTGCAAGACAGTAATTACCTCCAATTCCAGTTAGGAAAGCTGAAACCTGCCTTTTTCATGCCTCAGACAATTATGGAAGCGCCTTTTGAAGCTCTGGATAGAATAGAAAAGCAAAACAAACCAGAGCCAATTAGAGCCTGGGATTTGAGGCTGGCTTAGTTTTGTGCAGCAGAACTCAGGAGGAACTATGGGAGAGGGTCAGGGGTCACCCCAAACCTCCAGCTGCCAACCGACTTTGCTTGTGCCAAAAGAGCCATTATTTTGTATTTAAAATCAAGGCCCCTCTCCCTGGCTGAGGCACTGTTTGCTGCAACAGACTCTGCATCAGCTGTGAAGAAGTCTCCCTGATTAGATAAGGCCCGGAATGCATTTGATGTTGAGCAACAGTTTTCTGACAGCTTCCCTTACATGCCATTAAAGTGGTTTTCCCTCAGCTGAAACTTGGTGAGATAAACTGAATCCCCAGGACTCATTTGTTTTGGGGTGCATGCTTGAGGAATTTATGTGGACTGTGTGCCATTTGGAGTTAAGGTTCTCTGGCCCTGAAGCTCCTCTGGGCTTGGTAGTGGAATCTGGTGATCTGGAGGCAGGCCAGGTGACAACTGCGATGAGAGTGGAAAGTAGAATACCAGGCATGAGGTCAGATGTCAGCAAGCAGCCCTGGGGGTATGGAACCTGAGGGTTCACGCTTCTTTACGGAAGCCAAGGACCATTCTGTGGCATTCAATCCTGTGCCACAAAGTGCAGAGATGGAAGTGAAGCTGGGAGGTTTGAAGCCAGGTGAGAATGGTCTCGGCCAAGATCTGAGCATGAGAAGGATTGTCCGGGTGGCCTTTTGAGTTAATAGGACTATGGTGACTGTTAGCGTAACACGACATTGTCTGAGGAAGCTCCCTTTTGAGTTTGGATTAGGGTAAACTGTGGGCACCAATGAGCCCCAAGAGAACTCACTCTACTGTATTTGTGCCCCTACCCAAGCTGAGAGGAGATTTTTCTTGGCCCTGCATAAGTATTCAACTCTCCATCTGCCTGTCATTTACCCACTTGCCTTGGTGTGTACCTTTGACTCTGAAAAATGGCCTTTGTGGGAATAGTATTCCTGTTGAGCAAAACAAAAAGGGATTTGGCTGAGGAATGTGTCTGCTGTGTTCAAGATGAGTGAATATCAATGTTATAGAGACATCAGAATGACCAGTTCTGCGCCTGTGAGAGAAGAGGCTCATGTCTTATTAGACCTTTTGATAATTATAACAGCCAAGATGTATCACAGCTTCCCCAAGTTTCCTGCACTGTTCTCAGGGCTTTGCATGGTTCACTCATGTACTCCTTTCTCCAGCCCTGTGAGGCAGGTGCTATCATTGTCCTCATGTTGCAGATGAGGAAACTGAGGCAGGGAGCAGTCGAGCAACTTGCCCAAGACCACACATGGAATCAGCACTGCTCATAATGGACCAAAAGAGAGAGCTACTGTTATGATCTTGGAGTGGCTTACAAGCACCGAAAAGTTAAAAAAAATAATAATAATAAGATGCTTAAAATTTAAGTATCCAACCTTTTCAGGCTTGACAGACTAAAGTGCATGGATAGGGTAAACCCTGAGTGAGTAATCCAATAGGGTGTTGGAATTAGAGGCCTCACTCCTGCAGGAGCTGTTTCAAGACTGAGAAATGTAAGCACACTGCAAGCACTGTGCTTAGTACCCTGGTAGGTACATGGACTAACCATGCCCACGGGCTCAAGCTGGTTTTCAATCCAGTGTGCCTAACAGATGGACCCAAAATACGCAATTAAGAAATGTTCTGGATACACACTTTTGAGATTTTAGGGCTAAGTTAACTGTGGAGAATGCTCATGTTCCCTGTAAGCTGTCTCTGTGGTCTTTGTTCAGAAGAATTCTGGCTACCTGTGTCAGATTTGAGCCCATGGGATGGTTCTTTTTCTAGGTTCTGACAGGGAGCAGAAGCATTGAACCTCTAGATTGTAGGTGAGTCTTCTCAAGAAGATGAGGGCATCTGTAGCTCTTTAAACACCATAGGTGTGATTTCCCAGCCTCTTCTCCAAAGCAGATCCCCAGTGAGTCTTCCCCAGCAGACTGCCAGCTGCATAGGAGACTGTCAGCCGGACTGTGAATGTTCATGATAGGTGTTGTCGGCTTTTCTATCTGGGACCTGCTGTAAGCAGAATAATGGCCTCCCAAAGATGTCCATGTCCTAATCCCTGTGAGTACATTGTTATATGGCAAGGAAGAATTAAGGTAATAGTTGGAATTAAGGTTGCTAATCAATTGACTTTAAAATAGGAATATGATCTGTAATCACAGTGTAATCACAGGGTCTTTAAATGTGGAAGAGCTGGCAGAGGAGTCAGTGTCAGACTGATGTGATGTGAAGACTCCATAGGCCACTGCTAGCTCGGAGGATGGAAGGGTACCATGTGGGCAGCCTCTAGGACAGGGGTGTCCAAACTTTTTTCAACGTTTTTTACCAAAGGCCATATGCGGTGAAATACACAAACAGCCGGACCACTCACTCGAGGTGGAGTACGTATTGCCTCACCTGGTTTATTTAAGTAAACTAAATATATTTTTGGAATTTGCTGTGGGCCAGTTAACAATGGATTGCGGACCGCAGTTGGCCCACGGGCTGCAGTTTTGACACCCCTGCTCTAGAAGCTAGAAAAGGCACAAAAAAGAATTTTTCCTTAGAGCCTCTTGAAAGCAACACAGCCCTTCCAACACCTTGATTTCAGCCCAGTGAGACCTGTGTCAGACTCTTGACTTCCCAAACTATGAGATATTAATAATAAATTTGTATTGCTTTAAGTCCACTGCATTTGTGGCAGTTTGTTACAACAGTAATAGAAAACTAATCCAGGGCCCAGTTGACAGCTGTAATACAAAAGACAACAAGCTCCTCCAGGTCCCATGACTGGGGTCTGAAAACCATGATGGCCACCTTCAGCATTTTCTCAGATGACTGTCTCGAAACTGTCACCGCCAAGCACCACCTCTGTGTGCTCACTCCGGCCATCAGTTTTCCCTGGATGAGACCTCTTGACTAGAGATGTTCCGCTCCTGGGCAGTGTTGCCAAGGCCTGTCCCCAGTGTGGTCTAGACACCCTTTGGTGTTACAGCAGGCTGCTCTTCACACCTATCCAAACTGCCAAACACTTCTGGCCACACAAGGTTTAGGGGACTTTTCTCCCCTTCCAGATAGCCAGTCATAACTTCCATGAGCTCTGGAACATGGAATTAGCATGACAGAACCTAGCCATCCTTCGTGTGGGGGGACAACCTGAGCTATCCTTGGGTTTGAGAAGCTTTCTGTTGGAGAATTGGTGATTTTCTCCAGTCTTCTGCCATTTCTGTCACATGAACATCCAAGTCAAACTTTTGAACTGGGTTAAGAAGGTAGAATCCCTGGGGTTCTGGCTCAGCCACTTACTAGCTCTGTGACATTGGATAAGTTATTTAAAGTCATTGTGCTTCAGTTTTCTTATGTGTAAAATGGGGAAGATACATGAGTTAATGTATGTAAAGTGCTTAGAGAACTGTCTGGCACACATTTAGTGCTTTTGTGTTATCTGTTGTTACTATTGCTGATGTTGTTCTGGTTGTTGTTATTATTAAATGGGTCCCAAACCTCAGGGGCAGGTCATTTGGCACATTGGGAAAACCAGCTTCTTCATGGCTTGCTATATATTATGCTTGCAGCAATTGAGATGACTGACCACAGCACAGAGCATTGAAGCTTAGGTGTGTAACATCCTATTGTAGAACTTTTTTTCCACAAACATCTCCTCCAGGAAGCAGGTTCTGGAGTGTAAGGGCCAGAAGGGTGGAAGGAAAGACAAAGCCCTGTACTTAGAGTTATGCACATGTAGTTGAGAGAGGACTTCTCAGTTGCTGAGAAGTTCATACACTGACACCCCAGCCTGAGGCATCCAGACTGCTCAGAGCTCTCTCTACTCAGAGTATTTTGTCTTACTGTGTGGCCAAGCAGGAGCCCTGACATTCAGGCCTCTTGGTTCTTCAAGACTTAGCTCATAGGTCCCTAAAAGTGGTGATGGAGAGGGGAGGAGATTGGCCGGTTTTCAACAAGGAGGCCCCCCTCATGCCCAGGACACTGCTTGTGTTGGCCAGAGGCCACTCACAATAGGCCATCCCTTCTGGGGGTGGCAGCCAGCCTGCCCTGGTGACCATGTAGCCTGGGCATGTGCGGAGGAAACAACCTCTTAGTAGCTACTTACGGGCTGCTGCGGGACACTTGGCTCAAGAGAGGTTTCTGGGCAGATAAGGGAGCTCAGGAGAAAAGAAAGTTACATCTGCACAAAGCTTTAATTATGAATCATAGAAATAACAAAGACAAACAAAAATTCTCCATGTTCTATCGTATTGAGACAGAAAACAACAGAACCCAGATTCTTGACTTCCTCTGACTTCTATCCCCATAAAAGAGGTTTGAGTTGCACTATTTTATCAAAGCAAAAACCATCAGAACAGCTGCCACAGCTAACCGGGGAACCTAGATAATTGAGCTTCTTGACCTCCAGTATGTAGGGGAAAGGGAAAAAGAAGAGAGTAGGGGAAGAAGGAGACTTTTCTGCTTTCTGTGTTAGCCATTTGGGATGCTGAGTGAGCTGAGCTGAAGTCAGATCTAGGCACCTCCTACTCCCAGGAGTCCGAGGTGAGCAGCAGGAGTCAGGGCCATGCCTGTGTCTCCGAAAACAGCACGTGGTAGGAGAAAGAGACTATGCTACACAGTCAGACACACCCGAATTTGTATTTTTGCTCTTCCTTTTATCGTGTGTGATTTAGACGAGTTATGTAACCTCTCTGCAAATAAGAAAAACTGCCTTGTACCTATTGGTATTAGAAGGACTGGAATAAACAATACAATGTTTGGAGCACATTAGGCACTCGATAGGCAAGTAGTAGCTGTCCTTATTATTAAATATAACACCCACTTGGGCCAAAGGCCACCAGCTTTTTACAGTCACCTGACTAGAAAAGAAAACTACAAGAAATCAGCTAAAATAAGTACGTACAGAAAAAAGTCCGCAAGGAAATTCATTACATTTTAATAATGATTGTTTATAGGCAACAGGAGTATGAGGATATTCTTGTTTTCTTCTTTATACTCTTTTGTATTTTCTAAATCTTTAATAATAAATGTTATTTTTTATTATCTGAAATTTTAAAAAACATTATTGTTTAAAAAGTCATCAATCCCAGTTGCCTGGCTCTAGTCAGATTTGCACTAAGCCACCCAAAGCCAGAGTCATCCAATCTGTTGCTAAAGCCACGAGGATAAACTCTACTATTCACCTGTACAGAATTCCTTCTTCTTCTGCGCCATGCAGCCCGAATGGATCTTAACTCTCAAATGGTTGCTAGCCCATCATAACCTTGTTAAACTAGATAAGAGAAAACTTGAACTATTGAGAATTATGTCACCCAGTCTCTTTTGTGCCTTTAGCTGCCAAGAAGGCTTAAACAAATGTAATGCTCAATTGCAGTAATGATTAGCTCAGGGTGTTGGCATAATTTTATTTTCCTTTCCTCCTCTACGATTTAAATTTTTCTTTTTCTTATTCATCCAACTTACTGTACATGTGTCTTTTATTGCAAACTATCTCAAGAGTACTTTGAAAGTTGAATATAAATTATAAAGTGCAAACAAAATAAATGAAATTTTACCTGATCTCTTTTAAGAACCCATGGTCAGCCTGTTAAAATTCATGTGACTAAACAACTTGACAAAGAGGGAGGCATGAAGAGCATGAAGGAGAAAGTCTAATAGTCAAGGTTCTATATTTAGTGTGTGTGTGTGTGTGGGGGGAATCCTGACTAAAAATATGGATTTGTTTGAAATTAAATATTTACCTTTTAAAGTGATTGTTTAATAATCATTCTAATACATGCTGTGAGCATCTACTGGGTGCCAGGCACTGCTTCAGACTTTATCCCGTCAATCTTGTGAGGTAGGTATTATCATTTCTAATTGATGAATGAAAATGCTGAAGCTCAAACAAGGTAGATAACTTTCCCCCATTCTCCCAGCTAATAAGTGTTGAATCTGTGATTGCTAACCTTGGCCTGTCCAACTCTGAATAATTCCCAACCCTGCTCTGCTTCAGTAAATGCAGTTTATTTTCTTTTCCTAGGTAGATTATGGTTAAATGGTGAAAAGGGCTGAAGCCACAGTTGGCTGAGTTTCAAATCCAGGAGCAGGACGAGAGGTTCCCATAGAATAACAGAGACTAAGTCTCACTCCTTGAAATGAAACACTGAGGTAGAACTTTCTCACTAGGAAAGGAGGTTGAAAAAAGATGCTGATGACACTACCTGGGACTAATTCTATGAAACTCTAGGCCTTTGGAGGCAAGAGGAACTAGTCATATCTATCTATTTCATAGTGAAATTATAAAACATCAAGGATAAAAAAAGACAATATTGCAAGTTACCAGAAAGGAAATAGAGATTACTTATAAAGGAATGACAATTGCATAGATAATAGATATCTCAGTAGCAAAATAGATTCTAGAAAACTGGAGTGGTATCTTCAAAAATCTGGGGGATAGGGAGGGGTGGCACAGGATGTTAATCTAGAGTTTTATACCTAGCTAAACTAACATTTAAAAGTGAGTTTAAAATAAAATAATTTTTAGAAATTAAAAAAAACAAGAATGAAGTCTTGGATCTTCACTAAAAGTATTGCTAAGTGGTATGTTATAACAAGAAAAAAACTGTATACAAATCAAGAAACTGTAGTGGGCACAGAAATAAATTGATTAAAATACAACTGATTATAAAAATAAATCTGGGGTTTAAAATAAAGGTTAAATCAAAATAATAATCAATACAATATTATGGGAGAGGGATTATTCATTAGATAGTTAAAATGTGCTAAGACTCCTGCCTGTTCAAGAGGAGGATAAGATACTGCAAATTTTTATTCTTTGAAACATTTACATTTAAATGTATATGGTAAAACTTTAAGGTAATCATGAACTGAAAAGTACTTCAATATATAGCTTCCAAGCCAAAAAAGAGGAAAATATAGATTATTGAACACCTTATCAATTTAAGAGAAAGCAAGAAAGCAGAAAAAAAATAAAGAAGGAAGATAAATATTAATAGAAAACTCTAAATATAATGGAAGAAATAAGTCAAATATAATATTAGCCACAATAAGTGTAAATGTACCTGCTAAAAATTAGATTACTAGATTAGAATTTTTAAATATCCAGCTATAGGCTGTTTTCAAAAGACACATGAAGGTCAAACCACATAGAAAGTTTAGAAATACAGAGATGGTATAACATGTAGTAGGAAATACTAACCAAAAGGAAGGTGGTGTCAGCATATGAATAGTAGGTATAAATAGAGATCTTGGAAAAATTAGAATAAACTTACTACGAAGTAATGTAGGATTTCTGGGCAATATTAAGTACTCATTTAAGAACTGCAGTAGTCATGGATTTGAAGTGTGATTAGTCAACTCAGTGTATTATTTTCTCCGTTAATCTTAAACTGCCTCAGAGCCATTGCAGCCTAAGTCAATAGTTGGGTTTAACTAGCTGGAGTTATGCTCAGCAAGTTTGGCATGAAGAGAAGGAGCAAAGGAGTTGAGGATATTTGTAGACCTTGTTTATACTAATGGGCCATAGAATTGATGATGGATAAAGAGAAAAATGAAGACATATGAGAAGGTGATGAATAGAACAAAACAGAACAAACAAAAAAATAAATAAATGAACAAGCAAGTGAGCTTAAGTGGTTGGAAGAGAACTACCAGAAAAAGTTGGCTGGGAAGATGGAACCGGCGGTTGAATCGTGTGATAATTGAAATTTGGACTTGAAAAGTGGAAATGACAAGGTCTAGGCAATGGCCATTTTGAAGTAGCTGAGGAAGGTGGAAGAACAGGTCATTGGAATTAAAGAGGTCTAGGAACTCAGACACCAGGGATGTTAAAGTCACCGAGAATGTTGATGGACATAGGGGTGAAAGGAAGGAAGGTGAATTGAGTGCTCCAGTGTTCATTGAATGAGTAATGGAGAGGTTGTTGATGATAGCAACAAAATGGGAAAAGGGTTATATAGCCTGAAGGAATGAGCATCCAAAGAAGTATGGTTTTTATAGGATAAGGAGAAGGAAGGGTATAGAAGTAGCAAAGGGAAGCAAGAAAGCCAACTTCCCTATCTCTAGGCTCTGGGATATGTGGATAGTGAGAGAAAAAGTAGACCCCACTTTTGAGTGCAATGGGGAAAACCACATCCTCGGGGACAAGTAGGTTTTAGTTAAGGAACAAAGATGAACAGACTATTTAAAGAAGATAAGGATTTAAAGGAGTTCCAGAAAGGTTGATGGAAAAAGCAGATAGTGGGTCAGATAAGAAACATTATTTATTGCCCCCCCCACTAGCATATAAACTCCATGAAGGGAGGGATCTTTGTTTTGTTCACTGATGTATCCCAAGGACTAGAACAGTGCCTAGAACATCATAGATGCTCAATAAATATTTGTTGAATGAATAATGAGCTAATAATTATTGAGCATTAATGTGCCAGGGTACTGCTAGG
The DNA here is from genome assembly GCF_964194185.1 of Rhinolophus hipposideros. Lineage (NCBI taxonomy): Eukaryota > Metazoa > Chordata > Mammalia > Chiroptera > Rhinolophidae > Rhinolophus > Rhinolophus hipposideros. The sequence continues at coordinate 74,126,830 of NC_138051.1, forward strand.
TACTTTATTATTATTATTATTATTATTATTATTATTATTATTATGTTATTATTATTATTATTATTATTATTACCACCCCATTTTATAGATGAGGACATTGAGGCACAGAGAGATTAAATAACTTGCCTAAGTTCATGGGACTAGTGAGAGGTAAAGCTGAAGTTCAAACACAGTCTCGTTGTAGTCAGGCTCTAGAGCTCCTGTACTGTTAACCTCCAAATCACCCCACCTCCCTGGTGGACATACAGAGCAATATCAAGATAAGAACCCAGGTGATGGTAAATGACCAATAGCAATAATGTTAAAAGTTAAACAATAAGTATTACTACTGATTTCAAAAGCCAGTCTAAAGGGTAGTATAAGACATTTGCTGTCCTTAATATAGTATAAGGCATTGCTGTCATATACTCTTTTTTTATCTCCCACTGTGACACAGGCACTCTCTGCTATCAGTTCCAGTTCTTTTCATTTCCTTCCTCCATATCTTTATATCTCCCTCCTTAGTTATTTTTAGTTTTACCTGGCAAACCCTCAGCCTTTTCCACTAACTTTTTTCAAAGGCAGTCAGGCGCATTGGAACCAAGTTTCTAAGCATGTGATATTGACACATAGATCTTACAGCAGGCCTTGGGATCACCAGGCTGACTCACTGTCATACTGATTCCAACTACATACTCATTCTGGGAGCACCCTTTGAAGTGCCGAGATTCTGCTGGCCATCTTATGAACAGCTCATACTATGAAGTGAAAAACTAACTGAACATTCCAACATGTCAGGAAAACCGAGAAAGGAAATGAGTATGTGTAACAGAGTAGAGGAAGCCTGGGAAAGTGTCACTGTTCCTGTGTTAAGCCTCTGCATCATATCCCTCCATGAAATATATGTTCCCTGGAGTCAGGGCACATGGAAGGTCTTGACAAGCACCTGGTAAATTGGACTGAAGGTCAGTACCCACAGTGCATTGGTGCTGCTGTATTTACTAAGGTTCTTTGGTTGCATGCAACAGAAACACCTCTGGCTAACATAAACCAAAGGGAGTTTAAAAGAAGGCTATAAGGGGCCTACAGGATTAAAGGAAGACTGGAGAACCAGTCTCAGAAATAGGCAAGAAGCAATCAAGCTCCAAGAAGCTAGGAAGAAAGAACCACAACAAGGGTCACAAAAGTCTAGTCGGGATACTCCATTTGGATGGGATGACATCCCTAATGTTTCCATTCTCTTTGTCCCTCTGCTCAAAACTCACATTCCATTGAGGGAGCATCTGATTGGCCTAGCTTAGGTCACAAACCCCCTGATTACCAGTTCTATCCACAGACTGTATCCTACAGGAAAGAGATTATCCCCAAAAAGGAAAACAGGGTGTTGTTAGGAAGGGGAAATGGGTACTAGGCATTCTAACACAACAAACACCCACAATTCCCAACTCCTCCATGGATATTTAAGAAGGCACAAAACCTTACTTTCTTTCTGCTATACTTCCACTCCTAGCTTAGTCTAAATAGAAACATATCTTTTAGTACCAGGCCAGACATGATTTGATATGATTATCAATATCAAACAATATTTCTTTGGAAGGAACTCTTAAATTTACTATCACATAAATGTCTCCTGGTATACCAAGTTACCTTTTGTACAGTTTTGTCTCCTTTTGTGGTTTGAGGTTATTTTAAAAATAAAATTCCTGACTTGTTATTGATTTAGATCCTTATGGAAATTTGTAGTTTTTTTCGTTGAGAGGGAAGACTCTCAATGAAAAGTACGATCGTTTCAGTTCTTCTAGACTTAGCCTGTATCTTGGGATAAAATATATTTTAATGAAATATTTTGAGAAAGATCTTCATACAATTGTTCCTCTTGATAAAATTTGTCTGTGGCAGTTATTTTCTTAATAATCCTTTTTATTTCTCCATTTAGTTATTACTTTTAAAGTATTTTACTGCATGATCTTGTTTTATTTCTCAAATGAGTAGGTTAGAAGAAATATTTTGTCCCCATTTGATTCATGTAGAAACCGATTCATCAAAAGATTGTGGTCTACCCAACGTCACAGAGCTAGGCCAAGAACCAAGATGTCTTCACTTCTGGACATTTGATTATTTAAGTCAGGGATCTCAAATTGATGCCAGTACCACAACTAGATCTCGGTAATGGGGAGGCCCTGCCTTGGACCCTATATTGTAAAGGACCTCACTTTGGTCCTTTTCCAACCTCATGGGCCAAAGAGATGTGACCACCCAGAGCCTATGCTCTTTCTTCTAGACTGAAATCTGGGCCCCAGGACTCCAGAGTTTCCTGTCAAATGTCTCCAAGCCCATTTTGGTCTGTCCTCCCAAGGGCCGACTACACCCTCGATGTGGACACCACGAAGCCAGAGGGACTACTAAGGCACCGCCATTTGAGGGGGATGGGACTAGCCGGAGCTGGGACTTGTGGGCCGGAGTTTCCACACCAGTGTACAAGGCTCCTGGTCGTGCAGGATGAAGCCAGGGGTGGAAAGAGAAGGGCTGGGGGGCTAGGAGCCAGCTCTCCCACTGCTGCCCCATTTCTGTGAGGAACTCCAAGGTGTCCCAGAACTTTGAATTCGCACCTGGATTCCAGGTCTTTAGGAAGGCATATTTTTTCATTGTAGGGAGACAGAACGTACTTCGTTTAACAGTTAGTGAGCCTGATTTATACTCTTTCAATATTTAGACATAAGATATGTGGGCCTCCATTTGTGCTCTTGCCCCAGGCTCTGCAAATGTGAGGGGTGGGCTTGCAGTATGCCAATATATTTTGTATGGCTAGCATGCTGGGAATTTTGTGGGATTTTTTTTTTTTTAACATCTTGAATTAGTTTCCAACATTAACTATTGGGAGATTTCATGTAGAATAGAGATCTCTGGTTTCTCTTTTTAATGAAACACAGAAAATCACGTCATTCAGGGCCCACCTACTTGTATGGCGGAAAGGGGCTGTGTAGTAACTGCCTGCTCTAGATAGGGCAGATGGTTTCTCATTGGTCACAGTTCCCACCTGTCTCCCTTCACTCATTTTGGTGACCTCTCTGGCCCCTGGAAACATTGGAGTTTGTCACCACTGATTTAAGTCCTTCATTTTATATGCCCTTTCTTTATAAAGCCACCATGCTGATACATTTTTTTGCCTCTTCTCTTCAACTTCCGCCAAGAAAATTGTCCCTTTTTTTTTTCATTAGCTAAGTATAATTCCCTAAATTTCAATTTGGATAAATGCCTATAATTTTGGCATCCTATTCCCTAACTTCTGAATCTTGGGGAATCATTAAAACAACAGCTAGGAATTTCAAGAGAGCAGTCTCTCAGCGGGGATCCCCGTCTTTCACTAGGCCATGTGAACTGGAAACCAAATGGAATGGATTTTCTCACTTTGACCCCGTGAGGGAGTGAGATTTTTGATAACTGACAAAGAGCTTTTGTTCAGGTTTGAGTCAGGATAAATCAGCTTGCCCCCCACCCCCACACCCTGCTGCATGGCCCCTTACTCTTCCAGGCTCATCTTCCCTTTCTGCTCCAGAAGAGCCCCCTGCCCTTCCTCCCTCATACATGGGGGCCCCAGCCCTCAGTGGCTTCAGGTCTCCAGCATTCGACCCCCTCCTCCACCCCGCCTCTCAGTCTGGAAAACAGCTTTGCAAGTTAACCTCCAGGGACATTCACTGGGTTTCCAGCGGGGTCCCCAGCCCCACAGGCTGCCAAAGTAGGCTCTTTACACTCCATAGATGGGAGAGAAAAATCTGCTTGTTCGGTTGCAACTGTCAAGCAAAGGACGTGCTGAGCTCAGATAGAAATAGCAGCAGGGTCAGGGCAGGGCAAGGCCCCAGCATTTCATTAGCTCAGCCCGCTAAGGGTGATTAAATGCACACACTGGCCCATGAATGGGGCCATGGAGGGCAGCTACAGAGCGCAGCACAGAAAAATCATTCTTTGGCTGCTGTCAGCGGGCTGAATGGGACTTAATTATCAGGATAATGAGAACTGATTTTCATTGTTTTAATTTTGGGGAAGGGGTGAGAAAGAAGGGACTTTTTTCCCCTCATCCGGGTGAAAGGATGCTAAAGGTGGCCTGCAGCAGGGACCCACATCCTCCAGGCTGCTGCTGGCTAAACCTTCTGTGTTTGCTATTTTTCATGCATGCGATAAGAAAAGGTGTTAGGCTTGTCTTTTGGTGTTTCTTTTAGGCCCTGTAATCCTGGAAGGATGTGTCCTCATAAGAGTATGTCTTTGCTGGCATCTGTCCCCAGCAGCTGTACCGAAGTAATTCGGACTTAAAGAACCCACTAGATGATCTGTCTGTTCTCAACCTCTTCCAAGTGCTTCCAGGTCATGAGTGAATCCCATCGAATTCAAACATTCTGCTCAGTTGGTCAAACCTAGGAGAATTCAGAGTTTGCACTCATTTTGAGGCTCAAGATCCTAGGGGTCCATGGCAAACCACACTGCAACGCTGTGGGAGTCATCAGAGCTCTTTTAAAAGCCAGAAATCCTTGACAATTGAGATAAATTCTGACTTCCTGAACCATGAAAGTCATTAATCCATCTCCATCTATTCAGTTGGATTCACCTGCCACCCTCCCAAAATCTTGCTCTTCATATAGAAATGAGAGTTTTTTATTCTCCAAGTTTGTCACTCATTTCTCTGTATGACACTTACTATTAACTGGATAGTCAAACAATAAGTATTTGTCAACTTGGGTTTAGCATGGTTCTAGGTTCTGTGGAAATACATAATGATACATTCCCCCAAGAAAGTCAGCTGGGGAGACCCAAAACGATTAGAGAAACACACAGGGGGCCTTAATTGAATGTGAAACTCGGGCTAACCTGGAGAAGGAAGAGAGGAAAACTTTATGAAGCCGTTGATGCTTTCTAGTGCTCCAAGGTTGAGCAGAATTTCAACCAAAAGCAAAGGATTAAATTGTATGGCGTGTTTGAGAGAAGGAAACAGACATTATTGGAATGAAGAATCCATGTGAGGGATAAGATTTAAGATGAAAATCTTAAATCTTTGCGGAGTAAGGCCAAACGATGTAGAATTGTGAAAGCCAGAACATCCTTCTTCTTTTCTTCCTCACTCCATCTTTAGCCATAAAAAGTGGTCGCTGTTGCTTTCGTTTGTTTTTATTTTCACTCTCCCACTACCCGTCCACCCCAAGGGCTTTAAAGAGAAAGGCAGAAAGGAAGAAGGCATGCCCTCTTTCATGGGGCACAGAGAAGGAAGCTCTTTTTGATGTTTCAGGGTTTCTAAGTTTAGGCTCAAGACCAGTGCTGGTTCCTTCTCAGGGAGTGCCTGGGCATTATCCCTCGGGGAATTCCACAGAACTGTAGCCAGTCCAATTCAGTTTAGCCTCCTCTTTTCTTGAAGACTTGACAGGATATAGGTTAAGTTCTTCAAATCTGGCAACTGAGTTCTTTGTGGCAAGGAAGAGACAGCTAAGGAAACTGGCGGTAATAAGTTAATGGCCTACCTGGCTCCTTTCCAAGGAGAAAAGCCATAGTCCTTCCCAGAAGCCACATCCTATATTCACAGTCTAGATAGAAGGCATCTGCCTGTCAGAATTAATTAACCATGCCTGTCAGCAGTGGGAATAGCCTTTCTGGCTGGAACAGTGACTACATCCCTCCTGATTAAAGAATCCTCTGCCTTGGAAACCCATGTAGGTCAGAGGGGAAAGTTGAGTCTGGATGACGTGCAGTATTCTTAGGGTATGTCTCCCCTTCTCTGAAACCTGCTCTGTGTTTTTTGGTCACCCACCTAACTTTGCTCGTAGCAAAGCTATCTTGTCAGTACAATCCTTTGTGGTCTTGCTTGGGCCTAACGTGATTCATTTTTGAAAGAAGAGGCAGCTGGCAGAGTGGAATTTCTAATTACAGCTCTTAGTGTTTACACCTTTTGTTTCAAGATCTCCAAGCATTTAAAGTGACTGAAGTGGTCACCCTGCAACATGTATTTCCCCCGAGTCTGTCTTCCATGTGGCAACCTGTGGCATCTTACCTAAACAAACCGAAAACCAGCTCTCCCTTTTATTGAGACCCCCATTTTTTCTCTGTCATCTATAGAAATAGTCTCCAAATGTTTTTTTATTGAATTCTCTAAGAGTAAACAATATTTGAATATGTACTCCCAATAGATGTATCTTTATTTTTACATTATACACATGTATTATAATACTTTACTAATACATTATGTACATTATAAAACATACACAAAGTTTAATTTTTAAAGGATGAAATAAAGATGAAGTAAGCAACAGGTTAAAATGTCTTGCTAATTGTGATGGCTTCTTCATACTATCATTAACTATATCACAGAACACACTAAATACGTCAGGCAAAGTTCATCATAAATGATGATGGGTGTAAATCCATATGTCTAACAGTTCTCTTGGAATTTTCTGATTGTTTTGTCTTGACTTCTTATCACATCTGAAAGTTTGGTCATTGTTTTCAAATAGAATGTGGCTGAAGAGAACTTGTTCTAAGAGAAATGCCAATGCTACTATTCTTATCATTTGTCTATACTTATACTAGTAACATTATCTTTGATCTGTTCTTTTTTCTTTATGTTTTATTTTTTCCAAACTCCCTGCCTCTTTCTTGCTTGAGTTCCTTTGAATTTTATCTGCATATTCAGCTTTCTCACATTTCTGAGATGCTCTTCTCACATAATTTTATAAGCTCTTACTCAAATATTGACCAGAACGCATCCACTTTCAGATCCCCCCCTTTTTTTTCTGATTCTCTGACAGTGACAGGTAGAAGAATTCAGTGAAAGCTTCTTTAAGTCTCTAAAAAGAAGGTGTTCATAACAATTTTAACTGATGTCTTCTGGTTTATTTGTCATAAATTAAAACCAGAATTTTTATGAATGTTGTGGCCAAAGTTTGACAGAATATAAAGTTGTGTCACTGTTATGTACTCCAAGTAAAGGCCTGCTAATAGCTTTACTAGATCGCAGTGCTGTCATCTCTTTAGCAACATGGTTTGAAGTTTCCCCATTATCTAGAGATATTTTCAGCTGCAGAAGGAAAAAGTTAGATTTTCAACTATTGACACCTTTGGGGCAAGTGGGATAACTGAAAGTTGTCAAGCATATCCAATTATTTTATTCTTTCCCTTCTTTAGAAAAGAATTCCATTGATAGTGGGTACTTTCTTTAGGTTGCATGTGATGAGTGGAATGACACTAGAGTCTGCCTCCCTCCTCCCATGGGAAAATTGTGACGATCCCAAAGATCTGAATTCAGTCACGGCTCATATGTCCCTAGAGGAATTGCTCATTAAGAGTAGCCTCAGCACACAAGGGCATCGTTGCTTCACTTTGATTTTAGCTGAGATGAAACCTTCCTGTTGTATTCACCCGTTTCTCTTCCTTTTCTGTCTTCCTACCCTTATGCTCCAACATTTCCATTTTGATCACTTCTCAATTTCTTCTTCAGCGTTTATCAGTATTTAGTAGTCAGCATTCAGGGAGATGAAGATAAACAAACAATATTGTTAAGGTTCTCCAAGAGTTTACAAGCTGAATAGACTCAAGACATGTTCTGATGAAGTTATCATGCAAGACATTGGTCAAAGTCACCCTGATGGTTTAGTGAGGGGATATAGAAGAAGGAATTGGAGGCTTTGTTAAGCTTTCAAGCCTGATTGACAGGGGAACTGAACCTGTTACCAACATTCCAGCCACCATTTATTGGATTGTTTTTCACGTATAATGCTGTGAGGTAAATGTTATCTCCCCCAACAATCAGATACGAAACTGAGGCACAGAAATGTTATAAAAAATATTATGAGGCAATTGACGGAGCTGAGATTTGAAACTTACATGTGTTGGACTTTGAGAGCCCATTTGAGGCGATGTTAGTTCCATTGCCTTTTGTAAGACCTACTTGTAAGTATTAGATATTTTAAAATAGAGTTTTGATAAATTAGGGAAAAGGCCAGACCAGTCAATGCCTCATCTCCCAGTGTTCCCTCTCCTGTACCATTGAGACTTCACATTGCTTCTTAAACATGAAATATCCTTTAAAACTCCACTCCTGTATGCTTAAGTGTTCCAGCCAACTGGAATGCCTTCCTCCTGTTCTCTACTTGGCTAATTCTTCCTACTCAACTCTGAGAACCCAAGTAAATTCTTGAAAGGCTTGATTCCCTTAGATCAGAGATCAGCAAACTTTTTCTCTAAAGGCCAATTAATATATATTTTAAGTTTTGCAGGCCATACTGTCTGTACCACAACTACTCAGTCAATTCTGCCATTGTGGTACTAAAGCAGCCATAGATAATACGTACATAAACAAATGAACATGGCTGTGTTCCAACAAAACTTTCTTTACAAAAATAGGCTGTGGACTAGATTTAGCCCTATGGCCATAGTTTGCCAACTCCTGCCCTAGAGAGCTTGTCACTCTTTTACTGCCCCCCTTCTAGCTTTTTCTCCATGGTGATCTGTTTAAAAGTACATCTTCCCTAAAGGACTGAATTCCTTGAAATTAAAGATTTTTATTCTTATTCCCTAAAAGCTAGAAATTTAGGACCTAGAAACCATTGATTAAAGGCATATTAGTATCAAGCATTATCATGATGTTCTTTTTATTATTATTATTAAATTTATTGGGGTGACATTGGTCAGTAAAATTATATAGATTTCAAGTGTACATGTATATAAAACATCATCTATGTGTTGCATTGTGTGCTCACCACCTATCATGATGTTCTTGATGGGAAAAGTGGAGAAAACTTATCTTATTGGGTATAAGATTGAATGGCTTCCTTCTAAGAATTATCCCAAATTAAAGATTACATAAAAATCCTAATAATGAGATTAAAGACTTTGCCTTGAGTAGGAAGTAGGCTTTCTAACAGGGCAGTCAGCGTCTTGCTTACCTGCCCACCCACATTCGTGTCCCTCTCACATTGTTTTGGCCTACAATTTTAATAGAACCTGGAGAATCACTTCATTTTCTACCACATAAACACTTTCAGGCCAAAACGTCCTTATACATACGTGTTGCTTTATAGTTTTCAAAGCACCTAGCACAAGTCCCATTTTGTAGATGAGGCAACTGAGGCACGTTAAATGACTTGCCCAGTGAATGATATAGCTGGGACTTTGACTAGTTTTCTGATTCCCAACATAGCCTCTTTCATTATACCGGACAGCCTCTCAAGTAATTAGACCAAAATGACACAGTACGAAATTAATTCAAAGAAGAAAATAATCCTATTTGAAATTCCAAAGAGACCTTAGGACAATGTATATGAGAATTTCAACGGTATTTTGTGGAGTTGGCCCAATGCAAGTACAGACCCCTGCCAACTTTGCACAAGATACATAAATCTCAAAATCAATTTAACTAACCCTCATTTATCTTGGAAGCAAAAATTTAGACGAGAACTTGGCTTGAATGAAGAGATTCACACCAAGCCTGCATCCCCGCTTCTCTTGTAAAATGTTTCATGAACCCCAGTGTTGAAGACCTCGCTGTTTTGTTTGACTGTGAAGGCCGCCTACGCACACTTGCTGCCAGTAGGTTAATACTGACTCAGAAGCAAGAGGACCACTGACTGACTGAATCACCACCACTTACTGCACTCCTCTGCTCTGTATTCCTTGGAAACCTCTTGCCTCAGTTTGGGCTTAAACCAACCCACTTAGAAGGAGAGAGAGCAATTTTACAGCCCCGCATGGAGTGACTCCAAGCCAGTCGTATCTATTTCCAAATGATCTGACGCAGTGAGTGGATCATATTTCCTTTGGAGGCTTGGCTAAAGACAATTGGGTTGGCGACACTGAACCAGAGTGCATAAAAAAGGCTGTCAAGCAAAATCTGAAATGGTCCCTAAGGACAGTTAGTCCTAGACCCCAGGACTGATGAAATGCTCAGGTCAGGGGTGGGGTGCTTCCTGGGGAGACTGAAAAAAGAAAAGAGGATGAGGTGACCATGTGTGAAATTCAAACGGATCAACAGTGATTCGGGAAAGCCAGGAAGATTGGCACATGCCCAGTACCTTTCTGAGAGCAGGCACCAAGCCTAAAAAAGTTCACGAAATCTACCTCTTATTTTTATTCTTACCTTTAATCAGATTTTTTATTGGAATTTTTAATGATTGGTTCCCGCTCCACTCCCCTCCCCCATCCTGTCAAAAGAGGCAGGGACTCATTGTATTTGCCAAAGCCCAACAGACCCCTGTGTTCAATTATTCTGGTCTTAGAGAATAATGATTAGGGAGTTCCAAAAATAGGGTGTGGAAACAGCAGAGAAGTTAAGTTTCATTTAAGATCCTTGGAAAGAAACAAGTACCCTAGGTTGTTAGGATGGAAATGGAGCTGGTTCTTCACAGATCCTGTGAAGGAATAAGCCGAGCCCTAGAACCAACTCCCAGCCCAGGGGAGTTTCTGTTCACATGGATATAGGCAGATCTTTGAGCACCAGTTTCCATGGGCACGTATCTGTTTCATTGTTCTCTGCTTTGGTTGTACAAAAATATTTTCAAAGGCAAAGACATAGCGACAAAGTGGGGCTCTTTGAGGTTGTTCCTTGAGCAAGAAGAGGTGTGTGCCTCAGGCTGTCTCCTTGGCAATGGTGTCTTCACGCTGCTTCTTTCCACCCAAATATTTTGGCCACTGGAGTTTGTTTGTTTTTGGTTTTTTAAGCAAGAAACAATCTAAAAGGACAACAATCACTTCCCTTTTCTCCATGGTCTTCGTAGTCAACTTAACTGGCGTGCTTCAGGCACCATTGTATGTCAGGCATTTTTTTCAGAACGGAACAATATGTCCTTGCCTTCAATGCCTTAGCAGTCTAGCAGAAGAGACAGTAAATATCATAAGTACCTGAGGGCAGAAACAGTGTGAGAAATACCATGGAGACTCAAGGGAAGGAGCCATTGTAAAGAAGCTTCACCAAAGAGCAGATCTGAGAAAGGGGAGAGGGCATGACTATAAAGGGGACCCTACCCATCCTTCATTCATCTACACATTGATTCACCAAATATGTATTACCTGCGTGTGATTTGCCAGGAACAAGGGATTTGGGAGTCAAAGATGAATAGGACATGGAGCATAGGTTAGAGGGGAAGCAGGAGGGAGGAGGTGGAGAAGAGGAACTGAAAAATGAATTGGGCCAGATTGGTGAGGACCTCATATGCCAAGCTGACGAGAGAACTTTGTTCTATAGAGATGAGGAGCCGTCAAAGGTCTTCATGTAGTTGGTGGCACAGATCTCTACCCCACCCCATTATTTGCCACCCAACCCCTGGCTTGTTTCTCTCATAGCACTTATTACACTTAGGAGTATTTACTCACTTGTCTGTTTTGTGGTTGTTTCCTATCTGACTCCCCAACTGGGATATGAACCCCATGAAGAGAGGGACCCTACTGGCCATATTCACTGTTGTATGCCCCATTCTGGCACAAAGTGGGACCTCAGCAAATATTTAGTGAATCAGATCTGTGTTTAGACAGTTGTCTCCTGTTTGTGGAGTGGAGGGAGGTGCACGGCTGGGAGTTCCGCAGGAGGGATTGTAGTAGCAGAGAGCTGCTGGGAGCTTGATCTGGGGCAATGGTGGCACAGATGGAAGAGGGAGATTTAAAGGACTCATTGATGAAGGAGCGGGAGGGGTCGAGTGACTCTAAGGTTTCCACTGGGATGTCTCAGTGGCTGGTGACATCACTGAGTGAGAGAGAAATGATAGGGGAGGGAGGAACTGAGGAGGGGCGTGTTGTGGGAAGCAGGAGAGCGTGGATAATGAGATCTGTTTTGGACATGTGTGATTTGAGACAACTGTAGAATGTCCAACTGGAGATGTTTAGCAGACAGTTGGAGATATATGTGGGCAAGTCAGGGTTTGGCTGGGGCTGGGGTCACAGGTTTTTGGTGATAAATGAAGCCAGCAGAGGGTAAAGTTGCTAAGGAGAGCACAGTTCGAAGAGTAAACAGAAGCTCACACCTGGAGGAAACACCACTTAATGGGAGGGTAGGAAAGAGGAGCCCGTGGAGGAAATAGAAGGCAAGGTCTAAGCAGTAGGAAGACAAGAGAGGGAGACTTCTGGCCACTATAGAGAAATATGGGTCCACCTAGGACAGAGCACTGGGAGTAGGAGCTGTCATCTCAGGTAACTAACTCTGCCCATTTCTTAACATTTTAATGGTAAACGGATGTCAGCAATTCTGGGCCACCAAGAAAAACAGAAACACATCTGTATAGTTTATCAGGATTTTCTCCTGACAAACCCTGAGTGTTGGGCCAGATGTAGTCACGCACTGAATGGTATGCCTATCTGAGAGTGTCCTCAGCTGGGAAACATTTTTGGGGTGGGCAACTACAACTTCAAATACCAGCAAATCACCTCCTCTTATTACCTCCTACCGTGAATGGTTCGTGTGTACTAGACAGGTTACTTAACAAATGGCCCCCACTTTGGGGTCTGTGTTCAAGTTCCAGTAGGCCTATTGCAGACAGTGGCTGTTTCCAGTGCTCTCGGGGGAGGCGTCTTTCTCTGGGGGCTGGTTCACATATTAGGGCTGATCGTCACCTCCCCTCAGTATTAACCTCCTCTGCTCTGTATCCCTTACCACGTCCCATCCTGTTTCTACCAACACCTCATTCTGCCTTCCTTCTGGCCCCCCTTCCTACTAATACAGACCAGGGATTTCCACAGTTATTTTCGTTGCTGCAGATGTTAAGGAACTGAAATGAAGCCCAGGATACAAGAAGACCAAAGCAGAGATGCTTTGGCCAAAGGGAGGCATGTAGAGGTCTCGGTGCCTTAGAGTCCTACAGCCCCAGGGCCTCTGCTGTGAGCCTCTGAGGCAGGAGAAACGATACTGGTCTGAAAGCTGTGGGCCTAGAGTCCTTAGACCAGTCTCTTCCCCTCTCTCTGTTGTGTGTAGGGCCCTCCTGGCTCTGATATTCTCTGAGAGAGCATCTGCGGGTCATGAGTCTCCATTCTTTTTCCGGGCAGTTTCCCTCCGAGGGAAAGAACAAGCCAGGCTGGGACAGTGTTGGGACACCCTGACACAGAACCCACTCCCATCATTCCCATCGTGGACTCTTCCAGAGCTCCATCGGCCAGGCTTTCAGGCCCTTTTTATGAATGGAGTCATTTAGTGTGCGTGGGTTGACCAGAGCGTCCCTGAAAAAGGCTGATTGGGAAAGGGACTCACAGACCTAGGTGTGCCGTCCCCAACACACACACACACACACACACACACACACGCTGAAACTCAATTTAAGGGATCCTGTCATGGTGGCCTCAACTGTTCCCTCTTTGGGTGGTTAGAAGGAAGAAAGGGAGAAGCTTTCTAAAATTAGCATCATACATAGTCTCATATTCTCTCTCTCTCTCTCTTTCTCTCTCTCTCTCTCTCTCTTTCTCTGTGTGTGTGTGTGTGTGCACGCGTGCGCACGTGTTAATTGCTCCATCTCTCTCTTTTTCTAGAAAATTAACATGATAGGGCTTCCTCACCCCTCTCCCACCTACCTTTCGTGCTGGGTGATTCCTGTCCATCACCCTTCCCCGGCCCATCCTGCTCTCCCCCTGTGGCTCGCTCACCCTGGTGCCCAGCCCAGCCCATCCCTGCTGCATACTTTTACTCAGCTCCTGCGTCATGGCTATTCATCTTGTTTAGTGCTGGCTTGGCTGCAGATGCTGTAAATATGGTAATTTTAGACTCCCTGATTGGAAAGGGTTGTGGGGCAGGGAGGAGAGCAGTTTGGTTTACTCTGTTGAAGCTGGTTCCAGGCTGGTTCTTCCACTCTCTGAGTGTCCCTCTTTTCAAGCTATGGCCCCATCAACACCTCCCCCTCCCCCCACCCCCTTTTGTGTTCAGTCCTGACTCCTCTGAGCTTGGGAGGAGTGAGAAGGACAGAGGAGACGTGTCTGGGCTCCCTTCCTGGAGAATTGCAGGTTAGCACCAAGCCCCCCGAGGGGCAAGAAGTGCAGCCAATGACGCATGGGGTGGTGTCCTGACCCTGCCAAGATAATGCCAAGGATGCAGGAGGCCCGGGGATTAGCCCCCCCACCAGGGCAGTGTTTGGGGGACACACTGGAGATGAAGTGGGGGCCGCCAGTGGCCTCTGACCCCTCCAGAGGTCTCTCCCCTTTCTGTTCTCTCCCTCCTGACCTCCTCTGTGGGGGGCTGTCACTCCCAAGGGTCTTAGGCCCGTGCTCCCAAGGTTGTCAGCTAATCCCTCCTCCTACCCCTTTGGTACTTAAAAGCATAATTTGCATTTGATTAAAGTACCCTGAACAGTCAGTGGATTCAAATCTCTAGGGAGCAACTCCCAGGCTGACATTTCAAGCACAGGGAGTTAGACTGGGAGCTGAGTTTTGAGCCCAGGGCTAAGTCAGGACCTTGAAACGCCTCCAGAAATGTTTCCAGCTGTCTATCCCATCTCCTCAGGACAATCCTAATTCCAAGGCTCTGAGTCCGAGTTGGAAGGGTCCCAGTTTTTGAGCCACTGTCTATAAGTCATAGAATGTACGAGCTCAGGAGGCGACTCAGATTTCTTTGAGCCTAAAACCCCCATTTGATGGATGAGAAGTGACTTGCAGCAAATCACCAGGCCATGTAACCACAATATCGTTAGCCCATATTTGGTTCTTAGTCCATGCCCTTGACACATCTTTATAGAAGTTTCTAGAAGGAAAGAAGAGTCGGACAAGTATTTCTTTGTTACCGATTCCTGGAGGAAGCCATAGCACAATCCCACTGCTACCCCTGCTGATAGATGTTGAGCTGATATTTGCTCCCCTCTGGTTATAAATGGAAATTTGCCGTCTACGAGGCAGCCTATGAAAATACTGGTGGGTTGTGACTGTTGTCTAATAGCTCTTTATTGCCGCAAGCCGTCCTGCTGTCCACCAGCATCTGTTTCACTGGTGGGTGGGGCCTGAGAGGAGGATTAGGGGGTCTCTGAAGAGCGACATCGGCTGTCCTGCTTCAGGAAAAGAACTGGGGGAACTTAGACGTCTTCTGAGGGTGCAGCATGGAGAGGACTTGTTACTGCTGGTCAGCAGGCCCTGCTCCCTTCCCATGCCTAAACTGCAGGGTGCTCCCTTTTGCCCCGTGCGGTGTCCAGACACCACACACTGCATTTGTTTACTTTTTCTCCTGGAAATGGGGGCACAGTGGCATTTTACTCATTTCAAAGCAAGGGTTGCTTTTTTTTTTTTCCTGAAGAAAGGTGCGTGTTTCCCACCCACAGTTGTTGTATAGTAGTTATAGAGTGGAGGGTGGGGGGCTTGTGAAGTGATTATTTGTGGACATTTTTGTGCCAAAGATGCGTTGCAGTGAGACTGCACTGGTTTACACTAATTCAGGTCAGGGTCTGAAGAACCTCAGGCATCAGACATCCCCAGCAGAATGGTCTTATTACCCTTCATCCCACAGCATGAATCAGAATCACAGCTAACACAGTCTTCCCTGGGAGAGGTGTGGCCTGGTCTACTTTGAAAAATAGATGGGCCTCATGTGGAAACAGCATTTTGCCTGTTGGAATGTAAATGGTGTCGGAGCGCTTGGAAACAGTTTGTTCTTTTAGTGGATTAACAATTTTCCCCGAAAAAATTTCACAGAATTTGCTAAACATACTCTTCCTTCATATGCAGTTTGGGATTCCAGCCCCCGTGGGTCAAAACACTGAAGCTTTGCTGTAACCAATCCATCAACAACCCTAGCAGTGATCTGTGCTCTAGAGAGGTGGCCGGGCGAGGGGAGAGGGAGGTAGGTCCAGACTTTCTGGAGAGATTTGAAAATAACAGCACATTCACAAGAGAAGGAATGGTTTTCAAATCGTTCAGGAGACGACATGTGTAACCGTGAGGCCTTTCCAGTCCCGTGCCTTGTCCTCCGTATGTATGAGGCCAAGCAGCATATTTACCGCCCAGTGGGGTACTGAGAGTGCCTGGGTTGTAGTCAGCGTTCAGTCGTTATTATGATTTTATCATCCGTCCTTTGCTTATCCATTCCTCCCTGTCCCTGTCTGGCTGGACTCCACCCTCCACCCCTCACAATCACCCCCTTCACAAGAAGTGGCCGCCTCTGGTCTCCTTTAACTGTCCGATGTGTGCCACATTCTTGTGTCGGCCGCCTCACAATATTCATGTCCAGGGTTTATCTCTCCTTCCAGAGTGAAAACACCTCTGGGTCAAGGGCTTTCTCCCACACTTATTTATAAGCCCTCAGCACCTAGCCCAGTGTGCTGTACACAGTAAGTGCTTCTTTTAGACTGTGACATCCTTACTACTAATAATCCTAGTGCTGCTTTATTAAGCATTTCCCAGGCGCAAGGCACCAAGGACTTCTCCTGCCTGGATTAATCTTTGTGACAAACCAGTGAGTGTTCCCACTCATTCTGTTTTATGAGGTAGGAAAGTAAGGTTCAGAGGATGTTCACTTGTCTGAAATTGTGGATTGTGAATGACAGAGCTGTGACCTGAACCCAGGTTGGTCCTCTCCAGAACATGAACCCAAACTCAGACGGGCTCTGTTGTACTCCTCTCATGCAGACAGGGCTGCACATTGGCAACCGAGGGCCAAATCTGGCCCACAGATGTGTTTTCTTTGGCCCATGCAGTGTTTTTTAAAAATCAGGAAATTTTACATCATCATCTACATTTCTGGCTTCGCTGAAAAACCTAGGAGATCCAGTAACCCTGAACCTCAGCATGGCGATGCCAGGCTGCTGCCAAGAAGCAGCTGTCCCCTCCTTTCTCTCTGTCCCTTCCAGACATCATCTGCATCAACTGTATAGTTCAGCGTTTCCCCCCAAGGTGTCAGCGTTGGGAGCAGGTTGACTCTTGGTTGCATAGGACTGCCCCACATATTGTAGAATGGTTAGCAACCCTGTCCCTCTCCCACAAAATGAGTAATACCCTTCCTTCAATCATTTTGACAATCAAAAACACCCCACACATTTCCAAAGTCCCTAGTGAGGGGTGCCACACTATCCCCTGTTGAGAACCAATGGCAGATAACCCCTTGTATCACCAGTGCTGGCACACAGTAGGGCCCTAGGTCAATAGATTGAGTTTAGAATGAAATATCCATAACTGAATGGTTCCGCATGGTAAATGTTCTCATGAAAATGAAGGCAAAGAAATGAAGTAATCATCGTGCTTTTAAAAATAAATTATCTGGAGCAAATTTAGCACATTCCCCTAAACACCTGTCCCAGAGTGGGGAAAAAAATTGGTAATAACATGTTCCTGTTGAGGCATTTCCATTCTGCATGCCTCAGTTCCCGCTGTAATGTTAATTGGTTATGGTTTTCTTTGCTTCCAGTCCTTACATGTAACGAGAGTTACTATGCAGCTGTCAACCCGACACCACCCAGGAAAGGCTGCATTTAAAGGGACAGCAAGAAGAACTGAATCACATGCAGCTTTTCTGTGGAGAAACGTTGCTATAATATTTTCGCTTTTTGTTCTAATTATTAAAATACTATGTGCTTACATGCTTACAGTAGAAACTTCAGAATATAGTCAAGTACTAAGAGTAAATAAAAATCACTCATAATTTCATCACCTGAATCCCTTTTTATTTTTGTATATTTCCTTCCGGTCCTTTTTTCCCTATGCACATATTCGTGTTTGTTGTTGCCAGTTTTGTTTGACTTTTAGCAAAAGTGGGATGGCACTGATTATAAAATTTTCCTTGCCAACTCATGACTGTTCCCTTAATCAGTTTAACCAATCCCCTTTTGTTGGACATAGAGTCACTTCTCAGTTTTTGCTATTATAAACAGTACATCAGTCAACTTCCTTATTCAGAAATCCTTTTGGGCCACTCTGATCATTTCTATAGAAAATGTGATATGGCCGCCAGCACAAGAAGAAGTCATCCCTTCCACTGCAAGCTGGTGTTAGATCTGGATCTAGAAAAGAGGGGGGAGGAAAGGGTAGACTGAGTTCTGGTAAGGAATGTCCAGGCAGGGAAGAGCCCATGTTGTTGAACTTGCACTTCTTAGTGTGGCCAAAGCCAGGCCATCTGCCCAGAATGAGGGGAGGGAACGTCCGGGGTTGGGGACTTGAGTTTGAAGCTCTCACTGCAAACAAGGACTTCACCAAAGGATGAAAATTGTTTGGCAGCATTGTGAGCCCAGTTGAGGTCACACCGTGGGATTCAGTCATTAAGGCCATTGGCACAGACGTGCAACTCTTTCCAGTGAGGCTGGGAGACAGAAGCCAAGGTGGAGTCTGGGTAAGCGTGGGGACGGTGGGATTATCTCAGGTTTGAGAAATGGCCTGACAGATCCAGCCAGGTTCAGAGGGGCTGGTGAGAGCCTCATGAAATCTTTTCCTCCCCAAAACAGTAAGATTGCCATAACACCTAAGTAAAAATAGTCTTTGCAACCTAGTAAACAGAAAAAAAAAACTTGCCTACTAAAAAATGGCTTTACAGACCCAACATAAGCTGGATATGGCTCTGAGTTGCTTTTATGGTATAATAACAATGAACAATTTCCATAGCACGTCTCAGTTTACAAAGTGCTTTATATACTATATTAGCCCAATCTCTTGGAGAGGGCATTATTAAATGCACCCTCCATTTTGTAGAAGAGAACACTGAGGCTCAGAGAACAAGATTTGTCTAAGTGCAGACAGGTAGTAACAGTGCAGTCGAGCTGCAGACCAGCATGAAGAACAGAGGCGTGATAATTAATCCAGTCTTGTAACTACCTCTTCTGTCCTTGCAAGATGACTTTTGTTGGAAAATAAATATATCCTATGCCTGTGACTGACCTCCCTAGCAAGATGAATTAACCAGGTGAGCTACCAGGAAAAGTCAGTTCTCTCTGTGTTTCGAGAGCAGCTCAGTGTTCTACCTACTAGCCTGGTCCTTTCTCTGTGCCTTGAACAGACAGACCACGCACGTTCCTGCCACAATACCGTTCCCTTTGCACCGGGAATCTTCTCCCCCAGATGTGACCATGGCTCACTCCTAATCTCTTCAAGTCTTTGCTTTAATGTCCCCTTCTCAGTGGTGCCTTCCTTGACCACCTTATTTATTTTTAATAAATTTTATTGGGCAATATTGGGGGACAGTGTGTTTCTCCAGGGCCCATCAGCTCTAAGTAGTTGTCCTTCAATCTAGTTGTGGAGGGCGCAGCTCAGCTCCAAGTCCAGTCGCCGTTTTCAATCTTTAGTTGCAGGGGGCACAGCCCACCATCCCATGCAGGGATTGAACCAGCAACCTTGTTATTGAGGCCTTGCGCTCTAACCAACTGAGCCATCTGCTGCCCCTCTGGAAGCTCAGTGGCAGCTCATTGTCTTCAGTCTAGTTGTGGAGGGTACAGCTCACTGGCCCATGTGAGAATCGAACTGGGAATCCTGTTGTTCAGAGGTCGCACTCTCACCAACTAAGCCATCTGGCCACCCCCTGACCACCTTATTTTAAGGTGAGGGTTGGCACCTTTTCCACTGCCAACCCCTACTGCTGACACTTCCTGCCTTCCTTCCCTGCTTCATTTTCTCCATAGCATTTATCACCTTCTAATATACTATGCATTCTATTCATTTTCTTGTTTACTATTTGTTTTCTCTACTAGAATGTTAGTGTGATGTAGACAGGATTTTTGTCTGTTTTGTGCCCTGCTGTTTCCCCATACCTAGAACATGCATGACACATAGTAGGTGCTCAAAAAGTAATTGCTGAATGAACAGCAGTAGAGGTATTAGAATAAATAAGAAATCCTTAAGAGTGCTAGCACAGTGACTACTTCATAATAGGGAATCCGTATGTGTTGGTTCCCTTTGTCTCCTTCCCTTCCCATGTGTTCAGTGTTATCTGCTCAGCCCAGTCATCTTTTAAAATTAAAATATTTCTGGAAAAGATAACACATTAAGCCTTAATTAATATCCAATCCATGAAGCAGATAATGCAGGAGGGGAGGGAACCCACGCTGGCCCTCAAAAGAAGGAGCGAGTCATGCCCCCATCTAGCCAGTGTCTCCTTGTCCATCTAAAGAGGGGTGGCAGTTGGGCTGTGGTAGGTGCTTGGGGGAGGCATGTGTGGATGATGGTTCCAATACCTTCTATGATTCCACTAAGGTGAGAGTCAGTGTGCGGGAAATAGGAGACACGCATAGGGGTCCCAGATGGAGTGAGACTTCCTCTCTTCCACCTGCTTGAGTTGCGACCTTCTCCAACAGCCGTGCAGGTGAGTCCTGGGATAGCTACTCACTGACCTGTGTAAGAGAGGAAAACATTTTCCTCAATCCCTTCAGGGTGTCTGACAGGGTCTGAAAATTAAACTGACAAAGACATATCACCAGGAGAAAAATATACACACTTATTTAATATAAGTGTTTTGTGACACTGGAGCCTTCGGAAGGAAATGAAGACCTGAAGAAACAGTTTGATCTGAGTGTTTTTATGTTGGGTTTGATGAAGAGTGGGCAGTTGTGGAGGAAGAAGAGAGTTTAAGGAACATGAGGGAAGTGTAGTCAGCTGGGGGAAACGTAGTAAGGCCTGTTGTTTAGGATTCTTTTGGCGTCCCTTTGTCTTCGGAGATAAGCTTTACCTCTGGGTATAGGAAGTACACCTCTTATCTGAGAGTATTATGACATCTTTCAGGGGAGAAGTCTGGGGGGAAGGTCAAAGTCAGATTCCTGCGTCTGCTGTTTTCTCAGATTCCTTCAGCTTAAACTAGTCAATATGCCAAGGTGCTATTTTTGGGGGTAGCATGTCCTGAACTCCATCATCTGCCATGGGATTGCAGAGGGTCCCTTCTCTTCTGTGAGGCACTGCTGGATCTCTCATTTACACACTCATGCCTTCATCCCAGCGTTCATTTATTCAGTGGATACGTACTGAACGTCCACCATGTGTCGGGCACCATGCTGGGGCCTGGAGAAGCCATGGTAAATGAAACAGACACAGACTCATGGCTCCCAGTCAGGTAGGGAAACAGACCTTCAATGTAAAACTCCATCCAGACCCAACCTTTTCCGCACACCCTGGGGTTCTCACTGTCCCCTGAGTAAACCACATGCTTTCCTGCCTCTCGCACCCCCCTCCCGCCCCCATTCCATGCTGTTCTCAGGAGGCCCTGCATTTTCAGCAGTGCTATTCCTTCTTCCTGTGTTCCCAAGCCCTACTTAGTCTTCACACCTGGACCTGGAGCCTTCATCTTCTCTCCCAAGAAGCCTTCACTGGCCACCAGCAAGCATCTTCTGTTCTTCCCCACACACTCGCCCCCAACCTCTTCTTGAACATTTTCCATAAGCTCGCCTGTATGGGGTCATCATCTTG
Source organism: Rhinolophus hipposideros (assembly GCF_964194185.1). Classification (NCBI taxonomy): domain Eukaryota; kingdom Metazoa; phylum Chordata; class Mammalia; order Chiroptera; family Rhinolophidae; genus Rhinolophus; species Rhinolophus hipposideros. Next base: position 74,148,106 of record NC_138051.1, read on the forward strand.
ATGTCCACGACTCAGCTGTTGCACCATCTAGATTGTAAACTCCTTAAAGACAAGAACTAGGGATTAAAATTCCTTTTATCCTGCACAGACTTCCTACCGTGCCATGCACATGGAGCCCCTTAAATCACTGCTGATTAAATCAATGTCTCAGGGCAAGTCCCGGAGATGCTGCCCATGAGAGGGGCTGGTAGCAGAGGCAGCCAGCATCCCAAATGGCTTGCTCCCTTTGGGTCTGGTCCCTAGAAACAACTCCAGTGGCCTTGAGGAATTAATATTGCTGTCAGAGGGGCTGCCCTTCAAAGGGTCCTGATAGCTCTTGTTATATGCAAAGTGGAAAAGGTAAGGGGACTGTTCTCTGCATTTCCTGCCTTTCAATTGAGTGAGGACAGACAGATGATTTATTGGGCATTTCCTAGCCTCTCCTTCACCATAGGAAACCAACTTGGAAAAAAAAAAGGTGCAAATTTTAAAAAGATGTGTGGCTGTTTGGGAGAGTAAGGGGGTAGAATTCCTGTGTACCATTAAAGTGGAAAAAGAAAACTGTCTAACAGCAGGAACTCTGATCTAGAGGCATACTAACCATAAATTTCTACCACCCTCTGAGAGCCCAAAGGCCTGTCCGGGTGCCAGGAAGGAGTGGGTCAGGGAGAGTGAAGCTGTGAAGTACAGGCCTCTCTCAGATCCCCATTTCCAAATGATGAAGCGTGGGCTTCGGGTGGTGGCAGTGTGGCCTTAGCCATCAGCCATCACGAAGGAGCAGGGGATGTAGAGTTCTTCATAACCTTTCAAGTGTTGGTTTCAGTTGGAAACAGTTAAATATCTCCACTCCACTCCTTCCCCTGAGAGAGAGAGAGAGAGAGAGAGAGAGAGAGAGAGAGAGAGAGAGAGAGAGAGAGCGCGCGCGCGCCAGGGAAAGGGGCCAAGAACTGGGGGCTCAGCAGATGCAAAAGCCTGACTGACAGGCTTAGCTTCCCTTCCACTCTGCAATGGCAGTCATGTTGGTTTCCTAGAGCTGTCCTAACAAAATTCTGTACACTGGTGCTTGGCTGAGTGGCTTGAAACGATGGAAATGTATTCTCTCACAGTTCTAGAGGCTAGGAGTCCGAAACAAAGATGTCAGCAGGGCCGTGCTGCCCCAAAGGCTCTACGGAAGAATCCTTCCTTGCCTTGTCCCAGCTTCTGGTGGATGCTGGCAACCCTGGCATTGCTTGGCTTGTCATGTATCACTCCGATCTCTGCCTCTTTCTCACATGGCCGTCTTCTCTGCGTGTCTGTCCTTTCCCTATGTATATTTGTCTCTGTGTCTCTTTTCTTCTTATAGGGACACCAGTCATTTTGGAATAAGGGTCCACCCTACTCTGGTATGACCTCCTCTTAACTTGTATCTTAGTTACATCTGCAAAGACCCTGTTTCCAAATAAGGTCATATTCACAGGTAAGGACTTCAGCATATCTTTTTGGGACACAGTTCAACCCACAACAAGAGTCAAATGTTTATTGCCTATGGCCACATTGGGAAGACAAGTTATTTAATCAGCAACTCTGTGTGTGTACCTGTGATTTGTAGATATTATATATATACACACACACACATACACACAAATGCCTATACATATGTGTGTGTATGTATATTATAAATATCTATAACAGGTATATACCTATATATGCCTATAATATAATAGGTATTTGTAATATATACAGGGGTGCCAAAAAATGTATACACATGACTCATATTCATCTTTTGTTATCAGTATATATTGAGTATTACAATTTTAATACAGTTTTTTCCTTTCTTAAGGTGTGTACACATGTTTTTGGCACCCTCCGTATATACAAATTCCTGTGATTTGTATTTAATAATGTATTTATTGATATATATGACACTATATATGTGATATATAAATACAAATGATGAGTATTATTGACTTTTATGTGTTATGTATGGTCTAATATAAATATATGTGATACTAATAAATATATATGTCTCTCTCTAGGTACATATACATACCTATATATGTGTGTGTATATATATATGATACTATATGAATATAAATCATATGAGCAATTCTGAGTAATGCCCTAAGTTTATTAATCTACCGAATAAGACGTCAGGGCTGTTCTTAATCCGTTTTCTGTGGTTTTCTCACTAACAATATGGTGGGGAAAGTCTTTCTGTGCCACAGACCCCAGCACTCGTCCAGGCTGGACTCTGAAAAGGACTCGAGCCTATGGGATAGACAGAGGTGCTGTGTGTCTGCCCAGGTGTCCCCAGTGCCACAGGGCCACAACTCTGCTGGCCACGCAGGGCTCTTCCCTACCTTATTTTGGAGGAGAAAACCTGGGCCCAGAGACATGAAGTGGCTTATACAAGTCCACATGGGCACAAACAGCTCTAGAAGTAGAAACGTGCCTCCACGCACCCAAAGGTACCCCCCCACTCATGCCACTTCCTTCTCTATCTCCTCCTTGCCCCACTTTTCTGACTAATAGTCAGATTTTTCACTTGAGTGACTTCCACTGAGCATGCCCACATGTTATAGATAGATGGTCACAGAAATAGCACTATTTTCCTTTTAAATGAGCTGAGAAATTATTTTCACGGAGGTCTTACTACATGCCAAGTTTAAAGTACTTTGTGTTCAATTGTTCTAGAGTTATTGGTGAGGTGAGGGGGGAAAAAACTTTTTTTTTTCCAGTTTTATAAAGGATTTCTTTTTTCATTTTCTCAAGCTCTGACTATCCAAAAGCTTACTGTCATTTTCTGGACAACATGTCCTGCCTGGGATGTCTCTTATTAGTGAGTTGGAGAATCAGGTCCCCGAGGGGCTCCCTCTCTAAGCCTTGAAATGGCTCTGACCCTCATACCCACTCCTCTGTGCCAGGCAGCCTACCTAAATCTCCACTGTTGTCTTCACTTTGTAAGGTTGTCCCGACTTCCCTTCTGAGAGCCCTCAGGCCTGATTCACTCTGTCCTGCTTGCTGGGATCCTCCAGCAGGAAACGAGACAGCTTCAAGAATGCTTTTTAAATGGGGTTCTGGAGGCATTCTGCTTGGAACCTTTGCTGGGGAGTTTTGTGCCAGGGCCTTCGCCCATCCAGGAAGGACTTTCACACGGACTGGAAGAGAGATTGCCCAGCCTTCTACACCTTCTTCTGCCACTCCACTTCCTTTTACCCCAGCACCCCCATTGGAGAATACCCCTGCCTCTACCCAGATAAACTCTGAGCTCTTTGCACAGTGCCCACTCCACAGTCTCTGAGGGACAGCATGACACTGCCTGGTTCAACACATCCTAATTCAGAAAAAGCCTACATTGTGGACTTCAAACTTTAGGGAACATCGGAATTCCTTGGGGCGCTGGTTAAAAATGCAGCCTTCCAGTCCCACAGTTGAAAATCTTAGTGAGAATCTGCCTTCTTGAAGCACCCCAGAGGTTTCTGGGGGCCACCCTCGGAGAACTATGGCTTAATTCTTGGTTAGGCCTGCTTACATGGGGTCTCTACTCTGCAAAACGCATCCAAGAACTTAGGGGATGTGACTAAGAGGAAGTAAAGACCAGAGAGAGAGTGCAGACTGAGGCCCAAGTATCAACCAGGTAGGCAAGGGCGTGGCCTTGGGCCTGGGGAGGCGGGTAGCAGAAGGGCAGGCTGTTTCATGTGTGACTGCTCAGGCACCAGCACTATAGGGCTGCACAAGGAAACACTGCTGGGACAGTGACTGGAGAGAGGTTTAAATCTGCTGCTGCCAATGTGCGTGCTGGCAGAGCTTCCTCCTGGGTCTGGGGTGGGCCAGCAAGCCAGACAGAAGAGCTTCTCCTGAATGACCTAGTTCTGAGGAGGGAGCTCAGCATGGTGAATAAAAATCCTGGCTTTGGACTCCCCCTGCCTGAGTGATTGTCCCTTGCCTGGTTCTGAGTAAACTTGAGCAAGCTACATACTTGCTCTGTGTGCCTCCATTTCCTTGTCTGGAAAAGGAGGGCAGTAGAACCCACTTCAGAGGGTTATTGAGAGGCTTAAATGAGGTAATATAGTTAAAGTACTTAGCAGTCCCGGGAATAGCGAGGGCTCAATGAGCATGAGCGGTCGTCTGTGCTCCCAGCTGCTCCCATCTGCCTCACAGCCCATCTCCGAAGTTGTCTGAAGGATTAGACCACAGAAATCATTGGGGTAGCCCGTGAATGTCCCTATCTCACTGTTCCCAGAAAGCTTTTGGTTTTCCCCTTTTCTCCCTCTGAAAGCCCTTGACACCCTGCAAGTGCCAGTTTGGAATAGGCAACACTTACAACAGCATCCCCCTTCCTCTCCAAGTGACCCCACCTCACGCGACATTTACATCCCCTCCAGTGACACTGAAGGAACAGCTCAACAGCTGGGGTCCAGACCTTTACAAATAAAAGCTCCAGTTTTGAATTCCAAACCTCTGCCTGACGAAGGCTGCATGATCTACAAGGTGAAATAGAGAGTTCCAGGTTGTAATCAAAGGCTCCTGAGCAGATGGAGAAAGGAAATTCACATATGCAGAGGCCTAGACAGCACCCAATTAATCCCCCTACAACTTAGCCCTGTTGGCCGTGAGGGCTTTTGTGCTGGTCTCTGCCTCTGAGTACTCTCTGCCTCAGTTTCCCCCTGCAGGGTGGAGCTAGCACCCACAGGCGTGTTGTGCATGGTCAATAACTCCTTTTATGTGCTGTGCAACATTAGGAGCAATATTAGTATTGGCTCTCTGTTCTAATGATCTGCCGTGAGGACCTAAGCAAATAAGAGTTGTTATAGCTTTATAAATAAAAGACCCTGATTGTTCCCCAACCAGCTCGTCCCGCCCCTGGGCCCTTTTCAATAGTGCGTATCTAAAAGGTATCCTGCCAGTGAAACCAGTGTTGTTCTGCACTCATCTGGTGTGTGACCTCACTGCTCTGCTCCATGGAAGGAGTAGGGTCCTGCCAGCGTCCACAACAGGGCTCCGGGCAGCCAACCTCCCTCACCCTGGCAGCTGCCTGGCCGGAGGGAAAGCAGAGGCTGGGAGAAGAGCAACAGTAGGCCTTGTTGACTCTGCTGAGTTCAGAGAGGACTTCCCATTTGCCTAGCCAAGGAGAAAAGTTCTTTATTTCCCCCAGCCTCCAGGCCTGCCAGCCTCAAGGCTGAGGGAGCAGGTTTCCCCTCTCTTCTCTGACTCCCTCACTGTGACTTGCAGAGTTCACGGAGAAGCCCCCTCCAGAACCGCCAGGCTGGGTTTGCAAGGAGCCTGTTTTGTGCATGCTCATTCTTCCCTTCCAGCTCAGCCAGGCAGGCCGTCCCAGTGACACTCCCGAGCTGGCTTTTTTTCTTTCTTTCTTTTTTCCCCTAAGTCTCGAGCCCAGTTATTTACCCAAAGAAAACAGGGAAGTGACAAGGTAACAGAGTACACATGTTGTGAAAATATGCAGGCTGAGGCTGAAGAAAAGAAAACATTCTTCCATAAGTAGCTGCCTTGTTAATTCATTTTTTTCTCCAGATTAGAACCAGCCATTTCTTGTGCTCCTTCAAGCACCTTCTGTGGTTTCCTGACAGCTGCCTGCGAGGGGTGAGATTTGGCTTGAAAAATGGGCCATCGGTCATGCTTCGGGGGCGGGGGGAGGGCAGAAACCAAAATTCCCAGATTGCTCAAATTCACTGCTCCTTTTCTAGATGGGAACGAAAGAGGGAGAGGTGGCGGGGAGAGGATTGTATAAACTCTGAGGCGTCACCTGATTTTCCATAAGAAATGACAGCTCGGTAATGAACAGTCCTTGGGACGTGCTTTCTTACCTCCCCTGAAATTGGTTTCCTGATCCCTGGCAAGCCTGTGTACTGTAACCTTGAGGAACAGCCACAGGCCGATTCTCGGCAATTAAAAATAATATTGGCCCTGATAGAGAACTCTTGGGTACCCCCCCACACACACACATACATACCCTTTTCATTATGTGCCAAAGATCACTTTCCCAAACCTGTTTCGGAACAGCCGGCTGCGTCCGAGGAACAGGCTCCAGGCCTGCATGCCCTCAATGGACTGGGGAGGGGCCGAATTATGAAGAGTGTGTGTTCCAGCTGGTGTTTGGGGCAGACGAGGGGTGATCTGCATCTTTTGGGGAAGTTGGGCCATAATCAGTTTGGGGCCCAATTTTTCTTCACCGGATCTTTTAAACCTCATGGCTGACAAAGAATGGCAGAGAAAGCCTGCACAAGCTCACTGCGGCCAGTATCCCTCTGGTACCGATCTTCATGCTTCTCATTTTGCCCTTCCTCTGTGTTCCCAGCCTCCTTTTCGGCCTGTGGGTGTTGGCCCACAGCTTGGCCAGGCTCCTTTAAGGAGAGGTCGCACCGCAGAGGCCTGGACAGGCCCTGTTAGCATTGCTGTGGTACTTTCTGTCAGTGGGAGGTCTCTGGAGCTCAGCACTCTGTCTCAGCATGGGACAAGCCTGAGAAAGAGTGTGATGTGGTCCCCTTTCCCAGAGTGGAAGCCAGTGCAGGCCTAAGAGGGGAGCTCAGGTTGGAGGAGCCTTCCCAGCCCTGACTTACGGCCACAGATTTCATCAACTTTCTACCACCAACACCCAGTACCTTTAAACTCAGGATGGGTATTGTCTCCCCACATGGCTTGCACCACCACAAGGCACCTTCCTAAGAACCCGAGAGAGGGCTGGACTTCAGGCCTGAATTGGTCTTGATTTGGTTGGGTTGAAGCTGAAGTAGAAAACCTTGACATCAAGGTAGATTATAGGTCTGAGGATGACGTTGGACCTCCAGGTTGAGCAAGCTGGTGGGCAGAAGCCATTTCCAATCAGAGCCCGAGGCCTAGTTGGTGGAGGAGGTCAGAGCACCAGTGTTTGGGGCAGGGGCTGGGAAAGCCCAGCCATGTCCCCCAGTGAGCGTCCCTAACATGGACCACTAGGTTCTCACTGGGTGAAAACAGCCTCACCCCACCCTGGGCCAGCCTCCAGCCTCTGGCTGTAGGTGAAAAACTCTATTTCCGATGATTGTGTTCAGATATTCTACATCCAGTGCATGAAAACACAATAGTAACAGGAAAAATCCACCCCCCACCCCTCCCCCCCCCACACACAATACAAAGGTGGTCCCATCTCTCACTATGAGAAGGTCAGAGGACCCTTTTCTCGTCCCAGTCCTTGATGTGGGTCCAAGGAAAGCAGTGCCTTTGAACTCTGCGGCATCCACAGCAGGCCCAGCTGCAAGGGTGTGGACAGGGAGCTAGACAGGACACACTGCCTTATCAGGGGCCAATTTCAGGCCCTCCTGTGAGGTCCAAGCTTCCTCCAGCAAAAGGTGACTTAAAGCCATTTGTTTTAACCATCTGAGGAGGCTGAGGAGGGCCCGGGGCAGATGAGATCTGAGTCTCAGAGCCAGGCCTTTCTGTTTGGGAGTTTCTGCACAGGACCTTAAGAGCAAACCTCACTGTCCCGGACAGATATCTCCCTTGAAGCAGGCTCTTCACTTTCTCACCTCCGCATGCCAGCCATCTTTAAAATGCCTGTAAGCAGCAAATAATGGTGCTTAGCCCTGAGTGGTGAAGAGCCAGTCGGGAATAAATTCTGTTGACATTCAAGAACCAGTCTTTGGGCTTCTATGATTGTTGCTGAAAGGTTTTTCTCTGGTTTTGGGTGAAGCTAATCCTCAGATTCCTCCTACTCTGCAGACCTCTGCCTTCCATTACCAGCATCTGAGATTTGGAGCATTAGACGGCTTTGATTGGTCATTGGTCATGGAGTCCAACATCCCTGCCGATACAGGATGTTCTAACAGATGACCATCCTGGGATTTGAATTCTTCCAGGATGGGGTACACACAACTTTGTAAAGACATCTGAGCCATTGTTTGGAAGTTTTCATCCTCAGGAAGTGATTTTTTTTATATTGAGGTAAAATCTGCTACTATGTGACTTTGATCCATTGACCCAGTTTTACAATAATTCTCGAGAGCTGGGTATCAAGCAGAGTAGCCAGGTTCCAATATCAGGCAGAACAGATGCATTAAAAAGGCCGACCCTTTTCCCCTCTGCCCCTACTTCTCCCTACATCTCATGCCTGATTGTTAATATTTTGATTATGTATTAAACCGATTGATTCTTGGTTTCACTCGTGTGTTTCATGTTTAATATTAACATCTTCATGTCAATATTATCTTTTCAGGTATTGCTGAAAAGGTGCTATTTTTGGAGAATGTGCTCAGAGGAAGCAACTGCTCCCCTGTGTGTCTCACTGCCTGAGGTTATCCCAGTGCAGCTGGAGCGTGTATCTCAATCTCTTCTTCCTTAGGGTGTTTCACCATTCCCGTCCTCCCCTAGTACCACCGTGGCCACAAGCCACCCTCACATCCCTTGGTTATGTTGGGTGGAAAATCTGAGGACTTCTTTTCTAGAAAAAGGCAATCCTGCTCCCTCTTCTTGGTGCCAACCCTTCACATTCCCCTGGTTTTTGTCACCCTTCTCTCCTGGCTTCTCTAGGTTATACAGTTCCAGGACTCACCTTTTTCTGCAGCTGATGAGAAACTAACTTTACATGGCTTCTTACTAGAATTTTAGCTCTGAGAGGGCAGGGACTTTGTCGGTTTTCTTTGCTTCTCTATCTTCAGCGTCTATAACTGAAGACGCTGACTTGAATGGCTGACTGGTTCCTAAGATGCTGAAAACCATATCTTTATCTCTTGCACTCTGTACTAAATATCCAGGGGATAAACAAAAAGATGAATGTGGCCCATTGTCCACAGAACTGTCTTATTTCTCATCCTTGTTAGATATTAGGAAAATAACATCAAGGCCAAATTTCAAACAGCAAGTAAGCGACAAAGCTAGGCCAGCCCCTCAAGCTTGAGTGTTCCATTTATGGCTGTTTCACTCCTAATGTGATCTTGACCCATTTGTAGAAAGCCCATACTCATGGAGCACTGTAGGGTCTTACCCACTCTTACCCAGCAACCATGCTCTTCCACAGCCGTGTTCATAGGTAGTCATGGATCACAGCATACACCTACTCAGCTGGGAGAACGCTTGGTGCCTTGATGACTGGGAGAATGTTCTAGTCTCTCTTCTCTCTTAACTTCTCAGCAAACCCCACTGCTATAGCTACTATTTTCACATTATCACTTCTCAGCTCTAAAACCCATAAGGCCTTCTTATGTCCTTCAAACTCAAGTCCCAACTTCTCTGTTTGGCTTTCAAGATTCTTCACCATCGGGCTCACCTTGCCTATCCAACCTATTTTCTCATTACCCATCAATGTATACACCCTTCCACCGTCTATGGTCAGTCCACATTGTTTATTGTCTTCCCTTTTCAACATGCTTGTTTTTTACTATCCCACAAAGGCTCATACTTTTGTGATTTTTGTGTGTGTGTGTTTTTTTTTAATTAAAAGACTTTTTTTTAGAGCAGTTTTTAGGTTTACAGCAAAATTGACCAGAAAGTACAGAAATTTTCTGTGTACCACCTGTCCTCATCCATGCACAATCTCCTCCACTATCAACATGCCCTCCCACAGTGGTACTTTTGTTACAGTCAATGAACCTACATCATTATCATCCAAAGTCCATAGTTTACATTAGGTTCACTCTTGGTGTTGTACATTCTGTGGGTTTGGACAAATGTATAATGATAGGTACCCACCATGATAGTATCATACAGAATGATTTCACTGCCTTGAAAATCCTCTGTGTTCTGCATACCTTCTTTTATCATTCCATTTATCTATTCCATCCCAGTCATCATGGATAGTGCAAACCGTGCTTTCTTCACAAAGCTTTCCCTGTGGCTATAATCCACACAGATCCCTCCTTTCCCGGGACTCCTGTTGCACCCGCCCTTAACTGTACCATCTCCACACCAACTCCACCTAACTAGAGTAAGCATCTAGTACTTGGATTCCCACATTGTGCCTGGCCTACGGTAGGAGTTCCATAAGGAAAGCCACCATATAGCATACATAGCTCTAGGGGCTTCATTCACATATGAATGGGGATCCTGGAATTATGCAATGCCATAGCCCTGTTCACAAGTCCTTTGCGATTGAATAAAACTCAATCTAGGACCTGAAAATGAAGCAATAATCCTTATCATGATTCAGTTCAATCTTCAGGTGATTATTGAATAATTACTCTGTGCTAACCACCAACAATACCAAAATGAATCAAACAGTGATCCTACCCTCAAAGGAATTATGGTCTTGTGACAGAAAAGTAAGGAAACGGAACACCATAACACAATGTGAATGGTGCTAAGATATGATCATGTATAAATAATGTAGCACTTGATATGTAGCCTGAAGAATCAGCAGGAATTGGCCAGGTAGGTGAGTTTGTAGAGGGCAGTCGAACAGGAAGAGACAGGAGTGGAAAATGAAAGTATATGTCATAGTTAGAGACTTGCAAGTGGTACAGCTTATTTCCTGATGATCAAATTGGGAGCCCAGTGGTTAAATGATTGCCTGTGGTCCCCACGTAAGCCTACACCAGATCACTGGCACAGCTGACTGTGTGCTCGCTCTCATTTACTGCTTCTAGAATCAGAAATGAAAGAATGGAGCCCTATCCTGCTTAGCCATCTCTTGCTCTCCTGAGCACTGGGTGGGATACGCCCCAGAGCCCCAGGGTATTTTTTTTCATTTACTCCATCCTGTGTTGCTTTGTACACAATAGGGTGTATATTCCAGCAGTGGGTTCAATGCTCCAGAACCCTCATGGGACAGCCTCAGGAATGGGCCCCGGTTCACCCCAGGCTTTCTGTGGAAGCCTGCACTGTTTTAGCCTACCTCATACATTTCTTCTTTCTCTTCCTCCTTTTCTTCTTTCTCTGCCTCCTCTCCTTTCTCATCATCTGATATTTTGGATATTAGAAGTCTGGTTACTCAGCTAAAACCCAGTGTGACAAAAATAGAGCAGTTACTGCCCCTGACATGGTTTTCTCATCCTGACCCAGTCCCAAAGCATGAAAAAAGTGTTGGGGTCTGGCTGGATGAAAGGGCTGAGGCCGTGTTGTGATTCTGAGCACCTCTAATTTCCCTTTTCTCTGGTTCCGCTCTGCGTCATCAGCAGGAGTTTGTTTAAGGCTTCTAGAGCCTGTCTTTGTTTCACCTGGGAAAGTCCCTGCAGGGAGAGCTCAGATCTCCCTGGAGGAATGGGCTGGAGCCCTGACCTCTGTCACCTGAATTGTTTGGACGAAGGAGCCCCCATAGGGGTTAGGAGGGTGATCAATTGGCAACTTAAGGAATAAAGACCTCTCTCTCCCTTTCCTCCCTCTGCTTATTGTGCTTGGAGGGGCAGCCGGGTCAGGAGCAGCAAGCTAAAGGCCTGACTAGCCACGCCTTGAAAGGGGCTCGTTTTGTGTTTCAGTAATGAGCACTCTCTTTCTCCCCTTGGATGCACTCAGATTTCACGAGTTACAGGGAACCTGTCAACTGCTGTTTTCATTGTATGGGGCTCACAGGGAACTTGGATATAGGGCAAGCTTGTTTTAAAGAAAGCAGGGGAAAGAAAGTCCTGAATAGATGCAATGTCCTGTCATATGCAGGTCACAGCCCCCGTTGCTATGGGACACCTTTGCCCGCCCAGAGGGCAAGATGCCAAAGGTCCCGTACTGATGAGGCTGCCTCCTTGGAGATGGTGATGGTACTGCTGCAAGAGCACAGCCAGTAGCCGACACTGCCACGGCTCTCAATTTTGCCATGGAGCCCATCCTGGCAGCAGCCTGAATCCCAGCAGCCTCTGCCCCCCACTGGCTGTTCAATCGGGAGCCACTCACCCAGGAGCTGAGGGAAGAGGCTGGAAAAGTGAAAAGAGGCAGGTAGAAAGGGGCTCCCTTCAGAACCACCAGGCCTCTCTGCTCATAGAAGGGCCATTAGGCTCCATGGTCGCAAACTGGAGCCTGAGGTTAAAGACAGGTTTTCACCTTCTTTGTTTGTCGTGCCCTCTGAGAACTCTTGGCAATAACATTCCTTTCCTGATGGGTTCATTTTGTAATTGACAGACATTGTTTTCTTTCCCCTGTTTACCTAAAGCGGCTCAGAGTTGAACAGGCTGTGCCAACAAGAGGGAAGAATGAGCTTGCCCTGGTGGCCCCTGGGTCCCCATACCCAGGTCTCTCCACCCTGTAGTTCCTTGTCCTGCATCCATTCACCCGCCCTCTGGGAATAGGGAGTAGCCAGAGTGCTGTTCTGCCTGGAGCAGATACCAGAGCAGGACCTACAGCAGGGGAGCCTGAGATTTGGGGAAGGTCCAGAATTAATACTCCTTCCAAATGGTCCTTTGACTGTAGATAAGGAGGTCTGGGATCAGACAAGGTTATGGGAAACTAGTCTTGTCACTTTGCATAGGACAGGCCAGGGTAGCCAGGACCAAGACATCTAGAGGAGTTCATGGTAGGACCTCAAAGAAACCAGGGGAGGTACTGACAGCAATATGTTTCCAACAACTGTTTACTGAATAATCTACACTATTTAAAAGGGCAAAAGCATGGCCCTGTCATCAGGGAGTCTGAGTCTGGGGGCTCTGGCTAAGCCATGAGGTGGGGCCTGTGCCCTTGGCAACTTGTTGTGACCTTTTTTTCCACAGATTTTATTGGGGAAGGGGAACAGGACTTTATTGGGGAAGAGTGTGTACTTCTGGGACTTTTCCAAGTCAAGTTGTGTCCTTTCAATCTTAGTTGTGGAGGGCACAGCTCAGCTCCAGGTCCAGTTGCTGTTGTTAGTTGCAGGGGCACAGCCCACCATCCCTTGCGGGAGTTGAACCAGCAACCTTGTGGTTGAGAGCCCACGCTCTGACCAACTGACCCATCAGGCCACCCGGGAGCTGAGCGGCAGCTCATTGACTTCGTTCTAGTTGCAGAGGGTGCAGCTCGCTGGCCCATGTGGGAATGGAACCGGCAGCCCCGTTGCCCAGAGCTCGCACTTTAACCAACTGAGCCACCCGTCGGCCCTTGTTGTGATCTTCTGACCCTCTTGTTCTCACCCCCATGCCCCCTTTTACCACAGCTAAGTTTCTTCCTATGTGGGTTGCCAAGATAAATACGGAAATCAGAGCCCTGCCCTCAAAGAGGCTTCAAATCTAGTGGGAGGGTAACTTTTGCATATATGGAGCTATTGTTTAAGACACTATGGAGCTATTGTTAAGCCACTGCCCTATGGGAGAAGCTCTGGGGCATTCAGAGGCCTTGGGCTGGATGGCTGCAAAGTCATATATATACCACATCTCTTACTACTTCCTGCTGCTGTGCGCTTTCCAGTTTGCAAAGTACTCACTTGTATGTCATTTCTTCTCAACTTCCCACCAACCACTGAAGGTGCTTTGTAAGCCTGAAAGCTCTGTGGAAACGTAAGACATAATGACCCTTCAAGGAGGAGTCTCCAATATTGGCAGAGGTGAGAGGCAGGGATGGTCGAGGAGCAGCAAATTTCCCTAACTGGCTGCAGTACAGGCCAAGCAACGTCATGAACTAAGACTAGAGAACCAGGCTGAGGGCCCCCCATGCTGCAGCACTGAGCTTGAGCCGGCACAGTAGAGAGTTTGCTTGGGTCGTGTGTTTATTTTCTGTTGCTGCTGTAACACATCACCACAAATTTAGTGGCTTAACCAACACAAATTTATTATCTTATGGAGGTCAGAAGTCAGATATGCTGTCGGGTGTCAGATGGGTACTGGATTTATTGGGGGTATCCCTTCACAGATTATATACATGCCTAACCACTGTGCTGTACACCTGAAACTAGTATAAAATAATGTTGAATGTCAGCTATACTCACAGATGTAAAGTACAGCACAGGGAAAATAGTCAATCGTTATAGTTTTGTACGATGTTAGAGGGGCAATAGACTTGGTGGGGTTATCACTTTGTGAGGGGAGTAAATGTCTAATTGTTATGTTGTTTACCTAAAACTAATAATAAAATAAAATAAATTTTAAAGACACACACACAAAAAAAGAAAAAGGAGTCTAACATGGGTCTCATTGGGTAAGATCAGGATGTTGTCAGGGTGTTCCTCTCTGGGGATTCTAGGGGAGAATCCATTTCCTTTCCTTTTCTTGCTTCTAGAAGCCGCACACATTCCTTGGCTTGTGGCCCCTTCCTCTATCTGCAAAGGCAGCAATGGAGTGTTGAGCCCTTCTCAAGTCTCGTCACTCTGACCTCCTCTTCTGCCTTCCTCTTCCCTTTTTAAGGACCCTTGTGATTACATTGGACCCACCCAGATAATCCAGGACAATGTGCCTATTTTAAGGCCAGTCAATTAGCAACCTTAATTTCCCTCTGCCTTGTGAGGTATCATGGTCATAGGTTCCAGAGATTAAGATGCGCACATCCTCGAGGGGCCATTATTCTGCCTACCAGATTTGGTTAGTAGGTTAGTTGTTGTTGGTCTGTTATCAGTTGTTTGGTTGGTTGGTTGTTGTTTGACTGTTTTGTGGGTTTTTGGGTTTTTTGGGTTTTTTTGAGATACCTCCTCAGGCCCTCACCCAAGAGGCAGATGATCAAGTTTGTTAGAAGAAGGGAAAAGCAAGGGTGAACAGTCTCTAAAGGGATGAAGGAACGGCTGCAGGCAGACACAGGAAGTGAATATTGATTTTATCTCATTGCCTATCAAAATAAATACATAAAGCACAATCCCAAGAACTGGACAACATGCCATTCTGGAGAAGTTTGTTAGCCCACACACCTCCCTGAGGCCCCAGTGCATGGCTAGTTCATATCCCATACAAAAACTTGGCCTCAGGTCCTTGGTTTCTGTCCCATATTCTCTGGCTTAGAAGCAGGGGTGTTTGTAATCCATTTTTAAATGTCTGGTCAACCTTTTGTAATATTATCTCTAACCCAACTACTCTAGTGGGTTCTGGTAAGTATCTAGTGGTCCCCTGGAGCCTCTCAAGCCTACATGGGTTGAGTCTCTCTACCACATCAGTGCCAACCCTGCCTCCTGGGCCCTGCCCAGCTGCCTCCCAGACTTAACATCTCGCAAGCTGGACTGTCAGCAGCTGCCCCGCTTCCTACCTTGTTGGAAGCTAAGCTTGCTCTTTAGGAAGGCCATCAAAATTCTCGAAATAAAATGTGGGCATTGGTCACTTGGTCTTGAGCTGCCCCTGAAACTGGGAGGTTCCTCAGCTTTAGAGGTCCTTCTTTTTGCTCTACCCCGGACCCATCTCCTTATTTCCCAGTTTCCTTGCCTGACTCCCGATTCCAGTCAGCCACCAGGTAACTCCTGGGATGCCCCTAATCCCCACCTGCGTCACCTGACCTCCGGCACTGGGCTGTCCACTCATCTCTGACCCGCTGTTTGTTCTGACCTCCCACTGAGTCCTGAGTCTATGACCCATCTTCTAGTCGGTGACTTCAACGTTGATACCTCTTTGCCTCTGGAGACCTTGACTTCACATCTCCAAATGGCCTGTGTTACACTAGCAGCAGCAGCAGCAGCATAATAATAGCTAACGTTAGAGCTCTTACTGCATGTCAGGCACTGTACATATGTCATCTCATTTAATCCTTATAATATGCCAGGAAAAACCTTATGAAGAATGAGTATGAGTCCATTTTGCTGGTGAGGAGACAGGGCACAGAGAGATTAAATAGTGCATCCAAGGTGATATAGGTCATGTCTGATAAGAGTCAGTATTCAAAGCCAGGCGTTGGGCACCATCATACCTCTCCTGGATTACTGCCATTGTCACCCTCTTTCCACTTGACCCTACGTACAGTCCACTCCCAGCAGCCAGGTGATCTGTGTCCATGGGATCATGTCCCCTCTCTGCTCAGAACCCTCCAATGGATCCCGTCTTACTCAGTAAAAGCCAGAGGCTGCCAGTGGCCGACAGGCCCACACGATGTAGCTCTGCTCCTTCTCTGCTCTCACCTCCCACACCCTCCTCCTCCCTCTCTTCTCTCCAGCCACACTGCACTCCTTTCCGTTCCTCAAGGAAGCCAGACACCTACCTGCCTCCGTGACCTTGTACTCCTAGTCCTCCCTGATTGCTCTCCCCACCTCCGTATCTTGGCTTGTTCCCTTCTCAAGGAGGTTTTTGCCAATACTCTACATAAAGAAAAAGCACCCTACCTTTGCTGGCACCCCTACCCAAAGACTCCCTATCCCTCTTCCCTGGCTTATTTTTCTCCATAAAATTGTCACCAGATAACACATGAGAGATGTATGTGTCATGTATTGTCTGTCTCTCCCACTGGGAACAAAACTTCAGCATGTAATCGAATGAATGGATGGCGCCCCAGGACTCCCCTCAGGATCCTGGTATTCCCAGGACGCTCCAGCCACCGTCTAGATTCCAGGTCCCATCCTATGCCTCTTCCTGGGCCACCAGGGGGAAGACCTTCCATCCAGCTCACAGATGAAGATTTAGCTTCACCCTGGTGCTTAGCTCCCTCCACAGAGCCTGGCACACAAGAACATGCAGCACATATTTCTGGGCGAAGGTCAACTTGCCATTCTCATGGACTGCTGGTTTTTGTGTGTGTGTGTGCTCACTCACCTAGTGAAGGGAATCCAAAGCTCTTCCCTCTACTCTCACCCCGACTCCAGCAAGCTGGAGATGACAAGCAGCTACGTCTTCACTGACAACACTGCTGACCACACGGATCTAACTCTGTCCTCAAAACCTTGTCACACCCATTTGGAGTAAATAGTAAAACTGAGAAATCATTCTCAGTTGATCTCTTCCAAAAGATAGCCCCTGTCCTCCCACCCAGTATTCAGCAGTCTCCATGGGTGGCACCCACAGGGCTACCTGTGCAAGTCCAGGGCACACAGGCCTCCATGTTGAACCCACCAGGCCCACCCTAATGAGACAGAGAGCCTGCGCAGTGGGTCTTAGGCTGGTGAAACAGGAATGTGTTCCTGAAGTAGCCTGTGGTTTGAGATCCCCACGGTAGCAGGTTCTGGGCCTGGGTCCCCCATCACTGTTCTTCAACAGAGAATAGTTTGTTTTTCATGGCTGGTGGCAAGGCAGCACCTGTGGTAAGCTCAGTCAATTCCAGAGCTCCTCAGAGATGGGTGAAAGCCTGCCAATTTTTTAGCCAGGATTTTTGTCTCAAGATTCTGGGTTTGGGGGTATTGGAGAAACAGGCCAAGGGGTAAAAGAGGCTGGCGGATAAGCAGTCTTTTCATCAAAACCCTCTCTGAGGTTAGAGAAAAGGAAAATGTGTCTGTGGCTGGTTTTCTGTTTGTCTTATTAAATCTTTAACTAAAAACAACTTAGCTTCCAAGAAGCTTCTCAAGAATGAGTGGTTGTCTAATGGGAAGCCATGGAGATGGGCTTAGACAATAACAAGTGGTACCATTTACTGGGCATCTGCTTTGTGCCAGGCATTGTGGCAAGTCCTTTTGATGCCTCTCCTTTGTAGGTGCTGCTCAGCAAGGGTATTCAGTTAACACTACTGAATCAGCAACCCTATGAGAATGTGGGGGTTTTTAATTTTTTTTTGTAACTTACTTTTTAAAAGAATTAATTTATTTTCCAATTAAAGTTGACATACAACATTATACTACAGTTACAAGTGTGCAACCTAGTGATTAGACATTTATATCACTTACAAAGTGGTCACCCTGATAAGCCTAATACACATCTGACACCATACAGAGGTTTTTTTAAGCCTCAATTGGGAAATAAAGGAATTGAGTCTCTAAGGAGTTCTAGGTCTTGCCCAAGTTTATATAGTTTCCAAATAGTGGGGCCATAATCTGAACTTAGGTCTGTCTGACTCCAAAGTTTATATAACAAGCCCAGACTCCTGTCTCTCAGGAGGTCACCAGACTGCATTTTTTCCCAGGCTAATAACCTACAAATGTTTGGGGTCCAAGTGATTTGGAGTAAAATGAGCTCAGTAAGTGCTTCTTTGCGTCTTGGGCCCCATTTGATAAAGTTGACCATTGAATACCCAAACTTTGCCTGGTAGATTCCAGAACATAGATTCTGCCCTTTTCCCTGTAACCTCCTCCACCACTGTTGGTGAGCTGAGATTATCCCAAAGAAGCAGGCCGAGCAACTGCCAGGGCCTTCTACCCTGCTCATTCTAGAAATTTCTGGAAAACAGCAGAAGTCCCTGCACCTGCTGATTGCCCAATAGGCAGCGAATTTCATCCTTTGTGGATCTCCAGGCTTTGGGGAATGAGATGTCAAGACCCTCACAAGAAGATTATGGATGTACGAAGCTTAAAATGCTTATTCTAAGGCAAGTCTCTTGCCATCCTTTCCATGGCTCCTGGTGATAAGGAATGAGTCTTACTTTGTAGATAGACACACTAAAGAAGTGGGCATGACTAGCCCTGAGGGATGCAGGGAAACATTCTCCGGGAGGCATCCAGGCCTTAGTACTTAAGAGCTTCTAGGGTAAGAGACATCCTTGTCTCTAAACAATTAGATCAGTATTACTCTTCTGAACTCTATTGTTGGATTGCTGTGTTGGAGGCAAGGTCTAGTTTGGACCTTGATTTTGGATGGTGGGGCGGGGTGGGGAGAGCAATGTGAGGTCAGCAGGGGGTCAAAGGTGGGCCTGGGCTGGGTACTGTGCCCTTGACTCTGAATCCAAGCTCTTTGCTGAGCTCTTCACTGCCTCAATAGAGCAGATCCCAATGTTCTTCAAGAGCAAAATGTACTTCAAGAGCAAAAGAAAACATTTAATTTTCTTTTATTTAGAAAAAAAAATCCTGGATAAATGAGGAATAAACAGTGCTATTCTATTTGTGGTTTGTTGAGATTCCTTGGAAAGCAAGCTTGGGAGGCCATTGCTTATGTCAGAACACGAGGGACCAATGCCCTCTCCACAACTTGTGGAAAGAGAAGGAACTTAAAAGCTGACAAGGAGTTATGGACAGAGAAGCAGCATTTCCAGTTTCGTTCCAAGTCTTTTCAGGCCTTGACTTTTAGCCTACAAGCCTGAGAGCCAAACTGAAATCCACGACGACCATAACTCAGGAGGCACCTTGGGGCATGGAGAGAGGGGGCAATGCTAGGTCTGCATGTTCCCGGTTCATAGGAACCCAAGGAACTGGCTGGCCCTCCACAAGATAACTAGAGCAAAGCCACTGGTCCCTCCTTGTCCTGTGGCCTTGTCCTTGATTTTAATCATTTTGAAAATGAAGGCCCAGCCTCAAAGAAGAATAACCAGCAATGAATCCTCTCTCCTTTAGTCTAGAACCTTCCACAGTGAAATGTAAAATTATTATATTATGATTTTACTCCTTGTTTCTCTGATTTTTACTTAAAAAGAATTTTGAAAAAACATCTAATCCAGGGCTGGTCATTGCCATGGGGTTCTAAATCCCAGGCCATAAGCCAGGGTTCCCTCCTTTTACTCTTCACTTCACACCTTTCTGACACCTCAGCCCGGATCCCACTGTGCAGCTTCTATCTACCTGGGGCCTGGTCTTAGCCCTTCTGCCCACCAGCCATTCTACCTGTGGTGATCCTTTCTCTGCACCAGACCACCGTTTCCTCTCAAAATGAAAGGGCTGGTCCCAGGCTGCAGTTCGAGTTCCCCTCTAAGAAGAACATGTCGGGTAGCACCTCCCTAGCCTCCTGCAGCTGAGGTCAGCCTGCTTGCTAATATAGTGACCAACTCAGGCCATCTGTCCCCGCATTCTAGCTCTGTGCTGTGGACTGTCTTGCTTTGCCTTCCTCCCTTTCTTGTCACACGTGGAGACAAGAATGTGTTCTTGCTGAGAATCAGGTTCTTCCCAGGTGTGTTTTCTGTCAGCAAGGAAGCAGCTTCCCACTTCAGAAGAACATATCTCTTCCCTGTTGTACCTTCATCATTTCTAGAAACTGGCATGTTTTAGAGGAATGGTGTGTTGTCCTTTCTTTTTCCAAAATCTGTCCTCTAATCTTGGTCTCCATGGGCCTGGATATGGACACATGGTCCTACAATCATGAATGTTAATCACTAACAGTTACCATTTATTGACCGTTTACTGTTTGCAGGCACAGTGCTAAGCTCCTTATTGATAGCATGGCTTAGTAACTTGCCAAATTTGAACCTAGGTCTGTCTGACAGCAGAGCCCACTCTCTGAGCCACCACATTAAAAGGTTCCTCTTTGCCTTCTCTCATGTCATCTGCGTAGACCCTTCCCCACAGCACTCACCCACCCAAACATAGCCAGCCTCTAAGCATCCACTTCATTAAACATTGCTTGGCCCATACCTCTCATTCTCAAGGCCCCAGAGCCCATTACCAGCACATGGTCATCTCCACCCAAGATCTCTTCCCTACACAGCCTGGCATTCATGCCCTCAGAGGGTCTCCTACTGCTTGCTTCACCAGGTAGAACCTTAGTTGTCAGTACACTAATATCTGCCCATCTCCCTGAATACCTCCTCCAGATGTATACTCCATCTTGGAACCATCACTCACTCCCAAGCCTATCTTGATTTTAAATACCTATACCAAAAAGAATGAGCCCTTGCTGTGGATGACCTTCCTGGCCACCGAATGCTGAGCATGGCTCTGTAGCATTGCGGTGAATGGCAGAGAAGGACCTCAGGGCTCCACCCTCAGACCTTTTTCTTTATCTTTATTTACTCCCTACATGATCTCATGCTATCCCAGTTTTATATGACATTCATCAGCTAGCAGCTCCCAAATCGAATCTCTGACCGGGACCTCTCCCTTAAATTCCAGAACTACATAGCTGACTGCCTACTTTACATCTCCACTGGGATATCTACTGGGCATGTTCAGATTAACATATCAAGAATCAAACTCCTGATTCTCCTCCCAACCTGCTCCTCTCTCAGCCTCCCAATATCTGTTAAAGATAATTCCTTCCTTCCAGTCGTTCAGGCCAAACATCTTGGAGTCATCCTTGCCTCCTCTGGGAATTTCACCACCCATATCTAAGCCATCAGCAAATCCTCTTGACAGTTCCTTCAGACTAACTCCAGACAATACCCAATAACCTCTTGCCACATTGATTTCTGCTTCACTGCTCAAAGCTACCATCGTCTCTTGCCTAGATTATTGCAAAAGCCTTCACTTAGTCTCTGCCTCCAACCTCCCTATGTCCTCCTTCCATCTATTCTCAACACTGCAGCCAGAGTGACTGTTTAAAAATAAACCAATATGTCACACTTCTGCTCAAAGCTGTGCAGGAGCTTCCAGCCTCACTCAGAGCAAAGGCCAGTGAACTCACACTGACTACAAAGCCTCCTGATTCGATGTTACTCCTCCAGTCTTCTCCCTGAGATGTCTCTGCTCAAGGCACACTGGCCTGCACGCTGTCTCTCCAACACAATGGGCATGGTCCCACCTCAGGTCCCACCTGCTGATTCCTCTGCCTAGAATGCTTTATCCCCTGAAGCCTCATGGCTAGCTTCTCACTTCAGGTCTCCAGAATATCACCGTATCAGAAGAGCCTTCCCTCACCTCTCTATATAAAAGGCAATCTTATCACCCCCAGGCACTCTCTGTCCCCCTTCCCCGCTTTATTTTTCTCTACAGCACATATTTTCACCTGGTGTATTGTGTTTATCAATCGTCTCCCTCTCAATACACACACACACACACACACACACACACAAATAAGGCCACAGGCTTTGTCTACTCTCCTCAAACCTGTATCCCCAACACTTAAGATAATGCCTTCCATGCAATGAGTGTTCCATAAGTATTTACTGAATGACCGAATGAATGAGTCAATGAATGAATAAAGTCAGACATGTCCTCAGAAATAGGTTCAAATCAGAGGGAATGTTGGGTGTGTCTACTGCTTTGTAGGACTCCAAGCTGGCCCAGCTCTTGGGTCACTGCCATCAGGCAAACTCCTGAAAAACATACTGACCTTCCTGATTCTGTAGTGTGTGTTTGTCATCGGCACATTGTCAGATACATGGCTTCCCGTGCAGCAGAACAAGTGGTGGTTGTTGGAACTCGTTGCTAATGGAAATGAAAGCAAAGAAAGCAACAGTGAATAAAGTAATCCCCCCGGCCCGTGCCATGGATAGTGTGACATGGCAGCCTTCATAGAGGTTTCAGAATGTTCTAGCCCTCCTCATGCATCACCTGCTACACAATTAGTTGAAAACGAACAAGCAAAGCTTCACCATTGAGCCCCAGGTTCTGAATGTCTTTTGAGAACCTCTCTCCTTGAAGGATATATCAATGTGTACTTTCATTGATAATGAACTTCCAAGGCCAAATTTAAAGGAATAGGTCACAGGATCATGAGGAACAAAATCCAGAAGGGAGTTCAGGGAAGGCGGTCTAGCTTTAGACATCATGCCCCAAACCGTGTGCCTTCTGACACATGGTAGCACAGGGGGTGACAGGAGAAAGGAGGGGAGAGTGCGCTTGAGGGTTATCTAATAGATATGTGTTTCTTCCTACCGAGCTCTTGGGAGGTATTTGGGATATTATTTAGTGATCAGGGGTTGTAGGCTTGGCTTCGTCCCAGTGAGACCACCACCAATTTCCCTTTGCACTTATGGCCTCACTCGCCTTGAACATTCAATGGTCTGAAAACAAGTCATTTCAGAGCCTCCCATGTGAGGAACCAGGCCCTGTCTTCTGTTTCAAGATCTTTGTCCAGCTGCTTTAAAACCGCCAAGCTCCTTGTCTGCCCCTATCCAGCTACTATCCACGAAGACATAAGCCCCATCAGAGTGGGCCAGAGGAAGGACCGCCTTACTTGGCACTTGAGCTTCTCAGACAATGAACCAAGGCAGCTCAGAGTTGTCTTTTATTCCTAGAGCACAAGGACTTCAGCAGATCCACAAAGGCAGAGCTCCGGCCTGGGCTTCTTTTTGACTGAGTCCTGGGGGCCAGGCTGGGACTTCGGATTCAAGGGTAGGATTGCCACATTTTGCAAATAAAAGTAGAGAACGCCCATTTAAATTTGAATTTCAGATAAACAGTGAATAATTTTTTAGTATAAGTGTATGTTCCATAAACTGTTTGGCACACACTTATGCTGAAATATTATTCCTTGTTTGTCTGAAATCCATTGGGAGTTCTGTATTTTATCAGGCAATCCTATCTGCACAGTTCCTAAACATACTAGCAACTCTCAATTCAGAGCAGCCACTGGCCTTACCCATCCTGAGGCTTCTGCCAGGACAGAATAGGGCCTGAGCTCCAGAGTCCTCTCATTCCCCCTTTGACCTATCCACTGTCCTTCTTCAGTCTCCTCAGTGTTCTGGAAGGCAGTGGACATGGACCCTCATGGACCGTTCTGGACATGGTGGAAGCCATGGGCAGGAGGCCACACCTCTCTGCCCTCCATCCTCACCTCGTGCTCACAGACCAGCTGGGTCTGGCTGGAGCGTAGTGATTAGCACACGTTGGTCTCCCAGGGTTCAAACTCCATCCCTGCCTTATACTAGCTGTGTGACCTTGAAATACTTAGTACTCTGCCCCTCAGTTTCTATTTACAAGTGGGGACTCTTGTTGGGATGAAATGAATTTATACGTGGGATACACTTAGAATAGTGACCAGCATGGGAAGACACTGTTATGTATGTGGATTGTTTCCCACCCCTGCTGCTTCACTGACCAGCTCCCTCAATCCGCCCCGCCGATTTTGTTCTTAGTTCTCGCTCTCTGTATCCCCAACACCCACTTCCCACGGTCTTCTCTCATGGTCTCCAGAACGCTGAGCTCTCACGTTTCTTCCCTACCTCTCTGATATCTCTGCTGCCTTCTCACAGTTATGTGCCTCTCTCAGTGCCATCTAACCAGACCTATTTCCACAAAGTTCTTCTTAGGTGTGACTCGGTTCTCGTCTCTGTATACTTTTCCCTTGGAGATCTTAGCAACATGGGAATGCCAAGAGGGTCTAGCCTTGGATATGCACAGACTATTTCTACAAGGGACGCCAGCAACTGTGTTTCGTGGTCATCTCTGGAGAAGGGCTCAGAAAGGTGAGGGAGCTTCCTCTCTTCACTTTCTACCCTTCTGTGGGATATTTAATCTTTCCCACGAACATCAATCACTTTTAATAGTAGTGATTGCAATGACAACGTGATTTTTGAAGGAGGAGGGATGGATCGCTTCGACTGGGCTCTCAGGCCTTCTTTATCCAGTAGTCTACCTTTAAGATGGGGTTGGGGGAAGACAGAGTATAACATACAGTTTGAGCAAAAGCATGGAGTAGGGACTCAGAAGTGACTTACGTGCTTTGTTACCTGTAAAGAAATTTCAGGCCTCACTGGTGGACCTGATAAGAAACAGAATTTTGGCAAGCCATGAGATCTTCTAGGTTCCCTCAAAATCACCCAGGGGCCCATGCTGCCTCCCTGGATGGCAGGCCCTGCACGCCAGCACAAGATCACAAGCTTCATGGGTGATTGAGGCCAGAGGGACACACCTGGGAGAGTGTAGAACTCTGTTGGCCTGGACTCTCTGTTGCTGTGCCTCCTGGCTGCAAGGAGGGGCATGATTCGAAAAGGCCTTGGTCCTTTGGGTTTGGCCATCACGTTTGCCTGGGGCACCTTCAGGCCTGCCAGGAGGGGATGAGCTTTTCAGACACTCTTGATAGACATGTAAGTTGGAGGACGTGCCCTCTAACATTTGGGGGTCCAGGCAAGAGCACAGTGCAGGCCAGCTTCTGTATGTCTAAATATTTGAAAGTTACAAATCAAGCCAACAAACTATTAAATATAACATGTTCGCTTCTCTTACCTTGATAAATATATCTTCACGACATCCTGAAGGCCAAGTTTGAATTTAGATTTGATGGACTCTTCAGAATTCCACACTGGCCCATGGTGACCTACAAAGAGCCAGCCCTGGGCTGGCTTCATACCCAGCTCCATCTGGCACTAGGCAGGGCGTTGAGCACACATGTGTGGACGCTCAGCCCACATGTCCAAGCTCCACATCCATCCCATCAAAGCCACCCCTTGGTCACCCGTGAGGCCCATGGGTATGCACACCGTAACACAGTCCACCTTTGTTGGCAGTATACACTTAGGTTAGAAGCCCACACTGGCCTTGGAGTTAAGCTCTGGAAACTGGGCATGGAACTCCAGCAGCAGCCAGGTCCAGCAGCAGGGCATGTGTGGGCTCTTGTTGGGCATGGCCCTTTAACCCGTGGATGCCTGGCCCATGGCTGCTGGGCTGTGGCTGAAGGAAAGCCAGAGCAGAACCCTAACACACAGGCCAGTGCCTAGTGAGAGTGAGGGTAGCCAATGAAAACCAGAAGGAGAAGTTTCAGAGGTTTCCTAGAAGTGTCCTCAGGATGCCCAGGCTCCTCCCTGCCCACGCTGGGCGTCTGCCTTTACACCTCGTGCTTTGGGGTCATTCAGGTGTCACTGTCTCACGCTCCTAACACAGTGGGGAGCTTGTTTTCCTCCTCCTCTCACACTCCCTGACTCTAATCCCCACCAGCCTGTGCCACTTGGCTGGCCTCCTTGGCAGAAAGGTGACAAAAGGACATGTCTCTGGAGAGTCAAATCCCTCAGCCAGAACCCAAAGCCTCCTTGGGACCATATGAGCTAATGGCCAAGAATCCTGACTTCCAGTTACCAACTTGGTTTCCTCTCACCTCTCCCTGCTGGAGTGTTGGTGGGAGTCACTCAAAATCAGGCTCATCGATCTTCAAAGAAGCAGGTGCTATCACACTGCTTAGAGCAAGCCTCTTCTCTCCTCCCCTCACACTCCACTCCCATTGCCTGGACCAGTCTTCTCTATTGAACCTTAACTTCCAGTGTCCCAACATCTGTCTCAACCTCAACCTGCTCACCTCCTCCCCTGGGCTCCTCTCCTGCTCCCAAAATCTGCTTATCTCCTCCTGGCTCAACTTTCTCCTTCTTTCTGTCAAAATCCCTTTCCTCCTTCCTTAAAGTACACTTTAAGTTTCACCTCCATGATACTCCCAATACTTCCATTAAATCCTTCTTCTGGTTTGTCACCTGTGCTGTTTACCACGAGGACCCCACATTTGACCTACCAATTATAGTCATGATAGTACTTTATACCATACGGCATTATTCTTCTTTACTTGTTACATAAAAAAAAATCACAGGACTAGAAATGTTCTTAAAGACCACCGAGTCCAACCCTCATTTTATTTTTGAAGATCAAATTGAAGGAGGGAAAGGTTTCATAACTCAGCCAGGCTGAACCTGCTGGAATTATACTCAAATGACACTCAACCTTCTTGACCCAATCCAGGATTTTCCCACAACCCCCTGCTGCCTCGCTAGATGGAAGTCTGTCACCCATGGGATGGTGCAGTCATGAAGGGCAATCACGTGACATACTCATTAACTAGCCAGTGGTACCTCCCTGTTTACTGGTAGGACAGAACCCAGAGTTGTAGCCCACCTCTGTATACCCTATATTTTTTCAAGTTTGTCGCTATCCATTTTAATAACCAGTTGGCAAAAAAGTGATAACCAGAGGACACCCAGATTTTCTCAGGCCAGTCTGATTCCCTGCAGTCTCCCCTTTATCTTCAGAGAGAATAAGCCCAACTCCTGCCCACAGTGATAGGCGGGTGGCTCCTCCTGCTGCCAACTCCCATAATCCCTTGCATTTTCATTTTGGAAGCCTAGGTGGCATTTTAGCAAGTGTCCCCTCCGGCTTTCCCAGGGGCTGACTGATGAGAAGCCCCAGTGAGGAAGCTGGTGGACCACAGCAGGAAGGGGTCTGAGTAAGCAGCCAAGAAGTAACCA
Source organism: Rhinolophus hipposideros (assembly GCF_964194185.1). Classification (NCBI taxonomy): domain Eukaryota; kingdom Metazoa; phylum Chordata; class Mammalia; order Chiroptera; family Rhinolophidae; genus Rhinolophus; species Rhinolophus hipposideros. Next base: position 74,174,734 of record NC_138051.1, read on the forward strand.
AGTGGAGGGTCTAGGTTGGAGCTCAGCTTTAACAGAGCATAGGAGCAGGGAAAAACAGACTTGGGGCAGAAGGTCAGGGAGAGCTAGGGACAGGGTGACCTGCCCAAAATACGACCCCTAAACTCCAAGTAAACTCCCCGATTCAAAATCAGCCGGAATAGGTCAGAGCAAACATTTTTCTCTTCTCCCTCCCTCTCTGGTTGCCATGCTCACTGCGAGGAAGAAAAATAGAATAATGAGCCACGTCGGAGAGTGTCACCCGAGCAGCTCCGGAAGGACGTGGGCAGACGCCTGGCTGGGCGGCTGACTTTCTCTGTTCTGGTAGAGATTTTATAAATACTCGGGGAGTTTGATCTGAGGCTGGTGGTGGGGAGGCGAGGGGAGCCGCAGAGGGGGGAGATAACGGCCCCCGGGGGTTCTTGGACCTCTCCAAGGCCTGCTTTTCATTAGCATCGCCAAGGCAACTGCTCATCTGCTGCAGATCCCATCACGCCCTGCAAAGCATCCACAGCACGTTACGCTTTTCCTTTAATAATGAATTTGCTGCCATCAGCTTTCCTCCAAACCCCCTCCCTTCCGCCCTGTTACCTCCGAGCCTGGGGAAGAGAAGATAATTAAGGGGAGAAGAGCTACAATCCCAGATCTCTAAGACTGGTGTAGAGAGACAGAGCCCCAACCTCCTGTCCAGGGCGGTGATTTGACCGGGCTGTAGGAGACTGGGTGGTAAGCGCCCCGTGGAACCAGTCTGCAGCAGCACTCCAGTTCCAGTTCCTCTCCATTGTGCACACACAGCCTTGACTCTTGTCTCCTCCCTGTCTGACCTGACCTTTCCCCTCCACACACACACCTTTATTCTTGACCCACGCAAACATTTGCAGAGGTCCCAAGGAACGACCTCGCCAGTCCTTGTGCTGATAAGTTCCAGATGCCTGTTGAAGTGCACCCCATGTGTGTCTCTGGTTCACCCCATGTGTGTCTCGAGGTGTCTGTCCAGTGGGTTCTACAAGGGTGGTGTCAGGGGAGGTGGAGGCTTGTAAGGGGAGAAAGGGAGACCCATGTTTGCAAGTCAGTGCAGTGTGAGAGTGGGCGAGTCAACCCAAAGGGGTGATGGTTTCACCTCGAAGAAAAGACAGCCAGTTATCGCGATTGACGTGGCCGGGTAGGGAATGTGCACCCAGAGCCTATAATCCCAGCATGGCAGACACTCCCCTTCTCAGCATTGGCTCCATGGAACTCCACTTATCTGTTTCAAGTCGGCTCCCTCTAGCTGTGAGCTCCATGGGGCCACAGCCAGCAAATCCTGGTCTCTGCTACCTGCCAGTCAGCATAGCCCCTGCGCATAGGAGGCCCTGAGTAACGTCTGTTGAAAGAAGGAGAAAGAAGGAGCATTGTCAGGGGGCCTCAGGGGCTGGGTTTTCTGGGTTGTCTTTCTAGCCTCTCTTTGTGCTCCTGAGCAAACCTGAGCCAGAGCCCCTCCCAGCCCCTCCTTTCTGTGGAATGCAGGTCACCCCAGCCCTCCGGAAAGATCTGTACTCAGAGCACTCCAGCCAGCCTAGGGGCTGCAAATAAAAAACCAGAGAAGACCCTCCCCAGCTACACATGGAGCAGAACTAGGACCCCAAGTCGTGTGGGCTCAGACAAAAGCAACGTCTGCCTTCTTGCCTTTTTGTTCCTTTTCCCACCGAGATTGGTCCTGGAGGAACAACCCCTGAGTGCCTCTGCTGGTCTGAGCAGGAAATTCCTGTCAGCTCGTGGGAGAGCCGGGGGGAGCCGGGGTGGGGGGGGGAGCAGATTTCATCACATAGATTCCCCCCCACACCCTCCGAGATACAGAATCATATCAAAGTCTTACCCTGGCCCGGGGGGAGCAGTGTCTCTGCCACCATGCGCTCTGTGCCTCACTAGCGAAGACCACTGTCAGGCTTTCTTACCCAAAGCTGAGGTTGGGATTTTTAACACTCAGCCAAGTAACAGGAAGGAGTGAGACAATTAATAATTAGGTGGATATCGTAGCTGACTGGGCTGCACGGGTAGTTTTTCGGTCCATTCTGGTGGCAAAACCCTACTGAAGAGGCAGAGAAGTACCAGTCCCAGTGGCACAGATAAGCATGGGTGAAGGGTCCTCGCCCCTCAAAGTCCTGGCACCTGCAGCATGTCCATCCTCCCGTAGCTGGTTACAGTTGCAGAATCTCAGGCCCTTTCTGAATCAGGGGATACGTTAGAACAAGATGGCCAGCTGATTGGAGGCACGTTAGGAGCTGAGATGCACTGGAGCACAGGAAGGAACATATTAGGTGGGTGCAAAAGTAACTACGTTTTAACAGGTTAAAAATAATTGCAAAACCACAATTATGTTTGCACCAACCTAATACATAAGGGTGTTTTCCACCTACCAACATCCAGGATTCTAACTCCAGCTCTGTCACTCAGTAACTGTGATATGAGATAAGTTAAGCACCCTCGATGAGCCTCTGTTTCCTCACCTTTCAAGCAGAGGTGACCTATCATAAGGGTTGACATGAGGCAGGGGCCTGGCACCAGTAGGTTCCAACCCCAGAAAATGTTAACAGCACTGAGTTGACGGCTCAGGAAACATTCATATCATTTGCTTCCCGAAGCCAACTGCCAAGGAGAGGGGGTTTTGGCCTGCTCTCTTGCTGTTTCACTTTTGTATTTTCTGGGGACACCAATAGCCCCCTGACCATGAACCGGGAAGCCCTTTATCTCCAGTTACCTGCCATGTGAAATATGTGAAGTAAGGATCCTGAGTGCCCTTGTGGGAGGGATAGCTGTGGGTGACCGAACTGCTTGAATGTGAACAGATAGGACCAAGTCGTGAGGAAGAGGAGACATGGCGTCTGACTTTGGTAATGGAGCCTTTTAAATGGCACATTGACTGTTTCCCACAAGCAAGTACTATAGAGTCTGGATTTCATTTTTTTTTTTTATTTTTTTTACCATCTCAGCGTTTCCTTGAGATGATAGGATTCCACCCTCATGGAGGTGGGGTACTAAGCCACTTCCCTTTGTTTTGTGTTGGTGTTTTCTGTAGCTATAGTTCCCTCCACTTTCCCGGGCTAATGTAAGAGAGTGCTGGGATGGACAAGCCACAGGGGCCTGCTGGGACCTTGAGGTCTCCATGAATGCCGGGCTCATTTTGCAGGCTGCTTTCCCAAGGGTGATTGGCTAAAGCTGCTTTTCTAATTAGTTTTGGGGGGAAGAGAGAGGGACAGCCCCAGGGTGACATGGTGACCTGGCCAGCTGGGCGAGTCGTTTAACCCAGCTAAGCCTCAGTTTCCTTCTAAGATGACAATGCTAATACGAGAACCTCCGCAAAGATTCCGTGCAAGTCTCGACCCATTCCAGGGACAAAGGGATTGCCATTGTTGTTCAATGAGGTGATACTTAGAAGAGTCGTGCTGCGGAGAGAGCTGTATGATCAATACGATTAACTGCCATTCCTGTGGTTGTTAGAAGATGTGGGCCTTGCACAGTTGGCCTAGGTAGCAAACCACAAATAAGAAAGTGACCTCCATTTGTAAACAGAAAGCCCAGCTTCCCCGCTCTTGTGAAGATCGGCAACTGACCCTCCGCTCCCCCACCTTCATTTTTTTTCTTAGCTACAGGAGTTGAGACATGTGGCTTACCAGGCTGCCCCAGTGAGTTTAAAGCTTTAAATAAATACATGCTCAAGATTGCTGCTGTCACATCCCTGCCCTCATGACCGCTGCAGGCCCCTCCTGATCTGGGGAGGCCCCCCCCCTTCCTCCCCTGCTGGAAACCAGGCCCAGGCCGAGCCCTTGAGAAGGTATCTCCTCTGCACGTAAGCTGGTCCCAGGGGCCCTGCACAGGGCGGACCAGGCTCGTCCTGATCCAGCACAGACTCTCCTCTTCCTGGGTTTGTTAGAAGCCTGACCAGGCCTCTAGTCTTATGACTTCAACAGATGTTTCTGCTTAAGCAGCCCTGGCATCTTTATGGCCTGTTTTTTCCATTCTTGCTTCTCTTCCTCTGTCCCAGCAGCCCTGAATACAATTTGGACTTCATTTTCTTTCTAATGATTACAGGGATAGAAAGAACTTTTTTTCCTTTTTCTTTTTTTTTTTTTCCTTTTTCCTTAGCTCTTCAAGTCCTACATGCACGCACGCGCACACACGTTCCATATGCATTCAGATCTGTGCTCATGGTGTGTATTTGTTAATGTTGCACTGGCATTTGTTTTCACTTCAGACTTAGTGCTATCTCAAAGCCTCCCTCCCTGCCTCCACCCACACCTCACATTCGTCCTCTACTTGTCCCCAACAAGTCACCCCAGGGCAACCGATTGATGTGTCCATCTAGGTGCTGATTCTGAAAACTCATACTGGTCTTGGCCTCCTGCCTGTCCCTCCAGTGAGACTCGAAGAGGTTCACTGTCTTTCAGGCTCTGTGGGTCGGGGAAGGTTTCGGCTGATTGATGGAGTGAGAGCTGAGACTACAGTTGCCACGTATCTCTTCAAACTGCCCAGCCAGGCAGTTTACCCAGGCTCAGGTGGGGCCAAGTTGACAGTTGTTAAAAAATAGAACCAGTTTTCCACGGGTAGGTGACAAGCTTGAAACGAGTCTGGCCACTCTTCACATCAACACCTGTAATCACCCAGCTTGCTGGCATGGTGGGGTGTTCCCATTCACCTGCCCTGTAGCGTTTGTGGTCACCTGTCTCCGAGTGTGGCTCCCAGAGCAAAGAAAGCCTGAAGACTTCAGGTCTTCACCTGAAGTCCTGTTCGTGTTGAAGACACCTGTGGCTCAGAACCCCTGATTGCCTCCAAGACCGAGGGGTGGACCTGGATTTCTCCTCTGGGCTTTCACTTGGGGGTAGGATTTCCAGGCAGGGATTCCAGCCCGTTCTCAGGAATTCTTTTCGCTTTCCCATTCCCGAATCCCGAGATATAAACTGTTTTCTGTTCTCCACAATGAATCGTTTCTAGAAAGTCACGGCCAATACTACCAACCACCTGGGTTCAAAGAGCCAATTTTCCCAATTTCTCGGCCCACTTTTCTCAGGATTCGGGAATGGCAAAGCAAAAAAAAATTCCCGAGAACAGGCAAGAATTCCTGCCTGGAACCCTACTTGGGGATATAGACAGATCTACCTTAGTGATAAATGGTGGCCCTATCTGCTGCCTTACCTAGGGTTAGCCCATTGCTGATGAGGAGTGTCTGAGCTTCATTTCTTCATGTCTCTGCAACCTTTCTACGTGAGTGTTAATGACATACTCACCTCCCAGGGTATGTTCATAATTGAGCTAAGTGTCAACTCCTGCAGACTATCCTGAGGCCGACCATGGAGGAGGGTGTAGTCTTCAGAATGTCCCATTTTCAACACCCCCAGCTGAGAAGGGCCAGGTGACCACTGTCCTCCCCCACACCCCCACTAGTTGTGTTACCATGTACATCTCTCACCCATAACCTTTCTCCTCCTTCCTTCCTGTCGAGAAAAGTTAAAATCTTACTTCTCATTTGTTTGTGTTTTAGAAGCTGAGTTGTGACACCCTCCCTACCATGGATTAAGGGAGGCTGTTCAGGGAAGGCAACAGTGGAATGCGCTTGGATTCCAATAGCATGGTGACCACACAAGCACAGTGGGAGGTGAAGGTTGGAAGAAGACCCGGAAGTGGGAAGAAGAAGAGTGATGACCCTCCATGCCGAGGTCGCCAGGGAAGCTGAACATGCTGAAAGGAGCCACACTCTTTGAGCAGAGTCTTGGACACACCCCTTCCTGTTTGCTTCACTTGTCATGTATTCACCAATAAAGAGGAAGAGGGGCTCTGTCTCCTTGGCTTTTCCATCCATAACTCCCTCTGGAATTCCCCTCCAGCATGGATGCTTTGCCAGAAATAATGGTATGGTCGTATCATAACCACAGATCCTTCTGATGGTTAAAATCAAACCAACACCAACAGCCCTGATGGTCTGGTGCCCTCCTTCCCTGGACGTTCCCCCTTGCTGGTGCCAGGCCCCTTTGTGTGAGGCATGGGGGGCTGCTTGTTGCAATTTTGCTGCTCCCCAGTGTTTCCCACAAGTGTCTGCAACGAGCATCTCTCCCCTTGTTGTTAAGGGAGACTGGGTTAGTGTACCATGTAGGGCTCTGGCTCTGCCATTGGACATGCACGCCTGAGCCCTGAGGATATGGAGCTGATTGGCCAGCCACCGGGATGCCCAACACTGTCCTCCTGTCACTACTGGTCCCATTGCAGAAGCGGGGCTATGGGAAGCTGCCTGCCGCCCGAGAACCGTGTGGAGCAGCCAGGCACCGGCACACGCGGCAGGTAACTTGCAGATGATCAAAGGGAAGCTCACTGTCCCTATTCTCTGAAGGTCCCGTTCCCTAGAGACATGGCCAAGCCCTCCTTTCCAGATGGCTGTGATATTGTGTCCCTCTACTGCAGGACTGAGGAAATGGGTGCTTTCCAGGACTCCAAGAGCCAAACCCCTCTTGCATCAGGAGACCCTGCTTTCATGGGCCGACAGGGGACCTGCAAAACCCCAGAGGCCTTAATTGTACCATAAATGTGAGGGTAGAGGTACAGTTGTGTGTGTGTGTGTGTGTGTGTGTGTGTGTGTGTGTGTGTGTGTGTTCGTGTTCAAGGGAAGGGACAGGGGCTGAGCAGGTCTGTCAAAGGGAGGAATCTGTCCCAAGAAGAGGACTGAGGGGCCCAAAATGCTTTAAACATATGCATATTAGTTTTAAAATAACCAAAGGCAATTTTTTGGCTGTCGTTTAGTGAGATCTTTCTCTGTGTTGGGCACTTAACATATATTATCTCATTTAATTCTCAGAAAAACTCTGTGAGTTACAAGTATTATTATCTAATTTTTCAAATGGGGAAACAAGCATTGAAAAGTTAGGCCAATTGCCAACAATCATAGATGTGAGACGTGGCAGAGCCAAGATTAGAACCCCGGCTTCTGACCCAGAGCCCGAAGTCTTCTACCCATAAGTAGTAATGACAGTGATAACTACATCTATACTAATAACGGCCTACACTTAGAGTGTACTTGCCATATGCCAGACCCTGTTCTAAATGCTTGACGTAGATTCACGGAATTCATTCTCACAAAACTCTATTTACTGTTATCTCATTGTACAGATGAGGTAACTGAGGCACAGAGCGTTTTGACATTGATTTCCTTCAACAAATATACAATCAACACCTCTTGTGTGTGAGGCGCTACATTAGGGGCTCTGTGTGGGACCCAGAATTGAGTAAGACATTGATCTTACCCTCTGGGGTCTATCAGCAAGGCCCAAGGCCACGACCATCGGGATGGGCTCAGGATGGGATTGTAGAACTTGAAATGGGGGAGGGTAAGAAGAGAGTATCCTACAGTATCCTAGAGAGATGAGCATACTAGGAAGTCTCCAAAGCAGGATCCCAAGCACAGGAGCAAGACAGCATCCTGTTGTCAGACTAAGGTCCCAAATCAGCTCTGGACCAGCAGCAGGACAGATAGAACCAAAGCCATTTTATTCCACCTGCAGTGTGGCCTTGAGAGCAGGACTCCAGAGCCAACCTGCCAGGTTCATATCCTCACGCTGACACTCTTTAGCGGTGTGACTTGGGCAAGTTAATGGACTTCTTTGGGCCTCAGTATCCCCTTCTGGAAAATGGGGATAATAACAGTACCCATCTCACAGAGTTGTATAAGAACTAAATGAGTTAATACATGAGATGCCCTTAGAGCAGGACCTGGACCGTGGTTAGCTCTCTGGGTCAGTTTTCAAGCTCTCTCAGCCTGTGATCGCATTGGGTCATTGAGTCTGAGCTACGCAGAGGCTGTAAGTAGGGGCCAAGTTGTCACAGTGGTAGGGAGAAGAAAACTGTAGAAGGAACCAGTTAGGGCCTGTCCCTGTCATCTTCAAGGAGATGGAGAGATGAAATCTGATGGGACAGAAAGGGAATTCACATCCTTGGAATAACAGACTGGCAAGCGGGCAGGAGGCTCTTCCTTCTTAATTGTCAGAGGCCAAGATGCAGGTGCCTGCTACCTGGGCTGATTGGAAACACAGAATTTCTCCAGGCTGGCATTTATAGTGGTGCCACTACTGTACAATTATGGGCATGAAGAGGCTACCACTGTGTTTGCACAGCTTCTCAATCACCCAGGACAGGAAGATTGAGCTATACCCAGCATCCACTCTGTAAAATTCCCCAACCTCAGTCTCCAGCTTGGAAGAAAGGCAGGGGTGGCCGGGGGAGGTGGTGGAAGGCAGCCATGTCCTGTTGCAGTAAATCTTTCCTAGAAGCCCTGCCTGCATTCCTAGGAAAGGAGACAGCTGAGCTCATCCGCCAGGGCTAGGTCAGCCCAGAAAGAATCCTTTGCATCCCTGAGAAAACCCCTCAGCGACTTGGGAAAGGAATGGCTCACTGGAGTACTTGTTTGTGGACAGGGGACTGTCAGACTGGGCAAGGGTGTCTCGTGACATATTAGAGCAACTGAGAATGGATGCCTGCCTTTTGGAGGTGGGACAAACATGTTTGCCTGAGGGGAATCTTGTGATTCCTCCAGTTCCTCACTCCAACTCTTTTCAGAGAGCTCCTTCTGGGACTTTTCATATGCACTGGAGACCACAGTTTCGTCTCCCAGAAACCCCATTAAACGTGAGTGAGTGAGTGAGTGAGTGAGTGAGTGAGTGTGTCTGTGCACGTGCCAGTATTCCTTCCCCACCGATTTTTAATTTTTCAAACTTCTTTGCACATTTCAATCATCATGTGTAGTCCCATGACATTCCCCTTGAATGCATTCTCTCTCCATGAAGTCTTCCTCGACCAGCCTCTTCTAGAAGCCACAAGGCCTCAGAGGATTGCAAGATGGTCTAGACTTTGAGATGAGAACCTCAGTCTTCACGATCTCAACACCCAGCGACGGCTGAAGATGTGTGCATGGCCACTGGAATGAGAAAGGGGCAATGGTGTGGGCGGTGACCTGCTGACCTGGCCCACCCAGACCCAACCTCCCAGGTGTACATCTCCTCCACCTCAGAGCATATTTCCTCCTTGGCTTCCTGCTGGACTTAAGTGTCAGTGATATGGAAACAGGAGGTGTCTAAGACGCACCCCACGTGGCAGCTTGAGTTTCTTGAAGTTAAGCTGCACCAGAAACTCATGGCCTAGATTTTGCCCCAGATTCTCAACTGGGAGTTTGCTTAGTGCCCATCTTTCCCCTCTGCCAACCACAGTGTTTTGGGAAACTCCTTGGAATTTCCCAACTCCGAGGAGCCCTGGATCTTTATTCTATTCCCCTCATGATTATCTACTCTAAAAGAGGAGAACGGTGACACCAAAAATATTAAACATGGAAGATGATTTAAAATGATGTATGATTGACTCCAGAATGCATGGTTCCAGTTACCTCTACTGATTTTTTGCCTTCTTTGCTGAAAAGATGACCAGGGTCCAAGGGGAATCAATCAAGGGACCCTGTTTTGTCTGAAATAATGCAGCTATGAATACATGAGTTGAGCTCAACTGTTGTTTTACATTTATTGGTGGCTGTTTCTGTGGAATTAAGAGAACCTTCAGGGTTGCTGCCAGCTTGGGTAGATTAAGTTTGTCCCCGTGTTCTGAGCAAGGATTGTGAAGTCAACTGTGATGCAGTTTCTCTGGCCCGCAAAATGACAAATGGTTTTTGAGGAAGGACTAAGTGACTTATGACCAGGACAATGGAACAGCCTGAGTCAGTCTCCCCAGTGTATACATTATATTATTTATAATAGCAAGAAATAGACACAATCTTAATGTTCACTTCACCCACAGGGTATTAGCTGAATGAATATCTGTATGATGGAATACTAGGCAGTCATTAGAATTATGTGCTAGAAAAAACCTTAATCTCATGGGAAAATGTTCACAACATATCATTAATGGGGGGAAAAAGTTCATTATAAAGCACTATGCACAGAACATAGCTGTCTTATAAGAAAAAAACACTGTGTACGCTTTTTGAACTAGAGGGATATGTATAAAAACACTAACCATGTTATCTCTGGGTAATAAAATTTGGCTTGACTTTTATTTTCTTTTTTGGATTTGTCTCTATTTTTCAAAGTGTCTTCCATGAACATATAACATTCCAAACTCAAGAAAAAAATTATATTAAAAAAAAGATTATCTGAGGGATCAGCAGATGTGTTTCCTGTTTCTTATCCCACATCTATTCTCCGTTTTATATTGGAGATTCAAATTGCTCAGGCCTTCCCACAAGAGATACTAATGGAGCAAGGGGCCCGAGTAGCCAGGGTCCTAAACAGTGTCACTAAGGTAAATTCCTCGCCTACAGTGACAGCTTTGGAAAGGTCTCGTTTCCACCTAGCGCTGGGCATTAATCGTATCCAAACCATTATTTTTTTTCTAATTGGGGATGAGCTTTTCCAAGGGATCTTAAATAAGTGGATAGAGGCTCACAGAGGACAGTTACAACCACCGACAGCTGCTCCTTGGGTTTTCAAACACGAGGGTTATTCACCCCTTCTCCTCGGCCTTTTCACAGCATCCAATCCCTTGGAGTTTTGAAAATCTGCTGTCACAGTGAGAAGGGAAGGGGCTGGGAAAACCATAGCCCTTCTCCTTTTATGGAAGGAAGATGAAGGGAGAGAACAAAACTAAGGGACTAAGACAATTCAGCTTTGTTTGTCTAGTTCATAGAACAGTTGTCTGCATAGAGGAGTGCCAGAAAGTGGACGAAAGGAGTAATAAATGAGTTCAGAGAAGGAAACAGTTGGGCCACTGTAAAATCTGCTGTAGAATCGAGGCCTTGGTGCACACCATTTCTGGCACAGATTTAAAGAACCCATCTAGCTTTTAGCTGCTCCTTATCACCAGCTCCTTCCAAAGCAGAACGGTCAAGATCATCTCCCTTCTCACCATAGGACATGACACTACAAGTGTCCCAGCTGTCCTGAAGTCTCCATTCCCATCAGTGACACGTCTTGGCAACACACCTAGAAGGTAGTGGGGAGCAGTGCTGCCCTCCTGGTCCACTGTTCCTGCCCGTCGACTGTACCACTCCTGGGGAGCCAAGTTAACTAATTCTGGTGCATGGTCAGATGGTGGCTTTTCTCAGTCACCCTTGGAAAATTCATGCCCCTATTGTATTGGAAAACTCCTCTTGTGCCTGTCATTGCACACATCAGGAGACCAAGGTTTCCATTTTCTCAGAAGTAATTAACCAGCTACTATCATTGAGACCTATTCCTGGATTTTTTTACTCATCCTTTCAAAGCCATAATCCAATCCCAGGAGACAAGGTCTGAGGCAGGGACCTCAGTTCTCCCAGGGCGGAGAAATAAACTGAGGTGAGCCTGGGCTGTGCACTGAGTCCAGGGTCCATACCCACTCAGCCCCACTACTAAAATCATTCTGTGTAATCTGTTGTGGCATCTGAGGGTGGCAGAATAGAGAATGGGGAAGGGTCAGCCAAGGAACATTTCCCCTATAGAATAAGGCTTCTACCACCCCAGACCCTTGAAAAGACTCCTTAAAAGAAATAGGGAGAGAAGGGAGGGGGGAAGAGAGAGCCGGGAGGGGGGGAGAGAGAGAGAGAGAGAGAGAGAGAGAGAGAGAGAGATGGAACGAAATCTACCCTACTCTATCCTTCCAGATCACAAGATGGGAAGATGTTCACTTTTCAGATGTTTGACCCAGAAATGTTCTTTACATTTCAGGGGGTGCAAACCCCACAGATGTCATGGAGGATCCTCAGTGTGTCAGTTAACAGGATTTGCTGAAGCAGGTAAGTTAACTTGAAAAAATAGATTAGGGTCCTCTTTGCCCTAGAGTGTCACTGTGGGCTCAATCTGATTTTAAATCAAAATTCTCAAGAGCAAGTGTCTTCTGGGGAAGAGAGATCTACTCATGCAAAAAGTTTTGCTCTCGGAAGGAAATCCTTAGGCCCTACCATTTTCTTACGGAAGATAATGAAGATGAAGCTTTCAATTGATAACATTTTTAGACTGTGTAAAACCCACCACCTCAATCTTTGTTCGTTCACTCACATGTCCATTTAACAAACATCTAGCGAACACCTTGTATGTACAGGAACCAAATACTATGCATGACCTATCATCCCCTCCAGGAGCTCACAGCCCAGCAGGAGGACACTCAGGGAAACAAATTACAATAGATTGTGGTTAGATCCTAAAGCAAGGTAAGAAGAAGGACCCACAGAGCACAAAAAGGAGTGCTGCTCATGCTACCCACAGCTTCCGGGGGAGTTCCTCACAGTAAAAGAGACTTGTAAGTTGGGGTTCAGGATGAGTAGTTTTCCAGGCAATTGAACAGATGTTTTCATTATAGACCTGAGTGTGTTTCACTATGCATCTGAGCTCCAGGAAGTCAGGACACAGTGGCCGTGACAATGGATGACAACCTTCTAGGGGACATGTACTTCACCACCCATCAGGACCCGTGGCTGTGCTCTTTAGCAATGAGACCAGGTTGCTAGTGGCTCAAAGCAAGCGTTAATGTTTGATGCAGCCAGGTAACATCTTGGACCAGAGTCCTGAAGCCAACAGCATGTTCACCCAGGGACAGCGCCTTCTCAGGATAATGGGGGTCCAGCTCTACTTAAGCATGTAGGCAAAAACGCCTGGACAAAGATTAGAGAGGGTTTGCACATGGTTGGGTCCAAACTTGCCATGTCCTTTGATTAAGCCCCTCGCTCCTGCCTGCCATATCTGCCCCCCTCTCACCCAAGCATCTGACAAAAATCTACTCTTGATTCAAGACTCAGATCAAATGCCATCCCATCTAATAAGACTTTCCCAACATTGCAGGATCAAATGATCATCCTCTTTCTGACCCTACCCCCACCTTTGGCACATGTTCCATCTTTATTTACACATCTGTCCCCCTGAGAACAAGGAGTGGGCCTAACATAGTGCCTGGTACACTTTTAGCAAATGGATGCAGGCTGCACTTGTACGCTTAGGCTGCCCTGGAGTCTTCTAACAGAGCAGAAGATATTCTATTGCGAAGTCTTTCCTGATAAAGTGATAGAGTATCTAACACCCCTGTTTCACATACCGTGTTTCCCCGAAAATAAGACCTAACCAGAAAATAAGCCCTAGCATGATTTTCCAGGATGACATCCCCTGATCATAAGCCCTAATGTGTCTTTTGGAGCAAACCTTAATATAAGACCCGGTCTTATTTTCGGGGAAACACGGTAGGACGAAACTAAAGTGTGAAGGGAGGCAAGTCCAAAATTGAGTCTGTGGTGGATCCAAGAGTGTAAATCCTAAACAGGACTGTGCTGAGACCCAAATTCCTCAGAGTCCCTGGGCCACCCCAAATCAGATGAAATTCCAAACAAGGCAGAGCCTCGCTGAGCATTTCCACAGTGCTGGGCTCCAGTGTGTTCTGGAAGGTTCTCCTGGGCTGTGCCTCCAGAAGGTTGGGGCGTGGAGAAGCCCCACAGGCCCAGTGCAGTGTCAGGTTCCCCCTTTTCTGTCAGCAGGCATGGAAGAGCCTTTAAGAAAATGGAGTATTATTATTTGTTTGTTTTTACAGTGACTCATCTGTCGTAACTGGGTTAAAGTCCACTTAGAGAAAAATGAGAACAAAAGACCTCCTGTTAGTGCTGGAAGTTTGCCTCTTAAGATATCACTGAGAGGAACTGGGAAGAAAAAAAAAAAAAAACCCCAGCGGGGCAGAGGAAGCTGCAGGCCTTCAGGAACACAGCGGCACTTTGGAAAGGCAAACACGGCGGCTTTCATCTCCAGCGCCCTATCTGAGCCGGCCGCTCCCTTTGCCGCTGTTTTATGACCCACTGCAGAGCTGACCGTCAGACACAGGCCAGTGCCCTGTTCCCACACTCTGTGAACACAGGGAGACTGCCAGGAGTTCTGGCAGTGTGGACGTTCTCCATATCCAACCAACTCCAGACTGAGAATGATGGCCATGATGATGGTGGTGGTGGTGGTAGGGCTGACACATAGAACTTACTATGTGCCAGAGGCTGTCCTAACATTACATGTCATGACTCATTTCATAAACACCCAGGAGGCTAGCATGCTACCTCCCCTGCTGCAACAGAAGGGAGATGCCATGAGACGGAAATCTGCCCCTGCCCTCTTTGGGAAACCCACTGGCTTCAGTGCAAGTCGAGGAACCATGGGGCTGGTAGACTCCCAAACAGTGTGGGACCAGTTTTCCAAGTGGCATTTTTCAACGTGCAAACTCAGGCCATCTGACTTCAAGACCTGAGGACTGACCCTTTACTCTCTTCAAATGAAAAAAGAACGCCGGAGAAAGACAAGCTGTCCCAGTTCTCTCCCCACAACCTTCCATCTGATCAGCCCGCCTGTGTTAAACAGGCACCGTGTCCTTCATCACCCAGCTCTGTGGGAATATGGTCTTCTCGCCCTCAGCCGCCAGACGTGAGGAAGCTCTGTGTCACGATTACCCCTTCTGGTTCTGGCCCTCTTCACCTTCATTGTAAGAAATTGAATTTCTCTGCTCCATGGTTCTGAGAGAGGGGTGGGAATGGGAAGGAGAAGACAGAAATTACCTCAAAGTCCCAGGCCCTTCGTACATTCAGAAACACTTCGCATCCCCCTCTTCCTTCCCACAGCTCTGTTGGTCCCCTAGAGATTAGGCCTGGCCTGTGGGTCCCAGGCCTCTGCCCGGCAAGGTGGCTGGGCTTCCTGGGCCTCTCAATTCAAATAGTCAGCCCTAATCATTCCATTTTCTGAACAAAACATATTTTTGGTAATTTCTCACCAAACACCAAGAATTCTTCAACAGAAACCTTAAAATGAAAGTGTTACTGTACTAACTATCCTGCCGTTCCTCACGAATATCCGTGTTCCACAGCATACAGCAGATGGGTGCAAGAAGCCCCTACATGCCGAAGCTGCTCCAGGGCAGGCTGGTCCTATGGTTTTTTCTAGGCTGCTGTGTGACTTTGGGGAGATTATTCACACGAAGAAGCAAGGCCTCCTGCAGACAATGGGTTGAAGGGAAGACTGTAAAGAAGCCAGTCCAATGCTCTGTAGGATGCTTCTCCCTTTGGCTGGCCTCACGGGGATCAGGCCCCTGGTGGAATCACTGGAGATTTGGAGCTTAATTAAACCCTGGCTTTGGGCCAACATGTCGGTGGCCCCTTGAATTTCCCAGGTCCACCCAAGTGTCATAAACACTGGACTGGGAATGTGAACCGCTTAGCTGATCCCAGTAGAGCCAGTCCTCATTAGCTAAGAGCCAGAGTATCGCCAGCTCACTGGGCTCAGCAGGTGTCGGCAGTCCTCATTCTTGAAGTACAGCGTGACTTTTAAATTAGTGGTCCCTACATCTGCGCTTTCTGGGGGCACAGTGGGGGCTTTGCGGACCACCTCCACCATTGGGACCTTTGGGATTCCCTTCCTCTCTTGACCTCATAAAGCCCAAGCTCACCACCCAAGGTGACCAAATCGTCTTCCTAGTGGGCTGTCCTTGATTATTCTTTGTAGTAGATCTTTTTGCTTCTGAGCAAATCAGTGGATCTTGCACAGCCCAAAGCATAAGGATTGGGGCTATTTTCCTACATGAGGACACTAGAGAATCTTTTGTATGACGGCACCCATGAAACACAAACAGAACAACTGCGTGCTTTCTGGAGTGTGGTGATTTTGTTGTTGCTTACACTCATCATTTGCTTGTGACCTTTAAGGACTCAGCAGAATAAGCTGCTTAGTTGCCCATGTGGTCCAGGACTGAGCAACCAAAAGATCCATTCTCAAGCCCCACAGCTGGCTGGCCCAGAGATCCCTCTGGAATTATCCTGCAGATCTCCTGAAGCATTGGATCCTGGAGTTGGTCTCATAGCTAAGTCTCATCAATAACTTCGGGATCCTGACGATCCTGACAAGACGTGGGGGATCGAGGAACGGCCTAGCAGCAGACAGGGGAGAGCCAGGTACAGCTCCCACCCCAACTAGCTCTGTGATGTGGGTTGGCAGTGCATTCTCATCTCAGCCAGTTTCCATGCCTATAAACATAATAATGATACCTGCCACCAACTTTTCCTTAAAGGAGAACTAGAGAGTGAATTAATTAATGTTTATTGAGCACTTGGAGTTCTTTAGAGAAAGGCCTTTATAAATATAACGCATGATTAAAGGATAACAGTTTGCTAACCTTCAGAGGAAGTACTTAATTGGATCAGGGCTTCATACCTTGATGACTGAGGTTCATTCTTTATTCAGATATGCTCAGGGCTCCCATCACTCAACTCTGCTGTCCTCTCATGTTATCATGTGTTGTTGTTGTTGTTGTTGTTGTTGTTGTTGTTGTTGTCATTTGTATATAACGTAGTCCAGTCCAACAGATGTATCCCTCCTACCAAGGTTACCCACCGCCTCCTCCCCTCACACCAGCTTCTACACCCTCCACTGAACTGACCAAGACCACTTCATTGTCAAGCCCAATGGCTTTGTCCTGCTCTCATCCTCCCTGTCCTTTTTGGAGCGTGATACTGTTCATGACCCCTCCTCATCCTTGAAAGTCTTATTCTGTGGTTTCTTCAACACCAACAGGTCTAAACTGAAGTCACCATTGTCCCCAAACCAATTCCCTACACTGACTGTCCTATTTCTCTTCATTTTCATGGAGCCCAGTCTCCAGATATTCCCCTCCATTGCCACAGTGCAGGCTCTTACTCTCCCAATTGCTTGAACCTCGCAAAACCCTGGTCTGGTCCACGAAACCTCCAGACTCAAGGCAGGTGTGATGTGTGTATGTCCTTGAATTGCCACACAGATCTTTCTGCACCACCTTCACCTCTGGCCATCTTGTTCCCCACACCCACTGAGATCTCCTGCCCACTCCCTGTGGCTGTTCCCTCTTCATACACCACAGGACCTGCTTTCTTACTTATCTACCTTCCTGTCTGGTTCCCAAACCCAGCTTCCACACTTGCTCCCAGCAAACCAATGGAACTGACTGAAAAATCTAGCAAGAGAGGTCTTTTCTAAGGCACCATGACAGACTCATCCCCTGCCTACATCCCCCAACAGACACAGACACATAGACACACATATTCACTTGTATAGATAGACACACACAAGAAGCACACAAACATACAAAGAGACACAGCACACACAGACATACAGACTCATATACACAGATGAATGCACACTCATGTCAATATACACAAACACATAAATACTCATATATAGACACAGGCACAGACATACATACTCTCATAGACATACAAACACATACTGACACACACAAAGACATAAGCTCATACCCCCACACACACAATTTTGCTGCCTTCCAAGCATCCTGACAGGCTGAACTGCTCTCCCTCACCCCCTCTGAGTAGCAAGTTCTCCTTACTCCTGCCTTTCTCCATTCCCATCTGTATTAGTCAGAGAAACAAAACCAGAGTTACAGAATCAATGGAAGATTCACACATACGCACATATATGCACACACACATACACATACATACATGACTTTTAAGGAATTGGCTCATGCAATTGTAGAGGTTGGCAAGTCTGAAATCTATAGGGCAGGCCAGCATCCTGGAGACCCAAGGAAGTATTGATGCTGGAGCTCAAGTCCAAAGGAGGTGTGGAGTCAGAATTCCCTCTTCCTCAGGGGACTCCAGTCTTTTTCTCCAAAGGCCTTCAGCTGATTTGATGAGGCCCACCCACATTATGGAGGGTCATCTGCTCTACTCAAAGTATATTGATTTAAATGTTAATCACATCTAAGGGTGGATGGGTGGCTCAGTTGGTTAGAGCACGGGCTCTGGGCAATGGGGCTGCCGATTCGATTCCCACATGGGCCAGCGAGCTGCACCCTCCGCAACTAGAATGAAGTCAATGAGCTGCCACTCAGCTCCAGAGTGGCGAGATGGCTCAGTTGGTTGGAGCTCGGGCTCTCAACCACAAGGTTGCTGGTTCGATGCCTGCAAGGGATGATGGGCTGCGCCCCCTGCAACTAACAACGGCAACTGGACCTGGAGCTGAGCTGCGCCCTCCACAACTAAGACTGAAAGGACAACTTGACTTGGAAAAGTCCCGGAAGTAAAGTCCCAGAAGTACACACTGTTCCCCAATAAAGTCCTGTTCCTCTTCCCCAATAAAATCTTTATAAATAAATAAATAAATATTAATCACATCTAACAAGTATCTTCACAGCACACATTTCGACTGGTGTTTCACCCAATGTCTGGGTACCACAGCCTAGTCAAGTTGACACACAAAATTAACTGTCACATCATCCATCTGGAAAGCCAGAGTTCACATAAATCTCCTAAAATGTCACTCTCATCACAATGGTTCCCTGCTCCAAAACCTAACCACCTTCACCCCTGACTCAATAGTAGGAGCAAGGTAAATAGGCATTGCGTGAATAAATAATGGAATCTCCTTTCTGATGGGTGCCACTCAGCTCAATGCAGCAAACCATCGTGAGGGCCCAACAGTGAGCTTTGCTAGTTGCCAAGGATACAATTATCAAAAGCCATTCTGCGTGTTACTTGTCTTCCCCCTCTACCTTCTTGAGGCCCAGGGCTGTGCTGCAGAGGTCTCTAATGCCCCTACAGTACCTCATGGAGTACTTCATACAAAGCAGGCCCTCAATTACTTGTGGATTAATTAACTTGATACTTTTTACTGGTCCCTATGTCAAATTTACCTGAAATATAACAGATTTTAGGGCCTCGTTTATGAAATTATGAACCGTAGTGCCAAAGTCTGTTTCTACTTTTAAGGTACAGATGTTAAGAGCTATTTTCATACTCGGGAAGGGTGTAGGTACCCCGGAACATTGACAGTGGTCTCTAAGGGTGGGATTGCGGGTGGCTACTATTTGATTTTTTATACTTTTCTGTGTCTTCAAAGTCATCCCCCATGACCACGTGTTACTTTTATAACCATAAAAACAATACGTGTTTTTTCTTTCATCTTTTCATTTATGAGCATGAGGAGATTTGGGGTTCCACTCTGTTCTTTCCTGGGGCCCTCATCATACCTCTTGGCTTCCCTTTGGAAAGAAGGCATTCTGAGACATCCTTGTAAAAATCTGTGAGGTCATAAAAGGTAAAGTTGACTGCAAATGGTCATTCTGTTTTAATTACGCTCCAGTGTCAGGTAACATGGAACTTTTAATAAAAGTATTTGGGGAGTTAATGATTATGGCTGTTGTTAGACTGTTATTGGGAAGAAACAGAGAACCTGGGTACCCCGCATCTCGCTTCTGGCCACTCCTCCAGTCCACACGCCCTGCTGCTGCTCCTGGGCCCGTCCGCATGTTGTCAGGCGTTCGTGCCAGACGAACAACACCCAGCCACAGTGGAAGCGACTGTTCCTTGAACTTTGCTTCAGACCCTGCCTGCTGGAGTCTCCGGAGGGAAGTGTTCACCTCTAGCCCAAATGAAATGGAGCTTCAGAAAAACCACAGCAGAGGCCACAGCGGTCTCAGGCCCTGAACTTTGTATTTCTTAGACTGCCAGAATCACTGGCTGCTGAGTGCCATGAAATTCCCAAAAATGTGAAGGGGAAACCAAAGGGCTGGAGGAAAGCAGACATCTTGTGACTGGAGAGTGTGTCTCGAGAGTCGCTTTGTATGGTGCGGCCAGGTGTGCTGGGGAGCGACTGAGGCAGTCTGAGAAAGTGGGGTGAAGCAGATCAAGGAGGCCAGGCCCTCACCGAGGTTGAAATTCCAAGAAACTTACCCTGCACAAAGCCAAGTCTGTGAAATCCCCTTCACTCTGGAAAGGATCCTACACAAATTACTGGGCTCTCCAGTGTGATACTTGATAAGTGCAAATAGGCTGAAAATATTCTTGAGATTTTTCAGTTTTATGCAATTAGTGGTGGCCACCAGGGCCTGTCTCTCCGCCTACGGTGTCCCACCAGTGGTTGTACCCGTCAGGCAGGACCAGCATTTGCCCACTTTTGCCCTCCAGTAAATGTTTCATCATCTGTTCCTACAGAGGTAAACAGGGATCCAGCTCCATGTCCTCACGGGCATGCACCCCCTGCAGCCCTTCCTCAGCCCTGTCTAGGCAGACACAGCCTCCCAAAATGCCCCAGTGGCAGAGGGATGGCCCACAGCCAGGCTACCTTCCTTGCTTCCTTTTAGTCACCAAATGTCAGAGCTGGAAGAAATCTTAGTGCCCATCAGCCCCACCTCCTCCCTGAGGGGCTGATCTCTGCCTGCATCTTCACATGGGGTTCTCCCTGTGTCTGTGTCTCCTCTTCTTATAAGGACAGCAATCAGATTGGAGGAGTGACCCCTTTTCCAGAAAGGGTCACATTCTCAGATTTCAGGAAGGATGTGAATTTGCGGAGGGACACCAGTATCTAACCCAATATAGCCTTCTTGTCCCTGCCCGGCAAAGTTCTGTTTTATTCTCCACTGTCCCCCAACCTTACCATGCTTTCCTTTAGTTAGGCGTGAAGCCCTTCTGGAATGCTGCCTCATCTACCGCTACGCTAAGCAGTATTTGGGAGGCAGAGAGTAGGAAGCTGTCAGCCACCGTTTCCCTTCCATGGACATGGACACTCTGGGGCTCCCTGAACTCCAAGTCTGGACTGTAAATCAGTGTTCCCAGCCCACACCGTATATTAGAATCACCCGGAAGCTCTCGGAACACACGGAAACCTAACCACACTCCCAGGAATTCTGGATCAGAAGAGGGACCTGGCATAGTTATGTTTCAAAAACTTATCAGGTGATCCTAATGCTCCTGAGATGAGAACAACTGTGTCAGTTGCTGTGAGGACAGCTCTCTCCTTAGGAAAGGGATACAGCCCATCTACCAGAAATAGGGGTTTCTGCCGCTCACTGCCTGGTAGGCCCTGAATACTCATTAAAAGCTGTTCCTACCCAGTCCCAGGCTACAGAAGAGAGCAAACACATACCTGGGGGGGGAAGGGGGAGGAGACCTGACAGACAGCAGCAAACACAAAATGTTCTTGAAGTTTCCTATTTGACTTTTAAAGTGTGAATTTTGCATCCTCCTAATTTTTAAAAAAGAAAGACTGGGTTTTTTCCCCTCCAGAAATATCCAAATATAGAAATGAGGCTCCAGAAAGATGTTTCCATATTTAAACTGTGGCTTTGTATACTCCTTAACACACCATTAGGTTCCCCTGAGCTTCCTGACTTTGAAAAGCCCAGCCACAGAGAGTTAGAGGGGGCTGCAGCCGATGTGTTTAAACTTTGGAAGGAATCGCATCATGTAGGGGAGAACTTGTGCCCAGAGAGATAAAGTAACTCACCTGAGATCATCATCAACTGAGTGGGAACTGTATCTCAGGACCCACTTTTTTCACTATACTGATCGACCGAGGTCAACAGTTCCTTTGCTGGGTGACCTTGGATGGTCTCTTTACCTCTCTATGTCAGTTTTCCTGTCCATAAAATGCTGATGATATCTGTTCCACCTCAGAGGATCTGTGTGGAAGCACTTTAAAATTATATGTAAAGGCACGGTGCTATAATTGCGGCAATTACAGCCCAACATTTCAAGGTGAGCCATGGTGATTCCAGCGAGAGTGTACCGTCCAGGGTCATGCTGATCAGGCCATGTTTGAGGGAAGACCAGTGTGGTGTACCCTGCCCCTTTGAGCAGCTGAGAGATCTGAGTGACCTCGCCCGATGAGCCAGTGCCAGGGAAGGATGAGGCCTTGGGAGCTCTCGCCCAGCACTTCAGTTTGCTCTCCACTGCTCCAAGTTTTCATCTGCCCAGCCCCAGTTACAGGCTAAGAAAGCACTTCCCTGCAAACAACTTTCTTGTCCCAATCCTGAGAGTGTCTTTTCAAAAGGGTAAGGCATGGGAAAATGAGTGGCAAACAACAGCAGAGCCAACATCTTCTTTCTCCTTTAACGAGGCCACAGAGACCTTGCCCCACAACCCCTACCTTCCAGAGGAAGTGGGCAGCCAGCCTGCTCCAGACCCCTCCCTTCCTTGCTGTCCCAGGCTTAAGCGAGGCTCCGGCTCCTCAGCCTACGGACGCCCTTTTCTGTTTATACTGCGAGATGAGCTTCTGCTGAGCTTAAGTGCTGTTCTGGCCCCTTTGTTTGTTTTTAAGTCAAGTTACAACTTTGCTCCTGGATTTATTGCAAATTGCATTTATCTTCTTCTGCCCAGGGTTTCTGCACAAATCTTTTAGAGCTTCCATCCCCATCTGCAGACAAATAACCATGGGCACAGGGAGGAGACAAGAAGCACAAGGATGGATGGACGGACGCAGAGGAGACACACTAGGAAGGGCCAGAGGCTGTCTGTGTAGTGCGGGGAGAAAGAGCAGGGCTGGCGACGCGGGAGCAGCAGTAGAGATTGTCCGGGGAGGCAGGCCAGCTGCACTACCTGCTGCCCCTGTCTTGCGAAGACTTCTATAAGGAGAAAGAGCCAGGCTGAAAGGCACAGAAATCCCAGGCTTTAGCAGAGGGAATGAAGAAAGGAGGATTCTAATTTGGAGGGAAGGAGCCTATGCTGGTGCTGACAGGGGGTAGGTGGTATGAGGTCATTGGTCCCCAGGGGCCTAGAAAGAATACCATGTGGGGCTGAGAGTTGTGTGTGGGCATGTGCCCATGCAGGCCACCCTGGACATGGCTAGGCACCACCAGCACAGCATCTGAGAGTTCCCTCCCCTCTTTTTTCCTCCCCAAACACCACCATTTCCATAAACTCCTGATGAAGAGCAAACAACTCCAAGCTGGAGTTCACCGGGGAGAGAAAGAGAATCAAACTGAGCCAAACAAACTGAGAGCTGGGTGTCCAGCCATGCTGTTGGCTTGTTCTCCTAAGGCAGGAAGTGCCGATGGCCTGTCCTCCTTCCCTAGCAGAGTCCCTGGCTCAGGGACAATCACCCTCTTCAAAACGGGCCTCGCAGTTTGGGGGACAGGGGCTTGGTCAGGGGCTGGGAAAGCGGAACCGCTGGGATCTCAGCCCCTAAGGGCTTGACCTCAGAATGCAGTTTTAACCTTCCCTGGACCAGGAGAGCAGCTGCAGGGAGCTGGGGTGACTGCAGAGTGCCCCTGAGCAGGCTGCAGGATGGTGGGTCGGCCGCTGAAGGATTCACTTGCCATGCTCTCCTCTCCAGGTCGCAGTCCAAAGGCATGAAACTGAGGCCTCAGCTTGGCTGCCAGGACCTTGCTCAAGGAGCCTCAGTGTGGGGACAGAGCCAGGAGTGCTGTTTCCAGGCCCTCGGCCTCTCGTGGAAAGGTGCTGGCGCGGGTAGTAAATGGCCATCAACTGTGATCGGATGGCCATCAGCTGT
This sequence comes from Rhinolophus hipposideros, assembly GCF_964194185.1. Lineage (NCBI taxonomy): Eukaryota > Metazoa > Chordata > Mammalia > Chiroptera > Rhinolophidae > Rhinolophus > Rhinolophus hipposideros. The sequence goes on from NC_138051.1 coordinate 74,197,995, forward strand.
GACTACTTGGCCGTCAGCTGTAACCAGTGAGCCATTGGCCACTAATGTAACTGCCGTGGCTAGCAAGCGCAGATTGCAGTTAGCAGGACAGATTGCAGCTAGCGGAAGGCAGGTTGCAGATCACGTGGCTCTTGTTTCCTGTGTCTCTAACCCAGTCGCCAGTGAGACTATAGTGGTATGAACCCCCTATCTATGGCTCCGTGGGTGTTCCTTTTTGCCCTCACCATGTCCTGCGTTCTTATGCGGGGAGCAGGAGCTGAGACCCCGCATGACACCCTGCATGACACTCAGGAACTGGGGGTGGAGTGAATGAACACAGGCAGACCCCTCTGCCTCTGGGAGCCATCCTGGCTTCCCACAGGTGCTGTTACTAATGAGTAGAAGAACATTCCACAGTAGTTTCCCTGGCCGGGCCCTGGTCTCCACCACTTATGGTGCTGTTGGGCCCTGGTTCCTCCCCAGTCACTCATCACCCTACCCAGGAGACCAGCCTGCCCCTCCATGCTGAGGCCCCTCCTGCAGGCCTCCATCTCTCCAGCCTCCACTCTGCTCTGTCTCAGTCACTCGCCTTCCCGGCCCCCTCAGACACCTCCAACTGCTCTCCTCCTCTCCCCTCTTCCTTTCTCCTACCCTCCTCTCTCACCCTCTTTTATGCCCTCACCCCACCCCATGGCCCTTTAAGAGCTTCCCGTTTGACCAAGCTCTTGTCTGCACCCTCAGGCCCCTCAGCCCCTGACTTTCCCAGGGCCCCCACAAGGGACCCCCCCAGGGTGCACAGCTTCCAGGCCCTGCAGGAAGCACAGCCATCACACTGGCTGCACAACTCGCCTGAGTCCCTCTCTCCTCTCAGGCCAACAAGGCAGCTGGACTGCTGACCCTGAGGCTTCCGTTCTCCACAGACCTCCAGATCCCCACTTCTACCTTCCATCTGCAGATTTCTCACCACCCACCAGACCGAGAAGTTCTAGGCCTTTCCATAGGGACTCCCTTGTGTCTCCTTTCCTACACCAAACAGGGCAGGCTGCTTAACATCACCCTTTTGGTTCCCTTCCTTCAGTCTGAGAGCAGTTGACATCCCTGCCTCCTTACTTACCTAACTTCCTTACCTGTGTCCAATATGGCATCATCGGCTCCTGTCTCTTCCATGCCATGTCATCCCCCATCCTCATTCCTGGATCAGAAGCTGCATGTTAACAGGATCCCCTGTGAGGATTGGAAGGGGAGGCAGAGCCTCTCACTGGCTGAAAGCCATGAGCAGTGCTAAGTCCCGTGTGGGTTTCTGAAATGGAGACAGACCACTATGATGAGCTCTGTATCCAAGGGCAGGTGGACCATGGGAGGGACCCAAAATCTGAGAGAAAAGGTCCAGGGGAGAGATAACAAGAGCGTCAGATAGAATTTAGATAACAACATTGTATGGGGAGAGATATAAAAATATAGTGCTAAAGAAGATTCTGCAGGCTTCCAGAAACTGATCAGACGTTCAAGGAAAAAGAGTAGGAGATGAAGACAATTTTGAAGGTTTTGAGCCTGGGCGATGGGGAGGGCGGATTTCGCTAACTGAAACAGGTAAGTTCAAGAAAAGAGATGGATTTAGAGAGGAGATGATCAGGTTACTTTTGTACAGAAAGACTTTGCGATGTCTCCAGGGAGTCTGTGTAGAGAGAGCCAACAGGCAGGTGGAAATACAGAAATTTTAGTAGCTAGAAATTTGGGGCTCATAGAAGTAATGGTTGAAGATGAGGTGTGAAGAGATGGAGGGGTTGTGCTGAGAGGAGAGGCTTGTAGGGCAGGGGAGCAGGTGAAGAGGATTTGGACGGAGCGGAAAATCAAAGCCTGGCAGAGAGTGACCAGGAGAGCCCAAAAAAGGAGTACGGATGGTGGAGGGGGCCATGGGGTTGACTTCTGAGCTACCATTGTCAGGAGGGCCTGTGAAAGTGGCCTAAAGCAGCAGCCAGTTGCCAGGGCCTGAGGAGAGGAAACAAAAGCAGCAGGTGTAAAGGAACTTATAAAGAAGTTTGTGGGGCTGGCCCAGTAGCCCAGATGGTTGGAGCGCTGTGCTCCTAACGCCAAGGTCATGGGTTCGATTCCCACATGGGCCAGTGAGCTGCACCCTCGACAGGTAAGATTGTGAACAACGGCTCTCTCTGGAGCTGGGCTGCCCTGAGCAACGGGAGGTCAGCGTGAGCTGCTGTGAGCTGCCATGGGCTACCGTGTGCTGCCAGGAGAGGCTGGTGGCCAGTGTAAGTGGCCAGTGGCCAGCATGAGTGGCCAGCAGCTGGCGTGAGCGGCCGGCAGCTGGCGAGAGCTGCCATGAGCCACCAACTAACGACCAGTGGCAGACTGCCTCAGCTGGGGGAGCACAAGGCTTATAATACCAGCATGGGCCAGGGAGCTGTGTCCTACACAACTAGACTGAGAAACAATGGCTTGAACCGGAGTGGGGGAGGAGGTAGAAGAAGGAGAGGAAGAGAAGAAGTTTGTGACAAAGGGAATGAGTTGAGAAAGATGTGAGGTGAGCTGGGAGAAAGCAGGGCCAAGGGAAACCATTTTAGGAAAGGACGGCATCATCACTCAGTAGATATTGACAGTGGACCTACCATGTGCTATGTACTTGTGCTCAGATCATAGTCACCTACTTTCTATTCCCAGAACCGGCCACCCTACATTCACCCAGTATGCTGGTTCTTCATTTGGTTCACTTGTTCTATCTGCCTCCTCTTCTTTGCTTCCGTATCCAAATGTCAGCACCTTATCCAACCACACTCAAGGCCTAGTTCATTGCCCACCTCCTCCAAGAAACCTGTAAGATTCTAAAGGTAGAACCAATATCTCCCCTTCCCCATTCTCCCTTAGAGCTGTGTTTGTTTTATATTACAGTTGCTTCTGAATGTATGTGTATGTGTCTCATCTCCTGGTTATGTAGTCCTGCAGGTCAAAGAACAGTTCTTAGTCACTTTTGTAGCCTACACAGACTTAGTAAGAGTTTGTTGCATTTGAATCAAGTCCTATTCCCTCATTTCACAGATAATAAAACTGTAGCCCAAGTGGCCCCAGGTCTTAAATGATAGTTGGCAACAGATTCGCATCCCAGCCCTAGTTTACTGGTTTCTGGTGCAGTGCTCCAGAAATAAGAAATTCCAGGCTCTGTTGCCCAATGCCTGATGATATGTGCCCTCTACAGATGTACCTATGGTCCTCAACTCTTATCTTCCTCCTACAAACTGGATGGACTAACATCAGAACAGAGAGATCTCAGACTAGCAGCCAGGGGTCTTCAGCCTATTTTCTAACGCTACTCCTAGGTCTACATTGAATATCCAATAGCGAGTATAATCCTGTTTTCTGAAGCTCCTGATTGCTTCCTTGCCATTTTCAGCAAAGGATGTTATCGTTTTTAGTCTCCAGTGAAAAATCTCTCTTTCCTCTTCTCTAAATCTTCCTCTCACCCCTCCCACCCTCAGTACTGTGATACATCTTTTCTTCAGCTAGGTCTTCTGCAAAGATGGGAAGAAGGGCTTCTCCGGTCCTCCTTACAACATTGCCTTGTTGTAGGAGGATCTCTGAAGCCTGGTAAGGCTTGGAGCTCCTGGGAGGAAATGTGTTATATAAAAATATTCTAATGAGTGTGTTTTGTAAAAATCAAATAGAACCACCTGTCTGTATGACTGTCCACATAGGATAGTCACACAGGAGGTTTCATAGGGGAAATGGAAAAAGCTAAGCTTTTTCACTTGGTGAAGCTTTTCATCATCTTTGTGCCTGGGCACCCACACCCAGAACGCACTCAGTCATCCACCACCAGGTTTGGCCCGGACATCACAGATCCCATTAGATCCACCTTCACTTTCAGGTCTCCTTGCTTCCAGTCTAGCTGTGGTCTTGCCTCAAATACAAGGAAAGATTCTCTCTTTCAGTAATAAGGAATGGTTCACTCAACTTAGCAAAAGCTGTGGAAGGATCATGTATGAGACTCAAATACTTGCAGTGAAATTCAAAGAACAGGCTAAATAAATACAATTGTCATGCCGACTTAGTAAGATGGCATAGATTGCCTCAATTGCTACTAGGAGCAGCAATGAACATTTTGAATCAGGTCCTATTCCCTCATTCCCACCCTGCATTCTATATAACTTGAAAGAGAAAAATCGTCTTTTCTCTGAAGGAGTTTGTGTTCTCCTTCACGGGTAAGCTGGAGCAGAATGACCTAGTAAAGGACACTCACAGTTCAATGCTTTTGCTTGCGTGGGAAGTCCAGCTGTCTCAATGGGGCCCCGGAGACAGACTGACCAGGGGAGAATTCCTGTGTTTGGGATTGGGCTTGAAAAGTCACCTGTTGGTAACACCCGACTTTGCAGAAGAGCAGAAAGAATATCCAGCTGTTGTTGGGGTGAGAAAGCCCCCCCCTGATTCTGACTGGGGCTGTTTTTGTGCTCTGAAGAAACCCCATCAAACACCCAGTCAGTCCCATGGGCCAGCTCTGGAATCAGATGACCCTTTGCCATCAAGAAATCCAAGTGGTAAAATGACCAATATTGTACGATTCTACTTATGTGAGGTGCTTAGAGTAGTAGAATTCATAGACAGGAAGTAAAATGGCAGTTGCCAGGGGCTCGTCAGGGAGAAAGAGAGTTAATGTTTAATGTATACGGAGTTTCAGTTTGGGACGATGAAAAAGTTCTGGAGACAGGTGTTGAACAATGGGAATATACTCAATATCACAGAATTATATACTTAAAATTGATTAATGTTAACTAGTATATTTTATGTTATGTGTATTTTACAACGAAAAAAGGGAAAAAGAAACACAATTGGGAACTCAGCCCTGATCATAGCACTGCTGAGAGAAAGCAGACAGGTGCCTTGATTCCCAGCCCTAAAGATGGGGGAGGCTTGCAGAAGTAAAAATGGATCCACAAACAGCATGGTCAAAGAGGTGAGCATACTGACCCAAGCCATTTAACCACTGGGTGTTCCCCATGACTAATTTGGGGGTCATTCTGCATAATGCACACCATGGAAGTTTCTTAGTGTTTAATTGCCAAAGAGCCTGCATAATATCCATGGAGGTCTGGACGAAAGGCCTTTTCCCCATTGACCTGTTCAAAAATGCACTTCAGTTGCTCTCAGAAAGACTAGGTTTTTGGAGTAAGAGGAATTGGCTAGAGTTCAGGGCCTGCCACTGTGTGGCTAGTCATTATGCCTAATTTAAATTCAAATGCTTAAGATCAAAAGAGTGGTGAATACGCAAATGCTTTTTCTAAACTGTAAAGTACCTTGCTTCAGCGTTTATCCTTTCAGTTGAGCCAGGCTATTGGAGCAAGTCAGCCACAAATGTTAACGAATTCTTACGGCAGGAAAGTTAGCATAGATGCTAAAATACAAATTCAACCTGCACTGTCTGTTATACGACAGGCTTTGGAGACAGCTCAGTAGTAACCACCGCTGAGAATAAAATCAAAAGTCCTAGGAGTTAGACTTTTTGAGAAAACAGATCCTATAGCCTTGCTGAGGAGGGCCTGAGTTAAATCAGATATTCCTAAGTGGCACATCACGCCTTTATCAGCTATCAATACTGGGACATAACATTATTTCTATCAGATCCTTATTTTCTTAATTCATATACCATAAAATTCACCATTTTAAACTTTATAATTCAGTAGCTTTTAGTATATTCACAAGTGTGTTTAACCACCACTACTATGTAATTCAGAATATTTTCATCACTCCAGAAAGAAATCCCATGTCCATTAGCAGTCACGCCCAGTTCCTTCCTCCTTCCAGTCCCTGGTAACCACTAATCTATTGTGTTTCTCTATGGAGTTGCCTATTCTGGACATTTTGTATAAATGGAATTACATTATATGTGTACTTTTGTGTCTTGTTTCTTTTACTTAGCATAATGTTCTCCAGGTATATGCATTACACCTTGATGTAGTATGGATGAGAATGTCGTTCCTTTTTATGGCTGAATAATATTCCTTTGGGTGGATATACCACCTTCTGTTTATCCATTTATTAGTTGATGCACATTTGGGTTATTTCTACTCTTTGACTGATATGAGTAATACTGCTATGCACAGTCACGTACAGGTGTGTATAGATGCATTTTCAATTCTCTTGAGTACTTATCTTGGAGTGGAATTGCTGGGTCATATGGCAACTCCATGTTTAATTTTTTGAGGAACTGTCAAATTGTTTTCCAAAATAGCTGTATCATTTTATATTCCCACTAATAATATATGAGGATTCAATCTCTTCACATTCTTACAACACTTGTTATTATCTTTTTATTATAGCCATACTAATAAGTGTGAAGTGATATCTCATCCTGATTTTGATTTGCATTTAATGACTAAAAATGCTCTGCGTCTTTTTATATACTTATCAGCCATTTGTATATCTTCTTTGGAGAAACGTCTGTCAAATCCCTTGCCTATTTTAAAATCATGGGACGTTTGTCTTTTTAAATTGTTGCACTGTAAGAGTTCTTTATATATTTTGGATACAAGTCCCTTATCATATATGTGATTTGTAAATATTTTTACCATTCTATGGGTTGTTTTATCACTTTCTTGACAGTATGCTTTGATGCACAAATGTTTTTAAATTTTAATGATGTCCACTTTATTTTTTCTTTTGTTGCTTGTGTATTTTGATGTCATAGCTAAAAAAACTATTGCCTAATTCAAGGTCACAAAGATTTACAGTTATGCTTTCATCTAAGATTTTTTTATTTTTAGCTTTTACATTTAGGTCTTTGATCTATTCTGAGTTACTTTTTGTATATAGTGTGAAATAGGGGTCCAACTTCATTCTTCTGCATATGAATATCTATTTGTCTCAGCACCACCTGTTAAAAAAACTATTCTATCCTTATTTAATTGTCTTGGTAAACATGTAAAAAATGGATCTTCTTTTCTAATATAAACATTTAAAACTTTAAAATTCCATCTGAATTCTAAGTGAAAAAAGCAAGACACAAAAGGCCACATAGTGTAAGATCTTATTTATATGAAATGTCCAGAATAGGCAAATCTAAAGAAACAGAATGTAGATTAATGATTTCCAAGGGATAGAGGGAGAAGAATGTTGGGACTGACTGTTAATGGGTGTGGAGTTTCTTTTTGGAGTGATGAGAATGTTCTGGAATTAGATAGTGGTGATTGCTACACAACATAGTGAATATAGTAAAAACCACTGAATTGGACACTTTAAAAAGGTGACTTTTTTGTTGTCTGAATTATATCCCAATTTTTAAAATGTGAAGCTAGTTACATGGGTAAGAAGAAGAGTTGACAATTTTAACTTTATTGCACTAGCAATGTAACAGTAGTTTCTGAGGGATCAGTAAGAAGATAATCCAGATTATGGTGATGGTTTCATGACTCAGTAAGTTTACTTACAATCATTGAATCATACACTTAAAACTAGTGAATTTTATACTGTGTAAATTATACCTCAATAAATGTTTTTAATAAGATTTTTTTAAATTCCATGTAAAGTCTGTTTTAGATGCATAGCATAAACTTTGATATGTTGTGCTTTCATTTTCATTCACTAAAAAGTAATTTTAAATTATCTTTGCGTTGTCTTCTTTGACCCAGGGTTATTTAAAATGTAATGTTTAACTTCCAAATATTCGAGTATTTTCCAAACATTTTTTTTTATGTCTAATTTAATTGCCTTGTGATGAGACTTCAAATTTGTTTAGTCTTTGTTTTTTATAGTTGAAATTGTAGTCTATCTTGATGAACGTTCCATGGGAACTTGAGAAGAAATACATATGCTGTTGTTGAGTGGAGTGTTCTATGTCAGTTAGGTCAAGTTAGTTCATAATGCTGTTCAAGTCTTCTGTTTTTTTCTGCCTATTTTTTCTACCAGTTCTGGAGAGAGGAATGATGAAATATCAAACTATGATTGTGGATTTGTCTATGTCTTCTTTCAGTTTGGCCAATTTTTGTTTCATTTGAAGCTCTATTAGAGGGAGCACACACATTTAGGACTGTTATATCTTCTTAAACTTTTCTTTGTATCAGTGTGAAGTTGTCCCTCTTTATCTCTGGAAATAGCCCTTGTCCTCAAGACTTCCTTTTTTTGTTATTAATACAGTCATCCAGCTTTCTTATGAGAAGCCTTGCAGGGAAGGGCCTGACTTAAATCTTTTTCCATTCTTTTTCTTTTAAAATATGTATGCTTTTACATTTTAAATAGGTTTCATTTAACATACTTTTCTTTCAGTTTGATGGTCTCTGCTATTTAATGTTGATATTTGGATTATTTGCATTTAACTACAAGTACATGTAACGTAGTTACAGTATGTTTGATGGAGGTATACATCTTACTATTTGTTTTCTATTTGTCCCATCTGTTCTTTGTTCTCTTTTTTATTTTCCCCTGCCTTCTTTTGGATTGAGAGGTGGTTTTTTTTATGATTTAATTTTATCTACATCATTGGCTTATTAGCTATACTCCCACGTCCTTTATGCTATTGTTGTTACACATTTTACTTTTTCTACATGTTATGAACTCCACAGTACTTTGTTAGTATTTTTGCTTTAATATTTAATATTAAGGGATTTTTCAATTATTTTAAAAGTCTTTTATATTTATATTTACCCTCATGTTTACCATTTCTGGCATTATTTTGTGTAGATCCACGTATTTTCCTTCTGCATAAGGTGACAAATTTGCTAAGATTTTGTTTGTCTCATTTTTAAAGAGTATTTCACTGAATACAGAATTCTAGGTTGATCTTTATTTTCCTTCAGCCCATTAAAGATGTCATTCCATTGTCGCCTGGCTTGCATAGCTTGATCAGAAGTCTGTGATATTTCTTATGTTTGTTCCTCTATGAAATACATCTTTATCTCATGATAAAGTTATAAAGTAGTGGGGCAGCCAGATGGCTCAGATGATTAGAGCATGAGCTCTGAGCAACAAGGTTGCAGGTTCGATTCCCACATGGACCAGTGAGAGGCACCCTCTATAACTAGATTGAAGACAACAACTTGAGCTGAGCTGCCCCTGAGCTTCCAGTGGGTGGCCAGATGGCTCAATTTGTTGGAGCGTGGGCTCTGAACAACAAGGTTGCTGGTACGACTCCCGCATGGGATAGTGGGCTGTGCCTGCCGCAACTAGATTAAAAACGGTGACTGGACTTGGAGCTGAGCTGTGCCCTCCACAACTAAGACTGAAGAACAAAACTTGGCTTGGAGCTGATGGGTCCTGGGAAAAACACACTGTTCTTCCAATAAAGTCCTGGAAACTGTTCTCCTTTCCCAGTAAAATCTTTAAGAAAGAAAAAGAGAAGAAATAATAGTGAGAGAGGGAATGCCCCAAAACTAGACACGACTTTGCTGGGGATTCCAGGATATAGGGAGGCTTCATAAAAATTCTAGCATCTGAAAACCATGTAGGAACAGGTATGACAACGTAAAAGGTAATAAAAAAATAAATGTGCAGGTTACTAAAAATAAGTCTCACCTGTTTATAGCTTCCATTTACTTCTCCAGATCTACTCTTCACCCTTCACCGTGCCCTGGACCCCATAGGACTGACCTATCTATAGAGCATCAAAGGGACTCTTTTGACCTCTGGTTTCTAGTTGTACTCCGGCAAAGGAAATTAACAGCCAGAAGTTGGAAGTAATCCAAGAGGATTACTTATTTCCCTAGTTCTTCCCCTTCCAAATTACTGTGGATTAGTTTTGTCTCTCCACCAAGGTCACAGTTCCTGTCAGACAGCTCTCTCCTTATAGGTACTCTTTCTAGTACCACAGTGGTACCTCAGTGTTCGAACTTAATCCGTTCCGGAAGACCATTCGAGTTCTGGAACATTCAAAAACATCAACAGCTAGGCCTCAGGACCTTGCACTCAACGGAAGCCACATGACATGTTCGACTTCTGAGGCGTATTCAAAAACTGAAGCATTTATTTCCGGGTTTACGGCATTCATAAAATGAAATATTCCTCAATGGAGACATTTGAAAACTGAGGTACTAACCGTATTCTTTTTTTTTTGACCCTTCAGATTTTGGGGTGGTCACACCTCCTCGATGTTATCAAACCTAAAGTATTGCACCATCTGTTGTTAGTTCCCCTAAACGTGCCCATACCATGCTAAATAATCCCTTCATTAAACTCTTTTTCCCACCTGACTGATACTATAGAGTTATTCATGCTGCCCATAAATGTGAACAATCTACTGCCCATTAGTTGTATGACCTTGGGCAGGTCACTTTACTGACTCCATCCTCCGTTTGCCCTTGGCCTAGCCTTGCCTATTTGGGGACTTATAAATCAGAAGCTCAAGTTCAGGAGACTGCACGACAGCAGCAGGCCTGGGGCAAATGGTGCTCCTTCCCCATTCCTTACCTTTTTTTCTGTCTTCTACTCCCACACTGTAATTCCTGGCTTAGCTGTTTTGCTTCATAGAGTAATCCAAGTCCCGCCCTCCAGATTTTAGCAACAGATAGCACCTGGTGAGGGCTAGTAGTGTAGCAGACCAGAGGAAAGAGGAAAACCACCTACGTGGAGATGCCCATCAGTTGGGGATCATAATCAAAGTCAAGTTCACATACATTATTCAGCTTTTAGCCCTGGCCAGTAAGGCTCAACACACAAGGAGCGTTTTTCTCCTCCTAATACATGCTTCCTGGAGAAGACGTTTTTATTTGTTAACTAGAAAAGCAGATAAATAACATGGGTAAGGAAAAATGTAAAAAGATTAGGATTTTAGATAATAAAAACCCTGAGTTTTTAAAGATTAGAGTTATTTGAAGGTAGCCTTGAGGTCAAGAAAGCAATTTAGACAGAGCTGGGCACTGCAGCCTCCCCCTGGCTGATTTAGAAATGGAAGCCAATGGTATGGTAGAAAGAACTCATGAGCAAGAAGAACCAGAGTTAGTGGCAATCTACCCTGAAAGACATTAGGCCACAGTGAAAACCATAAAAGTGGACACATAATCTCTCAGTCCAGAATCACCAGCTCCATGTCCTGAGAGAGGAAAGATGAAATAGTCTTCCACCCTTCTGTGAAAACCTATTAAACTTACTTGTCTTCCTGGGGAGGTTAATTCTACACAGTGTGCCTTCAGTGTCTTCTCCTTGATCAAAGGAACACTTAAGGCCCCATTGAGGATTCTAACATGACAAGCCTAGTCACTTTTCAGGGTTGACGCTTTTTCCTAGAATTTCACTGACCCTTGCCCCATATATAATGCACCTCTTTCCCTTGCCCACTTTGGGACTCAGTTCCAAAAACCTCTGGGACTGCTACTCCTGGGTCAGCCCCTCTCTCTCCCTGTCCCTGTAAGGCTTCTTCCTTGATTTCCGATAAGGTTTAGACTTCTTTGGGAATCAGACCTCCTCACCCTTATTCTTACATAAGCTTGAACATGACATTGCATCTTTTTTAGAGAAAAGCCCAGTGTTTCCCTGTCATGTGTTGATATTAAAGGTAACCCTGACTTAGCTGAGGACACTCCCTGACAAGCTGTAGGACTGGAGCTACCCAGGAGCCCTAGGATTCCCAAGTGTGTCCACAGGCCCCAGAGATAGCAGAGGCCTGAGAATGGCTCCCCTTCTATACAGTACCTGCCTCCACCATGGGAAGGTGCTGTTGAAATCTGACTCAGTGTCCCTCTGTGCAGCTCTGGTTTCTGATAAGAACCTTCCATGAAAGAAGCATTGCTCTCCCTTATGTCAGCCACCCCCACTCTTGGTTCAAGACTTGAAGGGTGTAACTCTGTGACCCACAACCCTTGACCCTGACCCTAATGAACTACTCCCACCGGTCCTTCCCTAGGAATAAGCCTATACTCAACATTTTTTACTGAAGGGAGATAAGAGACAATCCACTCAATGATTTGCTATTGTTAGAGTAATTAATTCTCCAAATCCCTGAGTAGGAATGACTGAAAGGCTTAAGGCTCTTTAACTCTTCCCATTCTCAAACTAATCTGAAGTTTATTTTCCCCGCCTCCTCCAGTCATGTTTCCTCACCTGTCCATAGCCTAATTCGCTTGGTCTGGGGAGGGATTTGGTGAAAGGAAACAATGCGGTGCAGTTGACCAGTGTAGTTTCCCTACACTGGAGTTTCCCTAAAGGAAGACTTAGAGATGAAAGCTGGGTGAGACAGAGGCTAGGGGATTTTTCTTCAGGATGTTTGTATAGTAAACACTATTTTTCACCTAGATTGCATATCTCTTTAGGATGGAGATTGGAGGGTTGGTGGGGAAAAGGGCCTCTCAAAACCCCTCTTGGCACTAACATCGTAGTTGGGAGTCCTTCACCCCATCATTGGATTCTCTCCCTTCTCACTTTATTTCTTCCTTTTGTCACTCATTCAATTTCTAGCAAATCCTTCCCACTAATCTTTATCCTATCCATCGATCCATCCATCCATCCATCCATCCATCCATGATGGCAGCTCCTTCCCAATGGGAAGCAAAAGCTCTTTGACAGAGAGAAACCCTATTGTTTTCGTCCTGCCTATGGGGGTGCCCCCACTTTTGGTTCATATCATATGTGACGCCCAAGGTAATTGATGATATCACCACACTTCTCCACAGATACCTTTCTCCTCTTCTCATTCCCTCCCCACATCCTTTTCTCTTCTACCCTTAAGTTTTTTATCTGTTTTCTCTCCTTTTTCCTCTCCTTTTTCTTTCCCTACTCCCTGTGCTTTAGGCCTACCCAAGGCAACCACCATAGATACTTTTTTGTAGCTATTCAAAACTGAAAGGGGCAGCTGAGCCCAATACTAGAAGAGCTGATAGCTCCCTCCTCCCAGGCCCCCCTTCACCCCAGCCTCTCCCAGTTTGCCTGGGGCAGAGCTAAGCTGACATTTTCTACACTGGCCACTGAGGTCTAGAGTTTAAGGCCTCCCTGGGGCACCCAGGTCATCAAGCCTCCATGCTGGGGCCCTGGGCTGGTTATAGCCCATCCTACAGGAAAAAACCATAAGCTCCCAACACAGAAAAATCTGTCATTCCTCTTGTTGCTAGTTACCACAGAACAACAGAGCCAGAATTTAGGGTCCCAGCATAAATAAAGCAGTGCTATCAGCAACCAGGGCCCAGCTAATATCCTTCCATCAGCGATCTGGGCTTTGTGCACAGCGACAACGAGTATAACCAGACCCAAGGCTCTGAAATGCAGGAGGTAGGCCGAGCAGCCACGGCACCCCGTCTCTCTCCCCTGTCTCCTCCTGCCTCGGGCAGACCCATTGGGGGTCGGTCTCCCCAATCCGGAGCACATGGGCTGAGGATAAAGGACAGGTGGGCCTCAGGCCCACAAAGAGCTCCTTTTTCAAGCTGCATTCTTGGTTTATATCTTTCTTTCTTTGTTTCCTGAAGAGGGATCAGGCCTGGAGCCTGGGCACCTGGAATGGTTCTGCAAGCATGCCTCAAACCTGGCCTGCACCTCCATGCTCTGGTTATCCCTTCACTGTCCAGGCCTCCAGAGTCCCATCTGTCCTTTAACTGTGGGCTTTAGGCTAGAGGTTACCTTGGCAATCATCTGGTCCTGACCTTCGCAGGAGCAGATGGATCTCTGCCTAGGATTAGACCCTCCACAAGATCTGGATTTCCTAAACACGGGAGAATCAAGGCAGAGGGAGCCCACTCTGACTTCCACTATACTAGGTGGGAACCAAATAGATTCAGTCAACCCATATTATTTGGGGCCACATGGGGCCAGCATTGGTGCAGATGCATTTTGATGAATGTAGACAAGGTCCCTCTCTTCCTGAAGCTATCTAGTGGAAAAGACAGAAGTTGATCAAGTAATTAATGTGTGATAGCCCTTACCAAAAGGGAGTATACACAGCCGGTCCCAAGTCTGGAGAGGGGATAATCAGGGTAGGCCTTCCCTAGGAAATGGCATTTAAATAAAAGATAAGAGTGTGTTTTTCTGATTGGCTTCTTCACCCAGAGACTAGCAAGGTAAATAATAAATGTTTGTTGAATGAATGGGTGAGGAAATGAACAAGCATCTCTAGTTTTCTGAGAGCCCTTGGTTACCTGCAGGATTTGGTGCTGGGTCTATTAATGTATCTACTTACCAAAAACACCTACCTAACTTGAAGTCATGAGTCCTCATGAGGTCTATTCATATTATGGACGTGCTGCATGCTGTTCATTCCGTCTTAGAGATGAGTATGCTTGGTCACATCTAGGGAAGACGATACCCCTGAGATCCCACAGAGGGTCTTCCGGATTCGTCCCCTCCCTTGCAGATCACACCATGGAGAACTCCGCAAATGGACTCATCAAAGCAAGGAAGGCCAGCCCCTTGCCAGGTGATTGGATTTAGATCTGAAAGCAGAGATGGGTTAAAACCCCATGAGCCCGGATGTCCTAACCACAGACCAAAGCTCAAGAGGAGGCCAGGCGAGAATAGTGCCCTAGGCCTACCCTCTCTTTCTCAGAAGAGGGTAAAGTGTTCCTGGAAATTCCCATAAGGCATCCAATGAGCAAATCCAGGGCTGTTTGCTGTAAGGTTTCCCAGCAGGATTATGGGCAGACTGACCAGCTGTTCCAGCCCCTGAGACTGTCTTAACTTCAAAGACTGGGTTCTCTGTCCCAGGAAAAACGAGCCCTACTATGAAGTGCCCCCAAACTCTCCCAGAACTCAAACCATGCCCACGTCAAGGTATTGCTCGTGGGTCTCCAGGAACCTGTCTCTAACGACAGCAATGAGCATCCTCTTCCTTCCCCCTCTCCCTCTCCACTAAGCCCCTCTGTCATGCGGGGTCTCTGGCCTCGCTCCCCGCACCAGAACGCAGGATATGGTGAGGCCAAAAAGGAACACCCACAGACCCCTAGATAGGGGGTTCATACCACTATAGTCTCGCTAGTGGCTGGGTTGGAGACATAGGAAGCACCACACAGTGTGCAATCTGTCGTCTGCTTCTCTGCCACCCGCATCAACTCCCTTGCCAGCGTAGCCATGGCGTTATATTAGTGGCTAATGGCTCACTGCTAATAGCTGACAGCCACCCAGCCACAGTGGATGGCCACCTGATACAGCTGATGGCCATCTAATAACTGAGCCAGTACCTTTCCATGTGAGGCCAAGAGCCTGGAAACTGCTCTCTGGAACACTGTCTCCACACCCTCTCCAAGAAGAGAAACTGGAGCTAGTAACATTGGGTGGAGGCAAGGCCACCATATATAGTCATATAGGTTGTTCGCTGGACTAGAGGGTCGGTGGGGGCTGAAATCCAGCCTCACTCTGCTTGCCAACCTTTGCCCAATGGCATGGCTGCATCCACACAGAGGAAGGGGTGCCTTTTCTAATTTGCACATAGGTGTCGTATGGGTTAGCAGTGACCCTGGGTGGAGAGCCCAAAGAATTACATCTGCGGAAGAAAATAAGCCAATCTTTCCCTTGCCACCACCTACACGGTCACCAGGTGTTCCTCAAGTGATTAGATTTGCTAACAAGGCAGTCTTCTTAAAAGGTAATAGAATATGATGGATAAACCAGTAGGCCCAGTAAGGCTTTATGTTTTATTTTTCTATGTTGTGAGTTCATATGACAGTGAAAATCGAACTATTGAGATGTACTAAGGAAGGATCAAATGTCTTCTTTCTGTTAAACTACTTTAAGGAGAGTAAAGATTTACAGTAAGTATAACCCCTCTGTGTTGGAAACACCAGGGGTTTGGAATCTTTCCCAGACTCTAGGCTCTAGCTTCACTTACCTTGAGCCTGTTGGTCAGGAAGTGGGCCCCTGAAAAAATGAGGTAAAGTGGGCATTTTCTCAGGAAAACGACCCTCCCCATGGAGGGCCAGGCTTCTCACGAGCAAACACACGCCACACTCAGAATGTTTAACTGACAGTGCTGTCTGAATGGTGGCATAACACGGATGGACGTGCTGCTTAGAAAAGGAAGTAGGATTCTAGAAAATGCTTGATGGATGCAGGAGGAGAAAGGGCTGTGGGGCCCCTTGCTGGTTGTGTGACATTGCAGAGATATTTACATTGCAAAGGTAACTCATAACTGCCATTCGGGGTGTCATGCGGGGTCTCTGGTCCCACTCCCTGCATAAGAACGCAGGATATGGCAAGGCCAAAAAGGAACAGCAACAGAACCATGGAGGGGGGATTCATGCCACTATAGTCTCAGTGGTGACTGGGTTGCAGCCACAGGAAGCAGGATCCACAGGATCTGCAGCCTGCTTTCCGCTTCTCTGCCAACCAACCAACCCTACTTACTAACTGCAACCTGTCGTGGTAACTGCAATCCGCCGCCTGCTAGCTTAGCCACGGCAGTTATATCATTGGCTAATGGCTAACCAGTAACAGCTGATGGCCAACTAGTCACAGCTGATGGCCATCTACTACCTGAGCCAGCACCTTTACGTGGGAGACCGAGAGCCTGGAAACTGCTCTCTGGGATCTGTCCCCACATTAACCATGGGCAGGGGCAGCTGCCCCCTCTCAGAAACGCTTCCCCAACTTGATCTCCTTTGGTATCAGCACATCTGCCCAGTCTTCCTGGATGTCAAACAACGAGCTATGGGCTGGGGAAGCTGAGAGGAAAGATGACCAAGGAGCAGGGCCTACAAAGTCACAGCTTTCCTAATGCTTCTGGTGTTTCCATAGGCTTGAATTTGAAGTGGGATCAAGAGATGGACCTGACATGCTTCCTAAGGCTCTGGGGACACTCTAACCTCAGATCTCTGCCCTCATAGCCCCAAGTACTCCATGGCTCCTGGACCAGGCAATTAATTACCTGCAACCGACCCCTAGTCTTTCCCGAGGGAGGCCCAACCTATCCCAGGTTTCAGGCAGAGGAGCCTTGGCTCCCAGGGCCGTGTGAAACTCAGAGTATGCAGGAGCAGTTCTTGGTGGCAGGATGTATGTCAGCATCCTGGCCAAGAAAATGAGACTAATGTCACATGAGGCCTATGTAATCCTCTCAGGAAATAGATGACTGGAGCAGCCAGGACCCTGGGCTAGTTTATTCCCAAGTGAGACTCCCTCTTCTTCCCTCATTATCCCTTTTGTTCTTTTAAACAAAACCTACTTGTACTACCTTGCAGGACTTTGCAGATAATTTCACGGCCAGAGCTTTCCCATGCCTGTGGAAAGCACATATGATAGGAGCCAACAATTCCTAATCACCTACAGGTGCCAGGCATGGAGCTACGTGCTCACTTTGCCAGTGGGATCTCATCAAATCCCCATACAACCCTGAGATGAAGCAATGTTACTATTCTTATTCTTACTGATGAGGAGCCAGAGGTTCAGAGAGGTTAAGCAACTTACCCAAGATCACACAGCCAGTAAATGGTGAAGCCAGAACTTGAACCCAGATAATGTGTCTTTAGTGCCCACACTCACTACTACCTTGAAACACAGGGAGTTCCAGGTCTTTAATGGAGTCAGAAGGCTTAGATATAATGAGGCGTGAAGACCACAGATCCCCTGGTTCTCACTGCAGCCAAACTCTGCTTATGTAGGTAACATGTATGTCTGAGATACAACTCCCCCAGAAGGTGTTTAACATGGCAGCAAGGCCTTCACCTTACTCCCTACAGTATCCCCACTGCCTGGAGACAGTCCTGGCATACCGATGAATGTTTTCTGAAGAGGTGAAGGAACTCCTCCTGAGCTGCCCATGCCCTGCCTTTCTCCTCCCTCTCTCCCCAGCTCAGAGTGTGCACTGGGCCCAGCAGAGCCCCTGAGCAGGCACCAACTTGGCCTGCCTCTCCACCACTGAGCCTGGCGTGGATGAGGACACATGTCCATAAATGGGCAGCTGGAGGAGGCTTTGAACGTGAGCAAGTGTCCTTCATACGATGGGCTCTCAGCTGTTCCTGGGAGCTCCACAAATGGGTCCTGAGGGCTCGGATCCTTATGGGGTTTGCTCCCATCCACACAGTTTTAAACTTCCTTCTGGTTTCCAGAGCTCTTCCTGGTACTAGATCCCCCAGACGGACAAATCTAACCAGGAGACGCAACTGCACCCTTGATCCCGAACTCCTTCCTTGAGAGGCCACAGTGTTGGTGGGGTTCAGACTCCTCCATGGTGTGGATGGACCCTGGGTGTGTCCAGGCAGTGATGATATAAGATATCAGGTATTAAATATCAAAGATCATAAGCCAAGCCTCTTAAGCACCTTGAGATGCTGTTCCAGGTGTTCTCCATGTTTTTCCACTAGAATAGCTTGACGAATCTGTCAGTACTAGGGAGAGTAGGGTAGGGTCTTCCCCTCAGGCTGCCCACCATCACATTGAGGAGACTATGCACATGGAACACTTAGCAGCAGCACAAGGTTTGTGTGCTGTGTGCCAAGCATAACTCAGAAAGGAGGGGTGGTGTTAAGGTTATACAGGAAGACAAAAAAGACAGAAAAATAGAGCCCCTCAAAGTACTGTGATATCAAGAGTTCCTTTCCTCTCTCTACACTTCCCATCCAGCATTTCATTCCCGTTTAATTACCTATTGCTACATAACAGACTACCCTAAAATTTAGTGGCTTAAAACAATTGACGGTTATCTCTTACATCTCTGCTGACTGGGCTCAATTTAGGGTTTCCAGGCAGGAATTCCCACCCATTCTCAGGAATTTTCTTCACTCTCCCATTCCCAAATCCCGAGATATAAACTGTTTTATGTTCTCCATGGTGAATCGTTTCCACAAAATGACACCCAATACTACCAACCACCTGGGTTCAAGGAGCTGATTTTCCCGATTTCCCGACCAACTTTTCTCGGATTCGGGAACAGAAAAGCGAAAAAGAAATTCCTGAGAATGGGAGGGAATTCCCGCCCGGAACCCCAGGGATAAATAGGAAAAATGTCTAAGAGATACATTGTGTACATTTATTTCCCACTGTGGGTATTACTGGGTTCAAGCGAAAAAAATTCCTGAGAACAAGCGGGAATTCCTGCCTGGAAACCCTAGCTCAACTAGCTGATTCTCATTCAGGATCTCTTGTCCTTGCAGTCAAATGGTGGCTAGGCTGAACTCATCCAAAGGTTCTACTGAGCTGGACGTCACTCATTCACAAGGTTGGCAGTGATGTGAATGTTGAGGGAGAGCTCAGCTAAGGTTCTTGACAAGAGTGTCTATTCCTAGACTCTCTATGTAGCTTGGACTTCTCATAGAATGGTGGCTGGTTTCTAGAGAGGGTATCCCAGGAATGAAGGTTCTAAGGGACCCAAGGACATATCACAAGGGTTCTTTTTTTATTTTATTTTTTGGAGGGGTGGGGAGGTGAACAGGACTTTATTGGGGAACAGTGTGTACTTCCAGGATTTTTTCCAAGTCAATTTGTTGTCCTTTCAATCTTAGTTGTGTAGGGCACAGCTCAGCTCCAGGTCCAGTTGCCGTTATTAGTTGCAGGGGACGCAGCCCACCATCCCTTCAGGGAGTCAAGGAGTCGAGCTGGCAACCTTGTGGTTGAGAGCCCTCTCTCCAACCAACTGAGCCATCTGGCACTGGCCCATGTGGGAATCGAACTGGCAGCCTTCGGCGTTAGGAGCACGGAGCTCCAACCGCATGAGCCACCGGGCTGGCCCCACACAGGTTCTTATAACCAAGCCCTGGAAGTTCCAGAATGTCACTTCTACCATATTCTGTTGGTCAAGCAAGTCACTATGTCTAGCCCAAATTCAAGAGGTGAGAAACAGCACACAAACACCAAGAGGGAAAGATTGAGGACTGCCATCTTGGAGACTGTCTACCACAACTCCCTTTATATAAAGATAAAATTCCTTTATTGATCTAAGACAGGGAGAAGAAATGAGTAATGAGCTGGGGAAGCTAAGAGGAAAGAGACTTTGTCCCTCTGTCGAAAAGAAAGTACTTCTCCAAGCCCCTCCCCCACACTGTTCTCTTATCTCATGTCCCAAGGTACATTCTTAGACTATGTTCTATGGCCAGAATTCTGGGCCAGAATGTGGAAGAGAGTGGAAAAACACCACTTATGTCATTCTAACCAATCAGCCCTCATTTGAGAATGAGTTTGCTACGTGACTGTTGCCCCGAAATTGTTTATTTGCCCTTGCTGCAGTGTGGCCTTTGAGGGACACAATCTAGTACCAGTGACGTCCCAGCAGTGGTTGCCCTGGAGACCTGGAGGTCAAGGAGGGTAAGGGAACTTCTCGCCAAGATGACCTCACAGAGAAATTTCTTTGCTTTTTTGTGACCACCTGGTAATTGAGCTACGAAGGGTAGAGAAAAGGCCATACATTCCTGAGACGTGTGTACGTTGGCAGTGCAAAGTGGGCTAGTGTGTGCAGTCCTAGCATACTGGCAAGAGATGTCCCTTTGATGCCCTCCACTTTCTCTGACTTGCTTTGACAGGGGCTGTCCATCTAACCTTGCTGGACTTAGGCCCAAGAGCCTTGTTTGGAAGGTTATTGAATCACCTGGTGGTTTGTGACTGTCCTTCCTATCCATCTGGATAAGAAGAGCATAATAACTCATTTCTAAGTCTGTAGTTGGCTTCCCCCAGCCTCTGCCTGTCACTCTTTCATTACATATTGGGGGGGCAATCATTGCCAGTATAAAACAGAATGGGGTACTTTATACATCCTATCCCCCTGCCAAGTCACTTCTAGTCTATCCTACTGGAAAGACCCCTTCAATCCCTTCCCCCCACAACAAAATGTGCTTAAGAACTGCTATTATATGCTTTCCTCCCTCTCTCCCTCCCTCCCTCCCTCTCTTTCTATAAGAAACTCTAGTGCATAGTTTGGATTATATTCCTTGGTTCATGACCCAGTCCCATCTCTGTATGTACCATGTACACTCCACTTTTATTTAATTGTTTTTTTAAAAAAATAAATAAACACCGTCCAACCCACAACCCCAAACAAAAGCCAGGACCTTGACAATAACCAACATATCTTCCAAATCCCAAGTGAGAGTAAACAGGAAGCTGAAACAGTCGGTCACCCAGCATACACAAGACAGCAAGTAGTCCTTTGAAAAGGTTTCGCTGGCGTCCGAAGAAGGCATCTTTTTGAAATGTCTCGATTTTTACATGATCCCAAGTGTCCCATTAAATCCCAGTTATTTAAAATCCGGGTCCCCAATTGGTATATCGTTCTATTTTAATGATCTGTGCTTCCTATAGAAACATGGGAAATGACTATTTCTTTTTTCAATTAAACGCGTTCCGGCCAGCTGATGAAAGCCGGCTTCTCTTGACGCCGACCCGGGAGAGGGCTGGGAACGGGTTAACAAAGGCCGGGCGGCCGGGGTTGGAAAACGCGCGGTCGGCGGAGCGCATGCGCCGGCAGCCCTCTGCGCGGCTGCGGGCTCCCAGCTCGGGCTTCCTCCGTGCACAAAGGCCTGCTTTGTTCCCTCGGCTCTGTTTAAATATCTGACGACTATTCCCCCCATCCCAGCGCCAAATCCCAGGCCTGGCTGCAGGCGCGGCACAAGGGCTCATTGTGGGGCCGAGCGAGGGGCAAAGGGGGCTGGGGGCGGCCCGTTGGGGACGCTCCTGTTTCGCCCAGTTGACTCAGCCATTTGGGTCACCCGGGCTGAGTCGTGGGCCTGCGTGCAGAGAATGAGGTGGCGAGGGGTGTCTTCTTGTCTTTTTCCCCCCAGTCCCAGAAGTGAAAATTGGAAAATGGGAACCCTGGGAATGAACAGAACCGTTTCCAAAGCAGGCCTGGAGGGAGGTGCTGAGGTTTCACCCGAGCACATGGGGGTCGCCGGCCCAGCCGAGCCCCCGGACTGCCAGCGGTACGCGAACCCGCCGAAGCCAGACGCTTGGTTTCTTATCACCCCATCGCTGTTCATATTTAGAAAGTGCCAATCACTCTGACCCTTTAAAATCCTGGCATTCCAGCGCAAACCAACACCAACAGGGTGAAGGGTGGGGGGATCCTATCTTCCCCCAAGTTCCCGGCCCAAGAGGCCCTGCAGAAAGGGCATCACCTCAGCTTTCTGCACCCACAGGTTTCAGGTCCCTCTTCGTTTTAGGAATAGTCCCTTGAGGGAAAATACACCTTCCTTGGTACAGCCCCTCCCTCCCAAGGGTTGGTGGGTGAAGATTGGGATGGGATTCAAACAAAAGTAGGCTTTCAGCTTGCAGGAGAGCTGGCCCTGCCCCAACCCCTCCCTTCCCTTGTCTTGCTGGCATTTTCTGTAGACTACCTACCTACCTGGTAGTTCTCCTTCCTAGCTCAGGTGTTTGTTTACCTGCTGCTGCGGAGAAGGAGTTCGTGCACTCTGGGGAGGTTTGCAAAATAAGAATCGCAAAACCCACCTCTCTTTCCCATTTTCTTCTCTGAAGGTAGGGAAAATACTGACTTTCTTGCTAGTTTTTGGAAACTTAAAGCAAAACACAAAATGTGTGCCGTGCTGTAGCATCTCTGAAAACAGTGTGCTTAGTCTTATATTTAATCAAAAGGAGGTTGCCCTATCCCAATTTGCAACCAAAGCCCCCATACCCCTCAGAGTCTTGAAGGGAAATTGTGACCCTTCCACCCAGGGCAGGTGAAGGAGGGGGATCTGGCTTGGGGCATTCTGATTCAGAAGGAAAGGGCTTCGTAGTTTTGTTGTGATGGTTCTAGGCCTGATTGGGAGCCCTCAAATCCGCCGTCATGGTTTGTTATAAATCTCAGGGTCGGACTTACATTGCCTTGGCACATGTGACGACCATAAATATTTCCCGAGATAAATTTTTTAAATCATACTTTATAATTTTCACATGTTGTCTCATTTCTCACTAATACTCTAAGTTAGAGCTGAGAGCTCATATAGACCGACCCTCTTATTTTTGCAAATGAGGGAACTTGTCCAAAGTCACTCAGAAAGATAAGACAAAGTCTCCCATTCCCAGGATTGAATTCTTTCCCCTCTAACGTGCTGGTTAGTCACAGACTAAAAGATCAGCTTTTCTTCTACCGCTTCCTCACAAAATCCTTTCCACATAAAAGATACTGACTCAAGAGTAAGAAGTTCTGGGGATAGGTCGTTGGTATGCAGGCAGCTCTGAGGAGAGACTAGGAATCTCTTCTCAGTATATCCCCTATAACTGCTGAACTTGCAAGGACCACACTAGCTACAAGCTTAGAGACATAAGTCATGTTCCATTGCCAGGGTTGCTAAGTGGCAGAGAAATCCTGGGTATCTGTTTCCAGGCACTCTTCAGCTTCCCGAGGAATTTTTTAAAGCAACACTAAGTGTCCTTTCACCACTCTGTTGGCCAGTAAGCCCCCTATCTCTGGAAATGATAGCAGCAGCTCCCAGCCCCGCTGCCAGCAGATCAGCTTGCAGCTGAGTTGTACGGAAAATTGTTACCTAGAACTTGACTTCCCTCTGTAACTAGTGTGCAGAATCTCCCCAGGTGTAAAATAGGATGGCGGTACCTACAACCCCTCTCTCCTCACGAACCTGCAAACTCAGAGGTGTTGGATGGTTTACTGGAGCCTGTCTGTGACGCAATGCAAACTGCTTGGAAAAAAGCAGTCACCAACAGCCTCGTGGCACGGCAGTGCCTGCCCATTTGAGCAGGGGGTGGCAGAATGTGTAACCCACTGAGCTTCAGAGGGTGGGATCATTCTACATGACCTTCAGCTTATACCTTTGACGTTGACACATGCTTATTTTTTATACATTCTCCACTGGCCGACACCACCACCACCCAGCCCCTGAGTCAACTGCTGGTTTCAAGCTCTCCCTGTGAACTAACATTTAAGCCATTGCATGGGAACGCTGCTTGGCGGCCAACAGTTCAGTTTCAGCAGTGTCAACTTTTGACTGTTCAGCAGTGTTTGTGCAAGTATTTGAATATTTTATTGCATTTTGACCTTATTATTTTATAAGAATGAGTGGAAAATGGAAAAATGAAGTGCTGATGCTAGTGATAAGAAAGGCAGTTCTCATAAACCTAATAGAAATGAGACAAAGATGGAAATCATTAGGCGTGCCGAAAGCTGGGGAATTTTAGCCTCAATCAAATGCTCACTGGATTTAAGCCAACCAACTGTGTGTTCAATTGTGAAAGAAGAGTAAAACTAGAAAGCATATATGAAATTGTGGATATACATGGTCAAAGATTGTATCTAAAGGTGGGGTGTGATTAGGGATTTCCCATATTCCTTTAGTCCTAAAGCTGCATTGATTTAATGACAGATTTTTGGAGCTGGGGTGAGACTGGAAATCAAGAAAATACAGCGATAATATTGTTTAGCTCCTTGGGAACAGATCCTTCCCTTATAACTTGCAAGTCTGCTGCTTGCCTCTTGCATGTCAGACCAGCAAATTATCGGGGGGGGGGGGGGAACATTAGGTATGAAAGGAGAGGGTGTCCTATAGACACATTCTCTGTGGGGGTCACCCCAGCACCAAAGCCAGGGACAAGGCCTTTCATTTAATGTGCTGGAAGGGATGGAAATTCATAGAGGCCCTTGTTCCAGGAGGTTTTCACAGCCCACATGTGCCAGGCTGATAGAAAATCATGAGAGTCAAAAGCAAAGGATATGGGGCCAATCTTTTCCTCTTTGGTCACCAGCTCTTTTTACAGCATTGTGCCAGTTGTCCCTGGGGTTGGGGAGGGGGGCAGGCTTTCCCTCTTAGCCTTTGCACCATCTGTGCCCTCTGCGAGATTAGCTGTCCTTCGTCTTGAGCTGCCTGGCTGACTCCCAGCTCATCCTCGAAGACCCAGCTCAGGCTTCTGTCTTCCACTCGGTTCCTGCACTCTCACTGCACACTCCCTGTCCACCATCCGTCCTTGCTCTTTCCACACTGGATTACCGTCACCAGCTTGCCTGTGAGAGCTTTGAGGGAAAGGATGTTTCTTATTCAGCTTTATATAATCAACGTTCAGTCTTGGCAGCCCTCGGTGAGTATCTGCTAAGTGACTGAAGGACAGAAGGAGTGTAGACCCTCCGGGAGGCTGCTTCAGCACAACCCTGTTGGTCGGTGCTTGCAGATGTGACCTTCCGCAGCTATTTGGAACTTCTTAGACACTGAAAACCCCTTTCTTTATTCTCTAGAAGCCAAACCATTCATCTCTAAATTCCTCTCTCTTTGCCCCGAAGGTGCCCTCACCTGGGGGCCTCCTTGCCCACATTAGTGTCCTCAGTCTCGCCTTAATATGCCCTCAGGCCCCCTAGATGGTTGGTTCTTTACAAATACTTTTAGTAAGAGAATCCACTGACTTTTACTTCAACCATGGGATTCTTGCTGAATTCTTACCACTTTCCTCAGGCAAAAACAACCCAGAAGTGCTGTCTGATCCAAAGCATTTCCCAGGGAGGGCAGCCAAGGGAGTGCAAGAACCTCTGGGCCGTCTGGGACTGTGATGTGATGTCTGAACAGCCTCTTTAGAAATAGTCCAGCCTTTTCCAGGAAGGCCATCCTGACGAGAACGCTCTGCCCTTCACAGTTAGTTGTCTGGGGGTCCGGGAGATAGATGTGGAGAACACCTGATCGGGCAATTTAGCCTGACTAGGTCTTGGTTGGCGTAATTGGTCAGCTGTGAATGAGAAGGGGATCTAAGCACCCCTCCACCCACTGACTCTTGGCCTAAAGCACCCTGCCCTGCTGCCCTTGGCTGTGACAATGGGAGGCGACTGTCTTAAAAGTCTTGGGCTATAGAAAGGGAGAAAGCTCAGAAAAGCCCCCAATTGGCCAGTGGTCCCACCCCACCCAATGTGATACCCAATGAGCATCTTTCTGAAGGCACCATGGCCATCTCCAGCTGTCCAAACTGATCTCAGCACCAGAGAGTCCCATTTACTCTCCAGGCCTTTTGCGGCACAAGCTCTCTGGGACAGTACCCAGAGTCCATTCAGTGGAAAGCTGATTCTTTTCCTGTCGGGCAAACACCTCTGATCAGGGCTTGTCTATCAGGGGGCAACTTAGCAGAACTACAATGCCAAGGCTCAGATGCATCTTTTCTGTGTGATTTCCCAAAATTCAGGCAGGAAAACATGCCTTCCTCCTGAGCGCGGGGCTCCCTCACTGGCATTTGCATCCCCCCAACCATATATAAGAGGAGCCAGCAGCCAGCCTCCCGTGAGGACAAGGCTGCCATTCAGCCAGGCTCCAGTGACATCCCAGCCGTGAGAGTGCAGCTGGGGCAGTTTATGAACAGTGCTGAGTCCCCAGGGGAAGTCGTCCCTGTCCTCTAGCCCACAAGCCTTTATTGTTCGCTTTCTCGTTTTTCTCCAAATGTTTAGATGTGCTCAGAGCACAGAAAAGCCCCAAACCGAGGCCGTCAGCCAGGGCCAGTCTGAGGCAGGGAAGCCTGTAGCTGGAACTCTGTGGGACCCCTGTTGTTCCCACCTCTCCCTAAGATGTGACCATACTGAGAGTGGGGGATAAGGGTGGCTCATTTGGTTGGCAGCCAGGTACAACCGCCCACGTTACTTTGGGACTGTCCAAAACGTGAGCAGGAGAGTCTCTTCTAAGTGCTGATCACTGACCAAGGCTGCCAAAGTCTAACAGGAATAATCGTGTCCTGGGCCCCTGTCTGCATCAGAACGTGGGCGTCCAGGTTCAGCCTCTTGGGTTTGGCTCCTGGCTCTAACTCTTACTAACTGTGCAACCTTGGGCAAGGGACTTAGCCTCTCTGAGCCTCAGTTTCCTCCTTAGTAAAATGACACCTATCTCCCAGAGCTATTATGGATTTAATGAGATAATCAATGTACGCACTGCCATAAAATGAGCCCTCAGTAAATACTGGTTATTCTTTGTATTATTATTCTTATTAGTGACCACTGTCACACCATCCTGAAGCCACCCTCTCTGCTCCGAGCACCCACTTTTGCACCTAAACTGAATGCCTTCAAGTTGTGTGTCTGAGAACAGCTATGCAAGAACAGCAGTGCCAGAAGAATGAAGGATGAAGTGCCTTGTGACGTAGGGGAGGAGAGAACGTGCTCAAAAGCCCGTTGCCTCTGTTCCCCCCACCCCACCCCCAGCCCCAGATCCCTTTCTCCATGGCTCATATTACCTGCCTTCTCCCATGGCAGGCGATTCTTAGCTTTGCCACGTGGCCCAACAGGCCCACCAAAAACCCTACCCCTTCCAGGAAAGCCCCTCTCCCCTGTGTACCCACCCTGGTGGCTACCAATAGGTAGTGGAGGAGATGGGGGAGGCAGAGGTGAAGCTTCTGGAAATTTTGCCAGATCAAAGAGGGGCAGGGGTAGGCCCAGATCCCATACTCCAAACCGTGATGGCCTAGGATGCTGAGTGCAGTTTAGAAATTGAGGGTCCATTTCTACCAACCTGAAGGGCTTTGTTGTGAAGAGGGGTGGACAGATGGGGAAAGAACCCAGGAAAGGCAAGAGAGGGTTTTGAGTTCCAGTCTTCCCTGGGTCAGTACAGTTCACATTCCTATTTAGGGCTTTGTGGCCTCTGCCTCCACAAAACAGAACTGAGATGCCCCCCCGCCCCCCCTTGAACTCATTAATCCTTTCAAGAATAAGGCCCTAGGAGCCTCCTGACAAGGCCATATGGTTTCCTTATCTTCCTTATCTCCCAGCACTCACCTTCCATTTGGAATGTTTATCCCAAGATAACGATCAGATTCCATTTAGGATGATTGAATGGAGGCCTCCTCCGAGTATTTTCCCCACAATTTCAAATGAATGGATGATCCAATCCAATAATAAATGAGCCAGACCAGGCCCTGATAATGGATAGGGCTCCTCCCACACTCCCAGTCCCCAGCCGAGCACCCCAACCCCCTCTCCTCACAAATATGCCTCTCTTCCACCTGGCAGCTCCACTTTTACCTGCTTTATAGGGTGGAGTTCTGCATAAGATTTCCATTGCACAAAGTGTAACTGCCACAAACAACATTTTAAAAACCAGAGATCGATGCTAGACCAGCGCTTTTCCAGACATGTAATACAAGCCACAAATGTACACCCATAGGCACATTTATTTTTTCTAATAGCCACATTAAAAAGGTGAAAACAAACAGGTGAAATGAATTTTAGGAATACATTTCATTTATAAGTTTGATTACTCATAATATTTATTTATTATAATTAATACATTTTGTGTAGCCCCAAAATATCACTTCAACGTGTAATCAATATAAAAATTCTTTAAGAGGTATTTCTCACGTTCACTTCTTTTGTACTTCATCTTCAAAATCCAGTGGGTGTTTTACACTTACAGAATATATCAACTCTGACTAGCACGTTCCAAGTGTTTTGTGGCCCGCGGTGGCTAGTAGCTGTTATATTGGGCGTGGAGGATGTAAACCAACCAGGAAAAGAAATGACAAGGACAAACTGTATGGGCAGCATGGCTGTCACCCTGGAGCTGGCTGCCAGAGAGAGCCTCTATGAAACGATGAGCAATCCGCAACTTTGTTCCCAGTCTAAGCTAAGACCCAGACTTCATCTTCCTACCCCTCCTAGCCTTTCCCCTTCCAGGAAAGAAAACACACACATACACAACGACTTGTTTTCTTTAAGTGGCAGCAATTTTCATTGCTGCTATTTAATGTTTGTCATTTCACTTGCTAATAAAGTTGTGTATGAAGACTCTATCCCTGGGTGCTTTTCCTGCAGGCTGTTTAAAAGCAAAGATGGTGCTGATGGGCATCCAACCTCTGTGCAGTGAAGTCTGTTGCACTTTGTCTAAGTGGGGTGGGGGGGTCTGGCTGGAGCCAGACTTGGGTCATCAATGCCAATCGATGCTCCTTGGTTCCAGGAAAAAGGAGACACACTTTGGACATTGACAGGCCACTCGGGCAGAGCTCCCACTCATCGTCCAGACACTATATGGAAATGACCATTTGTGTTCTGGACAGGAAAATGGAGGAGGACTGGGTCTATGTGTAGCACGGTGTGTGCATGTGCTTGGTCTATTCTGCCCAGAGCGAGTCCTTAGTGAGTTAATAATGCAACAGGTCTCCTGCTGCAGCAAAGTTACACGCAGAGCTGTCCCTGCTCTTAAGATCAAGATAAACATGATACAAACACAGAGAAGGATGGGAGCGGAGGCGTCTGGCAAAGCAGGAGTATGTTAGCGATGCCAGCCCTGAGCCCTAAATGGAGGAAGGGGGAAAGAAGTTTCTTCAGGGAGGCCTTCATGACCACCCTCTGTAAGAGCTGCTCCTTGGGCCCTCTCTTTGGTTTACTTTTCTTCATAGTACTTATAATTCAGACATCGTATTGGGTTTGCTTTGTTGACTGCTGTCCTTAGTTTTGTTCTAGTGCCTAGAAGGGTGCCTGTCACTCTGAATAAACATTTGCTGTCTGGATAAATTGTACTGGGTGGTCGTGCCAGGAATACTGGTCAGGCCCCAAAGATCTGTGATCTTAGAAGTAGAAAGAGGAAGCGAATGAGCTGGTAGGAAAGGCAGAGGGATGTGGGATAGGATGATGAGGGGGATGTGAAGAAACAGAGAGAGATGGTGGTCTGTGTGTGTGTGATTCCCTAGTAATGGGAGACAGAGAAGAATTTGAAAAAGTAGAGGAATGTGATTGTAGCACAAAGACAGCAAGATTATTTTGTCAGCAACATTTGGATCCCATTGGTGATGAGAGACATGTGGACCCGGCAAGGAGACAATTGTGGTAGTCAAGACAGGATGTGAATAAGACATAAAGAAGCGTTTCATCAGTGGGATGGAAAAGAACCAGGGCTGTAGTAGCCAAGTGAAGGAGAAAGAAGGGTCAGCATTCCTGTGTGCTGCTTCTCATACACCCTGAGTGTGACACACACACACACACCGAGTCACACACACGCACATTTACACGCACAGGCTGCCCACAGGGAGCATTCATTCAAAGCCCCCCATCATACATTCTAGCACAACTGCAAGCCCTGTTTTCTCTTCAGTCTTTAGTCTTTATCTACTGTTTGCTTCTTCCCCTGGCAGTGAAGACGACCATATAGAGAAGGACGCAGAAACTCCAGATGAGGCAGTACCTTCTTCATCAACTGCTTCTAGCTAGTTTGAGAAAGAAGGGGCCTCAATGAAAATTGCAAGGTCCCCTGGGAAAGAAAGGAGAGAAAGTCCCAGTGGAGGAAGGCCTAGAAGAGGAGAGAAATCCTCCTTTAAACTGGGGCAGAGAGGGCAATTGTTCGCTGACATCCTAACACACATTCACACAGGTTGAAGGGTCTGTAATTGAGACTCGGGACCTGGAGGAGCGAACGAGCTTCTTGTTACAGTAGTGGGTGGGGATATGCTTGGGGATCAAGCTGAAACAGGACCTTATTTTTAAAGAGCCATAGATTGATGTCCCTGCTAGCCTAAATATAACAGAGCAGCCAACTTCTTCCCAGCTCAGCCAGGCCTCCGAGCAAGCTCCAAGACCCTATGTTCAAAGAGGAAAAAAAGAGAGAGGGAGGAATCCACAGATGCAAAAGGTCACAAAGTTAGCTCTCTCAGTGTGTTGGGAGGAGGAAGATGGATGAGCTGGTTGTGTACACTCTGCAATCCCCCGGCCTCACCCTCAAGGAAGAAAGATGGAAGATTGTTGGATGGGGGTGGCAAGCTGGCCCCCACTTTGTACTTGGGCTTTGCCTGGCCTGGTAGGGACAAAGGCGACCCAGGCCTGTGCTCAGGGCTCCAGCAGTCCAGTGGGAGGGCAGGAGGGCTGAGCTGGCGTACACGTCATCGTGCAGTTCGACAACGGATAGACTGTATGTGAGAGACAAACAGAGAGCTAGAAACTTTCCGAGAGGAGCCATTCCAGGTGGCTGGAGGACTTGAAAAGTCCATCTGGAAGAAGGTAGAATTTTAAACGGGAGGATTTTGACAAAGGTGGAGATAAAACCCTAAGAAGTGGAGACAAGAGTAAGCAGGATATATTTGGGCAGCTCTAAGCATTCAGATTTGACAGGAATGCATCAATGTGAAAGAGTAAGTGGCAGGGAGAGGGCTTAGAGCCCAGGGTCTCCCTTCCTCTCTCAGAGGCTTGTCCTTGAGTCTGTAGATAAAGGGGAGCCATTGGAGAGTTGGCAGGAAGGCAGAAACATGACCCAGATAGATTGAAGGAAGGTCGATTTGGCAGTGAGGTGTAGGGTAGAGCGAAATGGGGAGCCTCTTGGGGTGGGGAGAGCCCAGGACTGCAGAGATCAGTGAGGGTCTGAGTTAGTTAAGGCGTGCTAGCTGCTACCACAGACACCGAAACCTCTGATACACCAGAGAAGTTCATTTCTCACTCACGTAAAGTTAACGCAGCACAGGACTGAGGGAGTGGGGCTCTGCCATCTTCAACATGTGGCTCTGGAGGTCACCCTGCAATTCACATCATCTGGCAGGAGACTGCGGAGGATCTCACAGGAGGTATTTACAAACCAGACATTCCATTGGCCAGGACTCAGTCATGTGGCCCCACCCACATGCAGGGGCCCCAGATGAGTGGTCCCTGGCTGGCCATGCGTCTCTGGGAGCAGGACAACCTACTGGTCATGTCTGCCACAGCACAGGGACAGGGACTGAGGGCTGAAGGAGTGTATCAGCAAGAGAAATGAAACTCCTTTCCATTTAGCAGGGAGGGTATCTACATTTAGGAGTTAGAGGGAGGAGAATACGCCAGAGAGAAAGCAAAGAGAGACAGTGTGAGGAGAAAGAGAAAGACTCGGTCAGATCTGCAGAGACTTCATAGAAACGGGTATAGAGGAAGAGACCTTCAACTTGAGTCCTCCAAGGCCTCTGGTAGAGGTGGGTGGAACTAGGTTTCAAGGCTTTGGGAGCAGCCAGCAATGATTCCCTAGTACTTTCCACAAGCGCATCCCTGAACCAGGTATGCATGATCCCCTGGGAGGACATTAACTTCACTTCCCAATATCCAATGGCGCCCCCAAAAGAGATGCCTTTCCAGGGATTCACTGTGGGGCAGTAGCAAGCATAGGGACTTTGGAGTCAGAAGATCTGGGTCTGAAGCTAGACATAGCCACCTTGATCTTGAGCAAAAACTTAAACTCTCTGAGCCTCGGTTTCATCTATTCAATGGGCATACTGGTACCTACTTTTCAAGCTTGTTGCAAGGATTAGAAGTAATCATTCTGCTTTGTAAAGTGCTTTGCTTGGTGGCAGCACGTAGTAATCCATGTAGCAAACATTTACTGTGTGCCAACTGAAGGCCAGGCACCTTACTAGGTGTTGGGTATTCAAGGGACCCAGACAAAATTCCTGCCCTCAAGAAGTGTATGCTCTGGAAGGGTCGACAGACAGAGAAACAGATCCTTAAAATGCTGCCTGATAAATGCAGTGATCAAGATATTCGACTGAGCCCTGGCTTATTGGGGTGGTGACCCGCTGACCCTTAGTGTAGAAGAGTTCTCTGAGGGTGGCTGGAATATTCCAGGACTGAGGAACCACAAGAGCAAAGGAGCAGCGATGAACAGCAGCACCATATGTGTGTTGGAGTAAATACTGGGATGTGGGTGAGGTGGGAATCTCTGAGTTTAGTATCTCTGACCTTAGAATTGAAGCTGAAGGGGTGAGGGCTGCAATGGGAAATGTAGGCAGGATCCTGAACTTGGAGACTGTCCATTGTCTTAAGGGACTTACCCCGTGGGCAACGGGTAACCCTCAGGGCTTTAAGCAGGAAACTGATAATGGTCACGAGTGCATTGCATTCTAGTGAGCTTGCCTTGGTTGCTGTTTGGAGGGGGGATTTGAGGAGAAAGAATAGAGGCAAGGAAGACCAAGACACAATCAGGTACAAGACGATAAAGGAGAGTGGTGGTAATGACAATAATGACGGCTTGTTATCGTGCTTACTAAGTATTGTGTATGCACCGTATGCAAGCCCTGTACTAAGAGATTTACATGCATTGTCTTTACTGAATTTTTACACCCATTTTATAAATAGGGAACCACGACAGAGAAGTCAGTAACCGACCAAAGTTCACACACTTAAGATTCTCACTCAAAGCCAGAGATCTTAACCGCTGCAGGATGATGACTGAGAAACATCAAGGGGGTGACATGAGGGGACATGGGGACAGCTTTAAGGTGGGAGTTGAGGGACAGGAGACCACAAGAATGACTCCCATTCCCTCCCTTGGGATGGCGATGCTTCCACCTGCCACTAAGGCCAGACAAGTGCAGGGTTGGGGGGAAGATGGGGAGTTCAGTTTGGGACATGGTGAGTTTGAGGCTCCTGGGAGGACAGCAGATGGAGGAATCCAGAGATGTACGTGGCCGTCATGGCTATGAATGACCACCATGTTCATCATCGACACTGCTCTGGAGGGTAGAGACAGAAGAAGAGTCCAGAGGATGGAGGAAGGCGTGGGGGAATAAAGATTAAACCAGATCACTCTCAAAAGGAAGTGCTTTAGCGGAGCCATTCTATTTCCTCATTTCCAAGAGAGGAGAAAAGAAATGGTTACAGATGAATGTTAAAATCATTCTTCCTTCCTGGCCTTTATTTCTTCCTTTATCCTACTCCCCTAAGTAAAGGGCAGACATGTTCAGAACATATAACTCATGTAAAATATTATTAATGTTAACCGTACACCAGCAAATCAGACCAGCCCTGTGTCTTCCTCTTTTCTGGAAGGTTTGGGAGGGCCACCCACCGCTCCTCAAAGGCCCTGCCTCAAACACTACAGCATCAGGTCCCAGCTTTCCCCTGGCAGAGCTTTGCAGGTTTCCAGGGGAGAGGAGCTGAGATGTAAAACGAGTGGTTGTGGGGGTGCTCTCTCTGGATGGGAGAAGGTGCTGGCTCCAGTAGGCTGTCATCTCTCAGCTTCCGCTTTAGACTGCCTCTCCCAGTGTCTGTCACCATCCTTTCTCAGGGCTGCCTACCCTTTGTTGCAGGGTTGCTTTGTCACCCGCTTTCCTTACACACCCCTATACTCCCTCTATCTCTTCCCTCCTCTGCCCATGGTTTTCTCTCCTCCCGTCCCCTTCCCAGGTCTTGCTTTGGGCTTACCCTCGGCACCACTGGCATCCTACTTCATGCAACAAGCAAGTACCTGTTCATCGTAACTCATGCAATGAGCATCTACTGAGTGTTGAGACATGAAGGTTGCCCCGAAGGTCTCAGAGATGGGGGAGGGTTGTGCAGGACCATGCATCGGCTCACTTCTCGTGCCCAGGCCGTGGCCTGAGACCTTGCCATAGTTTTTGCTCCTGGTAATGTGGCCACAGGATCTACCTCTTTCTTCCACTTCTCTGTTCTCTTGAGGGAACCCCAAAATCCTTCCCTGTGCGACCATCTAAGGACTGTCTACAGTATCTCTTCTCTGGACACCTCCCTGGTGCCCTTCCTGGAAACAGGGCCCAGGCTTCCACTGCAGCTTTTTGAAGCCCACAAACCTCCATGAGGGTTCTCGTCCTTATTGAATCTCTGAGCAAAGATATGTTAGAAGTGTCACCTCTACTCCATTTCCCACCTTGCCTCAGAACATCATTAGTTCAGACCCTCGTAGACATGTCATCAAACATTAGCAATAGCGCGGGTTTGATCATATCCTGTTTTTTTCTTAATTACCCCTCCACAAAAAAGATTTTATGTGCTCATTATACGGAATTTAGAAAATACAGAACTATATAAAGGAGAGAATAAATATAACCCATGATGTCAGTACTCAGGGAGAGTTGCTGTTGGCATTTTGTGTTACTCTCCTGTGAATATTGTTTTATGTACTTGAGATCATAGCTTTGACCTCACTTTTATTTTTTTTTACAGTTTTTTTATTGTGGTAAAATAAATACACATAACATTTACCATCTAAACCATTTTTAATGTAGAGTTCAGTGGTATTAAGTATATTCACACTGTTGTGCAGCTAAGCACCAGAATTCTTCATCTTGCAAACCTGAAACTCTGTACCCATTAAAGAGTAACTCTCCATTACTCCTCCCCCCAAGCCCAGGCAACCAGCATTCTACTTTCTATCTACTTTTGACTATGTATTTGATATAAGTAGAATCATGCAGTATTTGTCTTTTTGTATCTGGCTTATTTCACTTGGCATAACGTCCTCAAGGTTCATCAATGTTGCAGCATGTGTCAGAATTTCCTTCCTTTCTAAGGCTGAATAATATTCCATTGTAGGTGTAAACCACATTTTGCTTATCTATTCATCTCAGTAGACACTAGGGTTGCTCCTATGTTGTAACTATTGTGAATAATTCTGCTGTGAACATGGGTGCACAAATATCTCTTCAAAATGCTGCTTTCAATTCTTTTGGGTCTATACCCAGAAGTGGAATTACTGGTTTATATGGCAATTCTATTTTTAATGTTTAGAGGAACTGCCATACTGTTTTTCACGTTGGCTGTGCTGCTTTGCATTTCCACCAACAGTACGTAAGTATTTTGATTTCTCCTCTACAACCTCCCCAACATTTGTTACTTTCTGTTTTTTGTTTTGTTTTGTTTTGTTTTGTTTTTTGATAGCAGCCATCCTAATGGGCGTAAGGTGCCTGCTTGTTTATTTTTTTTTTAAGTTTGCCTTCTATTGTAAGTATTGTCATTAAAAACTTCAGACACAAACCCCAATCCCATTCCCCTATTGTTGGAAATTTAGGATTTTTCTATTTCAGTATTTTTGCCATTATAAATAAAATTGCAATAAAGATTTGTACATAAGTCTTTGTTGTATTTTGGATTATTTCCACAAGCAAGGATTGATGGAGAAAATACAGGATGCCTGGTTAGATTGGAACGTTAGATAAACAATGAATAATTTTTTAGTATAAATTTCCCAAAACATTGCCAGGGACAAACTTATTTTTTAAAAGTATTTGGTTGTACATCTGAAATTTAAATTCAACTGAGCATCTTATATTTTACTTGCCAAACCTTAGGTAGAATTCTCAGGAGTGGAATTAATAGATCAAAGTTGATGAACATTTTCAAGTTTCTGGATGCACGTGACCAAAAGTCTTTTCAGTAAAGTGGTGCCAGTTTTCTGTCCCCCAACAGTGAGTGAGAACGGCTATTTCCTCACAAAAGTGGCAACTTTAAGTTATTTCATTTAAAAATAAACAGAACTTTGCTTCTTTGATAGGTAGAAAATATCACTTTTAAAGCTCTGATTATCAGTGAAGCTGACCCTTTTTTCCAAAGATTGGTCTTTTGCTCTTCCTTTTGTATAAACTATGTGTTCCTGTCCTTTGCTCATTTATCTTTTTGGTTTTCTTGTCAAACTACATAAACTCCTATAGTTCACGTAGATAATAACTGTGTCTCTCACATTTTGTTGCAAATATTTCTCCCAGCTTGTTGTTTGCCTTTTACTTAAGCTTCTATTATTTTCCAAAATAAAAGCATTTATATATTTTATGTAGTCAAATCTCTAGTTCTTCCATGATTCTTTCATTGCTTTTACTCTAGAGTCGCTCCTCATCTAGAGATTAGGTATATCTATTCACCTATATTTTCTTCTAGAAATCTCTGTGGGTTCTTTTTATTGTTTTTTACATTTAACTTTTTATCTCAGCCCTATTTGCTGAATAAAATTCTTCCTTCTAAATGATTTGTTGTTACTCTGAGTCTTACACATAAAGAAAAATCCATTTTACTTAAAAGTGACCTTATTCATGTTATTTAATCATTTATGTATTCAACAAATATTTATTGAGTATCATCCGTGGATAATGTTCATATTTAAGATCACTTCCAGCATTAAAATTTTGAATATAAAGGAACTTTTTTCAGTTTATTCTTGGATTATTGGAGGAAATTGACAGAGTTTGCTTCAGAGTTGTTTTTTATTTATGTGTCTTACGTTAATCTATTTTACTGAAACTTAATTTTATTCATCTCCTTTCCAGTAGTTTTACCTCTCATTGCTATATGTCTTACTGAAGTGAAAGAAACATCAAAATGGTTGTTATATAATAAAACTATATAATAAAATTAATAGCTGACATCTTTATCTTATCTCTACTTTTAATGAGAATGCCTCTAATATTATGTCATTAAGAATAGCTTTGGCTTCTGTGACAACATCACGCATACCAACATTTGCATCATAGAAGGACCAGAAGGAAAAGAAAGAGAGCAAGGAACTGAAAACCTATTTGAAGAAATAATAATGGAAAACTTCCTTAACCTGGCAAAGGAAATAGACATGTACAAGCCCAGGAAGCACAGAGTCCCAAACAAAATGAACCCAAAGAGGCCAACACCAAGACACATCATAATCAAAATGACAAAGTTTAAAGACAAAGACAGAATCTTAAAAGTAGCAAGAGAAAATCAGTTAGTTAACTACAGGGGAGCTCCCATAAGACTATCAGTGGATTTCTCAACAGAAGCTTTGCAAAGGGATTGGCATGAAATATTCTGTTTCATGAAATATTGGCATGAAACAGAAGGGATTGGCATGAAATATTCAAAGTGATGAAAAGCAAGAACCTACAACCAAGATTACTCTATCCAGCAAAGCTATTATTTAGACTCAAAGGACAGATAGAGCTTCCCAGACAAGAAAAAGCTAAAAGAGTTCATCACCACCAAACAAGGAATGCTAAAGGGACTTTTTTAAGGAGAAGAAGGAAAAAATATCCAAAATATGAATAATAAAATGGCAATAACTATATATGTATCAACAATTACTTTAAATGTAAATGGATTACATGCTCCAATCAAAAGACATAGGGTAGCTGAATGGATAAAACAAAACCCTTACATATGCTGCCTACAAGTGACTCACTTCAGACCAAGAGACATACACAGACTGAAAGTAGAGCAATGGAAAAAGATATTTCATGAAAATGGAAAAAAAAAAACAAAAAAAACTAGGGTAGCAATACTTATAACAGACAAAATAGACTTTAAAACAAAGGCTATAGCAAGAAACAAAGAAGGACCCAGTAATCCCACTTCTGGGGATGTATCTGAAGAAACCTGAAACACTACTTCAAAGAGACACATGCATCCATATGTTCATTGAAGCATTATTTACAGAAGCCAAGATATGGAGGCAACCTAGGTGTCTATCAATAGATAAATGGATAAAGAAGAAGTGGTACATATATACAATGGAATGTTACTCAGCCATAGAAAAGGAATGAAATCTTGCCATCTGCAACAACCTGGACCTAGAGGGGTATTGGGCTGAGTGTAGTAAGTCAAACAGAGAAAGACAAATGCCATATGATTTCACTTATATGTGGAATCTAAAGAACAAAACAAACAAACAAAAGATAAACAAACTCATAGAGACAGAGAACATTTTGATGGTTGCCAGCTGGGTGGGGGGGTTGGAGGGTGGGTGAAAAGAGGAAGGGATTAAGAAGTACAAATTGGTAGTTACAAAATAGTCATGAGGGTGTAGAGTATAGCATAACCAATATAGTTAATAATATTATAATATTGTAATAACTATGTATGATGCAGATGGGTACTAGATTTATCAGCGTGCTCACTATGTAAGTTATATAAATGTCTAATCACTATGTTGTGCACCTGAAACTAATATAATATTGTTTGTAAACTGTAACTGAAAAATAAAAAATTATTTTAAAAAAAGAATAACTTTGGCTTTTCATTTGAGATAAAAAAACATTTTCATGTTAAGGAAGTAATCATCTCTTCTTATTTTTCTAAGAGGTTTTTTTATAAAAAAAAGAAAAATTAGGAATGATTAATTAGTTTTATTAATGTATTATAGAAACAATTGAAGTTATTGTATCATCTTTTTCTTTAGGAGTATTTTATTTTGAAGGAGAAGTACTACCTGCTGAGTGGAATTGCATGAGGTAGGATTAGGGGGAATACACACACTCCCTACCACATTACATTACATGTGCTTTTGTAAACAGGAACTCTGAAGTTGAACTGTGTGTTAGTCTTGATTGCATACACCTACTAATAAAAATTTTTGAGTACTCCCAAATATATATATATATATGTATATATATATGTATATATATGTATACATATATATGTGTATATGTATACATATATATACATATATATGACACCACAGATTAAATTTTTAAAAAATAGACATTCTAATCTTTTTCCCTTACCCCAATAAAACAGCTTGCACATATCCTGCTTTGGAGACCAGTCATCTAGAAGATGAGTATTTAGTGAGATATTTGTGAGTTCCTTCGACCCTAGGCATTTACAGAGTTCTGTGGAACATCTTGTACACTCATTTCCATCAGTCGCTGAGGACACAATGCATTTGAATTTGAATATGCACAATTCAAAATGCCCTCTGAAGCTTGAAGAATTTTTAACCTAGTGGGATAAAGCTTAATAATGGCAAAAGCACACAGACACACACACACACATACACACACACACACAGAAGGCAAAGCAAGTTATTCAACTTTGCCTGACCTTGGGCAAGTTATGTAGCCTCTTTGGGACACAGTTTCTTCATTACTAAAATGACAGGGTTGGGCTAGATGACCTCCAAGCCCCTTCCTACACTGACATTTTGTAACAGTGATGACCCTGGGGGGGTTTCGGGTTAGGTGAAAAGCAGATTTGCATGTCAGTCAACAGGACAGCTCTGTCATTAGGAAATCAAGCACAGTGCAGTTTTAGGGTTGATGACCAGAAGCTCATTGTGCACTACAATCAATCCTGGCCGTCCCCAGGGGCAACACTGGCACCAGTCAGAGCAATGGAACATGAAGGTTTTGGACATCTTTAGGAGGGATCAGAGAAAGAACACATAAGGATTAAAGCCTTGGAAAATGGGTCCTCTGAGAAAAAGTTAAAGATGTGGAATTCCTCAGGCTACAGAAGGACATATTAAGATGGATCTGGCCTCGAGCTCCTGGCATGTGAGCAACTGTTTTATAGAGATTGAGGCAGTCTTAGATGAAGTTCTCTTTGTTGCAAAGAATAGAGGCCTGCTCAAGCTAGCTCATAGAATCCATAGCCAGAAATGTTAAGTGTAACCAGGATTCATGGGAACAGACAAGCCGTGAGGGACTCAGACATCTCTCTTAGCAGCCTTATGTTCTGCATGTTCTATCTCTGAACCTCTGCGCTCTGCTTCTTACTCCCACTTTTTACTTCACCAGAAGGTCAGGTTACAGACAGACATCATGGTCCCCACTCCATAGCTACATTTCCAACTTCATTGTCCATTGCCGATTGGCCTAGTCTATCCATTTTCAATTCTAGATTCCCCTCGAAGGATTTATTTACCTTAGCTCATCTTTTTGAGCCAGGCCACCCCAATCATTAGTCATCATTGGGGGGTCACCACTAAGTGAGTCACCCTGGGGTCAGGTGCCCATCCCTGGTCAGGTGAGGAAGAGACATGGGCATGTGCTCTGGAACATGGCTAGTTAGGGTAGATTTCCTTCTGATCAGCATGTGGGCAGATTAGCCACGATAAATATCTCCAGCAAAGGGAGAAACTGTCTTTTAATCTGATATGAGAACAAAGTAAGTCTGACCCTGGGCCCCTCTTTAGGAGTATGTTGTAACAGTGCTTCTCAGGACACCCTTTGAAATCACGTGAGCCTCCTCCTGCTCTGAGGCATGCTGACAGAGGGCTGCCTTGGGGCAGTGGCCTGGCCTGCAGGGCCTCGAAGGGTCACCTCTCAGCCTGTTGGCCTCAGAGAATATAGCTACTTACACTGCTGGTGCCTAAGTTCACTGTCAGGAATGTGTTTGCTGATGGGAGACCAACTATTTGAGGACTCTACAAGAAACCAAATTGGATTAACCACAGACAGAGTTTCACTGCTTAACCAGAAAATGCCCAAAACAACTCAAAGACCTTGGCCCTCCGCAGTGGGCTTGGCCTGTTTTCATCCATTTTGATTATCTGGTTTCTACCGGCTTCCCTGAACCAACACACAATCCAATACTTTTGAGTCACTCCTCTCATTCTTTGACGCTACATGTGGCTCTTGTGCTCAGCATCCTGCCCAGAAATCCCCATCATCTTCCAGGACATAATAAATGAGACATTAATGAGCACGTGGGTGGGGTCATTATTTACGGTCCTTTTCCTGTGCTGGGTTTAATCACACCACTAGCCTCACATAGGCAGACAAAAAACCCAGTTACCTCAAATGCAAGGGCCTTGAGAACACCGATTTCAAATTAGAGTAAGGCTCCATCTACCCAAAACACAGCTTCCCAGACACCTCACTATCTAAAATCAGACCAGCACCTGGAGATGAGCCAAGTGACATTTAAGCAGCCAAAATTATCTGTGTAGGCTCATATTGGTTTATTTAAAGTAACATATAATTCAAAGCAACTGTCCCCAGAGGCCTAGATGAACTATTACCCTCTAAGAAAGACTGGATGAATCCTATAGGAATAGAAAAGGCTAAATTCCTCACTCATAATCTATTTACTTTTTGTTTACACGAAATTTTAACAAGTTTGCGTATCTGGTTTCTCAACCCAGAGCAGACTAAAAGAAGTTGGGTCATGAGGTCACTACAGGTAAAGTGACACACTCCCTGATAAAAAGTAGACCTAGAAACCCCAAATGCATAGTGATATGAAGTGACTTGGAATGGAGACAAATGGCCACACATACTCAAAAGTTTCGGCACTAACGGAATAGCACAGTAACTAAGTTTATAAAAATGACCCTAGCAGAGCAAAAAATGTTAAATGTTACATTCAGATCAGTATATTCTAGCTTAAAACCTGGGAAGTATGTGACTTTTTTCTTTCTTTCTTTTTTTTTTTAGAAAGACTTCTGTCCAAAATAATTAAAACTTTAAATGTGATGTTTCTAAGGGGAAATCTTTAGCTAGCTGGAAAGCTCCACTATCCAGAATGGCAGGTTTCTTTTTGGATAACTGAGGTTTTATGAGTTGCTCCATTTGAACTCTCTGGACTTTTCCCTAAAGGAAAATAGGGTACCTCGTCTGCTAGGGAAATGCTGTTGCTTTGACTTATACGCTATTTGGAATAAACCAACAGGGGCTTAAGGAGGTTTTACTGTATTTGGTTTTGCAGGCTTCACTTGGCACCATCTCTTTAAAAGGCTGCCTGCCTTTGAACTAATCCTCTATTTATAATCCAGCTGGAGAAAGGCCTCAGCAATGTATACAAATTCCTAGGATTTGCAGAGTGCTGCTCACGTAGCCCTGAGTCCTCCATGCAGAGCCCCTGGCTCAGCCCTCACTTCTCCAGAAAGCACCCTGCATCACAGTGGACACGTCTTGGTGCTATGGCACACGGCTGCCTGGCATGCTCAGGAATGCACCCACATTCTTGGTGGGGCACACAGAGCCCGTCTGGGGATGGGAGCATGAGCTGCGTTAGGCTGAGTAAACACGATCACTCACGCTTGATGGCCTGCTCTGTTCAGATTCCCTTTCCTAAGGTCCAAAGACTGAGGCTTTGCACTGCTTTCCCCTATCAAGCCATTCTTTTTTTTTTTTAACTCATTCCCTCCCTGAAACGACGCCAACTTCACATTTTCCTTTTTCTCCCCCTCGCACAAATTATTGCAAGTCATGACAGTCTAAATATAGCCCCCAGTCTGTTTTCCAGATGCTGAGGCCTCAACATTTTCCTGATGTCTTTCCAGCTGCCTCTTTGCGCTTGTTTTCCCTGCTCCTTCTTTCTCACCTTTTTTTTTTCTCCCCATACTCCTGCCCTCTGCCTCCCAGGCTCCTCTTGTCTTTCCTGCTTTCTCAGTTCATAGAAAAGTTCTAGAACAAGGCCTGATGCTTGGACAACCCTCTCCCCAGCTCTCCAACAATGCTAGTTGTGAAACAGGGATATAATCTAAGGAAGAGGCAGAATACAGAGTCTTCTCAGACCCTCAGCAATGAGTTTCCATGAGTCTTTGCCATCCCTTCATTTAGTTTTTGTTCTGTCCAGAAAGCATTTAACCTCCATCCCTCTCATCAGCTTCTTCTTCTTGGGTCCTGGGGTCCTCCAAAGAGTAGCTGGTGACTCCCTCCATTTAGCAACTTCCTGTTACTGGAAAATAGCTACTAGGACACACTTCAGCCACCACTTCCTTGAGGTTAAATAATATCAATTCCTTTTGCCTTTCTTCATCATGCCTAGGCGTCTATCACTATAATTATTTTCATGGATGCTGTCTGTACCATCTCCAGTGGGTCATGTCCCATGTAGGCCGTGGAGCCAGGCCTTGAGTCTTCAGCCCTCATAAGGTTTTGACTTCTGCTGTATGACTGTATTAGAGGAATTCACCTGATACTTCTCAATCACAGGCTCCTGTCTAATTAAAAAAGTGCCACAGTGACATGTATTCCTGCCTAACTTGAGATACACTTCAATGATATAACATTTGTCCTTTTCTACATTGAAAGCACATTTTGATTCATGTACACAGTTTATTCCATCCTCTACAATATGCTTGCTCACTATCAGTCAGCTTTCTTAAGTTCTAACTTGGCGGTCTCAAAGTGACCCATGTGCTCCAGCTAGAGAGTGTATAAAACTGTTAGTCATGTGTGTTCACTTATTGATTCAAAAAACAGTTATTGGACACCTCTCTAGGCTGAGCATGGGAGATAAAAAGATATGAATGAGAATTCACCTCAAAAGACACACAGTCTAATGCAGAGTGTTTCAACCTTGACATTACTGGCATTTGGGCCTGATAATTCTTTGTTGCGGGGCTGCCCTGGGCATTGTAGGATATTGAGCAGAATCGCTGACCTCTACCTACTAGATGCAGTAACCCTCTTTCCCAAAGTTGTGACAACCAAATATGTCTCCAGACATGGGCACATATTCCCTGGAGGCAAGATCACCCCAGGGTTGAGAACCACTGGTCTAGTGGGCTGGACAACTATGTGAATGATGGGTACAGTTCAAAGAAGCCCTACAACAGAGGCGTGAAGGTGGTACTGTGCATGGAGTTAGAGGGCATTTGAACTGTATTCTGAGGCGATGGATACAAGTTTTCTAGTAGAGACAATGCTAGAGAGAAGGTATTCTAGGCAGAGGGAACAGCATGTGCAAAGGCACAGGGGCAACACAGACCAGTTTAATGTGCCTGGCATGGCGGAAATCAATAGAAGATGAGGACAAATTGGGGCTGGCCCCAGTTTTTAAAGGGTCTTTTGTGACTAAGCTGCTTGCACTTGATTCTGGGGATAAGAGAAAACAAGGAGGTTCTTAAGCTGAGGAA
The DNA here is from genome assembly GCF_964194185.1 of Rhinolophus hipposideros. Classification (NCBI taxonomy): domain Eukaryota; kingdom Metazoa; phylum Chordata; class Mammalia; order Chiroptera; family Rhinolophidae; genus Rhinolophus; species Rhinolophus hipposideros. The sequence continues at coordinate 74,241,989 of NC_138051.1, forward strand.
CATCATAAACAGATGCATTTTTGGCATGATAGGATGGTGAGGGGGAGAACCTGTGGTGATAGTTCAGAAAGAGATGATGTGAGCTTGAATTAAAGCATGTACTTGAAAAGAGGGGAGGGGCAGGATTTGAGAGCTCTTTCAGAGACAGAACACGCAGGACTCACCTATAGTGGACAGGGGACAAAGAGAGACAGTAAAGTTGGAGGTTTGAAGTGGATGGAATCCTTCTGCATCGGTCCTGGAGCTGAGGCCCTTTTGTATCCTGGAAACAGTCCAGAGTTTGGGCTATGCCCTCCTCGCATGGAAAGATGAGATTTGGGGGCTACGTTTACACTGGGGAGTGTTTTTAGGAGTCCTTCTTCCCCACCTTTCTTTAGACCAGACTCATGAGAGGTATGTGGTGGAAAGAACCCAACCAGTAGGAACTGGGTTAAGGAACTGAGCCTCTGGTTTTGTCACCAGCAGCGCCTGGCAGTCAGGTGGCTCTGAGCCTCAGTTTGTCCATTTGTGGTCGGAGGAGACCGCCTCGGCCGAGCCAGGATGTGGTAAGTGTGAATAGGGCAGCTTCTGTGGGTGGTTCGGCCCCCGTAGGTACTTGGCACTTGATGCTTGCAGTTGGCCAGGATCATGAGTGGTTGTAATCAGGCCTGATGGAAAGGCCCCCTGACTCCACCGCGGCCTTGAGTGGCTGCCAACTCGTGACCGGGCCTGCTTTGAGACTTGCCTGCAAATTCTCTTTTTCAGGGTGTCTGGTGTCTGCAAATAGGCTTCCCAAAACCTTCCCAGGCTCCAAGAAACCCCTCTGGCTGTGCATTGCTGTCCTTCGTGGTCCCCCAGCTCAGTGAGAAACCTTGAGACAATCCTCCTCCATTTGGCTTCACGCAAACCCTTCTCTCGGACTCCCCTCCCTGCCTTCCCAGTCAAGTTAGAATGAAAGGAAAGAGTAGGAGGCTGGGATACAGGCAACTTAGAGAGAGGCTTGCTCAGCTGGCTAGTCATGATGGCCTCAGGCCTGCTATGGAATACGTCTTCCCAGTGTTTCCTGAGTGGGCAAGGTGGGTGAATGCGCCAGGAGGCAAATGGTGGGTGTATGTGGGGTATGTGTGTGCAGATGAGAGAGAGAGAGAGCTCACTGCCCGTACTCCCAGGAGCCCCGGCGCTGATGGTGATCTCTCTCAACGCAGGAACAAGGGACTGCATTGTTAGCTCGCCTATCTCTTGGTTTCTGATTCACCCCGGGCCACTGCAGCCTGAGCAGGTTCGCAGCTGCTCAGGGATATACTTTCCAGCACATTTAGGACTTGGAACAGTCCCAGGTTTCAGGAACACATGGTAAGGGGGGAGGGAAGGGGCTCAAATAGACTCAGAAGCGGGGAAGCGAGCTACTTCTTTCTTTCTTCAAGACGAATCTCCATTTTCATCATCTGATAGCAGGAACAGCATCTGAAGACGGCGGATGAATTGCAAACCTGTGCAGGTCGGGGGAGAGGGCAGGCGAGTGGGGGGAGATGGGCAGATTTATTTCATCCTGGCTGAGGTCTTCTTGTGCAGCCCGTCCCCTCTGACACGCAGCTCCTGCTCCAGTTACACAGTCTCCGCCCAGCCCCAGGCCTGCCAGGGAGCTTGCGCCGGAAGTCAGCCCCTGGAGGGAGCCTCTGGCATCCAAGAGCCAGGGCCAAGGGGCCAGAGAGGAGGTGGAGATGGTTCCTAAGATCCTGGGAGGACCAAGTGCTCCAATAGTCCTGGTTTTACAATTGGTCATCTCTTCTCTCTGTCCTGGTGCCTTCTTAAGGCGGGGATGGAGATAGTACTTTCCCAAGCCCTGGAATCAACTCTTTCCCTGAGGCAGATAACTACTTCACAGCAGACAGAAACCAGGTGACACTGCTGCTCCATGCATTTACCCACTTTCAACCCCAGCCATTCATCCATCCAGCTAATGCTGTTACAGGCCTTCTAAATACCAGGCACGGTTCAGGCACTGGCTTTTAGCAAGGAACATAACCAGGTCCCTGCCTTCTGGGAGCTCCAGCTGACAGACAACCCAAAGGAATAGGCACACATTTATAGTACAGTGCGAGGGCGCTCAGTCAGGCAAGGCGAATCCCTAGCTGAGCACCGTCAATTCCTCTGAGAGGCCTGGAGACCTGCTCACCTGGCTTTAGGCAGCGTCTTCCTCTGCCACCATCTAGCTGGGTATCCTAGGGCAAATTTCTGTGTGCCTCAGTCATGTGAGTCCACCCATGGGGATGATCATGGGGCCCCATCGACCTCTGCGGGCAGCTGTGAGACTCCAGTAAGACTGTGCACAAAATCCCCCAGCAAAGTCTAGAATCTGTGTCTCATGCTAATACTCTTCTTCTCCTGTTTCCCAGTAGGATAACGGAGGAATCCAGTCCATCACACAGGAGCCAGTATAAGAACAGGGAGTCGGATGTGTGACGCTGGATCTTGCAGCCCCCTCCGGGCCCCGACCTCCCTGGGCAGTGCTGCATAGGGCTGGCCTCTGTGCCGGGCTCAGAACAGCTCCCAGACTCCCAAACAGAGCCCCTTTCTCCTGCGCTTTTACACAAAGCTCGCTCACAGGATCTTATTCAGCGGGCTATGTGATCGAAAGGGTGCCTGCAAGCAGGCAGCATGACCTTTGGGCCTGCCTCCGTGGATGAAGGAGGTAGGTCCCAAGGCTCCCCAGCCCCAAAGGGACCCGCCAAGGCCTAATTCTGCACAGACCCAGAAAAGAAGTTGCAGAGTGGCAGGGAGCACAGGTGAATTCCCAGCTCCCGGGCCTCGTGGAGCACTTGTCCCCTCTCTGCTCTGTAGTACTTCCATTCATTCCCAGAGGGGATGAAGAGTTCCCTCTCTTTCCTTGGGAGCAGACAGGGTAGGAGAAGAAGGTATAGGTGTTAGGAGGATAAATGAGCTTGTAACTGAATAAAATGGTTTCAACAGCATGGCAGAAAAGGATGGAGGGTCAGTATAGTCTAGTCACGGCACCACTAGAACTTTCTCTGACAGTAGACAGTCCCATATCTTCACTGGCCACATGACAGCCAGTAGCCATATGTGACTACCGAGCATTGAAATATAGCTAGTGTGATGGAGGAACTGAACTTCTCACTTCATGTAACTAATTAAGTTACTGGTAGATGTTGCCTATGGCGAGTGGCATTCCTACTGGGTAGTACTGCTCTAGGGGCGAGGGGTCACTGAGGCTTTAATGCCACGTAGACCATGTTTATATCCTGACTATAACTTATACTTACCACTAGGTGACTAGGTTGTGTGGCTTCATCTCTCGGAACTCAGCTTCCCCAGGATTAATAGTAATACCAAGCGAGGGCCACCTTCTGCGTAGCCTGCTACCAAGCCCCAGGGCTCCAGCTCACAGGAGCAGAGATGAGCTGGTCACCAGGGTGCAGCTCCTTCTCCTCTGCCAGCAGAGATTCGTCTGGGGGCATCAGGCTTCCAAGTTTATGAGGAGGAGACAGATCCAGGCTTTTCCTTCCTAGGTCTGTGTTGCTCCATAGAGGGAGACCTGGCCCCGCACAGGAAAATATCACCTCTCCGTGATGTATAGAAGATTTGACAGGGCAGGTCTGGGAGCCTCAGGACAGGTTGCCGGGCTTGGGCCTTTTGCTCTGTACCCACCAGCTTGACCCTCTGTGAACCAACGTCCTTGGATTTTGTTGCTGACCCTGCTAGACCCAGGCGGGATGGGCATGACGCTGTGGCTAAGAGGAAGTTTCCTGCTCCAGTTCTCAGCTGCCTGCTGCTTTTCTCCTAAGCAATGTCTGTGTACCAACTTTTCTTCTTCATATACCTGAGTCAAAACTTATCTGTTCCGTGTCCCACCCTGGTAAGAGTCTATTCATGATTTTCCCAAATGACAACTGCTTTGCCATCATCCCAGATACTGATGTCCTTTGAAGATCTGTCCCTACCCTTTCCAAGAAATCCATGACCATTGCAGGACTGCAAGAGAAGGAGTATCAGGCAATGTGGAAAAGGAGTGAGGTTCTGGTGAGGTGGGCAGGTGAGATGAGGTGGGATAAGCTTTTTCCAAGATGCTCTCTGAGGACAATCACATCCTCTGCCTTTTCTGTGGGAGCCTCTGAGCCAGCATCCCGGGAAGCCTGGTGCTACCATGGCATGTGAGCAGGGGCTGCCAGACCAAGAAGCTGGGGTCCCAGGACACTCAGCGCCAGCCAGCACTGACAAGCCTATCCTCGTGCTGCATGACACCAGGGGTTCATGTAGATGACAAAGGCCACTGACCTCCCTCCACTAGTGACAATGCCCATGCAGAAGAGCTGGCAAGTGCTAGGGGGTCAAAGACACAAAGTCAACAGGCCTCTACTGTGCCAAGGATGGTAAAGCCTGGTTTCTCCATTACCCTTCATATCAGGTGCACGAAGTGTATTTCTCAGAACTACTTTACCATCCCGATCCCTCTACAAGGAAGAGGGCAGAAAGAATCCATCTCTACCTACAGAGGAGAAGATGGAAGTTCAGAAAGTCACCTAAAGATTCAGCATTAGCTTTCTCCCTCCTTCCCACCCCACATCTCATCAGATTATCACCATCACCATCACCACCACCATCATCACCATTGATTATTTATTACGTGCTAAGTTTTGTGTGGTGCATACTTTGTTCCATCCTTACATCTCTTGTGAAGCAGATATCCCCATTTCACAGATGGAGAAACTGAGGACCAGAGAAGTTACTAACTTATTCAAAACCACACAGCTCCTTTGAGGCAGGAGAGAAGATGTGAAGCCCAGGCTATCACGCCCTGCAACATTGCACAACTACCAGGAGAGAAGAGCAAGAGAGAGGAGAGTTGGTGAGGTGTTCTCTCCTCCATAATTTGCCTTGGAGCTCAGAACACAGTCTGCCACAGGCAGAGGTGGCCATGCTGCCTGGAGTGAGGGCACAGAATGGATAGCCGGCAGGAAAAACACTGTGCAGAACCAGCTGCAGAAGCATGCCGATCCTCTTTCCCTCCACCCTCTGTGTAGCCTTTTCCTCCGGGCCAGCCTGTTCCACTGGAAAAACAATCTCCCCTGCCTGGGGACTTGGGGCCGGCTGGGCCACCTTCTGGTCTGTCTTCATTCAGATCCCATTTCTCTCCTCTCTGGGAGGTGGGGGAGGGAGTCACACTGGGGGAGGCGAGGAGAGGCTGAAGTCTTCATCTGTCCCTCTTTCAAGCCAAGCAAAGAAAAATAGCTCTTTGCCAAGATCTTTCATCTCAGTCATTTACTCTCGCAGATGTTTTCTGCAATATAAACAAGAAGCAAAGAATTTGGGGAGGAGAGGAGGGCGGGAAGCGGGCAAGAGGAGAAGGAAGAGTGAATCTACAGCTTTGAAATCCCAGCCTGCTGAGGGCAGGAAAAGGAATCTGCAGGGTCTCCATTGCCCTGAGAGGATAAGCAACCTCAGGTCCCTGCGCCAGGCCAAGCGGGAGGGTCACTTCCCAGGGTGTCTTTGAAAGAAGGTTCTAGAGAAGTGGCCCAGCCTTTGAGTGGGTGGTCTCCCCAAACAGCCTCTCTCTGCCTGGGAACTGACACATGGAGAACAGCTGCTGGGGCCCTCTGGGCTCAACCTGGAGCCGTGCCCTGTTGGGGCACACACCTGCCCACCTAATGCTCCCCGTAAGCTGGGCAGGGTTCTGGACCAGCAGCTCTGTCAGCAAGACTGATGGGAGATGTGGGCACCCACAGTGGGAATTAGGAATTGTTGCACCAAAGGGAGAAAGAATCTTGAGCTGGACTGGGTTGGAGGAGCAAATCCTACAACGAGTGAGTGGGTCAGGAAGTTGGATGTCTCTAAGCGCAAAATTTCATAGGATTCTCATTGATGTCAGTAGTTCTTAAACCAAACTCAAAAACCTATAGGGGCTGGCAGTATCCCAAAGGAGTGAAGTGGGCTGGGGACTGCCATGACCCAGAGAAAGCAGGCCCATCTAAAGGGAGCAGCCACAACGCACTTCAACTGAATAGATAAGAGAGCCCAGAAATTCAGTTTTGTATAAAAATCTCTCGCTTTTTAAAAAATATTCGCAATAATTTAAAACAACAAAACAAAACTCATTGTCGGCCACATGATATATCCCAGTGGGCAGATTTTAGTTTGTGAATCACAGGTCTGAGACATGTACAAAAATGTCGGTTGAATGAATGCATGCTACCTCACTGTTTACTCCTCCTGCTCTGGGCTTACCAAAGGAGCTTGTGAGAGGAAGTTTGAAAAAGAATCAAATAGCCAGCTTTTATTGGGGACCTACTGTCTCCCCGAAATGGAGCTAAACAAGCTGATGGATTCAGAAAATCAGAAGACCTGTTCCAACGCTGGAGGGTTTACACTGTGGCTGGGGAGACAGAGTGCTGCAGGAAATGAGACCAACCCTTGACAGTGCTTGGTTATGTGGCCTGGAATGTTCAGGGGACAGAAATGAGGCACTTCTTCCCAGAAGAGGCAGTGTTTAGGCTGAGCTTTGAAAAATGGGTGTAATACCCACGTGCTCAGGCTGATCGTGGATCCTGAAACAGGAAGGCTTCTCACCCAACCCAAGACATTGAAAACTCTGCAGAATTGAGACCCAGGACCAGAGAAATGGGGGTGCGGGGGGGGTTCTGTCTGCCAAGAAAGAGTGGGCACACTACTACTGCCACCAACCTCCCCCCTCACTCGCCCATGCCCACTGCCACCAAATTATGGGTAGGGTCTCCAAAGAAAAGCTATTGCGGGGGTGGGGGGTTATGAGCTACACGCAGGCCATGGAGGAAGGGCTGCCATTTAGGAAGGAGTGATACGCAGGCCTGAAGCTCAGCAACCATCTGGATGGAAAGGGGGACAGTTTTCATACAAGGGCCCACGAGGGTTTCTGGGCACCTATGGTTTCCTGCTGGTATCCACAGCTTTGAGTTCTTTGCAAGGAAGAGAACGGAAATGGAACCAATTCTGGTTGAGCCCAGGCTCCCCACATATTAGTCCCCATATTGCCCACAACATGGTCCAGGGCAGAAGTGATTATTCCCAGCTTATAGACAGGAGATGGACACAGGGCAGTAAGCTTTCCAAGGACAGAAGCAGCTGGTCACTGCTCGCTATGGAAGCCCTGCTGTGAGCCCACGGCCTACACCTAGGAGCCCAGTGATACAGGACGCCCAGTGAGTGGTCTGAGGTCTTGTAGCCAGAAGTGGCCAAGAGGAGAGTCACACCCAGGACTGCCTGACGCCAAAGCCACTACACTGAGAAAGCTGCGTTCCCAAAGGTTCCCAAATAGTCACTAGGTGTGCTCTGTCATCAGTCACCACAGCTGACGGATTGTCAGTGTGAAGGAGGTGCAGTGTGCAAACGTTACTTGCTTGGCCAGGCATTTGAATTTGACCAGATCCCTTGAAGCAACATGGCCCTCCTTTGCACTTGATGCCTCAGTCTCCTCTCCAACAGCCCTTGCTTGGCTGGACCACCTCTAGGGAAAGCAGACTCGCTACCTAACACCGAGCTTCGATCTGCCTCACGTCAGGCCTTACCCAATGATCACAGTGCTCGCGTTCTGAACTACACAGACAAAGCTCTTCAGCATGACCATCTTGATGATACTCAAAACCCTCTCTCTTATTTCCCTGTCGCTTATCTGTCTCTTCTGCTTGTCCTTCACATGTTCTTCATGTCACATGCTTTCAGGCCCCCTCACCCATCCCCATGCCTCTCCCCAAATGCAGTACAATTTCTTTGTACTTCTCCTTAAAAAACAACACCATGGCATTTCAGGCGGGACAGACCGGTAAAGAGTCCAGTAAGAGAAATACCTCCCTAATCTTCAGTGCTTTTCTTCGGTTAATATCATCTAAGTTCACACCAGTTTTCTTGGTAATCATGCATGTTGACTCATGTCAAGTCTACTATCAACGCAAACCCCCAAGTCTTTCACATCTCCCCCATCCTAGACATGTATAATTCCACTTGTTTAGGCCCCAAGATTCCAGATGTACCTTTGCCCCATTCTATTTCGTTATGTTACATTTAGCTAGAATTAATCCAAACAGTTGGGATCTTTGGGGACTCTAATACTATTATCCAAGGGATGAGCTATGCCTTCCAGCCACGAGTGAGTAAGTCTGACCTCTGAAAGTTCTTTCTGGTCTGACGGAACTGATGACACGTAAGGGCTATGGAAGTGCTCTGAGACAGTGGATGGGACCATCTGTCCAGGCTGACGTTCATCTCTTTATCGGTGCTTTAGGGCCACTCGGCACATGCCCCAGCCTCTCCATTTATGCGGCCTTCCAGCCTACATCGTCCTCAACAGCCCCATGAGCTACCTGCTGTGCTGCCTACTGCAACACCATGAGCTCCCAACTTAAGAATCCCATACTCCCCCACCCAAAAAATAAAGTGTGACTGGCAGGCCATCTCTTTTTTGGTGAAGCCACGCTGATTCCTAATCATCAGCATTTCCTTCCTTGTCTTCAGAAGCCATCCCTTTGCCTGTAGATGAAAGAGATTATCCCTGAACCCCAAACCAGAAGCTGCCCTCAGACAGATAGACTTATTAACTCCTGAAGCTGGGCATGTCCATTTGCTCCTCCAGAGGCTGACCTTGTGGACTGCGGCACTGGGCGCCCTTGCCCTCTGGCTTAAGTTTGTTTCAGTCAATGGGAGGCACCCAACAGAGAGAGGAGGGTAGGGCAAGCTCAGGGTCTGGTTCCTCTCTACTGCCCCTGCTTGTGTCTCTCTACTGTCCTTTACTTGAAGCCATGGCTCCTGTTAGATGGCTCCCTCCTAAGGCAATTTCTCTCATGCCTCTTCCCCTTTGCTCTCCAGGCTCCCACTTCTGTTAGCCCTGGCGGGCCTCAGCACGCTTTATTCGTTTCCTTTAACCTTACTCATACCTGTAAGTAGTCTTATTTCTAAATTCTTCTCAATTACCCCATTGGATTGTGCCATCTCTCTCCTGACATGATACTGACTGACACATTCATTTTGACACACTCATGTTGTCTAAAGAGAGTGTGTAGGTGCTGGCAAAAATAGCATAGTGGTTAAACGCACAGAATTTGTGGCCTAACTGACCAGACTTGAATTCTAACTCTACCATTTTCTAGGTTTGTGGCAACAAGTTTATCATCAGACAAATTATAAGCACTCAATAAATGAGAGTATTCTTCAGGTTTATTAATAAGAGAAAAATCTAAGCATTGAGGGTGTTGTTTTGGTGCTAGGATAAGTTAGCATTATGCTACAGGGGTTTACTATTTATGACTACCAGGGAATTTGGACCACAGGTAATTTTTCCACACACGACAGGAGAAAGAAAACATAAGCATTACCATTATTGTTATTTTAGTAGCTAGTGAGGCTTTCAATTCTATTATTTATTCAAGAGAAAAGTTTAGCAAAAAATGCTCCAGGAAACTGTTTTTTACATTTTATCTGACATCCTTTTCCTATCCTTTCTTGGCATGATTTTTAAAATCCCCCAATCACAAAGTATAATTTCTACAGGTTTAAGGTAAAGAAATGTGGTGACTTTACAGAGCTTCTTCCCCGCCCCCACCCTCAAATGATGCTCTTGCCAAAATTAGGCTCAGAAGAGAGCCTCTTAACTCTGTCCAAAAGCTAAACCCAAAAGATGTCAAAGGTACTCTGGTCAAATTTCACTCGACTATTTTTAGTTGGCGTAGGGCGAAACAAGGTTCCCCAAAGATCTGAGCCCTGTGAAAGTTGGAAATTCTGCCAAGATGGAGGAATACAGCTCTCCCCATTGGAAGAGAGAGAACAATTCCCTCCTTCATTGGCCTAGTATATCTATTTGCTGCCCATGAATCTTCCACCTGCTCTGTCTTGCTTGTGTTAGATCACATTGGTTGGTCTGCTTATTTGCTATTCCAACCCCAATCTTTACTACTGAGCCCTTTCTGTTGAATTATTAACATGGCAACCCATCCTGTGGGCCATTTCGTGCCATGTTATCTTCTATCTCCTGGGTTGGAAGGTTGGTAGTTTTATGGATGTCTATCCTAATAGAAATGCATGATGAAGTGTCCTGGATTCTAAACTTAGACACACTTCTTTACCCTGTCAGTACCTCTCACTACTTATATCTCTTTCCTGAGACTCCCAAAACTCTGCCATGTTCCCTCTGTCCTTTCAGCCCCCTTTTCCCCTTACTCACATGGGTGCACCAAGGGCAAGCATCTTCCTGCCCAGAGATATCTGCTCTTTCACATACTCCCAGGTGCCCTTCTACTCTCTGACCTCCACTGCTAGAATCCCTTGAGTTAGAAAACCAGAGATGTTTCCGTGACTTTTAAGGCTTATATTGGCAAGGCAGCACGGAGAAGGGAATGAGGAACCAAGCTCAGAGTTTCTGCTTGACCCCAGATTGCTGTTGAGGGCCATGCCATGGGAAGGTGACCTCCCCACAGGCCTGGAGGCTGCCCCAAAGGGATAACTCAATGCCATTGGACACTCAATGTCAGCTCTTCTGTTGCTGTGCTCCTCAGGCAGGATACTGGGAAGATAGAAACTGAGTTTAAAGTTAAAGGATGTGGATAGAGCTTGATCCAATGATTTATGGTCTGGGCCAAGGTTTCCAAAACTGTACAAAGAACTATTCCTGGCCAAGTTCCTTATTAGTCATATGTGTAAAATGGAAATATCGCTTTGTCAGAAATACACTACCCCCACCTCTACCCTAACTGTGTCTATAAGCAGGTTCTGGAAATAGAGCCGAGTATTGGGAAAGGGACTTAAGAGAAGAATACTTTACTAATAAAACTTGCATCAACCTGGCAGTGGCAATTGTACGAAGCATTTACGGACAGGATCCTAGAGCAGTCAAAAAAAGGGTAAACCAACTTCACACTGGCACTGTCCCCAGATGTGCTTCTCCATAAATAAGTAGCTTATGAATGTTTAAGCTTTTTCATTTGTCATTTTAACTATTCAGTATTCATCCACACTCTTCCAGTACCATGTCCATCTTGGGGATTTCCAACTGTCCTCTGTTTTTGGTCCATGAGATTCCAGGGCAGCCAACACCATCTCCAACTCAGGATGATGCACATGACCCAAGCCTAAGCGAATCAGTGCAGTCCATTCCCCTGGGTAAAGTGATTGATTCAGGAATGGGTACCTGATCAATCAGTCAGTAAGATGCCATTGAGGTTTTCCGTAGGACTGCTGGAAAAACACTCACTCTTTTCTCTGGAACCTCAAATCTGAGAGATACAGGGACTGAAAGTACTGTCATTATTCTGTCACATGGAACCTGAGTCTGAAGCCAACATAACAAAGAACAGCGCTGAGAGATGAAAAGTGATCAAGCCTTGATAACAACTTATTATAGCCCTGAATCCAGTTGTGTCTGATGCTAGCCCTAACTCTGGATCTTTCAGTTGCATAAACCATTAACTCTCCCTTTCGCTAAAGCAGTGTGTAACTGCTTTTTCTGTCCCTGGCAACCAAAGAGCCCTAGTTGACATTTGTTGTTTAAAACTACATATATAGTTTAAATGAAACTAAGAGAAACGGGGCAGGGCTAGCAGTGGGCCTAAATCTGCAAGCACAGTCGTGGCTCAGGTGCACAGACTGAGGCTTCTCACGCACTTTCATGTGAGGAGAGCAGCACCAGGGTGTACCCAGACAGGAAGAGGAAGAGCCCAGAAAGGAAGACCCCCCCCCCCAGCAAACACCACCGCACTCGAATTGAAGTTACTGAAAGACCAGACAATTTCTATTGAGTTTGGTCTTTGTTATAACCCACATTGTATATTTAAAGTAATAGTAAATACCACTGCTATAGTGAAACCCCCTCATTTACACCATCACAACCTGTAGTTCCTATAATTTGCTCTCTTCCCCTATTAATTAATAAAAATATCTATTGATCATGAATGTATTTAATTTAATTTGCTTTCTCCCTAGTTGTATACACCAGAGTTCTCCAAAGAAATCGAATTAATAGGCCTATTAATTCTATTTCTTTGGAGAACTGAAATAGAACTAATAGGATGAACATATCCATATCCTGTTAGTTCTATTTCTTTGGAGAACTCTGACATATGCACAGATGAGAGACAGAGAGAGATTTAAAGGAATTGGCTCATGGGATTATGGCCAGGCAAGGCTGAATTGTATAGGGCAGCAGGCAGGCTGGATTCAGGTAAGAGTTGATGTTGCTATTTTGGGTCCAAAGGCTGGACATGCAGGCAGAATTTCTCTGTTGCATTTTGAACACAGAATTCTTTCTTCTTCAGGAAATCTCAGCCTTTGCTATTAAGGCCTTCAACTGATTGGATGAGGCTCACCCACATTACGGAGGTTCATCTACTTTACTTAAAATCAATTGATTGCAACTGTTAATCACACCTACAAAATACCTTCACAAAACATCTAGACTAATGTTTAACCAAATAACCAGGCATTATAGCCTAGCCAGGTGACACATAAAATTAACCATCACACCCAGTTTGAACCAATATTCCCACCTGTCATCCACATGTCGTCCAGGGTTCAGCTTTGGATTCTCAAGCCAATACCAAGGTGAGCACTACAAATAACATCCGCTTACAAAGCCCTATTAGTTCCTACACAGAAGAAAATCCCTGATCACTCAATTCAGTCTGGACAAAAAGCTTTATTATTTCTGTTGCTGTTAAAGTCTGTAAATCAGCTCCTACTTATTAAATCTCCCTTGGTTGACTTTTCACTGTTTGCAGAATTCCCTTCCCAGCCACCATTCCAGACAAGCATTTGATTCCTGCCCCATGGCTCCCAATGGCTGAGCATGTATCTACTGTGTCCTAATTGAAGGCAGACCAAGGCTAGGGTGGTGGGATGAGGCATCTCCAGCAGGAGAAAGCATTTGCCCCATGAGTGCCGCCTCATCTGAAGCACACATGCAGAAGACATTTCACTCGGCCTGGGCCTGCTAAGGAACCTGACGTGTGGCCCCAAAGAGAACAAGTTATTACCAATCCCTCTGCTGTCAACTAAAGGGCCTCACCCTGCCTTCTGATGGTCTAGGATACACCTACTTACACCAATAACTCAGGTACTTATTTTTATTCTTTCCAGTTACTTACTATAGGCTCCATCTTGGCATCCAGTTCGGGGTTACGCTCCAGGATGCTTCCTTGAAGCAGCCATTTTCCTTTGGGCATCTGTGCCAGGAGGGACTGGTGTGGGGACAATCAGCAAGCCCTTTTAGTGCACAGTACCACTCTGCCTGCAGCCTCATAAGAGATTTTTCTGAGGATGTTCTTTAGGCTTCAGTGCCTTTGGCTGATGATGCCAGGTCAAAGCCTTCGATGATGCCTACTCATCAAAAATCCTACATTTCCCAGCCTCCCTTGCAGTTAGGTCAAGGCCATATGACTGGATTCTGGCCACAGGGATGTGGACAAAAGTGATGTCAGCCACTTATAGAACTGGCCCTTCAAAACATCTCAGTAACCGTCTAGTTCTGTCTTCTCTGACTACAATAATCTTGACGGCACAAGTTTCAGATGGCGTAACAACTGAGACGTGGGGGTATATTTGTTACTGCAGCATAGCCTTTCCCATTTTGACTAATGTAGAGTACAAAAGGGAGTATTCTTCTGATCCATGGCCCTCCTCAGCCCAGTAAGCCATCTCACAGACCACATCCCCTTCCCCAGGTTGGCTGATGATCAGTGACATCTTCCCCAATCTTTGATAAAACAACCTCAGACACTTGTTGTGCTGATGGTGACAGGTCAGAAGCAGTACCTAGTGTTCAGGATGTAGTATGCACCCAAATCCCTAAGGAAAGGCTAAAACTAGTGAAGTAATTGAACCAAGGTGGATTTTCCTGAAAAGACTTTTATAGCTTTGAGCTCCGTTAGAAGAAAAGAAAGAGGATTTCAGGTTCTGAACAGGACTGAACCCCTTCCATTTTAGTTGAAGATATCCTTGCTGGGGTCCCCAAAACAGAGTCTTATCTGTTGAGAATTTGTGCATCTTAAGGTTCCTTCATTACAGAAAGCCTATCAGGCCTGCCACGCTGTGTGACCCATGAATGCAGTGGGACTGCTCGGTATTTTCATACTGTTGGAAACAGTGGCCTTGTTGATCTCATAAAGTCCCAGATTAAGCTGATTTCACTATTTTTAATCTCTCAGGAAATAAGCAAAGAAGAGAAGCCTAATTGCAAACAGACTGAACTTTACATAGGAAATATGTAGGTCCCCTGGGGCACCTAGAAAGTGTCTGAAACTCTAACAGCCTCCCTGCCTCCCCATCCCCTTTTCCAGATCACGTAGGCCTGTACCCAGGGAGGCCTGGGGCAGAAGGAGGGATTGGAATCAGGAGTTCCGCCATGGCCTTGGACTGGCCAAACCAGCCCTGCCAGCCCCTTGAGCCTGGGGGCAGGGGCTTTGCGTGAGAAACAGGAAGACATTTTACCCACAGCTTGAACCATGGCTTTGGGAAAGCTCTTTGTTCTCTCACCCCCATTATTTGGGGTTTTCTGGTCCTTCTCTATTCTGTGCTTGTCAAATTCTAGGCATGGGGAGGATTTCAAACACCATCATCAAGTCTGCAACACACATACACACACGCACACACACACACACACACACCACCCCCACTGTAATTTCATTTGCCACACAGCTCTGGGATTTGTGGCCAAGTGGGGCCTAGTAAGAGCTTTATAACAGTTCAAGTGGCCCCCAGCCTTCCCCACAGTCTCCAGTGGTAAAGTCCCAGCCAGAACCCTGGGCCTTGCTGGCAACTGAACTGCTGGGTCACTGCGGGAGGCGGGACAAGGCCCTGTAGCCTGCTGTGCCTCAGTTTCCCTGCCTGTCAGTTAGGACAACCATGACCACAGCTAATTCTGAATGGTCTGCCTGCTGATGGGACTAGGCACTGGGGGGGCTCAGATGTATGGCACAGAAGTCTCAGAATGAGTCAAAGAAGAGAGACCGAAATAGATCAGGAGCCCAGGGCCCAGAAAGGCAGCCAGAGAAGATTAGACATGCTGCCGAGAGAACCATCTCGATGACTTTATTGAGGGCTCTTGCTCATAAACAGTCAGTGTGTTTTTTTTAACTTCCACGGGACAGGCCAACCCTTCACTGTGATGGGAAGATTGGGACTGGAGCCATCGTGAGCCCTGCTGTTGCCGAATTCGCCCCAGGAGCTGGGGCTCTTCCAAAGCAAACCAGCAAGGGGCTCCGGGACTTGGCGGAACGGCTGGACAGATGCACAGACTTTGAGTGGGAAAGGCATGGTCATGAGGCGGGGAGGAGTGGCAAGCGTCTCCCCTGCTACAGCTCTGCTGGTGGGGGTAAGTCTTTGTTTATGGGGTGTTTCTGCTGAGAAGCCCTTCTTGCCTCTCATTTCCTTCTTGGTCTCATGAATCCATGTAGAGGGCAAGCAATCCAAAAGCACAGACATGGAAAAGTCCCAGGAGCTGCTACCCTAGTTCCCATCCCTAGGAGCCCACAGTCCCCAGCAATCCACAGCAATGGTTTTCCCTCTCAAACCCTGACCTGACCTTTCATATCTTCTGTCTCATTATACGGTCCATCTTGCCCTCCTGTCATTTGTTCCTTTTAATCCTCCCTTTCACACAGACAGTGGCCTCGGCAGGTCCATTCCACACTCATCTTCCACTGGAGTGTTTCAGACAACAATGAAGCTAATTCTAGTTTGCCAGCCACGTTGTCTAAGGCTAGCTTTTGCCCATTTGTAGCGAAGGGCTCACAATTATTTCAGCACTGGAGATGCTTTCTTCCCTCTCACTGTCTGTTCTCTACCAGCCATCCATTTCCTGCTCATCTCTGCCGGAAATGCTATCAGCAAAGAGAGCCAAGCCAAGCAGGTGTCTGTGGGCTCACAGACTCTCCAACGGTGAGGGTCTCTTCGGTGGCTACCAGATTGCACCCTGATGCCAGCCAGCTCCTGGCGTCTGCCTCTGGCCCTCCCAAGATGGTAGACTACGGAGACACAGTCCAGAACTTTGATCCAGTCTCTTCCCAGTTCAGCTCTGTTGGCAAAATGAAACTCCCTGCCAAGGGAAAGCCAGCCTGAACTGCCCATGAGGCACCCATGATAACTGGGCAAACCACCCATCCTAGGTTGGTCAGTGCTTGGGGAGTTACTAGTGAGCCTGTATGAGGAAAGAGGCATGAGGAAGAGATCTGGGCCAAATGTCAGAGTTTTGGACAAGCCATTGCTGGCAACATGTCTTTATCTAGGAAAAAAACATACAGGAACTTATAATAGAAGAGTAGCTTTTAAAGACCTCCATGATATGTCCCCTGCTCCAGTCTGCTCTGCCGTCCGTTCCCCCACATTGGCCGGACCCACCTTATATCCTGCTCCATCCATACTCTTTGTCCTGGCTCCTTCCATTTCCTTTGCTCACAATATCTACCTAGATTTTTCCCCATCTTCTGAGGTACAGCTTCAACCCTGCCCTCCCCACAACCCCAACCCTGCCCTCTCCACAACCCCAACCCCTAGCCAAACTTCTGGGAAGGCTGAAGCCTACATCCCCTCTCCCACTCCACTCAGCACTTTTTGTCTACTCCACAAAATTTGCTTCTTTATCGAGGACCGCCCCATATGTTCTCTCTTTCAGACGTGTTGGCCTTTGTCTCCAGGAGTCTATGTGGCCCCAACCTTGTGTGAGAATTCTTGCCCCAAGGATGCCCAGTGCTCTGAACACTGTAGGGCCTTAGGCAATATTTATAGCTTTGATTGGTTATCCAAAAAGGAATTTAAGTTATCAGAAAGATGCTTAACCTAGAAGAATATATAAATGTTCAGTGAAACTGAGTGTGGGCCCAGGTGGTCTCTTCGTAGGGGCAGTGGTGTAACAGGTTTTCCTTTCTAGGCAGACCCCGATAGTCCTAGAATTCCAGAGGCTCGTGGAAGGTGGTGCTTGAGTGAACAGAGTCCTGCAATCAAACAAGACCATAAATGTAAAACCAGGGAGGTAAACAATGTTAGTTTTACAACTCCAGGTGATGAGAATGGTATTTATAGACTCAGTAACATGTTTGAAGCAGTGAATCCCAGAGGCTAATATTTTAAGCTGGACATCCTGAGACCCTGACATTCTGTTTTTGTTCTCCTCCCCATCCTTCCCTCCTGTAGCCCCTGGAACTTTCCATGCAATTTGGACAAGAGCATTGTTTCTCAATCCTTAGTATTGCTAGGCAAGGATTAAAAACTGCTTTGTGGAAGGATGACTGGTGATGAATGGAAAACATTCTGAGGCCTTAAAATGACATTTGCCATTACACCAAAACTTCCATCAGAGAATTTCAAAATTCTAGGCAAAGGCAAGGACCTATCTGCCCTCAGAGAACTCCCAGGGCAACAGGGCTGAGAGTAGGACAAGTACGCCCTACTATTGTTTGCAGCAGACGGACCCATCTGGGCCCAGAAGGTTCGGAGAGTCTAGATCCACCTATTGAAGACATTTCTTTCTCTTGTGCTCATTTTTATATTGGATAAAATTTCCTGAGGCAAATCCATAAACAGAGGGTGGGAACTGAAAACTTTGCTGTTTATATAGCCCAGAATATAAATGGAAGTCAGTGTTTTCCCTCAGAGCAATCTAGAAAGTACTAGCCAAAGAACAAATTACAAACAGCTACACAAGCATAAGGGAAGTCCCATAATCATAAGGGATGGAAAATAACCATGACCTCATCATGTTCATCTCCCCAGGGGCCTGAACAGTCAGGATGCAGCTTTGCAATCCCCCTTCTGAGGGTGTTTCACCTTTCTCTTGCTTTGGACTGTGAGCTGAATTCCAGATTCATCTCCTATACATCCCTCACAGACAAGCAGCGCCTACAAAACAGAGTTCCTCATGCTTGGGGGTGAAGTCCAGAACATTCTCTACTGTGTGGTTTTGGTTTTGGGGTTGTTGTTTTTTTGCTGTTTGTAAACAACTCTAGACGCTCATCCACAAGTCTACGTGACCAGCTCTAGGGACAAGTCGGATATGGCCAAACTGAAACATCAAATGCTGTAGTAAGTTCAGGATCTAACTTTTAGAAGCTATCGAATAGGAAATAACATTGTACCTGTTTTCATGTTAAGAAAACAGATAACCTATACCAGGAAAACAAACAAAAATATTGATCTAAAACTTTTTATTTTTCAAGTGAAATACACACACAATTTTATTTTCCAAATTACAGAAATAATAAATGCACAATGCAAAAAACTTGGAAAATAAAGAAAAACACAACAGGAAAACTACTGATAGTATTTTGTACTGCCTTCCAATATTTCACTATGAATATTTACCTATATACTAATGTATAGTATATATTATGCATATTATATTACATATTTTATAATATATAATTCTATAAAGAAGTATATAGAATTTTTACATGTAAAATATTCATTCATATATATTTTTATAATTTGTTTATGAAGTATATATTTGCATATTTCATATAACATGTAAGCAATCACCAATTTTTGTCGGAAGCCATAGAAATCCCCAGGCCTTGCCTAGGCAGAACTTCCTGGTCACAAAACCCAAAGCCCGCGCGCGCCAAACCCAGAGCCCGCGCGCGCCAAACCCAGAGCCTGCCCATTTCCTTGTACCTCATATGGCATCGCCCTGTCCTAGCCTATCAGCCCGCGACAAGTACCTCGCCACCCTATGACATAGCATATCCCACCCCCATCTGACATAGCTATATATATAACCCGCCATCTTAATAAAATTTTGAGGCTTGATCAGATCCCTGTCTTGCCTCCATTCTTCGCGTCTCCTGTCTCCCCTTTTTTTCATCCTCAACAGGTTTCTTCCCCTCGTCCCACGTTGCATTGTCCTGCCGGTCGGGACATTTTGGCGCCCAACGTGGGGCCCGAGGTACGAAGATTCTATGAGGACACCTACTCTGGAAACCGCCGCGGCCCCCCCCCCTCCCTGAGCCTCCACGGGCTGGCTTCTTTCGAGCCCACGCAGTTTTCACTCGTGGGACAAGACTCGAGGGCCTCCCCGGCGCGAGTGTGGCTTGTTTCGAGCCCGTAAGGGACAAGACTCGACAGCCCCCTCGGCAGTAAAAAGGCTCGTTTGGAGTTCACGAGGTATTCACCCGTAAGAAAAGACTCCAAGTTTGCCCGACGTTGGAGTAGCCGCCCAGCGAAGGACGAGAGATTGGTGAGTAGGTGATTGACATGGGACAGGAGTTGAGTTCACATGAACTCTTCCTTAAGGGTATTAAGGAATCTCTCAAGATGCGGAGAGTTAAGGCTAGAAAAAAAGATTTACGTGAGTTTTTCAGTTTTGTCTCTGATATCTGCCCCTGGTTCCCCCAAGAAGGAACGATTGATCAAAAATATTGGAAGAGAGTTGGAGACTGTTTTAATGATTACTATCGGGTTTTTGGACCCAACAAGGTCCCTGTATCGGCATTCTCATATTGGAATCTGATTAATGATATCCTAAAAATACATTCCTCAGACCCAGATGTTAGAGAGATCTTACAGACAGGGGAAACAGTCCTAAAAGAGAGTTCCCGCCCCCCTTCTGTCTGCCAATCTGTTTCAATAGACATGCCAGAGGAACCTAAAAAACAAGCTGATAATCAGGAAGCCTCTGCCTTAGAGAATCACCCATTAAAAGACCCCCCTAAAATCTACCCTTCCCTTTTGGCCTTTAATAATCAGGACCAGCTCTCCCCAAGAGACCAGATAGATTTAGAGGAACAAGCTGCCCGCTATAATAAAAAAAAAGATCCCTGGAGCCTCGCCGCGCCAACCTTGCGCGCCCCTTCACAAAAAATACATACCCCTCCCCCTTATGTCCCCCCTCAGGAACTCCCAGCATTCTATGGCCCAGTCTTAAACCCAAACCCACCCCTATTCCCTCAAGACACCCTAGTTCAAAACACCCCATCTTTAACCGATCCCATTAGGCAGGCAAAAATATCTTTAACCCAAGAAATTTCTTCTCTTAGAGAGACACTCCAACAAAAACGCGAACATATGCAACTCCTAAAGGAGCTGCATGCCCTTGAAAAAGAACTTAAAACCTTAATGCCTAACCAAAACCCTGAAAAACCTCAAAAAGGCCCAATACTTAATAAAAAGACCCTAATGACCTTTCCAGTTACCCGCAGCCAAAACCGTGGCCCACCCTCTCAAGAGGATACAATGGAAGAGACTGACAATGAACCCCCCGACTCTCATAATCCCCCCTCGGCCGATGAGGCCTCTGACACAGAAGACCCAGAAGATAACACTCCCAACTCCAATGATCCCACTGGCCAAAAATATCACCGGCTAGGCATCAAACATATTAAAGATTTAAAAGGTGCAGTAAGCTCTTATGGCCCGACAGCGCCCTACACCTTGGCAATTCTTGAAGGTCTCAGTGACCGTTGGCTCACACCCAATGATTGGTTTAAATTAGCTCGTGCCACCCTTTCTGGGGGGGACCACGTCCTCTGGCACACAGAGTTTAAAGAAAACTGCCGAGAGATAGCACAGCGCAATAGTGAAAATAGAACAACAAGATCATGGACTCGGGATAAATTACTAGGAGAAAAACCCTATCATACCAATGAAATCCAGGCAACTTTTCCCCCGGGGCTGTTAGCTCAAATTCAGAACGCTGGTCTCAAGGCGTGGCGCCGCCTACCTCCAAGAGGCTCCGCTACCACCTCCCTGGCAAAGATTCGTCAGGGCCCCGAGGAGCCATATTGTGAGTTTATCAGCAGACTCACCGACGCCGCCGAACGGTTGGTCGGAGAAGGCGAGAACGACAGCGCCTTTGTTAAACATTTAGCCTATGAAAATGCTAACCCCACTTGCCAGGCAACCATTCGCCCCCACCGTGGAGGCAACCTTGCTGACTACATTAAACTATGCTCAGGGGTTGGAGCCTCCCATACCTTGGGACTCGCTATCGGAGCCGCCCTCCGAGACTTTGCCTCAAACAAGCCTCCTAATCAACAATCTAGATTATGTTTCTCCTGTAAACAACCTGGACACTTTAGTCGAGATTGCCCAATAAAAAATAGAGGTCCACAACCCCAAAATTCATCACAGCCCCCACCGACACCCTCCAGACCAATGCCTTCCACCGTGTGCCCAAGATGTCGACGGGGCAAACATTGGGCCTCTGATTGTTATTCTAAAACAGATATTGAAGGTATCCCCCTTTCCAGGAAACCGGGAAACCCCAGTCGGGGCCAGCCCCTGGCCCCTCCATCGGGACACAACCTAGGGGCTGTCAGGTTTGTTCCCCAACAACCAAGTCCTCAGATCCTCCCAGCTCAAGTGTCGGTTCCCTCCACCGGGCTACCCCCGGAAGCGCAGGACTGGACCTCTGTGCCGCCGCCGACTCGATAAAATTTGTGGCACAAGCTGTGGATCCTGTTAGAACACAATGGCCCACTATTTATATTATTCATTATATGGACGATATCCTTCTAGCAGGAAAGACCACCACAGAGGTACTCCAATGCTGCCAACACTTAACTCACAATCTTACCACTTATGGACTCCAACTTGCCCCCAATAAGATCCAGCTCAAAGACCCCTACTACTATCTGGGATTTGAGCTACATAATCAGTCCATAACCACCCAAATTTGTACTGGCTCAGACAACCAAACTTATCTCACAGCCATGTTATTGAGACGTAGGTCCGCCACATTCGGAGGCGATTGGGACTCCACCTCCCTCTCTGACAATAACAAATATAGTCAGGCGGGCTGCAGTGGTACAATTGGAAATAAAGTCTGTTGGCCAACTAAAATGCCTGTCCACATTTCAGATGGCGGAGGGCCAAATGACATATTAAAAGAGACTCTTGTCACTGAGCACATTCAAAAAATACTCCACCACCTATTCCCCCCTTTAACTTACCACCCCTTGGCTCTCCCAAAATCCCGGGATATGGATTTAGACACACAAACCAACAACATTCTCGAATCCACCTTCTGGGCCTTAAATCATTCCAACCCTTCTCTTGCCCAGGACTGCTGGCTTTGCATGACTATGGGAACTCCCATACCTACTGCAATCCCCTCCAATATCACAGTAAACACACAAATCTCTAACTGTTCCCGTCTCTCCCTTCCTCTTAGAGTTCAACCTGTAGGATTTAATACCTCCCCCTGCTATCAGGGACGATTTCAAAACAACACTTTTGATGTAGATCTAGGGTTTGTCACTTTTACTAACTGTTCTGACATCATTCAAGTTAACGGAACCTTGTGTTCTAGCCCTGGACAAGTTTTCATATGTGGGAACAGCCTCGCTTACACCACGTTACCCACCAACTGGACTGGACTTTGTGTCTCAGCTAGTCTCCTCCCTGATATCTCTATTATCCCAGGAGACACACCTGTCCCTCTCCCCAGCCTAGAATTTGCCACCGGGCGCCACAAGCGTGCTATTACAGCCATTCCCTTACTCGTAGGGCTAGGAATTACTGCTGGAATAGCCTCGGGTACCGCGGGAGTAGGTGTTGCAGTCCAGTCCTACAATAAACTATCACGCCAGCTGATAGATGATGTCCAAACACTTTCTGGGACCATCAATGATCTCCAAGATCAGATTGACTCTTTAGCTGAAGTAGTCTTACAAAACCGTCGAGGCCTAGATCTTCTCACTGCAGAACAGGGAGGTATCTGCTTAGCTTTACAGGAACGCTGCTGCTTCTATGCTAACAAGTCTGGGATCGTCCGAGACAAGATCAAAAAACTACAAGAGGACCTAGTAAAAAGACGCAAAGAACTCTTCGAAAACCCACTCTGGACGGGTCTCAACGGACTTCTCCCCTACCTGCTCCCCACCCTTGGCCCCCTCCTATGCATCCTTCTCTTAATAGCCTTCGGGCCATGGGCTTTTAGGCGCATTACTGACCTCATTAAAAACCAAATCGATGCTGTTTTGGCCAAACCAATCCAAATCCATTATCAGCGGCTAGCAACAGGGGACGGCCTCGAAGAAGGCTATCTTGGCTTCCTCCCCACGGGGACGACATAATACTAAGGGTATGTCTACTCCCCCCACGAGTTGGGGAGGGGTATGGGCACCGAGGTGAGTGCAAAGCAAAGCATTTGCAAGGAAAGGGCTCGACTCACAACGGTCGGCTCCCTTTAACTTTCCTGAGAACATACCTGGTTTGCATAGAGGTTGGTATCAAAAAAATCTCTACCTCTCCTCCACAAAAGATACCCAAAACCATCCAATAACGAGCTCTGCTCGTTGGAGGAACCAGGCCTCTGTTCCCTCACTCGGTCAAGGCCCACCTCCTTAAAACAAACAAAAAGGGAGGAGATGTCGGAAGCCATAGAAATCCCCAGGCCTTGCCTAGGCAGAACTTCCTGGTCACAAAACCCAAAGCCCGCGCGCGCCAAACCCAGAGCCTGCCCATTTCCTTGTACCTCATATGGCATCGCCCTGTCCTAGCCTATCAGCCCGCGACAAGTACCTCGCCACCCTATGACATAGCATATCCCACCCCCATCTGACATAGCTATATATATAACCCGCCATCTTAATAAAATTTTGAGGCTTGATCAGATCCCTGTCTTGCCTCCATTCTTCGCGTCTCCTGTCTCCCCTTTTTTTCATCCTCAACAGGTTTCTTCCCCTCGTCCCACGTTGCATTGTCCTGCCGGTCGGGACAAATTTTGTATTATTTGTACTCTGATGTACCATATATTAGTTGTAGAAAATCAGAAAACATGCTTGAGCCACAAAAAAGAGGTAAAAATCACATTTATTGCCATCATTCAGGAAAGACAACTTTCATTTGCTATATGCCTTTCCCATTTATTTTAAAAATACACACATTAGTATAAAATGATATGTCAAATTATACAGAAAAAGCATCATGATATATGTATTATTTCCTAAGTACTCTAGGGTAATACAATGAACATATCTTTTTACATTTTTTTTTTCAGTTACAGTTGACATTCGATATTATTTTATATTAGTTCAGGTGAACAGCATAGTGGTTGGACATTTATATAATTTATGCAGTGATTCCCCCTGATTAGTCTAGCACCCATCTGGCACTATACCTAGTTGTTGCAATGTATTGACTACATCTTCTTTGTTGTACTTTACATCCCCATGGCTATTTTGTAACTACCAATTTGTATTTCTTAATTTCTTCACCTTTTTCACCCAGTTCCCCAATCTCCCTATCCCATCAACCATCAGTTTATTCTCTGTTTCTGTGAGTCTGTTTCTGTTCTGTTTGTTTGTTTATTTTGTTCCTTAGATTTCACATGTAAATGAGATCATCTGGTATTTGTCTTTTTCTGTCTTATTTCACTTAGCATAATACCCTCCAGGTCCATCCATATTGTCACACAAGGTAATATTTCATTCCTTTTCATGGCTGAATAATGTTCCGTACAATGACCATCTTAAACCATTGTGCTTTCCTTTCCCTTGAGCGTCATCTCGTGCTATGGCGTTTTCCTATGCAGGGATATCACCTGGGACGATGGACCACGACTCATCTGTAAGGGTCCACACTGACTCTCTTGATTTGCTGGAGGCTTTGTGGAAAAAGAATTCCTAATTTTTAAAATATTTTTATATAACAAGAGAAAAGCCAGGAAGTCTGATGACTGGACTTTACTGTAAGTCATAGTACAGAAAAGGCAGTCTGCAGCCTGAGGAAAGATCTTCCAGGTAGGAAGGGAGAGTAGAAAGCTCGTCTAGGTCAGGAGGAGAAGCAGAGGAGAGAGAGGAAGAGAGGTGACAGTTAGACAGGGCTTTCCTGCCTCCCTTTCTTGAGATCATATCTTGAGGATTGGAGGGTTACTAACCTCTAGAGGGAGTTTCGGGGGATCTAAAAACATCCGGGATGAGGCCCTGCTTTTCTGAAATATAGTTTGAGGAGATTTCAAGTCTTTGGGTTTATCTGGCACAGATCCAACATAGGGCCATGGGGTGGGTTAGAAATGCCAGAGGGAAATGGTGCCAGGTCTAGGCAAATGGGCATGAGATAGTACTCCTGTTCTCAGAGCTTGCTTGTGGGTTCAGGGAATTCCTGATTCCCTCATGAACAGTAACAGTGGTGCTAAGAAAAGGCCTGGGGTCGGCACCAAGAGGTTACAGTTATGCTCAACCTTCCAGCCTAAGTCAAGGGAGGAGATAAGTGATTAACACACTAACTTTCCAATGCAGTTCAACTCAAAAGCCATTTGAGCTCCTATCCCACACAAGGAATGCAAAGATGAGGCCTCATCCCCAACGAACGCAAAATCAAGAGATTTTAATTCATTCTGTACCGCTGGAAACGCGCTTTTCTAAAAATCGGTTAAGGTATATGCCAAGGGAGCCAAGATACCGGAATAATTCCAAAGATACTCTGCTAGTGCATTGGGTTATCAAGCCTTTGAGAGACTAGCTCAGGCATTGTTCTCTCATCCTGTTTTCTATGGCCTTTCTCTTCTCTTCTGTCCTCCCTTGAGCCACATCTTTTTCTCAGTCCTTCATCCCAACCTGCTTTATGCAACCTCTCTTCCACGAGTCTTGAAAATTCACAGTAGTAGCAAACCTACTATAGACAAGTCCTGACCCTGAGACTGTGTGTGGTGAGACAGTCAGGAAAATGGGACCAGAATAATAACTATGGCGGAAATGGATAATAATAATAATAATCAGTATTATTATCACTGTAATAGTCTTACTATGTGCCAGGCACTGGTTTAAGCACTTTACATACAAGATATGAACTCACATATTTGTGTTAACTTACACATTAACTCATAACGCAACCTACATGAGCTCATACAATATATATAACCTATAAGGTAAGTGTGACTATGATTCCTCCTGTTAGGGATACAAAAACATAGGCATAAAGAAGTTAGTGACTTGCCCAGTGTCACACAGCTAGTAAGTGGAAGCTAGAACCCCATCCTCAAAGGCTGGCTCAGACCCTCACAGTAGGTGACATTTGGGGACACCAAAATCTCTGAGCTAGGATGAGGGAAGTGGCTACATTTGGTTTGGAAATGCAGGCCGGCCCAGAGAGGTCCCAGAGAATCTAAAACCATCCTTAATAGCTTTCCAGAGACTTCCTAGTAAGCAGGGGATTTAATTCTACTTTGCAGCTCTGGAAACAGACCCAGGGAGATTACAGCTCCGTGGCATGCCCACAGTTGCAGAGGTCGCTGTAGGAGAGTGGAATTTGCACCTGCATTGTACACTATCAGGGTAGAGCCAGCGTCCAGGAAGGTGTACATGTCTACACCTGCACAGGTGCTTCTGGGTGAGGCAGGTGGGGTGAGCCCCTGCTGAGGAATGTGGTGAGGGAAGGCACCCTTTGTCTTGCTCCAGTGGCTTTCAAGCAGAGAGCCCAGAGTGCTTTGTGGGCATCCATTCATATGCTTAGCGCCTGAGCTGCACTCACTGGCTGACACCCTCTCCGCCCAGCTTCCAAGGACTGTGTCTCCACTTGCAGGCAAACCAGCAGGAAGTCAGAGTCAACCGGGGAGCCCTGCTCTTCTCAGGGGCCCACACCAGCCTGGTGGGCTTGCTGAAGTGAGTGGTCCGCAGAGCACCAGACCCAAAAGCAGGACAAAGATGAGGCTATGAGATTGACCCCCTAGTTTCAACGCTTTCTCTCATTCCGCCTTGGCAGTGACCCAGTGGAGGAGCCAGCCATGCTTCTCCCTGTGTCACAGATAAGGAAACTGAGGCTCAAGGTAAAAGCTGGAAAGTGACATTTGGGAAACTTCAAATTAAATCTCCTGGACCCTGTTCCAGGTCTGTCCTCCCACATATCATACTGTCTTGAGCACCCCCAGCGTTTAAAATACCAAGCAGAACAGGGACATTTGGGCCTAAATTGGGCTGGCCCTGGGGAACAGGTTCTGGAGCCTACTGGCCACCCAGTGAGTAATGTATTTGGGCCACCGAGGTGCTGGGTGGATTTGCAGGTCCCTTGTGCACCCCCAATCGCCCAGTCCTTTTCACATCAGACTTGACACTTTTATACGTGCCACTTCCTGTCCCTGATGACTCTTCTCCAGCCCCTTCACCACGCCCCCTCCCTTCAATACCTCCCAAATACCCACCTCCCGTAATGAAACCACGACTGTCACGTGGAAGGAATATGAGGCCGCCCTCCCCATTTGCTCTCCCTGTCAACTTCCCTATTGTTCTAAACCCTGCAGTCCAATTCCATGCATATGATGAACCCTGTGTCCTTTATTTGGGGGCATGGCTTCAGCCCCCAAATAAAGCCTCCCCTACACACTGTCCTATGTGCTCAGGTGCATTTGCAATTATTTTGCCCGAGAAGAGAAAGTTGTGTTAGACACCACCATACCCGAACTCACTGGAGTCATTCCAATGACTCTGGGTCCAGCTAGGTTGCCATGGTGACAGCCCTAAAGCCTCAGCCAGGTCCACCTGGATCAGTGTCATTGCTCCAAAGCTCCTTTGCAATCAGTGTTTCATGCCAGGCAGGTCAGGTATCCTCTGTGTCTACAGAAGGCAAGGTTTTCAGCCTGTTTGGCGTTTCCCAGCTCCCCCAGCTATGCTCTTCCGCCCAAATTCCCCTCCACTACCTTCAACACATGGTAAATAGTGGCTGCCTCTCCCCGTGCCGGGCTTTCTGCTAAGCACTCGCCATGCTTTATCTTATTAATCCATGCCACAACCTTATGGATATTCTTATCTATGTTTTACAGATAAGAAAAATGAGACTCAGAGAAAATAACTTGCCCAAGGTTACATAGCTAATAAGTGGTAGGGGCTAGATTTGAACCAGCACATTCTTAACCATTGAACTCCATCACCTCGTACAGTCTCTGTGGGCCAGTCAACGAACCACCCTCAGGGAGGCCTGTTTCTTCATGGAGCTCTGCCTTTGAAAACACCTTCTACTGCCATATATTCTGCCGTATATTCGTGAGGCCTGAGCCAACTCTTGAGTGCTCTGAACTTGATCAGAGACCGGATTGTTATTTGAAATAGAAAAAAGCTGAGGAGTGCCGTGATGATTCGTTTTACTCTCTTCTTTGAGTAACTATTTACTAAGAGCCTTCTGTGTACCCCCAGCACCATTCTAGGTCCCAAATGAAATATACAAAAACTCCTGCCCTCGTGGAGCTTACAGTCTGGTAAATTACATAGCAGCCATGTGGTGATAAGTGCTAAGAATGACAAATCCGCGAAGAAGGAACCCGAGTCCTGAGGGACCTGGGGGGTGGGTACCTCTCTGACCAGGGAGATGAGCACTGGCCTGAGGACTCTGCTTCCTGTGGGGTGCGTCCTGCCTCTGGCAGAGCATGGTGGAGAGGCTGTGTTTTAGGGGACTGAGGGGTAAGCAGCTGCCAGTGGTGACATGGAGGCCTGTGTCTAGAAAAGGGCGGTCTATCTGGAGCTCTAGCTCCTGTTGCACTGAATTGCTAAACGTGATAGCACGTATGGATTCTCTCCAATTACCAGTGAGTGAAGGAGCCCTTTACGAAATTTGAATCCTAGGCTAGCCCTCTTCTGACTCACCTCCTCTCTCCCCCTGCCCCTGCTCCTCAAATTGGTTTGGCCTAAAACCATGCACAGTAATTTGACCTAATCCTAAAAATATATAATTAGAAAAGTAAATATGTTAGCCAAAAGAGTCTTACACTGCATTTCAAAATCGAATGTAAATAATTATAAAACATCATCGTGGGAGGGAGAAGGAAATGAACATGTATTGATGGCCTCCTAAGTACCGGTACCTATTATCTCATTTAAACCCACCTCAGTGCAAACTTGTCACCTAGGCATTATCATTCCTATTTTGTACGACAAGACTTAAAAAGATAAAGTAACTTTACCAAACTTATATAAATTACAAGGTTGGGTTTTTAACCCACGTGTGTCTGACTCTAAAGTCTGTGCTATTTACGTTTCTCCAGCACATCCCAGCTTAGCCATTTATGTAGAAAGAGTAACTCTGGGCACACTACTTAACCATCCATTGCCTCAGTTTCCCATCTGTAAAATGGGTTATGACACTGATACTGTGTTTCCCCGAAAATAAGACCAAGTCTTATATTAATTTTTGCTCCAAAAGATGCATTAGGGCTTATGTTCAGGGGATGTCATCCTGAAAAAACACGCTAAGGTTTATTTTCTGGTTAGGTCTTATTTTCGGGGAAACACAGTAGCTAACTTACCCATCTACCTCACAGTTCTGTTCTGGTGGTCATATGAGCTCATGCATAACAAACACCTTTAGAAACTTTAAGGCACTATGAATACACAGTATTAATCCTCACCTTGAATTTAGAAGTCATTATGCCTTTTCTACTATCTAACCCTGTTATCCAGTGGTACACTTCAATTTAGCCCATCTGATGGGTTAAATTTCCACATTCCCATTCTGATGCACTGGTCTCTGGCTATTTGCTGGCTCTAAATTGTATCACCTATATTGCTCTCTTCCCAGAAATTACTATCTCCTCTTCCATAGCTGTCCCTCAGACATGCTTCTTACTGCTGAGTTGTAGGTATTCCACAATGGTCTTCCTTCTGGGACCCCAATGGAGTACTCCACATACACTCCTTCTCAGTAGTGTGATAGTAAATGTTTAACAATCAGCTTTCCAAGTGTAAAACTGACATGAATGTCGGTGTATAATTTCATTTACAAGAATACATAAGACAAAAGTGAGACAACAAAGATGTATTTCAGAACTTCACTCATTTATCAATGATAGGAGTGGTTTCTTTGCTGAATTGGATAATCATTTTTGAATACCACAAGACTATTAATACCTCAGTTCTTTGTGTTATTCACAATGTCATTGCTCCAGATACAACAAACTTTTATGTTTAATCTACTTTATCAACATTTTCTCTATCACTTTCTTAAGTCTAGATAATCAACAAAACAAACCAAGCCCTGGTTTCTAGAGTTTGCCCATTTCTGTGGTGTAAATATTCTTACCATGGCTGATTTCAAGCTACCTAACATGATGTTACTGAATGTGGAATTGGGAAGAGACGCACAGTATGTAGTATTCCCACCATGTCGATATAATTTACATATAACTCAAGCAAATTTTAGCAAAATATTAGGATGTGATCTGGTTTTAGTATTTATGACATTTGTTTTAGCATAATTTAATTATAAGTTTACATCATTTCATTTTTCATAATGGCTGTGTTTAATAACCGGCTCACAAAATTCCTGAAAGTTGAAACTCAGCCAATACACCCAGCTCTAGCATACCACTGTCCCTTCCCTTCTTCCTATTAGCCCTCATGGGCCTCGTGCCAGCTGATGGCCACACCTTTTGTTAAATAGCTCCAGCTAGTCCAGGTCCACATGAATCAAGAGCACGTTATTCAATGCTCAGCTTCTCCAAATAAGCAACGTTGACTGCTTCAGTCCAGTGGAGTGACTTAATGATCTGTTTCCTTCAATAAACTGTGATTTCTGAACTTAATTCAGATACCTGAGCGTCGCTGTAAGCTGAGAGTGAGGACCGAAGGCGTTCATGATGTAATATACTAGGTTTAAACTTGGCAAGCAGATGACATTGTGAGAAATGGATTTTCTTAGGCCAATTTTAGGAGTTTGGGGTGTTTTTTTAAAAGTTAAGCCAAGGCAAAAAATAACCCTTGCAACATATCACTTCACAGCTGGTCAGCCTGGGAGAAGCTATTCTGGGATATCCAAGCTAAGGTGCCTCTTTAGACTCCAGGCAAACTGGAATCAGGATGTGGGGTTTCTATTCCTGTCTGTGTCTAGGGCTTTCTGTGTAATCCCTAGCCAGTTAGTTGCCTGGCTGGTGCCTCAGTTTACCCTCCAGCGAAAACAAATCAACAGCCTTTGCCGAGGACATTAGCCTTGAGCAATGGGGAGTAAAAATGATAGTTGCTAGGATTTACTAGAAGGTTTGGAGTGTCCACTTGAGGTGTTCTCACCGGAGACTCTAGGAGAGGCAAGTTTTAGGTGAACTTTGATAAGAAATGACAAACGAGAAAGGTTTAACAGAGAAGAGCAGGAAGAGGAATAGAAGCAACGTGAAGGAGGAGAGGAGCCTCCAGGCAACATCCAGTGAAAACGTTGGGCCAGTCAGCTAGAGTAAACTGTGTTCAGTGTTTCGTTTTCTAGGACATGCAAACATAAGTAACAGAAGAACAGACAGGTGAGGTGGGATTAGTGGTGTCTTTTGCCTGGGTTTAATGGGATAGCTTCCTGAGTAGGAAAAGAAGGTGATCAAAGATACGATTCTCAGTCTTAAGTGTTAGATGACTAGGGAATGGGCAAACTTGGAGGCAATACCAGCCTCCAATACACCCCTGTAATATCATGTCCTAGGCTGCTGTGTATATAACGTCTCTCCTGTTCATCAAATGACATCAGAGTTCTCATGGAACAAACTTTTCTCCTC
The DNA here is from genome assembly GCF_964194185.1 of Rhinolophus hipposideros. NCBI lineage: Eukaryota > Metazoa > Chordata > Mammalia > Chiroptera > Rhinolophidae > Rhinolophus > Rhinolophus hipposideros. The sequence continues at coordinate 74,273,388 of NC_138051.1, forward strand.
TGTTCAAAGCTTGAGCCAGCCCTTTGGATGAAGAAGCATTAAAAGTGGTCACTGTAGGGCCGGCCCGGTGGCTCAGGCGGTTGGAGCTCCAGGCTCCTAACTCCGAAGGCTGCCGGTTCGATCCCCACATGGGCCAGTAGGCTGTCAACCACAAGGTTGCTGGTTCAACTCCCACAAGGGATGGTGGGCTGTGCCCCCTGAAACTAGCAATGGCAACTAGACCTGGAGCTGAGCTGTGCCCTCCACAAGTAAGACTGAAAGGACAACAACTTGACTTGGAAAAGAGTCCTGGACGTACACAGTGTTCCCCAATAAAGTCCTGTTCCCCTTCCCCAATTAAAAAAAAAATCTGGAAAAAAAAAAGTGGTCACTGTACTTCTCTACAGTTCCCTCCCATGCCTTGGACCTCTAACATCTCACTTTTCTTGCTAGCCTAGGGAGAGAGGACACTATCCTAATTTTCACATTGGAGCAACTGAGACCTACAGATGTTAAATGACTTGCTCCAGATCACAACAGCAGCTCAAACCCATCACTTGGCCACAAATCTTGTACCTCACCTACATCAATATGTCTCTGTCAAACCTAACTAGCTAGTCAATTTTTCCCATCCATCGGCCAGACACCTTGTGAAATAAAAAGCCGATTGATCTCTAAAAACACTAAAAGGCCAGTTCCAGTTGTCAAACGCTACAAAGTAGAAAGAATGTATTCCAGAAGTTCTATGAGAAGCCCAAGGATTCTGAATTCCAAAGCCAGCCAAATATGGATTTCCTCTATAAAGAGACAGTTCCTCCCTGTTTAGAACATACCCTTCCTCATTAAGCTAGTTCCACGTTTTGTAATAACTTTTGCTTACAACACAAAATTGTTATAGATTATGGAAACACACAGTCCTTGGGGAAAAAAGATCCCGAGGCCCCTGGAAGTCATTATGCCTTCCTTTAGCAATTGCTGAGTTAAGCACCAAAAATATGGTTCCCATCTTGCTCCCTTCCCCCATCCCCACCCCCTACACACACATACACGATCTGCTGGACATATGTTCGGAAGAAAGCAGGGACATGGGGGGTGGGAGAAGAAGATTCACATGTCATGAGTCAAGAGCTTGAGTGTTTGAAAAGAAAAAGTGGAAGAGGGTGTGGAGTTTGCAGCCCTGGAAATGGAATATCCAAAGGATTTATTGCCTTTGAGTATCTCACAAGGCATTTTTTTTTCAATAAAAATCTGTAGCTTATGACTTTTTTTTCTTTCTCTCTCTCTCTTTCTCTCTCTCTCTCTCTCTCTCTCTCTCTCTCTCTTTTTTTTTTTTTTTTTTTTTTTGTATAGGGCAGTAAACAAGAGCTCTGAAAGGGGAAGGAAGCCAGGAGAAAGCCAGCTCCATTAGTCACGCAGCTGCATATCCTGTCACAAAGGACCCCAGTTGAGTAATCGCCCAAAATATGCCTGTTATTTTTTTCTGTCAGAAAAAAATGGGGCCTGCCAAAATGTACTGTAAAAAAGAAAAAAATCTGGTCTTTCAGCCCCAGAGGGGGAAAGGAAAAGAAAGAAGAAGCAGGCATAACTTCTCAGCACTCTTCAAACCTGTTTTCCAACTTATCTTTAAAAGAAAAAGCTTTCAGACTCTTCACAGTGAGATGGATCCTGGACTGAAAAGCACTGGTTCCATGAGACGTTCCAAGTCTCAGAGTGTTTGCAGTTACCTGGTGCCTAAAAAGAGCCTAGAAACAGGAAGGATGGTAGGAGAGGGTGTGAGGAGAACAACACCAAGGGGAGAGGGAAAATAAATACAAAGGGGCAGGAGTATTGAAAAGGTCTTTGATGGACTATAAGTGGGTGAGCTAATTGTCCCATAGGGAACCTGTGGCAGCCCACACCAGTTCTGAGAGCATTGCATGAGCCCAGCCAGTGGCCAAGCATGCTTCGTTAGCTTTTCTGATGGCCTCAGCAAAACCACCATCATCTCAGACCTTCACCATGCCCTAGGTTTCTTGGGCCACAGATTGAACAACAAAAATTTGTGTAAAAGGACATCTGACTCTGGCAAGGTCTGAAGAACAGGGGCTGTGGAAAGACCAGAGCTACCTATAACCTCAGGTGTTTTCCTAGATTGGCTTTCCAAAACCCTTGGTCGATAGTCTCCTGGGGGGAAACTGAGGCACAGCAAACAAAAATGTTCTAAAGCCTGGTTTAGTTGCTGCCTGTCTCACGCTCTCAGTCCCATGGCTTTCAGAACCAGGACAAAAAGGGTGGTCAGTCTTTTCAGAACCAGGACATAAAGGATGGTCACTCTTGGAAAGTCACGATTTCCCTCCTATTCACATTCTAATCCAGTCAAAGTTGTCTGTGGGTAAGGGGGCTTTCTAAATCCAGATGCCAACAAAAAAGCAGGAAATCTTCTCTTTAAGAAAGAGAATAGAGCCCTACAGGGAAGGAACAAGGCAGATGCACTGTCCCATTTGCTCTGGGCTCTGCAGACCCTGTGCTAAAGGAGAGAGCCCCTCCGCCCCTCAGCTCCACAGGGTCAGGCTGGGAGAAGACCCTTTCCAGGAGTACCTCCAGTGACCTGGATCCTAAAACTTGGCTGCTTGGCAATTGTGAGCCAAGGGAACTCTAGTCCCACAGGCCAAGTCAATCCTCCTGCCTATCAATGCAGGAAGGCTCAATTTTACCAAAGTCAGGGCACTCCCTGGTTCTCAGAGGTCTTTGAGCCCTGCCCTTTCTAAGGCACAGTCTCAAAGCCAGGCCTTAGCTTCAAGACTCAGCCCTGGCTGCTGCTTCCCCTCAGAGAGCTAATTGACACCTAAAGCCATCCAAAGGATGCCTAAAAAGAGACACAACATGGCTTCCTGCAAAGAACTGGCCTGTGAGTTGAAAGGGCAGATTCTCCTGGCCTCATAGTTGACTTGCTGTGGAATTTCAGACAACTCCAGTGCACTCTCTGTGACTATTTTTTTCCTCCCTTCAAGATTTACCAAATATTAATCGTTGCCCCTATGTGCCTGCAGCATGCAAGGTACTGGGCATGCAATGGTGAACAACACAGAGATAGTCCCTTTCTTGTTGTGAAACCTGGGTAACGTTTTCCATACCTTCTGCAGCACACGATTTCTTGTTTCTTGAAACCAGATCCTTACAAACATTGCTGCAGTGAGAATCTTTGGACATATGCCTTGGGTGTACATGTGTGAATATATCTTTGAAGGAATTCCTACCAGCACAGCTATGGGGTCAAAGTATGTGTTCATTTAACATTTTGTCTCATTTTTTTTTAAAGGATCATTTCTTTTCTTTTCACCATTTTTTTCTACCAGGCAAACTCCTCGTAATCTGTCAGAATCCAGCTCAGATTTCCTCTCCTCTGTGAAGCCCTCCCTGACTGATCCAGGAACCCACCGGCTCCCTCTTCCATGATTCCTTAGCCTCTTACCTAAGCCTGGTTGTAGCTTGATTTTTAAAAATTGTTCTCCATACAGAATCATGATATGAGAACATTGACATATTTTCTTCTGAGGCACAACGCTTTTATCTTTTAGCATTTTTCATCAATGAGTCTGGGGGTTGAGAGATGGGACAGAAACAACAACAACAAAAACAAACAAAATAAACTCAGAAACAAAATAACCTAATACTAGCATTTCCAAAATGCTTATAGATAGAAGACAGTCAGTCCCTTAGCAACCTGCTCATAATAAAAAGTCTACCAGGGCGCCTGGAACTTACTGTTAAAGACATTCCAGCTTATTGGGAAACGGAAAGGACAAAAACCACCTTATGTTTCACAATGTATATTAATATTAATGCCCATCACCTAGCTCATGTTAAACTCTAGTTACTGGACTAACCTGTAGGGACTGTCCTTCCTCACCTCAGCTTTAGTTGCAGGAAGTAGCTGAGGGCTATTTGCTCCCTCAGGGCTCAGTTCCTTCTATAGTTCAGATCTTGTATATAAACCATGAATTGAAATCAGAAATGTCAACACAGGCTGGTTGACTAATGTTCCTGAGCTGATAGGCGGGGCACAAGAACGCAGGAGTGATGTTACTGTCCCCAAATCGCAGGTGAAGGAGGTCTCTGGACGTGCCCACCCTTACATGGATTTCCCTTTGTGGTAGCAGTGACATCTGAGTCATTGAGTGTGGGCCACCATTTAGCTTTCCCCCCTCCCCTTCCTGTGCCGCGGAAGGTGGCTAAGGGCAGGTCCTCCTAGCAGAGAAGTCTCCAGTTCCTCTGGGCTCCTGCCAACATTGCTTAGCCATGTCAGGCCTCGCGAGCTTGCGGTCCACAGACACTCAGGTGATGAGGTCTTTTTCAGCCTCCATTCCTCTCTCATTAGCCCTTTGATGTGTCTAAGCTAACAAGGTCATCCTCTTGCAGGCTGTGGAGAACATGCCTGCTAGGTACATGTTCCAAGCAGCTGATTAGGTTGCCCTGTGGTCTCTGGTCCGAGGACAGAGGGAATCACTTGAAATGACTCACTAGCTCTGCCCCTATCCTTCGGAGAACTCTACCCTGTCAGCAAAAGACCTTCCACAGAAGAATGCATATGGAAAGCGGAGAGGAAAAAGTTCTAAGTGCCCTCAGCGAACCACCTCCCAATCATGGGGAGAGATCAGTGGGCTTTTTCACCTACCAGGACCCCAGGGCCCTATGTGCCGGGCTCTGCTTAGGAACTGACCCCCAGCAATGTTGATCCAGCATGCTGGTGAGAAGGGAGCATAAGCGGAAGTCTCATGAGGCCCTCAAAATCCACTCACCAGCCTCGGTGCCCTCAGCACTGATGCTGGGGGGATGATTTAACAAGAGCCTTTGAGTGTGTGAAGAGTCAGCGCCTGACAAAGCACTTATTGACCAAGGACAAATTAACTTCAGGTGCAGCAGGAAAGGTCTGGTACCAAGAATGTCTGGGGTTTTGAGACACTGGAAAAGATTGCCTAATAATGTAATAGGCTCCCTTCCCTGGAAATATCTGAACATAGGATGAGTACTCTCCAATCTTGCATGGGTCAGCATTGCCCTAAGATGAGGAGATGTGTGTGTGAGAGTCAGATGTCCTTCTACACAAATGTTTGTTGTTCACACATTAACCCATAGAGAGATCTTGTCAAGATCTTTGAGTCTATGAGAAGGTACATTTTCATGTGATGAAAGAAAAGTTTTTACTGTGATAAAATATACCTAATAAAAAATTAAATTTGCCATTTTAATCATTTTTAAGGTATAGTTCAGAAACATTACATACATTCACATTATTGGGCAACTATCATCATCCATCTCCAGAATTTTTTCATTTTCCCAGCTGAAGCTTCAGTACCCATTAAACACCACTTCCCATACCCTCACTCCGCAGCCCCTGGCAACCACCATCTACTTTATGTCTCTGAATCTGACCACTCTAGGGACCTCATGTTAGTGGAATTATACAGTATTTGTCCTTTTGTGTGTGTGACTGACTTATTTCACTTAGCATAATGTCTTCAAGGTTCATCCAGGATGTAGTATGTGTCAGAATTTCATTCCTTTTTAAGGCTGAATAATATTCCATTGTATTTATATGCCACATTTTATCTGTTCGCCTATGACGAGATTTGACTTGTTTCCACCTTTTGGGTGTTGTGAATAATGCTACTGTGAACATGGATGTACAAATAGCTGTTCAAGTCCCCTGGAATTGCAGGAGGAAAAATGCTAAAAGATAAAAGCATTGTGCCCCAGGAGAAAAGATGTCAATGTGCTCATATCATGATTCTGTATGGAGAACAGACATTTTTAAAAATCAAGCTACAACCAGGCTTAGGTAAGAGGGCTAAGAAATCATGGAAGAGGGAGGTGGTGTGTTCCTAGATCAGTCAGGGAAGGTTTCACAGAGGAGATGAAATCTGAGCTGGATTTTGACAGATGACTAGGAGTTTGCCTGGTAGAAAAAAATGGTGAAAAGGAAAAGAAACGACCCTTTTTTTAAAAAAAGAATAGACAAAATGTTAAATGAACACATACTTTGACCCCACAGCTGTGCTGGTAGGAATTCCTCCGAAGATATATTCACACATGTACACCCAAGGCATATGTCCAAAGATCCTCCTGCAGCAATGTTTGTGCGACTTATAAACTGGAAGCAGCCTCTGTGCTCATCACTAGGGCACTGCTTAAATAAACTATGGTACAGCCATACTACAAATTAATATGCAACCATTAAAAAAAACAAAGGGGGGTCTCCTCATGCAGATGTGGTGAGAATCCCAGACTATTTTTAATGGGAAAAAAAAGGTGTCAGTATACACTCAAATTTTTTGCCTGGAAGCATACACACACACACACACACACACACACACACACACACACACACACACACACACAACTGTTTAGCAGTCATTACCTTTGGGAGAAGCAACTGTGGTTTGAGAGGAGAGAAACTTAAGTTTCATGTTATACCTTCCTATGCTTATTTTTCTAATTTTTTTTTTTTAGCTGCCTGCATGTATTGCATTAAAAGGAATGTTAACAGGACTCTCAGGGTGATAGGATTATGGGCCATTTTTATATTCTTTATGCTTTCCTTATTTAAAATATTTTAAAGAGGAAAGCAGCAATTTTTCTGGAATAGTTTAGTCCTACTGGCACCTAAAGGCAAAAGGATGGTGTAGATCCTTAAAGGGCCAGTCTTTAGGAGTTTCCCTTAGAACTCTGCAAGAATTCCTTTCAAGACAGAATGGTGTTCTCATATTCTGAAGAGAAACACTGAGGGGCAGTGATGAGAGGAATAGGCCAAAAGTTTAGAGCAAAGAAAGCATGGAGTCAGGTGAGCTCCCAGCCTACCTGCCCAGCTGTCTAGGGGATCTAGGGGACCTCCATCTCTTTTGCGCGTTCTGCCCCCCTCGTGGGTTCCCACATCTCGGGAACAGAGACCCAGCCACACAGGGTTAACCGTGTGCTTTGCTTCACTGAGCATGTGGAGGAGAGCTGTGGGGGAAGAGCAGAGGCGCCCAGCCCAGCCCCCCTCCAGGCAGCATAATAAAATGCAGGTGTTTTTACAGTTGCATTACTGAGCAGGGAAGAAAGAGTCTGAACTGCAGCAAGCATATAGAAATATAGAAACAAGAGCTGAGTGTGGTGGGGAAAAATGTGCCTGCGAATAATGAGAAAGCATTTTGGAAAGAGGGCTAGCTTTGAGGTTAAAAGGAATGCAGCAGTTTCTGGCACAGGCCTACCCTATCGCTGTGTGTGTGTGAGTGTGTGTGTGTGTGTGTGTGTGTACACACAGGCTCCTATTCTCATGCACATACAAAGGCGCACACCACCACCACCACCACCACCACCACCATCACCACAAACCTTTTCCCAGCAACACCTCAGACAACACGAATTTGGCCTTCACTTGTTTTGACCCCGGATTGGTTCTGACATCTTCTTGCAACAGTGGTCTGCCTTTTTTCTCCTGCTTTCCTCTCCCAGACCCCACACCCATGCACTTCCTTCTTTCTCATCCGTCATATTTCCCTTTCTGGGGTCTTTGGTGGACTGTCTTGCCCACCCCCATTTCTTAACCCCCCTTAGGTGCTTCCAAGCAGGCATTTTGTGAGCCTAACTCCCCACCCCCTTTCCCAAGCCCCACCTTCCAAGCAATGAGGGGAGAGGGAAGAGAAAAATTGCACCTCTGTCCTGGACTTCTAGAAGGCCATGCAGTGGGTTCGCGTTGCCACCCAGCTACTGCTGCTTCAGCTAAGGTGAAATGCTCTGGAGTTGCATCATATAATTTAATTTAATCTGGAGACTAAAGGTGAGAGAGGTGTGCTATCCAGGCACAGAGGAGCCTCCCACCTGTTGGCCACCCCAAGGGCAGGAGAGGGCCTGGAGGTGGGCAACAGCTCTGTGAGAAGCTGGGCCTGCCCTGGGTATTTTGCGCCTCCTCTGTCATATCCCCCAGGGGTGGGGAGGGTGGCATACAGAGTAATCACTGCTTTACCTTTATGTTCTAGGGGCCCTCAGTTTGCCCTGAGTTAAGAGCTTAAAGTGAGTTATTTCTGTGATTTGTTTAGTTGACTCCTTGTCTGAGACCCACTGAAGCATCGGAGTGTAAGCATGGTGTTCTGACACAGGAAAAGGCTTTGGGAGGTCTGGGCAGACCCCTGGGGCTCTGCTCAGCCCAAGGTGAGTTGGTGTCTCAGTGGGAGGTACAAGTGGAGGTGAAGCTTCTCCAAATGGACCTGTGTTCCAGATTCCTGAGATTAGGCGGGGAGATGTGTTGGTGGCTCAGAAAAAGTGCCTGTCACTGGCTGCTCAGTTTACTCTGAGTATCTGTGTATATGAACCCCTAACCCGCTGAGCTAGGACCCATGCAGGGCAAAAGGCCAGCCCAGCTGTATGATACATGCATTCCCCAGAATTCAGCACCCCAAGGTCAGAGGAGGACAAGGGGTGCAAAGAGATTGTTAGTTGTCTTCCACTCTGACCTGTCTGAAATGGGAGGGGTAAGTTCTAGAGGGTCAGGTTTTATTTTCTCAGCTCTCATCCTCCACCACCCCTACCTGTTTAAAAAATAAAACAAAACACACAGATGGAGTAGAGCTGGGGTGCACAGGCAGCAACCAAATTCTCTCCCCACTCATCCTGTCCAAAGCCTACAGGTGGCCCAAGCGGCCATTTGGCGGAGACAGAACTAGCCTCCGCTGTGGGCACTACATTCAGAAGCTCTAGGGAGTCCCGCTACACAGTAAAGTTACCGGGGTTGCTGTCCCAGGCCCAGAATTGAACATTCTGCCTCATAAGTCCAAGGCCTGGACTTGTCACTTGTAGTGACAACAGTGGAAACCACCCTGAATCCAAGTTGCTGGGTCACCTCACCAGCATCAAGTGGCCTTGGGGCTTCTGTCAAGACACCCAGCCTGGCTTCCCTTCTGGGAGTGGGATAGGGGAAGCCAAGTATCCTCAGAGCCCCACCCCGTCTGAAAATTGATGGAGCCTCAGGCATTATTCCTTCACACTCCCTTACCCCCCATCCCCTGTGATGAGGAGTGCTTCCAGAAGCAGATGTTTCTAATGAGGGCCCAGACTAGGCCTCCGGAGGTAACAGGCAAGCCCTGCCACCCTGGCTCCCATGGACAGGCCTCAACCCCCTACCCCCCCACCCGCCACCCCACCTCATCCCACCTCAGAAAGCAAGAGCTACCAAGTGAGTGAATGGGACACATACTCTCTTGAATTCTCAGCTCCTTTCAGGAAATTGCTAAGTTGGCTCTTGGCTTTCTCCTGCCTAGGGCCCCACTCTGTTTCCATAGCAACCGCCTCCCCATCCTTGGGAGCCTCTCCCCAGTTCTGCCTGCCCCTCCTCTCTACCGCCCTCCACGTCTCATCTGTCTGGGTGGGAACCAGGATTAGGGTTCGTCAGGGCCGCCGATGCTTTTCCCAGGGCCGCTGGGCCTTCGTGATCCCTTTGCGCCCCTGCCCCAGGCTTTTCAAGTGCCCAGACTTAATGACTGGCCCTGGGTTTCCTGCTCTTCCCTTTCTCTGCCTCCAATAAAGCCAGAGAATTAACCCAGGTTTTAAGTGCCTCGTTTCCAAGATGCATATCAAAGGGGGCTTCCCCGAACTGCTTCTGCATTTCAAAGAGGCTGATTTATCGCTTTCACTTAAATCGGCACATTTTGGGGGAAGAGTTTTACCCAGAGGTCAAACCCTGGAAAAACAAATGGATCTCGGTGAACCCCCTCCTGGGGTGCTGTGGGCTGTTAGTATATAAACTGTAAGGGGTGGGGGGCAGGTGAGGAAACTGGCTGCTGGCACTCCTCAGCAGCTTAGGGCTGGTCTTGCAGGGGACTAGCCTGGGCCCCAAAGCCCTGCTGTTCCCTCCTGTTGTAAGGAAAGGGGGGGGGGGGGCGATGCAACGGAACCATTCCTGGCGCTGGCCAAGTCCTAATGTCTTTTTCTGGCTCCCTCCTCCTCTTCTGGGAGCCCTAACCTGTGCCCTGAGCAATCACTGGGCCTGGGTTAGCAATTCCAAACCAAGGGCACTCATGCCCCCGTTGGTCCTACAAGATGACCCTGGCCCCTGTGCTTCCCGGATTCATTTCCTTTCTTCGACTCTCCCTGCGAACCTGTGTAGGCTCTTACTATTCCACCACTGGACAGCTGGGCCACTGAGTCACTGCCCTCCCGCTCTCTTTGGTCCTCACCGTGAAACATCACCCACACCCTTCCTTCCCACAGCCACCCACACACACCTTCACGCACTCCCTCAGCACCCCTGCTACCATGCCCATGCCCCCTCCACCCAACCTCAACTCAATAAATTGCTCTTATTATTTCCTATCCCCCAAACCCGGGAATTTTCCTTCCTGTCTGTTCCTGCTGCCCCTGAATAGACTCTCCCATCTCACGACAGAATATAAGTTCCTTCCTCTAATTTAACCCAGACCCGATTCCCAGGATTTCTTGGGCATTAAGTCCCCACCAAATGTTCAAGCCCTGCTTTAGATGGACCAGAAAAGCCACAGGCACACAGCCATGAAGAAAAATCTTTGGAGGACGCTGGGCAGGTAACAGAGCATCTTGAGGAACATTTGACTTAGCAATGAGGGCAGGAAGAGGGGAAACAGCACCCAAATGCAATTTCTGGAGAGGGCAGCCTGAGTAAGGTTTTCAGAGGCAGGTTTCCTTGTCTCATTTGTTCATTCATTCACTCACATGACCGTTTATTGAGTGCCTACTGTTTGCCAGATGCAGCAGGAGTTCCTGAGGGGGAACTCTGAAGCAGGAGAATTAGACAGTAGGGTCAACAATTAAGTAAAATGCAATTAGATTAACCCTTTCTCCCACAAAGAGGTGGCAATGTACTGAGATTGTCTCTCTGTGGGGATCCAGGGAAGACTCTAGACAGGGGATCTGATTTAAGTTTGAAAGACAAATAGGAGCTTGTCAGAGAAACGAGCGTATTCCAGGCAGAGGGAACAGCAGGTGGAAAGGCATGGAGGTATCCAAGTCCCGACACAGGTGCTGCCAGCACATGAGAATATGGAGGGAGATAAGCCTGGAAAGAGGTGGGGGAGACAGGGAAAGTATAGAGCAAACTACACAGGACCTGGCAATGTATGTAGACAAGGGGGTGGGAAGAAGTGGGGGCAGCGTGAGTGAAAATGTTGCCCATGCCACATGCGAGCCACAGAGCAGCCTTTAGAATTTTATAGAAGAAATTCCCTGGAGGGGGTTGGACTAAGGTCCCTTCCAATGCCATGTTTTATGATGCCACAGCTGGTGCCCCAAAGCCCACCCAGTCAGCATTTTAGCTTCCTATTGCAAAGGCAATAAACATCCCAGCCCCTGACCCAGCCCTGGCCGGGCAAACCATTTATAGCAGGACTCCCATATCTGCAGCCCGTGCCATCTAGAAGAAGCCCAGGCTCTGTGTAGAGTGAACTGTCCTGGGCATGGGACTTTCAAAGTTACGGAAGGAGCCGGGGAGCAAAACAAAGAGCAGGGCAGGGTCTCTGAGGCCTCACTTTTAGGACATTCCTCAAGACCCAGGAGGTGAATAACCTGCCATTCACACATTTCACATGAAAATATAGACTTTGTGCAATAGGTATATTACCCAAAACTGTTTAGGGGTTAAAATCATGCAATTTAAGTGTTGGGAAGGGAAAATTTCTTTCTATACTAGAATCTTTGGCTGGTATAATAATTAAATTGATATAAAACAGATTAACAGGAGAAAAACAAATTTAATTTCATATGTATGGGAGCCCTATAAGTATATGAGACTCAAAGGCAGTCAGTTGGACAGTTGAGACTTGTACGCCTTCCTGAGCTAAAAACATGGAATAGGAGACTGAGGCTTCAAAGGAGAGGAGAACAATTCCCAAGATGATAAGAAGAGCAGATGTTTGGTAATTAGATGTTCGCATTGCTGTGCAGCTAAGTCTTTCAGATAAATGTTATCTCTGGTAATAGTTCGCTTTCTGGGCGAGGCTCCCTATCTAAATTCTTTTAGGCAGTAAAGGGAGAGCTGCAAGTTTTTCCTGAGTTGGCTAGGTCTTCATTGCCTTCAGATCAGAATAATTCAGATGCCAAAGTGGCACATTTTGAGGTGACATATTCTGCTCCCCCTCACAAGTAATAATTTTAGATGTCTCCGAAGGGGTCAATCTTTGTACATTGTTTTCATACAATCTGGATCATGCATCTTGGGTTTGCTTAAATCCGACACCATCCCTAACCATAATGAGAACTGTGTGTGGCCGGGCGCCTTCTACTTGGACCAGCACAGATTGTCAAAAGTCCCTTGTAAATCTTGGCTTCCCCACTTGGCTTTGCTGGTATCTGCAGCCCCTGGTGACTACCCCAGAGTCACTCTCCCAGCGTCTTCTTCCAGTCTTTTGGGCTTTTTCTCCTTGATGAGCTTGTGTCTTACTCTGTCCAAAGCTCAGGAGGCACTGATGAGGGAAGAAAGGCAGAAAGGGAGAGAGGGAGAGAGAAAAGGAGAGAGGGGAAAGAAAGAAGTAAGGAGGGGAAAGAAAGAAGTAAGGAGGGGCATCTGAGAAGGGGAAGGTTCCACCCGGCCCTCAGGGGGCTTCCCCAGGAGGAGGGTCTCCCTGCTTTTCTCTTCTGGGAGTGTCAGTAAGCCCTCAGGCTATGGGAAGGCTGGCTTGCTATTTGTCCAACAGCCCCAAAGGGTGGGCTCAGTCACCAGCTCTGGGCTCCACCTAGTCAGGTCTCACTTGGGGTTGTGTTAAGGCAGCTGAAATGCAGGCTCCAAGCCCTGACCTTTCCAAAGGTTCTTCTAGAGGTTCTTCCCAGTTTTGCTTCTCCCCACTCTACCCCAGGAGAGGAGGCATAGAGAGAGAAAGAAAAGAGAAACTGAGTCTTGCTCAAGGATTGTATTTTCTATCTTTGCCCCCCGGGCTTTCTTGGCTTCCAACAAAGCACTGCACTTCCTTCTCTCTGTGGGCTCAATATCCATGCCCGCTCCCTGGACCAGGCTTCCTCACCCCACCTAGCCCCCCCCCCCCCCGCAGTCCTTCTGTAACAGCATCTGTTTAATAGCCTCTTTCTCTAACTGGTCTCGGCCCCTGTAAGGTCACAGTTCTCCACCGCCAACCAGAGCCCACATCTCTGATTCAGAGACAGGTGTTTAGGGGATTCTGGGTCAGGTCTATTGAAAGCCAAAGGAAATAACATTGGTCTGCTTGGAGGCCTTGAGAAGTGCATCAGCCTCCATCGCCCGGCCCATCAACCATCACTTACACAATATCACGCCGCATTATTCATAAATGATTATCTTCGGTTTATTAGACAGCAGAGCCCAACTAGGACTTTGGGAGCCCAAGCATGACTTATATGTCTGCTGTGGGCCCAACGTCAAGTACACACTTGAATTCCATCCAAAAAAATGGAGTATAAGAGTCAAGGAGGCTCATCCTCCGAGTATTTTCCCGAGGTCTCTGGTCACCCCTGAGCAGTCAGTCCTATATTTCATACCTTGGAATAGTGTCCCCTGTGAATGCAATGAAGGGGAAAGGTCCTGGAGGAAAGGTGGGGTCTGGCTGGCTGGTGTAAGCAGCATCCCGGCCCAGCCCTGCTTTGCCCACAGCCTTGGGCTGACACCTCCAGCTGAAGCCTCCATCCGATGAGATGGACCAATGTCATCTTTGTGTTTCACTGTTTCGATGGCAGAACAAACTGAGGACCCGCCAAACTGCAGCTGGGACTGGATGGTGGCTTTCCTTCACGTGGGGCAGAGGGGGTCTTTTCTAGATGTCGTGGGATAATGCTGTGGCCATAAACATGGCTTTGGAGACCCAGAGGCCTGGACTCACGCTCCACCTCTGCCATGGACGAGCTCAGCAAATGACTTAATGTCTGTCATCCTCAGTTTCCTCATTTATAAAATGGGAGGAATAATAATGACAACCTTAGAGGACGGCTGTGAGTTTCGAATGACGTCGTGTCATAGTAAGTGCTCCTTAAAGGGTCCCACCACTGTTGCTGCCGCTGTTTCTATGATTGTTGTTGTTTTTGTCATGAACACTACCATCACCATTCTTCCTTGGCCAAAGTCTGTTTTTACATAAAGAGCTTTGTCTTATTTATTTCTGCATCCTCAGCACCACACACACAGTGCAGCACAGTAAATGGTGGTTTAATTAAACTTCAGAGGGTGAGGAGCCCCAGAGGAAAGGAACAGTATGTGCACAGGCCTTGTGGTGGGGACGTGAAGAGCACATTTGAAGAAAATACTGTAGAAAAAAATGCAAGTATCAGCTACAGAGGCCAAACCGTGGCCCCAGCTAATCATCCTATCCCATAGTTCGCAACACCAGACCACCGAAGCCTGGGGCCTTGATGCCTACTGGGGGCCTCTGCTCTTCTCCCTGGCTAGGAAACTCCCAACAGGACAGAAATGCTGAAGGTGACCTGAACCCTGAAGGACCCGGTGGGGTGGAAATATACCAAGAGACGGTGCTAAGGCCTTTTGTGTTTGGTTGCTATAAAGAATAATCCCCCAAACATGTCTGGGCAATTTGTACTTGGAATTGGATAATTAGGAGATGGGGGAGGGGCCGGGAAGGAAGCCCAGGTGGGGGCTGTGGCTGCCAGGTGGGGAGGGAGGACTTTGCATATTCAGCCAAAGGCAATGGGGGACATGGGGGCCTCTGCCTTCCACACAGCTCCCAACCCCCACCACTCTATGCCCACAATGCATGGGCACAGCCCAGAGCTGCAAATCACTCTGAAGGCCTATTCCCCCCATCCCTACCCTTCTCCAACCTCTTGGACACTGTCTCCCCTTCCAACCGCTCCCTCTCTCATTCTGCTAGAGCCTTCCTCAACTTAAACTATTCACCCTCCCAGGGGCACTTGCATTTAATAAAAAGAAGAGTCTCCACATGACAAAAAAGAGGCTTATCAATAGTTCCCTTTGTGGCCCTCCAAAACCACAAGGAGCAAGTTTTCTGTCAGAGCTGGCTGGGGCCCTCAGGGATGGGACAGAGTCTGAGAAGGCAGGAAGGCAATTAGAAACTAGGCCCAAGGTGGCTTTCCCCAACTCTCAGTCCTAGAACCTGTTTACAGGACTAGGTTCTATAACCTAATACCACTGTGTTTTTTGAAAGTAAGGTTAATTACAACATAATGCACATATAGTAAAATCCCTCCATTTTAAAATATAGTTCTGTGAATTTTGACAAATGTATGTAGTCTTGTAACCATCACCACAATTGAGATACGGTTCTGTCACCCCCTAAAATTCCCCAGTGTTCTTTGTAGTTAACCCCTACCCGCAGCCCCAGCCCCTGAAAACCACTCATCAGGTTTTTTTTGTCCCTGTCATTTTGCCTCTTCCAAAATGTCATATAAATGGAATCATACTGTATGTAGCCACCAGAGTTTGGCTTCTTGCACTTAACCTTGTGAACTTGAGATTCACCCAGGCCATTGCATGTATTAGCAGTTTGTTTTCATTGTTGAGTAGCTTTCCACTATATGATGTATTAAAAGTTTGTCTATCCATTCAGTAGTCCAAGATATTTGGGTTGTTCCCAGTTTTGGGCCATTATAAACATTTACATACAGGTTTTTGTGTGGATATAAGTTTTCATTTCTGTTAGTAAATACCCGAATGGGATTGCTGGGCCATATGGTAAGTGTGTGGTTAACTTTACACTAAATCTCCAAACTGTCTTCCAAAGTGACTATACCATTTTGTATTCCCACTAGCAACGAAGAGAGTTCCACATCTTCCCCAGTACGTGTTATTGTCAGTTTTCTGTTTTTAATGTGTTTTTTAAACTTATTTTAGCCATTCTAAAAGGTATAGAGCAGTTTATCATTATGATTTTAATTTAGAGATAAATGATGCCAAATAGCTTTTCATGTGTTTATTTGCCATTCATATTTTTTCTGTGGTGATGCCTGTGTTCAAACATTTTGAAAATTGGATTGTTTGTTTTCTTATTGAGTTTTGAGTTTTTAATATATTCTACATACACGTCCTCTGTCAGATACAGGTTTTGCAAACATTTTATCCCAGTCTGTGGCTTGTCTTCTCATTTTCTTCACAGTGTCTTTTGAAAAACAGAAGTTTTTAATTTTGAGAAGTCCAGTTTGCCAACTTTTTCTTTCATGGATCATGCTTTCAGTGTCATATCTAAGAAATCTGTCTGACCCAAGTCACAAAGATTTTCTCCTATGTTTTCCTCTTTTATACTTTTAGGTTCTTTCTTTTATGTATACTTTCTTTTATGTTTCTCTTACACTTTTACGTTTTACATTTAGGTCTATGATCTATTTTGAGTTATAGGCCAAGTATCTTTCTTTCTTTCTTTCTTTCTTTCTTTCTTTCTTTCTTTCTTCCTTCCTTCCTTCCTTCCTTCCTTCCTTCCTTCCTTCCTTCCTTCCTTCCTTCCTTCCTATCTTCCTTCCTTTCTTTCGTTTCTTTTTCTTTTTCTTTCTCTCTTTCTTTTGCATATGGTGTATAAATTTTCCAGTATCATTTTTTTAAGACTATCCTTTCGCCATTAAATTCCATTTGCACTTTGTCAAAACCCAACTGCCCATACATTCGTGGGTCTATTTCTACCCTCTCTGTTGTGTTCCATTATTATAAATGTCCGTCCTTTCGTCAATTGTACTGTCTTGATTACTCTAGCTTCATCGTAATTTGAAATCTGGGAGGGTGAGTCCACACAGTTGCACTGTTTTTCTGCAAGGCCCTCCTCTTTCCTGTGGTCTTTCAGGCCAAGAGGCAGAGAATGGACAAAGCTCGGGGGCCCTTAGGTGGCCTTTCAGGCCCCTGTGATGCAAACCTCTCTGGCGCATCTCCTGTTGCACTATCTCTAGGGATGTGGATGTGCTTATGTTCTCTGCTTCTCCCTCGCAATGTCAGGCCTCTGAGCCTTTGCCTGCACTGTATTCTCTGCCGGAAGGCCCTGCCTCTGCCCCGTTCCATTCTGTTTCCTTTTCCTGGTTAACTGGGATCATCCTTCAAGACTCAGCTAAGCCACACTCACTTTCAGGACACCTTTCCTGACGTCCCAGGTTGGTTGAGTGCCAGATTCCCTGCTCCCATATTCCCTACTTCCATCCCTCCCCCTATCTCAGCATTTACCACATTTAATCAATAGACACAAGAAGTGACTTTCTCTTCCTCTACCCTGGGGCACATAATGCTTCTATTTTAGCAGCTCTTCCTGGTGCCCAGGCCAGGGCTTGGCCCAAAGTTTGTGTCAACACATGGCTCCTGAATCAATAATAGATTTTCCTCAGGGCCCCATGACAACGGGAGTGGGAAGACGCCATGTTCACAGCCCAGCCTGAAGCGGTGATAAGCTTTCCATTATTTTCTTCTCCTCTCCCCTGGTGTTCTTACTCAGAGAGCCTCAGCTAGTAGAGAAGGATGCTCAGGAAATTCTGGATCCTGAGAGAACAGGAATTTCTCCTAAAGAATAGGGATTTCATTAGGAACATCTGGGGAACCAGTACAGCCACCTCAAAAGGCTCCCCATGTAAGCAATTCAGCATAGTGGCCAGAGTGTGTACTGGAGCCAGCTGGCCAGGTCTGAATTCACCTGAACCCACTGCTGCCCTCCTATGGGGACAAGCTACTTCCCTTTTCTGTACCTCAGTTTCTTCATCTGTAAAATGGGAATAATCAAAGCACCTCTTCTTGGATTGCTATAAGGATTAAATGAGTTGATATATGTATAAATAAATACATGTACATACTTAAATATAGACTTATTATAAATAAATAGAATAGAATGCATAAGCAATAAACTTAGATCATTATCATCATTTAGGAGTAAAATACCCTTGATGTCCACAGCTGTCAAGAAAACATAGGAGCATAGCTTCTTCCTCTACTGGTCACCCCCCATCAGCACATCATTGCAGCACTGTGGCTCCCAGGAGCCACGTGCTAGGGAACAAGCAACAGCCAACACTGGGAACAGACTACCCCTCAGTGTCCCTGTGTACCACTCATGTGCCCAAGAATGTGGGAATCCCTGCCAGATGAGGCTTGAGCCGGGAGTTGGTACCTGGATGCCCGGAGTCCTCAGGCAGCAATGTGTCAGTGATACTTCAAGGCCAGAGCAACTGGACCTCCTGCTGTGCATAGAAAAAGCCCATGCACAGCATGCAAGGGGACCCTGAAAAGCAGAGCCTACTTTGCCCATGAGGGTAGGTCCCCTTGAGAAAGGCGTCAAAGGACTACCCAGAGCACCACTGATTTTATTCTGGGACAGAGCAAAGAAAACCGTCTTTGAACATGAAAGGTACTGAGGTACAGAGGGAAGAGCCGGGGAAGAGCATGGAGACAGAATGGGGGTTCAAGCCCAAGCTCCCTTTCACTGTGTGAGGTACTTAACTTCCCTGAGCTCCAGTTCCCTTTCTCCCCTTAACGTGTAATGCACCTCCCTTCCCGGGTACCTGCTCCTATAAGGAGCAAAGTGGAGAGCAGGAGAACACCCCATGCTTCCAGACTTCCTTCCCTGCTCTCAGGCCGCACACCTGGCTGTGTGCTTTACCCAAGGTGGAAAGTAACATTCCTGGGAGACCCAGTCAATGCGAAGCGCCCTCTAGGAAATAAGACCCAGGAAGAGGAAAACAACCCCTGGTTCTTAGAGAGCCTGCCCACCTCCCGCAGCCACTCACACCTGGGCCACGGGAGATGGGCCTGATTCAGAGCCCAGAAAGGGAAAAAACTCCCTCCTTCCTCCTGCATTGATCCTGGCTGGACTTCCTGGTGCCTTGGTCCCCTCTCCTACCAGCACGTCCCTCAGCCCCAATAGAGTGGGGGGGCGGGAGGGGGGGGTGGATGGGGGGTGAGCAGTGTCACACTGCTGCCAGGCTGGGCTCCTCACAGTGTAAGGCAGGGAGGAGTGGGTGAACAGTGCATTCACCAGAGCCTCAGGGAGGAGGGCAGAGCATTCTTTTGAGTCCATTCAGCTGCTCAGCTATTTCCTGCCCTGCTCCAGCACCAGGCATGTTCCACCTGCTCTTACTTAACCATTTCCTGTTTACTGCTTGCCTCCTGCAGCCTCCAAGCTCAGGCAGCAGCCAGCAGCCCAGCCAGAGCTCCCCGGATGGATGCCTGGACAGGCCAAGGCCAGACAACTGCTTTCTTGGGTGGGAAGGGCCACCCTGGCCCTTCTTTTCAGGCAGTTTAATCAACCCCAGGGCTAGGGAGTGTGGACCGGCCTCCCCAGGGTTATGACATGGGACTGGGAGGAGAAAGAGGACCCTTCCCAGGCCCAGGCTGACTCATAGTAGCATTAGTCACCCTCTCACAAGAATCAGCCGTGTCCTCGAGTAGCCTCTTCTTTCCTAGGGGTCCCCTACCCTGTGACTATCTGCCTGAAGCTTCTCTCATAGTCAGCCCTACGCAGACCCCACAGTTCAGGCAGACACAAGAGTTCCCATAGTACTTTACACTTAAAAGATTCCTCTATAAGGCTGACTTGTTGCAGGAGAATCTTCGGCGGTGTTCTAATTACAGATTTGGGAACCAAAGACTTGGTCCCAATCTCAACACCACCCTTTCTACCTATGTGACTTGAGCAAATTATGTAACCAGTCTGGACCTCAGCTGGGTTGTTTTTTTTTTCAAGGAGTAATTGTAATGCCTATCTCATAGGATTGTTGTGACAATGATATCATATCACGTATGTGAAAGTTCCTGGTACAAAATAAGCAATCAATGCATGGTAGTGAGTACTGTTATCATATAGGGATAAAAGGAAAAAATGTTCCTTTATTCAGAGCATTGTTGGAAAAACAGTAAGAAAGCTCTTGCTTCCTTGCCCCTCTGAAACTATGGGCTGATCTAGAATAAAATAAAAGAAGAGGTATTCTCAGTATCTAATATCCCCTGGCTGTAGAAAATGCCCACCGCTCTGATTGTGGAGGTGGGAGTGGGAGTGGGCAGCGAGGAGCAGGGCCGGTGCGGAGAGAACTATGGGTCCATGTGAGGACCCGAAAGGGGCAGAGAGGGCTGCCCTGAGAATGAGTCATCCTGGACACATGGAAGCACACTTGAGGCCACCTCTCAAACCCAAGACCCCCTATCCCAGCCAGCCCCAGCCTCTCCTCTCTAAAGCAGGGTTTCTCAACTTTGGCCCTGTTGACACTTTGTTATGGGGGCTGTCCTTTGCACTGCAGGACGTTTAGCAGCATGTCCAGACTCCGCACACTAAATGCCAGTAGCACTCCCTTTCCTCTACCAG
Organism: Rhinolophus hipposideros; assembly: GCF_964194185.1. NCBI lineage: Eukaryota > Metazoa > Chordata > Mammalia > Chiroptera > Rhinolophidae > Rhinolophus > Rhinolophus hipposideros. Next base: position 74,293,604 of record NC_138051.1, read on the forward strand.
TTGTGACAACCAAAAATGTCTCCAGACATTGCCAAATGCCCGGGGTGGGGGCAAGGGAATCACCCCCTGCCTCTGTTGAGAACCACTGCTCTAAAGAAAGGCTATGGGCAGTAGAGGGGATTCTCCCACAGGTCCATTCCCCATCTCCCCGCATTTTCCTGGGCCTTCCTCTCCACCTCACCCCACCCCCAGGCCTGGATGGGATGTGTCCCCCAGCATTCACCGGAGGAAGCAATGCCAATTTCCCAACAAATATGCCGCCCAAAGTCGGCCTTCAACTGCAAGCAGCCCACTACATCTTGGGATGGCAGCCTGGCCCAGCTGGTGGCAACTAGCAGACGGGCTGACTCGGCAAGAAATGCCAGCACTGGGCCAGGGAGCGGTCAATGGAGGAGTCTGGGGGATAAAGGAGGAATCCAGTGCTTCAAAGATGAGCCAGAGAAGGCGGGCATGAGCCTGAGACAAGGTCACAGGTGGTATGCATTGGCACTGACCTGGGCACTTCCATCTTGCTAAGCAGCCCACCCCTGGGGAGGCCACCTGGGGAGCTGAAAGGGAGCTCAGAGCCCCAAATGCTAGGCACTGCCCCCCCGGAGTCCCCGAGAGTCCAGCCAAACTAGACCCCAAACATTCAGTGGACTCAGGCTGGGTCAGGGAGGTGGTAGGGACCAATTTTGGTGTCTCACACAGGGCTGGGGGCACAAAGCTTCCAGTGCAATGGGTTTTATAAGTGCTCTCTCTCCAGCAAAGAGACAGAAAAGGGCCCTAAGAAGAAGGTGTAAAGGAGGAACCCAGAGGCTTCCCAGAGAAGGGGACTTTGAAGCAGGTTTTGTCAGATGAGGCGTTTACTAGGCAAAGAAGCCAATGGAGGAAGGGCATTCAGGGAAAGGGTGCACCGTCCATGCATAGACCAGTCCTGCCCCAAGAACAGGGAAAGTCCACAGGTCTTGGCGCTGTTGTAGGACCACTGGTGGGCAGCACGGTTTAGCCCTTGGGCAATGGGGTATGAGAGTAGGGTGAGTCTTTCCCACGGGAAAGTGACTGGTAGCCTTGAAGATGAATGGGCAGTTTGCACTTTGCCTCCTTCATTCCCCATTCTCACCACAGACCTTCAGGTCACATTGATGTCAAAGGCAAGCTGTGCTGGTGTGAGCAAGCTAGCCATTGTTTCTGCAAAAGACCTAAGCCCAAGTCCACGTGGCCTTGGTCAGTTCCACAGGAAAGACACTGAGACCCCACTGCCCTATCTAGCAGGAAGAAAAGGTAACAGTCACTAGACCCAAGAGCTGCAGGCAGGAGGCAGGAAATGGTGTGCTTGAGATAGGATCTGAACACCTTGCTTTCACTGAGTACTGAGCACCCATTGGGAGGTTAATGTTTTCCTTCCTCACCCTGCATTGGCCCACTGGGGCCACACCTTTCCTCCAGGCCATTCTGGAAAGTCACCCTTGCTGTGTAAGCCCAGCCCTCAATCATCCCAGGGCAGGGAGAGGATCTGATAGAGCCAGGGCACCCAGGGCTCAGCCCCTGCTGGAGAAGCCTCCTTCTGCCTGCTGTGCCCCTGTGTGTCTGCCCGTCCCACCCAGTCCCAGGAAAGGGCTGGAACAGTTTCCATTTCTAACATGTCTGGACCTCTCCTTTCTTGCCCAGGTAGTTCTTCTGGGAAAACCTAGTACAGCTGAGCGGGCTTTTCAGGATTGGCAGTCTCATGTGCTATTGACATTCGTTTATTTAGAGGACCTCAAAAACTTTTACAAGAAATAGGGGTTGTCCCAGCTGTGGGAGGACCCAGAGAAGAAGGGTCACATGCCAAGCTGGTGACAGCTTTGGAGATGGAATGGATTCTTTAAAAGACTGGCTCCAAGGGAAGCAAAGCAACAAAATCCAAAGACTGAAATTACATCCCTAATAAATGTTATTTGAGGTTATAACAGGAGTTCACTTTCTATGGAAATCTCCACAAACCTAATAAGCACACAGTAGTGTGTGTGTGTTGCAAAGAGGGAGATGGAATAGAACAAGATGTGACACTCACTCTCCCTTCTTCCATCTGTCTTCCTATGGTGACAGGTATCTGAGGCTGCCTCTAAATTGAAAATCTTTCTTCTGAGATTCTGAATGCGTTGCCTGCCTTCTCTACTCTTCTATATTCAGCAGGGTCCAAATCTTTCACTTGATAGAAGACAGCCAGTTTAGGCCACCTATCCTCTTGATGGACACCTGAATATCCTACCTGAAAGATGAGGCCATTGCTTTGGAATGTCCTTCTGGTCATCCTTCCTTTCCCACAGGTCCTCACCACCACATGCTTAGTTCCCCAGCCCATTCACCATTCCCACCTGTCTTAACCAGCCATCACCAGATCAACCTTCCTAAAATACTACTCAATTGGTCACCCATCTTTGTCCAAAGGATGTTGTCCAAAATCCCTAGCAGGACATCCAAGACCCTTGAGAGACTGATCTTCTACATTTGTTCCTCCCCAACATGAAGTCTCTAGACATTTCGTTGTGTGCTTGCTGTCCCCATGTGTCCCTTGAGCCTGCCCCCCTTTCTACCCTTCCAGATCCTTCCCACCTGTCCTTACAAGCCAGCTCTACCAAGAAGCCTTTCCATCACAAGGCCCCTTCCACCGAGTCTGTTACCCAGGAGATCGTGTTACCTCTTTGGGTTTAAATACAGAACTCTCCCTTCTCCAAAGGGCTCATTATCTGTACTTCTCACTCTGTTCTTATTACCACACTGGGTTGTGAGCTGTCTCCCCAAAGAAATCGGGTTGCCAAATGTAGCAAACACAAGACTCCCAGTTAAATTTGAATTTCAAATAAACAACAATACATTTTAGTATAAGTATATCCCATGCAATATTTGGAACACATTTATACGAAAAATTTAGTTGCTGTTTATCCGAAAGTCAAATTTAACTGAGCATCCTGTATTTTTCTCTGGTAACTCAGTAAAGGAAACCTACGCCCTCATTGGGTGCTTTTCATTTCCCTAGGAGTTTGACACTCAGAGAAGTCCCTCAGGACCTGTATTGTTGATTGATTCCTTTTTCATTTGGTAGAGAACCACCATGTTTCATCTGTTGTTGTCCTCAAGACCCAGAGCCCATTTAAATATCTTTGGCCTTGCAGCCGCTATGGAAGGCAGTGTGGAGGTTCCTCAAAAAATTACGAATAGAATTACCATATGACTCAGAAATCCCTCTCCTGGGTACCTACCCAAAAAATCTGAAAACATTTATCCATAAAGACACGTGTGCTCCAATGTTCACTGCAGCTTTGTTTACGGTGGCCAAGACATGGAAACAACCAAAATGTCCTTCGATAGATGAATGGATAAAGAAGTTGTGCTATATATACACAATGGAATACTATTCGGCTGTAAGAAAAGATGATATAGGAACATTTGTGACAACATGGATGGATCTTGAGAGTATAATGCTAAGCGAAATAAGTCAGACAGAAAAAGCAGAGAACCCTATGATTTCACTGATATGTGGTATATAAACCAAAAACAACAAAAGAACAAGACAAACAAATGAGAAACAAAAACTCATAGACACAGACAATAGTTCAGTGGTTACCAGAGGGTAAGGGTGGTGGGGGTGGGAGACGAGGGTAAGGGGGATCAAATATATGGTGATGGAAGGAGAACTGACTCTGGGTGGTGAACACACAATGGGATTTATAGATGATGTAATACAGAATTGTACACCTGAAACCTATGTAATTTCACTAACAACTGTCACCCCAATAAATTTAAATATATATATATATATATATATATATATATACATATATATATATATATAAAACCAAATTTGAAAATCCATGATAGAGAAAATGTATTGTATGTTCAATAATATGCTGGGAAAGTGTTGGCTGAACTTTATGGAAGGCTTCCTTGAAAAAAAGAAAAAAAGAAAAAAGATCGGCACTTTCATTTTACAAATAAAGAAATTTAGATTCAAAAAACCAAAATATTTTTGGCCTGTTTGAACATCCATAGCAAGCTCAGAGCAGGCCACCTATGAGAATACTTCTTCCTTTATTTCCCCATTTTCTCTTTAAACATTTGTCCTTGAGAGTGCTCTGGTGGCATATGGGTTTCAGGTAATCAAACTGAATGTTTCTTGCTAACCAAAGGAGGCAGAAACTCTGGAGCCTACCTGCTTGGTTTCAAAGATCAGGTCAACTGCATACTGGCTATGAAGGCTCAAGCAATGATATAGTATCTCTAGGTCTCAATTTCCCCGTCTGTAAGTCAGGGATAATAATACCTGCCTGAGAGGGTTGGAGTGAGAATTAAATGAGATGGTGCACAGAAACTGGTGAGGACACTGACCCTATGTGGAAAGCACTCAATACACGTGGCTGACATTGTCAGTGACTAAGGCGGTTCGTGGCTGTTGGCCTCAACACAAAGTCCTTTCAGGGGCTTTTTCACTAGCTGCTAAGTTGTCAAAGCCCAAAATGGTGATCATGTGTGAATTTGCATGAACAACAGAGCCCCAGCAGCATTACTGATGTGGGTCACCCAGGGGAGAAAGGAGGTTTTCAGTGGGGAAGTCCCATCTTAGGTGAAGGGCTCAAGCTATACAGTGGCTTCTCTGTGAGTGCAGATTGTCCCCACTTCTCCAATTATATAGCAAACTATTACCCTTCTTTGTGAGGCTCCCAAAACAATGGGTCTCACATCTTGAAAAGAATGAAACTCCCTGAGATGAAATGGCTAGTCAGCTCCAGATCCCAGTGGATGTGGACAGAAGAAGAACTCCCTACCTTTGGGTTCCTTAGGACCCTAACAGTGAAGCACCTGGGCCTCTTGAGAGACAAGTCCCACACCCACATTCTTACACAGCCGGCCAGTACACCCTCAGCCTCCTAGACCTCTCGCTGCTCCTGACCCTCAGCATGGCCGGGGTCCCTTGGGCTTCTTGAGGGGACTCTAGGTCAATTCAACAAAAGTTGAATCCCCAAAGGATCAATCTGTTGAACGACAACTCTTCGAATTCATTAAATCCACTCATTTCACGTCAACTACTTGAATATGCTCAATGAACGTTTTTCTTAATAGTAATTTAAAGACTATTCAATTTGTCAAAAGCTCAGAGACCTAGAATGATTTAGTTTTCTTATAAGTATATTCTTGTGACTATATGTATTTTTAAATATGTTATTTAATGAAAATATTTCACTTTTCTATGAGTATATTTGCAAAAAATATATTCATGGAGACTATATTGAGTCAAATAGGAATATTTTTTAACGCATAGTTACTAACATTCAGGCAAATGCAATCAGATGTTCATGGAGAATATATTTGTTGACTATATTTCAGAAAATTATTATTTAAAACAAGGTTAGTAAATTGACAAATTTTGTAAATTCAAGAATTGATTAATTGGTTCCTGAGTACCTTGGCTTTCAGAGAACTGTCCTGCTTCTCAGGACGGAAAATCTTGTTACTACGTAGTTTATAATCTGACTCTGAGGACTTCTAGAAGAGTGATTCTCAAACATGAATGCGCACTAGAATCACTTCAAAGCCTGGCTGAACTGGTGATTTTTAGATGACAGCCCCCAGGGGATTCTGGTTGTGGGTGAGGCTGGGCCCAGGAATCTACATGCTGAATATGATTCCCAAAGTCACTCAGATACTGGTAGACCCCACACCTCACTTTGAAAATCAGTTTTTGGGTAATAGGGGAATGGTTACTCATGAAGAGTTACTATGATATTCTAAGGTAGGATATTTTTTCTTCTTTTAGAGTGCTTTAAAGGAAATCTAATATTAACACGAATTTTGTAGAATAATAAAATCAACTGTATCCCACCATCCTAACACAATTATTTTTTTGTAAACAGACTTCAACATGAATGCATACTTTACAGATTGCCAAAATGTACAGACTATTTATATTCTACCTCTTCCATTTACTCGCATATAAGAAACCTTTCCAACATTCTGCAAAAGCCTTATAATTTCTAAAGATTGTATGATATACCACATACTGATTTGCTATAATTTGTTCAACTAGTCCTGTAATATTTTATCTCTTAGGTGCTAAGTTGTTTCCAATTTTTAGCAGCAATGAGCATCTTCACCGCATACTTTTTTGCTTCTGTTGAAGGATTTCCTTAGATCTCATTTCCAGTACTAGAATTAGAGGTGTAGTGGGAATCTACAGTGGTTCCATACAGTGAGAACAGAGTAGAATAAGGTCCAAAGACTAATCCTGGGATAAAATGAAACATGAATATTATAATCTTCTATTAATTCACTCTTGTGGAGCCCTGAGAATAAGGGCCACAGTTTTATAGATCAATTTAAGGTGAGGTCATTGAAGAAGTTGGACAGGTAGGAGTTCTGAGCTTCTGATAGAATCATGATATTAGTGTACCATGTATCGGGAAGGCCTGAAACACTGTAGGCAAATAATGTGTTCCAGTAGTTGATGCATAATAAAGATACAGCACTTAGCCCATGAACAGCCTGGCATAATTGAATTGCATCATTCACACTCCTTGCCACACCACTCAACACATCTAGGTAATATCTAGAAGTGTCCCATTGAGTCCCAAGACCTTGGGAAGGGTGGAGCCAACTCCCCTAATTCCCATCCTACCCTCTTCCCAGCTGCTCCACCAGGAGAAGATGCAAGTGGAGGTACGGATATTACGAAGACCATTAGCCAAGTCTCACTTCTTTATTGCTGATGTAAGAGCATACTGACGAACCAGGGAAAACCCAGGAGGAACAATTTGGTTGCTCTCCAGATGTGCAACATAAGGTTATGCTGATTTCACTTCCACGAAGACAGGATCTTTGTCTTATTGACACTATAGTGGGTGCTCAACAAATATTATTGATTGAGAAATGAATGGATGGCCTTTGCCTAGCCTCCTAAGCCCCTCAGGCTCCCTGTTCCCCAGGCTGCCTCTCCCTGATGTTCTCTGTAGGGGGCACTCTCATTATGGCCTTCACTGCAGCCAACACCTAGGATTTGGGTAGCTGTGTGTCTCCACCCTGGGCAGAACTGAACTGGGCTTTATTTATTTCCTGGATCTGACCTCATGGAAGCTGTCAGCAGTGCTCACTCTCCACAGGCTTTCTGGGCCCGATGACAGGCAGGCTGATGGGTGCCTCAAAGCACAAACTATGTGCAGTCTGTGTATTAGCTGGCTGACCACAGTAGCAGTGGCAGAGTCCTCCTTTCATGAGGCACCAGGGGAACATCTTCTGCTGGAAACTGGAGCCCTGATTCTTCTTCCTCTGCTGCCTTCTGCATCTCTCTTCAGCCTGCGTGAGCTTTTGTCCCTGGCCTGCCCAAGCCGTGTCTCTCTGCAGGTCTGCACCTCCTCTTCTGAGATCCTGCTGCCCCAGCTAGGAAGTCAGCTTATAAACTCAGAACCAAGAACATTCTTCTTTTCCCTGTTCCCTGCCTCCTCCCAGGCCTAGGATCAATTTGAGCCTCACGTGGAACACTCGAGGCCCCTGCTGTTATTTTCCACGATCAGGAATCGGTTCCACAGACGTGAAAGGCAGAGCTTTGGTCGCACAGAGTGCAGACCATACATTCAGCTGGGGACAGTGTAGAGCCACCTGCATCTCCCCATCCACTTCCCTTCCTGGGATTCTGAATCTCAGGTAAAAGGTGCTTCCTGTCACGGCCCAGGTATCATGAGATGAGCTGGAGAGGGCGGCCTCAATCCAGTTGGCCCAGGTTTAGGCCCAGACAGACACCTCCTAGTTCCCACGCTCAGGCAGCAGGCCTGAAGCAGAACTTGTTTCACAATCTCACCTCTGCTGGAGCTTTTTGCATAATGATCTGCCTTTTGGTTCCCACATCACAATCATAGTATTTATCTATGCAAAACAGCACCTCATTAAAAAAAAAAAAAAAAAAAAGGAAAGAAAGAAACACACCACCATTGGCCCAACCCCTCATTAGAGTATAATGCACAGACCCTGGGCACACCCAGGGTGGAACCAGCACCCAGACTGGTCAGGTTTTAGGCTTCTAGGCCTCCTTGGTGCTCTTCATACTGGTTCTGTTCTCACCTTCACTTCATTCTCCCTTCCCCCATGCTGCTCCCCAAATCTGTGCAGTGGGATATAACAGAGGAGCCTTTTGGGAGCAAGAGATGGGTCCACTCGGAATCCCCACCTCCAAGAGGCCTTCTCCCTCTCAACTGTTATCTCTAAGTCCCTTCCTACTGTCTTCAGGCTAATGTGTACAATATTTGCTGACTACTCACCTATTTTTACCTTTGTTTCTCATTAGAATCAGAGCTGCATGAGAACAGGAACCATGTTACATATTTTAGGGCCTAAACTAGCTCCAGGCACGTAGTAGGCCCTCATTAAATATTTGCAGAATGCCTGATTTAATTTTTGACTTCATAATAATAAATCCCATGATTGTTTCTTTGCCAAACTGTTACCTTCCCATTCCCATTAGCAGTATATCACCTCCTTTTATTTCCTTAAACAATCCTTTCAATCTTTAATGCTCCAGTCTTGAAAATAATAGTTAAAATACCTTCTTTCTGAATAATAATCTTATGCTATTTGTATTGTCCAGATAATTTTAATATAATATGCAATATTTAAGGTATACAGAAAGGAAAAGAAAAACATAGCAACCATGTGTTCACCAACCAAAAATAAACACCCCAGAGCATTACTGTTACCACTGAAGCCCCAAACAACCTGACATCACCACCCCTCCCCCTTTCTCCCCTTTGAAAGAACCTATATCCCAAATTTGGTGACCATCTGAATTTTTTACATTCGATATATATATTAGATTTGCCACCAGCTAAAAGGCTAACATTATTTTCCTTCTGAAGGTATTTTTTTCCCTTGCTGTTTGGGTTTAGGTGATAGGAAAGGGCACCGTGTGTCCTGCAAGCTGGGGTCAGACCCATGTTCTCAGCCTGGCTCCACCCATGTGCTGCACCTGTTCTGTGCCCCAGTTTCTCTATCTGCAAAATGGCAATAATAATACCTGTCTCTTCCCTATGTCTCAGACTGAGCAGATGATTGAGATAAATGTTAAGTGCTTGGAGCATCAAGGAAGAGAGGCACTAGAGAACCCCGAGGAGGCAGGGAGTGCACAAAGCATCAACGGGCACCCAACGCAGAATTCTCAAAGCCCAGAAGAGCGTGCTAAGTGCACTTCCCTTCCGGTGTCCATACCCCAGGGCCACCACCTTCACACCCCCTAGCCAGTTCTGTTTCATCTCCCCAGGGAGACCTCCCATTGATGCTTGCAGGGTCCTGGAGCTGTGTCACAAGACAGAGTCACACTCTGGCCATGGGGCACTCATTTCACCAACAGAATTGGCAATTTTTCACTGTCACGGCACCTGGATCTTTCCTGTCTCCCTTCCTGCCTTTCTGTGAACCAGAACCATGCGGCCTCTAGAGCAAGCTCCTAAGGGATGGTGGGGATCGGACCAGCTCTCCTCCTAAAGAAACGGAGAGAAATCCTCAGCCGTGCCACCCAGCAGCAGCAGGGTCTGTGAGGTCCATGTGAATGCACTGAGTAAATAGGCCGGAGGGTCTACAAAGTGTAAGACTTCCTGGACCCAGGACCCCAAGAGAGAAACAAGGTTAAGAAACGGAAAAAAAAACACGAAGTCGATGTCAAAATATAAACATAAAAAGAAGATCATCCCACCAACAGCCAGCTACCCACATTGGCACCAGAGGGCTTCAAGAGTGGGAACCACAGAGGGAGAAGCCGAGCGAGATCTATCTGACTGGTCCATGAGGGTCCAGAAGCAACGGATGGGCGGCAGAACAGTCAGCAGACAGAGGCCATAGGCTGAGGTTGGCCGGAGACCCACCAGCACTTGACTGAACGGTGAGGCCCCTGAGGTCGTGTGAGTGTCGTGGAGGAGAGAGGCAAGCTTGGTAGGTAAAAGAGTTTACTAACAAAGATGTTATCGATGGTGGAGAAGTCACTGTCATCGGAAAACATTCCCACGTGTGCTATGTGCTTTTGGCACTCAAGTGAGATAGGTGATTCAGAAGACTGATGTCGCAGAGAAAAGCAAGTGTGAGAACAGCTATGGCTTCCATCCTTGAATCGCCAGGATTCACTGCAATTCCAGGCCCCTATCCTGTGGCTAGTATTCAAGACAGCCCCCTGGGCAGATCGTACTCATAGAGAAATCCCAAAGAGGTGTGCCCGAGGCAGAACTGAAAGCTTGGAACTCCAACATGAGATGTCAGGAGTTGCTGCACACAGGAACTGAGAACGTTGGGACTGGCAGCAAAGCCATTACTGGGAAACTTCCTGGGGAAGGAGGAAGAATCCTAGGCTGGTAGGGGCTAAGAGAGCTGAGTTCTAGGCCTCTCCCAGCCCTTACTATCTGTGAGAACTTAGCGGAGCCATTTCGTTTTTCTGGGCCTTCGTTTCCTTATTTGTAACACAAGGGGATTGGGTGGGATTACCTTCAAGGTCCCATCACGTTATCATCCTAAAGACAGTGCCAGAGGACAGGGAAGAGACCACCATTGGGATATTCCTAAATGTAATGCTCAGAGTCACCTGAAGAGAACAGAGTATAGAATTACCATCCATATCTGGGAAGTACCAGAACGAGCTAGAAGGCTGTCCTAACACCAGCAAGCCCTGCTTCCCACAGTCACACACAGCATCCTGACCTCATTGCCCTAATGGTCAGTGTATGAGCCAATGGACTCCGAGTTGGGCAACCTGATTCTGGGCCTAGTGCTTCTGGAGGCTGCATGACTTCAGGCAAGGCAGTTATCTTTTTGCCGTACCTGTTTCCTCATCTCTAATCATCTTTGCCTCCTCCTTGCCCCATGAGGAAGCTGTGAGAATTCACTGAGTAATGTGCACAAAGCACTGAGCTTGCAAGAGAAGAAGAGTCCCACATAAATAGAAAATGATGATGATTGTTGTGACAGCTGCTTGATTCCGTAAAACTCCTCCCCAGCCCTTCATTTGCTGCTGCTGGAAATTAACCCGTTGTCAGTCACTACTGTCTTTTTCCCAAGGTTGGTTCAGAGAATTCCCCTTGAGCATCATGTTCATGTCTAGCCTCATGGCCAAATGACAAGACATCAAAGAACAAGGCTGAGAAAACATGATGCCACAACTTCCCTAACACCTGATTCCACTTGACTGTTGTCCACTAGACTGTGCATTTCACAAACTGCCCAGCTGATATTTGGGTAAAAAGAAGGAAACTAATGTTTTTAAATGCCCACCCTGTACCAAGAGCACTTTGTATTATCTTATTTATTCCTCTCAACCAACCTGTGGAATCAAAATTATTCTCCCATTTTATGGTTGGGCAAACTGAGGTCAAGAGTTCAGCAGCTCACTAAGGAACCACACTATGTTAAGTTGTAGACATAGAATTTGAACCCCCAGACACAGTGTTTTGAATGGATATGGGAAGTAGGCAACCCCCTTGAACCAAGATAAGCTGAGACACCTTCTTCAACAAGTGCTTCAACTGGACCAGCCAAGCAAACAAGTACATATGGCTCAGACAGGCCTGGACTGCCCTCAATCTTATAGGCCTTGGCTTGGTTTGTCATGGACCAACAAGCTTACAGCATGGGAAAGGGGTTGCCTGGAGGAGCAGGAAGACCTTCTCAAAGCAGGCTCATAAGCAGCATGTGCTGGTTGAAAAAGAGCCCAAATTCCAGGGGGTTCTCAAACCTTTCACAGGAGTCAACAGAACTTGGATATTCCTTCTTCCTTCCTTTCTACCTATTTTTACCTCCATTCTCCCATCATACACATATGCCCCACATCCCTAATACCAGGTCTCTCCCCAAATGCACAGACACACAATGTCTATTCTCCTTTACCAGTGAAACTGTTTGGTTCCTAGAAGACTGATGAGAACTGCCAACCAAAAACGTCGACAACATGAATTACATCTAGAATACTGAGCATTTCTTTGCCTCGGCATGACTAAAACTCAAGAGTACAGGAAGTAGCCTTTATTTCCCACTCCCTGTTAGGACATTTTCCTAGTGTGTACACTATTGGTATACCGGCCCCATTATTGACCCAGGCTCAGCCCCTCCATTCCTGAGCTTTGTTGACCTTCATTAATCTTTTGATATAGCAACAATAATCTCTGGTCTGATATCAGAAGAAACTTGTGCTTTCAAACACCTACAATGGGCTTGTTTGAGTGAGCAGTCTTTAGAAAAGTTCATGAACAGAAGTACATATTTACTCAGGCCTGTGACACTTTGTAAAGAAATTATTGGCGGTTGAGAGGCACTTCCACCTGAATGTTTCTCCTAAGGTGTGGTGATTCTCTCACCTGGGGCCCGATAACTGCCAGGTACCCTATCAGTTGGTCAACTGCTCGAGGCTTCCCTAACTGCTACCCAGTGGGGTGATGTTACTGGGTGAGCTCATAGAATTTTTCTTGTTCTTTCCAGAGATCCACCTAAGTCAGCTCTTGCAACCTCCAAGAGATGGGGTGTCTTTATTAGGAAAATCTGACCAGAGCTTTGCTCACTACAACAAGACTTACAGGATAACTTCACTAATCAGGGTACCCAGGACCAAGACTTATTCTTAAACTTATAAGGCAATGTCCCAGCTCGGCTAATTTCTAATGTATTCATTTGTTACGGCTGCTATAAAAAAAATCCCACAGAATTAAGCACATTGACATCTTTACTCTGGCCTGTGGCATTTATAAAGGAATTATTGGCAGTTGACAATAATCTGGGCATCGTAAACAACAGAAATTTGTTTTCTCACAGTTCTGAAGGCTAGAAGTTCAAGATCAAGGTATCAATCAGCAGGTTTATTTTCTTCTGAGGCCTCTCTTTGTGATTTGCAGATGGCTGCCTTCTCACTGGGTCCTCACATGGCCTTTTTCTGTGTGTGTCCCATACACCCCCTGCCCCGTGTCTCTCTGTGTGTCAGGGTTTAACCCAGCTACGCCCTGGGCTGGCCATGGGGTCTTATATGACACATCACATGTCTGGGTCTCAGGGTCCTCTTCTGCCAAATGAGTAGTCCAAACAAATTCAGCTCCAAGGCCAATTCTATCCCCTCAGTGGGACGGTATCTGAGGGGCAGAGAAGTATAATGGAGGAGAAACAGCTTTGGACCCCAAGGTGTAGCTTTGGAAATATTAACAAATCACTGAAGACGATCATTTCCTCACCTTTAACGGGAATACATATGTAACAGGAATTCTTTGACAATGAAATGAAATACTACTATACCTAAAGTACTTGGCACTTTGACATGTTAACAAAAACAAACTTGTACATTTCTTCTGGAAGACATATGAACTCATTCCTCTTAAGCATATTCCTACGACTGTGATTACTGGATTATGGGGTAGTTTTAGCTTTACTAGATATCACCAAACACTTTTCCAAGGTGGTTGTACCAATTTACACGCCCACCGGCCGTGCATGAGAGTTCCAAGTTGCTCTACATCCTCGTCAGCACTTGAATGTCAGTCTCTTTAAGTTTTAGCCACTCTGTTGGATGTGTAATGGTAGCTCATGGAGATTTTCATTTGCATTTCTCTAGTCATTGATAATGCTGAGCTCCTTTGTTCATTGCATTTGGTCTGAAATTTAGCTAAAGGGATCCGATAGCTAATAGTTACCTCTCCTTGGTGATTGCTGGAAGAGCCAAGGATTGGGTCCCCGAGGAAGCCCCATCGAGGATGAGGTCTTTATATTAGATCCTTGACATGCTATCCCAATTGAAATGAACACAGGTATAAAATCAATTGGTGTGAGTTTGGGCAGGAAATAAAAACCAGGCCTTTACAGAAAAAAGAAGTTGTTAATGTTCAAATTATCAGTATTTTCCTTCTAACTCCTAGAACTCTCCTTACAATATATCCTTAACCCAAGAGAGAGGGAGAAAGAAAATTCTTAAAGTAACTAAGAAAAAAAAAACAAAAAAACAGTTAAACTTCAAGGCAGAGATCAAACTATGTTTAAACAAAAGAATTTTCCACTTAAAAGTTAAAGTCAGATGAAGTTATAATCTAGTATTTAGTGAATGCTCAGGTTAGTGTTTCTCTTTGATTTTTTTTTGTTGTTTTTTTTCATAAAAGTTTTTGTTCTTTATGGTAGCATAATGGAAGGAGTGCTTGAAAAGAGTCAGTTATTTTTCAAAGAAAGTTCACTCTGTCCCCAAGGAAGGGAGAGGTGATAGAAGAGGCCAGAGTGTCAGAAGTTTCCTTAAAATATTCCTATCATACAGACTCCATGACAAGGATATGGAATGGGGAGATTGGGAGGATGCTGACACCTGCTGAGGCCATTGGTGAAAGGAGCAGTCAGGCCCCAGATCACTTCTGCTGCGTCCACCATCCAGACCAGGGTAAGATGCCCAGGTCCTTTGGGTGGAGGAATTTCAGAGACTGAATGTGAGGCAAGAGATGGCATTCCCAACCCCTCCATGCTAGGCCCCATGTAAACAGGACCTTCCCACCCAGAAAATTCCCATCTCCTCTGCCTGACAAATAGCACTGATGTGTTTGTCTTGTTAAGTCATGGGGCAAAGGAGTAAGCCCCATGTTAAAGTAAACAAAACAGAAATCCTCCCACAAACTTTATCAAATACTAAAACAATTTTGAATGTGGAAAATTTCTTCTTAATAGGGAAATGGAAAATTACAGATATAGAATCATATAATCTTAGAGCTGGAAAGAACCTTGGAGGTCATCAGCTGAACCTCACGCCTGCTTCTGGAATTCACGTGACAGCATCCCTACTGTCCTCTGCGTGCACGGTCCTGAGACTAGGCTCTTTCTCAGCACCTCAAGGGAGCTTCCCACTCATTGTTGGATGATGGTTAGACAGTCGTTCTTATATTGAATCAAAATACTCCTTCCAGAAAATTCCACCCTTCAGACATCATTTGAATAAGTCTATTTGCTCCTCTCCATGAGAGCTCTGTGGGTATTTTACGGCTGTATGCCTGTTTCCCTTTGAGAGTTTTTCCCAGGCTAAGCATTCCCTATTCTTCCAAATAATGCATTATAAAACATAGCTATAGATAGGCATCAAATTCAGGGGAATCGAGTCTTCCTAATGCTTCTTTCCCTTGTCTTGAAAACCAGGTCCATGTCAGGGCAGAAAACCCACTCATGATTCGCCCAAAGGCACAGGCAGTGCTTCTGAGGAATGGAAGGCATACTCTATGATCTAGGAAAATTTTTTCTTCTAACTTTTGAGCAAGTTGGGGTATTTTTAGGAAATCAATGTGACACACTTGACCCCAATCTGGAAGGAGCCCAAGCAATTTTCCCAGGAGAGGGATGGGTTTGTGCAAGTCTAGTCACATACTCAAGTTCACTTTAGCTATTTTACAGGCACCTATGAGAACAGCAGAGGAGCTTTTTCAGGAAACGACTGGAACAAGAGCTTCCGTAGTCCTTTGTGTTATCCACCTGGGCCAAGTAAGTGGTCCAGACCAGTGCAGGTGAGAAGAGGATGTGGTCACTTCAGAGCAAGAGTTGGGCACCATTAGTGCTCAAGTCTTACCTGACATGCAGGTAAACCAGCTGCTTCACCATCCTGTCTCCTCCAACCCGGATCCCAGTGGGAAGTAGTATGCTTGTGAGCATGTGCACAAGTGTGTACAGACACATCCACAGTCACAAGCACACACGTCCTTAAGGCCTTTCCTATCAGCACTCCCACTTATATTCAACTATCCATCAGGGGCAGGAAATAAAAACCAGGCCCTTACAGAAAAAAGAAGTTGAACGATTTTATGGTAGAGGCAACTTTAAACAGCTAGCAAAACAAGACAAAGGTCTTATTTGGTTTATCAAGCCCAGGTTACGCCCATTGTTCAGTGGGCCAAGCGGTGTTAATCAGTAAGTACCTGGACCTTTGAATAGAAGCTTTGCCCAATAAATCTGTGTAGATATTCTTGCTACATAGCGATAAAAGTGCTATTCTGGTGGGGAAGCAAAATCACTAAGACTTTAGGCAATAATCTTTTCTTACCTATAAAATAGGGAGTAAGGCCTGCCCCAGAGCTATAAAGAAAAGGAAATCTACAACTTATGACAAAATCAATTGCCAAAACAATGCTAAGTGGGACTTTCTGGAAAGAAAGCGCTGTGAGTAATAGTCCTAGAAGAATCCTCTCTCCTGAATTTCTTTTGGTGTTCCCATGCAAACACACAAAGGGGAAATTGCACAAGTTTGAAACCAAAGTATCCTATAAAAATTTTTTTTTTAAACATCACTTGTCAAAATTTGAGAATACAACAAATTGTAATTACAACACCAAGTGGAATGGTTATGAAATACCAATAATGGTTGATAAATGCTCAACTTATTCACTGAAACACATAAACAAACCTTTGACCAGAAGTACCAACGGTTAGCAGGTCACCATCAGGGTGACAGAAGCCTCTGAACACACCTCTGACGAAGGGGTAGGTAACTACAAAGCCAGGTGTGTCACCCCTTTGATAAATGCTTCTTTCTGAGAAGCCCTGCTTTTGAGGGAGCTGGAAATAATCAACAATTACTTTGGCAAGACTTTCCTAGATCATCTTGGGTTATCATACAGCCCATTCTACAGGCCTACCATCTTCCCTCCTGGTGGGCCAAACAGGTCTTTCGGAGAGGTAGTCTCAGGAATGTATGATGTTCTGTTTAATATGGAAAATGATCCTTCCAAGGTCTGGGAAGAAATGAAGCAGCAGCTTTTCTTGCAACATTCACACCACAAACTCCAAGGGAAGGGGCAGTTTAACAGGGTACATAAGAAAGATCTGGGGGCGGCCGGATGGTTCAGTTGGTTAGAACGTGAGCCCTTAACAAGGTTGCCGCTTCAATTCCCACGTGGGATTGTAGACTGCGCCCCCTGCAACAAAGATTGAAAACGGCGACTGGACTTGGAGCTGAGCTGCGCCCTCCACAACTAGATTAAAGGACAACGACTTAGAGCTGATGGGCCCTGGAGAAACACACTGTTCCCCAATATTCCCCAATAAAAAAAAAAAAAGAAAAGAAAAAGAAAGAAAGATCTGGGATTTGTGGATCCTTCAGAAAGTTGCCTCCTGTTTAATTGTAACCATGTAAAGGGTTAAGTCAATCTATGGATTGCAATTCAGTCTGAGCATTTCCTCAGTCTAGTCTTCTAAGGACCTTAGGGAACGGTTTGGCCATTGCTTAGAGAGGGAGGATGGGCCATTGCTTAGAGAGGGAGAAGTGTGCTTCTTTTCTGATGCATAGAATTACTTACTACCCTCTACAGGAGTGAATGCATTTTTAAAAGATTAGCATACAATGAAACACACTGCACCTAACAAGGTTTTTGATTCCGAATCTCAGCCTCCAGACTTATTGCTGTGTGATCTTAATATCTCTGAATCTACATTTACTCACCTATAAAATAGGGCTAGAACTGACCTCAGAATTTTGCAAGGATTCAATTAGTAAAATGAAGTAAAATTTCATCATAGTACCTGGCACATGGTAATAGGACATGATAATATACTTTCATTGCTAATTCATTCATAGGCTCTAGAAATTTTGTGCAGAAGAATCAATAATGAAAATCAACTATTGTGCAGGTAAGCAATGTTAGAGTTCAGTGTGTAGAGAAATTATTTAGTGATAAAGTGCTGAAATCCTTGTGACTCTTGCTCCTGAAACTCTGGACAGACATATTCCTAAAGATCCAAAGGCAAAATTCCTGCTATGACATAATGGAAGGGCCTGGGTTTTAAGCCAGGCAGACGTGAGTTCCAGTTCCAGCAACACTACAATTTGGCCATGTGATCGTGGGAAAGTTACTCGGAAAACAGCACGTAAAGCTTATAAAATGTTTACATGTTTTGATAATTTAATAATGCCATGTCTTCTTTTTATAGCCATGGTATTTTAATAGCAAGACCTTGCATGTTTTTAATGAAAATTTAAGTACTCTTCCAAATGTTTCATTTAATTGTTGAATTAGAGAACTACATTACATAAAGTTTAGAAAGCAGAAAAGAGATGAAAAATCATAATTCTACCCTCCTGACACAGCCACGATAGCCCCTGTGCAGTCTCTTACAATGAAAACACTATCGGCACCACAATTTGACCTTTCTTACTTGCCTTTCCTTCTCCATTCTCTCAATTGTTTTTCTGACTTGTTAACACACACGTGCACGTGCACACACACACACAGAAAAGGCAGAATATGTAGACTTCAAGAATTCTACAAAATGGACCTATGCCCTTATGCCCTTATCAACCTTGTATGTGCTCAATAAACATTTGGGCCTTGACGAATGAGGACATTATCCGGAAGGGAACTGGGAAAACCAGAGAGAATCTCATGCTGCCAATCTTTAATCCCCTTGGGTCTTCATATATGGGTTAGTGGCACTGTTGGATATTATCCATTCAGAAGTCTCAATAATGACCTGAGGAAAGGCGACCAAAAAGATTGGAGGGATATATAAGTTGGTCATGAAAAAGCAATCTGATGTGCCTACCACTTTCCTGTTGGAAATCCAAATGTGAACATGGACCCCCACGCTAGAATTAAAGAGAAAATAAGCTCAGCAGAAATATACCATTTTCTGAAACACATGGGAAAGGGACACTTGGTGAAGAGAGGTGAAAACAACTCATGACACTGCTCCACACAGAAGATAATAAACCTTGAAACCTTTTGCCCTGAGAGGTACTGAATACTGACAGGCAATAAAAATAAATTCAAAGAGGTTTGGGTGTGGAAGGCTCGGGGCAGCGTTGCCAGATAAAATACAGGACACCCAGTGTAAGTACGCATGGGACATACTTATACTAAAAAATTATTTGTTGTTTATCTGAAACTTAACTGGGTTAAGTTAAATCCAGCAATCCTACCTGAGGAGGGGGAGCGAGGCAGAAGGAACAAGAGACAGAGACTCTGAACAAGAAAACGAAGTAAAGTGACAGAAAATGTGAAAGATTTTTAAAAGTTTGGCTCTCATTTATAAATAACAGAATCATCAGTGTTTACCAAAAAAAAGTTGAACAGTTTCCTAATCAAGCCTCTAAAATTTAGAATGTTTCCTATCACAAAGGGCAACTGTGTCTCCCCATCAATTGTCCCCTAGGCGCCTTTTGGCTACAAAACCCAGGTCATTTGGATGGGGATCAATGTCAGCATTAGAGGTCCCACGTTCTTCAGGTTCTTCCCTGTCTTCCCTCTACCTTCATAGAGGCCAGCCCCATTTCTGAGAGAGCTTGTGCAAACTGATCCCATCCTCAAGCCACAGAAACCTACTGAGCGCCAGGCACCAGCTAAACATGAGTAGTACCAGGTCCCAGGGAAAGCACTCAGTATATGTACTCATTGACTGAATCCCTGTATCAACCCCTCTCTTCAAAAGCCATTCCGCAGGATTGCATTATCATTTCCATTTTCCTTATGAAAAACTCCTTAGCTTCTCTTCACCCTGCACTCTAATAAACACCTGCATCTTAACCACTATGAATTAATGAATATTGAGCCATATAGGCAGGGATGGAAATTGTGTTCATGACCCAGGCTTCATAGGCAACAACCATAGGCAACCCACTTATCTTCTGGCTTCCCTTTATTTATTATGGTGACTTCTGTCACTTGAAGGACAAGGTTTTCCCATGGTAGCTCCATGGGAGAAATCATCTTTAATAAGTAAACCTGTACAGATGGTAAGTAGGGAATATGACCAGCATATACCCTGACTTCGGCCAGTATGAGTTTAGGCATCTGATAAGTGTTTGGTCCCATCCTGGAAGTTGCTGGACCAGGAAATTCGAGATGGGGAGGAAGTCTGTCCATGGAAGGGGCCCCGTCACAACGGAGTATACAAGGCTCAGGGGGAGACAGGAATGCTAGCTAGTCTGAAGGGCAATGCAAACATGGATTGCCCAAGGGAGCCTTGGCCAAAACTCATTTCCCTCCACCTGCACTCAGGTGTCACTGTGAATGCAGCCAAAGCTTGCCAAATTACTCCATCCATTTTAAGGAGCGAGGTGTCCCAGAGTGTTCGTGATTCAGTAGTTCTTAATGTGTTCGTTCTCTCATTGTAATTCAATGAGACACATCAGTTAGTACATTGATTTTGGAAAACTTCCGCTGACAGCCATGACTGCAGACATAAAACGGTGAGATGAGAAAATCCTTTCACTCACAGGGACTTTTTTAAAAATCTAATTTGTTTCCTATTCTCTTTGATGGCTTGTTCATGATAGGTACTTAGCAAATATTAGTTGAATAACTGAATGAATAAATGAATGAGTAAGTGGCTGCGGTTAAAATCTTCTTGGAGACAGGAGCATGGAACTTGAGGCCAGGCTACATGCCATTGTATGGTAAACCCCAGAGCAGTCAGAGCTCTGTCACATACTAGTCTTGTGATTTTGTGATTGGGACAAGTCACTTAAACTTCATGACCTTCAGTTTCTGAGGCTGGAAACGGGAATGATCTCCTGCCTTAATAAGTGGTTTTGAGAATAAAGTGAGATTTCATATCTGAAAGGGGCTGTTATATAGATAATCAGATAGGATTCAAAACCCAGGTCTCTCCACCTTCAGCTATGAGGTCTTGCTCACATTAGTTAACCTACGCAGGCCTCAGTTTGCTCACCTGCAAAACAGGAATAATAGTCACACCAACTTCATTGAATTTTCATAAAACTGAAATGAAATTACATACACACGAGAGAACTTGCAAGGTGAGCTCATGATAATTTCTCTTCTCTGGGCTCCCATTCTCTGTATATTTTCTCAATGGGTTGTTATTCCATATTGTCCAGACTTGTTCTCTGCCAATTCACCAGTCAGCAAGTAAATTAATTAGGTGATGAGTGATTCCTTGATCTTTTTTATTATTATCATCATAACTATTTTGATGATGATTATTATTAAAGCAGGTGGACATCTGATTGGCCATAGGTCATGCATGCAAAGCAGCTGCAGTGGTATCTCAGGATTTTTTTCCTTATTGAGGACCTGCCACCCAGGTGTTTCCTCATTTTAGGACCCACCCTCCAGGTTTCCTCAAATTGTGTCTTTAAGATAAGACGCACCCACTGGAGCGGAGCTTTGAAGGAACTGGCCCTGGGGCACATGAGGAAGTACTTCACTGATGATGGCCCTAGCTACTCTCTCAGGCAAGCAGTGACCTCTCCCCCACCCTTCCCGCAGATCCTCAAACAAAAGCAGAAGAATGAAGCAAGCTTTCCACCAGAAGCAGTCATGAACACAGCTCTCATTGTCTCCAAGAACAGCTCGGATACACCAGATAGGAGTTTTGGTCTTGTTTTTGGTTTTCGTTTTTTCACAAAGCATCTGTGGACTCCTGAATGGTGCTGATTTATACTATCCATCTCTCTTCTTAAGCCACTGTATAAACTTATTGACTGCTTCCTTTGTTCCATTTGGTAGATGCCATACTTTTAAGGGCTTCACAAGAGGCACTTTCTGTCAAGGCCAGGTTGGGAACCCTCACAATCTAAAACCCCAGAGAGGATTACACCAAGAGTCCCACATACCTCGGTGCTCCGTGCTCGTGACAACATGCTGCGACCAGACCACTCATCCCAAACTCCTGGGTCAAGGTCTTCTGTCCGTTATCACTTGTTTTCACTGAGGCTAAACGCATCTGTTTGGTATGGGAATCGATTTTTAACTCTTTTCACAAAGTCTAGTGCTTGAGACAAAGTCAGCCCAGGTTCTGCATTTTGTCCATATTTCAGCAACTCTCATGCTAAATATTAAAAATAGCTTTGTCTAGTCCATTGAGATCAGACCCAGGAGACAGGCGCCTGCTATTCTAATCTGTACTTCACAAATAACTCTCTCTGGCCTTGAGCATCTATCAACACTTCCAGGGGTCTCCAGTTATAAAGCAGGGCCAGGCTTAGGTACCTATGAGGGTAAGCTCTGCTGGACTTTCCTGAGCCATCCGTGAAATTAACCTGAGTCCTATGCATGCAGTCCCCTTACCACCATGGACCACCACCTGTGGCTCAAAACTGAGAACCAGTTAAGAACATCCCCCACATTTAGGGTATCCTGTATTTCCCAAGTCAGAACCTACAAAAGCTTCCTTGGAACAGAGCTGGTAAATAGGCTACCCATCCCCCTTCCCCTCACCTCCCCTTACATTGTCCCCCAACCCCCAACCCCCAGCCCATCTTGTACTCTGTGAAAGACCGAAGACCCTGTGGTTGCCAAGGGAACCAAGCCTTTTATTCCATCCCAGTGACTGGCTGGTTGGGGCTGAAGAGTGGGGTAACAACTGGTGCCCAGACCTTGGGAAGCCCCCTCCAGACCTCCCTTTTTCTCAAAGGGGGAGGGTGAGCTGCACTCCCCATTGCCTTTTCACCCAACCCCAGCTGGGTGGCATGGAGCCCTTGGGCTCTCAGGAGCTCCCTGGCTGTAGGCTCGGGGAGATCAGTGCTCCCCAGGCCCTCCTCTGGCCCTGGCCCTTTCCAGAGGACAATAGCCTCCATGCAAGGGAAAATTCCATCGCCCAGGGTTCAAGTCTCCAAGGAGTTGCTGGGGCCTCTGTTTAGCCTGGAGTGGGCTCTGAGGAGCCGCTGCAGCTGCCTGGTTTGTTTCCCCTCTCGCTGTGTTTTATTTTTAACCCCTGAACTGCCAAGGATTGTTTTCCCGCAGCCAGCGCCTGGGAACGGAGAGAGGAAAGAAATAAGGCTTTGTTCCCTTTGGAGAGCTAATTGGGAGAGACAGGCAGTGTGGCCAGCTCAGCCCCATGAGGGTGTGAGCTCCCACCCCTGTATACACATCTTCCCCCCCAACCCATGCCCAGGAGGCTGGGAGTGGGAGTGCAGGCTGCAACTGAGGCCCAGGGGCTAGCAGAGAAGCAAGCTCACTTCAAGACTGCATAGGTAGACAAGAACCATGTTCTCAGGCTCAGTAGGTATTCAGGAAATAGGCATGTCGGGAACTGGAAATGTCTACTTTCCCATTTCAAATCCTCCAAACCAATCCCAGCATTTCTCCCCTGGAAAGTGAGGGAACTCAGACAAAGGAAAAACCAGGAAAATCAAGACATAAGCCATTTCAATACTAGGTTAATAAATGGGAAACACCTAGCATCCCCATTTTTAAATTTACCAAAAAAAAAATTCTTTTTACTCAGGATTTTAATTTCATCACAAATCAGCTAGAAATCAATGAGAAGTTTGACCCACTGCCATTTTGTTTGGCGGTAGAATGGATCCCAGGGGTCCATAAAAGAATTTAAGGATTATGCTGATCCCATTTAGAAACAGAGCAAATTTTTTTCTTTTCTTTTCTTTTTTTAGGTAATAATTGTATTTATTGAATGCCTGCTATATGCCATGTGTGTTCTATTTAGGTTTCTTTCAGTTTTATTGAGGTGTAATTGACATCAGAGCAATAGAAATAACAGTTCTATTAAAATTTCAGCCCTGTTAACGTTTCACGCATTCCACTGCAGCAACGGCTCCTCCCTCCCTCTTAGATCTTGCTGACATGGAATCCCACACTGCAGATGGTCTATCCTTCCGCTGCTGTGGCAAGACTGTATTTTCAGGAAGCTGTTGGGCACAGTGAGGCAACTCGAAGTTCTGGATAAGCATCTACGTGTGTCTACGTGCCTTTCAGGGCTGGGGTTTAACCTCCCCCCAGAAATTTCCCAGCATACAGACAAAGGCCTTGAGAGTGAGAGTAACAGATGGAAGGGTGAGTCAAGCTGGGACTCAGCACCCTGGAGCCTACCTGTGGCTCTCCTCATGTCATTTCACACTAGCTCTCTGATCCAATTCCACAGAGTCCCAAGTTCCTGCACCTCAATCCGTACAACAGTAGCCATTGCCAAGCCAGACTCAATGCTGGGCCCACTGCACCACTCACACGTCTCTGAGGAGTGGGCACTGCTGGCAGCCCTGAACCAGGCCTTCTCAGAGGTACGCTCCCTGCCACACAGCCTCTCTGAAAAGGCACCTCTACCCCCGTCAGTGTGGACTGTGCACTGGACCATCTGTATTATTTTTTTCAGCTTTTCTTAAGAAACACTGCTGGCTGTTGGGAGACTGGCCAGGGATCAAGTAGAGCTTCAATGTGGCCATTTTCAAAGCCCCAGCAAAGCCCTTGGTTGGTACCAGATTCGTGTAGAGTTGAATAGAATGGAGGAAAGCTGACCAACACATCAGAATAAAAAGAGCTAACATTTACAGAGTGATCATACACCAAGGCTATTCTAAATGATCTTTGCGTATGGATTCCTTTTCACCTCACGATAACCCTATAAAGTAAAAACTATTATTTTTCTATTTAATGGATGAAGAAACCAAAGCAAGGTTACAAACCAGGTGATCCCAAGTGCTGCAACTACTGAGCCAGCAATCTAGGATCCCCAAGGAAGCCCAGGCAGAAAGCCTAGTTATTTACCTAGCGTCCTCTCCCGGCAACCACGCGTCCACACTGCAGCACCACCTGGCTTATATAATACAAGAAGAAAAATGTCGGGGGCCCTCCAGATGCTTAAGGAGATAGACGTATGATTTAATTGGCAAATGTAGCTTGAGAGTCAGGAGACCTGAATTCCCATTCTGGCTCAGCCTTTATCCGTACGAGCATTACCGACCATTCCAGCTCTTGAGCTCCACTCTCCTCCTTGCTCAGACACAGTGTCTCCCTGATCTCCCAGGTCCCTGCCCATCCTCAGAAGAACAGTGACAGGCAGCACATGTTGGTGCGAGGATGGACCCCAGACAGATGACAAATAACCACTGATTCCACATATGAGCCTTAATATGCACGTTTCAGTGTTTTGGGAACTATGTGTTCTTTTGAAATGTGTCTGCTTGGGCCATGAGTAAGTATTGGGGGAGAGGGGATGGAGGCCTTTTTCCAGTTAATGAAGTGAGGCTTCATGGAGGAAGAAGATTTTCTTAGTCACATTTCCTGTTTCACACTGACCTTTTAAAAGGAAACCCACAAGTAAACCTGTGCTAAAGCCTGCTTACAAGACCTACCCACAGGTATGATAAAGATGATCTAAGTAAAGACCACAGTGGGCCACGCTTACCTGGATCAGTGGAAATAGTAAGACAGTAAGATCTGATAGACGGAGATAAAGGGGATGGTGGTGCCCCGCAAACTACAAAGCCCAAAGACATTAAGAGATTTGAATGATTGTTCAACAGGGATCCAAGCAGAGCGGGCGAGAGAGAAGCCATGCAGCAATCTCTCCAGTGGTCTCTATGTACTTAGGGCTTCGCCTCTGGTTATAAAACAGAGGCTCTAAAAATTAAGAGAGATGCTTGGAGGGATTTCAAAAGAAGTGATGATGATTGGGTTGTAAAGTCATTTGTGGGAATCTGGTAAGGAAAAGACAAAAAGATAACTGAAGAACCATAAAGTTGGTGAGGACTGATGGGCCATGGCAGAGGGGTGTTTCCATAGCTGTTGACCACAGAAGGACAGGCCCAAACAGGAGCAGAGATGCGGAATGTTCAAGAATGTGCTAAAGATGACTGGACAGGGGAACAGGTTGCCGAGGCCAGAGGACAGCTTCCCCTTCACCAGGAGAGCTGGACAATCAGGTTTTGGAGCCTAAGTCCTGCTGAGATGAAGGGATCAACTGCTATTTCTGTTGGCTCTTCATCCATGGAAAACACCCCAGAAGAGATTTTACGTTTGGAAAGCTTTGTTTGTTTTGTTTTCAATGAGGAGGGCTGGAATTGGGCTGAGGTAGAGTCAGGCAAGGGTAGCAGCAATAATGTCAGCAAAATGGAGCAGGGGACAAGGGGAGGAAATGACAGGCAATGACCCAGAGAACACCTAAGAGTTAGATGGGATTTTTTTGGTTAAAAGTAAAAAAGGACATTTTATTTTATTTTCTTGGCTAGGTAGTACAATCACACGGTCAGAAATAAAAACATAGAAAAGGAAATGTCTCATTCCCACCTTATCCTCCGTCTGTCCAGTTCTTATGCCCATATATACCTATCTCTGTTAATTTCTTGCATATCTTTCCAGAAGTTCTTTATTGTAATTATGAGCAAATATGATTGTAGCTATTTGCTTTTTCCATTCTTCTTTGCGCAAAGGTAGCATAATACCATACTTACATAGTGTCATGCCCTGGGTTCTTTCACCCAATGAAGTATTCTGGAATTCTTATCCTATTAGTAGGTAAGGAGCTCCTAATACCTTTTTTTGAAGAGAGAGAGAGAGAGAGAGAACCCTGAGGTGTTCCTGACTAGAACACCTAATGCTTCTTCCCAGCCAGCTTCCATCTTTCTCTCCCATTCAACACCATACCCAAAACTTTCACCCAAACTTAGGCTTATTTTCAAATCCCTCAGCCCACCTTATGTCTCCTTAAACCCTTCTGTCTACCCTAGGAGATTTCATATTAAGGTACCATATCCAACAAGGGCCCTGAGGAACTAAAGCTGTGTTTGGCAGAGAAGAAAGTAATGCTGCAGAGACAGATTGACAAACCTCAGCATTGAAGAGAAAGAGACACTCCTTTCCCAGAGAGCACAGGGACTTTCGAGTCCTGGGATGGAGCACTCTGCTGCCAGAACCCAAGCTTCAGGCAGCCCCTTATTGTGGGTCTCTGTGTAGCAAAAGCCAATGACCAGGGCCACATTCATTATGGGGAAAATCCTGCGGGCTGCTCCACCGCCCCAATGTTCCCTAAGCTACCCCAGCCCTTCTCAATCCTCTGTCAGACCAGCTGTCCTCTTCCCAGGCCCAGACCCCCCAGGACTGACCTCCTTCAGCCTGAGAATCCTGGAAGCTGAGGGGAGGGTGTGGCCCTGGGGAGGGACTTGGAAATACCTCTTGCCGGGTCACAGTTGGGTGAGGCCGGAGAGCTGCCAAAAGGTGTCCACAGTGGGGAGAGGTGGGAAGTGGGGAAGGTGGGGGGGGGGCACCTGTGCTGGACCACCACTCCACATCTCATGTCTCCCATGAGGTTATTGCTCAGGACCATCTCCCAACTGTTTCATGTTCCCAAAGTGTCTTCACCTGCTGTTCAATGACTCCCCTTGAAATAACCACCACTGTGTGATGGTTATGAGCACTAGTTTTAGGGTCAGACAGTTGTGGGTTTGTGTCCTTGCTCTGCCTGTAACAAGCTGCATGACCTGGATAAGCCCCTTAACCTCTTAGAGTCTCGATTTCCTTATCTATGAAATGGGAATAATACCTATTTCGGGGGAATACTATGAGGAGTAAATTAGGGGGATGCGATTAAAAGTCTCACTCTGGTATAATCAAATGCTCAAAATGCAGCCACAGTCATCTCTCCTCCATCTGCCTTGCAGAGCCCAGCACACAAGCACTAGTAACAAGTGGCCCCACGGCTGTGGGCAGCCCATGAAGAGAGGGTGGCTTTGAAGAGCCTCCCATGGGTAGCTGCCACAGGTGACAGACAGCATCTAGCAGCCAGTCAAGCTAGCAGTCTCCATGTGGGCCTCTCCCTCCCAAATTTCGGAGAAAAGAAAAGGCCCTCCCGCTCCTTGCTTGATGTCTCCTAAAGCATCTCTACCTCCTAACCCTGGAAAAACAAAGCTACCAGGCACAGGAGACAGTTCAGAGAGGGCTCGTCTTTCCATACGCAGCCACTGCCTGCTTAGCCAGCTGGGTTCTAGCTTTTTCTGTATCTGTACCATGCAGGCCTGGAGGAGGACCGAGTCTGGCTATGGCATGGCCTCCTGATAAGCTCTGAAAGGAAGCAAGAGGCCAGGCTGGGTCTGTGCTGTGCTCCACGGATACCCATAATGTCCCCTAATACCCTTCCTACTCTGAGCCACCTGGACGCTGTGTGCTGGCAAGTTCCTAGCCCTTCCCAGGTCCTGCATCCAAACCAGACCCTGAATAAAAACCAGTGTCCACAGTGCTCATCTCCCACCAGTATCCGACATGGTAGCCCTAGGAATTCATCCCCATCTGGGGTCCTTCCCACGCCAGCCTTTTCAGAAACTTCTTGAAGTGAAATGGGGACCCAGAACACAATCCATGAGCACTGTCAGATGAACTGTTCGCCAAGGGAAGGAGTCCGGAGGACCCCCAGTCCTTCTGTCTTTCCATGGGTTCACTCCAGCGTACTGTGTGTCCAGCGGTGTAGGTGGATTGGATGATGGGGAGACCCCGACAGAACCTGAACAGAATAAATTCCTGGAAAGTCCAGCCATTGTCTTCCCTTTTTTTTTTTATTAGTTTTAGGTGCACAAGACTAAGTAATACTTAGACGTTTATCATTTATATCCCTCACACTGTGTGAACCCCCCCACCCCCCATCCACTATCCCTCTGACGTCTCACAGAGCCATTACATTTCCACTGTCTCTATTCCTAATGCTGTACTCCAAGTCCAGCCATTTTTGTCCTTGGGTCCCTGAATTGTATGTTTAGAACTAGTTAAACTACGCTTAACTAGTCTGTCCCATTTTAGGATCTGCTAGGAAGACTGGCAACCCAAGATGCTAAATGGCCAGATCCATTAGATTCCTGAGGTCCCAAGAGCAAGGATGAGGGTAAACTGAGCCAGGGTCCCAGCACCTTTTAACAACTTTCCTACCATAGCTGTTGAAACCCTGTCTGACACAACCCTGCCTACTGGCCAGTCTCATCCTGAGTCAATCCCCATTCTTCTGTGCTCTACTTGATACCCCAACCATCTCACCAGGAGTTCCCTCTGGCCCAGAACAGTCAACCCCTCCCTTCACCTGGCTAACCACTACTTCACAATGTATGTCTCTACATTTGAATTTTGAAACCTAAGTGCAGGATTTAGGTTCATCTTAGCCAATTGAGATCTTTCAGGATGCTGACCCCATCCTCCAGTGTGATGCCTATTTATCTCAATTGTGACATCTGTAATTTCCAAACAAGCCTTCTATTGTTTTATTGTTGTTGTTGTTGTGGCACCCTGTCAGTTTCATTATTAGAGATTGGATAGGAAGGTGTCCTGCAGACAGCTCCTAGAGACATCCCCCCCTAGACCTACATGTGGTTTTTCCATGTGGCTTGGGTGTCCCATAGCATGGCAGCTGGGCACCAAGTAGGCAGAAGCTGTGGGGCCTTTTATGACCAAGATACAATAGTCACAGAGCATCACCTTCTCCATACTCTGCTGATCAAAGCAGTCACAAGCCTATCAGATTCAAGGGGAAGAACATAGATCCCACCTCTGGATGGAAGGAATGTCAAAGAATTTTAGAACATAGCATCACTGGAAGGCTGCACTCAGGTGCTGAAGCTCTCTCACCTTATCAGGCTGTATGTTCTGGCTGGCAGGTTACTCAATGGTGAGAAGAAATCGAGAAGAAGCCATTGTCAGAGGCCTCTGACATTCCTACAGAGAGTACTATCGACCAGGCTGTCACGATAAGGACCCTCTAACAGAACAGAGATTCAAGGTGGATACTGGGTCTTCTGAAAAAGGCAGAGGCCCAGTTATCACAGGGCACGCAGGGGGTCAGCCCAGCAGCATGTGATATGATACTCTCAACAGATTTAGCTGAGCACCTTCAATCCTCTTCTGGAAATTGCGTGAGCATTCACCCAATGCCCGTATTGAAATTAAAAAATAATATATCTATGGCATATTCCTGATCTGAAAATTCATACATTGGATCAAAAAAAGAGGAGGAGCAAAGCTTGTTCATGGCAAACGCATGCCAGCCTCTAGTGATCACCAGGCCTATTAAACATACATAGACCACCCATAACCATCTCAGCTGAGATCAGTGTGGATCTCACCAGAAAGAAAGGAAGGATCTCCACCAGGAAAGGAAGTAGGCAGTACATAGATCAACAGGGAAATAGGAGAAAGCAAATGGAGAATGTCTTCAGAATTAGTCCTATGCTCCTTTAGAGAATACTAGAGGGAAGGTGGGATTCCAGGGCCCAGTGGTTCCAGGCTCTTCATCAATGTTCTGTTTCAAGGCTGGCCCCATTTCTTTCAGAAAGTAAACCATTTTCACTGATCTGAGGTCATGTAAAGACCATTTTACCTCACAGACTGAAGTATTTGGAACTTGGGAGTTCATGGTTTGTCAACAGAGGGGAAATAGTTCAGCGAAGGGTCTGGGGGAAAGTGAGGAAAGTGAAATTGATTTTGGGGGGCAGCATAGCTATTCTTAGGAAAGCTGTGCGCACCAACCCAGGGTGCTATCACTTGCCCTAGGTCACACAATCCGGGTGCCTGGCTCACACAATCCTAGAAGACCAGAGCTGGGTGGTGCCTGCTCCGAGGTCATCTAATTCAACCCTCCCATTTTAAAGAGGAAACTGGCAAAGTCCGTTAGTACTCACTGAAAATCCATGTGCTGCCTCGGCAGCAGTTAAGTAGAGATCATGTGATTCATTCTGACCAATGGACTATAAGTGTCACTTCTGGGCCCAAACAGTTAAGAGATATTCCACCTCCTCCATCCCTGTCTTCCCCTGCCATCGTGACCTTATAGCCCACATGCTCTGAAAGCATAGCTACAAAATGGAAGCGGTTCTATCCATCCTCATCAGAACAAGAAATAAAGCTTGATCATGGTAAGCCACTAAAACTTGGAGGTTTATTTGTAGCAGCATGGCCTGGCTTAGCCTGACTAATATGGAAATCAAGGCCTAGAGAAGGGAAGTATGGATTTTGAGTAACCCTGAATGATGCCTATCAGATCCCCCCTCCTTTAGGAAAGCAGAAGTAAAGCAAGTGCGAT
Organism: Rhinolophus hipposideros; assembly: GCF_964194185.1. Classification (NCBI taxonomy): domain Eukaryota; kingdom Metazoa; phylum Chordata; class Mammalia; order Chiroptera; family Rhinolophidae; genus Rhinolophus; species Rhinolophus hipposideros. The sequence goes on from NC_138051.1 coordinate 74,324,324, forward strand.
GGTAGGATTTTCTGCTGCGGGGTGATGATCAGGCAATATCTATCCTCTCACCATTGTGTAGTACTTGATAAATTACAAAGCACATTTGTGGACCCCATCTTGCTTAATCCTTCCAGCAACCTTGGCAGGACTATATTTAGCCTTATTTTATTAGGACTTTAAAAGATATGTCCAAAGTTATACAGTGAGGAAATGAGGGAGCCAAGACTAGAATTCAGGCCTTCCCCCACACACCATGTAATTAATTGCCCATGGTTTTAGAATGCTGACATCTTTTAAAAAAATGATAGCTTTCTTTTCCCCCTCCATCTCAAAAACAATACTGGTGGGCAGAGGCTTATTTTCTCCCTTATGTCTATTTTTGCAATAAGTGTATTTCAATATTTAAATTTTGCCGGATAACTGGAGGCACCCTAAGGAGTCACAGAGCCAGGGCTGGGAAACTCCACTCTGAAGGGTCCCTGGCTGAGAGAGTCCCTTTGGCCAGTCCCTGAGGAGGCAGAGCCACCGTGGTCCCTATCTGACCAGCAAATGAAGAAGTTGGATTGGACCACATCAAAGCAAGATTTCTTCAAAAAATCCAAATCAGATCCAGGTTCCTCTTCTTCACACCACAGAGAGTGGGTAAAGGGGACCTGCTGGGGCTGCTTCCTCTTTCAACACAAAAGGAGATGGCTGTCGGCCTGAGAGTTGTCATTTATGTCTGAGAGTTGGTGACAAGTTAAAGGCCAAAGTTGGGGATCCAGGCTCTCTGGGGCCCTGAACTCTCCAAATTACAGCCTCAGCCATAGGGAGCCCAGACTCTCCTGAGAAGCCCAACCCCCCACCCCTACTCCCTGCAGCCCCCAACCCTAGTTACCCACCTGGGCCCACCTGATCTTGATGTCACTTCAGACCCTCACCGGCCCTCCCCTCCTTGTCAATATTCAAATGGATAACTCAGTCCTGGGGTCCCATTTCCCCTCCAGCTCCTTCTTCCTTGGGCCTCCACCGTCTGACTTCCCTCTTCACCTTGGTTCTAAAATTGTCCCCAACAAGGTTATCACCAAGGTGCTATTGTCCAAACAGGAAGACCTTAGTTTCAAACCAGGCTCCATCACATACAACTTTGTGACCTTGAGCAAGCTATGTACTTTCTCTGGTCTCACTCAGTTTCTTTATCTGCAAAATGGGGGTAATAATAGGACCTGGCTAGTAGGGTTGCTGTGAGAAATGAAATGAGGTAATGTGGGTAACACACTTGGCAAAATGCCTGGTTCGCCTGGTTCATCATATGAAAATAGGTATCCATCCTTCATTCAAAACCCTTGGGGCCGAAGATAATAACTTTTCTTTTTTAAACTGAGATATAAATTGACATATAACGTTGTATTATTTTTAGGTGAACAACTTTATGATTTTATATATGTACATATGGAGAGATGATCACTACAATAAATTTAGTTAACCTCCATCTCCACACAGTGACAATTTTTTTTCTTGTGATGAGAGCTTTCATGGTCTACTCTTGACAACTTTCGAACATATAATACAGTATTATTAGCTATAGTTACCTGCTGCATGTTACATCCCAGGATTTATTTATCTTATATCTGGAAATTTGTACCTCTTGACCCCCTTCACCCATTTTGCTCACCCCTACCTCTGGCAAGCACCAATCTGTTTTCTGTTATCTATCAGTTTGATGTCTTTCCTTTTTTTTTTTTTAGATTCCACATGTAAGTAAGATCATACACCATTTGTCTTTCTTTGTCTGACTTTTGCACTTAGTTTTTCCTATTTTAGGAGGTAAGATGGTGCATAACCATTTCTAACATAACCTCCCTCGGTGGGTGGCAGGGCAGTGCTCCACAGTCAGACGCGTTTCTGATTCTGCCGCGAACATGTCAACATTCATTTGGAGAGGCTTAAATAAAGACAAGAAAGAGCCTCTCCCATTCAGGTCAAGTTTTGCTGCCAGGTAAGATTTGGCACCAAATTTCCAACAACAACAAAAAGGCCAACTTTTCCTTTTGTTTATTTATTTATTTTTTTGAGATCTTTGGATTTCAGCCTTGCAGATAAGGGATTGTGATTTGGTGTTACTATTACTTGTATTTACACATTTGGATTTTTCTGTCACCTAGAATGTGTCACATGTGCTCAGTGACTCCTTCCCAGGAAGCTCTGGCTCCGGGAATCTTCCCTACGATCTTACCCCACCCTAACTCACTCCCTGGTTATCCCACAGCCCGTGGGCATCAGCACCAGGCAATTCAAGATCATTGGACAAGATCATATCTGCTGGTAGCCCCACATACCTACATCAACTCTTTGAGGGCAGGAATAACATTTCCTACTTCTCTGGTCACAGTCTGGCAGCACCTAGTAGGCCCTCAGGCTCTGGCAACAGTTACAAATGCATACCTTGGGCTGCGTCTCTGCTTTGCTGGCCATTTTCTCTCCCTGTTTAACTCACCTCACCTATTATCTCTTCTTGGTCCGTTTGCAGTCCTCCACAATGCGATGGTTCTTTCTCAGCATCATTCCCATCTCACGATCATCTGTCCCACCACAGTTCTAAACTTCTTCACACCCTTGCAGGCTGAGAGAAGCCCTTTCTTAGACTCTCCTACTCCCGCTTGTCTACCTTCCTGAAGACTCCTTTGAATCAAGTCACTTTCCCGAAGCTTCCAGAGATTGTTGACTGTTATTCAACTCTTACTTGCCAATCATGGGCCAAGTCCTCTCCCACTCCACTGGTCTTCATTTCGGTCTGGTCCCCTAAGCAACTCACAAGCATGCTCACATGCCCCTCACCGTCCCTCCCTTCCTCCATCCTGGTGCATCCCCAGTTGCCCTGGAGTCTGTGCTGGGCTCAGTCTGCTTTCCAAGGATAGTGAAAATTGGATTTTTCATCCAGAAATATGAAATCCAAGTCACCTTCTTTTGTGACGCCTTTGCAGGTAAATCTCATCCTGAAGCTTCAGGTACCCCCAATTTTACCAAATCAATTTGGTTTTAAAAATTTCTGTATGTGAGTCCTCTCTCACCACCTATTTCCATTATTAAATTGGAAGATGGGTTTAAAAGAAAATGAGCTCATGGAAGGCATCCCAGCATTCTGCTGGGGCAAATATGCGTCCCAATCCCAAGGACCTGGAGCGTCCTGTTCCACAACGTTCCATAGGGAACTTCAGCCTTTCACTTTTGTCCTCCCGTGGCCCCCTTTCTGCTAGGGGTCTTCAGGAGGCAAGCTCGGCCTCTCAGTGGAAGGGAACCAAGCCCTTCCCTCCTTCCCCACCCCCATCCTTTCTCCTCTTCTCTTCTGCTTTCCTAAGGGGCTGTTCACTGCTTTCAGCCCTTTTTAAGCCAACTTGCTTCTGGATAGTTAACGTATAGATTCATTTCTGATGCCCCCTGATGTCTCCAGCTCAAACAAATCACATGGTATCCTAAATTCCAGTTTTCTCAAACTGGAACAATAGGGAACTTTTGTTTCCCTTCTCCTCTCCATCTCCCACTCAGTTCTCACAGCTTCCTTGTAGGCCCCTCCACCCTAAACTAGCCGGGAATTCATGCTCAGCCAACCCAAAACATTAGCATACCTAAAACCCACATTTACATTTTATTACTTTGCAGGAAGACAACTTAAAATACAGCTTACAATAAATTGGGGAAAAGAAAAATTGAATAAGTTCTCCTGGGCGGCACGTCGGGGATATACACTTATGTATTATTTTTAAGACTTTTTTTTGATATAAGAAAGTGGTTAATGAAGTAACCTGGCCAGTGGTATGTTGGGTGTCTTACGCCACTGGTGTCTCTGCCTCATTTACCCAATTTTTTTTTTTTTTTTTTTTTTTTTAACCAGAGGAAGTTTTCCCTAATGGGGAATTCCCTGATTTAGCATTCAAAACTCTCCAAATTTAGTTCTTCACCCCTTTTTGTTTGTGTATTTACCTGTCAAATAGTGCAGGCCTGGAACCTGAAATGCCTCCTGAGGGCTATGCATTTCTTAAATTCAAATCTTGAAAAACAGTAAATCACCCCAGGATACTAATTGGCCAGTTTTGTATATTAAGAAACTCTAAGTAAGTTTAAGCAAAATTGCTGGAATTCTGTTCACAGCTATCAGTTGTCCAATGAGCTGAAGCTATGGGTTCCCTGAGTCCATTACATAACAGCAGGGACTCCCAGAGACCCTGAAAAGCAAGGGCCACACAAGCCTTCCAGAAAACGCCCCTTATTTGATGCAGCTAACCCTCTTCTATTTTCTCAGCTCCACAAGGAACACCTCCTGTACAGACCCCCTCTTCTCACTCTCAGCGCTTCTCTTCTCAGCCTGCACCATAAGCAAAGTCTGGTGACACTGGGGAAAGAATCCCTGGAGATGCCCTTCAGCCCTTGCACTGTGAGAGAAGAATGTTGTCTCCCTCTCTCAGTGGCTCTGTTAAGGTGGCAGTGAGTATGAGGGAAAAACCAAACCCTGCTACTCTCACAGAAATGCTGCTCAGGGACCTGTCCTTGAAAGACTCTGGGGGAGACTGCAAAGGACTGTGGTCATCAGCTCACCTGCAGTGGCTCCTGGGGTATCTAAGGCCAGCCCTTCACTGCCCCTGGGCGCCACCCGCTCGTGTTGCCCGGGGCAGCACTCAACACTCTATCTGGTCAATTTCTCCTCTATTGAAGGACTCCCATCAGCACACACAAATGTTTTACTACCTCCCATCTTCAAAGAAACAAATATCCTTGGAACTAGGTCACTCTTCAGCTATCACCCTGTTTTTCTTCTCCATTTTAGAGTAAAATTCCTCCAAAGAACGATTGATTTTCATAGTCACTGCCTCCTTTCATTTTTTCTTGAACCTTTTACAGGGCATTGCTCCTCCCACACCCCTGAAACTGCTCTTCCCAAGGGTGGGTCACACCAGTATCTACTGGTCAGTTCTCAGTCCTCATCCTCCCCTACCAATCAGCAACATTTGGCGACTTGATCACTGCCTCCTATAAACACTGCTCCCATTGCTCCCACCACGCATGTCTCTGATCCTACCTTCATGACCACTGTTTTCAGTCCACTTGACTCTGGGTTCTACCCTAGGGCCTCTCCTTTTCTCAGCTGTGCCCCATCCCATCCTCACTTGAAGAACCATCCATATGCCACTGAGTTTGCATCTGGGCTCTGACCTTTCCATCTGGGTGACCTTGGACAAGTCCCTGAACCTCTCTGCGCCTGAGTCTCCTCATCTGTAAAATGAGGATAATAATAGTATCCCGTTCATAGGGCTGTTGTAAGGATTAAGTGAGTTTGTTTTTTTAAAGAAATAAAACATGCCTGATAGGTGTATTCAGTCAATGCTCTTCCTACCTCTTTACCTGGCCAACTTCAGCCCATCCTTTACGTCTCAGTGTAAATGTTACTTCCAGATTTCTGTGCACCTTCTCCTTGTCCCACTTATAAAATCGTGATCAACACGTGACCTCTGTGATTGCTGACTTTAGCTTCTGCCTGCTACCTGGTTAGCCCCTGGAGAGCAAGGACAGTGGTTTCCTTCATTTTTGCTCTATCCCCAGTAACCAGAGTGATGGGATCCGTGATGGGGAGGGAACAGGGGTTTGGGGGCAGTGGTCAATGAAGAGTCACTGGATGAATGAATGAAAGATGAATGAATGGACTCTAAGTGGCCACTGTGGCTCCATGGGGATTATTTAAGGGGGTGGGCCTCTCCCAAGAAAGGGGCCATGGAAGGACCTTGATCAGGACCCACTGAAGAGCCTATAAACTCCCATCACCATGACCACCACGGAGGCCTCTTTGTCCCTCTGTGCCCAGCTCCTGTGTCCTGGATGACATGGCTTTATCCCACAGGGGTTTATCCCACCTGACCTTCTGTAGTCAAACAAAGCCAACCTGAGCTGACCTGCAAGTGCTAGACCCAGGGCTTCTGTTTATACTCAGACCTGAAACTCAATGATGAACTGGCATTCCTGAAGTGGACTTCCTCTGGGAAGGCTGACACCGTGGAGGTGCTTAGTGAGGTGAGAACGAGGCTGCCGTCAGGCGGAACTAGGGATGCGTCCTGGCTCTGCTCCTGGTCGCCTGTGGGACCCCGGGAAGAAATGGTTGACTCTGGTTCTTCAGTTACAAAATAATAATACTCCTAATGCTGTTGGGAAGGTAAATGCGGCACGATGCTTAGTACCTGGTGGGAACGCGCCGTTTTACTTCCCTCCCTCCAACGTGGAATAGCAGTTTCCCATAGGTAATGAAAATGGTAGAAATTAAGAAGCTCCAGGAAAGAATAAAGATGTTACTCTATCATGAATTACACGTATCTGACCTTGGGTATGGTGAATACGGCCATGATTCGATGCAATTCATCTCAACTCAATGGGAAACTATTTATAAGGACCTTACTGTGGGCATGTGTATGTGCTACAGCCTAAGGAGAAGATAATAAAACTCCAATTTCATACCTCTCTCCTTTGGTTTCTCTAGAACTGTGTGTATAAGGCAATAAAAGACTTCTGAAAGTCTTGAAAGTCCTGCTCTGTTAACCCCATAATTCAGATGGAACCAGCTTCTAATGAAGGAAGGAAATTAATATTGCTTGAGTACCCCACTGCCAGGTACGTTCATATGCTTTCTGATGAAATCCCTTCCACCACCCTGTGATGTAGGTATCTGAACACGTCATTGAAATGAAGCCCCATTTCTAGAATCCCAGCAGGCAGGGCCTCCATGAAGGTTGAAAAATTCCAGAGCCTTTAGAAGTCCTAAGCCCTAAACAATGTAATTCAAAACAAAAACATTGCAAAATCATAAATCACAAAACTTGTATGTATGCTGAAGTTAAAATCACTTCTTTCTAGATGTTTCCAAACGCAATATTCTGGATAACTTTATCAAAGCTGCATTTATTTTTCTCATTGCTTCACCACCCCTGACTTGCTGGTCCAATGGCCCTTGGTCGGCCTCCTGGGTTAGGCAGCAGCCAGTGTCTGCTGTGTCCTCACAAGACCAGGGTGAATGAACTCAGAGAAGGCCAGCTATGTCCACTGCATTTCCCGTCAATTAGGAGTTGATTGACTCTAAGCATTTCATAAGGGTACCCCTTATAAACCCTATTTAGAAGCAGAAAAACTGATGAGGCCATGAGATAACTAGATTGAGATAACAAGAGAACTGTTTCAAGGTCAGTGGGTTTAGTTGGACACTGAAACTCGTCTTTGTTTTTTTCCCCCTTTCACATGAAAATCAAGATTGGTGTATAGCTTCCCCATGGGTCGGCGCAATATCTGGATTCAGGTGGAAAATCCTGGTCCCCATTGAATAAACTGCCAGTGCTCAGAGGGTTCCTTGGGAAATCTGTTGACAATTTCCTGGGGTCTTAGACCCAGACGCTGCTCTCCAAAAGAACTTGTGATCATGATTTTAAGTATCTCTGGGGAGGCATTAAAAGAACACGGTCTCAAAATAATGTTCAGCCTCAACACCCTGAAAAATGCATGGCAAAAATGGCAGAAGGCCCATTATTGGCAAGGATGTGAGGAAATAGGAATTCTCATAAACTGTTGGAGGGAGTGTAAATTGGCACAATTTTTTTTGAGAGCAATTTATAAACCTATCAAAATTTTAAATGTATAAAGATCTCATTTCACTCAGTTATTTCATGTCTAAAATTTTATCCTACAGAGATCCATTCACACAGAGCTCAAAGATAAATGAGCGAAAATATTCACTGTCGTCATTTTTGTCATAGCTTTAAAAACTGGAAATAACCTAAATGTCCTTTAATGAAGGGACAGTTAAATAATGTATGGTATGTCTGTTTTATGGTATACTATACAGCAGTTTAAAAAATAAGGTAAGATCCATCTACATGAAATAACATGGAAAGAGGCCCACATTTATTCATTAAGTCAGAAGCACAAGTTTTCCAACAGTATAAACCCAACTGTGTATGTGTGTGTTTGTGTGTGTGTGTGTGTGTGTGTGTAAAGTGTAAGTGCATGGTGGAAAGTTCATAAACTTAATTGTCCAACCTTTCGTACATATTTGTATAAGCATAGGAAACATCAGGAAGACACTATGTCAGTCACTAGGAGGAGGGGTTCTAGGTGGTAGGAAGGAGGGAGGGGGGCAGATAATAGGGGACTTTTATTTGTTGTTTTTCTATATCAAAGTTATAAATTTTTATATAAGGGACATATGTGACTTTCATACTAAGGTGGTTTTGTTTTGTCAAGAATGTACAGAGGCCTTTGGCAAAGGGCCTGATGATGGTGTTTTATCAACAATATGTGCCCCAAGCAGAGTCAAGGCCATCTCACGTCCTCGGACACTCTTTCCAGTTCCACTCTCCTGTGAGTATGACTGACCCCAAAGCTTTCGGAGGGGACATCATGCTCACCTGCTGCCAGGTGAGAGAGGGTGTTCGCTGCTCTGTCTGCTCGTTGGGGGTAGAAAGTGCTTTGCAGTTGGCACAGTGCCTGCAGTACCTTATCTCAGAACAGCCCACAAGATAGGCAGGACAGGAATTTTTATTTCCATTTCTACAGGGGAGGCTTCGGGAGGTTACTGAACCAGCCCCCAGTCACGTGACTGGAAAGTCAGCGAGCCACCTCTGGAGCCGGTTGGAAGCGAGGTAAGCGACTGTGCTCGTCTCCACTGCAGAGGTACATACCTATCACCAGGACCAGACAGGTGGCAACCCTGGGCCAGAGCAGGCTCTCCCTGGTCAGGGCTCAGTGCAAACAGCCCACATGGACCTCTAATTTTTCATTTTCAAGTTGTCTGACACATTCCAGCCATTAAATCTGAAGTGTCAAGAACTTTAAACCAGGTGTCATTACACAGCACTGTCTACTACCCTCTGCTGCTTAGTAATGCATTGGTGTGAGCTGAACTGTGTCCCCCCAATATTATACGCTGGAGTCCTGACCCACAGTACCTCGGAATGTGACCATGTTTGGAGATGAATTCATTAAAGAGGTAATCACATTAAAACCAGGCCGCTAGGGTGGGCCCTAGTCCAATAGAATTGGTGTCATAAGAAGAGGGAATTTGGACGCAAATATGTACAGAAAGAAGAGACACAGGGAGAAGACAAGAAGAGACATAATGTAGAGACACAGGGAGAAGACAAGCATCCACAAGCTAAGGAGGGGGCCGAAACATCCTTCCTTCATGGCCCTCAGAAGGAACCAACCCTGCTGACACCTGGATCTCGGGCTTCTAGGCTCCAGAACTAAGACAATACGTTTCTATTGTTTAAGCCACCTGGTCTGTGGTACTTTCTTATGGCAGCCATAGCAAACTAATACACGCATCTCTGAGGAAAAAACTTTGTTTTACTTATCTCCAACTTCTTGAGAGAAGACCTCGCGATCCTATAAAAATCATAATATCATCTAAAATCTTCTCAAGAGACTTGCATTAAGATAGTCCAGCTCTACAAGATTCTCAGCTATACCATCCCACACTAAGAATTCCCTAGCTGGAACCTCTTAACAATGACTGAGGGGGACAAATGTAGCTTGGGTAACTCTAGACGTGTTTTCAATGTCTGTAGGTGAGGCCGGGTGGTGCGAGCCCTTCCCAGAAGAGTCTGGGCCCATCTGAAGAGAAAGAACCAGCATGGCTTTGCTTCAGGGTCCTCAGCCTATTTACAGATAAAATGAAACCCCTCCGTATATAAATCCCAGGAAATAGGAAGCCCTTTCATTTGTTCCAAGGAAGACAATTTATGTTTTAAAAGTATGGGTTTGCCAGTTTTTATGATAAAAAATACTTTTAGAAATTTTGGAAAATATAGAAAATGTAGAAAAGAGAAGAAAATCACCATAACTCTACCACGCTGAGACCGCCTCTGTTTACTTCTTTGGACACTGTTGCTTTGTTTTACATAGTTCTATTTCTTAAATGGATACAGACTTACATATACAGTCTTACATACTTTTTATGTATAAAGCATTCCTCTATGTTATTATAATCTCTCTGTAAACATCATTTTAAATGAATGCAAAGTATCCAGCAAGTAGATCAGTTTTCTCAATTGTGAACTGTAGAACATCTGCCTCAGAATTATAGAGGGTATGTTAAAAATGCAGATTTCTGGATCTCATCCCAGACCCATTAAATCAGTCTCTAGTGGTGGAGGCTGGGAAGCTTCGTCTTAATATGTTCCTCAAGCAACTCACAAAGTTACAAAAGTTTGAAAACCACTAAAATCAGTATAACCATAGATTTATAGCACCTTACCCCAAAGGTTGAACATTGTGGTTATTTGCAGTTTTTTCTTTTATAAATAACTATGTAAAGAACATCTTTGTGCATACAGCATTTTGCAAATTTTATAGCATTTCCTCAGGACATTTCCCCAGATGTGATATTACTCTGTCAAAGATGTGAACTTTCGAGAGTCTTGATAAACACACCACACCTGCACACACAGTCTGCTCAGGTTTCAGGGGAAAGTCAGTGGCCAATTACTTATCTATATTCCTGGTTTATACTACCTTTTGTTTTCCAGCTCTCTTTTCAACAGTGTTCTATCTTTATTACTGAAAATATTGAGTTGGGTCATAATAAAGCAGGCAAGGAATGAGCAGGCAGTCAATAAAATGTCCTTTATTGATGCATAAAAGACTCTGGCCTAACCCTATGGAAAACCAGGGCAGCAGATAACCACAGGCACTTTGGGGATTCCAGATACAACAAACCAAAACTCAAAACGCACACAGCAGCACCCCAACACACCCCTGTCCCACACGCTGTAAGAACAGTGCTCTTCTCAATTCAGGTGATGACCAACATTTGAAGGCAGATGTACAGCAAGGTGGGTGGAGATAGAGCTGGGCTCACCCTGCCTGATGAGGAGGAATCATCTTTCAAAGAACAAAGAACACAGCAGCTGGCAGGATTTGGGGCTCCTGGTGAGGAAAATTGGTTCACGAAGCTATAGTGCACTCAGGGCAGTTTATGAGCTGCCAGTGGGGTCAGGAAGAGCCACGAAATGGAATGTCAAATGCATAGCAAGCATATTTTTTTTTAGACTGTGTGTTGAAACAGCTCAGGGGAGAGGAAATGATATAGAGATGTGGGCAACCCCAAGCAGCGCACTCCACACTGGACCAGGGCAGTGAGAACTCATTCATTTGTGTCATTAGCCTTTACACAGCATTTATCATGTGCTAGGCATGGATCTGAAAACTTTACAGTGTGAACTTATTCAGTCCCCACAATTAAACCTATAAGATATCATCATCCCCTTTCTATAGATGAGGAAACAGACAGAGGCTAAGTACCTTGTCCAAAGTTACACACCTAATCAGTGGTGAAGGAAATATTTAATCCAAGCAGTCTGGCTCCAGAGTCCAGGCTTTTAGCCACTACCCTATACTGCCTGGGAAGAAAGGACTAAGAAGTGTGAGAACCTAGCATAACAGAAAGAGCTGTGAGTGAAGCCAAAGCCACAGAGTCAACTAAAGTGACATTCAGAGCAGAGATGCTATCTGCTGACCCTCACACCCCAGCACATTTTAGAAAGATCAGGTTGTTCATTACAAACCAGCCTTTCAGCACCAGTCCTCTCCTACCCCCTCCTCCCATACACACAGTAGGAAGACAACCTCCCCCTTGGTTGCCCTGTCTGCTGGCTTCAGAATATGGTGCATAAGCCCCTGGGGTGCCCTCTCCCTAGTATAATAATTCCTCCCCTTAGGGACTGCCTCTGCAGTTTTATGAAGGACTGCAAAATCCATCATCAGAACTCCTCATCCCTTGCCTCCAAGGCCTTCCACTGCTGCAACGAATTACTTACGCTGTAAACTCCATGTGGAAACAATCTACGGATTTCCCATCAAACCTGGCTGGCTGGCTGGCTGGCTGGCAGCTCACATGCCTAGACTGGAGCAAGCTGCTGCCCCTTTTAAACAAACACATTAACAATAACACCGATCACATTTGATAACCACATTTACTAATTAATTCTCATTTATCTCTTCTTTTTATTTTGGGGGGGAGCATAAGATTTGCCCAATTTACAGAGGAACTGAGGCTCCAAATCAATTTCTTTTCAGGTGGCACCAAAAAGGTTTTGGAGAGTTTAACTGAGAACCTCCGTCTCTGTTCAGCCTTGCACTCCGAGCTGGTGGCCCTACCTACTCTTAACCTAGCTCCCCAAAGGTCATGTTTATGAAGAAGGCCCTTGAATCGCCTCCTGCTCACATCGGGTGGTGACCAGTCTTGACCCTTGACATGAGTGTAGGTTACTCCTCACCGCCACAGCTTCTGTTCACCTGGCCCTGCCAATGCCTTTGGTGACCTCATTCCATCCTCACAATAATCTGAAGAGGGCTTGATTATGATTCCCATCACAGATGAGCAACTGTGGCTCTGAGAGGTCAAATGACATGTTCAAGATTTGGGCTCAGAAGAAGAAAGACCCATTATCTGCAGGCTCAGTCACCTTTTGCCCAGAAATGACTGGCTCAGAAATGTGTTCCAGGTGACGTAACAGACAACTTCCAGGAGAACAGAAGTCTCCGTGCGCAGCCTTGGGCTGAGACCCGCCCTCTCTCCCCACACCTGCCTACAAAGGCCTTTGGGCTCCAGGCGTTCAAGAGATAAACTGTCTGTGGGCTCTGGTGGGAGGAGGAAGTTGTTCCCACTCTGTAACTTATGTTCCCTTATTTCAAATAATTTACCTAAAGAACGCTATTGCTTGGGTCAGACACCCCTGGACTGATGGATGTCTTGAACCATGTCGTTGGGTCTATGCTGAATTTCCACCCCAAGCTATTTTCAATTCATGGTATCCCAAGGTTAGAAAAGGTCATTGGATGTGCTCTCTGTTAACTTCATACTCTAGCTTTTCTCCCTTCTATAATATTTACTGAGCATTTTCGATGTGCCAAATATTCCATGGGGACCATGAACGTTCTAGATCTTGTTTAGTTCTTGCAACAACCCTACAAGGTGTGTATTTATTGTCATTGTGGTGCTGGTTTTACAGATGTGGAAACGGATGCGCAGAGCACTTCGGTGCACGACGAAGGTCACCTGGCTGGCATGCAGCAGAACTGGGATCTGCCTTCGCACTCTAGGTTTAGGACACAGATCTCCAGCTGATAACAGGAGATCTGTGTCCTTTTACCCACTCCCCTACATCTTACCCTCCCACAGCAGAGGGTGCCTGACGCTCAGCATCAATGGCCCCACAGTCACATTTTTCATCTTGTGATGGCCTGTGGGGCTGGTTACAGCCATGTGTCATTTCCCAAGAGGACTCAGGGGCCCCCGATGCAGAAACCAACACCCTCGTCTTCACTCTGGCGGCTGGGCAAGGAGTATCAGCTGACTCCAAGGGCTGAGAGACTCAGGTTTCTGAGGTTGTACTAGAGAAAAAAGGAAGTGTGAGCTTGGCTTCCTGCTTCGTCTGGGCCTGGCTAACCACGTCCCGCCTAGGATCAGCATAGTGGCCAAGACCTAATGAGTAATAACAAATACCATCGGGCTCTTCTTGAACTTCAAACCTCCATATTTTCCTAGGGTCTCTCTAAGGACCCACAGCTCTATGACAAACATGACTTCATGTGTCCTCCTGGTACCCTCATGAGCCAGAATGAAAGAGGTGACCATAGGCAACTACTTTGAAAAATAGAGACACTGAGTCATGGAGGGGAGATTGGATTTACCACAAGTGAGTTGCAAGAACTGAAATTCAGGGCGGCCGGTTGGCTGAGTTGATAGAGCACTGTGCTCATAACACCCAGGTCACCGGTTCATTCCCACATGGGCCAGTGAGCTGTACCCTCCACAACTAGATTGAAAACAATGACTTGATTTGGAGCTAATGGGTCCTGGAAAAACACACTGTTCCCCAATTAAAAAAAAATTAATTAAAAAAAAAAAGAACTGAAATTCAGGTTCCATTATCTGCCAAGAGGCCGTAGCCACACGCCCTTTCCACTCTCACCCTGGTCTAAGAAAGAATAGATGCGTTTTTAGGTCTCTCAAAGCGGTGGGACTGGAGGTGGCTCCAGGACACTTGTTTAAAGAAAGGCAGTGGCCCTGATGGGCCATGACCAGACAGCCGACAGGTTGGCCGTTATCTGCAGGCAGGCCTGCCTCCCACACCCCTTCACTGGCCTGCCCCATCATAGCATAGCATTGCTGCTCCGGGCACAACTGGCTGCCTATACATTCCGCCTTTCCTCCGCACTGGGATCCAAACATCAGACAGCAAAGATACTGTTTGCCCAGAAAACTTAGTTTTAAGTCCATGCTAGCTCGGCTGTGCTCCACAGCAAGGTCCAAATGGGGGATTTCTCTCCTCTCCTGCCTCAGACAGATCTGCTTAGCAAAGAGCTGGCCAGGCAAGCCTGCCAGTCAAAGAAGCCCCTTTCAGTGTTCGGTGTCACGTAGCTGACTCTGTGTGGGGACAGAGCCAGGAGTGCAGTTTCCAGGCTCTCGTCCTCAAGTGGAAAGGTGCTGGCTCAGGTAGTAAATGGCCATCAACTGTGACTGGATGGCCATCAGCTGTGGGTAGTTGGCCATCAGCTGTAACCAGTGAGCCATTAACCACTAATATAACTGCCGTGCCTACACTAGCAGCAAATGGAGGGCTAGCAAGAAGATGGTAACTGAGCTAGCAAGAGCAGCAGATTGCAGTTAGCAACTGAGGTTGGTGGCCAGAGACAAATGGACGGCAGGTTGCGGATAGTGTGGCTCCTGGTTCCTGTGTCTCCAGCCCAGCCACCAGCGAGACTATAGTGGTATGACTCCCCTATCCATGGCTCTGTGGTTGTTCCTTTTTGGCCTCACCATGTCCTGCGTTCTTAAGCAGGGAGCAGGAGCCGAGACCCCACATGACACCCCGTATGACACTCCGCCTTCCTCAAAGGGTCTCCCAGGCTGGACCGGGGCCTTAGAACCTCTTTTGAGGTGGCCTAGTAGGATGGGTCAGGCCTGAGAGGGTGCCCTGATTCCCTCCTCCCTACCCCCAACTCCTAAGTCTGCCCTTCCAGGCCCCGTCCCCTGACTCCTTCCCTTGACTGACGTCTGTGACCCCTTGCTCATTCCCCTGGCCCTCTCATTTAGAACCACCCAGGCCTCACCTTCCTACCAGACTTCCCAGCCCGCTCTTGGTGACTGGCTTCTGCAGAGAAACTTAGAGCTAGAAAGCTCCCCCACAACCCCTCACCCCGCATTTTACACATGAGGAAACTATGACCCTGAGGCCAAGTGATGGGTCCAGGGCCACTGTTTAGTAATAGCAGAGCTGGACTGGTTTCCAGGAATTCAAGAAACGTCTGCTCCATCAACCTGCACACAGAAAGTCAGTGAAAGTAATTGGGATGACGGATGGGGGTGGGTGGAGAACAAGTTTCATCCATTTACAGATGAGGAAACTGAGGCCCAAGGGGGTAAAGGGGGCTTCCCGAGGTCCAGGTTCTTAGGTACAGACTAAATGGACAGGAGGCCCCTAATCCTACTGGTGACAGCTGATGTCCAGACAGCCTGTTTGGAAGCCTCAACTAGTCACTATTAACAAGCAGCTCTGAAAACCCCCCTGCAGAGCTGCTATAAATGCCCCTGGCTACAGGGTACTGTATTGCATGTCTGTGCTCAGGAGAGCTTCTCCACACGGGGATTCAGTTTTCCAGTCATAAAAGAAGCTGAAGAATTTGAAAGGGAATAAGGGCCAGATAACACTTTTAGTTTTAAAAAATTGTAATGAGGGAAGTTCTAAGTTTTTCAAGGGACCAAATCACTAGTTGCCTGAAGAACTACAACTCATCTTTCAGTGATGGGTACCTTGGTACTAGGCAGCCTAGCTTCACATCCCAACTCAGTCGCTGTGTGAACTTGGCCAAGTTTTTTAGCCCCTTTGAGCCTTAGTTTTCTGATCTGTCAAATAAGAATATTGCCTCGCTTTCTGCCTCTTTGTGAGGTTGAAATTAGAAAATGGATGGAAAAGAATGCTTTGTAAAGTGCTCCACAAATATAAGCAATTATTCATTATTAACATGATATTCTTCTGGAATTTGAGAAAGGCCCTTTATGGAGGGACTGGAGGGGGATTTGGGTAACAGCCAGATTGTTCCCACCAGCCTGACTTAATGAGCCCCCCTCTTTGTCATGGAATCTTCTCTTTCATTGTACCTGGCTCATTCTATCAACCCTTTCTGAACTCTGCAATCCCAGCTCCCCCACCCACACAGCCCACTCCCTCTCCCCCACAGCTGTCAGCCCACCCTGACCACAGAGGATGGAGCCCCCAAGGGCTCTCAGGAAAAGGTTTCCCCTTGCTTTATCCCACTCCCAGTTCCCCTCCAATAGGCCAGCTGACCAGGCAACCCTGGGAAAGCTGGCATAGCCCCTCCTTTTCCTGTGGAGGCATCAGAGAGCCTGACTGACCCCCAGTCATTAAGGCAGAGCTGAGTCCCTGTCACCTCAGGTAGGTTAGGGGCTTCCTGTGGGAAGGCTGGAGGTGGGTTTGGGCCAGCCTGGTGGCAACAACCCCTTGGCACCTCCCATTTTCTGAACCCCATATTAAATCAGAGGGAGGGGCAGGGAAGTAGCATTCACTAATCCTCTATTATAACATGGGCACTTTGCCCATGCTAGCGCTACTTCCCATAACCCACAAAGGGTATTATTATCTCTGCTTAACAGATGAGGTGAAACAGGTTCCGAGATGCTAAGAAACATACCCACAATCACACCAGACAGAAGGGATGGAACAGGAATATAAATCCAGGGCTCTCACCTCTTGGCTTGGGTGTGTGGGTGGATCGCACACAACAGGGTCATTTCCTGAGTCTATATATAGCAGGTTTGCCAGAGTAGATGAAAAGAAAGCATAAAGCTCTCTGGATGTCTTTTTATTATGATCTCACAATAAATACTGGAAGTGAATATAAAAAGTAAAAATAGTTGCTGTTAGGGTAGATATCTTTAATATTGTTGCATTACCTTCTAAGTAAAAAAATACCAAACATATTCCTTCCTAAAAATTTTCTATTTCCAAAGTGAGCAGCTGATGTGTGTAAACAATAGCGACTAATATTCATTGACCAGTTACTGTGCACAAAGCCTTCTACAGGATTCTCCCATTTACTCCACCAACAGCCTATGCAATAGGTACAATTATTCCCTGTTTTACAGATGAGAAAATTGAGGTGCAAAAGTGATTTCCCCTAGGAAATCACTGAGATCATTAGAAAATTTGAACCGCAATCGTCTGATATTGGAGCCTCTAAACTTAACATTACCTGTTCTGCGACTTTCTGGACGAAGAATGAAGCATGAGCCAGTGAAGATACCTACTGTGTGCTAGTGCCAGAGTGTCGACAAGCAGTCAACAACCATTGGCTATAATGAAAGGAAGGGATGAGAAGAAACAGATGATTTACTAGGGGTCTTGGGGGTGACTCCACACATGAAAGGGTTGGGTTGGCCATCAGCAAGGGGATCCGGATCCTTCTAACTGCCACCGTACGAGGGCAAGATGGGATGGTGGGCAGATGGAGACAGCTGCAGAGGACTCAGGCCCTACCTGGATGAGCTGCAGCTCAGCTTTCAATCTGGATCTTGCCTGTCCTTCTTCAGAGATGCTGACCACCCAGGACAACATCGCCAGGCTAGTGTTAAACCATCCAAGACTTGACTGAGGGATCAGACAGACTCCTGCCACAGATGAGGCTGAGACCAAGAAGAACACACCCATGGGAGGGAGCTCCAAACCCACAAGAATTTGCTGAGCACTGACACTGGACGGCAACCAGGTAAGGCTGACAAGACTTCTGGTCTAGGAGTTACCATCTAAGAACATCACAGAGATGACCGTGGTTCCCATTTCCCTACAGAGGAAAGTCTGGAGTCCTCCCACCTCCCTTCCCAACTAAGGGAGCCCACCATCGCTCCCATTCTATTTCTCCCTCTAGGTCCCCCTTCTTCCTTCTATCTGACCCGCACGATCCAGCCGCTGGCTGCCTCGGCAGCCCCATCTCTCACTACTGCTTTTTCCCCTCTGGGTCTCATGAAACACCACTATTTTCTTTTCCCCCCCGAATACCCCACATCCTTTTGCTTCCTCGGTGCGTTCATCTGCAGTATTTCCTCTGCCTGCGATGCTCGTCCTCCACCCCTCTCGATTGTCTAGACAATCGTGCACACCCTTTAGAAAGCCTTTCCCAACAATTAGGAAGGTCAGGTCCCTGCCATATGCTTCCATAGCACATCCTGTCTTGGCCCATGATTCACATAATCACTTAATTGCTTTTCATCTCCATGAGGGCATGGACTGCGTCTATTTTGTTCATTACTCTATGCCTATTTCCTCACACAGCACCTGGTGCCTAGCAATTGCTCCGCAATCCTTTCAGCTCCTCAAATACAGTACAGTTCAGACTCAGTATCTTTCAGGGAGGCTGAGGAAGTCAGTGGAGAAAAAGCCAGGCAAGGGATTCTTGAGTTAGCTTAATTAAGCATGTTACCATAAGGCTCTGATGTGGCTGGAAATCTTTTCCCAGGTGCCCAGGAGGCCAGGTAAGAGGCAGAGGTGCCATGTCCACTGCTTTTTGGGTGACAGATCCCACTCCAAGTGTGGAAAGTCTTGTATTTCAGCTCAAGCCATTGCCTAGCTGGCTTCTTTTAGGAAGTCTGGGGGCAGGGGCGGTAAGGGGGAGATCTATAAGCCACCCAGGTCTTGGCCAGCTGAAAGCAAGCCTCAGTTCAGGAACCCCACACTGTCCTCCACCCACATAGCTCCTCCACCCCCGCCCATGAGGACCAGCAGCAAGAACCCAAGTTTGTGTAAACAAGGCCACAGGAAAGCAAGCACCCTTATCTGTTATCAGTTCTCCTTCTCCAGCTTAGCCACTTGGCTGGACCCACAGCTAGGAGATGGGAGCTGGCTAGACTCCTCCCCTTTTCTCCTTTATCTTTTTTCCCCTGGCCAACTTTTCCTCCCACGTGGCTTGAGCTCCCTGGGGTCTTTGCTCCCCGCCAGATGGAGAGGGGAGGCAGTCCTATCTTCACAGTCCAAGTCAAGGCCGAGTCTCAGATTGTCTGCACTGGGGAGGCTCCTTCCTCCCTCCTTCCTTCCCTCCCAGATCCCTCAGGATGGGGTTGCAGATGTGTTTTCTTGTTGGGGGAGATGGGGAGGGGTGGTGGGCAGCAGTCTGGAAGTTAGTTGCAGAATGTGGAGTGCCCATGGGGTCCTGAGTTCTGGCTTTGACACCATAGAAAAGAGGGTTGTTTTTGGCTCTGCGTGATGTTCAAATATCCAGTTGGAATCAGATGGACAAGAGTTCATTAGGTGCAAGGTCTCTTCCTGCTCTAAAATTCAGTACAACCAGCTAGAGGGCTGCGGGGGAAGGTTGTTGGCTGGGGTGAGTCTGACTGTCTGCCTGTCTCCTCTTTGGACTTCTAATTACATAAGTCTGGTACTGACCCAGAAAGAAGGGGTGGCTGGCTAATACTCTCCAGACTGTCATATTACACCAGAGGCATTCCAGCCTGAAAAAAATCTGTGAGTCTGAGGCATCAGGTTCCATGAAATGAAAATATCTGAGCCACAGCCCTAAGTAAATAGATTCTATACTTCTCAGACCAACTGAATCGTGAGGGGAGATGTGAGCTCCTCCCCGACTCACTCAACCGCAGGCCCTTCTCTTCCCCCACAATGGTCCAGGGGTCCCTTAGAAAAGGTCAAACAGCAGACTGAATTCATGCCCCAAAAGCCAGACAGATAAGGGCACCGACTGAGTGAAGCACCTGAGATTTACAACAGCAGAGTGAGATTCAAAACGTGGCCAGGTCAGGGAAGTTTGGAGATGGACATGCTCCCTGGATGAAGATAAACTCAAGTCCTAAACACTCAAAGCAGATGACAGGAGGATCAAAACAACGATATTGTGGCACTTAATTTTATGCAGATGAGAGTGATAAATGTATGACCCTAAAGCGGTCCTGAAAGGGACACTGGAGAAAGCAAGAGCTTGAAAAGCCAGCCTTGTGGCTTTGCCTCAACCAGCTAGAGGCATAGGGGTAGGCAACTACAACCCACCAGTCAAGTCTGGCCCTCTGCCTGTCTTTGCAAATAAAGTTTTATTGGAACATAGCCACACTCGGAATGTTTACATATTTGCTATGGCTGCTTTCACATTACAACAGACTTGAATAGTTGTGACAGAGACCATATAATACAGCCTGTAAAGCCCAAAATATTTAATATCTGCCCTTTACAGAAAATGTTTGCTGACTACTGAGCTAGACCAAAATAGGCGAAAAACACAGCAGCCCAAAGCAGAAAGTGAAGTCCCAACTCATTGGGTTCCATGCAAGAGCTATGGGTTCTCTGAGTGTGTCCATTTCCACACCCAAAGATATCAGAGTGTGGGACACAGATACTTCTTGGCTGAGGCAGGAAGTGTCAAATTGCATCTTAAACCCATGTATAATTCATTCAGCAACAAATGTATGTTGAAGGGCCTTTTCTTGGCTTTGGGGATACACCAGTGAACACAATAGACCCACACTCGTCCCTTGTAGAGCTTTTATTCTAGTTACTGGTTTATAACTCCATCCTGAGATGGTTGTCCGCAACTGGGTTCTGAGGTACCTACAACTCACAAGAATGAGTGTAGCTGGACCCCAGTATGTCCTAAAGCAGAACTAACTTTAAGGCCCTTTGTGTGGTAAGCTTTATTATTGTTCAGAAGAGGAGGCTTTTACTTCCCTCTCCTGGGTGGGTGAGGGGGGCGGTGGTGGAGGTTAGGCTTGGCCAGATGACTTGCTTTGGCCAATGAAATGTGAGCAGAAGTGACAGGTGTCCCTTCCAGAGTTTTAAGGATCAGTGAGTGATTCATCATGTTTGTCTCTTTTCCTTCTGCTATGAAACCATTAGTGTCCCAAATCAAAAAGTCCCAATGTCCCTCCATCAGCTCAGGCATGAAAACCATTCAACAGACCTATAGCTAACACAACAGACATGTGGTAAAATGACAAATAACTTTTGTTAACATGAGCCACCAAGATTTTGTGGTAGTTACCACAGTATAACCACTGACTTCATTTTTGCACAGTAGATACGTCCCAGCAAAATTGACTATATGTTGGGTATTTCTTTTTTTCTATTTCCCCACTGACTCTCACTGAGAAAAATGATCAGCCAATTTCAGTAGATGACATTAAATTCTCTGTAGAGTGCAGGGACCTTTTACCACTCTTCTGGTACAGCACAGGCCTTCCCATAAGACTTTTTATTGGACTTGGTTGTCACACTCACAGCTCCCCATACCTTCTTTTTGTGACTCCTAAAGGACAATGTCTGGTAGATATGGGTTGTCATGTCAAGTTTTTTAATAGGTGGAACATCTACTTCACACTTATATATCCTAACCTGAAAATTCTAGGTGAGTCCACTAGTTATATGAAATATATCCATTTCCTCATGTGTCGATTTTGTTAGCTCATAGTCATACACATCAAATTTATTTGTGCCTTATATGTAGCCAGACGTTACCTGTACGTCTGTGCCCAGGTGACTTTTCCTCATCCTACACTCTAAGTTTAGGGTTTCATGTTGGCCCAGCTATAGCTCATCTTTACATGAGAAGCAGTTTTACCCTGTGGCCAACCATTCTTGCTTTTCAGTGCATGCCCCCGTTTTCTTGTCAAAAACGTTTGTCTTTGGGGCTTCCGCACACCTTTGTTTTTGACTCTGTTCCTTCCCTAGCCACTCCAGGTCAGGCTGTAGGTGTTGGCTAGCGTTTCCAAATCTAGAATTCTCAAGTTGAAAAGATTGGTGTGCTTATGGGGAAATATTGGAGCATTTATCCAGGCCAGGATTGGGGCTGCCATCTGTGCCATTTGGCAGGAAGGAGGCTAAGACCTGAGTCAGTGTGGGAGACAAGTACTGACTGCCCTTTGCCTCACATGGCTGGCGATCCACAGAGCCATTGGCAGAACAAGATGGAAAGCCATGGGTGGACCTAGTCTGTAGGACAGGTGAGGAAAGGAACAGGGGCTGTTGTGATGTCAACGAGGTACCAGGAGTTTTGTTCCCCACCCCAGCCCAGAGCTCCTCTCTTGTGGGAGACACAGGAAGAGGAAATCCAGGTAAGGCAGGTGTGGGGGCATGTCTCTGGGGAAAGAAGAGGGAGAGAGTAAGGGTGGGTGGAAGGGCTGCTGGGAGAGGCAACCATTCCTGAGCCTCATCCCCTCCTGTCACCCTGCTGCCAGGTTGCATGTGACTGCACAACCCAGTACAACTCTTCAGTCCCAGAAACAAGGACAGAGGGCGGGGTCAGGGTTAAGGCCCTCCCAGGAGTATATGGGGCGGAGGCAAATGAAATTCCTCAATCCTCTCCCAGGTCATGAACTAACAGATGTAAAAGCCTTTTGTAAACTATGAAACACCACACAAATGTACAGTATTGTCATGGCTGTTATAATTAAAATTATTATTATTATTATCATTATTATTATTATTATTATTATTATTCCTCTTTTTCAACCCCAGGACTCAGTTTCTCCCTAAGGACACAGAACCTGGCGACGTCCCCAGACTTGTACTAAGCCCTGTGGTCTGGCATTTTGAGTGTCTCATCTCCCCATGCCCCTGCTGGCCAGGGTGCTCATTTTTCAGAGTCCCCGTGTCTTCTGAAGCCACCTTTTTTTTTTTTTTTTTAATTAAATCTATTGGGGTGACAATGGTTAGTAAAACTTACATAGGTTTCAAGTGTACAATTCTATAATACATCATCTATATGTATCACATTGTATGCTCACCACCCAGCGTTGGTTTTCCTACCATCACCATATATTTGACCCCCTGAAGCCACATTTCATTCATGCTTCCCCTGTACCTCCTCCCATCCAGCTAGAGGTCAGCAGAGGCCTACCTGGTCTGAACCCCACACTGACACAAAGAGAGAAGCTATGTAGGAGACTCCAGGGATGTTTCTCAACAAAAGTGTGAAGTAAGTCAATTGTCTTCCTTTTCTTTCTACCACAGCCCTTTATCCTCTAGCTGCTATGTTCTCGCTGTTCCCAGCTCTGAGTCCCACTGCCCTGCCCCACTGTGGAGTTACCTTCCTTAAGCAGCACCCCAAATTCCAGGCCTTTAACGGCTTCTTCAGAACCTACCAGTCCTGTGACCCATCCTCTCAAGCTTTGCTCTCCTGTTAACGGCAGCCACCTAACTGCTATCAGGCCTCAGGAGATAATAAGTATCCGGCACTGTGGTAAGTGAGGTACGGGTATCAATGGGACATAGTCCTCGCCTCCAAGGGAGTTAAAGAAACACATAACTGGAGAAATCACTCGTTCAAGGCAGTCGAACCCATGAGTGGTGCTCGATGTTCTGTGTACTTCATGGAGTTCTATGAGGCTCGGAAGTGGAGCCTAGTCCTTCATGGAAGATGAATTTCATCTGGGCAGAGAGGACGGGTAGGCCTTGCTGCCCTAACACATTCCAGAGGGATGAAACTCTATCCTGTTTGTGAAAGACCTCCAGGGCTGGAGGCTTCATAGCAGCCCAACAATCCGATGGGCTGTTTTCCCTCTGGCCCCTCTCAGACATGGCTGTCCACTGTGGCCTCAGCTCCCTGCTTGTCCCCAGGAGATGGAACACAGCTGGTCACCAGCCGCAGTGTACTCACCCTTAGTGGCCAAGAAGACAGGCAGTGGAGGAGCGCTGATGTTGCTGAGAGCCGAGAAAACCAGCCCAGATGTGCCTTTCAGAAAAGGGCTGAGCGAACAGCCCTGGCCAATCATCTGATATCAGCCTCTGGTTTCTGTGAGTGACAGACACTTAATGAACCCTCATACAACAAGGCGGTGGGAGGTGTGTGGGGTTCTTCTGGAGACGAGAATCTGAGTGCTCTGGGTTGGCAAAGATGGTTAGGAATGAAAACATAGCCAGGTCGTAGGAGGAGGTGGTCCCAGAGCCAGGGAGTTGAAGCTTCCAAACTGAAGAGGCAGAGAAACGAGTGTGGTTCTGTCGCGGCTGGCGGGCATGAACCCACCCAGTGGGACTGATGCCCTGGCTGATCAGGCAAAGGAGCAGGGAGGGTCCCCGGGGAGTGCTGGACCATGGAGGAAGTAGCACTTGCCTGGCCTCAAGGGGGTTGCTCATCACCTCAGGACTGGGCTTCTTGAGAGAAACACAGAAAGAGCCTGATGGGAAAGGATATCACCTTCCTGTCCTTTCCCCATTCCCCGCACTCCAGCCGGCTCCCACCACCAAAACCAATGGTTACTGAGCACTTCACAAGTGCTTCTCATCATGCAGAGATCCCATCTGATGCTCCTCCAATTCATGACAATTGGATCGAGCCGGTAACCGCCATCACAGGCAGGAGCAAACCTCAGTTTTGGTGATATTACCAGTCACACCGCAAGAAGTGGCGCAGAAGCCCTTGCATGCATCTCCTAACTACCACGCGACCTCACTTAATCCAAGTAACTTCTGCTCGAGGACATTCACTTTTATTACTTGCATTTCACAGATGAGGATATTAAGTAAGGTTAAAGAGGTCAAGTGTCTTCCCTAAATTTATGCAAGGAGCCAAGGAGCCAAGTCAGGATTGAACCCCAGGCTTTCTAGCTTCTGAGCCCACACTTCTCATCACCAGTCCTTACTGCTTCCCTTCCCATCCCCAGCATAAGGAGCAGAGAGGTGGTCAGCCTATGTCTTCCAAAATGCTTTGCTTTCTCCGAGAGTCATGTGATCCGTAACATGAAAATGCACATCGGGAAAACACACCCCCATATGAGGATAGGCTCTGCAGGGCCACGAAACAATGCTCCTGTGGATACAGGTGTCACCATAGCAGGGACAGGGGCTGTGCTGGGGAGCACCTCACCCCACACTATTAAGCGAACTTGGCATTTCATCTGCCGTTTTACACCCCTAATGTAAAAAACAGATCCCTTTTTAATGCCATGTGGGCATGGAACATCGTTAAGTGGGATATCATCGCGCTATCCTTTTTATTGCTTACTATGGGTTTATTGTCACCGGGTAGGAAGAAAAGGGGGCCCTTGGTAAAGCATAGGACACACCTGCCAAGAGGCTGTGTCCCCAAACACCAACACACTGTCACAGCAGAAAATGTGCTTTAAGAGAAACTCACTTCACACAGGGAAAGGCAGGGGAGCAACAGGAACACACCCCACACCTCCGAGAAAGCAAGATGACCCTGCCAGCTGGGCCTTACAGAGGCTGCGCCTGAGGGATTGCGGGCGAGAGGCAGGAGGGGAGGCTCCTTTTCTGACCTGCCAGCCTCACACTATCTCCAAACTCTTCCGGAAACTATTTCTTCAGCCCAGGAAGTTGAACCTGACTCAACTACCGTGTTTCCCCGAAAATAAGACCTAGCTGGACCATCAGCTCTAATGCATCTTTTGCAGCAAAAATTAATATAAGACCTGGTCTTATATTGTATTATATTACATTATATTATATTATAAAGACCGGGTCTTATAATAAAATAAGACCGGGTCTTATATTAATTTTTGCTCCAAAAGACGCATTAGAGCTGATGGTCCAGCTAACTCTTATTTTTGGGGAAACACGGTAAGATGGAATCTGTTCAGAGGAGCCAGAGGCAGGAGGGGATGAGGATAGGTGAGTGACAAAGGGCCGGTTCCTATCCAAACAAACCCCCACCCCAAAAAGGATTTAAGTACCAGCTTTGTTTCCTGGCTTGTCCCCAGCACACCTGGTAGACATCAGTGGGGACACTCTGGCAAGTCAGGGCCATAGCTTGCCTTCAGGGTCCCGTGGAGACAGGTCTGGTGGTGCTTCGGTCCTGGGCCCTGCAGTGGAGCTAGACGCACCCCAGCTGCAGGGGCTGGAGGAAAAAGAGCTGGGGCAGCAGAAAGCAAATGGGGGAGGCTCTCCTCTGTCCTCCCCCTTGCTAAAATAAGATGAAGATCTCAGGCCTTTCCAGAAGCCCCTCACCTGCAGGTCTCCCCTGCTGTCTGTCCCTCTCAAGTGATCCAGTTATCAAGTGCCATGTTCCTCGCCCTATGGTTTCTTGTACCTTAGTCTTTAAGGCTTTAATTGCTTGTATTGTCATTTAACTTGTCTGCCTAGTCGTGTTATTTCTGAGAGAAAAAGACTGAATTGTATTCATAGCTGCATCCCCCCTAACACTCACAGGCACATAGTAGGTCTCAGCAATTACTTGTTCAGTAAGTGCCTGTGCAGAGCAAGTTAGGAGCCACCTATGTTCCCTGCTCTTCCCCACACTGTGACCACAGCACTACATCCACATCACCTTCTTTCTTGGTTTGTTTCTCTGCCTCTACAGAGTCCTAGATTCTAGTCCACCCCCATTGGAGTCTTCCCTGCCTAGCCTAGCACAATGCCTGGCATACAAATGCTATGGGTATTCATTCACTTAACATTTCTTTAATTTTCAAACCATGACTTCATGAGACTCCGTAAGGTAGATGCTCCCCCATTTTACAGATGGAAAAACTGAGGCTCAGAGAACTTAACCAAGGATACCCAGCTTGTAGAGGAGAGGCGAGATTCAAACCCAGGCTCGTCTGGTGTCCAAAACCAAGTTCTCTCTTGCAAGCCCACTGTCTCCTTAGCATCAAAGCAATATCCTTCTTGTCAAACCCTTCTGAGCCTCTGGGCTACGGAGGTGTGTCACCACAGCGGAGCCTGTTTCTTATGGGACCCGAGAGAGGTCTCAGGGAGCTCAAGCCTGGAGCTTTCCATCACCCGAGTTGGGAGCATGGGAAGCGGGTGTTTTTCTTCCTTGCAGACTCTGTGGCTGAGTCCTACAATGTATCCGCCCTGGAGAATGACCGGAAGAAGTGGCTTCCGGCTGGCGCAGGGAGGAGCGGCCTCTTCCCGCCCTACAGAGAAGGGGTTTTTGCTCCAGAGCAGCAGCTGTCTCTGCCTTGCCCTTGGATGGAACCACAGGAGGGTTTGTGTGCAGGGTCTGGATTCTGGCCCCTGCCTGTTTGGGGTGTGGTAAGCTTTGGAACCCACCATCTGAAGTTTAGAACAGCTTTGGGCTTTGTGACACTTGATCTGGGAGCTCCCAGAATCAGAATTAGGAAGTAAAGAGTTGGGGGTATTTATTACATGTGCTTCTAATATAATTTATTTAATTAATTATAAGTTCGTATAATTTGCTATTTAATAATGGCTCTGTTTGACAACGGACTCACAAAATCCCTGGAAAGTTAACACTCAGCTCTCCTGAACCAATACTATGCATGACAAATTACTTCTCAGCGTTGTTGTAAAACCAAGAGATAATGCCAGTGTGCCGGAACCAGCTGTGGGAACTTGTGCACGTTTCTTACCCACCATGCAGTTCAAATTCTCCCTATCTATAAAATGAGGCTGTTGTGAGGATTCTGAGAAAATGCTTTTGATGAATCTAGCCAGGGCAGGGGTAAGGTGAGGCAGGCCAGAAGTCTAAGGTCCAGAGGCACTCTCTCTCAGGGTCGTGCAGTGTAAGGTTGGCACCAGGGTGCTGCCTTAAATTTTTATGATTTGCCTCACCCTAGTCCCCATCCTACTCCTGGCACATAGTAGATACTTGCTGTTATTACCACAAGAGCTTCAAGGAGAGTGTAACCTAACAGGATAGACAAGAAAAGTTATCTAACAATACACAAGAAAAACAACATCTCAGTACATTGTCCTGGGGCATATGGGAGATACCCAGTGAGCCTTTCAGATAATGAAGGTTGTATTTCAACAAATAATATAGCCTGCCCAGGACTGAGCCGTCTGTAGAAGAGTCAGGACTGCTTGGAAACCGTTGCTATAAGCAAGAATTTCTTTGCACTGATTTGAAAGATAAAAAAGTTTTCAAAGTATACTTTCTCCTACCTAGTAGATAGATAGATATTATAGTATCATTTCCCCGCAAAATCTTTTCCAATAAAATTGACGCATGGAGAAGATGGGCCTGTTAACCTGCAGTTTCTCAAGCTCCCTGACACCCTACTGTGAGGCAACCACCCAAAGTTGGTGCTGGGGGGGAGGGAAGAGTGCTGAGACACTGGCCATATCCTGTCAGAAGTAGGAGAGGGCTATGTAGGCTGGAGGCAGTAAGAAGGTTTCACTGGTTGATGGTGTAGGGAAGGGGAATTGGGATTTGTATTAGTCAAGATTCTGACTAACACAGAGAAACAGAATCAGTAGGATATAGGGAGATATGTAGAAATACATTTATCATGAGGGATTGGCTTACATGATTATGGAGGCTGAGAAGTCCCATAATCTGCTGCCTGCAAGCATGAAGCCCAGGATAGCTAGTGGTACAGTTCAGTCTAAGCCTGAAGGCCTGAGAACCTGGGGAGCCAATGGTGTAAGTCCTGGTCCCGGTCCCGGTCCAAAGGCCCAAGAACTGAGAGGCCAATAGTGTAAATTCCTTCCTGAGTCTGAAGGTCTAAGAACCGGAAGCATCAATGTCAAAGAGCAGGAGATGACATTCCAGCTCAGACAAAGAGCAAATCATCCTTCCTCAGTTTTTTTGTTTTATTCAGCTCCTCAACAAATTGGGTTATGCCCACTTGCATTTGGTGAGGACAATCTTCTTTACAAAGTTCACCAATTCTAATGCTAATCTCTTCTGGAAACACCCTCACAGACACACCCAGAAATAAACATTACTATAAATGTTTTACGAGCTATCTGGGCATCCCTGAGCCCAGCCAAGTTGACACATAAAATTAACCGTGACAGCGTTGATGCTCTGAAAAATGTGGCTGAAAAAATTCCTTAAGTGTATAACATTTTGTAGGAAGACAACTCTCAACTCTCTAAATCATTTCAATGTGAGATTTGAGCAAATTCCAGATTAATAGTGGGGTATTGTGATAGGAGCATTAGATTTGGAATTAAAAGACTTGGTTTCCACCCCTTATTACCTCCATTACCTTGGGCAAATCATTTCACTTCTAGGAGCCTCAGTTTCTCCATCTGTAAAATGGGGACTGTGACAAAGAGCAAATGAAATCAGAGCCCTTCAAGGTGAAGAGTTTCTACACAAATGTTCACAATGGCTATGGATTGGTTGACCATTTGAAGATCCTCAGTCAGTGGCACCAAGAGCCAGGAAGAAGGTCCCTTTGGTTTCCAAGATGCACAGTGAGCACTGCAGGTGATGACCACTCACACAGATCTATCCTGACTCATAAATATTTGAAATCTGCATGCTTTGTTCACACCCCACTGGTCCCATACTGCAAGAATGTTTCTGCTCCCTGGGTTAGAAAGAGATCTCCCACTATAATCACTGCAGACTTGATGTCTTAATATTGAAGGCATTCCTCACCTTTCAGCAAACCCACACCGCCAGGGAACAAGGTTGGGCCAGAGGTTTGCAGCCTTTCTTCACGTAGAATTCTAGCGCCTGAGTTTCAGAGGATCTCCTCCTTCCTCTGAAAGCAGGTTGGCCTGGGGTCTCTCTCCTCCCTGTCCAGTCTGGCTCTGTAGACCCAGACCTTGG
Organism: Rhinolophus hipposideros; assembly: GCF_964194185.1. Lineage (NCBI taxonomy): Eukaryota > Metazoa > Chordata > Mammalia > Chiroptera > Rhinolophidae > Rhinolophus > Rhinolophus hipposideros. The sequence goes on from NC_138051.1 coordinate 74,353,817, forward strand.
GAGAACACCTGGATTTTGTCTCTTCTGAGCCTGAAGTTGCTGAAAGAATGCAGTGGATTTCTACGCGGCAAGCTCAGGTAACTCAAGAGCAGTGAAGGAGAAAAGGCCAGGGACATGCCAAAGGCACTTGAACATGAGCTGCCTGATGCAGGGAGGTGGGTGACCCAAGGGTGGAGGTGTGGCCCCAGGCAGCCCAAGAAACAGACCACGGCTGGGCACCTGTCGCCCCCCCACCCCGTGTCTGACAAGAACAGTCACTGCCCCACCCAAGGGAAACGGCAGGGCCATATTATACACTGTTGCAAAGTTCTTGACTTGGCTTTTTCTAAGTGTATTTCTTCTGCGTTTTACGGAGGGAGGGGAATCAATACCTCTTGGTGATGCCACCTCCTCTTGAAGTAGCTGCCAGTTTTCCTTAAGCTCAAAAGTAAACTTTCTTGAAGGGTTGATAAACCAAGGGAAGCGGTAACATCCTATGTGATCCACTTGCCTATGTTTCTTCTATAAATAATACCTTCTATTAAAGAAAAAAATGCTTCTTACCTAAGCCACTACAGAGATTTTTTAAAAAGTAAATACAAATTATGTGTTCTTGACTCAACTTCATTATTACAACATGTCCCCAGCCAACCCCAGCCACTCTTCAGAGAAAAATAATGAATTTCGTGCTCAGTCTTTTCAATCACTGTGCTTCGAGTCTCCTCCACAGTGACCTCTCTCCTCCCACAGAGGTGTCCCCTTCTCTGCTCCAGGGCTCCAAACCGGAAGCACACAATATCCCTGGGTCTCCATGCCGGCCCTCTCTCTGACAGTTATCCCCTGGTTTTCCAACCGGCTTCTTAAAGGGGCAAGTCTGTTATCTTCTGAAATTCTGTTTTTTGAAAAACGAATAAACTATCACATGCTTTCATAAGCAATTACCCAGTTTTCTTTACAATTCCCAGTGGGGCCAGCTTCAGGCAAAATACGGAGGTAGAACCAGTTTTTCCTTTCTGTCAACCTCTTCCCTTCTTTCTGTACAGGTCCCTCCTCCACCCGCCACTATACAACTTCAGGTTCTTCGCTGCAAGCAACAGAAATAAAGTCGGCTGGTTCGAGCCAAATGAAAATTCATTAAAAGAATACTGCATACTTTGTATAATCTCTGGGAGACCTAGAGAACCAAGTTTGGGACTCTGCAGCCAGAAGCAGTTCCCCTAAAACTCACCAAAGGACTTGTCTCGAGAGAATACCGTTGCCATGGGGACTGGCTGCCATGGCTAGCACCACCAGCACACTATCCCTGGACACTGAACTCAGCCCCTAGTCCCATAGCCACCACTGTCCCGGGAACTCAGACAACGTCCAGAGAGAGTGTGCTGATCCCCACTTCTTCACATACTAGCTCCTATTCTGAGTCCAGGGACAGACCTGTCCAACAGGCAAAACCCGGGTCGGAGGCTCATGCCCTGGCTGCTAAGGGAGGCTGAGAAAAGGAATGCGTGGTGCTTTCGTCTGCTCAAGTGGCAGGCTCTGCTGCCACCCCTCAGGATGAGGAAGGTAGAGATTCCCTAAACACGGAGAAAGGTTCAGACACTGGCCATACAGGAAAAAAAAACCATGCATTACATTCTCTAAAGCCACTCAGCTCTTTTTTGCTCCCCCTCCCCACACAGAACCACTGCCTCGGTAAGAAAATACTTAATGTGCTATGGTATCCCTTAGAAATAACTGCTTTCTTAAAGACACATCAGAAAGCATCAGTGAGGAGATATTGTAGGACACAGACGTTTCTACACTTGACCCAGATGGCTTCTGACCCCTACTATGTCTAAAAGAGTAGAACAAACACTGGATTTTATTGTCCACGAGATCACAAGATGCGTACAGATGTGGGACATGTGGTGGGTTATTTGTAAACATGGTTGCAGACATTCCTCTTCCTGTACCTATCCTCCTAAATATCACTTTGCAGCTTCTCCTACCAAGAGGTAGAGTCTATTTTCCCACCCTTTGATTCCAACCAGGCCTGGTGACTTGCTTGGCCAACAGAACGCAGTGGAAGTGATGTGCCAGTTCCAAGCCTAGCCCTCCAGAGCCCTTGCCTACTTACACTCATTCTCTTGGAGAACTACTGCCTCCACGAGAACAAGCTTCAGCTAGCCTGCTGGAGGATGAGAGACCATGCTGTCCCAGTTCAGGCCACCTTAGATCAGCCCACCTGCCAGTTGGCCACAGATACACAAGTGAGTCCAGCTGAGATCAGAATAACCCAGCTAAGCTTAGCCCAAATTGGCTGCCCACCGAATTGGGAGCTAAATAAATGGTTGTTACTTTAAAGCACTAAGTTCTGGGGAGGTCTATTATATAGCAAAAGCCCATTGATGTGGGACAGGTGTAGCACCTCTGCAAAGCACCCTGGGCTCCAGACAGGATGCCTGGACTATATAGATATGGGGGAGCTGCAGAGGCAGTTGGTGCCTCACCCACATTCCCTCACCTTCACCACGCCTGTGTGTGCCTGTCCAATTGCCAATTGCCAGCATCTGCCTCTCGGGCCATCAGAGCCCACTTGCCCCCCCTCACAGCAGGCCAGAAGTGCCAAGCAGCCCCCCACCCATGACCGAGGGGTTGGCATATGACTACCCCAGCTCCCTTCCCCCTTGAGTGTGCTGTCTCTGAAGTATTATGTCCTTGACTGGCTCCTAGATCGGCCCAGCAAGATCAAGGCCCAGCTAACCCTGGGGATAACTAACTTGATTGATAAAAAAAACTCTTTATTGATCGCCTTCCTTTCTCTGACTCACTTGTCCCTACTCTCCTATTGGTGCTTCCTGGGGTCACCTCTCACATAAACCACTTGCATTCAAATCCTTAACTCCAGGCTTGCTGCTTAAGCACCTAAGACTGGTGGGCACTGAGATGGGGCTTCCCCACAGAACCACAGCTGTCATCAGCCTCACCTCTGTGTCCCACCGCAGCCCCCACTCGAGTCAGGGAGCCAGCTGCATCAGCACTGCCCACTATCCCAGCCCCACTGCCCCTGAGCACAAACACCCAGGACAGCCACTCACAGGGCCTCAACGGCTTAAAGAACTATTCCTCCACTATCTGATTTTTGTCAACTGTTTTTGCTTTTTCCTTCACTCTCCAATGCACCAACTGCCTCATCTCCTGGTCTGGAGGGTGAAGGTGGGTGGAGGAGGAAAAACTTAAGGGTAGAGGAAGAGCCAGACTTGAAAGAGAAAGTTGTAGAGCAGCCTGGCCTGTCCCCACCTGTCCCTCTTATCCTGCCCAGATCTGGCAAAAGGCCCAAACTGAGCCCCCAGCAGGATGTGGTGGTTCTCAGAGGAATAAGTTCAGCAAACATAGCCCTGGGTCATGAGGGGTCAGGTGCTGTCTGTCCAGTGCATACATTCAAAGCTATTTACTGAGTGCCTGTTAGGTGACAAGCACTGTTCTGTGTGTTGGGATACAGCATGCACTTGTGCAGAAGCAGAAGTGCGAATGGGTTCTGGGGTCAGGCAGACCTGTGTTCAAATCTTGTCTCCACCCTCAAGTAGCTGTGTGACCTTGGGCATGTTGATTAACCTCTCTGTGTCTGTTTCCTCCTCTATGAGGCAGGGAAAAGAACTGTACCTATCTCAAAGGATTGTTGGAAAAGTTAAGTGAGGTAACACCTGACACATATAAGCCCTTAAAAACCTCAGCTATTATGACTACTCTTAAGGCAGTGCCTTTCTGTTATATAACCTACAGTGTTTTCCATAAAGTCCTCTGGCAGAGGGCCCAGCAGAAATGTACATGAGCGAGGCCAGTGGGCTAAATTCCTTCAACATGGCTGGCGTTTGTTTGCGTGCTCTTCACTTCTATGAAAAAATGGGCTTTTCATTATTGGTGTTTTTTTTTAAAAAAAAAAAACAGCCCTCTTGAACTTTTGTTTTTCTTATTCGTGAGAGAGATATGAGCGCAGAGAAACATTTCTTTACTATTAGGGAAAAAAAGGTTCAAGCAACCCTGGGGACTTACAGGGAGTGGTGGGGCCTGGGGCAGGGTACAGTGTACAAGCCACGTCTTAAACTGACAGTACTTAGATCCACACAACTAATGCCACAGTGGAAGCCAAGGGAATGAGTCTTACCTGGCCAAACATCCCAATGTTTCAAGAGATGCCAGAAAACTGCATTCTTATTTTAAAATCTCTTGATTTTAAAATGTTGGCTCAAAATATTTAAAAATATCGTGTAGAGTACAGTACATTTTAATGGGTCTTCGGGCTGATTCAAACTCACAGGCAGAATGACATCAAGACCTCTCTGTTCTCTGCTCATCTTTAGGTGTCTGCAGTCTGAGCTTTTTTATTATTATTATTTTTTTTTATCTTTTAGCTCATACAAAGGCAATTTATTAACAGAAAACAGAAATTTGAGGAGTCCTGTTCACAGACGGCGACCACGGTGAGCCCCCTTCCTGCGGGTGCTGTCGGAGGGGATGGGGGTGACATCCTCAATCCGTCCAATCTTCATTCCTGAGCTGGCAAGGGCTCTGAGCACTGTGCAGTCTGAGCTTTTCATGGTGCATGGCTGCCACACTATACAGCTCCAGTGGGCACTGTTCACATTGAATTCCTAGAAAGCTACAGCTCAGAGCAGTAGCATGGTTTTTCCTATACGCCCAGAGACAGGCCAGTGGGGCTGCAAGCAAGCCTCTCCCCAGAAGGATGCTGACCTTCACCAGTTTCTCCTTCCTCTGACTCGTTGACTAAATGTACCACCCAATTAGCAGAATATCACAAGCTACAATCCTCTAATTATCTCCAGCTAGTCTTTTATTGTATCAGCATATAGTGCTATCAAAGTACAAACCCAGTGTTGTTAATTGATGGTTTCATTAGTTTATGTCTTGTCTTCCCAACCAAAATGTAAACTCTTTATAAACGAGGATCACATTTTATGTCTTTTTGAACCACATAGTACCTCTTACCAATACCTATCTACATGTCAACTGATTCATTACAGAGGTAATTCTGAATGTGTTGCTATGGTGGATGGCATTTGGGTAACACTTCAGGATACAGAAGAAATCTCTTCCAGGCACACAAAGAGAAATATGTAGGATCTAGTCCTAAATTTTTCTAATAACAGCAAAATTAACCATCTCTGTCAACGCATGCCAGCCATAAAGTGCAATCCTGCAACAGAGGATATTTTACTGTTGCCATTCAGTGTAGCCCTTTAAACTGTTTCTCACTGGTAAAATGGAATCATCTAGGCTTACTAGCCATCTGCTAGAGAATCCAGAGAGGAGAAAGAATCTCCATTTATAAAGGATATTTAAAATCAGTAAGTATTAAGTATGTTGAGGCTGAGTGGACTGTCAGGTGGCAAAAGTATATCAGAGAAAAAAAAATCCTTAACTGTTCATGTATCCTGGGTTACACTCCCTATTTAACCTACTGATTATTTAATTAAATAACCAGTTCCCTTGAGGTCTAGCTGTAGTCCTTGTAATTTGTTACACAGAATAAAATAATTCGTTTGCACTTATATTTACTCTTCCCTTCCCAAGGCTACTTAATTTATTTTTCTGTTTTAATAGAACTAGAACCCCTAATAAAAGAGGGTTGAATAAACAGTCTGAGTACAGAGGAGTGAGTGCAAACACAGAGTACTTGAATCACAAGGTAGTTCAGCTGGAAAGAGCCTTGAAGATAACTGAATCCAGCGCTCTCCTTTTTACAGATGAAGCAACCAAGACCAAAAAAAAAGGTTGGTGACTCACCCAAGGACACACAACCAGGGAGAGACTATACACATACAATTCCCAGGGCTCGTTCTGCAGGACGCCATGCACCGAGGGACACCATGGCTTCTTCAGACACCTGCAGCCAGGCTCTTGAAGGATGATGGGCTCATAGATTTGGAAGCGACAAAGCTACACTGAGAGCAAACTTGTATCCATTCAGTATTTGCTGAAGTGCCAGGAGATGGAATGCTGGAGACAGAACAGTGCACAAGGACCCAGGCCCCTGCTTTGCCACATTTACCTTCAAGTTTGGTAAGAGACTGACTGACCAGAAAAAAAAAAAAAAATGAATGTGACACTTTCAGAGAGTGATAAGTATTAAAATACTAAGCCAGGATGATGTGATAGAGAGTGAGGACAGAGGAGGAGTGCTGCTTTGGATAAGGTCTCAGGGAATCACCCTGCAAGGTCCCTGATTGGGGAGGGGAAGAGTATGGGGGTGTGGAGTAAGCCCCTAGCTATGGTTTGAATATTACCTCTGACAGGAAATTCACTACATCCAAAGGCCAGCTCAGCTTGTTAAAATGTTCTTTCCTGAGCTGAGCTGAAATCTACTTGCCCAGGACTTCCAACTCCAGTAACTCATTCTCTGAGCACCACAGAAACCAGTCAGCTAATGGGTGTTAAGGAGCATGTTCCAATGCAAAGCACAGTCCTCAAAGAAGGCAGCTGTTTCAGTGTTTTAATTGAAAATGGGGTGTTTGGGGAAACACAACATACCAAGGAGGTGACGTATGTGTTCTCATTCAACCCCCAGTTCATAAGTGTTTCAAATCACCACGTCAAAGGAGGGTCTGACAGCCAATTTCTAGAGTCCCAGACCTGTCCCTGCGAATCACCTGACATTAACAAGACACAACGACTCCCTTCCATCTAGAACTCTAGTCGGGGCTCTAGAGCACCGACATTGCTGGCTCCATTGCTCCATCATTCGGCATGGCAAAGGAAATTTGGCTCTGTACATTTTCCTTTCTAAGGTATTCATGGAATCATAGAACTAAGAACTCATCGGGTCCAAGTCCAGATTTCACAGACAAGGACATGGAAGGTTAGAAAAAAGAAATGATCGCCCATGTCCATCAGCAAATTATGCCCTCTCCAGCCCCCAAACTAGGCTAGGCATGGCTGGGCAGTTGCACTAATGTAAAAGTCCCAGGTTTACTTGCATGTTGGCATGGACTTCCAATCTTGCAGTGCTTTTAATGCATGTTTAAGAAGAGAAAGCCCAGCTCCCTAACTGCCTTTTTCATGTGGACCTGCAGTCCAGAAATCTCCCAAACATCTGATGACGCACTGAAGAGGCCAGGTGACATGCATTGTTTGGTTTGCAGGGGTCCTGCATTGTGCAGAAAGATGCAGCTCCTGCTCCACACCCAAACAAAAGCTGTAGGAGGAGGCGGAGAAGCACAACTCAGGGACAACACGGAAGTCAAAAACAGTTCAGCACTTACCTGAATCTAGAAGGCCACTCGCAATGCCTCAGGGCGCTCTAGGCTGGGCAGTAAAATGGTCAGTAACACGGGAAGAAAGGGGCCCGAAGAGACAGATCTTCTTGAACCAACGAATGAAATGCCCCAGCCCCCCTCCTTCCTCCAGGTTGAAGCAACTGGGGGAGGATTTGGGCAGTAGCTGCAGCTGACTGGCAGAGCCTCCTTTCTCTGCCATCACTGGTTTCTGCTGCACCTGGAGCTCTGAGAATGTACCATGTTTCTACCTCTGACCTCTGCATTAGCAGGAATAAATGACTTCCTTGGGTGGAGGGGGAATGCTGGAATGCAATTCAATAAGTATGGGCAGCAGCTCTCAGAAAAGAAAGCACCAAAAGCAGAAACACCAACTCCAGCCACCATCCAGCACCTTCTAGAGCAGGCCCCCAAAGTCCAAGTTTCAGGTAGACAATAAGGCTGGTAGCTGATTAGAGAATAATCACCTGCATTACACAAGGTTTCTCCATCACTCATCAGGCAGAATGACAGAGCTCAGAGCAGTAAAACGTGACTCCCTCCACCAGTAGCCACGCAGAGCACAGCTGAGGCAGGGACTTGGTTTCAGTGCAGCTGCTGCACCTGACGGTGAGCCCAGTGCAGTTGCCATCGCCATACTGTACCTCAGTTTCCCCATTTATAAAAGAGGCATAAAACAAGCCACCCTCTGCTCACCACCCCAAAACCCTGGGCTGCAGAGAGGGTGACAAGATGGGTTGGAAACATCGCAGGGAGGGATGGCCTGGGAGGAAACACATTCTCCTCCATGACTGTGAGTCCCAAGGGAGAGCGAATATCAGAACCCAGACCTATTGACTGACTCCAGTGACATCTGACATCTGCCTCTCAAGTCGAGTATGGGGGCTGAGAGCTTGAGTGTTGGGGTGAAGACAGACTGGGGTCCCAGTCTGTCTTCATGTATGACTATGAGCATAGTGACTTTTCCCTGAGCCTGACTTTTCCCACCTGTAAAATGGGTCTAATGATTGTGGGGACAGAGCCCCAGAGAGCAGTTTCCAGGCTCTCGGCCTCACATGTTGGGGTAGTAGGCTCGGGTAGTAGATGGCCGTCAGCTGTGGCTAGTTGGCCGTCAGCTGTAACCATTGAGCCATTGGCCACTAATATAACCGCCGCGGCTATGCTGGGAAGTCGAGGAGAGTCGAGGGGAGTCCAGGAGAGTTGGTCGGTTGGCAGAAAAGCGTACAGTAGGTCACACGTCGTGTGAATCCAGCCTCCAGTGAGGCCATAGTGGTGTGACTATGGCTCCGCGGGGGTTCCTTTTTTGGCCTCACCATGTCCTGTGTTCTTATGTGGGGAGCGGGACCAGAGATCTCGCCTGTCACCCCGCACGACAATGATAATACATTGGTACCTCGGTTTTCGAACGTAATCCACGAGCTCTGAAACATTCAAAAACAGCTGACAGCTAGGCCTCAGGACCTTGCACTCAGGGAAAGCTGTGTGACATATTCGACTTCTGACTCGTGTTTGAAAACCGAAACATTTACTTCCGGTTTACGGCATTCATAAACCAAAATGTTCATCAACAGATGTTCGAAAACCGAGGTACTACTGTACTTTTTCATAGGTACTATCAAGTGAGACCGTGCAATGGAGGGCTAAGCCCAGTGCCTGGCAAGCCTCGTAAGTCTCCACAAATGCTGAATCATGTAATTATTTTTATTATTTTTTTTATTATGTAAGAGATAATCACCTGCAACATACACCCCACACAAGACTGAGGCAGGAAATCCAGAGGATGGGGCAAGCAGCAAAACGTTCCAGGATGTGCCACTAAAACTTCTTTGGAAGAAGGGCACGGTCACCCTGAGCTGCAAGCTGCTCCCACACTCTGAATAACATCTTTGCCCAAGGTCTTTTCATTCTCAAATCTCCTTCCTCTCCATCTCATGTGATCCTCACCACAGCCCTATAAAGTAGGCAGGGTTAGAATGCTTCATATGCCCATACTTAGAGGAAAACGAGGCTCAGCGAAATTAAGTGACTTGCCCAAAGTCACACAGAGAGTGATAAATCCAGCCTGCCTGACAGGGCTGAAATGAGAGCGAGGCAAGTGAGGTGCCTCGGGTGCAACATTTAAGGAGGCGATCACGTGCATGACCCTGAGAGTGAGCACCTTCTTAAATTCTGCCCTGCTGCCTGACCCCAATCCATGGGCCCTTCCCACACACTGCACCTGCAGGTCAGCCCTGCAAGAACCTGCCCCTAGAGCCTTGGGGCAGCCAGATGTACTGGCTGAACTGAGCATCTCCCTCTGTTGGGATCTAAGAACATTTTCCCAGAGCCCTGCAACTGGAACCACTTCCCAAAAGAGTGGAATGGAACAGAAGGAGGAAGTGGTGCCATGGCAGCCACATGAGGCTGCCATGCGTCCTTGAGACTGAGGGCCAGGGAAGACAGGCTGGGCCAGGCCCTCGGAGAACTCACAGCCTCCAACCACCTTAGGGAAAGAAGAGCCAGGACAAGCAGGCCCCATGGAGGATTCCTGGGACAGGGCCCCTCGATGCTAGCCCACCCAGCCAAGCTCTCCTCTCTCCAGCCCCTCAGAGCCCAGCTAGGCCCCAACTTGGCCTCCCCGCACCTCACACAAAGTGTAGGAGGTACCAAGAGATTTATTTTGAATCTGCAAAGACAAGAACCCTTTTCTGAGGTGGATGATTGCATTTACTAATTAGCCAGCTTGCTGGAGTCTGGATTACTGTATATTTAGCTTCACTGAAGAAACACCTGTGTACCGAGGGTTTTCTAGGGTAGTGGGAAGCTATGGAGGATTGAGAGCTGCTCTGCTGGGATTCAAATCCCACTTCACCTGGGCAAGTTACTCACCTGCCCTCCATCCATTCTCTCCATCTATAAATAGGGGATGGGCACAGTGTCACCATCCTCAGGTTACTTACTGCTATTACAGAAACCAGCTACAATGTATTAAGTGCCTATAATGGGCCAGGTACTGAATTTCATCTTTTTTTCTTGTATGTATTATTTAACACAACAACTCTGTAGGTTTTTATTTTTGAGGTATAAGTTACATACAGTAAAGTACATAAATCGTCGGCATGCAGCTCAATGAACTTTTATGTGCATATACTCTGTTCTGTTCAAATTCCTATCAGTGTAGATCAGTCTTGCCTGCTTATGAACTTCATATATAAGTAGACTCACAGTATGTACTCTTTTGTGGCAGACTTCTTTCACTCAACTTCATGTTTTGCAAATCATCCATGTGGTGTAACGAGTATATCAGTCGCGTATTCTTTTATACAGCTATATAGTATTCCATTGTGTGACTGCCACAGTTTGTTTATCCATTATCATCATCATCCTGCCTTACATTTGAGGAAACTGGGGCTCTAAGCTGCTAAGATTTTAGCCTGAGGTCACAGAGTGACCAAGTAGGGACTTGAATCCAGATCCCTGCCTCCAAAATCAGCTTCTTACCTAGGCAGCGGAGACTCCCATCTCCCCGAAGTACTGAGGTGGGCAGAAATGAACTCTGTGTTGTCATCAGCAACTTCTCCCTATATTACAACTAGGAGTCAGGGGGCAGCTATCTCACTGGCTCCAAGTGGTTAGAAAATTGCCTCTGGTTTGGCCATTACCAATATTTATTTTCACTGTACCCCAAGCTGATAGCACAAGAATGGTCGTCACTCACAGCACTGTATCTTGAGACCTGGCCTTTACCAACATGTCAACACAACTCAAACAGCCTAAACACAGTAATGGCATCCTTGCCCCCTGACCAGCTGCTGCCTCTGATGGACAGGAGGAGGGAACCTAGGCTGGCATGTGGGCAGCCCCTGCCCTGGCTTCTCGGAGATTAGTTTCCCACAATGATAACTCAGATGTAACCCTTTGGGACTCCTCTGTAGGCCTTCCAACTACAAGTTTCCTCTGTAACCCACGCTTTACCCACCAAGAGGTAGGTCACCACAGGGCCCCCCAGGGCTGACTTGACCTCAAGGAAAGGCTGAGGTTTCACCCTGCTTCCCAACTCTGAATCCCTGCTTGCTGCCCAGCAGACCAGACGCCAGCCTGAGAAGAGCAGCCTGCATGGCAGCACGAGCAGGTGAGGAACCTGGCTGGTTTCTCCTGGCCCTCTTCCCCTCTGAACTCAGGTAGCGTTCCAGTCAGTCCAACCAGACGTGATTAAATGGTTGGCTACGTGCAGGACAGGGAGACCCCAGGGGAAAAAGGGCACAGGGCCAACTCCCAGGCGCCCTGGGGCACCCTTGTCTGTTGATCATTAACAGAAGCCACCCTGCCGCATGTAGAGAAGGGGAAAGTCCAAGGGGGTGGCCTGCCCCCTCCTCCCAGGCCCCGTCCTCCAAACACACCAATCCAGAGCCTCTTGGGACATGAGATCATGACACTCAGTGGAGGGGGTATGTGCAGTCATCTAATCCAACTGGCTGCCTCTCATGCCCCTTCAAAATCTACACGGAAGGCCAAGGGAGGCAGGAACTAACACCGGTCAATTTGTAGTTACTATGTACTAAGGACTGTGCCAGACATATTCAGCGTGCCAGCCTGTGACATGGTGAAATCCAATGATGGGGCTAGCCTGCCTGGGTTCAAATCCTGATACTTCTGGCTGTGTAACAAATTAGTGAGCTCTATTCCCCAATTTACCCACATGTAAAATGGAGATGCCACAAAACTTCTTCCATGGGGTCACTGTCAACCCTGACCAAATTAGCACACATGAAGCTCTCAGACTACCAGGTACTTATGAAGAGCTGGCATAGCTAATGGTCCACTTGACCCTCACAATCACACCTTGAGATACAGATGGAAAATCCAAGGTTGAGTCATTTGTCCAAGGCCCAAGCTGGTATAAGGGCAGCTGAGATTTGAACCCAGGTCAAGGGCTCCAATACCCCTTCTTCCTCCATGCCATGGAAAATTCCTCCTGCCATGACACTGTCTGCCCGTTTGGTATCCCATGCTTCGTGATCCAATTGGCTGCAAAACCCAGTTTATGCTGCCCCCACCTGCTCTCAAAGGCCCTCCTTTCCCCAGAGTGCCACTAAAAACAGCGGGTTCCCAGGCTTCCTCCTTAAAATGAGGCTTCCAGGCCTAAAAAGGTAAGTCATTGCTCAGTGGCCAAAATAGCTCATTTTCTTTGAGCTGCTCCAACGGAAGACCTTCAGCCAAGGGCCAGACCATGGGTTGCAGGGCCAAAAGCCTCAGAGATCCTGCCCAGCCAGGACAGACCCTGTGCAGGCCCCCAAATTAAAGATGCCCCAAGGTCCAGGGAAGGAGGTGGGAAAGTAGGCCTCAGGCCCCAGAAAGTTGGCTGACAAAGGCAGGCCTGGCCTTTCCTGTCCCACTTCCCTTTGTTTAGACCTTACCTCCAACTCTCTGCACGGCTTCTGTCTTCCCCAGGCTGTAGGGGAGCTCAGAGATGGAGGTCCCCTGCCAGTTCTGGGCTCACACCTCCCTGGACTCCCTGCCAGCCCAGAGCACAGGACTGCTGCTGAGGCCCTTTCATCTTCTTAATCAGGGGTGTCCAAAGTGCGACCCGCGGGCCAACTGCGGCCTTCAATCCATTTTTTATTGGCCCACAGCAAATTCCAAAATTATATTTAGTTTACTTAAATAAACCAGGTGAGGCAATACGTACTTCACCTCGAGTGAGTGGCCCGGCTGTTTGTGTATTTTACCGCATATGGCCCTTGGTAAAAACCATTGAAAAAAGTTTGGACACCCCTGTTCTAAATCCTAGAAAAAGAATGGGCCTGAAAGAATTCTGCTATTTCCTTACCTAAGTAGCTTTGGACCTATCTCCACTACCTTTAAGATCTAGATGGTAGAAAATCAGGCTCTTGGGTGACCATGCATGGACCTGGGTGACCAAAATCCCAGCCTCTGTGAGTTTCCCATGGAGTCACTCAAGTGGGGGTGAAGGGTCGAGGCCTGGAGCCATAGAGCTTCCCCAGATCATAGGGAGCCTCCCCATCTTTACAGACAACCCCCAGCCTCCAGGGCTTTCTGGAGTCAATGCCTCAATGCCTCCACCTTCATTTTCACTCAAGAGACTGACTCAGTGGAGGAAATTCTGGGCAGGCAGTGGGTATGCTTAGTCCCCTCTAAATCCAACCCGTGTCATGATGAGCCAGGCAATTAGAAAGATGTCTGCCATATGCTCATCTATACCTGCACAGCATGGGTTCCAAGTAAGTGATTAAATGTCTTTTTCACTTTGTCAGAGGAAGATCACTTGCCACCACCATCATCACTTCACAACACACACACACACACAGTCCTTCCCTCCTTAAGGGACAGAGGTCTAGTTTCACTCCAGTCCAGGCCTGCTTTACCCTTCCTCCACCAACCTTTGCCCTATAAGAGATAATAGTCCCTTTTTTCTACCTCACACTCCGGTCCCCCCAGCAGGCACCTGCCAGGCAGGGAAGGAAAAGTCAACAGGTTGCATAAGTTATGTCTTCCCTAGCCTCAAGGACAGCCCTGGCCCAGCCAATGTCTGCTGTAGACCTAATTGCCTTTGAGAGAAGCCAGGTAGAGGATCAAGGTGAAAATTCAGCTTACCCCTCGCCCCCAAACTTACTGAATACAAGGAACATTAGACAGCCAAGCCTCAAATAGTAATATCCATCCCTGCCTCCCCAAAAAGAAGTCCTCCCAAGAACCATATTCAGGGATTGCTCTGGCAAGCAGAACATCCCCTCCAAGTGGTCATCTGGCTTTAGGTGGGGTATTTCTAGCCAAGGAGAGACCTCATCATTCCCAAGATGACTACTTACCTACTCTGTATAGATAGCATCAGGGTGTAACGAATACTTAGTGGGACCTCCTGACTTCCTGTTATGCTGGCCATTTTAATACTCACTTCCCCTTAGCCCTCCCAAGACAGCACATGTCAAATCCAGGTGAAACCGCCCGAACCCAGTGCCATGGTTGAGCCCCTCACCACCCTGGGTGCTCCTCTCCAAGCCTATAGTCCTTCATCACACTCATCCCAGGTAGGCTTCAGGTCAATGTCCTGTGAGAAAAATGAGCCTGGAAGCACCCAAATAGCTCACACAAATCCAGGCTCGCTGGTGGTGTGCCTTGTGCTACATTCCCCCGTCATCAATTTGGCAGCCCCAACATCACCCAAAGGAATTAAGACCACAGGCTGGGCAGAGAAGACTGTGGAAGCCCCTGTGCCTTGGCTCTCCTGAAGAACTTCCAAGGCCATCTAGTTGGGCAAGGCTGGCCCCTTGTTAACAACACACACTGGGCAGATAATACAAAGTCTAGCATGCTTTGCAATAAACCTCCACCCCACCCTGTCTATAAGCTCAGTAGACTTCCAGCATCAACCAAGGGAGCTAGCCATTGGTTCTCTACGTGTAAGAAACCAGACAACACCCCTCCTCTGACCACTATCTGCAACGTAGACAGGAGACAAACCTACGGAATAAAACTGCAAACCAAGTCAAACCAGCTTCACCATCAGTGTTTCTTGAAAAAAAAAAAAAAACGGGGTTTATTGATTTTAAACTGCAAATAGTCGTTACAAAAAGTTTTTTTTTTTAAATAAATTCACACAAAGAAAGAGAAATAGAAAGCGACGGTAGTGACCAGCAAGAGGAATAATAATTACATTCATCTTAATGTGTGTGTGCCAGTTCTGTTTGCATGAACATTGGAAAACTCTAAACCTGGAATCCAGAACCTCAAATCTGCAATCGGAATGTCTCGAGATGGGCACGTGGAAGTCAAAGGGTTTCTTTTTTTTTTTTTTCCCTTTTAGAAGCTATACATAAAAAGTTGTTTTCCTTCTGTACTGTCACAGAACTTCTACATACATTCTCAGTCCTAGTTGTGAAAGGCCTAAAGAGAAAGAAACTCAATTTGCAGTCCAACACAAAGGGGGAAAATTTCTAAAATAAATAATCCAACAGTTTTTTGCATTTTTTTAAATTAATTTTTCATTTTTTTAAAATAAAATAACCAAAAAAGTGTAAAGTTACAAAAAATGTCGTTGAAGAATAATATATTAAAACTGTGGAAAAAAAGGAAAAAGACACGTCACAAAATTTTAAGATTAATATGAAGATCATAATTTAACATAAAAGAATATATTCTATGGATTTGTCATCCCGATAAATATGAACAAAATTAACAAAAAAAAAGCATAGTTTGGCAATAAATACGTTTTGATAAGTTAAATAAGCTTTTTTATATTGATGTGCAGTGACAAGCAAAATTTTTGCTCTCCAATTTCTGAAAGTTATATGAAGTTTAAAACCCAGGGAAAAAAGCATGGCGTGAGTGCTCTAAGGATAGACCTACGGTATTCTAGAGCAAAAACCATTAAAGCTACTTCTACGGGAAATCGTTTTACACAGATATTGTATGTGGAATGAATACCATTAACTCTCACCCCTTACATGTGTTTTTTTTTTTAGCTTTTCTCTCAATTTTTTTGTTGTTTTTCAAAAGATGTCACATATGAACTGGGGAACTTTAGCACCAAAATCAAGTCTCTCATAGTCCATCTAGCTTCCCCTTCCTCCCCACTTAAAAAAAAAAAAAGAAAAAAATTAAATCACAAAGTCCCACTTATGTCACAATCTTCATCCACTTTTTCTGTCTTCCTTCCTGTAGACCTACACCATCCCAGGCAAGATTAGTCAACAGAATTTCAGGTCGGGAAGAAAAAGGTTTTGAATGTCAATATAGGTTTCCCTAAAACCCAAGTCTGGCAACAACTCTCCCGGGAGGGGGGGCGTGGGGGGGGTACTAGGGAAAGGAGAGAAGTGTGTAGGAGACTGAAGTAAGGGAAGGTGCAGTTGTATCGCCAGTGGAGGGAGCTGCTGGTTCTGGGTCCCCCCCTCCCCCCATGGGCAGAGGCTCCGGGAGGCCCACGGGTGCCCTCTGGCGCTGAAGAGGTAATGTAGTCACAGTGACAAAGTTAGATTACAAGGCACTAAGTTGCTTCTGTAAACTGTTACTGCTTTTTTCTTTTGTGATTTGGCACTTAAGGCTTAAGCCAGAAAAAAGGCATCTACTGACAAATATGGGACTTGTCTGTTATGCATGGTAAGTGGGCTATAAAATCAAGGGGAGGGGTTTCAAGCCAGAGGAAGCTACTGACAAATTGACTTGTCCTTATGTTAGGGAGGTTAAAAGGGGGAAGAGGGAGAGGTATTCCAAGGTTCTAGGGGAAAGGGGTTGAGCTTAACCTTGTTAATGTAGGGGTTGTAGGGTAGGGAGGTGAGGATAGGGGATGTGGGGGGGTTGGAGTGGGCAGGGGGTCCCTCCCTACCCTGGATTAGTCATCTGAGATGGAAAGTCTGCTGAAAATGGGCAGGCGTCTTGAGTTGTCCAAGGTGGGGGAGTCTGAGCCACTGTGGCTGCTGCTGGAGCTGCTCAGGTAGCCCTCCTGGTCCGAGAGAGAATCCTGAGGGCTGGGGGGAGAGTCAAACATGTGAGGAGACTCAGACATGGGCCGGAAAAGGAAGGTGGTCGGGGAGCCACCCCCAGGCAGCCCCATGCTAGGGGCAAAGAGGCTCGCCAGCTCCTGGCTGGAGAAGGCAAAGGGGTTATTGGTGCCATCAGGAAGGGTGGGTGAGCCCAGGAGGTCATCGGCGCTCAGGATGGGGGGTGGGGTGATGGACGTGGGGCTGTCCAGCAGCCCTGTGGCAGCGGCGGTGGCAGCGGCACTGGGAAACCCAGCAAAGCTAAAGCTATGCTGGAGGCGGGGACGGTCAGCAGAGAGGTCCCGGGCCCCGGCCAGGGCACGGCGCTCCTCAGCATTGTGGATGAAGTGGCAGCGGGGCCCATATGGGCAAAAACCGATGGTGTGGAAGGTGCGGCACAGCTCCGTCTTGTACTTGGGATGGCGAGTCAGGCTTCGGAGCTCATGGATGCCATGCGCGAACTGGCACTTGTCCCCGTACTTACAGGCACCATTCTCCTCAAAGGGGCGGCACAGCTCCGTCTTGTAGCGACTGGAGTTGACCTGACCACTCCCAGGCTGCTTCTGGGTGGGAAGCAGTCGCTCACCCCCTTCTGAGAAAGAGCGGTCTCGGAAGCGGCTATCCCGAGAGCTCAGAGTTGGGGCTGGCTCGCCCTTGAGGCTGCTGAGGAGCTGGTTCTGGTGGAACTTGGAGCTGGGCAGGGTAACTGAGTGCCTCCGGGGGAAGCCCCCACCAGCAGGGGTGCCCACCGCCTTCCTGTCTAGCAGGCAGCCCCCTGCACTGGGAGCACTGTAGTTGAGCATCTTGTTACCCTGGAGGGAAGAGAGAGGAGAGACAGGATGGTGAGTGACAAAGGCTATCCACCAGGCACAAGAAGGGTACCCACTAAGGGCAACCCCCTCCAGAATCAGAAATACCCCATCTCTCTCCAGGGAACCATCCCCACCTCTGCCCTGACAAGCCCCCTTCCCCCTTTCTCCCATAGACCAGCCACCTGGATTTACTTTGGCCCCATGCATTAAAAAACAAACAAAATATACACACAAAATCCTGGCCTATGTGAGAAATTGTTTTATGCATGCACCCTACCCCAGGCAGACCCCTGGAATGCAGCCCCATATCCTGTCCCCAAAGCTACACTTTTATCCATAAAATCCAAATTCTTTACCTCCCAAATAGATTCCTCAACTCAAAAGATCTCACATCATTCATCCTTCTCTAGGTTGCCCCTCCCCCTAACAAAAATCAGGTAAACCTCGGGAGATTGCCCCTTTTTAATCAGTCCCTGCTTATTTGATGCCCTCCACCCGCAACCTGGCCCAAGAGTCTCAACTTCCTCCTTCAGAAGTGTTCCCTTCCTTTGGCAACAGATTTTCAGACTGTCTGCTTTATCTTACTGGGGGGGGGGGCGAGGGGGTAGGAGAAATCCCATCTGGGGTTAGAGGGGAAGAGGAATGTGATTCCTGAAAATAAAATTCATTGCCCCATGCTCCTGGAAGTGGTGCTTTCCACAATGCTCTCCCCAATATTCCCTGCCCATCCCACCCCCCTCCACTGAGAAGATGCCTTTGCAATTAGTCTTCTGGCTCCTAAAGCAGGCTGGATGGAATAAGAGCACCAGTGTTTAATCTTTAACGCAAAGCTGCAGGTGGGGAGGAAAAAGAAAGCACCAAATCCCCCCACCCCCTCCCAGTCAATAGTGGATTTGGTGGGGGGGAGGGGGACAGAGCCACCACAGGCAGGTTTCTGTTCCAATGGGACCCTGGTCACAAGCCCAAACTGTACCCAAGATTTGGAAAGGGTGTTGGAGCAGTGGGGGGATACGACCTGGGAGTTGGCTCCCAGACCATGTGGGTGTCATTGTGTAAATTCTAAAGTTGGTCCCTCAGGATCAGCTGCGGGGGATCGGGAATCTGTAACAGCAACCACCCCATGGAGCGGATTACAGGAACCAAGTTGAGAGCCGGTTCCCAACAATGAGGTTCATTTTAAAAGTCCTGAGGGGGGAGGGGGCGAGAGAAAGAGAAATAGATCAAAGAGTGAGAATGCCGGGAAGAGAAGGAAGAAGTGCGGGAGAACTCAGGCACCCGCAGCCGCCAGGGCAACTGGAGTTTGGGAGAGCGCAGGGAGGGAAGGAAGCTGAGATTCCAACTTTTTCGATGTTTCTCTTCAGCTCCTCGGTGTCCCTGCACCCCAACCCTGCAGCCCTGGGGCCCTGGCAGCTGCGCCGACTGGAGAAGCAAGCTGGGAAAAAAGAGCAACATGACCCGACGTGTTTAAAAGAAGGCAAAACACTTTAGCAATTAAAAGTGGCCTAGCAGCTTCCCTCTTTGGGAAGAACACTGGGGAGAGGGGGAGAAATCAATTGAACATCCACAGGCTTTTTTTGCTATGTACACTTACACCGCCCTACTGGAACATGCCGGGTTTAGAACTGCTTTTTTCTTCATCCACTGGCAAGCCACACGACTTACGGAGACCCCCATTAAATCCTTCCTAGCAAACACTCGACCTCAGACCTGCATTTTATCATCGAGTCCCCCCACCCTCCGTATCGAGGGGCCGAGGTCCCCTAGAAAACAAGTAAGCTGGTCAACCCGAGTCTCACTTTCACGCCAAAGTTTGCAGAACGACCGTCTATCCCAAGAGGAAGCCTGGCCGAGCTGGGGCGAACTGAAGCCCCACTGCAAACTCGTTTTGCAACATCCTTTTGAATCAGAGCTCCTGGCCTTTTTCTCGCAGATTCCCAGCCCCTTCAAGACAGGCGAAAATCTACCAGCCAAGCGTCGTCCCGAGACTCACTTCTCCAAGGAAGCCCCCTCCCAACCCTATAGGCGGGCTGTAACTAAAGACTGAGACCCCTCCGGCGGCCGGGAGACCCCGAGCACACCCCGAGAAACAGAGCAGACCAGCGAAACCCGGCTCAAGCTGCACGTTAGGGAAGAAAGATCACCGAAAAACTGCCCCAATCCAGGCCAATGACCCGCATCCCCCCAGCAACCCCGCCAGAAGTTCGGGGCAAACTTCGCCCCCCGAAACTCTGGTCTCCAGATTCCCATGTAATCCCCCCCGCCAGGAACTGTTGAAACTCAAAGGGTGGGGAGGGCCAAATTCCTTCAAACTGGGGAGGGGGGAAGGGCATGGTGGGGGAGAACCATCTCGCCTTTCTCCCCTCTTCCCCCCTTTTTCCAAGACCTAAACTTTTGGGGATTCTCTTTTTAAGGCAAAAAAGATTTTGAAAAGCAAAACCCTCCGCCTCACTTTACCTTGCATAAAACTTCGCTCAAGTCGAAGATGGTGGCAGACACGAGGGTGGTGGTCATCGTGGGTGCTCGCACGGGGCAGGGACGAGGATCTGGTGTGTCGCGAAGGTCCCGGTGCGGGGAAGGCGCAGCCTCCGGCTCTCCGGTCTGGAGTCCCACACGCCTGCTCCCGGCGCCCCTTGCCTTTCTGACTCTCTCGGACTGCGGCGCGCGAAGCCCGATTTATAAAGTTAGACGGGGAGGTGGAGCTTTAAACTTATTTAAATGAGGAAGAGGAGGAAAAAAAGTTGATT
The DNA here is from genome assembly GCF_964194185.1 of Rhinolophus hipposideros. NCBI lineage: Eukaryota > Metazoa > Chordata > Mammalia > Chiroptera > Rhinolophidae > Rhinolophus > Rhinolophus hipposideros. Next base: position 74,374,096 of record NC_138051.1, read on the forward strand.
GACACTGAAGTTGAATCAGCCATGCGGTCAAACTCGGGAAAAAAAAAAAAAAGCTTTCAAAAGGAAGAAGGGGGAGGGGAGACGAGGAAAGAAGGCGAGGAAAAAAAAAAAAACCCACTCCGAGCAGCACACAACTTTTTTTCTTAAAGAGGAAAAGTTTCGAGTCCGCTCGCTTCGCTACCCGGCGCCCTGCTCTGGGGCGGCGCGCGGCGCAGAGGGGGAGGGGCGCGCCCCCCCTTTGTCAGCCGTAGGGCCCAGCTCTGTGACATCACTCATTCCACCCTCTTCGGGGTTCTTGTTGTTGTGTTGTTGTTTTTTGTCGGGCAGGAAGGCGAGCTCGACTTTCTCTTTTGGCAAGAGGGAGCAGAAGTCCGTACCGAGCCCTCTGCGGTTTCCATCTTAAGCACATCTTTCTTAACTTGTCCAAGTGCCCCGCACAACTTACTCTCTTCCCAAGTTCTCTTCCGCACTCGGCTCCTCTCCGCAAACCCCGCAGGGCAAGGGGATTGGAAATTTGGACCCATAAAGCCTTCAAGTCTACGGTTTTACTTTTTTTTTCCAGCGGGGGGTGGGGTTGGGAGGCTTTTTCCCTAGGGAGGACCCGGCCTGACGGGGGTGTGCGCAGCACGATTTAGGGCTCCGCACGCGTCTACACTCGCGCTTGCTCTGCAGCCCACACTCTCCGAGTGTAGGCAAGGGGTATTGGGGGGATCGTGAAAAAACCACCGCCCAGGCGGAGTGTTTATCAGGTCTGGAAGTTATATTTGTTTCACGTATCCAATCTTTAAACTTTTTTATAAAGAAACTTGAATCTTCATGAATGTCCCTTCCTCGCCCCGACAAAAAACCCACCCAGCAACACACAACTTGCCGCGCGCGCTCAGAACTGTGGACCGCGCCGAAATACACGTACACACCCCTAGACACTTGAACAATGAAAAAGTTACTTTGGCAAGAATGAAGGTAAAGAGATGGGGGAGGCGACACTTTTATTGTTCTTCCCCCACCCCCAAGGGAACGGAACATATGGCTTGTCACGCTGCGCTGTTTGGGAGGGAGGGGAGCCTGGGACCCTTGAAACCGAAAGGCCCGCAATAGATTATTACTCCTATAAAAACTGTAAAATATGTATTTATTTATTGTTAGGTTCGGATGCCCCTACACCCACCCAAATAAAAGTTAACGTGTCCCCCACCGCCCCCGCGCTTTCGTGGGAGTGCTGCAGTGAGGACCCAGGCGGAAACCGCAGGGCTGCGTTTCTTTCCTATTCCCCCGCGTGCCCGGCTGCCTCGTCGGCCCTCGCACGTTTCTTCCCAGCACTCGAGGCCGCCGGGTCTGTTATGAAACCTCGTTCGCTGAGTGGCTAAGAGCGGGTTCCATTGCGATGTAATTAGGTCACCCCATTATGAGCACGTTTCTTTGGAAAGGACAGGGCGGGAGGAGCACAGCGCTTGAGTCGCACTCTCGCCACCACCACTACACACACACACACACACACACACACACACACACACACACACTTGACTGCATTTCTTATTTATTCATTAACCTCCGAGCAAACCTAGGAAACATTCCAAATCACAACTGTTTTAGGAACCGGTTGTTTATCATCTTTCTGAAATACACAACTTTTGCTGCAACCACGAATCTACGTGACCCCAGCCCGGTCTGCTTTTATTTGTCTTCTTTGACTTAAATTGATGGCCCCCATTTTTAACCCAGTTGCTGTCCCTTGCTTTATCTTCTGCTGCTGTCCAGCCTCCTGTTGCTTCCCTCCCCCTGCTCCCATTTTGCAGCTTTTCTTGAAATCTGGCAAGCGCCAGAAAAGGAAATAACTTCCATCCACCTTAATTTAAATCAATCAAATGTAGGTTTCTTTCTTTAAGGGACGTTTGCTCGCTCCTTTCCCCAGCTCCAAGAACGGGGCGGGGGGGGGGGCGGTTTCGTGCAGTTTCTTGGTGATGAGGTAATGAGTTCCAGATTTCAGAACAGAGCAGGGTGCGCGTTAAAAGCACAAGGTTAGTCTGCGTCCTGATGTGAAGCTATTTCGGTTTTTGATTCCCCCCACCCTCAAAAACGTCTAACTCTGGAGGGTGCGCGAAGCTCTGCTGAGGGAACGCGGAGGGGTGGAAAAGCGAAGGGGGAAGGGGACCCGGGACGGGCGGAGCGGCTAGGGCCCGCACCCTTTGTGCCCCTTCTTGGGGTGGGGGGGGGGTGCAGCTTTCCCCCGCTGCTGCGGGACCGGCCAGAGCACCATCACCAGGCCTCGGCGTCCCGGGCTAGCTAAAAAGTTTTTTCCCCCCAAAGAGAAGCGATTCCTCGAATTTCCTCCGCTTTACCAACTTTTGGGGGGCGCTCCCATCCCCCGCTCTGGGGGCCCGGGTTCTGCGGGGCGGTGACCAACCTGGCCCGCTCGCTCCCGAGTTGTTTACCGGCCCCGCCGATCGACCGGGTTTGTTCCAGCTCCCAGAGCCTGTCTCTATAATTAAACTCTTTTTTTAATTGTCGGGTTGAAACGTCATTTCGGGGACTTTCCAAGGGTGAGGGAGCCGAGGGGAGGGAACGATCCTCCTTAACCCTTCGCTGACCCGGCGTCCACGCCGCGGCAGGCCCGGGAGCAGCGTCCAGCCGGGAGGAGAAGGGTGGGGGTCTGAGGGCCAGAGCCGGCCTGTCCCCGCCCAGACGTGCTCGGCAGGTGCCGGATGGTGGCGGGAACGGCGGCGGGCCGCGACCTGGGCAGGAAGCCCGACGGGAGGCTTGCGCAGCCCTCCCCGCCTCCTTCGCTCTGCAGTCCGCCCTCCGGTTCCTTACCCGCGCCTTGCCCTGAGAGGCCGCCCCTTCACCTGCACGGCTGCTTCCGAACCGTAGGCGATGGGCCAGGTCGTCTGGCCCAGACCCGACTTCCGGGTCCTCCTTTCTCGCTTGGAGCGGGTCCCCTTGCAAGGAGGCCCTAGCCAGGTATTTTTGGCTTTGGGGTATTGTTTTGTGAAAGGGAGAAAGTGAAAGTCCTCAGAATTAGGGAAACGCGACGGATATATTCATCGACTAATCTGGACTCTGGGCGCACCCTGTGGCAGGTGAGAGTGTGGGACGCTGGGCTGCTGACCCCCTCGACCGCTGGGCCTTGTTAGCAGCGCTCTTCAAGGCACCCTCTCCCCAGAGTCCCTTCCTGGCCCTGGTTGCAGCACAGGATCTGCCATCGTAGAGCCCTGAGAAGTTACACTTCCTCCCGAGCTTCAGGTCATTTGCAAAATACCCCAAATCCTTCGGATTGGTCCCCGCCCTTCCCCCAACCCTTGCTACTTGAGAAAGCAAATTCCCTGGATTAGAGAGAAGGAGGGAGGGCCAAGTGCTGCCAGAGGGGTACCTGGTTTAGATTTACTTGCAGTGCTTGTGGAATGCAGATTCCTCAGCTTTGACCCAGGCCCAGCAAATCAGATCTCTGGGGTGGAGCCAGGAATCTGCATTTTAGTACATTTCCTGCTAGTGATTCAAACACTAACGTTTGAACATCTGTGGTCCAGGATTTTGAAGTTGGGCTGTTCTGGATCCAAGTCTTGGCTTTGTGACTTTTCAAGACACTGACCAAAGCCTCAGTTTACTCATTTCTAAAATAGCAGTAATAGACATAAACTTGGCCTATAAATTGCCTAGTTTCATGCCTAGCTGAAATCTTGTATATGCCTATCCATTGTATGTAAACTGAGCCATTCTTGGGACCTCATTACACCACAAAAATTCTGGGTGGGGTATTCATTTTGCAAAACGATTCTTCAGTATAGATGGCCATTTGAAATCATCAACTGACAACTTTGATCTGTTACACTTTCTGGTCCCCACCCCCAGCCCTGGACAAGGCAGGCCTGAGGCCTGGAAAGAGGAGAGGACACTGGCGGGGAGCCTGGGAAGAGCAAGATGGGTCAGGATGAGGTTATGGGAACCTGCTGCCCAACTGAAAAACACCTGATTATTGTCACAAGTATTTCTGAAAACTGGATCACGGCCCCTGCTGATAGTAAAAGCCAGGCTCTTCTATCCAAGTTCTCAAGCCCCTCAGACTGCTTACTGGGCACTACTCGACTGCCAATATCCCCCCAAACCAGGAAGAGGACTGAAGAGAAGATAGTTGAGGGTCTACTATAAATGCAGCTCTGTACTATGCCTGGAGACTCTGGGGTGTAGCTCAGGGAGTCAGCCCCTTCCTGCTGGGACTACAGAAAAAATCCAACCCCAGGCTATCCCAGCCCTGGGAGGGTCTCATTGCCTGTTGCTGTGCCTGAAGTAGAACATCTAAACCCTCATTCTTAGGTCAATTGTTTTAACACTTTCCCTACAGAAATGTTCCACAGTTCAGTTAAGTTCCCAGACTAGCCCACAGCTGCACCTCCTCCTTCTTTGCCTGGGCCTGCTTAGAGACACAGGCTAGCCCATGAGCTTTGAGTCACCTAGACTTTGATGGGAAGCCCAACTCTGCCAGGTGGCCACCAGTTGCACAACCTGAAGCAGGTCACATAGCCTCTGGGATGATCAGAAAGGTGAAGCTCTTTCCCTCCAGTGTTTAGCTCAGATAGCCATCTTCCCTCCAGCCAATCCAAACTGCTAGCGATGATGGTGGTTGCTGCATAGCCCTCCCTGGGGCTTCAGGGCAGACCAAATGCCTCCCCTCATCCCTGCCACCCCTGTCGATGGTGCCATTGCAGTCTATAGCACTCCAGCATGCTAACTGCATTTTATGAAAGCATCTGTTTACTCCCCTCTGGACTATAAACTCCTTGAAGGCAAGTGCTTTTCTATTACCTGGGCCTCTTAAGTACTTCTTGAGTAGGTGCACAACAAATTTTTTCAGTTTTCCCTGAACCTTTGCTGTCAAACCCATTAGGATACTTTGATCACCCTAAATCCAGCAGCAGGAGTAGAAAAAGGAATGGGCAGGGGTTTTGGTGGTGGCAGGAAGGTAGGGCTTGGGCTTTGCAGGGAGTGGGACAGCAGCCTTAACACTGGAATGTTCGGTAGACCAGAGCTAGTAACTCAGGGAGGCTGGGCTTCCAGTTTGCCCAGGACGTGTTCTATGCAGCTCATAAGAGGCAACATGGTCTAATGAATGAGCACTGGTCTAAGAGTCAGGAATCTTGGATTCTAGAGATACTCTGCCTGGGGTTCACTGGGTCATTCTCTACTCTGGGCTCAGTGTTCTGATCTGTAGAGTGTTGGACTGGACAGGTGGTGTTCAAACACCACTCTGAACAGAATCACCTAGAGAGCTTTTAAAAATATATAGATGCCCCGCTGCAGTTACCTCCAAAGATTCTGCTTCAGTGGGTCTGAGATGAGGCCTAGCATTTATATTTTCGTATTTCCCCAGGTGATTCTATTATGAAGCCAGAAACAATGGATTCAGTTGATTTAGAGGAGCAGTTCTCAACCAGCAGCAGTTTTGCCCTCCAGTGAACATTTGACAATGTCTAGAGATGTTTTTGGTTGTCACGACTGGAGGGGAAAATGTCAGTGCTACCGGTATCTGGAAGGTAGAGGCCAGGGACGCTGCTAAACATCCTGCAATGCATAGGACAGCCCCCCACAACAAAGAATTATCTGGTCCAAAATGCAGGAGTACTAAGACAGAGAAACCCTATTTTAGGGGTTCTTTCCAACTCCAAGATTCCTGCATACTTAGATCTCACCCTCCCTCAAAACTTTCTCCATATGGTAATACAAGTGATCTTTTTCAAAACCTAGATCTGATCTTGTGTATTGCCTAAAACCCTTGGTTACCCATCCCTCTTAGAATAAAAACCAAAGTCTTAGTCCAGCATAGTCTCTCACGTGCAGGAGCAGGAAAAGAGAGATTGACTTTCATATCTCCTCCTCTCTCCACCACTTGACTTTCATACCCCCTCCTCTCCCCAACACTACCTCTCCCACCCCCCAGGGCACTCGCTGTCCTCTAGACAGTTTCTGATGAAAATGAACCATCCTTCCTCCTGCCCCAGGGCCTTGATACGTGCTATTTCTTCTATCTGAATTGACCTTCCTTTGGCCCAAATAAATTCTAAATCATTCTTTAGAACCCAGCTCAAGCATCACTTCCTCAACTATTCTTGGTGCCCCCCTCCCCCAATCAAGGTAAGGTGACTGCCTCCACTCTGATGTCCTCATGGAATGTTCATTTCCCTCAAAGTAGTTATTTCAGTTTGTGAGTATACATTCATTCTTATAACCATTTTTTACTTTTTAATTTAACATACAGTAAAATTGACCTTTATTTTGCATATGGTTCTATGAATTCTAACATGTGAATAGGTACATGTAACCACCACCATGATCAGCAAACAGAACAGTTCCATCACCACCAAAAAACTTCCTTATGCTATCCCCTCACCCATCCCTTACTCTGGCAACCACTGACTTATTCTCTATGCTATAATATTGCCTTTTCCAGAAAGCCATATAAACGAAATCATACCTTTGAGTTTATTGCCTTTGACATTAATCCATGTTGTTGCATGTATCAGTAGTTCATTAATTTCAACTGAAGAATAATATGTCACTGTATGGGTATGCAACTAGTGTTTTATCCATTCACCTGTTGGAGGATATTGGATTATTTCCAGTTTGGGGCCATTGTGAATAGAGCACCAATAAACATTTGTGTACAGATTTTGTGTGAACAGAAGTTCTTATTTCTCTAGGGTAAATAACTAGGAGTGGGATTGCTAAGTCATAGGGTAAGAGAATGTTGAAGTTTATTGAAAACTGCCGAATGGTATTGAAGAGTGGATATACCATTTTGCATCTCCAGCAGCAATATCTCAGAGTTTTTAGTTGCTCCACGTCCATATCTGCACTTACAATTGTCAATAATTTTTTGTTTTAGTCATTCTAATAGATGTGTAGTTGTATCTCCTTGTGGTTTTAATTCGCATTTCTTAATGTTGAACATCTTTTCATGTGTTTATTTGCCACTTGGCACGTCCTCTTTGGTGATATATCTGTTCAAGTCTTTTGCCCGTTTTTTAATTGGTTGGTTGTTTTCTTACTGTTGAGTATTAAGAGTTCTTTATGTATTCTGGATACAGTTCCTTTGTCGAATATGTGATTTGCAAATATTTTCTCCAGTCTGTACCTTATCTTTTCATTCTCTTAACAAGGTATGTTCACAAAGTTTTTAATTTTGATGAAGTCTAATTTATCAGTTTTATCTTTTGTGCATCATGCTTTTGGTGTCACATCTAAAGACCGTTTGCCTAACTCTCTGTCATTAAGATTTTCTGTTTTCTTCTAAAAGTTTTATAGTTTTATGTTTTACACTGAGACCTATGATCCATTTGGAGTTCGTTTTTATATAAAATGTGCGATTTAGGTTCAGGTTCACTTTTTTTTCCTACGGATATCCAATCCCAACGCTGTTCATTGAAAAAACTATCATTTCTCCATTGAATTGCTTTTGCACCTATCCAAAAATCAGTTGGCCATATTGGTATGGGTCTCTTTATTCTGTTCCATTGATTTGTGTGTTCATTCCTTTACCAGTACCACACTGTCTTGATTATTGTAGCTTTGTAGTAGTCTTAAAATCAGGTGGTGTAATTCCTCCAACTTTATTCTTCATTTTCAAAATTGTTTTAGCTGGGGCCGCCCTGGTGGCTCAGGCGGTTAGAGCTCCATGCTCCTAACTTCTAAGGCCACCGGTTCGATTCCCACATGGGCCAGTGGGCTCTCAACCACAAGGTTGCCAGTTCAACTCCTCGCGCAAGGGATGGTGGGCAGTGCCCCCTGCAACTAAGATTGAACATGGCACCTTGAGCTGAGCTGCTGGGCACCTTGAGCTGAGCTGCTGCTGAGCTCCCAGATGGCTCAGTTGGTTGGGGTTCGACGCCCGCAAGGGATGGTAAGCTATGTCCCCTGCAACTAGAAAAAATGGCAACTGGACCTGGAGCTGAGCTGGACAACAACTTGAAGCTGAACGGCACCCTCCACAACTAAGATTGAAAGGACAACAACTTGACTTGGAAAAAAGGCCTAGAAGTACACACTGTTCCCCAATAAAGTCCTGTTCCCCTTCCCCAATAAAATCTTTTAAAAAATTGTTTTAGCTATTCTAGTTCAATTGCCTTTTCATATAAATTTCAGAATCAGCTTGTCTATATCTACAAAAAAAATCCTACTGGGATTTTTATTGGAATGCATCAGTGTATCGATCAATTCGGGAAGAAATGGCAGCTTTATTATGTTGAGTCTTCTAATCCATGAATATGGTGTGTCTATTTAGGTCTTCTTTGATTTCTTTAATCAGTATTTTAGTTTTTAGCATTCAGATACAATATATGTTTTGTTAGATCTATACTTAATATTTCCCTTTGGGGAGGTTAACTATTGTAATTTCTTTGAAATTTCAGTTCCCAATTTCTCATTATAGTTTATAGAAATACAGTTGATTTTTGTGTTGACCTTTTTTATCCTATAATCTTAAAAAATCGCTTTCATTATAAGAAAGATTTTTAGTAGATTCCTTGAGTTTGTTTGTTTTTGTGTGCGTGTGTTTGTTTTGTTTGTCAATATGGACAATCTTGTATGCAAATAGAACTAGTTTAATTTCTTCCTTTCCAATCTTATGCATTACATTTATTTTTCTTGCCTTATTGCCCTGTTTAGGATTTCCAATATGATGTTGAACAGACATGGTGAGAGTAAACACCCTCACCTTGACTGCAGTCTTAGGAGAAAGCATTCAGTTCTTCGCTATTAAGTATGATATTAGTTGCTGGGTTTTTTGTAATCATTTAACTTTTTGACATCTCCCTTCTTACCAGGACGTATGCTCCATAAGAGCAGTCTGTCTCTGCTCTCAACTCCTGGGCCCTGGCACAGTGCCGAGCGCACAGTAGGCCCTCAATAAGGAATTCTCTACTTTGGTAATTTAGCCAACTATAACCACTGTCCCGTATGACAGACAAGAAAGGGACTTAGCTGAACAAACACAGATCGCGAAGAATAATCACAATAAAGACTCCAATGGACTCATCTAGGCATTGGCCTTATGGAGTTGGCAATTGTAAGCTGGAGAGCATCTGTAGATCAGCTTTCTGGCAAGCCATACTGTGTCAAAGCATTTATCTATGAGGAATAGATGACTGCGGTAAAATAATTATTTTAGATTGAGAGCATTCCATTCCCAAAGGGAAATTAAACAAAAAGCTTTCAGCTCTGAAAAACAGGGGCTTTCAGGGTAAAGAGTCCCACTGCTCTGAAATCTTAGGCCCTCAGACGGGTGGGGTTGTTTCGCTAAATTTATTTCAGCCGCTTATAGAAACAGAAGGGGGAAGAGGGGGGCGGTTGCTTGCACACCAGCCCTGGCTCTGGGGTATTAATATCTGCCAGGTCAGGCTTTTATTTGGGTTTTGTTTTACCTTTTGGGGGTGGGGAGGCGGGCAGGCAGCAGGAATATCTGGCAGCTGCAGGGCTTGAGCTGTGGTTTCCCACCTTTCTCCCTGTCCACTCCCCTGCAGACTATACCAGCCCACTCGTCCCCTGCCTCCCTTTCGGGTGGCCCTCTACCCACTGAATACGAAGCACTGGGCCAGGCCTTTTTCTGCCGTCTCACCCAGGCACCTTTGACACCAGATTTTCTCCCACTCCCAGAAAGAGTCTGAGCAGAGAGAGAGAGGAGAGATTGAGAGGTTGATATTGAATCTGTTTTCTTTCTGGCACAAGTGTGGGTATAGGGAGACTGGAGCCTTTGTCTCTGGCCCCCATCAGAACCCCCTCCCCAATCCCGTATCCCCACCCCCAGTGGCTCCACTCCTTGAATTTGGGGGGTTGTTGGCTATGAAATCCAGGCCTTTTGATCTCTGTGTTCCTTCTCCTCAGCCTCCCCAAAGCACCGAGCACACATTCTTCTTCGTGCCTGATACCTGAACAGTCTCTTCTGCCACACCCACCCCTGCCCCATATCTAGAAAAAGGAGTTAAATGAAACCACCATGTTGTTTTTTAAAAACCTGTTCTTGTGCTGAATTTGGAATGCTCTGTGGAACACAGGTTAATTACTTCCCACAGATGTGGGGAAAACCAAGGCACAGGAGGGGAGGTGGCAATAGGTGACCTGCACCTACTGTGGGTAGGTGAGAACAGTGTCCACCGGCTGGCGCTAGGAGGTGCCTGCTGAAGCTGAAAGGACCAGAGAAAGACAGGGCTCTGTGTCTGGGCGCTTGTTGTTATGTGGCCTCTGTCTGAGGGCAGGAAGAGGAGACACACAAGGAAGCTCAAAAATCTGCCCAGGCAGAAGACTTGAGTAATTACATGAGAATATGGGGAAGTACCTCATATAGTGCCTAGCCCATGGGAACCCCCCAAATGCTGGTTTGGTTTCTTGGCAAACTCCTGCTTCCTGGGTCACCAAGGAAGACAGGGGAAGCAGCATGTGTCCTCTTCACTCCCCAGCCCCAAGATAGAAAGATGGTGCAGGGACTAGTGGGAGTTTGGGAGAGGCCCACTATGAAGAATCTCCAGGGGGTTCTTGCTCTGAACTGGGAGGTCTGCTTCAGCGTGATCAAAGATACAGCACATACTTATAAACTGTAAAGTGCTTGCAAGTAAACTAAGTTCCTGCTTTGTCCTAGCACCAGCCAGTTCGCTTTGGAATGATCTTCCAACCCTCTAGCAGAACTCAGCCCTGAGTGAGCAGACCCTATCCTGGAGCTGTTCCTTTGAGAAGCAGGGCCCACCTCCCCATCCAGAGCAGGGATCAGGCAGCTCTTGGAGAGTTGCCACGTAGGCAGCCGGTGGAGGAGAGAGGATGGATCTTTGCCACAGGCCTGTGACTTCTTTAAAGCTGAGTTTCTCCCGCCAACTGCACCCTCCACCCCAGGGGGACTGCAGGCCCCCAAACCAGGGCCTGCCCTTGTCTGACCAAAGGCAACCAGATCTGCTGCAGCTGTTCAGTGAGAGAACAAGCTCTCCCAGAGACCAGGGAAGCAGCTGGAGAAAGATTCCTGCCAGCCCGGGGGTGTAAATATTTATACAACGTGGGTGCGTGGGAAGAGGGAAGGCAGAGGGAGGTGGTAGGAACGAGGCGGCACTGAGACCGCAGATTGAAGGAGCCTGCACTTTGGGCCTGGGTGGGAAGGGCAAGAGGCGTCTGGGATGCTAATCTCCACCTGAATTCCTACATCAAAGAGACCGCGGGGTCCTTGCCCCCAGCTCTCCTGGCAGAGTTGAGGAAAGAACTTAGAAGAAAATTCATCACCAGTCCCCTAACCGGTCTTCCTGTCGAGGGTAGCCCTTGAACCAGAAATAAACTAGATCAACAGGCCCTAGGATTAAGGGCCTGGGGGCTCCTGGGTCTTACAGTTCCAGAATGTTAAAGAATACTGTATTCCAAGACTTGGACTCCAGGGTTGAAGGCTTAGAAAACATAAGCAGAATATAAAATAGAAGCCAAGATTTCTCTCAAGTTTCTATATAGTCAATAGTAGTTTTCTAAAGTGGCCGAGAACACTGCATTGATGAAGATGAGGAGGCAAAAGAACAAGGTACGGAGAAGGCAAGGCGGCCCTTGATGGCACTTCCAGAGAAGCATGTGGCCACCATCACCACAGCGCCGAGGAAAGACAGTGTAGCCCGATGGGCACCCACCTGGTGCTCTTGGGCACCTGCACCCCACGATGCGGCTCAGCTCCAGGTGTGACCCAGGCAGAGCACCGACGCATACGCCCCTCAGCTGGACCTGCTAAGGACTCAGCCAACATCCAACGGCATGGATGCCCCAGGGTGGGAAGCAAGCCTGGGCCGGGGGCGACAGCCAGATGGACTCCAGTCGACTCCTCAGACAGCTGGGGAGCAGAGCCAGGCCGCTCCTCACCCGCCTCCCACCACTCCAGACAAGGAGGGGTGCGGCTGCAACTTCTAGGATTTCTCTGCCACTGCGCCCATTGAGAAGTGCCACCTGCTTCTATCAGTACCAGGGCTGACCCTCAGTACCTCCCACAGGTGAAATCTGTGTTGTTCCTCAGTGGCCAAGAGCCTTTAAGATCCCTCACAATTATCAGCCTCTTTTGCATTCACCCTGTGTCCTGAAAACACCCACTGGCCAGGGGTGGAGGGCGTTGGAAGGAAGGACCTTCTGCTGGAAAGCTGCCTCTATCTCCCTAGCAGACCGCTCCAGATGCCCAGGCCAACTTAGCCAGAGAGTGAGGATCAAAGGATACCCAGACTCCCCCAAGACTCAGACCCTATGCTGCAAGTCCTCCCACCCACAGCACAGAGATTTGCAAATGACAAATGCCCAGTGGGTGCATCTCCCCTGAGCCCCCGACTTTCTAGGTGGAACCCGGTGAATCCCCCACCCATCCACCCTGAGAAGGGTGGATTCTGTGGTGTCTCTGAGCAATGGGGCCCAGGCCCACACACCGTGGAGGAAACACCATCTGCCCCAGCCCCTCAGTCCGGACCTGGCAGATGATGTCAGCCCTCACAGGGGGAGGGCAGCACTGTCCCCAGCCCCCCTCCAGAAAGAAGCTCCTCTTCCAAGGACACTGGGACTGGGGGAGATCTTCAGATGCCCAGGTCCTCTTCTGCCATCGTGGCCCTGCCTGCCGGCTGTGGCCTCCTTCCTGCCAGCACTGCTTAAACAGATGAACAAGAATAAAAGCCTGTGTGGCCCAAGGAAATCTTTAGGGGAAAGAACTGAAGCTGAAGGAAAAGGAGGTGGGGGGGGCTGACTATAAGAAATGGGAGAAGAGGGAAACTCAGGAAACAGACAAAATAAACCATCCGGGAATCCAGATGTAAAACAAGGAAGGCCAAAAGAAAAGAAAAATTATGCTAAGAAGGCAGAGTAGGGTGGGGAAGGGAATTGAGGATGAAAAAGAAGGGGGCAGTTATAAATATTCTGCAAAGAGAGAAGAATGTGAAAGCAAACAACACCAGAAAAAAAATTAAAAACTAAAGAGAGACCTGGGAGAGAAAAAGAGGCAGCAATGAATTTAAAACAACTGCTTTGACCCTCAACCAATCACACTAATGTTCTGAGTCTCACTACTTTTTGTGGATTTCAGACTCATCTCAACACTGGGCAAAGATAGTCCTAGAAAAGCAAGCTCTCCATCTTGCCTTGTTTTTCCTGCAATTCTCCCCACTTACCTCCACTGTAGGTCCTGTGCTGAGTGAGGGCTGAACTTCCTGGGTCAAGGCTCAAACCCATTCCAGTTCACCCCAGTCTGGTGGTTTCTATCAGGGAGCCCTCTGGAGGGCTCACTGGAGAATCTGAGCCGCAGGAGCCCTGTGGTGGGCAGGAGCATTAGGTGTGATGGAGCCCTGCGACCAGCTTTGCATCTTCTAGGGAGGGGCTTATCCAGCCACCTCTGTGGACCAGAGAGAAACCAACCCACAGACACGCGGTCATGGAACAGCAGGGATTCATGGAAGATTGGCATACCCAACTCTATGCAAAGCCAAAGGTGTCCCAGCAAATGCCACTTTTGGAAACAACTTAGGTGATTTAAATTAATTTCCAGGCATTCCCAAGGAGACGTAAAGAGAGCCACAACTTTCCCATTGCCATGGTTGACAAACAGTTTCTTTAAGTTCATTTTGTGTCCATAAATTCCATGAGCACTTAGACGCTGGGTCCGCTCCCTTCGTCTGCTTGGCCTCTTTCAGTCTTCTGTTGCCTCCCTTTCTTCTATAAGTCTGCCTATGCCTCTCTTCTCTGTGTTTGCTTTGGTTTTTCCATTTCCCTTACTGAATCAAACCCACCTCTGCCTACCCTTCTATGTCTCTATGGCAGCAGGAGTTGGGAGAAAGCTGACGCAAACCAAGGCACAATTGAGAAGCAAAGGCAGTGAAAATGTGTGTGAGTTTGGTGTAGCACCAGCTTTGGCATACTAGGCTGTCCACAGTAGGTGAGGTAGGCTCCTAATGGACAGGACTCGAGCCTCACCAAGCCACCTAAAACTGCTCCTCCAAAGTTCAGCCAAGGGAAGCCACAAGGCTCAAATCTGATCGACTGGGACAAAGAAAATGGTGCCCGTGCTAGCCTTTCTCCCTCTAAGAATTCTCAAGTACTTGACCCTGATTCTGTACGTTCTGTAAGTCACACTTTTCCTCTACCAAAACCTGAGATATGACAAAATGTACAGAAGGGATACTAGGTTGTAGCTTTAGATACTCAGCCCCATTTCTCCCCATCCCTCCTAAACTCCAAACCTGTCACGGTCGTATAATCTATGACTCAAGCTATTATTTAACCATGAAAAAAGACAAGCCAGGAAATTAGAGGCTGAATGACCTAAAATTTATTCCATTCAACTGAGCTAATCTCCTAGTAAGGGTGTGTATAATAATAAGTCATGTTATATCTGTTCTGGAAGATGTGAACATTGCAGGGGAAAGTGCATGGTGACTGCAGATCCCAACTTGTCAAGATTTGTCCTCAAAAGGGTAAGTGCCTGGTCCTTGGCCAAGTTGCCTAGCAGTTTGCTAAACGAGTCTTAACATTTGGGAACCAATATGTTGAAATGGCGAGCACCCAACGTTCGGGCTGACCACATTCAAGTCCTGGCACTGCCACTTCCTAGGCAAGTAAGGGACTTACCTGGCCTCCCTTAGTCTCCTTTGCTGTTAAATGGCAGTGACAGCAATACTGATCTCCTGGGGCTACTGTGAGGACAGATGAGCAAAGCGCTTGGCACGTGTGAGCAGCCCCCCTCCCTAAGAGCACCCCCAGTCAACTGTTGCTGTATGTTAAACAGTAAATTGGCAAGACCAAGAAGAAGGCTGGAGGCCTCACAAAGTGGGGTTCCACGGAGTCACTGGAACACAGTCAAGTATCCTGAGCAAGAGAGAGAAGAGGGTCCCAGAGGAGGCCCAGGCAGCTGGCGGGTGGAGTGCTGCACAGAAAGCCAAGGACAGCCAGTCACAGCCGGGGCGTCCGCGTGGGTGGGAGGACGCAGGGGGGCTACACTGCAGTCCTCCTGCATTAGCTCAACATGGCTGCAGCCCCACCCTTGCGTGTGTTCATCCTGCCGTGAAACTCAGCACATACTGACCCAGCACCCACTACGCGCACGGCTCTGGCCAAGTGGAGAGCGGTAACGGAGCAAGCTTAAGAATTGCTCATCGGCCTCAGAGACTTCACAACCGGGCGTTTCTCCCCAAATTCAGAAACCTGCCCTTATAGGAGCTAGATTGTAAAGACGTGACCTGAAATTCTCATGTCAGGGCTCTTTTGTTTTTCTTTTTCCTTAAGTAAAAAGGGCAAAGAGTTTAAAAACTGTTCCGGAAATGTGAATACCAACTGAACCTTGGTAATATTTAGGGGGTATTATTACTTTTTAGGTGTAATAAGGACAGTGTGGCTAAGTTTAATGAGTCCGTTCTTTTTAGGAGATATTTACTGCAGTACTGGTGATGATATGAGCTGATGATACTATGTAGGATTTACTTCAACATTCTCTGGTAGGTAGGGAGGCAGATGGTGACATAAATGGACAAGATGACCAGGATTTGGTGATGTTGATGATGGGTATGTGGGACTTCTTCATACTACTCTGTCTCCTTCTGTGTGTGTTTGGAATGTCCGTACTACAATGTTTTAAGTTCATAAAAGCTGAAAGAATTTTAACTCAGCGATCCCTGTCTTATTGGTTCTTACAACACGATATTTACTTTGTCAAGATGTGCTCTTGGCCAAGAAAGGAGGCTGTGTGCGGAGATCTGCCAGGAGCCAGGGAGGGCTGGAGCACAGGCAGGAAGACCACCACCCTAGGGTCAGGAGAGGGTCTCAAACCCCTCCACACGTGCTGAGGACCCAGCGTGGAGCCCTGACCCTCAGGGCTGGGAAAAAACATTCAGAGAGCCTGAGGTCCCCTTTGCGCTGCTTTTAAACTCAGTGAAAATTGTTTTTCAATTAGTTTCAATGTATTTTAAACCACAATGAACTTTCTCAACTCATTTTCCTCAACTGGAAAGTGGGGGTAATCACATGTATCCCAGTTTCTAGGGTGATAGTAAATGAGATGAACGTGCATAAGTTACCCTAGCATTAGTCCGCATTGATAAAGGCTGGGTCTGATTTGAGGGGTTTTGGCAAACGCTGGCCTTTAACCTCTGCGGACCACGGTAGAGCCAGCCCATCCTGGGTGCTCTGTTTGAATTGTTCGTGCTGCACGTCAGCATCTAAATTACATAGAAGTCAAGGCACACATACTCTGGGAACTCTTTGATCGAGGCATCTTGCTGGATGTCAGTCCCTTCAGGTTTCACAGAGAAGTCACTGCTGTCTTCCTCCCTCCTTAGAGAAACCACCCTGCTCTGGGAAGAATAGGCCACTTGGGATGAGCCCCCTCACTGTTTTCTTTTTGGTTGAAGCATGAATTGGAAGATGAGGAATAGGGCACTGCCCATTCTGGGCTTTGAATGGTGAGATGCATTTGGAGAAAGCAGACCTTCAGCAGATCAATTCATTCCCGAAGATGTAGCAAGGGGTTCCAGGTACACAGATGCAGCAGGCCCTGTGCTCAGCAGCAGCCCCCACAGGGAGCTTCTGGAGCCTTCCCCAGAGGAGCCTTGGGCAAGCGGTCATGAAGGCTTCCACACAGCAGAGGGCAGCACAACACCCTCTCCTGAGTCAGAGGGACCCGCCAATGGCTGGGCAAGGTGACCTGGCAACACTTTTCCAAGAACAAATCTAAATAGCCATGGCATGCAGAGGAAGGAATCCCAGGAGAGGCAGGTGGCCCACACAGCCAGTTCCTAAGTCTTTGCAATTTGCCTCCAGGCAACTTGTCAGTGGCTTCCTGTGAGACACATTTCGGCCAGAAGAGGGTGTTTGTGACTTCAGGAGAGGGACCCACAGGCTACAGGACTGGAAGGGAGGAGGGGACATAAACAGAACGTAGTCCAGTCACTGAGGGAGTGGCCACCCCAAGTCTTTGGGTCCTCGCTCTATGGCCTCCTGCCAAGCAGAGGAAGGAATTGGTCTGTCCCATCCCAACCTGCTCCACACCCAACCTCTCTTTGACTCCACTGTCCACTGGACCCCTGCATGTTCTCTGCACCTTCTTCCCTAGGAAGAAATGGAAGGGAGCGAGGAGAGCCCAAAACAAAGTTCCAAGGTTCTCAAAAGCTCAAAAGATCCTGGGCTTTGAGATGTTTGAAATGCATTCACAGGATTATTCTAAACTCCCCAATACCCGCCCCCCCCCCCGCCACACACACACACACACACACACACACACACACACACCCATGAAAGAGAGCAGTCTTTGTTGTGAAACTTTGAGTGTCAGGGCTAAGAGCACCAGCTTTGGAGCTGCGATGCCTGACTTCAAATCCCAACCCTGCTATTTATCAGCCCTGTAACAATGGGCTATGTACTTACCCCTCTGTGCCTCAGTTTGCTCCTCTGTAAAATGAGGAGGACAATGGCTCTATAGGGCAGGGCTGTTGCTTACAGCAGTGGCTGGCCACTAGAAAGCCCTCAATAAACATTAGCAAGGCTTCCTCCTCAGCGCAATGGGGATGTGCTCCCCAGGTCCTGGGAGAAATAACTGTGCTATAACATGGGAAGCCGTGTGAAGGAAGCGTTAAGTTTTCATAGAAAGCAGCTCAGAGGCATGCACAACATACTGCCCTCAACACAGACGAAAAGCTCGTGCTTTTCGTCTTCGTGCTTCTTTCCATCAAAATGCAGCTCATAGAGACCACCAGGCTATGGAGGCAGAGGCCCTAAGTCTAGAGTAGGAATCGGTTTATCTAGCATTTCGCTGGAGGGGTAGGGAGGGAAGGTGACACCGGGTGCAGCCCTCCTGTGCCCACTTTGAGTTTTGTGCAAGACAAGCAGAAGACATCACTCAAATCTAAGCTGGGTTGATTAAATGCATTGGTCAGAGGCTGGGTGGCAGGCTGGCTGCCCTGGAGGGGGAACAGAGCCACGTGGGCAGGCCTGGGGAGAGCAGGCCAGGCAGAGGCCAGGCAGACACCAGAGGATGTGAGGAGCCTGCCAGCCTCAGCAGGGTTGGGCTTTGCTGGGACAGGGAGGAAAGAGTTAAGCCGACTCTGCGCTCTGGAGGAGGGCTCTGCAGCTATAAACAGTGAGCCAAGGGAGGGAGGGAGGGAGGGAACTGACACAGGATGTGGCCAGGGCTCGAGCTGTCTGATTATTAACTTCACTTTTATTTGGAGGGGGATTCGATTCTCTGTTTTACTTCCCATGAAGGAAGTGAAAGCCCAGGTCTCGGAGGGGCCTGGTTTCAAATTGTTTTGTCACAGCTCATTTATTTTTCCTCTTAAATAAATAAACAAAACCACCTCTTTGTTTTCCCCTTAATGAGCATTCAGCAAATCATCTGTGGGTGAGGCATGAAAGGGGTTTTCTGGAGTCCTTCATCAGGCACTTTTGGCTTATTGTAAAAGGAAAAAGAAAGGATTCTTCCTTGAGCTTCGGCCTTCTCCAAGACACAGGCACTTGCTTTTCTGACTCCTCAGGAGATCTCAGCCTAAAATCATGACCTCAAGCCAGTTTCGACCTTCCTTGGCCAGTCCTTGGTGCCTGACATGGTGACTGCCACCCCACGTCTGTCACACAGAGCTCCTACCCGAGGCCACACAGAGGAAATAACCAACACGAGACTCCGTGGTTAGTCTCTTTAGTGCAGCTCAGACCCATGGTTTTTGTTCCTATGGCACCCTGACATTTCCACTAAAAATAACTTAACGCAATTAAACACAAAAGGATTCCATTACAAGGCTTAAGAAAACACCATTACATGTTCCTTTACCCAAGGTTCAAAACATGTGGGAACTTCGTTTCCAACACCAAAACCCATGCAATAATTTCACTATTTTCTTGCAACAACCTTTTTCGGAATGACCCACCTATGGGAGGTGCCATGAACACAAAGACAAATATCACAGGGTCCCTACCCTCACGGTGCCCTCAGTTTGGTGGGGGAGGAAGCAGCAAGGAAAACTGGAAAGTTCTACAGCAGAGGCTAATGATACTATAGGTGGGTAGAGGAGGAGACATTCTGCTGGAAATGAAGAGAGGGAGATTGAAAAAGTCTTCCTGGTGGAGCTGGTATTTAAGCTGGACCTTGAAGGATTGACTATATTAAGAAAGAAGAATGTTCTAGAAGCTGAAAAGCACCCAAATGACAGAGAGGCATTATCAACGTGTGGACCAGGTCAGATATAAGACAACAGAAGCCAGCAGATCCTCAAATAGCATTCAGAACGGCATTTAAAGTCCGCAGGTTGGGGAGGGACTGACAGGAGTCAGCCACTCACTTTCAGCTCCAGGCTGCCAGTCTCTGACCCTTGGCTTGGAGACTGGCGTGACCTGTGAAGGAGCTGCACTTTATGCTGTGAGCAACGAGATACTACACTTGGATAAGAGCTCATCTGGGATTCTGACACTCAGCTGCCTGACAAAACACCTGATGACCACTAGGAGCCACTTTTACTGCCTCTGGCTTCATGCTCCTTGAGTACAGGGCAAGAAGAAAGGAGACTGGAACAAATCCAATTCACTTGAAAAAGCTCGGGCTTCTGATGGCTAATGGAATGGGATTTCCAAACACCCCTGGGGAAGTTGCCAGGGCCCAAGGTTTTCTTGAAGTTCTTAGAAATTCCTCCCCACTCCCATGGCATTTCAGCTTCCAAACCTGCGCAGGGCCGGCCAGGAGGGGGTTAAGCCACCCACGAAGATGGCCGACTTGTTTTGCACTTCAGAGGGGGTCACGAGGGAGGTTGCCCTTTGCCTCTGGGGAGGCAGTCAAGGTCCCACCGCCCTCTCTGGCTTTATGCCCCAGGCGTCCTGACGGTATCTCCTCCCCTGGGCGTCCTACAGTCTCCGGGCCTCCTAACCCTCCAGGCCCAAGGCGAGCCAAACACGAGCACCAGGCCCGGCCTTGGAGGGGCGAGGCAGGGAGGGCCCCTCGGAGATACAGGGGCCAAGTGTGCACACCAGCTCAGCGCCTTTGGCTTCTGAAAACGCATGGGGCCCGAGGGCCGAGGCTGCTGCCTAGGACAAGATCCCTTTCTGTTTCTTCCCTCTTGGCTGAGGCTGCCCAGCTGGTCTTCCTGGGCCGGCCTCCCAGGGCGGCTCCCTCCTGAAGCCTTTGCAGGGTTCGATGGATGTGGTCACACTGCCCTCCAGTGGCCAACCTGCTAAACAGCATGCGTAGGCCCCTGTGGAATTGAGGATGGTGACCCAGTGTCCACACACTTGGCCCACCCGTTTCTAAACGTGGGCTGCCCTTTGCTGCATTTGAAGGCATGGTTTTGCTGGTTCCTCTTAAAGGAGCCCTAGCTGCCCTTTGCCACAATGGACACTGATGGAACAGCAGAGGATTTGCTTCCTTCAGTGGTTCTTAAACGTTACTGTGCACTTGAACCACCTGGAGAATTGCTTCAAACCTAGATTGCTGGGTCTCACACCCCAAATCAGAGAATTTACATTTCTGACAAGTTGCCAGGTGGTGCTACTGCTGGTTCGCTGGTTCTGGAATCACATTTGCAGAACTATTAACTCAGTTCTCTCATCCTTTCCTGGGGGGTTCCGTCATTTACCCATTGGGTATGTGATTTGTCCTGCTGCCACAGAAGACAAAAAGTGCCCACATGCAAGTTCCCACCTCACTAAGTGGAGCTTAGTCTAACAGAGACAGACTTGTTTAAACAAAGAAGCTCATAAATAAATATAAGACTCCATTTGACAAGGTTTTCCAATTCATATGAAAGAAAATAAGGCGCTGAAAGAACACATACATGGGAAGCTAATTTAGATTTGGGATGAGGAGGCTGTTGGAGAAGGCATCTCTGAGGAAACCCTTAAGCTGAGGGCAGGAGGAAGAGGGAAGAAATCCTGGGGAGGAAGGGAGAAGGTACCCAGGCAGCAGGTAGAGCAGGTGAGAACCTGTAAGCTTGGGTGTTGATACAGAGATTGGAGGAGTGGAGCTGGGGGGTGGTAGGGGCAGAGGGTCAGAGCCTCTAGGTCTACACATCTGGTACCCAGAAACCTGCCTCTTCATGAAGGGGCAACATTCAGAGGAGAGGAGGATAGAAGCTGGATTATTAGCTCTTAGCCACCCTCCTCAGTAACCAAGAATGGTGACCCACCCCCAGGAACCTCAGCCTGTGGACCATGAACTTCTAATGCTGCCTGAACCAGATTTGCTTAGGCCCCTTCCCAAAGCCTGAAGGAGAGTCACATCTGATGGGTCCAGGTTCCTGGAACAATGGTGAGAAGATATGGTGTACCATCTACCCATCCCTGCATTCAATGTTTCATCTTCTTTTTCCTGAGGGACCGGGATACAGCCAATTCTCCAACGAAACTTTGTAAGCTATAGTGACCTGGTAGGTGTGCCACGAGGTAGGAGCCCTTCTCTGCCTGCTCCCTCTGCTCAGAGAACCTTGCAGGGCAGGTAGGTGACGCAATCCCTGCACCCAGTCTCAGTTCCCAATCTGCTGATACAACTCCTACCCCAACCCACAGTGCCTGCGGCAGCCCCTTAAGAATAAGCCGGGCCGCAGATGGAAGCCAGGTACAGGTTTCCTCCTTTACCCGAAAGTAGAACATTCCTATGAAACCTTTAGTAAGCCAAAACAGGGTAAAGAAGCAATTGCCGTTACCGTCTATGGAAAGTCTTTTGAGTGTTCCCAGACCCAAAAAATAACCTACCAAATCATACATCAAACCTAAAAGAATGCTAACATATAGTAGAAGCAGGAATGCACAAAATAAATTGAGCTAAAGCACAGATGCTCATAGGTTCAAAGCTATGGCGACTTGATGTGGAGATGCTGAGTGCAGTTCCTGGAGCAGGAGCTTGGTGGCACTGCTGGCACTGCTCAGGGCACGCGCTGCCTCTGTAATGGTTCACAGCACAACAAATACTGAATGCTATTTTCAATTTTCACCATTTTTGGTAAACGCGAAAATCCTTTTCAGGTTTCTTTTGGTTAGCGAAAATAGGTACTAACGTAGGTCTTTCATACAAGCGAAGTGGCATGAGGATTTTGAAAAGTGGGGGGATACTATATTCTCTTGTGAGGATGTTTGTTACTTGGTGTCAGTGCCACCTGGAAGGAAGCAGGTGGGTGAGCACCCATCTCTCTCCACTGCTTCTTTATTCCTCATGCTTTGATGAGGAGGCAGGTAGGCCTGTCACCTTCCACAGTCACTTCCCTCCCCAATTTTCGCATCTGAAAAGTGGGGGGTGGGAATGAGTTGTACTAGATGATCCCCAAGCGTTTTGAGTCCAAACTTAGCCCACCAATGCACTGTTGGAAAGATGGCTGAGAAGAAAGCCTCTGCCTGGTGTCCCTACAACTATGCAAAGTAAGGCCTTGGGGTTAATAGCCTCCAGGTTGTGGGGAGGGAGGGAAAAACATCTGAAAAGCTAGGTACAGCTTTACAGTCAAACCAATCCAGTTCAAATACTGGCTGTGCTCCTGACTTACTACTGTGTGATCTCCAGCAAGTGGCTTAACCTCTCTGAGCTTCATTCTTTAGATGAAGATCTGAGAAATGGAGATAACATAGTATCTACCTCGTAGGGTTGTTCTGAAGATTCATAGTATTAGCTACCATTTCTCAAGTGCTTATTCCATGCGACACACTGCACTAAGGGCTTCTCGTCAATTACATGAGGTCATGTGAGGAAGCACTGGCCCCACGCAGACAATTACAGCTCTGTAACGGGAGCCATAGCTGTTATCACTTCACAACAGCCCCCAGTGCTGTGCACACATGGGTACATTCAATAGGCAGAAGGAGCTTAGGAAGCCCTGGGCACATAATAAGCACTCAGTAAATGCGGGCCTTCATTATTAGCCTGAGAGAAGAGGTGAAGAGGTGCTGCAGCAAAGAGAAATGTGGAGGGGTGCGTGGCCTGAGGTGATGGCTCACCCATGTCTTCACTGGAGGCCCAGCTCCAGTCTAGTTAGCCAGTGCCCAAGCTGGGACGTCAGCTCTTACTCACTCTTCCCAGAGAGCAACTAATTAGCCGCCCCACAGCCGGGAGCTTCCCAGATGAAAGCTGCTTTAATGCACATGCAAGGCGTAACCCCCATATTTATAACCAAGGTTCCCTTGGGTGAGGAAGGCCCCGGAGGCAGAGAGACAGGCCAGATCAGGGCCTCTCCTTCTTTATGACAGAGATTCTCAGGGAGGGGAGCTGGGTCAGTGGTTGCAAGCCT
Source organism: Rhinolophus hipposideros (assembly GCF_964194185.1). NCBI lineage: Eukaryota > Metazoa > Chordata > Mammalia > Chiroptera > Rhinolophidae > Rhinolophus > Rhinolophus hipposideros. Next base: position 74,397,300 of record NC_138051.1, read on the forward strand.
GAGAAAAAGGCTCCGAGGCAGTGGGTGTGAAGCCTCACAGGTCCTGGGAGTGGGAGGAGCCAGGTGGCTGAGGGGGCAGAATGTTCCAGGCCCCAGGCAGCCTCCCAGACCAGAAGCACCCAGGCCAGGAGATGGCCTAAGGTTGGGAGACTCAAAGTGAGGACTCTGATGGTCCTGAGGGTGCCGGTTGATATCCCATCTCCAGGGGGGCCAGTCCCTGGGCCAGAGCCTCAGCTTCCTTACCTGCAAAGCGGGGATAATGACAGTCCTGACCTCACAGCCATTAATTGACAGCACTTAGTAGAGGCAGGATCTGACACCCACTGTGTAAACAGTGAGGATTTGTGTCTTTGTTCGTGCAACAGACATTTATTGAGCACCTACTATATACCAGGCACTAGGTGCTGGAAATACCATTAGGAACAGAACAGATCAAGTACTTCCTCCCTTGGAAGACACACAGTAAACACAAGAACTGAAAGGTTCCCGATACATTGCCCGGCTGTGGTCTGCACTATAACATTTTGTTGTTATGGCTTAAAAATGTTCCATTATTTGTAAGCATTTCCATCTTACAGGTGAGGAAACAGACTCAAAGCAAATAAGCAACACGCAAAGGTCCAGCCAGTCTGTGGCAGAGCAGGTGTTTGATCCCAGCCTGAGTCTACACCGTGGCCATGTGGCCACGGGACCCTGCTCCCCAGAGGGCCGCGTCCAGGGAGGAGAGCTGCGGTTGGGGGTGGATGCTGGCTCCCCCAGTCGTGGCCCAGACTCTTATCAGGGCCGGCTCATAGGTGTGGGCGGGGTGGCCTCCCAGTCACCCTGCTCCAGACAAGGCTAGAGTGTGGCTGACGAGGCGGCTTCATCAGGGGCAATTCCAGCTCCTGGCCACCCACGGGCCAGGGCACTCCCAGGGTTCAAACCCTCCCTCTCAACTGGGTCATAAGTCTGGGAGGTGCCTCAGCCCTGGGGACAGCCTGGTGGGCAGGCCAGGTCAGGGGCACTGTCCTAAGCAGAACAGCCAGGTCCATCCAGCAAGTTGCCAACTCAATGAACAGGTATGTCTTCAGCACCCACTCTATGCCAGGAACCAGGTGACCCCCGCCTTTAAGGTACCCCCTTTCTACAAAGAATGCTGACCCCTGAATAGAAAGTAGGTGCTAGGACCAAGGAACAGGACATAGGGAATCCCTAACTTGTCAAGAAGGCTACACACATGCCAGCTTGCCGGCATCCCCTCTCAGTACAGGTGGAGGGCATGGGGCAGGCAGTGTAGAGGACTCTAAAACACCTGCCTAGGGGAGCCCACCTTGGCTCACTCAACGTCCAAGCAAGACAGTCGTCACTGTCCACTTACTCTTTACTGAGCCTGTCCCTGCCTAGTGTCCATTCATTCATTCATTTCACTCAGTCACTCCATGCCAGTCACACTATTAGGCAACAAGTATCCAAAGGTTTAAAAAAAAAAAGTCCCTGTCCTTTGGGAGCTTAAAAGTGAGCAGTCTAAGCAAACGAACAATGACCACATGGCCAGGGCCACAAGCCTCTGGGCAGCTGCAGCTGGAACATGGGTGTGTGCCTGCTCATGGAGCCCACCCTGAGACTGTAACCCCACCCCCAAAAGCAAAAGCTTTGGGCTCCTTAACCACTACCCCCACCTGCACCTCCATCCAGGATGTAGGAGGCTTTACCCCAGCAAGGAAATGTACCCCCCACAGGTGCCCTTAAAGACTGGCCGAGTGGAGGGGAAGGACTCCCCAGAGCCCTTCCATTGCCTTGCATCAGGAGGCAGCAGTGGGGTGCCGGCTGAGCTGAATGGCCAGGGGACTCATCCAGGCCAGTATGTGGAGCCACCGCCCACAGCAGCAGCCCCCCACGACAGAGCACTGCCTGGGTCCCGGGGACATGCTCAGCAAGGCACAATGCATTTCTTAAACTACTAAGATTTTTATCAGCGATTTGCCCAAGGTCGCAGGGCCTGTGAAGAATCTGCATTCTGGTTGGAGCCAGTCCTAAGTCCACGATGGCCGCCCTGCACATTTCCCCCAGCCAAGGCGGCATACAGCGCTCCTTCCTGGCCAGGCCGTCTGAGGGAGAGGGAGAAGGCCCTCAGCCCAGAGCCCCATCCCAACCGTGCTCCTGCCCCTCTTCCCTACCCAGCTGACCCTTCCAGCTTAGCCAGCCTTTCTGGAGTCCAGAAGCACCTTCTGCCTCCAGGGACCCTCAGAACAGCTGGAGGGAACAGTCCACACTAAGCTTGTGGAAGGACAGGAATGGGGTGACTGTCCTGGCTATGGATAGGCTTCGATGGGAGGGGAAATGACCCCTCAAGGGGTCAGATACTCCAGGCCTGTCGCGGCCCCCCTCCATACACACACACACAGCTGTTATGGAGAACTTGGCAGCAAAAGGGGAGGGAGCAAGCTGGATCTTCCAGGTGTCTTGGCTGACCTTATGCAACCCCAGAGTGCCCTTCGGGCAAGAAGGCAGAGGGAAGGGGTGCGTGGGAAGGCCGGTAATTATTATCCTCCATTTCAGGGGTGGGTGTGGGGGCCACCTGCCCAGGGATGAGGCCCTGCCTGTCCCAGGGGTAGCCTGGGACAGGTGGGGAGGCCTTGGTTAAAGTACTTTACATGCATTAATCCCGAAGCTGATCTTTCCACCCACCCTGAGATAAGGAAGGTACACAGGGTTCCCTTTTTACAGATGAGGAGCTTGAGGTTCAGAAATTTGAGAAATATGCCCATAGTCACATGGTCAAGAAACAGTAGAGTCAGGATTCACATCCACTCCCTCTGACCCCAAAGACTTTGCCGTGGACCACTCAGAGCTTCCCTGCAGGTTGTGCCCCGCACCAGGACTGGTACCTGGGATGCTCAGACGTTTGGTGGATGAGGAAGTGAGTAGACAGGAGAGGAGACAAGTGGGTAAATATGGGGACTAGTGAGTGGAGAAGGGCATCCACTTCTCCCACAGCCCCCAAGCAAATAAGCGAGTACACAAGAGAGTGAGTGGAGAAGTGCACAGATGAGTAGGTGAATGCAAGAGTGGACGAGTAGACTACTAAAGGAATGGGAGGATTGTTAAAGGGCTCAGCTGCAGGGAGAAGCAATGGCTGCTTTGTCACATGACCTCTGGGGAAAAGGAAGGCATGCGACTTCTGAGAAACTAGGTGGCCCACTGGGGTGCTGGCTTACCATGAAAAGTACCCTCCCCAGACAGCAATTCTCCAAAACTAGGGCTCTGGAGGCCCAGGGACCCTGCCAGCTAGACACACACACACACACACACACACACACACACACACACTGACCAAGTAACAGGCTGGCCTGGTCAGTCATCGAGGGGCCATGAGAGCTCTGTTGCTTAAGAGGGCCCTGGGCCAGGTATGGACCTGCCAATCCCTGCTGGGAGGAAAAGAGGAGCAAGAGATCCATTGGCCCTGCCTGAGTGGAGACGGGGGTGGGGGGTGGAGGGGGGAGCGGGCTGGCCAAGAGGCCCTCACTACTGACCTGTGTGGGCAGAAGGTCTGGCCAGGACACCCTTATGCACTGGCCACTGGGCCCCAGGATCAGTGCCTAGGTCTAAGGGTGTGGGTACAAGCTGGCATGGAAGTGGCTCACCAAGAGGTCACTGCCATGGCCAGAGAGGGTCAAGGGCCCCTCCTTCTGGGGTAAGACCGCACGTGGGTCCTGGACTGGGGGTGGGGTGGGGTGGACTGGACCCAAGAGTGGGGATAATGTGGTAGAAAGGGAGTCAGGATGAGGCTGTGGCTCTGATGTGACGTTGTGTGTCTTGGTATCTTAGAGCTGCAGGGAAGGGCACTTAGGGGTCTATAAGCCCACCCCGCAACACCTTGCATGAGGCCTGGAGGGAAAGTAACTGGACCAAATCAAGAGCAATTCCGTGCGTGCGTTAAAGGGCACACAGGGGACACCCCCACCACACCCAGCCAACTCTCTGGGGGAGACTGAAGTAAAGCAAGGGGCAGGTGGGGGCCCAAGTGTCTCTGGAGAACGAGTCCCAGAGACTGCGCAACTCTGGAACAGAGGAAGCCAAGAGGCGACCCAGCACAACCCCCTCCCCAGCTCTAGTCATGAGTTGTTATCCTTGCCCCCAGTTCAGGGGGTGGTGGCATGAGGTGCAGGGAGGTAACAGGGGCGTGTGAAGGGTGGGGGTGGGATACACAGAAAACTGCTTGACTACCTCCCCTGTGCCCTCTGGCTCTGCATGAGCCCCCTGCCCCAAGGAAAACTTTAAAGGGACAGAGACCAGCACTGCCCTCCCTGGCCTTTCGGTACAGGGTCCCTCAAGCTTATTAGTCCTCTGGCCTCAAATGGGGATGTCCTGGAGACTACACTCCATCCCAGAAAATGCCACAGAAGTCAGTTTGGACATGGAGCAGGACGTCAGTGGGAGGCAGAATTTGGGGCAAGATACCGCCCAGCCTCGGGACAGGCGCTGAGGAGGAGGCGAGCGCCCTCTGGTGGCTTTCTGAGGCACAGGCACATAGAAGCGCGCTCCCTAAACAGGACCCCGGAGCACGGCCTCAGCCACCATCTCCCGCAGCCTCCAGGAGCATCTTATAACCAACTGCAATTTACTAAAAAAAAAAGTGATCCGACTTACAGCAAAAGGCCATTATCAGGATTGCACCCCATTTGCAGCCCTCTTAGAAATACGTTCTACAAATAATAATAAAATAATAACAACACCAAGGGTAAACGTTGTTTTAATCTCACAATGACCCGGTGGCAGAAGTGTTATTATTTCCAGTTTTCAAGTGAAATGAGGGCTTGCACAAGAGCACACAGATAGTAACTGGCAGAACTCGGATTTGAACAGGGGCGTGACGCCACACTTGTACTGGTGTTTAGACACTCCACTCTAACCCCTCAGATCTTAACAAGAGAGGCTGTTTGCCACCCAGGGGTAGCTTTCTCTCTCCTGTCTTCAACGGAGAGAGAGACTGCTCTGTTGGGCAGAAGGCAGGGAAGTGGCCCTTCCTCCTCTCATAGTTAAAGGGGTCAATGACAAACCGTTGCTTATCTGGTTATACTTTACTAAGGACTTTCACCTGTGTTTCCTCACTGGCGCTTCACACGAGCCCCGTGAAGGAGGGGGCAGTAGTCCCATACAACACTCAACCCCAACTTCCAGCCCTACACCCACATACGCCCGACCTGGAGCTGAACCCAATACCGGAGATTCCTGTAAAAATCCACTCACAGAAAATGCTTACAAAACCTATCTGACAAGGGACCAGTATCCAGGATATAGAAAAAACTTCTGTAACTCTGTTAAGAAAAAGACAAATAACCCCATTTAAAAATAGGCAAAAGATTTGTACAGACACTTCTCAAAAGAAGGTATATGAATGGCCAATAAGCATATCAAAGAAGATAACATCATTAGTGTGGGGACAGAGCCCCAGAAAGCAGTTTCCAGGCTCTCGGCCTCACATAGAAAGGTACTGGCCCAGGTAGTAAATGGCCATCAACTGTGATTGGATGGCCATCAGCTGTGGCTAGTTGGCCGTCAGCTATAACCCGTGAGCCACTGGCCACTAATATAACTGCCATGGATATGCTAGCAGGAAAATGGGGGCTAGCAAGAAGATGGTGGCTGGCAAGCGCGGACTGCTGTTAGGTCGGCGGGATGCAGATTATGTAGATCCTGCTTCCTGTGTCTCCAGCCCAGCCGCCAGCGAGAATATATTGGTTTGACTTCCCTACCTATGGCTCCGTGGGTGTTCCTTTTTGGCCTCACCAGGTCCTGTGTTCTAATGTGGGGAGCGGGAGAAGAGACCCTGCCTGACACCCTGCGCGACAATCAGCCATCATCATTGGGAAGTGCAAAATAAAACCAGAACGAGATATGCTGATATAGCCACAATGGCTAAAATGAAAAAGCCTGACAAAACCCAATGCTAACAAGGGTGTTAACTGGAACATGCGTGATCGTTGGTGAAAGTATAAAATAGTACAACCACTCCGGAAAAAGGCCTAGTGGTTTCTTATACAACCAGACATATACCTCCTCTGTGACCAAGCAATTCCACTTCTTAGGTATTTACCCAAGAGAAATGAAAACATGTTCACAAAAAGACTTGTAGGACTGTTCCTAGTAGCCTTATTCATAATAACCAAAAATTAGAAACAGCCTAGGGAATACACACACGGTGATATACCTCCACCATGGAATGCTATTCCGCAATAAAAAGGAACAAATTACCGATACACACAATTACATGTGAGGCAGAGTAGAGCTGCCACCCCAACATATGCCTTTTGGGGTATCGATCATTTTAAGCTGGTTATTTTCAAGAAAGAAAAGACTCAGGAAAAGCGTTTGCCCTTCCCCGTAACTGCCTAAAAGAATGTAGATAGAGGGCAGGCTCCAGGAAGGGAGCTATGATCACAGGTAACTATAGTTTAGTAGGAACTAGTGCGTGTTGGGGAGCAACTTTGCAAGGCCCTTTTGATCAAAGTCCTCTCTACTGCCCATTGTTGAAGAAGGTCCAGCAAACATTTACTTACCAAATATTTGTTTTCCTATCTCAGTGGGAATTGCCATCCTGCCCTTTGAAGCCCCAAATCACAATCCCCACTTTTCTCCTAACTCAAGGTGGCACATAAGCCTGAACTGCCTGTTCTGTCTCTGGGTCTCATATTCTTATAGAACACCCGTATGTACATACATAATACGTATATTCTCCTATTAATCTATCGAATGTCAATTTAATTATAAGATCAGCCAGAAGGGTAGAAGGAAAACTATTTTTCCTCCCCAGCGCATGGATATATCAAAACATTATGCTGGGTGGAAGAAGTGTCACATATGATTCTATTTATATGGAGTTCTTAAAAATGGGGAAATAATCCATGGAGAGAAAAAAAATCAGAATGGCAGTTGCCTCTTGGATCTGGGGCAGGCTTGACAGGGAAGAGGCATGAGACATTCTAGTTGCTGGTAATGTTTTATATCACGATTGGAGTCTGGTTTAATCGGTACATGCACTTGTTAAAACTTAAAGGGACAGTCAATATGTACATTTCATGGTGTATAAGTTTTACCTCAAAGAAAAAAACTATAAACAAATATTGAATCCTGGTTAACAACTTGCATGTGGAAATGTTTAGGGGGAAGTGTATTGATTGTCCCAACCTGTCTCTAGTCTTTTCTCTACTTGCCTCACCAAACTGTTACTCCCGTGGGCTGTGGCTGAAAGCGGTGCTTCTCGCACTCCAACACACAAACAAATCACCTGAACAACTTGATAAGATGCACATTCTGAGTCAGTAGGCCTGGGCTGGAGCCCAAGAGTACATTTCTTACAAGCTCCAGGTGATGCTGCTGGTTGTCCTTGGATCACGCCTGAGTAGCAAAGACTTAGCATGCTACCTTCTAATAAGGTCATTTGGATATAGGGACCCACCAAATGTAGGCCACCCCAGGGGCCCACATCACAGATCTAAACCTAAGTCAGTTCACACTTAGGAAAAAGGCCTCAGTGTCAAGGAAACCTAAAATACACCAATCGCAAATCCTCCGACTCAGCTGTAGCTAGGTTACCAGATTCAAAAATAGGACCTGCTGGCCTTGTAAGGAAATCCCTGACCTCTTAGCCAATCATGCTCTGTTTCCATTGTTTTTTCTAATGCTCTCTGTAAAACTCATTCTTTACCCCAAATCCCTCGGGAAAAGTGCTCTACTGCTTGGGGGGCACTGTACTCCCCCAATGCACGGACTGTTTTCCCTTGAATAAAGGACATCAAACTCGTTATTAACTTGTTTTGTCATTTGACACTTCCCACCTCTTCACCTTTGCTCCCACAGTTTTCCCTTTTCCAGCATTGCCTTCCCCACCCCATGACTCAGCACCTCTATGCCCACCCACATCTTACCTTTTCCCACCCCTTCTCTTCCAGCAGATGATAACTAATAATTATTATGATAAATGACAGCAACAACAATCATCTGTGAGACCTTACTAGGTGACAGGGTCTGTGCTACATGCTTTACAAACATTGTTTTGTGTTCAACTCTTTTAACAGCCCTGTGAAGTCAATACTAATACTGTTCCCATTTTATAGATGAGGAAACTGAGGTATAGAGAGGTTAAGTATTTGCTCAACTTCATATAGGCTTGGCCATCTAGATGCTTCCCTTGACTCCAATTACTGACAGCCTTATGGTAACAGCCATAGTGTTTACGTGTACACACATGTACATGCTAATGTGTTTTCTTTTTCCACTGAGACCACGCTGTCCATGAGGATATAGACAGGATAATTCCCCACTCCCCATCAGAGCCTTTGCCAAAGCAGGGCCTCTTCTTCAAAACGGAACACAGTGCCCACGCAGCTCCCAGCCTCACCTCACAGGGCCACAACCCTCCACTCTGCATTCACACGGGGCTCCACCATGCAAGTCCGCTAGCTCCCAGCTCCCTGCTCTCCAGCACAGACTCAGTCAATTGGCTCTCTCCCCATGCGGGGTGGGCCTCTCCAGGCCATCCCCCTCTGGCTGAGCTCAAATCTGCTCCCAGATCTCTCCTTCCAGTCTTCTCTCTGATGCCAGGGTGTCCTGAGTTCTAAAGCAGCCGCCTAGGTCCCTTGGCCTGGAGAAGACCCTACCAAAGGCTGCTGTGCTCTCACCCCACTCTCCTCTGCATGCTGGCTCTGAGAGGGCAGGTCCTGGCCCATCTCGTCACGGCTACATCCCCAGTGGCGTTTAGTCATGGTAGGTGGAGGGTGGGAGGGGGTCGCCTGGCCTGACCCCGTGATCTGAGCAGCTCAGGTGAGAGGCCCCTTTCTGACCCCACCTGATCTTGCCCTCCTCGGCATCTTTATCACCCTCTGGTCCAGAGGTTGGGGACTGGATGTCCTCAAACCCGAGGCATTTCCCAGTCTGGGCCCTACCCCCTGCAGTTCCCAGCCCTCCCACAACTCCTTGCCTCCTCCTCCCGCAAAGCCTTCTGCGGTTTCTCCCCACCCACCTAGGACCACTTAGGGAGGATATTTTACTTTCCCACACAAGCTCGGCGATGCAATTTCTCCTCCTAAGAGGTTAGGCTAATTGCTCTTCCCAGAAGAAAATCCTCCAAGGTTTTCCTTGTGGTGGGATAGGAGGTTTGAAAATTATATGTTCAGGGCACCATGGGGTTACTATATTAAGTCCAGTTTCATAGCTGGGTGGCCACTGGGGAGCACGGGTGCCTTCTGGGGGCCAAAGCAGGATCCCCGCACTGTGCTGGAGAGATGCGAGCACTGCTTACTCATCCAGTCACAGTTCTGGGCCCAACTCAGGAGCAAGAACACAGACGTGGGCTCAGCCCTCCCCGGCAGCTTCAATCTTTCCCACTTTAAAAGCCCCATAGCAACAGTGATGTCTAATTTATTGGCCCCCACATACATAAACTGTATAATTTCCTGGGATGAAGAGATTTAAAATGTACCAGACACAAACACGTCAAGTTGTATACATTAAATATCCACAGCTTTTTGTAAATATTTTGTAGAGATTGTATCTGCAGCATTTTAAACCTCAATAAAGCAGTTTTTTTAAAGTACCAGACACACACTTTACAAACATTAGACAATGAAAAAATGACGTACGTGTATACACACATGCAAACATACTAAGACATCTAATTGACAATGATCTGTATCACTTCTTATACCAAATTCGATTGCGCAGTTTTTATCCTACTACATTGTTTTAAACTCATCTTTAAACAAATGGGTTCTTTCAACTCTCTAAGATATGGGAACATCAATTAGAGTCATTTTCAGTCTCTCGAATTATAGAAGCACATACCCATCAAGGCAGCAATGCCATTACCGGTAATGAACCCTACAGACACATCCCGTTCATGGCTGCAAAGACGTATTGCCTCTGTAATGTCATTAATAAGCAAAACACTGGGAGCCACCAGTAGGACGCTGGTTAAATAAATGATGGTCCATCCACGTGAGGGAAACTTCAGAGTAATTGAAAAGAATGAGGGGAACCTATACCTGCTGTTGCAGACCCATCTCCAAGTTGTAATGTTAACTGAGAAAGTACCATGCTGACTATCTGGACTGTGGTGATGCTTGCACAACTCTGTAAATTTACTTTAAAATCATTGAATCATACTGTTAAAATGACTGGATTTTATAGTATGTATTATACCTCAGTAAAGCTATTTTTGGAAAAGGCCATAAAGCACAATATGTAATTTATTTTCTTCTGTAAAATTAAATGAAAAGTACATATATAATCATATATGCTTGTATATGCATAGAAACATTCTGGAAGAATGTAGAAGAAACATAATAGTAGTTGCTTCTTGGGGTGACAAAATTTTTATATATACATTTTTGTCCTACATATATTTTTACTATGAGCATGCATACTCTTTCAGTAAGTTATTTATTAGTTACATTCGTTATTCCATAGTTTCCACGGCAGCATTTGACCCAAGAATTTAATTAGAATAAGAAATGATTTTAATATTTTAACAACTTGAAGAATTTTTTTGCATCAAAGACTTGGGTTTTATACAGAAGATATTTCTTCATAAATAGAATTAGAAGAAAACTCTCTTTTTCCATGGTGATAAAACCCAGATTAATTAAGGACATGTGTGTGTGAATATTCTCGTGAATATTCCGAATTTTCAAAATAATACCTGTTTATTACAGGAATTTTTAAGTAGAGAAAACTATAAAAAGAAATCCTACACAATTACAGCAACTGCTAACATGCTGGTATATTTTCAGCCTATTCCTATGTGTACCTATTTTCTGTTTTACAATGTTATGAATGAACTACAAATAATTTTGCGTACCACTTTTTCCGCCAATTCTCATGTCATGAAAAACTTCCCTTGTTCTTGAAACGTTCTAGGAGACCATGCTTTTTAACATGTGTATGATGTTATATCCTATGGACATTTTCTAGTTTGTTTAACCAATCTCTCTTGGACATTTTGACTGCCTCCAGTTTTCCTCTATAAACAGTGCTGCAGTGACCCTCTGGCAACATCTCTTTGTGCTCTTCCTACAACTTCCCTAGGATTGAATCCTTGAGGTCGAATGTCGAGAATATCAAAGGGACATATCCATCCCAACGCTTTGGCAACAGGTCACCAATGCCCCCTCCACAAAGGTCATACCCGTTAGACAAGCGACATGCGAGAGGCTGGGCAAAGTTGGCTGCTACTCTCGAGGAAAGGCAGCGGCATTACTGGCTGCCTGGTAAGTACAAAATGCCATACGAGGGACTTACACAGATGATTTCACTCAATTCTTACAAGGCAGGCATTATGATTGTCTCCTTTGACCCTTTAGGAAACTGAAACTAAGAGGCTGACGCTTGCCCAGGGTCTGTCTCCAGTGAGTGCCAAAACCAGGACTGAAAATCAAGTCTGTTTGATTCCAAAACCCACACTCTTCTTCAGTTAGAAAGAAAAAAGAAAAAAAAACCGGCACATTTTCCAAAGAAAACCAGTTCTCTCGGGTCCGAATGCCAGGGACCACAGTTAGGGTTTCAGAATAAATTGAGTAGGTCTATGAATGGATCCATGGGTTTTGAAATGCAGAGATAACTTTCATGGGCGGGGTTGGGGGGGCGGGCGGGGATCGACTACCAACCATTTAGCCAAGATATCTCAAATCAACGACAACAAAAATTTTGGAAACAAATGTTTGATTCATAGCCATCAGACTTACCTCAAGACTGTGGCAAGTGGGAAATAAAGTCATGAGTCATATATTAAAAGGAAACATTCGACAGAACAGAACTGATGGGAAAACCAAATCATGACAACAGATACAGAGACCCCTATGCCCCGTAATCTGCCCCTGGGGCACAAAAGGTCAGGGCTACAGCTCAAGCACAGTTGAGCGAGCCCGCCGCCTATTTCAGTATGTCCTAAATAGAGCTGACAGGAATTATCCAGGACTTGAGGACAGAAAAGACAAACTGGCTTTGGCTTTGTCCCCTTAACTTTATCCAGAAGGAAGTAGATTAGGACAATATAGAGAGAAGCATAGGGCGTAGGGGCCCAGCAAACCTGCATTTGAATCCTGCTTCTGCTGCTTACTAGATCCAGGGTAAGGAGGTCACTCGCATCAGCTCTTTTGGGATCCTTATTCAGCTCTAAGCTCAGAAGCTTCTAGAAAGCCCTAGTTCATGGCTCAAGCTCCTCTGGTTCTGGAGCAGCTCAGTGAGCTTGGCCCCTGGCCTGTCTCCACCTCCTGTCTCCCCAGCTGTAATTATGGGTTTCCTGTTACCTTCCCAGGCCCACTGGGTCTTTACTAACCAGCTTGCCCCTTGCTCTTCTGCCCACCCCAGACCCTGGGGAAAGAGGCCATAGGAGCTCCCAAAGGTGGCAGTTTGGGGAAAGACAATATGGTAATTGCAAGTTCTCTGTTCAGATTGAAACCGGCTAGCAGGATGTTTAGGCCAGGGCCTTCACTTTCAAAACAGCTGATGACAGCAGAGTCCGCTGGCAAGATGTGTCTGGGTTCTAGCCTCAGGGGAGCCATGGGAACAGCAGGTCAAACCAGGGTTGCTGTCCCCCAGAGAAGCTGAGGGACACCTCTCCGTTCTCCTCCCCTAGGCTGCAGCCACTCCCCAGCAAGGACCCAATAGTCATCGTGCATGCCCTCCCGTTGCCCTCGGCTTGGGCCTTGTTCTCACTGACACTTGTGTGTTCAACTTCCTTCTGCCAGGCCTGGTGTGGACTCGAAGTTTTTTCTGTTTTGTTTTTAAGATTTTATTGGGGAAGAGGAACAGGACTTTATTGGGGAACAGTGTGTACTTCCAGGCCTTTTTCCAAGTCAAGTTGGTCCTTTCAATCTTAGTTGTGGAGGGCGCAGCTCAGCTCCAGGTCCAGTTACCATTTTCTAGTTACAGGGGGCACAGCCCACCATCCCTTGTGGGAGTCGAACCAGCAACCTTGTGGTTGAGAGTCCACTGGCCCATGTGGGAATTGAACCGGTAGCTTTCGGAGTTAGGAGCATGGAGCTCTAACCGCCTGAGCCACCAGGCCTGCCCAACTTGAAGTTTATGCTTCAGGTCTGAAGTCTCAGTGACAGGCCACCTCCAGGCAGCCTGCACCTCTCCCAGGCCCACTGGTCCCCTTCTCCTCTGCCCAGACACACCTCCCTGCCAGCATTTCTCACCTATACCACCACAGTGGCTTTGCTACTCTCAGGGCTCCACAGATATTTGTACCTACAGTGAGTGGACACGTGCACATAAATATGCTAATAATTAAAGGAATCTAACCTGTAGCCTAGGAATTACTGAAGCAACCTCCCTGCTCAAAACTACCTCCCCAAGGAGATAAGGAAGGTATGTACAAAACTAATGATTGTTTATCAAAACATAGTTTATTAAAAGGTTTATGTGGTACCACATAGGACCCTAGCAACCAGGGTTTGTTGACCAAAAGTAAAGAAGTTTCACCATCTGCCTCGGACGCTTGCTGGTGTCCAGATGTCTGTGGTCATCAATCACCTCCTGACCTCAACCCCCTCCTGTTCCCCACTTCCTCTGCCATAAAAGTAGCCTGAATTCTATGCTTTCTCAAGATGGTTCTTTAGGACACTAGTCCACCATCACCTCAGCTTGTTGGCTTTCTCAATAAAGTCACTTTCCTGGCCCCAACTCCTTGTCACTGAACTTATTGTCTGTTGGGCAACGAGCAGTTTGAGATTTCACTCAATTATATAAAGGGTCCTGAGACCCAAAAGTCTGAGAACCAGGGAGTGAGTGTTTAATGGGTAGAGTGTCATTGGGGCAGATGAAAAAGTTCTAGAGATGATGCTGATGATTGCACAACAATGCAAATGTACTTAATGCCACAGAACCCACACTTTAAAATGGTTAAAATGGTAAGTTTTGTTATGTGCATTTAACAATGGAAAAAAATTTAAGAATCACTATAGGCTTAGCTCAGGGAGCAGGCTATAGACATGTTATAGAAGCCATGTAGAGGAAGTTTTGGGAAAAATTAGACTCAAATCTTTAAAAACAAGGAACATCCTACAGGAGTGCTTCATATACCATTGTCACCTCATTCATCAACCCATTATATAGATGAAGAAACTGAGGCTCAGCCAGGTGGAATGATTTGCCCAAGGCCTGCACTCATGGGATGTGAACCCTAGCTGAAGAGTCGGACACCCCAGGGACACAGTCAACTCATCCAAGGAGCTCAGCTCCAACAGAGCAAGGCTTTGTTATGACCAAATGCAATTTAACCCAAGAGGCCCTTTTCCATTTGAAAGGAAACACCACATTCCCACTACAAAGCTGTTTTACAAGACACTTTGTAAGTCAGTCGCTCCCCCCACCCCCACCCATCTTGTGCCTCATCAAAGTCTCAAACAAAGTCTCAGCAGGGGACCCAGATTGGTTGTGACACAAAACTCTCATCACCCATCATCACAAACGTGGGGCAGAGGCGGAGGGCAAGGGTAAACAGGGACATGCAAATCAACACCACAGGGTCACTTCCACCTGCAGGTGTCACCCTGGGGGGAACAAGGCAGGCTGCTAGGACTGTAAATTGCTGATCCTGCTTCAAGGCACCTAATGAGAAATGGACACCCTCCCATCAGGGCAACCATGGTGTCTGGCCCATGGTCCATCTCCAGTGGAGGAATACCACCTGGGTCAGGGCTAAAGCACGGGGAGACCACAGGGCTACGTGGCCAGGGCCTCAGGTTGGACTGGGTCCTCATCACTATGCTTACAGGTACTTTGACAAGATTTGAGGGGAAAGTTCATCATACAATTAAAATGTGAGGTCCATCAGGAGACCACAGAGACTATGGTAATTGAATTAAAATGCTAATTAATCCTGTAGTGATTTGTGATGCACTCATTTGTTAAAATGTAAACACAGTGTGAGCTCTTTTGTAATCCCAATTTCTCTCTCCCCAGCCCCCCGCCGCACACGTGTGTACGTGTGTGTGTGTATAAAACCTCGTAGCCCTCAGAGTCTAGCTGACCTAAGTGACTGCATGGAGCTGTTGGGGGAGGGGACAGGGTCCTGGGAGGCCTGAGGCCCCAGCACCTCCTCCAGGATGAGCCTGGGGTCTTGATCCCCAGACCCCAAGAGAGCAGGCAGCTGTTACCACGGGGCCACACAATGGGCAAGAGCCTGATAGAGGCCAGCGTTCTTTGTTTCCACCTAGGATTAGTCTTTTGGGGCTGCAAAAGGTGGGGGGAAAGCCTGCACCCCTCAGATGAAACAGCCTCCCAGCGCCGGCACACAGAAACTGCCCAGTTCTTCTGAGCCCCCACCTTTGGTCTGGTGGAGCAAATTGCAAATGAGTAGTGAAAACAGGGCTGCCCACAAGCAGATTGTTCCACATCAGTTATTTTACTTCCTCTTCCTGGAACCCCACTGATCCTGCTTTAGAGAAGAGATCAGAAAAAGGAATTCAGAGAAAGTGGCAGAGCTGGGAATTGAACCCTGGCCTGACTGCAGAGCCCTCACCCTTACTTACCTCTGACCAGGCTGAGGCAGCTCCCTGGTGAGGAGCTGTAGGAGTGACTCCTGTTGGCATGACAGGCAGTATTTTCCATTTCTTTCTATGGGGGAAAAAAAAGCACAATTTTTAAAAAACGTTATTTTAAAACGACACTTTTTCTAATGGAGAAGTTGGGACAATATAAAATTAAAGTCAGCATGATACCACCACTCAGAAATAAATACTGAAAATTTGGGGTGCATTTCCTATATACAGTCATTCACTGATACATAAACACAATATTGGGATAGAATGTATTTACTATTGAGAGCTTGTTAGGTGTGCTAGATGCTTTGCTTTCCCTCTGCCGAACGCCCCCACTTAATCCTCCAAATAGTCCTCAAATGGAGCTTATTTCTAACCTGCTGAAAGATACCATGTTTCCCCAAAAATAAGACCTAGCCAGACGATCAGCTCTAATGCGTCTTTTGGAGCAAACATTAATACAAGACCCGGTATTATATTATATCATATTATACTATTATATCATATTATATTATATTATATTATATTATATTATATTATATTATATTATATTATATTATATTATATTATTATACTGGGTCTTATATAAGACCCGGTATTTTATATTATGTTATGTTATATTATATATTATATTATATCCAGTCTTATATTAATTTTTGCTCCAAAAGACGCCTTATAGCTGATGGTTTGGCTAGGTCTTATTTTCAGGGAAACACGGTAACCTGAAGCATATTAAAATTTTTAAGAGTTTATTTGAGCAAATATCAATTCAAATCTGGTGTCATCCAGTCTAGCAGAAGGAACTCCCAGGAGCTGCATGAAATGACAGACTTTTATAGGCAGAAGAGTGACACAGAGCTTAGCATAAGTGACTCCATTTTGTACCTGTTGTCTTGTGGGGTTTTTTGTTTTCATTTTTCATTTTATTGGGGAATATTGGGGAACAACGTGTTTCTCCAGGGGCCCATCAGCTCCAGGTTGTTGTCCTTCAATCTAGTTGTGGAGAGCGCAGCTCACTGACCCACGTGGGAATCAAACCGGCAACGCTATTAAGAGCTCATGCTCTAACCAACTAAGCCATCCCGCCGCCCCTGTCTTGTTTTTTAATAATCCCCGAAAAGGAACTGAGGTTAAGAGAATTACTTAAGTTGCCCAAGGTCATGCAGTTGGGAAAAGAGCTCAAGTTGAAAACTAAGCAGCTAGACTCTGGAGCCTGAGCTTTCAAATAACGGGGTTCATCTTCTATCTCAAAATATGACACCTGGTGTATTGAATATTTTAAGCTGAAGGAATCTGAGAAGCAACACATGCAAGAAAGACTTTCTGACCTTCCCCTGAAGCAAGTCATACACCCTCCTGAGAGAGGTGCCCTCCCTAGGCCTGGAAGAAAGGAGCTTCCTTATATCCAAGATGGAGGGATGCCGAGAGGAATCGGATGGAACAGGACTTGCTAAGTTTCCCCAGGTTACTACCCGTAGCTCGTACCCTCTGTCCTATCATATTTCTCTACAACTTTCCACACTTCATCAAACCTAGCATGAAAACACTCAGGTTTCACCACTTCTTTGGGTTTTCATTTCCTTATGAAGGCTCCTGTGTCACTTAAAACTTATATTAAATACATTTATATGCTTTTCTCATGTTAATCTGTCTTTTGTTACAGGGCCCAGTCGAGAACTTAGAAGGGTAGAAGGAAAGCCATTTTTCCTCCTCTACACAAGCCTATGATTTCCTTTGAACCCTATTTGGAGCTTACATTTTGAGCATTCCTGCATGCCATCACCTGCGAATTCTTCTCATGCAATTGTTGGTGATACTTTGTATTTATATTTCTTAGTGAGCAAGGTTTAGGCACACCAAGAAAGACAAAGCTCTCGGGATCTACCTTGTATCCATACATGTTTCACTTTCAGACTGGGGCCCTTACATTTGTTTGTGCTCAGGAACCAAAAATCCTATGAGCATTTTTAAGTTTTGTGTTTATTTTAATAAGTAATCTGAAGATATTTTTTTACAAGTTTTAAAGGTGACATTTTTATACCGATATTTCACATGTAAAAGACATTTTACATTAAGGCCTTAACTTTCCAAGTTAGGATTTTCTCAAACTGGGTTCTGGGATGTTTTCTTAGAAATCTGTGAGAACATATTTCTTTTAAATGAAGTTATTGTTCTAGTTGAGTTAGCCTGTGTTCCTGAAGATTCTCTAATTTGTAGTTTTTCCCAAATGCAAATTGTTATATATAATTATAAAAATAACACTTGCTTCATGCAAAAAAAATTATCAGACAATACAAAATGGTATAAAGTGTAAGGGGGGCAGACACTAAAGAAAGAAGCACTATGGGGAGTGGGAGTGAGGGGAGCCCCCTGGTCCTGAGGGATGAGGAGTGAGAAAGCAATCTTATTGGTTTTGGGAAGCAAAGCAAGCATCATCTTGCCCGCCAGCCTCCTATTTAGGGACCCACTGTCTGTGCAAGAGCAGCTGGGTCAGCCACCAACCCTGCCCCTCGCCCTCCAGGGCCAGGTGATTCCAGAATCCATCTTTGGCTCCAGGGTTTAGACCCCATGTAAAGCTTAAAAGGTTTGGCAACTGCCAAAGGCCATACATACACCACCACATGTAAAGCAGAAGCTGAAAATACATTGTTCACAGCTCCATCCTTCCACCCCAGTGGCTTGTCCATGCTGCCCCCTCCCACCCCACCCCTTCACACACCTAGGCCATTTCAGGGTGGAGGAGCTGGCAGCGTATTTCCCTCTGGGCCTCTCAGAGCCAACCCTTCCCCCACTCAGCCACGAGGGCTCAGTCCTCATTCCACACAGCAGGGGTGAGACTCAACAGGGTCTGCTTTCCGCCCAAATCACTGGGTCTAGGCAGAGGTCCCCAAGACGCTTAAGGCCTTGGGCCTGGGAAGCCATCAGGCCTGTGGCCACTGCCCCAGAAGACTTTCCCACCTCCCTGGGTGTCCTGACGCAGCCATTAGGCTGGCCAGGACTTCAGCTGGCTGCTGCAGATGGCAAGGAGACTGGCTTCCCCCACCCAGCCTGACTCAGAGTTTTCATGCTGCTCTGGGTCCTCCGGTCCCACAAGCAAACCCTGGACTTACCTGCACGGGATCTCTTCCATGCAGAGGACGTGTCCTGTCCTGATTTATTTGCTCTGTGGACTTCCCTCAAACGCAGCCCCACGGTCACCAGGACTTGGCTCCCAATAGCTCCTCAACTTTCCCACAGGGCCTTTCCCAGGAATCAGCTGGATTGATGCTACCCTAGTCACACCTGGGGCAGCTGCTCCATAGGTCCAGCAAACCCTCACTCAAGCCTGTGCCCGGCAGCGGGGGCACTTACCATCCTGCACTCACTCTGTGACCCTTGCCAGACAATGCAGAGGTCCCCAACATCAAGGGCTCAACATCAGCCATTGTTTTTCTCCTGCCAAATGTGCCTGGTTGCTTCTGCTGTCCCTCTGTGGCACAGATCGAGGCCCCTCACCATCCCAGGAATAAGCCAGCCAGCTGGGACCTGTTGGGAGCAGGGCAAATGGAAGCCAGGTGCGTGAGGGCTCTGGTTACTCCCTGGTCCTCTCTGGGAAACGCTGTCAGGACACATTTGACCACTGGAGGGCAGCATCCACCTAACTCATTATAAGACCAGCTTTCTGAAAAGCAGCATTTTCTGGTAGCTGTGTGGGGAAGGGAAAGGTGGGAAGCCATAATGGGGGCTTACGGGACTCTTGGCTAGTTGCTTTGCCCCAGGATTCCATTTACATCCACCCTACTCTAGGCAGCCCTTAGTGAATAAACCTGTTCTAAAATATAACCTATAAAGACAAGTTTTACATAAAGAACGCTATTTTCCCATTGCCTTGAATTATGAGAATTTTTGGTCCTAAACCTGGGGCTTCCTACAGGTGCCCAATGACAGTTTTCTGAGTATCCACACGCTGGACCACCAGGACTCCCCGCTCCTCCCACAGATACACAGGAAGCTCCCTATTTTCTCACCCTGCCTGCCAGCTGCTGGCTGCACGTGGAGAAACCTGCAGGCAGCCCAGAGAGGTGGCAGCCCCTCCTTGTACACTTGGTGTTCCCTTCTTAAGGCAGCAGCAGGAATATATTCTCCAGCCAGTGGGTCTGAGTGCTCTAGTACTGTGTGAGGATTGGGTGTGGGGTTCCACAATTGACTTTCCATTTGCATACCTATTCTTCAGGCTTTGATCTGGTGTTTGATCTTACTAGGAGGGGTTAATGGTAATCTGAGACAAAACCAGGATTCACATTCCTATATCAAATGGTCAGGCAATAACACTAAGTCATGACTGCCAGCTGCTAAGTCACCATTCATTGAGCTTGGCCGTGAAGCATCCCAGTCTCAGAGATGCGAAAATTGAGGGTGAATTGAGGTAGCCCTTATCAGGCCACCTTTTGGGTTGTCTGTCCCACCTACCATGTTTCCCCGAAAAGAAGACCTAGCCGGACAATCAGCTCTAATGCGTCTTTTGGAGCAAAAATTAATTTAAGACCTGGTCTTATTTTACTATATGACCCTTGGAGCCTTATTTTACTATAAGACCAGGTCTTATCTAACATAACACCGGGTCTTATATTAATTTTTGCTCCAAAAGACACATTAGAGCTGATTGTCCGGCTAGGTCTTCTTTTCGGGGAAACATGGGAACCCCTGAGCAATGGCCTGAACCTCAACATCGTGTCAGACCAGGCCCGGCTGGGCCAAGTGGCTCCTGCAAACTTCGAATTGGGACTGACCTCTTGTGTGGAGGAAACGTAAACATTGGGGCACTGTGAGGTAGGCCTCTTCCATCACAGGGGTCATGAGTGACCACAGAAAGCTGGGCTCTGGAGAGCAGTGAAGCTGACACACGGGGAGCGGCCGAAATAAGATGGACAGAAAGCAGCTCTCAGGTTCCCCGAGGGCTTTCCAGTTCCTGCAGTTGGTCTGTACCCAAAGCTGGGGTGCCATCTAGCTCCGGGGTTCAGGGAGACACCCTGAAGCCTTATTTGTTTTGTCTAGAAGCTGGTTATTTGGTCCGTGTCACTGCACCATTTTAGCTGTGTCTGCTGAGGTCCTGACTGCATTTCAGAAGGGCGCTTCCCCACCACTCTTGGGACTTTGCAAGTCCTGATGGTCAGAGTGACTTCTGGAGCTATGGTTTAGCTAAAGGACCCTATTAGGCTATGTCTTGTAAACTTTGGACCCTCTTGACCTCAATATGTGCTTCTAGCTCTGACTTACAGGTTTGCCTGGTGCCGGGTGTGAGAGGGGCTGGTTGTGTGTCTAGTGCCATTCTCTCGGGCACTGCCTAGAGATGGGGTCCTTTGGGGTTTTTGGTAGCAGTGCTACTGCTCAATTCCCCGTTCTGTCCCCCTAATTTGGCCTAGTCTGGGATGAGGAAGCAGCCTGTGATCTTGGGGACCTTCTCCATGTGAGCTCATTTACTCCATTCAGGCATGAAGCCCCCAGCAATCAGCTCTACAGTCCAGTGCCACAAAGCCACCGAGTTAACCAGCCCACCAACCTCCTACTGGGCCATCATTCTGGCACTTTGGGGGTTTCAGAGCACTGCAGCAGCCATCCCCCTCCTCTGTGGACTGGCATTTTTAGGGCGAGCCGCTCTGGTCTAGCAGCTAAGGCAGCCTTGCCAGGGCCAATGTTGCAAGCTCAGGCCTTTGAAACTGGGCGATTTCTCCAAAGCCTCAAGCCTGTAACATGGGACACTGATATCAGTGAGGCAGCCAGGCTGGCCAGAGAACTGGACAATGAAGCATGTACTAGTTTCCGACCGCTGCTGTAAGAAATTACCACAAACGCAGTGGCTTAAAAATAACACAAATTTATTATCTTCTAGTTCCAAAGGTCAGAGATCCAAAATGGGTTAGCAGGGCTGCTGCGTTCCTTCTGGAAGTTCAAGGAGAGAATCCGTTTCCTTGCCTTTTTCAGCTGATAGACACTGCCCAAATTCTTGGCTTGCGGCTTCACGTGATTCCAACCTCTGCTTTCATCATCACTTCTCCTGTGGCACTCCGGCCTTCCTCTTATAAGGGCACACTCACATAATCCAGAATAATCTCTCCATCTCAAGAGCCTTAACTTCATTCTATCTGCAAAGTCCCATTTGCCATGTGAAGTAACAAAATCACATGTTCCAGGATTAGGATATGGACATCTTGTGGGAATTGTTATCCAGCCCACCACAGAGCTTAGAGACTGGTGGAGGACTCCCCTGAATGGTATTTTTCTACAGTCAGGCATTTTTCTTTAAGCATATTTAAAATAGCACAACAAACTACAGCTGATCTTTTAAAAACTGTATTAAGACTTACTGCCACTTACAAAATACCTACCATATGCCAGGCACAGGAAGAAATAGCATTATCCACCCCATTTAGGAAGGTCATTTGCCCAGTTAGTAAAGTGGCAGGGCACACTTAAGCCCACGTCTCTCTTGAAGGGTACTGATGTCGGAAGAGGTTGTATTTCTTTCCTCTCACTGAAAGGCAGGCCCTCGTCGCTGGCTGTCTTGGTTGGACAGCTCAGAGATGCTCCCTGCCCAACTCACACCACTTGTGGACATCTCTACGCTAAGCACCAGAAGGCCTGGCATAGGCCAGAGAACTGACAAAGCCTCCGTCCAATCTCTCCTTATAGGCTAGGAAAGTCCTATATGTTCTCAGTCCTGGTAACTCACTCAACCTAGTGACTGTACTCTCCAAGCACTGATCCCAGGTCCAGGGGACAGCTCTGCGCTGGCCTAGTGATGGAGCACACAGCACATTCCTGGGACAGGCCTGGTACCTAGAATGGTCATTAGGATTTTGCTAAAAGGTTAACAGGCCAGACAGAGGAACTATTTTTGTAGTTGGCCTTCATGAGGCTGTCAACCAAGTCCCTATACACGTATAGGCAGAGGCAGATAAAAATATAGAAGAAAAGCACATTCCACACAGGCAGGAAAGAGATGCAATGAATTTATCCCATTGATGCAGGAATAATCAACAGCCACCTGGGTCAGGATGGAGAATTCCATTTACCCAATCATTTAAAGTAAGTTGGAAAAGGTTACGATGAAAACTGGGCAAGAGCAAAATCCAAAAGATATCTAAAGGGTGAGTGATGAATGCAATGGGCTGCAAAACAAATGCCAGATGGAAAGCATGAGCGTGGGGACAGTATCTGACTATGAGAACCCGTGCCATGAGTTCACATGTGCCTTGGGTGGAATCACCCAGGACGTGTGTGAGCACCTCATCTTGTGTTCTGGTTTAGAGTCTCCAAGTGATACATAGTGTATCACAATCCTGAAGCCTTGACTCCAAAACCACCAAGTAGTGAGGGGACTTGAAATCCCATTTAGAACTAAACAAATGGAGTGAATCAGACCCTTAGTATTAATATTTTGGTGTGTTCAGCAGTTTTGTACAAATCATGACACTCTGTAGATTAATTTAGGGTGCTTGAACACGCCATAGAAGCTGGCCTATATTAGCGTGTGGTTTTCATCTGAAATGTGTAATTAAAATTAGGTGTGCGATTTTAATTTTGGAGGTGTAAGAGAATTGTTAGCAAACTCTGAGAGTCTTTGAACTGCTCCAGAGAAGTTGATTACTACACGTATAATACTGTGTTTCCCCCAAAATAAGACCTAGCCGGACTATCAGCTCTAATGCATCTTTTGGAGCAAAAATTAATATAAGACCTGGTATTGTATTATATTAATTATATTATTATATTACATAAAACTGGGTTTCATAGTAAAATAAGACTGAGTCTTATTTTGAATTAATTTTTGCTCCAAAAGACACATTAGAGCTGATTGCCGGGCTAGGTCTTATTTTCAGGGAAACACAAAGTATTTCAATTGCTTTGTGCTAAGCAAGAGCTTTGTTGCTTGGATTTGAATCTGCCTGAGTCGGGAGGCTGATGTCTTGGAAAAAATTATTAAAACTTGGAAATATGTTTAAAAATATTAAAAGGCATTTAACAAAGTTTGCAAATGGGGTCAATTGGGAGGATTTAATGTGTTAAATATATGCATGGTTAGGACAAGCATGAGTTATTTTTACAGAAAAAGTTACATTATCAATATAGCAAGATGTACATGATGACCTTAAAAGCTTAAGAAATAGATTTTTAAAGTTTCACCTCTTTAACAAATTGAAATTAATTTAATCATCGTTATTTGCTCACACATATATATAAGTGCCCTTAACATTGAGCAACTCAAACAAGGGCATTTCTCTTAAGGTTGTAGAATAACTTGGGAAACTCACTTTCGTTCAAATGACTACAGTTTTTTTTGTAAGTGAGCTCTGATAAGGAAGGGATCATACCGGTACTTCTGGAAACTGAGGCATGTTAAAAGTGCTTGCGCTTTGAGGAAACTTTCTGCTTGGAACCATTTCTCCCTCTCCTCAACTCCTATAACACTGTGACCTCTTGGTGAGGCTCACATGTAAATAGCTAAAACAAGGGATCTTGTGTATTGGCCTGTTTCACAAGACTGACTCTCTGAGACCAGGTTTGGGCCTTGTTCCATGGTGTTCCCCACAGAGCTGCAGCCACAGCAGACCCACAGTGAACATTTACTGGAGCTTTTACCAGCTACTGGCAAAACCTACAGGAATGCTTCCTAAACTAAAGGCCAACATTCCCGGCCCTCCCACTGGTGTCCTTCTCCTGAGCAGCCCCCCAACCTGGACCCTCTTTCCTAGGGCAGCAGGTATTCCAGACACTTACTGAACTCAGTCCGAAACAAGAGGACCCTGTACCAAGGACTGTCATCACTGGTCCCAGTTCAGTAAGTTCTGGTTCAGTCTTACTCCTCTTACATGAGGTGACATATCACGTTAAGGGTTCTCTTTCTAACAGATCCTTCAACCCAATCCCTTGAAATTTAAAATAAGATTGACCACAGCTAACATTTATTTGTACTACTCTTCTAGGAGCTCTGTGTGTTTGTTATTGCATTGACTTTCCAATAGCACTGTTAGCCCCACATAATACGTCAGAGAACAATAGTGCAATTTACCTGTTTTGGAAATGGCAGTCATAGATTTGAACTTTGGCAGTCAGGCTCCACAGACCCAATTCCCTGTAACCGCCACACTAAACTAGACGTAGCCATGACTGGAATACAGACCTACGGCTTCTGTTGCTAACTTACATTTCTGTAATCCACGGTGCTGTTATTACCCACACCATCTTTGACAGTCTTCATTGCCTGCACTTTGAGTAAAAGATAGCCTCAGGGAGGAGAGACAGGTAAGGAGGGAAAACAGGAGAAGCTACAGTTTGCACACAGATCCTCTGGGATATTGTTAAAATGATTCAGAAGGCCGGGGGCGGGCCTAAGAGTCTGCATTTCCAAGAAGCTCCCAGGTGATGCTGGCTAGCTGCTGTCTGTGGGACATCTTCAATAGTAAAAGGTGAGATAACCTTTACTGAGACAACTCAATTTGTTCCGTGGCAAAAATAAAAGACCTCACTTAAAAAAAAAAAAAAAGTGTAAGTCATTTGAAAGAAAGTGTGTTTACCAAGTTATCACAGAACTGTTTGATGTTATGGAAAAACAAACCAAGGTGGGACTTAACCATCCAGGACCTTAACCATCCAGGACCTTATTTTCAATTCAGAAGAGCCTTCTGAGGAAACCACCTTTCCCTTTTTAAAACAAAGAAACTGAAGAGCAAGAAGATTGAATGTGTCAGGGTCAAAAACCTATTAGGGGGGGATGTCTGGGTGCCCCAACCATCCTTGAACCCACACACACGTCTGTGAAACAGCAAGCAAGGAGCAAGCCATGGGATCGTTGCTGCGTTAATATGGCCTGTGCCAAGCAATACCAATTCTGTCCTGACCATTTTTAATAATAGGCAATATTAAAATTAAAAAGAAAAAAAAAGCATGTCCTGCTGAAGAGGCTAATCACACCTCTGAACTTAAAAATGAGACAAGCCACATAAAGTCTCTTCCTTAAAAAACAGCCATTTCAAAAGATTTTCTTTAATATCATAAAATATTTTCATGGACAAGTGAGCTAGCAAACACATGCACCAATGTGCCTTTTGACAAGATTACCCCCACCCCTACCCCCCACTCCCACATCAAGGTGGACATGAGATTGGAGAAATGAATACAGCAGATGGAACAGATAGAAAAAAAAATTGATAAAAAGGATGGAATAAAACATTGTGCTTGGTTACTTTCCTATGTCACAACAAAACAAAACATTTCGGTGCAAATAGTTAATTCTTCCTCTTTTCCATTTAAGTCTGGTGGAGAAAAAAATACTTTTTCTATAATAAAATATGCATTTTTTTTGTTTTTCACTTTTTTAACGTAACTTTTTTTTCTTTTTTTTTTTTTGCAGAAAATAATTTGTAAACTGTCACTTGGCGGGCAAGGAGGCTCGATGCCGCGTGGGTCCCAGCTCGCCCTATTGGAGGCTGAGTGCAGAACCCGAGCGGGAGAGTGGGGGACAGCGGAGGCGCAGGGCGGGGCTCGCACAGGTAGGGCGCAGCGGGCAAGGGAGTAGGACTGGCTGGGCAGGTTAGAGGGGTTAGAGGTCACTCTCGCCGTAGAGCGCCGTGGAGAAGGACATGTAGTCCAGAGCACCGGGTACAGCGTCAGGGCCAGTGTAGGGGGCCATTCGCGCGATGCAGTACTCAGCCTGGTCTGGTGGCAGCTCCCGGCGCAGCTCGTCCACCGTGATGTAGTTCTGCGGAGAGAGTGGTCAGGACAGCCGGTCAGTGCAGCCACAAAGCCCAGCAGCTGTGAACTGCACTGTCCCACATTCCAGCCCCCCTAGGACTTGTGGACACGGACACACACACACCCCACATACATATGTATACCTGCATACAGTGGGGCCCTGCAGGACCCTGTATGAAGGGGTGATGTCAAGTGTTCACAATCTTCCCTCCACATTCCAGCCCAGCCTGTGCCTACCAACCCAGCTCGCCACCCACACCATCGCAAGCACACCTTGTCGCCAGCCAGGATCTTGAAGGAAGCCATGACTTGGTCTGCTGTATCTGTGTCAGCTGTCTCACGGGACATGAAGTCGATGAAGGCCTGGAATGTCACTACCCCTAAGCGGTTGGGGTCCACAATGCTCATGATGCGGGCAAATTCTGCCTCTCCCTGGAGAGAAGAGCCAAGCCCAGGCCTGTCAGCCTCTGAGCCACAGCCTGCTGGGACTTTCTCAGAGTGACCTGAAGCCCCTGGGGGCTCAGAGTAGCCTGTGGCTGTTAGAGGGCGCAGCAACCCCTGACCTAACCTGGGTCGTCCTGAGGGTATGACAGCGACACCCACCAGTGAAGACCCGGCTCAGAGCTTCCCACCCCTTACAAATGCCTGGGCTCCTCTTGGAGCAAGTTATAAAAATGCTGATAAGACAACAACACACAGAATATATTGCATACCAGACACTATTCTAAGCGCTGTGTATATTTTAATTTACATAACCCTCACCACAACCATACAATTTAGGTATTTATTATTTCCATCAGATGAGAAGCCTGAAGCCCAGATAGGCTTAGCGACTTGCCCAAGGTCACACAGCCAGTAGGTAGCAGAGCTGGGATTTGAACTTGGGCAGTCTGGCTCCACAACCTGTGCTCTCCCCATTTTCCATGTGCCAGACTAGTGCACAGCACTCACGTAGGTTCCTTCGTTTAACCCTTACAACAGTTCTTGCCTCATCCTGGCCCCCAAGCTGGTGATGGCAGAGCTGAGATTTACTTCTGGGTTAACTATTCCTAGAGCCCGTGCTCTCGCCCCTGTGCTGATCCGCCCAAGAGCTCTGCACTTTGCACCATGGCCCAGGAGTCGCCTGGCTGCCCAGCTAAGGCCCGTGCACTGTTCAGAAGGCCCGCGTGAGGCCAGACAGCTGAGAAGGTTGGGTAGGAGCCTGGGGCAATGGCATAGGGTGGCAGGCTTGGCTGGAGCCACTACCAGGGAAATGGTAAGAAATCTCCCCGCCTTGTACAAGAAGAAACAAGCCAATCCAAACCCAGAATGTCCAAACCACCAGTGCTTCCTACCAGCCGTAGGTCAACCCAGCTGTCCATGGTAGAAGTGAGAAAGCCTGTCTCCACAGTAAATACCGAAGATAAACTGGCACACACTGAGGGGGCGAAGGCCAGGCCTCCAGGACACACAGGCCCTGCAGCTAGGCTCTGCCTTCCAGGCGCCATCTTCCAAGGACCACAACCTTGAGGCTGCTGGGGAGGGCAGCCCCTCGCCTGAGGGCCTCCAGACTCCAGGGCTAGGACTTGGCCTCTGTGGCCAGCTGGCTGCTCCGCACCAGGACAGAGGGTGGGGTTTACATTACCATGTTATAACCCATGGAGATAAGGCAGGCGCGGAAATCATCTGTGTCCATCATGCCTGTCTTCTTCTGTGGGGGCAGTGGCACCAAGACACAAGGAGGGTCAGAGGTGGAATGGAAAAGGGCCGGCCCAAGGCCAGGAAGACAGGGCACAGAGGGCCAGAGGGGAGGATGAGGTGTATGGTTTCGGCGTCAGGAAGGGGCAAGGAACATAGGGGTAGATGTAAATATACAACCGGGGGAAATGTCCACAGGAAGGAGGGAAGACAGAGCAGGGAGATGGAGTATGGAGAACAGCGAGGAGAGAGGAAGGCAGGCACGGAGCAGGTTCCCACGAAAGACAATCGACAGCAGAGTCACAGGTCGGAGTAGCGGGAGGAGGAGCCAGGTGGGGACAGCAGAAGACGACGAGCCCCACGGCCCACAGGAAAGGGGGGACAGGGAGATCCAGACAGACAGAGAAGAGAAAAAGGAGAAACGCGTTATTTCTCGCCCCGAATTCCACCCCTGAGCGTGCTCCATGCAGGAGGCAAGTACCTGGGGGTCGTTGCCAATATCATAACCCAAGCTGATGAGGCAGGCTTTGAACTCCTCGGGACCCAGCGTGCCGGAGTGATCCTGGGGCCGCCGTGCGCCAGGCAGCGAGCCATGCGGTGCCAGGGAGGTGGAGGCCGTGAGGGGAGGGGATGGGCCATGCCCCAGGGGGAAGGGTAGCACGTGAGGGGAGACACAGGGACACAGGCATGCGGATGAAGAGGGTGGAATAGTGGATGGGGAAGGGGAGGAAGGG
The DNA here is from genome assembly GCF_964194185.1 of Rhinolophus hipposideros. Classification (NCBI taxonomy): domain Eukaryota; kingdom Metazoa; phylum Chordata; class Mammalia; order Chiroptera; family Rhinolophidae; genus Rhinolophus; species Rhinolophus hipposideros. The sequence goes on from NC_138051.1 coordinate 74,425,966, forward strand.
AAATAAAAGTGCACAAGGTTAGACACATGGATGTGGCCCCATGGGTGCCCTCGCCCTGGCACACGAAACCCTGCTCTGGGAAGCAGGCCAGAAGGGAGCACAGTGAGCCATGTGGGTGAGAAGCCCCCAGATGTGCCCAGCCCACACCCAGCCTAATGCCCCACCCCAGCTTCCAGGTGGGCTTCACCCAGTCAGGGACCAGGAGGGCAGTGAAGCAGGCAGGGTGGTGGGCAGCACCTAACCCCATGCTCTCTCCCACCCTATGTGGTCACCCCAAAGCCCCAGGGCACTGGGAGGGGCACCCATGTAAAACCTGGCCTATCCCAGAGCTGGATGAGAACCCAGCTGACAATTCTAACATCCCGCAGAGTATCCCAAAGGCTGTCCCAGGGGTGGGGTGAGGTAGGAGGGAGCTTCTGCTCCTCTGTCCTGAGGCACAGGCAAAGGACAGTCCCCACAGCTAGGGGCCAAAAGCCTTCACTCGAGGCTATGGTGGTCTTGCTCCCAAGGACTGATGACTCACGGTAGGAGAGCAGGGGTCAGGGGTTCTCTCTCCACCCTGAATGAGCTCTTTTCAGGAAAGCAGACAGGCTCATAGGATACCAGGACTGGCTTTCCAAGGCCAGCATCATGCAGGACAGGGTCAGGGAAGGCTGATGGCAGCTCCTCCTTCTCCTTCCTCCTCCTCCTCACCTGCCCAGGAACTGGGTCCCACATAGCTGCCCACACCCTTGGGCAGTGCCCTCCAGGGCCCTGGGGCAGGCAGGGGCTGCTTGAAGCAAGTGCAGGGAGTGGGTCTCTCACCCGGTCAAAGTGGTTGAAGGAGGCCCGGAACTCGTTCATCTGCTCCTGGCTGATGCCCTTGGCATCCCGGGTCAGGATCTGGTTCTCCACCTCGTTGATGGTCCTGGCGATGGTGGTGAGGAGCTGCTCCCACCCCACGCGGATGTGCTGGGAGCGGGCAAGGGGCTTGTCAGCATAGGGGCCGCAGGCCTGGGCCCAGGCTGCCCTTGTCCACTCCTTCCTCTAACTGTTCGACGGCCAAAGGAATCAAACCTTGCCTTCCACCCAGATTCCCAGTTTCAGCAGAGGCAGGGGAACCAGGACAATATACCAGGACAGAGGACCCGGAAGACGAAGAGGGAAGCATGGGCAAATGTTGAAAATCTGTATGCCAACAAGCTCCTTGGGAAATCCAGAAGACATTGAGGATTAAAGACCCAGAACTCCTGGGGTGAGGAAAAGTGAGTACCGCCTCACTCCAAAGCAAGAATCTATAGCCAGTTTCCTTGGAAGATGACAGCCAGCCCGCTGCCCCGACCCAGGATGGGGGAGCAGTGGGGCTTCCTCCCCAGAGAAGCAAGGCCGTACCACCCACCTCCATGGTGTAGTTGGTGTGCTTGTTGTCAAAGATGAGTGCCTCCTGGATGAGCTGGTGGTCACCCTCCAGCTGGTCAATCTTGGGCTTGTAGTTGACGATGCTCTTCTCATACTGCCGCAGGTGGCTCAGTTGGTCCTCCAGGGTCCCATGCATCTCGATGGAGATCCTCCCTATCTCCTGCTCACCCAGGAAGGAGACCCTTGTCAGACCCCACTGTGCCCCCGGGGTGGAGACTGGGGCCCCCATATCATTGGTCAACCCCTCAGATGATTCTCGGCTCCCACTCTAGCACCAGGGAGCCCATCGGGTAATTAGTAAGCCTGGAGCTAGACACATTCAGTGTGGGGACTCTTTGGTATGGAAATAGCATCAAGAGGTGTGTAACAAGCATTGTTACCACTGGATGAAACACCTCCTGTCAGTCTCAGGAAGGGGATGTAAGCTCAGCTGCTAACCTAATCTCTGCTTGCTATTCAAACCGCCTTCCTAAGCCTTATTCCTGACCACCGCTCATCTCAGGGACCCTTGCTGTGCCCACTGAGCCAGGTCCTCATGGCCTCCGTGCACCTGACTTACCTCCTCAGTGGCCATGATCCTCCAGTTCTGCAACTAGGATGCCTGCCTTGGCCCAGCTCAATCCACCCATCTCCGTGAGCCAGGTCTAACCCTTGTTTCTGTCTGTCCTCCATCCATGTAAACAAACCTTTTTGTGAAAGTACTTTCTATGCACTCAATTCAATCCAACAAATATTTCCTCAGTACCTACTATGAACAATGTGCCAAGCAGATGGGGGGTGGGGTGCCGGGAAACACAAACATGAACTCAACCTAGGCTCTGGCCTCAAGGAACCCAGAGGGACACCCAAGAGATGTCCCTTCTCTGATCTACAGCACCCTGCTATCTGGCCCACACAATTCAGCAAAATGTCCCACGCTTGCCCGAGGTTCAGTTCTGTCTCTGGGAAGATCATCTTCTTTGACCAAACTCATTGCTCAGGAGCAGTGGTAATGGAGGAACAGAGACCTGGTCAGCCAGATAAGCCATAAAGGGTAAGCTGAGTCAGCAATCCAGGCACTGATCCCTCTGTGGGACTTTCTCATGTGGCTCTTCAGTGGTGTCCCTATGTGGGTCTTTGTTCCTAAGCCAGAGGTGGGATCAGCCTGCAGGCTTCCCCGCATGAGCTCCACACCCTCTGTAGGAGAGCAGAGTAGTCATGGGCTCAGGACCAACAGTCCTCCATGGGTCCTGCCCGGGAGGGGACAAGGCAAACCTGTCCGTCTGGGATGGTGCTGGGAAGGGGTGGAAGCCCCACCCCTGCCTCCCACAATGAGACCCACCTCCATCTTGGTCTGGATCCAGGGCCCGATGACATTGGCCTGTGCTCCGAACTGTTTGCGTAGCCTCTCGTTGTGCTGTTGGCGGGCATGCTCCTCCGTCAGGGCCTGGTCCCTCCGAGGCACCAACTGCCGCACCTGGGGCAGGAACAACCAAGGGACACTGGGGATGGGGCCAGCCATCTGCCCCGTAGTTCAGATGAGGAAACAGAACCCATGGAGGGAAGGGACCAAGTCAGTAACAGAACGGGAGTGAAGACATTGACCTGCTCTAGAAATGCAGGTCACTTATTATCTTGACGGATAATGAGTATTGACTATGTGACAAAAAGTAAAAAGAAAGAAATCAATACAAATCCATCAATGAAAAAAGGGACACCAATCCCTACCCTTATGAAACTTCCAGTGGCCCAGCCAACGCCCCACCCCGCCCTTGGACTCACATGGTCCCATTTGCCGTTGATCTCCTGAGGCGTGATGGTTGTGTAGGGGTTGGTGCCCGCCATGTTGACGTGATAGGTCTGGACAATCTTGGACACCTCATTGTGGATGCCCAGGATGGCCAGGCGCTCCTTGTCGGCGTCGGGGAGGGTGGCCTTGAACTGCTCATGGGCTGTGGTCAGTCCCTGGACAGAGAGGAGGATGCAGGAGAAGCACTGTGACTGTGGGGGCTGCTGCCTCCATGGGCACGACGAGCAAAGGGGGCCCTGCAGGCCCCAGGGCACAGACCTAGGGCCCCAGAGACCTAGAGGCGTCAACTAAGGATTCTCACAGCTAAGAACCAGGAAGGCAGCGCTGGCCATGGGAAGGTGAAGGCAAGGCCATCAAAGCAACAGTTCCCTGCTCGGCGCTGGGGAAGTCGCAGCAACCCTGGGGCATTCACCACCCCACAGTCCGGCCAGGGACAAGCGGGGCCCTGAGGCCTGCTCCAGGTGACCTCCTCAGCGCTTTGTAAAACCTTTCAATCTAACACTCTGCAGCTCTACAAAAGAATAAGGAAGCTGTATATTGATATGAAACAAGCTCCAAGATAACTGTTAAAGGTTCAAGATATAGTAGATAATAAAAACTACTTTTTCTGTAAAACAGGGTGTGGAGAAGAACCTGTTAATAAATAAATACATTGGGGTGGCCGGATGGCTCAGTTGGTTAGAGCGCGAGCTCTCAACAACAAGATTGCTGGTTCAAGCCCGCATGGGACGGTGGGCTGTGCCCCCTGCAACTAAAGATTGAAAATGGAGACTGGACTTGGAGCTGAGCTGCGCCCTCCACAACTAGACTGAAGGACAATGACTTGGAGCTGATGGGCCCTGGAGAAACACACGGTTCCCCAATATTCCCCAATAAAGTTTAAAAAATAAATAAATAGATTTGCTCACATATGCAGAGACAGTGCTTACCTCTGGGAAAGGGCATTGGGGGTTGGGGGACAAGGGGTAGGAGCAAGAACTTATCGCATATTCTTTTTACCTTTTAGATTTTATGGCAAGTGCATATATTGCCTAATCAAAATAAGCAAAACGCAAAGGTTTTGAATCTATAATATCCCTGGGACGCTGTCCCTAGTCCTCTTCCCCACAGGGGCAGTGCTGCAGGAGTGGGACTGGCCGAGGATAACCGTCGGGGAGCCGGCCTCCAGAGTTGAGGGGCTTGCAGCACACCTGGATCTCCTCGATGGTGTGCACGATAAAGGTGTCCTGCAGGTCCTCCATGGCGCCCTCCATCCAGTTGTTGAAGGGCGCGGCCCGCTTGGCGTACTCCAAATACAGCTCGTCAATGGTCTCCAGTAATTTCTCTGTCCGCTGGAAGTGCCAAATGGGGTGGGGGTAGGGAGATGTTTAGCAGAGTCATATCCAGAATTCTTCCCCTTCCTCCAAGGGCCTCCACGATCCTCCTGGCCAGCCCCAAGGGGTCCAGGTCTGGAAACACCAGACTAATTCAGACAGAAAGAACAAGCTCTCTGGGCCACTGGTTCTTTAGTTGGAGTGTACGGACTACTCCACATTAGAATCAGGAAAGTGTTCAAATGTCTGGGGTTGGGCTATGTGCACTAAACCAGGGCAATGATATGATTAGGGCAAGAGAGGAAGCATCTCCACAGAGCAAAGCCCAAATCCAGTGCCAATGTGAGCCTTCAACACTAAGGCCAGAGCTGGGGAAGGTCTAGGGGACCCAGTGGAGCCTTTTGGCCCACAGCAGAGTCATGAAGCAGAAAGGGGCACAGAGAGCTGCTGGCAGCAGGACTCCATCTCTCTTGGGGACCCTCACCTCCAGGGCTTCTCTCCGCTTCTGGGTTAGGGCCCCCAGATTGTCCCACTGGTCACAGATCTTTTGGCACCGGGCATTGACACTGGGTGAATCGTAATAGTCCAGCTCACTGGGAAGGAAGAGACAAAGAGTCAGGTGGCCCAGGCTACCTCTAAGGCCTGCTTTCCAATTCCTGAGGCTGGGGGCACTAGTGGTGCTGGAAGGTCAGATGCGCTCCCTTCATCCTGACCTTCCAGGTGCCTCTCCCAAGTCCCCAACTCTTGGACCACTGGGAAGAGGCCAAGAAGGCCAGTACTTTCCAAGTGTCCCCACCTCAACCTTGGTTGGAGGCACTGTCAATCTTGACCTGATGTTCAACATCAGGGAGCTGCTGAGGCAGTGGGAGCTCAGAGCCAAGACTTGGTCAATCTCTAGTGCTGCACTGGTTACAGCTAAGGACCGAAGGCCTGTGACAGGAGGGGTCATGGGCTCATTCCCCACCTGGAGGAACATTCTTCGCCTTCTGTATTGACAACCTTCCTGCCAAGGCCCTGGGCTGTACCCACCCCCCTCACTCATCAGGGTCACACATCCATCTCCCATAGCGGCCCCGGCCTTTGGCAGGCCGCACTTACTTGAGTTCCTGTGCAATGGCGGCAATCTGCTCCACACGATCCTGGTGGGCGGCAAGGTCACTCTCAAAGGCCTCATGTTTCTTGAGCAGGGCCTTGATCTCCGAGAGGGTGGCCGTCTCATAATCCTTCTGCCGCAGCATGAGCTCTTTGCCTGGATTCGGAAAGACGGTACAAGGCTGAGCTGAAGCTGGAGGCTGAAGGGAGGCCCCATCTTCCTAAACTGACCATCCACCGCTCAGGGCCCCAGGAGCTGCACTTCCAGGGGTACATCCCAAGGATATCCCCACCGTACAATGTCCAATCATCTACAGAGAAAGCAGATGTGCGACCAGAACATCCACTGGGGGGGTCGGGCCAGGAAAGTTACTATTCTCCACGGAGCACGCATGGCAGCATCAGACGTGGTTACACACCAAGGCTACGTGGGACTACGGGGGATGGATAGCGTATGACACTAACTTTATGAACAGCAGGAAACAAGGATCTACGCCCCATGGTATAACCAGGAAAAAACAAGCCAAACAGCCAGGGGTACCCCATCTTCAGTTTCTCTTCTTATTGTTGCTAGCCCCCATCAGCCCTGCAGGGACCCCTCCCCTCAACTACTCTCAGTGTGTCCAGGACACTCTACACAACATCCATCAATGGCCAGAGCCTTCTCCAACCATCAGGTGCACCGCCCTCCATCTTCATGGGTGGGCAGGGCTTACATTTCTTGGGTTTCTATCTCCTGGCAGGAAAATGGGATGAGATAAATATGACCTCTGGGAGACTGTTGTTAGATGATAGTCGACAGTCGCCTTGTGAAGTGACTTGCACAGGAAAGAGCCCTACTTGGCCTTCTTGCACACCCTTCCCGTGTCTGCACGCCCATCCCCATATTTGCACCCCACCCCGTGTTTGCGAGGATGCTCAGCCCCTCTCTGTGAATGAAGGCGGGGCTTCGAGGCTGAGGGCTGTGCCCAATATGACATTTCTTTCCTTCCCTCTACTCTTTAAGTCAGAATAATAATACAACATAAAAAAATTACAGACGTGCCTGCATATCTACTACTTTTCAGTCTTTCCTTATGTGGATGTGGTGGTAAAACCACAGGGTATATATAAATTATATTTCCTGCTTTTAAAATATTCAGGAGCGTATCATCAGAGTTTCTGCTTCGGCTCCACAGTCTTCATATGTGCCCCTCTGACAGCTGCAAAGCTTTCTGTCACTGGTGTAACCACTCGCCGCCCTACTGTGGGCGATCAGGCCCCTCAGCGTGCACTACCAAAGATGGTCTCACTGCAAACATCTTCAGACATGCGAGTTCTGCCCATGTTTAGGATTAATTCTTTAGACAGTCTTAAGAAATGGAGTTCCTGGGTTAGCAGGCAATAACATTGTTAGGTATGAATGCATGACAGACCGCGTCTGTCAGAGGTTTTGCTGGCATGCCAGTGCCACTCATGCCCTTGCTGGTGGTTGGCAAGTGGACAGCAGGGTAAGCCCTACTCTGTACCTTGCTGTGGGCTGTTCTTTGGCCCCAGAGAGAACATGATAGAAGTATGTGGGTGAATCAGTACAACCTCCATCATTCCCTTGCCACTCTGCACCACCCACACCAGGATAAGTAACTCCATACGAGTACATGTACAGAGGAAGGCGGGCAACAATCTCCTATCATTGTGTACGAAGCCCAGCATATGTACTTACAATGGGGAGTTAAACCCAGCCCCCCGACTGAGTCCAGCGGACTCCTATCTCCTACCAAGCCAAGCCGCTCCCAAGTGGCCGTAGGAAGTGGCCATCCCTATTATCTTCAGCCTAAGGTGTGAAGAGCATGACAGAGCTGAGTAGGGAAGCCATAGGGCATTGAGCTCCACCAGTCAATGGGGTCTGTCCCAGGGCCTCCAGCTGAAATGGATGCAGGGCCCTAAGATTTGTGCAGCCCCGTTCCCCTCTCCAGCCCCAGCCAAGGTTCTGACGAAGACACTATTCCAGGTGTGATTTTTCTCTCTTTGGAGTTAACCTTTCCTGCCAATAAGCAGATAGATACCAGACGTAGCCCAAGTGTCTCCAGGTCAGAGTAATGGAGACACACACGTGCTAAGGCAAGGGCTCTGTTTCTCTATAACTGGAGGCCAGAAACAGGACTAGGAAGGCAGTGGAGGAAAAATACCCAGGGCAGCCATTTCCGGAGTACTTTCTACGTGCTGGACACTCAACTAAGCATTAAAGGTACTATCCCATTTAAGCCTACTGCAACCCTATGGGAGGTGTACTGGGTGGGATAGTGTCCTCCCCAAATTCACATCTACCCAGAACTTCAGCATCTGACTGTATTTGGAAATAGGGTCTTTGTAGATGTAATTGGTTAAGATGAGGTCATAATGGATTAGGGTGGGCCCTAATTCCAATGTCTGGTGTTTCCATTAGAAAAAGGAGATTCAGTCACAGAGACACAGAGAGAAGAAGCAGCTGTGACGACAGAGGCAGAGATTGGAGAGAGACAAGCCAAGGAATGCCAAGGACTGCTGGCAACCAGTGGCTAAGAGGAAGCATGAGATGGCCTCCTTCTCAGAGCCTCCAGGAGGAGCCAAGCCTGCTGTCACTCAATTTAGGACTTCCAGCTTTCCAAACTGTGATAGAATATGCTTCTGTTGTGTTAAGCCACCCGGTTTATGATAATTTGTTATGGCAGCCCTAGGAAACTAATTAAGGAAAGAACCACATCGTCTGCATGGTACAGATGAGGAAATGAGACCTGGGGGTTAAGTCACTCGTCCATGTTTACACTGCTCCTAGGTGACAGGATTCGAACCCCAACATAACTGATTCAGGGAAGTAGAAATCAGTGTGGTGACCAGAACGATCAGAAATTAACATGTACGGAGCACTGTGCTACACCAGGAACTCGTCTCAGGGCTTTACATGTACTAATTCATTTCATTCTTATAAACCTATGAAATTGATATTATCCCCACATTACAGATGAGAAAAGTGAGGCAACCAAAAGGCTAATGAACTTACCTAACGTCAAAAAACTAGTAAGAGAAAACAAAACTAACAAAAAGCAAAAGAAAGATTTGTGCTGGTAGCTGGGTTGGGGGCGTGTGAAAGCCAGAACCTTCCGGGAGCCAGGAGGCAGCTAGCCTTACCGTCCGTCCAGGCCTCGTGGATGGAGGCCTTCTGCCGGAACTTCTCCGCCAGGTGGTCGAGCCGCTCCAGCCTCCGGATCTCATTCAGCAGCCATTCCTCATAGCCCTTCTCTGCCTGCTCCAGGCAGCCCCAGGCATTATTGATGTCCTGTGGGGATAGGAGGTGTCAGGTCAGGGCCGGGCGTGGGCCTGGGTCCTTGAGACCACCACAGCTGCTCCGTGCCTCCCAGGAGGAGCCTCTTCCCCATCTTGGCCATACCCAGCTTGGGCCCCACCCAACCCCATGGGTATTTTCCTGAGCTCTTGAGCACAGACCACTTAGGCAGAGTGGGGCCCAAGTTCATATGGGCCACCCCGCTATGGGGCTTTGGGGTTCCAGCATTATGGGGAAAGAGTCCAAGGCCCTGTACTGCCGCAGGACTGATTTCTCACAGGATTCTAACCAATTATAGAGCGTGTAGTGCCAGCCAGGTACAGAGAGCAATGAAATGAGCAAAGCAAGCAGGTATGGAGGCCTCCCCACATTTCTGCATCTGCTCGCCAGCACTGGGAAGCAGCCTGGAGCTTTTGGGGACCCTGACCTGGTAGAGTCAGCTAAGAGTCTGAGGACAGTGACATGTTAAACACAAACCCCACAGCTCTTCAGACAGGAAGCCACCAATAGGGCCACCCCCTACAGTTAGCACAAGGGTATCTGGCTGGGCAGTGACAGGCTGAACCTGGCCTGCATGCACCCCAAGGTCTGCCAGGAGTCAGGCTGCATCTGCCCAAGGGATGGTACTTTCTCTAATGTGCGCAGGGCACCCTCTGCCTAGCAAAACAGTGGTTCTGCCCACCTAAAAGCTGCTATTTCAGCCTGGAACCTATTAAAAAGTCTACAATTGTGCAAACTGCATACACAGTGTCCAGGGCCTTTTTTCTCTCCTCCCGATTCCCCAGGGAACCTGCTTCCCTCCAGTGCTGTTTGCACATTTCACCCGTTCTGTCTCCTTCCCGCCTCATATGCCCAGGTTTTTCCCATTCTCCATTTGAAAGAGCAAAAGCTCTATCCTGGTGAATTTTAAAATTTCCTTTTGTATGTTTCTCTGGCTCATAAAATTTCTCCCCCAATCCTGAAGAGAGGGTACGGAGGAATAACACAAAAAGTGATATGAAGCGTATTTAGTAACATGGAAAGGTAGTCACAATGTAATGTTAATTTTTTTAAAGCAGCTTATTAAATAAAACATGCTTTAGAGTTTGCTTAAAAGTTGTACAGAAAGACTAAAAGAATCTCCCCCTGCCACCTGCAAAAAATTCGAAGGTGACACTGGGTAGTAAGATTATAAATAATTTCTAGTTTCTGTATTTTGCTTATTTGTATCTTAGAAGTACCCTACCACAAAAATCTGTTACTTGTTTAAGGTAATAAAATTTAAGCGCTTAAACAAGATTCCATGGAAATACAAATTATCTTTTTAGCCCACTGGCCCATGTGGGAATCGAACCGGCAGCCTTCGGAGTTAGGAGCATGGAGCTCTAACCGCCTGCGCCACCGGGCCGGCCCACAAATTATCTTTATCGCTACTGAACTATGCCCTGTTGGGTTCAGTATGTAAACCAGAATGTCAGGAGAGAGCAGCCAGCCCACAGCTGAGTGTGGGCTGGAGCCTGGGGGTGAGGAAGAAATGACTTCTGGGGCAGTGTACGCACATAGAGGAAAATGGCACTGCCCTGGAGCAGCTCAGGGATGGTGGCAGACCTGGCTGGGGCCCAGGCTGGCCCGCTGGGCTCACCGAGACCATCCTGCCCTCGGAAGGCATGAAGGCGGGCCGGTTGCTGAGGCGCAGCTTGGTCTGCAGCGTGTTGAAGTTGATCTCCAGCTGGCACTTCTCCTGCACCTTGGGCGGCTTGTGCAGGCGCCGGTAGTCACGGAAGTCCTCCAGCTTCTGCTGCATGGCATGCATGGTATTCTCGGGTACCCGGTTCTCTAGCCACGGGATGGTACGGCGGATCCACTCCAGCAGCTGGTGGGGGTGGGGTGTAAAGATGTTGGGAGGGAGGGACAAGGGCCAGCTTCCCTCTTCCAACAGCCGGGAGGTGGCGGGGACCGTCTCTCCTGACCACGCACTCCTTCCCAACTACTACCCGAGGGCATCTCCAGGCCACGAGGCCAGGTCCCAGTGTGTTCCTTCTGAGAACCGCAGGCTTCATGAAGCCTGGCCACTGGGGTACATTGACTTACAGCCAACATCATTCAGTCTTCCTGCTCTGCCAGGGGAAGAACCACAGACAGGGTGGGAAGATGGCTCGACTAAAGCCTGAGTTCTAGTTCTATGTCTACCACCTGGCTGGGACTCAGTTTCCTCATTTATACCATGGACAGGGTTAACAGTTGTTCCCTGAGGTCCCTGCCACCTGACCTTCTAGGATTCTAGAATGTGGTCTTTGATTCAAAAGATCAGCTGGCTGTTGGGGACAGGCAGGAGACAGCCTAGATTGTTTTCCCTGATGAGGTGACGAAGGAGTGGAAGTGATGATAGGAATACTGATCACCAGCATGGTGCCAAGCACGTCACCCAAACTAGCTCATCTGTACAATCACAGGAATCCTATGGGGTTAAGTGCTGTGACCCTCCCCCAGCGTACAGAGGAGGTAACCACAGCACTGTGAAGTTATGTGACTTGCCAAGGTGACCCAGATGGAATGGTAGAGCAGGGGTTAAACTCAGGCACTTGGGTTCCAGAACTTGGGTTTACTATGCTAGATGGCAGATCCACCAAGAGGCCAGGCTCAACTGCTCAGAAAGCTGAATTCTTTTAAGGAAGAAGCAGATGGAGGCTTAACCCAAATGCGGTCAATGGCAGCCAGCAAACCCAGCCCGGTCCCATCCTGTCCCCTAGGTGGGCCCAGCCACCAAGCTAGCCTGAGCCAGCACTGAAATACCCCTGGTTCATGCCCTCTCAGAACCAGACATACTCCTGTTCTGGTTTACGTGAAACTCACAGAAGAGTACACAAGGCCTCTCAGATCCCTTGACTCGCACTTGATAAGTGACTCGCACTCGCACTTGATAAGTGATAAAACCAAGACCCAGAGAGGGGACGGGATTTCCCAGGCTCACTGCTGACGACAGACAAAGCCTGGAACTCAGCTCTCTGAAGCCCAGACATTGGCCCCTGACTCGCCTCTCTACTTTCTGGGAGGGCCAGAGTGGGACCAAAGCTGCTCCGGGTCACCTGTGTTGGGATCGTGGACGACACCCAGCCTGGGACTATGACCCAGGGACGGATTTGGAGGTACAGGTTCTGGGGCTCCCTTTCCTCTTGGGTGGGGTGACAGGGCCTTGCTGGGGTCAGGGGAACCTGGGATACCCACATCGCTGGCCAGCTTCTCGTAGTCTTCCATGAGCTGCTCATTCTCCTGGTTGACGGCCAACACCTTACAGATACGATTGGCTGCTGTCTCGGCCTAGCAAAAAGACAGAGGGTCAGTCAGCCACCAGCAGCAGCAGGAGCACCTGGGACTCACCTGCTCCAACAAAGCCCCCTCCCACCCCTGCAGCTCCGTATGGCTGGAAGGCAGCTCCCGAGGCTTTGAATTCACATCCTCCTCGCCCCTCCTCACCATCCTCTTTGCCAGACCAGGCTAAGTCCCTTACATAAGTGGAGCCCAGACACAAGTCTTGGTGGCTGAACCAGACCTCTGGAGAAGGGCTTGAGTCTGAGACCTGACACACATGTCGGGAAGAAACTAATCCAATGACTGATGTAATCCAAAGGTTCAGGTCAGGTGGCGAGATGATTTCATGCCCACCCTGGAATTCCAAGTGGAAGCCCTGGGACTCCCATGGCTCAGGATCTCAGGCTGGATTTGCCAGAATCTTGGAGATGTAGGAATTCAAATCTGGGCGTCCTGGAATAAATGCTGACTGAGAAGCAGTGGGGCCGCTCAAGATCCCTGCAGAATCTCTCAAGGCTCCGGGCTCAAAACTTGAAGTGCTTTAGAGAAAGCCAAGGAACCTGTTACTGCACGAACGGCAGGGATTAAGGATCAAAGCAGCATGGGCAGGATACCCAGAACAGTCCGCACGGGCACCTCTGGGAAAGCGAAGCACACACCGTGCACTGAGAGCTGGGCACGCAGACACCCACGGTGGGCCTCAGCAGCCAGAAAACTGAAAGAGGACTGAATGGTAACCAGATACAAAGGCCCAGAAACCCCAAAAAGATGCTGCCTTCTCCGGCCGGCTGTGGAGGGAACTGTGCACCTCAGGCCAGCAGGGGCCAGGTGTTCCTAAGCCACTTCACTCAGGTGTGTTTTTGTGCACATCCAAACCCAACTCCAAAAGAAGGGAACTCAAAGCATTTTGGGGGGTTCTGAGGTAGAAAGGAAGACAGATAATCCCTGTGAGAAGACAGGTACACATCTTGGGGCCCTAGAGAAGACTGACTCTGCAGATGACAAAGGATGACAAAGGCTCAAGGGGTAGAAAGATGGGACCTCACAACTGGTTAATGAACAAGACAAAATGGGTTTCAACTGCAGCAAGACAGACTGAGGTTAGGCATAAGGAAGGACTTCCTGAGAATGAGGAAGGAATTTGGATTGAGGAGGAATGACTAAGAAAACGTAAATGTTTTTTCCTTGCAGAACTTTTCAAATAGGACATACACCCACCAAATCACATGATTTGTGGGTGACTGTGCTGGGAAGTATGTGTGTGCAGAATGAGATCATCATAAATATGGTATTTTCGAGCTCAAAGTCAAGAGACTGTATCCACCAGGTTACGGTATCAGAGAGGATGGGCCTCCAGCAGATGAACTATGGAAACGGCCAGTGGAGGAGCTAAAGGCCCTCTGAGATGGAGACTTCAAGTCCCAGGTCTCACAAAACTGAGGCAAGGAGTCACATCCTTAGACCCTCATCCTCTGCCCCCCAACTCGACTCTGTGCTAGCAATGGCATAACTCCTGGGTGATTGTCCTTCCTTTGGAGAAACAAGGAACCACGGGGAATCCCAAGAGGTGACAAGCAGGGAAATTCCTTCCTGGAGTCTGTCCCAGAAGATGTGGGGCCCCGGAAAAAACAGGGTCGTGGGAACCAGGCCGAAGTGTCCCACGAGGCGGCTGAAGTCATTGGGGCCACTTGAAGGCCAGGACAGGGGACGCAAGGAAGGCCAACGCAGTACTCTGTGCTGACATTTATGGAAGAGCGCGGGGTGGCTGCAAAGACCCCTGCCCAACGTGCCAACCAAGAGGGTACGAATCAGTGGGCAAGGTGGCCACGGTGACAGGCAAGCAGCGGCCACTGTGGTGGGTCACGGGTAAAGCGCCCTCCTTGACCTTGTTATCCTTCTGCTTCGTCTTGAAATCCTGGGCTCAGGAGTCATAAACTTTGATTTGTGTATCAATTTATCAAATTGGTGGACTGACTGACGCCTGTATTCATAGCATTTTAGGGCATATGTCCTATGGGTCTGAGGGGTCTTGCCCATCCCTCAGAGCCTGTTGGCTGTTCCAGGGTCAAAGGGGGTTCCTTTTGGATGAAGTCTGAGGGAGTTCCCACATGGGCTTCCTGGGGACTTTTAAGACCAACCTCTTTCCCAAGCCCAGCCTCTCAGCCTGCCCCCTCCCCGGCTAGACTCGCCAGGAGAGACTAAGAAAACTGATCATTATAAGCAAAACATCAGTCTTTGGAAATAAAGCATGGCCATCATGGAACAAAAGAGGGCTTTCTTTAGAAAAGGCAACGGCCTATCTGCAAACTCCATCAGGGTTGCCTCCTCCTCGAGGGACAGCCAGCTCCCACCACTTCCAGGAAGCAGGCTCCTGGAATCCAGACTTGGCCTGAGAAAAACCATAGGTAGAGTCCTCAGAACCTTGACCCTTGCTCTCACTGCTCACCTCCCTCCCACAGGCAGGCAGACACCCCCTGCAGAAGCCTGCTAGGTGATGAGTTACACTGGCTTCCACTTCAGTCCCTTTACAGAAAAGGGTTCAGTCACCCACCAACCCCAGCCCAGGAGGCAGAGAGATCAGCCTTGGAAGTACAAGCTCGTTAAGGGCTCCAGGGCATAACCCTGGAATGGAAGGCAGATAAACTCCTGAGGGTGGGATACGGACCAACCCCTATCAGCCCAATTGCCTGGCTTTTAAGCTTTTTCTCTCTGGCTACCGGAACCCCAGGCACTATGGGCGATTTAGGAGAGAGGCACCCAGCACCACCCAGTCATAAAGAGATGGCTTTAGTTCAGAAGCTCAAAGGAAAGATTTGTTCTATGGGAAGAAAGATTCATTCACCGAGAGGAACTCAGAAATTGAAACAACTTCAGAGTCCTGGCTTCAGGCTATTCCTACAAGAGGAGATGGGCTGCTCTGGAACCCAAAAAGCAGAGCCAGCACGCCCAGCTCCTTCTGATGGCGATACAATTTGCATGAGATAAGGGATGTAAGGACAGATTATCAAGGGGCTGAGAAAATATCTTACAGAAAAAGGCAAATTGATTACTTCCCAGTGCCAAAGGAAAAGACTTGTAAAATTTGTGTTTACCTTTCCTTGGTTTCTACTACCATGACCTACTTTAAGTTGTACTATTTTATAACCTAACACAGAACAATATGTTTGGTTTTAGTGTTATTTTAAAAAAGCATGGACTATTATTTCTGAAATACTCAGATTCCCAAATGAAACTGTCAGCTATCCCAGACTAATATCAGCATCGTATTAGCTGACACAGGGAGAGTCTGGAGAGGAACCATCCTCCAGGTGATGTCAAACATCCGAAATGTGGCCAATGACACACCACGGTTCTGCCACCCACAACCCACAAATTCACATGAATGCCACAAAGACCTCATCTATATTTTCAGTCAAAAATTTCCCCAATCTAACTAGAATCGCCTATTTCCTTCCTCCTAAGTCACCACCCCGCCTTGGTGTCCCTTCCCGTGAGGGTGCCCCCCCACCACCACCACCAATGGAGCTGACAACATGGCGGCTCAGCTCTGTTCCCCGCTGCTGTCTCTGATTTCTGCCAGTACTCCCTACCCCAGGCACTGGGAGGAGACCCAGCTAGGACTGACTTGCTCTCCTCTTGCAGGCAGTCCTCTGTCACAAGCTGTGACCATAGTCTGCAACAGCACTGGCTGCCCTTCCCAACCCTGCCTGAGCCTTTCACTAGCGGGCCCCTATTCAACCCTTAAGACCCTCAAGCTGGAGTGTTTCCTACTCAAGAAAGCCTCGAGTCCTGCAGCCCTGTGGCCTGCCCTCCCCTGCTCAGCAGAGCAGAGCATTGGCTAGACAGCAGCCATCGAATTCTTTGATTAAGGGTTTTCCCAGATGGACCACGAAGTCCTTGAGGAATGGACGGGGTTTCTTTCCCTTAGAAGAGTCACAAAAGTGACTGACAGGCAATTGGAGGATGTAAACAGCACCATGTCCTCCTAAAAGCATCCAGAAACACCCACAGCAGATCCAGTTCAGGCCTTCAGGGGTTGTTTCTCAGAAACAGTTCCCAATAGACCGTGACCATGAACTTTAAAGCTTTACAAATTGCATCAACAAAATTTGGTTGCTCTCTGCCTATTCTAAATCCCTATAGGGGGAGGGGAGGGGAGAGGAGAGCTGAGAAAGAATTGGAACCAAAACCAACGGGTCAAACAAAAGTCAGTCCTTATCTGACCAGGAAAATCAATCATGCACACCTGAGTGCCACTAGTCTGTGTGGGTACACGTACTGCTACACAGGCACACACACATGTACATATGCGTGCAGGCACGCGTGCATTTCTACCTCCACTGTCTAAGGCTGGACAAGAGAAAGACAGTGGAGGGGACGGAGGGCCCTGGGCATGGGTTTCAGAAGACTTCCTCTCATTGGCTCCAAACATAGAGATAGTTAAGACAAGAAGAGTGTGTGAGTCTGAAAGAATCCTCCTTCTTCCACCGGAGAGGGAGAAGATTCCGCTCCCACTGGCCTGCTTAGCTGTAAGGAGTTGCCTGAATCCTCAGAAGTGATTAGGGGCAACTCTGGGTGAGGCCCCTGAGCCAGGACATGAGAAGACACCCACTTTCCCTTCCCTCCCCCTAACTGACTGGTGACCTTGTCCTCGGATGTGGACAAAAGGAGCATGAAATGGTTGCAACGGGGATGAGTGAGAGGGAAGAGGGCATGGGGGGAGGTGGTATGAGATTTGGGAGGCAGAAAAGCAGGCTGCTACACACGCACACACACACACATGCATGCACACGCACACCCACTCCCTTCCAAGCAATGTCATCAGCCAGGACACCGGGAAGGCTTCAGAGTCAGGGAAGGCCAGTGTCATCAGGCATGAAGCCCAGGACGGAACCCCTGAAGGAGAAGAGAAACAGGAAGGAGAGTTGGAAAGAGGGGAAACCACAGCAGAGAGCTCAGACGAGCCATGGACATCGGCAAGCGGACCATCTATGGTTATCAGGGCTGGGAGCCCACCGAGGCAAGTAGATGTACTGCTCACATCCTGGCGAAAAGGTGGGTGTAAGAGGGGCCAGAAGAAGTTGACAAGAGAGAGCAACAGCAGAGGAGGGACAAAGAGAAAGAAGAAGCAAGGGGCAGGCCAGAGAAGAGGTTGAAAGGGTCTGAAAGAAGCTGGGTATCCTGGGAGGGCCGGGACACCTATAAGGGAGCCTCCAGGTGGGGCTGCTCTATCTCAGTCAGTGCCAATAAGGCCTGGAAGGAAGGTGAAGAAGGCCTTGAGTGCCCATCCAAGCCAGGAATCGGGCTGCCACTAGCCGAGAGGGTGCCTTTGTATAATTTTTTAAAGGCACCTCTTCCTCAAGGCACTTCTGCTGAAAAGTTGTCATACTGATTATGTGAGAAGACATTTTTACTGCCATCTGCAGGGTTTTAGTAATAAATATTCAAATCTTCATTGTGGTGCACACAGGGCACCCTTGTACAGTATGCAACCTGCACCACTGTCCCTGGCAGGACTGCTTGGAAGGATCAGACAGGGCTCTAAGCCTCCCGCCTGAACACCTAGCAGAAGGCAGGAAGACTTCTCCCTGCCCTAGCTGCTGGGTTATTTGAGAGGATGGTCTTGCTTAAGCAGAAAGGAGGGAGAGAGAGAAGTGAAGGGAGCTGGATATTCAAGGGAATAGTGAGGAAGCATAGCCACAAGCTCTGCTGCTTGGGATAAAGGCTCTCGACTCAGGGTCCAGGGAAGTAGCCGAGACCGCAAGCTTCTTTCCCGTTTGTGATATCCACTATGCCCCCTGTGTAGGGACAGGGACGCTGGGGTTCTTGGGCACCTTCAAGCGTCCTGTCTTCCTGCGAGAAGAAAAGGGGCATCTCTGGTCCCTGCTCTTATTCCAGGGCCTGCAGCCCCCAGATTGCTGCTGGAGTATCCAAGGAGGATGCAGAGATGGGCAGAGGGCGGCAGGGAGAGTGGGCGAGGCCGAGGGAAAGCTCACCTTCTGCATACCCGAGAAGGCGTGGCAGTGACATGAAACATTAGGTCACATGGCCTTCCCATCCGGCCTTAGCGTGCCTACACATCTGCACAGAGAAGGAGAAGAGGTTGAGAGGAGAAAGTAGGCAGCAGCAGCACAGAATAAACCAAAACAGCCACAGTGGACAGAGCGAACACAAGATGGACAGACAGAAATGAGGAAATGGGCAGAAAGAGGAAAAATGAGATGGTGGGAGGAGAAATGGGGTGGGGCAGGAGAGAGCACAGTCTGAGACAAGGAAGGGAGAGACAGCATCAGGGGAAGGCTGGGCAGAGGGAGAGCGGTGAGGGGAGCACCC
The DNA here is from genome assembly GCF_964194185.1 of Rhinolophus hipposideros. Taxonomy (NCBI): domain Eukaryota; kingdom Metazoa; phylum Chordata; class Mammalia; order Chiroptera; family Rhinolophidae; genus Rhinolophus; species Rhinolophus hipposideros. The sequence continues at coordinate 74,444,480 of NC_138051.1, forward strand.
CCATCATGCATTTCAAGACAGGACACTCAGACGTCATGCTGAGGGTGGGAAATTTGCCTGCGCACGTGATATGTCCACAGCCCAAAGCTGTGAAGGCCAAGCCTGTGGCCCTGTGATCACGACAACCTGGATGTTGTGCTTCTGGGGTCCCGCCTATGAGGGGAATCTGGCAGGGGGCTTCTGCTGCCTGAGCTAAGCTTGGTAAGGGACACCATTCAAATCTTCCATGTCTGCAGTGTGAACGATTGATACCCCTGAGTTGTGATACCCTTGTATAGTGCTGAACAGACAGAACTGGACTTTAACCTCAGGCCTCCCTGAGCAAAACTGGGCCTGGACACCCCCTCCCTCCCTTCCTTCTTCCTTCCAAGGGGTTGTGCTTATGTCCAGGAATACAGAGTGCAGAGTGACCCCACATGGGGATCCCACACAGGTTATAGGAGATACCAAAGCCACCAAAGAGGCCGTGCACAGATTTGCTAAATCATGTCCATGAGCAGGAGAAATCTGGGGGCTTCATGATACCTTTGCAAAATAGGTCAGTGAAGATAGGAGACACCTCCCCGATCAGCCTCCCTAGAAGAAGCCCTGCAGCCTAAAGCTCCAGTGGAGGTGGGCACACAGGGGCGCTGCCCACTGTGCCTTCCAGAGCCACCCCTGGCTCATTTCACCGATGCAGCCCTTCCTGCTTAAGACAGTGGTCTGGGTCTCAGATGGTGAGCTCTTGCCCGATTTTCTCAGAGACAGTAGAGGAAGATGAGAGAAAGAGCAGAGGTGCAGGGTAGGAAAGGAGTTGGGTAAGCACAACATGCCACATTGGCACCAGGGGCTAACTCTACCAAAGAGACAGACCATCCAGACCCTGTCGCCAGGGAGAGGCGGGAGTGGGTGGGCGGGCATGGTTTGGGGTCCGGCATGAGGTGTGCTGGGCAAGGAAGGAGCAGGGGCTCCCAGTACCTTCTGGGCTCCAGAGAAGGCATGGTAGAAGCTAGACACGTAAGTCATGATGGCTTTCTCATCCGGTCGGGCAGTCCCAACAATGTCTGTCAAGAAAAATCTGGAGTTAAAGCCAGCTGGTGCACACATGAAATACCACCTGATGTGATGCTCGCAGAACCACCAAGTCTTCCTGCCAAAATGCTGCGCCTGAATCTAACCAGCTTCTGGCATCTATTCCCCCGGACGGGAATACGAGAGGCAGAGGAAAGAGGGAAATGGGGCCCCAAGGAAGCAGACAAACCCAGAACAAGACACATTCCATGGGGCAGCTGGCCCAGTTTCCACAACCAGTTTAACGGCAGGAATAAAAGGGGTCGGAGGGAGGAAAAAGTGCTCCAAATTAGAAAAAGACAAGAAAAATAACAACGAAATGCCAGGTGCCGACCTTGTTTGGATCATGATTAAAACCAACTAACTCTAAAAAAGAAACAACTGGGGAAGTTTCCCATGAACTGGGTAATGGATGTATCTAGGAATTACTGTCAATTTGCAAGGTGGAAATATTGCTTTACGGTCGTCCAAGAAAATATCCATATTTTAAAGGTATATAGTCTGAAGTATGTAGCAGTGAGAGGCCGTGATATCTGGGATTTGCTTTAAAATAGTTCAACAAAAAACAAAAAAGGGGTATTGTAATAGCTGTGTATGGTGTCAGATGGGTAGTAGATGTGTTGGGTTGTCAATTTGTGAGGTGTGCAAACGTCTCATCAATATGTTGTTTTGCATACCTGAAACTAATAATAAAAAGAGGGAAAAGAACAAAAGTGGGACAAAAATCAGTAATTGTTATATCTGGATGACAGGTATTATACTTTTGTCTCTACTTTTGTGTGTTTGAAAATGGCCCCCGCACACAGACAGCTACTGTTACAGACTATCACCTCTCCCATCTAGTCTCTGAAGGGTCCATTCATCTTTCCAGAAAGATGAATTTGCTTTTGTATAAGAGCCAGTTCTTCCCCTCCCCTTCTCTTACGAAGTTAGGTGTGTATCTACACCCCAAATTCTCACCACTCCCCGAGGTCACTCATCACTGTAAACTCCCCTGTGTACGTATGATGCACATGTTAATAAACTTCTGTTTCCTTTTCTCTTGTTCATCTGTTTTTTGTCAGCCTAATCTGCAGGGCCCCAGCTGGAAAACCAAGGAGGGTAGGGGAAAAAGATGTTTTCCCCTACCCTACAACAACAGAGGAACACCATGCTCCACCCCAGCACCTGTTACCAACTCCAAGACAAAGATGAGACCATCCTCAGGCAGCCATGCAGAACAGCCCCCAAGTCCTTTCAGCACCAACTATCACGTCTCCCTCCAAAACTCAGGGAACTGTGGAATCCCTCACAGACAGTTGGATCCCCAAGTCTCCACCAATGGGATCCCAGAGCCCAGGTCTTCTCCCTTCCCGCGCCAGGCTGCTGGGACCCACCCTTCTTGGCTACTGGGTGGCAGACGGGGGAAGAGCGGGAGGCCCAAAACGAAAGCGCCTTTACCTTCAGCATCCAACATCTTGGGGATGTCCAGGTATTTCTCTGCCACATCAAAGGCCGTGTTCAAATTTGTGAGTGGGTCATCCTAGGGAATAGGAGGAAAGGGTTGTTAGTGAGAGGTATGACAAGTCACTGGCTACCCCCAGCTGGGTGATCACCAATTCTTGGTGGCAGAGAGGACTACTACAGCCCCTCTCATGTTAGGTCCTCAGGAGCCAGCTCTGGGAGTAGAAAGCTGGCCTCATTGCAAGAAGGGCTGGTTGGCTGGGGGTTTAAAAAGCCATCCTTCCTCCTCAAGCTTCAGTTTCTTTGTCAGAGAAATGGGGTGAAAAATACCGGCCTACAGCCCAAGAAAGAATTGCTAAGAAATGCATGTGAGAATAGGACACTGGCCAGGCTGCTGTCAGTCTTGGCTTCTGGTTTCAGCTCTATCCTCGGTCAGTGGGACTGGTAAGTAATCTGACATCAGTTTCCTCATCTGTTAATCAAGAGTTGGTCTAGGTGCTCTCCAGCCCCTTTGGTGCTCACATTCCATGAAATTTGGGGGCTCCACAGCCTTCTGACTATTCTGATTTCTGCTGCTTTCTCAAGAAAACTTATTGAGGATTGGTGAGGATGTGAAGAAACTGGAACCCTTATGAACTGTTGGTGGGATTGTTAAAATGGTGTAGTCGCTGTGGAAAATAGTACAGAAGTTCCTCAAAAAGCTAAACACAGAATTATCATATGACTCAGTTTTGCAAAATGAAAAGAGTTCTGGAGATGGATGGTGGCGATGGTTGCACACCACTGTAAATGTACTTATTGCCACTGAACTGTACATTTAAAAATGGCTAAAATTGTAAATTTTATGTTACGCGTACTTCACCACAATTTAAACAAAAAATTTTTTTAATGTGGAAAAAAAAGTCACAACTTAGTGGGGGGACCTCCTTGCTGGACTTTCCATTCTACTCTTGGCTCCCCAAACTAACCTAAAGCAAGCTGGTTTCGTCAGCCCAGGACTGAGTTTCTCCATTTGCTAAGGTGAGAATCACAGACCACCAAAAGATGAATACATTCATCTGGGACGCTTTCAGGAAGAAATTGCTCAAATGGAGAAGGTGGAGTCCTTTTAGGAAAGTTTCCAACAGCTTCCAGAATAAAAAACACTGCCAAACAGGGAAGGTCATTTCCATCCCAGACCCTTTGCAGTCCTCAGGCCCCAGCTACACCATACCCACCTGCCCCACTTGATGCCCAGGCCCCCACGCCCACCTAAGGCTGGTGTGCAAAGGAAGAACTTCCCAGGCAGAGCCCCGCAGCTCTCCCCTGTATCCAGGCACCCTGTGCTTTCTGGAAAGTACCCAACAGTTCAGTGGGAACAGGTCTGTGCTAGGATTTGGACTGGATTTTATTGATGCTATTGAATTAAAGAAATGGGGAGACAGACACATTGAAACAGGGAGAAATGAAAAAACACAGAGAAGGAAGGAGGGTGGGGAGAGAGCTGGCCAGGTATCAGACAAAGGCCCCTAGACTCTCAACTCCCGTGTGGCAGAGGGGCCTGGAGTCTGTGGAATGGGGGGAGGGACTGGAGAGCCAGTCAGTAGGGGCCCCACTTTATATGGGGGTGGGAAACAGCCGTAGATAACTGGCACCCCAGCACACCCACACAGGGACACAGACACAAGCACACCTGTCACCAAAGTGCTTCAGCAGAACAGTTAGGGGGGATGTGACAATGCCTTTAAAAAGAAAAAATCGCCACCTCTGGTATTTCTGGCCTTTGTCCTGTTTGATTTGGCTACACAACTTTCAGGTGGTTAGGGGGTTCTCACACTGATTTTTTTCTCTGCACAGCAACTGAGTTAAGAGAGCTGGGGCCCTCTCACCCCTAAGAGACTAGCTTGGGAAGGGCTGCCCCCGTCCATACACACCTGCACATGAGCAGAGCCAGGCAGTAACCTCCTCTCCTTCAGAAGGTAGGCCCTTCCCGGTGGGCAGAGGCCTCAAGCTTCTGGCCCAGCTTAGGATGACCAGAGGGGGATGGGAATCTGCTCCTTTCCTCCCTCACAACCCTTTTTGGCAGTTCATTTTCCCACACCCTGGAAACAGAGGGCCTGATGCCACCACAAGTTGTCAGAGCAGCTCCCACACTGGGAATATCAAGGCTTGCTTGGCCTCTGACAAGCAGCAGAGGTCCTTTGTAGGGGTACAGGCAAGGTGGAGGTCTTCACTGAACACTGTGCTCTCTAAGTATCAAGGTCAAGTGGAGAAATAAGCTGTCTTGCCAAGAGATTCGAGCAGACAGGCAACATTCCAACCCAAGCTCTAAATCATCAACTAGGAGCATAAGGAGGGGTTCAAGGGTGGCTTCTCCCAAGATGCCCGTGCCATGTGGCTGAAGCACAGGATGCGCTGAGAGGGAAGATGGGGTGAGTACAGCCTCCAAGGTCTAGGCCAGCGTCCTTTAACCAGCCTGGACACTACGAATCACCACAAGGCTAGAAACATAGCACACCCCTCCTGGTCTCCTGCTCAAGACACACACATTCAAGAAAAATCCCCCCACAGCCGCATGCCAAAGCATAAATGAAATCAAGCACCAGCAAAATAAAATCCTGCATCCAAACTTCAGCAACAAGGGAAACCAAATCTATGGTGGGAACCTGCCCAGGACTGCACAGTGAGTCTCAGACAAGGCGAGAATAAATGCCTCTAAGAATATGTAATACTCTAAATTAGGAAAGTAATATATACTTCTTACAAAACCCAGAAAATTATTCCACCACCCTAATAAAATTGCTATAGTGGTTCCATATGTTCCTGGTGGGCTGTGTGTGTGGGCAAGCGTATACACTGTGCATATATGGTACTAAGGTATTCCTAACAGTGAAGGTGTTTTTCTCTTGCTTCGGGACAGGCTGTCTTCTTGGCTAATCTAAGGAGACTGACAGCCTTCACCCTGGGCTGTGGGCTCTCAGTCCAAGGGGCCCACTCCCACCCACCCGGGACCAGTGGCCAGGAGCTGGCAGTGGGTGGTGAGCTGAAGGCACATACCTTCCGCAGCTGCCCGTAGTCAATCAGCTCAGGCCGGTGTCGGTGAATCAAGGCGCAGAAGCCGAGGCCATCCTTCCAGCTGCCCAGGGGAAAGAGAAGGTGGAATAAGCTGGTGGGTGGGCCCAAGCACTAACTACAGACAAAGAACAAAGCAGGGGTCTTCTTTCACCCAGAAATTGACGGAGAACCCTTCAGAGCAGGTGTCAGGAGACAGCAGAAGGGGAAGGAACATTTCATCCTGCCACAACTCCAGGCACTGGGGTCACGACTTTGGGGGTCCTGGCAAGTTGAGATACACCTGCCTCATCCCACTCTGTCCTCCACCAAGGCCATGGCCCTGTCTGCTCTGTTCTGGAGCCCCAGGCTGGAACATCCCGGACACTCTTCTTGGGGGGTTCCCCAGCAGGCCAAGCATCAACGAGAGGTGTGTGAGGCAGTAGCTGTGTCCGAGACACCACTGGGAACGAGAGGGGGCAACCAAGGGTCCGCGGCACTCCCTTCCCATGAAAAGTGACTTCTTCCCCAAGGGCCTGTGCTCTGTTCTAGAGCTGAGAATGACCCAGTCAAGAGGCCCCGGGGCTTTGTGGGGAGGCAGCCAAGGTTCTATAAGAGCCCCTCCGCCCCCGCCACTCACCTTATGTGGAAGTTCTGGATGTTGACATTTTTATAAGGGGCTGTCTTTCTCTGACACCACAAGAGCAGCCCTTCTTTCGCCGAAGTCTCTGTGGGAAAGGAGACGACAGGTAGACAGGTCAGTGGACTGCCTCCGTGGGGGGAGGGCCGCTGACTCCTGGGAGGCCCCACCTTAGACCACAGGGTCCGAGCTCTTTCACATAGGAGGTCCACACAAAGACCCCTAGCTTCCAACCCTGCTGCCACCAGGGCATCAAGTCTATTTCCTTAACAAAGGTTGAGAAATTATCAGATAAACATAAAAGTAAGCTAGGAAGCTTTTCAGAGCTAGCCATATTGCATATGGAAATACTGAGATAATGGTCTAATTATCTCCCTGTCACTCTCCTTTTATTCAAGAAATGGTAACAATACAAAATAAGCTGGTAACCTTTGTCAGGTGGCCATTTTGGGGAGGAAGGTTTGACTGGTCTATGAAATCTAAAGTGTAGGAATCTCTGGAGAGGGGTATATGGGCCTTGTGGAGTGCACGCAGCTGTGAGGGAAGAAAGCATTAGGACTCCTATGCAGATGTAGTGTTCTTCTAAAAAGTAAGGTTTCCTTACATTTAATGCATGGATCAACAGCATTGCTGTGTGTCTGGAATGGACACACATCTGTAAGACAGACAGGTATCTGAGGGGACCCGGGGAGCTGCCAGCCCAGGATGGCTGCAAACGGCACTGCCCCCATGTGTTCACACCTGTGAATTACAGGTTATGGTACCACCCAGCAAAGTGGCTTCCTGGATGATCTTGTTTACTTTCAATTCATAAAAGGGACTTTAAAATGACATTAAACAATTCCTACAAAGATAATAATTCAAAGCACAAACAAGGAAAAAAACAGCAAAGCTAATACTCTTAGCTCAAGTTCTTCACCAGCCACTACAAGATGAAAACACTAACAATTTAATCAGAGCTGACAAGAAGTCTGCCCAAAAGAATGAAACTCATAAAGAAGGCTATTTAAAAAATGGATTTACATCAATACCGTCACTAACAAGAACCATGCCCTAAGTGACTACTGTGGGTATCTTTTTAACTACTTCTGTCCTAAATGCCTAGTATTTATGAACCAAACAGACCTTCACATCACTGTATCACGAAGATTTCCATAACAAAGCTATTTATTTATTTTAAAAAAATTTTTCTAAGGAGGGCACAGCTCAGTGACCCATGCAGGGATCAAACCAGCAACCTCGGTGTTATCAGCACCACGCTCTAGCAACTGAGCTAACCAGCCATCCCCACAACAAAGCAATTTAACCCACATCATTCTCATTAAAAAGTTACTTTGAATAAAAATCTTTTTAAGATTTATGGGCCATTAAAATGAATTAAAAGTATTTTAAAAATATTATCTCTATCTCTTCTTAAAATTTGTTTTGGTATATGTGTTTTATAATATGCACAGCAATATGTAAATATAATTTATGACAAAATAAATACACACACATCAGCTCAAAAGTTGCTGGAGTGTGGAAACAAAAGTTTAGAGACCACGGACCTGACCATTTGCATACCTGCAAAGTGGCCACCAGAGGGTGTTATGGGAGCAAAGTGGAGGACCTGAGGTCTGCTAGCCCTCCCCGCACTCTCTCCGTTGCTATTCCCCTACCCTTTCCGATTTAACAACCCAAGAGCCAGGTGGGGTTTCCAATACACTTCTCCACAGCAACCAAGGGCTTTCTCAAAGTGGGGGCGTTTCCCTGGGGCCAACACACCTATGGGAACCAGCACCGGAAACAGCTCTTACTTCTCTACGGAGTAGGAGGCAGGACAGATGCCAGCAATGGATCAAAAGTTCAGGATATGGCCATAAATGTCTAACTATTACATTGTTTTGTACACCTGAAACTTAATTAAAAAGAAAAAAGATTTTCTTTTTAATTGATTAGGTTCAGGATGTCGCCCACAGTCAAGCCCTGTCGCCCAGGTCTGACAGCTCCCCGGGCGGAGCCCGGGGAGGCAGACATGACTGGTGAAGGCTGGAGAAGTGGGGGCTTTGGGACATAACAACAGAGCAGAAGACCTACCTTCCACGGAAATGTCCTGGATGGCAAAGCGGAGGATGATGGTCCAGATCATGCCCAGGGTCATTTTCACGTTCCCATCCACAATTTCTACAGAAACAGCAGCATGACACATTAGGATGGGTCTTAGCAGGGACAGAGTTAACATTCCCTAAGAGCCCATGTCACTCTCTGCACCATGAAGGGAGACAAAGACCACACAGTTCTACTTCTGGGGGAAGTCAGTGTGTTTTTTAAAATTACTATAATTACATGTCAGAGGTGAGAAGATCTGGGAGTGTCCTGCACAGGATAGTATCCTGGGGTATAAGGCATGTGTGGTCACTTCTACTGGGTACATTAGGAAAGGCAACAGAGAAGGTGTCTTAAACCCTAAGTGGTGTCTACCGGCCTGATAAAGAGTGGGAGGATTTCTAAACCATCACAAATGTTCTGGCAACTCTGTGAGCTGGGGATATTTGGATAATTGTAGCTGCCAACGTAGCCATCCACACCTGGAAAACCAGTGCAGGCAACAGAAAGCAAGCAACCTCAGAAAGTTTTGTAATCTGCCATCTTGAAAGATCCACTAACTCACACATCAACTTCATAATGCCATTTGTGGGGTATTTTTTAATTTAAAAAAAAAAATCAAGCAGTTTCAAATCACAACTAAGATACCCCACTAAATTCAGGCTAAGCCGTACTTCTCCGACTTTTAAAAAAATGCTACAAATTCTATGATTTTTTTTTTCTGTACCAGGCAATGCAAACATAAATAAGGAGGAGCCTAAGACATGGAGTCATTGGTCTTAGGGGCTGAGCAGGTGACAATCAAGTGTAGACTCCTTAACCCTGACCTGCTTCCAGACCAGGACATGGTAACCTGGCCCTGTGGTACTCTCAGTTAAGAGTTAAGCACCCAAAGAATATCTTATTTTGTTTCTACTTGCAACACTAGGTTTTCAGGGGAGACGCAATAGAAACATAAGAAGGGGCAACTTCCAGGGACTCCTGGTTTCCTGAGCCCAAGTCTGCTAGGGTTTGCTTCCCACAAACCCTTTAAACAAGAGTGGATTCCATTAAGAAATTATACCCTAAGGTCTCATTCCCTCTTCAGAAGGGAAGGCAAAACCGCATGCTGCTGTATGGCCAACAAGGTACAGGGCACCACTGCTGCTACTTGGGAGATGGGGAACACTGCTAAGCAAGCACTGGGGTGCAGAGCAAAGGAGGGGCAGTGTCCACTTTGGGCATGGGGCAGAATGTAAATCTTCCTGCTCACATGGGGGGCTTAAATGCCCCTGCCAGAGCCCCAGACACCAGTGGGGGCCAGACCCGAGTCAGAGAGCCGGGTCAGAGACACAGGTTACTGTAGCAGCACACAACTATTTTCCTGAACCTGTAAACAGCCAGCCTGCACTTTGCAGAGCACGCTGGGGGGAGTCGAGTCAGTTAATCAGTGAACACTCACTTCACAGATGTCTGAGATTTTTAAAGTGCCCTTTCATTTGTAATTTCCAATGGTTTCACATCTGTAATGTTTAAAGAGTTTATGTAAAAGCCTAAGGAAAAAACCCTTAAATTCATAATAGGCAAAAGACATGAGTAGACACTTCACAAAACATAAAATGGAAATAACCCATTCATAAGGACATTCAATTTCACTTGTAATTAAAGAAATAACACTCCGTTTTCCCAGTGATTAAATTAGCAAAGTTAAAAAGAAAAAAGTAAACATGTATCTTGATGGTAACAAGACGCCCACACCGTGGCTAGAAGTGGACATTGGCTTTAAAAAAAAAAGAAAAAACTTTCTGGGAAATAATTCAGCAACAGGAGGCAAGCATCTTAAAGCTGTTTATCTTTTTGAGAGTAAAAGTCTACCTCTAGGAATCTATCTCTAGCAAACATGTGAAATGCAGAGTAAGGCTACCCTGCTACTGTATAAAGGTGCTTGTTGTAAGGTTCATCATGACCCCCAAATTGGAAGCCAGGTGAATGTGCAAAGTACAAGGTGTGACTGAGTAAATCCCCAGACCTAGTCACCCCTCTGCTCAAAACCTCCATAGCATCCCACCTCACTCAGAGTCAAAGTCCATGGACGGCGAGGCCTCTTGGACGCCCTCTAGTCACAGGGCCTCTGCAGGTTCCCCTCCCTGGACAACCACGTGGCTTGTCCCTCACCTTCCTCCTGTCTCCACTTAGCCCTCACCTTCTCATTGAGTCCTTCCTTGACAACTTTCCTCCTCACTTTATTTATTTCCATCTGACATATGTGTGTGTGTATTTTCTCTCTCCTCCTTCTAGAACATACGCTCCATGCGGGCAATTTCTTCTGTTTTGCATCACTGCTTAGAGTCCAGCTCAGTGTCGGGCACAGAGAAGGCCTTCCACCATTTGTTGAATGAATGAATGAATGAATGAATGAATGAACAAATGAATGAACGAACGAACAGACACTGGAGGACACTAACCACACATGGGTGAAGGGGCAGAGGAAATGCAGGCCTGTCAGCCCTGACAATGTAACAGGAAGGACCCAGGTCTGGAACAGAGCACAGATGTGTCCAACAGAGACGAAGAACACAGCCATTAAAATTATGTTCATGAGCTTCTGATGACTTGGAAAAATCTAAACAGTAATATGGAAAGTAGAAAAACCAGCTACAAAATTTTATGAACAGCATTTTGAATACAAGGGGAAATTTGTTTACGGTCTAGAAAAAGCACTGGTGGTAATGCTGCCACTTGGCCTTTCCAGGAGTGGAGCGCCTATCCCCCCTCCCCATCCCATCCCTGGCGTCCCACACACACTGCCCTACTTGTGACAGCCAAATTCCTGGGCCTCCAAGAAGCTGGCCTTGAGCTTGGTGACTTCCCAGCGCTAAGGAAGACAAGGAAGCTTCTTTCTTGGGTCTTGCCTATTTACTCCTTTCCTCTTTCTTCCCCAGAAACCCCCCAGGGGTTTTTAGTACTGAATTCTCATTCATACCAAAAAAGCAGATTCATTCCAGAAAACAGAGGAGCCAAGTACAGGCAAAGAGAGGGGTGTGTTCAGTGAACCCCCTGTGTACCTCCCCAGCCCCAGCGCCCACCTGACTGACTCCCATCCACCATTAGCGTGTATCCCGCCCCAGAAAGACAGATCCTGTCCCCAGGATCTCTGTTTGGAGCAGGGGTGCTCCATCTCACAGGCGGCTTTATGTCAGGGGGCTGCCAGGAATGCTGGGTCCAAAAGGAAGGTCCCAAGGCTACAACTAGGCCCTGTGGGATAAACCATGACAACAGATTAACAACCCGCTGGGTGTGGGAAGAAGTGGGGCCATGTGTTTGCCATCCCTGGTCTACAGTAGCTATGAAACCGTTTGTATCCTGTGTTTCCTCAGAACCTGCTTCTCCCTTCACCCCACTCAGCCCCCTAGGGTCACAGTCATCTGTGCAGTATTCAAACAGTAGAATGAATGATGCTGAAGAAATCCCTCAGGACAGAAACTAGACCCCTGGGGTCCCCAGCTCCCAGAACACCGCCCCCTCTCTATCTGGAGGACAGATACTAAACCAACGTGACCACCCCCAGGCTCTTGGCACCCAAAACCATCACACTTTCCTGCCCAAAGGGCTAAAAATAACAAAATCCTGCTTGGGTCCTCTTACCTGGTTAAATCCCAACTACTCACTCAAGTTAACCCCCAATCCCATGGCTCTAGACATTCTAGAACCAAGGATAGTACAGGAAATCTTAAGGATCTATACTAACCCCTGCCCAAGATACGGAAATTCCTTGCCTCCAGCCTCCACCTGAACATCTTTGGGGACAGGAAACATATGCCCTCCCCAAAGCCCCCAGCCCACCCCCAAAGGTTCTTCATGTTGTCCACAATTGGCCTGCCTGAAGGGTTGATCAGAGAGTCTAGTCCTTGCAGGTGGTCCACTCCAATGCGTTTTATTTTATAGGTTACAGCAGCAAACTCCATTTCATTAAAATACACAAAACCCATGTGGAGCCTCATCTAGTTTCCTGGATCAGCGGAGAGACCATCCGGCACGATCTGGGTGCTCAGCTCGAAATGAGAGAAGTGACTACAAGACAGAAGACTCCGCTTAAAGCACTGGCAGCCAGAAGGTAAGGACTACCTCATTTTAAAGGAGCCTTTCAAAAACTTTGGGGAAGCGAGGCCCATGTGAAAGGAACTGGAAAACCAGGGCCAGCTAAGTTAAGTGACTTCAGGAAGATTAGAGGTGGTGGTTAGAGTTTATGTCTTTGTTCCTCACCCCTCTGCTGAGGCAAGCACGGCCAACCTGACCCGCCACGTCACAGCGGAGGAAAATTGCACATGGAAGTTCTGTCCTGTGCCCCTGCAAGGGAGGCAGCAATGCCTGGGGGTGATGGCAACAGGATTAGACCTCGACTCTGGAGCCCGAATCCCTGGAATCAATCCTGGCTCTGCCACGTGGAAACAGTCTGGCCCAGAGCCTATGCTCAACCGCACTTCATGCCGCCACTCCAGCAACTCTGCTGACCCTCAGTTTCCTTGACTATGAAATGTGGCTGGTCCTACAGGTCTGCTTCCAGGAGAAGGGGACAACCACACAGAGCATCCTGTCCAGCCAGGCACAGACCTGGAACTCGGCGCGTGCTAGTCTCTCCCTCCTTCCCTTTCCCTCCTCCTCTTGGGTGCTCAAAGTCTTTAAAAAAATTTTTTTTCTTAGGTGGTTGTTAAATTTTCCTTTCTAAAAATCCAGATTTCTGGCTTCTTTTGAAAAAGTGGAAGATACAGAAATGCTGGACCTGTATTCCCATACAATTGGTTAGGTCTATTTGGCAGCTGCCCGCTTGGAAGGATGTGCTCTCTCTCTAGTTCTCCACAGTCCCCACCCACCCCTACTGTCACTCCTGGCCCACCTCACACATCCTACACTTCCCTGGGTCAGAGGGCATCGGAGCTTGCACCCGACGACCTGAGTGGCAATTTCTTTGGCTTCCCATCCCTGCTTAGTTGAAACTTTTTCTGGCAAGTCTTTATTTGTCCCTAATAGAACAAACTATTCTTCTTAAGAACAAAACTATTCTTTTGTTCTTCTTAAGAGATATTCTTCCACTCACAAACCAAAGTACTACCCTGCTATGTGGCCTTCGAATATTTACTGAGTACCTACTACGTGCACCAAGCTGCTAGGACCTGGGGCCACAAGGATGTAGAAGACATGGGCTCTGCCTCACAGCTGAGGGGGTCCTGGAACGTATGAGGCCCACCCGTGACTGCCTCAAGCACCAGCCTGAGTCCCTGATAAGGCAGGCTCAGCAAACTTTTTTTGCAAAGAGCCTGATAGGAAATATTTTTGGCTTTGCAGGCCATATGGTCTCTGTCCCAACTACTCAACTCTGCCGTCCTAGCAGGAAGGCAGCCATGACAATGTGTAAACACATGGTGTGGCTGAGTTCCAATATCTACAAAACCCCACATGGCTGAGATCTGACCCCATGGACTGTGGTTTGCAGACCCCTGTTCAAGTTTCTCAAGTTTGATGTAGCAACATAAAATCCCTCAGTTGCTAGAAAAAAAGAGGAGAGACTTTAAAGTTATCAACCAGTGAAGAGACCTGCTCTACAGATTTATTGGAGCACGGCCCCACGCTCTTCAAGGAAAGGCCGCCCAGGAGCATTTCTCTGGTGTCACGCAGATCCAGATTTGAGTTCTGGTTTTGCTACTTATTGAGGATGGGAACTTGAAAAAGTTACTGGATCTCATCAGGCATCCGTTTACTTTTCGTGAAATGCTCCTCCTAGGGCTGCTGTGTGGATTAATCGATATCACTGGAGTAAAGGGCTTCCAAACAGTACCTGCCACACAGGAAGTGCTCACAGTAATCACAACCATGGTTATATTATCAGTGAGGGAAGGAAAGAATGAATGGAGGCGATGTCTTAACTCATCTTTCCACCTCTGGCAGACAGCAGGTGCCCAATAAATACTTGCTGAATCCATGGGACACAGTCCTGGCGGGGCCTGGTGATGGCATTCTCTTCTAATGGCCTCGACCCTCCCCAAATCCTTCAGGGCCAGCCGTGAATGCAGAAGTAGTGCTACCTCCTTTTAACCATTAAGAACATGGTAAAAATAGTTTAAAGTGAGCTTTCACAATTTTTTTTTCAACTGAAGGAAAAAGAGCCAAGAAGCTACTCTGAAGGGAAATGCTATTAAGATTGTTCCCAAAGGCTTGTGGACATCAGTCTTTCTGGGGCTCCACAGGGCCTCAGGGCAGCCTCCACCCTCCACCCACAGGTGTTGGCACCCTCTCCGTGGACCACAGCAAAGCCAGGGCTGTGGATGAGGGAAGTGGCACTGTGCACAGTGCTGGGATTGGCTGAGGGGTGCCCAGGTGTGGACCAGGAAGTGGGCCTTGGCTTTCTAGGGGTAGGGCTGACAAGTGGGGGAGGCTGAGATAGGATGGAAAGTGCTGTTGTTATATGAAGAATCCACAGGTCGACCAGATGGAGGTGCTAGGAGCTCCATTTCCAAATGCCCTCAGGGATGTGTGGGCCCAAGGGTCAGGGGTCGGGGTAGAAAAAGGCCCAGGGAACCAGGAGAGCAGAAACTCAGGCTCCGAGGGGCAGCCAGTGGGCAGGCCTTACCTTCGGCTCCAATGGACACCAGCTTGACCCCCTTGCTGGCTATGAAGTCCAGGGCCTTATTGACATTGGAGATCTTGTGCACCCTCATTTTGCCTCTCTCCGGCTTGGCCAGGCGTTCACCTGAATACAGACCGAGAACAGGGAAAGGGAAAGTGAGATGCTGTTATCCAGGAGCCAGGGCTGCTCTCACAACCCCCTTACCCAGGGCACAGCTTAGACGGACACACACGTGCAGTTTTGGTGCGGGGAAATGCCACCCTGGCAGGGAACGAGAGGCCTACCCTGCCTCGTTTTCTCCCACGTCTCACATCTAAACTGCTTGCATCCACTCAGCAATTCTGTATAAAGCCCCTAATGTGTGTCAGGGACATCGCTGGGTCCTAGGAATATGGGCATCAACCAAACCGTTTGCTGCCTTCATGCATTTATGGTCCAGAAGGAGAGACAGACCTTCAACAGAGAAACACACAAATAAATATATACAAATGCCAAGAAGGATAAATGCTTCAAAGAACTGCTTAAAAAGAGGCAGAAGAGGGCGGCTAGGAGGACGAGGGGTTTCAGAGGGGTCGGGGAAAGCCGCTGAGTGGCAGGGCAGCCAGGCCGCAATGACGAGAAATGGTGAGTGAGGCAGAGGAAACAGCACAAGCAAAGGCCCTGAACTCCTTTGAGTCTAGGCCGTTTGGGCCTGAAAAGGGGTGTGCGTCACTCGAGAGTAGTTTGAAAAAGTTCCCTGTGTGTTGAAACGGAGCTGCCCACAGCATCCCTCTCTCCGTTACGAACCAGGGCTCTTGTCCAGTTACTGCCTCCTGGGGGCACCCTTGGCTCAGCTCCAAGGCAACCCCCCACTCCCACCTTCACCTTCCTAATGGGAGCTTCTGCTCCTCAGGTTTCAGAGCCAGAAGCTGCAGGGAAACAGGAAATGGGTAGGGGGGCTGGTTCTCCAAACCTCCCATTAAGAACACTTCTATCCCAGTACAGAGGCATCCAGAAACCTCCTGAAATTATGTGAAAAACTTTTATGTGCAACACACCTGGAGAAGGAACGCACAGTTTTTAGTCTCTAAGAGCTCAGGCATCCCAAAAGACTGAGAAACATCATCCTAGAGCCTGAAACTCAGGATTCCTGCACCTGCCATGGTCTCTGGACCCATGGCCCAGTCTCCCTCCCCCAGGAAGGTCTGCCTGACAGGGCTCCATGGGCTCTCAGTCCCCCAGCTTTTAGAGAACAGACTTCCTGCCACAGATGCAATTTGCCCTGGCAGCTCCCAGGGAGGAACAGCTGGGTTTTTATTATTAAATCAAGACTTTCCACTTCTGGCTCTCCCAAGGCTGTGGCTGCTGCCTTGCCTCTCCAGCAAGGCACCCCACCATCCCCCTGAGCAGATGAGATGCTACAGAGGCTCCCTCCCAAAGGATGGATGGAGAAAGTGCCATGTGTGTGTCCCCTCCTACCCCCACCAAGACGACTCCCACCACTGCCCCAGTCCACGGGTCTTGCTGGGTCTGAGTTCCCAGCCAGCCCACCCGCCATGCACACTGACTGGAACGAGACTTCTCCACGAGGACTGTGGAAGTGGCAAGGCCAGTGGTTTTCAAATTTCGGCCAGCACAAAATCAGCTAGAGAAACTGCTACCTTCAGATGTCCAGCCCCCTTTCCCTGCCTTCTACATTTCTGATTTAGTAGGTCTGGAGGTGGTTTCTGATTCTGGGGTGGGTGGTCCAGGGACCATTCTTCGAGGACCTCTACAGGCAGCGTCCCCTTCCTTCTCCTGTCATCATACCCAACTCCAGAGATGCTCAAGGAGGAAAAGTCAACATTTCAGTGACTTGATCTTCCCAGCCCCAAGAAAGAGATGAGCCCGCTTCACAGACATGCACAGGTCCCCCTTGGGCGCAAGCTGGTCGTTCCATGGGAACGCACTGCTGGTTATGCAGAAAAGCCCAGGTTGGACAATCACTTACTCTAATATTTGTTGAGGGTCACCTACATGGCAAGGACAGTTCCAAGCACTTGGGACACAGAGAAGAGACCGTCCCTGCCGAAAGGACCTCAGCATGGAGTAGGGAAGAAAAGAAGTGGGTCAAAATGATTAAACCATGTGGCAAATGACACAATACAGGAATTAATGGGGTGTTATTGGAGCCCAGAGGAGGGCAGCCACTCAAAAGGAGGGGGTTAAGGGAAGCTTTCTTGAAAGAAACCCCTGAGCTCAATTTGAAGAATGAAAAAGAATGCCAGATTTGTTTATTTGTTTAAATGAAGGAATGTTGAGGGAGGCATTTGGGAAGGATACTCTAAAAGGCAGTTAGAGAAAACCAGTATGGCAGTTCCTAAAAACCTTGAACATGGCATTACTATATGATCCAGCAATTCCACTTCTAAATATACACCCAAAAGAACTGAAAGCAGAAACTCAAACAGAAACGCAAACAGATATTCATACAGCCATGTTCACAGCAGCATTATCTACAATAGCCAAGAGGTGGAAGCACCCCAAGTTGTAATCCATGCTGAATGAACAAAATGTGGCACGCACATACAATGGAATATTACTCAGCCTAAAAAAGAAATTCTGATACACGTTACAACATGGAGGAAACTGGAAGATATTATGCTAAGTGAAATAAGCCAGTCACAAAAGGATAAACACTGTATGATTCCACTTACCGTGTTTCCCCGAAAATAAGACCGGGTCTTATATTAAGGTTTGCTCCAAAAGACACATTAGGGCTTATGTTCAGGGGATGCCACCCTGAAAAATCACGCTAGGGCTTATTTTCTGGTTATGTCTTAATTTTGGGGAAACACCGTATATGAGGTTTCTAGAGTAGTCACATTCCTCAACACAGAAAGTAGAATGGTGGCTGTCAGGGGGCTGGGGGAAGGGAGGAATGGGGAGTTAGTGGGTTAATGAGTGTGGAGTTTCGTTTCGGTTTGGGAAGATGAAAAGTTCGTGAGACGGGTAACGGTGATAACTGCACAACAATGTGAATGCCCTTAATGCCACAGAGCTGTACACTTAAAAACAATAAATTTTATGTTATGTGTATTTTACCACCTGCTACAAACACATACAAACACAACCTCCCACACATCACAGATTTCACCTGAAAGGGAAACAGACAAAAAGTATTGGGGTGAAAAAGGCAGTTAGACCTTGTACAAAAGCATGAAGTACAGAGAGCATGTCATCTGGGAGGACCGCATGTCTCCAGTGTAACAGAACGTCTGAGGTTTGAGCCCTTTTGGGGAATATCTGGTTGAAAACAAAGCAGGTGCCAGCTCACAAAGGATTCTGCAAGCTGTGCTAAGGAATGTGGGCTGCAGGCTCAAATACTAAGGAATGTGGGCTGCAGGCTCAAAGCCCTGGGGAGGCGCCGAAGGGTTTCCAGTAGGGAACAGTGCAACCATATTTGGGCCGGTGCATGGACCCTCTGGCTGCTGTGTGTATGATGGACTGCCAGTGGGAAGGGATAAGACCTCTATAGTTGACACAGGCCCACACTGACACCACGGTAGCCAAGGTAACAGAAGGATAATAGGAGAAGATAAAATGTATAAAACTTGAATGCCAAGTTGAAAAGAAGAGCAGAGGCAGAACTGTCTATGATTCCTAACTTAGGTTTAGGGGAGTAAGATGAAGGCTACAGGAAGAAAAAGAGGTTTGCTGGGGCTAGGAAGGGTAAGCACAGTTTTGGACATACTGAGTGAACTCTGGGAGACATCTGGATGGAGATGCTCTGTGTGGTTCAGATTTTAAGAGGAGCTCAAGGTAAAAGACTGAACTGAGACTAGATCTGGGACTCACTGGCATCAAGGTGGAAGGTAAAGTGAAGAGAGCAGCTAAGATTGCCCAAGGAATAAACCAAGGCGAGAATATTGAGGACTGCCTACTTTTAACGGGTAGTGGAGGAAAGGTATTCATATGAAAGCTGAGTGTGCATTCAGGGGAGCTGTCCCTTCAGATATCTGGGCATCTAAATTCCAAGCTAGGGGATGGATAAGACACTGGGATCATGTGAATACAGGCTCATAGGTAGCAATGGAGCCAAGGTTTGGAGATGGTCAGCCGTGGTTGCATTCGTGACGACAGAATCATAGCATTTTGGAGAAGGGACCCGGGAGACCATCCTTCAAACCCCCTCTTTTTGCAAAAGAGGATACTAAGGCAGAAGGGCAGGGACTTGTCCGAGGACACACGGATGGTCAGCAGCAGAGCCAGGACCAAACCCAGTCTCCTCATATGAATTCACATATGTCACCCCCAACTTCTTTCAAGAGACCCAAAGCTAGCCATGACCAACGAGAGAGGAGCAGCCCACGTGCCAGGGCGGCATTCCCAAAGTGGCAGAACCCAGTAGGCAGCATCTTCCCTGGGCCAGGTGCCCCCCCGACCTGGCACTCCCAAGGCCACCTCACCTGAGATGACCTCCAGCAGCAGCATGAGCTTCAGGCCATCCCGGAAGTCCTCCTCGATGTTCTCGATCTGCGTGCCCGCCTTGCGGAGGTGGGAGTTGCACCATGCTGTGAATGTCTGGGCAAAGGAAATAAGAGCAAGCGGTCAGGTTTCCCACAAGTCACATGGTCTCTGAGGACCTCACAGGGACCTCAACAGGTCCTGGGACCCACCTGCCTTACACCATCTTTCCAGTCGTTCTGTATAAAGCCACGGGTGAGCACCGGTGACATGGATGACACAGCACTCTCCTTTAACGTCTACCCTCCCAACCTTCCAAAAACATCCCCACAACACATTTAGAAGCGCCAGCAATTTACTTTAGGTTATAAGGTTTAATTTCAATCTTTACTATTACCTTAAGGCTAAATAGTTCATTAAATCCTTGTCCACTTTGTAGCTAGCTAAAGGAAAGGAATGACCAGTTTTGTTAAGGAGACAGTTCAGAGGCACAGTGTCAGGATGAGTGAAAAAGGTAAGTACTCGAATGTATACGTCTGTGTGTTTGGGGTGGGGATAGAGGCACCTTAAGCTGCAAAAGTATGAGGAAGAATTCCAGAAAGGGAACGTAAGGAGATTAATGAAAG
Source organism: Rhinolophus hipposideros (assembly GCF_964194185.1). NCBI lineage: Eukaryota > Metazoa > Chordata > Mammalia > Chiroptera > Rhinolophidae > Rhinolophus > Rhinolophus hipposideros. The sequence goes on from NC_138051.1 coordinate 74,464,380, forward strand.
ACAATCAATACTGGAATATTCTAGTCTGTGGGAGGACAGCAGCGAATTGAAGCTTTTGCTAGGTATATTAAGCAGATGAGAAGGCAGGCTACCAACTAAGCTGTCCTGTGCCAACAGCACCCCTTGGTGACTCAAACAAGAAACCAATGATTCAACAAACACGAGAAACACGTGTGCACTTAAATTTCACATGCCTGTCTACAACTTGGACAAGTGTCTCTCTCCAGCTGTCACATTCCATGGGAAACGGAGAGAAGTGCCCTCCTACTTCAGATCCAACCCATTGCTCGGCAACTCCAGACTTCTCTGCACCAAATGACACTCAACTACATGGGGGCACAAGAGCCAATGTTCAGTCCCCCGACAGCAGGACCAGTCAGCTCTCTGCCCACCTGCCCTTGAAGTTGCAATGGTGAGCCCTGCACTATTCGTCATAACAGTAGCAGCCACACTAGAAATACCGCCCTCCTCAAAAAGGTCACCAGACTCATGACCCCCAGCACCACTTCCTCCTGCCCTGGGGAACTCCAAAGTGAAGTGGCAATGAATGGGCAGGAGAAGGGATGAATGCCACACCACAGATTATTGAGGAAAAGAAATGACCGTGTAGCTTTAGAAGCAAGAACTGAAGAGACTGTCAGCAAAAAGGGAAGATGTCAGTCCATGCAGGTGGGGGGGAGGGGGCAGCATTATGACACCCCCAATTTTGGGCCTCATCTTTAAATCATGTCTCACTAGGAACTTACCCACACAAGATACTTCTCTGTCCCTACAAATGCATCTCTACTCAGTAGGCCAGCCCATTTCCATGACAGAGAAGAGAGGTGTGAGTGCTGTCTCAAAGTTTTGGGAAGACTGGCAGAGATTGGGGGTGGGCAGGGGACATATACTGATTCCTCAGCTTGGAAAGTCCTCTATATCACACTTGGCTAACACTCATCTTCCAAGATGGGGCTAAGGTATGTCACCTCCTCCAGGAAGCCTTCCTGACAGCCACTCTCCATGTGTGGTTTGGGGCACAGAGTACACAGCATCTTGCACCCATGCTATCACTGCCTGGTCCTTGCCTGGCCACTTGTCAGCTCCCCACCTCCACACTGGGACGCACACAGTGTTCTCCCTAGAGTCCCAGGACACAGAGTCAGGGACACAGAAGTGAACAAAACATCAAAAAAACCCTGATCGGTGCAGTGAACGTTCTAGTGGATATAAAAATTTGGCAACTGGTTAAAGAGCAAGTAAGGAACCCCTGCAAAGTGGGAGAGTCCTGGAAGATCCACCTGTACAGGCCGGGTGATGCTTGCTGAATGGTATAAGGGCAGGTGGGTCAGACAGAGCTCTCGGGGACCCTCGGGAAGCAGAAGACAGCTCAGAGGAAAGGGAATGCATCAGGGCAAGAAAGAGGGCCTATAGTGCTGGCATCACAAACCTGACAAGAGAGGGTACATTTGGCTTTTATTTCGTTTTGTTGTAACTTTTGTTGTTGTTGCATAAAAAATATTGAAAAGCTTCTACGTCTTTAAAATAAACATATTTTAGTTTTTGTGGTTCCGTATTCTCTCCCAGCTGTCATCTATCCATATACACACTTTTGTCAGGTGTCATCACACTGTACATTCATGGGGGAAGGAGGGGCTCTTTTCATTCACGACTATCTTGTATTGCCACAGCACCTTGCTCTCATCTCTCTTCCAGGCCCACACTCAGCCTCTGCCTGGGGACTCGAGGGGTCGAGGATTGCCCCAGGAACTCAAAGGGCTGGTCTCAGGTCCAGTGTGGCCAGGGTCCCGCTGGGAATCGCCTGCACCCCCACAGTTAGGGACTGGGGAACCTCACTGTTTACCACCCAGTTGTGGATGGGGGTTGGGGTGCCAGGAAGGAGGAAGAGGTCTCTTTTGTAAAAACATAGTGCTTTGCAAGAGGAAAAGTACTGTTGAAAGCAACCTGCCCCATTTCCTGGGGAAGCTGGACTCAGAGCCCTGGGAGACAGAACCACACCCGTGTTTGCTCAGGTCTCCCAAACAAACCCCCACTCTGAGGACGCAGGGACTGGGCTTTGTTAAAACTCCAAAGGTCCCATCCCCATCTCCCACAGGTGATGGCCTTAAAGGGACCTCTGAGCACCTCTCAAATAGGAAAGTTTCCCCCAAGCAGCACCTATCTCAAAGCTCAGGCCTAAGGAGGAAACGGTGGAAGCAACTCAGTGATTAAGAACATGCACTTCTGGGTACACTAGATCTGGTTCAACGCTCAGATCCACTATTTACCAGCTGCGTGACCTTCAGATTAACCTCCCTAAGCTTCAGTTTCCTAAACAGTAAATAGGGCTAGTGACAGCACTTTGTAAAAACCAGGAGAATTAACTAGAAATATTTATGAAGTTCTTGCCACTTGGAAAGTACTCAATAAAAGAGGAGAAAAACTAGCCCCCCCCCCCTGTTTTTCCAAGGGTCTCGGAGGACTCGTCTCTCTGTGCTCGCAGACCACCAAACTCTGTCGTGGGTTCCAACCCTGCAAGCGCTCACGGTGTTTTCAAGACGACGCCTGTGTGTCTGAGAAAAGTCTTTTTTTTTTTTTTTTTTGAACTGGTGCTGATGTGTCATGGGAGAGGGCTAAAATTGTGGTTAGGGGTGCAGAAAGCCTGGGATTTTGACAGTAGCCCTGTGGACCCCCAGCAGAGGAGGCTAATATAGCATAAAGAGGGGAGAGGACAGTGTCAGCAACACGGCATCCATGCACGCTACATAGACTCTCCTTGGGCGCAGGGCAGACCTCGGTCTTGAAGCTCGAGCTCCCACATTATGACAGAAAAGGGACCTCTCCCTTAGCAGTGCCCAGCGGTCCTGCCAGGAGGAAAAGCCAACAGCTTTTTGTTGGGCACATTCCCAAGCAGAACAAAGCAGGAAGCACACACCAATGGTGAGGAATGTGGATTCTAGAGCAAAGCTGACCTGCAGCCAGGCCCAGCTCTGCCTGAGTGGCCCTGGGCAAGTTACTTGTTCTTTAACCATCAACCTTTACACATCTGCAAGATGGGTATAATAACAAAACCTGCTTCAAAGGGTTTTAAAGATCAATACAACAACACACAGGCAAGTGCTAAGCATAATTAACCACACATAATGCTCACTAAATGGTAGCTACTATTATTAGGATGAAGGACAGGAAGCTGTAAGAAAACTAGAGTTCAACGTGGTAAAGAACAGTGTGTTACTTGCCAAAGGCATGTGCTTGGCGAGGGTGCTGGGAAAGGATTCAAGCCCCTCACCCGGGGGGGGGGGCACTGAGCTAAGTAAGGTCCCTTATAATTCTGATAATTCGAGAGCCCAAGGCAGCCCTTAAAAAGTTGGTTTAGAGGTGTGTTTGAAGAGTTCATTCAGACCAAGAGTCACACACTTAAATATCTGAGCAGGGTTTCTCAACCCCAAAATACTACTGACATTTTGGTTGGTTACTTGTGTGTTAGGGGAGGCTGTCCTATGTGTCATACGATGTTTAGCAGTACCCCTGGACCCTACCCACTAGATGCCGTAACATCCCCTCATCTCAAGTTGTGAGAACCAAAAATCATCCCGAGTTGAGAACCTAGTCTAGAGGAGATAAACACATGTGCCAGAAATAACAGTAGTAATAATAATGATAACAGCTGCTAACATCTATTAGGTACTTACTATGTGTTAGACTCTCCTCTGAGTGTCTGACCCCCTTTGACTCATTTACTCTTCACAACACTATGAGGCAGGTGCTATTATTCGCCCCATTTTACAGATGAGGAAATGAAGGCACAAAGAGGTTTAATGAATGAGCAAAAGGAGCAAGTGTAAGAAAGAACGTAAGACTGGTTAGTAGTCTACAACCCCATGTATGCCCGTGCATTTTTCCTGAAACAGTGGCCTTCTCGGGCTATCCTTTGTTTTTCCACTCGGGAGAAAGTGGTTCCAAGGGCACAAGCTGATAAATGACAACTGAAACACAGCCTCGGTATTAGGGCAGGGTGGTGAGGGGACGGGAATAGCCTCTCCTTGGCTCCACATGGCAAAACGGGCCTTCGGCTGCCAGACCACTAATGAAGAAGAGGCCAGAAATCTGGACTTTTCTGTGAACCCCCTGGTTTTTAAAATCTGGTACAACTTAAAAATAAGATATCCCACACAAGCTCCCAAAAAGAGGTCGGCAGGCTAAATCTGAATTAAGACTTATAGGGTCTACAATGGGAAACAGGAACTCTTTCGAAGTCTAACAAAAAAAGTTACACCCGCAGGAATGTCTGGTGTGTGAAAACAAGCACTCCACAGACAGCTGAGCCCCGCACAGTTAACACTCCCTAAGACCAGGGCTGACATCAGCCACCTGGACATCCAGTAGCAAAAGCTGCAAGGACTTCCGGGGGCGGGGCTTCCCTCATCTGGGCCTGATCAAGGACCTACACTTGTCACCGGGGACGGCAACGCCACGTGCCACACTGCCATGCTCTGTGAATGAAAACAAAGGCACCAAATTTCACTTATTACATTTGCAAAACCCACTTGCTGTTAATTCCCATTGCAGGGTAGGTACCGCAACAAAGCCCACAGTGGGCAGGCTGATATGGTACAACTCCTGTGGAAGGCAACTCAGCAAAGGAACTAAAAATGGGCATAAACCCTCAGCCCAAAGCTGGGACACTATCCTGGGTAAATAATGCTAAATAAAGAAAAGGCTGTGAGCACGAAAATGTTCTTGCCAGCATAACTTGAGAGGGGAAAAAAAAGTCAGAAATAGCCCCGTATTATATTAATAAAGTTTTAGCTAAATAAATACGGTTCATCCACTTAATGGAACATTCCACGGCCACAATGATGGGTTCTGAAATTATATATTATTGTGGAAAAAAGGTTTATATGTAATCAACAAAAAAGCAGGACACAAAATTGTATGTACTGTGGGTTTAAAACGATGTGAGCAGCCACACACGAGAAATCGACTGAAACAAAGCACATCCAAATACAGACAGTGTGTGTGCTCCAATCATGGAAGTGTGGATGACTGTTTTCTCTTTCCTTGCCCTGGCATCTGCCAATGTGGTTGGATAGCGATTTGCTCCTGACCCTTGTCCGAGGGTCAGGAGCGCTCTCCTTTTTGATGATGATTCAACACAGTGCACAATCCAGGCTGTGCACTCACGGCTGACCTCACCAGAGAAGTCTCCACGGACAAAGGTGCTTTCTCTATTGTACTGTATTTACAGCAGAGTAAACAAGAGAACCCACCTGCAGCCAAATGAGACAGGGGCAGTAGTGGGACAGCAGGGCCACTCCACCCGGCCACCAGGCTCATGAGTGGACCACACCCCTCCGGCACATCCTATCCTCCAGCTCCCCTGGGATTGAGACACTGACAGGGGAGTTACTGTGCACAGGACAGGGGTCAGGGACCCTGGGCCCCGCCCTGGCTCAGCCAGGCATGCGTGTGACCTCAGTTAAGTCACTTCAACCCCTTCCAGCTATGTAACCCCAAAAGAGTCCCTTGCAGGCTGGAATCCAGCAACTTTCCCCATCACAGTGCACCTAATTAAAAAGAAAACCAAATAGAGCACCCAGGGAAGATCTTTCCTTCCTGGGCAGGGCTGATTCTGATTGGTGGGCTCTCTACGTCAGAGGCCAATACATTCCACAGGGACAGCTTCATCTCAATAGACTCAAAGCATGATCAGTGATTCAGCCCTTCGACTGCCAGCTCCCCTGTCACAACCAGACACCTGTTATTAGTTTACTGGATGGGCTCTAAAAGCTCTTTGCCACAATAACCCTGGAAGGACATAGGAGGACCTGGTACATGGCTGTCACCAGAGAGGGAAGCTAGGACGTTCTTCACAGAGGAAGGAGGGGTCACAGCTTTTCACAGAATATCCCTTTGTTTCTTTTGAATTTTATAACATGTGCAGTCATTACCTTTAAAAAAAAAAAAGCTATGCAAATGTAAGAAAAGTCCATCAGGAAGTGTGTACATTTTTCTGTTAAGTCAGACCTCTGAGATGGGATAGAGGGGACTTTCCATTTCTCTGGGAATTTTTTGTGGGGGGAGAGGGGGGTTAGTGCTCATGTATTATCAGAGAGAAAAAACACAGATATTTCTAAAATAAAAAAGAACAAGAAAAATATTTTAAAAAGGGAAGAAATTATATCACATATTTAAGAATTAGTAAGAGAATTAACTAAGAAATTACACAGAGAAAGGGTTCTGGAAAACTTTCAAGTGCCTTATCAGTGTAAAACATTATAAAGAAAGTCAGAATTAGGAACCGGGACCCAAGGATAAGCCACAATCACGCACACACACGTCCACCCCAACAGTTAGACACCAAACTGTTAACTGTGGGGGAAGATGAGGGACAGTACCCTCTGGCCAAGTGGCCCCAGAAAAACCAAAACTAAGTTTCTAAGCCTCTTGAAGGTGGTACTAGTCTTCCCATAAAAGCTGACTTCACATCGCATGGCCTTCCCCTCCCTGGAGTAGAGCAACCAGGGCCCTGATCTAAGCTCATCAAGTCAAAAATCAGCCCCCCCCCCAGCCCTTCCTGGCGGGTGCCCTGCCCTGGCTGCCAGTCAGAGCCTGCCCCTCCTCTGCCGCTGTTGGCTGGGTGTGTGAGCATCAGGCCAGGGTCCCTAGAGAGGGCTGGGCTAGATTGACTTCTCTGCAGCATCTGTGGTGAGGAGGTCACTGTGGAGACGCCAGGGGGAACAGCTAGGGAGCATTCTTTCTCCCCTGGGACACCCTGCAGTCCCTCTGACAGCCACATGCAGCCAGTGTGGCCAGGGCGTGGGCACTGGGTAGTTTGTCTAAGCAAAGAGTAGCCAGAAGTGATCTCAGATGCCCGGTGTTCTGGTAACGTAAACAGGAGTATCTGGTTAACTTATCAGGGGCTGGCTGCCAGCCTTTCAAAGCAAGCTGTCAGCTGGTTCACTCACAGATGAAAAGCAGAGTTCTCAAGACATCCCCACCCAGATCTATTTACTTTTCACCCACCTGGGAGTGGTTGCTGAAAAAGTTGAGAACCACCAGGCAGTTTCCTCTGCTCAGAAAAAGCATCTAACAGCTTGCCCCCCAAGCTATGTGAATGCTGGAGTCTTAGAAATTCAGAGTGCAGGCAACTGGAGGCAACTGAAGGAGTTGGACTTTGGAACCAGACAGAGCTGGGGCTTCAGTCCCAGCATCCACCTCTCATTAGCTGTCTCTTTGGACAGAATTCTCAATCTCAGCCTCAGAATGCCCATCTGTGAAATGGGTACATCACCACTTACGACAACATAGCATTAGAGAGAACCAAATTAGATCTTATGTACTTGGACAGTCTGGTGCTGTGTCTACAAATGATGCTTAAAAAACGTCTACCCAGCCAGCTTCTCTCATTCACTGGCTGTGTGGCCTTTTTGGCCTCAGTTGTGTAGGCCTCAGTTGCTTCATCTGATAAGTGCGGATACAGACTATCACTACTTTGCATGGTGGTTGTCAAGATGAGGGCACAACAGAAGCAAAACATCCAGCAAGATGCCCAGGCCTGAGTGGGAGCCCAACTAATGCCCGCTGTCATCCTGCCCTCACTTCCCCTTCTCTTTCTATTGAATCAAAGTTAATCATTCACAGAGCTCTACAGGTTGGAAAGAAAAAGGTCCTCTTATTTTTTCCCTCCTGATGAGGAAACCCTGAGACCAGCCTCCCAGCCAGGGTGCCAGGAGAGGAGCAGGGGCCTGTGCATTTCCTGGTTGATGTCCACCTGCAGCCCATTTCAAGAGACACAGCACAAGATGCCCAGAGAGTAGCCAAGGCCCATGAGCAGTGGTCCCAGTGGCTCGCTCTGGGAGGCAGTCTGATCTAATGAACATGCCCAGTGGGAGAGGGCTCCCAGCCTTCCATGAGGCGCAGGCACCGCCCCTTCCTGTGAAGGCCCTCAGAAGGCAGGCCGCTGCCTCGGGAGCTCAACACCTTCCTGTTGTGCAGGCAGAACCTGCGGGCTCCTGAAAGGATTCAGAGTGGTTTTAAAAGTCAAGTGGTGTGTGATCCCCTGAAGAAATGGGCTGTCCACTTAGCTCCTGGCCAATGAGAGTCCGCTGACCCCACCAATCTGCCACCATCTGCAGCCTGGCCTCTCCCAGGGACCAAAGAGCCCTTCAGCAAAGGTCCAGCCATCCCAGGTTCTGTCAACTATGGCCTTTGCGATTCCAGACTCACTGAGCCTCGCTTTCCACATCAGTAAGACAAAGCCAAAAAGGAGCGTCTATTCTATGCGGTTGCAGTGAGGGAGGGCTGGGTGGGCTAACTCGGGGGCCGTAGTCCAGCGCCAGACACAGACTAAGTGTTCACTTGATATTTAAAAAACCAAAAATGTATCTACAGAGACAGAAAGTTGAGCAGTGGTTGCTTAGGGCTGGGGCAGAGGACATGAGGGGGTGACAGCTAAGGGGTATGGGGTTTCTTTTTTGATGAAAATGACCTGAACTGGATTGCAGATATAGTCGCACATAATCTATGACTACACTGAAAATCAGCACATTGTATAATTTATATGGGTGCACTGCATGGTATATGAATTAAATCTCAATAAAGTTATCTAAAAAAAAAAACCACAAACTATAATATTCCAGGACCCCACTAAGCCTGTTATAAAGGGTTTTGGTGTATTTTTGTTTGTTTGTTTTGTTTTTGCACCCGTTTGTTTAGCCCACTGGCCAGATACTGGTCTCAAAGGCAGGCCCTGGACCATCGCCCGCCGTTCCATGTACTAAAAGTAACTGAGCTACTCAGCTACTGAACAGTGGACCGTAAGCAAACTGAGATGAGTGGGTGTGTCTGGTCTCATCTTCGGCCATATGTAACACCTGAGCCTGGCCTGAATTGTGAGCTTTAGGTGCCACTGGCCTTGTGGCTGCTTCCCCAGCCAGCGGTTACTCTGAAGAGCAGGTCAAGCCCCAGGGCTTCTGTTTCACCATCAAAGTCCAGGTAGCTCCTCCCTGGCACACTTCACACCACCCTGCAGCAGAGTGACACCCTGCTCTGGAGGACAGTGTGCGAAAAGCCTGCTCCCTGCTGCTCTCTCCAAGTATGGTCCTGGTCTATAAACACCTCCCCCACGTCTGGAGTCTGACTCCAGCCCTCGCAAGTCTGACATCACACAGGTTTCGAGGGCCACAGCTCACAGGAATGGCCCACACATTCCTTCCCCAAAGAAGGAAAAGCCACCCAAAAATGAGGTCATTTGGTTTTTTTGGCAGAGATGCTGAGAGCTGTGGGCCACTCAACTCTACAGAGAACTTCCCCAGAGAACAAGGACTTGGCCCAGCCTGATATTCATAAAATATGGAGAATCTGTGGTCTGGCTGACTAAAGGGCCTAACTTGACTCCTCCACGTAGTTGAGATGTGACCCTCAACGTTACAGCTTGAAGCCTCGACAGTCTCATCTGTAAAATGGGAATGATAAAATCCACCCCTCCTGAGATTGTAGTAAGAATTCAGTAACACAATAGTTGACATGGTGGGGGCTCAAGAATTCAAATACCTGTGATGACAGTGGGTCATGAACAGAGGGGGCCTAATTAAGTCAATTTTCTTCATCTGAGATCCAGGAAAATCGTTTCTTCTCCCACAACACAAGCACAGATCAGCACATTATAAAGCAGCACAGAAACCCCCAAAACCCTTTATTAAGGAGTCATGGAGAACTGTGGACCATGGAAAACCCCATGCAGGTCCTGGCCGACTGCCATCACTGCCCTTCCAGCCCATACATTAGACCTGTCAGCAATCTGGGGCATCTGCAGCCCAGCAGAGGCCTGCTGGCCAGGTAGCCAGCCAACCCTTCAGTGTGGCCAGCCCAGCGTGAGGGACAGGGCTGTGACGATCGGCTGTGGGATCGGGAACAGGAGGTTGAGGAACAGAAAAGAATCTGTGGAAACTCCCACATCTGTGGAAGGGTGGGAAGAAGTGCCGCTACAGGCAGATCTGGCCGGGACACTCCAACTCTGCCAGGATGGGGCTTCTGTCTGTGGGTGAGTGTATTCACAGCCATCCTCCAAGCTCAGAGATCCACACTCACTCTGTCCCCCAGCACTGGGCTTAACCTCAGACACTGAGCAGTGGGAGAGGGGGCCACAGTCTCCCCCAACCTCGTTCCAGAGGAAAGTAAAGTGGTATGTCGTCAATTTCAAGATGGAGACACTGAAGGCTGTGAACCTCTGGGAGCCAAGAGGAGGAAAGGAGAGAATGAATAAGATCCTGGAGTCGCTCAAAGACGTTGCCTACTACCACTTGGTGAGGCATGTGCCATCTCAGTAAATCCACCCAACAATCCTGTGTTAGAGGAGGAAACCGAGGGTCAGAGGTGTTAAGCAACCTTCCCAGTCACACAGTTCTGAGAGGCAGAACTGAGATTTGAACTGGGGACAGTACACCAAAGCCAAAGCCTTTCCCACTATCCTGAGGGCTGAGGCTCTTCCAGGTAAACATTCCCACGTCACTCAGGCCGGGAATAATAAGGAATCAGCCAGACCACCCACCTCAACCACCCACCTCTGCCCACCATACTACAGAGCCACACGGGGACCTGCGCAGCTGCCCCCAGGCAGTTCTTGGGCCTGGACCGGAGGGGTGAGGGTAGCTAAAGGGCAGCCCAGGACATGGGCTGAGAACAACCCCCAGCGCTCACATGCAGCCCCAGGAGAAGGTCCTGTACCTTGTGGTTCCCTAGGGATGCAGAATGGGCCAAGCAGGTTTTTCTTCTAAGTTCTCAGTCTCCTTAGGTCAAAAGAGAGTTTGAACTCTGGTCTCTTCTGGCTTTCTGAACACAAAGCCCATTGAGAAAGACCACGAATAATTAAAGGGGCAGCCAAGTTGGGGGGGGTGTATGCCAGAGTGTGGGCAACCGGTTTGATTGGGCTTGGATTGCCCCAATGTCAGCAGCTTTCCTCACAGGAGGCCACTGCAGATGTTTCTGACTCACCCAGGCTCCAGGCTACACCTGCCAGTGAGCTGGAGCCAGATTCATTCATTCGTTCATTCATTCATTCAATACTTATTGAGCACTGACTGTGTCAGAAATTGGGGTCACATGATGGTCACATAAAGACACAGTCCCTACATCAAGGAGCCTGTAGCCTGACAGGGTTGACAAACGTTAATCAAAGACTCATATACATGAATATATATTTGCAAACTGAGTTTAATGCAAACAGGAAAAGTTCCAGAAGGCATGAGACTAAAACAGGGCCGTAACCAGGTCCAGAGGAGGGGTGTGTGTGTGTGTGTGTCTCCACTGCCCTGAGGAGGTCAGGGAATTTTTAAAGCTGAGGAATTTTAATTAGATGAAACGATGATATATGTGAAGGGGGACTACATAATTTATCATCCAAATCAGGGCACTTGAAAATAACAGAAGGTACTGTTAATAATTACATCGGACAACAGGTGCAAACCGAGACACACAGTCACCCTGTGCACATGTGTGGGGTCAGGGGTGATCAGAGGGGGGTGCCCCCCAAGCAGAGGAAACAAAATTTCAAAGGCCCCAGGGAGACGGGAATATGGCCTACGCAGACTACTGAAAAATGGCCCACGCAGACTACTGGAAAATGGCCCCTGGGGCTGGTGCAGGAGGAGAGGAGAGGGGTGCCAGAGGTGGGAGGTCAGCAGGCCAGAGGCATGGGGCTCCTGCAAGATGTTAGTGTTGTTTCTCCTGAGAACAATGGAAGCCACCAAAGAGGTTTCATTTGATTTCAGCTGAGGGTTGGTGGGTGTAGGAATCAGATGTTGGTTTATACATAATTACACCTGCATCTTGGAAAAAAACTCCTAATTACAATGCGAAGAGGTGATAGATCAGAGGTGACAAGAATGGCAGCAGAGACCAGTTAGGAGACCATGCAAAGGTCTAGGCAAGAGAGCAAGGTGGCTTAGACCAGGCTGTTGGTGGTGGTGGAAACAGAAAAGTGGGTAGATACAAGAGATACTTAGGGAATGATCGGAGGTCACCCCCAGATTTTGGACCTGAGCCAACAGATGAATGAATGGGTGACGGTGTCATCCACTGAAACACAGCTTTCCACCCCACAATCCCCAACCCTCCCAGACACCTGTAGCAGCTCACCATGGTTACCAAAGAAGGTTCGTAGTCCTCCGCCTGACAATCTAACTTGAAGCGGAAGGACTTCAGACTAATTAATTCTCCCAACCACCCTATGACGTAGGTACTATCATTAATCCCATTCTACAAATGAGAAAACTGAGACACAGAGAAGTTCAGAAAGTAACTCAAGGTCACACAGAGTAGATGGAAAAGCCCCATGCTTCTCACCACAGACTTGGTCGGTCTGAACCTCTGCTCCCTCCTCTCTGCTGACCCTTCCAAGGGCCCAACAGCAGGTCATATGCACCAGCCCAGAGTGGGTTCCTCTACTGTCACTGCCCCCCACCAGTGCACTTCACCCCAGTCCACTCAGGTCACCTGCTGGGGGTGGTCCAGCAGAGGCAGCTCCTGAAGCTCAGCAGGTAAAGATAGAGCAGACAACCCTGGCCTTGGAAGGCCCTAACGGAGCAATTCCAGTGCCCCCCTTCTACCTCCCCAAGCCTCTCCACCAAAACCGGTAGAAAATCAGGTTGAAATCATCATTAAGAGCCTCTAAGGGGAGACCGGAAAGGGTGGTGGTGTGCAGAGGAGCTACAGGGTTTTCTATTAATGGACCAGGCTGACCTTGGGAATAAGGAAGCAAGCGAGGCAGTGGCATGGCCGGCTGACCCTGCAGTACCTTTGCCTCACTTCCCACCCCGCCGCCCACTATCTGAGCAAAGGAGCCAGCCCTGCCTGTACTTCTCACCATAAAAGGGGGATGGAGGGAGAAGTGGCTGCTATCTGCCCACAGGACTTTAGGTCTCCACCAACTGCCCTGTCCACCTGGCCCACCCCACCTCCCAAACCTCCTTACATGCTGACACCCGCTTCCCAGCGGCTCTGGGAAGAAGCCCAAGGCTTGCCACGCTAACCTGGGCCCTGGTTTTTTGAAAGGCCCACCTGGGGAAGCATCCTGGGGGGTCAGGGCTCCACCCCAACATCCCAGCACCTGTTCCCTGCAGCTTCCTAGCCTGCAGGCCTCCTGAAATGGGCAGCAGAAGGGCCCAATTCTTCCTTCTATGCCACCACTACAGCCTTGGTCCTCACCTCCTTCCTGTCGCCCCACCTCTCTCCATCCTCCACCTTTCCCATACTCTGGTGGAATGTTTGCAGGCAGAATGGACACACAGCACTGGGAAATCCGAATTCTAGTTCTGGTTCCAGGACAAGGGAGCTAAGGGCCGCAGGTCTGTTCCTTAACGCATCCTAGTCTCACCTCTGAGGGGGTCCCACTTTACTACGTGGGGCCCTACCTGCCTCACACCTGCCTCAGTGGGCTCTTGTGAAGATCACATGATACAACCACTGGGAGAGCAATCTAAGGAAAGCAACACTTCCCAAACTGGCCTGTTTAAAAACGTGTTGAAAATACAGATCCCACCCAACCACCACCATTCTGGTTCAGTTCTGGGGAGGGGCCCCACTGGTATTTTAACAAGTAGCAAGTACTCCAAGTGAATCCTATTGATCAGGCAAGTTTGGACAACTCTGAGCTCCAGAAATGTACAGGGAGTCTTTACCATCTCACTTCTGTTGGGAGAAGGGAAGGAGGGCTTGCTAAGAGCGTTCCTTGGCTTTGTGCGCACACACAAAATAACAACACCTGCCCCACTCAGGGAGCCCACCAGATGCAGGGGGCCACCCTGCGTGCTTTATATCCATCATTTCATTTAGTCCTGGCAATGACCCTGCACGATGAGATAGACTGTCTGCTTTTTATAGATGAAGAAACAGGCTCAGAAGAGGGGCCCGTTCAAGGACACAGCTAGTAAGATGACACAGCGTCCCTCCACCCCAGGACTGCAGGAGTCAAAGCTAGGCTCTTTCCAACACCTTGCAGCCTCTGCAAGATGGTCTCTCCTGCAAGGTGAGGCAGGAAGAAGGCTACTCCAAGAAGGACAACCCTCCCCCGAGCCTGAATATGACCCATACATGATGGTCCCAATCATCCTACCCTGCAGGAGAAAGGGGCATTCTGCTACATGGAGATGGGGGCTGCTGTTTTCTGTCTCCAAATGTGAGGGAGACAGGGACCCTGCAACCTGCAATCTACAAAGGCAGCTAGGACCCACCTAGGAAATAGTCATACAGCAACCCAGGGCAGGGGTGAGTTCTGAGCCAGAACACCTGGTGCTGGAGTGAGGGGATCCAAGAGGGCCTGGCAGGGAATGGTGCTGAGATTTGAGAACACACTGCACCTGGGATGAAGTTCCCAGACTCCCTCTTCCCCCCAACATGTAACCCCTGCTTAGAGAGCAGCAGCTGGCCCCACGAACTCGGAAGAGTTCGGCAACTCCCATCTCCCTGGAGAGGAAGCAATTTCCTCCTGCAGAGGAAGCTGCTGCCACCCAGCCAGACAGTAGCACCCAGCCCCTTCCTCCTGTCACCCAGCCTCTCCACAAAGATCTTGGCCTGGGACAGGATATCTGAGAAGTAGAGGAAAAGGGCCATAGCGGTCCCAAAACCTCATTTTCCTACACAGAGTCCTTGCCCACACTTGGTGACTGGTGTCTCCTCTCCCACTTCAAGGGCACAATAATGACAACAACTGACATTTAGTGGCACTTATTTACTAAGCACATTACTCTTATTTTCACATTTGCGCTTCACAATAAGTTTAAGAAGACGATTTTGATCCCCATTTGAGAGATGGAAACACTGAAGCCCGAGAGGATTAAGTAACCCAGCGGGCAAAGAGAAGGCCCCAAACCAAAAACCCAGAGTTCCCTCACACCAAATCTCAAATTATTTTTTTTAACTGAGGTAAAATTGACATATTACATTATATTTGTTTCAGGTGTACAACATAATGATTTGCTATTTGTATACATTCAAATCCCAGTTTATTTTCACTGCTTCCTCTCTCTCTCTCTCTCTCTCTCTCTCTCTCTCTCTCTCAGCATCTGCTAAGTACCGGGTACAAGACCAGCCACTACCAGAACAACACACACTCTCCTCTCAAGGAGCCACGATCGAGCTTGCCACCTCGCCAGTGAGGCAAAGACAGAGCACCCAACAGGGAACGCTGTGCAGATCCCTGCAGGAGACCAGGGACACGGCTCATGGCGGAGGTCCACACCAGCCAGCAGGCAGAAACCACTTTGTTCTGCACAGGGCACTGGGGTACAGCCATATTTGGGGGCCCAACTTGAGACAGCGGTCGACTTTGGGTACAGCAGACTTGCTGAGAGCAGGAATCAGAGAGGAGATCCTGCTCGCCAAAGGAAGCTAGTTTTGCATTAGTGTCTGTAACTCACTGGCCAAAAATCTGTCACACACAAACCCTCTGGGAGAGCCGCTAGGAGAGAAACAGCCTGGGACAGGAAGAACTGGGGGAGGAAACAAGCCAATGGGGAGAGTAGGGCCAGCTGGCTCTGGGGTCCCTGGCTCCTCCCCAGGGTGCCCAGGAAGCGGCAGCCCCCTTCCCAGGGTCTGCAGCAGGAGGAAGGCGGGGACCTGGCCCCAAAAGACTCTCCTCCATCAAAAGATGCCAGAGCTTCTCATTAGCTCAGCTGTTCCAGACTTCCCCAGAGCTGTGCTGCAGCCAATACTGGACACAGCACACCCGCGGCGACCCAGCTGGCCAGCCCACCCACCTCTGCCTGCGGCTACTGTGGCAGGCTCCACGAGCCAGGGACCCATCCCCGGGGCGGGAGGAAGGAAAGATGGTGTCCAGGGCCCTCTGCTGACCTGTCACCCCTGCCTTGGGGTCTTAAAGTGCCTGAGGCACAATCAGTATATTCATAAAACAGAGCAATTCTGCTTCTGGGTATATACGGAAAAGAACTGAAAGCAAGGACTCAAACAGATATTTGTTCACTCCTGTTCACAGCAGCGTTATGCGCAATAGCCAAAAAGTGGAACCAATCCAAACGTTCATCACCGGATGAATGGATAAACAAAATGTGGTCTATCCATACAATGAATATTATTCTGTCTTAAAAAGGAAAGAAATTCTCACATGCTACAACATGGATGAATCCTGAACATTATGCTAAGTGAAATAAGCCAGTCACGGAAGGACAAATATTGTATGATTCCACTTCAATGAGGTACCAAAAGCAGTGAAATTCACAGAGAAGAAAAGGTAAGTAGTATGACGGTAAGCAGGGGCTGGGGGAGGTGGGAATGGGGAGTTGTTTAATGGGTACAGTTTCAGTTTTGCAAGATGAAGAGTTCTGAAAACACAATACAATGTATAGATGATGTATTACAAAAATGTACACTTGAAACCTATATAATTTTAGTAACCAATGCCTCGCCCATAAATTTAAAAAAAAAACTATCTAAAATTAAAAAAAAAAAGAGTTCTGGAGACGATGGTGGTGACAGTTGCACAACAATGTAAATGGACTTAACACCAATGAACCACACACTTAAAAATGGTTAAAATGGTAACCTTCATGTTATGTATCTTTTACCACAGGTGAAATATAAAAAACTTTCTGTGTGGCACAGAAACATAACCATGTTACCTGTGGAAAAATGTTTGTTTTTATTTTTTCTACCATGAGCATGTCATATTTTCATAATAAAACAAAAAGACATTGAATACCTATAAACCAAAAATGGCTCACATCATGACTCATGAGGGTATTTAAGAATTCCCTGTATAGAATGGGGCAATGCGATCACTTGATACCTTGCCACTAGCACCAGCCTGCCCTGCAGAAGGACAAGAAACAACCCCTCCCAAAGCAGTCAAGACAGACTCGGGGTAGGGCCAGCTATACTGCACAGGGCCTTCCCTGGCCCACCACCCTTAGTGGAAATGGCATGAGGGAAGTGCCCCCCAGAACCGGAGGCAATGGGTGACTGACTGGAGGTCCCTTCCGGGACTCTTATTCCAGGATGACTACAGCTTTGGTTTCCGCGGAAGGAAATGAGCCAGCCTGCCCTAGTTCCCTTTCTAGGAAGGCACAAGGGAATGACTTGGCCCAATCGCTACATGCCCAGTCTCTTTACTCCCAGACAACTCTGGTGAAAGCACCCCACCATCCTCCACTGCAGAGGGAGAGGAAGCTAGAGTGGAGACAAAGGCAGAGAAAACAGCTTACCTGATTGAGGAAGCCATAGGATGGGGGAGTCACAAAGGACAAGATGAGCCTTTCCTCTTTCTACCCTCCATTCCCACCATTAACACACCAGGAGACATATAGACTTGGGCTCTCATCCTGTTCCCACTGATTAGCTCTGTGGCCTTGCCTCAGTTTCTTTATCTGTAACTTGAAGGGGATGAAACCTTTGCCACCAAAGGCTCCTTTCAGCTCTAAATTTCCAGGCTTCTGGAGGAGTTTGGTGATGTGCAGAACTGAGGAAGCGCTGGAGAAGACAGGACATGGCCTTGGAACAGAGAGTTTCAGTACAGAGACTCAGAGGGAAATACAATGCTTCTAACTGGAACAGCCGCACACCACCCTCAGGCCAAGCTACCTCATCATTCACTCATTCAATATTTTCTAAGCCCTTGCATTGTACCAGGGACAATGCTAGTGCCGGGAAACAGCAGTGAGTCAGCCCAGACGGTGAAGCACTCATGGCCTCCTGAACCTTGTCACCAAGTTTCAAGACCTGCCATCCCACCCCCTGCCTCCAAGGCCAGCCCTGTGAGGGAGCAGAGCTTGGAAGAGAAATACAAACAGCAGGCAGAGGGAAAGCCATACGGGGCCCCGAAAAGAGCACCAAACCCAACTGAGAGTCAGGAAAGTGTGGTTTGAATCCTGACTCTGCTGCTGATTTGTTGTGTGACCTTGGACCAGCTTCTCCAGCCCTCTGAGCCTCAGGTCCTTATCTGTCAAGAGGGGACTGGGTCTGGTCTCTGCAGGGCCTTCTAGCTCTGACAGCCCGGGCATCTCTGGGATACAAGACCTCAACCCCAGGATCATGGTGGGGAGGCCTGTGATCCAGGACCCCGTGGACGTCAGACAAGCCAGCTGACAGACGGCTGACTCGGGGAGCCCTGCGACTCCGGAATGGAGCCCAGCCTGGCAAGGCCCAGCTGCTGGAGGCCGTTTGAAGGCAAACATCTGCTTTAATTTCAGGGATAAAATGGATGTCACACTTTTCTCAGAGTTGGAACCATTTAGCTTGGGATGGGGTTGGAGGAGCAGAAGGAAGCTTCGGGCATTCCCTGTGCATCACTGCCTAGTAGGGGAAAGCGGAGCCCCTCCAGCCCCATCCCTGCCACATTTGAACCATAAACACAGCCCCTTTCTGAAGGGAAGGACTTAACACAAACCAGATGCTACAGGGACTTTCCCCCACCCCCTCCTGGCCCTAAAATTAAACATTCAGTGTCTCCTCTGCCAGAATTCACTTGAAGGCCAAGCCTTAAAGAGCCAGTGCCTCTAGTTCTCACCCTCACACACTCTCAATCACATCCCCACTTAAACAAAATGTCAAAGTCACCAAATGGCATTTGTGGATGGGGCGGCCCCACAGGAGCGCCTGGTACCCACGAGGGACAGTGACAGATTTACAAGGAAAGGTCACAGGAGAAGGAACGCTGCTCCTCCACCAACAGCCCAAAGGGGACCACAGGGGTGGTTCCAGCACCTGGGGATTGGCCCCTGAGAGGGTGAGCGTAGGGCTGGCAAACGAAAGCAGACAACCCACAGGGAGCGGGGCTGTGTACCACCTCTGTCCCAGGGGGACCCTGAAGATGCCCAAAAGACTTTATTTCCTGGACTTGAGCTTCCAGTCTCTAGAAAATGGGGTGAATCAGAGGCATCTCATTTAACTCTGATCTCATTCAAAGCTATGATGACGTGGACAACAACCCTTCTTAAGGGAACTGGGCTCTGCTGGGCTTTCCAGGCTTCCGAGCTGCCAGGCTGGTTGCGCCCCTGTCCTGAAAGCTCTCCTGGACCTATGGATCCTTCCAACCCTGCTGAAGGCCCAGACTACCTACCCACCTCTTCTCATCACCTTCCCACGCCCCCCACCCATGCCAGGGCCGCACCTCAGTACCCATCATGAATCAGCTTGTCCAGCACAAGCATATCTTGTCTCCTCCCTGCCCTTACGCTCCGGGGACCACATCTTACACACTGGGTGCACTCTGCAGGGCCCACAGTGCACAGCACACACTGAAGTGCTCAGGAAAGACGGTTAAATCTCACAGAGCTGCCGTTACTCAAGCAAAGGGACAGGTGTGGTGACAGCAAAAAAATATTTGGAGAGAGATGGTGCTTCAGATAGAAATTCCCTGACTTGCTATAAAATTTAAATACTAATTTTTTTCTTAAAAAGTATTTACTCTTACAACCTTAACACAACCATTGTCATTTTTGCATATTATTGCATATCTCCCTGTTCACACTCGTTTTTACAGCTGCAGATTACAATGAACATACTATACAGTGTTCTACTTTGAATAGTCTAGTGAATGTTTCATTCCTGTATAACCTTCCTAAATGTCATTTAAAGGCTGAAAAAAATGTTCCACCACTATCACATATCAGGATGGTTTGTTAAATTCCTCCCCTAATGTTAGTTCGACGTAAAAGCATTCCCAAGTTTTGCTCTTATCGATTGCACAGAGAATATTCTTAAGCATTTCTTGGTTCCAGTTGGACAATTTCCTTAGGACACAATCCTGGGGGGTAGAACACCAGGCCAAAGGGTATGGACACTTTCATAGCTTTTGCTACATAAACGAGCCGGCCGCACTTCAGAAACCAGCACATCCACTTGTTCAACTAGAACCTTGCCCTGCTAGGAATTCTGTATTCCTTTTTAAAATTGTTTCTCAGTTAAGTTGCATTGACTGGAAGATTTCGTCTTCTCTGGGTCTCCAGGTTCCGCACTCTGGGAATCCTTTGTCTTACACCTTAGCTCCAAGTCCCACCCCCTCTATACAAACCTGCCAGCCTGGTCCAATCTGATGGACACGTGGGTCCCCTGATCTCAATCTCCCACCATTTGAGGCCCCTGATCCCCTTCTACACCGAGAGGCCCCCACAGTGTCATATCTCCCCTGAGAAATTCCCACTCAGCAGAGAGGCAGCCTGAGGGTTTCTGGACCTAGATCCCACAAAATGACCCCGGAGCTGTGGAGTCATTAGGGAATTGCCTATTGCCTGGGCCCGTCTCCAGGGGGCAGTTTGAGTCTGTGTCAGCCAAACACACTGTGCTGGCAGACCCCTAGGCTGAAATGACCTAGTGTCATGACAATGAGGAGACATTCACCAAGTCCAGAGCCAACCCAAACCCCTGTTGTCTCACTGTCTGCACGAAAGCTAGAACCCGGACAACAGCCCACAGTCAGCACTTGGCTCACTAAGACCAGAGGATCAGAGGTCGGTCGCTAAGGTGGGATAGGGAGGAGAGCAGGGCGAGGCAGGATACAGGATGATGAAAAGCCCACTCTCCACAGGAAACCAAACAACAGAGCTGGTAAGTCACTGCAGGACATACACGCTTGTGCTTGGCGGCAGGGAGGGCCCACTGAGCAGGCGGGGGGACTAGTGGGCAGGTGGGCTGCCTGCCTGACACAGAAGGCCATCAGAATGCCCGGGCTGAGTAAGTGTAACACGGCTGCAACACTGCTTTAAAGCAGCCTGGCAAATAGTCCACTGGCCCACCTGCTCCAAAGCCAAATACGATTTATGTCAGCGAAGCAAGAATAGATTTTTCTTTTCTTTCTTTACTTTCCCTCTATATAATGGGGGCTTGGGGTCCAGAACAGATATTTGGTTCACATTTTGGGGGGCTAGTGAATTTATGGTATGAGTCTATGTGGAACATCCTAGAGGAAGAATGAGTAAGAGTGAAGGAGTTGAGTTTGTTTAGCTGAACCCCTACCATTCAGACTGAAGCAACGATATTCCCTAGGTAATCCTTCAACGAGGTCTCTAGCATTATCTAGAGGGAGCTTGCTAGAAAGGCGGCTTTCTGGGCTCCAAACCCAGAACATTTGGTTCATCAGGTCTGGGCAAGGCCCTGAAGACTACAATTTGTACATGAACCCTAGATGGACTACAGACCAACCAACCTTCAGGGAATATGGCCTCAGAGTGAAATTCTCCACTTGGGTGGTAGAGGGTGGACATGCCCATGGGAACCAGAATACCTTCAGGGAAGTTGCAGTCACTTGGAGCAGGTGATCATTTAATAAGGTATAAACAGGAGGCCCTTAATTGCCACCTGAGTCCACTCCTCGTAGCAAGGGAACCTTTCCTTCACAGAGCAAGGCACAAGTCACTGTCTCCTCGGGAGTCCCTCACTCTCTCTCAATTACCATGAATCTTAATTGGACCAGCCTTTAAAGTTCATTGTGGTTTTCCGGTGGGGAGTGTCTCACAAACCAGACAGAACAAATCAATCCCAGCCCGTACACATGGCCACAAGCTGGAGCCAACAGGGAGCTATTTACCCAAACAGCAGCTGAGACATTCCAGTGGCTTCCTTCTTCACTGCCCCCAAGGAAATGTCCCAACACCAAGATTCTCTCTGATGAATTCCATGGCTCCAAAGTTCTGATCATCCGCAGCCCCTGAACACTGGAAAACTGTCGCCAACCGTGTCAGATGGGCTGGCCACAGGACACTCAGCACTAGGCAAAGCAATCATCCTTTAGGTGTACCCCCAAGAGAGCCTGAGAGTTCCACATATGCGTAGGGGTTTGGGTAACTCCCAGATGCTATCATGTAAGTATCATCTCTTCCTCCCCCGAGAACCACCTGTGGGCCTCCAGCTAGAGACCTGCACAAATCCCACCAAACTCTATGGGAGGGCCAGAGCTGCAGGAGAAAGGAAATGTGTTGTGCATCACCTCCTACTTATTGAAAATGACACAAACATCCAGGTGTGTTACGAATGTGTGCACAGCACCAAGCACTCCCAAAGTATTCACCCATTTTGGCTTCTGAAGCCACCTAAGAAATCTTTAGTTGGCTTTTTAGAGTTCCTCGTCCCTATTAGAGGTCATGTCATTCCAGAAACAGTCCAATTTCATCTTTCCATCCAAGCATCAGTGAAATTCAATCAGACACTTAACTGCTCAAGTGACAGTAGAACTGCCCAGTGACAGAAGTAACACTGTCGGTTGGGGATGCCAGCAACCCTCAGCCCAGAACCAGCACCCTGGTCAAGAGTTCAGTAAGGGCCCAGCCAGCACAGGAAGTGGTCTCTCCCACCGTGAGGCTTCCTCCTTAAGGTGGGGGTAGAGGAGAGCATCACCTGAACCATGAAATGTTTGGTTGAGAGAAGTGACGTGGGGGAAGTGAGAGCTAGGTGCGGAGACGACATGTTTAGGTTCTCGTTTATGACTTCTCCCACTTCCCTTCAATTTTACCAAACACCCTGGCTCTTCCGATGAGCCTCACAGACAGACAGGAACTTGGGGAATGTGGTCAGGAGGCAGGTCTGGGCAAAATCTTCTCAGACACAGATTCCACTTGTTGACCACTTCTCCCATCGATGCGCGTCAGCTGATACCTGTGCTCTTTAGGTCTTGCCTGGCCTAGGTAGCTACTGAGGAATCTGCTAAGTTGCTAGGGGGTCACATTATTTCACATTTCCCCCCCAAATATGTCAATCCTGACAGTTTCTGAACCACCTCCTGTGTATCTAGCAGTAGGTAAAAATGTTAATGAGGCCTTCAGAACCTTAGAAATGTAAGTCCGCAGCCAGCAGGCCAATGGCTGAGAGGATATTTGGGGTCAAAAGAAAATTGGGAGACCCCCTGCCATGTAGAGAGGGGGGGCCTGGGGACAGTCACTAATGGGACTGCCCAGCTCAAACTCCGGCCTGATAAGAGGCCACAGGTTCACTGCAGCAATGCACCAAACCAACACCTCCATGCTCTAGGGAGGTAGAATTTCAGTTCATCTTTCTTTTCTTCTCTGTACTTTGCTACGTGTTCCAAATTTTCCACAATAAATATTATTTTTCTCTTTAATTAGTTAAAAAACAATAGGCTATGTATTGCTGGTGGCACATTAAGCGAGTCTCTTATAAAGGCAACTAGAAACACTCCTAGAAGTACTCATAGAAACAATCATCTCCTTTGATCGATTAATTCAGCTCTGAGATATTATCCTAAAATGCAGGAAAAGGTCCACATGATAGGAACATTTACAGAGGAGTTATCTATGATAGCCAAAACCTGGAAACTGAAAATGCCTAATGGGTGAATTAAAAGGAGAGTGTCCCCTGGCTGAGGAGTGAAGCAGCCGTAAAGGTGCCAGGCCCAGGCCCAGACCTGACTGGCACACCATTTCCTTCCCCGAGGCCAGGAGCCCCTTGCAGAGACACAGCAGATCCAAAAGTACTTCCAGAAGGCAGCTTTGGCCTTGCCAGCCTTCCTTCTGAAAAGGTAGAGTGGGCCTAACAAGCCTGCTAAGCTTTGGCCCTGCCCTCACGTGCACAGCACCAAAAGCAAACCGTTCTCTTCTCAGTAAAGGCCTCAGAAAACCTCTGAACACAGGCCCAGGAATCCAGACTGCTCTCCAGCTCCTGTCAGACAAGTGCAAGGGAGAGTCTCCAGGAAATGCTGCTGAGCATCTCCAAGGACTGAGGCCTGGCTTAGGCTGAACCTCTAGCAACAGTAAAACAAGATTTTATTATTCAGCTCCCCACAGAAATGCCTTCATGCAAGTGTGATTTAACACCATGCCTTTGGCTCTACTGCAGGTTGATTTAAGAACCATTATACAAAAAAGGTCTCTGTGGGCTCCATGAAACTAACACTGACAGCAGCATCAACTGTACTGCTCTCCTAAAATGGAAAAGCCCTCGGCATTCGGTATTTTCAAAACGTGTCTCACAATCGGTAACCACAAGATTGCCATGGGGATATGAAAAGACAGTTTGCGGAATATAATCAATGATGTTGTAAAGATTTTGCAGGGTATCAGATGGCACTTGTCTCATTAGGGAGACCACTTCATGGATGGTGTAGATGCCTGACCACTGCACTGTACACCTGAAGCTGAAGCTGAACAATAATGAATGTCAACTATAATTTTATATATATATTTTTTCACAAGATATGGAGGACAGTATAAGGAATAGAGTCAGTGGAACTGTAACAGTTATATATGATGTCAGAGGGGTAGTAGATTGGGGAGGGGTGTTATCACTCTGTGAGGGGTATAAATGTCTATTACATTGTTTTGTATGCCTGAAACTAATTTTAAAAAAATAATAATAAAATCAAAACAAGTTCCAGAAAAACACACACCCACAAAGTATCTCTTTCTCATGAACTGATTAGGAGATAAACCTATGATAATTCCAGTTTCCCCTTTTGTTTTGGCTGCCAGAAAGCTCAGAACTAGGGTCAGTGCTGACTTACAAAAACTAACCTCCTTTAACATCGTTTTCTCAATTACCGCATCCCCACCCTGACAAAGTTCCAGATTTTCTAACTTAAATTTAAAACTCTGTTATACACGAACCTTTTAATGTGCTCTCCTCAAATGCTTTTTTGGAAAGAGGCAGGAAAGTACAAATAAATATATATTCATGAAACACTCTCTATACTTGGATCTCACTTTCCCCAGGGAAGGAACATAAAGGCTGTGTGGCTATATAAGAAAAAAAGTCTTCGATAAAATGCCAAGTGAGGAAATGAAAAAGCAGAACTACATTCTGTATATATACTTTGATTACCACTACCAAAATAATGCAAGCATGAGGATAAAAACAAAAATAGGTTTCTGAAAATATAAGTAGTTGTGCTTAGGTAAAAGGGTTAAAATGGTCATTTTTCCTACTTGAAGTTGTTTATCTTCTCAAATGGAAAGAGGCCCATGTGGGTTAAGCAAGCATGAGGTGTGATCAAAACATATAGGGAATGTTTAAAGTAAAAAAAAAAAGTATTATAGTAAAAGACACATTGCCATTAATCCCCCTCAAAATATTCCTCCTCACTTTGAACATACTTATCCCATCTTTCTTCCCACTTTCTGAAGCAGTTCTGGAAGTCCTCTTTTGTGAGTGTCTTTAATTGCACTATCATGGCTGCCTCTATCCTGCCTCTGTCCTGAATCGATTCAAAACGTTTACCTTTCATGGTCATTTTGACTTTGGAGAAGAGCCAGAAATCGCATGGTGCCAGATCTGATGAATAAAGTGCATGAGGACACACCATGATGTTTTTATTTTGACAGAAATTGCTGTACCAGAAGCGATGTGAGACACAGAGCCTTTCCGTTGTGATCAAAAGATAGGGTGGATGCTGCTGCCGAGGGCCATCCAATGGAAAGGCAGGGATCTTCAACACAGGAAGTAGTGTGTTGAACCTTAGTAACAGTGTGTGACAAGTTTCCACTTGTTCGGTGGAGTCGGGTGTGAGATACGGTTAAGAAAAGGTGTGTTTTAAAGGTGCCGTAAATCATCCTCCATCATGATAACACTTGTGTCACACATCACTTCTGGTACAGCAATTTCTGTCAAATAAAAACATTACAGTGTGTCCTCATCCACCTTGTTCACCGGATCTGGCACTGTGCAACTTCTGGCTCTTCCCCAAAGTCATAATGATTCAGGACATCGAGGCAGCCACAATAGCACAACTAAAGACACTC
Organism: Rhinolophus hipposideros; assembly: GCF_964194185.1. Taxonomy (NCBI): domain Eukaryota; kingdom Metazoa; phylum Chordata; class Mammalia; order Chiroptera; family Rhinolophidae; genus Rhinolophus; species Rhinolophus hipposideros. The sequence goes on from NC_138051.1 coordinate 74,490,053, forward strand.
ATGAAAGAGGACTTCCAGAACTTCAGAAAGCGGCAAGAACGATGGGATAAGTGTCTTTGAAGCAAGGGGGATTTTGAGGGGGATCAAGGGCAATGTGTTTTTTACTGTAATAAATTTTCTTTTATTTAAACATTCACCGTATTGTTTGATCATACCTCATAGGTAAAAAGAAGCTAGAAAAGTAGTTATCTGGCCTTTCCAATGTCGTCCCCCAGGCTGCCACACTGAGAGGGAGGGGACAGGCTACCAGCCCCCATTTGGATCCTTAGGAACTGGATCCCAGTGAGTGATGGTCTGCATTTCTTGGAGTCTTGGGGAAGATGCTTAGTGCCCTGAAATCACAGCTGTCTGAGATTCTTGCCATGCCCTTCAGTCAGTGGACATGTTCTGAGCATTCCCTCACAAGAACAGAATTGGATACCTAGACACAAGGCTGGAGGGGGGAGAGCAGGAGCCATGAGCCATGACCCCACACCTCCAAATGCCTGGGATTTGATTCGCAAATGAGTGACCCCTCAGCCTTCCTGTGTCAGATCAAACGCCACTCCCTCCAGGAAACTTTCCTCATCCACCTCCAGTAATTACCACCAAACCTGACTGATAGATATTCAAAACCCTCAGCACACCTGAAATCACATCCTCAGTGTCCATCCAGCTCACAGAGTACAAGCCCCAGGCCCAGCACAGTTGTTGTGGGTGCCCGTCCATAGGAGTCCTGCTGAGGGTTTGGCCAATTGGACTAGAGGCTTCCTCCTGCCTCCCCTGGAGTCAGGATCCCCAGAGCTGCCAGAATGGCTGGAGGCTGCCTCTACTGCCTCCATCTCCTCTCTAATGACAACAGCCCACATCAGCAGAGAAGTATCAGTGGTCCAAGGAGGAGCAGAGGCAGGAGCTGCCACTCAACTTCCTGGACGGCCCTGGATAGCAAGGAGGACTTCAGAGGCAGGCTGACTCATCACCTCGCAGGTGGAGTGAGCTCATTCCCTTCCAGAGATTCCCGCCAAATAAAACCCACAGCAGGGATGGTTCCCATGGCAATGGGCCAGCACCTCCTCCACAGCCACCTTCCTTGAAGCACCATGGGTCATTTAAGTGCCCACGGGTCACTTAACCCACCCTCTCCCAGGCTCAACCCTTAGAACACAGAGTGAGGAAGGGCCCTGAAGTCCAGCCGAGGTAGAACTCACCTCCCTCCACCTGCTTCAGTACCTTGAGTCTATCTAAAGCCATTCAAGACCAGGAAACTCATCTTCGTAAGTTACATAAATGTCTAATCAACTAGGTGGTACACCTGAAACCAAATAATATATTTTATGTCAACTGTAATTGAAAAAATTTTTAAATATTTTTAAAAGGTTATGAGACAAAGGATATTGTATATTAACAAAAGGTCCAATACAGCCAAAAAAAAAGAAAGACCAGGAAACTCACGACCTCATAGTTCAGTCCTTCTTTGGAAAGTTTGACTATGAGAAATTCTGAGCTAGAATCCACCTCCACCCAATTCCCATCAAGTCCCACTTCTCCTCTGTGAGCCTGCCAACACGGCAAACCCAGCACAGCCCCTCTTCTAGAGCCTTCTCTAAACGGCCAGGTTCCTTCAATATTCCTCTGACATGGTTCCCACCTTCCCACTCTCTCCATGGAATTACACTGGTCTCTCATCCTCTCAACTCACGATGCCCAGTTCAGACAGCAGAGCACTGAGCAGGACTCAGGACAAGTCCAGAGGCCACTAATGCCCCCAAAATGGCCCAAACTTGTCTGTCCCTCCTCTGATTCACTCTATACTCACTGTCACCCACCCCAGGCCTCCTTCTCTCCAGCTGGCTCCCTGCCCACTCCTTCACACTCATCTCTTACTCCTCCCTTCCCAGAACTTGACACTCACTGTTTCATGCCTTTCCTTTGGTCACACTCTTTGCCTGGCCCACCTCCCCCATCCTTTACCACCCAACCCCCTTGCCTGACTCACTCTTACATAGTCCAGATTCAAATTTAGCTCACATCTTCACCTCCTCCAGGAAGTCTTACCTGCCTCCTCCAATCCAAGGTGGACTGGGGCCTTCCTTGGAGTCCCTTCACTATATGGGACATGACATCTTTGAACACGACAGCGAAATGCCAGTTCATGGTCTCTTACCTACTGGCCTCTTCAGAGGCAGGGATCACGCATCTGGTCCTGATCTAGAAAAAGCCAGTGTTTAATATTTGCTAAATCTGAGTGGCAGGCAGATGGGTATTGGTTTTACTGTTCTCTGCACTTTGTCTTATATTTGAGATGTCATTTAACAAAAAAATGATGCATGGTAAATGTGAATGGAGTGGATGAATTATTGCTGCAGTGCCTCCAGCCCAGGGTCTAATTTTGAGCATCTCAGTGTCTGCTGACCTCGCGTCTGAAACTTTCCTCCTACCCTGGGGCAGAAGCACACTGCCGCTGGCCAGGTACTGAGTGCAATTAGTTCACACCTTCAGGTGAACACTGGAGGCATCGTGGTTGACACAAGGGTGAGTTTTTCTTAGTATTATATTATCATTTAATCTCCGTTTGTCCTTTTTCACTTGAGAAGTTCCTAGCACGCTAGCACAGTAATCTCCCTATAAAATACTAGCACGCTAACTCCCTATACAATAACCCAGATCGCTGAATAGGACAGGCAGGTTCCACTGCTAACTGTTGAAGCTGGGTAATGGGTACACGGGGATTCATTATACTATTCTCTACTCCTGTGCTTGCATTTTCCATAATAAGTGTTTTTTTTTAATTCATTCATTCATACAACTAACATTCCTTAAGTGCCTACCACATGCCAGGCATCGTGGATAAAGAGAGAAATAAGAAACAACCCCCCACCCGCCATGAAATGATAACTTTATTAAATTCTACATTATTTGCTATCTTATCCCTCCCTGGAAATTAAACACTGAATGGTACTTGTGCCATGCTGACCTCCCCAGAGGGGTGAATAGCTAGTGAGGGACTTCGGACAGTGTCTCCTGGGCTTGTCTGCCCAGCCCTGGCTACACCCCCTACATTTGAAGTCTCCCCATACACAGGGCCACCCCTCCATTCAGTAGGGGGCTGCAGGAAGCAAAGGGGGGTAGACGGTGGGACTCATGACTGCTGTCAATGTCACACTCACAGGAAACCATGCTGGGTCCCTGCGACTTAAAGGCAACTTTCCCTCCAAGGGCAGGATCCAACTGCCCTTCATTCCATCTTTACAACGTTTCCTAGAGCCCACCCAGCATCAGGTGCTAGGCCAGCTCTGGGGATAGAAAGAAAGGCCACATGGAGGCCCCTGACCTCAAGGGAATTATGGTCTTAATGACTGGCAATTCTTAGATTCCAATCCTTGCTCTGCCACTTACTAGCTGTAAGACCTTGGACCAATTACTAAACGTCTCTTGGTCTCAGTTTTTTCATCCATAAAATGGGGGTACTAGTGCCCACCTCACGGGATTATTGTGAGGATTATATGGGAAAGTCCTTGTCCCAATGCTTAGATATAAAAAGCTAAGGACAGTGCCAGGCACATAGCATTAGAAGAGTTAGTGAGTACAGCTCTAAGAGGAGTATTACTATTATTATTTTTTTTTCCTCACCAGGCTCCTCCAGCCCGTTAATCGGTCCAGGTGACAATGGGCACTGAAACTATTTGAAAAGAGGAAATCACAAAGGCAAGTCCTGACTCAGGGACAGATTTAAAAACTGTCTTCCAGCTGCCCTTGCATTAGTGTATTCTCCGGCCTGAGCTTGTCTGAGCAATGTCCCAGCCCCGTCCTAATGGGTAAGAGGTGCCCATAAGCCTGGCATCTTCTCTCAGAAGAGGCCAGCAGCCCTCCTTCATGAGAGCGATACCCCAGCCCACCTGCACCAGGACGCTGTATCCAGGCTGAGAAGTATTTCACCGTTGTTGTTTGGGGGTTTTATTTTTGTTTTGGGGCTTTTTGGGGGGGTAAAGGGGGAAGGCTTGAGGCAGCTGCCACTTCCTGCTCACTCTGAGCTCTAGGGGGGTGCAGGCACTTTAGCTCCACAGACCTGGGTATGGATCTCAGTCTGCCGTATACTAGCCTCAGCGCGTTCTTTTTTTTTTTTTAATTGGGGAAGGGGAACAGGACTTTATTGGGGAACAGTGTGTACTTCCAGGACTTTTTCCAAGTCAAGTTGTTGTCCTTTCAGTCTTAGTTGTGGAGGGCGCAGCTCAGCTCCAGGTCCAGTTGCCGTTACTAGTTGTAGGGGGCGCAGCCCACCATCCCTTGCAGGAGTCGAACCGGCAACCTTGTGGTTGAGAGGACGAGCTCCAACCAACTGAACCGTCCAGGAGCTCAGCGGCAGCTCAGCTCAAGGTGCCTTGTTCAATCTTAGTTGCAAGGGGTGCTGCCCACCATCCCTTGCGGGAGTCAAGGAATCGAACCGGCCTTGATTCGGTCTTGAAATCGAACTGGGTTGAGAGCCCACTGGCCCATGTGGGAATTGAACCGGCAGCCTTTGGAGTTAGGAGCACGGAGCTCCCACCACCTGAGCCACCGGGCCGGCCCCTCAGCGTGCTCTTGATCTTCTCAAGGTTCTGACTCCTTCACCTTTACATGGGGTTAATACTTCCCACCTTGTGGGGATGAAATACGAGTGTGTATGTAAAACAGCCAGTGCAGAGCCTGCAACAAAGCAAGGGAAACACGACCATGGCTGTGTCCGAGGGTGGAGGCCTGCAGCACCTCTGTGGACTCAGGGGCAGCCCAACCTTGACACAGCCAAGAAGTGCCCCAGCTGAGGCAAGGCCAGCACGGCTGCATTCCCAGGAAGGCAGGGAAAGCCACCCCTCCCCACAGATTAGGCCCAGCAGAGGCTCATCGCAAGACCATCCCTGGGGACGGCCAGTGCCTGGAGCGCTGCTGCCAAGCAAGACGGAAAAAGAGCAGACAAGAAGAGAGGAGGAGAGCAAAGAGAAGTATGGAAGAGGAATAAAAAGCCTCAATGTGGCCCTGAGCCGCCCCTACTTCCATTGCTCATCACAGCTCTTGGACCTGCAGTGTCAGAGACCAGAGAGACACCACTTCCTGCCTGATTCCTCAGGAATGTGCAGGAATATGTGTTGAGAGAGAGGTATTTGGGGCCCAGAGAGGATGGAGACCTGGCTCCATCTCTGGTGAGGGGCTTCCCTTCTCCAGTGTCCTGAGAGAGGAGGCAGCCAGGGCAGTGGTTAGGAGTGGTTAGGGATTTGCCAGGCAGTCCTGGGTTCACAGGCCACAGTGCCACTCAAGACCTGTGTGGGCAAACTATTTAATTTCAATAATCCTCAACGTCTTCTGTAGAGTGGAAATGAAAATGTGATATACTTTATACTTCATAGGGTCCTTACAACGACTGGTTGATAATGGATTCAGCACAGAGCTGGGTGTGTGATAATAAGTGTTAGCTGTTAAGATCACTAACGGCACCAACTCTACCACCACTTGTCCCTGTGTCTCATTCTTGGTCCCCTCCTCAACTGCAAAATCAGAAGCCAGTCCCAGGAACATCTGAGAACGACGGCAGCCATGAGAAGGGCCCACCTGTCCATCACCACCTCCAACCTGGCAGAGTACAGCTGCTGGCATGTGTAAAATTCACCTGAACTTGACCACCCACACACTAGCCAGAAACCCAGCAGCTCCATCTGCCTTGAGAGCACAGAGGCTCACCCTGCCTGTCTGTTAACAGGTGTTCTGGAGCCCACCCACAGGATGACTTGTGGAAGATGGTTTACATGTGCCCAGAATAAACAGTCCTTACCAAAACCAGCCCCACAAGGAATGAACTCATGCAGGATGTACTTGGAAAGTCAGATCACCACTATGGACCTCAGTCTCTTCCCCTAGGAGGGAAGGGTCAGGTGACAGTATAGGTCCCTTCTAGCTCAGGCCATCTAGGATTTGATTTCTTTAAACTGCTACAAGGGAGAGAACCAACAGAGCTGGGTTCTGGGAGTAAACAAAGTGAAAAAACAGGGCTAACTATTGACACCAGTGCCTTAGGCAGATTTCCAGGCTGAAATCCTTGCTCCCTGGCTCTGGCTGGAATTTCTCCTACCCACTGAGCCCACAGGCAGGCCACCTCCCTCACACAAGACCTGCAGGGCAGCCAAGCCTACACAAAAAACCAACTATGAATGGTCCAGTGGGCAGAGGTGCTCTCCCCACTCCTCCTGAGCGACTACTCCCATACACCCCCGTTCTTCCCCCACCACACCTGGAGCTTCCAGGCTAGAATACAGATCTAAGGGACCTTCACCAACCCCAAACAAGGACTTCCCCACTCTCCCTTCCCCAGGCACCTGGCTTCCCACTAGGCCACACCCCAGCAGGCATTCCAGAGTAAGAGAATGTGTGTGCTTGTGGGGGGATGGGGGGAAAGGCTGACACAGAGCACTTCTGGGTCCATAAGGGAAGCTCATTTACCTGGCCCACCCACACCCTCCCTAGAGGGTAGGGACTAATTCCTGAAAGCTGAGGACACAGAAGACTCCTAAAGATAAGAGCCTGTGTGTTAGCAGAAGAGTTAGCTTCAGGGCCAGGCTGGGAAGCCCTGAGATCAACCTCAAGGTCACCTGGAGAAGTGCTTAACTCCTGCCAAGAGGACAGAAATGTAGAATGTTGGCATGGACCCAACCCTAGAGGCCGTCTCCATGCAATAACCCAAATAAGACATTTACAACAGAGCGCCTGCCACCAACCTATCACCCAGCGCCCTCATTTTGTAGGTGAGGATCAGGTGTGAGGTGTCCAGCATCGCACAGTAGCTATGAGCAGCTCTAGGACAAGACGCCAGGTCTTCTGCAGCCCTGGCATAAAATGCATAATTGTTCTCCCTGTCCCCAGGGGACAGGACTGGTTGTCAACCTTGAACATGTATCAGAATCACCTGGAGGGCTTGTTAAAACCCTGACTGTGGGGCCCCATCTTCAGTCTGTCATTCCGTAGGTCTGGGGCGGGACCTGAGCATTCACGTTTGTAACAAGTGAGAGGGCACTTCAGAGTTACAGGCAGGGTGAGGAACTGGGGCTGTTTTTTGCAAGCTACTAGAGAGATCTTCAGCCAGACTGACTTTGCTGGGATTTTCTACCTGCACCTCCTCTCGCTCTCCTCCAAATAAGTAAAAGCTGTGTTCTTTCTCTATTTAGGGGGCCCAGTCTTGGGGAGTAGATGTGGTTCTGCATCCTGAGCAAGGGTGCCTTCTCAGGAGCCTCCCGCTGACACATAGTAGGTGCTCACCAAATACTGGATGTGCTGAATGGTGCTGGTGAGTGCCTTTGGCGAGGGGGTGGCAGCCACAGTCCAGCAGGAGACCCTCCGGCAGATGCTGGGTGGCAGCCGTCCGAGTTACCCAGGACCACTCCAGTGACGGGGCTGAGTCCAAGACCCAGAGCAGGGGCTGGGCTGGTTCCTTGGCCTCAGAGGTGTGCCCTGGAGTCAGCAGGAGGCCCGAGGCCAGGGGAGCTGCCGGCCTTGTACTTGGGATGGGATCTGAGCCTGCCACACCTCTTGGCACCCCTTCCCCAGTTGTCTGATTGCTGGGTGGCAGAGCCAGCACAGGCCCCCAGTTCCCTATTAGTCAGTCCAGCTGCAATTCTTCCTCCTTGGGCCTGAAGCCCACTTGAGATTCCTCTCCCGAGGTACTGGCCATGCTGACCCGTCCCTCTGCTCCCTGCCTTATTGCATTTGGCGGGGGCCCTTATTTCAGAAAATCTTAGGGAGTTTCTGGTCCTCTTATGTGGGTTCAGGGGCCTCAGAGGAAGTAAAACCTAGACCTTGGTTTTCCTTCTCCTTCCAGCCCCAGCACTGAGGGTTCTCTGGAGTGTGGGACCACAGCAGCCTTTTTCCTTAGCCATAGCATCCAGCAGTTGTGGAACCAGACAGAACCTCTGGACCCTCCAGCTCGCCAGTCTGTGGGGTCCAGCAGGACCCTGGTCCACTTGCCTTCTGTTTCCTTTCTGTTGGGACCTTGCGGGGTGGCATTTAGGAGAAGAGAAGGTGCAGAGAGACTGTCCTTTCTGCACTATTAGGCCAGAGAGCTGCTTGGGAAGAGGTGGCATGAGTGTGTGTGGATCCCAGGAGCACAGCCTCCAAGAGCCCCAGATAACAGACCCATTACTAGTGGGCCCCAGGAGACCCCCACAAACCCACTTTCAATCATCCAAGGAGCCCCAAGTCACTCATAGAGCAGTGACATCCCCTGAGAACCCTCCAAATGTCTTCAGAGCCAAGAGTTTCACAACAGTGGCCAAAGCAAGTGTGACGAGGCTGCCAAGAGGCTGCCAACACGTCTGTCCTTTCCAGCTCTCTCCAGCCCATCCTCTGCCCGGGCACTAAGTGAGCGAGGCAAGGGCTGAGTGGCCCAGAGCCAGGGGAGAAGGAAGAAAAGGCCAGAGCCAGGAAACCAGGCAGGGACAGGGCGACATAACTGGACTCCCACTGGCTGCCCCTGGGGCCTAGCCAAGAGGGGCTCAGCCGTGCCTGCCTTCCTCTGGCCTCTTCCAAAACTCTATGTGCAGAGAACGACAAACTTCCAAATGCTACAAGATGCCACTGAGAGATGTGAAACAGAAATTCATTTAGAAGCATTCCCAAATACATTCACAGTAGCTTTCTGTCACTGCATATTTGCTTCACCAAGAAGCAATAAAAGCACAGCTGCTACCCTGAGAGGAGAAAGGAGGGCAATGTGGTGTTGAGTCCCTAAAAATCTGACTCTCGGAGCCCCAGGAAAAGAGGACAGTGGGCAAGAGTGCAGCGGCCCCCAGGTGACGAGAGCCCGGTGTCAAAAAACTCACAGGAGGAAAGAAAAGAAACTGAGACTGACTTCTCCTGCCCTCCCTCATCAAATACCAGCAAGTCTTTGAACTCCAACAGAGTACAGAGCACCACCCACAGAGGCAGGAAGCCGGACTTCTAGCCCCCCTGCCACCTGTGAGCAGCTGTGTGACTTGGGCAAGCCCCTCAAGTCCTCCAGCCCCTCCACGCCTCAGCCGTCTCATCCAGGAAACTCATCCACGAATTGGGGCGCTGGGTGAGTGTCCAGTTCCAGGGTGTGGGAGAGGTGTGAGCAGATACGGCACGGTGCACAGGGAGATTTTGCATATGATCCCATTTACATAAAGTTTTAAACAGGCACAGGAAAACAACGATACAAGCAGGAACTGTGTAAATGTATGCTTAGGAATGAAAACACCAAACTGGATAGCAGTGAATTCCAGTGAGGGAAGGGAATGGTATTAAGGAGAAGATTGCAGGGGCCTCAATTCTATCTATAATGTTTATGGTCTTTGTGAACTGGACTCAAGAGAAGAAAACCTGGAAATAATGGCTGCAACCATCTGAGCCTTCGCAGGTCTTTCTAAACTCCCTTACCTCCAGCTAAACCATCTTATAAAGGTGTTGTGAGGATTAAATGAATTAACATCTGTGACATGCTTAGAAACGTGCCTGGCCCATCGTGCAGTACAAGGTTAGTCCGTACTGGGGGATGGATGCTTGGCTCCATATTCCAATATATATTCCCCGGGCCACAAGGGGGTCTAAGTTGGGCCTTCTCCTGAACCAGCAGCTCTGTGAAAAGAGAATGGGGGCAGGTCCCCCAGCCAGGAACCTCTTGGCCACACTGAGGCCTCCCTACCCATGCCAAGCAGTCCCAGTAAAGCGGTTCCAGATAAGCCCACTGAACTGAGACTCCAGTGCAACATTCCTTAATTTTTTAAAAAGCTGATTATGTACAATGAACCTCTAAATGTACTATTACTTAACTTAAAAAAAAAAAAGTGGCTGTCATTGGGGCTAAAGTTTGGGAAATTATCCAAATTTCTAAAGAGAGGCCTCAGGGCTTCATGCATGTGAAGAATGCTCCAAACAGTCCCAAATATGGGACGAAGGGCAGGAAACCAGGGGTCTGGCCCTGCTTCCCCTGCTCCGGGAAAGCGGGATTCATACGCCACCTCCTCCAGCTCCCAGGGCCAAGTCTGCAAAAGCACTTTGGGTTCCTGGAAAGAAAGGCCTTTCCGAAATATCGGGAACTCTACTGGAAAGTGCCATTATATATTATCTGTCTGCGGTGTTTGAAAGGGAGCCACTCCTCTGTCAAAGGCAAGGTAGCGGCCAAAAACAACAGAGGGGCTTCTCAGACACACACGCACACACGCACGCACGTTCACAGACCCAGAGAGACACAGAGGTTAAGATAGTGACAGTGGGACCTCAGCAAAGCTGCTGCCCTTCCCTCTGCTCCCCACCCCCAGGGCCCTCACACGGGGGTGGGGATGGGGGGGTGGTGGGATCCTGTTCCCTGGTGTTGGAACTTAGGATAATTAAAAGCCCCAAACCACAGGCTGTTCCGTGTAGACATTTCCACATGGGACATAGGGAGAAAAGATAGAGTCTGACTGTAGCAAGCCCCCTCCCACCCACATGCAAGGCTTGCTGCCTCTCTTCCCAGATGGAAAGCCAAATTCCATTAGGAAACCTGCCTGAAGGAGGCCACCCACCTCGACGTTCCCTCCCCTGGTGTCACTTCACCTACAGATGATTTGAAAATAGAGCTGAGCACCACTCTATTCTATGCCCATCAGTTTTCGTCAGCTTTACAGATGGCTTTTAAAAAATAAATCTCCAGGCCCATAAAAATGCTCCCCTGCAAGCCCTGGCCTGGTCTCAAATCACAAGCCTGTGACCTCCCCTGAATAGCCCCACAGCACCAACCACCCCAAAACAGGAAAAACAAGGAAACAGAAAAACAAGGTAGAGGAGGTAACTTGTTGGAAAGGCTCCCCTCCCCTAGGATCATGGCTCCAGCCTCAGCTGAAGCATCTGGGACCTTAGACCCCAGGTGGCAAGGTTCCAATCTCGAGGTCAGGAAGGGCACTGTCCCCTCTGGCCCAGCCCAGAGCTTAAAGCCAGAGCTGCTCACCCCGACCTAAGCTTTCCCTCACCAACTTTCTTAACCGTCTCAAGGCTTAAGCAAGAACCTCTAACTTTGGGTTTCATGTGCACAGGCTTTTACAATCAAAATAAACACTCAGCTACCTGGTTCAAAGCCTGTTAGGTTCCTGTGGTGACCAAACAAAGGGACCAACAACAGCAGGGACACTGAAGGAACCCAAGCAGCAGAGGAGGGGACGTGGTTGAATCTTAAAGCAGGGAAACCTGTCCCCAAAAGCAGGGGGGTCAGCTCTAGGGAAGCCACGGGGAACGTCCAGGCTCAGTGGACTTGAGTTTATTCCTGAGAATTACTCCTCCTACTGAAAATGTGAAGAACTACAATTAGAATCTTCCACTACCTATTCAACCAAGAAAAGGAATTTCAGAAATGCCCATTCACACCCTTTAGCCTCAGAGACCTTTCAGTCAAAGACCCAGATTCCAAACCAACTGTACCCATTTCTGGCTGCGGGACAGGCCCTGGTAAAGGCACTTCACCCTTCTGAACCTCACATGCCCTGTCTACAAAACAGGGATGGGACCTCACAAGCTGGCTCACTGTGATTAATGGAAAGAGAACCACGTGTCAAAGCATAATTGTTAAAAATCATGAATCACGTAATGAGTACTCGATTAGACACCATCTTAAGTTGTTCCATTTCATTTATGTAAGCCTTGTCTCTCAATTAAAACATGAATTCCAGAATAGCAAAGGGTGTGTCTGTACTTCTGGTTAATAGATGAGTGCCAAGGTCACTCTATCTAGGTTCATTCCTCCTCTGGCTTACCAGCTGGTCAACCTTGAGCAACTTCCTTTACCTCTCTGAACCTCAATTTCCCTGTCTGTAACAAAGGAAATAACAGGACTTCCTCAAAGAGTTGTTTGACAGACTGAGGTAATCCGAACCATGCAACCTTCGACCAGCGTGAACTATTAGTCTTTTTACTTATTTGGGGAACCGAAACATTCTTAATAAATACTGGTTGGTTGGTTGTTTGATATAAAACAGATAACTCTCCTTTCCAGCCTTCCTTTTCTCATCATCTCTTCTGTTCCCAGAAGGTGGACAGTGTTTGTGCCGCCTCCCAGATCGTGGGCTTATAAAATGCTTTCAATCAAAATGAAAGGTTCCCTTTGAGCACTGAGTCCAGCACCTTCATCCTCAGCCCTTTCTCACTGTGCAGCTGTGAGCCTGTCATTTTACATCTCGAAGCTCAGGATCTTCAACTACGAAGTGTGATTATACCACATACCTCACAAGGCTGTTGTGAATAGTAAGTGAGGCCGCTGATTGAACATGGCTGATAGACAGGCCATGTACAAGAGGGGTTTCTTTGTGTCCCCACCCCTGACCCTGTGGGTGACAGTCTGGAGAGGACCCCATAACCTCTCCATGAAGAGCAGATCCCAGCCCAGCAGTAGCCCGCTGTAGCCAAGGACCAAGCAGGCAGTTTCCAGGGTAACAGTACCCTCTGCATCTACTCCAGAGTTCCATCCCCAGCTGTCTTTTCTTCTCCGCCTCTGTAGTGGGCTAAGTCACCTTTTCCCACTATTGCTAGGCAACCTGAGTGGTGCAGCTGCTGCCTGGGGGAGGACCCTGGCCCTCTCTTCCGTTCCCCTGTCCTCCCCTCCCCTCGTAGCCTAGCCTAGGGCCCTGGAGAGAGCTGCCCTACTTGGACCCCAACCTGTTAACCCCGGGGATGGCAGAAGGTGAGAAGCAATCTCAAACCAATAGGGTTTATAGATGCAAGTCCAGTGCGGACGTCCCCCCACCTCCCCCACCCCAGCCTTCTGTCGGTCTCTGCTTGTCTGTGATCTATTCTTCAGCAGTTTCTAAGAAAAGGGCCACATCACGCTTTTTATGAAAGCTGCTCTTCATTTTCTCCTCTTCCATTCTCCTACTCACTCATCAGAAACCCAGATCCTTGACCTTTGAGTAAAGAGCGAAGGAGAAGGGGACTCAAATGAGAGGAAGAGGGACGCGGATGGCAGAGAGTATCCGAAACTCCTGTGCACGTGCTCACCTCCGGGAGGTGGGATGACAGGTAATTGTCATTTCCTTCTTTATATTCCTTAGCATTTTCTGAGGGTCTTTTTGAGATATAATTATTATACCATAAAAGTCACCTGTTTAAAGGCTACAATTCAATGGTTTTTAGTATATTCATAAGGTTGCCAACCATCCCCACTCTCTAATTCCAGAATGTTTTCATCACTGGGTTTTGTTTTGTTATGCTTGCCTTTTGTTAAATGCTCCTAGACACGCGAGCATTTGTTTTCTAAGCAGCAGAGCAAAGTAGTGAGGAGGCAAACTCCAGAGCCACACTGCCTGGCCTCAGATCCCAGCTCTGCCTCTGGCTGGCTGTGTGATCTTGGAAAACTTATGTGGCTGCTCTGAGCCAGTTCTCTCATCTGTGAAATGGGGTAACAGTCATTACCACCTCACAAGAGTAGACGTGTTGATGCATGTAGACTTCTGAGGACAGTGCCTCATACTTAGCACATGCTCAGAAAGGGTGAGCTGCTATCATTATTATGAGCAAAAGAATTTGTTTAACTTAAAAAACAATCCAGTCCTGTCCTGTCTCTGGTCTGGGAAGAAGACCCTGCCCAGGCTGCCAGGGACTGCCAAAATGTTTGCTGACTTGTCTGGAAAGGGCTGGAGCTGGAAGAAGGCCTTGCCACTCCCACCCATCCCATCTGCAACCCATGGCGCCATTTGGGCTGGATGAATGGGCACACAGAGGGGACAGGTTGGGGTCATGACTACTGCGTATGTGGCTCTGGGGACTCATGGTGCCACACACATCGAGATTCTGCCAGACAATCCCCAGGCAGGACATAACATGGGGAGAGCAAGTGAGACAGGGCAGAGCGTGCCTGGCCAGTCCTCTCCATGTTTACCCCGTACGTGCTGAAAAGGAAGGACTCTGGGACTTGCTGCTCAGGCTGAGAACCAGTGAGAAATCTTGATCACGTGTTAAGAGGAAGGTGGGCTTCCAGGGTGGCTCTGAGCCCTGGTTTGCTGGGTCTCCTGCCCCCACCACTCCCAAGGTTCCTCGCCTCAGTCAAGGCCAGGTATGGACAATTAGTACTTAGCAAGATGCTGATGCCTCGGGTGATGGAGACACAACTCTGGGCTGAATCATGAGTCCCACTGGGCCAGTCTGGCTAAGACAAAGAAACCAGGCTAAGGGGGTTTCCTCTGCCCACGGCCTCTCAGCCATGACCTTCTGGGGAGCTGGGGCTCCGGGACTGCTCTAGTATCTTTGGTGAGTAACTCAGCCAGCTCAGGGGCCCTTCTACAGAGATGTAAGCCCCCTGACCACACTCAGAGGCGGTAACAGCAGGGCCAGTGCGGACAATGCCCTCATACCACCGCCCCTCAGCAGCACACCACTTCCCAGGAAAACCTTGGGCAGCTTACACATGGGGCAGCTCATATAGAGTTAAATGGCTGAAATGGTCCCAACAACACCTGCACTGAGGTGTGGGGCTCCAGGGCCAACCTGTGAGCTGTACAAACAGCCTGGTCTCTCAGAAAGGTGAGAGGTCAGCTCTGGGAGGGACGAAGAGAATAGGAAAGGACCGTGAGTAAGAACCATAGAAGGGGTATTCACCAGCCTGCAGCAGTTTGCAGTCCTTGCCAGGATGACCCGCTGATGCCACTACTCTGCCCTTCGAGTCTTCTGCCTTCTCCCCTCCTGTCCTGCCCTCCTTTACACACACGTGCACACACACAGCCCAGCTGCCAGGAAAGGGAGGCTTCCCAGCAGCACCTTCAAATCCTGCCTATCCTTGGAGATGACGCTCAAATGCCCCCAGCCGTTCACCTTCACCTTCTCCACCACCACCGGCCACAGTGCAGACCCCTGCCCTGCAGTGACTATGGCATTTGTCTCAGCCACTCTTCTGGCCATTATTGGCGCAGCCTGGTGTGCTTTTTTTGGTGTCTTTCTGGTTCCCGCTCCACCTGAACCATGATTTCCACGACCTCACATGAGTGGAGCATCTACTACCTAAGAGGGGTTCGATCAGCCTTCACTGGTTGACTCCACAAGGAGAAATCGTCGATGTTCTTATACTATGAAGGGACTGGAAGGTGGAGAAGCAGAGACACCTGCTCTTCCCTAGAGATACACAGTAGCAGGTCTGTGACGAGGTCATGTCTCAGGCTCGTGCTGCCTCACCCTAGATCCAGACCCACAGGAGGCACCAGCTCTTGTATGACAAGTCCCCAAGCCAGGTTTATGGTTTGTGGGCACTGGCCGGGTGCCCAGCTCCAGGCCTTCCTCAAGAAGATGGAAGTAGGAGGCCCAAATCCCAACCCCAAACCCCAAACTACAGGAGGCCCATGTGGTCTGACCTCTTCACACTCAGGACAGCCCAAGGTCCTGCCTCCTCCCACCCCCACCCCCACCCACTGGGAACAGTCTCCAGGTCCCCTTCAAGAAGTAAACCAGGAAATGCGTTTCCTCCTTTTCCATTTGAAAAGGCTGGTGACCAAGAATCCTGCAGGCACCGGCTACCCTCTTACTCCTGCAAGTCCATCTCCAGTGACCCCAATAGCCCCTGGAGGGCCCATCATTCCACAAAACTGGAAAGTCTGGATCTCATTAGCTCCAGGCCTTCTCACACCTGGCGTAGGGCAGCCACAAGCAGCCTGCCTGCCCGGTCTGGG
This sequence comes from Rhinolophus hipposideros, assembly GCF_964194185.1. Classification (NCBI taxonomy): domain Eukaryota; kingdom Metazoa; phylum Chordata; class Mammalia; order Chiroptera; family Rhinolophidae; genus Rhinolophus; species Rhinolophus hipposideros. The sequence goes on from NC_138051.1 coordinate 74,505,688, forward strand.
CCAGCTGGCCCTGATGCTCCAGGCCCCTGTCCGTCTCTCCTTCAGGCCTTGTCAATCACTTCACCAACCAGTGCGACACCTGTTCTCAGCGCAGCCTCATGAAACAGGCTTTGGAACAGGTCCTGGAGCCAAGCAGGGCTGGGTAAGCTGCTGGGAGGCGCAACGAGGAGGGCGGGGGCAAAAATGCCCCAGCTACTTAACAGTAGGTCCTGAAGACACCCCAGGTTGTCTCTTTTAGAGGAAATTCATATTTCGAGGTCATTTCACCTGTCCTATAACAAGTTGACAAGCAGTTTAACATTCATCTCTTCATCCTGGATACCCAGGAAGTAGGGAAAGGGTGAACAGGGACTTTACATCACTGTATAGGTGAAGGGACTAAGCAGTCAGAGGGGTCAAGTGACATTGAATAAGCCAGAGCTGACTTCAGGGTCAGAGGTCAAAGACAACACAACTCCCATAAATTCCTAGGCAACCTTGGCTCCTTCTAAGGTGGGTTCGTATACTACATGTATCTCAAAGCATGTTGGGTAAAGGCCATAGAAACTCTGGTTCCTCCAAACTGTTAACATTAGTGAGCTAGGAGCTATACTAAATTCCCGATGTATGTTACTTGGTTTAAACCAGCACTCAACTATATCAGGAAGGAATGCTTGTTATCTCCATTTCCCCATTGTTATCCTCAGGCACAGAGCAGGTAAGTGGCTTAGCCAAGATCAAACAGCTTGTCAGTGGATGGGCAGATTTGAATTCAGTGTGCCCAGAGCATGTCTATCTGCAGAAGCTGAAGCAGATACAGCTCTAGGATAGAGTGGTTTGTGTGGAATGTAAAGCATTTCATCCCTATCTCCACCCCCCACCCCCACCCCGGAGCCAGAAGCTGGGCACCTTGCACGGCACCATTTACCCAACTGTTCAGCGTTATTTCCTGACCACCTATGGCAGGTCTTATTCTGTACTAGGCAGCAGGGATTCGGCAGAGACCAGGAGAGGCTGGGCTGGGTCCCTGCCGCAATGGGCACTGGAACGGGGGGGGGGGGGGGGGGGGGGAACAGCAAGGGGCGTGAGGATGGACGCTTGAGCCAATGCTCTCCTCTCTCCTTTAACTTCTGCCAGGCATCACTTTGACTTCAGGAGGCCTAACCTTCAGGACAGGCAGAGGTCCTGTCCTCCCCACCTACAGCAGGCCTTCCCTCTTTGCAGTCTTCCACCTTAATCAGTGGTCTTACTTAGCTCCTGCGATGGTCACGCAGTCCAAAAGCAAGTGTAAACAAGGTGGCCTCTCTTCCCACGACCTGGCTTGACAACCTGGCTTGACATGGCTGCAGAATCAGGATCTGGGCCTATTTACAACTACATTCTTACACCTGCCAGGGCCACTTCTCTGTTTCAACATCCGTTGGCTCAACAAATATTGATTAAACTCCTACATGGAAAAACCCCCAGGGCTGACACCTGTGGAAACACACATTAAACCAGATCCTCCAGGACTTAAGAAGAGAGAATAATATTTAACAGCAGACGATTCCATTTTACATATCTTCTCCCATCAACCCAGCAAGGTGAGGGCAGGAGAGTGGTGTCTTAGCTCCTTTTTATAAATAAGGAATTGGAGGGTGACAGAGGTTAAATCACTTGCCCAAAGTCACAAGTCTGAAAGTGCAGAGTCAGGATGCTACTCAAAGTCTATGCTCTCTCCAGCCGGCCTCACATCAGTACACACATACATGTAAGGACAAGAGCAAGATCCTCGAGGGGAAGTAAACTGGAGACTATGGTCAATCCAAAAAGATGGGCATTCAGACCTACTGTCCCTAGAAAAGGTGGCATTGGAGCTCAGCCTCGAAGGTCAGGAAGACTGTGAAAGCCAATCCATTCCTCTAATCCACTGCATTTTGTGTCTGGAGCCAGGGAGTCCAGCCTGATGAACTCTGCACTGAAGCATTCTTTGAAGAAGGGACAAGCCACGGCCAACCGCTGCAGGTTCTTGAGTCATGCCTTCTGCCTGCACAGAATGCTACCTGTTCTGCATCAGGCCTTACCATTCACCAAGGAAGTCCTTCTTACCACATCATTTGATCTTATCCCTGTAAGAGCCCTCGGGGGTGAGCAGGGCAGGAATGCAGCCCCTTCACCAGAGGAGAAAACAGAATGGAAGTGCCACACGAACAGACACTTCGTCTTGTCTTGTCCAGCCCTCTATCCCCAGCACCTCAAACTGTACCTGGCACAGAGTAGATGCTCCAAAAGTGGTCTTTGAATGATCTCATCAGAGTTCTGAGAAATGAAATGACTTGCCCAAAGTCTCACAAATAGTCATGGCTGCACCAGGGCTAAAAACAGGACCTTCTGCTTCCCACCCCGTGAACTCTGCATCCCATCCCACGGCACTGTCTCTTCCCCATTCCCCCCACTTACTCACTCTCGGGCTTCCGTCTGAAATAGATTCTGGTCCACTTGTCAGCTCTGGTCCCACTCAATCTCTGCCTCCCAGGGTCAGCAGGGAGGGTGTCAAAAGCAACAAGTTACCTTAAGTCTGATCCTCTACGTGTAATACCATTTCTTTATATCCCACTGAGAACTAGGTGAAATCTAGGCCCATGCAAGGTAACAGAGAATTCATGGCAGAAAAAAAAACACTTTGGACCAAATTTTCTGAGTCAGGCCAGGAGCTTGTGACATGTCCCGCCAGCCCCTTCACCAGCCCCAACCAAGTAGGTGTTGGCTCCCCTTGGTCCAGAGATCCTGACAGGCTCTGAAGGCCAGGTCCAGCTTTCCTGCCTCCCTCACCAACAAGGGACAAGGAGGGGAAGATGCCTGCCCCAAACATGGCTGCATCCCAGCCCCACCACATACCAGCCTGGGACTCTAGGCTGGTGACTTCCTCCTCTCTCTGCCCCTAATTTCTTCATCCTCACGTGTGCCTGGTTCACAGAGCTGCTGGTAGTAACAAGTGAAACAATATATGTGACGAGATTAGAACAATGCCTGGCACACATCAGCCAATGCCAGCTCTTGAACTGTTGAGCTTGCCCCGTAGATTACCAAATTCCCCAAATGACCCTGTTCCCACCTGGCTGCCCAGGGGCCTGGGGCACACACACCCCACCCAGGCCAGAGCTTTATGAATATACAGAGTGTGCCAAAAAAAAAATGTGTACACATTTTAAGAAAGGAAAAAAAATGTATGAATTGTAACATATACTGATAACAAAAGATGAATACAAATCAGTGTGACTTCTGCAATGACAAGAGGTGCTCAAAGTGGTTACCATCAGCGTCCAGACACTTCTGATTATAGGGAACTACTGCTTGAGCATAGATAACACCCCTTAAAATGTACATACATTTTTTGGGGGCCCCCTCTGGTACATGGAGAGAGGGACTATCATTTTTCTCCCAAACTACATTTAATATAACACATTCATTCATTCGATAACTCTATGTTCAGGTCCAGTGCTCAATGCTGGAGAGGTAAGTTTCTGCTTCCCAAACACTTAGTCCTCCCAGTGTTTAAAAGGGTCTAATTCCTAATTCTTGGGCAGTCCAGTCACTCCTACCCCTCCTGGGCACACAGTACATGCTCATTTAACAGGATTTCCTTCTTTTCTCTTCTCCATGGAAGATCCCAAGACATCCACTACCCTAATCCCACCAATCTTGTCCAATTCAAAATCTGTTCTCAAGAAGGTTTCACCCTGAAATTTATTTTAAAAAGTCCCTCTGCCTTGTCCCCAGGGGAATCTCTCAAGTGCTCACTCCACACTCTGCTCCAACAGCCCAACTGTTCCAGGAAGTAAGCAGGTGAGTGGGGGGCTGTCACACCTCTCCCCTAGCTCTCCCAGAGGGGGGCGACAGGAAGAGGAGGAGGGGTGCTTAAGCAACTGCCACATTTCGAAGAAGTCACCTCAAAACTGAGAGACCTTCCGATGCTGCCGTATAGGGCTGGGCCCAGCAGAAGCTGGCCGGGGTCTCAGGACGCCAGGCTTTGAGGAAGCCCTTTGTGCGTGTGTTTTAAATTACCTCTGCTTGTCTGATGAAGTGAGTAAAAGGGCTTAGGATTCCTGAGTGAGCTAATACAGGATGCCTTTGGCTAAAAAAAAAAAAAAAAAACTTCAGTCGGCTCCCTAAACTCCCCCCCTTTTAAGTTTAAAAAGGGGAATGAATGTTACCATTTTTGGACATGAGCGTTCTCCCTCAAGCCCGGCCCTAACCGCACTATCCAAAGGGACGCGCCATCCTGTCCCCCCCCATTCCCAGATCAGCGGGGGTGGGGTGGGGGTGGGGCGAGGAGGGATGGAACGAGGAGGGACCGGATGGGAGCGGGCAGCGGGGGAGGAGGAAGAGGGGGTTGTTCAGGGTACGTGGCCGCTTGGGGCAAGAGCTCACCGCGCAGGCAGGAAGCAAAGGGGGGGTTGGGGCGCCCTCCCCCTCCGTAAGAGTGGTTTCTGACCTCTTCCTGCCACTGGCCACTGAGTCGGAGTCCCATCGCCAGCTGCGAGCCTAGCGTGGCTAAGCAGGGATCCCCAGTGACTGACCCCAAATACCCGCGGGGACAATCCTCTGCCCTGAAGCCCCTCAATTCAGATCAAGTTGCCCGAACTCCCCTTCTCTCAGGAACGAGCAGGGGTCGGAGCGGCAGGACGCCGACGCAATCCCACCTCCGCACGCAGCGACAAACCCGCGGAGTGGAGCCATAAGACGGTTGGCCGTCCTGACCCCGCCCCCACAGGGCCCGCCGGGGAGCCGGCGCACACCCCGGGGTTTCCTCGGCCCCGGCCCACTCCAGCAGGTCCACCCAAGGCCGACCCACAGGCGGCTGCCGAGCTCTCTGGCGCCCGCGTTCCCCACGGTCTGCGGGCTGGAGGCGCAGAGTCCCGGGCAGCTTGCTCCCTGCGGGTACCCAGCCCGGGGCGGCTCAGGAAGCACGCTGCCACCGCGCGCCAGATGGAGAGGCGGCCAGGGGGCGGAGAAGGGAAAGGAAAATCGATCCCGAGCAGCAGCAACCGAACCGGGGCTTCAGCCCCAGCCTGTGGAGCACCGCCCCCGCGCCCTGCCCACGAGGGACGGCGCGGCGGCAGCCGGGTGGCCTGCATCACCAGCCCCAGGGGGAAGCGCCCGCCAGCGGCCCCACCTCCCCGCGCGCCGGCGGGGCGCTCCCGGCCTCCCCGCGCCTGTAACCCAACACCCTCCCTAGCGGCGGCCGCGCATCCCCGCCCCCGCCGCTGCACGCCTGGAGCCCGCCCGGAGCCCAGAGCCGCAGGCGAGGCGGACGGAGCTGGGGGCGGCCGGCGGGGGGCTGCGGCGACACGGGACCAATGCTGACCTTTCTCTGCTGCTTCTCCCAGGCCGGGTCCAGGAGCAGATCCCGATCCCAGTCCTCTTCGGGCTGCATGTAGGCGTTGCTTGGCTGGGAGTCATAATGGTCCATGACGGAGCGCGCGTGCGAGGGGCCGTATTTCCTCCTCCACCTTCTCCCCTGGCGGCGGCTGCCCCGGCGCGGGGAGGGGGTCCGGCCGGGCCGGGCTGGGCTGGGCTGGCGGGGCCGGGCTCGCTCCCCTGCGCCCGGTGCCGCCGCCGCGCTGCTCGCGGAGGTGGCTGCTCGCGGACTGCCTGCCTCGGGGCGGGCGCTCACACCTAATCTCCACGCACACTGAGCCGGGCGGACACGCTCGCGCTGCGGGAACGAAGCGGGCGGGGGCGGGGGGAAGGGGCAGAGCCCTGCCGAGGTTCTCCATTGGCCAGGCGGAGTTGCCCAAACTTCCCCCCTTCGCCTCTCATTGGGAATTCCTGGCATCCGTCAGCCCGGCCCCGGCGCATATAGGTGGACCGGGCGGCCCCCTCCCGGCGCACACGCCCCCGCCCACTCCCCGGGTGCCCACTCCCCCGCGGCTCATGTGACACCAGCTTAAGCTGAACCCGACCGAAGTCGGGGGACGCCTCCGGTCCTCTGGGGACCGAGCGGCCGCGTGCTCCGGAGCCCCAGGAGCGGCCAGAGCTGGGGCACGCTCCCCGCCCGCGGGGCAGGCCCTGAACTCGCGCGCCGGCGTTACTGCGCTCCCTCGCGCGCTCCAAACCCAAGTGGCGAGGAGCTGGAGAAGGGAACCCGAAGCTAAGAGGAAACCCGAAAAACATTTCATTTTCTCTTTCTCAGGGTTCGGAGAGGTCCGCACCCAAGGAAAAAGGCGGGGAATGCGGGAATGGAAAGGAATTTCCTGGGAATTTCCTGACTATGCCGCGCCCCCGCCCCCCCCCAAACCCTCCTGGTTGGATCCCGCCGACCCCTGCCCTCCCCGGGCCAGGTTTCTTGCCAGCCTACAGCGCTCTGAAGCCACAGGTTTCGCGCCCGCCTTCAGGCTCTGGGGACCTCTCAGCGGCCGGGCTTCCCAGGTGGCTGCTTGGCCGTCCAGCTTCCTGGGATCCTCTGCGGGCCTCCGCCGAGTGGCGGGGTCGGAGCTACCCTCACACACACCCAGGCAGCATCCTGAAAACTGGGAGGGAGCCCCTGAGTGAGCTACCTACTACTCCACGTCTTCCCCCTGCACCCGACACACACACCTGACAGATGGGGAGACTGAGGCTCAAAGAGCTGAGCTTGAAAAGGGATTTGGTAGGTTCTCAGGGCTCCACCTGGCGGGTTCCCCTGGGGGGTCCCTGGACTACAGAACAGCAGCCAGCACACAGCCCTCCAATACTGACGCACAGTAGTGCTTACTTTATATTTGGGGCCCCGGGGGATGGCTGAGCCAATTGCAAAAACGCAAGTGTGTGAGTCCAGAGGTGAGTGAAGGAGTTAGAAGAAAAAGTTCACTGACAGGAAGGGCCACGAATTAGGACACTTGAAAGGCCACAGATAGACAAGGTGAAGAAAGTGCCTTTGACTCTCAGAAGAGCCAGCTGATGCTGTGGGAAGCAGATATCCGTGGTGTCGCTCCCTGCATCATCCGTGGACCTCACACGCTTATGCAAGTGTCACCAGTCAGCTCTGCGCCTGCCACAAGTCCCTGGCTGAGGAAGCCCTGCTTCTGAGCCACAGAGACAGCAGATTTATGGACTATTGTATAACCATTTCTAAACTATGGCTCTAAACCTAACCTAGAGGGTAATAGTGGTGCTATATTCATTCGTTCACTCAATAAATATCTGCTGAGCACTGTCTGTGTGCCAGGGGATGTGCTAGATAGATGATACGTACGTAGAGATGAACAAGACACTATCCCTGCCCCCAGGCACCCCAGCAGAGACAGACACGTAGATGACAGGAGGTATACTACAATGAGACAGAGCAAGGAGATAGATATGTCCAAGGAACTCTGGAGGCGCCGTGGAGGAGCACTGATCCCAGCATAAGAAAGGAGGATCCAAGTATAATTTTTTGAAGGACGTGAAATTCGAGTGAGCCTTTAAGAGCAAGAATCAGCCAGGTGAAGAGGAGTGTGGGAAGTTATTCCAGGGAGAAGGAACAGTGTGAGCTGATACAGAGGGTGCCAAACAAAATGTATACACTAGGGTTTCCAGGTGGGAATTCCTGCCCGTTCTCAGGAATTTTTTTCACTTTCCCATTCCCGAATCCCGAGATATAAACTGTTTTCTGTTCTCCAGGATGATTCATTTCCACAAAGTGACGGCCGATACTACCAACCACCTGGGTTCAAGGAGACTATTTTCCCGATTTCCCAACCAACTTTTCTTGGGATTTGGGAATGAAAAAGCGAAAAAAATTCCCAAGAACGGGTGGGAATTCCTGACTGGAAACCCTAGTATGTACATTTTAAGAAAGAAAAACTATCAAAATTACGCTGATGGTAACCACTTTGAGTACCTCTTGTAATTGCAGAAATCAAATATGATTTGTATTCATCTTTTGTTATCGGTATATATTGAGTATTACAATTTTAATGCAGTTTTTTTCCTTGCTTAAAATATGTATGGGGGCCCGCCCTGTGGCTCAGGTGGTTGGAGCACCCTGCTCCTAACAGGTCTCCGGTTCGATTCCCACATGGGCCAGTGAGCTGCGCCCTCTACAGCTAAGATTGTGAACAACGGCTCTCCCTGGAGCTGGGCTGCCATGAGCAGCCAGAGGTCGGTGTGAGCTGCTGTGCTGCCATGAGCTACCGTGTGTTGCCTTGAGTGGCTGGTGGCCAGCATGAGTGGCCAGCAGCCATCGTGAGTGGCCGGCAGCTGGTGAAAGTTCCCGTGAGCTGCTGTGAGCAGCCGACCAACAACTGGCAACTGACTGCCTCAGCTGGGGGGAGCGCAAGGCTCATAATACCAGCATGGGCCAGGGAGCTGTGTTCTACACAACTAGACTGAGAAACAACGGCTTAAACCAGAGTGGCGGGGGTGGCGGAAGAAGGGGGGAAAAAGTGTATGCATTTTTTTGGCATCCTCTGTATATGGGGGCAGAAAACTGCACAGGATAAAAGGAATGCCTCCTATTTCAGTGTGGCTAGATTAGAAATTCAAGGCCAAGAGGGGCAAGAAATGGGGCTGGAGAGGTGGGCAACAGCCAGACCATGAAGGCCTTTTATGTCCTTGTGGGTACAGAGTCCCAGAGAGCAGTTTCCAGGCTCTCGGTCTCACGTGGAAAGTGCTGGCTCAGTTATTAGATGGCCACCAGCTGTAATCAGATGGCCATCCACTGTGGCTGGGTGGCCATCAACTGTTACCAGTTAGCCATTAGCCACTAATATAACTGCCGTGGCTACGCTAGGGGGTGGGTTGGTTGGTTGGTTGGTTGGTTGGTTGGTTGGTTGGTTGACAGAGAAGCATGGATGGCAGGTTGCGGATCATGTTGCTCTTACTTCCTGTGTCTTGCCTGGCCGCCAGCGAGACTGGGGTGCAGGAAGACCCCCTGTTGGGGTACTGGAGGATGTTTGCTTTTCTGTCTCAACCAGCCGCCATCGAGAATACAGCGGTATGACTCCCCTATCCACGACTCCGTTGGTGTTCCTTTTTGGCCTCACCAGATCCTGCGTTCTGGGGTGGGGAGCAGGACCAGAAACCCTGCATGACAGTCCTATAAAGTGTGGATCTGAGGGGAACAAGGCTGGCTGGAAGCTGTGACAATCAGTTGCAAAGCTGTTGCAATAATCCAAACAGGAATGATGTCTTAGTCCATTTGGGTTGCAATAATAGAATACCAGAGACTGGGCAGCTTAAACAACGTTGTTTCTCACAGATCTGGAGGCTGGGAAGTCCAAGATCAGATTCAGTGTCTGGTGAGAGCCTGCTTCCTGGTTTATATGTCCTCATGTGTTATGTCCTCATGTGGCAGAAGGGGCAGGAAGCTCTCTGGAGTCTCTTTTATAGGGATACTAATCCCATTCATGAGGGCTCTGCTCTCATGACCTAATCACTCTCTTAATACCATCACACTGGGGTTTAGGATTTCAACGTGTAAATTCAAGGGGGACATCAACATTGAGTCTGTAACAAATGAAGAAGAATACATAGGCAAGAAATACTTTCAAGATAAAACTGAGTGGCCAAGGAGTTTGTGAAGATGAGAGAAAGGTCTTTGTTGCTCTCAATAAATGTCCAATACGAGATAGAGCATGCATTTCAATATATTATCCTATTTAAGCTCCACATATGAGGCGAGAATTGTTTCCATCTTACAGAGAAAACCAAGTAAGTCTCCAAGATGTAGCTAACTAGTCCAAAAGTCACACAGGTATATGTGACTCCTAAACCCATGCTTTTAATCCAGTGGTTCTCAACCCTAGGATAGTTTAACACCTCCTCCCAGGGGATATATGGAAATGTGTGGAGACATTTTTGGTTGTCTCACTTGGTGGGTTACTATTGGCGCCCATTGGATAGACCCCAGAGATACTGCTGAACATCCTACCATGGACAGAACAATCTCCCCACAACAAAGAAGGTTCCAGCCCAAAATATCAACAGTGCTGAGGTTGAGAATCCCTGCTTTAACCATGGGTTTCTAGTTTGGATGATCTGGTGAATGGTGGAAGTACAACCAGCTGAGACAAAGGATTTCAGGTTTAAGAGTGGAATCACAGATTGAGTTTGAACACTGAACTTGAAGTGCTCTGAGAATATCCAGATTCAGCTGTCCAGCAAGCAGTTGACTGCATAGCCCTGACCTCAGAGGAAACAGAGATTTGAGAGTCATCTGCATGTGGGTAGTACTGACACCACGAGGCCATCCATGAAGAATGACTAAGTTGAGCTGAGAAGAGGGCCAAGGACAGAACCCAGAAAAGCAGCACTTAGAAAGAGAGTGTAAAGAACTCCCTGAACTCTCTCCTGAATGAGACAGAGAGGAAACGGTCAGCAGAACATGGAGAACCTGGGACCATATGGTGTTGTGAAAGTCAGAGGAGTGAAGTTTCAAAGTGAGAGGAATCAGCAACATCAGACTCATCAGAAAAGTCTGGAAAATAAAACCTAAAAAGTGTTCTTTGGATGTGACCGTTGAAAATTTTGTGGTGACTTTTACCCATGGAATTTTAATAACACTGCCAAAGCTGTGAGTTTAAAAGACACTAAGAGCTAAATAAATGAAGACAGTAAACAGAGTAGAAAGGAAAAGAAATACTGGGCAGTAGCTAGAGGGAGAACTCAGGTCAAAGGAGGAATTTTTTTTTTTATTAAACGTTTTTTTGTTGTTGTTGTTTTTTTAGATTTTATTGGGGAAGGGGATCAGGACTCTACTGGGGAACAGTGTGTACTTCAGGACTTTTTTCCAAGTTGTTGTTGTCCTTTCAATCTTAGTTGTGGAGGGCGCAGCTCAGCTCCAGGTCCAGTTTCCGTGACTAGTTGCAGGGGGTACAGCCCACCATCCCTTACGCCGGAGTCGCCGGAGTCGAACCGGCAACCTTGTGGTTGAGAGGACGTGCTCCAACCAACTGAGCCATCCGGGAGCTCAGCGGCAGCTCAGCTCAAGGTGCCGTGTTCAATCTTTAGTTGCAGGGGTTGCTGCCCACCATCCCTTGCGGGATTCGAGGAATTGAACTGGCAGCCTTGTGATTGAGATTGAGAGCCCACTGGCCCATGTGGGAATCGAACCGTCAGCCTTCGGAGTTAGGAGCATGGAGTCCCAACTGCCTGAGCCACTGGGCCGGCCCAGAGGAATTTTTTTTAAGAATAGGAGAAACTTGAGCTGTTTGTAATCTGAGAGGAAGGATTCAGTTGAGAGGAAAAGGTTGAAAATCTAAGTGAAAGAAAGTTAAGGGATGGCACAGAGTTCTTGCAGAGAGGCCCATGTGGGTTCAAGGACACAGGCTAAAGGATGGGACAACGAGAGACAAAAACCCCTCGTGTTCTGAGGGTGGGGGAAATAAAGATGGAGGAGGATGTCCATTAGTATATGGGAAGAGGGTAGAGTGGGTTGAAGCCATAACTGATGTTGTCTTCTTCACACTTTTCCACTGGCCCATGTGGGAATCGAACCGTCAGCCTTCGGAGTTAGGAGCATGGAGCTCCAACCGCCTGAGCCACCGGGCCGGCCCCGATGTTGTCTTCTTAATAGGAAGGAGGCCCTGAGGAATGGACCGGAGGTGATGAATTGGCCAATCTTTCGATCCAGGGCCTCACTCATAGCCATCAATCTGGTGATGCTAGTTCCATTTAAAACCACCTTCTAGAAAACAAAGTTACTAAATGTGTTGATTTTTCAGGGATACTAAGGTGTGTGCATATTTATAACATCCATTCTTTCTTTTTTTTTATATTGGGGTATCACATACCCCAATTAAAATGTAAAATGCATTAATCAAGTACACTAATCTTAAGCATAAAGCTCAGTGAAATTTTACGTGTCTACACCCATATAAAATATTTCCAACACCTCAGGTTTTCTCATGCCCCTTCCCAATCTATAACTCCTACTCCACATAGGAAACCACCATTCTGACCTCTTATCACCAATGATTATTTTTGCTTAATTTTGAATTTCATATAACTGGAATTATATAGTATGCACCCTTTGGTTTCTGGACTTTTTACTCAATTTCACGTCTATGAGATTTATGTTGTGGCTTGTATTAGTAACTAATTTTTTTGTTTTGTTTTGTTTTTTCCCTATGTAGTATTCCACTGATAAGTACACCCTAAGTAATTTATCCACTTCCTGTTGGCAGGCATTTGCATTGTTTCCAGTTTGGAGCTACTATGAATAAAGCTGCCATGAACATTTTTATGTGTGATTTTAGTGAACATATGCATTTATTTCTCTTGAGTATATACCTAGGAATGGAATTGTTAGGTCATATGGTAGGTATGTTTCATTCATATGGTAGATGTTGCCAAACAGTTTTACAAATTTACTGTAACAATTTACTCTCCAAGCAGCAGGGTGTGAGAATTTCAGTTACTTTACATCTTCCCACAACCCCATACTGTTATTATTTTTTTTAATTTTAGCCATTAAGATAGATATCTTTTGAGGGGTTTATCTTTTCATGTGCTTATTGAGCATTTGAGTAAATAAGTCCCATTCCTGTTGCCATTGCTTCTAATAGCAATTGATTCTCAATTTATTAGCTGCTTAAGATGAGGGACAATGGTATGCATGTTTTATTAATTTTCCCAATTTATTTGACAAATATTTATCAAGCAACTGCCCTATGCCCTGAACCAGGATGGAGAGTAAAGCTGCAAGAGTGAAGAAGAGATGTAGTCTTGCCCCTCTTAGAATAGATGGCAGAGATGCTCACTAGATATTCCATGAATGACTGTTTGGGGAGGCTGTTTGGTTTGCTTTGGCAGGAAGCTGGAGCAGGCCTACTTCAAATGACTTCTCAAGAAAACGTTTAAGAAAAAGAGATTTTAAAAAAACCAAAAAAAATCCTTGGGGTCACATGGGCAGCCAAAACAGAATGAGGTGTGATCATGAAGAAAAATGGGAGCCTTCTTCTGGAAACAATGCTGACTCCTTTCTTCCCAGAGGCTCAGCCTTTATTGCCCTTTCTCTATCCATCTTTGGATTTCTCTGGGTGCAATGACAAAGGAACCAAGACTGTGTGTAGAGATCTTGCCATTCTGCTGGCCAGAGGGTGTGAACTGAGACTAAAGCAGTTTGCTCTAGTCAGTGGAACAAAAGAGCATATTGAAGTCTCTTCCACTCACCAGACCTTGCTCTGAAGCTGTTCAAAAAACGTGGAATTCCTGACTCATCAGCAGCAGCTTGGAGACTCTGGCCCAATCCATTAGCAGCACTCCAGACAGCTGCTTCTGCCCCAGTCCAGCCTGAGATGAGTCACCCAAAAAGCCACAGGTGCTTTGAGATTGAAAGAACCCAGCTCTGGGGTAGGTGACCCAACTTCCCTGGGAAAGGAGGAGGAATGAGTATGTCTATGAGTTCTGGGAGTACTTACCGAGCATCTACTCTGGACCAGGCCGAATGCAAGGAGACCCACAGAAGAGCCCCCATCCTCCCAAACCTGCTCTTCCTGCTGGACCAAACCACGGGCTTCCTCTGCTAGAACACATCCATCCCACAGGTAGGTACTGACACACACCATCTAAGGGAATAAAAGTGAGTAGAACTGACATGTGTAATAACATAAAGAATGTAAAATGCCAGCCCACTGCCTGGCATGCCAAAGGCCACTTCAATGCTCATATGTTCCTTTTTCTTACCCTCCTGAGTGTAACTGACCATGTAAGTCCCTTTGGGGAAAGACAAACAAGTAGGATCTGCAGGATTCTGAAAACTAAAAGCACCATGGACATCCTAGCCCAGCGATCTGGGGATTTCCTCCACTGTGTCCTGAACCTCTAACCTTACAGCCTAATGGTAGTTAGGCTCCCTGTGGGCTCTTCCTAAGAGTTCAGTGCAGAACAGCATTTGTACAAGACGAAAAGGACGGAGGGAAAATCACTGAGGTTTTTTGGGTTTCTAGCTCAGAAGGCCAGAGGCCTCAGTTTTGTTCCCAATCTCAACAGCAATCTAATTCATGAACTCACTTTCCCTGGAACTCCTATAGCTTTTATAACTGACAGACTTCTCTGCTTTATTATAGTCCTTTGTCCACATTTTATCTCCTACTGTCCCCATGTGGTCTCACCCATCTTTTCCCCCACACAACCTAACACAGGGCCTGGGACATAATAGGTGCTTCAGTTCAATCTAAGCTGAATAAAAAAATGGCATTAGTAAAATTCCATTTCTGTGCCTCAGTTTCCCTATCAACCCACGGGAGGCCCTGGGAGACCAGTCCTTTGCCATAGTCCATCCACATAAACATTTCCTAAGTCCTCTGACCTCCCAAGAAACCAGTGCTAGAGAAATTGATTTGGCCCTCTCCCTCATATACCCCAGCCAGCAGCTCTCAGCCCTCACCAGGCCTAAGTTCTCAGCCACCAGCACCAGTGAGACTTTGTCTCTGGGCTAGTTCCTGCCCCTCCCACCACGGCTGGTCTGGGGGAGGAGAGACAGCCAGCCGGCCAGCCGGCAGTTTCTCTCTTACAGCGTCTCTAGTAAAACACTGGCCAGGGGAGGCAGAAAAGTGTCATTGGTTCCCCTGCTCTGCCTAGCTCCCAGGTCTTAGGTCTCAGGTGATGGAACGTCTGGCCTGTCTGGTGCCTTCTTTTGCATTTTTTTCCCATACCTCTCTTGCCAGAATTCTAGGGGTCAAATCCAAGCAGAGCCCTCAGAATTCTCCACCTCAGATAGCTGCCTGAGGTCAGTGCTGTGAGCAAGAGAAAGTCATGGCTAAAAGCTACCCAACATAAGCCCTCCAAGGAGGGTGGGGAGCCCCCTCCTACCCCTCCCCCCCCCCTGTCTGCTATCTCTAGTTCCCAGCAAATACCAGAGCAAAACACCAAAATCACAGCTGGGAAATAACGGTTGAGTAGGATAATCCCTTCCCCCACTTCACACACCACACACCCCCACCCACGCTTTGGGAGCTGGCAGGCAGGTTCCAGGCTGGAGGAGTAAATTGCATGGGATTCCAATTAATCCCAAAATCCCCCCTCTTAGCAACTGGGTCCCACTGGTCTTCTACAGGAACCTCAATCCTAGAGGCCTGCCCAGGTCACTTCTATGGACACGATGAGACAGCTTTTGGGAGCAGGTGTCCTTACCTTACACCTGGGTGTGGAGACCTGAGCTCCCTGGGCCCCAGTTTCTTCATCTATAAAATGACAGGGGGCTGGACTCACCAGATGATCTTTAAGCTCTGAGCCCTGTTCTGACATCTTTCTCAGGCTCCTCCTTCTTACCTCCAAAGACAAGAGGGTCTTCTGAAACAGTGTTTCTCAATCTTGAATACTAAGCAAGTTCCTTTAGAAAGGACACAAAGTCTTACAAAGTTACTTAATTTTTGTTTTAATGTTCCTTAAATGGGCACAGACATAAAACTAGGTACAAACTTCTTCGGTTGACAATCAACAACAAAAATCAAAACAAGCTTAACGAGTTCTATCCAAAAGAAACTATAAAACCAGTAAGATTCAAACTAACCATATTAATTTGAATGTGACTGTTGCAATTTACAGAAAGTAAACTGCTACTCCCAGCCTGATTTAAGTTCTGACTGTGATGGAGCAGGTGGCTCTTCTGAGCTCAGGATGCCTGTATTACCACGTGCCAGGCGATGACTCAATTCTCCAACTTTCTCTATTTGAACGACTACACCAGAGCACCATTTAACCTTCATCTGGTGGGAACACATTATAATGCATTCACTTTTCCTCTGCTGTTTTCTCATTGAACAGCTCTCTCTCATAGCACTCAACAGTTAAGTTTTTTTCTTTTTCATCTTTTTGCCAACAGGATGTCTCTCTCGAGTTTCCTTGTCCTTATCTACAACAGGAGAATCACCTTCATCCACCTACTCCACAGGATGGCTGTGAACATTCATTCATTTATCCAACCTTTGTTTATTAAGTACCTACTGTGCGCCAGCCACTGTTCTGGGGACAGATGTACAGCAGTGATGAGAATGGACAAAAATCCCTGCACTGAGGAGCGTGCATTCCAATGGGAGAGACTGATAATAAGATAAATGAAGAAAATAATATGACAGTGTTTAGGGAGAAAATAAACCAGGGAAGGGGAATAGAGGGTATGAGGACCCGACATGCAGGTTTTCTATCACCACTATGTCATTCTCTGATGCCAGCTGGGCATCCAACAACTCAACTCAATTCTGACTCTATCTACCCAGATGTAGCATCAGATTCCACAGATTAAGGGCTCAGTCTCATAAGACTTCAGACGCCAATTGGAAGTCTAGGTTGTTACCTGTGCTTCACACTGACTACCTATGGATAGGAGGTCCCCACTGCCCTCTCCTTGGGTTTGATTAATTTGCTAGCGCAGCTCACAAAACTCAGAGAAACATTTTACTTACTAGATTACTAGTTTATTATAAAAGGAACAGACAGATGGAAGAGATGCAGAGGGCAAGGTGTGGGAAAAGGGTACTACTCTCTTGGAATCTCCACATGTTCATCAGCCTGGAAGCTCTTCGAACCCTGTCCTTTGGGGTTTTTATGGAGCTATCATTACATATGTAGGAATGACTGATTAAATAATTGGCCATTGGCCATTGTTCAAACCTCCAGTCCCTCTTCCCTCCTTGGAGGTCAGGGGGATGAGACTGAAAGTTCCGACCATCTAATCACATAGTTGTCTCCCCTGGCAACCAGCCCCCATCCTTAGGTATTTCCCAAAAGTCACCTCATCACCATAAACTCAGGTGTGATTGCAAGGTGTTTGTTGTGACTCTCAAGACAACTTTATTACTCTCATCGTTTAGGAAATTCCAAGGGTTTTAGGAATTCTGTGTCAGAAACACACACATAGACCACATACATATTTCTTATAAATCATAATATCACAGGGGAGAAATAGAGGGTGGTTACATTTTTAAAATGGGGTATTCAGGGAAGGCTTCCTTGAGAAGGTCACATTTAAGACCTAAATAGATGAAGAAGCACAAACATTAAAGGAACAGCCAGGAGGTCAAGTAGCTAGCGTGGAACAATGCACATGAGACACATGGAAAAATACAATACAAACGTGGGTATAATAGATATCTGTCGTTTCACTGCTCAGCAACCATTTCCTATCCTGGCAATTGTACCTTGATTTTCCTCTGTGGAGGCACCTTCCCTGCCCAGTCCTGGTGCTGCCAGTAGGTTGACTCCACCCCTAACCACGGCTGGGCAAAGGATGGACCTGGCCAATCAGAGCACAACAATTGATTTAGGAATGGGCATGAGACCTAATCAGAATGAATAACACACAATGAGCTGCTTGCTGGCACTCCTGGGAGAGAGGCACATAGTCTTTTCCCCTGGAGATCCCAGTAGTAAGGATGATATGAGCCTGGAGCTTTCAGGAGCCACCATATGGAACCCGAGAAAAAAGCCAGTGCAGAGGAGGGTAGATCTAAAAGATAAAGAGAAATTTAGTCCTGATGGCCTCTTATGACCTTGACCCCCTGCATCGAGTTGTACCACTTCTGGACTTCTCAGTTATGTGCACCAATTAATCCACGCCTTTTTGGCTTAAACTGGTGTATTCGTTATCTATTACTGCATAATAAGTTACTGCAAAACTTAGTGGCTGGAAAAAAACACATTTATTACTCACAGTTTCTGTAGGTCAGGGGTTTAGGAGTGACCTGATGGTTTTGGCTCAGGGTGTCTCATAGGATTTCAGCCTAGATATCAGCAAGGACTCCAAAGGCCTCACTGGCCTGAAAAACGTGCTTTCATGATGGCTTGCCTGTGTGGCTGTTGGCCGGAGGCCTCAGCTCCTTGCCATATGAGCTCTCCAGAGGCTGAGTGTCCTCACAACATGGCAGCTGCCTTCCCCCCGAAATGAGCAATCCAATAGTGAGACACGCTATTTATGACCATTGTCATTTCCATTTACGCTGTTTGTTGGAAGCGAGTTGCTGAGTCCAGCCTACATTCAAGGGGAGGGAATCAGGCTCCACCTCTCAAAGTGAGAAGGAACACAGCATCTGTGGACACATTTTAAAACCACCACCATTAGTCTGAATTTGGTTTTCTGTGACTTGCAACCGAAAGAGTTCTGACAGATATTCCGGAGTTTATAAAGATAGTATTATTGCTGTTGTTACATGATTCTTGGCAAAACAAACAAACAAATTAAACACCAGCAGCCAAAAAAGTGCTAACAAAGCATATCTTCTAACTGCCAATTTGCTAAACTTAAATATCTCCAATGGCCCTCATTGTCCCAAAGCCCAAGTTTCTATATATCGCACATGGCCCATCACAGTTTATTTCTAGAATCCTCTCTACTACTCTCCTACTAAATCCTGCTTCAGAATCTCTAGGCTGCTTGCTCCTCTGTGAACATGCCATATTTCCACATCTCTATGCCTTGGTCCATGCTGTTCTGACTTCTCCCTGTGAAGCTCTGCTCATCTCTCAAAACCCAATTCAAATGTCATCACTGCTGTGAGGGTTTTTCAGACCTCACCCCCAAAAATGATGATACTACTTTATTGCTGCCTACTGAGCACCAGGTACTTCATATTTATTGTGTCCAACGCATAAACCCATAAGCTTGAACATATGGGCTCTTTATATTGTCCCATTTTACAAATAAGGACATTCAGGCTCCTCTAGAATGGTTGGGGAACATGCTTACAGTCCTCCAGCTGGTAAGGGACAGAGCAAATTTTAGTGCACCGTAGTTATTCTTTCCTCTGCTCCTAAACCACCTCGTTTATACACACTGAGTATAGTTATTGATGACTCCGGCTCCCAAGAACCAAACAAAGAACTTCTTGGGGTCCTGGCCCCCATCTTTATAGCCACCTTTCATGGAGAATTCACTATATGTGTTAGCACAGGGATTAATGCTGCCCGTTTTCCAGATGAAATCAAGGCTCAGAGGGACTAAATGATTGAAGCCTGACTCCAAACTCCATGCCTTTATCTATCACCTGCAACAGTGCCTGAGATATACTAAGTGCTCAATACGCATTTGTCAGAAGGCGTGACTAAAGTGAACTGAGTGAATGAGAACTGGGTGGGCCCGCCGAGTCCTCATCCCCCACCAGCCCCAGCTGGGGGCTGTGAAGCTTCTGCTTACCTGCCTATGGTTGGATGCGGCCTACAGACAAGATGGAATGGAAATACTCCAACTAGAAGCCAAAGGTCCCAGCTTCTGGTCTTGGCTCCGCCTCCTGGATGACCATGGGCAGTTCTCGCCCCCTCTCAGGGCCATCTTTTCTAATATAGGATGAAGAAGTAGAGGCGCTAAGATCTCACTAAGCAATGCCTTGTGGGACTTGATGTGACTCCAGACAGAAAGGGACAGGCCAGACCCCCGTGGGTCCAGCCGTTGCTCAGGAATCCAGAGCCCAGGGCCCCTCTACAAATGACAAGCTGCTTGCTCTGACTAAGGAAGGCCTCTGTCCTAAACTGAGTGAGTGCCCACTCTCTGTGGCCGGTTCCAACCTCTTGGGCTCCACACCAGGTTCTGCATCTCACAAAAGAAGCTGCGATGAGCTTTCACTCCATGTGCCTTACCTTGAGTGTGTTCAAGTTAAATTTTAGCTGCCACCCTTGCCTGGGACCCAGAGAAGATTAAGTCCATCTGGAGTTTCTCACAGGCCTCCACTACCTCCGCCAGCTGAGACGTGCTTGGATCAACAACAGATTTCATCAGCTCATTTCCGCCTCCAAATCTTACCTAAATGCATTAGGCAAGAGGAGACCCTGGGTTGACCTTTGCAGCATCTATTGTCATGGCTGTTATTACAGACACAAATAATGGCCAGGGTAATAGTTCATGGTTAAATGGTTCTTTAACCAGAGGGCTGAAGGACTCTGGGATCATTACCTCATGGCCCTCCTGGCACCCTCCACAAGCCTTTTCTTCGAGTCCCTCTTCCACACTCCTGCCTTCTGGAAAGCCCTCTTCCACATTCCCTCTAACTCCATTTTGGCACAGCTTAAGACCATGTTCCTAGGTCCTCTCCTTGGCGAGCAGCCTCACAGAGGACCTTGCTCGGCCTCAAAGTTCTTCTCGTCTCCCACCTTGGCCCGTGATCCTGAGCAAGTCCCTTCATTTACCTGTGCCTCTACATGCTCAGAAGGAAGAATTATTAACAGTAAATGTGTTGAAGTGTTTTCAAGTACTAAGGATGGGGGAAAACAACCTAAGTAAATATAATCTTGTAGTTGGTACATGGCTTGCTGTGGTTGCTGGTGTCTCCTGCTCCTGCTTGGCCTGAGGTGGAGTTATCAGCAAGTACAAGCTGTTCTTGCAGAACTATTACCATGACGTACCTGTAAACTTAGTTGTCAGGCTCTTGGTTTCTTTGTTTCCTTTCCTCTCCTTTGTCCTTTCTTTCTTTCTACCATCTAAAAGTCATAATACGTTGGCTGTCACACCAGAACTACCCAGCCTATGCCAAGCAGAAGCTAACCTACCCCCTAGGTATCTCCAAAACATTTTGGGAACCACAGCAGGTCAAAATGTGTGCGCTAAACACCTTTGCCTGAATTGTTTTGGAAATAAACCTGCAAGCAGGGGGAGATTATCTGGAGTGAGGAAGGAATGTGCAAAGAGGTGGGGAAAGAAATGGAGATTAGAAAGCCAGTCTCCAGGAAATATAGCCTCCTCTCCAAAACAATGATGTGGCTTGACAACCAAACAGAATATGTGTGTTCTGAAAGATTCTCAACTCTTTAAAAGGCAAGTGATTGCTGCACCAGGAAAAGCTACTGAATGTTTTTAATTCCCCCATGAATATTGATTTGCCCAACTCTCTGTCAATGAACAAGGGAAGAATCACAGATCCTGGACCCAGGCACATGCTGTCTCCATGGGGAAAGGAGTGGAGATGAGCTGCCACCTGAACAAGGAGAGCTGCAGAATGCACAAAGACCTGGGCAGAAAGGGAGGAAGGAAAGACCACAAAGCTAGAAGGAGCAAGGTCCAGACAGCACGGCTAGAGAGGGCAGAGCAGTGCACACCAGAATGGGTGGTGCCCGCCTTCACTTTGAGACAGTTTCTCCATCTGCAAAATGGGGATATTAGCAATATCTGTGAGGCAATGGGATTAGTCAGGGTCTTCAGAGAAACAGAACCAATAGGGTGTATATAGAGAAAGAGATTTATTATAAGGAACTGGCTTACCTGATTACAGAGGCAGGCAGGTCCTAAGATCTGCCGGCTAAGTTGGCAAGCTGGAGACTCAGGAGAGCTGATGCTGTAGTTCTATTCTGAGGCTGAAAGCCTGTGAACCAGGAACGCTGATGGTATAGTTCCAAAGGCCGGCAGGCTCAAGACCCAGGCAGGGCCAATGCTTCAGTTCAGTTCAAGTCCAAGTGCAGGAAAAAAGCCAACATACCGGTCTAAAGGCCAACAGGCAGGAAGAGTCATCTCTTACTCAGAGGAGGGTCCGTCCTTTTGTTCTATTTGGGCCTTCAACTGATTGGATGAGGCCCACCCCCATCAAGGAGGGCGTCTGCTTCACTCAGTCTACTGACTGAAATGTTGATCTCATCCAAAAACACCTTCACAGAAACCCCCAGAATAATGTTTGACAAAATATCTGGGCACCTGTGGTCTAGTCAAGAGGACCCATAAAATTAACCATCCCACAAAGGTTATTTTGAGGATGTACCAAATGAACTTGCATGGGCGGAAGCAATTCATTTGTTTTCATGTGTATAGATGGTGGTGGTCAGCTGAATTATCACTACACTTGTACCTTGTTTTTGACCTGAAATCCCCCGCTGTTGTTTCCAAAGGTAAAGTATGTCCTTGAGCTGAGGAAAGGGGGTAGGGACAACCATGAGAAGAAAAGGTAAGGGGAGCAGCAACCAGATAAATGTTTCTGTCAATAGCAGAAAGCTAACAGAGAGCCAAGACCTCAGCATCTGGCGGAACTTTAAAATAAATAAAACAAGACAACAAGAAAGGCTGAAACATAGCGCTACAGAGAGGGGGATGGAGGCGTGGACTCTCCCCTAAGGAGACACAGTGGAGGCAAGCCATGCCTGGGTCCCTTGAGGCCTGTTATTCCTGTCAGTCTCGGTGCCACGGTCAGGTGGCCAGCATATCCTCATGTCCCCAGCTAAAGATTATGGGTGCTGATTCTCAGACACACGTACAATCTCTGTAAAGCTAGATTAGATGAAATCAGAGGATTCAAAATCTTATCATAAGCAAGGCAGCGTCACTCTACCAGCTTCCTTTGGCCCTCGGAGTTCTGAAGGCGGTAGGGAGGGGCTCCTGCCTCAATCCCTGGGAGGCAGGATCTCACTGGAAAGTTGGAATTCTTACCCTACTATCATAAGGTTTATGTCATGGTTCCAAAAGAATGTGCTTCTAACAATCTAAGTGCGAGTCAAGATAATGCTCACAAACATGGCCTCTCTTAGTTCTGGACCGGATGGCACGTCACCAGCACCAGGTCCCCCTGCGGGGGCTGAGCAGACTCAGCTCCCAGGAGTCCTGAGCGTTTCTACACTCAGCTTTCCAGCATTCCAGACAGCACATCTCACGCAGATGCCTTTTGTCACAAGGCATCCACCATTGTTGGGGGTGATCAGCCACACCTTCGGACAGGGCAGACTGCAGAGACTGTGGACCCGTGCTGTCCCTGCTGGTGCCCCATGCTCAGGAACCCCCACTTGGGACAGGAGGGTGGGCGTGTCCATAGGAAGTGAGGGGCAGGTGGATGGTGGCTTGAAGCCCAGCTCTGGGATTAGTTTCCTGTGACACCTTGGGCTAATTACCTAGCCTCTCTGGATTTAAATTCTCCTCCTCTAAACACAGTGTTTCTCAACCCTGGCTAAAGTCACTTGATGAACTTCAGAAACAACCATGCCTAGGCCCCAAGCCACACATATAAAATTAGACTCTCTGGGGTGGTCGGTTAGCTCAGTTGGTCAGAGCATGGTGCTAATAACACCAAGGTTGCCAGTTCGATTCCCGCATTGACCACTGAGAGCTGCGCCCTCCTTAAACAACAACAACAACAAAATTAGAATCTCTGGTGGTAGAACTTGGAAATTGGTACGTTAGAAGTGTCCCAGGTGATTCTAAAGTACATGTCCATCTTTTCTAGTTTGCTGCTTCTAACCTGCTGAAGGGGCAACCAGGTAATGAAGTGTATTAGGATGGAGTGGGGCAGTGATGAGGCCAATTCTACGGGACTCCACAGTTCAAATTGGAGGCACAGGAGCAAATGACAAGGAGGCAGATTTGGGTTCAGACTAGGACGAAAATTCTAACCATGCCTGAAATTCCTCTTTTGGAATTGCCTTCACGACCAGCCTATGAACCACACAAGATGATTTGTCTTGTGTAAATTTATATTTAACATGCCTAATTTTGCCAAGCTGGATGAATTACTTAGTTTAGAAGCCTTTGCTCCAAACAGCTTTGGCTGTTTCCAAAACTTCAGTCCATCCCCAAAGTTGTTGCAGTGCCACTTACTACAGTTTCCTTAACCTCTCTGAGTGCCCTGGCTTCCTCCCTAAGCCAGTGGTGAGGATCACCCACGTGCCTCACTGTGGTGAGATTTCAATGACATAAAGAAGGAATGTGAAAGTTCCTGATTTCCCTGGTTGAACCTGCATGAAGGTGAATCCTCATGCCATCTGTCAGGATCTGATAGGACAACTTTCATTCCAAGGTCTGAAGTCATTCTAACACTGGAGTGGAGAGCTTTGGGCCAGGGTTCGACTCCCAGCTTTATCACCCAGTAGTGACAAGACTCAATCTCCCTGAACCTCAGTTTCCTCATCTATGAATAAGGCTGTGAGCGTCAAATGGGAAATACTTATAAAGCTCTTAGCATAGAGCCTAACGTTTGGCAAATGCTCTATAAATGTTGATACCTTATTATTATCACTCTTGAAGTAAATCTATAGCCTACCTAGGTGACTGTTTTGAAGGAGATAAAGCTTATCTGGATGTGTAAGCCTGGAATGCCTGTTATAAAAGCAGTGGTCACAGCTCATGCATAGGTTTGTTGATTTCCATTCAAGTCCTAGGTCCTTGGCTCAGGAGCTCCACTCCCGTAGAGCATGTCTGGGCATGAGAGCAGAAGCCAAGACAAGTGTTTGCTTTGGAACAAAGAAGAGACAAGGATGGATTTCTGGAGGCACTTGCCATTTCAGAGAAAGAAGTCATCTGTTTCTGTTAAGATGAAGTGCTGGGAGTGGAATCCATTTCCCCGATCTGTCTGGGATAACTGGTTTCTAGCCTGGCCACAGCTTCTGTGGGTCTGGAGAGAGACTGAAACAGGACCAGTCCCCCAACCCCACAGCCAGGCCGAGACTTTGAAAATGGACTTGAATTTCTTTTGAGTCTCCAAAGGTTAGGCTAAAAGCTTTTCTAAGTTCACATCCTCTCCTCCATAACTAGATAAGTGTGTGTGGGTCGGGGAGGGGAGGTGAGGGCGATGGGGAGGGGAAGGTGTCCAGGTGAGCAATCTTGAGTCACTGGCTCTGGAAAATAATGCTATAGCCCTGATTTAAATTTATAAGGGCTCTTTAACATCTTTTGTCTCTCACTGTGGGATTTAAGAAATTGCTTTCCTGATGCAGTGGAAAGTATCAGCTTGGTTGCAGAAGCCCCCATGCAGAACCACATTTTAAACCATCGGAACAAAGCAAAGCTGCTTTTCCGTGGGGGTTTTGTTTCTCCCTATTGAGCTCTCATCATGTTTTGCTTCTAACACCACCACCATTTCATTAAACTTTACTTTTTTTTTTTTTAAAAAAAAGGCACCCACAGCTCAGAGTTTTGTTTATTGTTTTATGTATCTATCTTTTAAATGCTGTTGTTATTTGAGTCAGGGCATGGACTAAGTGAGGTTCAGAGGCCCTACTGAATGCCGCTATTACCAAAAGGTTTTTGTGCTTCTTGGCACCAAGGGGACAGTTCATGGTAAATGAGGCAGGAAGGCTCCCCCTCACCCAAACATTCAGGTCTCCCCCCAGCAGGACAGAGGCCAGTTGGTGGCAGTGGGGTGGGGAAAGTGGAGTTGCCACAGCTCGTTGCAGATGGAAGGGGAATGTCAGGGGCTGTCAGTACCACTTCTCTCAACAGCCTTAAATTATCGCCTCAGGGTTTACGTGGAAAGAATCGGGAAGTGTGGAGAGACAAAACTCATAATACCTGCTGCTTAATAAGGACTGTGGGCCTGCTTCCATCAGGAACTACTGATCTCATTGCTATGCCCCTTCGGTCCATGGGAAGGTTTGGTCAGGAGGCCTTGTCTGCCTTTGCCAAAAATGATTATCTTGCTAGGGGAGGGCAAGAATCGAATGTTTAGTGAGGTCCTTCTGTAAGCCAACATTGAGCTAAGAGCTTGAAGTACATTCTCTCACTAAACCTTCATTGCAACTATATGAAATACATATTATTCTCCCAAAGAAAGGGAGACTGAGACTGAGATTGTGCATTAGCCAGGATAGGCTAGGTAGAGTTGCAGTAACAAATGGCCCCAAGAATCTCAGTGGTTTTATATAATTAGAGTATATTTCCACAAAGGCTCATCATTGCCAAAGCTTTTTAAAGTACATTCGTTCATCAAATCCCTAAAATACCATAAAGAAGGAGTCAGGGAAAATTTTATAGACCCATTTCTTGAACCCCATAGCTCAAGAAACTGAAATCAGGAAGCTGAAGAGATTTGACATGCTCAGAGGTAGTCATTGAAACACCCAAAATGAAACCTAGTTGTTCTGAAGCCTAATTTGAAGCTCTTCCCAACACATTCAACTTCCTGTCATTTTAGTACCTGGAAAGACCATGCTTTCCCCCAAATTATCTCCTCTCCTTTATCTCACTCCCCATGGATGATGACTGTTAATTATACAGACCTATGATCTTATATATATGTTCATTTTAGAAAACAATACACACACACACACAAATTCCTTCCTAATATATATGTATGTGTGTGTGTGTATATATATCAGGAACCATAAAAATGTCTATAACTTTTGGTCCTGTCACCACACTGTGGGAATTTATCCCAGGAAAAGAACTCCTAGGCTTCCCTCCCTTCTTAGAAATAGTCAAGCTCATTCCCACATGAGTCTTCACCCTTGTTTTTTCCTGTCTAGAACCCTCTTCTCCTAGATTTGTTCATGGTTGGATGTCCATTCAAGTCCCAGTTCAAATGTCACCATCTCTGAGAGGTCGCTTATGGTCACCCATCTAAACTCGGTTTCTCTCCCCACAAACTGCCTGGCACACAGTAGGAATGTACATCTCAGCTGAGGGGATACATGTGCATTCATGAAACCACCACCCGGCCTACTAGGAAAGGGATGTTATTCGACTCATCATGGAACCCAGGGGGCTACTTCTGCAAAGAAACAGTTCTTGCTGGCTTTCAGGACCCTAAGGAAAGTCTGTGTGGGAGATCTGGCCAGGTTAGGGCACTCCTGACTGTCATTTCTCCCAGAAGAACGGCTGCCTTTCAGATGTAGGGACAGTATGGCAGGCAATCTAACCTCCCTCTAAACCCTTTTCATTTCTTGGCTGCTAAAACAAAGAAGAGGTAAAGAAAATCCATGGGTGAGAGTATTTGTGAAAATAACACCTAGGCCTTACTTAACTAAGATGAATAATTTAATACTTTCAAGTCAGACAATGGAAACATTAAGAGTTTCCACCAAAACATAACCTTGGCCAAGTGGGCGGGATCACCAGAAGTCTCCATAAACATTCTGAATGGGGGTTGCTTCGTGTAAAGCCTAGGGGTAGGGAGAAGACAGGAGAAAGGAAAAACCTAGATCCCTATCTTACCAAGCTCCACTAGGTTGTTAGGGCTGAGTAACTCTTCATTTTTTCGTTATAGCAAAACAAAACATTTTTGCTGTAGAGGAGTCAAAAGACCGGCCTGCAGGGAATGAGCCCTCCGTCTGCAAAGCTTCCTCCTAGCTTCTCCCACGCCGCACCACCTCTGCCTGCTGGCCCCTGGCCAGGTGCGTCCAAGTGCCGGGCCTACTTGTCCCTCACACTGGTTTCCTCCAAATAGCAGAAATCCTTATACCTGACTATGCAAATAAAATAATGAGAAAAATAAGAAAAAAAGAACAAAAAAGAAAAAAAGAAAGAAACCCCTCAGGAAGGGGTCAAAGGTATAGACTCTGCATCATCTGGTTTGGGGCCTAGGCCTGGAATGTGCATTTTACAAGAACACTCTGGGCTTCTAACACAAAAGACCCTCAAGTGACATTGAAAGAAACTGTGTAGGAAATGCTGGTGCCTGGGCCTCAGCCCCAGAGATCCTGATTTGGCTGGTCTAGGTGTGTTGGGGTCTCAGGATTTAAACCCCCCCTAGCCCCCAGCACTATCCCCCATGGTGTCTCCTGTGCAGCCCAGGCTGAGAACCACTGACTTACCAGTGCTCAGGCACAGCACCGACTGGAATGGTCACTGGGTTAACACGGGCATCTCTCCGGGAGGGGTGAGTCATTTAGCCGCGCTGCCAGCTGTGAACAATTCTGCCTGGTGGGTGTTTCCAAAGGAGCTCAGTGCCAGGCCCTTGCTTGTTGCTGGGGAAATATAAAGAGACGTGGTTACTCTCAGAGTTTCCATTCGCCTTGGAACGCCAGAGCTCGGGAAGTGGTTCGACAGACACGCTGGGCTCTGGTGATGAAGTGCAGGGTAAGGGGAAGAAATGGCTGCCAGTGAGGGGGTGTCTACTCTGTGCCAGGCCGGCTAAGTTGGTTCATTCTTCCCAGCAAACCCAATGTGTTATGGGTGAGGAAGGAAGATGCACAGAATTGAGTTGGGCCTTGAACTCAGGTGTGTCTTAACTGCTATCCTGTCCTCCCTCCATGAGCTGTGTGGGGACAGAAACATGGCCCAGGTAGACAGGCCTAGGTGTTTGCCCATGAAGGCTGGGGGGACCTTAGATGCTTACTGCTCAGGGTTAGCCTCCCTCCATCAGCCAGAGGCTGATGGGGAGCCCCAAACACTCCCTCCCTGGCCTCTGTTTCCATGAGTCCACCCCACATCCATCCAAGGCCCTGGCTCACTCCACCTGCTCTAGGAGCCTGGGTGCTTTTGCCTCACCTCCCCTTTCAGACTATGAGATCCAGTGGGCTTGGGACAGGATTTCCCCACCCACCTTTGTTGTCCACTCCCCCCACTCCCAGTGCAAATCAGGCACGAGGGGCTGGTGGTAGTGGGAGAGTTCTGAGGGGGGCCAGGGACTCCAAAGTTGGAAGTAGCCCTGGATTGGAGGTGGCTTAGAGAAGCCAGGGGTCAAGAATGCAGGCTAACAGCCTGGCTGAGTGGCCTTGAACTGGCCACTGGACCTGTCTGTGCCTCAATGTCCTCATTTGTAAAATGGAGCAAATTCACGACTGCACCAATGTCACCGCATTGCTGTGAGGAACGTTGCTGTGAGGTAAAGCATGTACAGCACCTGGTACAGCACAATACATTGTTACAAAGGAGTATTCTAACCATTGTGTTGTCATTGTCACCATTGTCAGGTTATTATTGGTGCCTCTTTCCCAGTTTGGCTCTGGGTCAGCCCCAGTTAGAGATCTTGGATTTTGAGTCTAAGCTCCTGCTCTGGGCTTCTCTGGCCTTTTCCTTCATTCTGGAAATGGTCAGGCCAAGTGCCCTTTACAGTCAATGGCCTTGGAGGAGTTGGGGCTTGGTACCCACGAAGCCAGTGGCACTCAGCCTTGGCTGCATTTTAGAATCACCTGGGGAGTGCTTAAAAATCCTGATACCACATTTAATGAAAATCTCTGGCAGTAGGAGCCAAGCATCAATATTTTTTAAAACTCCCCAGGAGATTCCAATAAGCAGCCAACGCTGGGAACCTGTGCTTGAAGCTCATTTCTCATGCACAGGACAGGCAGCTTCCCCTGGTGGCCTAAGACTGGGCTTGGGAGTCAGACAAGGTTGACCTGCTAGCTACATGACCTTGGACAAGTTACTGAAGATCCCTCTGCCTCAGTTTCTTCATTTGTAAAGTAGGGGATGGTAACAATCTCACCGTTAGGTTTTGAGGAAGAGCATTAACTTAAATAGGGCTGCTGATATATACTAGGCAATTAATATGTATCATTGTCATGCAGGGCCTCCAGTCCCGCTCTCTGCACAACAACGCAGGAGATGGGGAGGCCAAAGGGGAACACCCACGGAGCCATGGATGGGGGGGTTCATACCACTACAGTCTCGCTGGCCGCTAGGTTGCAGATAAAGGAACCAGGCTCCACACGATGCACAATCCGCCATCTGCTTCTCTGCCAACCAACCAACAACCCCTTGCTAGCTGCAATCCGCGCCTGCTAGCAGTTATATCAGTGGCTAATGGCTCACTGGTTACAGCTGAGGGCCAACTAGTCAGAGCTGACGGCCATCTACTACCCGAGCCAGCACATTTCCATGTGAGGCCGAGAGCCTGGAAACTGCTCTCCTGGCTCTGTCCCCACAATCATGATTTACAGTCCATAGTTCAAACTTCCCCTCATTGGTTGAGTATACCGTCCAACATGCCAAGGAGACGTTAACACACACACATACACACACACACACGCACACACACACACACGCACACACACACCCCATTTTAAATTCTGTTTCCTGAGGCTACATAAATCCATTATAAGCCTTGTTAGTTCCCTTCTTGCCTCTCACAATTGTCAACTAGTCTCTTGGGTCTGTAATGTTTATGAGGTTGCCCCCAAGTGCCACCTTAGAAGCCCCTTTGTGTCCTCCTTGAGTCCAATTTGCAAGGCACTGCTGCTGCGGTGGGTCCCTTCAGGCAGGACATTTTCACTTGAAGTCTTCAGATCCCTGGGTTAGAAATGGGAGCAGGGTGCCACTGCATTCACCCAGAAAAAGCTGCACAGCCGGATTCAAATGTTGTTTCCTTGCTTTGGGCTAAAATTATCTCACCTCAGGCTGATTTGGAAGGCCTGGCCGTGGACGCCTTTGATTAATTAAAATGCAAAACTAAATCAGTGATTGCTTATTAAATGCATTTTTCCTCCCCAGGACCTCTCAAATGTGAGATTTATAGAGAAAAATCCTGGCACTACAAAGCATCACTGGTGACGGCCTGGTCAGGGACCCCTAGACAGGACAGGATCGATTGGAGGGTGGTGGGGGGGCAACTTTAGCCGATGCATAGTCAGGCCTTGGGGTTCAGGTTAAAACCAGGACGCTGCGGCTGACCTTTGTGCTCTGAGGAAGTGTCAGGAGGCCACACTCACAGAAGCTGTCTGCCACCCGAGACCAGGACTAACGTCTGAGGGGAGGGGTGGGAGCTGAATTACAGGGAAGCCATGGTGGTTAAGCTTTGGCCTTAAGAGACATGATCACTATAATACATGCCATCTCTGAGCTCCCACCATATACCAAATTTTTTTTTTCTATCATGAGGAAAAATGTTTTATCATGCTCATTTCATTATGCGCATACTCCATTATTTGGAAAGTCAGGCAGGGCACAGTGGGGAGGGCTTCTTCTTCTGCTTCACAGTGGGCCTTCATCTGGGGTTGCTTGAGCAGTTGGAGATGGCAGGATGACTCAGTGGGGGCCATACATCTGGCTCTGGGCTCTTCTCTGCGTGGTGTCTTTTGGGGCTGGTCAGACATCTCCACGTGGCTCGCCTGGGCTTCCTCGGCATGGTGGGCACAGAGTGCAGGACTTCTTCTGCGCATATACCAAGTAATCAACATACTTTCTCTTGCTAAGTTCTCCCAACAGCCGTATGAATTCGATACTAATGTCCTCAGAGAGACTATCTTCATTAATTTATTCAAAAATATTTATTGAGCTCCCACCATATGTTCAGTCCTCTTTTGGAAGCAAAAGCCAACACAGTCCCTGTCTCATGGAGTTTGCTATCTAGTGGGGGAATTTACTATTACTTGGATAATACACAGATCAGTGGATCAGAACACTTTTGGCAACATGCCAGATTGAGCTATTTCAGAAAACCTTCTCTTGCTACCATACAGAAATCCTGCATAAAAATATCTTTTACTGAAAATACACAGCTGAGCTCAAAAGAAAGGAAAACCCTCACATTTCAGAGACAGTGTTAGAACTCAAAACCAGAAGCCTTCACAGGGTTTTGACTAGGTCAAAGACCTAAAACCTGGAGTCTAGAGTTCTAAGGCCCCTGCAAACATAGCAGGCAGCCCCAGGCTGTTGGAGGCAGGGGAGCTGGAATTTATTCCACTTAAGGCTTGGAGCCTTAAAAAGAGCCCTAATCAAGGAAAAGGTCTGGAAAAAGTCTACCAACCAGGTCTGCATAAGGAGAAACAACTTTCTCACTGCCCTGGGCTTAGGTAGGAGAAAAGTTCCTGTGAAAGATGGAAGGTCTAGGCCTTCCCCACATGGAGGAGAGAGATGGACTTCTTTTACCACACCCCCCTCCCTTGGCATGCCACCAGTCCTAGGACTCTCGTGCTGAAAAGTTAACATAAAAGTTAGTACAGAACTTAGGGCCCTGACAGAAGCAAAACCCAAAGCACTCTGTAAGAACAGTTTTACAACCCAGGGCTCACAGATATCACATAGCAAAACAACCACCAGTCAAAAATTACAAACCACACAGGGAAACAAACAACCATAAGAGATAATCAGTAATCACAAAAACAAAATAAGGCAAAAACCAAATAAAAATAAAACAAAAAAACCACCCAGAAGAATTCACCCCCTAGGGAGTGGAAATAATAGAAAAATCTGAAAACATAAAATAAATATTTTAAGTGATTATAAATAATTTTTAAAGACAACAAATAATAGTAAAGAATAGGATAATACGAGAAAATTGATGGAACACAAGCTAAATAGAAGTTCTAGGAATTAAAATTACTGTTTTAGTAAATTATCTATTAAAATTGACAACTTGAACAGCAGAATAAGACACAGCTAAAGAGACATTTAACAAACTGGATGATACTTCTGAAAAAAATCACTCTGCTAGTAGCACAGTGAGAAAAACAAGAGAAGAAAAATATGGAAGCAACCATGGCTAAGAAACATAGAGGGGAAAAAATGACCAGATCTAGTACATCTTAGCTAGCATACCAGGAGAATAGAAAGAGAATGGGGGAGGAGAGACATCTGAAGAAGTAATGGCTGGGAATTAATCACAATTGAAGAAAAAATGAAAGCTTCAGATTGACTAAGCACCCAGAGTCTTGAGAAAAATAAATAATATATATTCACACCTTAGGCAAATGGTAGAAAGTCTGGAGAACAGCAAAGCTAAGCAGATAATATTTGAAAGCGTCATAGTTCTATGAAGAAGTACACAGTCCTAGACTAGCATGTAGGTAAGGAGTGGAAGAGGGAAGGGGATACTGATCTTCACTAGAGGTCAGGGAAAGTGTGATGGTTAATTTTATGTGTCAGCGTGGCTAGCCTATGGTTCTCAGTTGTTTGGCCAAACACTAGTCTAGTTGTTGCTATGAAGGTACTTCTTAGGTGTGATTAACATTTACAATCGGTGGATTTTAAGTAAAGCAGATGACCCTCCATAGTGTGGGTGGGCCTCGTCCACTCAGTTGAAGGCCTGAAGAGCAAAGGCTGAGGTTTCAAAAGAAGAAATTCTGTCTCAAGACTGCAACATGGAAAACTTGACTGAGTTTCCAAACTTCTGCCCTGTGGATTTTGGGCTCAAGGTTACAATATGAAATCTTACCTGCAATTCCAGACTGCCAGTCTGCCCAATGAATTTTGGACTTGCAGCCCCCACAATCATGTGAGACAATTCCTTAAAATCTCTCTCTCTCTCCATGGATTATAGACATATAGATGATATAGATGTAGATACAGATACAGATGAGATAGATAGAGAATTTCTCTGGAAAACGCTAATACAGGATTCCTCAGCCAGGTGAGGTGAGTTCTGAAGGCCGAGGAAGCATTAACTCGGCAGAAGAGAGAAAGAAGGGAAGGGGGGAGAGCTTTGCAGAGAAGGGATGGCTCAGATCCAGGCCAGATCACAAGAAGGATTTGAAAGGATTTAGGCCTTTTTCCTAGGAGCAGCTGGAAGTCTGTGTGGGGTCCTAAGTGGGGGACATCCACAGTTACAGGGCCAGAAGTGCCAGGGCTGTGGTCATGACCCACAGCGCCCTGGCCCCAGAGTCCATGCTCTTTCCACAGAACATGCTTCCTCCTGCCTGAACCAGCTGGGGTGTTTGCTGATATTCACCTTTCCAGTATATAGTGTCCTCCTTTTGAAAGCAGAACCCAGATTTCACTTTTAGGGGGAATCTCTCCTTGTGGCAGTCTTGGTGGGGTTGTCATTCCAGTTCCCTCCCCCAGGACACTAAGTTCAGAGTGGAGTAACCCAAAGATGGGAACAAGGCTGGAGCCCCTTGTCCCAGCGGTGGGGCCCAGCACTACCCCACAGGATCTGCCATGGAGAGTTCTGTGAAATCCCTAGTTTGATAGATTTCTTGTTGTTCTCCAATTCATATTAAAATAACCCTAACTATCAACCCCCTACAGTGACTTTGTTCACTAAAATGTGAGAACTACTGCATTAGAGGAAGACAGGTCCTTCTGCAGCCATCTGTGTCCTTCCAATAACCCTCCACCCTGAACTGGCCTTGTGTGTGTGTGTAGGACACAGCTCACTGGCCCATGCTGGTATTTTAAGCCTTGCACTCTCCCTGGCTGAGGCAGTCAATCACGGTCATCGGTCAGCCACTCACAGCAGCTCACGGCAGCTCTTGCTGGCGCTGGCTACCAGCCACTCCTGGCAGCATATAGTAGCCCTCGGCAGCACACAGCAGCTCTCGGTAGCCCATGGCAGCTCATGCCAACCTCCAGCTGCTTACAGCAGCCCAGCTCCAGCGAGAGCTGTTGTTCACAATCTTAGCTGTAGAGGGCGCACCCGGCAACCTCGGCGTTAGAAACCAGAAGCTCCAACCACCTGAGCCATGGGGCCAGCACGGTTTATTCCACTTTTCAATGTGAAGCCTCTTTAGTGCAAAGATTTCCTGGAAGGATTTGCCTCTGTGAGGCCTAAATGAGACAGTGGAAGGGCTGAGTTCTAGAGCCGGCCTGAATGAGCTGTGTGCACAACACGTCTACTCAGGACTCCACACAGTAACATGTGACATGGGTCTCAGGCACTCAGGGCACACTGTCTCTCACCAACCTGGCACCTCTGTGACCTAGGATTGGGGCTGGATTCCTGAGAGAATAGCTCTTAGGAGAGTAGGACAAGAGCTACAAGGGTGTAGGCAAGGGTTCAGGTTTTAATATCTTCAGTCTCTACGATTGTGCCTGGCACTAAAGGGCCCAGTCCCTAATGCAAGCGGTTAGGGGACTGAGGAGGGACAGAGAGAGGAACTTCATCTTCTACTCTGAGAAGAGTGAAAACACAGGGATCCTTTTGTACAAGGTTGACGTGCAGCCAGAATGTGCCAGAATTCTTTCAATATTGAAATACTTCCATCCTGGTTGTTAAGTAGTCACAGTCCTGAGTCTCCCCCAAATGCTATCCCTGCCCTTCCCCAAAGACCCTCCTCCACCTCCAGGATGTGCCCCAGCCCCTCAAGCTGAAGTCCATTCTGTTTGGTCAGTGCCCTTGAGTGCCAGTGGGTATGTGGAGTTTCACCCCACTCATTGGTGTTCTGAATCCAAGAGACCAGCTGCTTCCTGGCTGAGGGGTTTGGCGTGGGAATGCGCAAAGGAACTCCATAGCTAAGACTACAGGGGCTGACCCATATACGATAGCAGCCACAATGCAATCAGTGGCCCTTGGCACGCCTGCCGGGGTTCTCAAGTCCAGGGAATGGTTGGCACAGGGCTTTTGGGGGTGATACCTGTGCTATAGTGCAAAAAGCCCTGACCCTAGAGCCAGAAGGCTGGGTCCTGCTCTGGTTCTGAATATCCTAGAGCAATTTACCTGCCCTCTCTGAGCTCCTGAAAAAGATCCCTTGCATCAGGTTGCCAGGGGGATGAACATATTGAAAACTTGGGGTCTCAGTCCCTTGTCTCAAGGTCCTGTGCTAAATCCAGACCTGTAAATATAGCAGCAGAGGACGTGCCCCCGCCTGCTGGCTCCTGCTGTTCCCAGAAGTACTCTCAGTGCCTGCCGATGGTTACTAGGATGCTGGCTGTAACCAGGTGCCCCCTTGGCCAAGGACAGGCTTCCCCCCCCTTCTGAGGGCCTGTGGATAAACAAGTAGGGAAGTGACAGGAGGGGGCTGCTGGCCCACACACCTGTCCTCTGCCC
The DNA here is from genome assembly GCF_964194185.1 of Rhinolophus hipposideros. Classification (NCBI taxonomy): domain Eukaryota; kingdom Metazoa; phylum Chordata; class Mammalia; order Chiroptera; family Rhinolophidae; genus Rhinolophus; species Rhinolophus hipposideros. The sequence goes on from NC_138051.1 coordinate 74,540,868, forward strand.
TGCCTGGTTCCTGGTGAGTGGGGCTCATTGCTGGGGGGCAGGTGGAGGTGGCCATCCCCCACCAGGACTCATTATGAGACAGTCCCAACACACACACACTCTACACACTCAGGTACACTCAGGAACACATTCTGACACTCATATTCATCATCACTCACACTCACGTGCATATTCACACTCACATATACTCACTCTCACCCACAGGCACACACATGCACCCCTATGCTCACATACACCATTAGACACACGCAGACACATACATGCTCACACACGTTCATACACATATTCCCAAGCACATGTAAAAAGTGTGGTACATGAAATAATTTTAGGTTGTTCACACATTTAAAAATATTCTTAATAGTCAGGGATTTATTTTAATATATATTGAAGAAAACGACATATCTATCAAACTAGAGATTTCACAGTAATGATTGTTAAAGACAAAGCTAAAGAAGGTAGGACCAGATTTACGCGAAAGGGGGTGAGTTGCTTTAAAGGGAAATGTTGAGTAAATTATGGCAAGAGTTGTGTGAATGATTCCAAAGTCCTGTTTTGGGGAAACATGGTGGTAATGGGAGGGGAGGGCTGGGGGCTCTGCATGGAGCATGTGGGGTGTGTCGGCCCCTCGAGGAGCAGGAGACCCTGGCAGCTGGGGAGGGAGATGCTGGGACTCTCCTAGGAGAGGGAAATTCATCAATTTTTTTCTTTTATTGTTATTGCTTTCTGTGCTCTGTCTAAATAATCTGCCTACTCCAAACTTGTGAAGATAGTCTCCCATGTTTTCTTCCAGAAGCTTTAGAGTTTTAGCATTCATGTTGAAGTTTGTGATAAATTCTGAACTACTTTTCATGTAAGGTATGCATTAGGGGTTGAGGTACATATTTTTCTATATGAGTAACAGCACAATTTGTTGATACAACGTTCCTTTACCCACTGAATTGCCTTGATGTCTTTGTCAAAATCAACTGATAGCATTTTGTGTGGATCTGTTTCTGGACTCTACTGGTCCATTGATGTATTTGTCAACATTTGCCAATACTACACTGTCTCGATTATCATAGTTTTATCGTAAGTCTTAAATCAGGTAGGCTAAGTTCTACAATTTTTTTCTTCTTTTTCAAAATTATTTTGGCTATAATAGGTCCTTTACATTTCTATATAACTTTAGAATCAGCTTATCCTGATGGGATTTTTATTTGAATCTATTACATTGAATTTGAGGAACAGTGACATCTTTACAATATTAATTCTTTCAATCCATGAACATGTATTTCACTCTACTTATTTAGTTCTTTAATTTCTCTCAGCAATGTGCCATCATTGCTAGTATATAGGTCTTAGACGTCTTTCATTTAAATTATTCTTAGGTGTTTTGTGTTATTCTATATTATTTATATTATTCTATATTATTTATATTCTATATTATTTATATTCTATATATATTTGGTGGTGATTATTTATATTTTATATATATATTTGGTGTATATATATTTGATGGTGATAATATATATATATATATATTTGGTGGTGATATTAGCCATGTGATGGTGATATTAGCCATGTGATTTTTCTATGTTGATAATGAAATGTGTCAACTTTTGGAAGATTTGCATACTAAATAAAACAATACTTTCCAATGACTAATACACAAAGTTACAAAATTATGCACAGGTAATAGGCCCACTTAAAGTACAAGATAGACCCATAGATTTTAATGTGACAGAATATGAAAACGTGACTGAGTAGTTTCAGATTTCACATTGCAGTTGATCTTTAAGAAAGTACCACCTGTTGATTTTTGGTGTAATGTCAAACAAGAATATTCACAATAATTTGAAAGGGCTACTAAAATAACTCCTCCCTTTTTCAGATACTTTTTCAGATACTTATCTGCGTGAGGTTGGATTGACTTCATATACTTCAACCAAAATTACATAATCTCGACAGATTGACTGTAGAACAAACATGAGAATCCTGCTATCTTCTGTTAAAAATATTTGTAAAACTGTAAAAGACTATCATTCTTCTCAATGTTTTTGTTTTGGAAAATACAAATAACTTTTAAAATTAGAAGTAACTAACATATAATGGGTTGGCTATTGTTACTTTTCAATGAATGAATAAATATGTTTTAATTTCTCAGTTTTTATTTTTAATATGATAAATATATGGATAACATATAGATATAACCTGCATAAATAAGAGTTCTTTGTGGCCCTTAATCAAGGGGCCTTGAAACCAAAAGTTTGTGAAGTGCTGCATTGGAGGTAAAGTTATTAACTAAAATCTGTGGATGAGGAAACTGAGGTTTAGAGACTAAATCCCTTGTCCATGTTACACAGCCCGTGGTGGGTGACACCACTATCCAAGCTGTGCTCACTCCACCACATGCAACATGTAAGCCAACAAGGGAAAGGCATCCTGCAGCTCAGAAAGATCAAGGAGATTCTGTGGGCCCCAAAGAGACAGCAAGCACATCTAAGGGATGTGAATAGGGAACCAGGGAAAGTCTCTGAGTACAGGTGACACCTGAGCTGGGATTTGAGACAGGTAGGATTTTTGACAGTCCAAAAATTATGGGAGACTCCACAAATCTTTTTGTTTCATCTCGACAAAATCCAGACCTGGGCTCAATGAGGACCACATGATGGACTCTGGTTATTTAAAGGTGTGACATGCTCCAACCAGTCTGATAATTCAATAGTCATGCCCCCGATTCATGTAAACAGTCTCCTTCCATTTGTGTAGGCTCTATAGCTTACTAATGAAGCACTTCCACACATGCTATTTAATTTGATCTCTATAAAGCTTTGGGTGGGAAGCTGGGCAAGTGTCATTGTTCCCATTTTACAGAAGAGGACATTGAGGTTCCAAAAGGTTAAGTAAGAAACTGATCACTATAGTCAACTCCAGTGGGGACTGGTGACTACTGAGACAGGGATGAGAGGATAATTATTTAAATGTTATACATGTACATGGATTAACTATTCAAACAAACATATGAAATGGTTTTTGTAAATGAGGTAAGTAACTTTCTCAAGGTCACAGAGCTAACAAGTGGTGGAACTGGGATGTCAGCTCCAATCGTTGGGTTCCAGAACCACAGTTTACCATCATGCTTTCTGCCGTCCTAGAATATGCCATTTTCCAGCCTTAAAAACTGTGACAGATGGACATAAATGGAAAAAAGTTTTTCGTTATTAATAATAACACTGGATAGAGGACCTTTGGAGAGGCTGAGACTTGAACCCATCAGGAGTTGCTTTTGTCTTAATTAATGGTGGTAAGTCAGGCCTATGAAAAGGGAAGGGGGTACCACTGTGGGGAAAGAGAGCTCCTCTTCACTCCAGTGCTCATCAAGCAAAGAAAGCTCATCCACAGAGAGAGCAGGTAAGAGACAACTGACCCCTGAGACCTATGGCAGGAGGTTTCACCAACTGACTTGCTGGTTCCTAAATCCAGATTCCCTTCTGTCCTATTAACCACCACCTAGACCCAACTATTTTATCTTGAGACAGCATGAATGGGTTTCTGTTCCTGGGAACTAACCCTGTCCTGATGAGTCCACGCGTTAGCTATCGCTTCTCTTTGTTTATTCTCCACACAGCAACAAACACACGGTGATTCTGTTAAAATATCAGTCAGATCATGTCATCCCTTTGCACAAAATGCTTCTGCCTCAGGGCCTTTGCACTTGCTGTTCCCTCTGGCTGGATCTCTCTTACTTCAGAGACCCGTGTGCCTCTCTCTCACCTCCCTACGTCTTTACTAAAGTATCACCACAGTGAGGTCTCCTATAATTACCTTGTTTGAAAACTGAACTCCCTAACATTCTAAATCTCCTTACTTGGTTTATTTTTTAATGTAGCACATAATACCATGGAATATACCACGTTTTGCTTATGTATTATGCTTATTCTGTGTCTTCCTCTACTAACACATAAGCTCTATGAATATGGAGATTTTTGTCTGTTTTGTTCTTTGCTGTATCCTAAGTATCTAGAACAGTTCCTGGTATGTTGTGTGTGCTCAAGAAATATATGTTGAATCAATGTTTTCTTTCCTTTAATCTTCACAACAACCTGGAGACGTAGGTCCTGTCACTTCTAATAACCCATAGTTTAGTGGTTGTGTAGTTGTTGAATTTGCCCAAATAATTTGGTTTATCAGATCGAACAGTTTCCCCAATTGATCATTTCAGGAAGGGGTGGAACTATGTCTTAAATGCAAATATGTCCCTCGGACAAAGCATCATCAACATATCATCAGTCTTCAGCACCTTAGCAAGGATTCACTTAATGAAATATAATTCAGTTTATTGGATTTTTTTGTACTTTTCCCCATATGGATAAGCTAAGAACTATGGGAACCCCCCAAATGAGAAGGATGTAGACCCTACATTCCAGGATATGACAGTTTTTGCAAATTAGACAAGTACGCCCTGTCCGCAGCTGGATGCAAACCCAGTCTCTCTAAACCTAACCCTACACCTACGCCCTTTGCTGCTACCCTGACGTGTCTATGGTAGAATGGAGAAAGGTATCAAGTATGATAGTGTAGCTCCTCAAACATTGGAACCCTGTGTCTCGGAAGATAAGAACACACACCATCTTGGACTTTCTTCTTCCCTGGGTTTGAGCTGGTCAGTCTTTCTAGATATGTCCATTTTGTTCAAAAAACTTTCTCAGAATTCCATTTTTATGAATTCTGAGAGTTAATAAAATATGCTTTATGTTATTATAATCACACTAAGTGAAGTAAATATAGAACATTCTGGAATAAAGTTGGAGTTTTTTTCCTATGGTAGAAGTAACAAAAAGTTTTGCTTCTGTCCAGGAAGGATTAACTGTCACGGGAATTGCTCTCCAACCATAAACAACTACAAAACTGGACAAAATATATGAAGCTACAGTTTACAGAAGCTGGGGGCCCAGCAGTCTCCCCGATTATCTATTGGGAGACAGCACCTTTCACAACATGATGTTTTATACATTCATTCGCTTATTTGTTGTCTGTCTCCATGGGGACAGGGATCCTCAAAGAATAAGCAGGTGCCCCCAGTTTCCATGTGATGAGCAATCTGGCAAAGCTCCTTATATCCCCCCAACCCCGTGAGCACCCCAGGATTCCTGGAGAGAAAGTCAAAGCGGAGGGCCAGGCACAGAGGTGGCTCAGGCTCTGGGAAAATACTTGAGCTGGGCTGAGTCATAATTCACATCCCACACAGTGAAATGGAGACTAGGTTGCATATCCTTTACTTCATTTCATTCTCACACTGCCCTATAAGGTATGCGATTGCCATTTCCTAGATGAGGAAGCCCCAGCTCAGAGCTTAGATAACTTGTCTAAGGTTGCATAGCTAATAGGTGGCAAAGCTGCTTCTCTCCAGGGCCCAGTGTCTTTCCACCCTGCTACATACATTCCAGGATGCTTGGCAAGCTGAGCTTTAGAATGGGGTTAACAGCCATTGGTGGTCACCATGGTGATGGGTGGGATGGTGACCGTGTATCCCAAGTGGAGAGGAGAGGAGACTTAGGTCAGATCCTGCTCTAGAAACACTGATACTCTGAGGATTACAAAGAGCCCCAAGCCCAAGGGCCAGGCCATTCAGAAGGCGGGAGACTCCTGTGACAAAGGGGATCATTAGCTAAGAGTCCTGCTTGGAACACCTGTGAACTCACAAGGGTCACAGCACACCTAGTGAGTCTTCAAATATAAAGCAGCTGGTGCTGTATGTGACACACAGTAGGTGCTCAACCTCTGCTTTCTGTTATTATAATAAAGACAATATCCTTATGCAGAAATTGAATTGGAAGCTGGATTTCCTTCTGGGCTGAGACCTAGAGTGCTCTCCAGGGCCAGGGTTGTGGGAATCAGATGAAATTTGTTTCTAATGGGGGTTCTGTGGAAGCTCAGCAAGTAGTTCTATCAAATTAGCAGGCCCAACAGACACAAGGGAGCGGATTTCTTCCTGAGCCTGGGCCCTGCCATCCCTCGTCCTTTGAAAATCAGATTATGAGGAGGGCAGGGTCAGGGAGGAAACTGAACTAACACAATTACCAGCCTCAGCTTGTCCTCAGCCTGGGAACAGGGCAGGGAGGAGGGGAAGGCAGAGGGGAGTCAGAGGCTCTCTCAGGAAGTTACAAAGCCAAGAAAATGGACAGGATGAGCCCATCCCTGCTGCAGGGCCCTGCCTCCACCATCCCATCCTGGGATTAGTTGTCTCATCTCCATGCTGTTCCCACGGAGCGCCAATAACAGAGGCCTCTGTGCTCCCTTGGGGATCAGTGTGGTAATTCCTTTTATAGCTATGATGCCATTCAGCCTGGCGTGAATCTCCCTGATGATGGATGTTTGTTCAAGGCCTTCTATTCCATTATTGATTCAAAAGCAGCCAACTGTAGCCAAGACCAGTGATATCTGGTCTCAGATTTGCCACGAACTGGATGTAGAGCCTTGGTAGTTCGTTGGCCCCAGTTTCCTCATCGGTCAATGAGATCTGTGGCCCGTGGAGGCATTGTGTTCCTGCTCAGTGTCCTTCCACCCTCTCCCATTGTGAGGCAAGTTGTGCTTTTCCAGGTGGACTCTGATTTATCAACGTGCGTCTCACTACCATGGCCTCAGGAGTCGTCACGGGCGTTGCCCTGGCCATGGCGGTCCAGGCAGAGCCACCCTTTGGACTTTCCTCCAGGGACCGACTGCAGGAAGCTGCTCTTGTCCTTTTCCCAGACGGGAACGAGGCAGTGCGTTGCTCTGACTGATAATGATGGAGGAAGCCAGCAGGAGACAAAGCAGACACACATGGAAGCAGAGCTGGAAGAACTGTAAGGACAGAGATCGAGCCCCGATAAATCCTAAGGCTGCTCTGCCACAGAACCTTTCAGTTATGTTGGGAGCCTATATGATCATCACCATGCTCGTTTGAGCAGTTTGAGCTGCATTTTCTGGCACCAGCCACAACCGGCCTCCTAATGGGCAGAGACCTCTTTAAGACTTAAATGTGCTGGATTCCTGATAGGAAATTGGCTTCACTGTCATTTCCATCCAATGATTGTAGTCCCACCACTGGACATACCCACTCTGCTTCCACAGGAAGGGAGATTAGGAATCTGCTGGAGGATTCTTCTCATCTCCCACCTCGGTCAGTAAGCCAGGGGGGATAGGAATCCAGAGAGCAGAAGCCATAGAGTAGAAGCCCATCCACAGAAAATGATGCAGAGAAGTCCCGATAATTCAGCTCAGTTACTGAATCACTGCATTCCCACCCCACCCCCGCCCTTTTTTTTGCTGCTGCTAGTTTAAGTTTGGTTTCTGTCACGTACACCCAAGATATCTGACTCAAAACCGTTCCATCCATCTTTGTTTCCCAGCACCCAACATGGTGTCTGGCATATAATAGACTCCCAATTGAGATGATGACTTTACTTCCCATGATCTGGACTCTTCTACCAATTTTGCGAAATTCAAGTGTTAGTACTTTTGGTTGTCTGTTTGGAGGAGCATGTTAGATTTTGGAGGGAGGCAGATTCAGCAAACATCTACCAGGGCTGGGTGTTTTGACATAGATTACTTCATTTACTATCCCAAACTGCTCTAGTTAATTTTATGCCCACTTCCCAGAGAGAGAAACTGAGGCTCAGAGAAGTAGCATTTGAAAGTCACATAGCCAGAAAGGAAAGACATATCTTCTCACAGTCCCGCTGTTGACTGATAATAAACTTACGGTTAGTTAACAGAACACCCAAGGCCCTGAATGTCCCTTCCAACTTCCACTATGAGAACACCCACTGTGGCAGTTTGGCAGTGAGCTTCATCAGGCAGGAGGAAGTGGGCAGCCTGTAACCCATCAGTCCTGCCCTGGAGTTAGCTTCGAGGCAGCTCCAGGGAGTCTTTGGCCAGTGCTTAGTTTTAAGCAGGAACGGCCAGAGGCCACTGTGCACCATTGAAGGGCAATGGCACATGGACAGGGTTAAGATAGGTGAACCTCACCCAGTTCCCATATAAAACCAGAAGCACAAGGCGGAAGGACCAGAGGGCAACCATGTGGGCATATGCTCCCCCTTCTGTTTTTCTTTTAAATGTCTTTATTGAGATATAATTCACGTACCATAAAACTCACCCATTTAAAGTCTACAACAATGGTTTTTATTGTATCTACTGAGTTGTACAACCATTACTACAATCTAAGTTTAGAACATTTTCGTGACCCCAAAAAGAATCCCTATACCCAATAGTAGTCACTCCCCATTGATCCCCAACCTCCTCTCTCTCTCCTCAGCCCTAGGCAGCGTTTATCTACTTTCTGTTTCTTTAGATTTGTCTGTTCTGGACATTTCATATAAGTGGAATCACACAATATGTGGTCCTTTGTGACTGGCTTCTTTCACTTAGCATAATGTCTTCAAAGGTTCTTCCATGTAGTATAACAAATGAGGATTTCATTCCTGTTTATGGTCAAATAATACCCCACTGTATGGATAGACCACATTTTCTTTATCCACTTATCCAGTGTGATGGACATTTGAGTCGTTTCCCCCTTCTGTGTATTATGAATAACACTGCCATGAACATTCGTGTACAAGTTTTTGTGTGGTCCTTTCTTCTCTTGGTTTATTTATGTGTTCCCTATTCCCATTCTCCTTCCTACATGGGTAACAGGTGCAGTGTATGTAACGTGTATCCCTGTTTGGTGTGCTTGTGATAAATGTGTATTACTCTTGTGTGTGTGCATTTTTAATGTACTACATGGGATTGTGTTATAGTTGTTCTTCTGTTTTACTTTCTACACTCAGCACTATGTGTTTAGGACGCATCTATGTGGCCATGAGTAGTATACCTGATCCATTACTGGCAAGTGCTGTCTGCCCATCCCCCACCCCAGGGCTGGGCTGCTACCATATTGCACATCCACTCCCACAGGGGTGAATACTTTATTGCCCCCACTTCTCTGGCAGCACCCATAAACCCAGAGTGGGCCTCCTAGTACATGGCCCCTTCAGACCTGGGGAGAATGCTTAGAGCATACGTCCAGGAGTGGATTGCTGGGACATAGAATATCCGCATACTTATTTGAGTAGTGTGGGATTGTGAATGGTCTCCTCTGACCGCGGGCAACAGGACTGGAGACTCAAAGGGGAGACAGAATTGTTGTTTCCATCCATTTGTCCCACATGGAAATAAGAGCCAAAACACACACTCCCCGTGCAGATTTGCAAAGCCTCAGGTCATCAGTGCTGAGATGCGCCCTGGCCACTGAAGGACGGAGATAGATGTTATCTTTTTCTTTCATGTCTTACATCACTGTGCTAAGTTTCTAGAACACTGACGCCATTGAAAAATTCTGGTCTCATAAAGTGAGGTTCTTTATCCGTTGTGGATTAAAATTTTGAAGGAAAACTACTGTTTCCAAAACTTTCCTTTGTTCTTGGGTTGCAAGATCTGTGACCCTATAATGACCACTTTTTTGTTTTGTAACTGAAGAGAAGGTGGCTGGGGGGTCCCTGGCTCCTGAAACCCTCCCCAGCACTCAGGAGCGCCAAGGAACAGGAAGGAAAGGGAGGATTCAGATGATCAGCTGGGAAGTTTTACCTCTGATTTGGGGTGACTTCGAGAGAGAGAGAAAAATCCTTACGGATAGTGGAGCCTGATAAACTGCTTCCCCGGAGGAAGCTCCTGCACTTGGGGCCCATTGACCATCTTGGCAAAGCTCAGGGTTAACATATCACTGCGGGTCTACTGAAGATGAGTGGTTTCATTTTAAGGCCTCACTCCGAGGTTACCCTACATCCCCACACCCAAGGGTGCCTCTCTTTACACACAGATGTGCACCATCAGAACTCTTCTGCAAAGAATCTGTTTGTATGTGATGTGAATCCCTTTGGCCTCATTTTGGTTTCTCCTAAGTTTGGATTTCTCATTATTGGCTTTTCTTAAAGTGAAGGCCATACTCCTGCTGGACAGATCAAAGCTCTGTCTGGAGTCCCAGGAAGTCACTGGAAGCGCCCGGCGGGCAGAGAGGGGACACAGTGGCTGTGACTGCCAAGTGCTCCCTCTACCCATTGCCACTTCTTTCCCCTCACCAGCTTCTGGTTTTCAAATTCTAGCTCTGTGGAGCGGCTTCTGTGGCTGGCTTTATTTGGAAGGATTGAGTATAAAATGAGAAGTCAGTATGTCACAACACTGAGCTTTGTTTCCAGTGCTGATTTCTCGCAAATGCTGAGAGGGAATAGATTAGCAGCAGAAGAGGACATCTCTGGAGAAGTCAGCAGGACTCCCTACTTCCTCTTGTCCTCAACATTTTGCTTAATACCAGCATCGTGGACATGGGGCCAGCGTCCAGCAGGCCACTGGACCTGAGAGAAGACATGATTCTGATGACAATAATAGCAGCTGTCTTCGTGCTGCTGATTTATATGTATTTTCACGAATCCACACAGTAACATTGCAAGGTAAGCCTCACCTCAACTTTGCATATGAAGAAATTCAGGTTCCAAACCTGTCCATGTCACAAAGCAGAGATTTAAGTGCCTGGCTTTCCAGGTTACATTCTTTCTACCACGCCAGTCTACCCATGAATCCCACTTTCCACCCCAGCAAGTGCCTCGTCCCTCCCTGACTCAGTACTGCTGCTATTCTAGGGTGACTGGGGTATTACTCAGCGTGAGGGAAGGAGATTCCTTGATACCAGGAGGGGATGGGGGAAGCAGCAGCAGCAGGAGAGAAGTGCCCAGAAGTGAGCAGGAAGGGGCAAAGGGTCATGAGAAAAGGTCTGGTCATGGGAAGCAGGGGTGGTGCCGAAGCTGCTCCTCACTCTCACCCTGATCCCACTGCCTCTCACAGAGCAGGGCCCATAGCCCCTCCTCGGGGGAGGAGGATACAACAGCAGAAGCAGCCTGGGACCCGGGCGCTGAACCTGTCCTAGGCCTTGAGGTCACGCTGAGGGCTGAGAGGAGGAAAGTCCCAGCGACTGTCGGCTCAGCGTGTATGTATCACGGCAGTGCACTGTGCTCAGGTTTCCCCTCCAGTGCTGACTTTGCAACAAGCTGGGCTTCGGGGCCTGGCTGGTCGTGGCGCTAGTGGGCCGGTCAGAAGAGGGGAAAGGAAGAGTGGGGACAGCCAATAGTGCGCTCAGCATGGGGACAGGGGGAGAATAAAGAAGGAGAACCACGGGGCTCCAATGCCTTCCTTCCTGGACGGGGAGCCCCACTTGATGGAGCTTGCAGGACTGTGGTGTAAAGCCAGCAGGCCGTGCTGCCCACTCTGGGAGGTGCCCTCAAGTAGACCACGGAGTGAATGGCAACCCCCGGGGTGAGGCTCCACAGGCTGCAGGACAGAGTCGTCCTGCCTTGTTATTCTAGGTTTTGAAGGCGGGAACCCTGGAGCTTGAACACTGTCTGTCTAGCAACTGAAGAGGCTGTCATCTGCCACGAGGTCAGCTGCTCCCGGCGAGGGCCGGGCCAGAGGCCTCCCTCCTGGTTGTCAAGGCCTTGCCCCTGGTCCCACAGGCACCCGTGGCTGAAGTGGCAGAGTCCTTGATCGAGCCCTGCATCGACAGGACAAGAGTCACTCCCAATTACAAACAAAGTCTAAGTGAGTTCGCTGGATGCAACAGCGGGTCCTCTTGAAGGAAGACAGCTCGGCCTCGCGGGCCTGCTGTTCTAACACTGCCAGTCTGTCGTGAAGGTGGGACGTCTCCCCAGAGGAGACCCAGAGGCTCGCTCACCAGCGGTCCCCTGCCTTTTTAGGCTGCCATCCTCCTCCTGGCTCCCCATCACCCCTGTGCTCCAGTGCACCAACCAGCCCAGGCAACCCTCCTCTTCCCTCTCTTCTGAGCAGAACTCAAGAACTCGCTTTCCCCTGAATTCTTCATTTCACACGTTAACCTAAGGGATGAAGAGGTAAAAAGTGTAGATGTTTAGCAGACAGGGGGCCCAAACTCCACCCCGCAGGGATACCTCAAGTATACCTGCCAGTCTTAGGAGGAAGTGAGGTTGCAGACTGCACCCCACGTCAGGGGAGACAGAGGAAGTCAGTAGCTGCTGATTGAACTCAACTGGCCTCATGAGGAATTGACAGAGCACCCTGCTTCAGCGGGAGCCCAAGCCTGGGACACCCTCACGGGTTTCTCTGCAGAAGGACAAGCTGGGGGACGTGTAGGGTTTGGACTCCGGTCTGAGGACAAACTTGCCTTTGTGCCAACTCTCTTCCCTACAGTTTGCCAGACCTGGAATGAGGCAGAGTCTCCACCAGCTGTTCTACCTACTGGGGTTCAGCCCAAGGCTGTCACATTGGCGCTGACCAGCCTTCCCAGAAGGCTAAACTTGGCAGCACTTGCCCATGCATTCCAACCCAGGCAGCTGCTTAAGGAACAAAGTGCTCGGAGTTTCCTCAGTTTAAAACTGAGATAAAGAGATCTGAGCTCTAAGCTGCTTCTCACAGCTAGTTTACGAAAAAGACCTTACCAGGACCCAATAGCCAAGAACAGTGATTTGAACCAGTCTTCTTGGGCCAGCAACTAGGAAGATTCCGCTTAAAATTTGTTCCTTCCTCTTCTGGTTCTTGGGTGCTTACAACTTGAAAGTTCCTCTTCCATTCTTGAGCCCCTGCGTCCCTAAAAGCTGACACCTCAGTTCCCACCCTCGTCTCTTTTACCTTTTCTTCCCGTTTCCGAGCATGTTGATTGCTCCTCTCTGAAAATCATTCAGAGAAATTTATTGACACGTTCTCCTGCTGAAACTTCAGGATGGCACTCAGCAACCTGGGAGTGGTCAGAGTTGCTGAGAGGTACAGGGACAAGTCACATGTTAGTCGGCATAATTGGCCCTTATGTTGATTTTTTTGGGGGGTGAGAGTGGTCCAAGCTTAGCTGACCTTTTTTCCCTCTGAACAAGGCTTTTCCTTCCTAACCCTGCCTCCTTTTTCAATCCCCTGCTACTGCTGCACATATTGTAAACAGAAACCCTCCTGGCATCACGCTGGATGAGGGTGGGGAGATCAAGGTAAGCACCTCTCCCCAATCAAAGAACCACATATAGGAAGAGCAAGATGTGAGAAAACCACCAGCCTTACAAGCCAGACCAGGCCGCTATTCAGCTGTGGGCTGTCTCCAAAATGAGGGGGCTGGACTGGATGATGCAGCTAACGACCCCTGCCCACCGCCTTCAGAATAAGGTCAGAAATGCTCAGTTAAGCCTGAACTCTTCCATGACCACCCAGTCTCCCCACCCTGGCTCTGGCTTCTCTTCTGGCAGATGAGTTTTATTTGAAAAGCTTGTTCTCCTGAGTATAATTCCATTGCCTCTTTTCCATCAGCAATTCAAAACCTCCCTCTCACATTTCTCTGCCTGCCCTCCCCAAGTGCCACGAAGGTACTCTGGGATGTCTAGTCCACATCTGTCCTCAGGGCGTAGTGGGCCGAGACTGAACTCGGACCGTTTTCCCCCTTGGCCTGCTCCATCTTCTGTTGGTGTTTGCTTGCTTGTTTTTATGGTTTAGCTTCTTGAATCAGATGTGACAAACTATTTAACACACATACATACCGTTTCCCTAAAAATAAGACCTAGCCAGACAATTAGTTCTAACGCGTCTTTCTGAGCAAAAATTAATGTAAGGCCGAGTATTATATTAAGTTATATAAGACCCGATATTATATTATGCTATATTATATGTTATGTTGTATTATATAAGACCTGGTTTATATTATATTTTATAAGTCCGGGTCTTATATTAATTTTTGCTCCAAAAGACGCATTAGCGCTTAATGTCCGGCTAGGTCTTATTTTCGGGGACACACGGTACACGAAACAATCCTGCATGGAAAACTCTGGTCAAAAGTTTTCTTTGGCATGAACACAGAGCATTTCTATGGCTTGCCACTCTCCGGATTCTTTAGGGCTGGCCCAACGCCACCCTAGAATTTCAGCTCGGAGAGCCAGAGAGTTTTGCTGTCCCGGCTCCTGAGGTCTGGGTCATCTCCAGCACCGCCACGCTGAGACTACAGTTTCAGGAAGTCTGCACTCCTCCCCTACCCACTGCAGACTTGCTGCCATAAGCAGGCATCTGGGCGTGCCTGGCTTCACGCTCCCAGCTCTGAGCCTGTAGATAGTTGGCTGCCCAAGTTGGAGGTGGTATCCTGGGCCCCAAAATCAGCTTCAGTCAAATCCACTATAATGGGGTTACTCTTGTCCTGTGGTTTCAGATTAATAAATTCTTTAACCGAAGAATTTACTTTCTATATTCTTTGGGGGACCCCACCCAAAAGAGCCTTTTATGTGGTGTGCACATTGATATCAATAAGCAATAAGAGCAAAAATGATATGCTAATAAAGCAAACAGTAGCGCTTTCTGTATATCAGGTACTGGTCTAAACTATGTATTATATATATTCATTGTTTTCCCCATTTTACAGATGATCTTGAGCCTCTAAGCACTTATACACTTGCCAAAGATCCTGGCTCACCGACTGGTGCTGGTGGGCACTGCGGAAATGTCTCAGGAATGAGAACTCATCTCGACAGCCCATGGAACAGAAAAAAATCAGATTTTAGAGTTGAGAGGACCTCTGTATTTCAGTTTCCAAGAGTTTGAGTGCTTTGCCCGAGGCTCATGCAACTACTCCACTGAAGAACCAGTATAGAATCCACTTCTTTTGCTCGTGCAATGCCATTTCCATCCCACTCACAGGTCCCTCAGGGGGAAGAGAAAAAAACAGAAGTTAGCCTTAACAATTTAAGGCAGGGTCTTGGAAAGACTAGAAACGTTAGAAAACATTGATTGGTCGGCCCCAAGTAGGCACTAACCAGTCTAGGAAGTCAAGCAGGGAAACATTTGTTCCCCTGCGAAAGCTTGTGCCAGTCCCCACCAACCACGCTCACCTGTTTTAGCTACATGTTTAAGTGTGGCGCTCAGATCATCGTATGATCATTATCCTATGGAGTTGATGCATTCTACAAGAGACTTTCTCCCAAACCAATCCTGCTTTTTAACTGACGTCCATTATTATAAATTAAGGGTTTTACTTGATGACCAAGTGTCACAGAAGTCAATCCAAGGCATGTTCGATGCTAGTTCTGTGGATCTGGAAGGCTGCTGATTCTACCTAGCATTTCATTTCTTCCATTGCAGAGTCTTCCCAGTCTCCTTCCCTCTGAATGTCCTCCCTCCCAGTTTCCCTAAACCACAAGAATATCTCTCACGGATAAGAATCCTGGGTAAGCACCCTGACATCTTAGCATTTTAATGCCTTTCTCTGGCCTTGGTGGGATTATTAACAAAGCCAGATAGAGGGACACTTGCAAGCAGCGTTCTGTACCTCAGCTGGACTATTCCATTAGCTCATGGCTTTGTGTTCCAGAAAGAAGTCATTTCCCAACTCCAGTAATTCAAAAGGCTAGATATCCCATCTCCTCACGATGTGACTGCCTTGTAGGTAAGCACTGCAGGACCCTTGTGTATAGCTCCAGTAAACTGTTAGGTGAAGAAAACTGGGCACCTCCTGCCTGTCCCCGGCCAGGTCAATGATGGTCCCAGTGGTGTCTCTGCCCCCAGGTAGGCCTCCATTCTGAGCGGCACCTTACCACTTTTGTCCTAACAATGAAATGCAATTAAGGTGCAGATGGCTCAGATTTCCTTTTCAGGTCCATTTTCCTTCTGCTGCATGTGGGAAGCACTGAAAAAATTCAAAACTACTTTCAGGCACTTGAATTCATGCTATTTCATTACAGTGTGAGTACTCAAGGACAGATGAGTACTCAGACTGAAATATCCCACCTGAGAGAACCAACCACACGTGTTGTCCGAAGCCATGATCCTGCTGCTACGGGCAAGTCTGGACACACTGAGGCTTGTTTCACCTCAGTATTTCAGCCTGGCGCCTGACCAGTGCCTTGCTCAGGTCGTAAGGGAAGGGCAGTCTTCCTTTGGAGGGTCTCGTTTCCTCACAACAGTCTTGGTTGGCAAGAAATTTTCAGTTAACTGAAGGAGGTAGCTTTACAGGCAGGATAGGTTTTTGTTTTTCTTTTAAGAAAAAAAGTTTGCAATGCATGCCTGAGACAGGGCAGGAAAAACAACAACCTGATATTTGGAAACATCAGGAAATCTAAGTTCTTCGGGTGCTGTTTGTAATGTCGTTTCACTGCATCACTCCCTCAGTTCCAACTAATAAAAGGGTCAATTCCAGAATCTCACTATCCTGAGCTGTCTAAGCCTGGTAAAGGAGACCAAGCAGGTATCTCCCCCTATCCTCCATTTTGTTGTCCAGATGTGACCTTTGTCCCAATACCTAGAAGTGACATGGACCATTGGCATGGATGTGGAGTACCAGTTTTTCTTTTAGTCTTTGGTTGTAGCTTTGAATCAAGTTTCCAACTAGGCGAGAATTAAAACAGGAAAGAAATGAAGGAGAGTTGTCTAAGCAACCAAGGCTTTCCTGGAAGAGAAGAGGAAACAGTGAGAAGTGAATAACAGGTTTATTTGTACATACACAGGAGAAGAGTTAGTGTTGCTGGGACAGAGGTGGGTTTCTGAGGAGATAAGGCTTCAGCAGAGGAAGGCACCTTGACAAACAAGGGACTCCTGGC
This sequence comes from Rhinolophus hipposideros, assembly GCF_964194185.1. Taxonomy (NCBI): domain Eukaryota; kingdom Metazoa; phylum Chordata; class Mammalia; order Chiroptera; family Rhinolophidae; genus Rhinolophus; species Rhinolophus hipposideros. The sequence continues at coordinate 74,557,445 of NC_138051.1, forward strand.
TTGGTAAATCAAGCACAGTAGCAACCTTTGTTTGCCCCAAGCCAACTACTCTTTTAACTCGTTTACTTGCTGTCCTAGAGACACAGGAATCACTTGCAAAACCACGGGGAAAATAAAGTGGAAAATAAAGTGGACAGTATCTGGACCAGCCACTTAAAATTTTATGTACAGGATGCAGAAAAAAATCCTAAGAGGCACTTTTGAATAGCTCTTAATGTAAGCAGTGCCATCTGTCCTGCCAGTAAAAACACCTATCGTGGAAGAATCTGGAGATTACATGTGCCTCCAAAGTTGGAGCCTCAATTCTGCAAGGGTTTAGGTAAAGGGCCCCTGGCAGGAAGTGGTTCTGGCCAGGTTTCCAGGACCACGATCACGGACAGGAGATTTCTGGAGATGAGAGTGCAGAGGCTACAGAGACCAGCGTGTCTCAGCCGCCACTGGGGGCGGGCACCTGGGGGGCGCCTATCCCCTGACAAGCTAAACTCGGGGTGCTAGGAAGTCTCTATCAAGAATGGACGGCATCCTTACCAAAAAACAATCGAAGTTGAACCAGAATGAACTCTGACTTCTCTTTTGAGTACCCAAATGAGACAAAGCCTTTTAACATGAAAAGGCCAAGTTCTGCATTTGGTAACTACCAACTGGCTAGTTCCCAAGGGAACTTTCCTTTATTCTCCAGGAAGATATGTGGATTGTCCTTAGAGAAGTCAGAAGAGGCTAACCCACTGATTAAATACAACAAAAAGATTGGGTATGCTGACTAGGAAGGGGAAGAGAAACACACACTGAGTGATTATGTCTTTTTTGTATATAAAGGATTAAAAAATTCCAATTTAATAAATTTTGGAAAAGCAAATGTAAAATGACTTGGGCTTATAAAACCAGAATTTACAAATTATCTGTGAATAGTCAAAAGGCAAACCATAGAACCATTTTGATTACAAATCCAAAGTAATTCTAATGGTTACAGCATCGCTTTCCCACTCCCCCAGTGAGATTACAGGTGTTAAATTGTCAGCATCCCCACTGCTACTCAAGCTTCTTCATGGACTCCTCCTAAAACAGTGTTTTCACACCCAAGTCACATCACACATACCAGGCACATCTTTCCTTTCACAAAGCTCAGCAAGATGATACCTCCTTTTGGCTTAGATTAACAACCTTGCTTTTATAAATAACCCCCACCCCACCCCACTCCCCCAGTGCCTAAATCCATCGAAATCCTCATCCTCCAGGATGTTTCCCCTGGGTCCCATTCCAGTAGGACAGGTCTTCTGCTAAAAGGATCAGTGAGGCCACCCCAGTCACACACCCTGTGGGCTGCATCACTCCCTAGTTGTCTAGCACCTTTGTGCTCAAGAAAGTTATAGTGTTCTTCTCTCTTCCTCATTTCTTGTCAGTATGTCCCGCCTTTTCATAACATCTATGCCAACAAGATATTTGGCCATTCCTAGGTCTTCCTGTCTTGTACAACCCTTCAGTGATAACCAAGTGACTGTAACCACATTGCAATGCTGAAAATCTCTTGGTCTTTTCCCCTCTCAATCTTTATCTACCTCAATAAAACGAAGTCTCTTCTGGAGGCCAGGAGTCTTAAACCACTGACTCCTCTCTCCACGCCTTCGGCCTCGTAAGAGACTTAATAAGAATGTTAGATCTCTGCCAGAGATCTAGTCAGAACACCACAGCCTCTGTCAACTGGAAGCCTGATGGAAGATGCCAGGCGCATCAATTCTCACCAATCATTTTGGGTTGAATTAAATTAATATAGAACCACACTCTGCTCTTTACTACACTTTTTAACACAGCGACAACATTCACTTTAGTAGTTTGAGCACAAATCTTGTTAGAGCTGTCTTTTCCCCTCCTTTCAATACGCCTACACGCCATCACATGGGGCCAAGGAAGCGCCTGCAGGCCTTCTGAGTTCCTCTTAGGAACTAAGCACCTAACTGGTTAAAGTGTTACCCACAACTAGTTATATTTTATGGCCTCCGTACAGTATGTGTTGCAGCACTGTTCAATTTGCAACCAGTGAAATTTATCAGGGATCTATGGTCTCTTGAATCTGACCTTAAGTGCTACCCTCTCATTAGCATTAAAAATGCTCCGCTTGTAGAATGTCTATATTAAATGCTCAATGCAGAAGTGCTACAGAGAAAACACGGAAGGTTTCTTTAAGAAAGGAACCATGCTTTCCTTTCCAGCACTGCCAGTGGGCTGAAGGCCTATTTCCATTTTCCTCTCCAGTTTTTCAGCATAAATCCACTACTCACTGGCAGCACAACCTGATTTAGCAGGCACTCATCATTAAGACCAGAACACCAATGGCATGTAAACAAGGTGATATGGCAAAAAGTACAGATCCAGAAGATCTTTTCTGATGGAGAACTGAAAGAAAAGTCTGAGACAATGAGCTCACGCGTGCCAGCGCACACACACAAGAACAAGTAAAACATCTCAACAAGGGTTTACTTGAACAGAATCTGCACAGGTACACTATGCCCAAATTTTACTAGAAAGGAGTCACTTGGATTTTTTCCCTTTCTTAACACAGCACAAGCCAATGGCCAGCTACACATCAGACCCATTGTTGAACAGAAGGGAGCAGCAGCAGACACAATATTTAGGCCCCAGTTGTATGTGCCTTTAATACTTTTTTTTCCTTTCCTCTTTGTTCACTAAAAAGGATTAAAATTTTTTTTTTTGTAAAGCTCCTTTTTGTAGCTTTTTGTTTTCCCTTTGCATTTATCATGTTTTTAATTTCTTCTCTGAGGAGGAATTCTCTGAATCTGTATCTTCCAATTCGACTCGGTGCCTTTTGAGGCCGCTATGGCTGTGAACAGCCCTGCTGTTGTCTGTGCCTGGGGTGTCAGCGGGGTCCTCTCTCGTTCCAGCACTGGGGGTCTCACAGGCCATTTCAGACCCACAACAATCTTTGTGTAGTAGTGTCCCTGTCAGGGACAAGCTATGGTCAGTGTCCGAATGTCCTGGGGAAGAGCAGGCCACTGCCTCCTGCTCCCCAAAGTTTTGTCCATTGTTGTGGGGGTGAGGGAGGCGGGGGTGTAAGCGTCCATTGTTGTGGTTGGCACAGATGGTTTCAAGGCTCCTCTCTTCACTGTCATCAGACTGGGTCCTGGGACAGTTGCCAAACTCGCTACTGAGAGTGGAGCCAGATGCCTTGGGGACAGGAGGAGAGGGCGGCTCCTCAGCCCGGCTGCTTAGGCCCTTGCTCAGGGCCTTTCCATTGAGTTTCTTGGTTTCAAAGGAATATTCTACAGAGCCACCATTGTTAATGTCCTGAGAGGTGTCCTCTGCTGCCTCTGCCCGAGAGTGGCTGCTGTGCTCATGGCCTGGGCCACTGCTGGGATTTCTGGAAGAAGTCCCTTCTTTAAAAGCATCCTTACTGCGGCCTTCGGGGGGCACATCCTGATTCCTCTGGGCCATGGAGGGGCTTAGACAGGCTTCCTTACTGGAAGAAGGGGCTGGGTTGTCTTTGTGGCTGGTTCCTGCTCTCCCTTCATCTGCCTCCCCGGACACCAGGGAGCTCTCTCCATCTTTGTTGTTTGAGTAGGAGATGTAGGAGTAGCGGAGCCATTTGTAAGCTTTGTAAATCTTTCGCTCTACTGACTCTATGTCGGAAGTTGGTGATGCCCGGCTTGGCTGTATTTCCAGAGCAGAAGCGCTCCGCTCAGGCGAGGAGGCGGGGGAGGAGGAGAGGTCATCTACTTTGATCTGGGGATAATCATAGTTGTCTTCGCCAATGTAGGCGTTGGTGGGCTTGGGTGGGGCACTGGGCCTGTCTTCTCGGGGTGTCTTCTGTCGGCGCCGCATGGCATTCCGCTGCCGTGTGGACGCTCGGCGTTCGTTCAGCTCCTCCTCATCCTCGGAGCTGCTGGAGCTGCTGGAGCTGCTGGACTCGTCGTCAGGGCTGGGAGACCGTGGCCGGGGGAAGAGATCCGTGTCCAGTTCAACCTCACAGGCGTTTTCTTCAGAATCGGACTCATTGGAAAGAGCCAGGAGGCGTTTGTCCTGGTAGCGCCGCAGAGCTGACATGCGCTGCTGGCGAGAGGCTGCATCCTCGCGCGTGGGCGGTGGCGGAGTGGCCGCCACTGCGTTTGTGGCGGTGACCCGTAGCGGGCCCAGGTGGAAGGTGCTGTCGGCAGACTCGTCCACCGTGGGCGGAGGGGAGCGCGGCAGCGAGGCTGACGACTCGGAGTCGGTGTAGCCTGAGCGTTCGCTGACGCCTGCGTGCAGCTGGAGGATGGTGCTCTCGCTGAGGTCGCTGTCGGAGTCGGAGCTCCAGCCCTCAATCTCGCGGCGCACCAGGGAGTCAAAGAAGGCCATCATCCGGGGGTCTTCCTGCACAGACTGGTTGGCGTAGTCATGCGACAGCCCACTCCCGCTGTTCAGCACGAGGCTGATGTACTCTTCATGGGTGTAGAGGCAGCGGGAATCGTCCTCAATTCGACCGTCCAGGTCTCCGGTACATCCTGGCTGCTTGTACGGGCTCCAGATCTGCACATGGGGCGAAAACAAGACCAACGAGAGCTGACTGGAAAGTATCTAAAGCAGTGGCTATAAAAACACCAAGGCAGAACTTCCCCAGACCCTCCCTGTCAGTTAGCCAGGACTTGCCAACTAACTTGAAAAATATATTCCTTGTCAGACTGGATTATATAGGGCACACAGGCAAACCCAGGCTTCTAGAGGCAGATGTGGGGGAAACATGGTCTAGGACACAGCATTAGTCAGGAGACCTAAGTAGTGTCTCTAGGGCCCAGGATAATCGTACACCATTTCCCTCACAGCCCCACTTTAGCTTCCTCTATCAGTATGGAAATTACAATCACCCCCTTCACAACCTCAGAGGACTGAGGAGGACCAAAGGTTGGCCGGCGTGATCCACACTCTCAGAAGACTGAAGCTGTGCAGAGGGGCACCACTTGGCTGAAGTGAAAACAGCCCCAGCAGTCAGTCCCCCACCACAGTTACTATTTCAGCCTGTAACTCCACTTCTCCCCAACTGCAACATTTTCTATTTTTAACTTCTGGGAATTGCTTACTGGAGCTTGATGAGAATAGCCAACTGCCTACACTGCAGTTCCCTCTTGGACATGCAGGCATCAGTTACCCAGGAAACTGGGTTCTCTTAACCAGGGAGCTGCTGGCTCCCCAACTGTTCTCTCACTGCAGGAATGGGGAGGACACCCCTGCCCTAAGACAGCGGCCCAATCCCTTAACACCCCTCCACTCCATGGTCTCCTAGCCTAGACATGGGCTCATAGCTGAAGATGGCTGCACTAAGATTCAAACTCGGGTCTATCTGAAGGCAAAGGCTCAATTTTACAAGTTGAATGAGTTATGCAAAAATCAAGTTCAAGGTAATTAAGCTGTCACTGCAAATGAGAACTATTAGCTTCACCTGACTGCCAGACTGGTCCACAGAGCAGCACAAAAAAGCTGGGTTATATCAGCCGGTAGCCATGGCAACTCACATGAAATTCCAGGCGATTTTCTTGCCTGACAGGCTGGTGTCTATCTTTAGATGGCACCCAATCAAGACAACAGTGGCTCCTCATTCCCTAGTCTCTATCAAGACAATGGCTTCATTTCGCCAAAGCTTTCCAAGGATAAATTCGCCTCCCTGTGAGAGTCCTTTCCTCAAGCCTGTTCCCTCTGTGCTTTACGTGACCTTCTAGTAGTAGCACCTCTTTGGAGGATCCCAGTTCAAGGGGGTTGAAGAAACCTTCTAGGTTAGCTCTCTTCCAACTAATTCCCAACTCAGATTCATTCCTTCTTCAACTGTGTTCCCTGCCCACAACTCCTCAAGTGTTTTCCTCTGTCCAGTTTCATAATCTCACCCAGGGCAGTTTTAAGGGAGTGTTCTCAAACTTTGGAATGCACAAGAATCACCTGAAGAATAATTATAGCATTGACTCCTGAGCCCCACCCTTGGAAATTCTGATTCAATATGTCACGAGTAGGTACCAGGGTTCTGAATTTTTAAAAAACTTTTTATTTATGTAAGTGTATTTTTCCAGGACCCATCAGCTCCAAGTCAAGTAGTTGTTTCCATCTAGTTGTGGAGGGCGCAGCTCACAGTGGCCCATGTGGGGATCGAACCGGCAACCTTGTTGTTAAGAGCGCCACACTCTAACCAACTGAGCTAACTGGCTGCCCCAAGGGCTCTGCATTTTTAACAAGCATTCAAAGAATGAGTAAGTGGAGGGGACCAACTTGTGAGAAACACTGGAATATACTTAACATGAAATAAGTAGCAGAAAATAATGCATTTGTCTGAAGAGATTCTCATATTCTTTGTGAGACTCGATGTTTGGGAAACATTTAAACATGTCCTTCCGCAACAAGCTCAAGACTATCTCCGAAAACAGATGTCCAAGGGAATAAAGTTTGGTGACTTACAAAGGAAAATGAAGGGTCCAAAAGGCAAAGCCCTTAGGATGTTTTGGGGTCTTATTGTATATTCTAACTCCTCCAGTTTAAAAATAGTAAAATGTCACTAACCACATGATCTATCATGAAGATAAATCTATATGGACTTCACAGAAACTCAAAATTTGTTAAAAGAATATTAATGGCGAGATGCTGGTCCAACTATGTAACAAGCCAGTTTCTAGGTTCTAATCTACTACCCAGGGCCCCACGTCTTCACTTCAGGAATGAAAATCATAACACTGAAAGCCAGCTTTTATTTGGGCTCTGGAACATATTAAGCTGAGTTAGACTTCCATTCCTGAAGCTTGGAGTAATGGAACAAGAGGCAGGCGACTTGAGTATGGGTTCCCACTCAGGTCCTAGTTAGCTGGGGGTCTTGGATGAAGCTCAGCTCAATCATCTCAGCAATCAATAGATGAGTGTCATCTAATCTTAAGATTCAGGGTAAAACAAAACCCTCATCACAGACAGCCAGTCGTCTGGTTTCAAGGGTCTTGTAGTGTAGAGCTGTGGAAGCAGGTAGAACAGGTAGGAACTGCACTTCACATGGCCCTGAGCAAATGACTTCACCCTTGAAAGTCTCTTTTCTCGTCTGTAGAAATGAGAATCATTTCCATAACCTATACCAAAGCACCAACAAATTGTGGTGATGTCTTTTGCATTTAGCAGCTGAATACCTCAACCAGAAAGTTTTAGACCCATCTTCAAAGAGACTTTTGAACACCAGAAGTACGGATGGTCCCTATTATCTTGGTCCTCATCCATAAAACATCAAATTCAAGCATTTGTGAAAATGTTTATTTCTTTACAGTGAAAATCAACAACTCAAAAGAGAAGCGATGAAAATATAACTTCCTGTGCCATGTTAAATGGAGCTAGACATGCCTCCTCCTAGGGCCAGATTCATGAGTAAAAGGAAGGATGAGCAGCTCTCTCTCCAAGTTCAGTGGAAAGTTTAGTTCAAGAGGAAAAGGATACAGCTCAATTCTTATTCAGGCATCATCAGAATGGAAAGCAATTAAGTAACAAGTGACCATGACATACTTGAGGTAGCAGCTCTAATCCCCTCTTCTCTTTTTGCGCTATTAAACTAAATTTAGAAATGTGTCTATCTACCAAGAAAAATTACACAGATTAGGACCTAAATTGCTACTCCAGGGTTCTCCACACTGCATTCTGGCTTGTAAGGCTGTCTGAGCCTACCTCCAGCCTACCTCCCAGCCTTATATCTTAATCCTCCCTTTTTGTGCTCTTCACTTTGGTCAAACATGATCATTTTCTGAACAGGTCCTACACTTTGCTGTTCCTGAGCGTTTATTCATCAGCACAATGCTTGGAACACAGTAGGTGGTTAATAAATAGTTGTTGATTCGATGAAATAAATATCCATTCCCTCCATTTAGAATGTTCTTCTAATATTACTCCTCTCCTTCCTTTTACAGTCTTTATTCTTCAAAATCTAGTTCAAGTATTACATACACTGAGATTACCCCAGACGGGAAAAAAATCTCCCCCTCCTCCATAGCACTGTTTTTTTTGGTCCCTTATGTACCTGTTGCATTTTCCATTATCTTTATTTCTTGTCTCTACTACCTGGTCATCAATTCCTAGGGGGACCTGCATTACCTATCTTTACTTTTGTGTCCCTCGTAGGGCCTAGCACAAATGGCACACAGGTATTATCACACATATGAGGTTGATGAATGAATATTGGCCTTCGAGGAAAAATGACAGTATTTGCCCCATGTTGCTCCCACTTACGTTTAACTACAAAATGAACTCCCTCTTTTGCTAAGTGCAAGCATTCGGGGGATAGAAGACCTGTTATGGGCGAATAGGGCTAGAGAGGCACCGTAAAGGACAAGACAGTGAGGAGGTGGGGTGAAACGGGGAGAGGTAGAGAGAAAGCAGGTGTCCAGCTGGACGAGAATACGGCAGGATGATGTTCTTTGAGCCATTGAAATAGCAAGCAGGAAAAGGCATTTATCAAAATAGTTCGAAATTGAGAGTCACAGGTAATTCACAAGGCACTCCTGGGTGGCAAGTCATGGTTAATTCCTCACTTGACAGAGGGGAGAGAGGCTCAAAGAGCTGCTCAAGGGCACAAACTGTACTGATTTCAGGTTTCAAATGGCTAAACATGCCCCCCTGGTGGGGCAGGATTCAGACCCCACTGAAACCTGGAAGCAGTAAGCTCCACAGTTCAGTCTGGATAACCTCACAGAGAAAACATTTTCTTCTCTTTCTCCTCTGAGAACTTGGCGAGTTTCCAACCTATGATCTTTAGGGTAAGGACTCCAGTTGACTAAATAGTAATTGGGAAGACTCAGCACAGAAGCATCCCAGAATGCACAGCCAAGCAGGAATCTCTCTTCTAAAGGAGATGCCCAAGCAGAGCTCTCTGAGAAAGAGAATGATGTCAACAGGCCTGGAGAGGACATGGACCGTGCCAACCCATTAGTCATAGGCGAAAGGAGAAGGGAAAGCGATGCAAGGGGCAAGGCCCATTCAGCGCCTGCCCGCGTGCAGGGCTCCTGAGATGCTCAAACCCAGCAGGAGCAGCAGGCTGCCTGCTGCCTTCCCTGAGCACTCTGAGTGTGGCAGTAGACCAGGGAGAACAAAGAACAGGCCTGGCCGGGCTTTACCACTAATTAGCTGTGTAATTAACTCCAGATAGTTCATTAATAACCTAAATATCACCATCTGTAAAAAGAAAAAGTCACTAAATATGGTCTATAAGTTTTGTTCTAGCCCTATGGGGAAATGTGTGCCATCGTGCAAGTCAGCCCTGAACCGCAGGACCAACAAAATCTAATTAAAGGAAGCTGGAACCGGACAAATAAGCATACTGACCATACTCCAACATTACATTTCTGATAGCTTCCCCTGCCTCAGGTACAAGTTGGTTAACTCTGGATAGTTTTGTTTGTTTTTTTGTAAAGAACAAAAGAAAATGAAAACTATCAAATCATCATGAACCACTTTTGCCTTTTTCTCTGAAAGCTCCTTCAGTTCAGTGAAATAATTAAATATCTATTCCCTCCATTTAGAATGTTCTTTTAATGCCATTTTGGGGAGGTCGGGAGGAGTTTTAACTTTTAGGGGGCAGGGGAATATCATCTATCTTTACTTAAAAGTCAAATTATCCAGGGTCCTTAAGAATTCATCATTTACCCTAAACCCTCATTTTCTCAAATGTGGAAAACAGTTACTTGCAAGTGGAATGTGAATGATGGGGAGTGGACATCCTTCTGCGGACACAGGCCCGGCTGGGTCTCTCTGTTGGAGGCTCTAGAAATGCCCCTTGGCAGAGTCAAGTTTATTCAGTCGATGTGCAGCTGCTGCAAGTGTGTAGGCAGCCTAAGGCACGACCACATGCAGTGGTTTTTGGTATGTCCTGAGACAATTTAGCTGTGGTTCTGGCAGTCACTTGTTATCTCTGTGCCATGTTAGGACAGCAATTAATGCAAAGGGCACACTGACTAAGTGAGGGGATGGTGGCTTCCTAACCTCCAGATGAGGTTTGGAAAGTAGAATTCATCAGACTCAAGACCAAAGGCCACTGGGAATGTAGCAACATATAGACAGCGTCTAGTTTCAAAGCCAAGTGACTATTTTTAAAAATGGTCCTGAACGGAGGGTTTGAAATCACTCTTTTTAATATCAATTTTTCAATATTTTGCAATACGTCAAAATAATTGAGAATTTTGATAGACCTTTCATACATTTAGCTATATGAGGTCCTACATGCATTGTTTTGGTTTTTTACAACTGTGAATTACACTATTTCTCTAAAAGGACAGAAGGGGAAGGTACCTCACCTTGATAATCTTTTCTACACCAGACGAGCAGATCATGTAGGTGTGGGGGTTGAATCGGACCTGGTTAACAATAGACCGATGCCCTTTCAGCACCATGAAGGCTCCGTTGACCACCCTACCAATGCCACCTGGGAAGACAGAAGGAAACAAAAATCAAATGATGAAATGCATGAAAGTAAATAGGTTCCAGTAATGACAGGCAAACAGCTCTGAACCGGAGCCGAGATTTTTTATTAACTATACCACCAGCAGAAAGCTTCATCTTACAGATAAAGTTGCTATGGAAAGAGGTAAGATGAAATATCTCTCAGCATATGTGCTCTTACCAAGAGTCTTTATTTAGCCTTTAAGCATTGCCCACGCCTACCCACTGTAATTCCATTGTCAATGAAGTTACAGCCACTTAAAACATTTCTTAAGTTTTTGATCCCCAAGATAGAATCCAAGTATTACCTTAGAAAAGGCCAGTCATGAGCAAAATGAGATTGAACTGCTTGGGAACAGTTAGGCAGCTGAGCCAGGAGCATATAATTACTTAAATGTATAAAAATATCTCTGATCCATTTGCCCTCAATTTCTATGATGCAGATAGCAAACAAAACTAGCAAACATACAAAACCACGGCGACAATAATGGAGAAAAATTATACATAATTTTTCTTACCCTGGTAGCAGAGAGAACTAGGATAAAGAAAGAAGCAGAGCCCAAGTATTGAGAATCTGAATTAGAAAGTGGGGGCCTTAAAGACACCATATATGGATTAAAATGAAGAGGTCACAGATACAGCGAAAATCAACATTTAAAAGGGAATTGCCTTTGGAAGCTAAAAAAAAAAGGGCCAATGATAGGAAGTTGTATTTTAAAGACCATCCTGTAGGCTTTCGTTTTCTTTTTTCTTTTTTTTATTTATTTAAGTGTGTTTTTCCAGGACTCATCAGCTCAAGTCAAGTAGTTGTTTCAATCCAATTGTGGAGGGTGCAGCTCACAGTGGCCCATGTGGGGATCGAAACAGGCAACCTTGTTGGTAAGAGAACAGTGCGCTAACCAACTGAGCTAACCAGCCGCCCCGACTTTCTTCTTTAATTACTGAGAAAAGTACCAGAGGCCTGGAACTTGTAACATAGATAAAGACGTCATTATTTATGAACTTGGGATAATCTCAAAGGTTCAATTTCACTGGTAAGGGCATCACACTCACACAGAATACATGCACCCAAGTTCTGAACAAGGTCACCTCTGAGCAACCATCTGTTAACAGCTCAGTACATGATGGCCAACCTTTGCCCTTGGCCAACTGGCAAATATGATGCATTGAGATATAAACAAATGAGCATTCACTTATTTAAGCAATGAGTACCTTCTTAGTCCCTACCAGGAGCATGGCACCACTAGGGCACAAAGTACAGTCTCAGCTCCACCTGTCTCCATCCCACTCCAACTCCACCTTGTTCAAATATTCATTCCAAACACGTCGTCTCAGTGTTTACAAGGAATATGACTAGAACAAACATCCCTTCTCCAGAAATAATGTGGCTCTAGTTTAGAGAAGCTGTCTTCGCTTTTCGCCTCCTGACACAACTCTTTTGCCTCATGGAAGATATCCCTCTTTACTGCCATGTACATATGTTTTAATAACAGCAAGAGGTTTCAGCCTGCACTGATCTGTGTCTTGGTAGTGCCAACTTAGCTAGCACGACGTGCTTACTCTACCTGGTAAATGACAAAAATGTCCTTTGCTAAATTTCCCCCCATATTTGATATTACTAATATTTGAATTATCCAGGATGGATAATATATTTAAAGCCATTCATATCTCAGCCCAACATCATCAAGTTTGCTAATAAACCATAAAGGAAAAGAGTGTGACTAGGAAATAGAACTGGTGTGTTTTTATGAAGAAAAAGGATCAGGAAAGGTTAAGCACCAAGGTAGAATGTCATGATGGAAACCCCTAGGCACCCTGAGACCCTTGCATTCTTAGGTTGGAGTGGGAGGAGGGAAAGGTAACCTGAGTCTAGTCAAAATAAAAGGGATCCATGAGAATCTAATACCGTTGTCCCAAAACAGTGATCTCACCACCCCGAATGAGTTCCTTTGGGTCTGTTTCTTTTCTATATAAGGTTGATTCAACAAATAGCATTCCTGCTGACAATCTCTTCTGAAGTCTGCATTTCCAACACCCTACTCCTACCCGTACCCACACTGGGGTGGTCACTAGCAAAGAAACTTCAGGTTAAGCCTTGTACCAATCTCTTGTTTAATTCCACTGCCTCCAAGAAAAGGAATTTAAGTGACTCAGAGAATTTAAGGGACTTCTCAAGTCATAGAGCTAGAGTAAATGGCAGAACCTGGATCTGAACCAGAATCTATTTGGCTATAATGCCTAATATCCTTTTCATCATGTTGGTAGACTTTAAGAAATGAAAGAGTTTGAATAGGAATGGAGTTAGAAGCCCACAACTGATTTCTAAATCTTTCTGGCAGTTATCATATAAGTTGGTTTTAAGTCTTAAATGTAGATGGGAGAAAAGGGAGACTGTCCAATAGTATCCTGAGTGCAAGCTCTACAGTAGCACCACAGGACATTTCATCACATTAACACAATGAATAGACCATGAGAGTAGAACTGGATCTCCTGCAGACCTAGAACCTGGGGCACAATGCCTAAACCAAAGCAGGTGCTTAGGAAGCACTTGTTAAATGGATAGTGTTTTAGGAGAGGGCAATTCTAGAATAAGCACCATCAAAGGAAGACAGAGGATCTCATGTCTTAAAGAATCAGCTATCACAGAACTGAAGTTTATTGACCAAACCAAACTTTTTGTCAAAGGTTATTTGGAATACAATTATAGTAACTTTCGGAACTGAAGTATAATTGAAGGGTATCAATGCTTGAAAATTCCAGACCATGGAAAAACTGTTTCTACTTGTTCTTTCATGCACTGTGACCTCATCTGGCTTTTCTTCTTGGCAGTAACTTTAATACGAGGTCTTTTCTCCTTTTCCCCACCCCAACTGGTACCTAGGAAATCTGAAAAGGAGGAGAAAGTCAATGGAGCCAAGACTGATGGTGTAAACAGCTACAGGATGAATTATTGCCACCATTTGTTTAAGGTAACCAGGGCTGTGTCCCCAGAATCAGAGCAATGAAGGGGCTTCAGAGAGGTTCTCTACAGTCCCCTTCCTGGTTTCTAGATCTCAGATGATTGAATACAGCTGTTACTATACAGTTGAGATACAATGATTTTTAGAGACTAAATTTTTATCAGTCCTGGAGATGTGAATAATTCAGAGAAATAGATTTCTTTAGCCTGAAATGGCTAAAGTCAAAATGCCAGTATCAAAAAAAAGAGAAAATGACAGTACCAGTAAGAGCTTGGGGTTACCTCTCCTCCATTACCTACCCAGATCCTGCCCATCAACAGCAGAATCAAGTTGGAAGGAATTTGGCAGGGATTATTTTTTCCAAGAATTATATAACCTACATAATCTCTAAGGTTTCTAAGACTGAGGGTCATTTCTAAGACTGAGGGCCAGGGGCCTGGTGAGGATCAACCTCCCCCCATGGTTACCGAGCAGAGTCATGGCCTAATCACAACGAATAAAATAGCATATACCCAGGAAAAAGGACCTCACTCATCCTTGAACTGTCATTTATTTCTACAATTCTGTACAAACCAATGGTCATTTGGGCCATCTCGTTTGGCTGGCTCAGCCAATTATGTGGCACTACTTTGTGGGTTTCTTTTGTAAGTCAAGGCGAAACTTCCCTTGCCTCCATCTTTCTTTTGGTTCAGAAAGGATGCTGGGAGGTGGGGAAGACTATAAATCACCTCATTTATTCTACTATAAGACCTCAGGGAAGAAAATTATTGGGCGTCTCGTGACATTCCAGCATCAGTGACGCACTCACTACCTTAGGGGTATCCCAGGACACAGAAGGGACTCAGAAAAAACCCTTTGCTTAGAAACCTGAAACAGACCTCCCTAAAATGCCAGGGCCAAATGTCCCCCCTGAGAAGACAAGGAGCTAAGCATACAGGTCCTCATTTCCCTCTCCTTCTTACTTTTGCTCATCTTTTCACAAGAGTCAGCCAGAAATTTGTCCCCTCAGGCCCCTTAAGGGTCAGGACACCACTCTTATTTCTCACCAACTTTTACTTCTGTTTAATTCACTTCAACAAAGTTCTCAAAGAATGACTATGCTTTTGACTCAAAAGCTAAAAGCAAGCTGGTCAAGACTTCTTGATGCCTTAGTCTAAGAGCAACTTTCAATCACACTAGGAATGGCCCTCAATGGCACTTGGGGTTACATAGAATAGGACACCATCACTCCTTAGCTCCCCCCAGGCTAACCTACCAGGAAATCCTCGTGGTTTTTACCATGAAAATATATCAGATTCCAACCCTTATTATCTTGGTCCAAGCCATCATCACCACACACCTGTATTATGTGAGACTCCTACTAGTTCTCATTTCTAGCCTTGGCAGCCCCACTCCCACCATCTATCCTCAACTCAGCAGCTATCGTGAAGTATTAAAATAAGTCAGATCATGTCACTCCTCTGCTCAGAATTCTCTAACGGCTCCCCATTTCACTCTAGTAAGAGCCTATATGACTAGTCACCCCTGTGCCCCACTTACCTCTATGACTTCAACTTCTACTACTTTCCCCCTCCCTCACTGTGCTTCAACATATTGATTTCCTTACTGTTTCTCAAACACACCTGACACATTTTCACTTTAGAACCTTTGTACTGGTTTTACCTGAAATGTTCTTCCCCCAGATATCTGCATGGCTAACTCCCTCACCTCTTTGAGATTTTGCTCAAACGTGACCTCAATGAGGCCTACACTGAACATCCTATCTAAAATTGCATATCCCCATAACACTTCCTATCCCCCTTATTCTGCTCTATTTTTTCTTTTTCCACAGCACTTCTAACCTTTTAAACATATTATATATTCCTCTGCTATACCCCAAGCCTGTAGAACAGTGCCTAGCATAGAGTAGGTTTTCAATAAATAGTTGATGAATGAATGAAAAGATGTGAGTGTATTAGACTGGAATACAAACATGCAGAAAAGAACCCAGTCTCCATTGGTAGGTTCCATCATCCAACATGTTTCCCTTTCTCTATCTTCCTGCTGTCAATTTTGAATGTTTCTTTGGTTTAGCCTTTTTACTAGAGTAAGAGCAGAAAAATAAAGGGGCTAAAATCCTACCTTATCCTTCCGGGTCCTCTGTAATGCTAATTCCATGTAAACTTTACTGATACCCCAAATCTCTTCAAGCCCTCCTTATTTACTCTTTTAATGGGCCTTGGAACCCACTTTTAAATTTAGAGTGTGCACATACACACCCTTTTATCATCCCTTTTAGATTGGAAGTTCTTTGAGGGCAAAAAAGTGTTTACGTTTCAATTGCCCACAGGGCTTTGAATAATGTCTTATCCAAGGATACTCATAAGGAAACAAACTGAAGTAAATCTCATCATTTTCTTTGGAACAAGGTTTGCAGGAGAAGGCTAAAGCTATTATCTACCAAAATGACGTTTCCTAAGTACTTGTTGAGGAAATTAATCTATTTCATTCCTGACTCCATTGGTAGAATTAAGAATTTACTGCTATGAGAGACAAGGGACGACTTCTTTTTGGCTCTATTCTAAGAGTTGCCTAAACAACCTCTTAGCAATTCCAAAAGGCCCGAGTGCGCATTCCCAAGGTTTCCAAGTTTCAGACCATAAAGAGAAAAACAATCACGGTACTGACAAGACCGGAAGAACAGTGGCTGCCTCCTGGGGATCACAAACCACTTAAGAGTTAAGAAAAGCCAGATGGGGACCGCCAGTGCTGTCAGTAAGGCTCAAGAGCTCCACAGACAGCAATGCTTAATTTCACAAAAAAGTCAATTATGCTAAGTTCTTCTTTCATCATCTGTACTTCACATATGTTTGCAACCAACTACTTGTGACCAATTAAAAACAGTTGTTCTTCCAATTACATGGGAGGGAAAAGCAGGTGCCCAGGCCTAACTCTCTGAGAGTGAACACATGTCTAGAAGAAGGAGGGGAGACAGAGAATGCACACATATGCAGGCTCATGAAAATGCATTTACAGCTGTTTCCAGCCTACCTCATCAGCCTACTGGCAGTGGGAGTGGCTACAGGGACTTGGCAAGTGAAATTGCATGTTTTTCCCTCCGTTCAGGGGAAAATTTGTCATACAACTTCCCCCCTCTTAAACTACTGAGTCAAGAGCAATGTTCATACAAAAACAATTAACCGACCATTCAGGAGGGCACCATGTCTTGGTCTCTAAGGAGTTTTTCAGAGCCAAGTTAAAAGGGAGAAAGCTTTCTTAATGAGGAATGACAGTCATGGTGGCTACTGATTATCCCCCAACGTCCTGAAGAAGGTAGATATTACTATTCTTTCTGTATTGTTAATATTCTTACTTTACAGATGAAGAAACAGTCGTTTGGCAAGGTTAAACAATCTTTCCAAAGCCTCCAACCAGAAGACAAATGGATCAGGAATTTAAACCCAGGCCTACCAACTCTATTACATTATGCTTCTTTCCATAAATAGTAAGGTCTTAGTGTGGAGGCATATCTCAGGGGAAGCAACTTAATCTGTGAAAACTCTAAAGCCCTTTTCAACAAAAATTAGGGGAATGGGAAGGAGAAGGCAATGTGAATATTTTCCAGAGACACTACCTCCAACACACATTGCCAAATCCATTACTTCCGTACCTAAGTTACAAGGAAGCAAATGCTTTGGAAATTATGGATCTAGGGGCACTGATCTTTTTATACATAGCAATAACAAAGTCTTACATTTGAAAGCACATAATTTTTCAGAAAACTTCTAAGACTGTTAAATCATCTCATGAGGTGGTGGGGACAGAGGCAATTTTACAGAAGAAAACTGAGGCTCAGACAATTGCTGTTACATAACCTGCTTAGAATGAATCATTCAATCAGCTAGTTAGTGGCAGCACTGGACTTGAAACCAGGTATGATTTTTAAAGCCTAATGCTCCTTTCAATACACCACACTGACTCAATACATAACTGCAGGTCTATTTATTTTATTTTCAGATTTATCACATAAAAACAGATGCTCTTCCTACGTACTTCAGAGGTGTAAAACATATTCTGATGGGCTTTTTCTTCGCCACAGCAAAATTCCCAGTTCTATTCCTTCTTCTAATTTTTGTTTTTTTTAAAGTCATTTTTTAAAAATTTTATTGGGAAACAGCCACGATTATTGGTTACATATTGCTTTCATGCTACAATGGTATTATACTTGACTCTTTTAAGGAGGGCGCAGGTCACAGTAGCCAATGTGGGGATAGAACCGGCAACCTTGGTGTTATCAGCACCACGCTCTAACCAACTGAGCTAACCGGTCACCGCAATCCTTCCTCTAATTTTTAAAGAAGTTTTTAAAAAATGATTTGTTATTTGACATCAATTAAAACCTCAAGCCTAATCTTGCCAGGTAGCAAGTTTTATGGCAGGTTTTAGATTTTATATCTCAAAATGATTTTCTAAGCCCACCGGAAAGCACAATGCGAATAACTTAGCCAATTCAAGTCAGTGCTGTTTATATAATAAATTTCATCTCTGGAGTTTGTGACTGTCCATCTTTTTGAACAGAAGAGTGAAGAAAAAGGTGCTCTTGCATTTAGCTCACACTCAGGACTTCTCTTCATCTAGACTCTCAGCATTTGGCATGCACTGTGAAGCACACAGCAGGCATTCAATAAATGCTGATTGCTTGTCATCTGATTATGCCATTAAGGCAAGCCAGCTTCCTCGTAACGACCTGTCTTACCACGTTCCCCCGAAAAAAAAGACCTCGCCGGACAATCAGCTCTCATGAATCTTTTGGAGCAAAACTTAATATAAGACCCGGTATATATTATATTTATTATATATTATATTATATTAATTATATTATATATTATGTAAGACTATGTCTTATATTATAGTAAAATAAGACCTGGTATATTACATTATATTACATTACATTACATTATGTTATATTATACCCGGTCTTATATTATAGTAAAATAAGACCAGGTCTTATATTAATTTTTGCTCCAAACGATGTATTAGACCTGATTGTCTGGCTAGATCTTATTTTCGGGGAAACATGGTAGTATCTTACATTCAACTGGAAGGCATAGAGGGAGTGAACTCGGCTTCATGTTGTATTTGTTTCAGTCAGAGGCAGTAGATTAGAAATTTCCTGACAGACTTTTTGTCATCTAAGCATTCAAAGCTAGAACCCAAGAATTACATCTCACCCTCATATGTTATGTTTGCATTGCTGAACCTTGCCGAATGTTTTCTGAACTACAAGTTAATTGCCAACATTTGAAAATAGAGAATTACATGTAAAAAGTAAAAAGAGGTGCTATGTATCCCTGAAACAAGGTTGAAGGGTGGGGCTATAAAAAGGATTAGATGAAAGCCTGTATAAAGAGCAATTTCACCATCACACTCCTCCCCCAGTACACACAGCCAGGAAACTACTCCTTCCCACATAAGCGAGGCTTGGGGAATGACAAATGAAAGAAATTTTGGACTAGGGACACCAGACTCAGCTAGGGGTGGGGTTAAATGAAAATCTGTGTATAGATATGAGATCTACAGCTCTAGTCCCTTATCTGGCTCTTATAGCCATAGTTCAACTGCCAGGCAAATACCCTCCTCATAGGAGATCAAAGATTCCTATTCTGGGAAACTAGCTGATTTCGATAGTAGAAAGCCAAAAGAGAATGTCCAAAATGGAAAATTCAAAAATACTATGTGCATGCTATAGGAAGAAAAAGAAACTGTTGGCAGTTTTTGAAAAAATAAGCGTTGTAATATATTTGATTTTAAACTTAGGTACGTGTATTACTTTTATAATAAGAAGTACTTAACTATAAAAATAGTAAAAGAAATGAAAAAAGAGTAAGTAAGGAAGGATAGGAAAAGAAGTATATGAACAAGAAAGAAAAATGTGGGTGGGTTGTCAGAATAGTGCCAGGAAGGCTGAGTCCCCAAATGAGCCAAGGTTTTGCTAAAAATAATCGGAAAAGGTACTGTAGTCCCACGCAGAGTAAGATGATGATCAAAGGGACATATTTGCTGTGACAGACTGGTAATGTAATGTGGAGGGTTAACACAGAGAAAGCAAACCCCTCAACTATCAGTTAGGGATCCAACAAGAGATAATCAGAAGGTCTTGTGCTTGTGTACAAAGAAACCCAAGTAAAGGATGGGGGGATCCAGGACCAACCACAGCCCATGTGGAATCCATGGGGCTTCTAGCCAACCCTAAGCACGAGCAGACCGTGGATTCTGTGGCGTCCAAAAACAGCTTACGTGATCCTGAGTGTACTTTCTGAATGACCACGTAGCACACGTAATATCAGGAAGCCAAAGATTTTCTCTGGTCTAGTCAGACTACATGTGTTGAACTTATTCAGTTAATCTTTAAACAGAGGTGGAACAAATCCCGAGGAGAGAAATCTGTACATCCAAGGAACTGACATCATTTCTTTGAGGTACTGCTAAATAAGCGCAGGTGCTATCTCTGGAGGAGCTCTAGAAGGGGATGTGAGAGCTACCTTCAAATGAGTAAAAGGCTATAAGGAGGAAAAATCATAATAAGGCCCTTCTCATAGCCACCACTCAAAGGACTACAGGGGTAGAGAGTAAAGCTTCTGGAAGGATTTTTTTAATCACTGGCATTACCCTAGGGCAACAAACGCCCTATCATGGTGGGCATCTTAGAGGTTTAAGTTATTCTTCAATAAAAGTGTATTTTAATATATACTTTTTATATGCAAGTTATAACTCAAAAAAAATGATTGTGGGGGTGGGTATGTGAACAGAACACTTTGTAGACCCCTGATTTGGGCCAAATACCCTTGCAGTACTTAAATGCCTTTCTGTCATGTTTTTATTTTTATTCAGGTAAAAAATACTATTTCTATTGTAATTTATTCTTTGACCCATGGTTATAAACTAATTTTTCTTAATTTTTAAATTAAGGAATTTTTAAAAAGATGGAAACCAGCATAAAAACTATAGCTTAACGAAGTTTTATAAGGTGAATACCCTTACAACCAACAACCAGGGCAACAAATGGACTTTTTCTGGCCATTCAGAGGCCCCTATAAGCCTCATTCCAATTACAATCCCGTCTGCCCCCCTAAAGTAACCATTACCGACTTCTGTATTAATCACTTATCTGCATTTTAAAATAATTTTATTTATCCAAGTGTGCATTCCCATATACTTTAGTTTTGCCTGTTTTTTTTAATATGTCTTTCAGTTTTCCTAAACAATAGATTTCTTCTTGTCCATTCTTCCTTTTTCTACTTATAAAGTCAACCTAACAGTGGCCCACACTCCTAAGTCAGTATAGAAATCAACAGGAAGAGGAAAATATCAACAATACTATTGCCAATTCTTTCCCCTTTCTCTGTTCATACAACCATGAAAAAGATTCCAGAGAATAGTCCTGGGGAAAGGGGGATTATCCTCTTTCTATTTTAAAGTCATATTGACTTAATAATTAAAAGCTTTTCAAGATCAGGTAAAAGGTACAGTTAAGCCCAAAGATTATGTCTCTGCTAATTAATCTAAAATGTATGGGGGCAGGAGACTTAATACAGAACTACCTCTAGTGCTAGACCATCATTTTTTATGTTCAGATAGATGCTGCTGTCCTATTTGGTTGTGCTTAAAAGGTAAGCTGTTGTCTCGGGGCCAGTGGCGCAATGGATAAAAGGTAAGCTGCTTCATTCATCATGCTTTCCAACTTCCAGAAGGGGGAAAGGCCTTTTACAACAGGTTTAGTAAGCAGACCACAGCAGTAGGATAGTTACACCAAAGGTGGGCCTCAACAAGTTTCAAAAGGCAGATGTTTGGTAACAATATTGTTAACTCAGCAATAGGCAAGCCAACAACTTCCCTAAATTCTGAGCACTAGACACATGCAAGACATTTGACATAGTCTTCTATAACTTTCCTAATGGCCATTTCCCAGTTTGATGCCATGTATCTATCACCCAGAGCAGATGGCTATATTGAGCTGTCCTGAGAATGAAAAATACACATTTTTCTACCCGTAGGAAGCAACCGGTGTAACACGTAACTGAGCATGTGAGGACACTATTATTAAGAATGAAGAATGATTGAGGCTATTTGAAACCTCAGCTGGCCTAGATCCAAATTTATAGAAAGCTGCAGGCTTTTTTTTCAGAGTATATCTACAGCAAATGCAGAAATATTTCTTCCTAATTTCTTTAATGTCTGAGGTCAGCCAAACCCCAAGGAGTGCATCTGTCCATCAACAAAAAAAGTTCCACTTTATTTCATATCACCAGGGAGGCCAAAGGGAAAAGAGGCCTTAACAACTATCTGTGGAGGAATAAGCAGGAACATGCAGATGGATAATAAAGGAAAACCATGTAAAAGCAAGATAAAAATATTCTAGGTGTGAAATAGGAGAGAGAGAAATGGATATAAAGGAGGTCTATGAAGTCTAAAGAAAAGTTCTTAGGAGAAAAAAAAGCTGAGCATCACTATGTCATATATGGCTATAGATGAGGGTTATAGTTAAATTTGGCTTCTAATTTTTACTTAAAATTTCCTTTGGTCACTTTTCTGATAAACTTATTATGTTGAAAGAGAAATATCTTCCTTATTGTCACCAATCTGTCCTTTCAGGGCACAGCATGCCAGAATCAATGGAGCCAAAATCAGCAGCAGGTTCACACTAGAGGTACACTCACCTGCTTCTGGGTCTGCAGGAATTCTCCACATATACAGGTTGAAGTCATCAGAGCCTGAAAGGATATACTGTTGGGATAAAAAAATACATTATTTATATATTGATAATATATCTATATCTATCTACCTATCTATTTATACAGAGAAAGACTTTTTAAAACTAAACAAGATAAATGGAAATATATTCATAAGGCACCACACAGCAAACACCCTCTTGAAAGGATTTGCAAAACAAAAAACAAAACAAAACAAAACAGTATTTGCAAATCAAAAGGCTAGCTGGCCAAAACTCAGCAACAACCAACCAACCAGCAGGGACTTGACCAGACATTTCTCCAAATAAAATACACAAATGGCAAGGAAGCGGGCTGGTCCGGTGGCTCGGGCGGTTGGAGCTCCATGCTCCTAATGCCAAAGGCTGCCGGATGGATTCCCACATGGGCCAGTGGGCTCTCAACCACAAGGTTGCCGGTTCGACCTCCGCAAGGAATGGTGGGCTGCGTCCCCTGCAACTAGCAATGGCAACTGGACCTGGAGCTGAGCTGCGCCCTCCACAACTAAGACTGAAAGGACAACAACTTGAAGCTGAACGGCACCCTCCACAACTAAGATTGAAGGGACAACAAACAACTTGACTTGGAAAAAAGTCCTGGAAGTACACACTGTTCCCCAATAAAGTCCTGTTGCCCTTCCCCAATAAAATCTTTAAAACAAACAAACGAAAAAACCAAATGGCAAGTAAGCACATGAAAAGATGCTCAACATCAATAATTGCTAGGGAAATAAAAAACAAAACCACAACCACAATGAGATACCACTTCACACCTATTAGGATGGCTATTACCAAAAATAAAAACAAAACAAAACACAAACAAACCCCCCAAACAGAAAAGTATTAGTGAGGATGTGGAGAAATTGGAATACTTGTACATGGCTGATGGGAATATATAATGAGGCACCCACTGTGGAACACAGTATGGCAGTTCCTCACAAAGTTAAGCGCAGAACTAGCGTATGACCCAGCAATTCCATTCTTAGGTACACAAGGTCTGACAATTAAGTTCATGAACTTGTTGCAATGATTTACTAACCTTTTTTTGATATCAGGGGGATTATTCATTATGAGTTTGTACTAAGTGGACAAATAGTTAACCAAGTTTACTATTTGGAAGTGAGGAAAATGCTGCGAGAAAAGGTTAGACGACCTGAACTTTTCGCCAACAATTCATGGCTCTTGCATCACGACAATGCACAAGCTCACAGGGAGTTTTTAGCCAATAAACAAACAACTGTATTGGAAGACTCTCCCTCCTTGCCTAATCTGGCCCCCAACGACTTCTTTATTTACCCGAAGATAAAGGAAATGTTGAAAGGAAGACATTTGGATGACATTTAGGACATCAAGAGTAATACAACAGCTCTGATGGCCATTCCAGAAAAAGAGTTCCAAAATTGCTTTGAAGAGTGGAGTAGGCGCTGGCATCAGTGCATAGCTTCCCAAGGGGAGTACTTAGAAGGTGACCGTAGTGAAGGTGACCATAGCAATGAGGCATGTAGCATATGTAGCATTTTTTCTAGGATGAGTTTGTGAACTTAATTGTCTGATGTTCGTATATCAAATTGAAAGCAGGATCTTGAGCTATCTGTTGTTCACCAATGTTCACAGAAGAATGTTTACAATAGCCAAAAAGTAGAAACAACCCAAATGTCCATCAATGGGTGAATGGATAAACAAAATGTAGTCTATACATACAATGGAATATTATTCAGCCTTAAAAAGCAAATTCTGTTACATGCCACAACATAGATAAACCTTGAAGACATTATGCTAAAGGAAATGAGCCAGATACAGAAAGCCAAATATTGTATGATTCAACTTACATGAGTTACCTAAGTAGTCAAATTCAGAGACAGATGGAAGAATGGTAGTTGCCAAGGATTGGGGGGTAGGAAGAAATGGGGAGCTACTGCTTAATGGGTATGGACTGTCAGCCTGGGAAGATGAAAAGGTTCTGGAGATGGATAATGGTGATGGTTATACAATAATGTGAATATACTTAATGCTACTGAACGGTAAAAATATTCCTTAAAAAGAAAAGAAAAAAGAAAAGATAAATCCTAATTGCCCTGACTTTAGGGTCTATCCAAGTAATTCCCTGCAGTTTATGACACTATACAGGTTCAAGTCAGGAAGTTGGAATGCAGACGCCCAAGGGCTTTCTTCACACCGTAATTTTGGCCAAACTACCTACTAGTTGGCAGGAAAAATTCACTCTAACTAATCAAGCACTGCGTGCCAGGTACTCTGGTGCTTATAAAAATATGTGAAGTAACATCTGGGTTCCCAAAGAGCTTAAATCAAGTAGAAACTATACATGTAGGTACACAACGACCATGCGGTAAAGTAGAAATCACTAGGTGCCATTATGAGAAACAAGGTGCCCAGTGATTCACAAAAAAGGCAAGGCAAGATAGGTTTGAGCAGTGAGCCAGCCTTACGTAAAGAAGTAACACAAAAAGCGAAAAGGCATCAAGATAAAGCGATGGTGCTCTTTTAGACCACTGTTTTAACAGGAACAGGAAGCATGGCTTAGCTCGCTCCTTGATGCTGGCTCAGGTGGTTGGAGCACTATACTCCTAACGTCGAGGTCACCGGTTCGATTCCCACACGGGCCAGTGAGCTGCGCCCTCTACAACTAAGACTGTGACCAACAGCTCTCCCTCGAGCTGGGATGCCGAGAGCAGTTGGAAGGTCGGCATGAGCTGTCCTGGGCTGCTGTGCTGCCATGGGCTACCGTGTGCTGCCAGGAGCAGCCAGTGCCCAGCGTGAGTGGCCGGTAGCCATCATGAGCGGCCAGCAGCCAGCGAGAGCTGCCATGAGCTTCTGTGAGCGGCCGACCAACGACTGGCAACCGACTGCCTCAGCGTGGGGAGCACAAGGCTCCTAATACCAGCCTGGGCCAGGGAGCTGTGTCCTACACAATTAGACTGAGAAACTGCGGCTTGAACCGGAGTGGGGGAGGCAGAAGAAGGGAAAAATAAATAAATAAATATTTAAAAAGAGCGAGCCAAGGCTGGGCTTACAAGAGATTTTACTATTTCATTGTGAAGGATCTATGCTTTCCTAATTTGTTCAGCTATTCACCAGGGAAAGAGCCACGAAAAGGTAAAAGGGGACTCCAGATAGAACGCTGACTCAGAAGATTGCCTTAGAAGGAAGAAAACTCCCACGGAGTTAAGGCCTCTTGGATTTAATATGACAGCCCCTAAAATACATAGAAAATGTGTACAATGAACAGGCTTCCTCTCAGGGATAAGGGCAACTCCTGACCCTCTCTTCCTCTTGGAACCACCACAAGGGAACAGCTCGGGATGATTTCCAAGGAAGGGGTCTTGACCCACTGCCGTCTAGTCAGACCATTTAAGTGTTCACACACACTAGAATCACAAAACTGCCCTGAGGAATTCATTTATGACATTTCGTAGTTGTCTGCTGGGTCCTTTCCAGCATTAAAAGTTGGCTGCCTAGGATACTGCTGACTGTGGGAGACTGAAATAAAAATAAGTCCATCCCTTTATTCATTAAACAAATATTTATCAAATATCGACTATAGGTTGGGCACAGTTCCAAGGAAAGAAACAGAATTGATCAAAAAAGACCCTGTTCTTACCCTCATGGAGCTTACATTTTATTGGGTTGGAAGAATAAAAGAATTATATACATATATAATGTGAGTGGAAAGTGGGTAGAAAAATAATTAAAAAGAATATGTACTTGTATATGTAATGTGTCCAGGGGTGGTAGAGAGAAAAATTAAACAGCACATTAGGGTATATAGGGAGTGCTGGGGTGGTTAATTTCCATTTATATAGGGTAGTCACAGGTCTCGCTGATAAAATGGCATTTTGAGCAGAGCTCTGAAGGAAATGAGAGAGCAAGTTATGTGGATATCTGGGAGATGAGTATTCCAAGAGAGGGGTCAGAGTCTGGGCTATTTTAAAATACAAGGTAGCCAAAAGAGCTCTTTTGTCCTCCTGCCCTCCCTTTCTTCCTTCTTTCTTTTTAAAGCTTTGTGGAAATAAAGATTATTTTTAGTGGGCTGAGTACAGAGGTACATTTAACATCATCAGAGCAGTCAGAAAGATTTCTCTCTTCTAAAGCTGTACTGGAAGGGTTCGTCTTCTGCCAGACTCCAGTTGGAGCCTGTGATTGTGGCCCTGCTAATGATTAGCACTCAAGAGGACAGAGCATTGCAAGTCTTGATTAGCCATCTCAAATATTTAAATATTTGTTACAGGGAGCAAGAAAACAAGGATCAAATAGTGCCAACACTAATCACTACCAAAGGAAACCCAAAGTATTTAATCATATCCAGATTTATGAAACATAATTATTATTTGAATTAACCAGAAAATTGAACTTCACCTCAAGTGGTGAAACCGGAGGTATAAGTTTCTCTCTTTTCCTTTTAATCTTGATATCTAATTTCAAACAGTATCTGCGCATTCTTACCAAGGCAATCTGGTATTGAATTGGAAGCTGACCTAGAGGAAAGGACTTCTGGCCTAGATAACAGAAAGGTTCAGCAGTAGACGGCCCTTTATAAATACCGGGGTGCCAAAATAATGGATACGCATGACTTGTATTCATCTTTTGTTATCGGTATATATTAAGTACCACAATTTAAACTTTTCCTTTCTTAAAGCGTGTATACATTCTTTTGGCACTCTCTGTATGTAAGCTATAGAAACGTAATAGAAAAAAATGGTTGTCAACAATTCCTAGGTTTAACATCTTTATTCCCTTTATGATGTACCCTGTTTCCCCGAAAATAAGACCTAGCCAGACAATCAGCTCTAATACGTCTTTTGGAGCAAAAATTAATATAAGACCTGGTATTATATCTGGTATTATATCATACCTGGTATTATATTATATTAGACCCAGTCTTATAGTAAAATAAAACCGGGTCTTATATTAATTTTTGCTCCAAAAGGCACATTAAAGCTGATTGTCTGACTAGGTCTTATTTTCAGGGAAACACGGTAGGACTTCACAACCAACATTTACATTTAAAACACCCCCATGAAAAAAATGTAAAGATTGCTACTGTTCAGGTTTAGAAAAGCAAAAACTAAATAAGATGGTATTAGGTTTGTAGCCTAGTGGGGACATGAATATGAAGAATTCATTACCTTCTCTTAGGTCTTTTCTTTGATCTCATTCTAAACAGTAAGGGGTAAATGACAAATTAAAAACTCACTTCATATGAGTCTTTTACCTTGTATCTTAACTGAGACGAACAGGGCAGGCCTCCAAAGAAGGAGAAAGAGTATTTTAGGTGTCCACTATCTAGGCAACAGAAGCCCCATTTCCCAAAATGCTCTGGATTAGGCGGGGAGGTAGGAGACCCACAGGCTACTTCAGATCGGAGAGTGGAAGACATACTTAATTTTGATTTGGCTTTGTGGGTAAGAAGAGTGATACCAACGCAAAAATGAGCATAAGCTGCCTGATCACTGCACTGTACACCTGAAGCTGAACAATAATGAATGTCAACTATAATTTTATATATATGTATATATATGTAGGTATATACTTACAAGAAGCGGAGTACAGCATTAGGAATAGGGACAGTGGAAATGTAATGGTTCTGTGCGATGTCAGAGGGATGGTGGATGGGGGAAGGGAGGTTCACACAGCGTGAGGGATATAAATGATAAACGTCTAAGTATTACTTTGTCTTGTGCACTTGAAACTAATAAAAAAAATGAGCATAAGCTATTACATGGATTCACATCATCCATAATCCTCCCCAGGTGGCCACAAAGGTTAAAGGTTGGCCACACTCTGACCCATCTCACTGTTTATTCATTCTGTCTAAGAGCCATCCTGTTTGTTTACTGATCTTGATGCAGCCCAGCCATTTTACGCAGAGTTAACCTGAGGCCAGTGCATTTTAATCTTTTTACCAACCCACTGTCAGTATAGAGACATTAACTTAAGCATAGGGACAGAGCAACAACTCCTCTCAATCGATTTCAAGAAGGAACCATGACAGCGGCCACCACCGCTACCACCAACATAAAAAAAAAAAATTACAGAATTAGCACTTGTCACTGTTTCATTTGCCAACATGTCCTCTGTCAATCCATTCATTAACCATTATGGAAAACAGTCACTCATGTAATATTCCCTACTCTCTGGTAGACTGCTGTAATGTCCAGCACCCCCTCCAAGAACTCATGCCCCTTTCTTCAACTCTTAGCATTTCTCGAATTACACATGCTCTCAAGACCTTTGCTGGCTGAATACCCAGAGGAGACCATGCCTCTAACTATACAAACCATTTTTGTAGAATCACGCAAGTCACAAGATATTTTTAATAACCTGAGGTTCAAAGAAGGATCTAAACGTAGCCTGCCACAGCAAAACTGTTTACTAAACAGCAGCTTACTAGAGAAAAAAAATTGTTAGCCATCTTTAAGCAAAGCAACTATTTCTCCCTCCCTAACACCTTTATTTAACTCTTAATGGTTAAAACAAACCAAAAAAGGGACAATTTTGGAATACAGATAACTGTACATTATATTGTAAGGACTCACTGGGTTTAGAAATATGGATATAAACAAAAAATGTTCCTCATCCCTACACAAAATACACATTAGAAGTTCTAGAAGGCAGGAGAGACAGGCCATCTATCTGATATTCTCTAATAACCCAGAATATGTCTTAACAGAACCTTCCATTTCTCTCTATATATATACGTGTATATGCATATGCATGTGTATGTATATGTGTGCGTGTTTGTACAGCATTTGATATTCTCCAACATCTGTTGATTGAGAAGGAAACATACCAATTAATTACCATTCACTGAGTACTGATCAGCTTACATAGTTCTCTCCGAGGCTCCTTCCATAGTAATTGATTAATTATTCTCCAGTAAATGGTACGCCTGTCTAATTAACTGTACTGCCTAGGACAGAAAAACCAGATGGCTCTCTAGCCTAGATCAGTAACAGCAGAGAGACTGCAATTTAACATTTAAATCAAACACAGCTCTTATTTCTCCCTGACCTTTTGTCAAAAGGGGAAAAAATGTGATTGAACAATTTTGTGATGTGCTTTCTAGAAGACTATTTCCAGAAAAAGGTTTGCCAATTGGTATATAATATACCTTTAATCATATCATTCATAATTCATGCCACAAATACCACCCAATGCAATCAGGGAAATTTTTCTTTGGAAACAGCCAAAGCATAGAATTATTTTATTTGTTGTAGGAGAAAATAGAATTCCACTGGCTTCCAATAAAAGCATGCAAATAGGCATACCCATAAGATTCACACTATTTTTTGCATGTGAAGTTACCTGATTCTTGATTTTGGACCATTTGCCATTTTAGCTCCATTAGGCTCCTGGAATTCTCTAGTTTATTTAAATAACTACCCTTTAGGGGTTCTGAGTAGGAAAAATTCTATTAATAAAGAAATGTTCCATAAAGACAGCCAATAATAGTTAAATAATCAGTAGGGAGGAAATTTTAAAAATGCTCCAAATCTCCAGCAGCTGCTTGTAACAGAGTAGCCTGCATTACTTAAAGATGAATCTTTATTTGGCAAAACTCTTTTGGAAACCTGGGCAAGATGAGAGGGCATCAACCCAAAGGCCTTCAGCAATCAAACGTTCCTCTGTGGGCCTCAGCTTTTATATGTGGGACATGGGGAGATGGCATCACTCATTTCGATCTACCCATCAGTATTTATACTCCTCATTCAAAAAAGGTCTCAACCATTCATAGGAAGGAAAATTACTTTCTTTTTTTTGAAGGCACCCGCAAAAGGGGCAAAGCTACTAAAGTAAAATCTCCAAGGAGGATGGGGCAAGTAGAGCAGGAAAGGTTATACTGTGTTCCCTTCATTAATATCCACCAGGGATTTCTTAGTAGAGCCCAGGCTCCTAGACAGGAACTAGAAATTAAAGGTGAACTCATGTTTTATCACCAGGTCAAATCAATACCATTTGTTCCTAAGAAGAAATCAGGTCCTTAGTGTTCCTTTTCAGCTGAACAATTATAAATCAGACCATATCAAACAGGCCTGCATACACTCCAGAGTGTTTTAAGCTTTCTAAGTTCTAAAACTGTATCAGCAAATGGACTAAAAGATGACATAATCCATGGGTGCAATCTTAATCCAGGTTGCTAATACCTGAAACCCCTGGGTTTCAGGAATTCCATAAACTCCTTAATATCATATGTAAAACTATGTGCACATATACATTTTTCTGAAATGAATGTTCGCAGCTTTTAGATTTTCAAAGGGGTTCAGGATTCAGAGTTATAAATAGTTGATTTAATATACCAGTTATTTTCATGCTACCTTCTGTTTATAAAAATCGTCTCTTAAGATATTTACCTAAATAATACACACAAGGAATCCCTCTGCCACTACATTCTGTATTCAGCTCCTCTTCATCAGAAGATGGAAGATACTATCACCACTTAATCTGTATAATACAGGTGGCAGCATGCCTAAGAGGAAGAGGGTACAATCACAGGCAAGAGACTGAGTCTAATCCTGTTTCTGCTGCCGATTAGATCTGCCATTTCAAACTTCTCTAGGCCTCAGTTTCACGTGGGGATAAAACCTGTCCAAGGAAGCAAACCCAAAGGTCAATGGGAGGATTAATATAAAAGAAAGTGCTTTAGAAGCTAAAGGGCTAAAAATATATGATATAAAAGAAAGAAGAAGAAATTAGCCTGAAGTCATAAAGCAAGTCCTAGGATGGAACCCAAGAGCCGAATCTCCCCCTACTAAAAGTGTGTGCCTTTATTTCAGACAAAGAACACGTGGGTTGCCAGGCTCCCAAGTGAGATTAATTAGGACTACAGGGAGTTATAGAAAAAAGTAAAGTCTAACTTTATAAGGTGCTTCACTGGCCTGGAGTGCACTTACTGGTAAATTCCTGCACCTCTGCTATACCCATATAATGTCAACACAGAAAGGTTGAGTGGTGATGTAATGTCTGAGGCCAGGCCACATATTCAAGGCCATTCTGTTGGATTCACAGGGTACAAGTCAGCTCTTTTCTCCAGGGAATGAGACAGAATGATTTAATTATCAAGATTTCAGAGGCCTTGCCATCTATCAAGTTTAAAACAAAGACCTGTGTAAAACAATCCCAGTGCTCAAACATTCCAGTGCTCAACCCTTGCAAGAAAACTTTATTATGCTTTCTCCTTCCTTCCTCATTCTACTTTCAGCAAGTGTACAGGCATTAGATGAGACTAAAGCAAGAGAAGATTTTAAAATTACCACACTGTCCCTTTGTGGGCAACACATACCTGTTAGCCTGAAAGACTTACTTCCCAGAAGCCTTGGGCTGCTCTGCTGGACTCTCATAATCTACGACGAGAGCCATTTAAGGAATTGTGAAAGAAAGGGAACAAAAGCCGAGTGCTGTTTTACAAGCGTGTGCCAGAAAAGCTAGCAGGTGGAAAACCGGCCTTCTTTTTTAACCCTGTTAAAAGATTAGCTCAGTGAGTAATACGGGGGTAGGGGTGGGGTGTGCGGGGGGGTGGGGGAGTATGAAGCTTGGGAGACAGAATGTACCCAGTCAGGCTTCAAGGAGAAAACGAAAGATAAACAAAAAAATCCAAGTATGACAAGAAAGCAAGGAGGAGAACCCTTGGATTCAGGCAGCCTTGAGAAGAGGAAATGCTGTTTTACTGCAAGATTCCTCACTATACTGTAAGCCTAAAAGGTGGACAGGCTAAAAAAAATAAAAAGGAAAGGAAAAGTTCAAGGCTCTTTGGGGGGGCTATTGTTTCTGTTGATGCCCAGACAATCTGATGTCACTTATGTCACCTTATCAGATGACAGAAGTTACTAAATTTGAAGAATTCAAAGATTATGCTAGAAATAAACAAACCATGTGTTTTTCGCCAAAAGTGGGAAAGACAGATTGTATAGAGGGCTCTGAATGCAAATCTCAGAGAGGGCCCTGTCTGGCAGTCATGTGAATGTGTCTACCACAGCATCTGGCATAAGTAGGTGCTCAGTAAGTATCTGCTTTCTTATTTTAAACAACCGAGGGGAGCGGGGAAAGGCATGTAGTTAGGAAGGGTTTTAGTAGGAGATAGGAAAAAGGAACTCGTCTCTACTGACCTATGAATTAATGACAGACCACGAAATTAAACATGAGAGAAAAACATTCTGCTGCAGACAGGAGGTTTCAAACTAGTGGCTCAAGAGCAGAATAGGTGTGGTGCACAGATTTGTTTTATCCATACAATAAAGTATGAATTTGTTGCAATACTTAAAGATCAAGATACCTCACATATAAATCTTCATTTCTGGTTTTCCTTGAAAAAAACCCGAGGCCCTCAAGGCAACAATGGACTGAAGCTGAGTCAAAGCTTCAGACAGGATTCATTTAGATTTACAAGGGTGGGCTCTCCAGTTGGCCAGTCCCCAGAACTTGCTATTGTTTACTTCCAGCCCAATTCACTCATTTTTGCTGCTTGCCTTTCCACTGTTGGCATTAAGTTATTACAACTGTATAGTGAAAAATGGTCTATACTAAGAGCTCAAAAATCTGGGTTCTAGTCCTGGCTCTGGTACAAACCCAAATATGTCTTGACTTGTGGACCTAACCTCTCTGAGCCTTAGTTTTCCCATCTGTAAAAGGAAGGTTTATACAAAATGATCTCTAGCAGCTCTATAATCAGAATTTATATACAGTGGTGGCAATGAGCATGGGGAACACACACAGTTGGCTCAGCCTATTTCACACTTTATTCCCTGAGTCCAATGTCTTGAAATGTTAATTTCATTTTTAAGCTAATGAATTACCTAGTGAACCTAGGATAGTCTAAAATGAAGTACAGGCTCTCTGGCACACTGTCTGCGTCCATCTGTGTAGACAGACTTATCTCACTATAATTGAAAGCCAGAAGTCTGTCTCAGATAGATGGGTCACTTAGTGCTTTTCTTGACCATGTTCATTCCTATTATGGAAATTCTGGGATGGTTCCCCAGCCTATGACTAAATGAAGAGTTCCAGAACACAGAGCTTCGGGCTGTGGGCGTTCTCAAAGTACACAAGAACAAGATCAAATACAAAGACCGATATAAGGAAAGGGGAGGCTTTGGAATTTGAAGGCAGCAAAAAAGATTCTGTCTGGACTAGTCAAAGACTATACATGTCAGCCCTGCAGATAACACTGTAACCGCAGCAGCTGCTGCTTTAGCCCTGAGTGTGGGAAGTCAGAGCTTATAAATCACATCTGAGAGAGATGTTCCAGGAACGAGGCATGAAGTTTGGCCTCCTGTGCCACACTTCAAAAGTATAAGCTCAGTAGATTAGTTTCACTGAAAATCTATGATTTAATTCATCCCCTGTAAAGCCCTCAGAAGTTGAGCAGGAAAACTGCACTTACCAATCCTGATTTCCAGGTAGAGAAGCTGTAGGCCCCAATAACTAAAACCCACACGTTAACCAATGTACTCAAGATTTACTTCAACAAATATTTATTGTATTCCCACTGTGTGCCAGGCACTGAGACAAGACGATGACAAATCAGTTACATTTCATAGTCCCCAAGGAATGAACAACACAGGCAAACATAAATCTCTGTACTTCCTATTCCCTAGGTTATATACTTTTGATAATCTGTGTGGGAAATATGAATACTTTCAAGGTAATACCTGTCTGTCCCAGTGTATCTGGAGAAAACGGATCTAGGACAGAGGTTCTCAACCAGACGCAATGCCCCCCACCCCCACTCCATCGTCCTGGGGACATGTGGCAATATCTGGAGACATTTTTCATTGTCTGGGGGAGACATCACTGGCGTCTAGTGGGGAGAGGCCAGGGATGCTATAACTATCCTGTGATGCATAGGACAGTCCCACAAAACAAAGAATTACCTGACCGAAATGTTGACAGTGCCAAGGTTAAGAAACCACGGTCTAGGTACTCTACATATTGGCTGGAGGCCTTTACTCTGAGTCTTTTAAGGACTCCATGCAGACACGTTCTGGCTGTAATATAGGAACTGAAAGAAAACACAACATCTATTCTCTTTCACCTCGTTCACCTTTTCCTGAGCCCATGTTTCTGGTAAAAAGCCTAACAAACCATTACATGTAGTGCCTACTCTTTA
The DNA here is from genome assembly GCF_964194185.1 of Rhinolophus hipposideros. Classification (NCBI taxonomy): domain Eukaryota; kingdom Metazoa; phylum Chordata; class Mammalia; order Chiroptera; family Rhinolophidae; genus Rhinolophus; species Rhinolophus hipposideros. Next base: position 74,591,697 of record NC_138051.1, read on the forward strand.
TTGTTCAATGAAATAAGGATCTCATACATACGTAAGATGTTGACAGAAGATGGATGATCAATAAAAGCAAGAAAGAAAGGAAAGAAGGACAAAGGAGGGGCTTGGTTGTTATTTTCACAGCTGAATGGAACTAAACCAAAGATTCTGCAGAGCTGACAATTATCTGTTCTATCAGGAGTCGGACCATCTCTAGAAATTGCTTTTTCCCACCCAAGAAACAAATTGCCTATAAAAAAAAGGTCATTCAGGCATTGTGGCCTCTCTAAGTCTCAATGCTTATATAACTGAGGGCATCTAGTGGTTTCAAGTGTGGATCGCAGCTAAGTAGCTCCTAGGATTCCAACCTGAACATAAATTCTGAATTTGGATATCTATTCTCTATTTACAAAAGGGGGAATCGCTAGCCTGGGCAACTTAAAAGATCTTTCTCGGTTTCTTTCACATTCAACTCAATTCAACAAGGCTTTATTGTGCTCCTATTACATATACTAATCTTTATGCTATGACACGGGGGGCCTCTAGCAACCTCAGTCTAGGAAAAAGAGTCCTAGTTATGCCTTCAAATAGCAGGGACTTTACAAGTTCTCAAAGAACTGTTTCTTATATGCCCTATGGCCCACAAATAACTTTAAAGAGGTGGAGTGCCGCATGTGAGAATTACATGTCAAAATTTGACAGCTGATGGACCCAAAGAGAACACGAAGTATTAGCAGGAGAATTAGGTTTGTCTTTTACCAATCTAAATGTGAAGTAACAATAAGACTTGTGTTTGAGAAGAAAACAAAAATGTTTTTGTTTCTTTGCTCAATCTTTTTGTCTTTGTTCAGCTTGATTACTCAGACAAGTCCAATTGGTCTCCTCACTGCCACCCGCATCAGAACTTCTATGGCCAACCCAGCCAGTCAAGAACACACTATGCTTTTAAACTGCCAGCTCTAAGTCAACATCCATTCCCAATGAGACTGTGGAAAGGCTGGAAACTCACAGCTTGGGTTCTCCTTCCCAGTTGTGCTGCTGGCAATAAAAAGAAAAAGTCAGCATCTGGCTTCCTCTCAAACAAAGTTGCTCAGCCCTTTTCATCCAAGAAAAAGATGCCATCCCAAGGGGCCATTCAGGATATATGTCTCTTGGATGGTACTTAGGGTGTTTCATTCATTATTCAATTTTATTGATACCGAAAAAAATAGAGCCTCTCTTTTGCTGGCAGGCTAATTTTTCATGGACTCCCTCCTTTCTTTTGAAATGACACATTCTTAGAATCTGAAAATCTGTTCACAAACTTGGCAGAGCTGGGCTGCTCAGAACCATCCTGTGGCCAGCCTCGGTTTATGGTGTGTGCCTCACATTACTCAACGGCAGCTCTGAAGAAGTCACTCACTACTAAGCCAGAACGACACCCCCAGACCCTTACTGTTTCCCCTTAATTGTTTCTATCTGACATGATGCTAAGGAAAAATAAAGACCATACAGAAAGAGCAATTTGAGAGAAAAGCATTAGTGTGGGATACAGGAGGCAGAAGGCACTTACCTGGTCACGATCTCCTGCAAAACAGCAGCTTTTCATGGTACAAGAGTTGAAGTAACCCTGATTGTCAAACTGGAACACAGGCAGGCGAGAGTGGATGTCATAGAGCACAGGGGGCAGGCGACGCCTCAGGGCCAGTAGCTGGGTCCCATTGCTATTGAATCGCACACTCATGGCACTTTGAAGGGACAGGTTGCCACCATAACGTAGGAGAGAACTGGAAGGCACAAAGCACAGGGACTGGGCATGAGACAGGCTGGACAAGACTCTGCAAAACACACTGCACTTACTTCTTTACAACATGTGCCAGGACCTCCTGTCAAGCTTGTACATCTGAATCTCGGCAGAAAGGTATTTCTACACAGTAGGCTAGAAGGTAATAATGAAGATAGGAGAGGCTCCTTGATTACATTAAAGCAAGCTATTTAAGCAGTCGGTTCCCTTTTTCAGTCTCCAAAAGGTGAAATCCCAGTACATTTATAGGAAAAGGATAACACAAATGTCTGAAAAGAAGCCATATTAAAATGATTCATTATTTACCTGAGCTCATTACAGAATCAACTAGATACTCCTCAAGACCCTGGGAGGTGAATAGTGTCTGTCCACCTGGCTAATCCTGGGTATCTAGTATATATCCCTAATATATATCCTAGCATATATCCTTAATATATACTTAGGGATATATTTGGCCTTTGTATTAAGAGATTCAAGAACCATTAGGAAGAAAACCAGATACTTTATAGTTTATTCTGAATATTTTTTAAACAATAATCACTTTATTACTTAAGCATTAGTTTTCAATTTTTAAATCTGTTCAGAGAATTTTTATATTCCATATGGCATGACTCAAGAGTAAATATTAAAGAAAAAATTTTAATTAAATGCAGAGCATACAGCTACAACAATTGGAAAAGGAAGATGACGTGTTTCCCTTTACAATTCCCAACAAGTTTATATTTAGCTTTGAAATATAGTTTGGTTAATATATATAATTGCATTTATCCAGCTTCACTAGGGAGTGGTACATTCTGGTTCACCTAATATTGTTCTGTAGTTTTATAATGTTCGTAATATTAAAAAAAAAAAAGTCACAGTGTTGTTCTAAATAATTTATTTTAGTGACTCAGAAGATATTTTCAATTTTAGAGTGATTACGATGGCCATGAACATTCACAGTGATACAGCACTAAGGAACAAAGTGTGTACGTGTATAGTTGTGTTTCATCTGCTAGTAGACAGATCCTCGATTACCTGGACACTATTTTATCATGATGACTGCTCACCATCTGTGTCATAACCAACTTTTCCTTCTTCGATTCTTAGAGCACTGAATTACTGCTAGAAAAGTAAGGTTAAGTATATCAGAGATGCTGCAGAAATGAATGCCACTCACTCTGTCGTATATAGACAATTGTTGTCATGAAACGGAATGCCCTAGTAGTTTTAGGGGAAAAAAGGTTATAAATTCTAGGGAATTGTAGAGCTTAAAGGGGCCTCAAGATCCCTAAATTAGAGTCTAGCAGATTTATCTGGAATATTTTTAAGAAAGAAGTTTTAACAGCATTTTACCAAATGAAAATTTAAAGAGCTATATGCTACCGGAAGAGATTTAATATTGAAAGAAAATAACACATTTTCCTTTTTGGCAAGAGAGTGATGGGGAAGATTGGGGGAATAAGGGAGGGTATATCCCACAGGGAAAAGAGCACCTGAAATCACAGTGCAAAGGAGCTGCCTACCTGGCCTGGTTATAAAAACAGTCTGCACCACCACTGGCCACTCAGCTCTGTGTCACCCAAAAGTCTTCTCACCAGAGGGAAGAATGCTCTGGTACTCCAGTTATGTGTGGAAACCAGTGTTGGGCAAAACAGACTTTAATTCTCTTACTATTAGAATGGCAAGAAAGAGAAGAGACTTGGAAAATTGTCCTTAGAACTCCAAACATCAAGGAGAACGCTGGTACCCCTGCAGACCCCAAGTATTAATAACCCCTACAGAGAATTGTTCTTACAATCGTCCTAAACACAGGTCACACTCACTCACATACAGAGAATGAATGAGTGGGGCTGTTAGAGTCCAGGCATTTCCTTTACAGGGTGCCCTAGCTGCCAAAGGCATGTGGTGTTATCTAAACACTGAGCTCAAAAACAAGGAGAGGCTTTCAATCCAAGATCAGCATGGAGCGTGCAAATAAACCAGCATCTGTAGGACTGAAGAGGAGCTGGGGGTGGAAACAAGACTCAACACAAAGAAATTTGGCTGGCCACACAGCCATAGCAGCAGGGGTTTGCACCAGCTCAGTCCCTGACAGGAAAGCTGGGGCCTCTGGCAAACACCCTTTCCATCTGTGAGGAGGAACTTCCTCGGTCGATTCTGGTCAGGCCGGCAGGGGTCTGCCCAGGACGGGCACCGGGGCCCCTCCCACTCTGGCCACTCTACAGCGGTCTCCCAAGAGTCACTAACACTGGTCTTGCCTATGCTTCTGGGCAGAGAAGGGAACTCCTATCTCTCACACAGAGAAGGTAGGCATGTAGGCTTCTCGCTCCTAGAGTGTTTAGGGGTGCTATCTAAAGAGCAGCAGCTACTAAAACTGAATATTTCATGTTTGAGTACAAAATTCAATTCCTTCCAGAGGGTTGGAATGATACCAGAAACCCAGAAAGTGAGCTATGTGTACAGTAATATCTCAGCAGGGGTTCTCTACAGCTGGTGCCTCCTGATGAGAATGGTAAGCACGGAGGAAGCATCTAGTTCAGTAGGAAAAAAAGGCTTAGAAGCAGTTTGCCTTCACAGTCATAATGTCAAAGATCCTGTAATTTATGGTTCTAAATATAATGTGCATGAGAAATCATCTGGGACTTTCTTTTTAAAAGTCTACCCCCAGATATTCTAATTCAATCTGGGAAGTGGGCCCAGGAATCTGAATTTAACAAGCAACCTAAATTATTATAATTCTGATGCATGTGACTTTTAAACCACTCTGAGAAACACGGTTCCATTTTGGAACTGGGGTGGGGGCGTTGAAGGTGGGGAACCAGGTAGAGAAAGCAGATTACCAGAGGCTCAATGAAAAGCCAACTACACTATAAAAATTTGGCACTTTTTATAGCCCATGTCTATTAGTAGAAACGATTCCAATTTCTTTTAAGATCAGAGTTCCACTCCACCCAAAATGCCTGAAATGGACTTTTTTCTGTCCTCAACACATTCCCTGAAGGAATAGAAGTCTGTCATTTTCACTTGGAGAACTGAGGATACCTGTATGTAACAAGAATGCCTTAATCCTGACTTGCTTTCTGGATTCTGATCTCCATAAGGGAGATGTCACTGTCTCCACCCTTCCAGAGAAACGACCATCATTACACCAAGATGAGATGAACAGTATCTTGAAAGAACTAGCAACAAGTTAAAATGAGTTCAAATCAAAATATACCTATAAAAAAATAAAAGCAATAAATCTATTCCCAACCTATCTTCAAACAAGGGTTTATCACAAAATGAAACATGAATGGGTAGGAGGTGATCCAAAGGTCAGCATACAAAAGACCCAGGGTGAAAAGCATGAGAATCTCAGAACATCAAGAAAATATTCTTCACTGGTGTGGTCTCCTGGTTTTTTGGCCCTCCAGTAATACTCTGTTGGACTTCTTTATTGCTTGAGTGGGGCGAAAAGAACATTTTAAAAAGTATTTAGCCTTGGAATAGAAGAGAAACAAGCTGAGGCTGTTTCCAGAAAAGTGCCTGGGACTATCCTGTCCAGAAGCACAAGACAGAGCTTCGTAAAGGTTCCTAGATCAGGCTCCATAAACCTAGATTTCCATAAATCCATGATTAAGTAATTGACTGGATGGTGCCAACAATATTTTCCAAAGCCCACTGGCATGAATTTCCCCCTCCTTTCTATGTGAACGTTTCATAAGACCTGTGAAATGCTTGGAAACAAGGCAGCACTATTCCAAATCACAGACAGAGCTAGTATCATACGACTTGAGAGGCAAAACCAAAGTCCTATAGGAGGGGGAAAATCTCTCCCCTCCGGTTTCTGCTTTACGACAGGATGATCTGTAAGGAATATGGAACATTTTGTACTTCCCATGACACAACCCATAGACTATGACAAATCCTAGAGGATATTGGAATTACGTACAAAGTAAACAAGTTCTTTGGAGTCTCAGCCTATACCAGTTCCATTTAAGTGGTGTTCAGAGTCCAATAATCCCTCATTTCTTTTATGTGAGTTGGAAGGAGAACCTGGGCTTTCTCTTTTGTTTTTTCTAAAACAATACTCATTTCAAAGATTGATACTTGTCTAGAGGAAACCAGAACTGTTGGACAACCAGCTTGAAAAAGACACGTTGTCATCAAATGGCATAGCCAGTCCCTCTACAAAGCAAACGTGGATGGCACTCATTGCAGTGCTTTTCATCATCCTTTTCCAGAACAGAGACATGCCCAGAGCTAAAGTGATTTAGAGAGCAAGTTTTTGCCTTTGGCCCAAAGATGTCAAAAGCCACACAGAACTAACCAAGACCTCAAAATAAGTTAAAAGGAAGTACCATAACAGATTTGTTCTAGAACACTCATGACTTTTCCACAGGACTAGGGACTCAAAATTTAGTCATCTCAGTTAATCAGATGGCCTGGCTTATTAAAAAAAAAAAAAAAACAAACAAACAAAAAAAAAACCCTTTCACCCCAAGCTACAGAAAATAGAGGGATTTCATAAGGGGCCATTTAATCTTTATCTTCAAACTATTCCTGGTTCTTCCTTCTGAAAAACGTTACTTGGCATCAGCCCTGACCTCACAGTGTATAAAACTGGGGAGGGAGCATTTAATGAATAGTGGTTGGCAGGGGAAAGAAAAAAGCAGGGGGGAAGGAAAGAAATTGAGATGCTGGTTGCTACAGCAACAGTAACAGTGTAGGAGTGGGTGGGTATATATGCAGGTAAACAGGCAGTCCCTGATGGCAGGAGAAGAAACTGGGGTGGGTGTGCTGACTATCAGGGTACAAAACCACAAAGCAAGAGAAATGTTAAAGAGGAAAGAAGCAAACTCTGGGAAAAAGCCTAAGGAAAAGAGGGTCTGAAAATAAAAATTGCAATTTGGTAACTTCTATTAAGAACTCTCATGCAGAAACAAGAGAGGAGGGGAACATAAAGGAATGTTTGGTCGAGAAGACCAAACTGCTGACTGGTAAGACACAACATAGGAAGATAGCCTGTTTCGTGCAGGAGCCACTCTCTGAGAATGTGTCCGAAAATGAAAGTCACCTCTAGTTGGCAGCAATACAAATGTTTTAGAATAATGGCTTTCAAACTTTTCATATAGTAACCCTTTGTAACAAGTACATTTTATACTGCACCCCAGTACACCCACTTACTTAGCATAAATTCATTAAACAACACTTACCACCTACTGTATTCAATGCACTGATTTTCTATTCTATATTTTTATTTAATAAATACTTGTGACATCTAAATTGATGTCTTGACCTACTGGATCACTGAAAGAGCTTCCTACCTCATCTTCTTGCTTCCCCTCTTGGCCCATGCTTCAGTTTATCCTGAGCAGAACAGCCAGGGATGCTGACCTATGAATCAGATGACATCATTCCTCTGCTGAAAATCATCCAGTGGCTTCACGTTTCAACCAGAGTAAAAACCAAATTCCTTCCAATGCCAACAAGGCCCTAGACAATCCCGCCATACCATATATTTGTATGTATTTTATTTAGTTTCTTATTTGTCCCCTCCCATAGATGAATAGCTTTTGTATCTTTTCCCTGCTTATCCCAAGTGCTTAACCAGTGCCAGATACAAAATAGGCATTCAATAAATAGTTGCTGAATACATGATCTAATGGATCATGAGCAGCAGTTTGAAAAACCCTGATTTAGGGAAATAAAAAAAAACACACAAAAAATACAGGCACCGCCAAGGTTCACATGGCTCCTGACGACCCCCAAAAACTAATCTTGAGAGGCAAGCAGCAGAGCAGCATAATGTCAGAGAAACAGGAAAAGGCAAGGACATCATCCAAGTCAAAATCCTTTCACTGTCCCGAAGGTAAAATGATTTGCAGTGACCACCCAGGTCTCCCCCTTTTCATGCGACACTGCCACACATCCTTCAAGTGAGTGAAATTCATCTACCTGCTAATGATCAGCCAACAAGAAGGAAGAGGTTGTTTGTTAATCAGGTATCTTAATTATTTCTTATATGTAATTTACAGAATGAAAGTTCAAAAGGAAAATTAATAATGAAATTTTAGGTCAATTGCAAGTTAAAAAAAAAATTCATCTATCAGGTTTTAAAAAGTGACCAGTGAATTCCAAAGGTTTTAAATACATGCCCTACCTAATTATATTTAAAAACTAATAGTGATAAACATTCAGACTGATGGATGTACTGAGACCAACAAAAAGATACATTAATTAGACTGCAGGATTTAGGTACTTTTTTATACCTTTCATTTTATTTTCCAAGTTTTTCTACAATGAATATGAATTTCTCTTATAAACAGAAGAAAATACATTATTTTAAAATGCCATCTCATACATAATTCCTCTTTAACTAGGGACCGCCAAAGATAGTTTTGAGAAATAAATTAGAGTAGGGAATTTAAAGAGGTTCTTAATGGAAATTTCAAATATCCTGACCCACAGGATTCTGGTACAAGTGCTAAATTTAAAATTAAATTATTACTTTAAATTCACATAATAACAGTCAAATAAAAATTTTCAAAAGATTGAAAATTTCAGTGACCCTCACCATTCTGCTCAACGAAGGCAAATGTCCCTCCTTTGATAGATTTCTAAGTACTAAACAGGCCTTGGTTAGCACTGGACACAGTCACCAGGTTAGGTCTGAAAGTACACTCAGTTTCTTTCTGCAGAGCCAACACCCCACTTCCAAAGCATTCATGCATAAATGGCAAAGTTGTATTATTGCAATAAAAAAAGATTCAAAACAAAGTATTTTATGTAGAATCCAGAAACATTAGTAATGTTCTTGGAAAGTCTTCCATACATAGGTAAATTCATGGGTAAAAGAAGCCAAGATTATTGAGAGTGTAATAAGAAGTCCCTATCTAAAATATGTGACTAACAACAGATAAAATGTAAGTGGTCAAACCAGTGACTGCAAAATAAAAAGTTCAAACTATGAAGAATTCACTGAAAGAATTATATCACAATAGATACCCCTTGGAGAAGCAATAAGTTCTTCATTAAATTTAATATCCAAAATGGTTATGTGTATACAACGTATACCAAAACCTTACAATAATTCTATAAAGTAGGCAGTGGGGGGAACATTATTCTCCTTTCACAACGGAAGAGACCAAGGTCCTAAGTGGTTACGTGACTTAGCCCTGACTGCACAAAAGATTAGCAGCAGAAACAGGACCAGCAAGTATTTTTCTGCTCCTTGGTTCAACAAAATTTGACAGAATACACTCAGAAGATAGATTATTCCACCAGCAAAAAGAATAGCATCAGATGACAGTGCATCAGGGACAGGAGTCTTCACCTGAGCCATTCACTTTGTACCTTTCCTCCCTGTAAGTTCAGTAACTTACTTATGCATGCATTTATTGAATACCTGCTAACTATTCTAGGCACCGTGCTAGGCTCATGGGTTCAAAGGTGAAATAAGAGAAGAAGACAGCCGTAAGCACTAATGAGGGACAAGAAAACCATCAGTTTCCTTCTATAACATGAATAATGTTGTAATCAGGGGAACACGTGCTGTGAGACTGTTTTGGGAGTGGTCACAAAAGACTTCAGAGAAGAAAAATCTCAGGTAACGCTCAACAGAGAGTCAGAGAGCTGACTCAAATTCTTAACTGGCAAAAGAAACAAGATAAATCTGGATATGTTAATATATGGATAAATTCCCAACACATATTGATCAATGAACAAGTCCAATTACAGAATAACTGAGTAACTGTATAGTAATACAATATTTGTGTGAAAAACACATATGCATATAAATACAATGTCTTATTATTTTCTATGGGTACATGTATAAGCATATAAAAGCAAAGAAAAAGTTTTGGAAGCATGTTCTATAAACTCCTAACAGTCATTACCCCCAGAGGAGGGGGCAAGGCACCAGGACGGAAAGACGTAGTCAGAGGGACTTTAGCCTTATTGAAAGTTTTAAAAGGAAAACATTATGTATTATGTGTATTTTTTTAACTTTTTGTTTTGAAATAATTATAGATTCAGAGGAAGTTTCAAAGAAATATACAAGAAGGTCCTCTGCACCTTTACTAAGACTCTCCCAATGTTACCATGTTGCATAATTATTATACAATATCAAAACTAAGAAATTTACATTGATATAATCTATAGAGCTTATTCAAATTTTGTCAGTTATACATGCACTCATTTGTGTGCATATGTGCGTGTATAGCTCCAAACAACCGTATCACATGTATAGCTGCATGTAACCACCACAATTAATACACTTATCTGTACCATCACATCAAGACTCCCTCATACTACCCTTTTATAGTTACATCCACCCCCTTTACTCCCATCTTAACACGTGGCAACCACTGATCTGTTCTCCATCTCTATGTTATTTCATGAATGTTACATAAATGAAACCATGCAGTATCCTTTTGAGATGGGCTTTTTCAGGCAGCATAATTCCCTTAAGGTTCATCCAAATTGTTGCATGTATCAATAGTTCACTGATTTTTAGTGCTAAGTAGTATTCTGTGGTATAAATGTACCACAGTTTTTTAAAACTATTCACCCATTGTAAGACATGTAGGTAGTTTCCAGCTTTTAGCTAGTATGCGTAAAGCTGCTATGAACATTCATACACAAGTTCCTATGTGAAAATAAGTTTTTGTCTCTCTAGGATAAATGAGCAAGAGTGAAACTGCTGGGTCATGTGGTAAGTTCATTTTTAATTTCTAAAGGAACTACCAAACTATTTCCCAGAGTGGCTGTACTATTATACATTCCCACCAGCAAAGTATGAGTGATCTAGTTTCTACCCATCTTCACCAGCATTACCTTTATTTTAAAAAGCTAACCTAAGAAGTTGGTCAATGTATTTTAAAACAAAAGGAGAGACAAAATTAGACATATTTAGCTTCCTTATGGATGGATATACACAACACTATCTATGAAATATTTGTTACCACACACACAAAAAATTCAAACCCGAATCTGTTAGAGCCCTTAAGTCTAATACCAATTTATGAACAAAATCAGAGGGAACACACTAAATGACAGTATAAAACGCAACCAGTATAATCTAAAATGCAAGAAATTCCGTTAAGATAAATAATCCAGTTAGATCCAATTTAACAAATAAATTGCAAGCAAAAAATTGAGACAGGAGTACCTATAGATTAAAAGATACTTAAGAAGCCATTATCAACTAATTGCTTTATATGAACCTTATTTAAATCCTGATTCATAAAAACCGATTAATTCATGAGACAATCGAGGAAATTTAAACACTAATTAAATATGTAATGATTATCTTTTCATGTAAAGGAAATTGGCAGTTCCTCAAAAAGTTTAACATAGGGTTACTACATGATCCAACAATTCCACTCCTACTTATAGACCCAAAAGAACTGAAAACAGGTACTCAAACAAATACTCATTCATGAATATTACTAGAAGCACTGTCCATAATAGGCAAAGGTGGAAACAACTCAAACGTCCATCAGTAGGTGAATAGATAAAATGTGGTATAGTACAGCCATAAAATAGAATTATTACTCAGCCATAGAAAGGAATGAAATACTGCTATAATGTGCATAAATCTTGAAGCCATTATGCTAAGCAAAAGAAGCCAGGCAGAAGTTCATACAATGTATGAAATATCCAGAACACGTAAATCCATAGAGACAGAAAGCAGATCAGTAGTAGCCAGGAGCTTGTGGGGAGTAATTGCTTAATGGGTATGGGTTTATGATGAAAATGTTTTGAAGATAGAGGTGGTAGTTGTACATTGTGAATGTACTAAATGCCACTGAAGTATTCTCTTTAAAAATGGTAAATTTTATGTTATATGAATTTTACCTAAATTTTAAAAAAAGAATTAACTTCCAGAGATACATATTAAAGTATTTACAGAGGAAATGATATAATGTTATATGGAAATTGATTCAAAATAATTGGGAAAGGAGGTCACAGATGAGGAATAAATAAGATTGTCTTGGGGTTAATTATTGAAGCTGGGTGACAGCTATAGTGGAATTCATTTTACTATTCTACTTTTATATGTGAAATTTTTTTTTACCATAAAAAGTTTTTTAAAAAAAGATTTGATTTTAAAATAATAAAGTCTACTTGATTTAGAGATTTGATATCACCTCCTCCTCAATAACAATACTTGGGAGTATTAAAAGAAGGATATGAACTGGTACATACTTGCAGAACTTCCAGGCATTGACCAGACATTTCCCAGCTGCTCTGGTCTGAAGTTAATCTTTTGTTATGTTTGTACTTGGTGAGAAGGAATGGACACAGGGAAGCTCTGGCCTAAAGCCCAAAGACCTTGGGTCCGAATGAGCACAGCAGCAAATTCAACAAGGACCTCTGAATAACCACAGCTTCCATCTTACAAGATAAGCAGAAATGCTAAAACACCTGGGAACCTATTAAAAAATGGCAGATTCCCAACCCAGATCAACAATTCAATCCCCTGGGTCTGTGCTCCGGAAAGGGGCACTTTAACAAGCTCCCCAAATGATTCTGATGCCCTCTCAAGTTTTAGAATCACTGGTTTAGGATACCAGAGCCCTTGTGAATTCCAGAGGACAAAGCTGATTGTAGAGCTCCACCTTGTGGCCTACATGCTAGAAAGCGACTTCACCAGAATCCCCGGTTCCCAGACATACCTAATTGACACTTTCAAAGGCCAGCAAGAGCCATTACGACCTCCTCTAAGGGTTTATTCCTTAGAGACATTTTTTTTATTAGTTTCAGGTACACAAGACAAAGTAATACTTAGACATTTCTCATTTATATCCCTCACACTGTGTGAACTCCCCTCCCCCATCCACTATCCCTCTGACATCGCACAGAGCCATCACATTTCCACTGTCTCTATTCCTAATGCTGTACTCAGCTTCTTGTAAGTATATACCTACATATATATACATATATATATATATATATATATATATATATATATAATTATACTTGGCATTCATTATTGTTCAGCTTCAGGTGTACGGTGCAGTGATCAGGCATCTACATCATCCCTGAGGTGGTCTCCCAAATGGGACACGTGTCCATCGGACACCCTACAAAATCTTTACAACATTATTGATTACATTCCCCAAATTAATTTTCAAAACGCCGTAACCATCTTGTGGCTACCTACTGCTTTCTAATCCCCTCACCTTCCCCCTTATCCCCACCCCCTGCCTATCTAACAACCCTCAGTTTTTCCTCTTTGTCTCCAAAACTGTTTCTGATTAGTTCATTCACTTATTCTTTTCTTTAGATTCCGCATATAAGTGAAATCATATGGTACTTGTCTTTCTCTGTCTGACTTATTTCACTTAACATAATGTTCCCTAGGTCCATCCATGTTGTTGCAAATGGTAAGATTTCTTTCTTCTTTAAGGCTGCGTAATACTCCATTGTATAAATGTACCACAGTTTCTTAATCCAGTCATCTACCGATGGGCATTTCGGTTGTTTCCATGTCTTGGCTACTGTGTATAGTGTTGCAATAAACATAGGAATGCATAAAGATTTTTGAATTGGAGTTTTGGATTTCTCCGGATAGATACCTAGGAGTGGAATTACTGGATCATAGGGTAGTTCCATTTTCAGATTTTTTAGATACCTCCATACTGTTTTCCATAGAGGCTGCACCAATCTGCAATCCCACCAACAGTGCACAAGCGTTGCCTTTTCTCCACATCCGCGCCAGCACTTGTTGTTTGTTGATTTATCGATGATAGCCATTTTGACTGGGGTGAGGTGGTATCTCATTGTGGTTTTTATTTGCATTTCTCTGATGGTTAGTGGGGTTGAGCATTTCTTCATATGTCTGTTTGCCATCTGTGTGTCCCTTTTAGAAAAATGTCTCTTCAAGTCCTCTGCCCATTTTTTAATTGGGTTGTTTGGTTTTTTTGGAGTTGAGTGAGTTTTTTATAGATTTGTGATATTAACCCCTTATCAGATATATCATTGGCAAATATCTTTTTCCATTCAGTAGGATCCCTTTTTGTTTTATTGATGGTTTCCTTTGCTGTGAAAAAACTTTTTAGTTTGATGTAATCCCACGTTTATTTTTTCTCTTACTTCCCTCGCGCGAGGAAATATATCAGTAAAAATCTTACTCCAGGTAATGTTTGTGAAGTTTCTTCCTATGTTTTCTTCAAGGTATTTTATGGTTTTAGATCTTACATTTAAGTCTTTCAGCCATTTTAAATTTATTTTTGTATATGGTGTAAGGAGGTGGTCCAGCTTCATTTTTTTGCATGTGTCTGTCCAGGTTTCCCAGCACCATTTATTGAATAGACTGTCTTTACCCCATCATACATTCTTGCTTCCGTTGTCGTAGATTAAATGGCCATATAGGCATGGATTTATTTCTGGACTCTCTATTCTGTTCCATTGATCTATATGTCTGTTTTTATGCCAGTACCATGCTTGTAGTATAATTTGATGTCAGGTATCATTATACCTCCCACTTTGTTCTTATTTCTCAAGATTGCTGAGGCTATCTGGGGTCTTTTATGGCCCATATAAAATTTAGGATTATATGTTCTATTTCTGTGAAAAACGTTGTTGGTAGTTTGATAGGAATTGCGTTGAATATGTATATTGTCTTAGGCAGTATGGACATTTTAACTATATTAATTCTTCCTATTCATGAACATGGTATGTGTTTCCATCTATTTATATCTTCTTTCATTTCTTTCTTCAGTGTCTTACAATTTTCTGAGTACAGATCTTTTACTTATTTGGTTAAATTTATTCCCAGGTATTTTATAGTCTTTGGAGCAACTGTAAATGGGATTGTTTTTTTAATTTCTCCTTCTGATGTTTTATTATTGGTATATACAAATGCAACTGATTTCTGAATATTAATTTTGTATCCTGCTACTTTACTAAATTCATCTATCAGCCCTTAGAGACATTTTGATCCACGCCATTACACTCAGGGAATTGGCAGGTCCAGAAAACATTACAGATAGAAAGCTAGTTTTCAAAATACAGACTATTTGGGGGTAAAACACTGTGCATTGATTCAATATTTACTGACAGTCTATAACATTCTAAGAACTATACTAGGCACTAGAGATTAAAGATGAATAAAACACGGCCCTTAAAAGTCCACAGAAAAATATAACAATGGTATAATGGTACAGATTAGGCAAGTGCCTCTGTCCTGAGCAGCAATTTCTGGGCACTGGGAAAGAAATCAAGACATAATACCAGTGCTAGCTGGATAATGGGACACAGTCATATTAAAGATAACCAGTGACGGCAAAAGCAGTGACTGAGACATGTGACATGAATGCCACAGACCATAGTACTTTATAGAGACTCTAAATAGAGCAATCCCTTCTTCTATACATGAGGGAAAGCTTCATTCATTCAACACACTCTGTGCCAAAACTGTTAGGTGCGGGAGACACAGTGAATAAAGGAAGCATTAAGAGAATGTAATAAGGAGATTTGGCAAGGATGTCTTTCCTGATGGGTTACCATTTGATCTTGGACCTTGAGGACTAGCTAGGACTTGAATAGGCAAAGAAAAATCAAGAAAAAGGTGTTTTCTTGTGTTTGTGTGTGGAGGAGAGATACAAGAGAAGAAGGGACACTGGCACCAGGGAAGGGGCGGACTGCTGGCTCACGGAGTCTTAGTTTATCCTTAAAGGAGGTCATACAGTCATTCCAGAAAACGTTTTCTTGGAGCATCCCATGTAGTAAGTTCTGGGGATATGGACATGAAAAAAAAATAACGAGAAGCCACTAAAGCTCCTGGGTAGGTAGGATAATGGCAAAAGTGATGGTTAAGGACACGTGCTCTATGCCAGAAGCAAGAGGCAAGTTAAGAAGCCAGTGCAGTAATTACCTTATGGAAAGAGTGACATGGGCCTGAAATGGGGTAGGGGCTTTAAGAACTGAAAATAGTGGCCAGGCACAGAGCAGCTGGTTATAACAGGGATGAAGAGACAAGAGTCAAAAAGGACACCAGGATTTCAGCCAGGATGATTATAAGAGTGACACTAATAAAAACAAAGAAGTTAAGAAAGGAACCCAGTTTTAGGGAGGAAACAAGCTTTTATTACAGGTTTCAGTGGCTGGACACTCGCCTGAGTATTGTGCATGTACGCACAGACAGGAAAGACTGATGAGTGGGAGAAGAGACGGAGGAATGGCTGACCAGAACAGAAGGTATGGCCTCTGATTAGAGCTAATCATTCTGACAAATGCAATGATCCCCAGCTTTCCTCTTGCAGTTTTCTATAATACCATCTAAACTGCTGGGTCCTCCTGACTCTCTTCTCTTTTCTCCCTTCAAGCTGCTCCTTAAAGGGTTGATAGTACTACAACAATTGGAATCGTAGGTAAGGAGGTAAATACCCATTTGAAGCTAACAGTAACCTTGGATTCTTTTTTTAAAAATATACTTTAAAATATAATATATAGCAAAACACATTAATTCTAAGCACATAGCTCAATAAATTTTTACAGAAGCATACACTCATGAAACTACTACCCAGATAAAGATATAGAGCCTCAGAAACTTCCCTCATGCCTTCCTAAGTTAATACTCTACCAAGAGGTAGCCAATATTATGACTTCTATAACCTGTCTGTTTCTTAGCAGCGTACAAATGGAGTAGTCCTATGCTCTTTTGTATCTGGCTTCTTTCATTCAACATTGTGGCTATGAGATTCATCCATGTCAATGTGCATTTTTATAGCCCATTCTTTTTTATGTCTGTTTAATACTCTATTGTATGGCTATTTTGTAGTTTACTTATCCATTCTTCTTTAATGGACATTTGGGTTGTTTCCAGCTTTGAGCTATTATGAATAAAGCATCTGTGAACATTCTTATACATGTCTTTGATGGAAACATGTACTCATTTCTCGTAACTATACCTAAGTGAGACTGCTGGGTCATGGAGTCTTATGTTTAGTTTTACTCGATATTGACAAATAGTTTCCCCAAGTGGTTGTACCAATTTACCCTTATCGAAAACGCATGAGAGTTTCAGTTGCTCCACACCCCGGTCAACTCTTGCTACAATTAGTCTCTTTAATTTTAACCATTCAGGAAGTACAGTTCATTGTGGTTTTAATTTGCATTTCCCTCATGAGTAATGAAGCTGAGTACATTTCAAAAGCTTATTGGCTATTTGGATATCCTCTTTTCTGAAGTGTCTATTCAATATATCTGCTCATTTTAAAAATTGAGTTTTGTGTCTTTTACTTACTGATTTGTATTTCTTTGCACATTATAGAATGAATTCTTGCTCAATACATGTATAAATATTTTTTCCCCAGATTATGGCTCCTTCTTTGGCTCATCTTTTCACTTAGTGGTGTCTTGATGAACAAAAGTTCTTAATTTGAATGAAATCCAATTTACTGATTTTGTTTCTTTCATACATACCTTTCATTTCTACCCCGATAGCCCTGCATTGTGAGAAGAAGAAAGTCAAGGTCCAGAGAGCCTTATTCCTTAAAGTTTCAAAATACATCAGCGCATGAGTGCCTTTTCCAGCCTCTGAAGTTGTACCCCAGGCTCTATTTTCCATATAATAGTATGAGCAACCCTCAGATGCAATGTGGAAAAGATTGTCTGGATTGTTCAGAAGGCAAGGAGTTACACTTAATTTAGTCTCTACAGAAGTTGGAGTGGCGAAGGCCCTGCAGAACAGACATTTAATCTAGAGGCCCCCAAAGCCTGGCATGGTCCTAACAGCAATTTGCACTCATTGCCCATTTTCAGATGTGTCATTTACACAACACATAAAAGCACAATCTTGGAAGGCAAGTCTTTACAAGAATTCCTGGCTTGCCTTCGTTGTGTTAGAGTGGGAAAGAACACTCTTTATTATCATTGTCAAAGCAAGACACTGTTACCTGATACAGAACTAACAATTCCTGACAGAAACTAAAGATATGAAAAGGGAGAGAGGTGGTAAGTGAACAGACAGCAAAACAGGCGATGAAAAGGGAGAGACAAGGAGAGTTAACAGCGGGTAAGCTTCACCTTCCCCGAACACTCTTGATGTGAGAGGATCTCAGTTACTGCACCCGTCCAACCAAGATATAACTGGGATGTTGGCAGTGATAAAGGAGAGGATGGTTTGAAGACATCCGCAGAAATAATCTAAACGAAGTAAGTGCAAACTTGTCCACAAATGCAATGTACACTTACATATGTGAAGTTTTCTCTCTTATCCAGTCACTTACACTCAATTTCCCCACCCTATGGCCAGTGAGTACCCCTAAAATCCCTAAAGCAGACCTTTCAAACTCCAGTGAACATAGGGCCAAGCAAGTAATGCAAATGAAGGAAGCACCCTGGGATTCAACATCAAGGAGTAGTGGGACCCTTAACATACGCGAAAGGTTTAAAGAGGAATTCATGATTCGGCTTCAGCTACCTGCTGTCATATGAAAGTCAAGGTCCAATGATATCAGATCTTTTGACTTTTTAAGAGACGTCAGAAACTGTGATTTTTCTGTATAACTTTCCAAACACTATTACATCATAGAGGCGAAACAAAATATCTCTGTGGGTTAAATCTGGCCTATGGACAACAAGCTTACAATCTCTGTTCTAAAGCTTTGCAGCAAAATAAATAGTACGTGAAGGTTTCCATTATTAGAAGAGCAAGAACTTGGAAAGCCAGCATGTAGACAGGGGCTGGGCCAGGAGACAGTGAAAACTTGTTTAACTTTCAGAGGCAGGAAGTCTAAAGGACTCAGACTTCAGAGTTGGACAGGTCTGTATTAGAAACATCTGAAAGGAATTCTGACAAGTTCTATTGCAAGAAGGCACAAACTAGAATGTACAGGGAACCTGATTAAAAAGGGGAGTGGACATGAAACACACACACATACAAGTTATTTCGCCTCTCTGTGTCTTGATGTCCTGATCCTTAAAATAGGAATAATAGAACCTACTTCATAGGACTATCATAAAGATTAAATAAGGAATTATTCATGTAATTGTTATTATCCCTGGCAAGAAATGCTTAATAAATGTTAGCTATTATTTGTTATTATGAAGCACTGAGAGGCGAAGTAACTTGCTCAAGATCGCGTGGCTATTAAGGTGAACAGCCTGGATTTGTACCCAGGATGCATGGTTTCAGGTCCTACACTCTAAACCATCAAATTCTTCTCCCTCCCCTTTTCTGGACTAGTTCTGTATAAGAAAATCAGATCAGATGATAACTAAAGTCCCTTCTAGAGCTAACATTTTATTCTACCTGCCAGCCCTTTAATCAGCTCATTTCAGGGAACCAGGAGGAAAAATGGGAGCCTGCTCACACGTCTATGGGTTAGCAAGATAAAGTAGGGAAGCACACCTTAGGCTTGGGGTAGGTCAGAGAAACCATCCCAGCATGGAATAACCATAGGTTAAGTCAGGGGGAAAAAGGGTTCGGTATGAGGCCCCCTTATTGATCCATGGTGATTACATCTGTTTCTAGGCGGCCAGTAGGCCTCCCAAATAAGCCCAGAATTCATTCACATGCTCAAGCTATTGTAAGCTGGAAGTCACTTAGCCTGCTAAGGAACCACGGTAAGCTCTAAATGTAGAACCTTTAGCTTTAGAACATCAAGTGACTCATTCTTTTGGGGGGGGGTTGAGGGTCTCTATGAGAACCTAGTAAGCACTCTTCCCCCATCCTGAGGAAAAAAAATGCCATGTGTGCTCATTCAGATACACACGACACACACAATTTTACCTACAATTATAAGGAACAATTTTATATACAATTATGAGGGATTCACAAATTCCCTAAAATCTTTCCCTCGACTTTATCCCTGAAATAGACCCATCCAGTTCCAGGCTTGTCCTCACAGGGGATTCAGTATTGCCCCAAGATCTGGGTTGGGTTTTCTAGGCAGCTGTGTTTAGGAGATAAATCAGTGTACTGCAAATCAGTGTAATTAATCCTTCATGGAGAAGACAAAAGGCCCCCTCACCTCCCCGATACCAACTTGTACTGAGAGAAGTCAAACGAGATCTATAATTTAATCCCAAAACACCAGTGGATAAAGAACTGGACCCCAAGAATATTTCAAGCCCCCTTTCTGCCTCATATTCATAAAACCACATAGAACCTCAGAAGAGTTGAAAGAAACAGGAAAGACATCCTAGCGCCCCCGGCGCTGTGCTCCTTCCTTTGTCAGACAGGAACCAGTCGAGATGCCAATCAGCTTTATTAGATGGCTCTTCTCCCATATGGACTTCGAAAACTACTGATCACCAAAGAAACATAACCTTACCCATAACTGAAGAAGTAATCAGAAAAAGAATATAATATTTTCCCCCATAAAACTAGCAACAGTTTAAGTGCTGGTGAGGGCCTGGAGAAACATGTGGTCTCATACACAGGTCGTGGGTTTGTAAATCAGTGCAGTCCTTGGTGGTAGCAGGATAATTTAACAATTTTTATCAAAAATATAAAAACGTATAACCTTTGATGCAGCAATTCCCTACAAATATTTCTGCAAAGGCAGGCCAAGATAGGTGCGCAACCAGGTTGAATGCAGCATGGTTATTATGGCCTAAACTGATAACAAGAAGTCCTGGTTGTTGGGTACAGCATATAAATGGAATAACATGTAGCCATGAAAAGAATGTGCTAGATCTGTAAGTGTTGATATGAATAAAACTCCAATACATATTATTAATTGAAAAATGAAGTTGAGAAGAGTGGGTACTATTACATGGTTCATTTAGTCGAAAATTTTTAAAGTATACACACACATGTTGTTCTGTGCATTACATTATGTCTGGAAAAATATGTAAGAAGCTGTTCACTATGGTTCTTACCTTTGGAGAGATTGACTAGAGACCAGGAAGGAGAACAACCATCCTGATGAGCAAACATTTAAAAAACATACAAGTAACAGAGAATCTGCAGATGAGACTGTTGCTTTTTTTTTATTACACTTCTCTGGATGTAAGCCCTAAGTCTAATAAATGTTACTTTGAAAAAATAAAACAATAATCTGACTGAGAATTTTTTAAAAAGAAAGAAGCCATATGAAGTGAGGAGACAAGTAGAAAGGGGAGGAGCGCTCAAATACAATGCACAGTGGGAAACTGCTGGGAGAAGACCAGGAGGAGAATTAAAACATTCAACTCCCCTCCTTCTCTCAAGACACTTGACATCATGAACTACTCAGCTTTCCACTGGGGATGAACAGCTCAGTGTCCTGTTCCAGTTGCCAGCTACTCATTACAACTGCATGTATGGGAGATAGATAGGGAAAAGGCTGGCATAATTAGTCCAAATCCTGCCCTTTGAAGCATGGATGAGGCAGAACAGTTGTTCCTAAAGAGCCTGAAATGGCAGAGAATGCTGCAGCTGAACACAGGACAACACGGGCAGAGACGAGCCTCCCCAAGCCACAGCAGGGGTCCTGCACTACATGTATTTCAGCAGTGTGGACAAGCAAGGGCCAGATGTGTATGCAACAGAAACAGCAGGAGAAATCTCTGCTACCCTGTGGAATCTCAGGGAGCCCCCCTCAACACCAGGGACACCCCTCTGGGCTACATAGATCTGTTGCAATGTTCCAACTCCCTCTGATTGCCCCATGGAGAGAATTAGCTAAGACTAAAAATCACCAACGAAGATAATCCTCTGTACTTATTAAATGGCCTCTTTCATCTAAGGCCCATGAAATAAATCATAACCTTACTTACTTTCCATGATATTCTTCTGTAATATTGCTTTAAAAAGTGGGAAGTTACCTCCATGTAGAATTTCCAGAGGAGCTGGCAATGCACATAAGGCTTTCATAAAGCAAGGCCAGTTTTATGTACAGGTGCCATAAAAGGCTGTCCCTCCCTTATGGGATTTAAGGAACAGAAAAGAGCCTCCTACTACCATCACACATTTCCCTAATGATGCCTGAAATTCCCTTTAGTGATTCATACCATCAGTTCAGGATTGTCCTAAGTGTAGTCTTTTAATAATGCAAACAGAAGAGGAAACACATTAGGCTCCTAACACTGTAGGGCAGTGGCTCTTCACCTTTACTGTTTTAGTCACTGGTCCTTTTGAGAAACTGAAAAAAAGCAAACTCCCTTCTCAGAAAAATGCACTTAAATGAATACACAATATAATTCCCATGTGATTTTGAGGTTCCCAGTTTTCCCAAAGCCCATCTAGGGAACCCTTCCAGCCTGGGGTTAAGAATCCCTGGTTCAGCGGCCATGAGTTTGGCATCTCCTCTCCCACCAGCTCCACTCCCCAGCAAATCTCCAGGGCATTGGGGAAACCCGGGCCTGAAGACACAAGGCAGTACTGAAGGGAGGCGCTCACTCTTCATATATCAGCCCGGAATTGGCCTTGTCTGGAGGCCAGACTCCTACTCAGCAAGGAGTGTGGGCTCCTTATACTGCCTGTCCCTTGGGAACAGGGCTCCCCTAGCTTCACTGGTACAAGTCAAGAGATGTCCAATTGAGATCAGCTGCCAAAGAGGTTCTCACAAACCTTGCTGGCTGATCACATTACTTGAGAGTTGAGGCGGGAAAAGTTTTAACACCTTATGAATAAAGGAGACTCACCTCTGCGGTTTTCGAATATCCCAGAGCCCCACTCCTTCCTTTGAATTGGCTGTGGCCAATAACCTGGGCTCCACAGGGTTAAACATGACACTGTGAAAGGCGGAGGGATAGTTTGCCAGGCAGAAGGGCTCTGTGAAGAGAGAACTTACAGTCAGTCGATTTGGGTCATCTCGGGGCCACTAGCAGGCAGACCAGCACAACCGTGAAAGTAGTAGGAGGAGCACGCACTTTAATAATCACCCCAATGGGCTGGAACCCCAGCTTGCTCACAAGGTCCCAACAAGTCCTAGCATACACTTTCTGAACATAGAAAAAAGCAACTTTAACACACACAAACTGTAAGCTGTAACTCAGAAATACAAACATAGCATCTATTCAGACAAAACAGAAATGGGAAGGTAAGCTGTTTTACAGTAAGTAAAACTGAATTCCACATGAGCTGAAAAAAAAATGCATGACCAATTACCAGTAGGATTATTATACCTCAATCCAAATTTATTAGTTTTAGAAATTAGAAATTTTAAAATTGCACAAAGATTTAATGAAGACAAAGCAAAACAATGAGAAAAATGAAGACAAGTAAAAACAATAGTGTAGCTTCCCTTCTCGTCATACTGCTCCCTACATTGAAAAGAAAATGGTCTGTCTAGAATTTTATGATTTAATTCCCAGTATTGCAACACTAAAAAAGGGGGTAACTACTACTTGAACTTCCTGCATCCAGCCAGCTCCTAATCAACTTCATCTAGAAATCCTGCAGCCCTTTGCATATATTAGCTGGCTCCAGGTGAGGAAGAAATTACTTGCTACCTGGGAGGACATACTCCTGTGGAAGTTGTTTAGAACCAACAGCATTCCCTGGTCTGTAATTTCCATGTGTGTGATACTTCACAGGCCCTGGACAGAAGGGGGCTCAGTCATCTCAGCCAGCAGGTAGTTCAAAGGAGAATTTCACCTCAGAAGCACGAGTTGACTGAGCCACAGCCGCGGCTTGCAGCTACCTCATCCGCCTAACCCAAAAAACAAGCTTCTCCTATAGCATGAACCGTAATACTGAGCACGGCGCAGCATGTTAAATGCTCGGAATAATCCAAAAGACCCAGATCCCGCCAGACGAGGCAGGCAGGAAAATAACTCTATGAACACTCTCACAACAAAACTGTACCCCGGGTGGGGGTGGGGTGGGGGTGGCACTGAGGGAAGTGCTGGAGAAAAGAGCTTTTGAAGACAGGCAGAGTTACAAAGAAAAATCTCTACAGGAAATGAGCTGAAAAGATGCATTTCCGGAAGAACTTCAGAGAAATTCAACAAAACAGTTCTTCATTTTACACTTCAGAGATTCAAAGCACATTTGGAGGACAAACTCACCCAGATAATCCCATCCCCCACCCCCCGCCTTGAGTATATCTACCATCATCTTAAATTCATATACACAGTAAAGATGAGGTTCTGTGGTTCTTTCAGCAAAATAACAAGCCTGAAATTAGGATGCAAGAAAATGCCCGCCTCTCTGTAAATAACCAAGAATGTGTGCATGTCAGAACCACGCACTGAGCTGGCCCTTGCCTGCTACCCTCCGAAATGAGGCACCACATCTTCTGTTCCTGGGGGCCACTAAACACCAAGACACTGTGGTGTTACCACAGGAACAAGTGTTGGTGGCGAGTCCCAGGTGGCTGGAGAGGATTGGCAAGGGACCTCACTTCTGAGTACTTATGGGTAAGGTGGGACTTCCAGACACACATCTATACCCCTATGTGAGTGTTTCCTCTCCCTTTACATTCCTCCCACCCAGGTCACTCAGGTTATAAATTGGATCCACAACGAATTTGACATAAAACTCTTCAACACAATCCAACAACCTTTTGCACAGTGACCCTACCTCCATGGGGAGACTCCCGGATGTCCCAAATGAGAACTCGGCCATCATCTGAGGAGCTGGCAAAAATGTTGTCATTCACTGGACTCACTGACAAGCCATATACTGCATCTTCATGAGCAAACACATCCAAGGTCTCACTGCTGAGAGACAGAGCAGAGAGAGGCACACAGGCACACACATCCAAACAAACAGCACAGAGGCCCAACCCTCTAGTTCCTAGGGTAGGATTCCCTTTCACGTCCAGGAGAAAGTCAGCCTAGCTAAACCTGAAGGATATTATATTTCCTTTAAAAGTAGGTATTCAACTTTCAGGTAAAAAAATAAAAGTACTATTGAAGAGACTTTTAATAGATTTCATGGTAAGTTTGCTTTTTGTACTAAATGAGCATATTTAAAAGTGACTTGACAGATAAGTTTTGTGTTTTCAATTACTACAGAATGCATATAATTAAAAAAAAAAAAAGAATGCATATGCTTGTGTATAGCTTTGGGGGTGGTGCTTGAATTCCAAAAAAGCAAGGGAAATCTTTGAAGCAGCCAGGTCTGACGCTAGCTGGGCAGAACAGGGCTCTTCTGACAGCCTGGCATGGCAAGGGCTCTGAGGTCAGGCCGAGTTCAGATCCCAGCACCCCTGACCTGAGGTTTCCTCATCTGTGACTGAGATGGTAACAGTATACCTCATAAAATTATTGTGAGGGTTAAACTGATGAATACATACAAAGCCCTTAGAATGGTGGCTGGCACAGAAACATTAGTTATTGTTATTATTAAGTATTGTTTCCTTCCCTTACCATTCTCCCTTTAAATTTTCACCTGAAAACTATAATTTCATACCAACTTTGCAAATCTTTTTCTTTAATCAAAATTGTATTTCATGGTGATAGAAGGAGAATTGACTCTGGTTGGTGAACACATAATGGGATTTATAAATGATGTCATACAGAATTGTACACCTGAAATCTATGTAACTTTACTAACAATTGTCACCCCAATAAACTTTAATTAAAAAACACACCTTTATTTCAAAACAGTTACAGGAACCTTGTTTCAGCTGGTTTCATGTTATTTTCTTCAAAAAACAAAAACTATCTTGGTCGAAAGCGATATTTGCCCCTTGTCATATGAAAACAGGAGTCAATCACCTTTACATACCAACCATCTATTTACCTTTCAACATCATGGAGGATAACTTGCTCATCATTTCCTGTAAGGGAAACAAGCAGATACCTGATCATTCCTGCAAAGGCATCCTTGTCCATATTATAATGCAGCACCGTGTTTCCCCGAAAAGAAGACTGGGTCTTAGGTTAAGTTTTGCTCTAAAAGATGCACGAGGACTTATGTTCAGAGGATGTCATCCTGAAAAATCATGCTAGGCCTTATTTTCCAGTTAGGCCTTTTATTTGAGGAAACACAGTATTTTAAGATATTCCGGGAAAATTCAATATGAACAAACTAAATGTTAATTCAAATTAGGAGTGTTAGAAAACAGGTTTATAAAAATAATTTAAGAAGGATAGGACATTCTTTTAGACAATTTTAAAAAGCGTAATTGCAACTAGGTATAACATAGTAACAGTTTCCAAAATGTCTTGTCCAGTGGATTATGAAAAAACAAACAAAAAAACCCACAAAACAAAAAAAACAACTATGGCCATTAAGGCAAAGAGTAAATGATTAAGAGCAAATCAATTCAAGCTAACTTTTTATTTTATTTTAAGCAAAACACTCATTAACTGTGAGACCTGGAATAATATCTGTAACTTTTCTATGCCTCGGTATTTTACCTGTAAAATAGGTATAATAATTGTACCTACTTCGTAAGTTTATTGTGAGGATAAAAGCACATTTGTAAAAGCATTTATTATAGGGCTGAGCATTTAATAAGCTCCCAATAAATGTCTGTTACTTTCCACATCTTCATCATCTCCTACAGCATTAAAACACGACGACTGTGTGCTTCTAACTGATGCAAAAGTTTTTATCCACAACTTGCATTTTTCTTTATCCCATCAAGAAATCTAAAAATACTACCTTCATGATATGCCTTCAAATAGTTTATATAGCCAAAAAATAATAAGCTGAATATGAAAATAGAGAAAGTAAAAAATTTCCCACTTGATGCTGAAAGCATAACCCATGGTCATTTAAATAGAAAGTAAAAGCAGCAGCAGCTCAGGTCATCTTAAATCCCTGGCTATGAATTCCATTGTGGGTGCATACCAGGGAAATCAAACCCAGACTAAGGCCTTCTGGGTAACAGGCACAGCCAAGGAGCTGGGGATATGAGAAGAATAAGGTTCTGTCCAGCCTTTGAGGAACTCACAGCCCAACTGCACAAACAACTATAATAATAATGACGCAACAGGTTATCTTGTTCTACTGATATGCTTAAAATGGGGACACATACAGGAGCAACTATTTTCTTCATGAGCAGGGTGAAAGCACATGGCAGAAGGGGAGAATGTTTTTACGGGGAAGGAGGCATTTGAACAGAAACTCAAATAACTCAAAACTCTTACCAATGGCAGACTTAGGAGGATTGGTGGGGACAGGACAACTAATCATGACCCATGGAGGAATAGCATGAGCAAAAAGCAGAAGGGCACCTAACAAGACAAGTGGTTTATGGCTGGAGTACAAGATGCAGGGGAAGGGAGAGGGGGCCAGCGAGGTAAACGGGTTTAGACTTTATCCTGTGGACACTATAGGGTCAAAGGTTCACATGGGTAAAACCTGATTATTAAAAGAAAACTTGGATATGAAATAAATTAGAAGGAGGGTTAGAGACCGGGAGCAGAAATGACAGGACACTGCAATAGTCTAGGCCAAAAATGAGAGCCTGAGTCAGGGCAGTGGGTATAAAAAGAGAACAGAGACCTAAAAGGTGAATGGGAGGCTCTCGAGTCCAGCTGGTGACTAACAGGATGTGGAAATGAAAGAAAGGCAGGTGTGGGGATGACTTCCAGATTTCTATTAGGCTGAACCATGTGAAAGCGTCATTTTTGTAAGTTGAAAATGCTTTAGTGTCAGCAGTTTCTTAAACCTAATAGCTTAAATAATTGGGTAAATGGTGCTAATAACCGAGAAAGGGAATTTAGGGAATAAGAGGAAATATTTGTGCAGGGGAGGACGACTAATCATCTTGGTTTTAGAGCTGTTGCGTTTCAATTGCTTTTGGAACACACAGTTAGAGATACAGTGGGGAAATCTGCAGTACAGAAGAGAGGCCAGGGCCAGAACTTTGGTGGTCAGAAAGGAGTATGGTGGATGGAAGCCATCATCAAGAAGCTGGCTTGAGCACAGGCCTTCCAATTGTACCCTAACACAATGTTTTGCAGACAGGAGCCATCCATGGGTCATGACATCACTTTGAGTCACAACCTTTAAAATCTTTAAAAATGAAACCGAATAGGAAAAAAAAAAATCAGACTGTATCACACATAGTAAGTTAAAGTACAGCTTCAAATACGTGTTTCTGTGTACCAGATTGCAATGTAAAAAGTTTTCTACAAACAAAGAGAAACAGAATGACAGCAAAATGAAGGAAGGGAGAGAGGGAGGGAGCAAGAAAGAGAGGGAGAAAGAGAGAAAGGGCGGGGGAGGAGGAACACAGAGGGAAGTGAAGGGAAGGGAGAGAAAGATGGATGACATTAATACATGTATCTAAATTGCTGTGATGCAGAGAAGACAAGCTATGGAAAACTAGTATTTCCACAGCTCAATGAAATAAAGGAAGAAAAATAAGGAGTTATTTTAGCACTCCTTTATGTAAAATCAATTCACAGTGAATTTCCCAATGTGGAAATCTCCCTTCTCACCTCCAGAGAATACTTTGGTGTTCCCACTGTTGAAAGCCAGGCAAAAAATGTTGGAATGATGCTCTCCTTTCAGCTGTATGGGCTTGACTCTAGAGTGGATAGCTTGTTCCATGTGCCACAGCAGAACGCGGCGATCGTCTCCTCCTTGAGAGGGGAGTAAGAATCTAGGGTTAAAACAGCTGACATTTCAATGCTGACACTTGATTTTGCCAGCCTTGATTCCCATCCTTCCTAAAATTGCATCTCCCAACCTCAGTGAGATTCTGATGGGGCACAAAAACCTAGGATTCTACCCCCTTAACCATCAGTAGGCACATGGCCTCCAGGCCACTCACTTTTCCCCAGGAATTAAATCTTAAACATACATACGGAAGTGCAAAGGGATAAGCACTGATACTGACACCCTCAAAGCCACCCTGTTTCTGACTTTCCAGAAACCTAGTTGTTTAAATATTTCTTGACTTGCTACCCAAAATCCTTCCACTAATGTCTTCTTGGGCGGGATCTAACAGAACCTGAATTGGTTTCTAGTGCTTACAACCAAAGAAATTAAAGCAACATTTGTAGCACACTAGTTCTTGATGTGATCTCACGACTCTGGGACACCATACACATGACAACTAAGGAACTGCCTGTCTGGCACCACAGCAGGACCTAACAGAACCTGGCTCTCATAAATCTCAGTCCAGCTCTTTCCTCTGCGTAACCCTCAACAGTCTGAATTAAATGAGCAACATCACACTGCCTGACCAGCTCCAAGAGAATGAGAATATGTTCTATATATTCTTTATATTTGCAGATACATTAGAAACGTCTGGAAGGATGAATAACAGACAGTTAACAGTGGTTACTACTTCCAGGAAATAAGATGAAAAGAGATATAGGGAACATATTGGAAGGTTTTAACTTTTACTTTATATATTTGGCACTGTTTCACTTTTTAAAACAAGCCTATAGTACATGCCTAGTAAAAATTTGTTATAACAGGAGTAAACCCGGGCAGCAAACCACAGCAGCTCTACACCCCTGTCTTGCCTCCTCCATTCAATACAACAGCCGCAAATTACAGCACATCCACACAAGGCACACCATGCACCATTAAACCAGTAGGTCTATGAGACCTGACTGGTAAAGGCGTCCAAAGGTCTTTGTTAAGGGGAACAGGAGCTGTAAATCAGTTTGCATACCAACATCCACTCACGGAAAACAATTTGTTTAAAAGCTCCATGACAACAGGAACCTTGTCAGTTTTGTTCTCTGCAGGGTCTCCAGTACCTTAATGAGTGCCCCAAAGTGCAGACACTGAATGAAATTATGCTTATACTTGCACATCTGTGCTTTTATTTGTATATCTGGATGGCTACAAAAGAAGCTGTTTATAATGGACACCATTATATATATATATCTGTATGCATATGTCATATTATATATAACAAAATTTACCACTTTAACCATCTTTAAGTGTACAGTTCAGTGGCATTACATATATTTGCACTGTTGTACAACCATCACCACTATCCATCTCCAGAACTTTTACATCATTCTAAACCAAAACTCTGTACCCAGTAAACAGCAACCTCCCCTTGTCCCCGGGAACTACCATTCTATTTTCTGCTTCTATGAATCTGACTGCTGCATAAAGAGTCCAGCAATGCACAAAACTGATAATGGCTTATTATCTAGAATGTACAAACAATTCCCACAAATTAATTTTGAAAAAGGGCAAAGATGACAACTCACAGAAGAGGAAACCTAAATAGTCAATAGCTACAGAGGATCTCAACCTCTGTAATAATCAGGGAATGTAAATTATAATTTAGATACGTTCTTACAAAGTAGCATGAGAAAATGTACAAGACTGTTCACTGCATCATTGCTCATAGTAGCCAAAAGGGACCGCATATAAGTGGAATCATATAATATTTGTCCTTTTGTGTCTGGCTTATTCTCTGAGCATAATGTCTTCCAGGTTTAACCACATATCAGAATTTCACTCCTTTTTAAGGCTGAATACTATTCCATTATATATGTAAACACAAATACACTCACACACCATATTTTGTTTATTCATCCATCGATGGACATTTGGGTCTTTTCCACTTTTTGGTTCTGTGAATAATGTTGCTAAGAACATGGGTATACAAATATCCAAGTTAAATTCTTTTGGGTATATACTGCAGAGAAATTTTTATGTGTTAATTTATGCCTTCCTGTACTACTTGACTTTTTGCCATAAACACAGTTCCTTTAATGACTATGTGTGTGTGTGTGTGTGTGTATATATGTATATATGTGTGTGTGTGTGTGTGTGTGTGTGTGTGTGTGTGTGTGTGTGTGTGTGTATATATATGATAAAGTAGCCAAATCATTCTTATTTGCCCTCCCCTAGGAAAAAGCTGCCTTTGCTCCTCAAGTTCCTTTGTTTCTTGAGTTCCTTCTTCCTTCCATTATTGGTCAAAATCAAGTTCTGTATCCTCCCCCAAAGTATTTCATTGTTTACTAGACGATCCCTTAAGTGTAGCTCACAATGCTCTGTGTTTATGATTTGCCTATTTCAACTATGAGTACTCTGACCTGGGATAAGATTCTCTAAATTCTATATAAGTTAAGGTCATGAAAATAAAGATTTGGGTTTTGTTGTTTTATTTGAATGAAAAATGCCACAAAGGACCTTTTTACCCTATTAATAGATTTAGACAAGCACTGGGCACTTTAGTTCTCCAGAGTCTCTTCTCTTACTGTTTTTCCCCAACACTGAGGCCACAGGTTAGGGACCTGGCACTGCTTTTGCTGCCGTGAATCTCATATTAGAGAAATATTTCTTTGTGCCCATGTTTCTATCAAAAGTGGAAAGTTAAAAAATAAAGAGGCCCCCCTGGGCTTCTTCTACTTACTCGTATTTCCAATCTAATCTCCTTGAGTTGAGTTTCATCAAAAATAAAATGGGGATCATAACAGCTCTACTCTCACGGGTTTTATAGATTATAAAGCCAAGTACGAGAGAGTTAAGTAACTTACCAAAGTCATACAGTAAGTAAAGTGGTTGTTTTAAGATTCGAAAGCAAGTAGTGAAGATTCCATACCACCCCCACTCTTAACCACTATTCTAGATTGCCTTATAGAACAAAAAATGAACCATAACTGAGAAAGCAAATTCACCTGATAGACAACTGAAGGGATTCTCTGCCGTGGTAACAAACTAAAAAATGTGTAGGTAGGAATAAAACAAAAGACCACAGGAATAAAAAGAGAAGCCAACTTAACTGGAATAAACTGAAGGACCAGGGATAGGTACCAGGAAAAGACTGCCTGAAACTATAAAGATTCCAACCATGCACAAAACTGATAATGGCTTATTATCTAGAATATACAAAGAATTCCTACAAATTAATTTTGAAAACCACTAGAAAAAGGGCAAAGATGACAATTCACAAAAGAGGAAACCCAAGTAGTCAATAGCTACAGAGGATCTCAACCTCTGTAATAATCAGGAAATGTAAATAATTTAGATCCATTCTTACAAAGTGGCATGAGAAAATATACAAGAATGTTCACTGCATCATTGCTCCTAATAGCAAAAAAATGTAGACAAATAAATATCCATCAATATATAACTGATAAATTCCATTGGAATACAAATGAAATCTAAACCCAATGGCACACCATGTACAATTAAAATGAACTAGAGATACATGTACCAACATTAATATATCTTAAAAACCTAATGGTAAGCAATAAAAGCACATTTCATAAGGACATATAAGGGATAACATTAAGTATCTATTTTTAAATATACAAAAAATACATATATTATTTATGGATAAACACACATATAATACATAAAAGGAGACTTCAATTGTTAACTGTAAAGTTTTGTTTCTTTAAAAAAATAATGGACTGGAAAGTAAATTTAACAAATAGTCAACATTTTGTCAAATCTGATTAATATCTACCTTTATGTTTAAATACTTCATGATATTAAGGAAATATTGTTATATCTCTTAAGTATAGTAACAGCATCATGGTTATATTAAAAAGGAAAAGGTCTTTATCAATTAGGAATGCATATTAAAGTGGATGTCTGGAATTTCCTTTATACTATTGCAGAAAAAAAGGTAGTGGGGAAAGGTGATTAATACAATATTATTGTAGATGAGTACGCTACCACAATTGTTGTAGATGGGTATAATTTGGTGTATGCTTGAACATCTCCATAAAATAAAATATATTGATTTTTTTTTTAACATTCATGATAGAAAGAGAAAACACGACTCTCCAGGATGTGCTAGGACATTCATGGCACATACATATAACCGAGGGCACCTCTATATTTATTCACTAAGACCTATGCCAGGCAGCACCTCCTTGAACTGGAACAGCTTTAAAAAAAGTTTAATAAAAAGGTTATCTAGAGGTTAAAAGGAGTAAACTGCAGGGATCCTTAACTGTGCTGGCTTTGCTGTTCTCTGAGTGTTCCTGGGAATGGCGAATTCAAGTTTTGATGGCAGCGAAAAGGATTACTTTGAGGTTGAATTAGAGGAAGAAAGTGTGATTCTCACATTGGTTTTGGTTAGTGAGGAACCTAATGAAGAACATCAAATGGAACCAAGCATTTCTTCAATCTCAGAAGACAAGCTGAAGATTCCTAGGACAGATGATGAAGTTTATCTTCCTCAAATGAGTAAACAGTTCAAAGCTTGTCCAAAACCAATGCTCCCCTTGACAACCATTTTGGTTTCAATTAATAAAGTGCTTTGGGACCCTTTGCGGATTTGGTGCCAACAATTTGAGTACCGATGGCAAGAAAATAGACGTTTATCTGAGGCTCAAGGAACTTGTTTACTCTGAAGAAAAACAAAACATTCCTGAAATACTACAGGAGGCCACACTGCAGTCAAGTTCAAACAAATGCAAGATGGTGACCAAGAAAGCAAGGAGTAAGAAAAGTTGTAAGATGAGTGAGAGAGAGAAAATGACCAATAGCATTGAAGTGATAACTTCAGCTCAGGAAGCCACGTTGGCAGCATGGGCAAGACTTGCTGCAAGAGCGGTTCAACCTAAGGCTATGAATTCATGTCCCACTCCTACTTCTGCTGAGAACTTTGTGCTGCAAACCTCTGGTGTCAGGTGGTGTGTGGTCCATGGCAGACCTCTCTTGGCAGACAGAGAGGGTTGGGTTCGCCTGCAGTTCTATGCAGGTCAGGCGTGGGTGCCTGACTCTCCTAAGAAGATGATCTCTCTCTTCCTGTTATCGGCCTGCACTTTCCCATACATACGCAGACCTAGAAGATAATATATTATGCCCCGATTGTGTGAAGAGGTGATGGGCAGATTACTCAGGAACTTCAGAAGTGGATTTCTTATTTTATTGGAATAAGAGGATGATGGAAAGATTAACTACAATGAAGAAGCAGAAGCAACCTGGTTTGAACACACCCACATCATTCCTTTTGGATAGGCCATGTCTTAATAAAGAATAAATGGTGGATAGATAGCTCACACACACACACAAAGGTTATCTGTACCTATGCACTCGAAGTCATAACCATCCTCAACCAAAGGGTATTGCCCATCACCCAGACAGCATTATATTTAATATTCATTCTAGGCATTTATAGGATGATTTAATTTTGCCAAATAAATAGTTATTAATTGAAAATGCATGGTCATTGTAGAGTGCCTTGAATGCCTTGGGATCATTTAAATGAAGTGTCTTTAGCAACTAACATGATGATGACAGCCCCTATCCATGGAGACTGGAATCACCGAGGCAGAAATGATCACTGTGGCAAGGCCTGCTTCTACTTTGCCCTCAGGATTAGTGTCAGAAGATATAAGGTGCATATCTCTCCCACATTTCCTTAGGCAAGGTATTAAGAGCCCTGTACAAAGACAATGGTTTTCAACCACGTGTTGGCAAAAAACACAATGGGTGCAAACTGAGGCATAATCTGAAATTGTTGGGCTTGGGTTGCTTTGAAACCAATATGGGGAACAGAACAGCTGTGTCCAAATCTCTGATCTCACAAAGCAAAGGAGGGCAGGTGAAGCAAGGATAAATCATTCAGAACGTGAAAAAAGCTCTGTAGCTCTGTCTCTGTGAATCACTGGGTCAGTTCAATAAAAGCAGAGATTTATTGCATAGTTCCACATACAGACTGCCTGACTGGCAAATAATACCAGCGAAGAGTAAGATTCTTTAAGCCAGCTCGGTGAACCTGGTAGGTACGTGCTTGTGGGGTCGGGCCCAGCCTCTTGGGCACCTCAAGGGAAGCACAGGGACCTCCTAGGAAAGCAAGGCCTTTCTCCTCAGTACCAGTGCCAAGTAAGGGACAAGCCTGGTTTCCTCACAAACAACTTAGCTTCATCCCATCTGAGAACCCCAAGAGAACACAGCTATTCTGATGCTGGTCATTTAGGGTTGATTTAATTCTGCACCAAACTCACCAATTCATCCTAAAACATACTATCACCACAGTGTGGCAGCAGCTTTGTGGTTACAGAAAACTTTTATATTTAAAGAGTACTCTTTTCGAATGCATTCATGAGTTATAAGCAGAAACTAGGCAGGTCCTCACTCCACTGTAACAAAAGTAATTACTATTTAACATTCTTCTTATTTCATAGCCCAGAAAAGCTGAAGCACGGAAGGAAAGAATTTGCCATGGATTTCCTCAGAAAGTCAGCCAAGCACCGGACAGAACTGAGAGAACAATCTGAAATCAAATGCTCCAGCAGCACAACATTGTTTGAAGAGCAAAAACTACAACATTTAAATGTGCATCAATAGAAGTCTGGTTAAAATGATTGTTCAGTGAAATAAGCGACACAAAAAAACAAATACTGTATGATTACGCTTATAAGGTACCTAGAGTAGTCAAGTTCCTAGTGACAGAAAGTAGAATGGTGGCTGCCAGGGCCTGGGGACAGGGACAATGGGGAGTTGTTTAATGGGTGCAGTGTTTCAGTTTTGCAAGATGAAAAGTTCTGGAGATGGATGGTGGTGATGGTTGTACACAGTGTGAATGTACTTAATGCCCCTGAACTGTACACTTTAACATGGTTAAAATGGCAAATTTTTTATGTATATTTTACGACAATAAAAAATGCAAAAAACATATTGTTCATAGATGTAATATTATGCAGTCTCCTCTCCCCCCAAAAAAGCATGAGGCAGTTCTGTCTGTACTGACATGGAATTATCACAAAGATATAAAATGTTAGTGACTGTGTCAACTATTCAGAACATTATTTTATTTTAAAAAATGGGACAACGGGATTAGGTCCATTGTGGATTTCATCTCTGACAGGCAGCCAGGGCGGTACTCCATAAAGGTACAGGAAGGGAAGCTCTGTAATAAGTGTCTGGATTCAAATCCTGGTTTTACCATCCCTGTGTCCTTGAGTGAGTTATTCTAGTTCTCTAGTCTCAATTGCATGGCTGTAAAATGAAGAAACACCAACCATCTCCCAGGGTTGTTGTGTGTATTAAGCAAGATAACACATATAAAAGCACTTAGCCCAGTATGTATACGAGTTCACACGCCCTTCAAAACACCTTAGTTTCTCTTACGTATCATTTGTCCTAATCTTTCAAACTCTTATTTTAGGTAGCATAAAAGTATGAATAGCATGATGTATTTTAATAAAACAAAAATATACACAAATCGATACATGGGAGGATAGATGAAAAGTGGTTAACAGGTTACCCTCTTGGAACAGCAATTTTCCTTAATACCCTTTTTATGTTGCTAGTGCTGTTTTCTTTTAACCTGCCTAGACTAAAGGAAAATCATTCAGCCTTGCTTTCTTCTCAGGCCATTTATTCCCTCTTCTCCGTGTGTGTAATCATCACCTGTGAAGTCAAACCTCCTTTTGTGTGGACACACCTCTCCTGAGCCTAAGAGGGAAGCATCGAGATACAGAGGCAGAGCCTGTGCTGCGCAGCCCAGCTATAGCAGTGAATGAGAAATAAGTCTGTTTTGTTATTTTTCCAAAGGTGAAAATAATTAACATTTGTCTAGAACTTCATTCATATCCATCTTTGCTTGGGAGGAGAGTATATAGACCCCTTTTCCAGATAAGTATCAGAGAGTCACCATGACTTGCTAATAATCCAAGGAGCTAGGCCTGGAAACGAACACCAAGTTGTACCCCTCTGGCAAAGTGCAGAGGCCAGAATACTCCTTACGATTCCAAGTGAGAATGTTCCATAGCTTTACACAAGGAAGAAAAGCATTTTCCATTTCGTCTCCAATTTTAATTCCTGGAGATGACCAGCACTTTGTTGGCTTTTTATTTATTTAACTGCAGAGTGTTACGGCAGTAAGTACATTCACATCTTCACATGGTTGTGCAACCACCATCATTCATCTCCAAAACTTTTTCACCTTCCCAAACTGAAATTCTGTACTCATTAAATAACAATTCTCCATTCCCACCTTCCTCCCCTTCTTGGCAACCACCATTCTACCATAGAGACACCATTTCTGTCTCTACGAATCTGGCTACTCTAGCAACTTCAATTGAATGGACTCACACAATGTGTCCATTTATGACCGGCATATTTCATTTAGCATAATATATTCAAGGTTCATCCATGCTGTAGTATGTGCCAGAATTTCATTCCTTTTAAGATTGAACAGTATTCTATTGCACGTATAGACCACATTTTGTTTAGCTACTCATCTGTTGATGGACACTTAGGTTGCTCCCACCTTTTAGCTATTGTGAATAATGCTATTATGAATGTGGGTGTACAAAGATCAGTTCAAGCCTTGCTTTCAATTCCTTTGGGTATTTACCCAAAAATGGAATTCCTGGATCATATGTTAATTCTACGTCTAATTTTCTTAGGAACTGCCACATTGTTTTCCACAGTGGCTGTGCCATTTTACATTCTCATCAGCAATGTAGAAAGGTTCCAATTTCTCTACATCCTCACCAACACTCGTTATTATTATTTTTTATAATAGCTATCCTAATGGGCATGAAAGGTTTGCTGGCCTTTTTGTCCTTCAAATAACCTAAAATGACTCTCAAGTCCTTGGAGCACATCACTCAACAAGCAGTCTGTTCTTTTTCTTTATTATTTTATACTTAGCTACTCTGAAATTCAGTTACCACTTTTCTACTCACTTCACCCAGACAAAAACAGCTGCCTGCAGTTTACCCCCATTGGTTTGACATTTCACTACCAGAAGGAACTAATGTCATACATAAATTTGGGATATTTATATGCATTCTCTCCTCAAATGACTTACAAAAACATTAAGAGAACTAATCTCTATTTGCCCATGCCTGCCACTTCTGCAATTAGATTTTAGAGGCAGATGTAGCATGAGGTAGCATTCAAAACCACAGGCTTAGGACACAGGGGTTTAGGTTCAACCCTCATACTAGCTGTGCACCTTTAAGCATGTTACTTAACCTCTCTAAATTGTATCCTCTCATCTGCAAAACGGAAAAAATAACTCTACCTATTTTATCGTGTTATGTTAGGATTCATGAGATAGATCTGTGTGAAGGCCTGGCCCATCACCTGTTACACAGTAGAGCTAAATAAATGTTAGCTAATTATTATGCTATTTGAACTCTAACAATAGCTAACATCAGCTAAATTTACTCTGGGCCAGGGACTATCCTAAGGGTTTTACATGCACTGGGCTCTTCTGACCATTTTAACCACCTATGAAGAAGGTATTGTTATCCTTATTATCCAGATGAAACTACAGAAAATCTAAATAACCTGAAGGTACACAGTGACAGGAGTGCAAATTGGCATCCAAATCCAGGTAATCTGGCTCCAGAGACTGCTCCTTACCATCACATAACCCAGATTCTCAAATACAACAGGGACTAAGCAGCAAAGCAAATGAGTGAAAGCTGCCAGATTAAATGGCAGACTGAAGAATACACAACCCTTTATAAAGGGCAAGACACTACTCAGTTCTAGCCAGTTATTGCCATAAAGGAATGCATGTTTGATGTCAATTTTTCCAATTTTTCAAGAGAAGACAGACAGCAACTTGATTTTTGTAGGCTGAATGCAGGCTTCAGTAAAGGCTATGTTTGGCCCACGGATAAGTTAAGGGTGGGTGATTTGCCCAAGGTCACAAAACTGGGGTCCAATGGCACTCACTAAATCAGGGAAGTGCAGGCAAGCACAGAGAGATACGATGAGGTTGTTATAGGAATTTTGTTCTTCACTACAGAAGTAGCCCCAGGAAGGATAATACCTACAGGCATTAACTTCTGCTGATACCCTGCCCTTACCTATTACTCTTGTTCTGAAAGCTGAATACACTTATATATCTGTTATCTCATTTTTCCACACCTTTAATAAGGTAAGCAGGGCATAAACATTGTCTCCATTTTA
Source organism: Rhinolophus hipposideros (assembly GCF_964194185.1). Classification (NCBI taxonomy): domain Eukaryota; kingdom Metazoa; phylum Chordata; class Mammalia; order Chiroptera; family Rhinolophidae; genus Rhinolophus; species Rhinolophus hipposideros. Next base: position 74,630,084 of record NC_138051.1, read on the forward strand.
AAGATGTGAAAAGTGAGGCACTGGCTTGCCTCAATGCTGGAAGCCTTGACTCCTAACTTTAAAAACTTTACATTAAGTGGGAAGTAGGAATTAAAGTAGCAGCAACACCCTAATTAGACAGCTAGGACCCCATGAAATAAAATGGTTTCTCTAAAATCAGGTGACTGGTCGCAGTGAAATTTAACAGAGCTAAGGTTTTTAAATCCTAAACTAGCACACCAATACCTACACAATGTCTAATTCCTGAGCAGAAATAGAGAAAGGAATCCACAAATACCTTACACCAGAATCACAGAGTTGAGTTGGAAGACGCCCAAGAGAAGAAACTGAGGCACAAAAAGGTAAACTCACCCATCTAAGAGCACATCACCAGTTGGAGGCAAAGTGGAATTCAAATCCAAGAAGTCTGATTCTAAAGCTCCTGCTCTTCCTGAAGTGTGGTAAGCAAGAGACCACTGGATGATTTCAGACAACAGAGCAGTGGTTTTAACAATTATGTATTTTAATGTGTATTAGGGGGGGAAAACTAGGACATAAAACCCATGATTTGGGGGTGGAGAACAGGAGGAAAAGGTAAAGGGGAATAAGAGTTTCAAACTTCTAGTCATAAAATAAATAAGCCATAGAGATGTAGTGTACAGCACAGGGAGTATAGTCAGTAATATTGTGATAAGTTTACATGGTGACGGATGGTTACTAGACTTCGTGTGGTGATCACATTGTAAAGTACATAAAGGTCAAATCACTATGTTGTACACTGGAAACTAATATTATATGTCGACTATACTTCAACAAAAAAATTTAAAAACTATTATTTCAAACATTATATAATATTGTTTCCTTTCAAACTAGAAAAAATGTTAATAGCAAAGGTGCTACCCCTTAAATATGACAAAAGTCAAATAGGTGGGGCTCAAACTTGTGAAATTTAGAGAACAGTTTACTAGGAACCTTTACTACCTAGCACTCTAAGGGAGGACCTCTAAATCTGAGGCGGATATTTGATACATATCCAAATGTAAACAAGGTAACCAGGAATTAATCTCAAAAAGATATTATCTAGGAGAATGTGACAATATTAACAAAGAAAGTTACAACCTAAGCAGCTGTGCGTGATCAGCCTGAAGAAAAACTACAAAATGACCAAAACTAAGGTAAAAATATTCAGACTCACTAACAATCAAGGCCAGTTACATGTGAGTTGAAGCAATAATGAATTGTTTAATGATACCATTTTTCACATACTGACTGAACTGGCAAAGATTAAATGATGTCCAGCAACAGCCATGACACAGTCTCATAATAAACTGTCCAAGTAGAAATTAGTTAATTCAACCATCTTGAAAGGCAAACACCGGGGGTGCCAAAAAAACGTAGGCACATTTTAAGAGATGTTATCTATGTATTACTTTTCAAAGTTGAATTTAATTATGGTAGCAATGTGTAGTATGACGTTCACTCAAAAGATGTCAGTTAAATGAATGAGAACACCACCACGCAATGGGCAGGTCAGTTAAAGAAAATGGCGGAAGCACGGTGGGCGTTTGAGGAGCGCAAGACCATTTTGGGGTGATATTTGAAATCGAGAACCTTGTGGAAGTACAACCACCACGGAGGCGTGAGTGTGGAGAACCTCCAACACGCCTAACCACTGCACGCATCCGTGGTAAGTCTGAGACGCATGGTGCTGTGTGCAATGTGCACAAGGGAAGACCGGGGAGGCCTCGCTCAGCTACGAGTCCTGCTGCTTCTGCTGTGGTGCTGGGACGTCTACACGCTCGCCACAGAAGTCTACCAAACAGTGTTCGCAGTAATCGGAAGTGTCTGGACGCTGATGGTAACCACTTTGAGCCCTCTTGTAACTGCAGAAGTCAAACGTCACTTGTATTCATCTTTTGTTATCGGTATATACTGAGTATTACAATTTTAATAGTTTTCCTTTCTTAAAATGTGTATACATTTTTGGGGCACCCTCTGTATATACCAAATATATTTTATAAATAGTATAAAAAAACATTTATGCTTTTGACCCAGAATCCCATTCCTACAATTCTATTCTAAGGTAAAAAAACAAATTTTCATTAAGGTTTAGCTACGAGAATTGTGATAAAAGCAAAAAATAAATAGAATAAGGGAACTGGTTAAATTCTGATATAGGCCCTTGACAGGGGGCTTTGGAACAGTTGTTCTCAAAGGATGTCCCATGAACCCAAGGAGAGCTGCAAGGTCGAAACTGTTTTCACAATAACACTATAATGTTATTTGCTTTCTTCACTGCGTTCATATTGCACTGATGGTGCAAAAGCAATGGTGGTTTGTAAAACTACTGGTGTCATAGGGCTAATCAGAGCAGTACAACAAACTATACTAGTCTTTAGTGTATCCTAACTGCCACTTGCTGGTAGTAAAAAACAAACGTCAGTTTAACTTAGGAATGTCCTGAATGAAGCTGTAAAAATAATTTCATCAAATTTCAACCAACTGGAGTACACATCTTAATACTCTGTATGATGAAATGGGAAGTACACATAAAACACTTCCACTGAACAGCAAAGAACAACTGTTATTTTGTGGAGCACGTGTGTGACGGTTTGCATTGTGAGCTAAACTGGCTGCTCTTTTCATGGAATAATATTTTTACTTGAAACAACTGACAAACTATCGCTATTCAGAGTTGGGTATTTGGTGCATAGTTTCTCAAAAACAAATAGGATGAACCTGTCACTTCAAGGAAAACAACTGGCAGTATTTGTAGCCAATGATACAAAATTCAAGCTCTCAAGTGAAAACAAGAATTTTGAAAAATTTGTATTCACCACAGTGAGAGTGGTCATTTCCCAATACTTAACAACTTTTCTGATGACATTGGTGGTGATATTAACAAATATGATTCCTTAAAATATATAATAAAACACGTTAAGATTTGTAAAATCTGCGTCAGTGAACCAATATTTCCAAATGATCAATGCGTGATGTTATTAAACAATGCATGGGGCTCTTCTAACCGTTTTAACAACCCCATGAAGCAGGTATTGTTATCCTTATTATCCAGATGAAACTAAACAAAAGCTAAACAACCTGAAGGTACACAGTGACCAAAAGCACAAACTGGGATCCAAATCCAAGTAATCTGGCTCCAGAGACTGCTCCTTACCACCACATAACCCAGCTTCTCAAATACAATGGGGACTAAACAGCAAAGCAAATGAGTGAAAGCTGCCAGATTAAATGGAAGACTGAAGAATACACAACTCCCACTCTCCCCTCTCCTAAAAAAAGGAATACACAGCCCTTTATAAAGGACAAGCCACTTCTCAGCTCCAGCCAGTTATTGCCATAGAGAAATGCAGGCTCCAAGTTGCCCAATGTTCCCATTTTTTCAAGAGAAACCAGCAAACCGAGGGGAAAGCTTTAAAGGCAGACTAATGGATTTTAATGAAACAGACTATAAAAAGTTATCTGATATGATTTCAGATTCTACACTGCAATTATTCTTTAAGAAACTCCTACTTGTTGAATTTTGATAGGGTATCAAAGAAGAATATACACAGTTATTGAATAAGGCACTAAAGTACTCCTCCCCTTTTCTAACTGCATATCTGTGTGAGGCTTACTTTTCTTCGTATACCTCAGCTAAACCAGTATTTCACAACAGATTAAACGTAAACGTCTTCCTAATGTGTACTATGACATTGAAGAAATTTGGAAAAACATAACAATGCTACTCTTCTCACTATGTTTTTATTCTGGAAAAGTTATTTCTAATTAAAATATTATGTTAATATAAAGACTATTGCTATTCTTCAATAAATCAATTTAACTTTCTCAGATTTAAATTCTAATACAATAAAAATCAATAAATATGACCTACAAAAACTGAAATTCTTTGAGGTTCTCAGTGATTTTTAAAGAATGTAAAGAGGTCCCGAGACTAGAGTTTTGAGAAGTTTTGCTTTAGAACAGTGGTTCTCAATGAGGATGATTTTGCCCCCTAGGGTAATGTCCAGAGAAATTTTTGGTTGTCACAACTGGCAAGATGCTTCTGGCATATTCTGGTTAGAGGCCAGAAATGCTAACATCCTACAATGCACAGGACAGCCCCCATAGCAAATTATCCAGCCCCAAATGTAAATACTGTTGAGGTTGAGAAACCCTGCTTTTCAATGACATATGAAAAACTGTTAATATTATGTAAGAAAAAGTTACAGAACAGCAGAGATGTCCTAATTCCAATTTTATTTTTGAAATATGTACATACGCATATGAAAAGGCTAAAATATGTCCCAGGTGTCCAAAATGGTCATCCTGAGTAGGTGGAATACTTTTTAAAATATGTCTTCATTTTCCAAGTTTCCTATAACTAATACATGTTTTTAAAATTTATGAATAAGGGGGAAGCCTGTCTTGTAAGTGCTATGTGCTGATGATTTGTATGATTCAACAGTGAATTCTCAGCAGTAGAGTATGGAATTAGTGAAATGTCAAAGAACAAAAAAAGCTCCTCATGTAGAGCTCGAGGAAGGCAGATTCTTAGGGCCTCCACGTCAGGAAGGCTTTACAGGGAACTCACTGAGGCAGTGGATGATAAACGCCCAGACCACGGCGTGTCTCTGTGCCCAGTCCCTCTTCCTTTGCCTAGACAACTGACCTGGACAATATACTCCCTGATTATACCACACATGCGCTTCACTCATTCCGAGTAGTTTCTGATTTGTTAGTGGTTTTCAGTAAGAACACTGCCTGCCGGACTTTCGCAACATTCCTTGCATAAGGAACATTAACAACACAATAAAGCCTTCTTTCCTCTTTTTGGGCAATTCTAGAAAGGTTGAACCTATGTGGACCCCAATGCTTTCCTGGTCCTTCTAGGAAGGCACACAACAATACCCACCCTCGAGCAGGTATAAGCAGAGATGCCGACTCTGAAACTAAATCAAAGGCTGCTTGAAGCTGCTTGCCAAACTTCAGTTGTCTCTTGCCAGTACGTCTAAGGCAAAACACATGCCTCAGCCATCTATGGCAGCAACTGATAAGATATCTGCACTAGACCATCAAACATGGTTCAAGCAGCTACAAAAAAAGAAACATTACAATCTTCTGAGGCTCCAATTAGTCACTTGGCCTTAAGTAGTAACACAAAAGATACAACTGGAATTTAGATACAAGACTTGAATGGAAATTCAGCATGAGGGAAATTGTGTAACAAGGCTTTGACAGGCATCTGGATTTGCAAAAAATTCCTCCTCCTGAGTAATGTTCTTGGAAGGAAACAGACTTTCCAAAGTAAGGAAGTATAGGCAGGCTAAGAATTACAACTGGAGACCCAGCCAGAGTGCCCGTCTGCCTCGACCCTGGAAAATCTCTACTTACTCATCTGTAACATAATGGGGCACCACCAACTTAATCAAAACAACCATGTTCAGAGATAATGAAACCGCCTATAGAATGTACTGTCCTGGCAAAGTAAGCCACCTACAGAGTTTAACACTTCTGAGTAATTCGTTTACAAATGCTGAACCTCATGACTTTCCCTACTGGGGGACCAGGTCAGAAGACCCTATTTTAATCCTGATTGTACTACTTACAAGTAGTGAGCTGCTGGGCAAATCACTTTACCTCTTTGCTCCTTGCGTCCTTTTATGTAAAATTAATGGCTTCAGTTAGATGATCATTGGTCATCTCGCAATAAAAGTCTATGACTCTACAGAGACAGAACATCAGCAGCGTAAGATCACAAGTGAGAATGGTGAAATCAGGACTCTATCCAGATCTCTTAAACGTCTTTATTGATGACATTCCACAACATGAAAGATATTCTAGAGCCAACTGGTCATATACCTGAAAAACTACAATTCCTGGAAACCATTCTCAGGGCCAATCTATACACTTGAGGGGTCCAACTTTTACTCCAATGTACTCTAGTGCTGAACAGATACTCCACAAAATTAAGCCTGTAGGACGGTTTTAATATGAATATTATACCCACTTTTGGTTAAAAACACCTCAGGAAAAAAAAGTCCTAACTCAATGGAGAATCATTCCTCAAAAAGCCTTTCCTCAAAATCAATTCTGCAAACACCAGTACCCCACAGGAAAACTTAAGGAAATAAAAAAGAATGTACAAGTGAATAGTAGAACAACAGCAATAAGAGGAGGTACGTAGAAAGGAAGGGGTAATTAGCCTTTGGACTTAACATTTTCTATCAGTCTTAGCCTTCCCTCCCCAACCCCCCTACTCCCCCACCCCGCCACTTCTAATAAGAAGACAAGGAGGGGACAAATAACTAACCAATCGCTTGCCTCTCAGGCTCAATCCAGTACCTCAAAGGTGGCAGCTAAAAGCCTGGACACAGGGAGCACGGAAGTTGGAGGCTTTTCCACCAGGGGCATTCAGTGGTGAATGGGAGGAGTGAAGAGACTAGGGCTTTGGTCTCACCTGAGCACCAGACAGCTCTGATGATTAGGAGTAAGTGGCCATAGAACTAATCATTCACACTAGGACCTTTTCAAGAATTGAAAGGAGCACTAATAATTGTACTCGGACAATGGGGAAATTGGGACAGTCCCAAGTACACCAGGATATATAGTCACTTTACTGATAAAGGACCCCAGCAGGCAGCAAGGCAGGCAGAAGACCTACAGAGTTACCTTATCAACCATGTAAAGTAATCTTACCTCACCTTATCAACTGGCAGGAGGCCCAGCAGAGGTAACAGGCAAGATGGGAATCTGCCTTTCCACCACCATCATCCCTGCTACTGGGATCTATTATAAACCTGTCAATGTCCTCAAATGCCACTTTCTCATTGATTCCTACATGCCTCAGCCCTGGAATACAACTTCTATTTTAAAATTGGCCCCAATAGGAAAAATGGTCCTCAGAGCACATACACTTCTCTTCATTTCCAGCGCATATCAACTCTGTATCCTGACAGGTACATGATAGAATCTTGTATCCAACACTGCAAAGTGCCAAGGAGTGAGGAAGGCGGCAAGGAAAGTGTGAACATGAAGACATGGGAAGAGCAGACAACTAAAGTGACAAACTACTATTGTCACATCTTTCCCTAAATCCTTGACTTAGGAAAATTGCTGTAAAGAGAAAGTGGAATCCAAGACCGGAACATACAGAGCAACTCTCCTTGTTCACCCAATCAGTGAATAACCTTGGGAATGACATGCCTTCATTTTCACAAGCAGAGTTAAAGATGCTGGTGACAGAAGTAAATTTTACTTGCAAGAATACAAGTTCATTAAGGATTAAACAGGCTTATCATCTGGTCTAGGAGTCATACTTTCCTTTATGATACTGTGTCTGTGGAAAAGTGCTTACAAATTACTTAGCAGTGAGTGCTCTCTGGGTAAATAATCCCATGTTATGCTGTTTAAACCTTGTTCCAAAAAGCACTTTATTCTGAACCACATTATTCATCTGTGCCCTAGGCATAGATATTTTTTCCCCATGTATAATTAGGAAGAAACATACATATTTCTGTTGGCTGAAATTCAGCCAAACGTATTCAATCAGCAAGCTTTTGGCAAATACCGAACTCAACTACAGGCTCAGTAAATACATATATATTGTTTGTACTTTTAGTTGGGCGAATGGACAAGAGGAACCAACCTGGTAACCAGAATATATTTACCCCTACTTAGATTAAAGCAGGTGACTTCAACCAGTGGAAAGTTAGTCACATAGTTTATATAAGCAAGCATGGAACATACCAAGTGTAAAAGGGAGACTTTAAATGACTGCCAAGACCAAAATACAGGTGAAGTGATTCCTAGCACCGAGAGAGGTCTGCTTGAGGGGTGAGTATCATAGCTATGACCTGAACAGCACCCACTGGCTCCAAGCCATTGAGCCTTCCCCCCAGCCTCACCCCATTCCTCTGTTTACACATAAAGGGGTAAAAAGCAGTTAGCAAAGTATCAGTGATGGCATCAAGAGATGAGAATGTAGGAAAAAAGTCAAGTCCTTTTGAAACGTACATAACATTCTAAACATTTCAGAGCAAATAGCAGCATGCCTTAGAGCTTCTGCGAACCAGGCGATAATCCAGCTCCACCAAACTATAGGAGCTTTCACATCGCACAGAACTTCTCTGGCCTCAGTTTCCTCATACATAAAATAAAAATGGTACTATCCCTATCTTAGGAAAGACGCTTTTAAGTATCAGATGTGGTCATGTCTGTAAATGCACCTGACATACATGAAACTCCCCCAAATAGTATTTGATAACTGAATAACATGATCAAATATTAGCTATTTTACTGTTAAACACTTCTTTTTATAAAAGCAATCTCTCAGTTGAATGTCAGGTAAGGTATTCCTACTTAATTTGGTAGACACTGGGGAGCACTGTAGATTTTTGAGGGATCAGCGGGGAACGTGAGAAAATGAGAGTTAGGTTTTAGGAAACTTACAGTATGTTGGCAGTGGTGAGTAGTAAGTATTAAAATTGAAAAGAACAAAACCTTGGGAACCAAATTTTCTACAAAGACCAAGGTAATAGGCCAAGATAATACAAATCTTGTTTTAATCCCTAGAATTATTTCACTTCATTTTAACCAGAAACCATGTATTGTAATATCTATTTTTTTCCACTAGTGCCCTACCTGTTCTCTGCATTTATAGAACCCTCGGCAGTCATTTATCAATGTCCTTTCTTGATTCTTTGGCACTTACTTATGACAATTAATATAAAACCTTCAAATCCCTTTCTAGATTACAGACTACATGACTATTTTCCAAGTGGCAAATAAAACATACAAAGTGCTTAGCAGAGGGCCTGGTACACATTACATGCTAAATAAATGTTAAAAATAATTCTTCTAGTAATTATTAAGATTAAAGAGGCATACATAGTATGTTCTCATTAAATATTTTTAATGAATAAAATAAACATAAGATACTTCTGTGAAACAAGTTAACGTTGCAGCAAAACACAGAAACACAATTTATTATCTACAAGGAGCAACTAGAGTTGTATATGTGCTCAGAAACCGCTTTTAATTCTTTAGAAAAGATCCAGGAAAACTTGGCATGCCCTATAAGAAAAGGGAAAGAAAAATATAAAAAGGCAACTTAAAGAGCACCTCCCTGGGAGCAGTAAACCATATTGCCAAAGACTAACTGGGCAGCTCTGGACAACTCACTTTTCTTTTTCTCCACTTCAATGAGGAAGAAAAGATTTAAAAAAAAAAAAAAGGATTACCAAATGCAATATTTTCCACACTTCAGTCTTGATCACCTTTTGATTTTTGCTTTATACACATAGTATATTCATCATTATTTTTATTTAAATTGACTTTTTAAAATTTAACCTACCTTTAAGCAATACATCTATTAAAAATAATATTTTATACATGCTAGTTAACTTTTCTAACGCTATAAAAAATGTACCGTGTTTCCCCTGAAAATAAGACCTAGCCGGACCATCAGCTCTAATGCGTCTTTTGGAGCAAAACTTAATATAAGTCCCGGTCTTATATTATATAAGACCTGGTATTATATTACATTATATTATATTACCTGGTATTATATTACATTATATTATATTACCTGGTCTTATATTATATTAACATAAGACCAGGTCTTATGTTAATTTTTGCTCCAAAAGATGCATTAGAGCTGATGGTCTGGGTAGGTCTTATTTTCAGGGAAACACGGTAACTACTAAAATTTAAATATTCATTCAAAGATCACCTAAAATCAGCTTACATGTCCACACTTTGGCAAATAATAACCTAACCCTTACAACTTAAAAAAAATTTAAAGGACAGAGAATTAAGTATAAAAGAAATGTAATTTCATATTCTCACAATAACCTAAGGGTTAATCCTAACAGATTAACATTCAGTTCTTTAATTATAAGAAACAATATAATGTGGGGCACCAAAAATTGAAAACAGAATTGATTCCTTCTTAACCTACATAATCTTCATTTGAATTAGGATTTTAGTTCCTTTAACCTTAAAAGTCTTTAATTCCACCCTTGAGTTTATAAATTCAGACTTAAACAATAAAAAAGCAATTACTTCTTTCTTGAAACCATGAAAAAGAAAGATTAAAATTAGACACTGTTTATTAGCAATGTTAAGTGCTTAATGCAGGAGAAAATAAATGCATCCACTTCTTAAATCAGAATTCAGAAAGCAATATCCATTTGTGTCTCGGGTTTTACTGGTCAATAAAGTTTCCCTGATCTAAATGATTCCAACTGTACTTGACAACCATACCTATCAATTATCAGTGAATGAGCACTCTTCCAAGTGGGCTGACACATCTTTTCAATACGGTAACTGAGGGCCTCAGCTCTTAGGAACTCTTAGTAATCAAAAACGCATTGGTTAAGTCAAGTCAGTGATGATCCTTTGAACAATACTAATACAAAGACAACTTTTGCATATGCTAATAATGTCTAAGAAACTGGTGGTCATCAATTAAATCTTACTAGGTTATTTTAAAGTAGAAATGACAAACCCAAGCATAATTCTAAATTTGCCAATCTTTGATAGATATCATTTAGCTGACTGAAGAACAAGTGGGAAAAATAATGTGTATCTATAAATATCCATGTTACCTTACCCTTATCACATGATCTCTATAATTTATCATAGCAAGGTCCTCAAAGGCCATCTCTGTGAGCCTTCTTTCTTACCCACTAAAGCGCACAGCCAAGAGGATTAATCTGTAAACCTGGGGAAAAGCAAGTATCTATTAGAGTATCATAAAGCAGAGGGGGGAAATTAAAAAGGGCCATGCACTGTTAAGAATGAGAAGTAAATGCCCCTAAAATGCAAGCTTCCTGAGAGTATGATTATACCTGATTCATCATCTTTGGTCTTCTCATAGCTCCTGTCTTTTGTTGAACTAATAAATAGACCAAAGAATAAAACTTAACACCTTCAAAGCAATGAATTGTCAGTAAAGAGCAAAACCCAAAAGAAAATCCAAGAATTGATTCCCTAATCACCTTATCAAAATGTATGTACTATGAAAACTTTTCAAAGTGAAATCTGTCCTACCACTGGCCATATTTCTCCTGATAAACTCACCACTGGATCAAGAAATTCATTCTAATTAAACACATGAGACGTTTTAATACAGTCAGACTTTATTTAACTGGTTACAGCCAAACACTTTACCTATAGATAATATGCTCTTGGATAAATTTATTTACAAAAAACAGATTCCATAAAAAGGGATATAACTAGTGATTGGGCAGCAGAAAATGGCCATGGATTAATGTGTTCAAATAAAGCATATAGTTATTATCATAGCTATTATTTGATACTTAAAAATATGCTTTGATGACAATACTTATTCACAAAGCATTTGAACCGTTCACCTCATTGAGATCTTTCTCAATTTTTCACATTGTACTTTGCCATGTGCAATAAATGTTAAATATTTATGGCAGGTGTCAATCTCTAAAAGTTTCTTGTGAGTTTCAAATTAAACAATAATAAAGTTGGAGCAGCAGTAGCAACCAGAGCAACAGTGTGGACTAGGCCCTTGTGCTAAGAACTTTACAAATGTTATTTCATTCAGTAATACCTGTGAGGTATTACTGTCCTTATTATATGGATGAGGAAACAGACAGAGAGGATAACTGACTTGGTTAAAGGTAACCCAGTTAGCAGATAGTTGAGTGGATATTCACCCCCAGGCAGCCAGACTCCAGGGTTCACGCTCTTAATCTCTATATACAACCTTGGATACTTACAATGATCAATAAAGTCACAGACTCATGTGAAATAGAAATAGGACTAGTTATCCCAGTTATAAATAGAAGGCAGAGTTACAATCCAAGTCAGATACACACAGAGCCTACATTCTGATTGGGCTCCCAATCAGATCCCAAGATGTTCATCTTCTTCCCAAAGGAAAAAAAAAAAGACTTTTAAGTAAACATATAAAGGACTCCAATCTAGAGAAAAGGAGAAGCATAAGAGAAGAGGAGGCAATGGAAAGACGGAAACGGTAAACCCAGTATACTATATATACGTATGTGTATTAACATTAACCTCAATGTTGTTGGGATCTCGTGTAAATAGCATTTCAACATACATTGTTCCTCATCTCTCAAAGAACAAACATGCATAAATATTCTAAGAAGAGACTGCAAGCATCAAGTATAAGCTGTTCTTTATATATAATGTTCACTCAAACCCATGTAGTTTACAACAGCCATTGAGGTAGGTGTTGGCATTCCCATTGCACAGATCAGGAAACATTCAGAAGGCTCAGCAACTTGACTAACGTCACACATTAAATGACACAGCAGTGATTTTAACCTCGTGTATGCTATACCACACTGCCTTACATGGTATCACAGTAATGCCCTTTTCGGAGCAAAGAAAAATACTTCTTAGGTTAAAATGTTTTAATGTTTTAAAATGTCAAAAAACCATCTGCCACTTGTTGCTATTACAATCTCATTTCCCCAGCAGCGCATGTTTTCTCCTTCCTAATTTTCTCTGGTTTACTCTTAATATCTGCTGGCCTAATTGTGCCCTGGAAAAGGGGCTAGCTGTTAACAATGAAAAAGCAATGCTGTATCCTTAACAAAGAGCATGTCTTTTAAGGCCACAGGCACCATGCAAGTATTATTTTTGCCCTAGGTCTAAGTTAATTCTATCAAATAGTATGTGTCAGTTACAAGAAATGTGAGCCTACCCAAACAATTAGGAAATGAAAACAGTGAACAAACTATGAACAATCATTTTAATCATTTAATCTGAAGGCTTTAACCAATCCAGACAAGATACAAGAACGACAACAAAATGCATAAAAGTAATTTCATTACCACCCTAGATTCTGGCCTCCTACCACCTTACTGTGAAGCATTAGGGACAGACAGCATTAATCTCAAAATACTATGTGCTCCTCCCCTCAGGTGTTAACTGCTAAAGAAGGACAATGATAGATAAAATGTAAACATGATACTTTAAACCATTTTAAACATGTAAAGATTATTGAAAGACTCCCCAGAACAAAATTTAATTAGCTTTAACAAGGTAAGCTATATTTATGATTCCCAGAGGGGGCTTCCTTATCGGAAGCAAACAGAAGGAACTTTCTGTTAGCATAAGTTGTACTCATAATGGAAGATGAAGAGCTAAAAAGTCTTTTAACCAAAACTCTATGATCGGGAACAAATAAGGAAAGCTAAGTCTATCTAACCTAACAGGAGAGGTGGGTGGAAAAGCCAGCTGGAAGGACTAGGGACATGGGCAGGAATAGGTAAGGAAACAAGAAAAAGTGAGCTAGAGGAAGTGTTAGGGGAAGAAGGAGGAAAAGGGGGCAACTCACACTGGAACCCAGAAACTACTGATGGAGAGGGGCAACTCAGACCTAGAAAAGTAAGGATACCAGTGCCGAGACCCAAAAGGTTTGCCAGCGCCTGCCCGGTGGAAAGGACCTCGGCTTCTACAAACTAAAATCAGGATAAAGGAAATAAACTAGCCAAGACTAGAGAAAGTGGGGTTCGTTTAAGACAGGGGAAGTGCCTGAACAAGGATAACTGGCAAAGCATGGAGGCAACTTTTTTAGTGTTTTTTTAAAAGTGTTGACTTTGAATGGGTGCGTTGCATGGCATGAGAATTATATCTTAATAAATCTAGTATTTATTAAAAATGTGGTAAACTGGGCAGTGTATGGCTGTATGTATGATTAGTTCAGTCTATAAAAGAGTGTCCCCCCCCCGCCCCCCCCCCGAATTCCCTCGCCCACTAGGGTGAGTTTACTTGTATGGGAAGAAGACAGAAGCAGGAGGAGGAACAACCAGGGGCTTTTAAAGAGACCATTCCCCATCTTGCCTTTGGAATCTTTGGGCGGTGTGGGGGAAGGAAGCTTTTGTTTGGGGCCTGCCTCGAAGTGGAATATCAGGTTTCTTCAGGGGATGATCTGGGGCCAAAATCTACCTAATCAAAGAGAAAACGATCTGGGGTGGAAAAGTCAAGTCAGTTGTGGAGAAACCCCAGAAGGTCGATCGCGACACCATCACACAGGGCTTATCTCTGCTGGCCCTAAATGGGACTGCACGCCCCGTGTCGCTTCCGAGTGTTACTTGGGAAGAAGACCGAGGCTTCGCCGCGATCCCAGAAGTTTCTGGCGAGCTGCCTACGGACGTAAATTAGAAAAGCCTTCGGGGCCCGGCGGGGCGAAGCGGAGCGCCACGTCCAGCACTGGGCTCCCCCTGCTCCCTCTCAAGGCCGGCAAAGGGACGCAGGAGGGCAGAAGGCGAGAGGGAGCAGAAGGCGGATCACCCACCTTCGCCCTCCTCCCCTTAGCCAGGTTTCGGGGAACCGCCCCCCAGCGCACCCCCATCCCCACTCGCCAGCCTCGGGCCCGCGACCCCCGAGAGGAAGGCGGCGGCGGCGAGCACCCCCTTGGGCAGCAGACGCAGCTCCCCCGGGGCAGCGGTCGCCGCCCGCCCGGCCCGAGCCTCCCGGGGAGCAATAGGCTATCGATTCAGCGGCCTGTCGCTAGGAGCCCCGGGGAGAGCGAGGCCTACACCGCCCGGCCGGAGCCCCGGCCTCGATTTCGCCACTTGCCCCACACTGGTGGGGGAGCCCGGGGGCAACCAAGCCCAGCTGGGCGAGAGGGAGGAGGCGCGGAGACCACCTCGCAAGGGCAGCCGCGGGGACGGGGGGTGCGGGAGCCAGGCTCCCGCCAACAAGTCTCCGGGGTCGCCCACCCGCCAACCCCTGCCACACAAGTTGCGCATTCAAGTTCAGGCCGGGGCCTCTTAGCCCCCAGAGCCGTCTGCACTCCTGGACCATAATGAAAACAAAACGGAAGGAGATGGAGCTGGGCCCTGAAGGGCGCGGAGGGGGGCGGCCAACAGCCACCGCCCGCCCGTCACCTCCCCTCCGCCCGCCGGACAGCCCCCGAGTCGCAGCCCCCGACGCTCCGGAGGCCAGCGCTGTCCCCGCCCGGCCGCCGACCCCGAGGCCCTGTGCCGGGACGCCGGCGACGGGGGCCCGACCCCCCCGGCCTCGGGCGCGCCTCGGCCTCCTCCCCCTCCAACCCCCAAATGCCCCCCGCACCTTTTAAAGTACGCGGAGGCAGAGTTTCCCATCAAACTTTGTCGGGCGGTAACCTCGCCCCCCTCCCGACCCACACTTTCGGGGCAGTCAGCAGGAGAGATCACTTTACACTTGGGATAAAGCGAGTTAAGGACCTGTCAACCATTTTGGGTCTCTTTTTTTTAGAAGACATCCTCTCCTTCCCCTCCCGCCCTCCCCCTGCAAGGGTTTTAATTTGACACCAAACCTTCCCACCGCAGAAGGGGGGTTGAGGAGGAAGGGGGTGGGGACGGAGGGTAGGAGGAGGGCGGCGAGGGAGAGCACAGGGGGAGGTTGGAGAGGGGCCGGGAGGCGCGGGGAGGGGAAGGGGGTTGATTTACCTGAGACCAGCCACTGGCCTCCATTGTTGGAGAATTCAATGGCATTGACACAGCCGAAGTGGCCGAGGAGGTCCTTCTTGTAGAGGTTTCTGCAGCCCCGCAGGCGTCTCCTCTGAAAGTCCTGAGTGAGCAGGGGGTCCCCATGCAAGCCCCGCTGGGACAAGAAGCCCACCACTGACCTCATGCTGCCCCCCAGGCCAGCTCTCCTCTTCATCCTGGAACCGCCGCCGCCGCCGCTCGCGCCGCCGCCCCGCCCTCGGCCTCACGCGCGGCTGCCGCGCTCCCCCCACCAGCCCTCCCCCCGCGCAGCGATCCGGATGGTGCTTTAACCAGCCATGGCAGACGGAGCGAGGTGTGCAGACACTCGGTGGCGTTCGCGGCTTCCTGATGGTCCCCTCCCTCCCCTTCCCCCGTACGCTCCTCCCTTCTTTCTCCGCCTCCTCCAGCAGCTGATCCCCAGCTGCGGCCGGGCTTCCGCGATGCGCGGCCCTTCCGCCCGCCGCGGGCGCTGGGAGAACGCGGGCGGCGGCGGCCCCTCCCCCGCCGCGGGCGGCCGGCCTGGAGACCGCGGGCGGCGGCGGCTCGGCTTTTCTGCCGCAGCTCCTCCCGGCGCGAGGTCCGGCTGCACCCCCTGCACGCTGCGCTCTGTTAAGTTGCATGCGCGTAACAATCAAAGTGGCCACGGGGCTGTGGGCGCGTCTTCCTCCCCCAGCGACCGGCCGTCCATCGCCGCTTGGAGGCCCCACGCCGGGACGAGTTCGGCTCCCCGCCCTTTTCTTCCGTGGGGAGAATGCAGCTCGAGGGGGCAAAGAAGTGAGGGAGGACGGCGGGCAGAGGCGCCGGTCCCCTTCCCTCAGTTCGCCTCATCCTGGGGCCGCCCCAGCCCTGTCCAAGGGAAGGGAACAGCAGGAGTTAGGACTGGACACTTGGGGTAAGGTTGCCTGGGGATTTTGTTGGTGCACCTCGTCAAATAAATTTTTAACACTGCCCCTCCCCCCCGCCCCATTCAGTGCTGTATCCTTCCAGCCGTTCAGTAAAAAGACTAAATTGTTCCGTCTGGTGGATAATAGAGTAGTATGTGGGGAAAAGAGGGTGGGGTGAGGAATTATTAAGAAACGAGACGAAAATCGCCAACACCGAATTGAGAAAACTCAGAGAAGCAGAAAGCACTTGTGTCCATTAGTTCCAGGTACATTTGCAAGGCACAAGCAGCATTATTCGAAAATAGAAATATATGCTCTTTAATTGGGTGCGGTGAGCTTCCCTTCAGGATCTTGAGTGGAGTGTGGGGCTCGAAGGCTGAACAGCTGCTAACCAGCAGCGGGATCCAGGCCAGAAGTAGCTGCAGGTCAATAGGCTGGGGACCTCAGCCTTGACCCCGGTCAGGTGACTGACTGGGTGCTAAGTGCTTTGGAATTCTACCAGATACACTAAAAGGCCCCCTTTTCAGTGTATTGTAGTCCTTGTCCTAGAGGCTATCTTCTGTCATTCATCGGTAATAAGTTACTAGAATAGGCAGGTGTCAGTTTTGCTCATTCTATTTCACAGGAATTACATCCTCTGTACTAGAGAGGGCATAGTCAGTGGAGTACACTGCCATAGAAGATGGGCAGAAAGCGGAAGACGTTCATCCATCAAGAAAAATCCCCTACTTCTACTTTTGTACAATGACAATGATAAGATTAATTGTACTAATAAATAAGCAAGTAAGTGTTTAATTTAAAAGTCAACATTATCACAAATATTGTTGAAGTGAACAAATTCACTAGACTCCAGAAACTATGGTTTAAATGGAATATTGGTTCCCTAAATAGGAAGACAGATAGTGCTTTTTTAAGAAGGATTTTATTTTCAGGATGCTTCATAGTGTTTATTCATTATAATCACCCCATAAAGATGAGTAGTAGTATACCAGCTTAATTAGAGATTTATAACACCCAACATCGTTTCTTCACAGCAATATCATAATATGTAATTAATCATTTAGTTTTCTGATTATATCAGAGTGTCCCCCACTCTGTTGTAAGCTGTCTGAGAATAGGGACCATGTCTGTTCTGCTCATGCATCAGAGCCAGCGCATGCTGGAACTTAGTGGCCACTGAGTACATGAATGAACTTGAGTGGGGAGGAATTTGGAGAGGAAGGTAATGACTTCAGTTGTGGATGTGTTGAGTTTGAGGGATCTGTGCTTCATTCCAGTGGAGACAATTTCAAGGCCAGTTTCCCATCTCACTGTTTTTTTGCTTGATGTACTCAATCCACACATTAAAAAATGGAGCCCTCTGGCTCCTTTCAATTAATAGGGCATCCTTTATACCTACCTTATTTGCATGGACTGGGGGAGATGGGCATAGTAATGGTGTGGTTGAAGTGACCTTTAATGTGTCAATATATAAGACACACCTTCCTCTCCCCTCTTAAGCACATATCTCTTCTCCATAACTTTCAAGGAGACTTGCTTTTCCCCAATCTCTGGCATAACTGCCCCATTTACCTCTCCCTAAAAATAGACCAGTATCTGGTCACATGCCAGCCAGCCCAATTCTAAGATTTTGCTGGAAAGTTCCTTAACTTGCTCTGACCAGCCAGGACAGAAACGTAGGACTACTCAGTCTGCTTACATCCTACAGCTAGTCTGGGCAGCTTTTTGTAAGGAGGGTGCATAAAACCTCTCTCTTTTTATTTCCATAATTAGGTTGCCAGATAAAAATATAAGATGCCCAGTTCAATATGAATTTTAGATTCATATTAAACTGGGCATTTTATGTGAAATTTATATTGAACTACACATCCTGTATTTTTATTTGTTAAATCTGGCAATCCTACCTATAATATAACCCAATTTAAGGAGATTAAGCCCCATGGTATCTATTTGTTCTTATTAAGAATTTAATATACTCCCTTAGGTCATTTATTGCAAACTAATAATATTGTACATAACTATATAACACAAGCATTTAATCAACTTCAATGACCATATATATGCGCATGGCCTTTCAGATACAGGCATTTATACTAAAAAGGCCAGTGTACTTAGCTTAAAAATAGCAAATGGAATTGGACTCCTGAGTAATCTCTTCACTGCATAGAATATATGGAGGAAGAGGGAGAAGAGTGAAAAATTCCTATTTTTCTTACCTAGGCCCAGAAACATCTGTATATTAACATTTATACTCTGGAAGGCTTGTAACACTGTTTTGAAAATTCATTTTGGACAAAACCAAGATACAGAAATTACTTAACATGGGAACCCTTACTTAATTGCTCCACCAAGGGTTGCATACTGATCAGATGTAGAGTTCCCAGAAATTCATTTATTCTTCAACTTCTATTTTGCTTGGCCCTGATATCACTGGAGAAGGAGTAAAGAATCTTTAAAAACTGACTAGATGCTAAGGAAATGCTCAAACATTAGAAATTGTTTGTTTAAAAAAACAACCCTAAGAAACTAGTAAGTCCCTTCTCAAACATTTCTCAAATTTTAGCATATTAAGAGCTACATACGAATATGAACATGCTTAGACATTTCATTTTTTACTTAAAAATAGTTTCAACTTTGAAATAAACTGCTACTCATAGATAAGAGATATTAATTCAAACAAATAATACATATTATATACATATAATTTAACTGTAACATCATTTGAATTTTAAAAGATGAGTTATGTATTGGTCATTTCAAATGGACAGCAGTCAATCTTAATTTGGGGGAAAAACATCTATTGAAAGAGATTTCTCTAACAAGATCTATAGGACATATGTCCTTTCATTTTTTATAATAATTTTATCAGATATAATTGACGTACCCTAAAATTCACCTATGGAAAGTCACAGTTCAGTGCAACTGTCACCACTATCTAATCCCAAAACACTTTCATCACCCCAAAGAGAAACCCCATTTACATTAGCAGTCATTCGCCATTCCTTCTTCCCTTTAGCCCCTGACAATCACTTATCCACTTACTGTCTCTATAGATTTGCCTGTTCTGGATATTTTCATACTGGAATCATACAATATATGGTCCTGTGCCTGGCTTCTTTCATTTAGCATACTGTGTGCAAGATTCATTCTTATTGTAGCATGTATCAGTACTTCAGACCAAATTATATTCCATTGTATGGATATACCACATTTTGTTTATTTATTCATCAGTTGATGGACATTTGGACTGTTTCCATTTTTTGGCTATTGTGAATAATGCTACTATGAACATTTGTGTGCAAGTTTTTGTTTGGACATATGTTTTCATGTCTCTTGGGTATGTATATACCTACCATGTTTCCTTGAAAATAAGATTGGGTCTTTTATTAATTTTTTCTCCAAAAGATGCATTAAGGGCTTATGTTCAGGGCATGTCATCCTGAAAAACCATGCTAGGGCTTATTTTCCAGTTGTCTTATTTTCAGGAAAACATGGTAATAGTGGAATTGCTGGATTATATGATAACTCTGTTTAACTTTGTGAGGAACTTCCAGCTGTTTTGCCAAGCAGCTGACCATTTTATATTATTACCAGCAATGTAATTTTTCCATATCCTCACCAATCCCTATTATTGTCTGTCCTTTTTCTTATAACCATACAAGTGGGTGAATGGTTTCTCATCATGGTTTTGATTTGCAATTTCCTGATGGCTTATTGATGTTGAGTATATTTCCATATCCTTATTGGCTATTTGTATATCTTCTTTGGAGAAATGTCTCTCCAGATCCATTTCATCTTAAGGTGTTTTCTAATTTTCCTTGTGAATTCTTCCATGAACAATTGGTTATTTAAGAGTGTATTGTTTAATTCCCACATATTTTTGAAGTCCCCAAATTTCCTTCTGTTGTTGATTTCTAATTCATTTTTTTTAAAGGGAGCGTTTTTCTCAGATCTTGAAGTGAATACCCAGGCTGTGAAGCAATTGAATTCAGTAATCATATGGAATTCAGAATATTATATTCAGAATTTTCAAATTACATTCCAACTTACTTTCCAGACATTTGGTTCAAGTTTGCTATGCATAATTCTTCATGATGAGTGAAGAAATCTAGTTTGAAATAATCTTTATAGAGTGGAAGTGGACAGAAATTCTCAATGGCCAGGATTATTCATTTGATACGAGGTGTGATTAAAGAATACAGTGAATGTTTAAAAAAAATTTATTACAGTAAAACACACATTGCCATTAATCCCCCTCAAAAAATTCGCTGTTGCTTCAAACATACTTTTCCTATCGTTCTTGCCACTTTCTGAAGCAGTTCTAGAAGTCTTCTTTCATGAGTGTCTTTAGTTGCG
Organism: Rhinolophus hipposideros; assembly: GCF_964194185.1. Lineage (NCBI taxonomy): Eukaryota > Metazoa > Chordata > Mammalia > Chiroptera > Rhinolophidae > Rhinolophus > Rhinolophus hipposideros. Next base: position 74,650,782 of record NC_138051.1, read on the forward strand.
CTGTCATGGCTGCCCCAATGTCCTGAATCATTTTGACTTTGGGGAGGAGCCAGAAGTCACATGGTGCCAGATCTGATGAATAAGGTAGATGAGGACACACCGTCATGTTTTTATTTGACAGAAATTGCCATATACCAGAAGCAATGTGTGACACAGAGCATTGTCATGATGGAGGATGATTTACTGCACACTTTAAAACACATCTCTCAACCACAGGTCAACTGCACCAAACAAGTTGAAACTTGTCACACGGTTATTAAGGTTGGAAGCGACACTTCCCATATTGAAGATCCCTGCCTTTCCTTTGGATGGCACTCAGCAGCCGCATTCACTGTATTTTGTGATCACAACGGAAAGGCTCTGTGTCACACACATATTCTAGTACGGCAATTTCTGTCAAATAAAAACAGTGTGTCCTCATCCATGGTATTCACCGGATCTGGCACCGTACAACTTCTGGCTCTTCCCCAAAGTCAAAATGACCATGAAAGGTAAACGTTTTGAATCAATTCAGGACATTGAAGCAGCCACAACAGTGCAGCTACTAAAGATACTCACGAAAGAGGACTTCCAGAACTGCTTCAGAAAGTGGCAAGAACAATGGGATAAATGTGTTCAAAGCAAGAGGGAGTATTTTCAGGGGGATTAATGGCAATGTGTCTTTTACTATAATAATTTTTTTATTCAAACATTCACTGTATTGTATGATGACACCTGGTACAATAGCTTTCAAAAAGCAGTTTTCTCACTCATTACACTATTAACTTTATCTTGAAGAAACAGTTTTAAAACACTGTTTTTTAGTATCTATAAAGTAGCATACTACTGACAGCCACCTTATTATCATTATTGAAAAAGGCAGCAAAGATCAAATGCTTGTCTTTTTGTAAAAGTACAAGTTATTTATAGGTTCTGACAACTATTTTAATACTGACAGGAAACGCCTAGCAAATCTCTGAGTGAAGCCAAAAATCTCTGTCATCGATCCCCATTTCATCATAGGCCACTGTATTATAAAGATTCTGCTTCATAAATTTCTTGTTTCTACAAAAATGAACACGTTGACAACATCCCTTAAGCACAAAAAATATAATATTAGCAAGCACCATTACAATCCACGCGCAGAATTCCTATGTCTCCCTCAAGATATCAAAATGACTCCTAACTAGCTGGCGTCCAGACCAAATAAGGATTCCGATGTCCATTTGTTTAATTTGTTTAGATTTAAAAAACAGAAATCTAACATTTTCTTTTAACATTCCAATGGACCATCATGCACACCCTGGATGTGCCCATCCAGTAAATTGGGTTAGATAGTGCTTCCCAGAATGGCTCCATCATTCATCAGCCTGTGCAGTCTTGTGCAAATTACATAATCTCTGTGCTTCTGTCTCTACATTTGTAAAATGGAATAATATATGAAAGTGGAGATAATAATACCTGTAGGACTGATGTGAGGATTAAATAATTTTGTTAACATAACCGTGATACCATTCCTAAACCCTCACACATTGAGCACAGTCCGCAAACCCTTGCCTCTAGCTTCCCCATCTGCTTCACTAAGATCATGAAGTCCAGCAGTTGAGAACTCCCTCAATTTCAAGTCTCCCCACGCAAAACTCTTGTCCAAGGACAGTGCTTTCACTGTGCTCTAGAACATGTTATCTCCTCATGGATGTTGTTCCACCAATTACCCCCCCTTTCTCCTATATATTAATCCACTCCAATGCTACTGGCCTTTTCTCCTAAGTTGGCAAATATATTCAAGTGTCTCCCAACATTGAAAAAAAAATTTTTTTAACTTGGGTAATAAGTTAAAATCCATATTTACACTCTCCCCCAATTTCTGAGAGGAGAACATGAATAAAAATTTGTTTAGTATTTATAGATCTACCTCATTATCTTAAACTCCTGCATGACATAGTGTTCCATAGTCAAGAAATATTTTTTGAATGTCTACATTTTTCTATGCACTGGGGACGTAGCAGTGAACAAGCTGGATAATATTCCATGCCCTTAAGGAGCTTATCTTCCAAAGGGAGTGGGGCACAGAAAGTCAATAAGGTAAACAAGTAAAATATACAATAAATTAGATGGTGATAAGTGTATTGAGGTTTAAATAGGGTGGTCAGAGAAAGCATCACCAAAAACAGTGACATTTAAATAAAGATTAAAAGGAGGCGAAGGAGAAGCCTTCATGGATATCTAGGGGAAGGTCATTCCAAGCAGGAAATAGCAAGTGCAAATGCCCTGAGTCAGGAGAATGCTTGCCACTGAGTTACAGGTACAGTATCCATATATGGGCCATGTCAGTTACTTCTCACATGCAGTCAAGATCCTTTGTGAATATATTGAAACCAAAAGACTAAATCATAAAATTAACCAACACCAGCAATCCTTATATGAAATAACAAGGGGAGTCAAGAGAGAGATTCTTTTGATGTACACACATAAAAGCTAAAAGAAAATATGCATAGCTGTTACTGTGCTCATTTCTGTAAGTGGTCACCAGATCATAGTTGACATTTATAACTTGTCTTCCACTACCCATTTATTATTTCCTTTGCCCTCTGCTAGAATCTCTTTTTCTGGTCTGGGTACTTTGCTTGGTGGGGTGAACCAAATTTTCATTCCTATAGGTTTCCTTCAGGGTCCTGCTTTTTTCTGGTTGCTTTAATTTTCCACTAATCTTTTCTATTCGATATAGAAGTGCTCAGAGGCTTTCCAGAGAATCTCTTGGCTTCCAAAGAAACTCTTGGGTACCTGTCCCTGTTGTGTAAGAGACTCAATTCTCCCTTGGTAATTAGGCTCAATCACCTCACCCAGCTGAATATTCCTTTCTATGACATAAGGAGCCCAAAATGACTAAGTGGCATCTCAACTTCCCATTCAATAGAAAAATTGTTATGTTTCAATACAAAAATGTTATGAAACATTTTTCTGTAGAGAACTAAGACCTCCAAACCATCAGAACTTAAAGTTGCAGGGATGGGAAGTAAAAATTCTTGAAGTGCATTATTAGGTGTAAGAAAGAGAAAAGCCACTTCAATTTCCAACCCCTGATTCATGGATCGATTTATTCTGGCTGTAGAAGAAACAGCACTATATATTGAATAATATATTGAAATTTGTAAGACAATCTCAATCTTTCAAGATGCTATCTCCTCACTGACGATGGCATTAAAACCCAGCCATCAGTACGCTATTCCAGCATTCCATCAGGCCAGCTGCTTCTAAATAATGAGGTACATGGAAACATCAATGACTTCCACAGACATGAGCCCATTGCCACACTTCTTTTACAGTGAAACACGTTTTTCGATTACAAGCAATACTGTATGGAACAACATTACAGTAGATAAGTCCATAGATGATGGGGCTGGCAGAAGCACCATACGAGCAGGAAAGAGAAATCCATACCCATAATACATGTCTATTCCAGTAAGGACAAATAGCTATTACCTCTGTGATATAAGGTGTCCAGTGTAAGCAACTTGCTACCAAATGGCTGACTGCTTCCCCCACAGAATGTCATTTTGAGGGTCCAGTCTGTCTGTATTATAGGTATGTTAGGTTCACTGAGAGACTTACTTACCCAGGTCAGACTTATTGAAGGGATATTAATATCGAGTCTGTGCATAGTCTTTATCCCTGCAAGATGGCCACATTGTACTTGAGCTTATTGAGCAAACACTGTTGTGTCTGGATTCAAGAGGTAAAGGTGACATTCATACTACATGTCATCTTGTCAACCTAACTGAGAACCTCCTCTGCTGTGGATGCCATTTTGTGAGCGTTTTTATTGGAATGTCACAAAATGACGTTCCGCCCATTTGAGAGGTCCATCCACATGTCTCTTCCCCGTACCTTCTTTCTTTTTATCTTCCAATGCCACTATTCTTTCCAAGTCCTAACCATACAATGAAACTGTTAGCAACTGCCCATTAATCAGCGTTGATCTATGTTTCTGGCTATTTCTCAGTCCAGCTAAAGTGGACAACCAAATGTATTTCTTGAACATCTACCCACTGAGAGGATTTTGCTTCACCACTGTCTTTGAAGGATACTCCCGTTGGAGGCTATGATGCTACAGCAATGTTTTCTGTTTGGTGCAGAATCATCTGTAGAGCAAGCATGATATAGGTGAATTATACTGGTTCATTTTCAAATGTTAAGCCAACTTTCAATTCCTGAGATAATTTTTGTCTTCTTTCTTTTTTTCTTGATCAATCTGGCTAGAGGCTTGTGGATTTTATTGATCAATTCAAAGAAATAGCTCTTATTTTTCATTGATTATTGCTATTTTTGCCCATTTCATATTTTGTTGATTTCTGCTCCTATCTTGATTATTTCCTTTTGTTTTCCTTAGGCTTATTTGTGCTTGTTTTTCTAATTTTAGGTCTTTCTTCTTTCCTATTATAAATGTCTTTAAAGCTATAAATTTTCCTCTAAGCATTGCTCTGTGTATTCCACAAATATCAAAATGCTTTGTTTTCATTATGATTCATTAAAAAAAATTTTTCTTGACTTTTTGACTTGTGGATTATTTAAAAGTGTGTAGGTTGATTTCCAGATATTTTGAGTTTTCTTAGAATCTTATTGTTATTTATAATTTAATTCCATTGTCAGAGATGTTTAAAACTTTGTCAATATTTGTTTTATGGCTTAACATGTATGGTCTATCCTGGTGTTCATATCATTTGCACTCGAAAAGCATGCAGTTGTTGGGCAGAGAGTTATGAATATCAATTAGGACAAAGTATATTATTGTTCAGTTCTTATGTGTTTTTGATGATTTGCTACCTGATTGGACTGTTGATTGCCTAGAGAAGGATGTTAAAATCTCCAACTATGATAGTGGAATTGTCCATTTCCCTTTCAGTTCTGTAATTTTTGCCTGATATATTTATTGGGAAGCTTTATTTATTAGGTATATGCACATTTATGATTGTTATGTCTTCTGATATATTTACTCTTTTATTATTATAAAATGCCCCTTTTTATCTCCTGTGGTACAGTTTATCTTGAAATCTGCTTTATCTGATATTAATACAGGCACTCTACTTTCTTAGGCTTACTGTTGGCATATCTTTCTCTATTTACTTTCAAACTATCTGTGTCTTTGTATTTTATTTATTTAAAGCGTGTATTTGATAGGTAGTAAGCGCTGCTATCTTACAATGCACAGGACATCTCACAACAAAGAATTACCCACCGCCCAACATGGTGAGAAACCCTGATCTACAGGTTACAATGAGTGGTTGGAGTGAAACTTGAGGAAAATAGACATCCTTCAGGTCATTTTATTTTTACAGGGTTTTTAAGCAAGGGATCGAGGGCTGTTTCCACTGATATTGAAGATTTGGAGAGATTTGGGCATTCTAGAATCTTAACTTTGTTTCAGTGAACCCACATGTCCCCATTCCAAGTTTCAGTGTCACACCCTTCCCAATCAATGCCCTATGTCACCAAAGAGTTTGGCAAGGTGATGAAATCAACTTATGTTGTAATTCTGAAACAAGCACTATTAAATTTTGTGTTTGATTTTCAGCAAGATTAGTTTGCAGATACAAAAAAAAGGGGGATTCTCATAGAAGCTTTTGTTCTCTGTGCCTTTAACTGAATGTTTAATGACTGAAACTTTCCATTTCTTTATGTAAGTTTTTCAGTGAATTCAAATGCAGCCATTCCCAACCTGCAATTATGATAGTCAGCAGTACTGTCAAATATGGCTCCAAAGCACTCGGTTTAGTGAGCACTTCAACACAAATGACTAAAGGTGATAAGCTGACAATTTATGATGCCCCTACCTCCCATTTCCCATTGACAAGTTGCTCAACATTGAATTTGAGTTTAAGGATATGACCGAATCAACCCAAAACCCTATATCTGAGAGTCTGTTTCCTAGAGACTCTCTTAGGACCATTTCTATAGTAATCAGGATTCAATAAAGAAACAGAAAGGTTCCAGCAGTTGTCTTAACTGAGAAAATTAATATAAAGAGTCAGTGGAGCTATGACAGGTACTGGAGAATTGAAAAGGGAAAGTGGAACAAAGAAGTATAAACTGAAAGTGGATGGGGAAGTGAAGGGTCAAGGTTGGGATTATTGGGACCAAATGCTTGGAGGGGTCCTAGAGAGCTGGAACCCTGACCTAGAGGAGGAATGCTGCTGACTTACTCGGGCGCCTCAGTAGCTCAGAGGGGGCCCTGCAGTGTTAGGACTCAGACCTGTCAGGAGGGTTGCTGGCTGGCTGGGATTGGTATCTCTGAGGAATGTGATGAGGCTCATTCTGGGAATATGTAAAGAAGTCCAAAGCTGGAACCAACTGCTGCTGCTGGCATGAAGAACTGTTGCCTGGGTGACACTGATAGAAACAGGAAGCAAACAGGAAAGAGCAAGTCCCTCTCCCTCCTTTCTGCCTCTGATCTCTCACTATTTGCAGATCCTAACAAAGAACCAGCCTTGTAAAGGAAACCTGGGAATTGCAGAAAACCAGCCCTCAGCACTACAAAACAGAGAATATAGATGGCTGGGTTTGAAACTGAGGAACAATGTCTTTATAACCAGCTGAGTTAGTCATTGTTCAGAGTACATCCAAAAGGATGAGGGAGAGGCAGGAGTCTGGGGCATTTCAAAGGTTTCTAGAATTGGTAACTAAATTAATAGTGGAGAAAGAAGTAGAATATATATGGAATGGGGAGTAGAGAGGAGCGAGTTTATAGCATGTGAAAAGATCTGTTGGGGTTGATAAATTTAATTTGAGAAGCCTGGAGTCTAATATACTACAATTCAAAGCTCAGTCTCTGGACTAGCCAGTCTGCAATTTTAAAAAATTGTGGCAAATATACATAACATAAAATTTATCATTTTAATCATTTTCTCAATTGTGGTAAAATATATATGTATAACTTAAAATGTACCATTTTAACCATTTTTAAGTGTACAGTCTGTAGCATTAAGTACATTCAGATTGTTTTGCAACTATCATCACTATCTATCTCTAGAACTTTCTATCCCCCCAAACTGAAACTGCACCATTGAATGATAGTTCCCCATCCCTCCCTTCCACCAGCCCCAGGCCCCATGAGTCTAGTACAGTCTTTATGAATTGGACTTCTCTAGCTAACTCATATAAGTGGAATCATACATTATTTGTCCTTTTGTGTCTGGCTGATTTCACTTGGTATAAATCTTCAAGGTTCATCCATGTTGTGCATATATTATCATTTCATTCCTTTTTAAGGATGAATAATATTCCATTTTAGGTACAAGCCACATTTTGCGCAAACTGTTTTTGTCAGCCCTCAACAAAATAAAAGCTTGTGCCAGAACATAAAGAATCTGTGTCAGCTAGCACCAAGTTTTCGTTCCTTTGACATTTTTATAGGAAGATTTTTTCAACAAAGGAAGCAGAATGCCGATTTACATTCTAGAGCAAGATCCTTTTCTCCTCTCAGCCCAGAACTTCAAGTAGCATTGGTATAGTTGGTATTTAGAGACACTGCTTTGGACTAGATATTTGGGAACCAAAATCCTGTAAAAGAAAAAAATCCAAACTAGGAATGGGATGCAATCTTTCTGCATGATGTAATTTACAGCTCTGAAGAAATTAGAATTTCTGATAAAAAGCCTATACAAAATTCTAAAAAACTAATGGGGTTAAAACTTCTAGAAACCAGTTATTCCCCCACTCCCCTTTTAGTTAAGAGTGTAGTGACTTTTACTAAATATTCTTTCCTTTTTTGTATCTAATCTAAAATGATTGTCTAACCAATCTCTTTTCCTCCCAAATATCCCCACCAAAAGTAATTTTCGAACTGGATTTCTTAAAGAATGATAGTTTTAAAAACAAGGAAAATCATGACTCAGATGCAGATATGAAATGAATACATGTGAAAGATTTAATTCAACTCATTAATTAATGAGGGAAGTGGGAAAGACATTCCAATCAGTTCAAAGGAAAATCCGAAGACTAGACAAATATCTAAGTCTATCAGAAATGTTAAAATCAATATTCTTAACAGATGTAAAGCTAGCTTATGGGGAAGGGGTGAGGAGGGATGCCAATAGGAACTTTACCTGATATAATTTATTTATTTGCATGTTGAAAGACAATCATTAAAATATTTGCATTAGTATCATTTTTCTACAAACTAGCTTATATTTCTTCAGTGTTATAAAACAGTTCAAAGACAATAAAAGGTTCTGACAATGATAGACTCTGAAAAGAGGGAAGGGTATGTTTCCATTTCCCAATCACACTTTCTCCTATGTTCTACAATAGCCCTTCTTCCTTGTTGCAAGATAGTAACAAAATGTTGATATATGCTCATAACGGAATTATCTGAAAATTTTTCTTTAACATTTAGCTTCTAACATTGGTTGCTGATGTGAGAGAGTAAGGCAGGAGTCTCAAAAGTAAATAATTTTCACTGAATCCTCATGTTTTTAGTCTGGTATCCCTATCCTTAACTGACAAGGTACACTCTACTCTATCCTTTCCAGGGAATCAGTCTTAAGCCGTCTGCAAGGGAGGAGGAACTGGGGAGGAAATCTGGTGGTCTAACTGCTTCTGAAATAGATTTTTAATCAATTACTCTGCATTTAGTCCCAAATTTACTCCTGCTTCTTGTAGTACCTGGTTCTGCCCATTCTTGAGCCTTTTGGTGGTGTTCTGGGACCTTTCAGGCTTGAGAGGACTGTCCGTTGATAGATGATGAGTCTGCTAAGTCAGTTCCCACTATCTTGCTTTGCAGTTTCCAAAGTGTGAGTGATTTTTATCTCCTCTACTGTTTTCTGAGAGACAGAAAATGGCCAGATCGTATGTGACAGTAGAACTCTGACTCATGACCTCTGCAGCAACCAGCTTGGGAAGCCAAACCACAACCTCTAAGACAATCAGTCCAGAACAGTCTGACCTTGTCAATAAATCAGTTTCCTTATATTTTGCTCCCACTTTTAACACAGGACCAATCAGAGAAAGCCAATCAAATCACATAAGAAGCCTGGCTTCTAGTTAGCCCATCTCTGGTTTCCCCACTGCAATGACCTCCAATCACAGCATACCTAAGATTTTACCCCCTGCACCCCCACCCCCGCCACCCACCCCGCTATAAAGCTTTTCCACTGTTCTGAGTCCTTTGAATCTTTGCCAAACACGAGTGATGGTGGGTGACTCCCTACTATAGCAAGCTCTGAATAAATAGCTTGTTTCTTCTCATTTGGGTGGTCTTTTTTCTATATCTTTTCTACATTGAACTTTTGTGGTTTTCCCATTTTTTTAGAGGAATTTCAGGAGGAAGTGGAGTTGCATGTAGTTCAGTTCATCATCTTTAACTGGTAGTCTCTTCCTGTGCTCTTTTCTCTGTGACTTAGACATCAACAATCCACCCTTTCCCCTCTAGCTCTAGAAAGCCTAGATATAACCTTTTGTCTTTTCCTCTAGCAAACCTGGATGCAAAATTTAACACCTATTCGTATTCTTCCAAAGAATCTATTAGAACAAAAGTACTAGAGAATGATGTAGAATTTGCTGAACTTTACCTAATAGATGAGGTTCCGTGACACACATAACCCACAGCAGAGAACTTCAACTCAACTCCCCAAACGCTTTGAACATGTCTTTCTCCGCCAAAGTGTCTCCTCTGAGCCGACTTTCTCTTTCTCCCAGGAAGTTTGGAGCTTTGCTGACTCCTCTACCTCTGATTGATTCCCCTAAATCTTTTAAATCCTCACCCCTTTACCCTACAAAGCAATTCAGCTGAGCCCCCAATCACACCACTCACTGCAGAACAAAAGGAATGCTGATTCACCAGCCTTCCAACCCCTATTGTTAGGTAAACTTGTCCCACTGGGGATGTATGAGTCTCACCCTCATTCTAAGGAGCCTAAATGAATTTCTTCTAAATGCATACAGACATCTGTTCCTAAGATGTAGTCTCATTCCAGCTCCTGAAGAGAAAAAAGAAAGTTCCCTATATCTCTAAACCACCAAAAAAAAAAAAAAAATACCTTTTCTCACTTGTTAACAGTCTTTTTTGTGTTTCCAACTAGTGCAAACTTCTTGAGTGCATAGCTGTGTTTTTATAATCTGTAGAGTACCTAATATTTAGAAAGTTTATAGAAGAGATCAGTGGGCAGAAAAGATGGATAGCATTTCAATGGAAAGAAACAGGTTTTTCAGAAAGAGCCTATTTAGTGGTTCCTCTAAATTTTAACCTTTTTTTCCACACACTAAACAAATCCAATAAGGGGTGCCATATTAAAAATATTGTCTATCTTCAATGTTGGATACTCTGCTCAACAGGTCTTAGTTGACCTACGTGGCATGCATTTATTAGTAATATCTTTCATTTCCTGTATCAGTTAGGGACTGGGTTCCACTGCTAGTAACAGACTTCACTGAAGTGGCCAAAAAATTAGTTTATGTTCTTATGTAAAAGAAGTCCAGAGATAGGCAGTTCAGGGTTAGCATGGAAACTACAGAAGGCATAGAGGATGCAGGCTCCTTACCGCTCCACTCCACCTTCCTAAGCACCAGGCTTCCATCTTCAAGGTGCCACTGCAGTGCCGGAGAGCTGTTTGAACTCCAGCCATCAAGCCCTAGTCTTAGAAAGAAATAAGTGGAAGGGCAACGACAAAAAGGCAAAAAAAAGGCCTGTGGCAGTTGTCTGCACCCTTTTTTGGAACTTTACCAAAAGTGTAATGCAAAAAACTTTGTTTATACAAGTTTTGTTTACACCTCATTGGCCAGTTGCATGGTCATATATATTTCCAATGGAGAAGAAAAAAAGTATTTTTAAGTGCAATTTTTAATTGCCCCCTGCGCAGAAGGAGAGAATGGCTACTAGCATCTCCTGCCACCTCTTGAATTTTCTGTACATGATGTCCCAGTGCTTGGCATTAAGTTGTCTTATTTTGCTATAAGACCAGGTATACAATATAATAATAATATCATAATATAAATATAAATATAATATTAATACTGGGTCTTATATTAATTTTTGCTCCAAAAGACGCATTAGAGCTGATTGTTTGGCTAGGTCTTATTTTTGGGAAAACACTATAGTTTCCCTTTTTATTAACATCTTGCATTGGTGTGGTACCTTTGTGACAAGTGATGAACCAATATAGATACGTTGTTACTAACTAAAGTCCATAGTTTATTTTAGGGTTTTTCTCTGTGTTGCACAGTTCTGTGGGTTTTGACACATGCATAATGTCATGTGTCCACCACTACAGTATCATACAGAATAGTTTTACTGCCCTAAAAATCTCCTGTGGCCCACCTATGCATTCCTCTTTTCCTCTCTAGGAACCCCTGGCAACTACTGATCTTTTCATTGTCACCAGTTTTTCCGTTTCCAGAACGTCATATAGTTGGAATCATACAATATGTATCCTTCTCAGACTGGTTTCTTTTACTTAGCAATACACATTTAAGGTCCCTCCATGTCTTTTTGTGGCTTGATAGCTCATGTCTTTTTATTGCTGAGTAATAGTCCATTATATGAATGTACTAGCATTTGGTTATCCATTCACCTATTGAAGGACATCTTGGTTGCTTTCAGTGTATGACTAAAGCTGCTATAAACATTTGTGTACAAGTTTTTGTGTGGACTTAAGTTTTCAATTCATTTGGATAAATACCTAGGAATATGATTGCTGGATTGTATAGTAAAACTATGTTTAGCTTTGTAAGAACTGACAAAATGTTTCAACAACTGACTATTTTGCATTCCCACCGGCGATGAATGAAAGTTCTTGTTGCCCCACATCCTCGTTAGCATTTGGTATTGTCAGTATTTGGATTTTAGCCGTTCTAATAGGATTTAGCCATTCAATGAGATACTGGTGTCTTGTTTTAATTTACAATCCCCTAATAACATGTAATGTTGAACATCTTTTCATATGCTTATTTGGATATCATACATCTTTTTTGGTGAAGCGTCTATTCAGATCTTTTGTTCACTTTTTAATTATGTTGCTGAATTTCAAAAGTTCTTTGTATAGTCTAGGTAACAAATCTTTATTGAATATGTGTTTTACAGATATTTCCTCCCAGTCTGTGGCTTATCTTTTCATTCTCTTGTCTCATCAAATTTTTTGGCATAAAATTGTTCATCATTATTTTCTTGTTTCTTAAATCTCTGCTGTATTTTGTGATGTCCCCCTTTTTAGCCCTAATATTTATTTGTTGCTGTTTCTCTTTTATCTCGATCAATCTCACAGGACTTTGTTTCTTTATTACTCTTTTCAAACATCTAACCTTAGTTTTGTCCATTTATATTGCATCTTTTTCTATTTAAATTTATTCTGTGATCTTTATCTTCTATTATTTTGGATTTATTCTTTTTTTCTAATATATTAAGCTGATCACTTATATAATTAACTTTTAGTCTTTCTTATTTATTAGTTTAAGAGAATATGAGGTTATTAATTTACCTTTATATCATAAATTTTCATGTACAGTATTTTTATTGCCTCTTAAATCTAATATAAATTTCCATTGGGATTTTTCTTTGATCTTTGTTATTAAGATGTTATTTATTTATTTATTTATTTATTCATATATTTTTTTAAGGAGGGCGCAGCTCACAGTGGCCCACACGGAGATCGAACTGGCAACCCTGGTGCCATTAGCACCGTGCTCCAACCAACTGAGCTAACCAGCTAACCCCCAATTTTTTTTTTATTTTATGTTTTTTAAGGAGGGTGCAGCTCACAGTGGCCCATGCGGGGATTGAACCAGCAACCTTGGTGTTATTAGCACCACGCTCTAACCAACTGAGCTAACTGGCCACCCCCATTAAGATGTTTTTTAAATCTCCAAACATATGGAGTTTTTTTAAAGAATCATTTTATTATTGATTTCTAACTTAATTATAATATGTTCAGAAAATGAGACATGTATGAGAGCAACTTTATGCAATTTGTAGAAAGTTGCTCAATGGCCTAAATCAAAATAATTTTCTTGAGTTTTCCTTGTATGTTTGAAAAGTATGTGTTCTCAAAATGCTGGGCGCAAAGTTCTACACACGTTCCTTAGAGAATATTAACGGTATTGAAGACGTTCCTGCAATGACTAGTGATTCTTGGATATCTTTTCATATTTAAGAGTGCTATAGACTGAAGGTTTTGTGTCCTCTTAAAATTGCTATGTTGAAAACTAACTCCCAATATAATGTTATCAGGATGTGGGGGCTTTGGTGGGTGATGAGGTTATGAGGGTGGAGCCATCATGAATGGGGTTAGTGCTTTATAAAAGAGCCCAAGAGAGCTCTTTATCCATTTGGCCTAGTGAGGACAGTGAAAAGACAGCTGTCTATAAACCAGGAGGCAGCCACTTACCAGACAATAAATCTGTCAACACCTTGATCATGGACTTCCCAGCCTCCAGAACTACAAGAAATAAACTTCTGTTGTTTATAAGACACCAAGTCAATGGTATTTTGTTATAAACAGCCAGAATGGACTAAGACAAAGAGTGAGGTGCTAACAAGCTGACTGGAAAATCTTCATGCACAGATGGGGCTTGTTGACTGGGCTTCAGTGTAGGGTGACTGCTTATGGACCCAGGCAGTTCATTATTGATTGGATCCCTCAATTGTCAATATTCTGCCATTTTAACCTAGTTTGTCTTCTAAAATTATATTGACATTTGTTTGTCTGCTATTATCTTCTCGCCTGTTCTTTTTTCTTCTTTGGGTTTCTAAATGTTTCACTCCTTTACTTTCATAAAAATTTTTTTTATTGAAATATATATGCCCGCAGATGTGCAACCTGGACACACATGTAAACCAGGTTAAAAAATAGACCATTATCAGCACTTCATGAGCCTTCCATGTTCTCTTCCAGAGTCATTACTCCACAAAGAGTAATGATTACATTGACTTCCAACAGCATGAGTATTTGGGTAGTTTCCAGTTTAGGGCTAGGACAAAGTATGGGTATGCACTTTTTTATACGTGTCCTTTGAGTGAACATATATACATATTTCTGTTGGGTATACAACTAGAAGTGAAATTGTTAGGACAAAGGCTATGCATATATTCAGCTTTAGCTGATACTGCCAAACAGTTTAACAAAGTGATGTACCATGTTCGTTTCAGTAACATATTAGAGTTCTGGTTGCTCCACAATCTTGCCAATACTTGGTATTGTTTGTCTTTTTCATTTTAGCCTTTTTGGTGAGTATGTAATAGTATCTCATTTGCATTTACTCTTTACTTTTTTATTTATGTCTTTCAGAACGGAACAGATTAAAATGCAGGGGTTAATCCCCTACATCTGGCAGAAATTTCCCTTATGGGTACTAGTCTAATGTAATTTACAACCTTTTTCCTGTATTGGAGGCAATATAGAGGATGAGGGTAACAAGCTTTGCAATCTGACATACTGAGGTTTGATTCCCAGCTCCAGTGCTTACTTGCTTTGCTACCTTGAGAAATTTAACTTTTCTCATTAGTGCCATTTCATGTAAAATGGCACAAGTGATAGTACTGTCTTACTTAGTTATTATGAAGATGAAATCAGATAAAATATGTAAAATGCTTTGCAAAGTTCCCAGTACACTGTGATCACACAGTCAACAAATGGCAGCTATTATTATACCTTATATTGTTTATGCACATCTCATTTCCTTCTCTGATTTACATTCTATGGCAAAGCAATAGCACATAGCACACATTTGCTGCCTCACATATAAGAGTTGTTGATAAAGACTGTTTGAAAGAATGATTTTAAATATAAACGGAAGGTACTGTGGTTATTGTTATAAAAGATGGCAAATTATTATAACGGCTATAGTATAAAATGCACTGCTAATGAGTAATACATTATTTCAACAAGTCTCTCTCCTATTTACCTTTATCATTTAGCAGTTAAGAAAATTAATGCAATATTGAAACACTACTGGAGCTAATTAGTAATGACAATTAGATGTCCCATATTGCATTTGTGAGGGTTCCAGAGGTTTCTCCGTTTAAATCCAAAACCAAAAGAAACAAAAACACCACCGCAGAAACAAATATAAAAACAAAAACACCACTTTTCTGAAGAGACGTTAAGCCTTTCAAATTTTAACAAACCCTTTGTTCAGCAGTGGAGAAACTGGGGAGGCAACATCTTCCGTACAAGATGGCGCCACCCATTTGTACACCCCAGCTAGGATTACGTCCTCTTAGCCCGTCGCAGGACCGGAAGTTGTATCGGCCCTAGTGGATCCGGGTGGATGCGAGCAGGTGGCCGCAGAGGTTCCAGTTCTTCTGTGTGAGGTGCTGCAGGTGTTCGGGTGGGAACGGGGCCGCAGGTAAGTAAGGATCAGGAGCTGCGGAGCCTTTCGCCTGGCTTGTGCAATGGGCAGAGGGGGTTTCCAGCGCAGACTGAGGAGAGGGGTAGTGTAGATGGTGATGTCACCGTGTGCGGGGGCGACTGCGAGAACCCCGCAGTCCCAGAGCGGCTTGGCCCTGCCCCTCTCCCCGCCCCTCGGCGGGGCCTCCTGGCCCCCCTCGCCCACGGCGGGGGCGGTTCAGCATCCAGGTGCGCGACCCCGCACGCCGGCCCCCAGGTAACCCCTTGAACCTACACCCTTCTCCTCTCTTAAGGAGCATCTACCGACCTCATGGCTTCTTGACCCAGTGAAAAGAAGCGCCGGCCGCAGCACCCGGACGTGTCCCACGCGTCCAGTTACAGTCCCCTCCCCTGATTCGTGTGGGCCTACCCCCGCCTCCCACTGTCGCCACCCCTTTCCTCCCAGGCCACACCCGCTGTTTCGGGCCTTGCTGGGAGCCACCTCTTTATTTTTCGCATCATTGGGCTAGATCAAAACTAGAACGTTAATGATTATTTATTGCAAAATCGATACCTGCTCATTAAAATAAACCTTTACAAGCTTTTGATGTATTGGACGCAAACGATCTCGCTTAGACACCCACTGCTTTGAAATACCAAATTGTACCGTATTTTGTTGTTGTTGTATTTCAAGGCTAGAAGGAACCGCACTGAAAGGTTTTGTTAATTATCAGAATTGCGAAGTGCGGGAGAAAAGAGGTTTAACGGGGAAGGAACGATTCATTTTCGTCAGTTTGAGCTTGTTTTAAAAATGCGTTTATTCTTCTATATTAATTTTAGTTGTAGTCCATGCATAAAATCGTGTAAAACATTCATGTAAAAAATTTTAAACAAAATAGATCATCTTGGACCTATGTCTTTACCTCTCCATTTTTTTCCCCTTTTATTTCTTGCCGCAAAGAACTGTTACCTCTTTGGGAAACAGTTTTTCTATTTCTTTTTCTTTACATTTATTGACATGTGTTTATACGTATAAGATACAATCGTGTTAAACTTTTACAAATGCGTATTTTACAAATACGGCAAATTGTACCTATTCAGCAACTCGACTTTTTGTATTTAAAAATGGGTCTTGGAACTTTTTCTTTGTCAATATGTAGAGATCTACCTGTCGATCCATAGTATACTGAGATTCCATAGTACCTGAGATCCCATAGATTGCTTCCAGGTTTTCACTGTTAGACACAATGTGGCATAGAAAAATCCTTCCACATGCGTCAGTCCCTGTGCGCATGTCTCAAGAACAGAAACCTGCAGATGGAATTGCTGCGTGGGAGGAGGATGTGGACATTTTAATATGAAACTAGTTACTAGTGAGACTGTCTTTTCTTGATTGTTGGCTATTTGTATTTCCTCTTTTGAGAAATGTCTCATTTCTATTGGGTTGTCTTTGTATATATAGTAGTGTTTTATATATTCTGGATATCAATCTTTTGTCACTTATATAAGTTTTAAATATTCATTCCCAACTTAGTGCTTTTTCAAGTTGTTGCTTGTCTTTTAGCCATATGGCATCTTTGTTAAACCAAAATTTTAAATGTTATGGTTAAATACATCAATCTTTTACGTATGTATTTTGTTATCTTCTAGCTATCATTTCCTACCCCAATGGTTCTCAAATGGGAGGTAGTTTGACCTAGGGGCCATTTGGCAATGTCAGGAGACATTTTTTGGTTGTCCATTGGGGTGGTGGTGTACTGGCATCTGGTGGGTGCTGCTGAACGTCCTGCATGGTACAGGAGAGCTCTCCACAACAAGGAATTTTTCTGGACTAAAATGTGAATAGTGCTGAGGTTGAAAAACCCTCCTCTACCCTGAGACAGGGCAGGGTTTTCTCTTATAACTGTATTTCCTCCTATAAATTCTTACATGTTTGAGTTTTTCTTCAGTTCCTGTGTGTGTGTGATGTGTGTGTGTAATTATTTTCCAAACAGTGTCACTCTGAATAATAGTCGATTCTTGACCCATGTGTCTCAAATGCCACATTTATCATGTACCGATTTTTCACACACAAAAAGTCTGTTTCTGGACTCTCTTCTGTCCTCTGGCCTAATTTATTGTCTTTCTTCCTCCTTCCTTCCCTTCCTTTTTCTTTCTTCCCTTTTTTCCTTTCCCTTCCTTTCAAAGCTTTCCTTCTTTGCCTCCTCTCTCCCATCCTCCTTTTCTTCCTCCCTTTGTTCTTTTGCTCTTTCTTTCTTTTAGAGAATTTTTATAAGCGCTTATTTGAGACAAACTGATAACATATGCTTGGGAGCAAGATCTCAAATGCTCCGCAGGATAACAGTTTTGCAATTTCTTTTATGCATTTGAGATTAAGGAGGGAAATAAGGAAGATTACATGAAGGTGTGAGAAAGAAAAGTGGGTTACCTCTTGCAGGCTTTAGAAGGAGGGGTCTGAAAGGGGGCATCAAAGGTGAGTTAGTTAACCTACATGCACAGAAACAATGGATTGGGTTTACTTAAGGCAAAGATAATCCTTTTAGTAAAACTGGGGGTGTGACTATCCACCATGACCTCACACAGTAATCTGATCCCAAATTCCAAGTTAGGAATTTGGGATCAGATTACTGTGTGAGGTTACTTTCCATGGAACCCCTTTCTTTGTCCACACAACAAAGATAACAAAGATAACAAAGAATTTATTTGACTAATAATTCCAAGTAAAATAAAAGTATTATTTAATGCTGATGATTCTAAAGATATGCCAATTTATCCAAACCAAACTCAAACCAGCTTTAATATCAAATATTTCCCCAGATCATGTGATTCTGAAAAAGCTTTTGGGTTAGTTTCTGTTATATTTTTGATAATTCTCATGTAAGCACTTGTTTGTTTAAGCCAATTTAATAGAGCTCATTTTTATAAATGATAGGGTGGAACAGTAGTAGTCAAGAATGTCTTACGGTCTTTTGTCTTAGGTACCTTTTATCTTTTTAATTAATCATTAGACCTTTTAAATAAATCTTTTAGTGAAGCTACTTAGAAATTTTAAAACCTTTGTGATCTTCTGCATGCCAATTAAAATAGGTATCTCATTCTGTTTGCTGAATTTGGGAACTCATACTTTCAAGTAAACTTTTACAGTGATTTTTATTTTCTCTATTGGAACATTCCTCATAACAGCCATTTTAATTTTAGAGTATAATTTCCTTGGGGGCTGGCAGCCGTTTGGTAGGACCCTAGCTGTAAATGGCATTGGGCCCACGCTCCTATCTGACCGTATTTTGGACCTTCTAACCTGACAGTTACCAAGCTGAATTCTTAGGACATAAGATTTTTAGGTTGATTTTTAGTAAGTTTTTACGGCCTATCCAATATAAGATGATGGAAAGAGAACTGACTCTGGGTGGTGAACACACAATGTGATACATAGATGATGTAATACAGAATCGTACACCTGAAATCTATGTAACCATTGTCACCCCAATCAACTTGAATTAAAAAAAAAAGATTTTATGGCCTAATTTTCTATTTTGCCAGACCAATACCACAACATTCTGTACTAAATATATATTGTACTTTGATGTCTAGTAGGGGAAATACTTCCTTATGATTATTATTACCGTTATTTCATTGGAAATCATATACTTAACAGCTCATGTACTCATTATTTAAAAAACAGTATTTTGGTGGTAGTCTTACAGTTTCTTTTCCAGATTAATTTTAGAATCAGCTTGTCAAATAGTTTTTTTTAAGTGGCTTTGTTGAGCTGTAGTTCTCTCAGTTCGGTGTTTACAGTGTACTGTTCAGTGATTGTTGGTATATTCACAGTTGTGCAGTCATCACCACAATCTAATTTTAGAACATTTTTCTCAGCCCCAAAGGAAACCCGTACCTTTTGGCAGTCAGTCACTCCCGATTACCTGGCCCTAGGCAGCCACTAATCTCTCTGCCTTTTTAGATCTGAATATTTCATATAAATGGAATCATACAATTTGTGATATTTTGTGACTAGCTCTTTCGCATAGCATGTTTTCAAGGTTTATCCATGTTGAAGCATGTATGAGGACTCATTCCTTTTTATTGCTGAATAAAATTCCATCCTATGGTGTATTTGTTTCCTAGGGCTACAGTAACGCAATCTGGGTGGCTTAAAATAACAGAACTGTATTCTCTCACAGTTCTGGAGCCTTAAAGTCCAAAATCAAGGTGTCAGCAGGACAGTGGTCTCTCTGAAGGAATTAGAGGAGAATGCTTTTTCCTCTTCCTAAGACTGGTGGTTGCCGGTAATCCTTGGCCTTTTTTGGCTTGCAGCTGCTTCACTCCAAATCTCTGCCTCTGTCTCCACATGGCCATCTTCCCTGAGTGTTTATCTTCATATTGTAATTCTCTCTGTGGGAATCTGTCTCTGAGTCTCCTCTCTCCTTCATGTAGGGTACCGGTTATATTGGAGTCAAGGCCCGTGCTACTCCAGGATGACCTCATTTTAACTTGATTACTTGTGCAAAGACCTTATTTCCAAATGACGTCACATTCACAGGTACTAGGGACTAGGATTGCAACATATCTTTTTGGGGGACACATTACAACCCATGACATTATGGATATGCTATTATTTTTTCCACTCCTCAGCTGATAGACATTTGGGTTGTTTCTACTTTTTGGCTATTATGAATAATGCTGCTATGAACTTTTGTGTGGACATATGTTTTCATTCCTCTTGGGTATATACCTAAGAGTATAATTGTTGGGTCATATGGCAACTCTATGTTTAGTCATCTGGGGAATTGCCAGAGTGTTTTCCAATGCAGTTGCATCATTATACATTTCCACCAGCAATGTATGAGAGTTCTAATTTCTCTCTATTATTGCCAGCACTTATTATCTGCCTTTTTGATTAGAGCCATCCTAGAGGGTGTGAAGTGATATCTCATTGTGGTTTTGACTGCATTTCCCTAATAGCTAATGATGTTGAACATTTTTTCATGTGCTTATTGGCGATTTGTATGTCTTCTTTGAAGATATATCTGTTCAGATCCTTGCCCATTTTTAACTGGTTTATTTACCTTTTTATTATTGAGTTGTAATAGTTATTTATATATGCTAGATACATGTCCTTACCAGATATATGATTTGCACATATTTTTTCCCGTCCTGTGGATTGTCTTTTCACTTTCTTGGTCAATTCAGTTTTTAAAAATTAAGTTTGCATTAAATTTATGTATTATTTTGAGTAATTCTGTAAAACAATCTTCTCTTTATTAAAAAATAGGGTAATTATAGTACCTTCTGCAGAGGGTTGTTTAAAGGATTAAATAAATAATGTATACATGAGTATATATACATGTAAAGTGCCTGGCACATGATATGTGCTCTGTAAGTGATAGCTGCTATAATATATTGCTGCTCTTCCAGTCTTCTATATCTTCAATCAAGTTTTCTATTTTTCTTCATATTGATTTTGCATATTTCTTGTTGAGATTATACCTAGGTGTGTATGTGGTTGTGGTTTTGTGTAGTTTTGAAATACTAACTAGCCATTCTGTTAGGATCTGTGGTTCTTTTCCATTCTGCCTTCTTTTGCCCTGATTTGGATCTTTTTCCCCTCTTGGCTCTACTATTCTGAGTTTTCTAACAGGTCTCCTGCCTCTAGCCTTGCCCTCCTCCATTCTAGCACCCACACTGACATGATGGTGTTCTTTGAAATATGAGTCTGATCCTGTTACTTCCTCTATCAGTCTGCTAATGGCTCTATTACCTAGAACGTTTTACCTTAAGGGTAATGGAGGGCCCCTCATGACTTGACCTGTCTCTCCTCTTTCTGGCGTCATCTTACTTGCACACTATACTCTAGCATAGCACTGTCCAATAGAAATATGGGAGCCCCATAAATAACTTAAAGTCTTCTAGTAGCCACATTAAAAATATAAAAAGAAACAAGGTGAACTTAATTTTAATAACATGTTTTATTTAACCCTTATATCCAAAATATCATTTCAACATAGATATAAAAAATGAATATGGAATTCACAGAGATAGAAAGTATAATGCAGGTTACCAGGGGTTTGGAGGAGGGGACAGTGGGAGATTGCTGTTTACTGGGTACAGAGTTTCTGTTTGGGATGGTGAACAAGTTCTGGAGATGGATAATGGTGATAGTTGCACAACATTATGAATATAGTTAATGCCACTGAAATTATACTTAAAAATGGTTAAAATAGTAGATTTTGTGTTCTGTATGTTTTAGTACAATAAGAAAAGGTCACCTTAAAAAATCAACATGGAAATTACTAATGAGACATTTTTACGTTTTTTCTTAATAAGTCTTCAAAATTCGTTAAGTATTTTACTCTTACAGTACGTGTACATGTTCAATTTGCTTGAGCTTTGTCACCTATACCGTGATGCTTCATGCTTTTTGTATCCTTGCACATATGTTTCTCTCCCTGGGATGCCCTTCTCCTATCTGCCCTGTGTACCTGGAGAACTTTTGCTCATTTTTCACTACCAGTATCAATCTCAGGTATCATTTCTCTCAGCAAGTGTTGCTTTTAATAATACCCCCACTCTTTCCTCTTTGCCATCCCTGTACTTGTGTGTGCTTCTGTTGTTGGTTTTATCTCCCTCTATTGTAACTTGTTCGTTACACATATTTCTCCTGTTCTAAATTCTAAATTTTTTAAAGCAGATTGTGCCTTTTAACTCTTTTTAGCCAGAATCTAGTGTAATGTCTGGCTTATTGAAAGTGCTACTTACATGTTTGCTGAATCAATCCTTTGGCTGGGAGAAAACCCACACAAAACCTCTCCAAATAAAAAATGAATTACACTTTTTAAATATTGCCAGTAATTCCTTCATATGGAGGTACCCCGATTGCTCCTTCAATTTTTCTGAAGACCTTTCTTTTACACAGGCCACACACAATAAAGAATAAATCGGGGACCTGACTGTGTGCCTGGAAACTTTGTATCTGAAGGAACCCTTCTCAATGGAAGCAAATCAATACTTTGGGGCTTTTTAAAGTTATTTAATTTAACCTTATTTTAATATTATTAAATGTGGAGACAGTATGAAATGCAAAAAGAAATTTTAAAATTATTTAATAAAAACGAGTTAGAATATGTTACTTTCTTTGAAAACAAAATTTCACTTTCTATACAACATGATGTTTAAATTGAGAAGGAAGACACAAGGTGCAAATTGGTCTCAAAGAATGCAACATTTGTCTGAAATAAATTAGATGAAACTTAGAAGAAAGAAAAGTTTTAGATTTAAGTGCAAAATATATATTTCACATCTGTAAAATGGGGAACTTGGTTTGGTATCAGTGAACTCACACGTTTTCTATGACCCATCAGTGTGATTCTACTACTCAAAAACGTATTTCATAAAGCAGTCATAAAGTATAGGTAAAATAAGTAATAGTATCAATGTAGCCCACACCCATTATACCGTGTCTCTAGTACTGAATACAGACCTGAGTGTCACAGTTTAAGAGATGCATTAACAAACTTGGGGCTGTTCAGAAAGACGTCGGCAATGGTGAGTGGTCTATAAACTAGGTCACAGGAAGACCGGTTGCGTTAAGTAGAATGTACTAAGAGCTATCTTCACATATTTCACAAGCTCTCCGGAAGGAGTAAACACTTTTTTTATTTCAGAGACCAGACTGAACATCAAAGAGAGCGATTTCTATGTAGCGAACTTTTACACAGTGCAAGAACTTTTCAGCAAAAGCTGTCTCTTAAGGTAATGAACTCTGTCCCTAGTTGTATTCAGGTAGAGACCAACCATGTCAGAAACCAGATAGAGAGGTCTGTCAGGATGACCATGGAAAGGGCCCTTGAATTGTACGCTCTAAAATAACAATAAAAAGTATAACATAGTAAATACATAAACCAGTAACTTAGTTGTTTATTATCATTATCAAGTATTATATCCTGTACATGGCTGTATGTGCTATACTTTTATTCAACTGGTATTGCAGTAGGTTTGTTTACACCAGCATCACCACAAATAACGTGAGTAATGACATTACGACAGCTACAACGTCACTAAGTGATAGGGATTTTTCAGTTCCATTGTAATGGACTGTGTATGGGACCACTGTTGTATATGCAGTTTGTCATTGCCTGAAACCATTATGTAACACATCTGTATTTAATAGGGCGTCTGTGTCCCTTTTCTTTTGCTTGGCTTGCTTCACTTTTTTATGTTATCCTGTCTTGACCTTATATAGACATTTCGATATTCAACCTCCTGCTGGCATCTTGGATCTCCGTTTAGGTTCTGTTCTTTCCTTTTTCTTTTCCAGTCCTATCTTTCCTTTTGTACTGCCCTAGGTTGACCCTAAATATCTGGGTCTGTTTTTATGGAGAACTACTGAGACTTCTGGAGCAAGAAAATCCATGTTTACGCAAGCCTGTTTGCTTTGTCCCCCACAGCCCACGACTTCCAGAAAAGTAAAAAAAAAAAAAAAAAAGTCCCCACCAATTTGCTGATGATTAGATTTTTATTGAAAAGTGGAAGTTTCCATTCAGCTGTTAGAGATTGAAGGTTTAAAGTGCAAACACCTTGAAGAAGAGCCATTAACTAAAATTTACTCACTAATATATCAATAAGTGGAAGTGAGAGTCTAGTTTATTCTGTTATCATTGATACAACCTTATATGATTAAGAGAGCCCTGAATGGAAGTGGAGATGGAGTATAGAATGTACAAAAGTGAAAAAATTAAAACATCATTGTTTCATGTGGCATTTTATAGCCATTATTTTTTAGTTTATAGGAACATGGATATAAATGGAACTCTTTTTAGGGCAAACTTTGTTTCCATATAGGTTTAAATTTTGTATATAAATATGTTGTTGCCATTTGTTTTGCAGATTGTAATGATATGCGTTCCTAAACAGCAGCAGAGTTGAAGATGTCCAGACACTTAGTGGCTTTGACAGTGACCACCCTTCTTGGTGTGGCTGTGGGGGGGTTTGTCCTATGGAAAGGCATCCAGCGCCGGAGGAGTAAAACGAGCCACAGGACCCAGCAGCAGCAGCGGCAGCAGCAGCAGCAAGCTCCAGGCAGGAGAGAGCTGCCCCTTCCAGAAGAAGACCAGCTACACTCCAGTGTTTCCAGAGCCTCATGGCAGGAGAGGATCCGTGACGCAAAGGTGGTGATTGTGTCTCAGGAGGCAGAGTGGGATCAAATCGAGCCCTTACTTAGGAGTC
The DNA here is from genome assembly GCF_964194185.1 of Rhinolophus hipposideros. NCBI lineage: Eukaryota > Metazoa > Chordata > Mammalia > Chiroptera > Rhinolophidae > Rhinolophus > Rhinolophus hipposideros. Next base: position 74,675,297 of record NC_138051.1, read on the forward strand.
AGTTAGAAGATTTTCCAGTACTTGGAATTGACTGTGAGTGGGTAAGTTAACAAGCAAACATAAAACAAATATTTTCTGCTTTTCCAGCTAGGGACCTTGACGAGTCAGATAGAGGCTGAGGTTAAAGGAGAAGTAGCTTGTTCTCAACTTGCTTGTAAGTAGATTTTAGCTGGAGAAGCTGCTTCTCTTCTCAGGATAGGGGAGTGCTTGTAATCAATCATAGCTTCTGGAGTCAGATCTATATGAGTTTTATTTTCGCCACATCATTCTGTGAACTTGGACAAGCTACTTGAGTAATTTGAACCTCAGTGTACTTGTTTATGATAGGGGGAATGGTATCTTCCTCAGGGCTTTGAAGGATTCAGATAGCCTCTCTAAAGGCTTCAGCACAATTTTAACATGTAGCAAGTGCTCATTAAATACTACCTACTGTTTATATTTTAAATAATATTTTCATAAGGATGCTGTGGAGAAAATAGTTAAGAAAGGCTATTTTTATCCAGACACAAGTTTGGATTAAAAAAAAAATAAGAGTTAAAATTTGAAACTTTGTTTACTCCAAGCCAGGTACTGTGATGTTTCATCTGCATTATTTCATTTAGTTTAGATCCTCCTAATAATTCTGTGTAGGGAGATACTATTATTTTCACTTTTATAGATAGGAAATGGAAGCATAAAAAGGGTTAGTTCCTTGCCCGAGGCCACGAAGCTGTTAACCAGCGTTTGAGCAGAGGGCTCTCTTAACCCATCTGGTTAATTTTTCTAATGACTGTTGCTTGGGGTAGTTGTTGCCTAGTGGTGATGACGAGAAGATGGCACACCTGCTCTTCTGTCATTCCGATTCAGAGGGTGAACTTTAATCTCCTTGAAACAAGATATTCCAAAAATATGAATAAATCAGTGGTATCTCGTTTATTAATTCAGCATACTATAATACCTTGCCAAGAATCTCTGATACTTGTCTTGTGGATATCTAGAATATTCTAGATAGCCAAGAATCAGGAAATCCGATGAAAAGAGGTCCGAAGCATAATAGCTGCCATAAAATCGGATCGAGGTTGGTAGGAGGGACTACTAGATGCCAATACAATGATGACCAAGAAGAAAACACCTGACAGTGTGGGAAAAGTTTCATAGTCACACAAGGCCTTACACCTTAGCTACGGAGGGAATTTCCTTATATCAGCAATAGTAGTTGTTTATACCAATGACCTTGAGCCGTCAGGCAAAGACTGGGCACCTTTACTTTATTCTACATAAGAAATTATATCATTTTAGAAATATTTACATATTTCTATATCATTTTAGAAGTATTTACACCAACAATAATAGAAAACATTCGTAAACAATGAGCTTTAGTAGATTAGGAAAATTCACATTTGCCAAATACTTTGATTGTTTCAACTAAATGAAATATAATTTGCAGCAACAACAGGGTGTTTTGAAGTGACCAGTTCGTAACAGCAGTTGCCTTCATAATAATATGTTTAATTACTATAGCGGAGGCATGGAACATTTGAAGTAGCAAATAATCCAAAACCCACTTCATTTTGGCTTTTGATGTGTATTGAATTCATGCTGGATGCCACATCTCCCTTCAGGAGTGATTGCATTTCTCCGATTGCTGCCACAGAGAAACTTGATAAAAAAGTCATCCATCCTTATTTTCACTGTTCTTCCATTTCTGTTTCCCTTTCTCTTTCATTTACTTTTGTGTGTTTGTTTAGTTATTTTGTTTGCTCTTGTTTTATAGCCAATATTTGTTTACATTTACCAAAGTGTTACCTTTTTCTTTGTTTGTCTTTCTTTATATCTCAGACCCTTTGGGATCGTTTTCTTTAAGGTCACACTTTATAAGATCATTTCTTGAGGGCTCATTGATAATAAACATTGTTATTGTTTTGAAAGTGTCCTTATTTTGCTCTTGATCTTGAAAGATTTTTACTGGATGTGAAATTCTAGTTTGACAACTTATCATTTTCAAGGTAGTTTTTCATTGTCTTCTGTTGCTGTTGAAAATCATTCTAAATGTTGATTGATTATACCGTATTTCCCCGAAAATAAGACCTAGCCTGACAATCAGCTCTAATGCGTCTTTTGGAGCAAAAATTAATATAAAGATCTTATAAAAATTAATATAAAGGTCTTATATTAATTTTTGCTCCAAAAGACGCATTGGAGCTGATTGTCCAGCTGGTCTTATTTTCGGGAAAACAAATTAGATTTAATTTTTTGCAGCTCCTTTTAAGATCTTCTCTTTGAGTTTGTGGTTCTAAAATTCACCATGATGAAACCAGGCTTTGTCTTCTTTCTGTATTTCCAGCTTGGGATTCAGAGAGATATCTGCATATGAGGGTATGAGTATCTTTTATCAATTTTAAAATTCTCTTTCAAGATTGTCTTTGCCTTGTGTTTTCTTCTTTTGTTTCTTCTCCTTCCCTACCTCTTCTTCCTCCTTCTGTTCTTCCTCCTCCTCCTTCTTTCTTGCTGGAATTTGATCAGCTGTACTCCCAAGCTTTTATGCTATTCTACATGTCTGGTAAGCTCTTTTATATTTAACACATCTTAGTCTCTCTGGATTTATTCTGCATAATTTCTTCAGGTCTCTTTATAGTTCCATTTTTCTTTCTTTAGCTTTGTCTAATCTGCTTAACTTGCCCTTTGAGTCTTTTTTTAAAATCATTTTTATTGTGAAATAAAACACATGTAGAAAAGTGCCTGAAACAAAAACAGCGAAATGATTTATCTAAAGAGAACAGCTGTGTATCTAGAAACTAGATCAAGAAACAGAAGATTGCTAGTGCCCCAGAAGGTCCCCTTGTGGTCCCTTGTAATCATTGTCTCCCCCCCACCAAAGGTTGCCATTATCCTGATTTCACGGTATTTACTTTCTTGTTTTTCTCTATACTTTTACTACTACTCACATATGTACTATAATTTACTTTTGCCTGCTTTTAAAATTTAATGTAAATGAAAAATCATCAAGTATGCATTCTTTTTATGATTCATTGCCATGTCCGTTGTATAAATACTTGTATAGCCCAATTTATTCATCTCTTCTAATATTGATGGACATTTGGGTTGTTTACAGTTTGGGGCTCTTACAAAGAATGCTGCAATGAACATGTGCACTCATTATTATTGGGCATGTGTATCTATGAGTGGAATCCTGGGTCAAGTTTGTATATGTATATATATATATATATATCTTTAATTTCAGCTATTTCCAAGGTGATTTTAACCAATTTACCCTCTCATCAGTAGTGTATGAGTATGCATACTCATTGTTTCTACCTGTTTTCAGAAGTGCTTCTACTAATTTAACCTCCCACCAAGACTAGATGAAAATTGCCTTTCCCTTGCATATTCATCAATACTGTTAGATTTTTAAATTTTAGTCATTCTGATGGGTGTGTAGTAATTTTTCATTGTAGTTTTAATTTGCATATTCCTGATTACTAATGAGATGAGCATCTTTTTTATATTTTCTTGGTAATTTATACATGTTCTTTTATGGAGTACCTATTTAAGTCTCTTGCCTCTTTTTCTATTGAATTGTCTTTTTCTTACTGATTTGTAGGAGTTCTTTATATATGGTGGATATGAACCGTTTGTGAGTTAAATGTATATCATATATGTCTTATCCTATTCTGTGAATTGCCTTTACATTCTTTTAAGGTTATCTTTTGATGATCAGAAGATCAATATAGTGTAGTTTAACAAGTCTTATCCTATCCCTAGTCATGAAGATATTTTCCTATATTATTTTCTTGGAGTTTTGTGGTTTTAACCTTGTACATTAGATTTACAGTTCTCCTGGAAATGTGTGCGTTTGTGTGTGTGTGTGTGTGTGTGTGTGTGATGTGAGGTAGGGTTAAGTTTCATTTTTTTCTCCCAATTATCCTAGCACCATGAATTGAAAAGATAAACCTTTTCTCCTCGCTTTGCAATGCTGCTTTACAATAGCACAAGAGTCTGTATATGAGTAGATCTGTTTCTGGACTCTGCCGTGGTCTATTTTTCTATTCTTACACCAATGATTACAAACTGTCTTAGTTACTGTTGCTTTATAATGACTGTTGATATCTGGGACAGCAAGATTTACCATCTTGTTCTTTTTCTAGAATGTCTTGAATATTCTTGGTCCTTTGCATTTCCTTATACATTTTAGAATCAGGAATTTTAGAATCTACAAAAAAAAAATATTGATGTTTGATTAATATTGCATGGAATCAATAAATCAGTTTGTTGATTGACTTCTTTACAATATTGCGTTTTCTAATCTAAGAATATTTATTTAGATCTTTAATTATTCTTAATGGATTTATAGTTTCTGTGATTTTTTTATTCTATTATAAATGAAATCTTAAAAATATTTGTGTTTCTAATATATAGAAATGCAATTGGTTTTTGTATATTTCTCTTATGTTAAGAAGCCTTACTAAACTCACTTATTAATTCTAATTACTTGTAGATTCTTTTGGATATCTATGTACACTATTGTATCATCTGTGAAATAACAATTTTATTTCTTTCCGGTCTTGTAGATCCCTTTACCAGATTAAATGCATTCAGTTCTATTCTTGGTTTGTTAAGAGATTTTTTAAAAAATCATAAATGGTTGTTGAATTTTATCAAGTGCTTTTTCTGCATTTCTTGAGGTGACTATGTAGTTTTTCTCCTTTATTCTATTGTGAAATACGTTGATTTTTTAAAATTTATTTTTTATTGGGGAATATTGGGGAACAGTGTGTTTCTCCAGGGCCCCTCTGCTCCAAGTCATCGTCCCTCAGTCTAGTTGTGGAGGGCGCAGCTCAGCTCCAAGTCCAGTTGCCGTTTTCAATCTTTAGTTGCAGGGGGCACAGCCCACACCCCATGCGGGAATTGAACCAGCAACCTTGTTGCTGGGAGCTCGTGCTCTAACCAACTGAGCCATCCAACCACCCCTCCAAAAGCTCAGCGTCAGTTTGTTGTCTTCACACTAGTTGTGGAGGGCACAGCTCTTTGGCCCATGTGGAAATCAAACCGGCAACCCTGTTGTTCAGAGCTTGAGCTCTAACCAACTGAGCCATCCGGCTGCCCCGAAATACACTGATTTTTGAATTCCTAGAATAAATCCAAGTTTGTCATGATGTTTTATTCTTTTTATACATTGCTGAATTCATTTTCCTAATGATTTTAGAAGACTTAAAAAAAATCTGTGTTTGTGAGTGATATTGGCTCATCATTTTCCTTTCTAAAAATCACCTTGTCAGATTTTGATTAAAAAGTTATTGCTGGCCTCATGAGTTCGAGCTGTTCCTTATTTTTGTGTTCTCTGGAAGAGTTTATGTAAGATTGTCATTCTTTTTTCCTTAAATGTTTGATTAGAATCTCCTAGTGAAGCCATCTGGAGTGTTCTTTTAAGGGAAGTTTTGAATTGTGGATACAAAATACAGTTTCTGGGCTATTCATATTTTATGTTTCTTCATGTCTGTTTTGATAAATTACATTTTTCATCTTAATCTGGTTTCTCAAAATTTTAAATTATAGGCATAAACTTATTTATGATATCCTCCAGTTTTCCCCCCCCGTCTGATGAATATGTAGGGGTGGCTTCTTTTTCATTCTTGACATTCTTGCTTATTTGTGCTTCTCTCTTTTTTTCTTGATTACTCTTTCCATGGGTTTATCAATTTTATTAGTCTTTTCAAAGAACCAACGTCTGGCTTTGTTGATCTTCTTTATTGTGTAGGCTCTATTTCATTGATTTCTGCTCTTTCTCTATTATTTATTTTCTTCTAGTTCCCTGGGTATAATTTGCTGTTCTCTATTTATTCTTTAACCTATTTTAATCTGATGTCCTACCATACTACTCCACTAAAACTAATCAAGTTAATGGCTTCCTTGTTTTCTGATCCAGTGGACACTTATTTGGACTCATTCTAACTCTCAAAAGCGTCTGCCTAGTCCCTACACAAGACATTCTCTTCTTGGCTTTCATGCCCTCACACTCTCCTATCTCCTATCTTAACGTTCTTTCCTCTTTTTCCCTTTCTGATCCCCATTTTACTTGCCATCTAAATATTGGCATGGCTCAGGGTGGGTTTCTTCTCTGTCTACTTCGGGGATTGCAAACTACGATGCCTGCAAAGTCCAGACAGGAAATGTAAGTGAATGATGTAGAATGATTACATTTTTGAATGCACAGAAATATTCTTAAGTTTCATAAAGAAATACGCTTCCTCCCTTTTATTCTTTAAACATAGGCCTCTATGGTCTATCTTTCATTTCCCTAGTTTTGATAGAGACATGGATCCTGATAAATACTTCTTTGTACTAGAAAAATAGTGGTGTACAAATACAGTGATACATGGAAAACGATAGTTGGCTTCAGTGTTGAGAAGATGTTACGGTGAATTAGAGAATTCATACCTTATATAAGTGGGGAAGCTGCTATACAGTTCAAGCCAGGTATTGCCAGATTGTTCAGTTCTTCAGGGAGCACTTGGAATATAGACTTTTTAAAATGTGAATTCCACTAATTTTAAAATTCTGGCACAGGTTTTTAAATATGTGGAGACAAAAAAACAAATATTGAACATTTCAGTGGGTCAGCAGATGGGTCCATGGACCACTAATTTATATCCTCTAATCTACATTCTTTTTTCTAAGTGATCTCATTTAATTTTTTTGGAGAACCAGTTCAAAAAATTTTTTTTAATTAAAGTATAATTGGTCTACAACATTATATGAGTTTCAGGTGTGCAACATAATGACTCAATATTTATGTGCCTTATGATGTCATCATGCACAGTTATGATATTACTGACTATATTCCCTGTGCTGTACCTTACATCTCTGTGGCTTATTTATTTTATAAGTGGATTTGTACCTCTTATTCCCCGTCACATTTTTCACCCATCCCCCAACTCCTTCCCCCCCTTTTGGCAACCATCACTTTATTCTCTGTATCTGTAAGTCTGTTTATATTTTATCTTTTTTTGTTTGTTGTTGTTTTTTAGATTCCACATATAAGTGAAATCATACAGTATTTGTCTTTCTCTGTCTGACTTATTTCACTTAGCATAATACTCTTTAGGTTCATCCCTGTTGGCGCAAACGGCAAGATTTCATTCTTGTTTATTGTTGACTAATATTCCCTTGTGTGTGTGTATGTGTGTGTGTGTGTTGTGACATCTTCTTTATCTATTCATCTTCTAATGGACAATCCATATCTTGGCTATTGTAAATAATGCTGCAATGAACATAGGGGTGCATATGTCTTTTCGAATTAGTGTTTTCATTTTCTTTGGATAAATACCCAGAAATGGAATTGCTGCATTGTCTGGTAGTTCTATTTTTAATTTTTGTGATGTCATCTAATTTTAAGTTTTAAATATAATTGATATGCTGATGACTCTCAAAAGTAGAACTTCAGCCTTTAATATCCACAGGCCTGCTTGACATGTCCCCTTGAATGTCCAATAGTCATCTCAGATGTAACATGTTCTTAACAGAACTCTTGATTTTTCTTCCCAAACCTGTATTACCCGTAGTCTTCTCCACCTTTAAGATTTAAATCAGGGAGATATCCTCCCACCTAAGGGTTTTCAAGCAGAAGTGATATAATTGAAAGTCTAGACACAAATAGGTATTATGTTGGTGCAAAAGTAGTTGCGGTTTTGAAGATTAAAAATAATTGCAAAAACCTCAATTACTCTTGCACCAACCTAATAGTTATAGTATCTTAAGTGTCTTTAACGGCAAAATATATGGAAATTCAAAGAAGTGGTTATAGAAACCAGGAAATAACACAGCATGCTACCAGAAAGAGGTATGCATCTGGAAATTCCCAGATGCTCCTGAGTTACCTATGATGATATACAACTATGGGTAAGTCACCTGTACAAAGTGAGAATACTGACACTTTTTTTTAGAAGCTATTATTTTGCCTTTCTCCTGGGGATGTAGGGATGGATGTTAAATGTGTTTCTGGCCCCTGACTAACGCCTGATTTTTTTTCTGGAGTTTCTGGCTGTGGACGGCCTTGCTTAACAGGTGCAAATAATTGGTGCAATAAATATTGAATGAAATGAAGGTCGTTTTCCCAAGAGTATCCTTCTGCAGGCCCAGGCTTCAGGATTATCTGTGGCCCCCTCGCTCTCCCTTCCTGTTTCCACTGCCCTTCCCACTGAGGAAGTATGACCGGTGCTGTCTCTAAACTAGAATTGCATCCATGTACTTCTCTGCGTCTCTACTTCCTCCCCAGTCCACGCCTCAAGTGTCTCTCATCTGGACCTTTGCAACAGCCTCCTGACTTTGCTTGGACCCTTGTGCTCCCACAATCCCTTCTTCATATAGTAACCAAAGTGATCTTTCAAAAATGCAAATCAGGTCATGTCAGTCCTCTGCTTAAAACCCTTCCATTGCTTCAAATAAAACCGTGATGTCTTAATTACTTACCTGTTCTTAAGGACTTACATGCTTTGGCCTCTCTCAATACCTGTTGTGTCCATCTGTTCTCCTCCCATTCTTCCTAGTACTTTCCAGCCTCATTGGGCCTTCCTTTTGTCACTTGGATAGGACAAGCTAATTCCTGTCTCAAAGCCACGGGCTAAATTTCACTGATATACAAACACCACAGACTAGAGATGCTCACTAGTTACCCTGTTCGAGCCCAGAGCATGGTACCAGTCATTCTTTACTCTTCACTGCCATCGTGGGGTTAAAGAATCAGTTGCTTTTCCAGAAAATTTTATCAGCTCTGGACTTTTAGGAATCCTACATAAAGATTAATTTCACAGGTGTTCGTTATATTATTTATGCTTTGTAAATTACATGCAAGTCATATCACTTTTATGTATCACATACAGAAAACATAATAGAGAAAATAAAATATAAAAATTAAAATATACTACATAGCATATAATCCCAAATAGGTAAAAATACAAATATTTTTAAATATAAAGAAATAAAATCTGGAAGAAAAAATGTGGAATGTTAACAGTGGTCATTTCTGGGTTGTGGAGTTTTGATATGTTTTTTCTTTTTGTATAATTGTGTGTTTTCTACAATAAATATGCAATGCTCTATTTAAAAAAAAGAGAGAGTTCTGAAGTTAAAATGGATTTTCCACCGGCCCTCAGAAGATCTCTAAAACAATGTTCTCTAAGTAAATCACTGAAATATGGAAAAAAGTGTTAGAAATTTTGTCTAGAATGATTGATGGCATCATTCATTTAAAATTTTTACTTTTGTGTATATTTAATAATGTGTATAACCCATTGGTATAGTACTACATGTATATAATTTATAAACACATGTGCATATATATTGTGTATGTCCCAAACATTTTTTATATGAGTTGACTGATCAAAAAAAAAATCAGAAACTACTGGATTAAATAATGCTAATGAAATTAAAACATCCTTTTTTTTCCCCCTATTACACATAACATTGGTAAGCCAAGTGTTCCATTGTTTTCCATAAACAGTAAATGATATCAAGGGAAACAAACATTAGAAAGCAAAAGGGGAAAATATGAGAAATAAAGACTAGATATCTATTATTTTATTTTTTTTAAGGAAGGCGCAGCTCACAGTAGCCCATAGCGGGGATCGAACTGGCAACCTTGGTGTTATTAGCGCCACGCTCTAACCACCTGAGCTAACTGACCACCCCTAAGCCAAAACCTTAATTATAATACATTTGGCCTTAAGCACAATCCAGAAACAGTATTAAAAAGACAACTTACTATATCTGTCCACCTATGTATTTACTTAATGTATTTTATACAGTGGAACCTGATTGAAAAGATGTACAAAGATCCAGCCTTAGGTATTTGCAGTATTATGTCAAATTAGCAGTGCTAAATATTAGAAGTGGAGATTTATAGCTTTTTCCTAGAGAGAGCTGGTATTACAGAGGGAGGGAATTACTCATTAATAAAAAAGGCAATTTGGCCACAATTGGATGAATTATAGAAGAGGACCCAGTATTCAGTTTCTTTTAGGTTTTTTTGACCTTGGCCGAGCCCCAAGAAATAGACACATTAGAGATTAAGCTGGCATACTTCAATTTGAGGATATGGAAATAGCCCTCACTGAGGATAAAGCAGTGCCTGAGAAGGGAAGTCCTAAGGCTTTTGTGAATCCCACCATGGTTTTTACCTAGCACTGAAGGTGAAGTCGAGGGCAAAGGGCCCTGCTGAATTTTGTCTTTAACAGCAATTCTTTGTGATCCTGACTATTTCCTCTCTGTGATTTTACTCACTCCATAATGAAGTATCTCTCCCCTAATGACTTGTAACACTTTGTTTGGACCACTCCTTTGGTATTTACCACGCGATTTCTGCGGATGTGAGTTTGTGTGCGCTGTACTCCACTTGTACGGCTGTAATCCTAAGGCATGTTCCACCTCTTGTATAACTTTATGTTCCCGGTGGCACGGAGTGCAATGCCTAGCATGCTGATACCATGGTAGTGAGAGAACCGCACTGCCTAGAACAGGCAGGGTGCCCACTGTTCACGTTGTGGACAGATGATTCTTTGTTGTGAGGGGCCATCCTGTACCTTGAGGCTGTTTAGCAGCAGCCTGGCGTCTGACTCCTAGATACCAGTGCACTCTTCCCCAAGGTGTGACAACCAAAACTTTCTCCTGGCATGGCCAAATATCCTGGGGGGTGAGGTACAAACATCTTGGTTGAGAACTACTGTTCTAAAGATTGGGAAATGTAGGTTCTGGTCCTGATTTTGCCATTATCTCTTCATGTTGAGGCAAACTGCTTCACCTGTAGACCTTAAATTTCCTCTCCTGAAAAATAGGAGGATTGGAATTTGTCGCATACTTAGTCTGGTGTCCATGGATAGCTTTACGGAGCCTTTAATTCATGTGAATTTTGTGTTAATTTTTCTGGGGATAACTTCCTTAGTTTTTAGCATTTTTTACAACTTATCTATTACCTCAAAAAGATTAAAGCTAGAACAGTTAATATATAAAGTTATTTTCAATCCTTAAGATATAAGGATCCTAGCTTATGCTCAGTATACATTTTTCTTTTTCATTAATAAACGACCATAAAATGCTGAGAAAGCACTTTGTGCTACCAGGATTTATTACATCGGCAGGTACCACTTATTTATAATGGTATTGTATTTCCTACCTCTTTTTAAAAATCGGATCTTGAGGCAGTGACGATAAGGTAAATGAGTCAAGTCAATGGCATGTACATTAGAGTCTGGATAATAAAAGAGTATGTTTATCATTTGGCACTCTGCTCCTTAGTGTTTTTGGGGTTTTTTGTTTGTTTTTTTCCTTAGCCTTTTAGAACCAGTATGTTTTACATGAGTCTGCCAACATGTGTCCCAGTGCTCCTCTGTGTCAGCTGGTCACTATTTATGGACTGCTCATATTTCAAGCCCTGGAGGTTTCGGCCCTCAGTTACCTTTGTTTAAGTTGCTGCTTCAGAGTACATTGCATTTGTTAGCACAGGCTGATCCTTAGATTTGAACCAAAATCCGGTCAGCTGCTCCCTGTGGGAAGGTGAGGGTGTACTTCTGAAACTTTTTTTTTTTTGCCAGTTTCATGTTGTCCTTAGTGCTGTGCTGGGGTGTTAATTGTTTTTTCCCTCTGTTGCAGGTGAATTTGGAAGGGAAAGCCAGTCCTCTGTCACTCCTTCAAATGGCCTCCCCAAGTGGCTTCTGTGTCTTGGTTCGCTTGCCCAAGCTGATCTGTGGGGGAAAAACACTACCAAAAACGTTATTGAACATTTTGGCAGATGGCACTATTTTAAAAGTTGGAGTAGGATGTTCAGAAGATGCCAGCAAGCTTCTGCAGGATTATGGCCTTGTAGTTAAGGGCTGCCTGGACCTCCGCTACCTAGCCATGAGGCAGAGGTATGGTTGGTATGAGTGCTGGGATTCCTGTTAGCTGTCGGGCAAATATTTTAGCAAGATTTGTAGATTAATGAAAACCAATAGTGAAGCATCTGAAATTCTTTACAAGCCTAGAGGCTTCTGAGATGCACATTGAATTTGTGAGGAAATATTTCAACTTCTGAGAAAACTGTAGTTAGTTGGAATTGGTCTTTTTAGATGAAACATTAATAAGGTGCCTCTATAAGCTATGGATTGTAGACTGATGGCCCCAGTGGCTAAATTAGGGCTGCAAATGTTTTTTGGTTTTGTTTTTTAATACGATATTTTTGGGAAATTTTAGTTTAAATCCAGAAGATTTAATGTAAAAATCTGTATTTCTGGCTTCTCTTGAAAAATTAGATGATTTGATTATACTAGGTCAATAGTTCTAGATGGCAATAGTTGGCTGGGTAGCACTGTCCTCTTTACATGAGCATGTCCTGACTCCTGGTAAGTATTTGAAATTGCAAACTCTGCTTTAGGTTAAAAATGATGGTAACTCTAATCCTTACTGAGAGGAAGAGAGATGTGCCTTTCACTTGGAATTCTGCTTCTATGGAAATGATATTCTAACTTTTTTTTTTTTAAGGAATCTCAATTAATTTCTCATGTATATACCTACAAGCCCTCGGTTTAATAATGTGAACTGACGCCGCTTTTCTCCTTGCCTCAGATGATACTGACATTAAAAGTTTGAAGGTTTTGATAAACAAAGGAAAGGCCTGATTAAAATCTATGCTTATTGTAATTTTTTTAGTATAAAATGAAATTTTATTTTAGCTTAATAATTTGGCTTATGTAAATAAAACTCGTAAGTAAACTATCAAATTTTTTTTCAAGTAATACAGGGAAATACTAAAAAATGTTGAACTCTGTAAAAGTGTTTGGAGTATAAAAGCAGAAGCCGCCTTTCGTTAGGCTCTTCATCCTTTGGCACTGCCTCCTCACAGGTGCCCACTGTTACTCTGTTGCTAGAGGTGGCGAAGAGTTGACTCTGGAGCTGACTGTGTGGGCGGGAATCCCAGCGCATCCCAGCGCTGCCCCATTCTAGCTGTGTGACCCTTCGCAAATTACCAAGCCTCACTATTCTTAGTTTCCTCATCTGCAGAGATAATAATGTTCCCACCTCATAGGATTGGTGTGAGGATTAAATGAGTTAAACTATGTCAAGAACTTGGAAATAGTGTTTGACATAGAGAGTGCTGTGTCAATTTCACCTGTTAACCATCATCTTCACTGTCACCTTCCACACCATCATCACCTGATTGGTTTGGCCTTCCAGGTCTCTTTCCATGTAATTACAGTCCTCTCCAGGAATATATCGAAATTGTGCCCTGAATTTTCTGGCTAGATGCAGAATGGCCAAGTGTCAAAATAAGAATTTGGCCAAAGCTGAATATTATCATGAACTTTTAAAAAAATAAGAATGAAACATTTATCAGGCCTTTTTTTAAATGAAATTTTATTAAAATTAAAAAATTATTATTTTATTATTGAACACCACAGTAGTGAAAATAAATATTTTTGACATTATAGTGTAAGAAATTTAGCATTCTAGTGCAAGAATTGTACTTAGCCCTGTTAGTTAATTATGGGTTGTTCCTGACGTTGATCAAAAGTAGTTGCTACTTTCAATTTACTTTGGGGGGGTGGGGGGCCGGGGGGGGGGGACACAGTTTTTTTGTTGTTGTTTGGGGTTTTTTTTTTTGTAATTCTGTCTTCTTTTCTTCATGCTCTTTATATTTTTATTATGTTAACTGAAAATGATTTATTATAGAGATTGTTATATATGATTTTTGAATCTTTCCTAATGAAACTTTGAAGTGGCAAAAGTGGCATCTTGTTTTTAAATCATCCTCAAGCAATGTGAAACCTTCTCAAATATGACATTTTAAAAAAGACTAATGACCTAAATGGAATCAAATAACTAAAAATTAAGTATTGTCTCCTTCAATGAGGGTATTGATTTCAAGAATTATGGAATATCCATGCTTGCATAATGAAACAGCTGTTAAAAAGTTTGAAATAAGTACATTTGTATTTACTGACATGGAAGGAGGTGTCTGATACATTGAGTGATAGAGCAAGTAGCAGAACAAAAAAAAACAACAAAAGCCAGAAAACGGTATCTACTCCTCCATCGAACCATTTGTTATTTGTGCGGGGAAAAGTCTGGAGGGTCATATTCCTGAGGAGTGGAAGTGTGGGGCGGAGGGCTTTCACTTCTCACGCATTATACTGCTCTCTTGTCTGAATTTTTAATAATAAGCACTCATTACTTTTATACTTTCTAATAAACAAAAGAAAGTTTTATGTCTCACCCAAATCCTTAATTTCCATTAATTGAACCAAGACCTTATGTATTTTATCTAAGTGTGTCTGGACCTATTTTTACTTTTTAGTCAGTGCTCCTTTTGGGGGTGATGAAATCTATCAATTTATTGCTTGTTCTTGTAAGGAAAGACTTCCTTTTCATCATCATTATAATGATTTCACTTCCTACAGTAACCTGAGGAATCCTACATTTTGTAACACTGACATGAACCTCCACCTCCAAGTTTCCTGCTCTAAAACTTCTAGTATCTCACTTGGTAACCAGCAAGCCAGCTCCACTTGTGAAGATGAATAATGTTCTTAATTTCACATTTATCTCTTGTTTGGAATCTCCCATCCTCGGACATTGTAATTTCTTTTTCACCACCCTGCAGCTATTTTAATCAAAAAGTGTTTGAAGAGCAGAAAGGTTATTTAGTTTTATTTTACCTTCACACCCTCAATGAAAATAGCCTTACCATTTTTTTCAAATTTGAAAAGTAATACACCAACAGTAGCTGACTCAAATATAGAAAAATATAAAGAAAATATCAAATCACCTCAAGGCCCACACCCAGAGATAATACCGTGTTTCTCCTAAAATAAGACCTAGCTGGACCATCAACTCTAATGTGTCTTTTGGAGCAAAAATTAATATAAGACCCGGTCTTATTTTACTATATCATATTATGTAAGACCCGGTCTTATATTATAGTAAAATAAGACCGGATCTTATATTAATTTTAGCTCCAAAAGACGCATTAGAGCTGATGGTCCAGCTAGGTCTTATTTTCAGAGAAACACAGTATCACTAACATTTGATTAATATCTTTCTAATTATCTCTGTGCTTCTCCCTCACATACCTAGAATTGCATACACAAATGTATTGTGTAATATATATACCATGTTTCCCCAAAAATAAGACCTTATATTATATAAGACCTGGTATTATATTATATTATATTATATTATATTGTATTATATTATATTATATTAATCTGATCTTATAGTAAAATAAGACCGGGTCTTATATTAATTTTTGCTCCAAAAGATGCATTAGAGCTGATTGTCTGGATAGGTCTTATTTTCGGGAAACACGGTATTAACATAAAGGAACCATAACATATGTTTTCTCTTTTTTTTATTTAATTTATTGGGATGACAATTGTTAGTGAAATTACATAGATTTCAGGTGTACAATTCTGTATTACATCATCTATAAATCCCACTGTGTGTTCACCACCCAGAGTCAGTTCTCCTTCCATCACCATATATTTGATCCCCTTTACCCTCATCTCCCACACTCCACCCCCCTACATATGTTTTCTTTCACAGTCTCTTTCTACTTAACTAACATGTCACGGACACCTTTTTACATCAATGTAAATCCATATCCTTATTTTTAATAGCTGTATGGAATTTAATTGCATGGATATTTAACCAGTTTTATAGTGATGGACATTTAGGTTGTTCTCAATGTTTTGCTACTATAAATAGCACTACTGAAAATTGTTTTATGTCCATGTGTCCTTAGGATGAATTCCTAGAAGGGGAATTGCTGAATCAGAATATTTTGTTCAAAATTTTAATTTTGCTATTCATTGTTAAACTTTTAAATCAAGGTTATAAAGATATACAGTTCACAAATTTTAGATTAGACTGATTCTTCAGGCTCCACGAATACTAGATGTAGTTATTTTAAAAATATAATCTAATAGATTAAAAAATTGTGTATAATTTTTATTTTATCTTATTTGATGTCTAGTGAGATTATCTGTCATCTGCTTATTGGCCGTTTATATGTTTTTTTTTTTATTTGTCTGTTCTTGTTCTTTTCCCACTTTTGATACATGATTTTATTTATTTCTTGTAGAAACAACTTGCTCTGTAATGGGCTTAGCCTGAAGTCACTCGCGGAGACTATCTTGAACTTTCCCCTCGACAAGTCCCTTGTACTTCGTTGCAGCAACTGGGATGCTGAGAATCTTACTGAGGACCAGGTACTTCTTATCAGAGTAGTGAAGGATGGAAGAGTCATTGCTTGTGAAGTACAACCGTTTTTACATTTTTAATCCTCAAATATGATATAAGCATTGGGCAGACATGCCTTAAAAAAGACACATTGTCCGATGATACCCAAGATGACTGGTCTATAATAACGCTTAATGAGATTTTAGAAACTGCAGAAAATAATGTTTAAATTTGACATGAAAAAAATGGATTGAGAGTACGGCACACATGGCCAAGCTTTTGGACTAGTAGTGGGTTTTATTATCAGTAACTACAGATGACAATCAAATG
Organism: Rhinolophus hipposideros; assembly: GCF_964194185.1. Taxonomy (NCBI): domain Eukaryota; kingdom Metazoa; phylum Chordata; class Mammalia; order Chiroptera; family Rhinolophidae; genus Rhinolophus; species Rhinolophus hipposideros. The sequence goes on from NC_138051.1 coordinate 74,691,809, forward strand.
TCAGTAACTATAAGTTTTTTCTCAGGCTATTCAGTTTCTCCAGGGATGGATCTTCTAGTCTTGTGCCCAAGAGGTAGAAGCCCCACAGCCTATATTTTGGTAGCTGAGTTGGGGAAAGGTACTAGCAATCTCACCGTTTAGTCCGTAGACTTTCCCATAATCCCCCTTTTTTTCAGGTGACACTTTGCCTCCAACCTTCACTGTGCTTGGTGTTACTAGGTCCTGATCCTCTGTGATTTAACCATTTGTATGACCTAAACATGTCAAAAAACAAATCCTGTACATTGAGTAAAACAAAGCAAAGCAGAAAGAAGAGTTTATTGCAAGGGTTTCGACCTGCAAGGTGGGAAACTCAAGGCTACAGGGAGCAATGAGTCCCTACTTGCTCACAAACTAAAGAGTTTTTATGGGGTATATGTAAAGGTTACTTGGCTATTTCAGCTGATTGGTTGCCTAGTGGTCTTCTTCCTTATTTGAATCAGGGTAGCTGAGAGAGGGAACAAAGAAGTCCAAACATGGTGTGAAGACTTGGCATTTGGGGATTGGCTGGCTACCTCTGCTGATTTCTGAAGAGAACTGTAAATTCCTGCAATTTATGTTAAGTTTTTGTTTTCTTCAATGTGCCTGCATTGGCCAGCTCCGTTTTTTTCCTGACATAAATTGATATCATTTTAGTTTCGGTTCTTTAAACGTTTACTCTTTTGCCTGAGGGAAGGAGTAATTATCTGGCTCTGTGGTATAAAAGAGGATATCTGGAGTTGTAAGGGTTCTTTATGAAGAGTCTCACCTTATCCTCCTGTTTTCACTCCTGTTTGTATCCTTGCTTTCACAGATACCTGCTGACTCCCATTCCTTATGCTTTACCAATGTTTGTGGCTCAAATTAATTTGATTTTTGGATTTTGAGCTTACCAGCCCCTATAGGCCTAGGTTTTAGCCTTCTCTTGCTTGCTGAGTCGGTTACCACTTATTCATCCTTCCAAAACATTGTTAATGGAAAGAGATACCAATAGTTAGTATCTTAAGGTTAGTATCCTGTGAAGAGAGTTCTAGTAATGAAATATCTGAATTTGTTTCTACAGCTATTTCTGCTTTGCTGTGACCCTAAGTAAGTTACTTCCTTGTGCCTTGGTTCATTTGTTCATTCCTTCTTTCCTTTCTTCTTTTTAATAGTTTTACTGAAATACAATTTATATACAATAAAATCCACCTATTTAAAGTGTACAAGTCAATGGATTTTAGTGTATTTACAGAGTTGTGCAGCCATCCTCACAATCGAATTTTAGAACATTTTCATCACCCAAAAGGAAACACCATCCCCATTAGCAGCCACTTCTCATCCCACCCCACCACCCCAACATCTGGGTTTGGTGTGGTCGTTTGAAGCACAGAAATTTTTAATTTTGATGAGATCTACTTATCTATTTTTTTTCTCTTATTGCTCATGCTTTTGGTGTCACATCTAAGAAATCATTGCCTAACCCAACTCATTTACTCTATGTTTTCTTCTAAGAAAGAATCTTATGTTTTAGCTCTTACACTTAGGTTTATGATCCATTTGGAGTTAATTTTTAAATGTGGTGTGAGGTAGGGGTCCAATTTCATTCTTTTGTATGTAGACATCCAGTTGTTCAGTACCATTTGTTGAAAAGGCCTTGGTTTCCTTATCATTTGAAAATAATTTGCTAAACAGCACTCTGAACTCTTCACATTCAAGTACTTTTCCCATGGGAGACAGCTTGCTGCTAGATATGTATTATAGATTGTTGGGTCTAGGTGGAAAACATTATCCAAACTTGTTTTATTCTAAAAGCATTAAAAAATCCTTACTAATAGTATTGTTTACCAGGCTGGGTTATTAGGAATGAATTAAAGAAATCAAAGTCTTTATAGCCTTTGTTGAGAAAAGCTATTAATTACAGTTTTGACTACCTTTATTTATGACCAGCTTCCCTGTGACCAGTTGCTTGGGAGAATGACTTACCATTATAAAATAAATAAATTCCAGAAACTGGCCCTTGTGACTTTTGATTTGAGGTCCATGTTTGAAACTGTTTGTTTTCCTTGTTTTCAATATCTTATTAATAGGTATGGCAGTGAACTTCACTGTAGGGCCTCTTAATGAATCTTGGTGTCAGCTGTTCTAGGTGATGAGCACCCCCAACGTGAAGTTTGTATACTAATTGTCAGACCTGTGGTAACTACCCTATCCCAAACTGGAGAAAAAAAAATCTGTCTAGCAGTTTTGGCAGTAGATAGAAAGAAACTTCACTGATTTATATAGGTTAGGATTTTTGAGCATTGTAGAGTAAGTCATTATTTTAACTATTTTAGTTGAAAACATAGGGAACCTGAGGATTCCTCATACTATTTGGTTTACCTTTGTATAGTTTGAAATTTTTCATAACCACAAGTTTTTAAGAAGTACGTGATACCTAGGTTATTGTACTATACGACTTGGATTAGAACTAAAATTGTTTATATCTTTGTGCTTGACTTTGCGGTTGCTCTCTCTGGTTTGCCTTCCAGATTCCACTGATCTCTGACTTTTCTCTTCAGGTAATTTATGCTGCCAGGGATGCCCAGATTTCAGTGGCTCTCTTTCTCCATCTGCTTGGATACCCTTTCTCTAGGAATTCAACTTTAGAAGAAAATGATGACCTCATCGGCTGGAGAAAAGTCTTGGAGAAATGCCAGGATGTGGTAGACATCCCGTTCCGAAGCAAAGACATTAGCAGATTGGGAGAAGAGGTTAATGGGGAAGCAACAGAATCTTTGCAGAAGCCAAGAAATAAGAAGTCTAAGATTGATGTAACGGTGCCAGGCAACCACCAAGGGAGAGACCCCAGAAAACATAAAAGAAAGCCCCTGGGGGTGGGCTATTCTGCCAGGTAACTGAGTTGTTCCCTGTCTAGTAAAGAGTCAGAGGCCCAGCCTCCAGCAAGGCGCATGCGATGCCTCACCTTGGGTCTGGGGAGAAGGCTTATATGGTAAGGCAGCAGAGGCTCGCCAGGGATTAATTTTGTTTTTCCTTTACTTCAAGGACATGTGGAGCTATCCTTTGATTTATTTGTGTGTTTTTCTCTTTTTCCCCTTCTTTTACTTTTTTATGGTTGGAGTCGAAATGAGGAGAGCTTAACCTAGCTTTGTCACTGATCTTGATTTGACCTTAGACCGGTCCTTTCTCCAATTATAAATGAGGGTATAATTATTATTCCTGCTTGCTTCAGAATAGCTGTGAAAATTAATAACATGAAGTACATCATACTTTTCAGGAGAAGTGCATCATCTTGTTCATTTTGTATTTGACTATTTAAAATAGCATCCAGTTCTAAGCCAATATTGCACAGCTTATGTGTCCAGTGCAGAAAGATGACTGATAAGTGCTTTGGAGTGGAAGTTTGGTCCCTGTAGCAAAGTGCCTTTAGGAATTGGATGATTAAATTGAAGCAAGTATTGCTTATGATCCAGAAATAAATGCACGCGGCCCTCATCCCTTTAGACTGAAGTTCTTTAATTTTAATTTACTTTGTATAATCCAACGATTACTCCATAGGGCAGTTTTCTTGGTGCTGTGTTCCTGTTTGCTTTCATAATAGAACTGTGTAACACTACCCAACTCAGTCCTCAAAGTCCCAATCCATAAATATAAAAACTAGAAGTATAAACTAATTCATTTTTATTTCTGTTTCCTAGCCCAATGCAGATGGAGGAATTAACATGGTTTTTTGCCTTTTCCCCCCATAAATGTAACGTTTGCCCCTAGTTTTGAGAATAACTTGGGTCGCTCAGAAGAGAACGATGGGAGGCAACTGATTCTTGGACCAATAGTTAGCTTTCGGCTTTAGATTTCTCTCTCCCTTCCCTGCAGAAAATCACCCCTCTATGATAACTGCTTTCTCCATGCTCCTGATGGACAGCCCCTATGCACTTGTGATCGAAGAAAAGCTCAGTGGTACCTGGACAAAGGCATTGGAGGTTTGAGATTCAGCTGTCGTATTTTATCTATAATTAGGTGCGTGTGGGCTCTGGCAGGAGTGGGGAGTGAGATAAGAGAGAGGGATGGATGCTTAGAAGAAGGCAGAGAGAGGTCTGGAGTCGCATGCGATGGGGCTATTCAAAATCCAGAAATAGTAATGTCTGCCAGGACAGAGCTGAGAACAATGAAGGTGGTACTTCTTTCCCGGAGGAGAGGTGAGTAGTCACACCTAATGAAAACTTATTTTTTCTGTAAGAGCTGGTGAGTGAAGAGCCTTTTGTGGTGAAGCTACAGTTTGAACCTGCGGGAAGACCTGAATCCCCAGGAGACTACTACTTGATGATTAAAGAGAACCTGTGTGTAGTGTGTGGCAAGAAAGACTCGTACATTAGGTGAGTGTGGGGTTGCCTGCCCCGATTGTCTGCCTCCATGGAAATTGCCTGGGTAGCCACATGCAGAGCCCTAAGGGGCCTTGCTGGAATCTGCCCACTTTGGCTGAGAGACTTGTCCCTATGGGACATTTCCATTTCCCTGAGAGCTTTGACATTCTGCCTGGCCTTGTGTTAGTGGCGCCCACCTCTCCTGAGCCCAGTTCTTACTTTCTGGTCTGCAACACTCTTCTCAGTAACAGTTTGCCATAAAGAGAGTGGTTCCCTTTTGCTCATGAAAGAACTGAGACCAGTTCCTTCAGAAGCTGCCTTTCTGTCCTTATAAGCCTCCCTTGAGTGGCTCACAAGCTTTCTGATCTTTGGTACTGTTCATGAAGTGTCCATACGATGAGGCTTCCTCCTTGACTTCTGTAAAGTAACTCACTTTCCTCCTTTCTCCCCTTGCAAAGTGAGATAAGTAGTTGTGGTTACCAGGAGTTTTTCCTGAGAGCTTAGTTCTCCTTAGAAAATAATGATGGACTCTGATGAACCAGGGAAATAATCATAGAGTAAGGGATTATTCAAGCTGAGGAAATTGGCTTTTTCAGGTCACCAGGCTCCCAGAATTTCAGGAGTAGAGGTTACCTGCAACATGCTTTGAGAGAGTTGTTTTCCGAATGTTAAAGGCCATTTGACTTTCTTTTCATTTCTCTGATACTTTTCCTTCTGGAGCACAAACTTCTCAAAGGTTATTAGGCTTTTGCTACTCCTGACCTTCCCCTGAAGCCTGATAACCGGTAGTCTGTTCTTACTTTAAGAAGAGAGGATCCTAAGGCGTAGGTAGGTAGGTAGGTGGGCCCATAGTGGAATAGGTAGTATTGTTTTTATGTACTCTCTGTTGGGTTGTGAGGCCCAAGGCTTTGCGGTCACATTGAGGTGCAGATCAGAATCCCAGTAGCCCTCCTGCTAGCTCCATGTATGTTGTGTCATATGCTAATGAGCACTGCCTTCTGGGTGGGCTTACTCAGGAAGAACGTGGTTCCACATGAGTACCGGAAGCACTTTCCCATTGAGATGAAGGACCACAACTCCCATGATGTGCTGCTGCTCTGCACCTCCTGCCATGCCATCTCCAACCACCACGACAACCATTTGAAGCAGCAGCTGGCCAAGGAGTTCCAGGCCCCCATTGGCTCTGAGGAGGGCTTACGCCTACTGGAAGACCCTGAGCGCCGGCAGGTGCGTTCTGGGGCCAGGGCCCTGCTCAACGCGGAGAGCCTGCCTGCTCATCGGGAGGAGGAGCTGCTGCAAGGACTCAGGGAGTTTTATAACACAGACATGGTCACGGATGAGATGCTTCAAGAGGCTGCCAGCCTGGAGACCAGGTACGATGGACAGTTGTGGTCAGAGAAGGGATTGAGGAGTAACAGTGACATTAATCCTGACTACTTAGCGAGAATGCTTGCCAGGGAGGGGCTGTTAGTCGCTCAGGTGCCGTGCATAACCTCGTACTTCTCCCATAAGTATCTAATGGCTTAAAATACCACGGGCGTGGGATAGAACCATGTATTTGAGAATTGCCTTTCCATAGGAGACTTGCCTCTACCCTTGACCCTTTCAGGTCCTATACTTATGTCCAGTCATTTTCATGACTAGCAGGAGAGTGCAGATGCAGTGGAGTTGTGCCATATATATTCGGTGCAGAAATAAATCCTTAAGTCAGCGCATAAGATGAAAATAATAGTCAAAACATACCCTCAAATCTCTCAAGTTGCCCATGAAGTACAGTATATGTGGTTTTATGTCTCTTACCTTAGCCAGGTCTGTGGGAATTGAGACCAGTGGATTCATGTCTCCTATCTCACCTGCATTCCAGAATACTACCCACTGAATGGAATATTGGCCAGAATCGCTGTTACTATTTAAATGACTTTTCTCCTTTTTCTTCCCTTCCTTGCTTTCTCCCTCCTTCTCTATGAGTACACAGTTGAGTTCATGTGACTTATATCAGTGTTCCTAAATGAGAAGTTTATGATCTGGAGAAATGAATGGGTCCATGGCTCAGATGATAAAAACCAACCTTTCTGCTATAGTTTTGTTTCCCAACTCTCACTTTTTTCAGTAGTCCTAGGGGTTGAAATAATTGAAGTGATAAATTCACAAAACCCTGATAGTGATGCTGGTTGCCTACAATATTTTTGTTATCAAAAAACCAAAGCACCTTAATTAATAGCAGTAAATATTTATTGAACAAATATTCATAGATATACTAATCTAACCAAGCTAATAAACTTGATCTTGATTATTTCTTGTAACAACCCTCTGAAGTAGGATTTAGATTTCTAACTGGTAACTGCTAACATTATATCTTACATTTTTAAAAAAATCTTTCAGTTTAAAAAAAATTGTTACTATATTTTATCCTTATAACCATTCTGCGAGGTTGTAGATACCCCGAGGTTAAAGTTAAGTAACTTACCAAGGTCATCTTAGAAATGAATGACACTGGCTCCTTTAACCAGTTCCCAAATGTATTTCCTAAAAGAGCCAATCTTCCCCTTTCAGCCACTGACCTTCCTAATAAATCCCTCTTGCTGACTTGGATAGAAGGATGCTGGACTTGGATGTCTAAAACCGAGAACAGCTGGTTGGGGAAAGATAGACAAGTTAGTGGGATGTGCAGGAGCTAAATAATAAAATGTCTGAAGATACCCAGAGGGCACTGACACTGCTAGACTGCTGGGGGTCTTGGGAGGGAGGACTGAGTGAGGTGGGGCTTCAAGGAGAGGAACTGAGCCCGCAGGGCAGGGAGCTTCCTTGAGCAAGGTAATCTGTATTCATGGCAGGTGAGAACCCCGTTCGCTTGGTATCAGAGCAGTTGTTAAGGCCTCTGCGTAGCTGGGAAGGAGGCAAGGGTTCTTCTTCCTTTTCCCCAGCACCAGCTGCACAACGAGCAACCATGGCAGCATTTCTTTGTGACCGAAACACTTCTCATGGATGTGGTTTGGCATTCTTTTTGAGAGAAGGAAGACACTAAAGAGATGTCCCACCTTTCATTTTACATTCAGATATTATACTGCTATGAAAAACTGGCACATGTGGGCTGATTTAACAGCCTCATATAAGTACTGAGTATGGTTCAGGATGAATAACTTAAAAAGAGCGTGAGCTGGTAACTGAGCACCCGGGAGTAAATGCAGGACCAGCGTTCTGCACCCCCCACCAGCCAGACAGTAGGGCCCCTGCAGCAGGGGCTGAGCATGATGCAGTGGTTTTCCCACAAGTATAACTCAGAATCCCCAAATGCCTTCTGTCGGATTATAGGCAATAGAGCCAAACAATGTTTTTGTTTTTCTGTTTTTATTTTTTTGTTTTTATCTTTTAAGGAGGGCGCAGCTCGCAGTGGCCCATGCGGAAAATGGACCGGCAACCTTGGTGTTAGCAGCACCACACTCTAACCAACTGAACTAACCGGCCACCCCCCAAAATGTTTTCTAAAAGGCAGATATGGGAAAGAGGATGTTTTAAAAATGTTAAAATAACCAACCGGTTAAGAGTCTAACAACCTCCCATGTGCCCTTATGGAAGCCCCAGGGCCCACAGCACTTGGAGCCCATGGTGAGACCATCCTGTATCGTTTCCCTCAGACCCTTTGCATTTTGTGTCTTGGCAGGATTTCCAATGACAACTATGTTCCTCACGGGCTGAAGGTGGTGCAGTGTCATAGTCAGGGCGGGCTGCGCTCCCTCATGCAGCTGGAGAGCCGCTGGCGTCAGCACTTCCTGGACTCCATGCAGCCCAAGCACCTGCCCCAGCAGTGGTCAGTGGACCACAACCATCAGAAGCTGCTCCGGAAATACGGGGAAGACCTTCCTGTCAAGCTGTGGTGATAGCTGCTCCCCTCCCAGGTTCGGACAGCTGGGAAGCTGAAATCAAGGTTGAAAAGTCACCTCTTCCTGTTTTAATACATCGATAATTGTCAAAGCCTGGTGACACATCTCAGAATACTAACTCATCCTGATCCCAGGATGCTTCTCGTGCAGCAAGGCTATTGTTTTAAGGAGAGCTTATAGTTTTGAATCTGGGTTGGGCAGGGTGAAATGTCTTTTTTCCTCCCTTTTATTTTTATTTCTGTGGACAGGGTGGGCCGTGGCCTTTATTTCACTCTTTCTCTTTTGCTTTCCCTGTGCAGATGGTAAATGAAGGATTCTCCCTGAAGTGACTTGTCAAGACTGTCAGGTTTTTAATACATTTGTTCCCTGTCCAGTATGTCGGTTTATATCAAATTGGTTGTCAGGTATTTCCCATCAGGTTAGGGGGGGAGTAAGTTCTCCCAGGGGGTTGGAGAGGTGAGCAACGGTTCAGATTCGTTTTTCCAGTTCAACCTTATAATTATAATTCTTTTGGCTTAGTGCCCTTAATCCCCATAACTTACCTGCCTGGGATCCATCCCATCTGGATCATGTCAGTTTACTTCACGTACACTTGACAATGCTTCCCTTTACAGGTCCAGGACCAAAGCAGCAACTTCCTGCCCTACACGTCCACCCGAACACTGGGGGGATCCTTTTCTGGAAATAGGCCTTCAATCTGGGTGGGACAATGAGAAGCATAAGCACCATCTCCCAAGAGAATTTGGGTAATTTGCTCAACTTTCCCTTTCATACTGTTTATTGTCTGCTTGTTACAATTCTCCTGCCCAGAGTGGCAAAGTTGTTTTTAGCTTAATCCCTTTCAAAAGGAAGATTTTCTTCTCAGAATCAGTATCAGGTCCCTTCAGCTTTGCATACTGACCTCTCTGGAGCACTTCATTCTCTCCAAGTCATTTGGTCAAATTGTAATATGAGGGGACACCAAGATGAATTAATATGTTTAGATATTCAAAACAGTGGTGTTTTATCTTTGAAAATGTGAGGTCACCACTTTGAGCATGAAATCAACTTATTGGTGATTAGTAGTTTTTCTAAAGTATTAGGAAAACTTTCTTATTTTATAAGATCTTAAAAAACTAAAAAAGAATTTTATGGCCAGAATCCAGTAAGTGTTCTGCATTGGAATTGTGCCCAAGTCGGTGATGATTGCTCTAACATTGATAAATAAAACTTCTAAGCACAAAACTCACTGATTGTAAATGTAAAAATTTTTTCTTTATAACTTTATAAAATTGGTAAATATTTTTCGGGGAGGAGATAGTTATCCTACAGGTCCCTGCCACATGGTATGTGTACACAGATGGATATGTGGTACTCAGACAGTGCAGCTTTGGCCCATCAACAGCAGCCCACAAATACATATGTACATCCTACATTTTGTTTCTTTGCCCCTTTATTCCCACTTTCCTCAAACAGGCATTTCTGGGATCTAAAGTAGAAATCCTTGAAAATGAATAGTACCGGTCACTTTGGGGACTGTATGTTCAATGCAGTAGGTTATTAGGAGCCTGTGTCTCGGAGGTCATGCTGATGGAGCCCAGTGATGGAGAACCATGGAGATGGGATAGGTGGTCGTGTAGTAGGCTGGCCACAAGGTGGCACTCAGAGATTTTTGTTTTATATTCATTCTTGAGAAGTAAGAGGCTTTTAAAATTCATGGTTTCTGAACATAACTCATGACTTATGGTTCACATTTTGTGTAGTTTATTTGGGGTTATTTTGATAGCTTTACAAGAAAAACTTCTTCCTCTGACACAGGGAGTAAGGCTGTTTTGTTCTCTTTCCTTATGAGCCTCGAGCTAGGAGGTAAGAAACACAGACAAAAATCTTTTAAGGTCCAGTGATTGCTGTGGAAAGAAGGAATGGGTTCTCCAACAGAGCTTCCTGCAAAACCCAGTAACAGAGCCAGCAGCCATGATAGAAAAACATGTTAGACTGTGGCACACGAGCTTTCTCATCCTTTCCAGAAGAGTTACTGTGGAGAGTTGAGTCTTTTTGTTCTCTGAGTCAACCTTGGACGTTAGCAGCCTTTCCCTAAGACTGACAATTACTGTTTCAAAAGAGGTATTTTAAAGTAGGCATATTATAAAATAAATATTTATTGGGTTTTTTTTCTGATACAAAAGTGAGGTGTGCTTATTAGAGATGAGTCTAAAAAAAGAATCAAAATCATCCATCTTCCATCTAGAATGGAGCTGACTTTTGCTGGTATGTTTATGAATTTCCTTTCAGAATTTAAAAAGCATATAAAATATATAACATTTAATCAAAATTGAGAGTCATACATATATACAACTTGGTATCTTATTTTTCCCCTCACTTAATATGGTATCACAGTAATTTATTTCCTATGTGTTTAATTCTTTGAAAGTAGATTCATAGTGGCTTTACCTTGCTTTAATTATCTATTCCTGCACTTGAAAATTTTGGTTATTTCAGGTCCTTTGTTAATATCAGTGACACTGTGGTAAACTTCCTTGTGTATAAATCTTTGACTATATCTTTAATCATTTTACTAGGTGAGCAGGGAACTCCCATTACTGGAATGAGTACAAACTGGTGCACCTTTAGGAGTGCATCTCAGGGTAATGCTTCTCGTTGACCCTGTGGCCCGTGTCGGGTGCATTTGCTGAGTTTCCATGTGAGTGGCAATGAGAAGACAGTGTCATAGCAAGGACCTCTTGGAATGTGCCCTGATCGTTATGTTTGCAGGCTCAGAGTCTTTTCTCGGCTTCCCTTTTATGTCCTACCCTTTATTGCCTCATTTTCCCCTTACAGTCAATGTTTTTTGTAGAAAAACTTTATTTTAAAATAAAAATGTAAAAAAATTTTAATTAAAAATAACATTTTTTATTTCAAAATAGAAGTTACAGACAGATCTTTTTTTTTTTTCCTAATGGACAAGCAATTAGTGATTTGCCATTCTGAAGTGAACAAAGCACAATAGTCAGGGATTTGTTTGCTTCTTACGAGTGCAGCCATAAGTTACTTATTAATACCCATGTCGCAGATAGAGATCAGATGACAAAATGTGTTCTGTTGAAATAAAGCCATTTTAATTCCTCCTTTTAGACTCTTAGGAACCCAGCAGGCAGAAAGAGCTTTTGTTCAGCTTCCTATTCTGCCTGTTCGTTTGGGACCCTAACATTTGACTATAATTTAAATTCTTAGTTTACCTTGTCTCTCTGAGTTTTTCATTCATTCATTAATCCTTTCTTCCTTTTTTCTTCATTATGTCTCATCTTCATGAGAGGTATCACTTTTTTACTTTTAAAGGAGATGGTTTCTCAGTTTGCTAGTTTATAGGTTTTAAAAGAATTCCTCTTTCCGATCATTTGTCTTTTCTGTTGTTTAGGTGGTCATTTTTAAAGTGCCTAACCCTCAGGAATACAGTGAGAATAAGTTTTGGGGGGATGATGGGAGCTAAAAGAGGGTATAAGAATGATTCTCATTATGATTAACTCTTGATCTGAATAACAAAATAATACGTAATCCTCCAAATATTTTCATTTTAGAATTCAGTTAGACTTTGCAGGTATTCACCGAGTTGCCTCCTCATGCTGGAGCCTAACACCTTCTGCTTGTCCCCAGTCCTGGAACCGTTTCACATCAGGCGACGGAGCAGGGCTGACGTGCAGCCAAATGTCCTGCTTGTGCAAAAGTCCCTGTTCCACCAGCTACTAGGAGACGCATTAGCCACTGCCTTTGCTTGAGGCACCAAGGCCGTTGCTTAAATGCTAGCATTTTATTTGGAAAGGTGGGAAGTAGATTAGACCATTGTTTCCTTCTAACTGGCTCTGTCTGTGGCTGACTCTCGTTGGAGGTCCCTAGACGCTGTGGGTCACGGGACCAAAGGAGTAGTCACGGGGCATAATGATAACCAAGAACTGACTTCCTTTGCACTGGGGTGGGGAGTGTCAAAGAACCTAGTTCACGTGCCCTGGCTTGTACCCTCTTCTAATGTGGTGCGCACTGCCTAAAACGGTGCTTCTCTGCCCGGACTGAATGGAGCTAGTTAATCGCATACTCTCCAGATTGAATTCAGAGCATTTGAGCTTTGAGCTCCAGCTTCCTTATTCGTTATTAGTTTTGAATTTTTCTGTCTTGCTAAATGGGTATCCTGTTGCCTTTGTGTCAGCATAAGCCTCAAAAGCTGCTGAGTTTCAAGTCAGTATTCCTGTAAGTATGATGTGTGGTCCAGAAAATTTCTGCATTGAAGAGGCTACTTATATTCTACTCCTGCTTCCCAAGGACCTCACTTCTCAGGCTGCGATGTTCTGGGGCACAGGTGGGATTCTGACTGTTCAGGCCACCAGGGTCTCTATAAGTCCTGGATAAGAATCAGAAATTTGAGCTCAGTAAGCTAATGGGGCTGAAAAGAAATGAAAGATTGAGACATGGGTAGTTTTAAAAGAGGTACGTTTATTTGGTTGGTGCGGGTGAGGGGGTGCAGTCCATAGACTTTATATTTTGCTTTTTCCTATACTTAGTTCTGTCGTGAATTGGAGGATTAGAGGAATAGGCTGGTGACTAGCGTTCTGGTTCTGGCCATTAGCTGTGTGTCTTTTGGACCAATCACTGGGCTCCTTTATTTATCAAGAAAATGATGAGTTGGAATTAGATACGCTGTAAGAGCAGTTCTAGTGGTAGCATTCTGTAATACATCCCACCATTTCTTGATGTGGTACTTTCCCTCGGGTGCTGTGTACCTTCTGCCTCATTGCACACTCTCCTCCCTGGGGAGGGAGACTGTGCAAGGAATGGAGGGGAATGGGGGAAGCAGGCTGCCACACCATGTCCTCCTGGCCTCATCGACTAGGGAGAAGCCTGCCCCTTCCATCTGGTACTGCACCTGGGGTCAAAATACTCTTCTCACCAGAGATGTGCTGAGTGAGTGTCGCCTTAGGGAACTCAATATTTCTACTCAGGTCACTATTTAACTGTAAAGAAGGAAGAGAAATCTTTATCTTCAGCTCCACTGCTAGTGCTGTAAGGTATGTGAGAGATAAGCATAGAGTGGAAATTAGGCAAGTTTGCCAAGTCTTGTGGACAGGAGGATATTGAGCAAAAAAAGCCTGACTGCTTCTCATTTTAAGGATAGTCAGAATTAAGGCTATGCTATATAGAGAGAATTGAATAGAATTGGGTCTTTCAAAAACACACCATTAAACCAGTAAGTTAAAAATACTTTTTTTTTTAATGTTTCATGACTGCCTAAGACAATTTGCGGGGTCCACCGTGTTAACACATTATTATCCATCTGTGAGCCTGACGACATGACTACCTCAGGGCCTGCATTTTGCACGACCGTGACCTGCCCTGGACTTTGCCCTGCTCACCTTTGCCTGGCCAGCAGTGACACAGACATGTGCCAAACGGAAAGATTGCACTTTATAAGCTGCTGAAAGACAGTTCTCTCTCTGTGTATCCATTCCCTATGACGTGGCAGAAAATACACTTTCCAGTCCATCCTGGTGCTTCTTTTCAGTCCCAAAGAGGGTGTGGTGTATTGGTTTTTCTTTATGTAGCATAGATTCGTACCAAGTATCCTAAACTGAAAGCTCTATTTACAGTAATTACCTAGACATAGACGTGAGCCCCCATTTTCTACCAAATTGTTATTCCAGAATAGGTGACCAGATAGCCAAAATGGAGGCTAAAGTAGTTTTCTCTGCCCTCTCCTAGGTGGACCCCAACCTGATCTAAAATTCTGACGTCTGTTGTTACATCCCACAGGGCTGACTAGAGCTCCAGTCAGCTAGCTTAGTTTCTTCTTAATCGAGATATGTGTGTGTGGCCCTGGAGGTCTGGCCCTGGAGGCTGGAGCACATATGGCTTCCTCTGAATTCTTGGATACAATGAGCAGGACTGAAGTTGGCTCAGAAAAGGAACAGAAGATGACTCGGGGTTAGTTTTTCTTTTTTAAATGTTATACAAGTGCAGAGCAGTTGGCTGCCATCCCCCTCTCAAACCATCAGCAGAGCTTGACCTTGGCCAATACTTTGCCTCATCCTCTCGGCATTTCAGCAGAGTTGCGTTTCAGCCGAGGAATGCTTAACCAAAAGCACATGCTGCAGTGGAGGTTCCCAAAGAGCGAGTTTTTGCAAAAAGGCCGCACCGTGTTATATTCTCAAAACAACAGCTTTCTCTGAACCATCAACCCAATAACCCCCCAAATGGTGATTCTTTTGACTTATTCACAGACAGCGGCTCGGGTTTTTGTTGTAGTGGCTGCTGATAATACTTTATTGAAGTGCAGTCAACATTAAAGTCTGGGTTTTTATGTCAGATGAAGCACCTCTCCTGATGATGTACAGCTTGGGATTGGAAGGTAGTACATTCAGCTAGTGGAGCAAATTACTAAAAAACAGCACATCCAGGTCAAAATGTGATGGAGATTTGGGGGTCTGAGTCCAGTTTGCCCTTCTGTCACAGCTAGTGGACTTGGTTACTGCAAAGCTTCATGATGTTTGTTTTTAACAAGTTACTTTCAGAATAACTAGGATGTGTACATAGTACGAAATTTTTAAAAACATATGAAGTGAAAAGGGAAATCTCTTCACCAGTTCTTCCCTTTCTTCAAGGAAACCACTGTTACTATTCCTTGTGCATAGTACCGCCTTCAGAGAGGGGTGGGGGGAGGAGAGAGAGAGAGACAGAGAGAGTTTTGTTTTTTAAGTCCCAGGTTTCTTCTTTGGTTGTTAACCAGAAGTATGTTTCCCCACCCTTCTCTTCATACTCTGGGCTCTAGTGTAGGGCATTTATGCAGAAACTTGGACCCTGCAGCCTCAGTAGGACCAATCCTATTTGCCCTGTACTGTAAAGTTTATTCTCTCTGTCATCCGGCTCAAAAGTCCATCTTTCTCCCAGAAGTGGCCATGAATTAATTGTTGAAGCTGGATTTTTTAAAATTAGGCTTGCTACTTTTTAATATATTGGAAATTTTCCATAATGAACTTTTAAAAAAATCGTTATTTCTCCCCTCCCCCCCCCCCCCCCCCCCGCCTTTCTTCTGCCTCTCCCTCCCCCACTCTGGTTCAAGCCGTTGTTTCTCAGTCTAGTTGTGTAGGACACAGCTCCCTGGCCCAGGCTGGTATTAGGAGTCTTGCTCTTCCTCTGGCTGAGGCAGTTGGTCACTGGTTGTGGGTTGGCCACCCACGGCAGCTCTTGCTGCGCTCACGATGGCTGCCGGCCGCTCCTGGCAGCACGTGGTAGCCCGTGGCAGCTCACAGCAGTACACAGCAGCCCATGGCCACTCACGCTGGCTGCTGGCTGCTCACGGCAGCCCAGCTCCAGGGAGAGCCGTTGTTCACAATCTTAGCTGTAGGGGCGCAGTTCACTGGCCCATGTGGGAATTGAACCGGTGACCTTGGCGTTAGGAGCACGGCGCTCCAACCACCTGAGCCATTGGGCTGGTCCCCAAAATCATATTTCTTTAGCAGTAGCTCCTGCAATACATCTATCTGCTTAAGTGCTTTGTTTGTTTTAAAGTACTGCTTGATTGCAACCTAAAAGCAAACTATAGGGGATCTCTAGACAGTCCCCCCCCTCGCCCCCACATCCACCCAAAACATACAACGTGGACTGGGATGATTATTCACCTTCACAAACCATCCTTCTCTTTAAACATAGAATCAACCTCAAATTTGTTTTGAAAAGCCAACTTCTCTGGCAGGCAAAATTTAATTTGATCATCAATCAATAAATCACTCATAACTCTCATGTAGAGCAGTATTTTACACAACTTACGGGCTAAAGAGCCAGGGAAGGAAGAACCTCTCGTTCCCATCCCTCAGTGAAAGCTTGCATGGATGTTTTTCCTTGGCCACTTCTCTTAGCTCCCAGCCTTATTTTGTATCCTCTGTGGCAGGTGCAGGAGGAGTCAGGTCTCCTCCAGATTAGAGGTTCCCAAAGGTACACAGTCCAGGGAAAGGGTGAGGCTCTTGGTGTTTTCCAGTTCAAGTCCCATATGGTTTCCCTAGGACCATTTTATCCTTGGCGTCCTTTCATGCTCTCTTCTTTGTCTTGCTGTAATCGAATCACCCAGGGACTCACCAGTCATCATTAAGAGTATTCCCATAGGTTTCAGCATCCCTTTAGAGCAGATGTCACAGTTGAGCTGCGTCTGCTTTCTGACAAGCTTGACGACAGAATGAAGGGGCTCATTGAGTCTTTCCCAGTGGAAGTGGGTAACACCAACAACCTTTGAGCCTGGTCAATACGTTGTGAGTTTAGTGGCAGCTTGTGAGCGGACTGGCGAGGTGGGTGATTCCCAGATGGGGCAGGGAGCTTCAGGGTCTCAGCCCTGTGGCCTGTGCAGGGTCCTAACGCTGGAATGGCTCCCTAAGCCTTTGGCTCCAGCCCCTTCCGGGCAGGGAAACAGAATGAGGCAAAATGCCTGGTGCGTTTTAAATAGATTCTGCGTGCTGCAGCCAATAAGCTCAGCAGCTTGGGAGGTGAGTGACCCTTTCTGAGAGATTTCTGTGCACCATTCCTCCGGCCTCCGACCCCTCAAATACCACCCCCGCCCTCCTGCTCCCTTTTGACCTAACTCCACTGATGTCCTCTCTGTGTTCTGTGGATGGTTTCTCCTCAGGCTCTTCTGGTTTGAGTATCTATTACACTTTTATTGGTTTTTCACTCTTTGCTTTTTGTTTCGCTGAGGCTGTTTTTCCTCATGCTCTGTATCTTTACATCTGTGGGAGTCTCTTTGTGTCCACTCTACCATATGCACATTTCTGTCTGCTGCTCCTTGTCTGTGTCATGGCTTCTCAATTGTCCTCTTGCTTCCACCTTCCCATGTCCAGTGGGGGGCAACCCGTACCCACCTGGAAAGAAATTGGGTGCAGGGAATGGGAATGGAAAGTGGAGGAACCTACCTTGAGCAAACCCAACTGCTGGCTGGGAAATGTCCCTTAAAGATGGCAGCTGTTTCTGGGCAGTGACAGTGCATAGATGAGCCAAATAAGTAAGTCCGAGGAGGAAGAATCAGAGAAATCAGAGGCATAGGGGACTCAGAAGTGATGGGCCAGTAGCCATCCAAAGTGATGTTAAGAAAATAAGGCAGAAAAGGAAGGCCAGGAAGAAGCTAGATGTCACAAGGGAAAGCTGAGGAGGAGCGGGTACTGGGGGTGCAAACCAGGGGAGTGTGACCCTGCCAAAGAGACTGTAGCCGAGCTCTGCCAAGTGGAGGCAAGTAGCGTGAGGGTGGGGACAGGAGAAAAGGAACCTTAAAGACCCTTTCCCCCACTCATCTCTGGCCCTTTTGTTCTTTTTTCTTTCATGTTCCTGTCCTCATGTTATATTAGCAGAAAACAAAACAATGGGGGCCGGCCTGGTGGTTCAGGCGGTTAGAGCTCCATGCTCCTAACTCCGAAGGCTGCTGGTTCGATTCCCAAATGGGCCAGTGGGCTCTCAACCACAAGGTTGCCAGTTCGATTCCTGAAGTCCCGCAAGGGATGGTGGGCTCCGCCCCCTGCAACTAAGATTGAACACGGCACCTTGAGCTGAGCTGCCGCTGACCAGATGGCTCAGTTGGTTGGAGCGCGTCCTCTCAACCACAAGGTTGCTGGTTCAACTCCCGCAAGGGATAGTGGGCTGTGCCCCCTGCAACTAGAAATGGCAAGTGGACCTGGAGCTGAGTTGCGCCCTCCACAACTAAGATTAAAAGGACAATAACTTGACTTGGAAAAAAGTCCTGGAAGTACACACTGTTCCCCAATAAAGTCCTGTTCCCCTTCCCCAATAAAATCTAAAAAACAAAACAAAACAAAAGGCAGCCTCTTTGAAAGGGAATGGCAAGATCTGGAGAGTTTAAGTCTGGATGTACGTCTCCCTTTGCTGAACTCTTAGGCCCTTTTGCCCATCTGGCTGCTGGAGCCATGAGAGCCAGCCCCTTACTGGAATACCTCGAATGGGGTCCCTTTACTAGCTTGACAGCCCAGCCGTAGTGTCAGCGGCAAGAGCAGCCAGCAGCAGTGAGCACTCAGAACCCCTCTGGGCATGTGGGGCAGCCAAGGGAGCAGGGCTGCTGGCCAACCCAGCTGGAGGGCTGGAGCTGGTCTTAGGTAGGGCCTGGGCTAAGGGGTGGCTTGGAGCATGTGATGCCAGCCCCACCATAAGCTTCTCCTTTCCTAGGAACTGAGCTGCAGAGAGGCCTGTGATAGGAGAAAGAAAGGAGAAAACTCTTCTCTTAAGAAAATTTTAATTGAAGAAGTAATAAATGCATGTGGCAAAAAAATTCAAAAGGTACAAAATATACAGTGAAAAGTCTCCCAATCCTGTTCTGAAGTTCTCCTCAGAGGTATCCCTGGATGTGCCAGTTTCTTGTACGTTCTTCCACTTTCTCCTTTTAGGTCTGCGGTAATCCAGAAGTTCTCAGATTCTTGATCCAGTGGGATATTTTAAATAGCTTGGATTATATATATGTGTGTATATATATATATGTATGCAATATGTGCAGGGGGACCAAATAATAACAAATAAATTTGTATCTTGGTTTATTGCCAATAATTCTTGCTGGGGCAGGGAATGGTTAAAATATTAACGTAAGTAAATAGAATCCTAAAATGCTAGCACTCGAAAGGACTTTCCAAGTCCTTTTGTACCAAAGCCTTCATTGTAAATGTGACAGAGAGGCCCTGGTGACTTCCAGGGTCACCAAGCTAGCTAATAACATACCTGGGACTCATACCCAGGTTTCCCACCTCCTGGCCATCCCAGCTGTCCAAAAACACACTAAAGGCGCGTCTTCAGGACTGGCCTTTGTAAAGATAGGTGATTCAGAAACAGAAGGAAAGACAAATGATTAGACATAGATTTACAAATGTCTTCCATTGGCACCAATATAGGGGAAGAAATCAGTAATTTCAGGAAAAACTTGAAGTCACATTCCAATTGGAAAATAACACAACGCACGTGCACACACACGCATTGACAGAAGACAAGATGAAAGTCAATAACGCCTATTGTCTGTCTATCCTGCTGAGCCAGACAGAGGCCGTGAGAGGTGGCACACCACCACCATTCTGCTGAAGAGCCTGCACCCCTCAGACCTACTGTCCAGGGCAGAGGCAGAAGCAGGCAGGAGGGAGAGATGCCCACCTCCGGTAAGAGGACAACCTGTGCGAGGAAGCCATGGGAGAGGGGAGGATGTGCCTGGCTGTGCCAGCCACGTGGATCTCTGCCATCACTGGCTCCATGAGCACTGACAGCCCCAACTGTTTACACTACTTAACAGGAGGAAACACCCCAAAATGTATATGCTGACAAAACCAGCAGGATCATTTCTTAAAATTCTGTCTGCTTTGATATCAGCTCCAGATATGAAACAATTTCAGTATCCAAGCCAGATTGATGGCTTCAGAGGGTGGCTCAGGAAGAGGGACACGTCTGACTATAAACACTGGCTGTAAAAACCCTCAGTTGCTTTACAGTGGTAAATTTCCAGGCAATATGCATCTGATGTTACATGCATACTGCATTAACAGCTTTTTCTTCCTGTTCAATTATTTTGGCTGGTAAGGGAGTGGAAATTACACTTCAAAATATATCGATGGATATTTTCAGCCTTGCTGAGAGCTTCAAAATATATACCAATCCTGGGAACATTTTCTTAATTTCTGCTTCCCAGTTTCTCAAGAAAAATGGAAGTATCGATTTTAGGTACTGTGAAGACAGAAGGAAATACAGAACCAGGAACATGGGTCTTTTTTCAAATCAAATGCTCTCTGGTCTTATGGTCTGACCTCTTTTTGAGCCAAATTTTGTTCAGCCCTAGGTGTAGTTCTATCCTGATATGTACCAGATGATAAAGAAATGAGTATTCTTAAGAGCCTGGGTTCAGGGCCTTGAATCAGGGCATCTGATGGAGGCAGAAAAAACAAACAAAACCCAGTTGTTTCTTCATCTTCACATGAGGGATCCAGGAGTCCAGCCCTCTGATACACGTGGCCTCTCCCCCAAGCCCAGCTGCTCGGTACATGGGCAGCCTCCCAGCAGCATCTCTGCCCCAGCTGTATTCTGGTTTTTTCTCTACCTGAGCGGGCTCTTCCACCCCTCTTCCTGAGCACCAGACCCCCATGTACACCTGCCTTTCTGCATGGACCACAGAGAACTCAATTTCAGTTGAATGTGCCTCCCAAATCTGCACCTCCTCCTGCATCCCCCATTTCTGTTAATGGTTTAAACCAAAGCACTTGTCTCCTACTCAAGAAATGCACATGTTATTCTCAAGTCCTTTTTCTCACCTCCACCTCCACTGAGCGCCAAATCCTTTGAGTCTACCTTCTTTCTCATCTGTTCTAGTGTTTCTGCCCTAACCCAGGCCCACAGAATTGCTTGCTTGGACTATTACAATATCTCTGTGATCCCTGCCACTAGTCTCCAGCCTCCTCACTAACATTTATAACTGATCCTGTCACTCCCTGTTTCAAAATCTTGGATGTTTCTCCTTGGCTTACCAGAATAAATCCAAACTTCTTACAAAGGCATAGAAGGCGTCTGTTAACTGGTCCACACCTGTCTCTCTAACCTCATTACTGTACCGCCCCCAACACCATACACTCCAAACCACTCCTCATTCCTGGGCTCCCATACACGTCCACATCTTAATTCCTTTGTTTGCCTCTTCTTCTTTCCAGAATTCCCTTCCACATCTTACCCACCTGCTTATCCTTTAAGAACTCAGCTCTCAGATGACTTCTTCCTTGTGAAGAAGCCCCCGTTAGGCTTCTGTGGGGCTCCATTAAATAATCTTGTGACCATTTATTTATATTCCCCATTATCAGTCACTGGGCTCCTCAGAAGCTGGGATCAGATTTTGTTCATTTTTGTATCCCTGGAACCTAGAAGTACTTGGCATGGTAGGCATTCAAGAAGGAAAACAAAGGGACTGGAAATACGCCCCCGCAATGGGAAAACAGGCATTGGCTTTACCATCTGACTGGGCTATGTGGCATTTTCATGGGCTAGAATGGGGAGTGGCAGCAGCCTACGACCTTAGATACTTATTCATTCATTTACTCATTGCACAAATATTTAGTGAGTGCTGCCATGATGCCTAATACTGTGCTAGAAACTAGTGATACACAAAAGAAGGCTGCCAGGCCCTCCTCAGAGCAACTGTCATTCAGGGGCGAGAGACAGGCATGTGACAGGCAGTGGCCTAGAATTTTGAGCCATCTGAGGACCTCTGCCACTCAGCTCCACAGAGGCTGCGGAGGAGGGGAAGGGACCAAGCAGAAGGCTGTGGACATGGGGAGGTGAGGGCAGCCTTGGCCAGAGCTCTGCCTCTGGGACCAATTCTGCTGGCCAGCTGGCTTTATGCACAGATTTCTCCTTTGTAGGAATTCCTTGCTGTTAAGAAAAAGCATCTCACACATTTCTAATTAGTCCTGAGACTCTGTAATTCTATTATTCCCAAATGCAACAGCTGGGTTGTTTCATGATCAGTAATAACATTTGTACTCTCTGGAGTTATCCACCAAATCAAGGTCATTCCTCCCCTGCCTTCTGATGGGGCCAGAGAGGGCTTTCTCACCTCCCGATCCGGAGGCAGCAAGGTTAGTCCCCTGGCCCGTGTTTGGGGGAGGGAGCCAACTGCTTCCGAGGAAGAGCCACGTTAGGGGACCTGGGTTACTTATTATATTGGCCCACACTGACCCTACATCCATCCCTCCCTTGCTCTGGGCTCTAGTCCTACCCCCAACTCTCAAGTGCTTGACTTAAGAGAGAAGTGCATGTTCCTCAGAGCTACTCAACCCTTTTTCTTACCTCTGCCTGCCTCTTTCCCTCCCTCCCTTCCATCACCAAATATTTAATGAGCATGTACTATGTGCCACTATATGCCAAGCTCTGTTCTAAGCACTGCGGAGACGGTGGTGAACGAAACATACCAGAACTCCTGCCTTCATGGAGCTTACACTCCAGTGGCAGAAACGGATATAAAGAGCCATGGTTATCAGGCAAATAGAATGATGATTAATAAGAAGACTCTTTGAGTTCTTTCAAAGAGCCAGGTCTTCTCCTCCATCTATCATGGTTTATAGAAACTAAACTTACAAGCAACTTCTCCTTAGATACACTGGTGCACTAAGTGCGGTCATCTGGCAGTGGGTAGTAGATGCATCGCTTGATGGCTGCCTTACCTCTGCAGATATCAGCTTCATCTGTGAAGTGGAGATGGTTGCACCTTCCTTGCAGGGTCGTGGGGAGTATTCTGAGAGTGCCTATCGGCGCAATGCCTGTTGCATGGTAACACTGTTCACCATCCCTTCCTCCTTTTCTGCTTAGAGCAGACGTGGAGGTATAATCTGTTCCCCTCCTCTACCTTCTCGGGCCCCGCTGCAGCTGCAGACAGGGCAAGAGCCTTCTGGGGGGCCTGTCCAGGGTCTGAAGGGCAATGGGTATGCTAGCAAGGACAGACACCAGCAGAGGCTGGGGCCCTGTATTCCCCGCACCCCCTGCCCCGCCTCCAGTCCACTCAGCAGAAACTGTGGAAGAGGCAGCCACCCACCTTCTGGGGAGGCAGTTGTCCTTGGGTGTGGCTGAAGAGACCTGCCTGGGGTCTGTACTCTTTCTCAGCACTGGTGAGCAATCCTGTGCGTGTGCCCTGGGCAGGCCCTTCGGGAGTCTCCCCTCACCCCAGCAGCCAGCAGCAGAGCCTGTGAGCGTGGGCCTCCACGGCCTCCGGGGCCTGGGCTGGTTACCAGGCACGAGATCTTGCATGCTTTATTTCATCCTATTTTTCCCAACAATACTGCAAGTTATGGGCTGTCATGTTCCATTTCACAGTTGAGGAAATTGAGGCTAAGAGAGGTTAAGTTTGCCCAAACCACTCTCCTAATATATGACAGAATCAGCATTTGAATTCACGTTGTCCAACTCCAGAGCTAGGGTTTTATACCGAGCTATACTCTTTCTCCCCTCTGTTATCCACCTGCCCCCCGCCACATCCAATGCAGGGGCAGAGAGTTCCCTGGGGCCTCTGGGAGCGCCAAGGGCACCGGGCACTTTGCCCAGCTTACCTGAGTGCTGTCTTCAGCAGCTTTAAAGGAAGGGGACCGTGCCCAAGAGCAATGCACAAGGGAGACCCTGCCCAAGGACTGGAAGTCCAAAATGACACAGTTGGAGGGACCTCGGAGGTCATCTCTCTGCATCCTTCCTTTTACAGAAAAGAAAATGTAGGCACAGAAGGGGACGTGGGGTCCCTGCATACAGAACTTGTGACCACCCTGCTGACTGCCCAGTGACCTCAGAAACGCTGCACTGGTGCTCAGACATGGGCACAGCAAATGGACTGAAACCGACCACTTACCTGCTGTAGGACTCTTGGCAACCGAGACCCTCACCGAGCGAACCTGAGTCCTCGTCTGCAGGTGTGGGTGTGTCAGAGATAACGTGTGAGATGCCAGCACAGCACCTGGCACCTGCTGTGTACTCAGTGAACTGTCGCTATTATTATCACTCCTGTTGTTTTGGAAGTTCAGTGAATGTTAGGTAACACTGTCTCTCAGCTGTCACCTTGGTTCTATGGTTTTGCTGGAATCCACTCCTAGGCCTAGAGAGGAAACAATGCTCACTGTCATCTCTGAACACTGAACTCTGTCTCAGGGATTAGCCCCTGGAAGAACGCCTGTGCCTTCCTCCAGCCAGCCCCATCAGCACTGCTCATTTGCACGGCTTTCTCCAGCACTCAGGACTGCACCACGCACTGTTGCAGCTGAGGTAGCCGCTGCTAGTTCCCAGCTCTTCTAGTGTGCCTGTGGCTTGAGGCCCATCACTCAACCTCTGTCTGTGTCACGTTTCTGTTAGTCAGGTAAGCATGGTGATTATCTGCCCCCTTACCCTGACCCCCACCCCCAGGGAAATTATATTGTGTCCATCTAAGGAAGGGCTGTGAAGTCTAACACCATCCAGAGAGGCTATGCTCCTATGGGGTTTTCTGGTGAGGGTTGGCGGGGGGAGTGGGGAAGTCATCTCTTTGGGACAGAGCTACCAGGAAGTGACAATTTGGTCAGATGTGAAGCACACTCACCACTAAGCCCTGGGGAATATAGGGTGAGACTTGTAGAAACTTGGCCAAATTCCGGCTCCTCCTTCCCTCCCTCTCCTCATAGAGCCCTTCTTCCAGAGCCATCAGAACCAGCCCCTCCAGCCTGACTTCAGTTTGGCATGGTCCAGCTTCATCCCTCAGGCGAGGGCTGAGTGTGGCGCCTCTCACTAGGGGTTGATGAGATGAGTTTGTATCCCGTATCTTCTTACCTGGTTCTCTCAAGACTAAAAGCAACTAGACATGGATAGACCAGGCTGGGATGAGGGGAGCAAGCCTATGGCAAAAGAGGGCCATTGCCCGAGTCTTTCCACTTGGCTAACGTGAGAGCATGTGTGGAAATGGGGACACCAGTAGGGCAGTTCCCTTACACTTCCTTTGTGTGCAGATACCTGTGGGGCCTGATTCCTAAGGAGCAAGGTCTCCCTGGTCTCCCACAGAAGACATGACCACTGGGTCTGCCCCATGATTCCTGTATCTGCTACATGTGTGGTTCAGTCCTGAGTGCTGGAGAACCCCGGGGAAATGAGCGGTGCTGATTGGGGTGGCTGGAGGAAGGAATGAGCTGTGACTTCACCGTTTGCCTGATTCCCAGGGCAGCTTCATTTAGAGGCTGGGACCCTCTGTGGGCTTTCATATGAGCCAGTGTCCAGCAGCACTAACAGTAAGCAGATTCCCTACCAACTTCAGGGGTCTCTTGAATCCAGACTCTCTTAGCCTAGCCACCTTCCACCAAGGCTTTCCCAGCATCCTGGACCCCAGCAATGCCAGGCAGCTCTCTTCCTTGAACACATCAAGTATTTCTATCCTCAGAACCTTTGCTCGGGCTATTGACGCAGCCCATATATTCTGCCCTGCCCTCCCCCTTTCCTGCCTCTTAAGAACTTATTCAAAAGATTTATCCACCTTCTGTGAGAAGCCTTCCCTAGGACCACCTTGCAATACATTATTTCTTCTTCTGTGATCCACTTGGTTTGTCTATTGCACCTCTACTCATTTAGTGTCTGCTCTGTGCCCAGCCGGGGATGGTGGTCTCCTAGAGCTAATTTAGCCCACCTTGCCTTCTGCAGGAGTGAGAGTGGTTCACCCGGGGTTCTCAATGCTGCCAGGACTGGGGCAGAATCGCTATAATTTCTGTGTCTGTGTCACTCCCCACTGTTTTGCACTTTGTCGAAAGTGTCAGAGAGATGGCTTCTAGACTGGGCTCTGCCCACTAATTAGTTGCGTGGCCTTGGGCGAATCTTCCAGCCTCTCTGAACTCCCTTCTTCCTGATGAAATGGTGATGATGATTCCTCAGCGTTGGCCAGGGACAGTGAGGCAGGTGGAGAGGAGCATCCTGAAAGCTGGGAACTCTAGGCCAATGGAAGATGTGGGGTGGTTGAACCCACATTCTCCTTTCACTGCTGTGAAGCAGCGTCGCTTCCCCTTGCTGTCTTCGAATGACAAGTGCACCAGCTTCCAATCCCTCCTTGGGGGGGGGGGGCCTTCGGGCGGCTGGGAATCCTAGGCTGCGTAAGATTCCAGTGCAAACTCTCTCCTCCCGCCTAGCCAGCCCCCCCTCCCCAAGGACTCGCCGAACATACCTTAAACCCCGCGACAGAGCGCAGTTCAAGCGCAGCCCGGCTCCGCAGCTCCGCCGCGCGGGCCCGGGTCGGGGTCGCGCATCTCCAGCCAGTGACTCAGGGCCGCTTGGTCGGGAGGTGGGTGGAGGTAGGAGGGACCGATTGGGGCCGCGCGGGGGCAGCCGCCGGTCGCTCTGTCACCAAGCGGTGGTAGCGGAGACTGGCTCTGGCCGGTCGCCATTCCGACGCGGGTGTCTGCCGGGTCTTCCTCTCGCGCCGCTTCGCACCCGTGGCGCTTCTCCCCCAGAGCGCTGCAACCCGGACGGCCAGTGGGGGCTGGAGCGCCCGGCGGGCTCTGCGCGCAAATGAATGGGCGCCCGGGGGACGCGCGCGCGCGGGGCTGAAGGGCATTAGGACCGTGAGGATCGCTCCGCGCGCCTGTCTCTCCCCATCACCCCCCCACCCCCCACCTCTCTCCTTTTTCTGCTCTGCAGGACTGAGCAGCCGGGCGCAAGCGAAAACAAACAGCTGGGGCTGCGAGCGCCCCCGCTCCGGCCCCGAGAGCTCGCCGGCCCGGACCCCCACTCGGGGCGCCCGCCCGCCCACCATGAGGAAGATCCGCGCCAATGCCATCGCCATCCTTACCGTAGCCTGGATCCTGGGCACTTTCTACTACTTATGGCAGGACAACCGAGCCCATGCAGCATCCTCCAGCGGCCGCGGCGCTCAGAGGGCCGGTGGGAGGCCGGAGCAGCTCCGCGAAGACCGCACCATCCCGCTCATTGTGAGTACGCCCTGCGCGCCGGGCGGCCGGCCGGGGAGCCGCGGCGCGCGTCCTAGCCTCGCGCGGCTGCAGAGGGCGCGGGGCCCGGCCAGGGGCTGCGTGCCCGCCGCGCTCTGCCGGCTTTGTATATGTTGGAGCATTCCTGCCTGTTGTTATGGCAACCTCCGTTGGGCCAGCGGGGCCAGGGCGCACGGATGGAGGGAGGGTGACAGCGGGTGGGGGCTGGGAGAAAGTGCTGCAAGTTTGGTGGGCCCGGCGTGCGCGCGAGACTGGGAACGTGGCGGCTCTCTCGGCACTGCGCCGCCGGGCCGGGGCCGGGGGCTGCCCGAGCCTAGTCCGCTCCGGAAGGCAGCTGGACCCCGCGCGCAGCTAGCAGGCAGTGGGAAGTGCGCGCAGCTGAGCGCGTAGGTGGCCGTGCGCACCCCCTCTCCAACCTCCTGGGGGCCAAGGACGTGGGGTGGGGGCGTTGAGTAAGGCAGAATTGCTAGGGGCTGCGCCCGGCTGTGAGCCCCTTTCTCGGCTCGGGTCAACTTGAACCTGCTTCGTAGGCACGGAGTACTCCCCATTAACATACCCGGGGCTGTCTGGGTAGGGGAAAGGTCTCGCCCTGCACGCGCCCCTCACCCCATCAGGACGGGTGAGTGGGCAGTGTTTGCGCACCGGCTCGGAGATTCCCTTTCACGAGGTCAGCCCTGCGAGGTCAAGGCGAGTAGGGAAACAAAGGCGGCGGATCACCGCGGGGGTCTCGGCGGAGCTGCGGGACCCTAGGCGCTCCCGGGATCTGGGCTGGGGCGTGAGGAGTCCCCGCCGCCCTGCAGGGGGCGTGCCTGTCGCCGCCTCCGCCAGCGCCCAGGTTGACGGCCCTGCGTGGCAGGGGCACCTGTTGAGGTGGTAGGCTCTGGGACCCGCCGAGAGGTGCGCTCGGGCGTGCCGCCTTCTTCCCACCGGGATGAGTGGTGGGCAAGAGCCTTGGACGACCCTCGAGACTGTTGGGGGGGGGGCTGCTTGGCTGGATGAGGACCAAGAGGAGGGAGAGCAAAGTGTGGGGCCAGGGGGTGGTAGTGGAGCAGGGTGACGATTCTGACGTGAAAAGATCTGGGCCTGGGCAGGGAGGGGGGAGGAGCTCCTCGGGGAGGTGCAGGGTCCGGACGGCTAAGGCTTGTGTGGAGTACAATCTGAGATGTTCGTGCAAAGGCAGCTGAGCCCAGGAATATGGTGGGGAGGGGGTGTTGGTGTGGAAGTGCTCTCACATTCCCATCCTGCCCCACATTCTGTCTTGTTACTCGCCCCGCCCCGGAAGAAGTAAAAATCCCCTGCAAAGGACCATATTTCCCTGCTTTGCCTGAGGAGACCTTGAGGTTTCCTGGTTTTCCCCAGCCCTTCTCCCCCAGTTCTCAGACCCCTGTCCGGTTGAACGCTGGTTGAGCCTCTTTGGGTGGAATGTCCCTTTTTTTGGCTGAGAGTCCCTGTCATGAGGACACTGTTTCCAAAACACTTGTGGCTGCTTGAACAGAAAAGCTGATGAGGGAAAAAACCTCCTGTGTAAAGACTCCATAGTGCTGGGGTCTGAGTGGACTGACAGATTGGAGTGGAACTGGCCAAACCACTAGTGGCCGCAGGCCCCTAGGGAGTTTCCACACCATGGGTTCATCCAAGCTGCCGCCTCCTTATATCATGAGAGGGTCAGTCCTGTCCTCAGGGTAAGTGGGCAGGAAGTAGCAAGGGACAAGCAAGCTGGCTAGAATGTTCTGTCGTCTGTGTGATGTGATGGGCCGAGGGTCCCAGCTGGAAGAGGAAGAGGAGGGGAAAGAGAGGGGAATGGAAGGGAAAAGGGCACTGGGAAGCTGCTGGATCTCATCCCTTTTGCCTCTGCTTCGGAATCCTAACCTTGCTCTTGGACCTCTCCCCTGCTTCTCTGAGTGCCCTCCAAGATCAGCCTGGAAGGCCACTCAGACTGAGAGCCCTGGATGGTGGTGGTGGTGGGGGCACTGCTGGAGGCAATGCAGCAGTCTTGAGGGGTGGAAATTGGAGGTCATGGCGGGCTCCAATGAACATCCTCCTGCCCTGTCCTGGGTCCCACAGGGTTTGACGTGCTGCAGATTAGAAAAGGGCTGTGAACTGGAAGTCAAGTTTAAAGTGTGAAGGAGTATCAGGGAGCTCCCTGGCGCCAGGGAGTGGGGGTACAGGAAGAGAGGGCGAGTGGAAGTTCCTGGGAGAGAGCGGCAGAGCCTTCTCTGGCCACATAGGGGTATAGCCAGCGCCCTCTCTGTTCTTAAGCTTTAGTCCTGGATGTGTGTTCCATAGGATTGGTCCCCAGGCACACATGGCCTTTGTCACAGCCTTGTGTTATATTCCTATCTTCCAAGATATTTCACTTCAGAGGGATTCTTAGTCATCCCTGTCTCCTCATTGAATGTAAGCTCTCACACAGAGACTATGCAGAAGCTTCTTGCATCGCCACATTGATGCACACAGCAGGACATCAGTACTGGTGAGAGGAGTGAAGTAGGATTCCTGCCCATCTCTGGGAGCAGTCAGTGGTCCTCGCTTCATACCCCCTCATGTTTTATTCCCAGCTCCAACCTGACTTACCTAACTAAGGAGATAGGGGGATACATATTCAGCTTCTCCAGGAGTTGAACCCTTTATTCAGTTTAAAAGGGGCAGGTGCAGCTGAGGATTGGCCTTCGCCCTGAAATCTGTGGTTAAGCTCTCACTGGTCTTCTTGCAGTTCCCGAACATGTCTGTTTAGCTGGGCCAGGACGCTGCATGCGGATTTTGGATTCTTAGAGAATGATGTGGCCAGCACTGCTGACAGGATGAGAAAATTCAGACAGGCGTCATCACACTCCCCTGGGGAGTCAGAGAGCTGAGTTAGGAAAGGGAGGGTCTGCGTAGCAGCCTGGGCCAGGAGGCAGCTCTGCCTTCACAATGTTTGGGCCATTTGAAGCCAGCCAAATTGCGTCTGGACCTTAGAGACCCTTTTCTGGCATTGTGGGCCATTGGCATGGCAACCATGAGGCCTGATTTCTCAGGGAGGTCCTGATTTTTAATATTCTATCCTGCTGTCAGTCCATGTGTCACAAATTTTGATGCGTAAAATTGGTATGGAATCTGTAAAACTAAAGGGAGATACTGACTCCATCCCTCAATGGCTGCTTACGTTGTGGCAGGGTTTCCCATGCTGTCTTTATGGGAAGGGAGTAGGTTTGGAGACATCAACTTGAACCTATATCCATGCATGCTGGCACAGGACAGCTGTGAAAGCAGGAGGCGAGGCAGACACGGGTGGCCTTCAGTCTTCAGTCCTCATAGCTGGGAAGAACATTTGTGATTGGTTTGGGACCCAGGTTTTCCACATGCAAATACTCTAACAGGCACGGATGGGATGCTTAGTTGTTACATGGAATTTCATTTATAGACCCATTTTTTAAAGACTGTAACGGATAGTCTTTTAGGATAGGTTGTACCCATTTGCAACATCTCCTATTTGGAACCATGAAAGTTTAGGCAAGAGTTTCCATAAAGTACGGTTTCTTATTCTACAATTGGGATACTGCTGAGTGACCATGGAAAAAAATACTTTACATCTCTGGACCTTGGTTGTTCTGTGTTCACTTTGGGTTAAATGATTTCTAAGATTTATTGATCCTTAGGTAAGCTGATAATAGCTTCATTTCTAGAAGTGAATAAATGGCTTTTAGGGAGTTCTCCTGAAGGGTTCTGTGAGGTTTATCGTTTGTAGAGGGGTACCATCCTGTCAGGAGACGGTCCTGCGGTAACCCTCGAGGCCTCGCAGCAATCCCCCCTTATCTAACAGAAGAGAGCACAAGTGATGACTTTCCGGTGTCGTTCTCTGAGAGCAGAGGCTTCAATCAGATCTGTCTGAGTTTATATTTTATTTATAATGTGTGCATTTCGGAACTGGGAGAATATGATTTGCCTAAATGACGGAAAATGATTTTATTTTTAATTTGTCTAGGTGCCACACACAATTCCCTTTGCCATATGTTCAGATTGAAAGGGTCTGATTTCCTGTTGCTGGGATCATGTTGAGACCCGCTTGTAGGACTTAGGGACAGCACAGAGGCACCAAAGACCCTGACAGCATGAGAGTCACCTCCCTGGGAGGCCTGAGGCCCAAGGGTACAGGATTAGTTGTAGGATTCTTTTCATTCTGGTTCCTTATTTCTGTGCCATAACAGCAGTTTCCCCACTGGCTGCTCTGAGGGCTTTGGGCCTGGCTTTCTTCTCTGGTGGCTGTTTTTTGGTTCTATGAGCGGAAGAGGCCCTGGCTCTGCAAGTGCCATTTAAGTCAATGTGAAGGGCAGTGATAGGCAAGGTGAGGCCGAATTCCCCAGGGGACTGTCTTGCTGTAATGGAGGAAACCGCCCTGGGGATAGAGGTGAGCCAAGCAGTTCATTACCATCAGAAGATTGAAGACTTATCCCCGTCTGCTTCTTGAGACCTGAAACACCTTCTCCATGAACAGTGGGGCAAAGACATAAAGAGGATAAACAGACAGGAGACCCAAGGCTTGGAAAGAAGCAGGGAGCAGAGCTTTCAGACACGAGTCAATGATGGTTACACTTGGGCAGCCATTCGGTTCACTAAATCAGACACGGTGCTCGGTGCCGTCCCAGACGGTGGACAGCCCACTCTGGCAACGGTTTCAAGGGCCTTAGTCTCCCTCGGAATACTGGTAGTTCTTGCTCTGCACATGCCCAGCCTCTGTAATCGCTGTTACCTCTGTATAATATTTACGGTGGCTGATTCAGTGGACACTTGGACATTGTGTTAGCTTTGAATCCTCTCACCAACTTATGAGGAAGGTGCCATTATCAGGTCCAGTTAACATTTGAGTAAATCAGGCTTAGAGAGATTCCGTGACTCGCCCAGGATCTGGCAACCAGTGTATGCCTCTGAAACTCATGTTTTTGCCTGTGAAGCCCACGTGAGTGTCTCTTTTCCCTACAGCATCTTCAGGGCCAGATCCAAGTCTAATGTTTCAGCACATCTTTCCTGGAGCACCCAGACCAGTACCCTGCTTCATAGTCACTCTATAAACATTAGTTGGGGGGAAGAAAGTAGAAAACCGTATAGAACAAAATGTTAGCAATAGGAATGTAGGATTATGGGTAATTCCCCCTTCCATATTTTGGCTTTTCCCAACATTTTCTATAAAATCTATTAATGTTATACTGATAAAGCCAATCAAGATAATTATTTTTTAAACTATTCGATGACTCAATAAAATCAGCCGTGACTCCTCAATTAAAGCGTAAACTTCTTAACCATGACTCACACTTCTGAACCCCCCATCAATGCTTAGCATTCAGCCAACAGAAAAAGACAGGAAACTTATTTGAATGATTCTGTAGGGTTCCAAGGAACAGAACTGGGACCCGCGGGTAAAAATTGTAGGGAGAGAGGTGTCTTTTCACCAGCAGGAAAGCTTTCTCACTGAACCATTGGCCATCATTGGACTGGTCCAAAGGCTGACCAGGGTTTCTCTTCACACTCCCTGTCCGCTCTTCCTTCCAACAGCAGTGGGGAGGAGGAGAAAAAGGCTCCTTGTCCTGCCTGTCTCCTGAGATGTCAGGCAGCTCTGTAACAGAGTTTGAAATGGGGTCCAATTATTGCACTGCTAGAGATCTGGAGCCCGGGGAAGCAGACTGGCTGAACACACTGAGGCCAGGGAGGAGGGTGACTAAAGAAACACATAACTGCTGCTGTGCTGTCCCCTCCCTGTTCCTTTGGAGCTGCCAAGGAGAGGAGGGCCAAGGCTGGTCAGAGGCAAAGCTGCAAAGTAGGAAGCGCTGGTCGCTGGTCGTTAGCACCTTTCCCCGCTCCAAGGGCCTGGGCCCACAAAAGCTTTCCTCACCCACTGAGACCCCTGGAGTCTGACCTCCCCATATTACACTTCTTTTATTTCCTTCATCCAACCTGGGGAGAGCTTACAGGTAGTCTGTCCTATCTCCCAGGGCCATGGCCATTGCCTGTCTGGGTGGCTCTGGCTGGTAGTGTACCTGAGCTGTGTGTTTATGTAGGAAAATAAAATAAAGCAGCAAAGAAGACAGGAAGATGAGAGAAGGATGGCTAGGAAAAGCCTCTCTGATAAGATGGTGTTGGAGCGGTGGCATGAATGGAAAGAGTGAGCCATGCAGGCATCTAGGGAGAGAGTGTTCCAGACAGCCAAAGCCCAGGGTACCATCTCTGCAAGGTGTGTGCTCAGTGTGCTTCACTGGGACAACCTAAGCAAGGGTAAAAGTGGCCCAGGGTAGAGGCCGGATCATTAGGCCTTATAGGCAGTGATAATAAAGATGGGCTCAGAAACTTATCACTTTCTGATGTCCCTGAGTCATCAGAGAGTGATAAATTACATTCAGTGTATGGGCTTGCTACGTCAGAGAACTATGTCATTCAGTTCAGAAAGTTTTCCAGCAGTATGGTCAAATAGGTTAGTGTTTGTTCTTAAACAGGTAAATCTAAGTTCTTTGAAAAAATGCTCTATGGCCGGAACACGTCATTTCCTTACAATGTGAGATCAATGAGGTACTTGTGTGTGTGTGTGTGTGCGCACGTGTGCGCGGCTGGTGAGGGGGAGTGGAGGGTATTGGTACCTGAAGAGATTTAAAAGACACAATTTGATGGCACCCTTGTTGAAACATTGGAATAGTGCAAGACAGGGAGGGCTCTGTCTCTGGAGGGAGTTGTGTGTGGGAAGAATTTCTCTGTAAGGAATTAATTCTCTGGTACCTGATTAAGTCCCCCTTTGTTTCTCATCTGGTTCATCATGTTCTCTTTGGGTGCATCGGGACTCTGGAAAGGATGCTTCTGGCAATGCAGGAACTTGGAATTCTTGCCCTTTCCTGTCCCCAGTCACGTGTTCCCCCTTCTGTACAAGCAGACTCCGAAGGCTGACATGTCCAGGCCTCAGCCATGCAGGTGGGCACCCATCCCTGGGTGGGCACCTGAGGCCTGGCAAATTAAGAACCCCACATGGCTTTTTGTGAGGCAGCCGGTAGATGAAAAGGGCTGCTTTCAGGAAGATGGCTCTGCCTGGGCCTGTCTGAGGCCATGTCCACTAACGTTCAAGTGGCTTCCCCAGTGCCCAAGTGACAGGGATGCTATGGCTTCATGTGTCCCTGGCAAGCTGCAGGCGCTCTACTTTAGTGGTTCAGGTCACATACGCTCAATTCCTGTCAGTTATGCTTTTCAGAGTTCAGATTTTCACCCCTTTATCTTCTCACAGCAGCTGTGGCTGTTAGCTTCTTGAAATAAACTGTTGGGAGGGCTTCTGACATTTCAAGGTCTTTCATATCCAAGGGGTCTGCCCTTGGGTGCCACAGCCAGAGGAGACCGAAGTGGCCAAGTGGCCAAGTCTGCGATCAGTTCCATGGAAGCAGATTCTTTGCTTGGAAGCCATTTTTTCTTCCTATCTGTGAAATACTTCACTGGGGGTGGAGTTTTGAGGGGAGTATGGGAGGCTGGGGGCATTATCCCAGGGTTTGGGGTAGAGCCCAGCCAAAGGCTCAGGGAGAAAGAACATGTGATCTCTGAGTGATGTCTGCTGTGGTATTGGTCTTGAAGGAGTGAAGTACCGGGACTGAGCCACAGACCCAAAATAGTTCACCAACCTGAGAGACCAGAGGAAGAATGGGAACCAAGGGACAGAGCACACACACTGTAGGGATCAGGGAAGGCGATGGAGGACTCCGCAGGCCAAAGGGTAGACAGCAGAGGCTGCCCATGTTAATATGTTAGTGCAGTCTTGGTGCCATCTTGGGGCATGAAAATGGCAAGGGCCTGCTCCCCAAACAGAGAAAGGAAGTGGCTCATTCCTGGATGCAGCCTAAGATTGCCAACCCCTGTTTTGTTTGTTTTTTGTATAGCAGAGAAGGTAGCATCAGCTAGACAACCCTTCCAGTCAAAGAGGGTCTCTGAACCACACCTCGGCAGAGGCTTGGAGGTCGGGCTCAGAGCCAGGTGGGTGTGGGCTACCCTGAGAACTGCAGAGCATGAAGCCTGGGAGACCTGAAAGCAGGTGTTGGGGCAAAGCTGCGGGCAAGCCAAGCAGAGAGAGTAAGAAGACGGGTGTGAGGTGACAGGCCTGAGCAGGAGTCTTCAGAGGAACCAGGCCATCGTTTCCTTGAGCAGAGTCACGGGGGGTCTGGTGGGAGGCTAGCATCTGCCCATGAGTAGGGACAGCCCTGCAGAGTTCTGACTCGCGCTGGCCAATCCAGCAGCTACCAGCCACATACGGCTACTGAGCCCTTGAAATGTGGCTAGTGCAATAGGAGGAACAGAGTTTTTAATTTTATTTCATTTTCAAAGCAGATACTCATTTTAGTCATTCAGAAACTTTTAGGAGTGTTTAGAAGGACTTCAAAATGTGGAATCTACATTTCCTACTGTAAAGTTTATGACATCTCAATACAGATCAAGTATTTCTGGTGAAAATTGAGTATCTAAATTGAAATGAGCTGTAAGTGTAAAACACACTGGATTTCCAAGACTTAGTACAAAAAATACTCCACTAATTTTTAAAAATATTGATATGTCTTGAAATAATATTTGAACCTATTGGACTAAATGAAATACAGAGGGTGCAATAAAATGCATACACATTTTAAGACAGGAAAATTGTATTAAAATTGTAATACTCAATATATACCGATAACAGAAGATGAACACACGTCACGTTTGACTTCTGCAATTATAAGAGGTGCTCAAAGTGGTTACCATCAGCGTCCAGACACTTCTAATGATGGCGAACTACTGTTGGAGCAACGTTGACCAAAGTGTCCATGTTTATACACTTTTTTTGGCACCCCCAGTATTTTATTAAAATTAATATTACCTGTTTCAAAAAGGAACCCTCATACTGTTGGTGGGAATGCAGACTGGTGCAGCCGCTATGGAAGGCAGTGTGTAGGTTCCTCAAAAAATTACGAATAGAATTACCATATGACCCAGCAATCCCTCTCCTGGGTATCCACCAAAAAAATCTGAAAACATTTATCCATAAAGACACGTGTGCTCCAATGTTCATTGCAGCTTTATTTATTGTGGCCAAGACATGGAAACAACCAAAATGTCCTTCGATAGATGAATGGATAAAGAAGTTGTGGTACATATACACAATGGAATACTATTTGGCGGTAAGAAAAGATGATATAGGAACATTTGTGACAACATGGATGGATCTTGAGAGTATAATGCTAAGCAAAATGAGTCAGACAGAAAAAGCAGAGAACCATATGATTTCACTGATATGTGGTATGTAAACCAAAAACAACAAAAGAACAAGACAAACAAATAAGAAACAAAAACTCATAGACACAGACAATAGTGTAGTGGTTACCAGAGGGTAAGGGGGTGGGGGGTGGGAGATGAGGGTAAAGGGGATCAACTATATGGTGATGGAAGGAGAACTGACTCTGGGTGGTGAACACAATGGGATTTATAAATGATGTAATACAGAATTGTACACCTGAAATCTATGTAATTTTACTAACAATTGTCACCCCAATAAATTTTTAAAAATTAATATTACCTGTTTCTTTTTTACTTTTTTAATATGGCTACTGGAAAATTTTACATTTTATGTGCGGCTTGCATTCTATTTCCTTTGGACAGATCTAGTCCTTACATGTGTTCATGACCCCGCTCTAAAGTACTCAGAAGTTGTCAGCGGAAGGTTATATACAAAGTAAAGAATGTGGCAACGTTCCCGGTTTACCTTGACTTCAGGATGGTCCTTTCCGGTCCAGCTGCTGTGGAGCTTTTGGTTCCTGATTCATCATCTATGGTCATAGGACACCTCTCAGCATGGGCCCTCGTCCTCATCCCATCATTAAAACCCAGGTCAATGTTTTTTGCAGTGTCTTCTCTTTTAAAAATCCCTTCTAAGCTCTGGCTGTCATGACAATGAGTTTTGGAGGAGGGGTAAGGAGCAGTGGAGGTAGGGAGCCTTTCACTCCCTTGAAAAGGAGAGAGATTAGTTCCAGTCTGTTGCTTTTGGTATTTCATCTTTGTCCTGTTAGAGCCAGAATGACAACTAGGTTTCAGCTCTATTGCCAACTCAGAACCCATGGAAGTGGCAGCTGGGAGTGCTCTGATGAGAGGGATTCTGAAGCTGCTTTCAGACTGAGTGGGAAAGAGGTGATTGATTAGCCATGTCTGTGAAGTGCATGGAAAGGGACTGTAGAACATGTCCTTTGTGTTTGCTGATCCCGCGTTGATGAAGTTGTCGCCACCTTAAAGACTTGGTATGTTTTAAGACATTGGCCAATTTGAAGAAGCAGGATGAGGCTGGCATTGAGTCAGAAGATGTACAGAGAGGAAATTGGTCATCTCCATGGATTGGAACCCTAACTAAGGAGATGTGATGAGAGTTTAAGACATGCAAACTTTTAGTAACATCTTTTACTTATTCGGTGGATTTGAGTTGGCTCTGGTCTAGGACCAGCCTATTGTCAGCACAGGAGATGATTAACCAAAGCTGAAACCCATGGAGAAGGGTAAGAACCTAGAGAGTCTGGAGAAAGAGAAAAGGGTTAGCTCTTCTTCTTTTTCTTTCCTTCTTCTTCCCTCACTTTAAAGCAGGCTCTGTGAATTTGAGAACGTTTTCTGCTTCTTGGTGCCACATTTCTGGTTATGGCTTTGTTCAGGACACAGCATGAAATAGTGGTTATGAAAACAGCCACTGGAGCCAGAGTGTCAGGGTTCATCTTTTAGCTCTGACACTTACTAGCAAGTTTTTTAAGCATTCGGTGCCTCCGTTTTCTTACTAGTAGTTCCCATTTCAGGTGGTTGCTATGAAGAGTAAATGAATGAATTCACAGAAAATATTTAGAATAATGCCTAGTACATAGTAAGTGCTATACCAGCATTAGTATACAAGTTAGTAATAACAATACAAGTTGTCATCATTTGTTAACTTGTGTATTATTCCTTATCTAATGCTGCATAACCAATCAACCTAGAACTTAATGGCTTAAAATAACAACAGTCATTTATTCTCTCTCATTGTGTCTGTGGGTCAGGTATTTGGGAGTGGTTTGGTTGCGTGCTTCTGGCTCAGGGTTTCTCAGTGAAGTTGCAGTCAGATGTCAGCTGGTGCTGCAGTCATGGACAGGATGGCAAGTGGCTGTCTCACATGGCTGGCCAGCTGGTGCTGGCTGTTGGCTGGAGGACTCAGTTTTTTTTGCCCTTAGGCCTCTCCATAGGCCTGCTGGAGTGTCTTCATGGTGTGGTGGCTGGCTTCCCCCAGAGCGAGCTCTCCAGGAGACCAAGGTGCATTATATTGCAAAGCCTTCTTGACCTAATCTGGGAAGTCACATTAGCAAAGGAGTGATGTGGTCTGATGGGATTTTGAGAGACCTCTGTGGCTGTCAGTTTGAGAAGAGACAGGAGAAGGGCAAGGGCAACAGCCCCTTTTGATTGCCTGGTATTTGCCAGGGGTCTGCCAATTGTGTTTCATTTACTTTGCCCCTTTAACTGTCATAGCAGGCTTGTGACCTGAGTGTTACTACTCCCACTTTACAGGTAAAGAACTTGACTCAGGGAGGGCAGGTTACCTGCCAACAGAGCCAGGGTTCACCCAGCGTTGCCTAGCACCACAGTCTGCAGAGATGCCAATTTCTCAGGATGCCCACCACTTGATCGCATAGCTTATGAGGCGAAAACAGACTTTGTGAAGGATCTAATTCCCTTATTTCTTGAAATCAGGATGGAAAACCTAAGAAGGCCAAGAAATAGTCACAGGTTACGCAAAGGAGTGTGGTGGGGACCGGAGGCTGGGGTGGGGTTTGGAGGGTTTTATGGACTAGAAGAATGTGGGCAGAGTCCCTGAAGTTGGTTTAGGCTCTCAACATTAGCAGAACCTCTGAGGTCAGGAGAAGCCTTAGTGTTACCTGTGCTCCGGAGAGTTCCATGCAAAGGGATCAGGCCACCAACCTGGGCTACAGTACCTTGCAGTAGTAAATGAACTAGATCAATATATATATAAGCACAAATGGAGGTTAAAAACATGATGCTACAGGGAGAAAAAACCCGATTGCAGATAATCTAGTATAATGCATTTATGCAAATTAGAATAATACACAGCAATTGTGTCTATTGTTCCTGGATGTGTGTGTGTACGTGTGTATACATATCTCAAAGTATAACAATGGGCCAAAGAGAATGCACAGCACACTTACAGCCCTGAGCGTTGCTGGAGAGAAACCGGGGAGGGGACCAACAGGGAGTTTGACTTTATTTGTAACGTTTTATTTCAGCTGTTTTTTTTTTAAAGGAGAGAGGTTTGAAGCCAATCTGATAAAAATGTTCATGGACTGTGAGTTCTGGTGGCAGTGCAGGTAATTCTTAGTCTTTGTAGTTTTTGGAATTAAAAAACACGTATATCTTAAATCCCAAAACATTTTAAAAGGAAAGAAAGAGATGGTTCCTCCAGGTTGCTGGGTCTCAACTGTATGAAAATAGAGAAGGGTAGTGGAGGACTGAAGGCAAGATTCCTGCTCCCCTCAGCCCCCCGTAAAAACTGTCCCCCATGCAGCACTGTTTTCACTTGCCTGGAGGACAGACAGCAAAGTGATTCTCAGTGTGTGGTGCTCATATAAGGAGAGGGGAAATCCATTGCAGCTCCAGACCTTGTAAGGTTTGTGAGGTCCCACACAAAGCCTCCAGTTGAATCTCTGGAGCAGGAAGGAGGGAAAGGCCGGGAGGGAAAGCGGGGCAATTACAAAGCCAGTGGAACCCAGCGCTCTGCACCAGCGCTCTGTGTGTCTGCCTTCCCAGCTGTCTGATGCTCTGTGAGCTCAGGCTGATGAAGTCCCTCTCCTTTGTTTCAGCGGGGCTATGTGGTCATGACATCAGCCCTCCGTCCTGGGCTCCACATGCTCACGTGATCCAGGGAGCTGTGGCTTGCTCAAGCACACTGACATGGCTCTCTCTTCTCCCAGGACACAGGCCTGTGGCATTTCTGAGACCTGATATTTCACAGACCTGGGGATCCCAATACAGCACCCTTCACTGCAGACACCATCCTTTGCCTGAGCGTGGGGGTGCTTGGTAGGAGCTGAGCCTGTGCCCAGGGCCCCTTAGACCCCCCAGACACAATGATGCTCATTAGAG
This sequence comes from Rhinolophus hipposideros, assembly GCF_964194185.1. Taxonomy (NCBI): domain Eukaryota; kingdom Metazoa; phylum Chordata; class Mammalia; order Chiroptera; family Rhinolophidae; genus Rhinolophus; species Rhinolophus hipposideros. The sequence continues at coordinate 74,731,628 of NC_138051.1, forward strand.
AAACGATATTCATTCTGAAATTATTTCCTGCTGGTGAGTACTTGCATACCCAGAGCACTTCAAAGACCAAGTGTTAGGACTATTACTTTTCATAAGTTGCCTGATGGGGTTTGTCCCGAAGGACTTCTATAAGACATCGTCGGAATTGACAGATTAAGTCTGCACTAGCTAATTTTTGTTTACATGCAGACAACTCAAGCTATATGGTGAGGTTCCATCCCCTTCAGAGGGGTTTGGAACCTGTGGCCACCCTTGTCCTGTAAAGGTGATTCCTTATCTAATTCCTTTGCACACTGTCTGCTTGGACACAGTGTTGTGTGCTGGAGCACACAGGCCTCGAGTCAGTGAGACCTGGGTTTGAATCCCCCACTTTACTGGTCTCATATTGTTCCCTCCGTTCTCTGTGCTCCAGTCATACTGCCCTCCTGTCTTTCCATCAGCACCTCAAGTTATCCTGGCTCAGGCCCTTTGCACAGGCGGTTTCCTCTGCCTCCACCCCCATCCCAGAGCTGAACATGGCTGGCTCCTCCCTCGATCCCTCTCTCCAGCCCTTTGTCTTGCTTTATTGCCTTCTGCACACTTATTGCTCCTGGAAATGATTTTATTTATGTGTTCTTTACTGTTCTCCATCTCACCCCCTCCACTAGAATGCATAGCCCATGAGAGGAGAGACTGTGTGTGGCGTTCACATCTGTACCACCAAAGCAAGGGCTGTCATTGTAAATACCTGTAAAAATGTGTAGTTACCATGGGACAAATGACCTGACCTTTCCAAGCTTTCTGAGCCTCTGTTTCTTCATCTGTGCACTGGGCATAACTAGTCACGAAGGTCATACTAAAAGAGATATACTATATACATGGGCTATGACACAAAGCAGGCACATCACAAATGATGGATGGCTAATATTCACTTGGTTCCTTGAGAACAAAGAACATGGATGTCTTGTGCCAGACGGTGCCTGGCACTAAATGGGCATGCAGTAAATGCTGACGGAATTGGAGGGAGGCTGATCATTATTGGTATGGCCATGTTGCCAGGATGTTGATGTGTTTGTCAGTTTCACACTTGGCCTCCCACAGGCTCCTATTCTTGGGCTCAGGCAGTGAGGGGCTTGGTGTAATATTCCAGGACGCTTTTCCAGATTCAGAAAGGTAGGGTGATAGTCATCATAGGAGTTAAGATCATGGACTCTGGAGTCTAACTGCTGGGTTCAAATATAGTTCCACTCTTGACTAGCTGTGTGGCCTTAGGTGAGTTACTTAACCTCTCTGTGCCTCAGGACCTACATCACAGGTAGTTATAAGGCTTTGATTATTTACTATAAGTAGTGCTCTTAGAATGGTGCCTGGCACTTACGTTCTGTGTTTATTAGTATTAGTATTAGTAGAAGTGCTAGTATTAGTATTAGTATTAGTATTCATCTCAGCTTCCCTGTCTTCATTCATTTAAGATATACTCATTAAGCACCTGCTATGCATCAAAAACTATGCAGGGTGCCAGGGAATCAAAGGTGAACATTCTGGCCCCTGCCCTCAAGGTGCTTGCAGTCAGGTGAGGGCACAGACGGTGGCAGAGATGTGATTAATACCAGGGAGGGTGTACCTCCCTGACAAGAATAACTCAGCTCAGCCGCGCCCGCCCCTCCCGGTTTGGAAACATGGATTCCTGCCTCAGGGCGCTCCCATCTGCCTGCTGCACCATCTCTGTGACCCTATCCTAGAACTGGCATCATCCGAACTTCTCAGACGTGGCAGGGGCCATGGAGCCCCCAGACCTCTTCCTTATCTCCCACCCAAACACCTGCTGCAGTGCCTCACAGAAGGATGCCTGCTCTCCCGCCACAGGGAGCAGAGCTGTCGCCTCAGTGCCACCATCCTGTCTCAAGGGGGTTGGGGGCCTGTCACCATCAGCTAGGACGGAGGAATGTAGCTGTCTCCGGAGCGACGGTGTTGTACTAGCAGATGCAGTGGCACTGGATGGGTATAACCAAAGAACCACCCTCCGCAAGCCACTCCTGGGCTGCTGCTGCAACGAATCCTCCCTGCCTGGTGTGTTCCAAGGAGGGCGATGGTGGGGAGCTAGAGCATGTGGGCTGCTCACTGGTGACAAATGCTCCAGGGCAGAGAACTTGCCACCCTGCCCTGCCGCCATGCTGAGGTCCCCGGTGAGCACCGACTCAGGCACACAAGCACCTCATCCAGCAAAACACTGGGACTCACCTCTGTAATATGCTGAGCTCTGGTTCCAAGGCTTTCTGTGAACCTGAGCAAATTACATCTCTGTTCTGTGTCTGTTTCCTCAACTGCACAATGGGGACAATGCAAGGAGAGTGCCTGCAGTTTGGAGACAATCGTTAGGAGGATCAGATGATATTATGTGTTAAAATGAGTAGCATTGGGCTTGGCTTTATTATGTTGATGTCATGTATTCTTTTGTTATCATTTTCCAGGGACAGTTAAGTCATGCTCACAGCTCATCCCACATGGAAGTAGGATGACTCTTATTTAAGAAAGATTATTTCATTTTCATAACAAATTCCTAGGTACCGTCATCTGTATTCCCATTTTAGGGGGCTGTTGTAGCTGCACAGAGGAGAGGCCCATCCAAGTAGAGACTTGGAACTGCAGCTGCAGAGGAAGGAAACTGAGGCCCTTCCCTCCGTCAGGGACCGTGTCCCAGAGGCTCTGTGTCTCCTTGGTACCCAGTCCATGTTCCCCTAGTCCTAGCTTCTCTGTGTTTCCACTGGCCTGGGGACCACGATCATGGTCACCCAGCCCCAAATCTGCCCAATGGCCTTCGGTTTAGCATCGTTGCCCGACCACTGCAGTCTCTCCATTTCCCACTGTCTGAGAAAGCCTCTGGCTGGCCCAGCTCATCCTGCTGAGCGTAGCCACAGAAGTTAAGGTCACTAGCCGCACACAGATGAGCCACCTTTGGGTCAGGTGCCCACTCTGGTCAAACAACTGCATCAAAGTGCTCAGAGTCACAGGGCACAGAATACACAGATTAGGGTAGCAGGGGATATGAGGATGGGGCCGGTGCAGGGGCAGAGTCCCTTACACAGGGGTGGGCAAGGGAACTCTCTGGAGTGGTGGTAGTGTTCTATTTCTTGGTAGGTCTTTAGAGTATACAGATGTATGCATTTATAAAAATTCACTGAAGATACACTTAAGATTTGTGCATTTACATCCCCCACCCACTCAAAATCTTAAGCAAATTTTGAATTCCAGTTAATGATATGCGTGTTAAAGTATTTAGGGGTGAAGTATATTGAAGTCTACAGCTTCCTTTGAAATACACCAAAAATTAAGATGGATTGACTGATGGACAAAAGGGTGAATAGAGGGATAGTTATATGATCAAACAAATGTAGGAAAACGCTAATGGTAGAATCTAGGTGGTGGGTACGTGGGTGGTTACTGTATAATTCTTCCAAATTTTTAGTACATTTGAAATTTTTTATCATCAAATGTAAAAGTTTTCATAAAAAAGGAGTGTGAGACACTGACTGGCATCTCGACACGATTTGCTCTTTCTCTGGTCGGGACACTAGGGCCCCAGGCCTGCTACCGACACTAAGCAGCTCTTGACTCGTATCTAACTCCCATCAAAAGCTGAGATGAGTAGGTTAATAATTGAAAGAGTCTCCAGGATATGTGAGTCACTCACCACTCCTGGTTTTCCAGATCAAGTCCCCCCATCAATCCAGGTCACCAGAAAGTGGCATACCTGGCGGTGATTTGTGATTTTGCTCACTGTGGGAAAGTCTTTGTAGAATCACACCCTCACTTTTACAGAGCCCCTTTTGGCGTCTGTACGATCAGCATTGGCATCATTGTTGTATTTCCGTTGTGTGAGAATCCCTGAGATAAAAATCACTGCCCCCTTCCGGGCCTTGGCTTTGGTTGCTGTTGCAGGCCCAGCACAGTGGGCCTCTCCCAGATGCTCAGGAAATGTTCACTGTCTAACTGCAAGGCTGAGTGGATTGTAAAATTCAATGCAGGAAAGAAGCATCTGTGTCCTGACTGATGGGTAGGCTTTCTTTTAGCAAAGAGTGAGAACTAAGCACTGCACAGTGCTTCCTTTTTGAAGTAGCTTGAAATTCAACAGAACAATTACAACTTCTCCAGTAGCCTGGGGTCCCACACTGGGAATTGGGGGTGGGGGGGTGGGAATCCAGTCCCTCCCTTTCACGACTCTGAATTTCTTGTCTTTGTTTAATGATATAGGGAATACATAATAAATAAATGAGTAGAACTCAAGTTCAATTCTTTCATTTTGCTGTTGAGGAAAATGACTCAGAGAGGTTAAGTAACTTGCCGCAAGGTGAACAGCAATCTGTGGGGCAGCAGAGCCAACACAAACGCCACCTTTCTTACCTCCAGAGTTCTTTCTCCTGGACCACACTGGCTTTTGTGTTCCGATCTGAGATGATGCAACAGCCTCTAAGTGAGATACACTAACCCAAATTCCTAACTGCAGGGCCCAAATCCAGTAGAAAATTCTCCACTTGATCCTTGTCTGGGTTTTGAGTGATTAATTCTGAGGACTCAGAGAAAGCTCTGCATAGTGCCAGGAGCTCTGAGTTGTCCCTGAAGTCTTCTGAGTCCTGAAAGACTGTGGCGCTAAGAAACCAAACTGTTTCTTGGAATCAGTCACTTATCAAGTCCAAAGCAAACTAGCTACTGCCTCTCTCAAGTCCCCACACCCTGCTTCCCAGCAGGGACTGGAAGGAGGGCCAGTAGAATCTGAGGAAATGACCTGGAAGGCCATCTTTCTAGTGGCCTGATTTACAGGGGAGGAAATGACGGGGAGAGGGTCACGCATTTAAAGTCACACAGCTTGTTTGAGCAGAGGAGGGCCAGGATCCCGTCCTTCCAGCCACAAGTCTTCCCACTACACCACGCTGTCTCTTTAGAAAGCCACAGGACGTTTGTTCTGTATTAGGGCAAACCATTAGGCAATCAGAATGAGTTGAGAGCCAGTTGTGAATAGCCTCTGATGTAATTGGTGGTGAATGAATTTAGTAGAGGCTACCAAACCCAACCCACACCAACATGTTGGGCTCATGAAATCACAGCTCTCCTGCCAGTAACTCTAGCATCTGTATGTCCCTGAGGTAGGGGGGGCCAGCCCTGCCCTCCTTCCTTCTGCCCTGAGTGCACACCTAGCCTGGCCCGATGAGCTGTGGCCCCAGACCTCACTAGTTTACCACCTGGAATCGCTCAAATATAACGAGATTCAAGGGACCTTCACAGGGTACATCCTCAAGACCCAGAAGCTTCCTGCAGGTTTCTATCCACACAGAACTCTATGGGTTGGAAATAAGTTGGTCTGAGTAGCATGAGAAACTTAACAACTCAACCCAGGGTCTGAGAACGTCAGCATCTAGCGTGTGGCCCAGGCTCGTGTTTGGGCCTGATGTTGACATGGGCTTTTTCCTGGATAAAAAGCTATGTCAACAGCAGATAGAGGTCTCCAATTGTCTTCCCTTTGGGGCCAAAGGGTGATGCTAAGGTGATAGCGGCCTTGGAGAGGCTGAGAATGGCTGAGCCCATGTGGAATTCATTGCCATTGTGGAGCCTCTGGTTTAAGTTAGCATAATGAACTTAAGTCGTTGGGGAATGTATTGCTAGGATACCTGGGAGGCCGGGAACCAGACGCTTCAGGTGGTAAAAACCTCTGCAGGCTTCACCTTGTTAGAAGGCTCAGACTCTACAGTTCTCTGTTGCCGATCTCAAGCCTAAGGCCTGGGAGGGCCTTGTTAGCCCAGTTTAAATCGTGTAGTTACCCTTTGATGGGAAGTAGTGGGATATCTCCAAACGGGCATGCAAGGACCTCTCTGGTGAGGTTGGAGGGGGTGGGAAGATCCCTGGATTCACCCTCCAAGTGAGGTTGCCCTCAGAGACAAGAGGCAATCCCCTAAAAGAAACCAGTGTGCTATTCAGAATAGGAAACGGATGCGGGGCTTCCCCAAACAAAGGCTGTCTTCCATGCCCCATGTAGAAATTGTTCTGAACCATTTTTATTAATTAATTTAACATAAACATATGTTTTTGTTGGTCAGTGTCAGTGATCTAATGTGTAAGATTCTTAAAAGTGAGAGACAGTGCCTCAATGCTAGTTACTGCTGCACGCCCGAATGTGCATTTTTCTCATCAGAACTCGTATTTGTAGATGCTCTCAAGCTTGCACTTAGACCCACACCATCTTGCCCGATCCTCGCAAGGTTCTTGGGAGGCAGTTGTTCAGCCGGATTCCATGCTCCCAGGAGAAGTACCCTTTGCTCAGAAAACCAACATCTTGGATGGCTGAGCAGGCAAACAGGAAGGTGGAGGAACAGAAAACTGTCCCAAGACATCAGAATTAAACCCAGGCTGCCTGTGCTGGAAACAGCTCTGCAGGGACGGATTCCAACATCCTCTGTCTCCTGTTCCCCAAAGGAGCTGAGACAAGACTTTGGCGCGGGCTTTGCCCTTTGCTTTCACTGTTGCTTTTAAACTAACAGAAGCAAATGAAAAAGTTACAAAAATAGTAAGGCTCTTATTGACCCCAAGATGCTATGGTGGACAGTGATTGAGAGATTCATATTAAGAATGTGACTCCTGAGAGCACCTTCCAGTACTCAGACCTGCTGGGGAAAATTCCCTGTACACTTTACCTCTGGGCTGGGAACAAAATCGCAGTCCAAATGGTAATGGTCTCAGAAAATTACCAGTCTTTGAAAATGAAAATGCGATTTCAGCCCTTTCTGGAAAGAATTAAATGCCAAACCCTCTATCCAAGTTCCATTATTGACAATAGTTAAGCCATGTTAGAGAAAGCAAACGTCACCTGGGAAGGCTTTCCCATCCACAGAGCTCCCTGAACACCCACAATTCTCAGAGGAGGGGGGTACTGTGGCCCACAGGAGGCTTCTAGACTCACTGAGGCTCAGTGACCCTCTTTTTGTGTTTAAATTCTCAACTTCAGTAGTCTTTACTGTAAGGTTAAAGGATAAGGGAGATTCTTTTTGGAAGGACTTGTCTTTGTTTTTTTGGTAAGACTTAATGTTTTAAAGTTTTACATAGAGATGTTTGAGGTTTGTCCCCAAAGTCTCCTGGGGGGACTTAACTTTGACTTCCCCATGTCTCTACACTGGACGACTCCGGGTAGACCAGCTGTGCAGATAGCTGGGTTGGTGAGGATACAACCCAGTGTACCAACCAGCACCTGTCCCCACTTCTCCTGTGCATGGCCAGGGCAGTGGAAGGGGGTACACTTTCCAAAGACGTACACCACGCCTTGACCTTGGCCAGACTGCTGGGAACAGAAGCTCAGGCAGGAGAGTGAGTGTGATGGAACAGGACAAAGCTTCCCATTTGCCATGAAGGCCCAGAATGATATGGAATAGGAGTCCCATGCCCTGGGTTTCAGTTCCTCTTTACTAGCTGTGAAGCTCCTTGAATCGCTCCTTTTTTTAATGTGTAAAATGGCTTTCCAGATAGGGCTTATCAAATGAGATAGTACATGTGAAATTGCTTTACAAACTGTCCAGTGCCGTAAAGCCTAAGGAACCACAGTCATTACTATAGTGGGTACCCCAAGTCTTGTAATGGGTGTGGCCTCACAGGCATTGCTAACATGGGAGGGGTTTGGATGCCCATCCTAGGTACAAACTGGATGGCACCCTGATGGGTCCCTCTTTAAGTCAGGAACCTGGGGTAGGGAAGGGGACCTGTGCATGGCCCTGGCTCCGCCTCACCACTAGATTAATAGCCGCTGTTTATAAAGTGTTAACTCTGTGCCCAGCACTGTGCTAAGCATTTTACACACATGATCTCATTTTCTTCTCCCAACATCCCTGTAGGGTAGGTACTGGTGCACAGAGGAAACTGGGGCACAGAGAGGTTAAGTAACTTGCCCGAGACTACACAGCTAGTAAGTGAAAGAGCTGGGACTCCCACCCATGTTGTCTCATTCTCCAGCTGGTACTCTGGCCAGTCCACCTCTTTGTTTCCCGTTATGACCTCTGTCCTGGGACGAAGGGAAAAGGTACGTCAGTTATTTAATGCTGTTGCTCGTGCTGGGCCCTGCTTTTCCTAGGAGAGGAGGCCGAAGGGCAGGGTAGGGAGTGGGGGCACTAGCCCAGAGCCCAGGGGAGCATGTCTGACTGCTCCTTAGCTGCTCCCCTGTCCCCTGAAGACACCAGAGTGGGGCTCCCCTCTCCCCTGTCGCTGGTCTTATGGCCCATAGGAAGTCCTTCTTTATGCCTAACCCAGCTAGCCTCCTGCCCCAGCCTAGACCCAGCTGCTTTCCATAACAACATTTCTTCTACCAAACTCTCAGATCTACCCAAAGCCCCTCAGCCTTTGCTCTTTAGTGAGGTTGCTTCCTGTCATTCATTTGGTTTGCAGTCGCCCTGTGGAGAAGCTGGAAGATGCCTCCTGGGGACAGTGGCTGCAGTTCCCGTCATCTCTCTAGTGTGAGGACAGGGTTGGTGCACTGGGCAGCCTTGACCCAGTGTAGAGTTAGATCATAGTGCTGGGAGCACAAGACACTTGGTTAATCGTCCTCTACAAAGTGCAATGCTTCCTTAATGATCTGTGATGAGAAGTGTATCTGCAGGTGACAAGAAAATTAGAAGGAAATTTCATCCACTTATTAAGCCCTAAGAATGTGCTGTGAACCTGTGCTGATCACTCTACACATATTACAATGTATAATTCTCATCACCCTCAAGCTGGTACTTTTTTTTCAACCCATTTAACAGATGAGAAAGCTGAGACTTAACAGAAGTATCTTGTCACTGATTGGATATCCAGATCAGTAGAGGAGCCAGGATCAAAGCCCATTCTGTCTTGTCTCAAAGCCTGGGCTCTAAACTCCTCATGAGGCACACCGTCCCACCCCCTTGCAAAGAAATCCAGGCACTTAAAGTGCACATTAGAAATTGTGTTGACTTCTCTCTCCTCTCTCCATTCCCTTAATGTCTAAACCAGATAGAAAAGAGATTTCTTTATGGCTGCTCTGTAGGTTTGGCACTTTCCTTTCAGACAGACTATTTCTTAAACCTCTTTGGCTTTTTATATTCCCTGAACATTTAAAAATACAATTGGACAAACCCAAGCCATTTGAATCAATTGGCTGGTGACTTCTTCCCTGGCTAGCATTTATTGAATATTTAATATATGTTAAGCACTCTGTATTAATTATTTTCCTTTAGTTCTCATAATAACCTGACACAGGCATTATCGTTTTGAGGTAGTGCAGTTCGGTGATTAAGCACTTGGCCCTTAAAATCAGGTTGCTTACTCTGCTGCTTGCGAGCTGTGTGACCTGTATGACCACGGGCAAGTCACTTAACTTCTCTGTGCCGTTTCCTCATTTGTAAAATGATGTAAATGATCACCATAGGAGAGTTGTGATGCGTAAATTGGTTAAAATTGTAAAGTACTTGGAATCATGCTGGCATTACAGTGAGCATTAGTTAGTGCAAACCCATTCTACAGACATTGGAAGGTAACATAGCTTGCCCAGCTAAACTGGGAGAGGTGACACTTTAACCCAGAGAGTATAATGCCAGGACCCATGCAATTACCTGGTACCACTTGTTAGTAGCCCCAATTCCTTTACTTTTAAAAAAAAAACACACACACACACACAAAAACACTTTATGGAGTATAATTTACACACCACAAAATTCACTTGTTTTAAGTGTACAAGTCAATGACTTTTACTAAATTTATAGTTGTGGAGCCATTGCCATAAATTAAATTTAGAATATTTCTATTATCCCCAAAAGATTCCTCCTGCCCATTTAGTCACTTCCCCTTCCCACCCCCAGCCCTATGCAACCACTAATCTACTTTCTGTCTCTATGGATTTGCCTTTTGTGGACATTTCATATAAATGGAATCATACAATATGTGGTCACGTGTCTGGTTTCTTTCACTTTGCATGATGTTTTTGAGGTTCATCCATATTGTAGTTTCTATCAGTAATTTGTCTTTTTTTATTGAGGAATAGTATTCCATAGTTTGGGTAGACCACATTTTGTTTATTCATTTCCCAGTTGACAGACATTTACATTGTTACCACCTTTGGACTATTATAAATACCTTTAAAATTTTTAATAACTTATTATGAAAAATTTCAAACATACAATGAACCCCCACAGACCTATCAACCAACCAGCTTCAGCATTTAGCACTAACATCAACCATTGTTGTTTCATCGAGACCCCCTCCGAGACATTGTATCATTTCACTCTTTCACTTCTTAAGCATATGAATTTTTATTTAATTTTAATAGGTAGTATATTGATAAGGTTCTAAGACCAGAATATAAGAAGATATACGGTAAAAGTATTTCACTCTGGAAATTTCTACCCCCATCTGCTCAGTTTTCACTCAGTGCCCTCCAACTGCTCTTATTTTCATGTATTCTTCCATAATGTGTATTTAACAAAATATGAACATATAGTCTTTGCCCACTTTTTACTCAAAAGATAGCATATTTATTTATATACTGTTTTGTACCTTGATTTTTTTTTTCCCCACTTAGTAATACAACTTGGAAATCGTTCCATATCAGAGGGCAGTTTCCTCACTCATGTATTTTTATTTTTACAGCTTTATATTATTCCATTGTATGGATGTGCCATAACTTATTCAACCAGCCAGCTGCTGGTGGCCATTTGGGCTGTTTGCAGTCTCTTACTATTACAGGCAGTGCTGTGGTTCATCATCTTGTGCATGACGTCACTTCTCACTTCAGGATACCTATAGGATGAATTCCTGAAAAAGGAATTGCTGAGGCAGAGAGAGTATGCATTTGTAATTTTCACTGATTTTCCCTCTTTGGCAGTTGTACCAATTTATACCCCACCAGCAGTATATACAAGTACTTGATTTCCATCACCTGGCCAACAGAGTGAGTTATTTCACTTTTGAACTTCTACATAATAGTTCTGTTTTTCAGCTCTTGCTTCATTTTCTTTCTTTCCTGTACTTCTTATTTTGCTTTAGTTTATACATTTTTTTTTGTTAAGAATTTTTGAATAGGTGTTACCTGCATACCTTGAGTTGTTTTTGAGGCTTTTATGGTTAACAACCCTTTTGAGATATAATTCACATATCATACAATTCACTCATTTAAAATATACCCTTGAATGGTTTTTGGTTGGTTGCTCATTTTTTATGCTCATCTCTAACCTTTAAAAAAAAGTTTTTTCTAATTACAGAAGTAATGCCTGTTCAGTTCAGAAAACTTGGAAAACCAAAAAACATCAAGAAAATGAATTACAGAGGTATCATCTAAAGATAAACACTGTTAACATTTATTTAAAACAAAAATGATACTTAATGTATGTACTATGTGAGGTTTGCTTTCATCATTCTCAGTTTTTTTAAGTCTAGTTCTTTTAAGTCTCTCACTTACTGATGTCTTCAAACTCTAGGTCTGCTAATCAAATAGTCATCATCGATGATAATAATAGCAGAAACAACGGTAATACTCCCCACTTACTGTGAGCTTGCTGTGTGCCAGGCACTGTGTGTTACATACTTTACTCAATCTCAATTAATCCTTGAAAGAATTTGGTGACATTGGTACTATGCTCATCCCATTTTGCAGCTAAAGAAACTGAGGCGCAGGGAGGTTAAGTAGTTTGCCTAATCTTAAACAGCTAGCAAGAGAAGAAACCAAGGCTTGAACTCTGGTCTGTGTGACTTCAAAACCCCTGGTCACTAAAATATACTTCAGATTAAAGACATCCAGGACTGGTTCAAAGAAGCAGCCCCTTTCTTGGGAAAAGTCAGGAGGGCATAGGGATTACACTCCTTTAAGAGAAGCCTTGGGGCCCACCAATGCCAGCTCCAGAGGGCCCACTCTGTCTCAGGGTGCTCTCTCAGGCCCAGTGCCTTCACCAGCATTTGCAGGATTTTCTGGCTGTGTGTGGCCCCCCTCTCTGCCCCTGGAGATCCCTTCCTTCCTTCAGTATACAGGAAGCAGTGGAGGGAGTGGGGGATGTGTTGCCAGAGAAGTGGCTAATCTCACAAGAAGGTGTAGGGACACAAGTCATTTTACAGCTCTCCCAGCCCCAACCTCCTGTTGGAACAATTGCAAAAGCACCGGGCTTTGTACTTCATGAATGCCCCCCCCACCCCCCTCTCTCACTTCCCATGTCGCCCTACCATGTCCCAGCCTCTCAGGCATTTTGGGGTATCCTCCCCTGTTTTTGCCAAGCCAAATACATAACCAGCAGGAATCTCATGGTTGTTAGCGAGAATAGCAGGCTGGCTGCTTGATTGCCATGGCAACAGCTGTTGTGAGTAAGTGGTCCTTGTGACAGAAGACAATTTAATAAACCAAATTTGGGGGCCCAGTGGGAAGACCTGGTAGAGGCTTTCTTGGGTATCCTCTGTGGTGCTGGGGTGCAGGCAGGGGATGTGACTGAGGAGGGTTTGCTCTGCAGAGACTGGCCCCGTGGTGGGAGAGCTGCATCTTAGGTCCTCTCTAGACGTCACCCAAAGCTGTGACTTTGCACTTCTGCTGCCAGCTGTGGCACTTCAGAGCAGCCCTCCCTCTGAAAACAACTGGAAAATCTGGACAAGCATTAAAAATGTCTGCATGAGGTCGAGACTGCGGTGAACAGGACAGGGGTCCACCCCTAGGGACCCATTTTAGGGTGTGCCGTGGCCCTGGGAAAGTGGTGTGCTGTTTCTGTGATTGTGCCATGGTTAAAATACCAAAGTCCTGGAGAGAGTTGTTGATGCTTGCTGTACTGCTGCTCTCATTCTGTCCTTTCTTGAGCCACTCCAATCAGGTTTTTGCCCTTATTGTCTCTCTTAAATGTTCTTGTCAAGGTCACCAATGACCCCCATGGGACTCGATCCTGGTCATTACTTTCTGGTCCTCCTCCTTCTTTTTTCTAACAGTTGCTTTTGACACTGTCGGTCTCTCTCATTTCCTTGTTGCTCTTGGCTTCTGAGAGAACAGCTGTGCACGCCCGTCTCTGTGCTGGGCTTCCTCCTCCCTGACCCTTACACTTCGGAGGGCGCAGGGCTCAGGACTCGGTCCTCTTATTTGTTCTCTTTCACTTGCTCCCTGAGAGGCCTCACCTAGACGCTCAGGTTCCCGGGAAACAAGCTCTGAGCCAGACTTGCATGTAGCCGGGTCACTGGGTGTGCCTTTATGAACACCCCTGTCTGGGGTCGCCGGGGATGCAGAGGGAGACACTGAATTGTGATGCAGCAAAGGCTCCAGCCAGTGCGACTGGGATGTGGGGGAGCGCCAGGCACTGTGCTTCGCAGAAGTTAGACAGGCCTCACGGAGGAGTGCTGTCATTGTGCCCAGGTTGCAGGTGCAGAGGTTGAGGCTAGGTGAAGTTGTCCAACTTGCACACTGTGAGGAGCTGGGTCTCAGACCCAGTCTGGCTGCCTCCCAGAACCCTGGGCTCACTTCTGCTTTGTAGAGTCTCTAAAAAGTTCGTTGAGTCAACTGTTGGGTTCGATCCCTGGGAGGCCCTGCCAGGGTCTGCAGCTCGGCTGCTCGCTCCCCACACTACTGGCACCCTAGAATGCACACCTGCAGGGTCCCCAGAGCTGTTCACTCTGCTAAGAGGGAACACATCCCTCTGGAGAGCTAGGCAGGGGTCTGAGGTCCCACTAAGCGGTGGAGGTCTCTTGTTTCATTTTCAGATGTATGAGAAGTTTGTACCTGCCTTTTGTCTAATGGAAAAAGAATGTCCTATCTCCCTAATCTTTGACCAAAGGAAGATGCACAGTGGCTATCTCGTGTCTGTGCATGTTCCCGGATGGATTGATCACCTCAGATCCTTGATTCATGGGCCCTCCTTTGAGAAGTACAGACCTACCCCTTTATCTAATAGATTCGGGGACTGAGAATGAGGGCAGGCACCAGATTCTTCCTTCCCACCACCGACGCCTGGAGCTACTACCCTGCCCCCCTGCTTCTTTCCTTTCCTTATCTCCAGGCCCCCTGACTCCCATTCCCCTGGGCTGCCTGCTGACAACCTCCAGCTCAGTAGCCCTGTCAGGCTGGGGTGCGGGTGGTGCCATAGGGGCCTTCTCCTCTTAGGACACCCAAGGGGCCGTAGTTCAGGGTCTGAGGAAGCTATTCTCAGGCAAAAGAATTCAAGCAGCCCCAGAAGCAAGATGAAGGGATAAGGACCCAGAGAGCCAGACCTCTCTTTTTCCAGTCCCCTAGTGGCTGCTTTCAGCATATAATTGTGCACACGTCAGGGACAGACACTTCAGACGGGGCTGCCGTATGCCACAAATGATTCCGAAATTTTTTAAAAAAAAATAAGGTCAATGCCAAAATAAGCAAATCTCTAGCTTTTGGGGTGAATACCTCTGTTCTTCCTGAAGAGCTTTTATATTTAAAGTGTATGTGCGTGTGCCACATACATACAAGCACACAACTGTACATACATACACACGTACTCCCTGATACACACAAACATGCCCATGTCCACACAGAAGCTGTGCCCATGTACATACACGAGCACACCCATGCCCCTCATATCCCGGCCTGTGCCCACACACAAGTGTACCCACATACTCGTACAAGCATGCAGACGCAGAGCTGGAGTCAGGATGGAAGTACAGCCATTCTCAGCCTTGCTGTCCCTGGGGCTGCAGCTGTTGCTGTTGCAGTGAGGGCCACCTCCACAAGCTGCTGTTCCCGACGGAGTGAGGTGACATTCTCTGATCTCTGGGAAAACCATTCTTGCCTTTGCCTACTCAGCCCCAGTGATGTTTGAAGCCTGCAGGAGAGGTTTTGCATATAGTTTGAGGGGATGGCCATTGAAGCATCTACTGAATTTTCACAGCGTCCATCATGGGGCTGGAGGGAGAGTGGGGTGGCCTGGCTTTAGACATGAACTCCTGGCTGACTTTTGAAGCACTGGGTGTCAGTTTGGGACCAATGGGAGGAAGGCTGAGGTGGTGGGATTTGGAGGTGGAGGGAAGGCCCTGGTTCAGTGTGGAGTCCCTGGGGTGGAGTGTTGCCTAGAGAGGAGAGGGAAGGAGTAACTGACCAATGGCAGAGGCCATTGGTTGGTCCACCCCTGAGAGGGCCAGCTCACAGTTTTAGGGCTGTGGACTGTGCCCCTCACCTTGGTTCAGCCAGAGGACCCAGGAAGGATTGAAGCTTGGCAGATCCATTTAATGGAACAAGAGCAGCCCAGGACTGTGGGAGGGACACCCACCTGAGAATTGGGGGATCGGACACTCCCGCTTCCACTCCCACTTCCATAGCCTTGGATGAAGAACCTCCATTCATTGGAACATATTGTCTTCTCCTGGCCTCTGGGCAGCTCTTTACACAAGTTACTTCATTTCATCTTCCCAGGAAGCCTGAGGTAGAGGCAGGAATTTGTCCCCATTTTACAGTGAGAACATCAGATCAGACAACCGTGAGGGGCAGAACCAAGAATTAAAGCCCTTTCTTCTTTAAAAAGGGTTATTAGACTTTTTTAAATCACAAAAGCAACACATACCTGTTTTAACAAGTGCAATGATACAGAGCAATAATTTCTAAGGAAAAAGTTCAAGCTCTCTCTTCTTGCCCCTTCTCGCTACCCCACTCCAATCCCATCTTCATGAGCTAAACACTAACAGACTGCCCTGTAATTTTTTATTCTTTTCTCTATGATCATAGAAATGTGCATACACATACATAGCTCTCTCTCCCTTGTTCTCTCTTTACACAGAAAATGGAAGTAATTGTACCTTATAAATGCAACTCTCTTCCTCAACTTGCTTTTCCCGTTTAATATTGGGGACATCTCTCCAGGACAGTGTGCTTAGATCACCCTCATTCTGTGGAATGGCCCTACCACCATTTGTTTAACCATTCCCCTCTAATGGACATTCAAGTGTTTCAAGTTTTGCCAACATACACAATGCTATAGTAAACACTCTTATATGTAGGAGTTTACGTACTCGTGCTTTGATTTCTGTTGCGTAAAGCTTCCAAGCTGGGATTACTGGTTAAAACTCTGCGTATCTTAAATTTAAATGCACCTTGCCAAATTATTTTCCCCAAGGTGGTGGAAATGGATACCTCTGCTAGCTGTCTTTCCTGCATCCTCACTAGCAGTGGATGTTAGTATTCTTTTTTCAGTTTTGCCCATCTGATAGATAAATATGACATCTTATTTCATTTTGATTTTCAACCTATCAGTTGTTTTCTATGTTCATTGGCAATTTGTATTTCTTCTTTAATGAATTTGCCCTTTTATTATTTGGGTTCTTCTTCATATCAGTTTGGGGATTAATCTTTTATCTGTCAAATATGGTATAAATATTGGGTTATTAAATAATAGGATATTAGATGTCTTTTGAATTTGTTAATAGTATTTCTGCCATAGGAAAATTCTTAATTTTTGTATAGTCCAGTCTATCTACTTTTTTCTTAACATCTGATGGAC
Source organism: Rhinolophus hipposideros (assembly GCF_964194185.1). Taxonomy (NCBI): domain Eukaryota; kingdom Metazoa; phylum Chordata; class Mammalia; order Chiroptera; family Rhinolophidae; genus Rhinolophus; species Rhinolophus hipposideros. The sequence goes on from NC_138051.1 coordinate 74,748,070, forward strand.
TTCCTGCCCACCTTGAGGGTCTTCCTCACTGTTCAGTTACTGTATTAAAGTTTATTATAATGTTTTTATTGGTTTTCTAAACATTTATATTTTAAATTCATCTGAAATTTACTTTAGTATCTGTTATGAAGTGAGGGCTTAATTTTTTTTTTCTACATGTGTAGCCAGTTATGCCAGCACTCTTGATGTCAAACTATCTTTTCCCCACTGAATTAGAATGCCGATTTGTCATCTACTGAGTTATTGTATATATTATTTCTAGATTATGTTCTGTTCCACTGATGTGTTTGTCTTTTGCTCAACCAGCATCATATTGTTTTGAGTATAGTGGCTTTAGGGTTAGTTTTAATACCTGGCAAGGCAACTCTCTTCCATTGTTTTTTGCTTTCTTTTAGGGATGGGAGGACAGAGGGAATAGAGAAGTCAGGGGTCTTTTCAGAGGTTTGTTCTTCCAGATGAAATTTAAAAGTCACTTTACTAAATGAAAGAAAAGAGAGAGAAAATGAGTGGTGTTACCAATGGAAGGGCATCCGCATTTGGAAGCTCCTGCTTCTACCACTGCAGGCTGTGTAGGTACTTACTGGCTGGCCTTGTGATGGTATGTACATAGACAGCAGTGAAGTGAAAAAGATAAAGGCAGCTTTAGCCAGAGCTTGGAACTTTCCCTATACAGTGTATTTTTCTGGTTTGTCCTTGGAAAAGAGATGCAAATTCATATTATGTTCATAGGGTTTGGTGATTATATTTTGGTTTAAAACGTATCATGTATCAGAGAAAATTTGTGTTGGTTGACATGCTGCAAAAAAATACCCTGTACATGCCTCTTTGGGTATGTAAAATTTGTTTGTTTATTTGTTTGTTTTCAGGAGATACCAAGAGGTAGAATTGCTAGATAGGAGGGTGTACACATTTAACAGTCCGATAGCTACAGCCAAATTGCCCAGCCCTCCATGGCTGTCCTCCTAGGCTCTAAGCGTCTCCCTCACCTTGTCAGTTCGCCCCTGCATGGTTCTCGGGGGGCATAAATGAGGTTGGCTCATGGTACTGCCACTTGAGTGGTGTGCCAACTTGGAGTTGACACAATACTCCTGTGTCCCCCTGCCCCCCTCCCGCCCCATTCAGCCATCCTAAAGGCACAGATCATACAAAGTAAGAGGTACCAGCTTTGGATTTTCCTTTTGGTTCTTCTTCCTGTTTGTGGAACCCTCCAAACTCTAATGCTTTTCAGCAGGACTCAGTGTACAATAAATTCCTCCTCGGCATCATATTCCCACTCTCTCTCTCTCTGTCTCTCTGTCTCTCTGTCTCTCTCTCTGTCTCTCTCTCTGTCTCTCTCTCTCTCTCTCTCTCTCTCTCTCTCTCTCTCTCTCTCTCTCTCTCTCACACACACACACACACACACACACACACACACACACACACACACGCTCTGGGAATGCTGAGCTAGATTCTATCCCTGGCTTTGTCCATTTTTCAAAATCTATATTTAACTAGTTTGGCCCTAGAGGGAATTAGCCAAGCCAGGGCTCCAGTGAGTGCCAAAGGTTTGCGAGTGCACCAGGGGTTCTGAACCTGGAGTCCAAGAATGGACCTCAAGGAGTCTGTGAACCTCCAAAACTGTCTGCAGCAGTGTGTGGGTCTATGTGTGGTTTTTTTCCTGAGGAAAATCCATAGTTTTCAACTGGATCTCAGAGCAGGTATGTGACCCCCTCACACTCCCCCCCAAAAAAAAGGTTAAAAGCCACTGCCACAGGGACAGGGGAAGTAGCTACTTCAAAATTAGGCAAAGGGGGCTGGCCGGGTGGCTCAGGCGGTTAGAGCTCCATGCTCCTAACTCCAAAGGCTGCCGGTTCGATTCCCACATGGGCCAGTGGGCTCTCAATCACTAGGTTGCCAGTTCAATTCCTCGAGTCCCACAAGGGATGGTGGGCTCCGCTCCCTGCAACTAAGATTGAACAAGGCACCTTGAGCTGAGCTGCTGCTGAGCTCCCGGATGGCTCAGTTGGTTGGAGCACGTTCTCTCAACCATAAGGTTGTCGGAGTTCAACTCCCGCAAGGGTTGGTGGGCTGCACCCCCTGCATCTAACAATGGCAACTGGACCTGGAGCTGAGCTGCGCCCTCCACAACTAAGACTGAAAGGACAACAACTTGAAGCTGAAAGGCACCCTCTACAACTAAGATTGAAAGGACAACAACTTGAAGCTGAAAGGCACCCTCCACAACTAAGATTGAAAGGACAACAATTTGACTTGGAAAAAAGTCCTGGAAGTACACACTGTTCCCCAATAAAGTCCTGTTCCCCTTCCCCAATAAAATCTTTTAAAAAAAATACCTAATCTAATATAGTTTTTTAAAAAAAGCAGGCAAAGGAATGGCATCCTAGAATCTAAAGAGGGGTTCTTAACATGAAGGGATGGGAGGGGGAACCATATGCAAAATTTTGTGTGGACATACCTTCTGACACTAAGACACAGAAATTTCATTAGATCCCCTGAAGAGCTCATAACTTTCAAATTTAAGAATCACAGATATAGAAGTTTAATGATGTTAAAGTATTAATGTCATCGGAGAGGAGCTTTCTTTTTTCAGATTGTAAATGCATTTTGTTCATTGTAAAAAATCTGCAAAAACTATTCTAGAAATCTTCTAAAAATTGCCTATAATCCCAACACCCAAAGATAATAACTGTTTTTTGTTTTTTTGTTTTTTTAAAGATTCTTTTAGAGTGTCTGGTATCTGTCTGGCTCTCTCATTCTCTCTTCATATAGTATATGCATGTGTGTATATGTAAGCCTAGACTCACACTGATTTTTAACATGATTTTTTTCTTCTCTTGTTAAATCATTTTCTAAAACAGTGTTTTTCACTGTTCTAAGTGATTTCAACCAAACCTTATGCAGAAGTCTAAAATACAAAACATAAAAGAGAAGTTCTAGCTAAAGCGCAGGGAGAGAAGAAACAATTTGAAAGCCACTGTTCTAAAAACATGAGCATTCTATTATATGGAGGTGTAGGGTGACCAGATTTACAAATAAAAATACAAGACCTCCAGGTAAATTAAAATTTCAGATCAATAATGAATAAGTGTTTGGTATAACTATGCTCCAATTTGAATTTCAGATAAGCAATGAAGAGTTTTGTAGAAATAGTATACCCCATGCAGTATTTGGGGCGTATTTATCCTGAAAAATATGTGTTGTTTATCGCAAGTTCTAATTTAACTGGGCATCCTCTCCTGTACATGGCAACCTTATGATGTGTCATAGTTTATCTAACTATGCTGCCATTGTTGGACATTTAGATTATTTTCAATGTTTTACTAAAAAATATGGAGTGGTCGGAATCTAAAGAAAAGAATATGTGTATGAACTAATCAGAAACAGTTTTGGGGACACAAAAACCCGAGAGTTGTTAGATGGGCCGGGGGGGAGGGGGTTGGGGATGGGGGAAGGGTGAAGGGATTGGGGGGCGGCTGGTGACCACAGGATGGCCTCAGGGTTTTTTGAGAATTACTTTGGGGAACTTATTCAATAGTGTTTGGGGATTTTGTTGGGTGTCCGATGGACATGTGTCCTGTTTGGGAGACCACCTCAGGGATGCTGTGGATGCCTGGTCATGGCATTGTACACCAGAGGCTGGACATTAATGAATGCCAACTATAATTTTATGTGTATAATGTGATGGCTCGGTGTGAGGTCAAGGTGGTGGTGGATGGGGGGAGGGGGGTTCACGGTGTGAGGGATGTAAAAATAAAATAAAATAAAATAAAACTATAAAAAAAAATATGGAATGGTATATCTTTGCACCCACCTCTTCATATGTTTATTATTTTATAACATCGTCGAATCATAGTTGCTAGACCAAAGGTTGTAAACATTTTAAAGGCTTTTGATTTATTTGCTAAGTTGTTTTCTACAAAGCAATGTACTCTCAATAGCTATGTATCCGAGTTCCTGTTTCTGAAGGGGTTAAATATGGTTTAAATATTATTAGTGGCTTCTGTTGGCTTGTCATTCTGCCCTGGCGAGATCCTGAGACGCTAAGCTTCAAGGCTGACAAGTTTGATCTGTGGGGTCCAGGATACCCAAAAGGGGCTGGTTAGCCCAGTAGCATCTAGATGCTTGGGGCCAGGAGTCAGGGGTCAGGCCTGATAAGACATTGGGTAGAGATGGTTGTGGTTGAGACTGTCAAAAGAGAAGGGGCCGTGGCAACAGATTTCATCCAAGAAAAGTAAAAGTAAGCTGTAAAGATCTAGCTAGCCCCATTGTAAGACATCCTTTTTAGTAGGCAGCTTTTGTTCCATAAAGGCAGCCATCCCAAGGAGGGGAGAGGCTACAGAGAAAAAGTCTCAAAGGGATTTTTTTCCCCACTTAAAAAAATAAAATTACATAAACACAGTAATAACTGGAAGGGTTGAAATCACCCATAATCTCGCCATCCTAACAAATCGCTGTTTTTATTTTTCAGTGTGCCTTTCTTGTCACGGTCCATAATTTTTACGTATCTGCAGTCACAGAGTATATACAATTTTTATCTTGCCCTTTCCTCCCGTTATTGAGCAAGCATTTTTCTATGCTGCTGTAGAGCTTTTATAGATAATATTGTTAAGGTTATTGTTTTTTGATTTCACAGATAATAATTATTCATTCAGACAAATTAGAACATCCAGATAAACAAAAGTGGGATCACAATGCACATATTAATTTTTAGTCTGCTTTTATTCACTGAACTGTGCATGGTAAACATCTTTCCATGTTTAATAGAATACATTTCTACATTTTTAAAAAATAATTGCAATGTATTCTATCGAAGAGGTGTACTATAACTCATTCAATCAATTCCCTGTTACTGGAAATCTAGGATTGTTTTCTCCACAATCTTTTGCTATTATAAATGGAACCCATTTTTAACCATTTCCTTAGGACAGATTTCTAAAATTGAATCATATGCACATATCTTTTTCAGATTCTTGACACATACTGGTAAATTTACCTCTAGAAGATTTATACCAGCTTACGCTTCCTCTAATAACACATGAGTGGACTTAATTCCCCACAACCTGTATCAATTATTGTAAATGGTTGCCAAATATTCTTTTCACTTGATGCAACATAATTTACTTATTCTTTTCCCTGCTCTTGCCATTTGGATTGTTTTCAAATTTCCATTTTTATAAATAAGACTGTCATGAACATCTTTGTGCCTAATATTTGTCTATAATTAATTATACGATTAGAATAGGAACCCTAAATGAGAAGAAATATGTACACATATCACTCCTTCCTTTTAGAGGTTAAATTTAAATCTTCTGGGTTTATGGGAGATTTGGGGCCCAACTGGCACCCTGCCATGGCTAGGGGAAGTTAATTGACAGAATAAAACAGAAAAGGCCGTGCACCAAAGAATATAGCACTAGAAATGTACTGCCAGACTGTTTTCCAAAAGGATACTAATTTAATAACCATTCTAGTGGCTTAAAAACAATTTAATGTAATATTGAAAGATATTAGTCAAGGAAGAAAAGTACTATCCTCCATTAACCCACAGTAATGTCATTCCCCACAAAGGGCTCTTCAATCACGCATTTCTGTCCCTCTGGACCCAAAGCTAGCATGCCCATCTGCTTACTCATGCACATGACAGGAGCCACAGTGGGGCTCCCAGGTTACCCCATTTCCTGCAGCTTCCCCATTCTAGGGAGCCTTTGTAGTCTTCCCTCCTGTCCAAAGCTCAAGGCCACAGCGAGAGCAAGTACAATTTGGATGAAAATCAGAGCTGCTGACCATTCCTCCAGCTCTCGTGGAACTGGGGTCTCTGGGGCACAATGTACACACCTTCTTGAGGTGACAGACACCCCCTGAGCACCTACTGTGTGTCAAGCACAGCAGTAGGTCACATATGAAGAGGTTCTCCACGATCTGCAGTGAATACGTCCTGAGGAATGATGGACTGAACGGATGCTGTTACAGATCACTGAATGTTCAAAATGGAAGGGGCCTCAGAGGTTGTCTTGCTCAACCTCCTTTCACACAATCATTTAGCGAGGGCTGCCGTGGGCTGGATGTGATGATTTCATTTAACGCACTCGACACCCCTGGGCAGTACGTATTGGTACCCCCTTTCTGCAGCTGTGGAAACTGCTGTGCTCAGAGGTTAACTCATGTGCTGCAGCAAGGCTTGTGGGCTAGCCTGACAGCCCTTTTCACCATTCTTAGGCCTGCCCCTTTCAACTAAGTCACTAAGTTAAGGACTCAACACCAGGCATTGTAGAAAAGGTTAAAAAAAAAAGAAAAACTTAAAATGGACAAAAGGTAAAAGGAAATGGCACCAATCACCTGTGTGCCCCAGTTCCAAACTCTTCAAAGTGTTCTTCAGTGGTTGGTGCCTGCAGTACAGGCTAGGTTAATGGTCACAGACCAGGGCTTGGATACTTAGTGCCAAATCCCCCCCAGCCCCATTGTCAATTGTTAGGTCTGTGCTTTGGGGAGAAATCAAGTCAGGTGTCCAAGCAGCACCTGAATGGTGAATTCACTTGCACCTGCAACAGCAGCCCCTCAACCCCACTCTAGGGCTCAGTCCCATATATTGCTCCCCTCCCTCCTCCACTTTGAAAGGTAGCAGAACATGCCACCTCCAAATATGCCACTTTTGTATATTTATTATCTTGAGCTGTGGGCACTTGAGAAACAGCAAATGTAGAGAGAGGCTTTCTCTGACCTCTACTTATTTGCCTAAAGACAGATCCTCCAAAAGGCACTCACTTGTCGTAAATCCCCTCCCCAAGAGTTTTCATCGACTCTTATCATAGGAGAGGACTAGAAGTTGGCACCACACCCAAACACACTTTGTCACAATCGTATCTACCATCTATTCTTCTAAGGGCCCATAATCATTTACTTTCCCCTGAGAGGCCTACATTCCCCTCTCTTTTCCCTATAAAGATTGTATTTAATACAGAATTCTAAGCCACCTTAGGGAGTTACTCATTGTCTCTCTGGTATCTCCCATATATGCATGAGGTATACATGTTAAGAAACTTCTTTTCGTTTTTCTCTTTATTAATCTTTTATTACAGAGGTCTCAACTAAGAAATCAGAAGGGAAGAGAGAAAATTATTTTCCTCCCCTACAACTTCCCTTCTTCTCCATCAGGAGTAACCTGTTCCTGGCTGGTACTTCTGCCCACAAATGTTACATATGCCCCCAAATGTTATAGCTGAGGAAAGGTTACTTTTCATCAATTGATTTAACCCTGAGATTCACTCTGAAGATGATGATATTGATGATGAATAATTAGTTCAACTCTTTTACCTTAGGTAAAGAAGAATTAAGGTTCATCTATTTCTTTTTTAAACAAAAGTAATTTTATTAAATTATTAGTCCTTTTCTTATTGATTTGTAAGAGCTCTTTGGATATTAATGAAGTTAGTCCATTGTTGGCATATATTTAGCTAATATTTTTTTTCCAGTGTGATTTTTTTTTTTTTTTTACTTTGGGTGTTTTTAGCTTTAAGAAAATTTTAAAGTCTTTATGTAAGTTTTTAAAATGACATTTGGATTTATGTCCAAAATTGCAAAAAACAAAAACAACTAAAAGTAACCAATTTTTTCTTGATACTTTTTAGTTTCTTTTTTAAATTAAAATTTTTGAGCCACCTAAATTTTATTTTGGTTTAAGAAATGAATTCAGCTTTATTTCTGCCACATCATCTATTCACTTTTCTTACCATCATTCACTGAACAGTACATCTCTCCCTTCTGTCGTTTGAAGTACAACTATATCTTATGCCAACCCTCTATTTGTAGTTGGGTCTATTTCTCATCTCTCTATTTCCTTTTCCTAATCTATTTGGTCTTATACCAGGTCTATCTTGGCTATATAAAATCTGCCGTCTTTAATATGTCTTAATGTCTGGTGGGTCTGTTTCCCTATCTTTAACTTTTTCTGGATATTCCCCTGAGTGTTCGCTCGTGTTTAAATCCTTCCAGCAGAACTCTCTCCCACCCCAACAGGATTGCATTGAGTTTGTAGATTAAGTCAAGGAGGACTTATATCTTTATATCACTAAGATTTATATTTAAGAGTAAGCTATGTCTTCCTTTTAAGTTTCTGTTTAACAGGGCGGCCATCAAGGAAAGCATGGAAGAACATATGTAGTACATGGTTTATTTAGATTACGTTACAGTGCATGACATAGTCACTGTGTTGTTACTCATGAACAATGTATGGGGTCAGTGCACTGTGCAAAACTGTAGGGAATGTGGTACCTAACTCCACATTTCCATTGATCCCAGCACATGCATCTGTGACACGCGGATAACAGGTGATTTGTGTCTCTGATTGCTCATTGAATAAAACTGTAGCTTTAGCAAATCCCAGAGGTAATCAAAAGGGCTCTATCAATTAACAAATGTTAGTATTATCGCTATTTCCAGATTCCATGGCCACTTTGTATATTGTACCTAGATAAAATGCTGGACTACCGAGGAAGGGAGGTGCCAACACAGAGGCATGGTCCTCCTAAGGGGACAAGTTGATCTGCCCCAGAGGTGGCCCTCAAAGAAAATCACACATAAGGTAGACTGCTTTTTCCCAATTCCCCTACCCTTCCTCCTTTTTCTTTTTACTTAATCTGATTATAAAAGTCTGCCTCTATTGTGCTCTCTCCTATTGGTGGGTAAAACCTGTTTAATTATTAGTCATGAAACATAGGTCATGTACTTCTAAACTTGACCCACAATGCCAGAATAGTAGCACCAGCTACTGTTCTAATTTGGCTCTCAGCTCTGAAAAGTGTTATAAACTAAGGTGCGTAGCCCATGATGGCGGTCTTGCTGAGTTCTAATGGGTTGAATTTGATCCCGACCTCAGTGAATGAGGCAGAAGACTGTCACCACCCTTGAAATAAGCATACTGTGTATGTGCCATGGGTCACGTGACCCATTATTCTTTTTTACTTTTCCAGTTACTATCTGACAGTTTCAAGTTCAATAAATGAAACACCTGAAGTTGAATGATGACTTACAAACATTGACATATCACAGTTGCATGACTGGAGCAGCAGAGGTGGTGACCTGCACTATATGTCGGCCAGAAGAGTGCTTCTGGGGCCTGTGGTTGCCCTGCCTCAGCAGTTCCTCCTGCTGGCTTCCTTTCTCACAGCCGCAGAGCGTGGCAATATTGAGGGATTGGTACCATCAAGCAGACAAGAACCTGAACAGGAATCGGCTTTGTACCCCGTTTGCTGTGACTGCAGCAAAAGATAGGTCATCGGGACTCTGAGAGTGTCCTGATGGGCAGACCCACCAGGGCCCAGGCTGACCCAAGAAAATCTGGTTGTGTGCTGTTTTGGTCTGAGTAACGCAAACTCTCGTACTTCGGTTTTTCCATAGTTGTTCTAGCCACAAGCACAGAAGTGTTTCCATGCCCACATCAGGCCAAGAGCTGACAGAACTGGGCAAGTCCCCATCTGAGCCATGCATGATGTTCTGAACCCCAGCCCAGGAGGGAGGCAGCCTCCAGGCTGCACTTGTCAAGACCTGGTTGTGTCCTAGGTGCCAGAGTCCAGTTTGCTTTGGAACCAAAGGACTCAGAATTGGAAGTGGGGTGTCAAGCACATGTGGGCCTAGGAGTCATCGGAAGGCACACAGGGGAAGCTTTGTGCTTGGGCTCTGCAGCCAGTCTCAATTCTAATCCCAGCCTAACCACTCAGCAGCTGTGTGACCTTCGGCCTGTTGTTTTACCTCTCTGGGCCTCATTTTCACTCCTATAAAATGAGAATAGGAAGAGCACCTATTTGGCAGGAAAGCTTAGAGATAGAAACAAGCACCTGGCATAGCACCCAGCTCATAGCGGACCCTCGATGAGCAATCAGCATTGGCTCATTACTGTAGAAGAGGCATAATCTTTCCTCATGCTCTGCAGGCGTGTGGTCAGAAGGGTGAGGCAAGGTTCTGGTGTGTTTCGCAGGCTGAGGAATGCTCTACTCCAGCTGGGTGAACTGATAGCAGGTGGAAACTGAGCGGTCACGCCACATATTCCTAGCATAGACCACCCTTATAGTTTTCCCCTAGGCAGCCTCTTGGCTGGACAGAGCATAGGAAATGAAACCTGGGGAACTTGACTTGATCCTGAATCCCCCTGGATCTGAGCAGAGACCATCTGGACTGGTGAGCCTGATGCCTTGTCCTAGCCCTGAACAGAGGACCCTATTTGGCTCAGATCCTTAAAGGAATGGGCAATGCACTCCTCTCTTTCCTGATGAGACCACTTGTGGCATAAAACTGTGCAGTCATCAGAGCCCCTGGAAAAGTCAGGTGATTATGGAAAATCTAACTGGAAGGCCAAGGTGAGTGTCCCACGTAGCCCCTACACTGTGCTCCTGAGTATATAATTGAACCAGAGCCTCTTGGCCCTGTGGGCATAGGTGGTACAAGGTGATGGTTTCCATAGCAGCTATGGAAACTAGCTGAGTAGCATTTGGCTCCTCTACCGGTGAAGCTCCAGGTCAGTACAAATAGAGGCCCGAAAGACAGACTTGTGGTAAGAGTCCTTGGGAATAGGGTCAGGGAGATGGCCTCCAAGGCCCTTTTCGTTCCAAGGCCCTTTTCACCAGCCCATGACTAGCAGTCACTCACCATCCTGCATCTATATAAAGCAGCATCTCAGACTTGGTAACACATTGGAACCTCCTGGAGTGCTTTAAGAACTCCTGATGCTTGTCTCCCATCTTCAGAGATTCTGATTTAATTGGTGTTGGGATAGGCCTGGACATTGGGAGTTTTAAAATCTTCCCAGAGGATTCTAATGTGCAGCCAAGGTTGAGAACCACAGGTAAAAACACAGGTGAACTAAATATTAATAATTACAATATATGTGACAGATACTACGCTAAGTGTGTTATCTACATTCTCTCCTTTAATTTCCCCAAGAATCCCCATTTTCCTGATGTAGAAGCATGCTCAGAAAGGATAAGAGAGCAATAAGCACTGGCATTCTATCCCAAGTCTGTCAGATTTCAAAGGCCAGGCTGGTAATCCCTATAATATTATAGCTGCCTTTGAGGCAATGTGAAGAGGAAGATGGGGACATGTCTGGGGCAGGCCCCTCAGGGACCGTTGATACCCTAGGTGAGTTTATCCTGTACCCAAGCTGAGGTTCCTGGCTCTTTGCCACCCCCAGCATCATGTCTGGTTGGATAGAAGGAACACTGGCAGGGCGAGTGGGGTTGGCTACTTCCCCAGAACCCAGGGACTGGAGGACCCGCCTTTTCATTTGGGAGAGAGGTGGAATCTGACACTGCGCTCGGAGAGAGATGGTGAATCATATGCTTAGTTTCCCAGATCTTGTAATGAATGGCAGTCTTTCAAGTTGGGACATAGCATCAGATGAGATTTTTGTTCCCAGGGGAGTGGTAGGGAATCACGTTTTGTTCGCCAGGTGTTTTGGGTTTAAAGCAGACTCAGAAAAAAAGTCAGGAGGCATCCATAAAATAGGACCAGAGCCTTTTTATTTGCACTTTCATTGAAATTTAGCGAAAGGCAAGCCCAGCAGGTACCTGTTTTACTGGCAGTAAAAAGAAATTGGACAGCAGTTATTTAAAAGGAGTTGGAGTTGTTTAAATAGAAAATTTAGGGGTACAAGTATGCTTTAAAAGAAAGTTTACAAGGCTTGGGGATGTGGGTTGAACTGTTTTTGATGAACATGACGTGGAAAATATTTTCCTTTCTTATTTTAAACCTTCCTCTTTGCTGTTTGTTTTCTAAATTTAGCAGTTAAGAAGAAATATGCAAATCTAGCTGGAAAAAAACTGAAGCAAGTCAGGCAAGTTTCAAAGTTCAATCAAAGTGATGGACTGACTGAAAATAAAACTCTCCAAGATGAGAAATAATTCTTCCCATTTTATAGAGCAGAGTCATTATTTCAGCTTAAATAGTTTCAGATGTGATTGACCTTATTGGACATGGAAGTCCTGAATTTGGCACTTTCCCAAAGGACAAAGACTGAGGCAGCTGCCTAAATGTCAGCCAAGAACTCTCAGCAGGAGGCTAGAGGATTGTGGGAGGCTCATCAGGCTGTCACTCACCATCTTCCCAACCTTGTTTCTGGCCATGGCAAATCAAGGGCCTCTTAAGCCATAGTCTAGATGGAACCCCCACCCCCACCCCAAAGCCTGACCACAGCCCTGCCTGCTGGGGAAGGCTAGAAATGCCCCACCCAGCTCTGAGCTCAAGTCACTGGGCCAGGTGCCAGAGACCAGCCTTGTATCTTGGAAAGGATGGCTGCCACGTACACTGTGATCAGTGGCTCATTTGTTGGTTTTTGCTTTTGATTTCATTTCTTACTTTTGGAGAATGGTTTTCTATTCATTGAAAGGACTGACATCTCTGAACTTTCGGTCATTAGAGAAAAACACTCAATTCAAACTAGTTTAAGAAAAAAATATAGATAGATAGATGGATAGATAGATAGATAGATAGATAGAACAAGTATGACTGGCTCCAGGGACCCTAAACGTATCATTAGAACTCTTTCTTTCCATCTCTTAACCTCTGATTGTTTCTTCTTGGTTTCATTCTCCAGATAAGATTTTTCTTCTTTTTTTTTTTGAGATATAATTGACACATAACATTATATTAGTTTCAGGTGCACAACATAATGATTTGATATTTATATATGCAAAATGATCACCACAGTAAGTCTAATTAACATTCATCATCACACATAGTTTAAAAAATATTTTTTCTTGTGGTGAGAACTGTTAAGATCTACTCTCAACAACTTTCAAATATACAATACAGTATTATTAACTATAGTCACCATGCTGTACATTACACGGACAAGACTTTTTCATGTGATGGGAAAGAATATTCTCACCTCCCAAGTTCAACTGTACTGATGAAAAAAGCTGACCTTATAGGAAAGTCTCAGGGAAGATACTGATTGGCTCAGATTGTGTCAAATGACTTTCCTGAACCAATCCCTGTGTCTGGGGGTACAGTGATAAGATCAGCCTGGCCTACCACTCTGGTGGTGATTGAGGTGTTGGTGGGACAGGAGACAGTGATTGACGACTCTGCATGTGAGTGTGTAAGATGATCACTAAGGCAGGCAAAAACTACCCTGCCACCTCCTTGATCCACCTCATTTCCAAGTGTTGTGTTAGCCAAGAGTGGGTGTGAGGAACAGGGAAAACGATGCTTGAGGTCATAAGGGCTTCGCACTCATCTGTTCATTGGCTATTGTTTTTGAGTCCTGTGACCACCCAGGTGCTGTTCTAGGCTTTGGGATCCAACATTAAACAAAACAGACAGTCTGTGCCCTGGTGAAACTTATACTTTTGTGGGGAGAAACAGTCAAAAAGATAAAGAAGCAAAATACACATAGAATCTCGGTGCAAAGTGTTGTAAAGAAAAACAAAGCAGGGCAGGAGGCTAGGGAATGAGAGGGTGGGCTTGGAATCACAGCTTTACAGATGGTAGTGGGGATGGCTTACAGAGGAGGCAAGGTTTGAGCAGAGCCCTGCAGGGGGTGAAGGAGGGAGCCATGCAGACATCTGTGAGAAGAGCCTTCCCAAAAAAAAGACAGAAGGGACAAAAGGGCTAAGGGAAAGGGTGCTGGCCGGCTCAAGGAATGTAAGGAAGAGATTGTGGTTGGAAGAAAGCCAGGGAGCGGGCAACGGTGGAAGCTGAGTCCAGCCAGATGACAGGGTACCCACTCACAGAGTCTCCTAGACCACTGTGAGCTCCCACATTTATACCCTGAGGGAGAGCAAAAGCCACCAAAAGTCATGTGATGTGGCAGAACACCCCATTTGTTTGCTGTTTTCTCCTCAATTGATTTTAAGTAAGTTGACAGCAGAGACAATATTTAGGTATTCATTCATTCATTCACTCACTCATTCATGCCTTTGTTCAGCAAACACCTGCTGAATCCCTACTATGTGCCAGGTACTGAGAGCTCAAAGATGAGGAGCCTACCATCTAGTGGAAAAGAAAGAGAAGTAAAGCACAGATGCTAGTGCCATGTGAGATAAGAACTCCAGAATCATCCCAAGTGCCCTCACCCCCTCCCGAAAGGGCAGCAGTGTGAGTCGCATCAGTGGCTCCAAGTGGCTCCAAGCCCAGGAGCTCAGGGCTCTCAGACTGGTCCAATATAGCTCCTCATTGGCCCGCAGCCTAAAGCCAAAGGGTGCATGTACCCCTCACATGCCGGTGTGCTAAGTAAGCAGCTTGATGGGAAAAAAGGAGACCAGCAACACACTTCCCCTTTAGGACAGGGGAGAAGGGGAACAGCCTTCACTGGTCTTGCACTGTGGTCTTGCGCTGACTCTGGACTCCTCCCAGCGTGGGGTGGGGCAGCTTGGGGTGGGGTATGGCCAGCTCTCCAGCTACCTGTGCTCTAAGATTGGGACTAGGAGATTTGTTTATGATCCTCCGTGGCCATGCCTTGTGTAGGATGGGGGAGGAAAGGGGCCAGATTCCTAGATTCCTCTTCTGGAGGCCGTACTGTTTTTTGTTTATTTCTGTCTTCACAGCCTCTTACACAGGGTCTGCACATATTAGACTTTCAGTACCTATTTGTTAATTCAATACTAGGGGGATGCCCATCGGATTCTCCTGTGGGTTCCCAGGGCAGGGGTCTGAATCAGGCTATGGAGTATGAGGGACAGCATCCGGGATGGCCTTTGGATTTGTGGCTCGGAGGACCCAGAGGGTGGTAATGCCCATTTCTGCAATAGGCAGCGTAGGAGAAGCAGCTGCTTTGGGCATCAATGAGGAATTCATTTTTAGGTGTTGAGTTAGAGGTACCCATGGGACATTCAAAGGCCTCAAAGTCTCCAGATGAAAGAACAGGGCCAAAGGAAAAGGAGAGGTGGAGAGCTGGAAGGAAATGAGCTGTGGTGTAGGCATAGATATCTGAGGAAGAAGCGCTCTGGGCCGTGACTGAGGTGAGGCCAGGAAGGTACAGGATGGAGAAGTGACAGCCCTGCAGAGGTCACATCCCACCCTTCCTCAGTATCCCTCCCGTTGGCTGACTCAGGGCCAACCAATGTTTCAGCTCCAAACCCCAGGGACTGCTGGGTCAACTAAAAGCAGAGCTGAGACCTCTGGGAGGGGGCGGGCCTGGTGTTTCCATGGCACGCTTCTCCACAAGCTTCTCACTGGTGAAGAGTCTAACCTTGGAGGAGGGTTGAACCATCAGGGGTCTGGGTCTGTGGGAGGGAGCAACAAATGTTTCCTGACAGGATCTTTGAGGATGTCTAGCTCAGATTTGAGGCCCTGAGGGGAACTTCTCTAGAGAGCCTTGGTCTGAGCAGATGCTCTTCCAAAACATTCTCTGTGGCCCTGAGGAAGCTTGGAAAGAGGTGCAGGCAGGCCACAGACTGGAGATAGAGGAACGGTCTCAGAAGCATTCTTTCCACTTCCTGACACATGGGAAGTGTTCAGTGGAGTTTTGTTGAATGAATGGGTGGATAATTGCATGAGTCATTGAATTCAAGCATTCATAAATGAATGAATGCTTGGGTGATCCTTGTAACTCCCAGGAGGATGACCCACTGCTTGGTAAATGGGTGGCTCTCCATTCATGTTTATGGGGTGATGAGCAAGTGTGGGATGAGGGCTCAGAGGTTTCCTGAGTGGCTGTAAGCCCTAAACCAGGGCTGTCCAAACTGTTTTCAACGGTTTTCACCAAGGGCCATATGCGGTAAAATACACAAACAGCCGGGCCCCTCACTCCAGGTGAAGTACGAATTGCCTCACCTGGTTTATGTAAGTAAACTAAATATATTTTTGGAATTTGCTACGGGCCAATTAACAATGGATCGTGGCCCGCAGTTGGCCCTTGGGCCGCAGTTGGGACACCCCTGCCCTAAACAAATAAACAGTATTTCCCACTGGACTTGAAGGATAATTAAATGGCACACTCTCCCTTCAGGAGCTTCTGCAGTTTTTCTTCTAGTTTAGCTCCTCAACCATCAACTGGAAGCTGCTTTCTATCTCGCTGACCCTGGGTTGGGACGAAGAGGGGGCAGAGTTAGCACCCATTCTTTTCCTGGGTGTGAAGGGCACAAAATATCTCATTCTCACTGTCAGAGTTGGACAAATTGGGTCCTTCTAGCAATCCAGAGTTCAAGTCAGAATATTCTCCCTCCCCCTCCCTCCTTCTTTCCTTCCTTCTGTCTTTCCTGAAGTTGATTTCAAGACCACAGGGGCACGGCCACATCTGTTCAGTCTCTGGCATGGCACCAACTCAGAATATCACAGTGCAGCAGCTGTAGCCATTGTCACCACCCTGAGTATAGATGTCCTGAGCACAGGGCTGGGCCCAGTGGACTCAAGGAAATCTCTCTCACTGGCTCTGCCATCAGCGAGATCAGGGACTGACTCCTAAGACAGGATTGCTACTGGAGGTAGGAACATGGCGGAATGTCACCCTTTAAGGAGCTCAGTGCTCCCTGGAGCCTTCTGTATTCCTGTCTGGTGAGCTTGGGAGCTGAGCTCTCAGGGGAACATGGAGGCCCTAGGCTGGTAGATATTCCCCAGTGTCACCCAACACTTTGGTCTCCTCTCCCGTAGGCCCAGCTGCCTTACTGGGACCATCCCTCTAGAGACCAGGCCTGCGATGGAGTCCTCATGCAGCGGTTCTATGCATGAACTATTCTGACCCAGCGTCCTGCTGCCTCTGCAGGCCCAGGCTGCTGGTCGGATGGAAGGGTTGGAGTCAGGTGACACTCACAGTTGATGACATTTCAGGCACTTTGGGGAACATCTGGCCAACAGTTTGGTTCAAATAATGAGATGTCAGCATACATCCATTCATCTCAGATGTGTCCTTCCCCAGGGTCTTTCATGGGGGACTTTGGGAGCACAGAGCAGGGTGTGACTAAGAAGGGAAGTTGGGCCATGGCAGCTGTCATCCATCACTCTCCGACACTTAGCACCAGTGAACCCAGTAGGTCTAACATGGGGCTATTTCAGCAGCAAGCACAAGTCTCTGAGAAGATGCATCATTGTCTGTGCACTTGACTTCTAGAAGTTCTGGAATTAGCCTGTGAGGGCCTGCTTGTCCTCTGTGCAGCAGCTTGTCCAGGCCTTGGGTGTTTTATTGCTCATGTGTAGCCTAGTGTCAGGCTCAAGTTTGCCCCTAGGAGACTGTCATTCTGCTGGTTGCTTGGCAACCTCCAGCCCCCTTGGCAGTCACCTCAGGACACCTGGTTTTGGGGGGCTCGTGCACTGCAGAGTCACCCTTCACATCGAGCACAGAGCAGTGCTCAGGAGTTTAGCCTTTGCAGTTAAAACAATCAGTCTGAATGCAGACCCTGTGACTTAATAGTTCTGATCTTGGGCTTTTTAAAAAGTATTCTTTATTTTTTTTTTAAGAGCAGTTTTTTGTTTACAGAATTGAGCAGAAAGTACACAGAGTTCCCAAATACTCCCTATCCTCCACACGTGGGTCCTGTTTTTAAGCTCTTGAGCCTCAGTTTCTTCATCTGTACAGTGGGGGAAATGATGATCTGCCCAGAGTTGGGCCAGGTACAAATGAGGCCTTGCAGTTGGCTCCCGCTCCTGCTGGTAGTACTGCTTCCCACACAGCAGCTCCTTATCCTCCTGCCTGTGGCCTCTCTGATGCTGACTTTTGTCTCAGGTGACAGGAACGCCCTCGAGAGGCTTCGATGAGAAGGCATATCTGGCGGCCAAGCAGCTGAAGGCGGGAGAGGACCCCTACCGGCAGCACGCCTTCAACCAGCTGGAGAGCGACAAACTGAGCTCCGACAGGCCCATCCGGGACACTCGCCATTACAGGTGTGGTCTCCATTGTGCCAATGGAGAAAGAAAGGTGGAGGGAAGGCCAACCTCAGTTAGCTTGTTTTCTTTCAGGAATTAAAAAATGAGGAATATTTTCTTAGGACTCAGTCTAATCACTGAGACTCAAACCCTCCCCTTCAGTTTTCCTGACTCCACTGTACCTCACTGACCTCCGGAGGCCCTGGGAAGGCCAAGGACACCTTCCCAGCCTGGGCCAGGGAAGCCCTCACCCCCTCAGTTTGACGTCCTAGTGAGAGTGACCTGCCAGGGCTTGGGCAAGCCAGCTGTTCCTGGTGCCCTGCTGGTGGTGCCTGAGGGGAAGAGGGACCTCCAGCCCTGCCCACATGGTGCAAACAGTCGAGTGCTATGCACCCTTTCCTCCCTCTCTTCTGCTACCCGCTACCCCTCGCTTCCTCAAAACTCCCAGAAATGCTTCCCAGTCTTGCTCTTAGTTTTCCCAGGGTGGGGGGTGGAGAAGGCTGTTGGCCAGGATAGAGGACGCTCTTCCCGTGCTCGTCCCAGCTCTGACTCCGCTCGCTGTAAGTGGCTGGCTTGGGGGTCATCAGCCCCCCCTTAGACCCGGCCCTGGTGTATGTCTCCATCATGCAGACGGCCTCCTGCTGTCTTCCTCTTCCTGCCCTCACCTTTGAGGACAGTCTGAGCTCCTTGGCCTGAAGTGCGAGCCACCCCCTTCTCTCAGAGCCTCTGCTCCTTTTCACCTAGCATTTAATACTCCCCAATCCTGTGCTCTTCCTGTCTCCCTCCTCATCTTTACACATGCTGTTTGCTCTGCCTGAACTAATACCCCAATACAAACACCTTCACAACTGCCTTCAGTGTCCTCCAGGGACGCTTCCTTACCAACGCAGGCTGGTTTGGAGATCTCTGTATAGACAGCTAACATGGCAGCAAGGGGTTGTTGGAACTGACCCACCCCTGTGCCTGCAGCTGTGAATGGCCAACATGGGCTGTGTTGGACCCAGCTGTGTACCCAGTACCACACTGGTGCTGGTGTGAGGGTAGGTGAGAATGACTAGGGTCAAGATTGCTTTTGCTTCTGAAAGTTACTCCACAGAGGACGATGTATGTGAGATAAGGGTGAGAAGGAGGCCTTCTTCTCCCACCTTCTTGTCACTTGTGGAGGTGTGCCTGAAGTCCATTGTGCAAGGTGAGATGGACGTGCGGTTGAGGAAGCCCCAGACTGTCCTTCCCTGTCCTTAACCCCAGCACCCCTGGCCTCTAGAAACCACGCATGCTACCAAATACGGCAATAATCCTGCTCCTCAAAAGGCCCCCACCCAGGTCTAATAGCCAGTCAGACCCCAGAAATTCTTTCTCAGTCAGTCCTGGGGCAGTCTCCCCTCATGTCTGCCAGCACTGTGGGGCCAGCAAGGTTATATCCTTACAGCTCCACTTGGAGACCTTTCATGAGCAACCCTTACCATGGCCAAGCTAGACCCCAGGCCCTAGAGGGTCCACTGACCCAAATCTGTGAATTGAGAGGCTGGCCTGGATCACCCACCCATACCCACTCTGAACATTCTCCAGTCTTCACTGAGGAACTTAAAGGAGTATTTCTCTTGAGGGTATATACAAAGTAGGACAATTAAGTTCATGAACTCATCCTAGAAGAAGTGCTACATAACTCAGTGCTGAATATCACTATGGTCACCTTCAAAGTACCCCCCTTGGGAAGTTATGCACCAACTCCAATGCCTAGTCCACCCTTCAAAACAATTTTGGAACTCTTTTTCTGGAATGGGCATCAGAGCTGTCGTCGTATTACCCTTGATGTCCTGAATGTCATCAAAATGTCTTCCTTTCAATAATGCCTTTATCTTCGGGTAAAGAAAGAAGTCATTGGGGGCCAGATCTGGTGAGTAAGGAGGGTGTTCCAGTACAGTTGTTTGTTTATTGGCTAAAAACTCCCTGTGAGCTGGTGCATTGTCGTGATGCAAGAGCCATGAATTGTTGGCGAAAAGTTCAGGTCGTCTAACCTTTTCAGCCTTTCCAGCCTTTTCAGCCTTTTCAGCAATTAACCAAGTAGTACACTTGGTTAATTGTTTCTCCAGTTGGTACAAATTCATAATGAATAATCCCTCTGATATCAAAAAAGATTTGCAACATCGTTGCAGCAAGTTCCCGAGCTTACTTGTCAGACCTTGTACATTTTAAAATGAGACTCTTTAAATCCAAGGTAGTGGTGTATTGATGAGGTAGGCCTCCCCTCCTGCCCCAGTGCTGCTGCCTGGTCTTCTCAGAAGCCCACGGTAGATCAGGGGTGTGTGTGTGCATGTGTGAATGTCCATTTGTGTATGCGTGTGCACACGTGTGTAGGGGGAGCAAAGGAGGTACAAGCTTTTGGTGGGTGGGATCTCCCATGGTGGGGCCAGGTATGTTGGGGTGAGCCAAACTCTTGCCCTTGGCCCTCTAGGCTGCAATTTCCACTGGACTCTAGGTTAGTTCCTGGTCCGGCCCTCAATCTAGGGAGCCCTCCTCAAGGGAGCGCTTCACAGCCCTAAACTCAGAACAGGCATGGGACAAACCTCTTCAGAGGCTCTTGGTCCCTGGGAGCCACTGGATAAATCCCCATCATCATAGATAGAAACCCCAGAGAAATGCAGGATGGAGAGGGTTGGAGGGTGTAGATGGGAGGAGGTCAAGTCCACCCTCCAGATAGGTTGTGAGTAAGTTGGCCACCTCAGGTGGAGGATGGGCATCGAAATCCAGATTCCCTTCTTTCTAGCACCAGATAGATGGAGACAGAGACTTAGGACCCTAGAATTCTGTAGCGGGGGTGGGGAGCGAGAGCTGAGCACCCAGGAAGTGGCTGCTTTTCCCAGCACTCCCCACTTCAGCAGGCCAACCCCATCACCCCCCACCCCCCGTTCTGTATGCCTGAGAAAGGATGGGCACTTGGGAAGCCTGGCTTTTCAGGGGTCAGAGGTGAATGTCCCTGCCCCTCCTACTTCCTCACACCCCCTCTCAAGGAGAATTATTTTGGAGCTTCTCAGGGTTTCTCCCATGGGGGGATCTGAAGCTGGTGGACCTCCTGCCTGTCTGACCTAGTCTACTCTGCAGGGCAGGCAATGGGCCTGGGAATTCAGCTGTAAGCTGCTGTCAGTGGAATGAATGCCATAATGAAAAAATAGTCACTGCTGGAATAGTCAGAGAGCAATTGTAATAAAGAAGATTGCCATGAAAAGCAGCGTGGAGGCTGCCTTCCTGCTGGCCCCAGGAGTGTGAATAACCGCCTTCGCAGAAAGGCAGGGATGAAGGCTGGCAGGAATGGCTTGTTTTCATTCCCTTTCCTGAGGAGGGGGAGCCAATGGGCCCAAAATGTGGTGTCTGGAGACGGCAAGCACAGAGCTGCTGGGGAGGGAGTGGGCTGGTGGGAACTGCCTTTGGTGTCTTCTCAGAGGCTTCGGTTTCTTCCAGGAGTCCCAGAGAGGCTGCTCCCCTGCCTAGTGTCACCAGCCAGCTGTTAGTGTTGGGCAGTGAGAGGGAGGAATTCATAGGACAGCAGGATGGGAGTGGGGGCGATTCCTCTCCAGATTCTACCAAACGTCATGAGCCTGTAGAAGAGAAAGAAGGAGATACAGGGTGTCAGAGACAAAAGAGAAGCTGTTTTCCCTCTCCCCCTCCTCTGTTTTGTCTCTTGGCTGCTCCATCAGGCAGGGAGTTGTCTGTTGGTCCAGGACTGGGTGCTGGAGCCTGGTACGGTAACTACACACAGCAGAGCCCTCCTAAACCCTGCAGGGATCATGGGGCTCCCAGGGCTCTAGGTCTGTGGTGAAGAGCCTCCCAGTCCGGGAAGGTCCCCCAGCCTGTGGTGTCTCCAGGTTGGGTGGCCCGAGTGGGGTGGAGCGAAAGCATGGAGGGCCCACTCCTGGCTTCAGGCTTGCCTTCTCTGTCCCACAGAGGTATTCCAGGGGGCAGCAGGCTGGACAAAGAGAAGCCTCCATTCTTCCCTGAGGACGCTGCCCTCTGACCTCTCTGCTCCCTTCTCAGTTGTCCGTCCATGTCCTACTCTGTGGACCTGCCGGCCACCAGTGTCATCATCACCTTCCACAATGAAGCCCGCTCTACCCTCCTGCGCACGGTGAAGAGGTAAGCCCTGCATCGGGCCCCTCACCTAAATGGGGCTGCTCCTCAAGGCCTTGGGGTGATCTGCTGAGCCCCTGGCAGGGAAGGACATTGAGGTCAGGTGCTGTGGCCACATGGGGTGAAGACCAGTGGGCACTGGGAGGGAGAGTTCTGCCTACTGAGAAGTTGGGACTGGTGAATCAGGGTCAGGGAGACCCCGGAAGTCCAACTGTTAGCGAGATGCACAGCCCAAGTCCCCAGGATGAGGTTAGAAGTGCAGGGGTCGGGAACCGAGAGAGGAAGAGACGGGCATGGAGGGAGCCCAGGCAGATGGAAGCCAGCCCAGTAGGTGCCTGTCGGTGGTTCAGGGAGAGGTGCCCCTTCTGTCCTCCTGTGCTTGGCCCTGTGGTCGAGTTTAACTCCCACTCACCCCACTTCTTTAATGAACTTAGATAATAAGGAAAGGATTTGGAAAGGATTGCCCAGTGGTATTCCAGGTATTAAAGAAGCTTGGGTTTCCTTTCCCAAGGAGTGACAAAGAGGAGGGACAGTGGGAAGGAAAAAGTCGACGGGCTTCCTAAAAAGGCCCCTCCTAACCCATCAGGCCAGAAGGAGCCTCGTGAGCTCTCCTGGCGGGCAGCTTCAAATCCAGCTGGGGTGGCTCCCAGGCAGGTAGCCAGAGCAGCCATAGGCCCTGCCTGGACAACGAGGCTAGGGCAGGCCCCCCCACACACACCTGGGGTGGGTCTCAAGTGCCTGCGTATCTAGGCAGCAAGGGTCACCCAGTCCTTGGGAGAGCCTGAGGCACACACTGCCCCTCGGCCCTGACCAGGGCCTGGGAGGTTTGTAAGCAGCTGGTGGTGGCCATTGTGCTGGCCCCCAGGCTGGGTGGGGGGGGACCCCCATGGCAGGGAGAGATCAATGAAAGTTGGCCCCTAAATCTGGGCTGCTCTGTCCTCATCACTGCTCCAGTGTCCTGAACCGAACTCCTGCCAACCTGATCCAGGAGATCATTTTAGTGGATGACTTCAGTTCAGATCGTAAGTATCCACCTTCTTTTTTTGCAAACCCCCATTTCCCCAGTGTGCTGAGCAAGCATTGTCCTGGCCATCACAGGCTGACCTCTGGCCCTCACTGGGCTCTTCAGGCTTTTCTAGGTGCCCTCTGTGGCACTGTTCCCTGGTGCCAAAGGAGGGGAAACAGTGGTGTTGCTTTGATGGGACACCAGTGAGATGACATTTTTAAAACATTTGAAACCTCATTATTACAATCTTCCTTATTATAACTGCAATGGTCAGAAGATCATCCCTTCGATCTAGTTCCGTGGGTTTTGGACGGTGATGGTGCTTGCTGGTGGTCTCTGGTGCCCTGGAGAGTAATGCCATAAGTACAGGCAAGCTTTAGTTTGGTCTGGGAGTGGGGGACAGGCAATCCTTTGGCCGCTGGAGATGATCGTGCTCCCCCAGGCATCCCCAGCCTTTTCCTTTGGCCTGGTTGGCACAGCTCCTGGGCAGTACCAATAGTGGGCAAACCACTTGTGGTCTGATGCTCATATCTGAGTGAGCTTCCTTCTTTCCACCCTCAGCTGAAGACTGTCTGCTCCTGACCAGGATCCCCAAGGTCAAGTGCCTGCGCAATGACCGGCGGGAAGGTACGTTCTTGG
This sequence comes from Rhinolophus hipposideros, assembly GCF_964194185.1. Taxonomy (NCBI): domain Eukaryota; kingdom Metazoa; phylum Chordata; class Mammalia; order Chiroptera; family Rhinolophidae; genus Rhinolophus; species Rhinolophus hipposideros. The sequence goes on from NC_138051.1 coordinate 74,771,630, forward strand.
ACCTTGAGTGCCACCGTAGACCCATTCTGGTTTAGACCTCTGCACCTCTGGCTTCCCTTGGGCCCCGTGTCGTACCAAGCCAGCATGGTCCCGTTGCATTCCTGGTGGCCAGGACCAAGGTCTGTGGAAAGACCCTCCTGCTATCCCCAGGTTGGCCCCTATCACAGCATGCTTGCAGGCAAGTTGGTTGTTTCTTCTCAGAAATGGGGATAATCATAGTACCCTTTCTGCCTTGCACAGTTATTGTAAGGATAAAATGAGACAGGCTATATGGAAATACTTTGGGAAAATCAAAGGTTAGTATAAAGCAGATGAAACCTCACGTCCAACTAAGTGATGTTTTGAGCATCAGCTATGGCATAGGATTGTGCTTGGCACTCCAGGCGCCATAAAAGAAGTACAGAACATAGCCCCTGCCCTCGGAGAGTCAGTGAGGTAGCCAAGCAGTCAGAATCGACCGAAGCCACAGGCTGGTTGTAATTATATGGGAGAATGGAGAGCAGAGCAGAGGGTGCAGAAAAAGAGGGGGTGATCAGGGAGAGATCAGGAAGTAGGCCTTGATTTGGTGGGGGGTTGTAGACACAGGAGAGCACAGGAGGGCATTCCAGGCTCACAGACTCTGCACGCAGAGGCTTGGGTCAGGCGTGAGTACACGTAGAACACCAATAGCCCTCCTTCTGAGTGCTCATCTTTTGGCAGCCATTGACTTTGTTTGCATTCTCACGTTCAGTCCTCAGAACAGCCCATTGTCCCCGTTTTGCAGATAAGGAAACTGGGGTTTAAGGAGGTTCAGTGATTTCCCCGGAGGGATGTATAGAGAAGAGTTAGGATTCCAACTCCAGGGAGAGGGGCTCACCCTGGAGCCCAGTCTCTTCACCTCCCTCTACTTGCTCTCCCTTCCCAGGAGAGCCCAGGCCTAGTCAGCAGGAGCAACAGGTAGTAGATGACAGAGTAGATGACAGAGGACCTTGGAAGCCAGAGACTGACATTTCGACTTGATGAGGCAGATGGTAGGGAGCCACTGAAGGTCTGAGAGAGGGAGACATGTGATGGGCATACTTAAGAAAGACCAGTCAGGCCCAGGGGGCCTTCATACTGGAATGGAAGGAGACAGAGAGAAATCTCTTCCAGGTACAAGTCCTCGAATAACGTGGTTTCATTATAACATCGATGAGATACTGTAGGAACTTAATTTTTGCTTATCTCAATTGGCCTGTGGTAAAATTGATTCTATTATATGTCATTTCACTTAAAGGCACAGAACCTACCTACGATGTTAAGTGGGGTCTTACTCTATTGGATTGCAGGTGCCCATAGGTCTGGGAATATACTGTTCCCTGGGGTTTTGCCTAACATAGATGTAAATTTGTGCAATTAAATTAAGGGGGTTTAAATTCGGTGCTTTATAGCTACCTATGGAGTGAAAAGATGGGACAGATGGACTTTTGCACAGATAGGTGGATAATCAGATGGATAGAGGCAGAATGCCAGGCAGAGGTGTGGCCAGGGAAATCTCTCCAAGAAGTGACTTGTATTCTGAGCTCTTAGAGTAGGCCTATTCGACCCCACAGCTTACAGGACACCAGTGGCTGCTCTGGAAGGGGCAGGACCAGCTGCGTCCTTTCTCCTGACCAGGTCATTCCCCAGCCCTGACCAGGGAGCTGGCAAAAGCAAGGTCATTCTTTGATGGTCAGTGAACCTGGGCAAGACTGTGGGAGGCAGGAGCGGAAGCAGAGCAGAAGGCAGCACCCGTAGGCCTCCTGCGTACCAGGTGCTCTCCCCAACAAGCAGAGATGATTCTCTCTCTGAATCTTCTCAGTAAGGAAACTGAGGCTCAGAGAGGTTAAATACATGCTTAAGGGGAGTGAAGGAGCTGTATGCTAACTGCAGCCTGTCCTAATCCAGAAGATTCTCAGCATGTCACACAAGATGGTGCACTTTGAGGAGACCACCCTGAGGTTCCCGGAGAATAGGGGGTGGGGTAAGAGTTTTGGTTTCTGGTTCTCCTTTGGTACCAAACCACAGTTTATTGCAATTTCTATTCACTCAATTCTGTCCACCAGTGTGTCCCCAGAGCCCAGAACAGCATCTGATACGTGGAAGGCACTCAGAGAATGACCTTGGGAGTAATGATGGTTGATGGATGGATGAGAAAGAAAGAGAGAGAGGGAGGGAGGAAATAGACAAGTACAAAGTAGAATTCAATCACAATAACTCTGAGGAGACCTAAACCCCTGAAGCGGCGGAGAGCCTTGAGGCTTTGGGGGGGAGGGATGGGAAGCTAATTGGCTCAGCACCAATCTCTGTCCACTCCTGTTGCAGGGCTGATCCGGTCCCGAGTTCGAGGTGCAGATGTGGCCTCAGCCGCTGTCCTCACCTTTCTGGACAGCCACTGTGAAGTGAACACCGAGTGGCTGCAGCCTATGCTGCAGCGGGTGAAGGAAGTGAGTCTGTCTATCCCTAGGGGAGCTGTGTGCCTAGGAATGTGCCTGTCACATTCTTGGCAGGAGGCTGTAGGAACCATTTTTGACGTTGGCAGGCAGAGTAGGAGCCAAAATGATCTGCTACCTCCTAAGTGACTTCACCTCATTGAGCTTTCCCATCTGAAAATGGGGATAATTACGAGTATAATACTCGTCCCACCCAGTTGTTTGAGATTTGAGATTTAAATTGGATGAATGCCTGGTGAGCTATAAAGCTCCTACTGTGGATGGATGCTGTTGTTTTCCTCCCGGGAGAGGCAGGCTCCTGTGCTGGAGGGTGGGAAGGGCTTTAGGTCAGGCTAGGAAGCCCGAGAGGGAGGGAGGAGAGGATGGCATTCTCCAGGAGAGAGGAGGGCAGGGTCCCTACCATGTGCCTGCTGTTCTCTGGAATGGGGAGGATTTGGACAGATGGGAGAAAGAATGAGATGATTACAACTCAACTCTGAAAAGGCAAATATCCCAATTTAAAAATGGGCAAAGGATTTGAAAGGACATTTCTTCAAGGAAAATACACAAATGGCCAAGAAGCACATGAAAAGATATTCAACATTAGTAAGTCATTAAGGAAATGCAAGGGGGAAAAAACCCACAATGAGATACCACTTGGCACCTACTAGGATTGCTATAATCGAAAAGATGGGCAGTAGCAAGTGCTGATGAGGATGTGAGTAAATAGGAGCCTTCATCCATTGCTGGTGGGAATGTCCAACGGCGCAGCCCTTTGGAAACTAGTCTGGCAGTCCCTCAAAAGTTAAACACAGAGTTACCATATGACCCAGAAATTCCACTGCTAGATGTATACCCAGGAGAAATAAAAACATACTCCACATAAACATTTGCACTCAAGTGTTCAGAACAGTATTATTCAGAATAGCCAGAACATAGAAATAACCCAAATGTCTATCAACCAATGAATGGGTGAACAACATGTGATATATTCATACAATGGAACATTATTCAGCCATGAAAAGGGGTGAAGTTCTGACACATGCCACAACATGGACAAACCTTGACAACCCCTTGCTAAGTAAAAGAAGCCAGTCACTAAAGACATTTTATATGATTCCATTTATGTGAAATGTCCAGAATAAACAAATCCATAGAAATAGAAAGAAGATTAGTGGTAATCACGGGCTGGAGGAAGGGGGTAATGGGGAGCAACTACTAATAGGTACAAGGTTTCTCTTGGGGCGATGAAAAGATTCCGGAATTAGATAGTCGTGATGGCTATACAACCTTGTGATTATACTAAAAATCAAGGAATTATACACTTTAAAATGGTAAGTTTTATAGTGCAACAATTATAGCTCATAAAATTGTTATAAAATGTGAATTATATCTCAATACCAAAAAGTCTATAGAAAGGATAATGTTTCCTTACAGAGAAACCATGGATGGTGTGCCCTGATCCTACCTCCCAGACTTTTGTTGGCCTGAGACTGGGTGTGAATTGAGGGGCAGAGCTAGATTCTAAGGAGCAGATAAAAGGATTTTGAGGTTGAGCGCAGAATGTGGGGAAAGGAGAGAAAGAAGAGGCTCTATCCCATGTCCCTCCATGGAGGGAGAGAGAAGAGAAGGCTGGTGGAGAGCAGACAAGTTTCTCATGTGGTATATGACATATACACATGACATCTACCACCACCACTGAAGAAAAAAAAAGCTTTAGTAAAATCGGCATTACCCAGCAATGTTTGGGAGGTGGATTTGTGTCAGGGAGGTGATGAAGGGACTAGTGAGTCTGACCTTGAAGGAAATGTGGCATGAGAGGAGTAACACCCAGGTTACACAGCGATTGCAGGATGCCTGCCCTCAAGTTGCTGGTGACCCAGTTGGGAAGACTCAATCCAAACATTTACAAAAGTAAACAACACCTAATAAAACAACAGTTCAAACCAGGCACGGAAAAACTCAGGCAGCATATAATTAACTCACTGTCCCAGGAATTGTCTAGACTGTAAGTGTGAGAGCATCTTAAAAGAGGAAGAAACCCTCAGCCTGAGGCAATCAGGGAAAGCTTCACTGAGGAGGTGAGATCCCCACAGGGCTCAACATGATGATGTGAGTGGAAGAGGCTGGGAGAACATTGTGTCCATGGGACCCAGGTGGGACCTTCCAAGAGCTTAGATGTGGTGATAAATCTCCCAGGACCCTGACCTGTCCTGCAGCAAATACCAGTGCCCCATGCCTTGGAGAACCCTTCCTCCCAGAGCAGGCTGCTGAGCCGTTTTTCAAAAGGTCCCTGCCTCACACCATGTCACATTTCCTCTCCTAGGACCACACCCGTGTGGTAAGCCCCATCATTGATGTCATCAGTTTGGATAATTTTGCCTACCTTGCTGCATCAGCTGACCTTCGTGGAGGTGGGTCTTGCTCCCAAGGGAGGGGCTCTAGACCAGAAAGGAGGCAGGTGAGAGCTGGCAACAGCGCTGGTTTGGTGCTCTTCTTCCCAGCTGTGCCAGAGCATCTCACTCCGCACCCCCAGCCCACTCCACCCCTTACCTCCAGAAAATGAAAGGGATCACCCGGAGCCCTGGGGCTGCGGACAAAGGGCCAGAGACAGCAGTTGCAGGCTCCTGGCACAATCAGTAGTGGCGCTAAGCTAGTCTTTTGCCCGCCTCAAATACTGATAACATCCTTTCCAAATGCCGCCAGCCCAGGGACCATGGCCAAGGCCTGGCAGAAGAATATGATGTGACAGCTATCTTGGGGTGAGGGACGGGGAGCCCTCAACCTCGTATGAATTCCTAACAAGGACCCCCTGGAAATGGTCTGGACCATTTCTGTCTAATACAGCAGCTATGAGCCATGTTTGGATATTGCACTCTTGACATGTGACTAGTCTGAATTGAGATGTGCTGTAAGTATAAAATACCCATCGGGTTTTGAAGATTTAGTGTGAAAGAATGTAAAATATCTCATTAATAATTTGTTATATTGATTACATGTTGACATGATAATATTTTGGATATATTTTGTTAAACATGTATTATTCAAATTAATTTCCTATGTTCTTGTTACTTTTTGATATGGCTACTAGAAAAATTTAAATGACATATGTGACTTGCATTTTGGGCTTATATTATATCCTTTTTGGACAACTCTGGTCTAAACTTTAGAACTGTACTGTCTAATACAGTAGACAAGAGCCACATTTGGCTATTTAAATGTAAACTAATTGAAGTTAAATAAAATTTAAAATTCAGTTCCTTAGTTTCACGAGCCATACTTAAGTAACCACAAGTGGCTGGTGACTACCATATTGGACAGAGCAGATATAAACCATGTCCATCATGGCAGAAAGTTCTATTGGACAGGCTGCTCTGGAGAATGTATTGCTGGAAGCTAGTGAGCAGAGGGGATTTTGTATTTGAGGACTAGACTTCCAATAAATGTACATAGCCGTTAATTGGATCTTGCAGTTGAGTGGGATTCTTAAGGGAGCTAGGCACTTCTCCTTTGGGAAGTCACCTCAGGGCCTTTGCACTTGCTGTTTCCCCTGCCTGGAATTTCTTTCCCCCAGATATCTGCATGGATCAGTCATTCATTCATTTCTTTACTTAAATGTCTCCTCATCAGACAACCATTTCTGACTGCCCTTACTAGAATAGCATGGACACTCCTCCTTTATTTTCTTATTTAGCACTTTTTATCCTCAAGTGACACATCCAGTCATTGACTTATCTTTGTAGTTTCTGTCTTATCCAGTAGAGTGTAACTCCACAAGGGCAGGGACCTGTCTCATTCTGAATGAAGGAATGACTGCGTGAATTGCCCAGGGCCCTTTGTGAGCTGGACTTGGATCAAGGGAGACTCTGACGGGTAGCAGACTGAGGGGGCAACAGCACCCAGTGGGCTCTTCCCTGAGCCTCATCCTCACCCTGCTCTGTCCCATAGGATTCGACTGGAGCCTGCATTTCAAGTGGGAGCAGATCCCGCTGGAGCAAAAGATTATCCGGACAGACCCCACCAAGCCCATAAGGTCAGGGCCGCTGTGAGCTTTGGGGAAAGCCCTTCATTCCCTGGGTCAGGGGCCGGGGAGGCTGCTGGGGAGCAGTTTCAGTGGCTGATGCTCTCGAGGGTACACAATCTAAGTGCTCATATTCTGGGCCCCAGGGACATAGAAGACAGAGGCCAGGATGCTGGCGAGACACCCTACCCCAGTGACTCTGCAAGTCGGGGATTCTGGGGCAAATGGCTTGGGATCCTAGGGCCATCTAGAGGGGCTTCCAGGTTCTTAAGCTCACCTGTTCCTTCTCTCCTCTCCTTGCTCCCAGGACACCTGTCATAGCTGGAGGAATCTTTGTGATTGACAAGTCCTGGTTTAACCACTTGGGAAAGTATGATGCCCAGATGGACATCTGGGGGGGAGAGAATTTTGGTAAGTTGGGAAATATAATAGCAACAACAACAATAATGATAATGGGTACCTCTGAACACTTTCTATGCGCAAGACCCTGTTCTAAGGACTTAATCCTCACAGTGACCCTCTGAGAGAATTAAGTACAGTTATCTCCATTTTACTGATAGAGAAACTATGGCACAGAGAGATGAAGTAATTTGTACTGTGCCACACAGCTAGTAAACAAAGAGATCCTTTTCAAAACAGAATTAGGTGGTTGGGGGGAGCCTGTGGCCACATGGCTAGACATGTATGTGGAAGAAGATACAGTGACATGGACCACCGCTTACACACGTGGTTGCTTCCTTACCAGAAAGGCTGGGAATGCGCGCAGTTGTGGCTACTAGTTAAATGTAAGCAAGGGGGTCTGGGTGCAAATCCTGGCCCTGCTACCTACAAGTTGTTTGGCCCTGGGCCAAGTTAAAGCCTCCCTAAACCTCAGTTTCCTCAAAAGGCTCTTGTGAGTACTAAGTGACATGCTGAGCTAAAATACATGGCGCAGTGCTGGCGGCCATTATCACTACTTCTGAAGCCACAGGAACTGTCTAGCCCCACAAGGAAAGGGAAGAGCCAGTCATTTCCCAGATTTTCTGGTAAAGAGATAAAGGCCAGATTCAGATGGAACACCTGACGTGAGTAATGTAAAGGGGTTTATTAAAGGGCTTATTTTTTTCCAGGGTGTGGGCAAGATAGAGGGAACCACGAGGAACAGTGTGGTACTGGACTATGCTGGTGACTGCTGGGAGGTGTCACCACCCCTAGGTCTGAAAGATGGGGACAGAACGCCCCCTGACATTCCGTTCAAGAACACAGGAGCTGTGGTCTTGGCACATGTGCAGCCAGCCCACAGTGCCCTGGCGGAGGGTACTGTGGGATAAACACCCATCCCCACTCTCCCACCTCTGACCTCCTGCTGGTGCCTCTGCCGGCTGAACCTGGTCCCCGCAGGAAGGAAGCCCAGTGGTGCAGGCCACTCAGGAGTAGGGTGGAGAAGGGATCCCACTCCTCCCAGACGAGGAGTAGGGTGGAGAAGGGATCCCACAGGTCTCCAGGAGCCGGGGCAGGTACTTCAGGGCCTGTAAATACAGAGGCCCGTTCTTGCTCTCGCAGTGGACCCAGTCCTTAACGGAGAGAGCCCTTTCCCACTGTTTCCTTTTTCATCCTACTCAGGTTTCTGTCGAAGTAAATAGGGCTGGTGGTATCTCACCCATTTGACAGATGGAAAAACTGAGATGGATGCTGCCATCCTGATTTCAGTCAGGAAACTCCACGTCTAGCAGGTGTATGCAGTGCCTTGACCAGAGCCACTTAAGTGTTGTGATGTGTAACCTAAGTCAGAGTCTGTGTTTCTGAGCTGTGAGGAGCAGGTCTTTCTTCTCCTTCCCTGAACAAGACACAGATGAGTAGTAGGGCGGAGAACAGGCCTGATCCCAACTCAAAACCAGTCAGAGTGGAAACAGGCATGGGATTTTTCTCCGCTTTGTAAATTACTCTCGGAAACCATTTCCAGGCAGGCATCTAGATGAGTAAATTTGGGACAGGGGTGCAGCGACCCTTCCATTCTGACCTCTTCTGATGTGTTTTAGGTCTAAGTGACAGCCTTTGTGTCCGCAGCCTCAGCCTGAAGGGAGCTTTAGCAAAGATAGTTACCTGTAAAGAATTAGAGGACTGGGAAACGAAGGGTCTCTCTTGCATCCAGAGGTCTTTTCTTTTTTTCTTCTCTCTCTCTTTTTTTTTTAGGCTTGGGACTGACAGAAAAACAAGTGAATGATCAAATAGCTAACTGCAACTCTGCCTGAGGCAAGGGCTCAGTAGTTGGGGAGTTTGAAAGGTGAACGGTGGAGTGGTTCCGGAGAGGGTTTTGTTTCTTGAAGAAATTCAAAGAAATTTCTAGGCTGGCCATAGTTTTGAGCCGAGAGACTGCTGACGCGGGTGGGTTTAGGCCTTTGATTTTGTTTCTTTGGTGAAGAAAGGGAGATGCCCACACTGAAACTTATTTCTGTGTCCCTCCGGAAAGCCGAACTCAAGGAGCCCAGAGGGTGCCTGGAGTGGGGGTGGCGAATGTGAAAACCTTGGGAGTCAGTCACATTAAGGATCCTTTCAAAACATAGTCAGACCATGTTATGCTGCTGTTCAAGACCTTGCCAGGTCTCCGGCATCACTCAGAGCAAAACCCAAAGTCCTCAAGTCGTCTGCCCTTCCCCAATAAGACAACCACCAGCTCAGCCCTGCCTCACTCCGCTTAGGCCGCCTGGCCTCCTTGCTGAGCCTTCACCTTGCCAGCCCCGCTCTTACCTCTAGGTCTTTGCCCTTGCTGATCCCTCAGCTGCAATGCTCTTCCCCTGAGAGCCACATGACTTGATTCCTCACCTCCTTCAAATTTCCCCTTTTAGTGAGAACTTCCTTGATCAGCCTAGTTAACAGGATAGCCCTCTGCCCCAACTCTACTTGCCCTCTTCTGACCCCCGTCAGCTTCATTTTTCTCCATTGTACTTATTACCAGCCGATAGACTATGGATCCTACCCATTTTCTTATCTACCTGTATTTTTGTTTCTGATTGTACTGAGTTCTTCACGTCGTCTCACTAGTATGTCAGGGATTCTAGAACACAGTGTGACATACAGTCAAAAGGTGCTCAGGAATATTTTGCTGAATTAACTAAAGAATCTTGTTCTAACAGTGCAGCTTGTGGGACAAAGTGTGAGGCTTAGGTTGCAATTCTTCAACTGAGTATTTGGGTGACCTTGGCAAGGTTATTTAACATCTTCGGGCTCTACAGTCCTTATGAAAAATGTGGGGATAATAATACCGACTTCACATGGTTGCTCTGAGAATGAGACATCAGATAGAAAGAGCATGGCACACAGTTAAGTGCTCAGAAATGGATGACTACTGCTATTGTTATTTCCATATTAATACTAACGAGAGTAATAATAGTTATGGACAACATGGGCTGGATGAGACAAAGGGACAACTAGCATGACGAGGTTAATCTGGAAGAAATGGAACCAGAATGCAGACCTCTGTCCACAGGTCTGTCACTAGTTCTAAATATCCGTTGCTGAGCCAGCTGCAGAGCTCTGACCAGAAGAAGGAATGGAGACCCGGCAGTTTGCAGTAAGACTTAGGGAAGCCCAGTAACACAGCCAACCGTGCTTGTGGGGCCAGATATGCTGACTGTCCAGTCCTGGACATTCTAGGTGGACCACATCCAGAAGTTTGGTGCCTACAGGCTGGCCAGAATGGAGGTGTTAGTCCTGCCACCTTCACCCCCCACTTTGCTGGTCGCTGGGAGGCTCTGACCAGCTGCACCAGGTGGGAGCCCCCAGGCCTGGCCAGAAACCACGAGTGTCCTTACGGTCAACTGGGGAGTGACAAGAGGGATCAAGGGACCAACGGAACTCATGACAGAATGGTCTTGCTTATTAAAAATTAAAAACAGATAAAACCAAGAGGTATGGGTTTTCTGGGAAAGGAAGGGGGTGTTTTAATGTCACACAGTGTCTAACTGGAGGGTTAATATGAACGAAAGTAGGAAACCAGAGGACAGTTATGTGAGGTTCAGCCAGTTGCCAAGGTGGGTCTTGCCAGAAGTGACGATTGCTGAGTGGAGAACAGAGTGGGTAACGCATGATGTCACTTTCTGGAAAGCAGAATGGCCACTTTTTTCATCTCCCAACACTACTGGGGACCACAGTCATCTGCAAAAGCTTGTTCAGCTCCACCACCACCATCAAAAGGAAGCATGTCTCAAGGGACCGATGGCAGCCTGTCATTGCAGACCCTTGGGCCAAGACGGAGGCCAGGAGGCAGCCAGGAGGATGCCAGCTGGAGCAGCCCATGGCTTGGTTGGTGGCTGGTTTTCCAACCTCGCAAGTGCCCAGAACTGGCCAATGAGCAGATGTGTTCTTCCTTAGCTCTTGTCTGGACAGGCTTTCTGGGCAGAGGCTAGAAATGATGCTGCCATCTGATTTAATTTTCCTTCTTCTCATGATTTTGGTGTTCATTCAAAGCTTTCCCCACTGCTCTCCCAGGGCTCAGATGTGGGGGATGTGTGTGGTGTGTGTGTGGAGAGTATGTGTGACGTGTCAGTGGTATGTGGGGTGGTGTGCGTGTGCATAGGCATGGGGTAAGCAGTCAGGAGCGCATGACAGGAGCGGGTGCACCCACGTAACATGCCCAGGAGCTCCCACCCCAGCATGTGCCTCCAATGAGACACCAAAGGGAAGGGAAGCCAGCTGCTTCTCACCTTCCTTCGGTGGGACTTGCCAAGGGGCTCTTTCCCCTGCTGATGGCTGCCATCTCCTGCAGAGCTCTCCTTCAGGGTGTGGATGTGCGGTGGGAGCTTGGAGATCGTGCCCTGTAGCCGGGTGGGCCACGTCTTCCGGAAACGGCACCCCTACAACTTCCCTGAGGGCAACGCTCTCACCTACATCAGGTAGGTTGCAGCACCAAGAGCACCAGGCTAGTAGCCAGCACACCAGGGTTCTAGACCCAGCTCTGTCACTTATTCATGTGACTTTGGGCAGCCACCCACCGCTCGGGGCCTGTTTCCCCATTTCCCCCATCTCAGTTCTTCCATTCTGGATTCCAGGTACTTTCAGAGGTGAGGTTGGGAGTATTGCCATCAGGTCTCCCTTGCCTTGACTGTCTTGGTCCTTGAGGGTCTTGGAAACCTGGCCAAATGACCAATTGGGAGCTGCCACCCACTCACGGGGAACCAAGTACTGATCATGGATGTCATGTCCTGACCCTGACTTGGTCAGTGTCTGCCCATTCACGTCCCCAGCCACAGGCCTTTTAATACATTTTCATATATACAGTTTATGCACATAGAAAGATACACACACCATGGGTCTGGGTTTGTGTTTTTATATAAATGGGGTCATGCTATATGTTTTTTCTGTAGCAGGCTTCTCTACCACTCAACACCAAATCCTAGTTATCCTTCTGTGTCAGTACATATGAACCATGGCATTGTGTTTCAAGGTTGCCTAGTATTCCATCACATGGAAGTAGTTCATTATCCTCTATTGATGGACATTTAGGTTGTTGCCAAGGTTTTATTAAACAAATATTCTTGAACAAATGTCCTTATTGCTCACATGCAGGTCTATCAGTAGAATAGATTCCTGGAAGTGGAGTGTCAAGGAGTATACATACCTACAAAGTTGACAGATATGGACAGATTGTCCTCCACAAAGATTGTACTCATTTATACCACCCCGGTCAGCCTTGTTCTGCATACACTCCTGAGATTTTCATCACCCCATGTTCTCATCCATGAACAGAGCTGATCTTGATCCTAACCCTACCTCTGTCACCTCCCCCCGCCACCCCGTGACCTTCTTTTGCTCCTTCCTCTCCTTTTAGGAATACCAAGCGTACTGCAGAGGTGTGGATGGACGAATACAAGCAGTATTACTATGAGGCCCGGCCCTCAGCCATCGGGAAGGCCTTTGGCAGGTGGGCCCCTCCAACAACCTGTTTCCTCCCTTCACCCACGTTAGCACAGCCTTAGCAGAATACAAAACGTTTTGTGCACCAGGAAAGCTCTCGCTGTCTCCTTGGTAACTGAGCCTTACCCACTGGGCTCTGTGGAGCCGGCCTGAGTGTGCAGTGAGGAGAGAAGGCCCTGGTCCGTGAGGGTGTGCAGCCCCATGGGGAGAAATAACCAAAGACTCATTTATGAAAAAGAGTTTCTGTTCTCCAGCTGCCTGCAGGAAAAGGGACATCTGCGGGAGTACTTAGGGATGAGCTGCCTGCAGAAAACACTTGGGGTTTTGCCTCTGCTCCCTGTTGTTCAAATTCTGACTGTGATCTGTTAGCCTATTTTCCTGTCCCGGACTGTTATGAGTACAGTCTAGCTAGGCATTTTCAAAATGCAGATTGGTAATGAAATCAACTTAGTGGGTTGTGACCAGCCTTTTAAAAAGTGATAAATAGAGAACTAGAACCCTATAAATTAGTACAGAACAGAATAGAAAATAACAGTTAGTTGCAGTGAAGGGTAGTATTATTTTGTGAAACTCTTATTTCAGTTATACGTATATGTGTGTCTACCTATATACGCATATGTACGTGGGTAAACTCGGTCACAATGTAAGATGTATTTATTTCTTACTAAAGATTGTGGTCAGAAAAGTTTGAAAACATTCTTATGATCATCAATGAATCTTTCCTCCTCTATTTACTCATACTAATCCCCTAAAAAAAAAAAAAAGAGTTATGTCACTATTTCTTTTAGTGGGGACTTCCCATTTGCTGAGGACCTCCCCTGTGCCAGGCACTTATGTCCCTTAATGTATCTGATTCTCATAAAAACCTTCTGAGTTGGGCGGTCATGTCTTCAGTTTACTGGAGAAGAAACTGAGGCTCAGAGAGGCAGTGAAGGACTTCTGTCAGTGGCCATTATAGTCAGTGCAGCTGAGGAAGGTGAGGAGAGCAAACTGCAGTGTCCACCGATACACCAGATGGTTCTGATTTGCCAGTATTCCTGAAAGACCTTTAAAACCTGTTCTTGGGGGCCGGCCCTGTGGCTCAGGTGGTTAGAGCCCCATGCTCCTAACTCCGAAGGCTGCCGGTTCGATTCCCACATGGGCCAGTGGGCTCTCAACCACAAGGTTGCCGGTTCAACTCCTCGAGTCCTGCAAGGGATGGTGGGCAGCACCCCCTGCAACTAAGATTGAACTCGGCACCTTGAGCTTAGTTGCCTCCCGGATGGCTCAGTTGTTTGGAGCGCATCCTCTCAACCACAAGGTTGACGACAAGCTGCCTCCACAACTAAGATTGAAAGGACAACTTGACTTGGAAAAAAGGCCTGGAAGTACACACTGTTCCCCAATAAAGTCCTGTTCCCCTTCCCCAATAAAATCTTTAGAAAAAACAAGAAAAAACCAAAAAGAAACACAAACCTGTTCTTGTTGTTAGCCCCCTTTCTGCTAAACTGCAATGCAGGAAAGGAAAACTTCGAGTTCACTTAGGGTCTGCTCCCTGTGGAAAGAAGGACCCGGTGGTGGTATGCTAACTGAGGTCCCAAGGAATGAGGAGGAGAAGAAAGCATGCCCCCCTGCCGGCTGGGCTGATCCTGAAAGGTGAAGCAGGAATTTGAGGAGAGAAATGAGGAATGGCCAGGAGACCTGTGGTGAACTTGCGGGGCAGAGAATGACTTCAGGCAGGTGGCCGAGGCTGAAGGGCAGGCTCAGAACCAGCTTCCTGGTTCTGGCCCTCCTGGGCTAGGTAGAAGAGGGGACCGGCCTCCTGGGGCCTGGGAAGGGGCCCTGGCCATTGTCCCGGGGCTTCTTCCTCACCTGCTGGCCAAAGCCTGAGCTGGGCCTCCTCTTTCAGTGTGGCCACGAGGATCGAGCAGAGGAAGAAGATGAATTGCAAATCCTTCCGCTGGTACCTGGATAACGTCTACCCAGAGCTCACGTGAGTGCAGCCCTCAGCTTTGTGTCTGGCCCGGGTGGGGGACCCTCCCAACTCTCCCACCCCGAGGTCTCCCCCTCCTAGGCAGTCTGGCTCTTTCTAGCTATTGGTGTTTATCTTCATGTGAAAGACTCTGGGGGAACCAGGAGGATGTTATCAGGAGTTAAAAATGACTTGTGGTAGGCACCAAATTTTTAACAGACTGGGTCTTTGAGCTAGAAATAGACATAGTCCCCTTAGGAAAATAACTCTGAATTATGTAGCAAAGGCCACAGAAATCGTCATCCACTTTGACTCTGTTCTCTCCCCTCTGGGAGTTTATCCTAAGGAAATGAAGCAACCAAATAAAAATTAGAAAAAAAAAAAAACTGTTGACAAGTAGATATTCACTGTAGGCTTCTCTGCTACTGGGAAAAATATCAAGAAACCACCAACAATAGGGGCTGGGTCTCAGGAATCACTATACACCGATCTAAACAAATATTATGTGCCTATTAATATTATAATCGTAAAGACTGCGAAAAAGTGTGGGGAAATGTTTGCTCTAGCAAATGAGGAAGCAGCCTGCAAATGGCCTGTGCACTAGAGCTGCGGTGCGAGCGAATGTGTGTGTATGAAACAGGACAGTGGGTGCCCAGCTCTAATGCCTGCAGTGGGGCGGAGAGGATTCTTTTTTTCCTTCTCTCAAAATCCTTTTCAGTGTCTTGGCTATATCCACATGGCTCATTTTCTCACCTCCTTCAGGTCTTGCTCAAATGTCCCCTTCCCGGAGAGACTGCCCCTGAACCCTCTAAACTTGCAGACCACGTCTTCCCCTACATTCCGGCTCTGTTTTCCTGTGTTGCCCTTGTCATCATCTACCATACATTTGGCCAGTTAATTTTGTGGTCACTGCCCTGCACTTGACAGTCAGCTCCATGAGAGTGGAGGTGTTTACCTGTTTTGGTCACAGCCTCTAGAACAGTGTCTGCCAAAGAATGGGCACTCAATAAATCCTTTTAACTGAATAGATTACATAG
The DNA here is from genome assembly GCF_964194185.1 of Rhinolophus hipposideros. NCBI lineage: Eukaryota > Metazoa > Chordata > Mammalia > Chiroptera > Rhinolophidae > Rhinolophus > Rhinolophus hipposideros. Next base: position 74,786,960 of record NC_138051.1, read on the forward strand.
GCAATAAGCCTCAGTAATACCTTCCCAATTCACATTGTCTCTTCTATAACTGTCACCTTGGGAAACACAATGTCTCACTGCTGCCAACTTTCTCCTGAGGGTGCTGCCATGGCTTTCCAGAACATTTCACTCCTCAGAGCCTGCATATCCATGAAAGGGGCAAGCCTTGGTCATTTGAGGGCTGATATGATTTTTGGAAAACAGCCATAGTTATATTGTAACCAAGAACAACAAATAAACTAAATGATTAACCCAGATAATATAATGCTGGGTCCTGAATACAGTGTGACAAGACTGACACAAGTGACAAGAAGAACCTGATGCTGGGAACAATTTCTAAGGAGTTACAAAACAATTTGAGCGAAGGCATCATCCTCAGAAGAAAGCTGGTGGCCTGGATAACCCCAATCTCCCCAGACAATAGCTGGGAAGGGAAGAATGGTAATTTATGGAACTGTAATAAATGAACAATTTCCTCAAGTGACCACTTTTTAAGGGGATAGTTTCATTTAGACATGTCATTTCTGAGGGAAAAAGTCATTTCTTTTCATTCTGTCAGAGGTCATACAACATTTGGATGGAAGCATAGACTTTAGGCCTCAGGCCGGAGCTGGGAAGCCCGGAGGAGGTGTTGGGGGTACCGAGAACATGCCCTTTCTCTCCGTACCCCAGCCCCCATGCAGAATAGCCCACGCCATCCGCCGAGGACCAACAGAAAGAAGGATTTTATAACTATCAGAAAACTGGATCAATCGATCCCAAAGCAAGAGAGTGGATAAAACCAGCTATGTTAAATCAGGAGCTTAAGTCATCTGTTTGTTCTGTCACTGGGTGAAAGTTAAAAAAAAGAAATGATGTTTTGTTGTTGAGATAGGAGCCACGCGTTCCATTCACATCTAGGTTACTCATCCCCAGTCCACTTGTTCGTGTTCTGCCTCAGTTCTCAGGAGAGGATCAGATTGGCGGATAGAAAGGAGATCTCTTGGCCCAAATGATACCAACTCTTTTCCAAACGGGATAGTAATAATGGGCCCACACTGACCGGTGGTCAGTGGGGAGACTGAGGAAGCTAAAGGAAGAGCGCTTTGCCTTCCTAGGCCTGCCTGCAATCCTGCCATGGCCATGCCCCTTATGCAGATCAGAGTTCCGCAGCTCGTCTCAGCAACTTCTAATGCATTTTAGTAGGACTGGGGAGTCCTGGGTTTCTGGCCTGAGCTCTTCCCCCAGGGTCCTCTCAGGCCTGGCCTTCAGGATAGTCCCTTGGACTCCTGGAGCTGCTCAGAACTGAGTGGGACCTCGACTATCTTCCCAGAGGAATCCCTGCTTGCTTACATCCCGGCTAGTGAGGCCTGCCTCCCGCAAAGACTTTGGTGCCCCAGGAGCTGCCTGGGACTGCCCTCTAGGTGAGCCTGTAAGCCCGGGGAGGCAGAAGACAACACTGACCGCTGCTTTTTGTCTCAGGGTCCCGGTAAAGGAAGTGCTTCCTGGCATTATTAAGCAGGGGGTTAACTGCTTAGAATCCCAGGGCCAGGACACTGCTGGTAACTTCCTGCTTGGAGTGGGGATCTGCAGAGGGTCTGCCAAGAACCCCCCAGCGCCTCAGGTAAGTTGCTTAGGACCCAGAGTGGGGTGAGGGGCTCTCCTCTGCTCATTCTCATCCTCTTTCTGCCTACATCTTTCACAAACCCACTTTCCCAGGACCCTGCCAGCTGTCCCCTCCCATTCTGCTCCTTGGGTTTGTTCCTGCCACATTCCCATCCCCTTTCTAGCCTGTTACACAGTTTACCTCTGTGCACCACCCACTGTCTCCTTGCAGAGGGAGAAATGCTGCCCAAACAACTCCCAGCTTTCTCCTGGAATGTACCTGTGGTCCGTTTGCATGTCGGGCAGCAGGGCATACAGGACTCCTCTGTGTGCACATGTGTGCAACACACGAGTGTTGTGCCCACGTCAAAACTAGAGCAGGTCATGGAGAGCCCTGGCGTGAGAACGCTTCTGGCTGCCCTGATCCCATGTCTTTCCCCATCCCCAGCGTCCTTCCGTACGTCTTCTGTTGCCCTCTGGCCAGCTCCAGCTAAGCTCCCACACCCCAATATTTTATTATGAAAATTTTTAGTATATGTGCTGCCGAAGCGAGCACTATTATGAAAATTTTTAAACATCTAGAAAAGTTGAAAGAATTGTACAGTGAATACCTATACACCCACCCCTATTATTTACAGAAAATTCTACCAAAATATACAGTATATTTGCTTCATCACCTATCTACCCATCTCTCCATCCGTCTTCGTGCTTTTTGACTTGGCCTCTTGTCCCCATCTCGTAGGCGTGGCTGTTCAGTGATCATCTCATCCAGCAGCAGGGGAAGTGCCTGACGGCCTCCTCCACCTCCATCTCCATCTCCCCCGGGACCCCGGTCTTACTGCAGGCATGTAACCCAAGAGAAGGCAGGCAGGTATGCTTCTTGTCCTTGGCCCAAATGGCCAGCAGGGGACCCACAGTGGGGGTGGCAGGCCCTGGCTGGGGAGCCCCAGGTTGAAACATACACTCAAATAAACCCTCCACTTTGAGGACCAGTGTGGGCCTAAGTAAATATCTAGGTCAAGTCTATTATTTTACTTATGAGAAAGTACTCCTTCACGTAAATGTTAGTGAAATGTCTTTCCTGCCAGCCTGTGAGTTGCATCAGGGCAGGGACCATTTGTCTGTCGACACTGTCCCTAGCCCCTGACAACCACCACAGCCAAAAGGTGTTAGGTTTTTACCAAGAGCAGAGCCTGTGTTAGGAGACTTACATAGATCATCCCATTTACTCCTCCCAGCAATCCAGCGGTGTGGGCCTTACCACTATCCCCATTTTATAGGTGAGAATATGAGGCTTGCTGAATTTAAGAAATGCATGTCAGATCACACAGCTGGGAAGGGGTGGAGCTGGGATTCAAACACAGGTCAGTGTGACCCCCTAAGCCCAAAGTCTTAACCCAGCACATAATAGACGCTCAATAAATATTTCTTGACTGCTGGCTGACTGAGGAAACTGAGATCCAGATACAGTGATTTCCAAGCTGTCATGCCAGCCTCATGTGAGCCTCACTGCGTTTTCCATTTGTCAAACACTATCATCAACCCTGTCTCTGTTAATCCTGGGAGACAGGTAAGGCCCACCTGTCGAGGAAGAAACTGATGCTCAGAGAGATAAAGTTACTTACTTAGGGTACATAGCAGCCAGTGACAGAGTCAGCCTGCCTCCCTCCTATGCCACTTATTTCCTGTCTGGAAGGGCTGCTCCTGTGCCCAGGGATGGGACACAAAGGCCAGAGGTCTGCTCCAGCTCTTCCTCTGCCCTCCCCTCCTCAGTGGCCCTCCCTGTGCCTGACCCTGGCCAGCCTGCCGGGCAGCACAGAGGGCGAGGGGGCCACCTGTCTCTCTGATTTGGCCTGCAGGGTTCTCTTTCCACCCTGTTCTGTTTGTCTGGGTCAGCTCTGTAGTAATGCCTGCCAGTTTGCTATTCCATTCTGGAAAAGCAGCCCCATCTCCACCCTGCAGTGTGTGTGTGTGTGTGTGTGTGTGTGTGTGTGTGTGTGTGTGTACATGCGCACACATACACAGCTGAGAGATTTGTGTGCCGAGGCCTACTTGCTGGGCCCACTCGATACTTCTGAAGCACTTTCTGATTGGTGGGGGATGGGGGACCCTCAAGACTCTGAGGGTCAAGCCTTGAGCCCACTCCCACCCACTCCTTGTTGAGGCCGAAGCTGGGAAGCAGCTCCCAAGGCAGGCACTGTTCAAATACTTCTCATCTGGGACTGAAGTACCCATTTTTCCCTTTCTTGCTTACCCAGCCTAAGGGGCTTATAGGACCCTCTTGTCCCCACTCATTCTGCTCCTGCAAGTCCTGCCAGGGCCCCAACAGCACCCTGGACAGCTGTGCCGCTTCTCCCAGAGGACAGGATAAGCAGCTCTCCCACTGCCAGTGACTTCTCCATCTGAGCCTGCCTCCTTGGTCCTCCTTCGGCCCTGTTTCCAAGGTCACTTTGGTGTCAGGTGTCCGAGAGGTCCCTGTGCACGAGAACTAGTGTGATAGAGTCAGCAGGACCCACCTTGGTCACCCCACTCACCTCTCTGAGCCTCAGTCTCCTCACTTATAAAATTGGGGGCTCCCTTCCCTTCCTGCGTTGTGAGGAGTCTGCAAGAAGTAAGACCGTGGAGACGAGAGAGTCCTGTGAGGGACTGTCTATCCAGGCCCAGATCTGAGTGGCTGGGTGAGTTGGGAAGGCCCTGGGACTGCCTGATGGCATCGGAAGTGAGAATCCTGTGATTTGGGGAGCACCTCCTAATGACTGGGTTATTCATTCATGCATTCATTCTTCACAAAACTGTCTTGGGTGCCTACTTGTGCCAGGGAATGTGCAGATCACGTTGGTCACAGGGATGAAAGAAGGACATGGTCCAGCAATGCCAAGCTGGGGAGAGTATGGCCAGCTCCTCTCAAGAGGTCAGAGACTAGAAGAACACGAGGCAGTAGGATACTGTGAGTTTCAAAGGGACCGAAGGCCCTGTCCCATCCATTACCCCTTTAGGTCAGGAACCCCTCTCTGCTGGGGACACATAGTTCAGAGAGGCTGGTTCTCAGCCGCTCCCCCAAGGGGAATCCAGGCTCCGCAGCTCTCACCTTCCACCCTGTGTACACATCCCAAGTTGGCTCCCATCTCTGCCCACCTCATGTCCACCTGCAGCCCAGGCCCTGGCCCTGTGGCTGGGTGCAGCTCACCTCCCTTGTCCTGGCTGCTCAGATAAGAACGGGGCTCCACCCCTCAGAGCCCTCTGGGCTCCATCCATGAGCACTCCCCACTTCTTAGGGAGCACAAGGTGGATGGATATAGGAAGAAGGGAGATCGATGCATGGGAGGGAAATAGGAAAAAAACCCAAAATATACCTATCTTGCTATTTATTCTTCCCTGAGCCTTGAATCCTGGGTCTCAGCCTCTCCTCTGTTCTATGTGTTCCAAATTACACTCCATCCTCCCCTTAGGCACTTCCAAAATGTCTACAGGAACAACTCTTCTCCCCCTTGTCGAGCTTGGGAAAGGGGAGGTGGCCCCAGGAGGTGAAGGCACTGATCCGAGAGCCCCTTCATGACTCTTTAGGGGACTCAAGTGCCCCGACCACCCTACTGGCCTCATTCTTCCTCTCTGCAGAGATGGCGGCCAGTGCCCACTAAAGGGTGCAGGAAACTGGCTGCACAGTTACAGGCCAGGGCAGAAGCTTAGAGCTGCAGGAAGGGGAGATCTTGTTCGGAGGAGTAAAAGATTCACCTAGTCCAGAACTCAAACTCAAGTGCTTATAGGGAGCTGGGGGGAAGCCCAGGTGGGCCTCAGGTGAGCTGAGACCAGAGCCCATTGGCAGAGACCAGCTCCTTAGCCCCAACCAGCTGGTGCCACTAGAAATTGAACGGTGTGTGAAGGGAAGTTGGAAATGCAGATTTTTCTGTGGCAACTAAACCAAATGTTAAATAAAATTTTGTTTGTGCAGGCCAAACAAAATACAGTTCTGGGCTAGATTCAGCTTATGAGCCTCTGATCTAGATAGTAACTTCATGCCAAACTACAGAACAAGAGTGATCAGGAGGCATGGGCTTACAGCTTATGTAGGGTTGGGGAGCCTCTTATGTAAGGGACACACAGACTGTTTAAATGGGAGTGTGTCCTAGGTATACACAGAGCCCTTTACATACATATGCAGTGAAGGTATGAGCATTACTATTTTTAATCAGTTTTCTCATTGCCCTCTTTCCCCACTCTCCCCCCAGAGATGGAGAAGAAAAGCCTCTTTAATCCAGCATTCAGTCAACGGCCTCTGCCTGGAGGCCAAGCCCGCCCAGCTGGTGACCAGCAAGTGCCAGGCCGACGCCCCGGCCCAGCAGTGGCAGCTGTTGCCGCACACATGACGGTAGCCCTGGGGCCTCCTGTACCTTTTGCATGAGACTTTGGGACTGGAAGGGGGTTAGGGTGGGGGAGTGTAAAGCGGGCTGTTTCCATCTCCTCATATTTCTGCCGGAATCATCAGCAAACACCCCTGCCACGAGACACCATGCTCCAAAGCTTGTACAGGGAGGGCTCAGGGAACATACCCCGATGCCCTGGCTGCCGTCCTGGCCTCGCCCGGGGAGAGAAGGTCAGGACACTGCACCGCTGCTGGGCAGAGACTGGGCAGGTGCCCTCACCCTTTGTCCCCAGACAGTGGTTTGGGTGCCCTCCCCTTGTTGGCTGGGGAGAGCAAAGACAGAAGCCTACACAGGGGCCCCGCTGTGTCACGGGGCCTGCGCGTGGGACCAGGTGGCGTGAATGGGGAGGCTGAGGCTGGGAAGAGACAGGCAGCCTGTGGAGGCGACAGAATCAAAAGGATTGAGAAGTTCAGTGGCCTGTCCCGGGCAGGTGCTGGTTGGGTGTGGGAGGGATGGGATCTGGGGCAAAGAATGGGTGATTTGTAGAAAGACATGGACAGAAGAACAGCAAAGCACCCAAAGAGTGGGTCTCTTCCTGGGGCCCTAGTCCTCCCATGCTGCAGTGTGCCTCCGGTCCTGGGCGCTGGTCCCCACGTGCTGCAGGGCAATCTCAGGAGCAGCCTTGGGACAGAGTTTCTTAAACAGCCACATCTGTTTTGCCGTGTCAGGCCAAGGCCTCTCCCTTGGGCCTTAATGACCTGCTGGGATCCTGTGCCCCCTGCCTGGGCCCGCCTTGAGTGCCCCCTAAGGACAGGCAGCCACCATACGCCACTGAGCAGCCCCATCCTCGGCCATAGCTTTTAGCACCTGCTTTCTCAAAAGCCTTTGCCTCTGTAAATACAGCATTATGGAGTCAGGGTGGCCAGTGAGAATGGGACCTCCTCTCTGGAGCAGTGATACTCCCTGAGTGATCCGGGCTCGGTTTCATCCTCTCCCCTCCCACTACAGGAGGGTGGGTCACTGCAGGGGGCGAGAAAGGCTGGGGGCTCCTGTCTGCAGAGAGCTCCCAGTTTCTCCTCACAGATACTGGGCCTCTTTCCCCCTTCCCTATGGCCTGGTCTTGGCACCACTTCTGTTATTCCCTATATTCCTCCTCCCCTCCCCACTGGCTCAGGCCGTGAGATCTTGGGCGAAAGACTGGTGGTATCAGAACCCCTGAGAGCCCTCCTCCCACGAAGCAAACCAGCTCAGGACCCCTAGGGAGTTCATGGATTCCAAAGGGCCTAGGAATCTCCCGAAACTGTCCCCCAAATGATGCATGTATACGTGTATACATATATGCATTTTCCTGGGGAGAGGGTCCATAGATTTCCCCGGCTTCTTACAGACGTCCCTGATCCCCAAAGGGTCTGAACGTCTGGTCTGGATTGGAGCTACCATCCACCTGAGCTCCATGCCCATCTCCCTCCCTGGTGCCTAAACTGCTGCTGGCTGCATCCTCCATGCAGCCCCTGGGGCCAAAAGCCAAGGGTCCCTAATCCACAGCACCCACTCTAGAGGGTTCTCAGTGGTTTCCTCTCACCTCCTGGCTCCTTGGGTCCCCTCAGCGTGCTCCTGGGCCTCAGAGCACACCCTGTGGGCTCAGCAGCATGGGGGCCACACTTCTGTCCCCTGTTGTGATGTTTCATCCACCGTCATCACCACTGTGCGTGTCCACCCTGGTGGGTAGCGTGGACCTGTCGGGATGGGGAGCGAGGGCTTCTCTCGTGGAATGTAAGACGACTGCTGTTCAGAGATTTAGAGTCTCCCTCCTTTCCTATGGTCAGACCAGGCTCAGCGCTTGTCAGCCGTCATTTGTGGGACTCAGCCCTATTCTGGTTTTGCTTTTCCTCTTCTTGACCAAAGCATGTGCCACTAGCTGTCCTTGAGGATTTTGTCTTTATGAAACACACACTTGGAATAAAACCACTTCTCACATGTACAAGTGCCTCAGCGCCTTCCTTTCCAGCACCAGAGCCAAGCCCTTCAGCACCACACTCCCCTGCCTTGGAAGGAAGTCAGAGCCTCTATTCTGTAACAGTGAAACTGAACACACTCAGGTGCATGTGATAGCTTGTTCCTTGGCCTACATGCCCCGTGGCACCCCAGGGTCTCCTGGACGACAGGCTGGCTGCTCTGGGGGGAGCCAGCAGGTGGCTCTGCTGCTGGGCAGGCCGGAACCAGAGCTCAGGCTCCTGGGGCTTCACTGAGGGACACTAGGGGCTCCGAAATGGAAACCAAGAGGCTTCTGCAAGTGTTTGCCTTTTCCCTGGCCCCGCTGAACTGTCCTTCCTCTCTACCATACAAGAGGGCAGTGGTAAAAATGCAGGTGGGACCATCTTCCTGGGTAGAAATAGTGAAATAATTCCAGAAAGAGGCCTACCAGCCTAGTCGTGTGTGATCGAGTAGCAGATGTCTGCTTAATGTTTCCATGGAAACCAATGGAAAGCCCCTGCCATTTCTGTGATCAGAAGCTGAACCTGCCCAGATAAAAATAAACACTTCAGTGCACATACGAACGGTAGCGGGCAGGCCGTGGTGTGACTAACTCTTCTGAATGCAGTCATGGCCGCCCCCAGCCCCACCTTGTCTCAGGGCTGCTCCTCCGGACTCCCCAGAACTTATGACCACTAGGCCTGCGGGGCCTAGAGTGCTGGCTGCTCACAGTTCCAAGCACACAGTGTGGCTGCGGAGTCCAGCCTAGGCTAAGCTGGACAAAGGTAACAATTTGCTGTAGAACACTCTGGCTGCAGTCTCTGTCCATCCGTCCATCGTCTCAAAGAGCATATCCCATGGCCCACCGCCTTCTTGGGCCTCCCTCTTGGCCAGCTTTCCACTTTCCGTCTATCTTCACTCCCACCTTGGAGGGCTCTGGTGCTGCTTCTCCTGAGGTGTGCTCTCTCTTGCCCTCCTTCAAACCTACCTCTCCCAGGCCCATTTTCTCTCCCATCCCCTTTGTTTCTGGAAACTAAGGGTATTAGCCTTTAGCCAGCTCCTGGAGGATTCAGCAAACACCCTCAAGTTGGCCAGTTATTACTGGCCTTACATAACCCAGCAGAAGAGAGTCTCCCAGAATATACTGGGGTGAGGAGGGCGGGAGGGACATGCATGGGGCCAAACTCCCATTTCTCCATCCCTGGACCTCTGTGACTTGGCTTCAGTTTTCACAAAGGCTCTTCCCCTGGTCCCTCAATCTCCCCATTTGCAGTTGGGAGAAATAACCCTGGCAATATCACTGTCCTCTGAGAGGTCTGGCACCCCCAGGCCTGTGGAGTGTCTTCCAGCACTGAACAGGGTGTGGTCTTCTCCCATCAGGGGAATAGGAAAGGAAACATGGAAAGGAAAGGCTGGAGCTCATAATGTCCGCAGCTTCATTTCCGACAATGTTCTCATGTCTGCAGTATTTCTGTGTGTCCCCTGTGATGCTCTGAGTCAGTTTTCTCCAGAAGAAGGGAGGGGCCCCAAGCAGCTTCTCTCATCTAAGAGGTTTTCACTGCCAAGCACTTGACAAAGACCTCGAGTTGGAACAGGGAAGGGCCCTCTCCCTTGATCTGGCAGCCAGGCTGAGTCACCCAGCTGGTGGGGCCTCAGAGCCACCTGAGGAATCCTCGGATATGGAATTCAACCCCATGGAGTGTGGGAAGAGGGGCACAAGAATATGGACTCCAGAGCCCATCAGCAGGGTCCATCCCACCCTGCCACTTAGTAGCTGTGTGGTCTGGAGTAAGTTATTCCATGTCAGCTTGGTTTCCTCACCTGTGACACCTGTAAGATGGGCGTACTCACAGTCGTAGGTTTTTGTGAGGAAAGATTTATTTAATGACTGCAAAGCACTTGGCCGTTTCTTAATGTTTAGTAAATAAATGTCATTGCTATTGTTTTGTTTGTTTGTGTAGTTGTTTTTGGGGTGTTTTTTTTTTCTTTCTTTTCATTGCTATTGTTAATAAACGTTTCCTGAGTGCCTGTTCCATACTCGGCATTTTGCTGAGGATGACGACACAAATGTAAACAAGACAAAAATTGCCCCTGCCCTTCAGAACTCATATTCTAGCAGGGGAGATGGACAAATGAGCAGGCAACCATAACACCACATGGTAGAAGCTACAGGGAAGGCAGGAGCTATGGGAGCAGCAAGGAGGGGCCTCTCCTTATGGCCTGGGGGTCAGGGAGTCCTGATGCTTCCAGGACAGCTCGAAATGACATTCTGGGCCATGCCTGCCTCAGTCTGGGGTAGAAGGCGGGCTGGGTGAGGCCTGGTGGCAGTGCAGTCGGTCACCGCTGTGTGGCCTGGGCTTTCTACCCATGCACACAGCATCATGGTGATGTAAACCAGTCTGTAATCAGAAGAATTCTAGAAGGAAGCTGTGGGAGCCATTGAAACCCAAACAGCCATGCCTTCTGCTTCTTGAGACAGTGAGCATTCCTTCAGGTCCAGTTTTCTTTGTTTGGAGATGGCAAAGGAAGGATCGGGGCACTACGTGGCCTGGAAAATCCAGTGATTCTGATCCAGAGAATGAATACAAATGCCACGGAGGTGTTCCTTCCTTCCCAGCTTGGGTTATCTCTGACCCCCCTCGAATCATTTGAAAGTAGGCCTGTCTTTCTTTCAAATAAGGTCTCTCAGGGTGTATACAGATAACCTGCTGTAATCACTTTAGGTGCTTGTTCCTGGCCTCCCACCCAGACCCGCTGACTCCAAATTTCTGTATGTGTGACAAGTGGCCTGGGTGATATCGATGTACACTGAATCTGCAACCCTCTAAAGCAGGAGGGAGAGGAAGCCATACAAGGGAGACCACGGATGGGGCCCAGGCTGCTGAGTGAGTGCGCCGACCCTCGAGCTCACTGTGAGGAGAAGCCAAGGGGAAGGAAAGCACCCCTGTGCTCCTCACTGCACTTCCTCTGGGAGCCAGATGAATGTGGGGACCAGATCAAGGAGCCAGAGGTCAAGCCAGACCAGCACCTGAGGACAGCAGTAGTGGAGAAATGTCCCCAGCTAGGAAATCCCCAGTTGGATGGGAAACCAGGGTGGGCAGGAGCCACAGTGAGCACATTCCTCCTCCTGATGGATGCAGTGATGTGGATTTGTCTTCTCCAGTCCTGATTTGTCTTTTGTTTTCTGTTGGACTGTGGCTCTTTGATAACAGGACCTATGTCTGCTCCAGCTTTCTGCTTCTTACAGCCACAGCACAGAGCCTGGTTCTCAGACTCACAGTAGTTGTTGGCTTGCTGAATGAACGAAATAAAAGATTCTAGCTGGGATTTCTTTTATAGTGATAAAGCATTTGTGCATTTAGGAATGCACTGCATTCAGAAAGCACTGAATCTATATTTGTTCATTTTCATCTTACTTCTTCCTAAAAGCGTGGTATCTTCACAACTCCCCCCTTCCTACTTATTTGTCGTCTCTAAGCCCTCAGCAACCGTGCATTGGTGTTGCTGAGGGCTGACACAGATTGAGCATTTCCTCGGCATCCAGAACTTCATACCATGTGCATTCTCTCATTCTCTCCAACACCCCCTCCCCACCCCACTCCATGAGGTAGGTTCTGGTATGCCCACTTTATGGATAAGAGTGTGGGGAGAAGGACTTGCCCGAGGACAAACAGCAAGGTTTAAACTCAGTCCCACAGAAGTGGTTCTCACAATGTGGTCAGAGCAGCAGCAGCGCCTGGGAACTTACTAGAAATGCAAACTCTTGGGCCTCCCCCAGACCTACTGAATCAGAATCTCTGGGGGTGGGGTTTAGCCATCCAAGACTAAGAAGCCCCCAGGGGATTCTGATGCACACTCAAGTTTGAGAGCCACTTGTTTGGTCATGGAGATGGATCCTGGTCCCCTGACGCAGGGCACGGGTCTCTTCTGGGGCTCGGAGCAGATGCTGTGTGCTGCAGGCCTTACCTCAGCTAAGCAGGCTGCCTCTCTGCTCTGGGCTATAATGGACCTGTCCAGGGCAGAAGATAGTGGGCACGACGCTGGGCCAAGTTTTGCCATTGAGCCAGATGCCACATGCCAACCTTGCTTTGTGTGATTTATGAGTTTCTCCCCCAACACCAGCCACATATGGCTAACTTCATTATAGAAGAGCTTCCACCCCAGAAGATTCATTAATTAAAGAATCAGTGCTGCACCTCACAGCCCTCAGGACGGGCATACATTACCAGGAGTTACACAGCTAAGGCCTTTCTATAGATCATCCGAGTGACGACACAGCCGTGCTATCCCTTATTCACCAGTCACTGAGGTTCACACATTTTAACTTCTTTAATCCTTCCACCAATTCTATCAGGTAGGTATTTCCATTATAACTCCATTTATAAACTAGGAAATTGAAGCCCAGAGAGGTTACCACAGTTGCCCAAGATTACCTAGCTAATAGGAGACAGAGTCAAGATTTCAAATCATGAAGTCTGACCCAGGGTCTATGCTCTTTACTGGCCTTTATTACCTTTGACATATTAGTTTGTATCCTCTTACCAACCCTGACAGGTTTGTATTGTTATTTCTCCATCTTTCACTTAAGGCAGTGAGGCCCCATGCAAAGCTCTTGGTCTCACACCAAAGCCCAAGGCTTGTCTCATTACACCCTACATCCTTTCGTGAGTGATTCTTAGAAGGCTGAGAGGTAGGGTGAGCCAGGGTTGGTTCTACAATCATCATCTATACAGATGTAGAGACAGGCTGAGAGGCCGGTAAGTCCAGTCAGAGAGCAGGAAATTGGGAGCACCAAGATTTGGCAGACCCGAGAACACAATGTCGCATGACACCACACTGACAGAGGCAATTGCTAATGGCTCTGACTGGTGCCAGGTGAGTTCTCTGGAGCTTGGGAGGGTGAGACCCCCTGAATGACCTGGCCCCATAGGCCAAGGGCTGTTTTGCTGCATTGTCTGCTTTCTTCTACATCCTGGCCTGGAGTCTTGTTTTCCAAATGTCTTCCTGGCATTAAAGTTCTTTGTTCTGCATTATTTCTCCTCAGATGCTAGTTTTGTGCTTGTTCAAGTGGAATCTCCTTTTGCAGACCTGCCCCCGTGTCCACTGAGGTGGGGCCTTGAGGGTGCTTCATGGAGGCGGCTGGGTTCATCCAGTTTTCACCAGGCACCTGGGGCTTTTGTAGGCTCATCAAGCAGCTGGGCTTATTTTAAATTTACTACCAAATGTATCCCTCCCAGTTATTTCTTGGCTGCTTTACTGTGTGACAGCAGGAGTGGAGAGCTCTGGCCTTGCAGTAAGAGAATAGTTGCTCCCAGCCCAGCCATTTATAAGCAGAGTGACCTTCAGCAAAGTCACTTCGGCTTCCTCACCTCAGTGTCCTCACCTGAGAAATGGGGGTGATGTGGGGGCAGATTAAATGAGAAAATACTGTGGTCAGGCCTTGTGAACTAGAAAGCCCAGGCAGCGGGCCGGGAACATTGGGGAGTATTTCTCTGACCCTGGGGCAGGCCAGAACTACTAGGCCCCAGAGCTGTGGACTTTCCTGTTGCTAAGGACATTCTCCAGCCATCAGGGCAAGGCCTTGCTGTTCAGACATGGGGAACTCGAGGGTGTGGGAAGCCCTCTGGTAAAGAAGAGGTGGAGAGTCCAGGCGTCCTCTTTGCTCCTGAGCTGGAGATGGCTGATCTGGCTTTGAAACCTTTTTTGGTGGTACTTGCTTTTATCTTTGAGAAGCAAGAAAAGTAGATTCAGCAGGGGTCTTGATGTTCAATAAGGCTTTGAAAATCTTCAGACTAGTCGGGAGGGCCAGGATGGGGGCCGGGGGGAGGGTTATGAGGCAGGAAGAGTGGTGCCTTCTGGGATCTTCAGAGCAGAGCTGCCGCTCTCTCATCTGCATCTCCTCCCTGACATGGATTAGGGTTCACTGGGACTGTCCATGGAGTGGAGGAGGTGGGGGCTGCGATGACCTCCCCGGGCCAGTGGCCTCTGTCTGTGGAGGCCACACAGCATGGCCTTGTCACTGTCAGAAGGCCTGAACAGGATAACAAAGCCAAACTGCTGGGAAAACCCCACGGATATTTATCAATTACACAAAGAAAACTGTGGTCGGGAGGCTCCTTCTCAGCCCAGGGTTCACTCTGCCTGGCGGGGCAGAAAGAGCAGGGGCTGTGGAGCCAAACCTAGAGCTGAAGCCTGGCTTCTTCTTTTTTCTCCAAGAAATGGGAACTGGTTTTTTTTTTTTTTGTTTCTTAATTTTTTTTATTGGGAAATATTGGGGAACAGTGTTTCTCCAGGGTCCATCAGCTCCAAGCCATTGTCCTTTAATCTAGTTGTGGAGGGCGCAGCTCAGCTCCAAGTCCAGTTGCCCTTTTCAATTGTAGCAGCGGGCGCAGCCCACCATCCCATGCAGGGATTGAACCAGCAACCTTGTTGGTAAGGGCTCTTGCTGTAACCAACTGAGCCATGTGGCTGCTTTTTCTTTTATTAGCTGGGCAACCTGTGTCAAGTTACTTCACCTTTCCGAACCTCAGTTCCCTCATTAGTACATCAGGGATAATACTGCCTGCTTCTTAGGGATGCTGTGAGATTTGAATGAGATGGCATTTATGAACTGGCTGGAATAAAGAAAAAGGGACATAGTGCTCACAAGAATGCCCAAACTCTCTGAGAGGGTATTTGTCTTGTTCGCAGCTGGACCACCAGAGCTTGACATAGAGAATGTGGTCAATTAGTGTTTGTGAATGAATGAATGAGTGAATGAATGAATGGAACGTAACTCTGCATGAGGCAAACACGCTTCTCTGGGGAGGCCTTGACTCCAACCCCAGCCCCAGCCCCAGCCCTGGCCCAGGGTCCCCAGGACTTCAAAAGGGGGCATGTGTTCAAAATAGGTACATGTCGGACTTGTTAACTTTGCAGACAGAGGAGTCCCGGCAGGCGTGTGTCTGAGATGGACAAATGGGTGTAATTCACGGGCAAGAATGCCTGCAGCTTCCCTCAGATTCCCCACCTCTATCCCCAGCCACTGGGTGAGAAGCCTGCCTTGACCCCTTTGCCTTGAATCAGGATTGTACTGGAATTGCCTGTAGTTTTCTACACTCCCACTAGACTGCAAACTGCATGAGGAAAAGGACGTGTCCACAACAGCTAGTGTTGTGCCTTGCTCATGGTAGGGGCTCACTGAATGTGTGGTGAGTGAATGAATGAGTACAATGAAACTGCTGCCCTCCCTCAGTTCTGAGAGGCCCTGGTCTTGGAATGCAGCATTTGGGATGCATGTCAGTTTGTTCTCAAGCTTTCTTTTCTAACCTAGCTGTTGATTTAGGTTTTCAAGTGAGTTTTGACCAGTGAAAATTCCTTTCTATCAGGCACAGGAGACGCAGCATTTGCAAGTTAGTGCCAAATCAGTGCCTGATTAAACAGACAAGGAATGTGAAAACAAAAATTACACCGCAGACATGAAGCAGCTAATACAGATGGGGATGCACCTACCTTGGGAGAAAACTGCTTTCATACTAATGAATTTGTTAAATTTGGGCTGAAGCATGAAAAACTGCAGCTTGGGGATTATCTATGGTTTTACTATAAATTGGCAGCAAACAGAAACTGATGACGGCTTCTCTGGTCCAAGCATCCTCTCCTTGAAGCTTTTGCCCAGGGCCACGTCTCCATTCAGGATATACAACTGTAGTTTATTTGCATACAAATGGCAAACATCTACAAAAGTCTTCAGCTGAAGCAACTTTTAAGGAAAATGTTATTGCTTCCCTAAAGGCTCTATTTCCTCGGTTTTTCTCAACACTCTTTTCATTTAGCAGCTACTCACATTGACACAGATTTTCCACCCCAGGAGTATCTACAGGAGAGTGGAAGGTGCAAAAGGTAAGGTATAGCAAAGAAAGGGCTGGAAAATCGAACCCACTTTTCAGGACTCCCAGAAACTAAGTAAGTGCTTTAAGTATTATTTTGTTTAATTCTTAAGCTAACTCTGTGGGGTCGACACTATTATTATCTCCATTTGCAGTAAGGAAAGCAAGGTTAGGAGATGTTGTGAGTTGCTCAAGGTCACACCACGAGGAAATGGCAGGGCCTGACCTTCAAGGATGCCTGGCTCCAAGAATTACGTTCATAAACTATTCTATCTGTAAATCACTTTCAATTTACATAGCTTAAAAGTATAAAGCAGTCCTGTTAAAATGATTCAACAGTAGTGTACAGGGTCTGCTGACATGTCCCTGAACTGTTTTCAAATCTGAATGTGCTGAGATTTCTGGAGTTATCATCAGGGTAGGACTGGGTACAAAATGTGTGGGGTTTAGTGGGAAATGAAAATATGGGTCACCTACTTTATAAACAACTAAGAATTTCAAAAATGATGATAGCAGTGTGGGGTCCTTCTAAGCACAGGTTACACGTCCCTGAAACCGCCCGAGTTGGGGATCCCGGTGGAAACATGTCTGTTTTGTCTGGGTTCCTGGCATTGGGTCTGGCACGTGACAGATATTAATAAACTGTTGGCTAATTAAGGGAATAAATATTCATTTACTCCTACATACCAAGCAGTGTTCCAGGCACAGGGGATATAGCAGCAAGCAACACATATAAGGTTCCTGACCCCATGGAGCACGTATTCCAGAGGAACAGAAACACACAGCACAGCTACCAGGAGGTGGGGATCATTGGGGGCGTCTTAGAGGCTGCCTACTGCACAGATCCCACCTCTTTCTTTGGACACATTTCCAACCAGAACATTGCTTTGGGATTTGTGAACTTAACTAGAAAGAAGGACTCTTTCTAAAATGGTAAAGCTTGAAGACTGTGGACAGCCATGCTCCCCAGCAAGTGTAAGAAGCTGCTCCATGGGATGAACGAAACTGACACTTATAGGGAAGCAGAGACCAGAAATGGCAGGCATTTCTGACTGCCCGTGTGTCTGGTTCCATTTGACCCTGAGATTCACCTGTGTTCTGGCCATTCCTGTAGTTTGGTTATATGAACCATTGGCTACACCCCCTCTATTGTTGCCTAAGCTAGCTCAAGGTGGGTTCCTGTCATTTGTAACAAGAGAATGTCAAGCAACTAACTGATCCAGAGCCTCACACTGAGGCGGGCAAGTCAGTTAGGGAACGACAGCAGTAATTCAGGTGAGAAGTAACGTATGAGGTACTGAGAATGGTGATTAGGGCCCACACAGGAGGATATATAAGAAGGCAGCGGTCATGGTAGGACTGTCTTATTCCCCGTTGTATCTCCAGAGGTTAACATTGTGTCTGGCACATTGTGAAGTGCTCAGTAAATATTTGTGGAATGAATTATTAGACGAATGAACAAAGGCAGGAAGACAAAAGTAAAAGCAAGACTGGCTGACCAATAGGAAATGGAAGATGAGAACGGGGGAGAAATATTAATGCAACCTTACTGGCTGGCTGGCTGGCTGGCAGCCCTATTCAAGACAGGAAGAGCTGCTTTGGATGGGGTCAGTGGGTGAGAGTCCGTCACTCTGGGTGATGAATTCGGTTTTGCAGTGCTGGCATGTGTTTTCCAGATGAGAGCTGGTCTTAGGGAACACAGGCGTTAACCCGTCTAGTCAGGAGTGTTCCCGTCCTTGGCCTCCTTAGCTCTGACCACGGAACAACTGAGGGACTCCACTGCGCACTCAAAGCCTATTTCCGCGCTAGAGAAAGACCTAATTTTGCAAATAGGCACTGATCACAACCGCCTGGGGGACTGGTGGTCCTTGATTGGGAACAGTCTAAAGTTAGCATAACAAAACCAGCTGTCAAGAGTCAGCCTAATGAGTCTTCCTGACTCTCAGCCCAGTTCTCTAGGGTCCTCGATATGACAGCTTACTTCCCAAGCAGACTGGGAAAACTATGGAGACGAGTTGAGAAGCTTGAAATTGGGTATTCAGAAGACACATTTGCTTGTCTCCTTTGGGGATGGTGAGGCTGGGCATAGATGGCAGCTTTTTAAAAGCCGGCATTGTAGAGCTGTCAGGTGGGAAATGTCCCCTTTTGCTCTGGCACTCTCCCAGGCTGGGGAGATGGTTAAGCAAAGATGGTTAAATTCCAGCAGAATTTCGTTTGAAGTGCTGACCGTGTTTACATCCCTGGGTGGAAGCTCATTAGCATGCGTCAGGAATGCAGCCTCTGTGCCTCCGCACATCCCGCTGCTCCAGGCTTGCTGAATGCCAGCCTCCCCGCAGCTAGTGTACTTCCTTTCGAGGTCGTCCGGGTTCCTCCTGCCAGAGCGGCTACATAGTGCCTGCCCAGCAAAGGCTTCTTTTGGGACCCAACTCTGTCCTGCTTTGAGAATGACTCATTCCCTCTCGTGAGCTCAGGTTTTCGGGCGGGAGCCGGGCAGAGCATCTGGGCCGAATGGACTAGTGAACACGAGGTGCTTGAACAGTAAAGCACCACGGAGGGGGTGGGGACGCGTGCTCATGGGCAGGCTCCAAAACGGTCCTACGGGCCTCGGCACCACCGCTATGCGGCAGTCCCGGCAGGATTAGAACTACATCCGCCACCCGTTTTTCTTTAACTTTTCATTATGGAAAATTTCAAGCATATAAAAAAGCAAAGAGATTAATACCTACCACCCAGCTTCAACAATGATCAGTTTATGGCTAATCTTGTTTCATTTATATTCTTCCACTGGATTATTCTGAGACAAATCACAGACACTACGTCATTTTACCTGTAAATATTTCAGTACATACTCTAAAAGAGAACTTAAAGAAATAACCACAATACCATTATGAAAGCTAAAGCATTTCACAATCATTCCTTAATAAGGATGGCGTCTTACACTGGAGGGCAGAGGTGGCTCCGACTACCTTCTCTTTACCCTTGATCACTATCAGGAACAATGTGTCAAATGCAAAGCCAGGAAAAACACAAAGGATCAAGGCAAGGCAAGACTCTGCCCACGCCGGGATGGCCACTGACGGGCTGAGCGACTGTAATGTGTTCAAAACTTTCCTGGAAGTAGTCTAATAGAGAAGTTAAAACAAACTAAAACCAAAACCAGCAACTCTCACCTTTTCGATGACCTTTTGGCACTTCCCAAGGTCACAAGGACCACCCCTTAGAGAACAGAAGTAACAGGAGGTGAAGATTCCTTGTCGGATCAGCTGGTGCAGGACTGGGGGGGGTCCTAGGCCTCCGCCAAGGTGCAGGGGTAACTTCACGGTGACAGGAAGTTTTTAGACTTCTTTCTGGTAGTGTTGTTTTAATGACAGTATTAAATGTTTTGGGGAAATACATTTTATTCAAGTATAACATGTATGTAGAAAAGTACACAAAATACTAACATTTACTTATTTTGTAATAATAGTTATCACTTACTGAGCTCTACCTTTGTGAAGATTAAGTTAAACACTGAAAAGGAGATGTGAGCAGCCCGACTGCTCTGAGCACAGCCAGTCATGAATGTTGACCATGTGAAATCATCTCTGTGGAGGAGCAGGATGGGAAGGGGTCTCCATGAGGAGTGGCCTGGAGCCGGGAGTCGGAGGACCAAGTAGGGGGAGATGTCTAAGCAGAAGGTGGCTGGGTGGGGAGGCTGTCCACATAGGGGACCCTCCGATCGGCGGGTTCCAGGACAGCACACTATGTTGAGCACCAACACTGACTCCCTGTTGGGTCGCCCACTGCAGTGGTGATAACAGAATCTTTTCTAAAAACTGTATCATGCCAATGTCTAGGCTGGTCAGTTGCAGGAGTTACTGGGCAATATGACACAGATGGTCACTGTTCGCATCCAGGTCACCTAGGCCTCATATCCTCTGTTGTTTAAGTAGTGATCAATAGCTTTTTACAGGAAGGAAAGATGTGATTTCTCAATCCCAGTACTTGAATAGCTCAAGAGCCTGGCTCAGAGATGCCAAGTGGGGTATCAAGGCTTTTGACCTTAAATCCCTAAAGGCTGCATCAGGACTTCATGCTAATGAACATTTGCCCTCTACAGGCTTTTAGTACCTGCACCTTCAAATCTTTTCATAACACTCCTCTGAAGGGAATATGAGTGAGGCACCACTCACACACACCCCCCCACACACACACACCCTGTCACGACAACTGCAATCTCCCAGTGGGATTTGCTTAATAACTGAAAAGAGCATTGTGATAATCCTTCCTGGAATTGCTTGGTAGGTGGAAGGAAATGGGGTGACTATGCTTCTAATAGGCACCTGGGCTCACTGATAGTGTGAAGGACAAAACAATCTCTGGAAGGGCCAGGGCCATTGGAGAGAAGAGACACAACATTGTAGGTGCCCTTCAAACTGTTTACCCTGAGCAGGTGCTAAAAGAATAACCATACTCTTTTTTCAAAGACTAGAGGGGCAATGTAGTTGGCCAAGCCTGGGGTTGGGTGTCCTGGAACACAGCAGGGACTCCACAACCAATGTGCGTAGGTGAAGGTAGGAGTTGGCATTACCATGGCAACCCCTCCAACCTCAGGCTTCCATGGAAGAAACAATGATCTATCCCACTTCTCTTAAATTACAGTCCAGACACCTTAAATTCAAACATCTGTTTACAAAGATACAGAGCCTGTCTCAGTTAAGTGATGTAATCTGTCCTCATTAGTCTTCTCCCTAGTCTTTTGAAAAGTATGAAGAAAATTATCTCTGGCACAGAAGAGGCTTTTAAACCAAGCTCTTCACAATATGACTCAAATTGAACATCCAGTTAAGCACATAATTACCAAAAAGGAATGTGCCAGGTCAATTGACACAGGACCGCTAAGGGTCCTCATGATTTCAGTCTCTCCGCTCCCTCCTTAGGCCTTAGCCCATGACTAGGGCCTTTGTGTCTAGCCTAGAGCTTCCTTAGCCTTTTGTATCATGCCTGTTGCCTGTGGTTCCTTGCTGCCCTAACACTCTCCCCACCCCTGCATTCCGTGCCATGACACTTTCATATTGCTCCTTGCACTAAAGTGATGCTCTTCTCTACCCTCTACTTGATGGTGAGATCCACACTGCCTGACATCATTCTTTGTTCATTTTGGTAGTCAGTTATGTACCTTGTAATGTTACCGTGCAGATTCAGTCACTAGTGCAAATCTATCAATGCCAGGTACTTTCCTGGTATTATTAGATGTGGAAAGCAGTGTGGTATTGGATATTCTACTACTCCAAGTATGGACTCCTGGAACTTTGTTAAAAATACAGAAGGTGAGGGTCCACTTCAAACTTAAATCTGCACTTTAACAAAAACCCAGGTGTACAACATTCAGAATGAGAAATAGTGGTTTGATGCACATCAGAATCTCCTGAAGAGCCTTTTATATATTTTGAAGTTCTGTCATTGGGTGCATATACATTTATGTCTCTTGGTAAATTTACCCTTTTATGATTATTAAAATGTCCCTTTTTGTCCCTGGTAACATTCCTCATTATGAAGTCTACTTTGATAGCCACTTCAGCTTATGATTAATGCTTGCTGTTTGTATGTTTTTTTCCCCATTCTTTTACTTTAACCTGTTTTTATATTTAAGGTGGGTTTAACATATAGTTGTGTCTTTATTAATCCAGTCTGACAATCCCATTCTAATTGGTTTAGACCATTTACATTTAATGTAATTATCAATTTGACAGGGCCTAAATCTACCATCTTGCTATTTATTTATTTGCCTACCTGTTCTTTGCTGTGGGAGTCCTAGAAGAGGATACTCCACAACAAATGCCTGTAGGTGAAGGGGGGGGAGATAGCATGACTCCCCTCCCCCCCCATCCCAGGCTTCCACATTATCCTGCCTTCTTTTGGATTGAGGGTTTTTTTTCTGTTGTTGTTTTTTAAGCAAGTGCTCTCAGGTTTACAAATAGGTATCTTTAACTTTTCAGTCTATCTTCAAATGATATAACATTTCATCTCAGTGTTAAAAACTTTTCAA
The DNA here is from genome assembly GCF_964194185.1 of Rhinolophus hipposideros. Classification (NCBI taxonomy): domain Eukaryota; kingdom Metazoa; phylum Chordata; class Mammalia; order Chiroptera; family Rhinolophidae; genus Rhinolophus; species Rhinolophus hipposideros. Next base: position 74,808,775 of record NC_138051.1, read on the forward strand.
TTGTGTATTCCCATTTTTTCTTGTCCTTTGCATTATTGTCATACATTTAAATCTAGACGTTATAAACCACAGTATTTTAACTTTAAACAGTAAATTATCTCTTAAAATTTTTTTAAATGAGAAAAGTCTTTGGTATTTGCTCACATATTTACCATTTCCACTGCTTCTCACATTACTTGTTTAGATCCAAGTTTCCATGTTTTATTTTCCTTTTGCCTGAGGAACTTCCTTTAACAATTCTTGTAGTACAAGTATGCTAGCAACCAATTATCTCAGATTGTTTATCTGCAGAATCTTTTATTTTGCCTTTATTTTTGAATAATATGTTCAGTGGATATAGAATTTTAGGTTGATAGTTTTTCTCTCAGTATTTAAAATACTATGTCATTCCATTTTTGTATAGCTCTGGACAAGTCCGCTGTCATTCTCATGTTTGTTCCTCTGTAATGTGTTTATCTGGCTGCTAAGATTTTCTCTTTTATCACTAGTTTTTATCAGTTTAATTATGATATGTGTTTTGTTTGTTTATCATCCTTGGGGTTAGTTTAGTTTTGTGGACCTGAGTTTACAGTTTTCATCAAATTTGAAAATTTGGGGCATTATGTCTTCAACTTCTTTTTGTTCTCTCCACATCATTCTTTTTCCTGATTCTCCATTATAAAATGTTATAGACAACTTGCTGTTGTCCTACAGGTCACAGAAACTCTCCATTATTTTTCAATCTTCTCTTTATGTTTCAGCTTTTAAGTTTCTATTGCTCTATCCTCAAGTTCACTGCACCTTTCTTCTGTAGTGTCTAACCTGTTAATCCCATCTGGTAAATTTTTCATTTCAGATATTGTATTTTTCATCTCTAGACATTCCATTTAAAAAATATCTTCTATTCTCTATTTGTTTTCCTTTAATTTCTAATATTGGTAATAGCTGTTTTAATGTCCCTGTCTGGTAGTTCTGTCATCTCTGTCATTTCTGGGTTAGTTTCTACTGACTGATTTTAGTCTCTGATAGTTGTTTTCCTGCTGTTTCTCATCGCCAGTAATTTGAAGGCAGTACAACTGTGAATGTGACTCCCTTCAGCATTTGGTTGCATTTGGTTATCATTAATCTTTAATGAGTGTTGGGCTTTATTTTGGCACACAATTATGTCTTCATCAGTATAGCCCTTCAAGCCCTGTTGATAAAACTTTGCTAGGGTAGGTCTAAGTAGCCTTCACTTGAGGGACACTTCATTCAGTCTTATCACTAAGGGTTAAGACCTCTGGGGTCTTCCCTGGGTGAATGAATGCCCTGAATACCCAAGACTCTCTAGCTAGTCCAAATTTCTATGTCTCTCCATGCTGTGGGCTCTGGGAGTTGTTCTTCTGACTCTCCAGTCATTCTATGCCCACCCTGGTACTCAGCAATGTGAGGGAATTCACATGCAGATTTCTATTGTTAATTTTCTGGTAGCTCCCTCCTTTCCAGAACTTTGCCCTGCAATTCCCAGCTGCCTCAGTCTCCCTCAAACTCTGTTTCCTCAATTCTGCAAGGCAGTTGGGCTCTATTTGAATTCCCTTTCCTTGCTATTCTGCCTTCCAGAAACATATCTCCAGGCTGAATCCTGGGGTGACTGTAAGGCTCACCTGTTTTATTTGCCTTTTCTCTGGGTTCATAGTTCTCTGTTACCTGTTGTCCAATGTATGAAGAAGTCCCTTCACTAACTTTGTCCAGTTTTCCAGTTGTTCAATCTGGTCCTTACTCTATTATGTCTAGAAGTCCTGGGGGGCTTTTAAAAATTCTCCTTTTCTCAGGTCCTAAACCTGATGGACTGAATTAGATTCTCTAGTGCAGGGTTAGCAAACTACAGCCCACAGTCCAAATCCAGCCTACAGTCTTTCTACATGGCTAGCAGGCTAAGAATGGTTTTTACATCTTTGAAGGGTTATAAAAAATATAAAGAAGAATGTGCAAGAGACCACTTGTGGCCCACATCTAAAATATTCACTACTGAACCCTTTACAAGTTGCTTGTTGACCCCCTAATCCAGAGGAAGGGTGTGGGAACCTGATTTCTAAAAAGCTTCCCAAGTGATTGTGGTGTAGCCATCTCAATATCAATTGGTAGACAGTATTTGAAATCCATTACTGTGGCGGGAAGAATGTGATCTTTGGAGCCAGAGAAACCTGGATTTTACTTCTTGACCTTAGGTAACTCCTTTTAAGTCTTATTTCTATAGTTATAAAATAATAACTGATATGCAGGAATGAAGATGAGAGATAAGGCATTCAGGTAAAGTAGCTGTGTGGTACAGAGCTGGCCACCATAAATGGTTATTTTATTATTATTTTTATTGAATAAGACCCTCAATATTGCTCTTTTTCTCATTGGTTGAGTGTTTCTGGTGAAAGTCAGAGTGCTGATTAGTTCCACTAAAAATGCGTTATCTCCCCATATTCCCCACATTTGTTCCAAACGTTTCTCACCATCTTCAAGGTCCTTCATAGATCTACTCCCCACTTTTTCAAAGATGGTGACTTATTTTACCCCTTTAATGGATTGAGACCCTCTAACACAAACTCTCAACTTTCCATCTCAATTTCTCTTCTGAGCTGCATTACTCCATTAGTACACCTAAACATGTATCCTCTTCAACTGGCACTGCAATTTTTCACTATCAATTATCTAATTATAATACATTTTTTACCTTAGATCCTTCTACTTACACATATGATCAAATTGCCTTTATTAAAAAAACCTGTCCTTCCAACTTACTGTTCCACTCTTCTTTCCTAGTTTCCAATGAACTTTGACTTCCCTGCCTATACATACCACATTTCCTTTACTCTTTTCCAGAAAATTTGGTTTTCATCTTCATATTATACTACTAAAAGACTTCCTAAATTCCAAATCCAAAGCCTTTTTATAATTCCTGATTTTACCCGTCTCATTGAAAAATTCTGACTTAGCTTCTTGGACATTACATATTCTCGTTTTCCGATCTAGTCTACACAGAACATTGAGTTTAATCTTAATGCAAAGATTTGACAGGTTATGCCTTAAAAAATTTTAAAGACTATCCACAGCCTATAAAATTGAACTCTAGCTTCATGTTCAAAGCACTGTAATGCTAGCTTTCCTGGCTTTTAGACCACCAACCTCCTAAATATTCACTTGATTCCAGCCATGATGACTTACTTGTTGTTCTTCAAACACCCCCAGTGCTTTACTACCACACCTCTATATTACTCTTGTCCTATTTTCCTGTTTTCAAAGTTTAGCCATTCTTTAAGGCCCAGCTCAAATGCTTCCTCCCTCATGAAGTCAGCTAGATGTGCTATCGCACATTTCTTAAATATCTGTGCATAAAGGATTAACAAATGCTCTATGGACAAATTTGACCTTGGGTTAACTCTCTAGCTCTGTTCCTAACGAAAAATGATGGAATGTATTACTACGCAAGATTGCTTAAACAGTTCATATTATTATATTAATCCTGATTTTCATTTGAATCTTCCAAAAATTAGTAAAAAACAATTTGATAAAGGAGGGGCCACAGTGATAAGAAGCTGATGCCATACTAACTCTGCCCCATCCTTTTTCCTCCAACCGAAAGTCTGTTTTGCTTTTAGGACAGTAAAATTGTCTGCTCATCCTTTGCCCAAGGCATTTAGTGAGTTGCTAGAAATACTTTCAGCCAAAGAACTGCAAGTGAAGTGAGATAGTTAAAAATTTCCCTTTTATACTCCTGGGACCTCTTAGATCAAAATGCTAAAAGGAAGCAGCATTGTCCAGAAATATTTAGAAATTCTCAGGTATATAAAATAAGGTGGATTAGAAAATCAGGAATTTTGTTATTTGTCTGGTAGGTTTTACCTTTACATAGCAGTATAAAGAATATCACTTTATAAGGAGAAATCAAATCTCCTTTGCTTGTGGTTGGGTAAGGGCCACACAATCAATACTCCAACTATCTAATAATGTGGAAACAGTGGCTGTAGCTTGGCCAAACCACTAAGAAGTTTCATCACAGACTTCAATTTAACAAGGAAAAGGCTACTTCTCCTTTTCTGTGTAATACTACAGTTAAACGTGAATCTCTTCATATTTATTCCAGTCCTAGTCTTCGTTAAGCCTTCTAAAATATGATTCAAAATACCACTCCCCTCCTTTTTGCTGTCATCACCCAACATCTAGGACCCAGATGTTTTCTCCTTAGAAAATTCTATTTTCCTCTGTAAGTCCAATACCAGAAACTATTGCATCTAAGAATCACGGGATCCCATTCCCTCCAGATGTGCTCTAGAGTATTTTTCAAAAAATATGAAGCCAAGATTGTATCTGTTAGAGAAATAAAACTATATTAAAAGGACAGGACAAATGAAAAGTGGAACAATCTAACTTACTTTTGGATCTATTTTTCTGTAAAAACATTTTAGCTTTAAAATTTGGCTGATACACATAAAATACTAACTACAGCTATACATAATTTTTTTATTTTAAGTGTGTTTTTCCAGGACCCATCAGCTCCAAATCAAGTAGTTGTTTCAATCTAGTTATGGAGGGCGCAGCTCACAGTGGCCCATGTGGGTATTGAACTGGCAACCTTGTTAAGAGCTCCGCACTCTACCAACTGAGCTAACAGGCCGCCCTACATAATTTTTTTAAGGCACCCTAATTTTAATAGTCCTTTGATAGTGATGGCGTTTCATTCATAAAATAATTACTCTATAGAAAAAGTGAACACATATAAATACTAACTCAGAATTTGGTTCTATATAAAAGAAAAAAATAGTTAAGGCCATAATGTGGAAGTAGGAGTGAGGACATGGGGAATATGAGGCTAGTCATGAAGCCTCCAAAAAAACTGCCACTCTTATAGTACATAAAGACATTCCTGGCTCTCAGTGATAATAGCAGAATCAGGAAACACCCACATATTTGATGACTAGAGGTACAATATAGTGTTATGTTCAAGTCACAATGTGACCAAACCCTACCTTAAAATAAGCAAGATTACCGTGTACTTTTCTGTGGTCTTTCCCTCACCCTATAGCTTTCCAGACCAGAATGGTAATCAGCATTCAGCTGCTGAAGGCTATGAGAAGGGCAAAAAGAGTTCCCACAGAGTATACGACCAAAGCTAAGGAATGAACCTGGCTGTTACTACAATCTATGTACCAGAAAGTTTTTCATAATGTTTGCATTCAACAGTAGGTACCTTGGAGCTACAAATGAGACTCACATACAAAGCTAGGAATGAGGTAAAAGCTTGTTAGCATCACATAAACCACAGCAAAATTCAAATTCTGTGTAGCAGCTTATTGGTCTTGAACCTGATGCTTTCTTTGCAAGAAAATTCAATGTTCAGAGACCAAAGAAAAAAAAATTCACACAGGGGGAAAATATAACTAAAGCACATTTATTTGTTTTTCACCAAGACTTTAACTTGAGGACATAACTAAACTGTGTCACCACCCCCACTCCAACTTGAAGAAGGGCTGTTAGTACAGTGAATGTTATAAAGCAGGCATGAACAGTTTTTGAAGGACTGGAACAAACATTACCTGACAAAGAACAAATTCCATCTAAATAATCATAAAAATGTTTAAGTAAAAAAAAAAAGAAAAAAAAGGGGGGGGGTGTTGGTGGGGGTTTCAGATTGAACCAGATCCTCACATTTCATCTAACACATTTATCCTGGGCTAGAGTGTACCAAAATGGAAACAGGATTCCTATAATACAGAACTTCCACTACAGCACGCTGTACACACCTGTGTTCCAAACCCACCCCCAGCCCCTTAATGCTTCCAACACAACTATTTCCCAGCCTGTTGAGCCTGCCGACGAAGGAGCACGTAGATCTTCTCTTTAATCCAGTCTTTGTTATAAGGCTGGTATGTCTGGGTATCAGCTCGGTAACTGAGGAACAGAAAGGTAATAAGCAAAGTTACAATGGTCAATTACTGTCATGTTTTTAAAACTCTTAAGTTATAACTGCCCAATAATGGCACAGATATGCACATGTTCATACATGACCTTAATGAAAATGTAAGAGCTGATTACATAACTTCAATTTTGAGCGATATAACTTTACATCACCTTTTACAATCTTATAGCAGAAAAGGAAACCAAGGCCTATAGATCTTAAGTCCCAATGTGTTATACACCTGCTTCTTAAGAATTATGACCAGAAACTGTGTATTCTTTTTCCTACATAGTTACTATTTTTATGGTTCCTCTAGTGATTAAAAAACAAAAATCAAACACTAGTACCAACTTCAGATTTGCTAAATTTATTTTGAATTAACTAAAAACCTTTAAAAATGTTAGTGCCATAAAGATTTATTCCTCGAAAACTATTAACAGAAGGAAATAGTTTAAGCTGTATTTTAGGATTTGCTTTTTAAAATAAATCATGATAGAGGCCAAAGGAGAGTTATTAGAAAATATAACAAGCTCCAAAATGGCTCTTATCAGAAAAGAAGGGCCAGGCATGCAAGGACTAGCATTAGCAATGAAACTGTAACAGGAGTGTAGGGTTTCGGGAGTCCAAGTTGTCCCCTAATAGCCAATCACTCAAGCCATCTTTACATGACTCAAAAAACGGACATTCCACTTGACCTACAACTGAAATATAGCTGGTTAGCCAATAAATTCACCTCTGGAGTAAAAAACTAATAGCATAAAAAGGCAGATAGTAAGTAACTAGAGGCTGCACAAATACAAAGCACATGACAGTGTTTCAAAGCCATGCACACCATCTGGTGGAAACACTGCATGACATCCAAGAGAGGCACAGATGCGGTTTGCCTAAGAAAAATACCTTAGTGATACCCTAGGAAAACAAAAGATCTAATTTATCAATTATTGCTTTACTTTAACCATCAGTTTATTTTACCTTCTCAGCAAAAAATTACATAAATACCTATTAATAAGTTATCAACTGCTAGGTATAACTTTAAGTGCTTATCGGAATGAACTCAATCTTGTTTATAACCCTGTGAGAGTAGATAAAATTATCCCTTTTTTTTAATAAAGGGGGAAACCAAGGCTCAAAGAAGTACAGCAACTTATTAGCTATGCGACTTTGGGCCAGAAGTAGAAACTTAAACATTTCTGATCAGTCTTCACTGTTAACCACTGAGCTACTAGAGACCTATATGCTCCTGTTTCTGGCAAGAGAAACAAACTCCAAAGTAGGAATGCTTTATACCATTATCATATCCTTCCCGAATAGTAAGGTCAGAATCTGGTTCGTTAAGAACACACAAGCTTTCTATTTTTACAAAAAGTAGAAAATAAAAAGAAATATTTGGCTTTTCACTAATGTCCTTTTGTCACAGTGAGAAATATTCTAAAAAGGAAAACAAGTTTCTTTGACTATCCTTTTTCATGCTTCCTAATGAATAAGGGCTAATCTGGTCTACTTCAAGGTATGGCAGAATAGACTATTTTGGCAAAATAGACAATATTTATATTAACGCTGGACTTTTCCTAACACTAAAAAAGGAACAGAATTTTTCAGAAGTATAGCATCTGGGTGGGACAGCCTTGTTTAGACCATTCCCAGCAAGATCAGTTTGGTCGTGAACATTTAGGAGTCCATCAACTTGCATGCTATTTTCCAACTCAAGAAACAGTAATAATGCTTTCTTTTTGGAAAGCTGCACATTGATGGCTGTTAAGTGGCACTTGAAAATGAAACAAGTAAATGTTAGGTACATTTACAAAATCCCAAGCTATTAGCACAGATGAATCTTTTAACCTTACGTTATGGTCAATGAATGCAGGTTTATACAAGAACAAAAGATGGGGGACTGAGCTGTGAAATCAGCCAGTGTTGTCACTGTTACCAGGTGGTCTTTCTGATTGGGAGTACCTCCTCATTACAATAACGAAGGATGAAAACGTCCCTTTTGTCTCTTAAGCAAACAAGGAAAGCCTACATATTCAAAAGACTATTATCTTAATCTTAATAAAAGCTTATTAAAAAAAAAACCCCAACAGATCAGAGAACTGCAAAGAATTTGTACTTACACTTCAAATGTATGAACTACAAATCCTCCGTGCCTAAATTTTACTATTAACGCATTGTTACTTTGTCCGGGGTTTAATTGTATCACAAAGTATAATCTTATTTAATTCCATTTCTTCCTATGCTGGTTACAGTCCTATGTCATTGCCATGTAAACTTAATAGAAGCAACAAGTACACAGCAATTTACAAACCAAAACTGGACTTAATTCCTGTTCTGAGGAGTAACAGTCCAAGGCACAATTGCTGATTGAGAGGGGCAGGGTGCAGTACCACGGCAATAGGTGGCCTCTTTGGAAACAAGACCTTATTTCTCCTGAATATTCAAATAACAAAAGGGACAAAACAAAATCACATGGACAAAATGGTTCTAAATCCTAAATTTGATTCTGAAAGTTTTCAGAGGCCAAAAAAGTTTCAACATCAGAGACAGAAACATTAAGCTACAATTCAGTTTTTCAGAGTAATAATTCAATTAGAAATCATTTTAGCAGACTAGATGTAGTTTCTGGTTTACTTTTAATGGCACAAAGTTAGAAATGTTATGTTCTGTTATTGCCATCCTTGTCTCTTTACTTTGCCATCTTGTCTCTTTACTTTGTAATCTTCACTGTCAAAAACTCAACATAATACCTCTTTATTAGTTAACAGTACAATTTAACTCACTTGTGGAACTTGAAATTTATAATTCTACCCGTGGCAAATTTTAAAGAACCAATCTACTCATTGTAATTAAAAAATAAAACTCTGCCTTGACTTTGTCAATCTAGTTAAAAAGGAGTTCCCACTCCCTAGGCAATACTACTGTGCTAAGCAAACACTGGATCCACACAGGCCATCTCTGAGGTGAAGTTATCTAATTTTTCCAAATGAGCAAATTGAGAATTAGCAACATTAAACTAACTTGCCCACAGCAGCCACCAAATGACAGAGCCAGGAATCAGTCTCAGTTACGTCTAATTCTGAAACTCCAGCTAGCTCTTAACCATAGTCTCTCAAGGCGAGTAAAACACGATTCTTGGCCCTCAAGTAGCTCCCCATCTGTTGAGAATGTGTGCCACATCCAAAGCATCAGGATTAGCTACTTCATGCCTTGATTTTTATAAAATCAGAAAAACAGCTACTAATTTTTAATAGGCCAGTAGTTCACTTAAACAATGAAGTGAGGATACGAATATGAACTGTCGGACATTGCAAAATTTAACATGACAGAAGTCAGATTCTTTCACTTTTGTTTAACCATTACATCAATTCAAGAATATAGCTCTGTAATGTAAACAAGGGAAAATTACCACCAATTTTAAAAAGCTATGCCTCAAATCATACATGTTTGACATACATTTATACAAGTAGTATTTACTCAATATTAACTATGTTCCATGTACTTTTCCAGGCACTGGGGATACAGCAGTGAATAAAAACAAAGCTCCCTGTTCTCAGATTAAATTCTAGAAAGTAAATATATACGTGATTGGTGATTTCACATCCAGTACATGATTCTCTCCACATGGGCCTCTCAGTTCCTTGAACTCCTCTCCTCCAAGGATCTTGTCTCCTGTCCTTACTTGGCCAGATCCCTATACCGTGTCATTACCAGCCACTCCAATCACCCAATTTCAAGCATGTCATTCTCGGATTACTACTACTTCCCAATACCCCAAATTCAATAATCCCTTGACGCCACTGCAACCAAGAACTAAATACCTGTCTCCCCGCCACTGCAACCCCCACTTATATTTCATGATGATTCAGTCCCTTCCACAATACTCCCTTGCAAACATCCTCAACTTTTAACATCTTTGCTAATTCTCTACCCGAAACCAGAGTGACTAGGAAAAAACCACCATCACAATGACTAATTTCATTTTAAATTCATCATCAGGTACCTCATAAATCACACATTTCCCTAACCCCTTTAATCTCCTAGATTATTTCTTACCTCTTTTCACAAACCTCCAACACCTCCTCCCTCCCACTGAACTCCAAATAGTGCCCTTGCCTCCTATTAGAGATAACTAAAACAACCAGAAAACATTCCCAAGATTCCACCACATCTGCCTGCCCTCCCTACTTTTCCATTAATGAACTATTCAAAATCCTATCTAAAGCCATCAATTTATCCCTCTCTACTAGTTCATACATACCATCAGCCTGCAAACTTAACATTATTCCTCCCACCTTAAAAAAGATTAAAAAAAAAAAAGCGTTTTCTTCCATTTCTCTGCTCTCCCTTCTAGCTAAATTCTTCAAAAAAGCTGTCTGCTTACAATTTCTCTTTTCCCATTAGCATAATATCTGCAGCTTTGTTGGCTTCTTATAGTTTTCTGAGCTTTTCATATTAAAATAATCAGGGCCGATATGTTTTTTACCACTAAAAAACATATTTACTTCTAGCATAGTGTCTGGCATGGAAAAAACCTTTAATTTGACAAATTTCTGAGAATAGAAAACAAAAAATCTCACTAACAGACCAAAATATACATGGTTAACACTGGGTAGGATTAAAATTCCATTTCAGTCCTACATATATGTACATTTTTAAAATAATGTCAAGAAAGCAGAATAATCTTAGTTTTAATCCAAAGCCAATTGTTTTGGAGACAAAGACTATAAGGGAAAAGAAAAAAACAAGAAAAAGATCAGTTTAAGGAACAGAGAACTGGGACTGAAATTCTTAGTATGCTCTCTTCCTACTAAATGCATCAGTTAGCAAAGTTCTTAAGATTTTCTTATGCCTTTAGCTTTATGTTGCCAATTGATTTTATGAGCCATATGTAGATGAAATACATTAATACTTAGTAGTCAAAATGCAAAGTTCAGTCAGGCACAGAGTGAACTCCCCAAACCATAAATCGCCTCAAACAGATGAGTAAACAATAGAAAAATACAACGTAAGAGCCATAGTGGTTAATACTTACACAAGGCAGCTGAGGTCTGCCAGATCATCAATAAAATCAAACAACTGGCTGATATCATATGTGATAGAGGGGCTGTTGGGATTCATTCTCTTCAGATGTTCTTCATACATTTTACAAACGCCTAGGAGGGAAAACCAAGATCTTAAAATTGCTTATACTTTAAATATAAACAGTGTTGTACGTTGATATTATAAAACTTATTTTCATAAAGTTGGGCTGGGAAAAGGACACTAAGTTGATCACTTTTAATTGTTACTATTAGCAAGTTCATAAAAATTTTATAAATTCACCAAAATGTTTGTATTTTGTGCCTTAAAATAAAATGATTACTTCGAGCCACTGGATCTAAAAGGACTTTAAAGACTTGTCATACGATGGTTCAAACAAGTGATAACATTGTGGGACTTAGGTTTTCAAAAACTAGACATTCCTAAGGCCTCAGAGTAAAGAAAAACACCACATTTGGGAATGATCGATGACAAACAGATGCTTTTCAATTTTGATACAATGCAAACAAACAAACAAACCGCACACACAAACTTAGGACTAATAAATGAATGCAGCAAGATTTCAGGATATAAGATCAATATACAAAAATCAATTGTATTTTTTATACCCTAACAATAAACAATCTGAAAATGAAAGAAAACAGCTCCATGTATAATAGCATCAAAAAGGAATACACTCTTAGAAATTAATAAAAGCATAAGCTATACACTGAAAACTACACAAAGTCATTGAAAGTAAAGGTTTTAATAAATGGAACGATATCTCATATTCATGGACTGGGAAACTTCATATTAAGATGGTAATATTCCCTAAAATGATGTATAGATTCAATGCAACCTCTATCAAAATTCAATCTATTTTTGCAGAACTTGACAAGATGACTCTAAATTTGATATGGAAATAAAAAAGACCTAGGGTAGCCAAAACAGTCTTGAAGAACAAAGTTGGAAGACTCAAACTTCTGCATTCCAAAACTTACTACTAACTACAGTAATCAAAATAGTGTGGTAATGCTTACACATAATCACAGGCATACAGATCAATGGAATAGAAAGTTGATCATAGAAGAGTTCACAAATACGCATAAATCCTCACATTTATGGTCAACTGCTTTTTGACCAGGACACCAAGACAATGGAGAAAGAATAGTCTTTTCAACAAAAGGTACCAGGACAACCGTATATCCACATACAAAAGGATGAAGTTGGAACCATACCTCATAGCATTTATAAATATTCACTCAAAGTGGCTCAGAGACCTAAATGTAAGAGCTAAAACTATAAAACCTTGGAAGAAAATATAAGCATGACTTAGGATAAAGCAATGGCTTCTTAGATATGACACCAAAACTACATATAGCAGAAGAAACAATATGTAAGTTGGAGTTCATCAAAATTTTAACCTTTTGTGCTTCAAGGACACTATCAAGAAAGTGAAAAGACAAGCCACTGACTGAAAGAAAATCTTTGCAATACATATTATCTGATAATGGACTGTTATCCAAAATACACAAAACTCCTAAAACACAACTCAATTAAAAAATGAGCAAAAGATGTGAACAAACACCTCATCAAAGAATATATACAGATGGCAAGTAAGAGTTATAAAAAGATGCTCAGCATCATGCAATTAGGAAATTGCAAATTAAAACAATGAAATATCACCACACATCTATTAGAATAGCAAAAATCCAAAACACTCACAACACCAAATGCTGCCAAGGACGTGGAGCAATAGGAACTCTCATTCATTGCCGATAGGAATGCAAAATGATACAGCCCCATTTGAAGACAGTTTGTCAGTTTTCTACAAAGCTAAACATAGTCTTACCGTATCATCCAACAATCACACTCCTCGCTATTCACCCCAGTTGAAAACATAATCCACATAAAAACCAGCACATGAATTGTTTATAGCAGCTTTATTCATAATCGCCAAAACTTGAAAGCAACCAAGATGTCCTTCAATAAGTGAATGGCAAACTAAACTAGTACATTCCTACAATGGAATATTAGTCAGTGATAAAAAGAAATGAGCTATCAGGCCACGAAAAGCCCTGGAGGAAACTAAAAAGCATAGTACTAGGTCAAAGGGCCAATCTGAAAAAGCTACATAGTGTATAATCTCAACCAAATGACATTCTGGAAAAGGTGAAACTACGAAGACATTAAAAAAATCAGCAGAGGTTTGGGGGGATGGGAAGAAGAAAAGGTGAAGAACGGGATTTTTAGGGCAGTCAATGGTAGATACATGTCATTACACATACATCAAAACCCGCGGAATGTTCAAAGCAAAGAGCAAACACTAATGTAAACTATGGACTTTAATTACTACTCAAAAAATAAAATCTATTAATTTAAGAAAGGCGTGGGGCAAATAGGGAAAGCTCTGCTTTCCAGAGGAATATTCACTACTATGAGAGAAAAATTAAAAAAAAATTACCATTTGGCAACCACCATGTGAGAATTGATTCAGTAATTCCCTTTTAACTTTTTTAAAAATGGAAAATAAACCATCATTTCTTTTTTTTAATTACATTTTTTTCAGTTACAGTTGACATTCAACATTGTATCAGTTTCAGGTATATAAATAACCATTTCAAATTTAAAAAGAAAAAAGCTATTAAGTCACAAAAAGATTTGGAAGAACTTTAAATGCATACTGTTAAATGAAAAAAGCCAGTCTGAAAAAGCTACATGTTGTATAATCCCAACCATATGACATTCTGGAAGAGGCAAACCTATGGAGGCACTGATTCATCCACAGTAAAGCAAGGTACCCCACCAATGCAAGGTGTTAGACATACGGGGAGCTGCACAGAGCGTGGGAAGAGGAACCATACAGGAACTCTGTTCAATTTTTCTGTAAACCTAAAACTGCTCTAGAAATGAAGTTTTCTCTTTAAAAAATCAGAGCAGAGCTGGATGGCAACTAGGGAGACATGATGCCACGTACCCAGAAGCTGTCTCTAATTATAAGTAGCTTTTTTTCACATGTCTTTCCATTGGTGGCTTTAAAAGAACAGATTTTAAGTCTAATCCAGTTAGCTTTGGATAGCAACAAATTCAGTCACGCCCAGCAGCAAAAACAGCGACTACCGCATCTTTATAGGAAGATGAATAAAGAATGGACAATTTGCTAGAAACAGTGCAGGGCATACACAACTGGTTTACTTGGTGAAATAACTAAATGTAAAGATGAAAGCAATTTGTGACAATCCAATCTATGTGCTCTCATCTAATAGTTCACTGAGTAAAGAAACATTAAGAGCTAATTGTTCCCTTCAGGGTGGTGTCCACTTATCAAAGCACAAATTATCCTGATTTGGTTCCATTCCCTTTATTCTCTGAGCTAATTTTCATTTTCTAAAACATTCTTAAATATCTACTTCCCCTGCTCAGAGGAACAATCCAAGAAATCTGGAAGAAAAAACAAACCCAGTTCCTAAATGAGATAAATTGAATGTTAGGGGGAAGAAAACCACTGGGATTTCTAACCCTTGTTTAGTGTTTAAACTCACCTTCCATGCATTCATTCACAGATTCGTAGTCCGCGTAAGTTCTTCCTTCTGGCCTCTTGGTCGGCTGTACCAGCAAAATGGTGTGAGACTACAGGGGACAAACATGACCTCAACGTGAGTGTCTAACTCATATTTGAGAAATTCATAGTATGATATAAAACCCTTCATGGCAACTTTCAGTATTTTCAATACTTATTGCCCTATGACAAGGATCACAAATGACTAAGAAAAACCGACTAAATTTACAAATCTGTAGTCAAGATGGTTATTATTCTTAAGTGGCAGTGCTTTCCTGTTACAAGTTTACATCATAATACCTCCCACATCGTTTTGGTCACTTTCCTCTTATTGGAGCTATTTTCAGAAGCTTTTGGTTTTATTAAAAATCCAAATATGTTTGGATCAGTCTTTTCCTTTTTCCAGACAGATTCGGTCCTTGACTTCCTTGTGGTCCTTTTTCCAAGGGGAACGACCAGCACAAAATATATATTTAAAAAAATAATTAAAAAGAACATACAGACATACAAAATATAAGTACCCTTAGGCATACACACACACACACACACACACACACACACACACACACACACACACACACACACTGGGGGTGCCAAAAAAAAGGGCACACATTTTAAGAGATGTTACCTGTGTAGTACTTTTCAAGTTGAATTATCGTAGCAATGTGTGGTATGATGTTCTCTCTAAAGATGGCACTAATCAAATGAGTACTAGTGCCATTCACTGTATTACAATTTTAATATTTTCCTTTCTTAAAATGTGCATACATTTTTTTGGCACCCTCGGTATATATATTTATAGAAAAAGTTGCACAGAATTACCTTAATAAAAATCCCTGTTCTCTATGATTACCAAGCAGCTGTGATTCACCCTAGTGAATAGTTAATCTGGCTTTGTTAATTTTTTCAGTCTCACCAACATGAACCCTAAGAATAGTCATTCTATTGAAGCAAAAATAATACCGTACGTACAATTTGCTCATTAGCTTTGAAAGAAATTGAAGCTTGCATCGCTAGCAAAGCAAAAGTATTTAAGACTTCTGAATCAATACTTGTTTGCCTTAAACACAAATTCTAATTTTTTAAATTCTACTTGGACAGATAAGGAATTAGAATCACTGACCTATTTCCAACACGAATGGGTAGTTGTTATTAACTGCTGTCACTTTGTCTCAGATTACCAAGCATTTTTACACAATACCAAACAACGACACGAAAGGCAGAGAAAGAAGAGGTAAAATGACTTGCTCAAGGTCACGTTGCTAGTTTGGACCAAACGGGAGCCGGAAACCCAACTTTCTAATTCCCACTCCTCTTTGGGAGACTGTTTTAGATTAAACACACAAGTATCTCAATTCAGAAAATTTCAACCTGAAAAGGTGCCTTCTCAACGATAGCTGCGTAACGTAACAGTTACCGCAGCAACCAAGAAATGAACCCTGATTCCTCATAATCCCCCTACAAGCATCTCCTTTCTGTGGATTAAAAAAAAACAAAAAACCCACCCATTACACTCCCACTCGGGTCTGAGTCTACGGAAACGTGACCCTCAGCTGAGCCTTTTTATCCCCCAGCCTCCAATCCCACGAGAACATAAATAAGGGTAAGAACAAGATTGGGGGCTGAGACTAATGCCGAACCAGGCATCCAGGAGTCCTGGAAAAGAGAAAAAAAGTTATGTATCTAGGTACTTAAAGAGCAGGGCGCAGAAAACATCGGGGGAGGGGAGGGATAGCTGAGAAAGCCACTGCAAAGCAAAGCTGACCAGGCCCACACGCTGGGCGCAATACGATGCAACTGTCAGCTTTGGGAGCAGGCTTGTCTGGCATTCCCCGGCCATTGTTCCTACAGCAGTCTAGAACGTTTGCGGGGAGACAGCAGCATCCCCACGCCTGCCTTTACCGAGGCGCAATCGGAAGAAAGCGCATCCCGGGCAGCACACGCCTCGAGCCAGCAGGAGGGCGCGCCACCGCAGGGCGGACCCGGGCTCTGGGGCCTAGCGCCAGGCCCAGCGTCTCCACGGCGGGAAGGGGAAGGGTCGATCCACTACTGAGGGCCCGGGGAGAAGCAGCACGCTCGGGCTGTAGGAAGTGGAAAAAGATGTACGGGGCTGGAGTTACCCGGAGGCTGGGGACTCAGGGAGCCGCCGAGGCCTTTCTTACCATCGCGCCAAACTCTTTCGCGAAAGCCGCCACCGACACTGCCGCCGCACACGAGCTTGGCCACAACGCCGCCAACAGCCAATCCCCGCGAGAATAGCCGCCGGAAGTCGTCAGAAGGGCACCGCGAAAGAGCCTTTGGACCATAGAAGCGCACGTATTTCCGGTGGCCAGAGCAGGTACCGACTCTGTTTCAGCCATCTTGAGTAAGGGCGATGAGATACACAGGCAATTCTTCCGAACCTGAAGAAAAATATATCTTTTTCAAGACTGTCTTCCGTACTCTCTTTATTAGATATACGGCTAACGTGATAACCGATGTAGACAGTGACACACGTCAACTTTCATTAGCCCGACTCAAAAATGGCGGCAGTATAGGAATCCCGGGCCAAAGGGCGGTTGTAACCCGGAAGTATCCTTCTAAAGGAGGGGGCGGTGAGGAAATCCGGATGTGAACGCAGTGAAGGGGTGCCACTTGGCGGCCATGGCCGCTGTAGTGTCTGTGGCTGCGGGTCAGAGCCCACCAGAGTGGAGTAATATGGGCAGCACCGGACCGAGGGCAGAGACAGCTTTGTATCGGCTTCGCTGCTGAATCCCTAAGACCCGTCGCTAGAGACTTGTAGGACTCGTCTCCTTATTCTAGACGCGGAGGAGAGTTTGCCGGCACTGGTGGGCTGGTCCCAGCCTGCGGGGGTCACCAGCAGGGTGCCCCCGGGAGCTCGGGGCTCCGGGAGAACGAGTTTGCTCGGGTGTTTCCTCCGTTTCCGGCTGCCACCTGGGACACTGCTGTGGACGGAGTGGGCCCACTGTGCCCTCCTCATTCCGACGGGTGAAGACATCGCTCGTTCGCGTATTTCCCCCGTTGCTTTTTCTTTAACCGCTAACCCACCGGAATCCAGTGACTGGCGCTTGAAAACCCAGGGGCGAGGACCTAAGCCTGCGGGACCTTCTCCGGGGCTAATAGCCGCCAAGGGGGGCTGTGTCCAGGTACGTTCCGGAGCAAGGTGCCTCGAACGTCGGGTGGGGAGGCCGCAGGAACTGGCGAGGCCGCTTGGCCCCTTGGAATCACCACGCGCGCGTGAGAACCCACGCACCCTCTGAAGACACCGAGAATTTGTAGTCTGCTGGTGGTAGGTTGCTAAAGGAGGGCAGAATGGATGATTTCATCTCCATTAGTCTGCTGTCTCTCGCCATGTTGGTGGGATGTTACGTGGCCGGAATCATTCCCTTGGCTGTTAATTTCTCCGAGGTAAGACATTCTCACGTCGGGGCTAGCTGTCCGCACGGCTGCGAGGGACGCTGCTCCCCGGTTAATCTCGGGGCGAAAGGTCTTACTAAGCGAGACCGTGTTTTCAAGATGGGCCGGGTGGGTGGGTCCCCGTCCCTGCAGATCCTGGAGCCCTCCGTACACAATTTACACAGTTTGCACCGAGAGTTGGGGCCCTGCGTTTTCCTGGGGAGGGGGACCGTCACATTGCTTCGATTCGCAGAGTTTCAAGGAATGACGGTACCAGATGGCTCCGAAAGCAATGGAAATAGTGAATGTGATTTGTTCCTGTCAGTGGAAATCAATACAACTTCTGTTTTGGAGAAAATCAAGCAAAGGTGTTTGGAGAAAGGGTGTTTTAGACGCCCGTATTAATCAGAATGAAGTAACAAACATGTTTTAAAAAAAAAAAAACTCAGATCCTTAACTCGTTTCCTTTTACAGAAGGAGAGCATTGGACTGAAGGTTCGAAGTTGTTTTCAAATCGGTTGGCTTAGATGTTAATTTTTTGTTAATCTGTTTGACGTTTTGGTTCATGTGTTTGGTTGTCATTACTTGAACAAAAATAAACGGGGAGGAAACATAGATGCAAGCGTTGTTCGATGAAAACGCGGGTGGGTGCTTCAGGTTGTCATAAAGAGTTCCTGTGTTCTCAGTACTCGGAGGTTTAGGGAGGAAAAGCTACTACCCTGGGGCACAGGGTTTCATTATTACGCCCTGCGGTTCGGCTGTGAAGCAGGCCTCGTGTCGCCGCCAGTCCTGAAAGAAGGGACGGGGGAGAGGAGACCGTCAGTAGAAAAGAAAGGTGTGGATGAGGTGTGAGGAAGGCCTTGAAGAAACCTGGGGAAAGGAGGCCTGGCTGGTAAAGGAAGAAGCCTGGGGGTGGGAGGAAGGCGGCGCTGGGCCTGCGAGTTTGGGAACCAGCGCGGCGCTCGGCCGGCTGGAGGGAGGCTTCAGATGCTGCTGCTCCCTTTCTGTTTACCTTTTGTGTTTGTGCTTCTCAGCATCTGATGCCAACATTGAGCTACATTTTTTTGAGCATGTACATTACCTAACTTCATTTTGAAGAGTCAGTGAGGTACAGATGAGGAAACTGAGACTCAGGCGGATTCTGTAACTTGGGTAAGGTCATGAAGTACGTTAGAATCAGAATTGTTTCTTAAATCCAGGTTCTCCTCTCTCACAGCAATTGTTAGCTACTCTGTCCCTTGTGGCAAAGGAAGCAAACTGGGAGCCTTTGTACCAAATCCAGCCCACAGACTTAATTTGTTAGATTAGCAGACCTTTTATTTTTATCACTGTTACTGTTTTTGTCTGTATTCCTTCAAGGCAACAGTCAGCTAGAGCTGAGTGGCCGTACACCGTCACTGTCCTTTTGGGTACGTGTGAAGCCTACTGACCTCATTTCGGCTACCTGGCCACCGGGCTTTGTGAGCCTGCTGTCTTTCCTCTGACAAAAACCGTATTTTCTTATGACTACAGAACTGAATTGACATTAGTGGGACTGTGAGGTTAAGTTGGTTTGTATATTTAAACATTTATTGAGGTGACTTTTATCAAAAATTATAGTTAATTCAAATACAAAACTGATAAAACTTCTTATTTCTGTAAAATGCTTAGGACTTTTCCTATTTCAATATTTTCTCAAACTGTCTTGGGTGATTTTTGCAATATGCAGACATATGCTATTTTATTTTTCACTGACAGGAAACGTGTACATGAGTGGTGTACTTAACCAGGTCATTAATATAAGATAATTAGTACGACATGTCATTTATGGCTTTCTAAATTGATGGTCCTGTGGTCTTTTCCAACTGTAGGTCTTAAAATGCTATAAATCGGCATTCACAATATCTGTTTATCATTACAGCAGGAACAATGCATTTGGAGCTATTAGAATAAAAAGAGAAGTTGTATATAACTTAACAAAGACATTTTAGAATTTTTTTTTAATTTTAATTTTATTTTTATGTTAGTTTCAAGACATTTTACAGTTTAACTGGTGTTTTCTATCTCCTACGAATTAAGCATTTTTCTGCTAGGCAAGTTATATTATTATTACCAACCAAAGTATCGTGAAACTAGTGAGATGATAAATTTGTAAAACTAAACTTCATTCATGGAGGCTGAGAAGCACAATTTCTACCCTTAGAAAATAGCTCCCCAGATTCCTACGTTGGCTAAAGTCTAGCTTTTCTTAGGTACTAGTGTTACTATACATAGAAGGATCAATAAACCGGATTTATTTTACAGTTCACTTTTATTTACATGAAAAGATACTCTTTTTATTCATGCTCTTAATCTAGCTGCTGCTTTGTCATTCATTACTTTTTTCTTTAGAATTTCTCAGCAGGAAAAAAGACCAATAAAGCCATTACTTAGGGCAAGATTAGTATTTAGAAATTGATTAAAATCAAGTAGTCTGAAACTGCTGTAGCAAAGGTGTCTACCCGCCATCTCTGACCATCAACAGGTTTATGTGACACTGATTTTTCTGTCATTTTTCTCCAACATTCCTTGCCCCCAAAGCAACTTTCCTGTTGCTTTTGTAACCTCTTCCTTGCCTTTTGACCTGGTGACTGTACCTTCATGCATAAATCATTTTAAAGCAAAGGGAAAAAAATCTCCGAACTCTCAAGTGCCTTTATAAGTAACTGATAATCAAGATGCTCTGTTCTTCAGCACATGGGAAGGAGAAAAACTGAACTTGTAAAGGAGGCCAAAGCATGCTTTACACAAGTGAGGGAAGTCCTGTCTGGTAAAGGAGTTGGACACACTAGCACTATCTTATGGGTTTTTTTTATTATTATTTAAATTTATTTATTGGGGTGACAATTGTTAATGAAATTACGTAATTTCAGGTGTACAATTCTGTATTACATCAACTATAAATCCCATTGTGTGTTCACCACCCAGAGTCAGTTCTCCTTCCATCACCATATATTTGATCCCCCTTACCCTCATCTCCCACCTCCCACCCCCTTACCCTCTGGTAACCACTACACTATTGTCTGTGTCTATGAGGTTTTGTTTCTCATTTGTCTTGTTCTTTTGTTGTTTTTGGTTTATATACCACATATCAGTGAAATCATAGGGTTCTCTGCTTTTTCTGTCTGACTTATTTCGCTTAGCATTATACTCTCAAGATCCATCCATGTTGTCACAAATGTTCCTGTATCATCTTTTCTTACCGCCGAATAGTATTCCATTGTGTACATATACCACAACTTCCTTATCCATTCATCTATCGAAGGACATTTTGGTTGTTTCCATGTCTTGGCCACCGTAAACAAAGCTGCAATGAACATTGGCGTACACGTGTCTCTATAGAGAAATGCTTTCAAATTTTTGGGGTAGATACCCAGGAGAGCGATTGCTGGGTCATATGGTAATTCTATTCGTAATTTCTTGAGGAACCTCCACACTGCCTTCCATAGCGGCTGCACCAGTCTGCATTCCCACCAACAGTGTATGAGGGTTCCTTTTTCTCCACAGCCTCTCCAACACTTGTTGCTATTTGTCTTGTTGATGAAAGCCATTCTGACTGGGGTGAGGTGATATCTCATTGTGGTTTTCATTTGCATTTCTCTGATGATTAGTGATGTTGAGCATTTTTTCATATGTCTATTTGCCATTTGTACATCCTCGTTGGAGAAATGTCTCTTCAGGTCCTCTGTCCATTTTCCAATTGGGTTGTTTGTTTTTTTGTTGTTGAGTTTCATGAGTTCCTTGTATATTTTGGATATTAGCCCCTTATCGGAGGAACTGTTTGGAAAAATCTTCTCCCATTCAGTCGGTTGCCTCTTTATTTTGTCGATGGTTTCTTTTGCTGTGCAGAAACTTTTAAGTTTCATATAGTCCCATTTGTTTATTTTAGCTTTTACTTCCATTGCCTTTGGAGTCAAATTCATAAAATGCTCTTTGACCCCAAGGTCCATAAGTTTAGTACCTGTGTTTTCTTCTATGCAGTTTATTGTGTCAAGTCTTATGCTTAAATCTTTGATCCATTTTGAATTAATTTTGATACATGGTGACAGATAACAGTCCAGTTTCATTCTTTTGCACATGGCTATCCAATTCTCCCAGCACCATTTATTGAAGAGGCTGTCTTTCCTCCATTGTATGTTTTTAGCTTCTTTGTCAAAAATTATCTGTCCATATTTATGTGGTTTTATTACTATCTTATGTTTTTAATGAGCAGTTTTCTTGGCTCTAAATGGAAATGCATCTGTAGGTTGAGAGCCCACAATTTAACTATCTAGTATAAACTCAGTTTAGCAGGTGCTCAGATTGATGAATGAATTTAAGATATAAATGACGGCCAAACTGGGATTTTAGATCAATTATCTGAGGATTGTTATTTACCTGAGTGTGTCTTTTTGTCACAGAGCTGGTGACAGAGAGCCAGCTGTGTTTGCACCAGAGCTCTGGGGTAATGCTCCTCTAACTCTGCTAAATGATTAGTTTTTGGTTTTTTAAATTTCTGTTCCATTGCAGACCAATATATTTGCAAAAATGAAATACTAAGAAAATGAAGTGGGGGGAAAAAAACAACATACAAAATACAATCCCAAATGTAGTGTTATTAGATTTAAGAGACATGACAATTATTCCTATCATTGTAATAATCATATTGCTAAAAAATGGGTGGAGAGCTTTCTCTCAGTTTTGCACTTTTCTCATTGCAGGTCAGTTTAGATTATAATGTTTCATGTGTTAAAATGGTATAAATCCGTAGGTATGCAGATGAAGTAGTTATGCTCTTATTTCAATAAAGAATTTAAGATGATTAATGTACTGATTTCAAAAGGACCTTCAGAGACTGGTGGTGTGTTCAAAATCAGTGTCACTACTTGAGCAAGCTATTTAATGTCCAACTCTCTTCTGTTAAATGACCTTATAGGATTGTTGTGAGGATGTAATGAAATAATACAAACACAAGGCTTAACACTGTATCTAGAACATAATAAGGATTTTAGAAATCATTGAGAATTATTCTCAGTATTGATTACAAAAATGTTTTAAGGTTTTCATTTTTATGATTTTGTTCTAAGTTATAATTTTAAACCTTTTTTTTTTGGAACAGACTTCCAATACTCGGTAAACTCTCCAACCCCCTTAAAACATGGAAACTTCTCAGCTATTTTTTTGGAATTCGAATGGTCTTGTTTGGGGGTTGGCATTCCTGTTCACCATGAATGTTCCATTTGGAGAGGCCAGGGCTTTTCTTCTAGTCTCTCTGCCTTACAGTACTTTTCTTAGTATTTAACTTACTTTTCTTCATTATAATCTCATTTTAAGCATTGTTTTTCATGTGTTAAACTTTTGTGTCTATAATAATGGACTCTTTCATAATAAATATGTTTGGGGCTTTGAGTTGCTCCCAAATCAAAGGTTTGTGTCTAAAAGAACACATCCATTCAGTATGCTTTTTCTCTGACAGTGGTTCTTTTGGAAATAGATTTGACAAAGTTGCATTTTTAAGGACTTTTGCGTTGTCTGTTAAATTAACCTTTTATTCTTGTATGGTAATTCAATAGATTTTAAGCCTTTTTGGAATTTCATTTCTAAATTCTAACATTTAAAATTTTACATTCTCTATTATTTACCCACACATGAAAGGCATACTTTGTCTTTCCTCAGATTGTTGTCTTATAAAGTTATTGCCTCGTAAGTATCTTTGCTTGATAAAACTAGGTTTGGCTCAAATAAAATCCCGATACAATCTGATTCAATGTTATTGGTGAAAAACTGTTTTCTCTAGGATATTATCTGGATAAACATCATTGAAACTTGTGTGCACAATAATGTTAGTAATAGTTATTGCTTATTGCGCTCCTTCTGTGTACCAGGCACTGATGTATTAGCTCACTTAAACCTCAGGATGAGACTGTGAGATAGGTACCCTTCAACTTCACTTTCCAAATGAGCACACAGGCGTGGAGAGGTCACAAACACTGGTGGAGGAGGTGTTTGATTACCAGTCCAAAGCACTTGACCAATAAATGGTACTTCTTTTCCAAATGAGCACTGTGTAAAGAAGAAATGAAATGGATCTAAATTCGTACCTTTAGCTCCCCAAATTAGGAATATCCTTAACATCACTTACATTTTACCTTCCACAGTACATCTCATGTCTTGTGCTTAGTCAGTGTAGCAGAATTGAAATTACGGAGGTGAACAATCTCCAAATACCATTGAAACCTTGAAGAGCCAAATATGTCTTAGATGCCCTTTAAATGAACACCTGACAAATCGGAAGCTGAAACAGTTCCTGTTTTGAACTATGCAAGATTAATTTCACACTTTATATCTTCATAGATTGTCAATTCTAAAGTGTGCCATTCAAGAATTGACATGCTTTTTGACGGGAGAAGACCTGAAATGGATTCAGAATTCTAATGTATGTGACGGTCTTAACCTTTCCTTTAATTAAAGAATTTAGATGTAAGAGTGTTGAATGCTAACGAAGTTTAAGATCGTCTAACTTATTTTGGAATTCCAGGTAACAAGTGTTAATTCTAAATGTGTTACCGTGCTAAAGACCCAGAGGCTTGCCACATGAAAGCCAAAACTCAAGAGGCGAGGTTGGTAGAAAGAAAAGCAGGTTTATTCCAAAATGCCAGCATTAGGTGGACTCCTTGTTACAGACTGCCTTCCCACTTAGTATCGCCCAAAGAGTTCACAGGCACGTAAGGAGAGGCAGCACTTAGGAAAGGAGAAAAGCGCTTCCCAGAGGCTGGTTTGTTTCAGGGATAGGAGTGGATCTATGCAGATATGTAAAAACTTCTTTCAAGTCATTGAGCCAGGTATGCATAGCAAGCAGAACCATTGAAACTGGTCTGCACAGTAAATGTATAGTGAAAAGTCATTAAGGTTTGGTGGGAGGGGAGGGAAGCAAAGAAAAGAAAAACTTTCAAAAGAGTCCCAAGCTAAACTGCATGGTTAAATCGAATTATGCAAGAGGTTTAAATCTCAGAATAGAAGGTATAGTGTCACCATTACATAAGTACAGGTATTTCTTAAAACCTATGATGGAATTCTAGAAATCTCAATTCTCCTTGAATACTAATATTCAATGTCTAACTTTATTGAAATAAAATAAAAATAGGTATCAGTTGTTCTGGAAATTCTTCTACCCCAATAACATGGATTTTTAAGTGACAGGGTCTTGGGGTTAACTACTAGATAATTACCTCAAACTATCTGTTGTAAACCCTGTATTTATCTTGGGGTCAATTTTCTATTAACCAAAAATTTTTACGCTAGCTTCTGCATCTTGTATGTTCCTCTCATTAATTCTTTATGCATTTGACAAAGGCAAATTGGGGAAAGAAGACAGGTGCTGAAAGCCAAAAAATGAAACAATGAATGGAGTATTGGTTTAGAATACCCCTGGTCGTTTGCAGAGTGTGAAAATATTCACAAGACTCAGAAAAGTAGGAAAGCAAGGAAAGTTTTATTGAAGGTCCGGCAGAGAGAGTGCCCGGGGCAGTATCTAAAGATTTAAGCGGGTTCCGCTGGTAGTGAGGAGAGAAGCACCGGCAGAGGAGTTGGTGGGGGCAGAGTCGAGAGTGGACAGCTGCAGCAGGTTGCTGCTTAGCTGGGGTTTTCTACGTATTTTTCTATGCAGGACGCCGGGGGCTAGTCATCTTGCAGTTGTTTACTGTTGCTGATGGCCCCTTTTGAGAACTGTTATCTCTAAAGTTGGCTTCCTCCGAAAATTGTCCTCGTGTTTGTCAGCCTACAGGTGGAGTGCTAGGCGGAGAACTCAGAGCTAACTGGTTAATCTTTAAGCCTATTCCTGTTAGCTCCCAGACTCGTTCTTACTCTTTTCTGACTCATCAAATGGGTTTTATAGAGAAAACGTTTTGCGTAGTGCTTCATTAAGAGATGTTGGAGCTAGACCGTGTGGGTTCAGGTCACGGCTCTGCCATTTGCTGGGTATGTGAGCCTGGTGACATTACTTCAACTTTCTATGCCTCTGTTGTAAAGTGGGGGTAATAGAAGTACCTGCCTCATAGAATTGAGTTAATATATGTAAAGTGATTATAGAACATGCTGACATAATAAGTACTTAGTAAATATTAGTTATTATAGAGATGAAAGAGAAGAATATTCATAGCTCCTCTCTGTGTAGAACTTGTCCTTCCAGAAACCTCATTAATCTAAAGGGCCAGAAAAGCCTCTGATTAGGTAAACAGATGGCCTAAAGAGCAAGCATTTGACTTCCTCTCTACTGTCCTTGGTACTCACTCGGCTCCTGGGGATCTTTCTATGTAATTCTAGTAGGCCAGAATGCCAGTTATCAATTTATTGCCTCTCAGCTCCACGTTCACTCACCATTGACTGCTCTGTAAAAATGAATCTGGATCTTTTAAATAGTTTTCCTTTGCCAGCTGGCACAGCATTGAGCTTTTTCAACTTGTAAGAGGAAGGGGTTTTTCTCCATGGTTCTGGCGTGCTTGCTCAGCAGGCTCCTAGACAACTTCTTGGGCCCCAGGTGATCAGGCAGCCTCCTTTGTGCAGCTTCCCCATGCAGCTCCTGCAGCGCGGGAGGCTTCTCCAGCCTCCAGAATCCTGCGGAACTTCCAGCGTCTCTGGCACCGCCCCTGGGCAGTGTTAGAGGAGAGTCTCCCCAGTAAGACAGCGTTTCCCAACACTCTAGAGTGCAGATTTCCAGCAAGTTCCACCAGGGTGGCACCACAAAAACTTCTCTGCCTGTGACATTGTGGTTTATAATAAGAACTATTTATTTGGGCTTCATCCCTGATTCTAGCATGGAGTGTCTAAAAACCTTGGAATTTCTTAAATGAGAAAAGCTGGGATAGTGTCTTTTGTTATGTTAATGAGATGACTTTTAGAAGGCCCCTAGGTAAGCTAAGGGTGAGGCTTGTTGCCAGGGGAACCAACCAGGTGATTGGAGGGTTAAAACTTTCCCACCAGGATGGGAAGAGGGACTGGAGGTTGACTCAATCATTTAATGATTTATCAATCTTGCCCATGTAATGTAGCCTCCATAAAAAGCCCAAAGCGTGGGGTTCACAGAGCTTTCAGGTTGATGACCACATGGAGAGTCTAGGAGAGTTTTCCCACTTGAAGAGGGCATGGAAGCGCCACATTCTTTCCCCATACCTTGCATTAAGTTATTTTATATGCAGAAATTCTTATTATGCATTTAATTTTTTTCAAGTTTTTGCCATAATTGTGTTGAATGAATATTTTTATGTCTGAGGCTATGACCATATTTCAGATAATTTCTGCAGGGGTAGAATGAGAGGGTCAAAGGGCATGAGTGGTTTTAAAAAGATTCTCACTCTTTGTTACCAGTTTTTCTCAGATGCATTTTTTCCCCAAAATGTAAATGACATTATGTGCTCACAAACATTGAGTAGTATCATTGTTAATTTTTAAAACCTTGCTAATTTGGTAGAGAACAATGTATTTTCATTATTTTAATTTTCTCAGTTCAGATGAACGTCTTATATATTAATAATAATATAATTATTGCCAGTGTTTTCCCAGGTTCTTTTCCAGTGGGTTTTGTTTTTGTTTTTGTACTCACATTGAACAGTCTTATGGCATTTCCAATTTTTGTTTAGTTCTTTTATAGTTAGACTCTAATACAAAAGGAAAAACAGATTAGTCTTGTTTTCCAAGATTGGAGGAAGTGGCATTAGTAAAATATTGCTTGTTATTACCTCTATGTCAAATGAATTAGGAAAGGGGAAGCCTATATGCCACTGGCAAAATGGGAGGTATCAGGATTGCTCACTTGAACTTTTATCCAAGTTTCCAGGTTTCGCTTCGTTCTTGTGGAGGAGGAGCTTAGAGGCTTTCTCTGCAGGCTGCTGGTGATGGTCAAGATCAGTAATAACGAGTGACTCTGCGCCAAGTGTCCTGATGTCGCACTCCTACCTGACAGTAGTAGTAACAGTCATCATTGCATCTCCTTCTTGCAGTGGAGGACACTGAACTTGCTCAGGGTTACACAGCTGCTAGGTAGAGGCAGGAAGCTTTTTAGCATCTTGACTCAATTGTAAGAACTTGAAGAACAAAGTTCATCTTTGAGTTTCCTTCATTACCTGTTATCTACACTTATAGTAGTTAAATTGGCATTAGGAAGAATCTCCTTGAAGCAGGTTTGTTGTGGAGAAAGAATATGGAGAAAGCCTTTGTTACTGGAATAAGAGTTACTCGGTACCTTCTATTTCATCTGTTCAGTGCCTAGAGCTTTGAAGGGATTAGTTTTATAAGAAGAGATGCATCTTTAATTTTTTAGGCGACTATAGTTGATGATTTCAGTACTAAAATGAGCATGGTACAAAGGGGTTGAAATAAACTATTTTCAAGTTAAAAAGCTTTAAAAATTATTGGCTAATATTTAGTTGAACCAAACAATGTATTGACTGTTTCTATGAGCTAGGAAAGAAAAACCATTTAACTACCTTGGTGTCTGCCAGGAAAATTAAACTTGACTTCAAAGCTTTGCTCTGATAGTTAATGACATTGAGTACAAGCTGTTGTTTTAATTAGTACATCTGGTCAATCCTTTGTCTCATTCAGGCTACAGCTGTGAAACTGTAAAATGAGACAACATAAAACCAATGGCATTCCGTAATTCATGCCTCTCGAGCAAATATTTCATTTCTCTGACAGAAACTGTCCCTTTGGGAACTCACTTTTCATTTTGAACTACACTTGGAATTTGTAGTTCTTCTTCAGATACACCCTTTTAGTGATTTACCATAAGCAAAGGAGAGAACCTCTCAGCGTTTTAACTTTGACATATACACAATTTTGAGATTGAATCCCAAATTGTGAAGTTGTGTGAAAGAATACAGTTATACAATACATGGAGCCACATCTCTAGTACTTAAAACAAATCAGATTGCATCCTAAATGATTTAGGTAGAAATTTTTAAAAAAGAGAAATTGAACTGACAATCCATGGCAATGTTGCTTATTTTTTTGACTACTGCTTTTTTCATAAAGTGTTGCTTCTGTACTATTGGTCTCTGTGCGCTTAGACGCTTACCAAGCTGATAAAAGTTATGTAGGATATATAATGTTTATATCACTTTGCTGAAGATGGGCTTTATTACGTATATTTGGATACCCCTTAAGCCAAAGCATAAATTCCAAAGCAAGTAACCACTGAAAATTCTAGATATGGTTACACTTACAAGGAATGTTAAGCCCATTTCCCAGCACAGGTATTCTAAAGAAGTTCCACTCCGTTCGAGTATTTGTTGATAGTAGGGCCAGTGAAGTGGTGGGTACCGAGTCCCTGGCACCAAGTTGTGCTGGGGACCTGCATGTCACTGGGCATTTAATTCATTCTTTCAGTAAGTATTTAGGGAGCATCTGTTAAGTGCCACATACTGTCCTATAAACTGAGGGTTCAGCAGTAAATTAAAAACAAAAATTTCTGCCCTCACAAAACTTACAATCTTGGGGGAAGGGGTTACAGGGCCATGCAAACATAGTATTCAGTGGATGTTAAACTTCATTTGGTAAATAAATGTACTTAATTTCAAAGTGAACTGAAAATATGATACAGTAATTTTAGCTCACATTGCCTTTCCTCCAGGGAAATAATTATAAAGCTAGATGATTGACTCAGACTCACCTTAAAATCTCTTTCTACGAATTCTCAAATTCCTTGTTTCTGAAATTTTTTATAGTATCATAACATAGAGCTCACGCTTACACTCTACATGAGTGGTTTCTCAAATTCTTTGTTTCTGGAATTTTTATGGTATTATAACACAGAGCTCATGCTTATACCATAGATGTGGAGTTTCCAAGCTTTGGGGTTTCGCAGGCCACTAATATTTTTGGAGTTAGTTAAAATTGATAAATTGATAAAAGCAGGAATGCCTGCTTTTAATTTTGCCAAGTAAGAACATTAAAAATAAAAACAAAAACTATCATCACCATCATTTTGTAAAAGAAAGGATATTTTAAGACTAAAAAGTAGGCAGGACATAATCTCAGAATAAAGAGTAGTCCTCTGCCTTGAAGAAATAAAATCTTAGGAAAAGCACATTTCATTGTCCTTATTACTTGTATTTTGTCATGGACCTTTAGAAACTATTAATAGAGAACAATTTCACTAATTATAATTTTGGTTTTCCTCATGATGTTGCTAAGGGATTCTGCTGACTCACACTAAAGAAGTTGTATGATTGTTATCTTTTCTCAGAGGTAAATTTTGTATGATGCGTTGTCTGTGTTGTGCCACATGATGGACATTGTCTTGGGATGTACAGGGCAGCAGAGTACAGTATCAAATCAAATTATGCCTCTGCCACTAGGTAACCCAGTTGTGTGATCATAGGTACATCATTTCTCATCTTTGGCACCTGCATCTCCACATATATATTGAGAGAGGATCATTTCTTACATTTTTTTCCAGTTCTTAAACTTGGATTCTGTGTTAGCAACTTAGCTAGTATCCAGTTTTTTTTAATTATGTGTCTAAAAATTAATAAAAATGTTGACTGTGTCTTTCTAAAAATTTGGACCGAGCTCCTGTTCATGTCCTTCAGCTCAGAGCATTTAATTGTTCATACATGATTAACAAAGAGTGTAATTTCATGACTGTGTGCTTTAAATATTAACCATGATTTCCTCGTAAGGACATTAGCTGCACACAGAGATTCAAATATTGTTGCGACCTGCACAACACAAGCCGTGGGAAGGTGAGGGAGGCGGCGAGGGTTGAACTATAATAAAGAGACAGAGACTCATATACAGTTAAATCACAGAGGACCAAGGGACTTGCAGTCTCAAGAGACTGGAGCCCCGAATCGGGTCACTGACAGTATTTATTGATTACAAACAGTGAACATCACATGATTAGAGGCTGGGTCTGTGAAACTCTTACACCACTTCAGAAAAATGATTTCAATACCCAATTATTTGTCCCAAAGCAGCCAAAGCATGTCGTCCCAAGATGACTAAGGTGCGTTATGCACCACCCTGGAGGAGAGAGTCTCGCAGTGAAACTGTTCCATGAGCTGAGCAGAAAGAGCTTAATCTTATCGCTCTAAGGGGCCTCTCTCACAATAAGGTGAGAGGGAGTATCAGAGGCAAGCAGCAGCTTCCCACAAGAACAAGAGGAAGGAGGGGCAAGGCTCCCTCATATTATTTCTTGTAACAGCTCATTGGGGTCTCAGCGGGGTCCCGTCTGGCTTGAGTTGTCCCTCCCACGAGGAATCTTACTCCTCTTTGACCGCAGACCCTTCTCTTGAAAACCAGATGGAGAGACTCAGGATGTTATAAACTCCATCCCAGAGAGGCACAGTCCCACAACTTCTTCTTTCCTTTGGGAAAGGTTGGGGGGTGGGGGGGGGACAAACGGCTAGGCTGCTGTGTGACCACAAACTATTAATATTTTCTAGCTTGCTAGGACCTTTGGAAAATTCGTACAAAATTTGTTGCAATAGATAATATTCAGAAATTTGGTTCATGTAAATAAGTAATGTAATTATGGGTAAAAAAAGGAAAAGGTTTTGAAGTGCCTTTTATTATTTTACATAGACCTCTGAGCTTGGTTTCAAGGAGCTGCCATGAAGAAACTTTGTTAAAATTGAATAATTCTAAAATGAATCCTTTCAGTGGTTCTGGATGAGTAAATTACTACCCAGGTAATTAAAAAAAATATATATATATATATATATATATATATATATATATATATATGTAATTTTATAGAGTAAAAGGTACAGATGTTAAGTTTGATGAATTTTGACAAATGTATGAGATGTAACTCACATCACAAATAAGATTTAGAATATTTCCATCATCCTAGTAAAATAACTGGGTGCCATTTTCTAGTTAATCAGCCCTGCCACGGCGTTTTTCCCATTCAACCCTCTTGCCACTGTTCTGATTTCTGTTGCCATAGATTAGTTTGGCCTGCTTTTTTTAAAACTTCATATAAATGGACATACTCTTTTTGTATAAGGCTTCTTTTGTTCAAACATCCGGATAATTTTTGAAATTCATTCATGTTCCTGTATCTAGCAGGAATTCCTTTTTGTTACTGAGTAGTGTTCCATTGTGTAAGTATATCACAATTTGTTTATCCATTCTCCTATTGGTGGGCATCTCAATCCAGATTTTGGCAATTATTGATAAAGTTTCTATGAACATTTTTTTTAAAGGTTTTATTGGGGAAGGGGAATAGGACTTGATTGGGGAACAATGTGTACTTCCAGGATTTTTTCCAAGTCAACTTGTTGTCCTTTCAGTCTTAGTTGTGGAGGGCGCAGCTCAGCTCTAGGTCCAGTTGCCGTTAGTAGTTGCAGGGGGCACAGCCCACCATCCCTTGCAGGAGTCGAACTGGCAACCTTGTGGTTGAGAGGACGTGCTCCAACCAACTGAGCCATCCGGGAGCTCAGCGGCAGCTCAGCTCAAGGTGCCGTGTTCAATCTTAGTTGCAGGGGGCGCTACCCACCATCCCTTGCGGGACTCGAGGAATTGAACTGGCAACCTTGTGGTTGAGAGCCCACTGGCCCATGTGGGAATCGAACCGGCAGTCTTCGGCATTAGGAGAACGGAGCTCCAACCACCTGAGCCACCGGGCTGGCCCTCAATGAACATTCTTGTACAAGTTATTTGTGTAGACATACTTCTTAATTTCTCTTGATAAATACCGAAAGGTGGAATCTGTGGTTTACCTTTATAAGAGAGAGCCAGTTTTCCAAAACGGTTGTATCATTTTGTGCTTCCATTCGCACTTCTGAGAGTTCCAGTTGCTCTATGTCATTGCCATCATTTAGTGTTGTCACTCTTCTAATTTTAGTCTTTCTGGTAGGTATGAAGAAGTATCTCATTGTAGTTTAAACTTGCATTTTCCTGATGACTGAATGACATTGTATACCTTTTCATGGGTTTATTGGCCATTTGTACATCTTTTGTAAAGTGTCTATTCAGTGTTTTACCCTGAATATTTTTTTGTCTTTTGTTGAGTTGTAGAAGTTCTTTGTATTTCAAATACAAGCGCTTTGTCAGAGTCTTAGGTTGGGTTCCCCAGAAAACAGACTCTGAGAAGGAGATTTGCTGTAGAAAGTTTGTTGGAGAGTGCTCTTGGGAAGAACAAGGGTGAAGGAATGAGCAGGATTAAGTAGATGGAGAAGTTGAACTGTAATTCAGTTGCAGCAGAGGCAGCAGCTCACCCCACAGCAGGCTCTGAAGCTGGATGGCTCTTCAGAAATGTCCTGAGTTGAAGCAAGGACATAGGGCTTCATACCTCCCTCCACACAACTCCCCACAAGTCAGTGACTGCACTGCCCTGAGAGGGAGGATTGCCTTACGTTAGTCACTTCCCTTGGGCTCAGGCTCAGTTCCTCAGAGAAACTCAGCTCTGAGCCATCAGTAGGCAACTCTCAGCAAATATTTTATTTATTTATTATTTTTAAAAATTTTTTATTGGGGATCTGTGTGTTTTTCCAGGACCCATCAGCTCCAAGTCAAGTCGTTTTCACTCTAGTTGTGGAGGGCGCAGGTCACTGGCCTGTGTGGGAATTGAACCGGTGACCTGGGTGTTATGAGCACTGCGCTCTGACCAACTGAGCCAACTGGCCGCCCTAGGCAAATGTTTTGAATTCTGATATTGAATTTTTTTCTCATGGTCTGTGTTTTTGTGTCCTTGCTAAGAAATTTTAACAACCCAAGGGAGCTCCTCTCAACTTGCTTGATGGGGTGCTTCCCTGACTTGTGAATTGCTCTATAAAGCCAATTAGATCTTCAAAAAGAAAGAGAGGGAGGGAGGGAGGGAAGGAGAAAGGAAAGAACGGAGAAAGGAATTTTGCCAATCCAAGATTGCAAAGATATTCTACATTTTCTAGAAGCTTTTGAGTTTTAGGTTTTATATTTAGGTGCATAATCCATCAAAAATTAATTTTTGTGTATGATGTGAGCTACCACCCAAGTAATTTTTGAGGACAATCAGCTCTCTTTCTCTTTTAGGTATATCATCACTTCTCATCTTCCCTTAATTTGCAAAGCAGGGGCATCTTTCATTTCCATTTCTCAGAGTAGAGCATAGTCCAAATGCTGACTGGACAATTTTCTAGCAATTTATTCATTAGTTTGAATTGTAGAGTTCTGAAACCAGGTCTCTAAATTGGAATGATATGATCAGTCCATTTCAGTTTTACAGTTGTTTTTGTCCTTCCTTAGGAGGAATACTTTACATTCATGAATTTTTTTTAAAAGGTCACTTTTATGAATTGATTAGAGAGAATGATGAAAAGATTAATTAATTACCCTGTCACCTTCTACACACAATAGAGCTATTTCTCCATCTTGTGTTCTCCATGCTCTGACAATTTGTCTCGAATGCTGGATTAGCAGCACTTTGGTGAGTTTAATAACTTGGAAAAGACAGACTTATAGTAGCTCAGTATTAAACATTAAAATAGTAACACCAGTTGTTTGATGTCATTTTTCCAAATGTTTCAGTCACTTTTTCCTGTTTCCTCTTGTGTCTTAATAAGACAGGTAGAAATATTCTTATTTTACAGAAGAAAAGTTGAGGTACTGAGTTGTTAACCAATTTAGACATGGAGTCAGCTCTACCTCCCAAGCCAGTGCCCCAACCACTGGATGCGTTCAGAATACTCTCAGTTTGTAAGTTGCTAATAATGACCGTCCTAAATACATAAAGGGCTGACCTGGCCTGTGTGCTCGGATTGCGGGAATTCCCCACTTACTATATGGCAAGTATTGGCTAATGCTGACATGGCAGCTGGAGTTCTCTCGTTTTCTGTAGAGACACGATGAGCTATAGGTCCCTTCCTTCTTCCCAAAGAGGGGGTAATGTTTCAATCAGCCTTTCAGCTAAGAACCCGTTTTCCCATAGAGACCACATGTAACCCCCAGCCTCGTGGGCACAAGTTCAGTATTTTTGCTAATCTCATAAAGGAAACTGAAACAGAAAAGTGAAGTACATGATACACCATTAAATTATTGAAACTTTTTCATAAGCAACATAATTATCCCTTTTAGGTTTTAGGATTTTTTTTATACTGTTAAGACTCCAGGAAGCCATAGGGTACATCACTGCTTCAAGAAATTTTGAAACATAATCCTTTATATCTTGTATATCAAGAGATGGTCTCTCAGAGAAATCTGGTTAAAAAGAAAAAAACAGTTGGATTAAGTTGGATTAAAACCATAGAGCATTTATGGCATTGATTGTGATGATCGTTTTACAGATGTATACTTTTGTCCAAACACAGCATGTTGTATACATTAAATACCTACAGCTTTTTGTGTGTCAATCATACCTCAATAAAGTTTTTTTTTTAAAAAAAACCATGGAACATTTTAGTATTGAATTAAACACATTTTTTTATTGTGAGCAATACATGGTCATTTTAGATAAATTATAAATGTTTAATAAGTTATGTTACAAATTACATATGCTATATTATGTTTATAAATTATAAAGTAAGAAATTTGTTAGTTTATTTTACACTTATTCTACTTATATGTATACCTTTTATTACAAATAAGACATACCAAAAACCAAAGAACATGTTTGCCTCCAGCTTTTTCCTCTATAGCAGTCAGTTATGACTTTCTATGCCCATAAATAGACCTACATCATAATTTTTAATGGCTGAGTGTTGTGATACTGTGATGAAGTATTATAGTTTATTTCGCCAGTCTCCTTTCTTGGACATCTAAGTTCTTTTCAGGTTTGCACTCTTAATAAGTACAGTGGTCTTCTTTGCATAGTTCTTTGTTTCTTGGGATGGATTTCTAGAAGTGAAATTGCTGGATCAAAGAATTCACATTTTTGAGACTTTAAATCTAAATTGCCAAATTATGGTCCAGATAGGTTGTAGCAGTGTCAGGTGTGCTCATTTCTCCCTATCATGGATTAGCAGACAAGTTTTCCCACATCATTGCCAATCTGCTAAATTTAAAAATGTTTTAATTAGCATTAATTATTCATGAAGCTGACCCTTTTTCATGTTCTGGCCATTGTAGATTTGGTCTCACAAATGAGCAGCTCAAAGTCGTGATTATAAATACTTCAGAAACTTTTTCTCATTCATTCATCAGTCTTTTCAACAGTTATATTTTCTTTCCAGGAGCGACTAAAGCTGGTGACTGTTTTGGGTGCTGGCCTTCTCTGTGGAACTGCACTGGCGGTCATCGTGCCTGAAGGAGTCCACGCACTTTATGAAGATATTCTTGAGGGTGAGAGAGAGAAGGGACTTCTTTGAGATATGTTATTCACACGGAGAGTTGAAAGAAGCTTAATGGTATTTTTTCTGAACTCAGTTTATGTTTGGCGTAGAAATCTACATTGAGAAAAGTCCTTAAAACATATCTTTTGACATCTTTGACACTGAACACATCCTTAGCAGGTTGTGATTTGAATGCCTCAATGCATGAATACCACTTAAGATTTATTTGCAATAATACATGAATTCCAGTCTTTCAAAGTATGACAGTTCTTTTTTAATGCCCTCTCAAAAACTTCCCAAATTCTACATGATGATGATTGTATTTTTATTATTCTTTAATGGAAAAATGTATAATATACATGTTTGGATTTAAGGACTCTTTATAGTAAACTTTGTAGATAATTAGTGAGGACCTCTGCAGTAAAGGATAACAAAAAACCTAAAGAGGCCTCTCCTGACGCTAATAGCAAGAAGAGAACAGTATTGTGGTGTAAGAGTAAATGCTGGTTGGTCAGCTTGGTTCACTTACCTGCTAAATAATTTGGTCCTTCACACCAGCTCGCACACATATTTGATTCAAGGTTGTGACTCAGCAAAATCAGATTACTACTTGTCGTGAAACTTAACAGATACTTGTGAAGGATTGAAACCACAGCTGTTAAATTGGTGAGCTGAATCTTCAAGTGCCGAGAGCCTACTGGACTTTAAGAATAGTATAAAGAGGTACGGCCTTCCAAATTTTTTACTAGATGCAATATAAACAAATCATTTTTCAGATCTCCGTTGAGGAAGAAACCTGTGTCCGTTATCCAGAGTGGTGATGCTCTTATGCCTGGGGTATGAATATGGGCGTAATGGTAAAGAGTGAGGTCTTAATGCAAAATAGGGCAGAGGCTGAGAGAATTGCTCAGCTGTAAGGGGAGAAAAGTAAGAAATCAGGAGCCTTGGAGCACTGGTTTCTGTTCTTTTTGATCATATATCCTATTGGGGTAAAAAAATATACATGTACTATTTTACTTATTTTCTCTGCACATGATAAAACAGCCTAAAATGGACAATTTTGAACTATGTCATTTAAAGTAAATGTGTATAGATTAATATTTCCTTTCTTATCCCAGTGGATCATCTTGAATTTTTCTGGGTGTGATTATTCTACTGTAGAGAGATCATTATCCTAGTATACTAGAAGGCATTCAAAACCATGATTAAATAGACAATTACATTTTTTTCTTGTCTTTGTAATTCAGAAAGAATTATGGGTGGCAGTAGTTTTCTAAACTTGTCTGATAATAAAAGGTTCTTGAGGGAGGGGTGCATTTTAAAAATATTATTTCCTAACCTAGACTACAGTATCAGAATCTCCAGGGGAAAGGCTTGGGAATATCTTTTTAACAAATTGCCAAATGATTCGTATTAGACAAGTTTTGGAAATACTGGGGTACGGGAAAGAAGGTATAGTTTTGTTTCTGTTTTTTTTTAATAACAGTTTTATTGAGATCTAATTCACATACTGTATTTTAGATATAGTTTTAAGCTTAAATTCAGCTACTGTGTGTTGGATTGCATTTCTTTATTTTCAGTTTTCCTGGGTTTTGATCCAAAATACTTCTGTGAATTCCTTTGAAAATAGAATGTTCTTTATAAACTTGCTTCTCCAAAAATAAGCATTCTGGTCTCTGGAACCTTTTATCATAGATTAATCTCCAGCCCTGACATTATTTAAAATTTATTATTTTCATTTATATATTTTACATTCATTCTTTTTGGTGTACACCTCTATGAGTTGTGACAAATGTGTAAAATTATGTTATCGCCACTATGGTCAAAATACAGAACAGTCCATCACACAGAAAATACTACCTCATGTTTAAAAAAATAAAAATAAATAAGAAAAGAAAACGAAAATACTACCTTTTGTAGTCAACCTTTCCTCTACCCCCAACCTTTGGCAACTACTGATCTTTTTTCTCTGTCTATAGTTTTGCCTTTTTGAAATGTCATACAAATGTAATCTTGCAGCCTTTGGGTCTGGCTTCTTTAACTTAGCATAATGCATTTGAGAGTCATCATATTGTTCTGTGTATCAATAGTTTATTCCTTTTTATTTCGGAATAGTAGTCCATTGTTTGCATGAACTATAGTTTGTTTATTCCTTTATCAGTCAAAAGACATGGGTTGTTTCCAGTTTGGGTTATATTATATTATATTATAATATGTATTATATTATAGATAAAGTCACTATAAACATTTGTGCACAGGTTTTTGTGTGAACATGAGCTTTTATTTCTCTTGCATAAATACTTATAAGTGGAATTGCTGGGTCATATGGCATGTGTGTATTTAACTTTATAAGAAATTGCCAAACTCGTTTCCAGAGTGGCTGTACCATTTTGCATTCCCATCAGTAATGTATGAGAGTTCCAGTTGGTTCCCTTCCTTGCCAGTCATTGGTGGTGTCTGTTTTTGGTTTTTTATTTTAGTCGTTCTAATAGATTGTTAGTGGTATCTTAATGTGGTTTTAATCTGCAATTTCCTAATAGGTAATGATGTTGAACATCTTTTCCTGTGCTTGATTGCCACTGTTGTCTCTTCTTTGATGATATCAAATATTTTGCCCATTTTTTAACTGAATTTTCTTATTATTGAATTTGGAGAATTCTTTATGTATTCTGGATATAAGTCCTTTATCAGATGTGTGATCTGCCAGTATTTTCGCCTAGTCTGTGGCTTATCTTTTCATTTTCTTGATAGCATCTTTCACTGAATTGTTTTTAATATTAATGAAGTCCAATTTGTCAGTTCTTTATTTCACAAATTGTGCTTTTGGTGTCATATCTAAAAACCTCTGTTAAAACCAAGTTCACAGAGATTTTTTTCTTGTTTTCCTCTAGAAGTTTTATAATTTTAGGTTTTACATTTAGGTCTATGATCCATTTAGGGTTAATTTTGAATACAAAGTGAAGGTTCATTTTTTTGCATATGGATAGAGGTCCAATAGTTCCAAAACCATTTGTTGAAAAGACTATCCTTCTTCTGTTTGTCTTTCCACTTTGTTAAAATCAATTGACTATATTTGTGTTGGTCTATTTCTGGACTCTTATTTTGTTCCATTGATCTGTATACCTATCCTATGCCAATTACTACATTGTCTTGAAGACTAGCTTTAGAACCAATCTTGAAATCAGATAGTGGAGTCCTTCTAACTTTGTTCTTATTTTTCAAAATTATTTTGGTTAAACTAGTTCCTTTGCCTTTCTACAATTTTGGAATGAGCTTGTCAGTATCTACAAAAAACTATGCTGGGATTCTGATTGAGATTGAATTGAATCTGTAGATTAATTTGGAGAGAATTGACATCCTAAGAATACTGTGGTTTTCTAATCCATGAACACTGTATAGCATCAGTGTTGTAGTTTTTAGCATACAGATCTATAGATATTTTATTACATTTACACCTAAATATTTCATTGTTTTGTGCAATTGTTAATGACACTTTTTTAAAATTTCAATTTCCAGTATTTTAGTATTCAGAAATTCACTAAACTCACTTGTTAGTTATAGCAGCTTTTTTGTAGATTCTTTGGGATTTATTACATAATTATAATGTTTAATGTTTTCCTTTCCAATATGCTTTTTTACCCCCCTTTCTTTATTGCACTGATTACACCATCCAGTATGAGGTTAATTAGGAATGAAAGTGGACAGTCTTGCCTTGTTCTCATTCAATCTTTTACCATTAAGTATGATGTGAGATGTAGGTTTTTTTATAGATTCCTTTTTCAGGTTAAGGAACTTTTCTGTTCCTAGTTTGTTGAGAGTTTTAATCTTGAATGAATGTTGTCAAATCCTTTTTTTAGTCTGGTATTGTGGTGAATTATAGTGATTTTCAAATGTTGAACGAGACTTGGATATACCACTCTCCCCACCCTAACCCCCGGCTGTTATGTATTGTATTTTTTATATATTGCTTGACTCAGTTTTCTGATACCTTGTTGAGAATTTTTGTGTTTCTGTTCATGAGCAATATTGGCTTGTGGCTTTCTTACGATGTCTTTGTATAGTTTTTGTTATCAGAGTAATTCTGGCCTCTAAAGGTTGGGAAGTATACTCTCTTCTGTATTCTGGAAAAGACTACATAGAATCAAAAATATTTCTTCCTTAAATGTTTGTTAGAATTTACCAGTGAAACTATCTGGGACTGGAATTTTTTACGTTGGAAGATTTTTAGCTATGAATTGCATTTCTTTTATAGCTATTAGACTATCCAAGTTATCTACTACTTCTTGAGTATGCTTTGGAAGTTTGTGTCCTTCAAGGAATTGATTCCTTTCTTCTAAGGTAAAGAATTTATGGGCATAAGGTTGTTCATAGTAATCTTTTATCCTTTTAATATCTGTAGTAATTTCTTCTTTTTCATTCCTGATATTGCTAATTTGTCTTCTCTCTTTTTTTACGTTGGTAATGCTGCTGGTTGAAACACCATGTTTGATTTCATTGATTTTTTTTTCTTGGTTGATTTTTCTGCTTTCTAGTTCATTAATTTCTGCTCTTTATTATTTTCTTCCTTTTGCTTACTTTAGGCTTTTATTTGCTCTTTTTCAAATTTCTTTAAGTGGAATCTTATTGCTTTGAGATCTTTCATTTCTAGTAAAAGCATTAATGCTATAAGTTTCCCTTTAAGTACTGCTTTAGTAGCATCCCAGGAATTTTGATATATTTTTATCTTCATTTAGTTAAAAATACTTTCTAATTTCTCTTCAAAATTTTTCTTTAACCAATGTATTATTTAGAAGTGTATTATTCATTTCACGATGGTCAAAGAACATCGTATATTTTTTGAATGCTTACAAATTTGTAAATGCTTTTTTTAATAGTCCAAAATATGGCTTATCTTGCTGACTGTTCCATACACTCTTGAAGAGTATGTATTCTGTTGTTATTTGGTAGAATGTTCTATAAGTGTCAATTAGGTCAATTGTTTGATAATGTTGAGTAGGTCAAGTTGTTTGATAATGTTGGTCTTCTGTATCCTTGCTGGTTTTCTCCTTTTATTTATTACTAAGATAAGAGTATTGAAATCTCCACGTATAATTGTGGATTTGTCTGTTTCTCCTTCCAGTTGTATTAGTTTTTGCTTTATGCATATTGAAGCTCTTTGGTGCCTGTACATTTAGGATTGCTATGTCTTTTTAATGAATTGATGTTTTTCATCATTATGTAATATCTTTATTCCTGGTAATATTCCTTGTTCTCAAGTCTACTTTATCTGTTATTACATAGCCATTCCAGTTTTCTTTTGATCAGTGTTTACATGTCTTTCTCCATCTTTTCACTTTTA
This sequence comes from Rhinolophus hipposideros, assembly GCF_964194185.1. Classification (NCBI taxonomy): domain Eukaryota; kingdom Metazoa; phylum Chordata; class Mammalia; order Chiroptera; family Rhinolophidae; genus Rhinolophus; species Rhinolophus hipposideros. The sequence goes on from NC_138051.1 coordinate 74,850,231, forward strand.
ACCTATGTGATTCATTATGTATAAAGAGGGTTCTTGTAAACAGCATACAGTTGGATCATATTTTTTTTAATATTTTTTTTAGGATTAGGGCCCAACTCTGAAATTACAGAGTCTAATTTATCAATCTGTAGATGCTAAATTACAACCTTTTTTTTTAATTGATGTGTAGTTGACATACAATACCCCATTTGTTTCAGGTGTACATCAAAGTGAATCAATATTTATCTACATTACAAAGTAATCACTATTGTAAGTCTAGTTACCATCTGTCACCATACAAAGTTATTACAATATTATTGACTATATTCCCTATGCTGTATATTACATTCCAATGACTTATTCATTTTATAACTGGACGTTTGTACTTCTTTTTTTTTAAATTCAGGTGTACAAACCAATATAACAGTTAAACGTTTATCATTTATATCCTTCACACAGTGATAACCCCCCTTCTCCCATCTACTGCCCTTCTGACGTTGCATACAGCCATTATATTTCCACTGCCTCTACTCCTAATGCTGTACTCCACGTCCCATAACCATATATATATATATATATATATATATATATAAAATTGTAGTTGACATTCATTCTTGCTCAGCTTCAGCCTCAGGTGTACAGTGCAGTGATCAGGCATCTACATCATCCCTGAATTGGTCTCCCTAATGAGACAAGTGTCCATCGGATACCCTACAAAATCTTTACATTATTGATTACATTTCCCAAATTGACTTTCGTATCCCCATGACAATTTTGTGGTTACCGATTGTGCTTTCTAATCCCCTCAACTTCCCCATCTTCCCCATCTAGCATGGATCTTATTTTTAAAATCTCTGTTTTCTAATTCATGTGTTTCGATCAGGGGTTGGCAAACTTCTTTCATAAAGGGTCAGATAGTAAATATTTTAGACTTTGTGATCCACATGATCTCAGTTGGTACTATTCAATTCTACCCTTGTAGCCAAATTCACCAATTCTTTCCTCTGTCATCTCCATTCTGTTATTGACCCCATCCAGTGAACTTAACTGTTTCACATATTATTAATGTTTTTTCCAATTCTAAAATTTCCACTTGGTTCCTTTTGATAGTTTGTATTTCTCTGCAGAGGACATCCATTCATTTAAATGTGTAAACACATTTAATGTGTTTACCTTTACCTCAGAGAGCATAGTTATAGCTGCTTTAAAGTCTTTTGAGTATTCCAGTATCTGAGGTATCTTGGGGTTGGTTGATTGTCTTTTCCCTTGGTGTTTGGTCATATTTTTCTTTTGCTTTGTATGTCAAGTAAGTTTGGATTATACCATGGACATTTTGAATATTATAATTTGAGACTCTAGGTCCTCTCAAAATCCTTTGGATAATGTTTGTTTCTTTTGTTTTAGCAGACAGTTAACTTGGTTGGGTTCAGATTGCCAATTCTGTGTTACCTTTTTTGGGTGATGGTTCCAATTTTAGTTTAGTTTTCAAGGCCTTTACAATGCTGCTTTGTGTCTTCCCCCCCCCTCTTCTGCCTCACCCCCCCCCAATCCGGTTCAAGCCATTGGTTCTCAGTCTAGTTGTGTAGGACACAGCTCCCTGGCCCATGCTGGTGTTATGAGCCTTGCGCTCCCCCCACTGAGGCAGTCGGCTGCCAGTCCTTGGTCTGCCACTCACAGCCCCTCACAGCAGCTCTCTCTGGCTGCCAGCCACTCACGATGGCAGGGCAGCTCACAGCACCTCCGGCTGCTCACGGTACCTCAGCTCCAGGGAGAGCCACTATTCACAATCTTAGCTGTAGAGGGCACAGCTCACTGGCCCATGTGGGAATCGAACCGGCAACCTCGGCATTAGGAGCATGGCGCTCCAACCACCTGAGCCACCAGGCCGGCTCTTTGTGTCTTGTCCCTGCAGAGTTCAGAGGTGAGTGGGACTTGTGCCATTTAGACACAGGATTAGGGGACCTTCCCCAGCTCTTTCCAGTATTCCTCTCACACTTTCTTGCTCTCAGGGGACCCTTTCCTTGGTCCTCTGGCCAGAAAGAAGTTTCTCTAGGAGTTTTCGTTGCCTGTGCTGTCACTGCTTAGTTGCATGTATCTTGGGCTGCTCTCAGGGCAAAGGGACAGGAGAAAAGAGAGAGAATGGAATAACTAGATTTCTCTCCACACTTTTCAGACCACTGGGGTGCTTTTCCCAGGTACTGTGGCTAGAAAGATGGGGTTTTCCTTGGGGTTTTAATTGCCTGCATTACTGCCATGCTGTTCTGCAATTGGGGCTGCCTTCAAATTAGGGCTGGGAAAGAAAAAAGGGAGAAAAGAAAAAAAGGGGACTGGGGACTTCCACACCAGCACCTCTCAGCAGTCTCTTTTCTGGTCCTTTGGCCAGAGGACAGGGTTTCTTTTGAAGTTTTTGCTGCCCTCTCTCCTCTTGCTATTGTTTACTTTTTGTAGTCCTCAAGTAGTTAGATATATTTTGTGTGTTTCGAACAGAGTTTTTGTTTTAACGCTTTTGCTGCGTTAATTGATTTGAAGTTTTTTTTCAAAATGTGTCAGAAATCCACAAAAAACAAAAAGTTGATATTTGGACTATTTTATGCATTTAATAATAACAATTTGAGCTTTGTATATAAATGACATTTTTATGTATAAAAAATTCCTATTATTGATTCTTGAAAAATGCAAAAATACAGAAAATTGTATATCTACTTTTCTAAACTTCCTTTCTGGAAGTTTCCATCCACAGAGAAGGGAAATATTTGTTTGAATATATCCGACTGTTGCAGCAAAAGTTAATCAATGCATGATTTAGGCTATAGTGGATTTACTTCATCTTTGCCAGCACCAGAAGTCCCCATCATTCTTTATATAAACTAAATATTAATACTCCACTCGATTAAAAATTTTTGAGATAGCTCAACCATGATATTAACTTATTTAAACTAAGCTGTCTCCAAATTTTCCACATTTTTCTTCATACTGATGAGTTTAGTCACAATCACTTTAGTTTCTGCTGCTTTACCTGTTTCTCCTCCCCGACCCTTTTCCTCTATTTGTAGATCAAACCAACTTTACTCCAAACTGGTTTAATTCTTCCATTGATTTTGCAATTATGATAATTAACAGATACTTTTTAGAGCTCAGTGTATCTATGAGCTCTGATACTTTAAAAAGCACTATTACCGTGTTTCCCCGAAAATAAGACCTAGTCGGACCATCAGCTCTAGTGTGTCTTTTGGAGCAAAAATTAATATGAGACCCAGTATTATATTATGTTATGTTATACCCAGTCTTATAGTAAAATAAGGCTGGGTCTTACATTAATTTTTGCTCCAAAAGATGCATTAGAGCTGATTGTCCATCTAGGTCTTATTTTCAGGGAAACCCGGTAAATACTAATGTAAAAAGGAGACTCTCACATATTCTTTTATAATTATAGCTCTAAAATCACTGGAATTAAATGATTATCAGCAATCGTGAAAAAACTCTTTCTATAGAAACAAGTTTTAAGAACATAGTTTATTGAGTATTATTACAGTGCTTGTTTACTGTGGAGCTAAAATTTGAAATCACCATAATTCTTTGGAACTTGAGAATTGATATGTTTAGGAAAGCATGCTATTGGGTCAAAGACCTAAATAGAAATGTTATATATTCATAGCTAGAAAATTATTGAAACTGTTGTCATCAGGAATGGTTCAATATAGATTTCCTGCTGACTTCTCCAAGAATGCCACATATCAGATTCTTAGAGAGGTACAGTTACCATCTTAACAGCTTTTCTCTGTTGTTTTGTTCTACGTTTAAATAAAAGGAAAAGGTTATACCTGCTACTATATTAATTAACTCTTACCCTATCATTCATTAAAAAGAGGATCTGTAATACTCTTTTTATACTTTACTTTCAGAATTCTGAAACATGGATAATTATGGACTAATAAGATCTATCTCCTCTTTTATGTTGTCTGCTAAAATATCTGGCGTCTGCTTTTTTTATGCACACTCCTCTTTTTCTCCAACATTGTTTTATTTGCTCAGTATTGTATCTGACCAGATATTCAGGTCAAATATTTAACATAAATATTTAAAAATGAATCTCCCAAATTAATTCCATTTAATATATAACTATGTTTCTGAACATGTAGTGAGCACTTACCACTTATTATATACCGTCCTGACTGGAGCTAGGTGAAGGTGATAGTTGCAAAACAATATGAATGTACTTAATGCCAGAGAACTATACATTTAAAAATGGTTAAAATGGTAAATTTTATGTTATGTATATTTATCATTTTAAAAAAAGCTATGAAAACAAATAAAAAATACCTTTCAGGATTAGAAAAATACAAGTTTTTATTATCTTCAGTTGACGTGTATTTTTTTGCCCCTCGTAAATGACTTTTAAAGAATTAAGGCAGAGTCTAAAATATAACAACAGACTTGTTCAATTTCTTTGATCAAGGGTAAAAGTACCTAATCTAATTATAAATGATAAATGTCTAGTATGTTAGTTTCTATTCATGAAATACAAAGATAAGGAGTCAGGCCTTGAAGCATTTATATTTTGAGTATCAAATATGTGACTATAAACTAGTCATATTACTTGGCCAGATGTCGTTTACTGTAATTCATAATCTCCCAACAATTTGATAATTCTAGAACTGAATTTAGATCCAGGATGTGCCTCTTTTAAACTGGTCTCCCTTTTTGGTTTCTAGTTACTGATTGCCCCATGATATTTTCTAAAGCTAAAAGTTTTATATTTGATTTGCTCTTTATTTGCAATTTTTATATCAACTTAGGTATAAAATTAGATGAATTTGATTGTAATTATTTTATTGTTGCAGCTCTTCATTCGCCTGTTTTCATCAGAATAAAACTTACAATGGTTTCTGATAAGATTGGCATGAATTTCTCAGCCACAAAGGAAGATTTGGGGATGATATCCCTTGGGAATATGAGTGCTTTCTTGCTTGGTGATTTGCTTCCATTTACTAGGTTTTGAGAATACTAGGCAGTTTAAAGGTCTGCATGCCAGAAAGAGAAGACACTTGAGAATTTTTTCATCATGAACTTTAAGGAGTTTGTGATTGGCTGGATTACAATATAGGAAATGCATGATTTTGCAGTAAAGTAAGTAGAGCTTGAAATACAGAAGAATGGAAGCTTCCATGTGAAAAATGTTTTAAGGGGAAAACATATTTTCTGTTTATGGTTCATTCTGCTCTAGGAAAACACCACCAAGCGAGTGAAACACAGAATGTGATTGCATCGGACAAAGCAGCAGAAGTACCAGTTGTTCATGAACACGAGCACAACCATGACCACACACAGCTGCATGCCTACATCGGTGTTTCTCTTGTACTGGGTTTCGTTTTTATGTTGCTGGTGGACCAGATTGGCAGCTCCCACGTGCATTCTACTGATGGTAAGTGACCCCAAGGCTTTCTGGGCAGTGCAATAAATTTGCAGTTTAGAAAATCACAAATGATTGAATAATTCAGTGTATGTCACTGGCCTGATTTATTGCTAAAACTCTTGTCTTCTTCAGGTTTCCTTGAACATTTTATTCAGTTGGGGGAGTTACTGAGTTGTGGCATGTGGCTCAAGAGAGTGTTTATTGGGTATTACCCATGTTATCTTAAAGCTGTCACATTTTAGTTACAAGTCTAGGGCAGAAGTTTTTAACCCTTTTTGTGCCATGGAGCACCTTAGGTAGTCTAAAGCCTATAGACGAACCTTTTTTTTGAATACTATTTTTAAATATGTAAAGCATAGTGCGTAGGATTACAGAGAAAACCAATTATATTGAAATTTAGTTACCAAAACATTAAAACAAATATCTGATATAATAATATATGTCCTTTTTATTGATGCATTAAATAATGAGATAGTACATTTAAATTATAAGCAAGGTTAAATTTTATTTTTTCAGACATCAGTATGACAGCTACTGTTGCTCAGCTGGACTAAGAACATTCAATGGTGAGACGGCCTTCAACAAGGCAACGTGAATGTCAAGTTGAGCATCTAGTTCATTTGGGTTTTTGTTTTGATATTTACTAGTTTAGAAAATCCTAATTCAGGACGATATTTTCTTACAAATATACCTAAGCACATTTGTAGGTTGCTTATCAAGGAAAGGTAAGCTTCTCTGAAGAACAACTAGAATTCTCCAAAACTTAAAATTTAACTCCAGTCATAGTAACTTTTTTGCCTTAAGATCAATGAATTCATCTTTGGGGAGGTCAACATCTTTGATATGATTTATGGTAAATAAAGGATTCTGATCCATGAAACAACTTCGAAGCCATAAAGATAGAAATAAATTTGAAAGAGTTATAATAGACATAGGGCTTTACAGATATCTCTTTTCAAATACATTGACAGAGAACTTTGCAGGTAGAAACTACTAGAAAGCAGCATGGATATCTTGGTCCCCAATGGGCAGTGATCCCGTGACTTCCACTGTTTGGTGGTTGGAATGACTGTTGGGTGAAAGAAGCCTCATAGCTGCCTAGCTCTGTCAGGCAGGAAGGCTAACCGTGCAATGTGGCAGCAGTTCTGTAAGCCCTAATTTAGCGTAGTGGTGACTGAAAGCAATAATATCAAGGTATCTTCACCTGTAACATAATGTGAAATTATCTGGTTTCTAAACCAGATAAAGTATAGGTAGTGCTAGTATGACTTGTGGGTTATTGTCTACATTCATAATTAAAGGACGTGCTAATTTTCAGTTAGTGGCTAGTAAAAACAAAAATGCATTTTTTTCCAAGTTAAAATCACAGATGCCCCCTGTATTCTACCTATGTTCTCCTGTGGACCTCAGGTTAAGAATCCTTGGCCTAAAAATAACTGTAGGAAAGCAGTAAAAATCACTAACAGATACTTATAAAAAGATAAAAATAGTTCTTAAGCATAAAAAGATGATCAGTTTTACTTAAAATAAGAAAAATGCAAATCAAAAATGCTGAGATGCCATTTCTCACCTGTCAGGTAAAAATTCAAAAGCTTGACAATACACTCTATTGGCAAAGCTATGGTGAAACAGAGCATCTATTGCTGTGAGAATGCAAATTGGTACAGCTCCTATGAAGGGGAATTTGGCAATATCTAACAAAACTACATATGTGTTCATTCCCAATTCAGGAATTTATTTCTACAATAATGGCTCCAATATGAAAATACTTATGCACAGGACTATTCAATGCAGTATTATTTATCATTGTACAACTATTTATGTGTAGTCATGGAGACTGGTTGAACGAAGTGTAGTGTGTACAAATAATGGAGTTTTATGTAACTGAAAAAGAATGAAATCAGTTTTCTGTGAACTGATAGGGAGAGATTTCTAGGAGATAGTGTTAAGGAAAAAGCAAAAATATAAATTAGCTTCTATTGTATACTGTATTTTATGTAAGAAAGAAGGGAAAATGAGATTATATATGTTTGTTTTTACAAAATAAAAAAAGAAATGTAAAGATCAATGAGAAGACAAAGCTGGTTACCTGTAAGGAGCATGGGGTGTGATAGTGCAGAGGGTTTTAGGAGGGTATGACACTTCCCTGGGCATGCTTTTTTGATATAGTTTTGATTTTTAGAAACATGTTGATATTCTCCACATTCAAAAATAAAATGAAATCAACAAGGATAAGGGAGCTAACTGAAACAGATGAATTGTATTTTACGTGAATGACACAGTTACACTGAAGGGGATTAACAAAAAAACGAACACAAGTAATTTATGACTGTAATATTTGCCTATACACCTTTAGTCTTGGGTGGACTTGGGGAAGAAGTATAAACAATGAACTCTTATTCGTAGGCTTTGCTTTTTGTAATGGTGTGGGCAAAACAATTCTAAAACTGTCCAGATGTATTATAGGATCGAGCAAATGAGTAAATGTGTTGATGTTGGTAGAACCAGGGTTCTTTCTCACTGTGGAAGAAGGGATGTACAAATATGGAATGAGATAAGGTAAGAAAGAACCCTTGAAGGGATGGATTGGAATTGGAGCAGTTTGGACTCGTGATTTCTAAAACTTGTATGTGTATAGGTATGTATATGTGTATATATATGTATATACATGTGTATTTACATATATATGTATAAACATGTATGTATGTCGTAGCTCTGTCTTCAGGGAAGACCTAGAAGGAAAGACACCCCCCACACCCTCCCACCCCAGCAATGAGCATACCAGGGCTCTTCAGAGAAATGGCTGATTCTAGGATGGGCAGGGTAGGTACAACATGAGTTTGGAGCATCTAGTGCTCAACAAAAGCAGGAAGAAGAAAGTTGGAAATGTGTCACAGTATATGAACCAGCTTGAAGGTGCTCCCACTGACCAGATATAAGACAGCTTGAGTACCAAAATCATAAAGAACAGTAATGAAGCGTAAAGCATTGAGAAAATAGGAATCGATGAGCCTGTCCAAGGCAGGGGGGTGGGGGGGTTATGTGTGGTTGGAGAGGGAGGGGAGAAAGGAAGGTAAGAGAAGGGAGGGGCACTTGCTCACCGTAGAATACTGTAGAAGGAGTGCTGGAATTGGAAAACCATCATTTTTGCAACCTTCATCATAAAAATTGGCTCACGCAGGAGTCATCAATGTATGTTAAATGTAGGGGCTAAATTTTGATTTGATTGCAAGGGAAAAGAAGTAACTAAACAAAATCGGACAGTATCTTGACTAGATGATCCAAATGAATGGCATTGGCGTTCTGCTTTCGTGTGGGCAAGTAAGTTCCTGTCAGGCCAACCTCCTTACAGATGACTATAAACTCTGGACAAAATTTTAAAAACAACTACTTAAAGACACAGGAACGTTACCGAAACAGGCAAATTCTGGAGGAGAGTCAACAGTTGAAACAGAGTGATTCTTATTTTTACTACTTTTAGCTATCTGTGGGGTAGCTAACACTCTGATAGAAAACCCAGTCTTTGTGGCCTGAGGAACCAGAAGGCAGTGTAACTAACACTTCTGGAAAGCAAGGGGAGGATCTTAGGAGAGACAGAGAAACGCAGCCCCAAATTCTATGTATGAACTCTGCCTAAGTCTCTGAGCCCTGAACGATGCTTTACTGGTCAGACTCCAGACAACTCAGCTAAAGATGAAAGTTAAACCGAGATTTGAGCATTCGCCAATCAGACAGTTTGTAGTTTGAGCCAGACCAAGTTATGTAAAGCAAAACAAAAAATCAATACTCTTTGGAGGACTATAATAGAATCCAGAGTATTCATAAGAAAATACTCACCTTGTCCCAGATATGATTCAGAATTGCAGCAGATGTACATCTTAGGCATCTAGCTGTGCTATCCTGAGCATTACCTATATAATATTCCACCTAAGAATGCACAACCTAAGGACATATTAGACAAACCCAAAAGGAAAGATCATTCTATTAAAAACAAGAAAGATACCGGGAGGGGAATGTAGTCTTGAAAGATAGCAATGTCACAAATGTCAGAGACAGAGAAAATGTTCCAGATTAAAAGAGACTAGAAAAATACAACTAAGTACACTATGTGATGTTAGACTGGATCCTTCCTGGATAGGAAAAATGCTCTGAAAGACATTCTTGGACAATTGACAAAATTAGAATTTACAAGAGAGATTAGAAAGAAGTATCAATGTTAAATTGACTGAAGGTGATAACTACTGTGATTACATAATAAAATATCCTTTCTCTTACAAAAGACACACTGAAGTATCTAGGGGTACATAGTGTGATGTATGTGATTTACTCTAAAATGAAAAAAATGTATACATATGTATATTTGTGTAGTATGGATAGAAAAAGCATGAGCACAAATGAAACAAATGGGGCAAAATGTTACATAATGGGTTGTTCTGAAAAATGGATATATGAATGTTTTTTAAACTATTCTTAGTTTTTCTGAAGATTTAAAATTATTTCCAAATTAAAGGTTTTTAAAAATTGTAAGATTACTCTTAAATTAAAAATACCCTTGATGTGGAAAGATTTTTCCCCCCTTCTTCCACCGCCCCCCACTCTGGTTCAAGCCGTTGTTTCTCAGTCTAGTTGTGTAGGACACAGCTCCCTGGCCCATGCTGGTGTTTTGAGCCTTGCGCTCCCCCGGCTGAGATAGTCAGTCACCAGTCCTCGGTCCGCCGCTCACAGCAGCTCACAGCAGCTCTGGCCGGCTGCTGGCCACTCACTCTGGCCACTGGCAACTCCTGACAGCATATGGTGGCTCACGGCAGTGCACAGCAGCCCACGGCCACTCACGCTGGCCACTCCTGACAGCCTGACAGCACACGGTAGCCCACGGCAGCACACAGCAGCCTACGGCTACTCATGCTGGCCACTGGCAGCACACAGCAGCCCACCGCAGCACAGCAGCCCACCGCAGCACAGCAGCCCATGCTGACCTCTGACTGCTCACAGCAGCCCAGCTCCAGGGAGAGCTGTTGTTCACAATCTTAGCTGTAGAGGGCGCAGCTCACTGGCCCATGTGGGAATCAAACCGGACACCTTGGCGTTAGGAGCTCAGCGCTCCAACCACCTGAGCCACTGGGCCGTCCCTGGAAAGGTTTTTTTAATCTCCTTATATTTACTACTTTTTTTTCCCCATAGACTTTTTAAAATAACAAAGTCTTATCTTGGAAAATTGAGTAAGGAGTAAATAGTTTTTATTCATGTTCTTTATTCCAAATAGCAAGTGAGAAGCACCCTCTGTCGGATGGCTCCAACTGTATTACATAGTTACGCACAGTAGCATCTATGACATTTTTTCTTGCGACTCTTCCTTATCAGTTTCCAAATAAAATCCATTTTGTGTCACTTTATTATTCCTCCTGTTTTATCTCTGAGGTCATTGATTTTGCTGGCTTTCATTTATCTGATGATTTAGTTTTACGTATTATCTACAGGATTTTATAATTAAATATCGGTAAAAGTTAACCCACTTACTAAATTTATGCTGAAGTACAGTTGGCCCTCTGTATCCACAGAATCTGCATCCATGGTTTCAACCAACTGTAGAAAACATGCGAAATGTTATGTTGTTGCTGATGTGTACTTTGTAGTTATTTCTATAATGGTTACAACTGTAATGGATATGTACAGGCTTTTATTTCTTGTCATTATTCCCCAAACAACACAGTATAACAATTATTTACATAGCATTACAAGTGTGCTGGGCTCCTCCAGATTAAATCCCTTGACATTTATTTGACTAATGTCCATCTGTCATTTCACCTGGCACTTTGATGTCCCCATCTTTTAACTTTGGACATTTTTGCTTGCCTGTATATTTCCTATAATAGCAGTAGCATTCATGTGATACAGATAAATACTTTTTTTCTGCTCTTCTACAAGGATTTGTTACGCAAATATTAGGTGCCAGTGTTGTGCTGCATTCTGTAAGACATGTAAAAAAGAAGTAGAAAGAAGTAGAAAATTTAATTCTGTATAGTTTACAGTCAATCTGGGATAAGACATTTAAACGAAAACAATTTTCTATAACTCAGGTGGTGATGCAGAGGAAACTTTGAAGTAGCACATAGAGCCTGTGCGCACCGAGCTGTAGGTTTCTAGGCAAGGGGAGAGTTGTTCTGAGCTGGAATTAATCTTTCTTGAGGGAAGTGGTCCTAGAATTAGACTTTGAACAATGTCTAGTTTTTGGATTGATAAGATGAGATGTCCCGTACATGCCAAGAATTAGGGTTGAGGAGATTTAGGGAAAGGAAAATGAGAATGTTTTGTTAGAGTGTTAAACTTGTTGAACTGGACTAGATAGTGAGAAAAAGATGATACCATTTGATAAAGGGCTTAAGAACCTACTGAATAGAGCATTTGGTGCTGAATTTGAAAAGCAGCAGATTCTCAACTGGTTAACCGACACATCAGAACGGTGGTGTTTCAGAAAGATGAATCCTACAAGACTGTGCAAGATGAGTTTAGAGTACAGAGAAATGAGAGGAAGGGGAAACCAGTTGGGAGCCTATTGCTAATTTAGATTTGAGTTGATGATGGCAATAAAATGGAGAAAGGAAAATGTGAGAATAAAGAAATAGTTGCAGGAGGCTGGGGAAGATGAGGTAGGCAGTGACAATTGGGTCTGGAGAGAAGTGATCAGAGCCACAGAGCACTTTCCATGGAGAGGTAGAGGGTTGAGAGGTATGAGGCAGTGGGGACAGCTGGGGGTTACATATCACCTGTTCAGGAAAGGCTGGGTCAAAGGAAGAGTTTCCTTCTGCCCACCTCTTCAGGATAGGGGAAACTTCTAAGTAGTGGAAACAGAAGAAAACCAGTAGTGAGAAAAATAATCTTCTACTTTAAGAGTTTTCAAAGAATTCTTCCACCTCTAGGTCAATGTTCTAACAGTTTCTATTTCACATTGTTTAATGGCTGCCGTGCTTATTTTTACTTCAGATCCAGAAACAGCAAGGCCTAGCAGTTCCAAAATCACCACCACGCTGGGTCTGGTCGTCCATGCTGCAGGTATGCAGGAACCCCTTTCTTTTCTGTGTGCATCACAGGGACCACCCACATGAACCGTACTTGGGCTGGCCTCCAGGGAAAGGGCTGCTTCAGTAAGTCCTCCAACACAAGCACAAGCCCTCGTGTACTGAGTGTGAGGGGTTTACAAGCTCAGAATGGTTTTAATGGTTTTTTAAAGGTTGGAAAAAAAAATATTTCATGGCACATGAAAATTACATAAAATTCAAATTTCAGTGTCCATAGGTAAAATTTTATTGGAACATGGCCATACCCACTTGTTTACATATTATTTGTGACTGCTTTCACACAGTGATGGAGTTGAGTAGTTGCAAGAAACCAAGTGGCCTGCAAAGCCTAAAATATTTTCTATCTGGCCCTTTAGGAAAAGTTTGCTGATCTCTGTTCAACAATCTCATTTGGAAAAGAGCCACAGCACTTTTGTACTGAACAGCCCTGCTGCCCAGTCTATACCCAAAGTGTCAGTTTAGGCAGCGGGGGGTGCCGAAGTCTCCGCGTTATGACTGGGCATGCCTTAGAGTCACAGCCCAAAGCCAATGCTAGTTGTAGGATTCTGTCAGTGACGAACAAAGACTGTGAAAGGTAGCACACTATTATCTGGACCTTTCTAGTATGACATCCTTTTCTAACAAAGAATTCATCCATTCAGCCAACTTTTACCCATTACGTGTAAGTCATCTATGCAGAGTTCTAGTGTCTTTATTTTGTTTTTTTCATATGCAAGATACAGAGATACTTCCTTTGAAATTCTTTGCTATTTCTGTCATTACAGTTTGATTAATCAGTGGTTTTTTGAGCTTCATACTTTTTCCAATAACAACAGTAATAACTGACATATTAAATATTCTGGACCAGGTGCTAAGCTCTTTTTTACATGTTGTCTCATTTAACCCTCATGAAAACCCTAAGAATATAGTATATTTTATTGAACCCATTTTAGAGATGAGAAGGCTAAGGTTCACAAAGGTTAAGTAACCTTCCCAGAGTCAAATATAGCTCTACTTGACTCTAAAGCTCACACATTCAACTACTACACTATTATAGTCATCGTTATTTATAGTGTTTTGTGTTTCGCTTTTTTCAAATTTAGCTGACGGTGTTGCATTGGGAGCGGCAGCTTCTACTTCACAGACTAGTGTCCAGTTAATTGTGTTTGTGGCAATAATGCTACATAAGGTAAACAAAATTTTGGTGTAAAATTTAATATTGAATGTATTCATAATTAAAATTTCTCTTTAGTCATTAATGTTTTTCTGCAATGGGAAAATGTTTTTTAGTTATTTTTATAATTCCTATTCATTTTAGAGAATTTAGTAAGTTGGTTTCATAGCTGGGCTTTTTTGCTATAATTTTCTTCAATTTTTCCTAGAAGGGTTTTTTTTTTTTTAACGGTCATTTACACAAACTTAAATTCTCTACAGATGTCTATGTTTCATAGTAACTTTTGTTTATGAATATTTTTCTTATTCTCTTTTCTTGACTATTTCTCTTTTCCTACTATCCAAGAAACACACACATACACACACACACACACACACACAATAGGATATTTTCTTAGCTTAGAACATTCATTCATAAAAGGCTGAGTCAGTTTTGGTACTATGCTTGTTTTTTTGTATGAAAATTCAGTCAAATGATATGTACTTTTTTTTTTTAATTTTATTGGGGAACAGTGTATTTCTCCAGGGTCCATCAGCTCCGAGTCATTGTCCTTCAATCTAGTTGTGGAGGGCGCAGCTCAGCTCCAAGTCCAGTCGCCATTTTCAATCTTAGTTGCAGGGGGCGCAGCCCACCGTCCCATGAGGGAATTGAACCGGCAGCCCTGTTCAGAGCTTGCGCTCTAACTAGCTGAGCCATCCGGCCGCCCAACATGTACTTCTTAATGTAGAAGCAATCCATACCTGTGGAGCAATAATAAGGGATAAGTTTTCTCTTCCAGGCACCAGCTGCTTTTGGGTTGGTTTCCTTCTTAATGCATGCTGGCCTAGAGCGGAACCGAATCAGAAAGCACTTACTGGTCTTTGCACTGGCAGCACCAGTTATGTCCATGGTGACATTCTTAGGATTAAGTAAGGTAAGTCTAACTCATTCCTTGCTTACCTAGACAAGTGTCTGATTCTTTTGTGATCTACTAGAATTTATAGTCGCTTACTACATCAATTTTTCAATTATTCCCACAAACTGAAGGTAAAATTAGGAGTAAAAACCTATACAAGGTAAATGTCTTAATTCCAAATCAATCCTTTCATAAATCTAGAGCATTTCCTTACTCATTTAATTTGAAGACTTCTTCCCATTAATTCCAAAAATATTTGCACAAATATTTGGTCTTTAAAATAATATAACTTAAACGTAACCAGACATGCTAACTTTTTTTGACAGACACATAATAAGTCATAACAATACATATTTAATGTTTAAGTAGGCACATGAAGCATGAGTGACAAGCATGCAGCAGCTCTGAGAAGAGTAGGGGATGAGCGGAGATGTCTATATTCAGCTAAGATTCAGATTCTTCTACTCCCAGCTCCCATATCACCAAATATTAAATGCCCAATTCCTTGGAATCTAGAAAAACAAAATGAATGAACAAACAAAAGAAAAGCAGTTTCATAGAATCAGAAATCAAACTGATGGTTGCTCGAGGGGAGAGGGTGGGCGGGGAGGATGGGTGAGGGAGGATATAGTCAGTAATGTGATAATTTTGCAGGTGACAGTTACTACACTTAGTAAGGTGATCACATTGTAAGGTATATAAATGTCAAATCACTATATTGTACACTCAAAACTAATATTGTATACCAACTATACTTAAATAAAAATAAATATTCAGTTCTTTATCATTGTACTGAACATAACTTCAGACCTGCAGTGGCATCAATCATTTGTCAGCTCAGAGACCCTGCTGTTCTAAAAGGACCTTTTATACCTTATAATTCTGTCTACTAGGGCTACAGTTCTTAGCAGCAACCCTCCCCGTTTTACTTAAATGTCAACTAGCAGGCAACAGGAAGAAAATTAGAACTAAACTGACTCAGGGCTAGTTCAAGGGAACTGCTTTCCCCCATATTCTCTCTGAAGGTAACTGATTCTTCTGAGTGTTGTCCAGTTCATATTTGATGTAGTAAAACTTGTATTAAAAGGAACATATGAGAAATGAGATGGTTAAAGAATGGTTAAATTCCTGTTAATCAAGAGTTTGTTGATCTGGATTGCTAACAAATGAGGTCCTATAAAATCTCTTTCTGTTCACCTGAAGAGCCTTATCTTCTTTCAGTGAGCAATGTATATATTTTAGAAAATTTTGTTGGGGAATAGCGTGTTTCTCCAGGGCCCATCAGCTTCAAGTCATTGTCCTTCAATCCAGTTGTGGAGGGCGCAGCTCAGCTTCATGTCCAGTTGCCGTTTTCAGTCTTTAGTTGCAGGAGGTGCAGCCCACCATCCCATGTGGGAATTGAACTGACAACCTAGTTGCTGAGAGCTCGTGCTCTAATCAACTGAGCCATTCTATTTATCACTTCATTAATCAGTATAAGTTTTTAGAACTTTTGAAAAGAAGGTATGATAATTCTGGGGGCATGGAATTAGATTTATGGCATGTTCTTTTCTTAAAATGGTAATTGTCTTAGTCCATAGGTCCACCTTTTTAATAGAAAATTTGTGTAATAATTAGCTCATGAAATGTTTCTAGGCTCTATGAGAACAGGTACTGCATCTTGATTACCACTGTATCTCAAGCACCTGGCTTACAGCCTGGTTTATAGGCAATGTTTGTTAAATATTAGTAGCCTAAAGGAATGAATGTGTGAAATTTAATATCTGTGTTAATAATGCTGTTGATTCCATCTTAAGAATAATACAGGCCATGGTGAACACACAATGGGATTTATAGACGATGTAATACAGAATTGTACACCTGAAATCTATGTAAATTTACTAACAATTGTCACCCCAATAAAATTAATTAAAAAAAAAAAAAAAAAGACTAATACAGGCCAAACCTGTTGAGCCAGACTGAAGTTTGCTTGAAAACACAGTTGTGAATATCAGCAATAGTCTCAAACCCTTATTTGGAAGCTTCCTATAAATAACAGAATGGCTGTGATGGCCAGTGACCCCAGTGTCCCAGATAGCCCCGGTTGTGAATAGTGAGTGTTTTTTATTTGGACTTCTTTCTGACCCTGAATTATTCTTGACTTAATTTTTCTTTTCTCTCTCTCTGAATTCACAGAGCAGTAAAGAAGCCCTTTCAGAGGTCAATGCCACTGGAGTGGCCATGCTTTTCTCTGCTGGGACATTTCTTTATGTTGCCACAGTACATGTCCTCCCTGAGGTGGGCGGAATGGGGCACAGTCACAAACCTGACCCCACTGGAGGGAGAGGCTTCAGCCGCCTGGAGGTGGCGGCCCTGGTTCTCGGTTGCCTCATCCCACTCATCCTGTCAATAGGACACCAGCATTAATGTTCAGGTTCCAGCCTCAGTCCATGGCCATTTGCCATCCAGTGAGAACAGCCCGGCACATGACAGCTGCTCATTTCCTCAGTCTCTTGTCTCATGTTGCCCATCTCCACCTGTATTCCTAGAGTCTGCAGGGAGGTGAGATGAAAACCTGGAGTAACGGAAAGCTTTTAGAGTAGAAACAACACATTGCGATTGAATATAGACATTCCGTTGTGTTGTCTTTTAAAGGGCCCTGGGCATTTTGAGTTTTGATGTTTCTCTTAACCCTATTCTCAGGGAAGGTGGAATTTGGTTTTAAGGAAAAGTAGAGAACTTCGTACTCACAATGAAATGGTAATTATGACAGTACAGTGTTGTGTAATTAAGGTAAATCTCTTTCTTAGTTTAGAGGCTCTGTCACTTTATCCATTGATTTTTAACATGGTTCTCACCGTGTAAGACTGGTGCTTTAGCATCTATGCATACGCCTTGTTAGAAGGTCATAATGCCCGCCTCTTAGATGCTAAAGATAACTGTAGTTAATTTGGGGCTAGTCAGGAAAATGATAGCAAGATACATTGAAAGTTGACTTTATACCCGAGAGAGAGAGATACCCACTGAAAAGGGGACATCTGGAGGACTTAACACCTCCTTCTGCACGTACCTCTGACCGGAGCCTGCCCATCCACCAAGTGGAGCAACAGAGCTGGACTGGTTTCTAAGGTGACTAGTTTGCGGTAGCGTTTATTTTCAAGTTTGCCTTTGCAGAACACCTGCCGCCAACACATTCTTACAGAGGAACCGAGTTCTCGTAGGTTCAGGCCTAGCTTTCCTTCAAGAACAGTCAGATCCCAAAGTATCTTTGGAAATAAAGCGGTGTTAAATTTTAAGTGAATTTGGATAGTTACATCTTTGTAATAACCTTTTTAGAAGTAAGATTACCAAAACCTATGTTTTCTTTTCTTTTTAAATACTCAGCTTAGCAGACCAGCAGTTCCTCTGACAAAGTACTTGGTGTCCCTTTGGGAGTGCTAGGTCCGTGTCACATAAGCACCTGTAGCAGTGAAGAAAGTCAAGGCGTATACACAGATGGAAAGTGTTTGCCTGTTCATGTAAAGCTTATTGAAATCATGTCTCTTGTCCCTTCATCTTTTCCTTGCTTTTCTCCTTACTTCTCCCGCCAGCCCCTCCTCCCTACCATTTGCAGCTTACTGCTGGTGGCAGTGTTAATATTTGTGAGTTGAGTTCTCATCAAGACAACCACTTGTTGAACTTGGATGATGAAGAGAGTGTTGTCTCTCTTCTTTATTCCCTTCAGAGAAGTTACCTTTTTGTCAGATGCAGCTTTAAGCCCTTACAATATCACTTCCTCATATGGGAGATGACACAATCACTAATAGTCTGGTAACTTAAACAACTGAGATAGTAAAAGTCTTTAACCAACTAGGATGATTTTTCTGTATTTGCCAAAATCCCTGTAAATCTTTTGTTATCAAATAAGTATATAATATTGTGTTGTTAATTTATTTTTGATTTTCTGTATCATTTCAAAAACATGTTACATAAAGAGGGAACCAAGACTTCTTCAGAGCAGTGGATTTAGGAGTTTGTAAAATGTTTTGTATGATGCATATGCCAGATGCCAGTGATTTCTTTATTTCGTTCCTAGATTTGTCACTGGGTCAGCAGCTGTGGACGTAGAACTTGCAAGCCCTCTGCTGGCTATAGACCAAAATAGCATAAATAGGATTTGCTTTTGTATACTGGCTGGCAACCATTGCGTACAATATTAAAACCAACAGAAGGTAGAGTATGGAAAGTCCTGTGACTTTCCTGATAACAGCTCTGACTTAGGAGAGTCAGAGGGTTCACCTGTCATTCAAAATGACATGGTTGCATAGATTGTCCCTGGAAATTAACTTCGTTAAGTGAATACCACATTTTAGTGTCTGGTTTGGTTTGGATAGTAGCACTTTCTGTCATATTGTGTGCAACGATGAGAGATTTGTTCTGCTGGCCAAAGCCTCTTTCAGCAGTGCCTTGACATCACGCTTAAAAGTTTGGCTAGAATTTCTTGCTGGGTATGGCCTTGAACTCTGGCAAGGATTGACCCTTGTTAACTTCCAAATTTGCCTTCCCCTCTGGACCTCACAGTAACAGGCAAACCTTTCAGGGCCTATCAACTCTCAGAAGCTGTGGGCTTTCCCAGATTTTAAAGCTGCTGCCTCAGGAACTACTCACTTCTCTCCTGGTCAGCAGGCAGAAATAGCCATACTAACCTTATAGGGCTCAAATGCATCTTCAGGTGGCAGGGGACCAAGCAGCACGGCAGAGGCCTCCTTCACTGGGGGAAGAACTTGCTCACGGTGGGCAGTGTCCCAGGAGAGACCACATCGATGGTCACCTATTGGCACATTTCACTTCCATTTCCTCTTGTTAAAACTGCCTCCGTAGCTGTGGATGCCTTAATGCTCTCACACATTTGAACACATTGGCAATATTGAAGTCGCTGCCATTATTACAAGTGGAATAACTGGCGACCAAAGAGATGCAATTAATAGTAAAAAGTATGGTCCTTCTTCCTCATGACCAAAGTTAATCTTGACTGTAATTTGACTCCCTTTCCTTGGTAGGGATATACTTTCTTCAGATCCCGAGTATTCTCATAAATGGCAAATTGAGTTGAAAAATATTACTGATCCATTCCCTTCACTTGTTCTCCAGGGAATCACTTATCCATCCATTTCCCCGAAACAGCGATGGTCCAGGACCGGCAGTTTTCCTGTGCATGCCATTGCCAAGGTCCTTCTTTTATGCAAAGGTTCTGCACCGGAGTGTAGAGAGTTGGAAATGGTACCACCTACAGAGGCTACGTGTTCTCTCTTCCTACCCCTCATCCCCATCACCTTTTTGTTTCCCTATTCAAAACAGCTGAGTTAACCCTGTTCCTGTATTTTGAATCATTAGAAAAAAAGAGAGGTGACCATTTTGAGTGGTCAGTTTTTTGTAGAAAGGAGAAAATGTAATCGTGGTTTTTACTGGCCTTCTTCTATGTGTCACTGCCTGGTTTTTCTCTTTTTCAAGAATTAGAACTAGGAAGACACACCAGCATCAGAGTGTATTAAGCCCTCAGACATATGGTAGCTGGGTACTGAACACAGGAACTATATGTCAACAGCAAAAGCACCCAAAGGATGTTCTTACCTTTGGGGCTCCTGGGCCCCTTGGGAGATCAAGAATAATGACCAGATTCCTCCAAAACTGCTACAGTGCCGGGTATTCTTCAGGGGAACCTTCTTTGCATTAGAAAATGTCTGCTCAATACAGAATGGTCCACACGACTCAAAGAACACTGTTGGGGATGCTGTGAAATTAAAACCAATGATGTGGCCCCTTTGTAGCTGAGACATCTAGATCCACCTGAGGGAAATCTGTGGCTTGTGGCAAAGGACTAGACAACCATTAGGAATTCTCTAGATGTGCTCAGCTTAACATAAAGAGATTGGCTTTGATCTTTTTTCTAATAGCATCTTCTAGCAAGTTGGAAGTCTCATGGGATAACACTGCAGTTCTCCTGGTTCAGTAGCCTGAATAGTGATTTTAAATGTCTCTTTTTCTGGATCCTTTGTAAACATGAAATCATTCCATGGACGGCTGCCTTATAATTTTGTCTCTTTCCCCTTTGTGAATGGTTAAAATTTTTTTTTGCTGTTTTCTGATTTGTTTATGATATTAAATTTTTATTAGTGCATACCTTATGTGAATGGCTCATTACTTGTCCTCTCAACAGTTTTTTTTCTGTTTGATAATGGGACTTGTCCTACATTTGAACATTCAGAGGTCATGAAAAATTTTGAAGGGCCGAGGAACGATGTGCCTGCTATGTGCACATCCTTTAGAGAACGAGGGAAGGAAAGGAGGAGGGCAGATTAAGGACTTGATACGCCATCTGCCCCAAAATATACCAATTCATTAATGGTTTTGTTTGCTTTGCCATTGTTTGTTAGCAAATATTATTTATGGAGGTAGCAATCTACTCCGAGAAAAGAGAAGCAGGCAACAAATCCCAGTCACGGGTTCATTTCAAAGGGCAGAGCTACTTGCTAGGTGAGTATAGGGAACCTGTGGACAGCTGACCCTGGTCATACAGATTTATGTGTAAATGCGGTTTGTAAATTTGGTAAATGGTTTCTCCCTCTGTGGACTTTAGTACTGGAGCTCATTTTTAACTTATCTACAGATAAACATTACATACAACAATGTATCACTTAAATACGTAGTTTGTATGTTTAGTCATTAGATTTCATTATTTATTACTGGTCAACTTTGTGCTGATTTTTTTTTTTAAATGTATCACATGTGTTACAGCAAGTCACAAAGATTGTTTCCAGAGTGTTACATATGTTCAGAACACCTCTCCTCATCATGACAAAAACAGACAAAAGGGATGTGTATTTACAATTCCTGCCATCTCTTCCAGGAGCCTTCAGGTCATGTGCCTGCTCCCTCCTTGCCTTGAGCAGTGGCCCTGGAAATCTTACGAAGCTGCCTTGAGATCAAAATACAAAGGATGCCAAAAAAATGTATACACATTTTAAGAAAGGGAAAAATCTATTAAAATTACACTGATGGTAACCACTTTGAACACCTCTTATAATTGCAAAAGTCAAACGTGACTTGTATTCCTTTTTCGTTATCCATATACAATATGTGGGTTTAGCCCAAATAGCCAGCAATCCTTATTCTGTTTAGTTTTGTTTCTAATTCTGCTAAGCTAGACCTGCGTCCTAGTGTGGTTTCTATAACATAAGATACAAGCAACCTTGTGCCTTGTCCCTGTGTCTAGAACGCCCTCCCCTAGCTCCCTCCCCTTCTTCTGGTCTTGATCCAAAGTTTCCTTCCATTAGGCCATCAGTGACTGCCCTTTTTAAAATTGTAATCCGCCGCACCCACACCCCAAAGCTCCTCACCCTGTTCTAGTTCTTTTTCTGTAGCACTGATCACCTTTTAATCTGCTTCATAATATAGCATGTCTTTACTTTGTCCCTCTTCCCCGCTAAGATATAAACTCCAGGAAGCTAGGTTTTCAGTAAATATATTGTTAAATGAATCGGTCTGCCCTGAGGGGACACTTTCTTCCTAATCTATGCTGCACCCTCCGCCACGCCACCCCACCCCCTTGCCCGCTACCAGCTGCTGCCCTGATTCCTGGCAGAACCAGCTGCTGGCCTTCTGTGTAGCTCGGCCTTTGTCTCACACTGGGGTGAGGCTGCGTGGGAGGTAGGCTCGGAGTCAGAGAAGACATGGCACTATATACAGGTGGGAAATGAACTGGGTTCAGGTTACTAATCCAGTGCTAAGGAACTTTAGTGAGGTACTGTGTGACTGATGTAGGGATCTGAAAAGCTGGATCCCATTTCTGGCTCAGATTTCTGTTGCAGTGTTAGTCACAGCCCAGTTTAAAAAAATATTGGACAGGAATGTGAGTAAAAGCATGAGTCTCACTCTGGTTGCCTCATTTATAGAGGGATCCTGACAAATTCAAGAGTTACCAGAGGAGGGAGCCCAGTGGAGGGGATGGAAAGAACTACTGTTTACCTATATCTGGAAGGCTCCTGGGGGCTGAATTTGATAACCATCGGCAGCTATATCGGCAGCTATATTCTCCAGAGGGTAGAATGGGAAGGAAGCTGAGTCCTGCCTCTCCTCCACTTATTCAGTGAATTGAGCCGGTCCTATGGACCAGGCCCAGGCACTCTTAAGGTGCTGAGTGTACAAAAGGGAGGAAGGGTCAGTGCCAGTCCTTAAAGACTGTGGTTCAGTGAGGGAGTCAAACAGGAAGACACAATTGCTGATAGTGAGGTAAGTACTGAGAGACGAGGGGTGCTCGGAGATCATGGGGGCAAGGAACCCACAGTGGGGGCTTCAGGGAGAATGTCAAGGGGGAGATGAGACCTGAGCGGAATGGGTTAGTGACGGTGGGAAAGGTGGTCTGATCAGGAAAACCTACGTGGGCCAAGGCCTGCTGGCACACAAGAATGTGGAGTCTGCATAGAAATGCCACGGGCTGAGGAGAGGGGAGGCAAGAGGTGGTGTGCCAGACACGTCTCTAGATGGCTTCTGAGCTTCCAGATTTAAGTCTACAGATACTTGGGCCTGGCAAGGGTCTTTGCCATTCCTGCCTCAACTCCAACTGGGACTCCTTCCCAGGTGCAGTCTTGGAGGCCTGAATTCCTGTCACCGCACAGATGACTCATGAATATGGTAGTCCGAAGTTTCCAGATCCTTGCACTCCAGTCAGTGGCTCTTGGTGACTTTCCCCCTCCCTCATCTCTGCTTGTCTCCTGCATTTCGTGGCTGGGGCCCAAGGACTCCCCTTGCTCCACTGCTGAATACCTGTGTTAACAGTTGTGTACAGAGGACCTGGCCTGGCCTGGGTGGGGTGCCCAGTCTTCCTTCTGTCCCAACACTCCTGTACTCTGCTCTCCTTTACTTAAGGGGACGTGTCCTGGCAGAGGAAGTGTCCCTCCCACATATTATCACTGTCTTACCAAAGCCTCCATCCTCCACCTCTTATTTCCTTCCAACCCTCCAGCCCCTTTGTGACTTGGGTCTTCCCTGGGCTGAGGGCAGGGGGTCGGGGTGGGAGGGCTGCAGGAATGTGAGTAAAACCCGTTGTTCTCTTCTGTCCCTGCTTCCAGCCTGCCTGGTACTATGACAAACCAGAAAAGAACATGCTATTCAACCTGGAAAATATATTCCAAGAATATTGTGATGCTGAGAGTTGGAAGGGCCTTTTTTGGTATATGAAGCCACAAGGCTTTCAAAGTACCTTGCCTACGGTCTTTCCATTGAGTAAAGATGCAGCTGACACTAGTTAGCTCCTCCCACTCCAGCCAAGCCCGTCACCTGGTCCTATAACTCTGTTCTAGATGGAAAACCAGGACGCTGGCCCTCCCTCAGACCTTCTGGGAGAGTGTGAAATTGTAACAATAAATGGCTTTGGGCATACGGATCAGACTGAATACGTGCCCCATCCAATGAAATATTATACTTGCTCTTACAAGCCAAATTAATGTGCACATTTTAATCCACACATTACGTACGAGGGGGAGCACTGAATACCTTAAGTGTTTCCGAGCAGGGAGCAGCCCTGGACGCCAAGAGCCCATGTGAGTGCTGTGAAATGTCTGGCGAGGCAATGTGGTCCTTGGGCGACCTCCAGAAATACTTCCACGTGGGCAACCTCGGGTGTGAGCAGTTGTTGGGCAGAGAGAGGGCAGAAGCCTGGCAAGAGGCTGACCCTGATGATGAGAAAGAAGTGCCTAGTGGAAGGGACTCCTCTCAGAACATCTGGAATGGGGGACTGCCCGGGGTAGGGCAGCTGGCCTGTGACCACACATGCTCTCCTTTGCTCCCCCACCCTCTTAGTCCTTTGGCCTACTGGCTTCAAACTTGCATGTGGTGTCCTCTACCCCACCTCCCTCCCTCTCGGGTTCAATACAATTCAAAAAGAAATGTGTTTTGATCCGCAGAAAGGAAGGCGTGGCATCGGAAGACGCTTGACTAAAGAAGAGTCATTTGAGCTGAATCTTGAAGTAGGGTTTTGGGAAGATGAGAAGAAAAGCATTCTAGACTGAGGGAACAGCGAGTGACAAAATGATGTGAAAGAGCATGGTGGCTTCTCAGAATATTAGGAGCAGAGGGTGGGGGAAGTGACGTGGGGTGAACCTGGGCAATAGGGCAGGACCAGATTGTGGAGGATGTTAACAGTCGACGCTCAGGAGACCCAACCACAGGTTTTAAACAGGAGGCTCACACGATCAGCTCTGGGCTTTGAAAAGGTCACATGAATGCTGGTGGGAGTGGGGAATCCTTGGGGGCCTTGCTGCAAAGGGGAGGGTCATTTGAAAAGGCTATTGCATAGTCCAAGTGGAAAACGGAGACTATACGAGGCAACTTGGGAGGCCAGAGAAGTCGTGATTGTCCTCAGTTCACACTTCTAATGGCAGAGCTGGACTTAAACCCATCTTAACACGAAAAGCAGGTGACAAGTCTGCCATCTAAAGATTCTCAGATTCTGTTTTATAGATGAGGGAAAGCTGAGGGCCTGAGAGGGCAGTCTCCATTTGGTTGGCAAACTGAAACAAGAAACTGCAGCATCTGAACAGGGGCCGAGTGGGGAAAAAAAGAATTCCATAAGCATTTGTTGAGCACCTGCTACATGCCCTGGGCTCTGTCCTTAAGGAGCCCATCTGAAAGGGACATAAACAACACAGAGAAAATCTCCCAACAAGGCAATAGACACGTTTTAGAACAGAAGGATGGGCAAAGTTCTACAGGATCCATGAGGACCATGTAGTTTCAGCTGCATTTCCCTGTGGAATCCAGGAGAGGAGCCTGACGGGTGGGATTAAGGTTGGAGAAGGGAAAGACTTCCCATGGAAGAGATTTGATGCTGCAGCAGGGCGTGGCTGGAGCCCGGATCTTTATGCCTCTTCTGCTTCTTGGCTCAACAGGAATATTTGTACTGGGCCCAGCCATCAGACTGTCACGGGTGCAAGGACAGCTCAGGGAGCCTAGAGCGGGAACATTCCTAGGGCCTTTACTTGGCACCTACATGGCCTGGGGCCAGGGACAGAGAGGGCTGGGAGCCGAGGAGGTGGTACTGTGGGAAGAGCCACTTCTGTCCACGTGGCTGGAAGCTTTTGAAGCCCAATCAGGATGTGACTCCAGGGAGATTCTTGTCACTGTTTCCTGTCTGAGAATGTCATCTTGCCCATTCCTGGCTGGAGTGGGTTAAATAAGACTGACTCACTCTAAAGTGTAAGATCAGAGAGCTGGATCCTAGTCAGTACTCCCATTTAACTGACATGGGCTAGTCATATAAAATGACCATGCTAATAATACCCGTTTCATGGAAGAATGGTGACTATCACATGAGTCTGCAGACTGGATAAAAGTAACATTATAAAAATATACATTCTTTTGTACAGTAAAGGAAATAAGAAAATGGAAAAAACCTATGGAATGGGAGAAAATATTTGCAAACTTATCTGATAAGGGGTTAATATAAAAAACATATAAGAAACTTATACAATGCAATAGCAAAAAAACCCCACAAATAACCTGATTAGAAAACAGGCAAAGGACCTGAATTCCTGAATTTGGAAATAAACATATTTCTAAAGACATACGAATGGCCAACAGATACACAAAAAGACGCTCAATATCAGTAATCATCAGAGAAATGCAAATCAAAACCGCAATGACAGCACTTCACACTTGTTAGGATGGCTACTATCAAAAAGACGAGAGAAGTGCTGGCAGGAATGGAGAAAAGAGAACCCTGGTGCACTGTTGGTAGGAATGTAACTTGGTACAACCATTATGGAAAACAGTATGGAGGTTCCTCAAAAATTAAAAATAGAATTATCATATGATCCAGCTATCTACTCTTGGGTACATATCTAAAGGAAATGAAATCAGTATCACAGCATTGTTCACAATAGCAAAGATACGGAAACGACATGTCTGTTGATGGATTAACAGATAAAGAAAATGTGGTGGTACACACACACAATGGAATATTATTTAACCATAAGAATGAAATCTTACCATTTGCAACAACATGGATGAACCTGGAGGACATTAAGTGAAATAAGCCAGACACAAAAACAAATACTAGATGATCTCACTTGCATGTAGGATCTAAAAAAGTCAAATTCGTAGCATCAGAGAGTAGTATGGTGGTAGCCAGGGACTGGGGGTGGGGGAGAAACAGAAAGTTGGTCAAAGGGTACCAGCATTCAGTTATAAGATGAGTAAGTTCTGGGGATCTAATGTACAGTTAATATTGTATACTTGAAATTTGCTAAGAGAGTAGATCTTACGTGTTCTCCCCACACATACCAAAAAAACTGACTGTGATGTAATGGGTGTGTTAACTGATTTGACTGTAGTAGGCATTTCCCAAAGTATACATATATTAAATCACATTGTACACCTTAAAAAATCATGTACAACCTAAATATATACAATTTTTATTTTCAATCATAATAAAGCTGGGGAGGAGGAAGAAAATTTGTGTTCATTATTAGGATTCTATCCCTACATACAGCTGAGAGGCTGGAATTTTATAGTGCAAATAGAATTGCATCTTCAGTTCTATAAGAACTTTGAACTTTAGGTGAGTTGGCAATTGAGAGAAATTACTAGAAAAAAAGGGCAAGACTGAGTAGGTAGTCTTGTACGTCACATGGCACTGCTGCAGTGTGACAGGTGCGGACTTAGGATTCTGACCAAATCAAGTAACTATATCTGATCCAGCCACTTTCATTTAACACATATTTGAGGGCCAATCATGTTTTACAAAATAACTAGCTGTGTGACCTTAGTTAGATAATCTTTTTGAACTTCATTTTTTTCATCTGGAAAACTCAAAGTAATAAGTACTTCAATGGGGCTGTTTCAAAAATTAAATGGGTAAGTTATAAATAATGTATTTAGAAATATATACATATTCAGCTCTGTGTCTGAGTAGGACTCCTAAGACCCTGAGTTTCTGTCCCTGACTGGTCTCACTTACTTTCTGATGAGATTGGGCAGCCCTGGCCTTCACTTGGCCTGGGGCACTGGATTGGCACCCAGATTGTTTTGTCTTCCACAGAAGTGTCCGCCGGGAATTTTGCACTCCCTCCAGCTGACGCAGAGAGAACAAGGCAAGCAGAAGCAGCTTCTCCCAAGGCTGACTTGTCATGATCTGGGCTGGTTAGTCAAGTGAAGCAGAAGCCACTTAAGTATCTAGTGTTCCAAACTCGTGCTGTCTGTCTCAGGGGAGTCTTTCCACCTGCCATTAGTTAAGGTCTGTTTAGATGACCTATAAATAGAGGAGATGGGCGAAGATTGGTTTTTCTTTGCCACTAAAGAAACTTCAGTGTTTCTTCCACTGAAGACACCAAATCTTTCCCGGAACCATCTGGGCTCACCCAGTCCTTCTCCTTGGGAAGGACTTCTTAAGAATGATTTTTCCAGGTATCCTGCCTTTTTCCCACCTATGGCTCACGAGCTCATGATTAGTCCTTGATCACAGTCCGCCAAAGCTGGTACGGACCTGATTGAGCAGAAAAGGAATTAATTTATTAAAAGGATATTGGTAGGGCTAGCAAACCAGGCCTGACCAGAGGTGAAGCTTCCAGGAATGCTACCCAAAACCATGCTGCAGAAGCAACCTGCTGAGGAATCTGTTGCTGCCACCAAGCACTCGATGCTGTTATTTGTGTGCAGCCAGGAGCCTGCCTACTCGTGACCGCCACCACAGCCAGTGCAAATGCTGCTTGCTGCATTGCGACCGCAACTTTGCAGCCACAGCTGACCTCAAAGCAAGTCAGATGCCTTTGGTACTACCTTCCCTTGAGAAAACCGATGCCTTGGTATGTTTTTCCTCATGGTTGTCACCTGCAATTCAAAAGTCCTGTCCCTAGTGCCCCTGAGAAGTGAACTCCTGACCACAGGCTTCTAACACAGTTTTCTACTTTCTGTCTGGGAAAAGCAGGACTTCCAGGCTGGGAAATTTCCGAGCATTACATGTGTCAAAAATAGCCACACGTGTGAAATGTCCACTTTGCACCTGGGCTGGCATCCTCTTCCTGGCCCTGTCTTAACACAGGGCTGGGCCTGACATGTCCTGCAGGGGCACATGCCTCATGAGGGACACCAGAGAGTTCAGATGGGCCCCTTTGCACCGTAAGCAACAAGGGGTGTTGCCTGGGCTTGGGAACCCAGAGCTGGTTAAGGGAAGGGAACCAGGGTGTGGAGTCCTTTGGGAGGCCCCTTCTTAACCAGTCATAAAACGTTAGACCTGGGAAGGCCTGAGGAAGCATCCAATAAGGATACAAAGTGGGATGCGTACAAGCGGGAGCCAGGCAAGCAATAAGAGGGAAGCAGGCTAAGCAAAGGATGGAGAATGACATTTTAGGCATTAAAATTTCTAATTTAAAAAAAGGCGTGCAAACTTTAAGAATCAAAGTGGTTGCCTGGAAGGGAGGACAGGGATACAGAGTTGACTAGATGAGCATGAGGGAACTTTCTGGGGTGATGGAAATGTCTGCATCTTGCTTTGGGTGGTGGTTACTCGGTGTATATATTCATCAGATAAACTTTATCAAACAAATACTTAAGATCTGTGCATTTTATGTATTGATTATACCTCATTTTTTTACTTGGGAAAGTTAATCTTAAGTCTGTCTATACACTGACTTGGCTCTCTAGCTACCCATCTGCAAATTCTGTTCCGATTGGACTTCTTTCTCTAACACACGAGGAATCAGGGAAAGTGGTTTTCCCAAGGGCGTGGTGAACCCTGAGATGGCCAGCGGCTCCTCAGCCTGGGAAGGACGACTGCAGCGCGGCCCAGCCCGCAGCCTCTTCCTGGGCAAACACTTCCTTGCCTTTGGAGCGGGGCCCGCAGGCAGCGGTGCGAAAACAGCCTTCCCGCGGGCCGCCCCCAGGGGCCCGACAGACGTCTGCCAGGGCCTGAAAATGAGACTGTCACCCAGAGCCACCGAGAGGAGCGGAAGTGGGTGGAGCGCCGGGCCCCAGGAAGCACGGGCCGGGCGCGCAGATAAATCACAGACCCAACTGCACTGACTGTTCGGGTTTGGCACTGAAAGCCAAATGCCGACGCAGACAGCCAAGCTCGGGGAAAAGAAATCTGATGCCCGCCAGGCGGCGGTGCAAAATGAAACCCACCTGAGGGGGCGGGGCGGGGAGGGAGCGGCCGCGGCCCAGATAGAGCCTCCTCTCGGGCGGGCCTTCCGACGCTTACCTGAGTCTCACCTGGCCACCGCCCTGTTCGAGGAGATGTCAACATTTCGCTTTACAGGAGAGAAACCCAAAGCTCACCGCAACTTCACGGAGCTACGTAAGGTCTGAGTTGGGGTTCCAAGCCCGGTTGTCGGACCCCAACCCCTTGCTCCTTGCGCTCTCCCACCCCGAGGCAAGTAGGGCTCTGCAGGGGTAACTCCAAGCCCATCATAAGCAGACGTGTCCCCAGTTCCGATGTAGGCGCTGCACGCGAGGCAGAACCCGGGAGAGAGATGGGCGCGGGAAGTGGGGGTGGGTAAGCGCTCTGGCCGCATCCCGGAGAGCGACCCGCCGGGACCTTCGGGACGCACAGAGCCCGGCCTTCCAGCCGGCGCCCGCACTGATTGGCGCTCGCGGCTGGCCCCCAGCCGGCTCACCCGCCCCACCCAGCCAATCCGGGCCACCAGAATCGGGGCCGTCGCCGGGAGGGGTGGCGGAACACTGCCGGCTGGCTGCCGGGTCCCCGCCGGGCCCACCCCAATCCCGACCCCCAGCCGCAGGCTGCGCGCCCCGCGCCCCGTCGGCGCCGCGCTCCGGGCCCGCGCGCTTTAATGCAGCGGCTCCGCTTTCCGCCGCTGCACGTCTCCGCTGCCGGGACGCTCCTCGACGGCGCCCGCCCTCGCCCGGAGCCCAGCGTCCGTGCCGGCCCGGGGAGTGGGTGGGCCCGGCCGGAGGCAGCCCTGCGGTGGCAGGATGTTCATGTCCAAGTCCAACTCGGTGTCGCCCTCGCCGTCCCTGGAGCAGGCTGACTCGGACGCGCTGGATATCAGCACCAAAGTGCAGCTCTACGGTGTGCTGTGGAAGCGGCCCTTCGGGCGGCCGTCGGCCAAGTGGTCCCGGCGGTGAGTGCGCCTCCCGCGCCCGGGGAGGACCGGCTGGCGGGGAGCCCAGGGCCTACGGAGACCTTCCCATCCCCTTCCTTACAGTCCTGCCTCTGCCTTCCTTTGTGATCCTGGCCTCGCCCCATTTCTCTCCACGCTGACTCTCCCAGGAAGATGTGAATCCCAGCCTGGGCTGGGGTCATCTGCCCGAGGGCTGGTGGAGCTGGGATGGGACCACTGGCCTGGGGGGGGGGTGATGAATCCTCTGTGCAATGGGTCTAAGTCCGGGTGGGGAGATTGGGTGTTGGCTGAAGAGATCGTGGCCATGGTAGGAGCCCAGCTGGGTTAGGTTGGGCTAGACTGTCCTGAAGGGAGAGAAGCTACATCTCCAGCCAACGTTATCCTCCTGGGACCCTCACTGCCAATTCTGTCACCTTCACAACACCCCTCCCCAGGGCTCGCGGAACGGGCTTAGAGGTGGGGCACGGGCGTCCTACCCCCACCCTCCTGCCTATCCCGTCAGTGCACACTGAGGGAGTATCTGAAAGGCTCAGGCCGGGGGAGTGAGGAAGGACCAGGAAGGGTCTGCGCCCAGCCCAGCCGGGGTGGGGTCCATGTTGGCAACCCTTTCAACTGGCCCTTGAATTTTATTATTATTATTTTTTAATCTATGCAGAGGGAAAAGATTCTCCAGTGCTTTAGGCAGGGAAGCTGGAACTGAAAGGAGGGACTAAACTGGGGTGGAGACAAAAGCAGAGGCTGAGGGGGGTGGGTGATGGATTGCTGCTGCCTGATGAATCGATCCATTGGAAAGGGTAATGGGGAGGATCAGAGCAGCCCCGAACCCCCCGCGGCTTTCAGCACCAGTTTCCTGGTCCCCAACTCAGAGGCCACTCCCCAGATATCAGGCACTTTCCACTTAAAAATAGGCAGCAAGGTATTGCAGGAAGAGGGAGCTCACAGCCCTGAGCCTGCAGGAAACTCCCAATGCTGGATTCAAGAGCAGTGGACAGTTTCCGCCTTCAAGCCAATCTCAGTTGGAAAATTTGCTACTGGAACGACCTATAGAACTTAGACCCTGATCTGTCCCCTGCCTGGAGGTGTCGCCCTGCCAAGAAACTAGGAGTGTGTCCACAAGTCCCTTCCCATCCCACACTATGAGCTGGTCCCTGAGAGCGGGGCTTCAGATGTTCCCAGGACCACAGATCACCAGCCCGTGTGGTACGGCTCGGTTCTGATGTTCTATTTTGGTGAATAATATTTCTACGGGACAACAGTACAAATGGAGCTGTGGATGGCGTTTCACTTTTTACATAGCTGGTTTCACACATGTACTTTTGTTAGCCCTGCCACGTTTCTCTCTGGGATTCAATGGGATGTAGATTCCTTGAGTTCCTCCAACATTATTAAGCTTATCTCTGATCCCCTAAATGGAGTCCTGGGGCAGCATGGAGAGCATCTTGTGAGGGGCTTTTAGGGTTGTGCTGTCCGAGCTACAGTTCCCGAGGGCCAGGAGCAGCCTTGTCTAGGGCACTTGAGCAGGGGTGGGAAAGCTGCTTGTAGGTTCAAATACCCTTAGCACAATGCCCCCTACCCTTCTCTCTTCTGCCTCAGCTGCTCCAGGCAGGCAACACTCCTCCATTGGGCCTGGCTGCTGTCCTTGGTATTACCTCTGGGTCTTGTCATCCAAGACTTCTGCCGGGCATTTTCAACTGCTTGCTAGTAAATGCTGGGAGCCTATGACTGCCCCCCTCCCCCCTCCCCCCCCCAAGTATGTCCCTAAGCCCCTTTAACCCACAGTTGTGGGGACCAGGCCCCTGCATCCAGAATTGATTCCAGGGCTGGCTGGTGTCAGGGACAAAGGCTCCCAGCCAAAAGCACAGTAGTGGAGCCAAGGAGGGCTTGGAAAGCTGTAGCACCCCCTGCCCCAAGAATCTCCCTCAGTAGCCTCACAGCCATTCAAAAGCCCACCCAATCTAAGAATTATGGAGCTGTCACTGTGCAAAGACTACCCCTCCTCTGGGACTCAGGAAAAAACTAACATCCCACCTACTCACTCTGGCCTCTGTCTATGTTCACACTTGTAGAACCCCCCCCCACACACACACACACAATTTAGCCTTGAGTCAGCAACAGAGCCAGCCAGAGAGGGTCTAGGGGTGAGAAAGGCATGATGCTAAGCTTAGTCCCCTCTCACTTCCCAGCAGAGCCCCCTGGGCCCCAATTCCCCATTTGTGAAATGGACTCTGGACCTCAGCTAATTAGCAGCCACAAAAAGGCTTGGGGAGGGGGCAGCTCAGCCCTGCTACCACAGAGCCATGCCATTAGGGCGATCGATGCCCTAGTTGGGCCGCAGAGGAGAGGGGGCCTGGAAAGGCTCCTGCATTGCATAAATAACAAATGGGCAGGATGGAACCGGCTGTGGCCAGCTGGGTTCCATAAAACCTTTTCCGCTCAGGGTCTGTCTCAGGCCATGTGCCTCCAACCCCTCCCAGGGCTGGGAAGGTGCCCTTGAGGTACAGGGTCAGCTTTTTTTCCATGGGCGACAAGAGAAAGAAATCAAAAACATTTCTTCACAGAGATAAGAGAACCCGGGAGAGATTCTCCCAGAATCTCTAAATCTTACCCTCTAGACAAGGGAGGGTAAGTTTGATGACTGTCCTCCCTGTAGCCTGTGGCCAGTGGAGGCACGGGTGCTATTGGCAGAGACCTCAGCAGCTCAGAGAAAAGGAGGAAAGGAGTGGAGCGTCTCGGCCTCAGCCAGTGTCAGTCCCTTGGTGGGGCTGGTAGTGGGCAGATGAACTCTCCCAGGGTTTAAAGTGGGGTCCCCAGCATTCTACTCCCTTCTCCAAATCCCTTCTGGAAAGGCCAGCATTCTACTCCCTAGCATTCTGCTCCCAAGGCCAGAGCCCCTGACAAGAAGGGCCCAGCCACGTTCTTCCTGCAGCAGGGTTGTCTGCTTCCCGGGGTGTAAGGTGGTCAGTGAGCCCTGCGCCCAGCCCAGCAACGGCTCCCTCTTATGGAACGTCGGTGGGTCCCTGCCTCAGGGTGCTGACTCACAGTGTTCACTAAGTGCCAGGGGAAGCTTGGAGCTGGTGGCTCCAACCCACACATACCCATTCTCAGTGTCCAGGGGGCTTGGGGACAAGGGAGGCAGGGTCCTAGTCTAGAAGCTTACGGCTGAGGAAGGAGGGCAGCCAGGCTGCATGTTTCTCCTTCCTGTGAAATGTAACCCACGGGCACTTCCCGTGTCCACTGGGTTCTCACTGCCCTCTTGAGCGTGAGATAAATTTGGCCCAAGGTCTAATCCCACATCCCAAGGAAGTCTAAAACCTGCACCAGGGGGTCTGCTAATCCCCAAGAGACCCTGAACGAGTTTCCTTGTTTATGGCTCCGTTCCCTGTCCACTGTAGGCTGTCCTCATTGTGCCGGCAGATGAGGAACTCAGCTCCTTCCTCGCTCTCCGCCCACCCTTCCCCATGTGGATACACAGACTCTCACACAGTGAGTCTAGTAGTCTATGCTGAAGGAAGGCTTGGCAAGGAGGCATTTACATCACACAAGTGCAAACACTTGATTGAGTGGCAGCTCCAGGTTTCTCACGCCTTCCAGTCACCCGCCTTCCACCGCCGGAGAGGGGCTTGTTCACCACTGTCTCTTGACGCTGTAGGACCCAGACTCTGGCATCGTCCCTGGATCCACTCTCCTCTGCACTCTCCTCTCCCCTCCCTCCCCACTTCCCCCAGGGTGTCCCCTAACTCCAAATTCCTCTCATTATGATGCAAGGCCCTTTCTAGCCCCTACTCCCCAGTGTGGCTTCTGTATCTCCAAACATTAAGGCAGAGGGGATAGGCCTTGTTGAACAGGTCCCACCCAACTTAGAAGGTACCTGTGGGTCCAAGTAGCATTTTCTCTCACTTCTAGTTGAGTCAGTTGTGAGGCCAATGTTGACCTTCAAGCTCTGGTTGAGCCTTTGTTGTATTCAGAACATTGGGGAGGGGAGCACAGCTTGGGAAAATCCCTGCTGGGACCCCAGCTTGTGTTGAATGGCACCTGTGTCACCTAAGCTAGAGTCCTGGCCTTTGTATATCATCCCAGACTCTGCTCTCCCGACCCTTGTCTCATTATTCAATAAGCCCTGCTGATTTTTGTCAGCAATGAGCAGTAATTTTTATCAACAGTAACTCTAATGTGCCCCTTTGCCTGTTGTGGAGCCCTCAAAGCCACCCTCCCCATGTTTAAAACTACAATTTGACCTCACAAGTGCCCTGTTTGAAACCCACTGGCAGCTCCCCTCAACTTCAAGAAGAAGCCCAGCCTTCTCCCCCTGCCCTGCTCTGGTCCCTGCTTCTTTCTCTGACTTTAACTCATCCCTACTCCCCTTCCCCCCGCACCACCTGCCCGCTCCTTTTGCACATATCTGCCAGTAATACCAGACATATTTTGATAACTTTGAACACACGGTTCTTTGTATATGCTGTTCCCTCTGTCTGGAAGGCATCTCCTCTTCCCCTTCCTCCTGGATTCCTAAGATACTCCTATTCATTCTTCAAAACCCTGCTCAGTTGTCACCTCCTCTCAGAGAACTCATGGCCAGACACCTAAACAATTCATTCCACCCTGGTCTGCACTCCTCCTGTATCTCATGCAAACGTACAGCGTCACAGGGGACCCTTGTGCTTTACAATGTTGCAGTAAACATTTATAATGATCCCAGCTCCCCACTTACCAGCTCTGTGATCTGGGGCATATTATTTAACTTCTCTGTGTTCATTACCTCACCTAGCTTCTGTGAGGAGTGAATGAGTTAACACATAACGATGTTATGAGAACAGGGCCGGGCACAAAAGAGCTCGATAAACATTAGTTACTTTTTAAATTATTGATTTCTATACTCTCTTTCCCACATTTGACTATAAGCTCCTTGAGGGCAGGGAGTCATCAAGGCCCAGGCCCAGCATAGTCACAGGCTGTACCAGGTGATTAGTTAATGCTGTCTGACCTGAGCTAACCAGGAGCTTGCAGTCACAACGACTCCAGGTAATGAGGACAGCACAGTAAGCGAGAACATGGGCTTTGCCCGCAGACAGAGCTGAGTTCTAAGTCTGCCGCTTACTAGTTGCTTAATCCCTCTGTGCCTCAGTTTCCTCACCAGTGAAATAGAAAAACAAATATCTCCACCTCCTAGAGTTATTGTAAGAGATAAGATAATGTGTTCATTAAAACACTTAGCAAAGGATATGTCTTGACACCTCGTAAATGCTCCTTAATCTAGAAGTAAAAATACTGTTTTTAAGACGAGAGAGAGGGGTGGCGTCAGGTGGGACAGTGTGTAACTACTCCCACTATGACTGATATCAAGCTACCAACACAATGTCACTGAACTCAGAGCTGAGAGAGAGTCGCACTGTTAGCTAACGTGAGCCCATCGGAGCCGGCTCCAGCAAAGCCCTGCTTCCAGTGCCCCCCTTCCCATCACAACAGCGGCATGAGCAGGGGCCCTGGGAGGAAGGAGCCAGCCACGCTGGGGGTCCTGGAGCTTTCGGGCTGTGAGGCCCAATGGCATCGTCTTACCCCAGTCAGCTCCAGTCATTAGTCCTGTACAGGTCACAACGTGGGCCCAAGTGCTCCACATGTGGGCATCAAGGTCTCCAACAGTCATGAAGCAGCAGGATCCAAAGTTAGACCTGAGTCCAGAAGAAGGCAGTCGAGCAGTCTGAGACCTCAAGGAGTGCAAGTGTCACATGCAGACCCCAGGCCCAGCCTCACCAGCCTGGTATCCACAGTCCGTTTGATCGCCAGCCTTCACGATCACTCGTCACAAGACCCATCTTGGAATCTTGTGTCATTCTCCCCTCCTTCCACCCCTCCTGAGGTAGACTCTAAGGGACTGGAGATAATGGCTCAAGGGACTGAAGGTCCCTGAGGGGAAGGACGACAGACGCCCTCCTTAGCTGTGCCGAGAGCATCAGCTAAGGGGAGATGGAGGAGCCAGGCCTGGAGGCCGCTTGTGAGCCCAGTGGAGCCAGGCTCGGCTGCCTGTGGCAGTGGGCGGCTGGCCAGCTGAGGCCTTTGCCCAGTTGTGGAGCATGAGTTGGTGAGGACGAGTCTGAGCTGGTGTCCCCTTGGGCTCCCCATGTGAGTGCAGGGCCCCCAAGGATGTTCTTGTTGTCTTGAGAAACCTCACCCTTCTCTCCTGGTTGTCCCTCTTTCCCCACCACCCGCTACAGGTTTTTCATCATCAAAGAGAGCTTTCTTCTTTACTACTCTGAGAGCGAAAAAAAGAGCTTTGAAACCAATAAATACTTCAATATACATCCTAAGGTGAGGGGACCTCTCCCCAGGGCCACAGTGGGGGGGGGGACTCTGGGGACAACAGAAGAGGGTATCCTGTGAGGATAAGGGACTGTCCCTTTTCTTGCTCTGGTCTACAAAGAGTCTGGAGAGCAAATCCTGGGGCATAAGACTCACTGCCCCTCCTGGGCAGAGCCCCCACCCTCCTATGACCCAGAGCCTGACTGGCCCTTCCTGTCCCCCCAGGGAGAGTTCTGGTCTGGCTCCCAGCCTGGGGCCCTCAGCAGGACCTGGCTATGGCTGAGGGCTCCCAGAGGCCTAGAGTGACCTGAGATGGGGGCTGCCTGTTTCTGTTCTTTCTCAGGGCGTCATCCCTCTGGGGGGCTGCCTGGTGGAGGCCAAGGAAGAGCCCAGCATGCCCTACGCCATGAAAATCTCCCACCAGGACTTCCATGTGAGTGAAGCTGTCCCCTCAGCCTGGGCTCAGCAAGCGTAGAGCAGCTTCCCTGGGAACCCCCAGATCCCTGGGACAACCCCTTCAGCGGCCTGGCCATAAGGGTGCCAGTGCCACTGGGATGTGGGGTGGGAGAGCAGAGCTGGGCCTGGAGAGGCCTGGGGACGGCTCCGAGTCCTCAGAGCGGCCTTCTCTCAGGTACACCGTGGCCCCTCTTCCTGGCAGGGGAACATCTTGCTAGCAGCGGAGTCTGAGTTTGAGCAGGCGCAGTGGCTCGAGATGCTGCAGGAGTCGGGGAAGGTGTAAGTACTCCCAGCAGGAGGGGGCAGCCTGATGTCCAGAAAGGGAAGCGGTGCGGGCTGGGCTGACCCTGATCTCCCTGTCTCTCTGCTGGGATCCCGGCGTGCACTGAGGAGCCCAGGAGAGGGCAGGGGAGGGAGGACAGTGTCTGAACCTTTTTGAGGACAAGGTGTGGGAGCTGCACAGGGTGGGCGAGAGGAGATAGGCCATGTTTATAGCGTCCATGAGGGGTCTTCAGTGAGCTTTGAGCAAAATGAGCTTTGCTGGTCTAGAATCACAGGTGGCAGATGTGGACACCATTTGTCTGCAACTGTCGGGAGAGAATCCAGTGTCACTAGTAGGATTTGGCGGCCTCCCGACCCCCATCTCACCTCCCCAGGCCCATTATTAATCTTAGCACAGACCATCGCTCTACAAATCAGAGTCCTGATCACAGAAACCTCCAGCCCAACAAATAACACTGAATGTGTGGCCTGTGCCAGGCCTCATGCCGAGTGGTGAGTGTTCAGTGGTGTAGAAAGCAGCCAGGAAGCAATCTCTTCTTTGCTCCAAAAGCGCTGTTGTCCCACTTTGCAGCCTGGGCCGGTCTCTAGGGATTGTAACTGATCAATGCTGGTGGCATGCCCAGAGCCAGGGGTGCCAGAGTGAATGCGAGCTGGGATCCTGGAGAGAAGTAGGCAGGTACAAAACATGCACTTTCGCCTCTCCCCTTCTCTTTTCACGATTTTGTGCTTCTTCCTCTCCTCTCCTCTGTCCATCTGCCCTCCCTCTGTAGGACTTGGAGGAACGCCCAGCTGGGAGAAGCCATGATCAAAAGCCTGGAGGCCCAGGGGCTGCAGTTGGCCAAGGAGAAGCAGGAGTATTTAGGTTGGCTGGAGGGATGGGCTGGAAGCTGACCTCCCCTGATGGTAGCACTTCAGGGCCAGGGGCTTGTTGGAGGACTGAGGTGGGGAGGGGCGGGCGGTGTCTTGGGTGGAGCTTAGCAGTCCATGAAGAGCCAGATACCAGCTTAGAGTCTGGAGGGCCTTATGGTGTAATAAATATTCTTTTGGCCAGCATGACAGGAGGCGGTTAGGAGCTTTGACACTTACCTATTAGCTGTATGTTTTTTAAGGCAGCATAGCCTCTCTAAGCTTCAGTTTCCTCATCCTTAAAATGGAGACAAAAATAGTCCCTCAGTTTCCTCATCCTTAAAATGGAGACAAAAAGAGCTTTTGGAGGTGGTATGGGATTGGGAGAAGTGGGAATGTCTGTGAGCACTGTCTCAGGCATGCCATAAGGACTCCGTAAACGGAGTTGATGTTATCCTGCCCTGGGCCCCCAGATGCCGGGCTTGCCCCCAACTACCACCCCCGCAGCCCCCTTTAAATCTGACCACAAGTTTGCAGGACACTGGCTCTGATTGACTGGTTAATATGCTGTTTGGGGAAGAAGAATGTGCATCTGGAGTTTGGTCCTTTGCCTGGGACCCTCTGTCCTGCCCCCCCCTTAGACACTTGGGGCCCCAACTACCTACACCAGACACCCCTATTCCCACAGGACCTGCCCTCCCCTGCTGAGGTTAACAGCACCCTTGGGGGGGTACAGAGACACACTTGAGCTTCCAAGGATGATGCCGTTCTTGCCTTGTGAATGCACAAAGCAGGGACAGTGACAGGAAAGAAGGGTAGCAACTCAGGCTGCAGGGTGGCTTCTATCTCAGGGGCTGCCCCCACCCTCTGGCCTGGGCACAGTACAGCTGACCTCATCCTGGGGGACTTTAGGGGTGACAGAGGTGGATGGCACCACCCCCTTGGGACCGGATCTGGAGTGAGCTTTTTGTGAGAATGTGTGTGTGTGTTCACTTTGGCAGACAAACTGATGGAAGAAACTGAAGAGCTCTGCCTGCAGAGGGAACAGAGAGAGGTAGGCTCACACTGAGGCCACGCGGAATTGCTGCCCTTCCCCACCACCTCCCTCCCAGTGGGCCCCTGAACAGCCGAGGTGTACTGGTTTGTTTCTGGCCTTAGGGAATGATGTGGGGGAGCTGGGTACCCAGAGAACTGGCTGGAAAATCTCATGGGCAGAGCAGGGAAGCCAATGAGAGGATAGTGCTTGGGACTTGCTGTAGCTTCTTGGCAAGAACTATATTTCCCCTTGCCAATCCTGGGGAGGAAACTAAAAAGGGCAGGAAAGCATCTTCTAGAGAAAGAACTATCCAATCATTTTATAAGCTCTGTTGGTAGGTAACGAACTGCTTGCCGCTGGTGATACTCACATGAGGCTGGATGGCCTCTATTATTCATGGAGGGGTTTCTGGCACTAAAAGGGTGATAAGGTTGGATGATCTCAGCAGTTTCTTCATTTTCTAAATGTCTGTAGGTAATACAAATACTAAGGGAGCCAGCATTGGCCTGAGGCAGCCTGCAGAGTAAAGGAAACTCTTGCCTCATTTGAGGGTAGGGAGTTGCTGAAGTCTACTTCATTTGGAATCTCCAGGTAGCATTGGGCCTTGCTTATTCATTACCTCCCTTAAAGGGCAGGATAGGGTAGTGGTTAGTGGTGTGGCCTCTGGAGCCAGGCTGCCTCTGTTTGTGTTGGGCCTTCGCCATTTCTAGCTGTGTGACCTTGGGCACGTTACCTAACCTCTCTAAGCATCAATATTCTCACACGAAGGGTGGGGACAGTAATTTAACCCATTTTATTAAGGATATTGTGAGGATTAAATGAAATGTTACATATAGTAGTGCTTGGCACGTAGTACATGTTAAGGAAGCTGTGTTTGTTAGTATTACAATCATGTTGTTATTATGGGCCCATACTGTACATGAACTGTGAGGCCCGAAGCTGCAGAGAGGAGCCCACTGAGGGGGCCCCCTTCTCTTTGCCCGGCTGCTTTTCCTTGTCTTCTCCCCAGCAAATCACCGAGCTGGGGCCATCAGCCTTGGCTCAGTGCCTGCCTCTCGACCCGACTCTTGCTAATTCCTTTCCTTCCAAGCAGCCCTGCCCTGGGCTCTGCAACAGGCCCTACAGTTATGTCCCCGTAGTCCCCCAGACATTCCCAGGGTCTGGCACAGCAGCTGGTCCAGCTCGAGCACTTCAGATATTTGTGGAATGACTCAATGAAGGAACACTTTTGATCCTTGTAATTTTACATGACATCTTGATTTTAATCCAGTATGACAAATCCACCCTCATTTTTCTTCTTCCAAAATTTTATCAGACATTCCTGCCCATTTATTCTTCTAGCTGAATTTCAGCATCATCTTGTAAACTAAGAACAACAATAAAAAATAAATAAAATTGAAAAACCAAAACATGTTGAGGATTTGTGTTAGGGTTGTGTGGATTTGAGGTTTGGCATAGTGACAGCACAGAGCCCTCTGCCATCCAGCAGCATTCCAGCACTCCTGTGTCTCCAGGCTCTCATTCGAGGTCCTACATTAGAGTTCTGACATTTTTTTTCATACAGTTCTGTACATTGTGAGAAGTGAGGCTTCTGGTGGGTTGTCAGCAACTTAAAGACAGGTAATTCAGGAAGTCAGGGGATGGGGTGGAGTGACAGACACAGCCAGTGTCAGAGCGAGAGACAGGCTTATCCATCAGAGAGGCTAAATCTGGGGCAGCAGTCAGCCAAAGGAAAATTTAGACGCTCTATCTAGGTCTTTAGCCAGGAAATGAGGACAGCGGAGACCCACTGCACACAGGCCTTGCTTAAAGCCATAGCGTGTTGAAGGAGAGAAGCCTGTCAGCTGTGAACTCCCTGGGTTTATGGTACAAAATGTGAGAGATTCACTTGGGCACAGCGGGTTCCCGCGGTGAAGGCTGCTCTGGGCAGACAGGAGGGAGAGGACTGGCCCAGGCTCACGTTCCTGTGTCAGCTGCTTGTTCCAGATCAGGAATAGAACTGAGTCATTCTGTTAAGGTTTTTCTTTCCTTAACTTGCTCATCCATATAATGGGTCTGGCTGTCGCCTGCACCTTTCCCATCTCCACTCCAGGTCATGGAGATTGTCTGAATGTGCCGTGGGCCACTTAGAAAGGCATTTGGGGAAATGGCCCAATGATGGGGTAAAGCTTCTCTGGTGTCTAAAAGGCAGCCTGGTGTAAAGGAAGCCTCGGAGTCTGGCACCAGGAAACCCAGGTTAGAGTGTTTGTCCCTGACCGTGTGGCCTTTGACAAGTTAACCTCTCCCGAGCTTGTTTCTCTATCTGTGATGCTCTGCTAAGAGTCATAGTTGTGCTCGCCTAGCTCCTGGGGGCTGTGAAGCTCAATACAATAGAATGCAGGGGAGCGCTTTGTGAACTTGGCAAGACTCATGCAGTTGTGCACTATGTGTTGGTGCAGCTCTGACATGCTCCGTGTGGCAGAAAGGGCCCGGGACTCTGGGGCACGAGCAGAGAGTGCAGGGGCAGCTCATCTGCTTGGAGCCAGAAGACCATGCCCTTCCTTGGGCACAGGTACCTCAAGTATCCCCGGCTTCCTCATCTTATTCATACCCCGGAGGAGGGCAGCCGGCCCACCTTTCATTTTGGCTGAGCTGTAAGAGCTCAGCCTTGCATGTGGGTGGGTACAGGGGAAATCAGAAATGCCCAGGGCCAGCCAGGCAGGGTTCTTGCCACCTAGGATGCTCCCAGTCAGAACACAGACTCTTGGAGTAGGAAAGAAGATTTTACTTCGAGGTGACACTCTTTGCTGACCTTCCTGATGGATGTTGATTCTGATTTTGTGATGAGCAACTCATTATTTCTGGAGGTAACCTTTGCATTATTGCTGCACTATTTGAAAGCTCTTCCTTTGATTGAGCTGGACTTGGCCTTCTGGTGATTTCTTTCCAACCCTACACAGCAAGTTCAATCAGGTTCAAGAGTCAGAAGGACTATGGTGAAGACAGGCTTTAGCTGAAGCAGGTCTTGACTGACCCCAGCCTGTGGCAGGGTCGCTATAAACATTCCTACTATCCTGGGCTGCAGGAACTGGAGGTTATGGCTGCTCCAAGTTTATAGGTTGTAGGTTCCACTCTAATCAGCATTCTCAGGCTACACCTGGACATCATCTTTATTTAAGAATCAAGCAGGTGAAATGAAAGGTGGAAAAGAAGTGAGAAACCAGGAAGGACATTGTCTTTCTTTTTCCTCTTTTATACACAACCTTTTACTAATGGTAGAAATCGTGCTCCTTGTACAAAACTTGGGAAACACACTTTATCCTTAATCCTACAATTGACAGAAAGCTACTGTTAACTTTTTGGTATTTTTCTTTTGGTCTTTTAAAAATATACATTATTCTTATATGTATTTAAAACATAACAGGATCATGTCAGATACTCAGTTTTATAGCTTACATTTTCATCACACCTTTTGTTGTACCTTCATTAACATTGTACCTTCAGCAATGTTTCGTGTCGTTCAACATTCTTTGAAAACATTAGTTTTAGTGACCGTGTACTGTTTTGTCATATGTGATGCTTCATTTAACTAATCTTCTATTCTTGGACACGTAGGCTGTTTTCACTATCATAAGTTATGCCACAGTGAACATCCTTGTACGTAAATCCTGGTCTACTTTCTAATTATTTCTTTAGGATAGATTCCTAGAGGTAGAATCACTGAGTCAAAATGCAAGAACTTTTAAGATTCCTGATGCATATTGCCAAATTGCTTTCCAGAAAATTTACACTCCCACCAGCAGCATACGGCCATTTCCATGGCATTTTAATAATTTACTTTCTCCATTTTCAATTGCAAAAAGATGTCCCAGTGTAATCGTAAGTACAGGGAAATATTTGCAAGTTGGAGAAAGAAGCTCTCCAGGAAGAATTCAAGGTTGTGGGATGGTATCCTCCAGCTAGATCATGGGTGATCTGTTCTGAAGCAGCAGAAGCCAGGTGCTCTTCTAATTTTTCAGGTCTAAGCTCAGGGATGCTTGTAGCCTATAACTGCCCCAGTCCCCTGAACAGCCCTGCCACAGCAGGCAGAGGTCATCAGAGAGAGGAAA
The DNA here is from genome assembly GCF_964194185.1 of Rhinolophus hipposideros. Taxonomy (NCBI): domain Eukaryota; kingdom Metazoa; phylum Chordata; class Mammalia; order Chiroptera; family Rhinolophidae; genus Rhinolophus; species Rhinolophus hipposideros. The sequence continues at coordinate 74,893,840 of NC_138051.1, forward strand.
TAAGGCGGGTTTTTTTTCATCTGAGGGCACAGAGAGGTTTATCATCATTAGCAATATCATCAGCTACTGAGAATGTATTAAAATAGAAGTTTTCAAACTTTTTAAAACTCTGAACTTTTCTTCTGTTAAAAAGGGGAGGGTCTATAAGAATAAAATTTTAATTACATTTATACTATATCTATATATGTTTATGTCTACTGCAATAACACACAACCCCAAAATATTAGTGGCTTTGAATGGCAAACATCTATTTCTCACTCAGCTACATGGGTCAGCTGGAGCTCTGCTCCACATCTCTACTCAGGGATCCAGGCTAATGGAACCTGGATCATTTGCAGCAATACTGGCTGTCATAGCAGGGAAAAGGGAACATAGCATGCCATGCTATCTCTTAAATGCATCTGCCTGGAAGTGACATACTTCTGCTCACATTCTGTTTGCCTTAGCCAGTCCCATGGCTCTCGCCCGTCCCCCAGCTTTTGCAGGTATACTGTGGCCATGCCGTGTGCCGGTGGGGCATCATTGTGCCCCTTGACCATTAGTGAGTCACATCAAAAGTGCCAAAATGATCAGAAGGGGAAAAAAAGGGCAAATTTGGGTTAAGCTTAGAGTGGGAGGGCATGGGGTTTGGAATCAGACTCTTCCCTTTCCTTCAGGTTTTTTTTCCTTCTCTGCAGCTCCTCAAAGCCAATGGCAACTTCTCCCTTCAGGCAGCCACTCTCCATGGCAGGGTTTTCATGATCCTTGAGAGAAAAGCCCCCGGGTGAAAATGAGAATGTAATTTGGAGCTAGAAGATAAGAAGGTGGATCTAGAAATAATATCCTCCCACAGTGTAAAATGTGGAGGAACAAAGCAGTCATCACAAAAATGCTTCTAGCCAAGCTTCACTTGAAGTGTACCCCCAACACCACTTGCTATTGAACCCCAGGAAAACAGGACCCCTGGAGGGCACATACTGGCTGGGAAAACCCTTGTGCTTGTTGGCATTCCTGAAGGGACTGGTTGGTCCCCTGGGCCAGCCTGTCCTGGGTTCTCTGGCTCTCCTGTTCTCTTGGGACTGAGTATAGAGGAAGCTGCAGCCACCTTCATGCTCATTGCTTCCCAGATGTCTTTAGAAAAAGAGTCCTTATTCTTTGACTTTTGAGCTGGGAATGGCTTTTCTTTGTCACTTCTAACAGATATCACTCCAGGGATCTTTAATGGAAATATACACTCACCACCCTATCCACCAGGGCTTGAGGGCCAGCCGACATGCCTTAGGGTGTGAGTGACATCTAGAATTACCACATCCAGTTGCAGGAAATAATGCGGGGGTCACTTCTAAACCCTGCCTTCAGCTCGCTAAGTGTATTTGAAGTGAGCTCAGCTCTTCACAGACTTCAGTTGTGTTGCGACTGTGTGTCATTGAGGGGGCCAGAGACTACAGGACTTAATTTCAGATCTGGTCCAGTGTATGCCCCAGACTGTGGGGCTGACTCCCAGAGGGCCCCCCAGGTTAGAGTAGGGGTTCCCTTTGCTGCCCATGACTCTTTTCTGTCTGATTCTCTGCAGGAGCTTGAGCGCCTTAATCAGGTGTTGGAGGCTGAGAAGCAGCAGTTTGAGGAGGTGGTGCAGGAGCTGAGAATGGAGCAGGAGCAGATCAAGAGGTAGTGGTGCTGCTCGGGAAGGGAGAGGGAGGAAGGTGCACCTGGGTTAGGGCACAGAGAAGCCGTGTTCCCGGCCAGGCCTGAAGAGGCCTCCGCCCAGGGGATCCTCACTTGATGACGTGGTTGGTCTGTCTTCCCACTGCTCCAGGCCTTGGGGTGTGCCCACAACAGGTGTAGACCCCACAGATGGGCCACTTCTCTCCACTGGGGCATGAGGCATAGGCAGGTACAGACAGGCATCCCCCCCAAGCAACAAGCCCTCTTGCCTGCATGTCAAACCCTCCTTACCCAGCGCAGACAGGACCGAGCAGGTCTGGAGGTGCCGTTAGCCAAGACCCCCAACATTTCCTGTCTGTCCTGTACAGTACCTTCTCATTGTGGCTAAGGATGTCCCTTGGGATCTTTAGTCCTGTGTATGGTTTAGAAACCAGTTCAACATTATAATCACTTAACAGAATTAGAATCTCCTGAAGGTAGGGTCCAGAAATCTGTATTTTTAAAAAGCTTCCCAGGTCGTTCTGATGCAGCCTATCCAGGAATTTGGCGATTCCTGCTCTGGGTACTGTTATTGGCGGTGTGGATTCAGCAGCATTTATGATCAAGGATAGCCCAGGAAGACTTTCCTTGCAACAACCTTATAAAGTACATCATTAGACATGTATTTTAGGGAGAGAATCTCAGAAGATCTTATCAAGTAAATACCAAGCGCCTGCTCACTTCCAGAATTGTGCCAGACATTGGAATAGAGAAAATAAGTCCTCTGCCTTGAGGATCTGGGTGGGAAAACCAGACTCACACCTAGGAAACATCAACACAATAATATATGACCAGGTGCGAGGAGGCAGGGGCAGACTCCCTGTGTTACAGGAATTAAGATATACGCTTGATCCTTGTGGGCTTGAACAGCGGTTAGATTGAGCTGGGCCTTGAAGGATAGGTAGGATATGAAAAATTTGGGCAGGAGGAGGGGCAGACACTGGCCAAGCAGGTGTAAAGAAAGGCCTGAAGTGGCCCAAGCTTGCTAAGAAAGCAGCAAGGAGTTTGTCACCCCACAGAAGGTCCTCAGTCATGTCCCATGTCAGAGTGAGTGTGGGTTCTAGCAGGCGGTGTCCAGGGAAGGCAGCGTGAGGCCAGGACCTCCTTGTTCCCCCAGTGTTGCTCTCTGCCTGTGGGGCAGCCCTGTGTTTATCTGTACTGACAGACGCACGAGTACCTGGAGCAAGTGACTTCCCGCTTGGCTGGGATCTCTTTCAGCCCTGGCCCCTACAGCTGCTGTCAGGGTGTAGCCACACAGAGGGGCCTTGTCTTCCAAGGACTGCTCTGAGCCTTACTGGGAGGTGAAGCAGAAACTATTCTGTGTACGAAGGGAACTGGGAGGGTTGGGCACTGCCATACCCGTACCTTCTGTCTCTGCAGGGAGCTGGAACTGACTGCAAGATGCCTCAAGGGTGTGGAACAAGAGAAAAAGGAGCTGCGACACCTCACGGAGTCCTTGCAGCAGACACTGGAGGTGAGGGGCCACTGGTGGGATGGTTGACTGGGAGGCAGGCGGATTAGTTGTGTCACATGATACTGTTTTTTCCAACGGTGTTTCCCAGAGGGGAATGGGTACTAAGAAGCACTGATCTAAGGGCCTCTTCTCTAGACCACTGAGAACTCCAGCTGACATATAAGACCCAAAGCAAGACCCAGAAGGGCAAAGTCAAGTCTGCCTTTGCTATGACCGTGACCTCAGGAAATCCACCTTCTTCAGTGCTTATATTTTTGTACCACATGGAGGATTGATTAAGGTGGGTGGCTGGGCCACCCGCCACTTCCTTCCTATGGCTCATTCACTTAGCTGCTCCAAAGTGAAAACTGAGCACAAAGGGAAATCAACTGCCAGGTCACCTCCATTTGATACCACAGAAACTGTGACGGGGAGGAGGAGGTGGCATGTGTCAAGGACAAAGTGCCAACTCTTCAGCATGGCATACCAATGACTCTGGCCCCAGCCTCTCCTCCCCTGCTGCCCACTCTCCCTCTGCTTCTCCCCTGCACCCCACACAGACACCCCAACCCCTACTCCAAACCACTGAGGTCATGTGCCCCGAGGAAGCCAGACTCTTTCATCCTCCACACCTTTTCCCATACTGTTCACTCTACACAGAATGTCCTTTTACTTCTCTGCTGGAGAACTCTTTCGTCCTTTTCTAAGACTCAGCCCAGACATCACCTTAGCCAAGCTTTCCTGACTCTTTGAGGCAGGAATTTGCTCTGAGCTGTGAGCTCCCACAGCACTTTGTACATCTGTTATGGCACTTACTGTACTAGGTGGTGTTTTCCAAACAATGATTTTCACGAGACTGTGTCTTAAAGTCTCTGCAAGCCCAGCACCGAGAGGGAGCCCGGCATGTCGTGGGGATCATGATGTTTACTGAATTCATGAACTGCCTGTCAGACTGCAAGGGTTTCTATTCTCTCTGAACTGGGACTTTGTTTGTGGTGCATTTATTTATTTATCTTTCTCCATTTCACATCATGGGAGGTGGTTCCCATGGATAGTTTCAACTCCAGAATTTCTGGGTAGTGCAAGATCCCTGTTGATAAGAAGGGAGAATGTAAATCTGCTCTGAGGCTGTTCCTGTTGGGCATTTTTTGCATGAGCCCAACACAGTCTCTCAGTTGCCTCTGGAGTAATAAGGACCTCAAAAGGTCATGGTGCCCTTGGGTCGTGGGCCCTGGTTGTAGGTTTCACCTCCACTGGAAACTATATTGGGCTCCTTCTTGACTCCCTCAGTAGAGGGGTAGTCCTTGCCTTGTTGTGAGGAAGGAAATCTTGGTTGGCTCTTTACTTCAAGGGAAGAATGAAGACATTACAGGTGTTCCTCATAGAGGACTGAGAGAGGAGGGCATCATTGCCTAGAATTGGAAGGCATGTGAGGGCAGCCATGGTGAGGATCCTAAACTAGGCTCTTTCTCTTCCTTCTCTTCTTTCTTTCCTCCCTCCATGCCAGGAACTCTCCATAGAGAAGAAGAAAACCCTGGAAATGCTGGAGGAGAATGAGAACCAACTGCAGACACTGGCTAATCAGAGTGAACAGCCCTCTCCCAGTGGGGGTCTCCATAGCAACCTAAGGCAGATTGAGGAGAAGATGCAGCAGCTCTTGGAGGAGAAGCTCCTGGCCGAGAAGCGGTGAGGAGCCTAGGAGTCCATGATTGGCATTGAGGATTGGTAACTTTCCTTCAACTGGACACTTGGACTCTTGGGTTCTAGTTGGCATTGACCAGATAGGTCACTCACTGCCTTCTGCCTAGGACTTAGTTTCCTCACCAGGCAAATGGAAAGAGAACATTCACTACCCAGAGCTGACTTATCATTATCTCTTGCAATGGTGTGAATTATACAGTCATTTTGTCCATATCACAATGGTTTGTGGCCGGCTGGATAGGTCTTCTTAGCCTCTTTTCACAGAGGAAACTGAGCCTTAGAGAAGTTATAGAGGTCACAGAACCAGCAAGACCTGGACCCAGGACTTGGGTCTTCTGACTCTAAGGCTAGGGCTCCCCTCACTGACTATAGCACCCCTCTTATCACCTGAGTGGCAGAGCCCAGAAGGTTCTGGGGTTCCTGAAGCCTGAGTCTCAGGGTTTCTCTAGCCAGGTCTGTACGAGGGGCTGCCCACCCACTGGAAACCCTGTTTGGTGAGTGACCTCTGACTGAGTGCCTCTTCCACCCTGGGCAGAATGAAGGAAAATGAGGAGCGCTCGCGGGCCCTGGAAGAGGAGCGTGAGTTCTACTCCAGCCAGTCCCAGGCACTACAAAACTCGCTTCAGGAGCTGACAGCACAGAAGCAGCAGGCTGAGCAGGAGCTCAAGGTGCGTTTCCTTACCTGGAGACTTCCCTCACTTCCTTGCACTTTATTGGGCTAGCTACCTGAATTATCTCTGCCAATCTGACCAGCCAGCTGCAGGCAATGGAGCCACCCTGAGGGGAAGCCGTGGGCCTGCCACTTCTGTGGGACATCATGGCTGGGTGTGGGGCCGAGTTCAGGCCATCTGGTTGAGGCAGGAGGTGGTAACTTCCATCCACATCCAGAGGCGAGAAAGCCTACTTGAGCCACAGGTGATCAGGGAAGGCTTCCAGGGGAGATGGCAGCGGCTCCCCAGGGCCCACTTCTCTCTCCCTCCCTCTCCCCTCAGGCTGAGGTGAAGGTCCGAATGGACCTGGAGAGGCGTCTGCGGGAGGCAGAGGGGGCCTTGCGGAGCCTGGAACAAGGGCTCAACTCCAAGGTGCGGAACAAGGAGAAGGAGGAGAGGATGCGAGCCGACGTGAGCCATTTGAAAAGTAAGCCTTGCCCTCCAGTGCCGGGTCCCTCAGCCCTGGGGCTCAGCCCCAGCTGGAGTCCAGGCTCCGTGGGGCTGGAACAGGACCTAGAACCCCACACAAGGCCTTATGTGCATTAGATGTTCATAGATATCGATGGAGTTTCTTCTCCAGACTCCTGCCTGCAGACATCTCCTTTGTGCCCCTTCCTTTTGGCTGTTGGATCTTGGGTTGGGGGTAGGGGAGAAAGCCTGTATGTCTGACCCCTCCAGCAGGCGGCTCTGGTCTCCCAAGGGATGGGGTCAACGTGTTTCTCACACAAGCCCACTAGGATTCCTGGGAGGGGCGGAGCGAGGCGGGGCAGGGGTAGGGCTGAGAGAGGGACACTGTTGAACTGCGGCCGGCCGCAGGGTTCTTCGAGGAGTGCATCCGGAATGCCGAGCTGGAGGCCAAGATGCCGGTCATCATGAAGAACTCCGTGTACATCCACAAGGCGGCCACTCGCCGCATCAAGAGCTGCCGCTTCCACCGGCGTCGGTCCAGCACCTCCTGGAATGACAGTGAGTGTCGCTGTCTGAGTACCCAGTGGGCTGTCGGTGACAAGGCAGGAAAAGGGCAGAGTGGGAAGTGGGAAGGGCAGGCCCAGCTCTGAGGTCAGACAGTGTGGCCTTGAACCAGCTCCACCAGCGTTAGGGCTTCTCCCCGGAAGGAGCTGGGAGAAGCTCAACAGCAGGTAGGATGGTGAGTGAGGAAGGTGGGGATTGGGGACAGGGCCAAGCCTTGATAGAGGGAGGGCTGCTCATGGGCCCGCGGGGCCACCATCTCCCCAGTGAAGCCGTCCCAGTCCCTCATGACGTCCCAGCTGGAAGCCAACAACATGGAGGAGCTGAAGGAGGTGGCCAAGCGGCTGAGCCGAGACCAGCGTTTCCGGGAATCCATCTACCACATCATGGTGACTCAGCCTGGACCACCCTCGGCGCTTCCCCGCGGTGGAAAATGATGGGCTTTCCTTCCTGCCTCCCAAATCTTTTGTGGGTCAGGCTGCGAAGGGACAGCAGGGGGAGGCTGAGTCTACCTGGCTTCTCTTAGGTCTCCTCTGGGCCGGAGCTCCACCCCCGGAGCCAGTCTCACCTTCGAAGGACAGGGACGCTACCTCCCTCACTCCCACCCCAGACCCTCCCCTTGGGTGTCTACACTAGGCCCATGCAGGCCCAAGCTGGCTGCCTCCTGGTTGTCATGGTGAGGCCCAGAGAGGGCCTGGTTGCATGTAGACACTATTTTTCAGTTGGGGAGTGGGGCGGGCAGGAACCACACACCTCTCTTGTGCCTGCTGTACCTCTCTGTGAGTGCCACCCTGCCTGTCCTCGTGTGTGAAGGCCTCCCCTCCCCACCTTGACACTTGCTTCCTCAGGGGCTTCCTAACCCCCTGTTTGCTTCAGAGACTCATAGACATCCCTCAGTCAAGGGCCCTCATTTTGACGACATTATGGGGTAGGGAAGAAAGGGACCTAGCACAGCAGCTCTGGGTTCACAGCACACCATACAGCCACTTCCACCTTTCCTGAGGTTGGGCCCTGGCTATGACACCACCTGATTACTCCTCCCCTCGGGTGAGCTCAGCCACCTGCAATCTCAGCACCCTATGAGGGCAATGTGACCCCGCCGCCACCACCCATATCCCTCCTGCATATGTACCGAGGGCCCTGGGCCCTGGCTGGGAGCTGGGGCAGCAGCGATGCTGAGAGCTCTCCCAGAGGACGCAAAACAAGTCAGGGAGTGGAACAAGATGGCCCTGGCTCCTGCGTTTTCTTCTGGTTGGGCAGGGAGGCGGCTCCCTCTGGCTACCATGACCTTGCCGGTCTGTGGGGTCACAGATGTCTTCCAGCTGCCTGTGTTCCAGTCGCCTTGCTGCCTCCTCTCCCTGCAGAGGCTTTACCCCGTGAAGCAATGTGACCACAAATCCTGGAAGATGAGGGCCGGGACCTGTAAAGTGGCCAGTAGTCATTTGTTGACTCCGTGTCATCAAGGGTGAAGCTGAAACATGTCTCTGCAGCTTTTGTGGCAGACCACCACCCTCCGTGGGGCTGAGGGCTGTGGGGTGTGCCCCTCACTCATAGACAGACAGTCTGCCCAGCTATTATCCCTCTAGGTCCAGCCTCCGAAGCTGCCTGGGTCTATTGGTCTCTTCAGAAAGGGTGTCTACTTGGGATCAGGGTGCTCAGGCTCGGGCACACTAGTGGTATTAAAGGTGCTGATTTCTCTCTGCTGCTTGGAAAACAGTGAAGAGCCGAGTCTGATAGATGGACAGATGGCTGCAGGCTAAGTCCCAGCAGAGGCGTAGGTCCCTGGGGATTTGCATGTGACTATTTTGTGGGTAGAGCAGTGGTGATGACTCAAAACTCACGCGTGTCCACTGCTAGACTAGCCACTAGGCTGGACTTCACTGCTCTGTGCTCAGACCTGCCCGGTAAAACTAGTCTCCACAGTCCCTCCTCAGTGATAGGTAGATGATGGCTTCAGCGAGTCTCTTCAGGGTCTAGGTGAGGACGGGTGCAGGTGCTTCAGAATCAATGCATCTGACAGGGACGAGTCTAAATGTAAAACCTTTAAACATGTATTATAGAAGCCTGCATAAGCCTGGAAATCATTTATCTCACATGTATGTAGGATGGACTGTGACATGAGGGGGAAGATTTATAAAAAGATTTATAAAAAGATTACTGGTTTATTTTTTTTGTTTCTTTGTTTTTAAAGAATTAGAGTAATAATGGTTTACTCTTGGAGAAAGATCTTTTGGAAATTTTCAAATGCATTTTTTTCTGGGCAAGCTGTTAACCAGAAAGGAAAGTGTTTTCCATGCACATTCACTAATCCCTAGTTCCTTTTCTCCTGTTTTGCCCTGTACTTACCATGCCTCAGGCAGTTCATAAGTATTTATTTATTAAAAACATTATGTACCTAGCACTGTAAATAGAAAAAGAGCAAAATCCTTATGTGAAAATATGTAAAAGTGGGAATTGCTTGATCTGGAAATATGTTGATCTGATTTTTTTTTTTAAGAAAAAAATCAAAACCCTTATTCCTTGGCCAATTAAATGCGTTTCCTGCAGTATGTGTGTGGTGTGGTCATTGCTAGACAGATGTTGCCCCTTGCAGGCCAAATGTGGAATTATAGGATTGCCTGCTTGTACTCTAACAAGCACACAGGTTTCTCTACATATGAGGAAGTCCTCTCCACTGCTGAACCTCCTGGGAGTGGCTTCTTAATAATTAACTGAAAAATCTGTGTTCCCGCCCTGAGGCCCTGGCCATCCCATGTAATAAGGACTACCAGCGGGATTTTCTTCTGATTTGGGCATGGACCAAAGGGAGAGAGCAGACCACTCTGAGAGTAACCTCAGGGAGGCAAAGTTTGGAACCGAGTTTAATGACCTTCTAGTTTCCTTGTCCCCATGGAAATCGACAGTTTTACTTGCTCTTATGAGGAGAAGTTTATGCTTTGGTTGCACAATTACACAGGAAGAGCAAGAACTGGTAATGACCGGATTCTCCTAGTTGGTTTGTTTCCTCTTGGGATGGATGAGCTGTCATCAAGCTGGGACTGTCCTGGTTTGTGCTGTTTCCCGCAGAATTATTAATGGCGTCCACTTTTGCTATCATAAGCGACCCAGTTTGGATGATAGTTCTGGGGACATACTGGTTGTAATGCTTTTCCCCCATGATAAGCTAAAGGTGAAGCAGGAGATCTGTAACACCGTCAGGTTCTGACCCCTCCCCCCTCCCCTCCAGCTCCCAGCCCCTGGGAAGGATCCACTGCCTGTTCTTGCCTCTGAAGGATGTAATTCTTAGTCCTCACCCATCCTGTTCTGCCAGATCCACGTGACCTGGCCAAACTATGTGTGCTCAGGTGCAATCCAAGTGAAATTTGGAGCCCATGATAAATCATGAAACAGAAACTTGTTCAAGTCTGAGGGTGTGTCAAATTTTGTCTAATCAGAAGCTAGTTATTAAACCCACCAGACACGGGAGCTGCTCTGGAGCCCTCAGATAAAGGCCAGTAGCCCCTGGGAAACTTGTGCATTTGCAATGAGCCAGGATAAAGCTGCTCAGACCCCTAAGCCGCTGCAAGGTCTCTATAAGGGATCCCCAAAGTCAGAAACCCTGTGTCTTTCGGGGGAGAGGGGAGGAGAGGGTCGCTGACTTATCTTGCCCCATCCCTGGTGATCAAGGGTAAAGAGAAGGGATGTCCTTTGCAAGACTTTGGGAGAGGATACAGTGGTTGTTCTTAACTCTTGGAAACAGAAATCCGCTCCCAGACATCCAAAGCAACTGGCAGAAGCTGGTTATTCAAACTTCCCAGTGGGTGTGAACGGGTGCGGTGTAACCAAACGTTCCAGATTCAGTTCTTGACTCTGCACATCCCATTTTCCTTCCAACCCCTGGACTTGGACTTCCACTCATGGCTACCAACTTCTGTGACCCAGAAAGAAGCTCCTCTCTCTACACGGTGAGTTAGAGGTGTTCAGGGGAAGTTTAGGAAGCACTGCAAGCCTAAGAATCCTGAAGGTGGGGGTCAATCAACTAAATCCCCTTGTGGTGAATTCTATCTGCAGCTGTCACCAAATGCTTCTGTACGGTTGGCATTTTGTCCCTCTGGAGAAGACTGGGTGAGGCAAGGAAGTTGGGGGGAGTCAAGGTTGCTCAAAGGCTTAGCCCCAGGTCCTTGCAGAACCAGCTCCCGGAGCCTTTGGGGGCGCATGCACTCCTTGCATGCTGCCTTGCTTTCCCTAGTGGATCTGACACCTGCCTTGGAGGTGAGAGTCCTGCTGTGAACGCTCAACCTGCCCTTTTTTATCCTGTGGCTGATGGGCCTTGAGGGTCACTGACCACAAGGAGAACCTTTCTTCTTGCAGAGCAGTGACCTTGTAGAAGTCCAGAGGAAGAACTTGCCCCCCAATGTGCCTGCTGCTGCAGGTGGAAAGGAGGCTGGGGGGATGGGAGGGGTGGGGTTCTAAGATTGTGAAAGGTCAGGCCTTGGCTTTGCCACTTCCTGGCTCTGTGGCTTTTGTAAAGTCACTATTTAAAATATTTTATATATTTTTGATTAGGTAGGTGATAAATCTCTTAAATCTCATGAGGCTGCTCAGAGCCCTTGCAGTTCTCAAGTTCTGTGATCTGGGAACTTGCAGCCATGGAATCGACAGAAAAGTGGCTGCTGCTGCCAATGCTCATCAAGAAGATACAATTCTCTGGGAGAATGTTCTGGCTCAGGCCAAACTTGGTGCCGTGCCATTGTCAGATGGGATGAAAAAAGAAAATTTTAGTTTTGAGATGAGAACAGGAACCATAATCAGTTTATCACCACAAGGTAATTGTGACTAATTAAGGTCTCTTGGAAAGTTGTCCTCGCAAAGGAAAGATGTCCATTCTCATGTTTACCCTGGTGGCTGAGGCCATCTGTGACTTCTTTCCATCTTCATTCAACAAATATTTATCATAATTCTATTGCATGAAGTCAAGCACCTACTATGTTCTATTGCATGAAGTCAAGCACCTACTATCCCTATCACTTATGGATTTTTTTTTATTGTGGTAGAATATGCATAACAAAAGTTACCATTCTAACCATTTTTTAAGTGTACAGATTAATAATGCAAGGCATATTCACATTGTTGTACAACCAACCTCCGGAACTTTTCATCTTGCTAAACAGAAACTCTACACCCATTAAACAATTCCCTATTTCCCCCGCCCCAGCCCCTGGCAACCAGCATTCTACTTTCTGTTTCTATGAATTTGACTACTTCAGGTACCTCATACAAATGGAATTGTACAGTATTTGTCTTTTTTGGGACTGGCTTATTTCACTTAGCACAATGTCCTCAAGGTTCATCCATGTTGTAGCGTGTGTTGGAATTTCCTTCCTTTTTAAAGCTAAATAATATTCTATCATTTACTTTTAAAAAGAAAAACTGATTGAAATCTTATTTTTCTGACAAACTGTTGGCCAATGGTGAGGGTCTTACCTGTCTTAAAGGATAAGAGAGTCATAGCTGAAGACGAGTTGGGTCCTACGCTTTGCTTTTTCCACGTTGTTCCTCATAATGGCCATGTGTTAACGAACGCTTTGGTGTTACTTCTTCCTTCTTCCCAGCAGATGGCAGCATGCTCTGAGCTGGGCCAGCAAATTCCAGTGGGAAAGGGAGCTGAAGCTCCCAGAGGAAGGGAAGGGCTTTGTGACACCCGAGTTTCTGCATTGTTGGTGCTGAATCTACCAGTTGTGCTCCCTTTTAAGATATGAAGCAAAAATCTCTGCTTCAACCATCATTTACTAAGAATCTATTATATACCGGGCGCTTTTACATTGATTTCTTTTTTGTCTTCACAACATTTTTTTCCTTGATTTATAGATAAATGAAACCCACAGAGGTTAAGGGACTTGCCCAAGGTCACACAGCTTCTAAGTGGAGGTCCAGGTATTTGAGTTCAAGTCCAGTGTTCTTTCTAGCATATGTAAATATGCAAATGATTAACATTAATATCTAAATTATTTTATGAACCATGTAAATTACATTAGTTTCCTTCCTCCCTCTCTCCCTTCCTTCCTTCCTCCCTTCTTTCCTTCCTTCCTTTCTTTCTTCTTTCCTTCTACAAATATATTGAGCTCCTCTATGTTATAGACCCCAAGAATCTCTACTCAGATCTTTTCCATTATGGATTCTTAAGGGATTGATTCAGCTACTTGGTAATGGACAGTTTCCCGAGAATTCTTCCTTTCTGAAAGTCTGCTTAATCCAACATAGCAGGGCTTGAGGATTGGATCCACAAAATTGTAAAGCTGGTTTAAGGAGCCCAGCACATATGACACTCAGTTCTTTTATGGATTCTTTTGAGAAATGCTGTATCATCAGCACTCTTGATGCTTCAGGGGATGGCAGCATGTGGGGAAAAAAGGTCATTGTCACTCTCAGTCAAAGAGAGAGGAGGCAGATTTGGAATGAGAAGTTCAAGAAATACCTTAGCCCAGTTATATCACTTCTATTTCCCATTTTATTATGCAGAAAAGTGATTTATGATGAAAACCTGTGACTAACCAAGTCTAAAAGTGGTCCTTCAATAAGTTTAAAATAAAAATTTTTAGTGGAAGCATAGCATCATGGTTTAATTGGCAGTATTTTAAACTTCTCTGTAACTGAGAAAAATGCACTTGAAAAGAGGGAGGGCCCATCAGGATACTTGTCGTTGTGATGACAGAGCACATTGGCTTATGAAGCTGGAAAGAATTCTGAATTGAAATAATAGCCATAGGAACCAGGACCCTAGGGCCTAGAACTAGGGACTCTGCCACTGAGATGTTGGTATGTAAAATAATGGTGTGCCTTATATTCAGTGATGTCCTAAGTTGGATGATATATACTATGTGCCAAGCTTTGTTCTGGTGCTGGAACAGTGAACAAGAGTAAAAACCCTAGTTTGTGCAGGTTGACTATGGAGAAAGTCCTTTACATGCCATTCAGGAACCTATATGACAGCCACTTTTCCATTATCAACTGAGGCTTCCGAGGTTGCCCTGGAGTTGTAGTCTTCAGCCACCCACAAAGATTTTCATTGTGCCTGGAAGTGGCCCAGAGCACTTCTGTTCTCATTTAATTGGCTGAAACTCAGTCACGTGGCCAGATTCCTCTGCAGGGGAGTCTGGGAATTGTAGTCTGACTGAGTGCCCAGGGTAAAAACCGGTAACTATCGATGTTGATGAGCCGCCAGCTGTTTGCACCACACACTGTAAGCAACACTGTGGAGGTAGGGGGGAGTCCCGGCAGCCCAGAGTCTCCCCTGCAAAAGAAAACCACCAACCTGCGAGTCCTGCCACTGTCTCTCTGAGGATGTTGTCCTGAATATCAAGACATATCATCAAATAGGAAGATGTTCGTGACTCAGAGTATTGGCCCCATGGGAAACCAGGTTTTACTAGTTAATGGAACCTGTGGTGCCTATCGTAAACCTTGAGTCTCCGCTTGAGATATTTTTGGGAAGAAGAGAATTTTTAGGATTGCTTATAAAATCCCATCACTGAGCACTGCTGATTCCGCCACTCCACCTGCTCAGGCGGCTGGAGGGGACTAGTTTGTTTGCTCAGTACAGTATACTGCTAGACCGGGAATGCAGGACTCCAGCCTCCAGGACACAGACCAGAGCAATGGTGCAGAGGCAATGGGACGGCTCATGGAAGAGTTCAGGTGTTACCAATTACAAGCTACTATGTGACTTGGGCAAACCACTTAACATTTCTGGCTATTGGATTCCTCATTGTAAGTGTGCATTCCTCAAAGGTAAATGTAGCCGTAATACCTGCCCTTACTACCTCACAGGTTGTTGAGAGGATCCAGACAGCTGAAGTTAGGGGAGAACCTTGTGAATGGTAAAGCTTTTTACGAACACTATATTGTGTTGACAATGAGAGCACAGCGACCGCATGAACCCTTCTTGAGTGAATCATGCTGGTCTTGCTCAGGCTCACTACATCTGATTTGATATTTCTAAGCCACTTGTTTAAAAGCTTTTCCCTCTTCTTTCCAGGCACACATGCACACATACACACACACTCATACGGACACTCACATATTGGAGCTTGTTCTGTTTGGTATTCAGAGTAAAGCCTGTAAGTCAGGGCTGAGGCCTATTAATGGGAGATTGTGGGGACAGAGCCCCAGAGAGCAGTTTCCAGGCTCTCGGCCTCACGCGGAGGGGTGCTGGCTCGGGTAGCAGATGGCCATCAGCTGTGGTTAGTTGGCCGTCAGCTGTAACCAGTGAGCCATTGGCCACTGGTATAACTGCCGTGGCTGGGTTGGTTGGTCAGTCGGTCGGTTGGCAGGCAGAGAAGTGGATGGCAGGTTGGAGGTCGTGTTGATCCTGTCTCCCGTGAGACTGTAGTGGTATGATTCCCCATCTGTGGCTCCGTGGGTGTTCCTTTTTGGCCTAGCCATGTCTGCTCTTATGTGGGGAACGGGAGCTGAGACCCCGCACGACAAATGGCGCAGCGAGCAGGGTCCCCCGCATGACAGAGATCTTCAGGAAAAGGAGAAAGCTGGGGCAGGAGGGTGGGAGTGGTATGGCTGCCCTCTCACCCTGTGTAGCAACTGAATGCATTGTTTTGTTAGCAGCAGCCTGGCAGTGGCTGGTGGTGCCAGGAGGAGCCCCCCCCACCAATGCCGGGTGCGGTGGCACACAGCTCTGTCTTGCCTCCTCAGGCCAGCTTTGTGGGCTGGGTCCTTTCTGACTCTTCACCTCTCTTCACATGAACCACTTCTGTCATTCCCTGAATCCTGTGACACATTCCTGAGTTCCAGGCCTTTTAGGCCGTCCAGTCTCCTCTTGTTCCTCTAACAGCTCCTGGAGTGAAGAGAGGTTGGGAACAAGATGCATTCTCCCCATTTTAGAGCTATGCAAATTACGGCACAGAGAATGAAAAGGATTTCTTCAGCCAAAGAGGTGGATGGGCGGTACCAGAAGAATGCACTTGGAAAGAGGGAGGGCTCGTCAAGATACTTCTGGTTGTGATGAGAGAACACACGGCTTATGAGACTAGGAAGGACTCAGAAAGTATTAGCCACAGGAACCAGGACCCTAGGGCCTAGAACTGGGGACCCTGCCACGGGGATGTTGGCTCTCTCTCTGCTTGTCTTTGCTTCTGTTTGTGTGTCGACCTTGCTCTCTACCATTGCAAATATCTGAGAGGGAATGGCTGCTGGCAGCCCCTGCTTAGAACCCCAGAGGAAAGAGAGAGCTCCTTTCTTGAGGTTCCCTGTATTCATCCCAAGGAATGAATTGGTCCTGCAGCTCAGGTCAGATGCCCACCACTTGGTTGAATCACTGTTGTAGGTGAGGACAATGTCAGATCTATAATTGCCCAGGCAATCCACCAGTACTAAGGGGGTGGGAAGAACATGTGCAGAGGATGGATGCGGAGGAGTGTGTGTGTGTGTGTGTGTGCTCGCGCGCATACGCGTGAGCGCACTCAATCTGCTGGAACTGTTTGCATCACCGACTGAGCAAGGTTAAGGAGCAGCGGCAGGACCACATCCACCGGAGGCCCCAGCAGCTTCCTGAAGGCTGGGTCAGCAACAGTTGTCATGGCAACAGCCTGATGGGAGGTGCTTAAGGAAAAGAGTGAGGCTGGAATGTTTTGACTGATATTTGCCTGTAGATGAGTCCTCTCTCGATAAGAGCCAAAGAAAGACAAAGCCCAGTTATTTGGGTCTGTCTTACTCTGAGTAGAAAGGTGTGGGGTTGAGTTTGGGTTTCCATCCCTGAGGGTGCAGGGCAGGGCTGGCACTAGCTCTGCCATCACAGGGGAATTGAGCAGAGACAAAATCTTGGGGGCTTCACAGGATAACTAAAAATGAGAAAACAAAACACCCTTTCACTATTGAATGTTGTGCTAATTATTTCTTTTGAAATTGCCTCTCCCCCCCCCTCCACCCCCCAAAAAGTTTGGCAATATTAGCACAGATCCTGGCACTCCCAATGCCTGTGGAACTGATTCACTGTAGCACAAGTGAGAAGGTCCGTTTGAAGAGGTGACCTTCAAAGAGTGATTCACAACAAAGTGAGAGTGGAAGGGAACGTCCTTCTGGGGTTGGGGGGAAGGGTGTCAGCATGGGGAATGGGTAGAGTTTGAAAATGCATCCACTCTTCTAAGACAAATTAAAATCATCATCATCACCATCCAGCATTTTTGTCATTCAAACTACAAATGGTAGTAAAGCTTGCTTGAATCTTTGTGGGTGAACTATGGGCTTAAAAATGTTAAGAATCAGGGCCTAAGATTGTTTGCTGTAAATTCCTTGGTTTGGAGGGGATGGAGTCTCCCCTGAAGGTAGAGTTAGTCCTTGGGACAGTGACCACAGCTCAGCCAATCACAGAAGGAACTGCTGCTCCCTGTGGCTGGAAGCCTGGGGCAGGGTGGTGTGGTTCTTGCAAATTTAGCTCATGGTTAAGTCTTATGAAAAATGTCGATGTCCAATGTGTGAACAACACCAGGTAAACTGTGATATAACTTGCTGTACATTTTCTTGGCAGAATGGTTCGTGGAGGACAGAAAAAGGAGAAGCTCAGAACTGACAGGAGAGTGACTGTTCCTATACAAATGAGGATTCAGGATTCCCAAGATACCCAGAGAGAAAGAGACTGGATGAGAGAGGTATGGGAGGTCATCACCATGCCATTGTGATGGAGTAATCGGTGATGTCCTGTGAGGTTGCCCAGTACCCTCTGGTTTCATTCCTTTTACAAGCAAACCTTCTGGTCTCTCACTGTGTCCCTTGAGTGGATTTATGCCGCACTAAAAAGGATGTGTGCTCCATGCAAGTGAAGGGGTACTTTTCCAATGTAAAGAATGCACTGGCATCTGGACTGGGGGCCTGGCTGACATGAATCTCTTTCCAGGGTGTATCAGTTTCTGAAAGGGTTTTTGGGACTGCCAAATCAAGGACCGGGCTGGCAGTCATGGTAACTCCACCAGGGTATGGAGGATGTAAGATGCCTGATAGCTGGAGGCTGTACGATTCTCCTAAAACAAGCATACTGACCCCATACAACCATCTACCTGCAGTGGTGAACCTGTTTGAGGTTGTCTACCATTGCGTGTTGTTCCTCAGGGTGCTGTAGGAGTGTGTTTTGTTCCCAACAAGCATTCAGGCAGCTTGAGGCAGGGACTGTATTTCATATACTGCGTGCCCCTGCAGGGAGCCTGCTGCAGCCAGGATATACTCACTATCCATCTCCAGTCCAGCGCGGGCTTACTGAATCAGGCACTGGTGGCCCCAACAATAACCAATATTATGAGGCCCCTTGCTGCTGATTGCATACTTTCACCTCCATTGCCTCAGCTTACCCCCAGGGCTGGTGCTTTTACAGTTTCCATTTTAAAGATGAAGAAACAGAGGTCAGAGAGTGCTGACTTCTAGAGAAGCTTGCGGTCCTCGTCTGCCTAGCCCTGCCCACCCTTCTCGCCCGTCCCTAGGTGATAGGATGATGCCAGGAGTGACGAGTGCCTAGAGGAGGTGATGCTCTAGGCCTCCGTGGTGGAGAGGTGGGCCTCCTCGGGCTCTTCTCCATGCCTGAGACATCTCTCCCGGAGTGAATGTGAGATACGGGGATTGGACCTGCTCTGCCTAGGTCTTGGACAGATATTCTTGCTCACTCTTTCTTGGCATGTTTTTTCTGGGACTCACCTTTCCTTACTATGGGAGTGTTAAGTACTTTCAGATTCAGGAGAAAAGAAAAATAGACTCCTTAAGGGAGCCCTCAGCCTACATCCAGGGGTCCCTTACGTGGGGCAGCCTGGTCCACCAGTGCAAACAGGCCTCAGTAATGTAGTTTGCACTTGTCTGCCCTGTGCTAGGATAGGGTTGGAGGGTACAGAGTCTCTGGACAGGTGCCATTATCCTGTCTTTACCCTGCTCAGGCCAGGCACTAGTGACCTGCTCCAAGATCCCACTGCCACAAAAGGTAGAACTGGGGCTGGAACTCAGCCCTTGAACTCGAGTCCCCAGCTCTTTGCTTCTACCTCTTCTAGTCTTGACACAATGCCGAGCCCAGATCGGGGGATGTTTTTGCAGTCTTGGACATTCTGAGAGGAGCTTTGCACACTGATTCTGGGTTTTTATTTGGGTTCATAGTTCCATGGACGAGCTCCACACTCAATTGTTACTCTCCTGCAGCTGCCCTGGGAGGCAGGGTGGCCTGTCACCCAAGGCAGCTCCCGTAATCTGACCACAGCTCTTCCCCCAGAACCTATTACCCAGCCTAAGATGAAGTCTTTAGGTGCTTCTAAGACTGCTTGAAGGAGAAAATTGTTCTATATCTAACTTTCCTTTCCCCTTCTCTCCCTCATTCCCTATCCTGATTCCCTTGTTTCCTTCCCTCCTTCTTGTCTCCCATCCATTCTCTCAAGTCTGAGCAGATGCATTCCTATGGCATGCTATCTACATTTCCTGTAGGATAAGGAGCATCAGAAACCAAATACTTCCCCTGAGCCACGAGCCATACTGAATTATTCATAAACCAAATCCATTGCAAATTTCAGAGTGATTTTTCTTCAAGGTTGTGGTTGTGAGGCTATGGGTGAAAGGATTAATGAACACACCTAGCATTCATGAAGGTTGGAAATGCCATCAGAAATCAGATAGTCCAGGGGTCTCCATGTCATGAAGCCCTAGGCCAAGCGCAATGAAGAAAAATTCTCTGTGCAGAGATTCACATAGAGCCTTGTCCTTGGGCGGATGGACCGCAGGTTTCTCTGAACTCTTCAATTTGTGGATTGATGGATTAAACACATCAGCAGATAGGTGGGCTTCACCCAACCTCTACACCTGTGTGGAATTTATCTTCCCCTCAGCTGGACCATTCAGAAGGGGACCAGGGTACCCAGAGTTTTCTGACAGAGACACTGGCTGTAGATAGACAGTGAGCTCCCCACCCCTGAAAATGTTCGAGTTGGTAACGATGAGCAACCATCAGGCGTGCTGTGGGAGGGGCTGCTTTGGGTACGGCTGGACTAGGTGTCTCTGATGATTATTCAGAGCCATCGTGTGGATGAGTTTGGGGGGCACGATTATCCTTACATCTGAGCATCTTGAGATTCTAGAATTCAACTAGTAGAGTTCATTTGGTCTGAAAGCAAAACCTGAACTTTGATTCTCCTAGGTTCAAAAACAATTGGCTTTGTCAGATGTTGCTTCTTCAATGCACCTGCCAACCATTGCCAATCCCGTTTCTGCCTCCTAGTCTTCGTTTCCTTCCTGCAGTGCCCCACTGTTGGCACCATTCTGCCAGTGACTCCTGGAGTCTCCCCTCACCTTCTCCCATAGTCTCCTCCTACCTGCTAGGTGTCCTTACAGAGAGGAAGTGTAGCCTCATGGAGAGACCAGTGGGACTGGAGCTGGGTGGACTTAGATTAATGTCTTGGCTTCACCATTACAGCTGTGTGACCTTGAAAAAAAATCACCTAATCTCTCGGAACTTCACTTTCCTCTTATGTAAGATGAAAATGATAACACTCCTTATTTATAGGATTATGAGATTTAAATGAAATAATATAGGTAAGGTACTTAGTATAGTGCATAGTACTTCCCTCCCCAAATCCATTGTCCTCTCTTTTGCCTCTTGCCCTTGGCTGTGGGATAAGCTATTCTATAGATCATCCTCTCCCTGCTGTGATAGACTTCTAATTGTCCACCAGTGTCCAGCCTCCCCTCTTATTTTTAGTTTGATATATGGTTACTTAGCCAAAGACTATATTCTCTCACCTCCCTGGCAGCCAGGAGTGGCCATCTGACTAAGTTCTGGCTGGTGGGATGAAAGCAGAAGTAATGGATGCAACTTCTACAAGAGGAAATTTTTGGCCTGCCATGTCGTCTTATTTCCTGGAATGTGGAAGTGGTGCTTGTGGGTTAGCTTTGATTATGCGAATGAGGAAAACATCCTAGAAGCAGGCAAGAAGGCAGCTGGGCCATGGGCAACCTCATGCTCTGGGACCATCTACCCAGCCCGGACCACTCGTCTGCCTATGGACTATTAGGCAAGAGAAAAATAAGCCTCTTGTCAGCCTTCTGCTTGTCCATCAGCACTCGTCTTACACATTACTTTCCCTAGGAAGCTGTCTCTGACCCTCCCAGGACGAGCACTGCCTGTGAGCTTTCACCTGTGTCCTCACCTATCATAGGGTCCTGCCTGCAACCCTCACCAGACTGGCAACGCCTTAGGCAGGGACCAGAATCTCACCTGCCTTCTTTTCTCACTATCTGGAATACTGTAGACACTTAGTGAATGTTGAATAAATAAATGGTAGTAACACTCACTTGTAAACCGCCTTGGTTCTTGCCTAAAGGAATCTTAAGCATGTCCATCTGCTTAATCCCAAGCAAAAACTGAAGAACAATTCTCGTTCTTCTCTCCCTTCTTCCAGACACACCCAAGGCTTTCTTCTACATCGAGTCTACCAGGCCAGGCCGCAAAAGAAGTGCTCCCCAAGGGGGCTTGTTGACTATGGCCAAAGCACAGCCCAGTGCCAGACCCCAGTCCACGGGAGTGTATCCGGTCAGGGGAACTCTACCCTAACGTGAGACCTGGTAGAGTTTTGATTAGGTCTGTGAGGTGTAGCAGGACTTATCCTCACTAGGTTATTTTTGCCTTGAAAACCTGGTCAAAACATAGAGTTTCTTGGTTAAGGGGGTGGGGTGGGATGGAGAATCCATACATCAAATTTGATTGGAAAACGTATGCAAATTCCATTAGAATTTGTTTTCAATTTATATACAGCCACGGAGGTCTGTTTATAAATCTGGGATGGGGCAGCCTGGTGGATTTCTCTGGTCACTGTATGGAGGGAACTCTGCACCATCGAATGGACCAAAGCCTTGGCCGCCGGCTCTGAAAGCTGGGGCTCTGGGCCCAGGCCAGCCTTTCCTTGAAGTGACTTCCCAAGAGCATTGGCCTTGGCAGCAATCTAATTGATGCTGCTGCTTTTTATTAGTGTTTCCTTCTCGTTGCTAGAGCGTTCTGTGGGGTTCTTTGTGTAGATGGTGGCTCTCATTGAAACCTGAAGGTTGAGAAGAGCACAGTTTGCGAGGCTCCTGGCCCATCAGCCTCAGCTTCAGGGACCCAATGCACACCATCATCCGCACTCCCAAAGCAACCTCTGAACATGCACAGTTGTGATGCCGCAGCCCAGGAGCCTCAGAAACCCCAGCAGCTCTCCTGAGGGCTTGGTGGGCCCAGGGACGCTTAACCCAGCGTGTAAGCAGGTCTGTAGGGGTTGAGTTTGCCTCAGAGCAGGAGGCTTTATCCTTTAGTCTAAAAAGAATAAGACTGAAGCCTTTGAGAAAAAGAAGGCCATCGCCTCAGACGAGGGCATTCAGCCTCCTCATTTGTCTCAGGCACGTCCTCTACTGTGACAAGGAGATTACGGTGGTTTAACTGTCCCTGGTGCACAAACCATTTGTGGAGGGATGTAAAGGGCAGAGCTTCCTCGGGCACAGACTCTGATGGGCCAGGCTCAGAGTTACTCCCTAGAAGAGCATGGTGAGAAGTGGGGTCGGAGGGGAGGCCACCCTCAAATATACCATCAAACAGGCTGTCCTCTGGGCCCACTAATCCCCTCTGCTTACTCCTCATGGGGTCACGTTAATTAATGTTGATGCAAAATCAGTGCTCCAAAGTTCATGTTCACCTTACATGTGTTCCAATGACAAAGCATGTGGAAATCATGACTCTTTGTGGTCTTAACCTTTAAAATACTCAGTACATATTGGTTTAAGTGGTTGCCATTTTATACTACATTTTAATATAGATATCCAGAAGCATGCACCAAGGTCTTAACGCAAACAGCACTGGGGGAAGTCTAACATTAGGACACTTTCATGCTTTGACTTAATTTTGTCTGAGAATTGGCCCGAGAACTGCCTTTATTCAGTTTTGGGGGAGGAGGTCACCTCAGGAGCTGAGTTGAGAGTCAGTGTTGAGGACTGTGTAGAGTCTATGAGTTGGGTTGAACATGGAGCCCTCCAGCCAGGCTCTCTGCATTCCTTCTAGCACTTTCTTTCTGAGAGTGAAATTAAGAGAAATAGTTTAGCTCATGGTTACTTCTGGTTCAACAGAACTCAACTTTTAGGACCACCTACCTTAAGAAAGAATAACAATGAGATTAATAATAAAAGCTATTTATTAAACACACATGAGGTGCCAGGCACTGTGCTATTCCCTCTGTGTGCTTTATTTCGTTTCATCCTCTCAACAACCTGTGAGATGGTACCATTACTGTCCCCACTTTACAGATGACGAAACTGAAGCTCACAGAATTTATATAATTCGTCCAAGGTGACCCAAAAGCCAGGTGAGTCTGACTCTACAGTTTTAGCTACTACAATTTTTGTAAGAGAGTTGAATCTCAATGAAATGGGCAGAAACCAGGTCCTCCCACTGTGGGAAAGGCTGTGTCCTAACAACCATGTCTGACGGTCCTAGAAAAGTGTTCCCCAACCCTTGTACTTATGTGTAGGGAAGATCTGAAGGGGAATTAGATCAAGAAAAACAAAATAGAATTTCTTTCTATTGTTTAATGAGTCTGGCTTTGCAACTGTAAAAGTCCTAATTACTCGCAAAGTTAAAAACTCCATAAATTTTATCTTCCTAATATTTGGCTGTAGCCTCTTCTACTAGGAAAAAAGATTTGGCAGAGCTGGCTTCATGGGGGTGCAACTTATGTGGGCACCACGAGCCCTGTACTTAGAAGGGTCCCAGGCTTTGTTTAATGCTCTGCTGTAGCTGTTTTGAAATTGTTAGTAATTTTTGAATGACAGGCCATGAATTTTCATTTTACACTGGTACTGCAAGTTATGTAGCTGTAATTTGGAAGATAAAAATAATGCTCTATGACGTAAAGTAGCTGCAGCCATGAACTACCCCAGAGCCAATGCTGACATGCCTGTGGCACCCCCTTGTCAACTCACTTCTTTGTGTGGAAAGCAAGTGACCCTGGAAAGCACCCCAAAGGAGACCTCCACTCCCCAACCTTGCAGCAAGAGCTGGTGTTGACGTCAGAGTGGGAGCTCAGCACTGAACCCATCAGAAGAGTACAGGGGAACAGACAGGGAGGGAGCCCTGGTCCTATTTGAACATCCCAGGAAAATAGGGCTAGGTGGCTCCAGGTTCCCTGAGTTTGGGTTTGCTTGATGCGCTGACTGGTGGCAAATGGTCTGATGTCCTTCTGACCCCACGTTGGAGTTTATCGTCTTCAGCATCCCGTTTTTGAAACCAAACCATTGAAGCACCAAACCATTGAAGAGGACTCTGCTTACGTAGGTGGGGTGAAGGCTGGGGAAGGGTGCGGTATGAGCAAGGCAGGGGAAGCACCTGGCTCCCCACTAAAGGCTGCCTGCGGGTCTGGAAGTCCCGCGTCTGGTTTAGCCACAGAAGCTAAACCAAGGGGCAGACTTGGGAAGGAGAGCCAGTGCCATCTGGTGTGGCTCCTGTCGCAGCCCGTTTCCAGCTCACACATACGTCCCGACCTTGCTCCTTTGCCTTCCTCGCTTGTTTATCATTTTTCTTGACGAGCCCCACACACTCCCAACAACAAGCTGTCTCCTAGGAAACGTCTTTGTGGATGCTGGGTCTCAAGCAGCCATCTCGGCTGTGCCCACCGTTCTGCCCCAAGGGTAATGTTGTCATTAAATAGAAGGGAGGGAAAGCAGAGGTCCTGGCTCGCAGGCTCTGGCCACGGTGAGGTCAGCTGGAGCTGGGAGGGATGTGGGCGGTGTGTGTGGGGGGGGTGCAACACCTGTGCCATACGCCATCCGGATGACACTTGGAATTTATAAAGACATTATCCATCACAAAGCACCAGCAGCCCATTAAAAAACCCAGTCCTTTGCTGTATTTTCATTTCTCTCCTCTTGTTTAGGTACAAAAGCTCTTTCAAGAAGAAAGGAAGTCCCAGCTTCCCTAGACTATTTGGCTTTTGTGCTAAAGTCAAGGTTCCGGAATTATCATTGTTGGGCTTCTGTAGACAGCTGCTCACTGCTTCCATACTGCTTCCCCGGAATGTGGGCTGTGTGAACCCCAGGACTGCCTTGGCGCTAAGACAGAATGTTTGCGTCCCCAGCTGCCCCACGCTGTCTCTATGCTGTCTGCCCCCAGGGCCATTCTCTGGCTGGCTGCGAGCTGGCAGCTTGCTCATGGCTCTGCGTTGTCATGGAGAAGGTTTTAGAAACATATTGTTGGATCGTGGGCATATTTCTACCACCTGGAAACTAGTGGGTTTGTAGAAAAGCCACAGTGGAAGGAGAGAAAGGGCTCTTGGAGGGTGGAGCTGGTGCCAGGGTAGCGGGCTGCTACAGAGAGATGGGAGCCTGCAGTGCTGTTTGCTGTTTGGTATTCTGGACAGGCAGGCAGTAGCATGCTGATCAGCTTGCTGCCTGCAGGACCCCTGGGAGTGTGCCTCAGACACAGGGCCACAGCCTCTGCAGGAAAGTGCAGGGAAATGAAGAGCCGTGCTGCCCAGTCTGTGGGGGCAGACCAAGGGAGCTCCCATTTAGATGCACTGACATAAATGTGTGCTTCATGCACGCAGAATAGCTACCCTTTGTCTGTGCACACTGTCGGGCTGCCCTTGACCTGTTCATGCCAGCTCCTTAAGGGACATCTCTTTCCATATGAGACCTGAATGCCCCGGCTATCTGGGCATCTCTCTCCTTCCCTCACCCCCAGTTCCGGCAAGGGCTTCAGACAGCCCATTTAGGGCACCAGTCACCCCATTGTCTGCTGCTTTGTAGGTCAAAAAACAGTTGAATATCAACAAATTTCATATCATTCAGCCTAACTGGATGGGCAATCTGGCATCTTACCTCAGGATTCGATGGTAAGAACATTAAAGAAAATCAGTAACAGATTTTCTTTTGCCTGACAAATATAATCTAAGTCATTCTAAATCACTCTGTGTTCATTTCAAATCTTCACCTTCTGTGATGTACCTGCTACCAATAGCCCTCTAAGTTACAAAACGGACTGCCTTTCCTTGAGCTTTGTGTACTTTTTCTGCTACTTGACATAGGAACTAAATCTACTCTAGTGCCCACAGAGAGAAGAGATATCTCAAAAGTACCTTCTAATGGATTCCAAGGATTTGTTAAGTGGTTTAATCACAAGCACAAGAAGTTGAACGTTTTTGTAACTTGTATATTCTTTTTGCTAGAAGTTTTGGTGACTTTTGCAAGGCCCCTTAGTGTTGGCTTGCCTACCCTTATCTATGTGGATCTGATACCTATAGACTGAACACATTTTGAGTCGGGACCTAAATAGTAACTATCAGTTTCCAAGGCAGCTGCTCTCTCCTTTCTCCTCCCTGGATCTTGCTTCAGCTGCCTTAGATGGCTGCAGTCAGGGCCTCTCTTTCCTCTGAGGCATTGATTTACTTAGCCTGCTCATATGTACTCTCAAGATCTATACCCTGCCTGAATTTTTCTGTCTGTGACTTCATCCTAGTATTCCCTAGCCTCTTTTGTTCTCTTCCTTTATTTCTGTGTGCTCACTGCATTTTCTCCTTTCTTGAGCATAATGATGCTTTTACTTATTTTAATAACCCTTCATAAATCAACCCTTTCCCTTCCCAGGGAAGTTCACTTCCCTCCTGCCCTGTCGTTTGCTTTCACTTCTTTTAGTGGCTGCGGACGTGGGAGCCCAGGCCAAATTCTCAACCTACCTATGGCAATGCAGGCAGACTATGAAACATAAGGCCAGAGCTTTTGGCTGGGCCAAACATACTAGTTATAAGCATTTGCTGTACAGCCAGACTAACTTGACTCCAAGCCCGGTTCTGCTCAACACTAGCTGTGTGACCTTGGGTAAATCATTTAAACTTAGTGCCTCAAATTTCTCTGTAAAATGGGAAGAGTGGGACTAGAGATCTTGCGACGATTCAGTGCTTAAGACAGTCAGCTGCATAGTGTAAGTGCTTAGTATGCATGAGTTATCATTACCCTTGCAATCCCAGCTTTAGCAAATTGTTCCCTTTGGCTACGTGTTTTGCTCACCCTGCGACTTCAAATAGGCAGATGTTCCTGGAAGGCAGAGTCTGCCTACTCTACTCTTTTGCTGAGGGCTCAGGAGGCCTCTAAGGTCCACTGGAGCCTCCCTGTAGGGTATCCAAGGGCACTAGAAAGGTGACAAAGCAGGAGAGCTTCTGCCAGCTTGCCCCACTTTTTGTCTTCACTTCCCAATGCACGGTGAGAACTAGCATGGGCCAGCCAGCCTGCGCAGCACCTCTGAACATTGATATATGTCCAGAGTGGGGAATGGACTTCTACAAAGCCATTCCTGCAGCTAATCTCCATGCAGCTGTCTGCATGGCTGGGGGTGTGGTGTGGCAGGAAAGGAGGCCGGGGCTTTTTCTGAGCCTTCTCAGAAAAAGCACTCTTCCAGGTTGGGCTTGTGCCAGACCCTCTTTCTCATTCCCATGTGGCCACAGCAGAGAGGGCTGCACGTCCCAGAATTCCTGCCCTGTGCCACATCCTGCGGTATCAGACCCCCCTAGAACAGTGGTTCTCCTACAACCTTTCCTACTTGTTTCTGCTAAAGATGCTTTCAAAGAATTTGGGTCTTGCTGGGACAGAAACCCACCCTTTTTCCCAAGAAAGACACACACATTTTAAAACATCCTGTCAGTATAAACATCCTTTAGGAATTCTTAAAATAAAATTTCAAAAATTATCATCAGATATCAATTTTATTGCCAAACATTTGGTAAACAAGGTACTCCCTTCCTCTTCCCCCAGCCGCAGACTACTGCACATTCCTGGAGGTCCATTATTCCAGAGCCCCTTCTTTTGGAATGACTGGGGAATTGTCGCACAGCAAGGGATAGACATGCACAAAGGGCTGCCATCCAAGCCTGGCATCCACCAGGACCACCTGGCTGAAGTTCAACCTACCCCATTCTTTCCTTTACTGCCCTCCCAAGTTCAGAATAACAATAGCCACAAATTGAGTTCTATCTTCCAGGGATGGTGCTGCTTACCAAACATTACTCATTTAAAAACTCCCTACCAACTAGGATTTATTGTCCCCATTTGACAGATGACAAGAGGAGCACGTGGAACAGTAGGTAATAGTTTGAATAAGTCAAGACACTTGCTCGTTTGCCCAACGCTTTGCCTTGAAGGTATGGTAACCACATGGACTGGATTTTCAAAACTTTGTAGCTATCAGTCATTCTGTCACACTGAGATATTCTGAATGTCAACTTTTGGCATCCAAATTCCAGTGCCCAGTCAGTCTCTCACACTGAGGAGAAGGAAGGAGAAGTGTAGCGGCCGCATGAAAAGCCTTTGTCACCCATGTGGCTCAATGATGCACTTGGGAAATATGGACACCATGCTTACGGGCTAGAGCCTGAAGCAGTCTTGGAGCTGGGGGTAGATGGAATCAATGGACCCCCACCAAGGGGCAGCTCCATTTTCCCAGAGCTTACCGTTCCCTGAAAGAAAAGGATGGCTACAGGTTCTCTGCCTCTGCAAGAACGCTGATGCTGGGACTGTGTGTGCGCACGTGTGTGCGCGTGTGTGCGCGTGCACTCAAAAACACAGGAGTAGATACAGATCATCTTTCTGACAGTCCTGTGAATTGTGCAAGTGTCTGACACAAAAACATGCCATCAATACTGAACTAGTGGAGAGGAAGAAGGGCATGAACAGTTCAAAATGGAAGCTAATTTCAAAATCGCTTTGAACTAGGTTTTTGTGCTTATGTGAGACATGACAATATTTGATGAATTGGGAAGCAGCAACATTGCAAACAATGATTACCAGTGTTCCTCAAAATGAAATCACCCTGCCCTTCTATATCTAAATGTCTGCTACTAACTCCACCCTCCGTCCCAGCGCTGACCTCTGGGAAGCCAGAGCAGCACCGGGGACAGGATGTAGGCCTGGGACACGTGGGGCATGCATGGGCTGGGCGGAGGCGCATGGGGAGAGCGCATCCGAGCTTCGTGGGACAGAGCACATGCGTGAGCAGACAAGATGCTCTTTTGTAAAGTCATGTAACCAAAGCGTGTGATCATGCGTAATACTGCAGGTGCTGCATGAGACTCTCCAAACCAAATGCGTCACATATAAGGCCTAAACTAAACACTTCTACAACTGAGAGGTGTCTGCTGGGCTCCTAGAAGCCCTTATCCAGGCACACTGTGTCAAAAAATGCAGGTTTTCTTATGTTCCACTGTCAAATGTTTCTATGGGACATGCAGGGTGGAGATGCAGTTCCATGGTGGAGAAAAGGCCAGTCTACACAGCAACCTATGGGTTACCTCAATTACCAGGGAGTTTTA
Source organism: Rhinolophus hipposideros (assembly GCF_964194185.1). Classification (NCBI taxonomy): domain Eukaryota; kingdom Metazoa; phylum Chordata; class Mammalia; order Chiroptera; family Rhinolophidae; genus Rhinolophus; species Rhinolophus hipposideros. Next base: position 74,922,675 of record NC_138051.1, read on the forward strand.
AGCCGTGGGATATTCGGGATCACTAAGCGTTCTCACTGATTCAGTATTGATCAGAAATCTTTTTGTGGGGACTTTAAAACAAATGCTTCTGAAATGTTGAGTTTCTTGTCTCAGCAAGAACAGTCGAATGATGGACCTGGTCCCGTTTTGGTGATCTGGGACTCTGCACGGCCTGCGGCTTGCTTCTCTAGGTCCATGATCATTATTTGTGCTGCCTCTGCTAAAAGCAACACAGATCAATGCCCTTGAAGGTAATTAATTTCTCTCTTTTTACTGTAATTTAAAAGTGATTAAGTACACGACCTTATGAATCTGACCTGATTAATCAAGGCTCCTCTGAGGGAAAGAGAACAACAGTGACTAGATAGATGATGGTTGGCCGGTGGATGGCGTGTCCCCAGGAAACTGAGAAGGCTTGAAATTAGTGCTTGAAGGGCCATCAGGTCTTCCTGTGGATGGGTAGCAGGGTGGGGAGGTAGTTAAACTCAATGGGGAAATACAGGTGCCTGCTCATGACATTGCAGTATAAATGGTCCCTAGAGTCAATAATGAGAGACTGTCTCTCCAGCACCAAGGGCAGCGCCTGGCACATAGCAGGTGTGCATTACAAATGTATTGAATGAATGGAGGCCTGCCCAATCTATTTTACACTGATTTCCCCTGGTCAGCACTCATTTGTCCATCAGCCATCCATTGGCTAGCCCTCTCCCCAGCCAGTGTTTATGTGCTTACCCTATGTGAGGTGTTAAACCAGGGGCTACAGGGGAATGGATGGTAAACAAGATACAGGACCTTATGCAGAGTCAGGCACCTTCAGTTTCAATGGCCTTTTTAAAGGAGGGGGAATGATAAGTGATGGGCATTACAGAACGGCCCGAACACAAGCTACATTCTCATATGCCTTTCAACCCACAGACTCTTCATCTTTGGCAAATCCTGCTTACTGCTCCCATTGAAGACTCACAGTCCATGTGCTTCCAAAAGGAAACTTCTGTCTTCCTGTCCAGATGTGGTGTAGGCATTGGTCATTGCCTGAGCAGGACACTGGGCTAGCTTCACCAATGAAATGGCTTTGACCTGTTTGTCTTCTTGGTAACGAACCAAACTAAAGCTTCTTCCAACCTTTTTCATGCCTCCTCATCACACTTCATGTTCTCTCTTTCTTGAGCAAGGAATGTTCCAGGAGGGTAAATGTGAAGGTCTGGGGCCACTGCAAGGCTGCAGTTTCGTTGGATAGTAAGAACTTTCAGCATGGTGCTCTGAGGAAAATTCTGGGCACTTATTAGAATGTTCGCATCATAAGCAATTCTTCACCATCATCCCTGCCACCCCTATGTTCTCTTGCCGCATTTCAGAATAAGAAACGCTTATCCTCTCTGGCATCATTTCAAAGAGAATACGTACTATCAATAAAGGGCCCAACAAAGGATCTTGGAAATTGCTCCTCCTTAAAAAGCAACATGACCACTTATCCTAGGATATAGAGATGAGTCTGTTTTATAGGGGATGGTCTGAAATTTGGAAGAACCATTTTTTACTATTACTAGGTTTGGCTTCTGTGTTTGCTTTAATTCTACTTAGCTATATCGTTTTGGTTTTTTTAATCCCAAAGTTTTTTTCCTTTACACAGTGCTTTTCTCTGAGTGCATTATTTGGTGACATTCAAGCCTGGGCATTTGCATCACAGGTGATGTAAATATGCAGATCACTGTGATCTGCAATATGCTTTTGGAGACCATCCCTTTCTGCACTAGGCCATGACAGTACATTATGCTCTCTAGGAACAGTACAGACACATGATCCTGTTGATAGCAACTGTACCGGCAGTTCCAAAGTCATAGTACTGACAGCACCACTTTAATTCTGACTCATTCCTCACAGTGTTTGTGTGAGAGGGAGGGCAAAGTCACCATCCCTTTGACCATGAAACCAAGGCACAAAGAGCTAATCTACCTGAAGTCACTCAGTAAGTCAGAAAACAAACTGAATAAAGGGCCAGATAAGATCCCCTATGTACTTTTCAATGCCTTATCCAAAAACCCCAGATTGTGTCCTTGTCATGTGAATGTACATACTTTGGAAGTAAGTAGTTTTAGGTCAGATTTTCTATTAAGGTTTCAAAAGCCCTCTAGCAAATCAGGAACCACAAGGTAAGAACCAAGTATGACATTAACATTTTAGTTAAATGCCCCTGACTCACAATGCCAATTATTATAGCTCATAGACAACTTGGTTACTGACAAGAAAATTTGAGGAAACAATTCACCCACTCAAGAAATAAACCTTGGCACAGTTCCTCTCCTAGTTTCACAACACCCAAGCACTGCTTCCTTCTACACAATACTCCTATACCTGTTGGCACGTGATGGGGGGTACTGACAGAGTGTGTGCATGTGTGTGCACACATGCCTGGGTGTAACATCAGACACTTTAGGAATAATTCTATCCAGCAGAATATACATGAACTATGTATAATATGTAGTAGTTCTCGACACTGATTTTTTTGGTAACTTTCATTTCCTGATCTTGATTTAATGTAAGAAGTAATGTTTTACTTCCCACCTTCCCTGATGAAGGCAGAGTCAGTGGGTGGACACAGCTGGGGGATGACTTTGGCTTCATGGAAGAGAAATACTCTAGGGGTTAAACTTTCCAGATGACAACAGAACAGGACTTTTTGGACCAGGGAGTGGCCTGGTCTTGCAAATATTAGTATTCCCTCCAGAGGCTAAACGACCATCTGTCTGTCAGCACTGCTCCTTCCAACGCTTGGAATCCATATTCCCAGAAACAAACTAGGCCAACAGCAGCCCTCCTGCCTCCCAACTCCAGGTCAAGAAAGGCACAAAGAAGACCAACACATAATACTGAGGTGGTGCTTTGGATCCGGGAGACCTTGAGGTACCAGGAAAAGAATACCAACAGCCCCGTCTGGCCAATGAGAAAGGTGAGGCACAGAGAGACTGAGTAAATAACTTTCAGTCATAGGTGAGAGGGCATTGAAGGGAGAGATTATCTTTTTCCTCACATTGGGGAGAGGCGGGAGAAAAGATACACTGCCAACAATAGTGAGCACAACTCTCAACAGCAAAGAGGCAATTCCAGCTCTTCAGCCACCACAGTCAACTGTCCTCAGAGCCACTGTGACGATTCCTTCACAGAGGAAATCCAAACTCCCTAGGGCCCACCCTTGGGACTGTATCCAGGGCTGAAGATTTAGGCAGGATTGGCCTGGGCAGGCACATAAGGTAGCTCTGCTTCTTAAGGCATGGCTGCTGTCCGTGAGGAGTGGGCTCCACAGTGGGAGGTGGCCATCATACACTGCCTCCTCCTGAAACTACCCTGCAAGAATGCTTAATCCGGTGGAAAGCTGCTGCCTAAGGAACCCACCTCCCTCAGAGGCTGGGGGCTTCCGCTTAAGCTAAACAGCATTACCAAACCAACTAATTTCTTGTGTCACTTGGGAGAATAGGAGAACAAAAAAGACACAAATTAATCATTATTTGCAGATGATTGTCTAACTAGAAAACCTAAGGGAATCAATGAAAAAAACTATCAGGACTAAGACCAGAATTTTCTCAAGTGGCAGATTAAAGTCAACATATAAAAATCAATAGCTTTTTGGGTCACTTGGGTGTGGCCTAACACCTTGGAAGACCTGTGCTTTGTTGTGAAGCCTAGCGCTTTGTGCAACTTGTCATATTTTAAAAGATGGAGGTGAGCTAGGAAAATGCCTCCTCAGCTGCAGTAATCGCAGTCCTCTCAAACACCAATATATGAAAGGTGCCTAGGGTGATTGCTGCAGAAGGGGACACCATTACCCCTGCATTCTCTCTCGTGGGGGGCTCTCCCCGCAGGCCCGACCCAGCCCCTTTCTCACGGCTCCTTTCTATTCCAACCCAAAAGACACACAGGGCAGCTTGGGAAGGGCCGGTGCGGGAGCGACCAAGGGTGGATGTGATCAAAGATTGTGCTGTCATTTCTATAGGAAATCAGTTTTTTAAAACAAGGCAGTGGACTGAAAGGTCTCGCATGTCGGTCCTCCCATTGCCTCACTGTTCATGGTGCAGAGGTCGGGTGGAGAGGTCACTGTGCTGTACCCCCAACGGGGACTCCCACAGTCTGGTCAAGCTGGCCACGGGAGGCCCCACGGGGCTGAGCATGGCAGGCTAGCCAGCTCAGGGCGCCGGTCATTTGCGGTCCAGGCTGGCGTGCAGCTGGGCCTCCCGTACCATGCGGTCGAAGGAGCGCGTGTTGGTTTCCTCGCGCACTTTCTCGCGCACGTGGAAGGAGGCCCGGGCTGTGGAGCGAGCGCTTTCCAGTGCCGTTCGCCGCTCACGCGATAGCTGCTCGCTGCGCTCCAGCTTGCGCCCGATAGCTTGGAGTAGCTCCCGCCGGCGGCAGTCCTCGTCCCTCTCCACCTTCTCCTTGTTGGCGCGCTGGGCCCGCTCCTTTTCCGACCGGCTCTGACCCACGCGCCGCGCCTTCTGTTGCACAGCCTCCTCGGCCGCCTGCGTCGCATGCTGCAGCCGCCGCTGCCCTGCCCGGGCCAGTGCCTCCAGGTGCGCCTGATGCTCCCGATCTTTGCGCTCGGCCGTCTCCTTGGCCCTCCGGCCCTGCAGCTCCTCCCTCCGGGCCCGCTCCCGCAGCTCTCGGGTGCGTTGCTCCACCAACTGTTCGTAGTTCTCTTGCGCGCGGCCCAAGCTGGCCTCCAGGGAGCTCCGCAGGCCCTCGCGCTCCTCGTGCTCCTGCCGGGCCCGGCCTTGCAGGAACACCTGGTGACGCGCCTGCTCGGCCCGGCTCAGCTCCCGCTTTTCCCGCTGCAGCTGGCCCTCCTGCCGTTGCTTGGTGCGGGCTGCACGCTGGGCGCGCTCCTTGCGGACCTGCTCGGCCCGCTCGCGTCCTTCCTGCAGGCCCTCCTCCCGCTGCTTCAGGTTCTGCTCCTGCTGCAGCTTGCGCAGCCGGTCCTCCCGAGCGGAGCGCTCCGCTCGCTCCCGCCGGAGGAGGCCCTGGCGAGCGGCCAGCTCCCGCCTCCGTTCCTCGCTGAGCTCGCACTGCCGCTGCCGCCGCCGCGCCGCCTCGCGCTCCTCGCGGCCCCGGCGGCCGCGCCGCTCCTCCACCTGCGCAGCCCAGGCCCGGCGGCCTTGCTCCAGGGCTCGGCGCTTCTCGCGTTCCTCGCGCTCCCGTCGCTGCTCGGCGCTCGCGCGCTGCTGCTCCCACTGGCCGTGGGCCGCCGCGCGCTGCTCCAGCAACAGGCGCTCTTCCTGGTGCCGCGCCAGCATCAGCGCCGCGATCTTGCGGTCGCGCTCGGGTACTCCTCTCAGGCCCCGCTCCGCGCGCACTTGGCGCACGATGCGCTCCACGTGCTGGGCCGTCTGCGGCGAGTGGCTCAAGTCGCCGAGGCTGAAGCTGCGGGCGGTGAGCGGCACCAGGGCCAGGGCGGACGGGCGGCCCAGAGGGTTGGGGGCGGAGGACAAAGACCCCGCGGGGCAGCTGTTCCTGGCTGGGACCCTCTGCGGCCAACGCAGCTCGCGCAGGCTCTCCCCACTGTAGGACGACGACGACGCGCCCGACTCGGAGCTGAGGGCGCCCTCACGTCGGCGGGACAAGGAATCGAGTGAGTGGCTCTTCCTGCCCGCCCGGGAACCCGCGGGCGGAGGTTGGGGCCGGGCCGGGGACGGGCTGGAGGCGGCCTTGCGGGCCGCACGCGGCGCGGGCGAGGCGGGGAGGCTGGCGCTGCTGCAGCTGCTGCTGCTGCCGGCGCTGGGGGCCGAGGCCGCGGCCGGCGCGGGGCCCAACGGCGTGAAGAGGCGCCGCTTCTCCTCGCGCACGATGCGCTCGCGCTCGGCCCGGCACTGCTGGAGCTTAGCACGCCGCTCCGCCTCGTACGCCTCGTACAGGCCGGTGGCCACTCGCATGGAGCGGCCTGGGGCCTCCCGCACCAGGTCCGCCAGGGCCCGTGGCAGCAGCTCTACTGGTTTGACGGCGCAGCGGGCGCAGGCCTCGAGCGAGCGGGGGCTGGTCAGCACGTATCGGCTGCCCTCGGCCTCCGGACAGTCGAAGTTGAAGAGGTCGAGGTGCAGCAGCGGGGACTGCTCCCGCCGCCCGCCTTCTGCGGCGCACGGGACCTCCGCCTTGCAGGGCACCGACGCGGAGGCCGAGGCCGAAGAGGCTGCGGGCTGCTGGGCGCCCTGGGCGTCAGGGGGCACGGATGCGGCGGCTCCATTTCCTCCTCCTGAGCCGCCGGGCTCGGCTCCTGCCTTCTCCTCTTCAGGTATGGGGTCCACCATGACGGAGCCCTGTCCTTTTGTGGAGTCTGCGGGAGACAAGGGAGGGACATCATGGGATACATGTGAGAGCAGTTCCCCCCACCCCATTCATATCCACCCCCTCCCATCTTATCCGCTTTGGGAGTAGGCTCCGAGGCCCAGGGGAACGTAAATCATAATACCGGTGCCCTGGACACCCAGGCGGGTGCCGGCCCTGGTGCACAGAGAGCAGTCTCCACCTCCCTGAGCCCCGGGGTGCGGGGCAGAGGCCGTGGTCAAGCTCCCCAGGGCGTCTGGCCCGCTGGATACATCTCCTTCCTGCTGCAAGTTAAGATGAAAAGACCGAGGTGCAGGGCAGTAGCCGGCCAGAGAGGCGCTGGAGGATTCCCGGGAGGATTAGTGTATTTGTTTGTAGCTTAGGCGGGCAACGGGGGCTGCGGCTTTGCAGGAACAAAAAGGGAAGAGGCCTGTTCATCAAAAGGGCATTGCTACGAGGTCCCCATTTGCCTAGGGAAGAAGTTATGGCTGATTGCTCTCTGCCAGAGGAGACCCAAGCACGGGGTGATGGAAGGACTGAGAAATGCCTCAATGCCAAAAGGCCTCTCCGGGAGGGGTGATGGATCTTGCTCCTGCCTTTTGTGTATGGCTTGCTAGGCGCGGTGCCCACCTCATCCCACCCCCACACCTGCCCCGTTTTTGCCCGGGATGGAGAAAGAGCCTGGGTCCTCCTTCCAGATGCACCGGCTCCCCTCCAAATCTGATGTGCTAAAGGCACCATCCACCCCAGTTTAGGCGCGGACAACTGCCCCCAAATGCCCTCGGAGTCCCTCGGCCGTATCCCAGCGAGGGGGACTCCTGGGATAGCCTGGCCTCGCCAGTGCTGGCCGCTCCGGGTCCCCGGGCGGGTTCACTTACCGCACGTCCGGGGCTCGGGCCCCGCGCCGAGGGCTTTTGTTCGCAGCTCGCGGCTTTACTCTGCGCCCCTTCAGTCCCCGCGCCGGCGGGGTCGGGTTACTGCCGACTGCATCCGCGATTGGAGCCCCAGCTGCCACCTCAGCCACCGCCAGCGTCTCTCCATGGGGCCCGCACGCATCCCAGACGCTACCTACACACGGGAGGGGGAGGGCGACAATGTATCCCTAAAATAACGCAGCTCTGCTCCCCTCCCTCTCACTGATTCTTAAAAAAGGAAGCCGGGTTCCATCAATGCTGCATCCATCGCTGCCTCTCCGACCGTGAAGGTACCGCAGGTCGTTCTACACGCCCGGCGCCTCCTGGTGGACGCTCAAGGGTGTTGGTCTGTGTGCTTAGAGGATGAAAGAGAGAAATTATATATATAACTTAATTTCTTTCAGCACCTTAACTGGGTAGAATGAAGGAATAGCTTGGTTTGTTTGCTTCTCAAGGGGACCCTGAGAAGTAAACAAATTTGACAGTGAATAATTAGGGTGAAATAATGGCTTCTGATCCAAACTATGATGTTATTTTTTTAAGGAAAACTAAGAACATTCAGATAGGTTTGAGACAGGCAGAAGATGTGTGACTAGTGCTTTATGGAACATTTTAGGGCTTCCTAAAACCAATTAGTGCCACTTAATGAGTATTATTTTGAGACCTCTCCTCCCCACCTTTTTCCCATTGGGAGTGACAGTGGCCATCAGCGAGAGCTGGGAGGGGTATTTGGAGGGAGCCGGAGGGTGGGTGGGATATGACACTAGCATGGTGAACTGTGTTGTTAATAACCTTGACGTTATCAGTCAGTGAGGAACAAGTCAAAGGCTTAAAGCAGGGAAATTAATGATTTGGTTTATATTTTAAGAACATAACTGGCAACAATGGGCTGAGGCTTTAGGAGGCAGAAAGGAGGCAGGAAGCCCAGTTAGCTGGACACTGCAGTCACCTAAGGCAGGAAGGGTTGGGACCTGAGGGAGAATAACAGTAGGAGAGAGCCTGTGGGGGGAGGGAGTACAGATTCCTGAAACAGAGAATAAAAGAAGGAAAACTCAAAGATGGCTCGGCTCTGGGGTTTGGGGAGCAGTGAGGGGTCAAGGATGACTTCCAGGAGCAAATAGGTGGCTGGGTGTACCACAAACAGAGTGGATCCAAGAGGGAGGATTAGGTGGTGTGGAGGGCCGCAGAAGGATGCCTTCCTTGCTAGACCTTGAGTTTGAGGTGTTGCTGCTCAGCAGGTGGCTGGGTAAGTTGTGCTGGAGGTCTGGACTGGAACTAGAGGTTAGGGGAGGTTCCTAAAACCACCAGTGTGATGAGATCGCCAGGGAAGGCAGGTGGGACGCAAGGGATGCGGGCAGGGCATTGATGGGGCTGCTACGGGACAAGGAGTCCAGGAAGGGGACCGATAAGGACAGTCAGGAACTTGGGGTCTTTTGGAAGCCAACAGTAGAGCACTTCAGAAGCAGAGTGGGCCCCAAGTGTTAAGGCTGCAGAGGTCGAGAAAGATTTTTGCTTGGAATCACATACCCACTGAAACTGGTAGTAAAAGGGTCTTTGGCGACATCAGCAAACACAGCTGCAGTGTTTTACTGGGGGCTGAAGCTAAACAGGAGTTGAGGTGCAGTGGGAGGTGAGAACGGGATAGTTACTGACACTTGACATTTGAGTGAGTGTTAAAGACTGTGAAGGGTTTGAGATTTTATCCTACTTCCATGCTAACAAGTTAGCCTTCCAAGACAGTTAGCCTTCTGAGACTCTTGGGTCAGAAACAAAGACTTTTGTTGCTTGGGGTACAGCAGGCAGCGTGAGATTAATGTTTTCGTGGACTCCCCAAGTCCCATGGAACAAAGGAGAGGTGGGCTTAGATCGATACTGCACATACAATGGGTGTGTGTCACAGCTGAATGACCCCAAGCTTGGTAAACCCTAATCTTTTAAAGGGGCTACTAGCAAACCTGTTCAACCTTTTCCCCAGAAGGAGGCATTATTTTTATTATCCTGGATAGGAAACATCTTCCCTGACTTGTGGGAGACTATTTCTCTCTTCCAAAGATGTTTGCTACACAAATATCCTTGAAAAATAATATAGAATAAAAGCCTTTGCAAAACATGCAGGAATGCAGTGAACAACTGCTCTTGATAGAGAAAAGGAGTAATTGGTCAGGTGACTAGTAAGAGGTGAGGCTGGGATTTGGACCTGGCTCTGTCTGACACTGAAGTGCATCCCATACATTGTATTTCCATAAAAAACCAAGCATCTAGAGAGAAGCGGATTCAGATGCAGATAAGTGGGGTGGGCAACGTAACCTCTCCAAACCTTGGTGGTTTTCCCTCTTTACGTAGAATCCCATTAAATTGACTACCCTAAAGATTAATAATGTCTGCTATGTAAATATCATCTTTGTCGTTAAATAGGGACCATAATAGCTACCGTTCAGGGTTGTTGTCAGAACTGGAAAGACCATATGCCAAGTACCTAGACCAATGTATTATCAATTAAGCAGTGATAAAATAGTTCCCATTCATTTTGATAAACCTCACGTTTTAGGTGTGGTCAGAATCAATAAGGAAACATCTGTAGTGTCTGCAAGTTTTTAAGGAGAATTCCAGCAGATGATCCACCGTTGATTAAGGAGTGGTTCTTTATCTGGGAAGGTCGTGGAAGGAGAGAGCATGGGAAGGGGGTCCTGAAATATGACACTGGCCTAGCCAGCCAGTTCAGCAGAACTAACTTGGCAATCAATGGGACACCATTAAACGGTCAGATATCTCTTACCTCTCATCTTTAAGTGCCTTGATCATTTCAGGAGATGGGTTTCACAAGGGGTAAGTGCTGATTTACTTCAGGTTGGGAGTCCTAGCCTTGGATCTTTTAACACCAAAGATCAAGGGTGCTAAGTCCAACTTTATTATGATACCCAGTAAAGAAAGCAGTCCAGTTTGGGAATGCCCACCTGCCCCTTTTGAGTGGGATAGTGGACAAGGTGACGAGGAATGTGGGCTTAAGAGTCATACAGACTAATCATTCAGATGCCAGGCTGTAGGTTTTGAGGCAAATTTCTTAGCCCTTCTGAGCCTCAATTTCCTCAAAAGAGGACTGCATAATATGTAGTTATTTTGCCTTGCACAGCCCCCTAGAGATAATAATCTATTCAGTACCTTGTTACATTCTTTAATGTAATAGCTCACTGTCAGTTTGGGCTGCTGTAACAAATTACCATGCACTGGGTGGCCTAAACAACAATTTATTTCTCACAGCTCTGGAGGCTGGGAAGTCCAAGGTCAAGGTGCTGGCAGATCTGGTGTGTGGTGAGGACTCACTTTCTGGTTTGCAGACGGCCATCCTTTTGTATCCTCACATGGAGGAGAGCAGAGAGGGAAAGAGAACAAGCTCTTACTGTCTTGGCTTTTTCGCTTTTTGATGTTTTGTTTATATATTTCTTGTTATTAGTTTCAGGTGTACAAAACCACATCATGATTAGACATTTACACACCTCACAAACCCCAACAAGTCTACAACCATCTGACACCGTACATAGCTATGACCATGCCGTTGACTATATGCCCTATGCTGTACTTTACATCCCGTGACTATATATATACAGAGGTTGCCAAAAAAAGTATATGCATTTTAAGAAAGGAAAAAAACTAAATTAAAATTGTAATAACATATGTATATTGATAGCAAAAGATGAATACAAGTCATGTGTATACATTTTTTAGGCACCCCCGGTATATATTTAATTATAGTTGACATTCCATATTATTTTATATTAGTTTCAGGTGTACAACGCAGTGGTTAGGCATTTATATAATTTAACAAGTGATCCCCTCAATAAGTCTAGCTAGTATCCATCAGACACCATACATAGTCTTTACAACATTATTCACGATATTCCACATACTACATTTCACATCCCCATGACTATTTTGTGACTACCAATTTGTATTTCTTAATTCCTTCACCTTTCTCACCTATCTCTCTAACCCCCTTCCCATCTAGCAACCATCAATTTATTCTATCTATAAGTCTATTTCTGCTTTGTTTGTTCATTTATACTGTTCTTTAACTCTTTCGCTGCATTAATTGATTTCAATTTATTTCTTCAAAATGTGTCAAAAATCCACAAAAAATAAAAAGAAAATATTCTGACTATTTTATGTAATTAATAACATTTTGAGCTGCTTTGTACATAAATGACATTATTTTTATTTTAAAATTTTGTTATATGATAATAAATTTACCATTATATTGAATTTTAGGAAAAAAATACTCAAAACATATTAAGTGCCATCAATTAGATTTAAATATAGATAAATTAGAATCTAATGGCATTGATGACAGAAAAAATTATTACAAAATGTTACACATTATGGCATACATAACATCTTTGTTGTTGATAGTGCAAGCCACAGGAAAACATATCTGAATGTTGCAGCAAAAGAGTTAGATTTCACGTATAAGTGAGATTTTAGGGTATTTGCCTTTCTCAGTCTGACTTATTTCACTTAGCATAATATCCGCTAGATCCATTCATGTTGTTGCAGATGGTACGATCTCATTCATTTTTATGGCAGAGTAATACTCCATTGTATAAATGTAGCACAATTTCTTAATCCAGTCATCTTCTGATGGGCATTTCGGTTGTTTCCATATCTTCGCTGTTGTGAATAGCGAGCACTGCAGTAAACATAGGGGTGCATATATTCTTTTAAATTAGTGTTTTGGATTTCTTTGGATAAATACCCCGGAGTGGAATTGCTGGGTCATAAGGTAGTTCTATTTTTAATTTTTTGAGGAACCTCCATACTGTTTTTCCATAGTGGCTGCACCAATTTGCAGTCCCACCAACAGTAGACAAGGGTTCCCTTTTCTCCACATTCTTGCCAACGCTTATTTGTTGATTTATTGATGATTGCCATTCTGGCAGTAGTGAGGCGGTATCTCATTGTGGTTTTTATTTGCATTTCTCTGATGATTTGTGATGTTGAGCATCTTTTCTTATGTCTGTTGGCCATCTATATGTGCTCTTTGGAGAAATGTCTATTCAGGCCCTCTGTCCATTTTTTAATTGGATTGTTAATTTTTTGGTGTTGAGTTGTATGAGTTTTTATAAATGTTGGGTATTAACCTCTTATCAAATGTATCATTGGCAAATATTCTCCCCTTCAGTAGGATTTTTCATTTTGTTGATGGTTTCCTTTGCTGTGAAAATACTTTTTAGTTTGATGTAGTCCCATTTGTTTATTTTTTTTCTTTTGTTTTCCTTGACCAAGGAGATATATCAGTAAAAATATTACTAAGAGTAATGTCTGAGTGTTTACTTTCCATATTTTCTGCTAGTTTTATGGTTTTGGGTCCTACACTTAAGTCTTTAATCCATTTTGAGTTTATTCTTGTATATGGCATAAGAAGATGGTTCAGTTTCATTTTTTTTTTGCACATACCTGTCCAGTTTTCCCAGTACCATTTATTGAATAGACTGTGTCTTTACCCCAATGTAAATTCTTGCTTCTTTTGTCATAGATTAATTGACCATATAGGCATGGATTTATTTCTGGGCTCTCTATTCTATTACATTGATCTATGTGTCTGTTTTTATGCCAATGCCATGCTATTTTGATTACTATGGCCTTACAGTATAATTTAATATGAGGTAGCATGCTGCCTCCAGCTCTGTTCTTCTTTCTCAGGATTGCCTTGGCTATTCGTGGTCTTTTATGGTTCCATATAAATTTTATGATTGTTTGTTCTAGTTCTGTGAAAAATGACATTGGTATTTTGGTAGGGACTGTCTTGAATCTATATATTGCTTTGGGTAGTATGGTCATTTTAACTATATTAATTTTTCCTATCCATGAGCATGGTGTATGTTTCCATTTATTTGTATCTTCTTTGATTTCTCTCTTCAATGTCTTATAATTTTCTGAGTATAGGTCTTTTACTTCCTTAGTTAAATTTATTCCTAAGTCCTTTATTTCTTTTTTTTAAAAATTAAAGTTTATTGAGGTGACAAATGTTCGTAAAATTACATAGATTTCAGGTGTACAATTCTGTAATAAATCATCTCTATATCACATATTTCTTTTTTGATGCAGTTATAAATGGCATTGTTTTCTTAGTTTCTGATAGTTTGTTATTTGTGTAGTTTCTGATAGTTTGTTATTTGTGCAGCCAATTTCTGAATATTAATTTTGTATTCTCTTTTACTAATTTGATTTATCAATTCTAATAGTTTTTTTGGTGGAATTTTTGGTGCTCTCTATATATAGTATCATGTCATCTGCAAATAATGACAGTTTTACTTTTTCCTCTCCCATTTGGATGCCTTTTATTTCTTTTTCTTGACTGCTGGCTGTGGCTAGGACTTCCAGTACTATGTTGAATAAAAATGGTGAAAGTGGCAGTCTTTGTCTTGTTCCTCATCTCAAGGGGAACGCTTTTAGCTTTTCCCCATTGAGTATGATGTTAGCTGTGGGTTTGTCATATGTAGCTTTTATAATGTTGAGATATGTTCCCTCTATTCCCACTTTGCTGAGAGTTTTCATCATAAATGGATGCTGGATTTTGTCAAATGCTTTTTCTGCATCTATTGATATGACCATATAATTTTTATTATTCATTTTGTTTATGTGTTGTATTATGTTAATTGATTTGCAGATGTTGAACCAACCTTGCATACCAGGAATGAATTCCACTTGATCATGATGTATTATTTTTTTAATGTCTTGCTGAATTCAGTTTGCTAATATTTTGTTGAGGATTTTTGTATCTATGTTTATTAGGGATATTGACCTATAGTTTTCTTTTCTTTCTTTCTTTCTTTTTTTTCTTCTTTTTTTTGTAATGTCTTTGTCTGGTTTTGGAATCAGGGTAATGGTGTAAAATGAGTGTGGGAGCCTTCCCTCCTTTTGGATTTTTTGGAGTAGTTTGAGGAGAATAGGTGTTAATTCTTTTTGAATGTTTGATAAAATTCCCCTGTGAAGCCATCTGGTCCGGGACTTTTGTTTGTTGGGAGCTTGTTGGTTACTGATTCAATTTCATTGGTAGTAATAGATCTGCTCAGACCTATTTCTGTTTCTCCTTGATTCAGCCTTGGAAGATTGTATGCTTCTAGGAATTTATCCATTTCTTTCAGATTGTCCAATTTGTTGGCATATAGTTGCTTGTAATATTTTCTTAAAGTTTTTTGTATTCCTGTGGTGTCTGTTATCATTTTTCTTTCGTTTCTGATTTTATTTATGTGGGTTCTCTCTCTTTATTTCCTGATGAGTCTGGTTAAAGGTTTGTCAATTTTGTTTATCTTTTAAAAAAAACTAGCTCTTGGTTTCATTGATCTTTTTTTGTCAGTCTTTCTTGCATTTATTTCTGTGCTGATCTTTATTATTTCCTTTTTTGTACTCACTTTGGGCTTTGTTTTGCTGTTCTTTTTCTGGTTCTCTTAGATGTAAAGTTAGACTGTTTATTTGAGATTTTTTTTCTTGTTTCTTTAAATAGGCCTGCATTGCTATGATTTCCCCTCTTAGAGCTGCTTTTGCTGTGTCCCATAGATTTTGGGTCATTATGTTTTCATTTTTGTTTGTCTCAAGGTATTTTTTGATTTCTTCCTTGATCTCAATGTTGACCCATTCATTATTTAGTAGCATGTTATTTAGCCACTATGTTTTTGTGTGTTTTTCAGTTCTTTTTCCTGTAATTGATTTCTAGTTTTATACCATTGTGGTCAGAGAAGACAGTTGACATGATTTTAACCTTCTTACATTTATTGAAACTTATATTGTAGCATAACATGTAATCTATCTTGGAAAATGATCCACATGCACTTGAAAAGAATGTAATATTCTGCTGCTTTGGGGTAAAATGCTCTAAAAATATCAGTTAAATCCATCTGGTCTAGTGTGTCATTTCAGGCTGCTGATTCCAGGTTGATTTTCTATCTGGAAGATCTGTCCATTGGTGTCAGTGGGGTGTTATAATCCCCTACTATGATTGTGTTACTGTTGATTTCCCCCTTTATGTCTGTCAATATTTATTATATATACTTAGGTGCTCCAATGTTGGGTATATAAATGCTTACTAGGATGATGTCCTCTTGTTGGATTGATTCCTTTATTATTATGTAATATCCTTCTTTGTCTCTTAGTGTAGTCTTTGTCTTAGAGTCTATCTTGTCCAATATAAGTTTTGCTACTCCAGCTTTTTTTTTGATTGTTTGTTTCCATTTGTGTGAAATATTTTTTCCATCCCTTTACTTTCAGTCTATGTGTGTCTTTTGATCCGAGATAGGTCTCTTGTAGACAGCATATGTATGGGTTTCGTTTTCTTATCCATTCCGCTACCCTATGTCTTTTGATTGGAGCATTTAATCCATTTACATTTAAAGTGATTATTAATAATCATATAGTTATTGTCATTTTATTTTTCATATTTTTTATCTTTGTTTTTTTCTTTCTTCTGCTTAAAGAAGTTTTTTAAAAACATTTCTTGTAATACTGACTTGGTGGTAATGAATCCCTTTAGCTTTTTCTTGTCTGAGAAGCTCTTTATCTCTCTTTCAATTTTCAATAATAGCCTTGCTGTGTAGAGTGGTCTTGGTTGTAGGTCCTCGTTTTTCATCACTTTGAATATTTCCTGTCACTCCACTTGACCTACAAAGTTTCTGTTGAGAAATCAGCTGCTAGTCTTATGAGAGCTCCCTTGTAAGTAACTAGTTGTCTTTCTCTTGCTGCTTTTGGGATTCTCTCTTTGTCTTTAACCTTTGCCATTTTAATTATGATGTGCCTTGGTGTGTGCCTGTTTGGGTTCATCTAGTTTGTGACTCTTTGTGCTTCCTGGGCTTGTATGTCTTATTTCCTTCGCCAGGTTAGGGAAGTTTTCAGTCATTGTTTTTTCAAAAAGGTTCTTGATCTTTTGCTCTCTTCTCTCTTCTCTCTTCTCCTTCTGGTACTCCTATGATGTGAATGTTGTTACGCTTGATGTTGTCTCGCAGGTCCCTTAAACTATCTTTTTAAAAAATTATTATTATTTTTTCTTTTTGTTGTTCTGATTGGATGTTTTCTGCTCCCTTGTCTTCTAAATCACTGATTCGATCCTCTGCTTAATCTAATATGATGTTGATTCCTTCTAGTGTATTCTCCATTTCAGTTATTTCTGACTGGTTCTTTTTTTTATGGTTTCTATGACCCTTTATGCTTGCTATCTCTTTGTTGAAATTCTCACTAAGTTCCTTAAGCATTCTTATAACCAGTGTTTAACTCTGTCTCTGGTAGGTTGCTTGCCTCCATTTCATTTAGTTCTATTTCTGGAGGTTTTTCCTGTTCTTTTATTTGGGACATGTTCTTTGTTTCCTCATTCTGACTGCCTCTCTGGGATTGCTTCTATGTATCAGGTAGATTTCCTATGTCTCAGTCTTTCTGAGTGGCCTTATGTAATATGTGTCCTGTGTGGTCCAATGACTCAATTTCCCTTATCTCCTATGCGTGTGTTCCAGTAGTGTCCCTTGAGTGTGTTGTGTGTGTTCTCCTGTTGCAGTTGAGCCTTGATTGCTTCTGGCACATCAGTGAGTGGGATTGACTCCCTGGCTGACTGACTGTGAAGATTGGCTACGCCCACAGTGTATAAGCTGCTGTGTGGGGGGCTGACCCCTCAGAGGGGGATTCGCCCTCGCAGGCTCTTATGCTTGTTGAGACCACCCTTTTTGTGTACCACTTGTGGGATTAACCAGGTTCTAAAGCTGGCCTCTGGGTGTGTTTTTTCTGGTGTCTCGTGGGAGGGGCTCCAATGCAGGCCAATTTCAGTCTTGCCTGTGACTGGCCCGTGGCTATCTGGGAGTTGCTACAAAGCTATATGTGGATAGCTGCTGCCTGTGCTGAATATGGAGGCACGTGGGGGTGGCCTTGCTGTGAACTGATGCCAGCTGCCACCAGTACTGGGCCTGGGGAAGCTTAGCAAAAGGCTCAGGGCCCCCTAGACCTATTTGCCACCTGCTGGCAAAGGCTCAGCCGTTGAAGGAGCCTCCGGTGCGCGGGCCAGGCTGGTTTAACTGGTGTTGAGAGTGCCTTTGAAGATGTAGCACTAGCTGGACGGGGTGAGGTCCCAGGGAGTCATGCCGCATGGCCAGTGGTTTTTACAAGGTTAATGCAAATTCAGTTCTTGTGCCAGTGCCCATGACCACTTTGCAAAGTGCCCTGAGAACACCGCAGCCAGCCACTGCTCACCTTGGGCTTGCAGATCCCCAAGAGCTGCCCAAGAGTGGCTGAGGTGCAAGTTGTGGCTTACTACCCACTACCAAAACTTCCCTGCTGTCCACTGCTGTAAAAGGCTTCTACAGCTTGTGGGGTGGGGCCAGCCACCCCGGCACTGAGAGTGCCCTGGCAATGCAGCTCTAGGTCGTGGGGTGGGCTTCTAGGGAACTACAGGGTATGGGCAGTGGTTTTTACCAAGTTAATGCAGTTTGAGTTCTTCCTGGCATGGGTGCCAGGCCTGTGACCACTTCGCAAAAACACCGAAAACACCGCAGTCAGCCATCACTCGCCTGAGGCCCAGAAGAGACTGCAGCACAAGTTGTGCTCACTGCCCACCACCAAAAGTTCACTGAGCTGCCACAGGCTCTCCACTGCTGTAAAAGCCTTCTGCAGCTTGTGGGGCAAGGCCAGCCACTCTGTAGCTGAGAGTGCCCTGGGCGATGCAGTCATAGCTATGAGGGGCAGGGCATCACCAAGGTGGTGCACACGCATGGATTTTACCAGACCAATGTGGTCTCAGATCTGGCCTTTTGGGGGAAGGTTCAACATAGAAAAGATGGTGCCTTCCTGTAGGCTACACGTGAGGCAGGCTCCACACAGGGATAATGGCTGCTCTCCCTCCAGCCTTCACCTTGAAGCCATACAACTCAGTCTTTCTCTATATATCTATGGTGCCTTTCAATATGCCACCCCTCCACCAGAGACCAGGTGAGTGCTTGTGAGTGAGTTTGTGCGTGAGCCCTTTAAGAGGGCATCTGGGTTTCTAGCTGCCTTCCATGTCACCAACATGGGCATACAGAGTCCTTGCTGATTTTCACTGCCAGATGTTGTGGGAACTCCTCTTCCTGGCATAGGACCCCTGGGCTGGGGAGCCCGGTGTGGGGTTGGGACCCCTCCCTCTGCTTGGGGGACCTCTGCCACTGAGGTGTCCTTCCCAGTGTTGAATCACTATCTGTGGGTTTGGGGTCAACCATTTCACAGTTCCGCCCCTCCTGCCAGTCTTGATGTGGCCTCTTCTTTATATCCTTAGTTATAAGGGTTCTGTTCAGCTAGCCTTCAGATGATTCTTGAGGTTGATAGTTCTACAATTTATTTGTAATTTTGGTAATTTGTAATTATTGTAATTTTGGTGTGATCCTGGGAGGCAGTAGGCATAGGGTTTACCTAATCCTCCATCTTGGACCCAAATTCTCACCTGTCTTTTCTTATAAGGGCACTAATCCATCATGAGGGCTCCATCCTTATGACCTAATCACCACCCAAAGTTCCCACCTCCAAATACCATCACATTTGGGGTTAATGTTTCAACATAGAAATGGGAGGGGGGACACAAGCATTCAAATTAAGAGTCCATAGCACTCACTTAATTTGGACAAAAAACCCGTACAATGTAGACATTGTTACCTGCATTTGAATTCCTTTCAATCAACTCCCACCCCCACCTCAGTTCTGTGTTAATTGTGTTCATTCCCCTTCTCAATATAATCCTGTTCACAGAACATTGATTATTCACGCTAAAGTTCTAAATCAGGAGTCAATAAACTGACCTGTGGGCAAATCCATTGTTTTTTAAATCAAGTTTTATTTGTTTACATACTGTCTATATTGGTTTTCGTGTACAATGGCAGACTTGAATAGATACTGTATGACTCCCAAAGTTTAAAATATTTACTGTCAGTCTGATTATAGAAAAATATTACCAATACCTGTTCTAATGACTGCTAACAACTTGTGCCAGTTAGCAATTTATGGCCTTGAACTTCCAAATTCACTCTTCACTACCTGCTCTGAGATAATGGACTGTTTGCATTTCTACTTAACGGTGAGCACGATGCTAAGGTTGGCCAATAGAGGGAGCTGGAGAGACGTTGTAGAAGGAAGGTGCTTCTTTTCCTGGTTCCGGTGGCTGTGCTTTTTGCTTTTTCTTGCTTCTGCTGCATGATGAGTGGTGCAGGTGTGTGGAAACATCCAATGGCACCCTGCTCCAGCTGCGTGCCTCGAGCAGTCTCTTGGTGACCTCACAGTCTGGTCCCAGGCTGGCGAGCACCTTCCCAAGCCTTCCTGAGGCGGACACCACGTGCAATAAGTCTCCCTCTCACCAGCCTCAGTCCACCTTTGAAGATTGTTTCCTGCTTGCCTGGCAGCTGTGGAGCAGCTCTGCCCCAAACAGGCTCCTTTCCGGTGCAATGGGCTACAGTCATACCGTCTCCAATGAGATCTGAACTCCAACCTTGTGAAGGGGGCTCCCTTTTCAAGTTGTACTTCCTTGATTAATCTCCCTCAGCCTTAGGGAACCCTTGAGAGTTCTCTTTATATTTACTCTCCATCCATAGCTTAATCCCTCTTTTTATTAAGCTTCCTCTGCTTAAATTACTGTGTTTTCTGTTTCCTGATTAGACACAGAGTAATACACAGTGTAAAGTGTAACCATTCCCAATTCTTGAGACTAAAGCCTTAAGCAGAAATACAGGATACAAACCAGCAAGTAAAAGGTAATATTTGTTAAAAATAAAGGGTTTTATTTCATACTTTATTTAAGTTATTATTTTCTGGTCTTATTTTACTATAATATAAGACCGGGTCTTATATGATATGATATAATATAAGACCTGGTCTTATATTAATTTTTGCTTCAAAAGACGCATTAGAGTTGATTGGATGGCTAGGTCTTATTTTCGGGGAAACGTAGTATATGTTCATCATGGTAGGAACTTAGAAAATGCAGGGGGGAAAAAAGAAGGAAAAAAGTCACTGTAGAGAAATCATCACCCAAAGACCACCAGCTTGGTGTGTTAGGTGGCAGGGACTTGTAAGCTGTGGGAGGACAGGTCCTTGTTTGTTTATGCTCACAACTGCTCAGAACCTGATACATAATAGGCCCTCCTGCATGGGCATGGAAATGCATGGAAAACAGGGAATGGGATCTAATTAGTGCTACTTTGCCCACCATATGTACTCTGAAACTGGTCTTGTCAAACTATTTGGAGCCATAAAGCCACTTTGAAGAATTGCCAGAGTTAGTTACCTTAGGAAGGTGATACTCATGTTTGAGAATTGTCCTGTGAGACAGGAGAGACCAGCCTGCACTAAAACCTTGCCGATGCATGGAAGTGCATCAGCAGGGAAATCTAGAGGGAATCTTACAATTAATCCAGTGGAAGTTTTTTCTCCTTTCTGGAAGAGCCTCATTCCATCTTGTATGATATCGGAGAAGTGTCCTCATTCCTGAGCATGACCGTGCCCTGGGGCTGCTGTCTGTGGGTATTTGTCTACAAGACATTTATGGGTCTGCTTGAAAGAGTGGGCTGTTACTTAGGAGCCAGACTTGTTTCCAGTCTCTCTGCTTCTCTTACTTGGTCATCAGCCTCTGACACGAAGCCACCTGCCTGCTCAGTGCTTTTGGCCCCTTGTTGTCAGATGGGCTACTCTGCAGTTATAGCTCCTGTTCGCTACAGGCCTCTTCCCCTGATATCTGCGCATTCATTCTCTCTCTCCCCCCCCCTTTGTTTTAATGGGCAATTCTAATGTCAAACATTGTGCATCATTGCCCCCCCCATAATGTCTTACAGCAGTCATCCTGATGTTTATATGTGGAGATTCAGAAATGAGTCGTATCCTGTTACTGAGACGGTGGCCCCCTTTTTGCATGTTTCTCTTGGAGATCAGGAATCTGCTATCAGGCTTCTTTTACCCTTCCAAATGTGTCAATCAATCACACAAGAACAACAAAAAATGCAATGCAAACTTATTGTTAAAAAGCACCAAGCTTAGCTGGGAGGTCTGGGAATACTGGAAATGGTAAGACAGGACTCTCACCCTGCATGCCAGTTAAAGTAACAATACCCAAACATTCAAGAAGTTAAATAGTAACAGGGTTAAATCAATCACAAGGTAGAATGTGATTAATACATTACTAATTAGTGCATTACTAACTAATTATTACAAATTAGTAATTACTATCCAGCGTTGGGTAGGTCCTTCAAACTCTCTGAGTCTGATTTCCTTTCTTGATTAGCCTGCTGAGGCTGACATAACAAAATACCACAGACTGAGTGGTTTAAATAACAGAAATTTATTGTCTCACAGTTCTGGAGGCTGGAAGTCCAAGATCAGCGCATTGTCAAATTTGGTTTCTTCTGTGGGTGCTCTCCTTGGCTCGCAGATGGCGACCTTCTTGCTGTGTCCTAACATGGTCATCCCTCTGTATCCTAATCTTTTCATAAGGACACTAGTCATATTGGATTAGGGTCCATCCTAATGACCCGATTTGAACTTACCTCTGTAAAGGTTTTATCTCCAGCCACATTCTGAGATACTGGGAGTTAGGATTACAATGTATGACTTTTGAGGGGATACAAGTCAACCCATAACGTTGATGAAATGGAAATAACAACTCCTGGCTCTCTTCGGTCCTTCACATATTGACTGAGTGCCTACTGCGTGCCATGCACTGGGATTCTACAGGTGGAGTCCTATGGCCATAGACTCTATAAGAGGAGAGATGATTATAAATCACTCATAAGTGCGAGGAAGGAGAAGGACTCCTGCAAGAGCGTCTAATCAGGCAAGAGATGGCCATGTCCTGAATTAAGGCTGCAGCAGTGAGGACAGAGAGGATAGAAAAATATTAGAGATATTTATGAGAGAGAATCAACAACGGGGTGAGGGATTAGGTGTGGGACCAAAATTTAGGTCTCTGGCTTGGGCGACTGGATGTGATTGGGGTGGGTAGTACCACTTGCTGAGAGGGGGAATGGAGGAGGAAGAGGAACAAGTTTTTAGCAAAGATGATGTGTTCCTCTTTGGACCTGTTTAATGGCCATGTCCATCAGGTGTTGTGGGGACAGAGCCAGGAGTGCAGTTTCCAGGCTCTCGGCCTCACGTGGAAAGGTGCTGGCTCAGGTAGTAAATGGTCATCAACTGTGATGGATGGCCATCAGCTGTGGCTAGTTGGCCGTCAGCTGTAACCAACGAGCCATTGGCCACTAACATAACTGCTGTGGCTACGCTAGCAGAAAATGGGGGCTAGCAAGAAGATGGTGGCTGAGCTAGCAAGTGCGGATGGCAGTTAACAGGGCGGATTGCAGCAAGCCAGTGAGGTTGGTTGGCAGAGAGAAGTGGACGGCAGGTTGCGGATCGTGTGGCTTCCGCCTCCTGTGTCTCCAATCCAGCCACCAGTGAGACTATAGTGGTATGACTCCCCTACCTATGGCTCCGTGGGTGTTCCTTTTTGGCCTCACCATATCCCGTGTTCCTATGTGGGTAGCGGGAGCAGAGACCCCACGTGTCAGCCTACATGACAGGTGTCTCACTCAACATTTAAAGCCTGAACATTTGAGTCCACATACCTGGATTCAAATCCCACTTGCCCATGTCCTGGCTGTATGATCCTGGGAGAGTTACTCAACCTCTCTGAACTGCCATTTGTTCACTATAAAATGGGTATAGTAGTAATATCTCCCTTTTAAGGTTGTTGCTGAGAATTAAATGAGATAAACTGTGTTCAGCATATAGCACACTGTATACCCATGTACGTGGTACATAGTAAACACTGAAAAAATGGCAAGTCATTATTATCATTATTACATTTGGATGAAATGATTAGCAAATCCAAGCTTTCTTTTGGTTGACTTCCTGTAGATCATGTCTCTAACCTGGATTTCAGTTCCTCTGCTCCATTTGGAAACATTGCCTTTAACTTATTTTGCCTTTTGTTCCTGGAGATCAGAGGATTTCCGTGACGCTCAGCTCTTGGATAGAGCTAGGTAGAAGGCAGGATTATTTTGTTTACCTAAATTAAACTTGGACAAGAAACCTCAATCCTCACTCCACATTCTCACCTCCAGGTGGCGCCCCTCTTTCATGCATCTGCTTGTGGTACTAACGTTCTAAAGTCAGAAACCACGTCTGAAAACACAGAACCAAAACCCCAAAACCCAGAGGAGTGCCCAATGCACCTGAAGGACAATTTCACAAGGGAACTTGAAGAAAATGTCTCCCTCATTTGGGCTGTAGGAATTGACTCGTACCTACAATTCTCTAAGCAGGCCATGCTGTTTCATGCTTCTGTCTCTCTCTCTGTGTGTGCCATTTGCTGGCAATACTTGTTCCACACTACTTTGCCTCTGTAACTCCTTCTCATCTAGCAAAACTCAACTCAGATGTCACCTCCTTAGTGAAGCCTTCCCTGATTGGCCCTTCAGTCGAGGTCGGGTGCCTTTCTACTGTGCTTTCACCATACCCTGAGCATTGTATTTGGATGGAACTACAATGGGTTTTAAAACATTTTATTACAGAGAACTTCAAATATTAAAAAAAAAAGAATAAATGATCTAATAACGTCAAACTTACTGAACTGTGATTTCTGATTTTCTTATTCAGTTCACCCACTAGATAGTGAACTCCATGAAGAGTGGACATATTTTATGACAATTTGTCCTCAGCCCCATCCTCAGCCTGACACAGATAATATAGGTTTGATGAACAAGTGGAAGTACACTTGATTCCATTTCTATGTTTGTAATCTACCCCCTCTGTCCTCATGTTTTGGGAAGCTCTCCCCATCAATGCGTCTGGTCTTTGATGAGCAGCCATGGGCACCCCTGGCAGCACTAAGGGTTAAATGGGGCCCACCATGACACTCTCCTCCACCGAAGTTATGGGCTTTGGGACCACACACACACACACACACACACACACACACACACACATCCAAATTTCAGCTCTATTGTGCTTTTTGTTTTTGTTCTTTGTGAACGTGACAAATTATTTAACATCTCTGAGCCTCAGTTGCATTATCTGTAAAAATAGAAACTGCTTTGCAGAGTTGTTGTGAGAATCAAATAAGACATCTAGTCGCTTGGAACATAGTAGGTGTGTGATGCTAGTTTCCTTTTTTGGTGGGTTTTATGTCTATTCTAGGAAAATGACTTCATCTTTGCAGGAGAATGGCTGTTATTCATTATGCAGCTGGAACAATGACAATATGGATCTTTGGGAAACACCGGCTTCCCCTGCCGGGCACAGGAAATGGAACATCAGGCTCCCAGCACACCCATGCCCTTTGATTTTGACAAGGAAGGCCAGACTGGCCAAGGTAAAATGAGCAGGGTGGCAGGCCCCCTGCACTGTGTCCCCCCAGTTCTATCCGTCCGTTCTTCCATTCGTTTGATACTCTATATTCTTGAGTGCCTTCTGTGTGCAGCCATGGGGCCAGGTGCTGGGGCTGGGCTGTAAACAGACGGCCACTGCCCTCACAAAACCTGTGGTGTTTGTGGATGGAATAGAGGGAGAGACAGGTACACACTGCAGCAGGGAGAAGGGCTACGAATCAAAAGTGGGGGCTATGAGAGGGAATAAGACCTAGTCTAGGGGATGGGAGGGCTTCCCTGAGGAAGTAACCTTGAAGCAAAGATATAAAGGACAAACAGGACTCAGCCAGACCAAGTGGATGGGGACACGAGAACCATTCCATCGTTCTACCCAGGCTCATCTTCTTTCCCCATCAGCTTGTGGGGCGCCACATGTGGGTATGGCATCCAAAGCTCCCTACCCAAAGCTTTACCAGTACCTCACCTCCCAAACCTCCTAGCTCACCCCTCTGGTCCTCTTCTCAACTGACTCCAGAACTAGAATTTCCTCTCCAAGGAAATTGCTTTAAGATGACAGCTGAGAAATGTGTCCCTTTCAAAGAGCACTTGCCTCCTCAAGGATACATACAGAGGAACTGTCTTTAAAGAACAGATTCCAAATACTGAGACTCAGGTAATTTCTTGGCCATGTTTTGGGGAATCAGTGGCTACTGACTCTACCCTGAGCACAGCCTTTTGCCCCACGGGGCAATCTTTTTTCTCTCCCTACTGCACTGGACCCATTAACTTCTCCCCACTAGAGCAACCCAGCAACACCCAGAGCTTGTCCTTCCTGCTTTGGCACAGCCAGAGGCCAGGGCCCAGGGCAACCCAGGGAACCAGGAAGGGCACACAGGTGTTCTGTTGTTGGGCAACAGGACCCAACCCAGCCCAGGGCAAAAAATGAACTTGACGTCAGCCCTGGGTGAGCTCAGCCAACAGATGGTCTGGTCTGTGAGTCTCAAAAGGAAAAGAAGCCTCACCAAGAACGGAGCCAGCCTGCTTTCATTTCCTTTCCTTGACTAGGCTGGCAGATCAGAGCAACGCTGGCAATCAAAGGCAAGATCTTGGATACACTCTGTGGTTGGGATGGGGAAGCGTGTTCCTAGTCAGACTATAGTCATATGGTGTCATCTCTGGTGGTAGTGCTGTCCTAACTGCTGTGCTGTTGAAGGGTTTTCCCATGACTTGGATATAGACAGAGTGATCAAAGATGACACACAAATGTGGGCAGAGGGAGAATAAAAATAACTACAGCTAGCATTTATATCCCAGGCACTTTTCACTTGGCCACTTCTTACTTCTTGTCTAATGCCATGGTGACCCTAAGAAGTGGGAGTTATTGCAGTCCCTAGCTGACAGATGAGGAAACCAATTTAGATGGGTTAAAATGCCCAAGGTCACACAACTAGCAAGTGTTGAGATGGGGTTGGAACACTGTCTGAAGCTCTTCACTAGCACTGACAAACTCCATTCATTCATTCATTCATTCATTCATTCATTCATTCATTCATTCATTCAACAGACATTTATTGAGCTCCTTCCGTGTGCCAGGGAGTGTTTGAGGTACCGCACACGAGATCCTGCTCTCATGGAACTTGCATCCTAGTGAAGAGAATGGGAACAAAGAAGAAACGGAATAAAAAAGACAATTTCATAGGAGTGCTATATAAGATAAAGTGGGATAATAGGATGGGACCACCTTAGATAGAAGCGTCAGGGAAGGTGTTTGTGAGTAAATGACATCTGTATAAAAAGGAGCCACAGTGGGGAGAATCTAGGGGAAGGCCCTTCAGCAGAAGTGGGTTTGGCACCTTTGAGAAACAGTACGGGACTTTCATGAGTTCTGAGTGAGCTGTGATTCTAGACTGAGTCCCAAGAACTTCAATGGAATAAATGTACAGTCTTGTACTTGGGCTCAGAATAGCAACTGCCTAAACACAGGACATCATGGACTTGACTAAACAGGGCTTGGGTAAGAGAAGCTGGAGTTTCAGTTGATCTGGCAGAGTTCACATAACTTTGACTTGCTCTGATAAAAGTAAGGCCTGCAGTGGAGTAGAGAGTGTCCCTCTCCTCTCTGAAAAGGTCAGGCACCACCTGAAGATCCACGCGTGCTCATGCAATCCTAGAGGTGTTGTACCAGGGTGGTGAGTAGGGTGGGTCAGAAAAACCATTTTCCCAGGTAGCGAAGATTTAGGGAGGCACAAAAGCTGTTCCAGAAAAATCTAGGATCAGTGGGAAGGAGTTTCAAGAAATCAGATTTCTTTGTTGATAAAATGAATATGTACAGACATTTCCTAATGTAGGCAAAAAGATATAAATAAGAAGGAAAAGAAATCACTTTAAACCAACTATCTAGAGACAACCACTGATAACATTTGGTTATTTCTAAGTTAAGGGCTATCTCTGGCAAGATACACAAAAACGTCATTGCAGTTGTCTCTGGGAAGAATTGGTGGGAGACTGGTTTTACTTCTCGCTTTGGTACATTTTGAATTTTATACAATGTACATGTAATGTAAAAAGTACATAAATAATGGTAAAAGAGTAGGCTCTTTGGACTGAAAAAGAAATGAGTCTAATCATTTGGACTGTTCAGAATATATAACATATAGTTTCTTTACAATTTAAGCTTATCTATGTGCATTTAAAATGTATTTATAACACTTGGCTTTAAACATCTCCCTGAAGCAGACCTCAATCTAAGCAGGCACTCCTGTGTTGTTTCGATGTGACTCTGGGAGTTGTCATAGAAAGTTGGACTCAGACAGGCCTCTTTTCCTTTGCACTCGCTTTGGAGTCAGAAAACCCATATTTCAATTTTGGCTCCACCATTTATAGCTATATGACTTTGAGTCACGTTAACTTCTCCGAGGAAAAAGAGCCTTGCTTTCTTCCTAAGTAAAATAAGGATATGGGGGTCACAATTCCTTATTCATAACTGTGAAATCCCAGAAGTTCGAAAAACTGTTTTTTCCCTAAATTTGGCATAAAAACTGGTTAGGTGACAAAATCTGACCTGAACTAATCTGGAGTCATTTATACTTTTATTTATCACACTTAATGCGACTGTTCAAACATTTCACTACAGAAAAGTGAAAATGTGGGCTACATAGTGCTGTGCCACACCCCAGTGGGGAGTGTCATGTAATGTGCAGTATAAGCTTCATAGCACCATTATAAAATCCAAGGAATTCTGATTTCCAAAAATACATGTAGCCCCAAACGACAAAAAATACAAGGTATAAAAAGTAGTAAGACAGAGATTGCTAACTGCTTACCCAATATCCGTTCTTACCATCTTGCTTAATACAGAACCCTGATTCATTTTATTAAGATTAGAAATGTGCCCAACTAAAATATTCCACTTCCTAACCCTCCTTGTAAATCAAAGTGGCCAATAAGATGTAACAGGAAATGGTTTGGTGGGGCTTCCAGGAAAGCACCCCATTTTCTTCTTCCTACCCCCAGAATGGGGATGTGATGGCTGGAGCTATGGCAGCTATCTTGAGTATGTTTACGTCACAGTAGTTACCTCTCTGTTAAAGGTAATATTAACTCAAGCAATGGCCTAGTAAATTGCCTGAAGACTTCTAAGTCTCATAAAAGTCCCTAAGAGCACATGAAAGGAGGTTCCTGGAGATGTCCTGATGATGCTAAAGACATGCCCAACAGGAAGGAGTGAGTGGGCGACCCCTCTGCTTCCATTTGAGCACGAGTCCTTGCCATAGGAAAGAAGCACTCAGCTTTGCAACCCGTGGTGCCAGTCTCAGGAAAAGAAGGATGAAGCCTCTAGCCCAGGAGTGTCCAAACTGTGGCCTGCTGGCCAACTGCGGCCCACAATCCATTTTTAATTGGCCCGCAGCAAATTCCAAGAATATATTTAGTTTGCTTAAATAAACCAGGTGAGGCAATACGTACTTTACCTTGAGTGAGTGGCCCAGCTGTTTGTGTATTTTACCGCATATGGCCCTTGGTGAAAACCATTGAAAAAAGTTTGGACACCCCTGCTCTAGGGTGTGGGTATAAGAGCCCAAGAGAGCCCTCGGCCCCCTGAAGCATATGCAGGAAACCACCAGTCAGTGGTGAGGGGCTTTCACCTAATCCAGTCCCTGAACCCAGGGATGGGCAGGTGGGTTGCTGAGAGCCTTGGCTCTGAGGGGCCCTGGGCTTGAATGGAAATCTGGAGGGCTAGAGTGAGAGGGCTGAGCCCAAGGCAGGCTATGAGACAGTGCATGGTGAGGGGAGCCTGAGAGGTCCTAGGATGGTTTCCCAAAGCGAACACTCGGTGCTTCTAGAAAGGCCACAGAAGGACTCACTGGGAGAGGGCAGGAGGGTTCTTGGGGGCTGGGACTGGGGAGAGGGTCTGGAGGCCTGGCTATAGGTCTCACAGTCCAGAGAGACCCTGGGGATCCTGGGCCCCTGAGTTCATTGTTTGTTGAAAGTCGTTGGATTGTTAATTATATTGTTTTCTTTGCAAAATTGCTGTTACCTCTGTCAAATTACTAGCTGTTTTTGAACATCTATCTATGTCATCACTTGTCACAAAAGGCTTATCCTCTTATAGCGGACATATAATAGAGCAATACTTTCGAATAATCTGTGAAGCTGGCAACCTGGACAACAGCATTGTAGAGTGTCTTTGTTAATATGGTCACAGAATATTTGTGTGCCCCATCACTAGATGAAAAGGTACATTTAGAGACACCCCTCTTAATTCCAAATTCCACAGTATATATACTGCTTGAACTGATAACTGTTTCTGCCTGAGGGTTGGTATCAAAGTTGAATTTTAAATGTGTCACATCTGTCAACTCCTCAGGGTTGTACAGAGCCTTCAGGTGCTGGGTGGAAGGCATGGAGCCTGAACAAGTGTGTGCACGCCTTCCTTTCTTCTCCTCTTTGTGCCTTGTTCCCCCATCCCCAGCCCA
Organism: Rhinolophus hipposideros; assembly: GCF_964194185.1. NCBI lineage: Eukaryota > Metazoa > Chordata > Mammalia > Chiroptera > Rhinolophidae > Rhinolophus > Rhinolophus hipposideros. Next base: position 74,952,204 of record NC_138051.1, read on the forward strand.
TCCCAGCTCCATGGAGATCAAAGCCGCTCCCTAGACCATACAAAGCCATTGCTGGAAAAGCCACATAAACACAGCAGCTCTTTGCTGACGGGGGCTGGGAGTGGTGCCAGGCCAGTGATATTGGAAGGGAAACCTTCCAAATGTTGGATTAAGCCTCTGGAGCAGATGTTGCCTGTAGATTGCCAGTATTAGGAGAGCTGGGCAGGCAGCAGGCGTGGACTGGGATTTGGTTGGCTCTCAAATCTGGTGAACAAAGACCTGCAGACACCACGCTGATGTAGAGGCTGTCAGGGTCCCTGGGGGAGCCCGCTCAGTGCCCATGACACTGGAAATGCAGTGAGTCATTTCAGCTGGAAAGAAAGGGCCAGAACAAGTGTCCCTGTGAACACTTCCCTGACACCTCACCCACACAGTACTCAGTGGATATCCCCCCCTCTTCCATCTTTACATAAACTCAGCCTCCCTATTTTGAAAACGGAAACAACTTAAAGCCTGAAATTTGCAAAGGAGTCAGACTTTGAGAAACTGTAGAAATAGTGGCGGCACCATATCCACAACCCATATTTTTGCACACAAAGTCCAGCAGCTCAGAGCTGATCCTACCGCTTTTCAGAGAAGGTGACTTGAGGAACAAAGAGGAATGCCAGCTGAAGGACATCTCTCTCCATGGGCATGTTACGATCCCTGAAATTCACAATGGCCAGTTGAAAGCATTGGGTGATGGAGTGAGGGCAGAAGAGGAGAGAGCCAAAAAGAGGACGTGAGGAGGCCTGAAAAGATGTGATGAAAGATACGTTTTGCTGACTGCAGTGATCTGTTTACACACAGCTTTGGGACAAAGACACGTTACCCCATGGTGTTGAAACAAATATTGGATTTGGAGTCAGGCAGACCAGGGTTTGAATCCTGGCTCTGACACTTACTTGCTGGGTGACGTTGAGTTGGTTACTTGATTTTTCTGAGCCCCCATTTCCCATCGTTAAAGCAGGCTAATGATTCCTGTCTCATAGGGCTGCTATGAATAGGAACGTGCTCTTTTACTGAGACTTTGCACACACAAGTAGTTTATTAGAATCTGTGGCCCCAGGGTCATCCCTGCCAGTGCTGGAGTGTTCCATTAGCAAGCAGATTCTCTCTGCTGTCAGCATTCATCTCAGCTCAAGCCCCTGGCTTGTTCTAGGGCAGTTACTCCAGAAGTTGTGACGGCATGCCCTGGGAGCTATTGAGAGGCTGGAGGCTTGGATTTCACTGAAGGCTTCAAAAAGTATTTGCATTTTGAGGCCAGTTTCCCTTTGTCATGTTTTTTCCCCCATTGATTCTTGGCCTTTGGGAGAAGATTTTCATCTGTCTAGCTCCCCTGAAATTAATCTTTCTCTGGAAGTATTCCTTACCACCAAGGAAGATCTGGGCCTATCCCCAGACAAACTTGCAAAGGTGGGTGGGACATAGAAGGAAGAGGAGAGAAAAAGCTGGAGTCAAGTCAGGAACAGGAACTCGGGTGAGAGCAGCAAATAGAGAAAGTGCAGGGAGTTAGAGGTGATAGGAAGGGGGCCTGGAAATTGGAGGGTCACTCCCTAAGTAACGGTAGGAACCGGCCGTCCCCATGGAGCTGCTTTCTCCCAGGGACTCCTGTCCCCACTGGGCTGCAGAGCGGCCTGCCCACATCGACCTGTGCAGGGGATGCCTGTGTGTAGATTTGAAAATCAACGCCATGGTTGCCCGTTCCCTATGCCCTCCCGCTGCCTCTGAGAGGCCCTCGGATTCTTTACTAAGGCCCAACTCATGCACTGCCTATCTCCACCCAGTGTGGGGCAGGCTTCCTGGGTGTGCCACCTGTGTAGTTGTACAGGTCCTGTGCGCAGAAGGACATAGCCTTGGTTTGATGCTCTTGTTCTGTCATCATTTGGAAATTCTTAATAATTGCAATGTTTGAAGTAGATGAGTGTTTTGTCAGCGAAATGCAATGGATCAATGGATCATGCATGATCTAAGATGCCTGGTGACAGCACATGGCAGGCGGCAGCAGGAACACAGAGCAATGGACTGGTGGCCCCGCATGCACACACATGCCTGGGACAGTCTGGGTTCCACTGGATCCTAATGCGCTGGGCCAGATCTGGGCCCAGAGTGGTGGCAGTGACAGTGGTGGTGGCAGCAGCAGCAGCAGCCACAGGAGAATGGAGGGGCTCTACAGGAAGGTAGCACTGGGACCCCCAGTGGGAGGCCCACTTGTCCCTCTGGGGCCCATCCTTGCAGTGTCTGTACAGATAATAACTCTTGGGCTGGAGCTCCCAGACTGGAATTGCTGGCCTCTAGGCAGTAAATTTTGGCAGTAAATTATTACGAAATAAAAGCTTATGTATAGACATTGCAATAGAGCATAACAGGGAATTATTAGAATTCTTTAAGGCATTTAGAATCTTCAGTTTTTAAAACTGCTGCAAAATTGCAAAGAAAATATTCATAGCCTTAGAGAAATTAAATCATTGCACTCAATGGAAAAGAACACTATATTCATAGGAAGCTTTGGATAAACCAATAATAAACAATTATTAACAAACAAAACAATTTCAAACTTAATTTTTCTTATAATTAAAGATATGAGAGAATGCATAAATAGGTGCTTTAAATTATATTCAGAAGATGAAACCACTTTCAGTTTCTTATACAACCTCCACAAGGTATAGGAAACGTCAGAAAAAAAACATTAAAAAGCCTTTGTGTAAACTAACCTTTAAAATCAAATTCAGACTTGCGTGAAACTGATATGAAGGATTAAATCTGCTTAGAAAGATTGTTCCATGAGAATCATCAGCTCTAAATGCACTAAAATTTATATGTTGGAATAACTTATCAGAAATGTATTCCAGTGTTGTCACAGCCCATAAAATACTCTTAACAGCTTCAGTAACAGTTGTATCAGCAGAGAACTCCTTCTCAAAATTAAAAATTATTGAGCATTCCTTGCAATCTTGCATTTACCAAGAGCAACTAACATCATTCTCAATTATGGTGACTGAAAATAAAGTTGCTAAAATTATACATTTGATGACCTCATAAATGAATTTGCAGAAAACCAAGCCAGAAAATTCTTATGATCAATCAAGATCTAACATTATTGAAGTATGATTAGATATTACATTACATAAAATATGCCACCAAAAATACCTTTTTACAACTGTGACTTTACATTGTTACTCATGTATCACTATTGCCCCTATTATATTTTATAAGTAACAAAATATTTCTAAAGGCAAAAGCTTTCTATTCTAGTACCTTGAACAGCACTTTTTTCCTACTGTTTGAACAAAGCATTTTTATTCTGCATTGGACCCCACAAATTGTGAGGTCTGCCCTGCCTCAGTGCCTTGAAAGCTCTCTAGATTCTAGAAAAGCCCATAGACATATAAACTCTTATGCTTTAAGAGTTCCTCTAGACTCCAGAACAATGATTCTCAACCAAGGCAATTTTGTCCCCACCCCAGGGGACGTGTGGCAATATCTGGAGACATTTTTTGTTGTCACAACTAGGGGGCTGCTACCAGCATCTAGTGGGTGGAGGCCAGGGATGCTGCTAAGCATCTTACAATGTGCGGGACAGCCCCCGCAAGAAGGAATTATCCGGTCCGAGATATTAATAGTGCTGCAGTTGAGAAACCCTGAGCTATGGTCTCCAAGTGTGGATTTGGGCTAGCACACCAGCTTCCTGGAAGGTTGTTTGAAGTGCAGACTCTCAGGCTCCAACCCAGACCCTCTAAATAAGTATCTGCATTTTACAAGATCCCCAGGTGATTGGCGTGCACATAAAAGTTTGAGAAGCACTGAGCTAGGGGATGTGAATCTCTAATGGTATATTTCAGACATGCGGGAGGGAGCCCTTCTTGCCCCTTCAGTCATGCCAGCCCTGCAGGGACCCCAGGGACCGTGCTGTTCGGCCGCTGTCTTCATGCTTCTTCCTGATCTCCCAAGGTCCCCCGCCCCCCCCAGGCATGTGACAGGCAGGCCCAGGTGCAAGGACCTGTGGGTGGTGTCTGTCGGACAGCACTTCAGTTCTAGCACTCTCTGTTCTGAACTTGTACCTCTGTCAAGCAGGTATGCAGAGAAAAGACAGTAGGCTGGTCTCAGACCTGGGCCTGTCAACGCTCTGGCCCGGCTCCCAGCTCGTCCCAGGCCTCCCTTTGCTGCAGTGGGCCTGAGTGCTCTGTGAAGTGCCTCCGCGTACTAGGGACTGGTCCTCCAGCACGCCACCGTCTTCAGAGCACAGCCTTTGAGCACGCTGTTTCCTTCACAATGACGTCTCCCACTTTAACTGCCTCTGGCTGAGCCTTCAGGACTCACTTGTCTCCCTCCTGGAAGCTTTCAATTTTCCTCAGGGTCTCCACACCCACAATAGACAGATCTGTGACAGTGGCCCCAAGAGCCAGGGTCTTCATGGGAGGGAAACTAAATGAAGGTCAGGTGGGGGCTGTGGCAAATGCAGGGCTCCTGACCGTATAAACAAATGCAGGCCTAGTGTTTACAAAGATTTGGAGTTTTTAAGAGAAGCAGAAAGTCTGGGTTTTTTTATGTGAAATCTTCTGATTTTCAAATACTTGCAACTAAATAAAAAATTCAAACAAACTAACCACAAGGCAGACCCCTCTGCAGGAGGCTAGGACCTCAGAGAGACCAGTATGCTGCTGCTGGGCTGGGTAAACACTTAGGTTGTGTTGTCATTATTTGTAGATATCTTTGTCTTCCCACTCAGCCTGGTGGTAACTTGAGTGTGGGGTCTAGCGCACAGCAGTCCTTAGCACATGAATGAATGAATGAATGAATGAATGAATGAATGATGCTGCTACTGAGAAGCTCTGGCCATCCAGTGGGCTTAAAGCCATGGTTTGTAATGGGCAGTGTCACCCCCCAGGGGTTGTTTGGGCATGTGTGGGGGTGTTTTTGGTTGGTAAAATTGATAGCACCTTTGGCATTTAGTGGATGGGGGTCAGGGTGATAAAAATAATATCAAGCACCTATTTTGTACTCACTGTGTGCCAGGCTGGGTTCCAAACATTTAATTGAAATGAACACATTTAATCTTTACAATAGCCTTATAAGGTAGGTACTACATACCATCATCCCCATTTCAGAGGTAGACACTCCATGCCATCATCCCCATTTCCGGGTGTTGTGGGGGAGGGGCTAGTTGGTCTGCAACAGATAGGACAGACAGCCCAGCCCAGCAGGGAACCATTCCTTTCTTCCACAGATTCTTGTATGCCCCACTGGATGTTTATGTAGGAAAAAACCAAAAAACTGTTTATAATGATTAGAAATTTTCATGTAAATTGCAGGAAGAGTGTGCTTTATTTTTCAGCACTTTACCAGGAGCTCTGTTTCAGAAAAATCAAACAACAGGCAGCAACATTGCTCAAGGCATTTGAGTCACTAAAACCACACACCTACATCCATCTGCACTTATAGTTGCCAAAGTCATGGTGGTTCTAGGTGCTGGCACTGATCGATTGATTTTTTTTTTTTAAGCAAACTGTTTATTGAGTAACTACATACTTCAAAAAAGTGAACAAATCATAAGTATAAACCTCTATGAACTTTTGCAAAGTGAACACATCTCTGTAACATTCCCCCCCCTTTCTTCGGCCTCCCCTCCCCCACTCCGGTTCAAGCCTTTGTTTCTCAGTCTAGTTGTGTAGGACACAGCTCCCTGGCCCATGCTGGTATTATGAGCCTTGCGCTCCCCAGGCTGAGGCAGTCGGTGGCCCATCATTGGTGGGCTGCTCACAGCAGCTCACAGCAGCTCTCGCCTGCTGTCAGCGGCTCACAATGGCTGCCGGCCCCGGCTCCTCACGGCAGCCCAGCTCCTGGGAGAGCCGTTGTTCACAATCTTAGCTGTAGAGGGCGCAGCTCACAGGCCCATGTGGGAATCCTACCTGCGACCTCAGCATTAGGAGCACCGGCGCTCCAACAACCTGAGCCACCAGGCTGGCCCAAGAAACAGAACATTTTTAACACCCTGGAGGTCCCTTCTAGTTACAATTCCCCCAAAAGGTAACTACCATTTTTTTTCTACCACTTCCAACACCTTACGTTAACTTTGCCTATGTCTTTGAATTTCATATAAACTCTTTCAGTCAAATCATATTGTGAGATTCATCCATGTTGTGTGAATTACCGGTTTGTTCATTCTCGGTACTGCATAGTATTCCATTGTATGGACGTACCTTATTGTATTTGTCCATTCTGCTGTAGGTGGACTTTTGGGTTGTTTCCAGTTTGGGGGCTATTGTGAATAATGGTGCCGTGAACATTCTTGTTGATGACTTTTGGCGAAAATATGTATGCATTTCTTTAATTTTTGCAATACGTGTGTAGGCAGATTGTTATCTGTGATTTTCATTTCATGGGAGTAAGGGAGTGTTGTAAAATACTTGGTCGCCAAAGAAGGCATAGGTTCTGAGGGAGTAATTGAGACCCTCTGGTTTGAAGCAAGTGCTTCTATCCATGGTCCATTTGTCCCACATGGATTGTCCCTGACATCCTGTGCTCTGTGCTGGGAAGTTCTGTGGCTGTGCTCTATGGAAGGAGAGATGTGAGAATCTTTCCAGAAGGCTAGAGGGCAGAAGCCTGCATTCTCACTCCCACCACTAGAGGTCAGGCATTCATTAGGGACTGGGGACCAGCTGCCCCTTCTTCCAGGCAGGCTTCCTCTCAGGTTCCTGCTCCTTCTCTCTTTTTATCTGGCAATCCAATCCAACAAGGGGACATTTTAAAAAAAAATTCTTCATAGTGCACCTCAGTGGAGGCAGATGGAACTGACACACTTTTTGGACATCACCCTCCTTCCCTGTTAAATGGAGAATCTCTGGGATCTATCTCCTAGGGGTACACTAGGTGCTCCCTACCCTCACTCACCCTAATGGCTTCGTTGGTGAGTTTTTCTAGCACTGGGCCACCACAGCTACATGGTGGCTTCTGCAGACACACGTGTTGGTAAGTGTTTAACAACTTGTTCTGGGAGTAGGGGGCTGATTTGTAGCTTTTGCTAATTTCCATGGTGTAAATATTTCCAAGTCTGATTTCATGCTATTGAATGTGATGTCATTGAATGTGGATTTGGGAAGAGATGCTAAATACCGTGTTTGCCCTCAAATAAGACGTAGCGGGACCATTAGCTCTAATGCATCTTTTGGAGCAAAAATTAATATAAGACCCGATATTATATTATATTATATTATATTATATTACATTATATTACATTACATTATATTATTGCATTACATTACATTATACGCAGTCTTATACAAAACCCGGTCTTATATTAAAATAAAACCAGGTCTTATATTAAGTTTTGCTCCAAAAGACACATTAGAGTTGATTGTCCGGCTAGGTCTTCTTTTCGGGGAAACTCAGTAACATAATATTATATAGTATTTCCACAATACTTATATAATAGATGTAAATAATCTTGAAAGCATAGATAAGAATACAATGTAGTAAAATAATTTGGAAGTGGTAAGTTTTGGGTATTTATGACTTTAAAAATTATAATTTAATTCTTCATATATAATTTAATTTTTGATAAAATCTGGCTCACAAAAATCTTGGAAATTTCAGTTGGTTCTTGAGAGATGGTACATACTAGCAATTTCCAGTACTGCAGTTAACTGTCTCTGGTCCCCTTTAAAAATCACATTTGTCTTTTGCAGTGCTCACTTGGGCTCCTGGACCCAATTCTACTGTGGGTGGGGTTCTGCCACACCAAAAAACAATTCTGAGACACCAAGGTGTCTGAGAATTCAATTCAATTCTGATAGTATCTACCCAGAGATAGCATCAGATTCCATGGGTGAGACTGCCCTCCCACCCCTCCCCCAGAAACACACACACACACACACACACACACACACACACACACACACGCATACTTCAGATGCCAAACAGTTGAAAGCCCAACCTTTCTGTGCTTCTGACCAACTGGCTACTACAGATTGGAGGTTCCAATGACCCCCTCCAACTCAGAATGCCAATTGCTAGTCCAGTTTGTTATGTGCACTTCTGTTCGACTGGCTGTACATCAGAGATTCCTACAACCCCCTCCTTGGGTTTGATTAATTTGCTAGAATAGCTCACAGAACTCAGAGAAACACGTTACTTACTAGATCACTGGTTTATTGTAAAAGGGAACAGTCTGATGAAAGAGATGCATAGGGCAAGGTATGAGGAAAGGAGTTTCTAAACCCTCGCTAGACACACCACTCTCCCCAAATTTCCATGCTGCATCCAGTCCTCTTGGGTTTTTATGGAAGCATTCTTACATAGGCGTGATTGATTAAATCATTGGCCATTGGTGGTTGATTCAACCTCCAGCCCCTCTCCCCTCCTGGGAGGTCGGGATGGGACTGAAAGTTCCAGCCCTCCAATCACGAATATACCTTTATCATTCTCAATACTTGGGAAATTCCAAGGGTTTTGGAAGTTGTGAGCCAGGAATTATGGACAAAGACCATATATATATGAAAAATATATATTTGGTCATCTATTTCTCATAAATCACAATCTCACAATTGCAAATTGCAGTTTTATTCCCTAAGAGGTAGGCAGGCCTGGCCCTGCTACTTAGTAACTATGGACTTGGCCTTATCTTTAACTTCTCTGTACCACAGTTTCCTCAGCTGTAAAATGCAGGCAATCATATTAATCCCTATTTTATAGGCTACTGCAAGGACTAAATGAGTTCATATATGTAAAGCCATTAGCACAATGCCTGGCAGACAGTATGACGGACTTAGTAAGTAGGCAATGGCTGCCAGAGCTCCACAGCCCTGTCTCTGCCTCTCTGGACAGACTGAAGGAGGGGAGCACTCCATTCCTCGATCTACCTGTAGCCCATAGCTAGCAGAGCCAATCATACAACCCTGCCTTCCCACCATTAAGTCACGTGAAAATGAACCATCAGGGCAGCCTAGAGGACAGAAGTCACTAGGGGAAAGCAGTGTCAAATGACCAGTGTGGGTGGGGTTTGTGACTGGTTGTGTCTGAAAGAGGCTCAGGCCATCCATCACTGCCCTCAGCACCTTCCTCCTTTTCTGCTGGCTGCCTCCATGGCAAAGGGCAGGGAGGAGAAGCAGGTAATCAGGCTGGAGGGAGAGAGCCTGGGCAGTTATGAAGACACAGCAGTTGGACGCTCTCTTTGCTACTTTGTCTCTTCTTTGAGTGTAAAATTGGGCTAAAACTTTTTGCCAGCTTCTCTGGTCTGTGTCATAGATAAAAAATGTTGTCAAAGACTTGTCAGTGCTTCAGAAAAAGCAGGAGGGTCTGGATCACGTTCTTACATATACCTGCTGAGTGGGCAGCGTCAGGTGCACATTGCTTCAGCTGCACATTTTCCAGAGCTGGGCTCAGGAATGGGTGTGCAGGGAATCGTAGTGGCTGCTCTGGGCAGCCCTACTCTCAGCTGTGATCTCTGCAAAGGCCCCTCAGACCACTGGCCGACAGGGACTGGGCCACTAAGCCTGGCTCTCTAGGTTCCTGACATGTCAGAGGAGGAGTGCCCCAGGTGATGGCTCAGGTCCAGGTATTCACACAACCACCTGAGCTCAGGATGTTCCTCAAGAGTGGGAACCGCCCCTCAGCTGTGCTGGCCCAACCCTGCGAGTCCACCCATCTTGGACTCTGACTTTTTGTGGTGACATGGCTTGAATACTTGCACCTCCCCTGGAGTCCAGCAGGTTTACTTGTTTACTTCCTTGGGGCTTGAAGGCTGCCCAAGTAATCTTGAATCAAAACAAGAAACCCCATGCTAATTTTTGTCTGAGGTCAGACAAGCCAGTCATCTGCTTGGTGCCTCAACTTCCTCATAGATAAAACTAAGGAATGTCTCATTTTATGGGGATGTTGTGCACATAAAATGAGCTGATGTGCAAGAAATCACTTTTTGAAAGATCAAGAAATAGGTAATGTCAACTTGGGTCATTATTTGACATTTTTATTGGGGGTATGAGGGGCTGTATGACTTATTTGAAAAAGTGTGACTTTTGGAACAAGCAAGAATGAATTCTGGTTTTGCAACAACATACATGCTAAGTAGTTTTTGATATCACAGAAATCTCTCTGAGCCTGTTTCTTCATGTGTAAAATGGTGTTAACGATACTTGGAGGATTGTTCTCAAAATTAGTGGTGAAGAATAGAGTGAAGAAATAAGATGGAGTCACTATAGTTAAGCTGCTAAATTACTAAAATCAAGTAAGTTGAAACATGAGAAAATGATTCCATTCTTGTTTTAACTAGCCTGAGAACTTAAACTTTTGAACTTTTTAAACACTGCATAAATGCCTGGATATACATCAAACCTTCAGATAACCCTCTGATCACCCCCTGAAGGACTAAGGAAAGAAGGTTCACATACCCAAACCACCTGACATCCATTATCCAGACCACTGGTCGTCTAGAGGTGTACCATCTAGGACCGATCCAGAGGCTAAGAATGCAGAACTGATTCTTCTCGAGATGTACTTTTCACTATAAGAACTCGTAGCTTTTCGTTCTTCCTTGGAACACTCGGGGTATGGCCTAGTTGTGTTTCCGGTTTACAAACCCTAACATCCTTGAATAAATCTTTATTATTTATTTCTAGCCTAAGCCTCCAGACTCTTCAAGTTTGACAGTGGTTACATGTATAAAAGTCTCTACCCAGTACCTGGCAAACAGTAGGTGCTCAATAAACAGTGGCTGTCATTCGTTATAAGTAATAATGATAGCAACAAAGACACAGCTACTAATTCTGAACCTTTTCCGTCCTTCACTTTCAGGGAGCCAAGCTTCTCTTTCCTGCTCTCAAAGTGGTACAGGTACAAGCTCCTGCATAGTTAGATTCCTGGGAGAGGGGGAAGGTATACCCTGTCCTCTGAGACATACCACAGGATGACCAACTCTTTCCCCATTTGCCCAGGACTGCCCTACTTTTAGCATTGGAAGTCCCAGTCCCTGCAACTCCCGTAGCCCCAGGCAAACCGGGATGATTGATGATTCTACAAGCGGCAGCAAAGGCAAAATGTCTGTGGGTCCAAGTGCAGACTCTGGCAGATCCTCAAGTAGGAGTGCCTCAACTTTTATTAAGCACCTCTGAGACAGGCCCTGTACAAGGCCCTGGGGCACGAAGATAAAAAGTCACAATCATCAAGGGGCCACGAGCCCTGTAACACACCGGTGGAGGACTTACCTCCTAGTACTGCATGTGACCACCGCTAAAGGATGTAGCCAGAGCGCACAAACTACTCGTACGTAACCAGCCACGGGAGGCAGGGCTCAGGATGGGAAATGGATTTAGGAGTGTGGCGAGTCTCTAGCCCCGACTCTGCCGGTCCTAGCTCTGAACTTCGGTTTTCTTAACGTTGAGATCCGTCCTGCTTTTCGCGTGCTGAGGAATCACTTGGGAATGCTCATGAAAATAGATCCCTGATGAGTCTGACCCTAGTTTTACTGACTCTGAAGGGCTTAAGGTAAGACCCCAATTACACCCACCCCACCCCTCTGAGTAATTTTGACCTTGGCAGACCACCACCAAGGTGAAGGAAGTACTGCTTAATGGGGAGATAATGACCTGGCTCAGGGATAGGTCTAGCGAACGATTCAAAAGCTAAAAGGCAACATGCGTTAAAGCACCTTGTGAACCTGAGGGCAAACCAATTCTTTGGAAATTATATTAACCCAATCATCCAAATAATATCTAAAAAATCTAAATAATCATAACAGTAAAATAACCGGAGGATGCACTGCAAACGCGGCACAGTCCGAGCCAGTACCACCTCCCAGTCCACTCCAGCACAGTCGACGTAACTGTCTCTTTAAGACACCCCCACCCCCACCCCGCCTCACCTCCCGTAGGGCGGGCGGCTCGGCGGCGGCGCGTGCGTGCTGGCAGCCGTGGCTCGCCAGGGCCTCCCAGCGGGGCGGTCGCGGCGACGCGACGCCGGCGCTCGTTGCGTGCGCGCCCGGCTCCGCCCCTTCCTCTCCCCCCTCCGTGGGCCTCCCCCGCCCGCACGGTACAGCTGGGCCACTGACGCGCGCGCCGCTGCCTTCGCCGCCGCTGCCGCGTTCTGTTCTCCTCGGCCCGCGACAGTCTCGCTCCCTGCCTCCCGCCTCCTCTTCCCGGAGTGCCGGCCAGCGCCATCCAGACTGGGGCGAGGCGGCGCGCGGGGCCTCGCCTAGACCCGAGAAACCTGCGGGAGCGCGCAGGCGACGGAGGGGATCCCAGCGCCGCGGCAGCTGCGAGCGCCCCCATCCCGGAGGTCGCCGCACGGTTCCCGGGTAAGTTGTCACCGGGGCCGGGGGCGGCGGGGGCGGGCGTCGCGGCACTGGCGCTCCCGGCCAGCTGTCAGGGACGCGGGGCCGACGCGCACCGCCTGTGCGGGACGCCCGGCGGCGGCTGCTCTGTGCCAGGCCGGCTGTCACCGGCCGCGAGCCCCGCGCTGGGCGGTCAGCCGGGCGCGGAGCCGGGAGGGCGGCCAGGGGAGGCTGCGTGAGGCCGGGGGCTCGGGGACCGGGGTCGGGGCGCGCTGCTGTCGCCTCGCGGGCGTGCGGGGGCGCGCTCGCCGTCCGGGAGTTCAGGGTGGAGACCCAGTTGGCGGCCGCCGGAGAGGCGGTGGGCAGGGGTCCTCTCTTACTGCCGTTGGGATGGACCCCGCCTGCCGACCCGAGCGGCGGGGCGCGCGTGGGGCCGGCGTGGCTTGGCGCCGGCGCGTTTGCTGAGCGAGCCTCGCGGTCCGTGGGTGTGGGCGCCGTAGCTCTCTGCAGCCCCCGCGCCCCGTCGGGTCTTGCATCTCAAAAACTTCTCTTCTGATCCGGACGGAGACCCACGGAAACCACTTCCTGTTTATAAATGTGGACTTTCTGTTTCACTCCTGCTGGTCGGACACTCCTGGTATTAGTGTAGGTCCGACTCTCCCGCAGGGTGGTGGCTGTGGGGCTGCGGGACCGACCGGAAAAAGTTACCTGCGCGGACAGGGGGAGGGGGACGGGGTGTAGGGGACCGGGAAACGCGGAAGAAAAGAGGCGTCAGAATCAGGGCTCTGGCCGGTTTGAGGGAAGCTCGCACCTCGGCCAAGAGGCCCCACGCTGCTGTTCCCACGGAATGTTCTCTGGGTGGCAGGCGGCTCCCTGGGCTTTGTTGCTCCTGGGAACTGGACTTGGTGTGTGTGCTGTACACGGGGCAGTAAAACGAGCCAGTGCATTGCAACTCAGCGACTTACTCTTTCGGGCTCTGCAGGGGTCGGAAGTGTTTCTTTCAGCTTTTCAGAGGGCTTGATTCATTTCTGCTCTTTTCATTACTCTGCTTTAAAATATACTCGAGTGTGTGAAGGACACACACACACACACACCCCTTTTCTGTTTTGGGAATCCCACACCCAAAGTGTCACCATCTGGTAGAGGCTAGTAGAGACATGTGCTCGGTGTTAAGCTCTGGATTTCTGGTCTTTGCAATTTTAGCTGGATGTGTTTTCAAACAGAAATGAAACATTTTCAGAGTTGGGTGTGTGTGTGTGTGTGTGTCTACTTCCCCCTCAGTAAAGGGGGTTCGTATTTAATAAAGCAACAATAATAGTAGTAATACGGGAAAGTGCTTAGGGACTTACTGTGTGCCAAGAACTTTACTTTCTTGATCTCATTTCATAAACAACAAACTTTTTTGGTAAATGTTGTTGTTATTCGCATTGTTTTCAGTTGAGACCAAAGCCAAACAAATAATTTGCCCAAGGCACAAAGATAGTTTGTGATGGAACCCTGTTAACTACTAGATTGTACTGTTAATTTCTAGTGTGCTTACCTTTTGGTAAAACTGGAGTTTTTCTAGAACCTTCTCAAAGCACTGCTCAGACCCTAAGTACCCTTAACTCTTCCACATACACATTTGGGGTATGTTTGCATAACATTCATTTGTGCATTCTTTCTTTCATTCAGTACTCACAAGTATTTTTGCGATATGGAATGTATGCCAGGCACTGTGCTAGGTATTAGGGATCCTGCAATGAGTAAGACAGAACCCAGCCAGTGCCCTCGTAGAGTTCACAGTCTTGAAGTCAATTTTATTTTGGTTTCTGTTGTTAATTCTCATTGGTGGCCATTTGCTGTATAAGGAACTTCTGCCCAATGAGTTAAGTAGAGGACAATACTAGTATGAAGCTTGAGCTTGATAGATAGGACTTCCTGTCCACAGAACGACTGTTTGTTCTTTTCATTGCTGTGGTTTAAAATATATGTATGAATGATGCACACAGTAGAAATGGCATATGAAACAAATGCTCACCGCCAGCTTGACTGGGACAGGTCTCTGGGTGCTCAGAGTAGGGCCTGCCCCTGCCTTTGCCCTGCAGTGTTTAAACCCTGAGCCAAACCCATTGTCAGATGGCAGTGTTCAGCTTCTTTGCTGGGGCCTGCCTTTTCAAAGCACAGCATTTGGGCAGATAGAAGAGGAAGTTGGGGAAAATAAGTGTTGCAGATGCAGGCTGGCAGGTGAAGAGACCGCAGCACTTTGTCTGGTTTCCTGGCAGGTCTCCATGTCGTGGTGATTGAACCTGTACTCTTATGTAATGGTGCATCTCCCGGCAGGGGATTTCCTCCTGTGCTGTCGCTGGGGCAGCAATTCCTCCAGCTACCTTCTCCCTGTGTATACACACACACCTGTATACTCTCCAAAGGCAGTAATTCAATTGGCTTATTAAAAGTACTTATTTCAGCTTTATAGCTACTAAACATTGTTTCACTCCCTCAATGCTTTTCCATCCCCAGATAAAAACTTGTCTTATGTTTTAAATTTTTCCTTGTGCTTTTTCCCCATATCGTTAGCTCTTTGGACAACCAGGTAACTACTGGTATCTGTTTGTGGGCTCAGAGAATTACAATATCTTTTAAAAAATTAGTGAGCCACATAATTTTACTCATTTCCTTACCCAGACAAGTGAAGTGGGAAGAATGTCTTTAGCAGAGCCACTTGCAGGCAGAGAGCACCTGTGTTTGTTTCTTCCCTGTAGTTCCCCATTTACCAAGTGACAATTCACTGAAAGGCAGCAGCAGGGCTCTAATGCCTTTTTGCAGGTCTGGAAAGCCTACTTGGGGACCTGACTGGCAGCAGATCCACGGGGCCCTGACTGGCAGCAGATCCACTGGGCCCGGTTGTGGAATTGCCACGCATGAAGCGTTTTACTGAGCTCCTGAACTGACACACGATCTCCTGGTGGAAGCTAACAAGCAGTGTTCATTTTCCCTCTTCTGTCCGCTTGGGCAGTAGGGATGTCTTGTTTAGGGGGCGTTCCCTCAGGCAGTCGGAAAAAGATGAGAAGCAACAAACAGAGGAAGAAGCCCAGTGCCTTTTTCCCCCCCAAACTTTGAAAGCAAATATTGCTCCTGTGCAGACTTAGGTGTTGGGGATTAAGACACTTGGGTTAAAGATAAATGAGCATTGGAACAAGTGCATGTATGATAATAGATACTCTTTCCCCTGGTTTCTCCTCAAGATGGCTTCAGTCTAGGGGTCACTCCTGTATCCCATGGTAGTGAGATTTCATTTAATGGAATTTTAAAGAAATTAATATTCTTAAATTATGTTGCCACATTGCAGGGAATGTGAAAACTAGAGCAGTGAGAAACAATGCCTGTTCCTGTCATGTGGGAGGGCTATTTCCATATTGGTGGGAGTGAAGGATGCAGTTTGAGGTTGGGGCTGGGGATTTTGTGATGAGTATTTGAAGCTGCTAACAGCTGTGGATCTGACACCAGTGAAGCAATTTCAGGACAGCATCGGGGTGACCATCTTTGAGCGTCAAGATATCTGTTCACTCCCACCCTGGCTTGGATTCAAGGCAACAGCCACTGTTCCCTAGGATGATTGTAAGTTCGTGAGTGTCTCTGTGTAAAAAGCTTTATTTGAAAAGTTGGAGGTGCTGCGGAAAGAGTTTCCTCTCGCAGGCTTCGGTGTTAGTGGCAGAGCCTGTCAGGCACCTGTGTATGTGCTCCCATGTTGCAGTGAAGGTGTTCCTTTTCTTTCTCTTGTAGTCCTGTGGCCTAGAAACCAGCAGGGCTCCTTCTATCTATTCTCTCATCTTCTGCTTTTTACCAGAGTGTGGAAGTCTCTTCTCTTCTGGTAGACCTTGCAGTGGCACCAAGCTGGGTCACTTCAGCCATGAAAGGCCACCTGTGCTCTTGTCAGGGCCGGGGGACAGTTGAGTCCCTGTGAAGGTACTGGTATAGCAACAGCAGAAAATGCAACTATAGTGAGAACTAAATGGGTTTCACAGACTCTGGTGTTGCCTGTGATATAGTCTCCCTCCCTGGTTTTTACATCTCAAAAAGGGAAAATAGCCACCCTTGAAACATCTGAAGGCTGCATGCCAAGAATCAGAGAGAGAATATTATTGAAGGATTTTTCTCGGGCAGAAATAGATATAGTTCCCTGATACTGTCTCCAATATTAGTAGATCCTTAAAATTATCTGGTAGCTGTGTGCCCTTAAATGTACTACCACCTCCCCCACACATATACAAGTGTTATACTGTTTTGGAGTGTTGTGTGTGTTTTTTTGGCAGGGTCCCTTTCCTTGGTTTGGAGAAAATTAACCTCGGATTCCTGATGACAATAATAGGTTCTAAGTGGGTTTGCAGACTGCATTTGGTGACTGACAATTTTTTATTACTCAGAAGAGGATCTTTTGTGGTGAAAAATGAAATGATTCAGGATTCTTTTCTCCTGTAGTTGGAGATAGGACACAAAACCTCATGAGAAGAGACACAAATGAGGGCTTTTCCCCAGCTCTCCCCCTCCCCTCCTCGTTCTTATCATCCTTTCTTAAGGAGGGGAAACACATCCAATCTTTCCAAGTCCAGTCACCTACCAGCAGTGACTTGCCTTCACCCACAGAAGTGTAAGATCAGAGCGTGGTATTACTTTGTGTGTAAGAGCAATTGCTGAAATTTTGGCTGGACTAGGCTTTGGCTTCTGATAAAGCCAGTAAAATGAAACTGGCTTCTGAGAATGGGATAGGAGTGTTTATTCCATTCTGTCTTGTTTGGGCTATTCGTAGTTGATCTCGGTGAACTAAGTGAGTGGAAGTTTAAAAAAGGGACCTTGAAAAAGAGAACAAGGTAGTTTTGCTTATTTTGAATTTTAAATTGTAGCTAGGTAAACTGCAGGAAGACTTTATATATTTATTTATTTATTTTAATCAACAGTACACTGAGACAATATTATAGAAAGCTTGGGAAATAAAGGAGAAAAAAACCACCATAATTCTGCTGTCTTAATACAAACATCATTTCCATGTATTCTATTTTTTTCTTTTAGTTGGTAATCTCAGTACATTCAATATCATGTTTTGTTTTTTTCACATAGCTTTCTACCATAAACATTTTCCTTACCATGGCACATAGCCTTTTGTAATTATGTTAATGGCTTTATAATACTCCATCATGGATCATTTGTGGTTTAAATAGCCTCTCTTATACATCTAGATTATTTCTAAGTTTGCTCAAGGAGACTTTTTTCAGAGGGGTTATTTTAAGTTGTCTTATTACATGTATTTTAAAAAACAGCTTTATGGAGACATAATTTACATTTACCTATTTAAACTACGCAATTCAGTGGATTTTAGTATATTTACAGAGTTGTATAACCATCACCATAATCTAATTTTAGAACATTTCCATCACCCCCGAAAAGAAGCTCCATTAGTAGTCCCTCCCTGTGCCTCTGCAATGCCCCCAGCCACCACAACTAATCTATTCTCTTTAGTTTATCTATTTGGACATTTCATATAAACAGAATCATACAATATGTGGTCTTTAGTAATTGACTTCTTTCACTTAGCACAGTGTTGTTGAGGTTCATTAATGTTGTAGCCTGTGGCGATACTTCATTCCACTTTATTGCTAAATAATCTGTTGTATAGATATACCACCTTTTGCTTATCCATTCACCATGTAACAGATGAATGGATAAACATTTGGGTTTGTTTTTTGGTGATTAGAAATGATGTTGCTATGAACATCTATGTATAAGGTTTTGTGTGGACATATGTTTTTATTTTTCAGGGAGATATTTTAAAAGCTGCATTCCTTTTCTTTGGAGTTACCATTCTACTGGGTTATACAGTTTGTTTGGGGAAGAACAGTGTTACAGCAGAATCTGTTGGTCTTAAGGTGTTGAGGATATTGCCCTGAATTAAGAAAAGATGTTACACGTATGCACGTGTGTACACACACACAAGCACACAATCATGTATTTGTGAAGTTTGAACTCTCCAACAGCATTGTTTCTAAATCTTTGGTGTAGAACTTGAAACGGTAGTGTGAGCGGACAGATGCAGTACTGCCCGAATTCAGTGCGTATGTACTGACTGCTACTTTTGTATTTTTTAAAGAGGCTTTTCAGCATCTTTAGGCCTCAGTTCTAAATCACATCATTGCGTTTTATGGAGAGAACTTTACCATGAACCCCACAGAGGCTCCCTTATCAAATGTAATTTATAGATCTTAGAAGCATTTCCTATGACAAATTCCATGCCAGGGTTGTGCACCTGCTTAGAGGCTTCTGCGAGGCTGGCGAGTGGAATGCTTACGGAATAGAGAGCCAGTCAGCGAGGGGAGGGGAGGGCTCTTACTGGTGGACCTTACTTGCACCCAAGGTTAAAAATATAGATCATGCCAGACACAAAGAGGAACAGATGGTGCTGCTGGGAGTGTCATTTCCTCTACAGGACTTAGCCCTGTGTAGTTTCACATCATACCAGTCTGTTACTGAAATGATGCAGTAGCTGGTTTTGCTTTCTCTGCTCCTAGATCCCCACCAAAAGCTTTTGAAAGCATGGTATGTGCAGGCTACCTAATTTCTTTATCAGAGGGTCAATATGGCTCCACCCTAGAGAAGCATGTGGGACACAGGGCACATGCCTTTTGTCCAATAAGCCAGACAAAAACCAGGAACTTGAATTATTTTCTCCTATACCTGTATTAGGTTTTTGTACCTGGAGCCAAGCCCCAGGATCAGTCCTTCCAAAAGTTCCTGTGTGTGTGTGAATGCAGCCATAACTTCCCTGCCACAATTCACTGCCAAAAGTTTTGGATTTGGAATAGGCTCTACATGTTAATGCAAATTCTATTCCCAAGTCCTAGGAATCTCAAAAGATGGAGTGAGGTGAGACAACACTTATCTGAAGGTTCAAATTCTTGACTATAGTATCCAGATGTTACCACAAAACTCCTTGCACAGCAAACTGCATATGTGCTCATGAGATGCTAGAATTGGAAGGATGGAACTTGGGGGGGTCATCTCATACCTCCTCACTTTATAGAAAGGAAAAATGGGAACTGGATGTTCAGAGCTGACTTACCTGAGTGGTGACAGGGCCAGGGGAGAAGCCAGGGCCCCTGATTACTAGTCTAGTGCTTTCTCTACCCCAGTGTATTTGATTTCTCTTCTCCTCTGGGCCTGTCCCGGGAAGGGGTTTGGGAACCCATCAGGGTGTGTGATTCATATTGTTAGGAACAAATTCATGCCCCTTTTGTGATTGTGGTTTTGAGTCTAATAGTGAAATTACAAAGGGGAATGAGTCTTTAAGGGTAGAACTGTTCTTAAAATGGGCACTGTTATTCTTAGGTTGGGGCTACTTAACTGTTTTATCTCTGTACTGTGCTGCTTTACAGTTCCAAAATACCACCTGACTCCAGACCAATGGGATGTGTTCTCTGAGTCATTTCCCCCTTTCTTGGGGTTCTCTTTGCCCAGGTGGAACAGTGGCAGGAACTGATAACATTCTAGGTGTAGTAGAACTGCCCAGTATTTGGGAACATGTCGGGGGCTGCTGACATTCCCTCCCTCCTACCCACCAGCAGACCAGAACCCTTCACAACTGTGGTTCTGATTTCCTCAGGTTTATGTTATGTGGGATCAGCCACCCATCCAAATGCAGTGGGATACACGTCTCTAAACAGCCAGAAAGGAAATAAGCTGCCTGGGCTGAGATCGTACATGCTACCTTTCCCCATCCTAAAAGCCGTTGAGCAGTTTTGTGTTCACTGGGTGCTGCTCTTTCCGTTGGCATGCTCAAGATATTTCTAGAGAATTAACAAATAGTATGTTGGCTGGTCACACCTTTATCAGTCCTTGATTCCAGTCTGCCTCCAGGTAGAAACTCTGTCACGGGAAGGTCATCTGCCTCCTTGTTTCAGTCCTGTGGTGAATTTGCTTGTCACGTAGCAGTATGGCAAGGAAAACAGGCTCCGGGTTTCATCAGAGTTCATTGTCCATATTTCTTTCCTTTACATGAACTTTCAAGTCATAATAATTTATGAACTGATAAATCTGGTTGGGATGTGACTTCAGGCTGGTGGGAGATGGGTAGATGGTTGCTGTAGAAACTGAAAGGAAGTAGAATTAGTGATTTGTTTGGCAAGTATTAGTGAGTACCTGTGGCTACAGTAGTATGCAGTTGTGAATAAGGAACAAAATGGACACACTACTTGTGCTCATGGAGTTAACATTCTGCGGGAATAACCATGGATTATTTCATTTGAAAGTAGTAGTAGAGGAATCTGTGTGTAAAGTCGACTTTCAACTTGACTACTCTGAAGGAGTTGCTCTGACTTTTTCAGTGACATCTGTGCCCCAAACCCATAATCCCCCTGGATTGGAGGAGGTTTTTAAAAATATCCTTGGAGAGTCTGTCCTGGCCTCCCAAGCAAGGAAGCAAGTTGCCTTTCCCTATAGAGTGAGCTAGGTCTAGGAGTTGGGTCTGGTGTGAGGATTCCTGGTTTTTGGCTTTTACTTAACCAATCAACTTTTAATGTGGGAACGTTTTCTGACTCTGAAATACCTTTTTTTTTTTTTTAAGTTAAGAGAGAAAAGCGGGTGTGT
Source organism: Rhinolophus hipposideros (assembly GCF_964194185.1). NCBI lineage: Eukaryota > Metazoa > Chordata > Mammalia > Chiroptera > Rhinolophidae > Rhinolophus > Rhinolophus hipposideros. The sequence continues at coordinate 74,973,100 of NC_138051.1, forward strand.
ATTCAACAGTAAGAAATTGGGAAATAGACAGGATCAGTGGTGTGAATTCCTTAGGGAATCTTTCTTCCTTCTCCCTTGAACCTCAGTTTTAGATCTAAATGTTGATTTGTGATCCTTTTTTCTGATATATCTGTGGCTGTATAACCTACTGAGGGCAGTAAAGGACCTAATACAATACTGGCAAAAATAAAACTCCCGATAAATGCACGTCCCCATGTATCTTACCTGTAAGGGGAGCCATTTCTGTGTAGGCCCAGGTTCCAGGCTGACATCGGAAGTCCCCTGAGGTCAGTGACTGTCTTGTCCACTCCTTTGTACTCAGCTCCTGGATTAATTTGTGGGTTGGTAAGTAATTGACAAAGTATAGAGGATTAAAATAAAAAGAGTGAGAGGGCAGGATGTGACTTTAGATCATGAGACTTGATGACAAGGAATCAGAGTGGGATTATTAATGATGTTCTAAAGAGACGTTTGGAGGGAGGCCTGGTTTGAGGGAAAACAAATATAAACTAGGTGATAAAATGCTGTTAACATTCACCAAGTTCTCATGAAAAGAAGATAGCTCAGGAACCATGAGGTGGGAGGAGGGGAAGGAAAGAGAGGGTGTCAGCGCTTGTCCAGAATGTTGTTTTTGTGTATTTGTTTGTTTGTTTTAGCATCCACTGTGAATCTGGTTGCAGGCAACAAAGTGGTTAACATAGGATGGCGTGTTTCTTTGTTCTCCAGAATTGAGCTCTTTTGGGGGTGGTTCTGGAATTATAAAATATAATTATGTGGGTCATCTCCTTTGAGGGTCTGTGTACGCTTTTGAAAAATCACATCTTTGAAAGAAGGGCTGCTGTCTATAAATACTGACTGCTTTTCTTGGGATATATGCAAGCAACCGTAGAATGAACAGATTTCAGAGCCTTTGGTGTTGATAAACTATGAATAGACACAAAGTAGATATTTTTCAAGCAATGCATCTGAACGCATTTATTAATTGAAGAAATATTTATTGAATGCGCTTTCCCATATCATCTCCCCATAGGGATTTTTTGCAGCACAGGCTAACAAATTTTTTGAATTGTTCTCTAGTGTTTGGGTTAGTCTCTTTTACCCTCATAGATTTCAAGCCCGTAAGGATGGAAAGTGCTGGTTTAATTTTCCTCTGTTTTCTCTGCAGGCTGGGTATCCGTATTAGTAGTAGCAATAAAGATTTCTTCATTTTGCAAAATGCTTTCCACAGAAGATATTATGTAATGCTCTGAGAAAGGTTTTAGTCCCATTTTACAAACGGGAACGCCAAGGCCTTTGATCACAAGTAGACATTGAGCAGCCACTGTACCCGTAAATACTCTGCTGAGTCAGCTGGGCTCAGGCTGAATCAAGCATTGGTATCCCATGCAGGAGAATGGGAAACCTCCTGGATTGCAGACTGGCTAAATTTTAACTTGCTCATGAAAAGCAGTAACAACCTCTTTCCTGTTCCCCCACCCCCATCTCCACATAGATTCTCTCAAGGTCACGATATCAGTATATTTTTGTGTACTGATGGGACAAAAATGTGAAAATGTACTTGATTTAAAAAGGCAACTTTCATCTGAGGAAAAAGCATTGCCATGTCGCCCACGGGGCTTTTATTTTTTGGAGGAGCAGGGAGGCGGTTGGGAGACAACCCTGATATCTAGAAATCCATGCAGTTTTGGGTTATTAGAGAGTCCAGTTGGGGCTCTGCCAGAGCAGAAGTTCAGAGTTCCTTGGGTTCCAAGGGCTCTGTGATGGGGATTTTGAGTGGCTCTGCAAACATCTGTATCAGGCATTGTTGCAATTTTAATTCTGTCTTTCTGCACATGTATTCTGACTCCAGGTAGCAAGGGTGAGCTCAGTGCCTCCCGGAGATGCCCCTCATATTGTTTCCAAAGGGGTACTTTCTTGGCCTCAGAATTCCTGAGGGTCCTGAAGGAGTGTCCTTCCTTTGTTTTTGCTGACCCAGGGACCCATGGTCTCCTATCCGTGAGGCTTGCCCTGTCTTGCCCATTGTCCTGCCCTTGTTTTCAGAGGCAGATGAGCCTCTGAAAGATGAGCCTGTGTGGGCAGTGAGGATGTAAAGGTGAAGGTCCTGCCTCACCCAGGACAGCTTCGATTGGAGGAAACATAAAGCAGTGCTGATGTTACTGGGACAGGGTGTCCTTGGCCAGTCCTGGCTGGTTTTTCCATTTAGTTGGGAAAGTGGAGGAGTAAGGCTGGCTCTGGGCCCGGCATGGTTTCTCCCTTTCCTATGGTGAGTGAAAATGGACGATTGTTTTAGGAAGTGGCCACTGACTGGGAGAGGCAGTGGAGGATAGCAGGCCTTGAATCAGACTGGCGCTGCTCTCACTCTCAGCTCAGCCACTTCCCAACGTCTGCCCTTGAGCACACGTAACCCCTCTGACCCTCAGCTTCATCACTTGTAAAATGGAGATGATAACTACACACTACCTATCTCCAGAGGAATAGCTACCAAGATATTAAAGGTTACCTGGGGTCAGGAATTCTGGGATAAGGAAGGGTACCAGGAAACTAACTTCTTAAACTTTTTTGTGTCATTTGAGTTTTTTGCTGGTATATCTGATTTAATTAAAATTATGTTTAAAAGTATTTCCTCATGGGATTATTATGAAAATCAAATAAAATAGGATATTTAAAACAATGGATACAGTACCTGACAACCAAAGATACTCAAATGGCAGCTTTTTTGGGGAAGAAGTGATATTAGTAACCCTGGCTCTTACATGTGTTAGATTTTATGTCTAGTTTGTGTGGCTGTGGGTAAGTTTCTTTGTTAAGCCCCATCTTCTTCCACTGAAAATGGGAGTTAACCGTAGTATCTTACGTGTGGAGGGTTTGGAGGAGATATGTAAAGCAATCAGCCTGGTATTTGGCGTATAGAATTGCTCAGTAAATATGAACTGTTATCAGCACTGGCCAGGGCTGTGCATGTAAGAGGCACCACCAGTCTGGACAGAGAGGGGCTGAGAAAGGGGGAGAGGCCAGCTTAGGAGCAGGTCCTTTCTGTCCTTTCTCCCCTTTCCAAGGCAGATGGACCACGTACAGAATGACAAAAGGGAGGGGCTTATTTCCTCTCTCTTTTCTTCCACATCCTCCTGGTAGACTCCTTACCACTGCCCTTGCAGGTTCAGGTCTCTCAACTCTTTCAGGCCTGGCCCCCCCTGTTACACTGCCCTGCTGCTGGAATCTACATGGCAGGCTCACAGTGCTGAGTCAGCTCATCTCTCTCTCCCATCGCGGAAGGCCTGCATGAGGATGGGCTCAGTCTAGGGAGAGGCGTCTCTCCACATCACTTTGGTCCTGCCTTTGACTTCCCACCTCTCCATAACTACCTGCCTGTTTGTGGGACTGGCTGGTTGAGTTGAAGTCAGGCTTGGTAGGAAATAGATTTTGAGCTTTGCTATTGGCTCCTGTTCTGTATATTCACATTTTGAGAGGAAAACCCCCTGAGTGATTTCTGCCCAGTCTTGTTTCCAGAGAGTGATTCTCGGCCCCCGACTCGTTGTGGGGCCAGAGCTGACCACGCTTCCGGTTTCTCACCTTGGGTTTGTACAGTGTACTTCTCACCCTTGCCCTTTCGGTTCTCTCTTTCTCAGACTTTACCTCATTTGCATTGCTGCCTTCTTCACGCATCATGAAATACTTAACCAGTTGATGAAAAATACATGCCCTACAATGTCAGATGTTACCAGTCTAGGTTTGCTCCGTGGAGGGCATGAAGGTGTGTGCATATTTGTACAGACTTTTGCACTTGATAGTTTTTACGTTGTTTTCGTGTCTTTTAGATACACCTTTCCCCAAATTTACATTTAGTGGTGGCTGGCAAACCTTAGTCCATTTTACTTTGGACTATATCCTCACGGGTTTGCAGTTTATAATTGCTCCTCAGGAGCTGAAGAGTCTGAGGGACCTGCTCCCGAGGCCCTCACTTTTCATTCCTTGATACCAACCAAGTCACTGCACCTCTAGACAAGTCTGCTCTGATTCCCAGCCTGCTTTCTTTCCCAGCCTGGCTTTTTTATGGCATCAAAGTGCTTCCTGTTGGCTTGGCAAAAGAAAGATTCTCAGATGACCTTAAAGACCTCATGGAAAGGACCCTTTTACACTTAGCTAATCGCACAATGAGACTGTTCAGTGGAAAAGTTACCCTCCCATCTGCTTCACAAAAGTCCCTCTAAAACACAAGTGGTTCAGGCTGTTTATCATGTTTCTGTAGTATTTATCTGATTTTTGAAGATAGATGTGCTTAAATTAAATCTGGTTATTAGGGTGATGCCTAGAAGTTTTAGAGGAGATACTTATAAAAGAACCAAGCTTTGGGTTTATTTCAGGCCTAATCATGAACTTGCAGGAGCAGCGTTAGGGCGCTGGGGAGAGAGGATGCCGCTGCCTTGGAGCTGTCATCTAGGAGGCCACCTGTTGGGGACCATATTGTATGCAGTCCCGGGCCTATGTGAGTCGTGCCTGGGCCTTAACAGAAATGAACTAGGTGCTGTTTCCAGTAAAACTGGCAGCTGTTCTTACTGTCAGAATTAATTAAAAATGTTTTACATGTAAATGTGGAATTATGGGAATCTTCCTTTTGGGGTTTTAGTGCTACCCTTGCCTTATAAAGGCCTTTGTTTATCCCTTGCTTCTGGCCAGAAGTGACTCTCAACTCTGTCTTCCCATCCCCTCTGGTGACTTTCCTCACAAATGAGTCATTTGTGGTGGAGAAGTGGGGGACCAGTCCTCTCTTCAGTGTAATTTGAAGGTTGCTGATGGGACAATGTGCCCAGAACGTGCTGCTTCACAGATACCATGGTAATGAAAATGTTCATCATTCGAGTTATTCCTGTGGATTAAGATATTTGGATGTAGCAGGTGTGACACCTAGAAAGAGTGGCTGTATCAAGGTCACAGGGCCCAGAAAAGAAAAGCAAACTGTGGGGAGTGGGGCAAGGCAAGAAGCATTGCGCCATGCTCTGTGCCAGGCCCTGTGCTGGGTGCTGTACCGAGGGGGCTTATTTTCACTGTAGAGATCAGAAAACCGAGCTTCAGAAGTTAAGTACTAGAATTTACTGGGTTGGAGCCAGAACCAAGGTTGGAGTGATTCCAAAGCCTGTGTTTTTTTCATAAAATATATGGATTAGGAAGTTGGGGTGGAGGATGGGGTGGTGAGGGGGACAGAGGACAAATGCCTAGAGAGAGGAGGATGGGGCCAGGTAGGAGCCGTAGGGGAGGGGTACGTGGGAGTGGGTGGTCCTGGGTGGAGAGGTTGGTGAGAAAAATAAACCAAAGTAGACGAAAAGAAAATAAAAATTGGGGTATAACTTGGAAGGGTGTGTACCATTGGTATAATGGCAGCTCTTCCCTGAAGGAAGCTCTGTGGGGTTTGTTTTGGGGCCTGGAGGACCAGATAGCCTCTGTATTTAGGCAGGTGGCAGTTGGGCCCTGCAGGAAGCCTTTTAATCCCTGGTATTTATAGACTGGCTTGTACTCTACTGAAAGGCAGCTCCCATTTCAGTTAGCGAAGGCAGCATTATCTGCCTTTGAAACACCGCATTTATAGATCCCTATTTGGCCGAGTGGGAGAGGCCAAGTAATGCCCTGTTATATTATTGTGACTCCCTGCTGCCTCAGAGATTGTGCAAAGACTGGTACCACCACTAAGTGACCCCTAGCTGCCTCCTCTCCTGCAGATGCTCCTTTTCCTCTCAGGGATGAGATGGAGTCAGGAGTGGGAAAGGGAGCCCTTTAGTCTGTGTTTAAGGTAGCCAGGAATTCCCGAGAAGGATGATTCTGACTCGTTCCCAGTTCCTTGCCACAAGGCTGTGGTTGCTGTTTACAGTATGGCCAACCCTACATTCAGTCCAATTCAACATTGAGTTATTGATACGTGCTAGTATGTGTGGGAGGATGGTATACAAAGATGATTGAGACAGGTCTCTGACCTAATGAGGGAATGATGAGTAAACAGGTCCGACTGTCAGGCTAGTTCCTTTCTCGTATAGCAGGAAGTGTTCATAAGCTTCCAGTCTCGTCTAATTTAAATGGTTATCGTGAGGACTGATTTTGTAATAATGAATTGAAATTGCTTCGAAAAGTATAAAGCACTAGATTTATGCAAAACTTTCTTAATATTACAAGGTAGACTCATAATAAAAGATAACATGTATTAAGTGTTTTTTATGTGCCGGGCACTATTCTGAGTGTTTTATATGTATTAGCTTATTTAATCTTCACAGCAACTTTGAAGTAGATTGCTTACATTATACCCATTTTACAGTTGTGAAAATTGATGCCAAAAGAGGATTAAAAACACCTTTCGAGGAAGCACAGCTGGTAAGGATCAGAGCCAGGCAGTCTGAACCCTTGGCCACACCATGTGGCCCGTGTAAAGACCCTGAAGGAGTCCCACCTCAAGCGTGACAGCAGCCAGGACTTACCCTGAGAGACCAAAAGGAGCCGGGAAAGGTCAGGCTGGTGCTCACAAAAGTGTTAGCATTTCTGCATAACTCAATTCAGTTATTGCAAGCAGTTACAAACTTGAAGCCATCTTTCTTGGACACTAATGCCATTGAAATACAAGATAACTGAAGACAAGGAGGAAGGACAGATTGGTGAGTTCAGGTATGTTGGTAGATATTTACGGACTGACTGCAACAGGCAGAACTTTACAGCGAGTGCAGCTTTCTTTAATTTACAAACCAGTGCAAAGATCCAGGCAATGTGCTTTGTGCTGGGACTTTTAAAGAACACACATTAAAAAAAAAACATAACTTCCCCTCTCAGCCTATTGCTCTTGAAGTTTCTATTAAGGATATCTGCATTTGATCATTGATATGCAATGTATCCATCTTTGGCAGTCATTTTCCAGAGAAATCAGGTTCATTTTTTGAGGCAACTTCTAGCCAGGTAATATTTCTGATGTGGAAGATTGGGGGCAAACATTCATGCAGATCATGGAGAAGGCAGTCTCTTCGTCCGATGCATGAGCGCTCTGGGAGTAAATGTCTCTGGATTCCTGTTTCACTCCATTCTGTCAACAGCATTATTAGCTTGTGGTGCCTGTTACTGGAAGTGATTATGTCTCATGAGCAGTTCAGAGGACTTAGCCATCACCATCTAATGACCTAGTTCCCAAATCTTGCAGTGGCTTCAGAAGTTTCTTTGGAGTACCCCAAAGCAGTGTTCCTCAAAGTATGCTTTAGAATTACCTGACCCACCCAGTGCCTTGGGAGCCACTTGCCTTGTGGATGGGTCCTGGCATCCGAATAGTAAACACACGTCCCTCTGCACTGGTTCCAAAGTAGAGCTGGAATGCCACGTCCAAGCCCATCAGAGAGCGGCCAGCAGCAGTGTGAACAGTCTCCAAAGCTTCCTGTTTTCTTTTTATAATAGATGGGAATTTTGCCTCTTGTCCCATAATACGTGTATCCAGGATAATTTTAATATAAAATAAATTACATTATTTAACATGGAATAAATTTGAACCTCTACCAAGATTGTGTGCCTTCGGGCCAGGCTGCTTAATTTGTAATCTTGGTTGCATGCATGGTTACATGTGTGACCTTGGGCAAGTTATTTAACTTCTCTGCTTTGCCTAAAAATGAAGATAGTAATAGTACCTACCTTTTAAGGTTGTTGTGAGGATTAAATCAGATATTAGATGGAAGATACTTAAATCCACGCACAATGATTAAGCAGTCAAGGGCCAGTTAATGATACTATTGCTGTTATCCTGAGGTTTCATGTTACTGAGAGTATGACCACCCCAGTTACAGAATGGAGCCCTGCAGAATGACAAAACATCCCATTCCCATTGACACCGCTAGACCACAGGGTTATAAAAAAGACCTTTAGCCATCCACAGGAGGCCTTAACAGAGCACTGGGAAAATGCTTTGTGATAACAGGTAATCTCGGGTCACATTCTAGTTTTAGTTCTCTGAGGACCCTGTGTGAAGGGTATAGCATGACTGTTCTCAGGCAGTCAGAATCTGCTACAGGTGGGGGAGAAGTGCTTGTTTAGAAAATGTCAGAGAATCCACCACGCTGTTTTAACCAACTGTTTGTTCTTCATTCAATCTGCACTCTTTTTTCCCCGTTATTTTTGTTTAATGGTTAGGAAAGAGGGCTCATTGCATTTTTCCTTTGTAAAGGTACACATCTCAAATTTGTTTCCCCCATTAACTTACTGGTTTTTTTAAATTTAAGAAATCACAAGTTGTCCTTGTTTCTTCAAGAAAGATTAGGAAGTAGAGGTTACTTGCAGTCATGTGATTTCCCTTCTAGAGATCACCACTGTTCACCTGTTATTTTGCTACCTTTGTCCAGGATGGTCAGGGATGGCAGAGTGGCCACAGGGTGTTAGAAGCAGCAGCCGCATTTCTGGATGCCACGCTGGCCCTCCTGTGGCTCATGGCCTTACATTGGGCAGCCGTCCTTGGGGATAAGCACTCAGCAATACTGTGTCCCCAAGCGTCCTCTCCCCTTCAGAGCAGTTAGTATGGAAGGCCGACTGCTTGTTTCCAGTCCTGCTGCATACTCCAGCATTTTTGGCCTGGTTCACATGGATTCTGCTCTCCGGGTTTTGTGCTCATTTTTCACGTAGGTAGATCATAAGGAATCTTGGGCCTCTTTTCGCTATAGGAACTGGTACAGGCTCTCAGGGTCGATAGTGCCCCATCTCATCCCTTCTTTCTCACCAAATGCACCTGGGAAGGCTCTGCCCAGGAGGAAAACTCATTGGGTAGGGAGAACACTGCCTCAGGTCTTTTTAAATGTCACTTTTCCTCCCCCTTTTCTCTTCTTCCCAGGATGAGACCTGCCAGTAAAACTTAAGTGCAGGACTATTGAGATGTATTTATCACTGTGGTGATGGACAGCGGAATCGTCATCTCTTCCGTATTGATGCCCTTCACCCTGTTGCAAACGGGAATTACAAGAAATCACAACTAGCACGAAAAACCTTGGGCAGATGGAATGTGTAACCCCCATTCCCAGAAACAGGCAGAATGGCCAAGCTGACCTACCTTAGCATTTAGTGGTCAGGGAACCAAAGCTTGGCCTTAAGATGAAGTCTCCATTTGGGACCTGAAACCTGAGTCCTACCTGCTCCTTGACTTCTATGTCATCATCGCTCCCTTCTGAGTCCCTCCTTTCCAGTCATTAACCAGCCCCTGCCAGTTCTTTCTTCTGTAGGTGTCTGTCACCAGCACCCTGGCTAGACCTCATCATCCTGTTTGGCCTCCCAGGCTGCTTTAGTCTCTCTTGCCATGTTCATCTCCCGTGAACAGCATTCTTGTCTCAAGTGAGACTAGGTAAGAGAAGGAAGCTCTGTGTGTGTGGGAGGGAGTATTACCAGCCCTCCCCTTGGTGGCAGGCTTCTTGAGGGCAAGGACCTGAATTCTGGTGCCTCTTACACAGTAGGCCTTCAGTAAACGCATGGTGAATTGGATTAGGTTAAGATTCCTGCTCAAGAATTTCCCTTGGCTCCCCACTGCTGACTGATCCAAGGCTGAATTTCTCTGCCTTTTCTCTGTTTTTCTTGGCTGCACAAACGGGCCTTACTATATGTATTCAGTTGAATGCTTAGTACTTTGTGGAATAACCAGCACTGCTATGTGATAGGTACTAGGAAAACTGTAGAAATTGTCCTGAAGGATCTCAAATGGAATTTGTTTTCTGTTCTTCCCTTATTCTTGGCCTTCCCCGCCTCCCCCTTTTCCCATCCGCTTCCCATCCTCAAGTCCCCAATTTATCATGCTTACTTCAGCCTCCAGCCCCAGAAATGCCCTCCTTCCTTCTCCGTACTTATTCAGCCCTCCAAGCTATCAGGTCAGATCTCCCTTTCTTCCTTTTTTAAGACCCTTTTTGTCTTGGTTCAGATCCCTGTCTTCTTCCCTTTTTTTGTGTGTTCATAACTCACAAGTGGCTGCTTGTTCTTCCTTATTTTCTAATTACTCACACGTCATGATTTAGCATTTTACTGGACCTCCCTGGAATACTGAAGTTGATCCTCTTGCCTGATTGTGCGCCTTGTTTGCTGCCTGGGTCTGCAGCACCCCCTCCTCCCCCCACTGCATTAAAGTTCCTGCTGGGCTGGGGCCTGTGCCTTCTGTGCGTTTTACAAGCTATCCACTGAGGATGGTCAGGAGAGGATGATATGTGGGGTCGACAGGGGCAGATGCAAGGGGTAGAACCCTTGGAGATGAAGGGGTTCTGACAGTGCTTTGGGAGTGTGGTTCCTAGCAGGATTTCGGATGGCCTGGAGCAGAGCAGGTGTTGGAGGTCAGAAGACCATCCAGGAGTTTTAGGACTCTGCAAACCAAGACCTGAGAGAAAATGGAAAGGACAGGAAGGGTCAGGCTTATCTACAAAAATTCATTCTGAGATTCTCGTGAAACCTCAGTGGGAAAATGTGTTCCTCCTAGAAGTTGAACAGGGTTCTTGAGGAATTGTGGTGAGGCCAGGTGCTTGTGTGGTAAATCCTCCCAAAAGGAGGATGTGAAAGGTCCCTGACGTGGGGAAGCTTATCGTTTAAGGGAACAATTAAGTGGCAGACCTGTCGAACTGAGAATTTATTTGTATTCATGACATTTGTATTGATTTCTTCTTGTAAGTTTGGAGATTTGAATGTATTCTGCAAATACAAACATTTTCTTTGTTTGCTTTGTCAATGATGGGACATACAGACTTATGTTGCATTTTTCATTTGAATAATAGATTGTCCCATGAAATTAAAAGCTGTGTCTTCCTCTTTTGACTTGGGCAGATTTTTAAGCATTATGCTGACCCCTCCCCCCCCAATCTCCCTTTTATTTCTTAGACCCACCTAGAACTAACCTAGAAACAGGTTAGTAACAACCGTGGGCTGGGACCAATTTCAGCCAGCTAAATTCCCTGTAATCCACTTTAAATCTATGGGGCACATCAAAACTTACTGGAATTCTAGGTAGGAAGTGTGGTTGCAAAGGCAAAGCCATTTAATTGTAGCTTGTATGAAATAAAACCAGCTTGAATTTTCTTCTCATAAACTTTCTCTGAAATATCTCTTTAGATCTTTTATTTTTTTTATTTTTATTTATTTTATTTTTTTAAGATTTTATTGGGGAAGGGGAGCAGGACTTTATTGGGGAACAGTGTGTACTTCCAGGACTTTTTTCCAAGTCAAGTTGTTGTCCTTTCAGTCTTAGTTGTGGGGGTCGCAGCTCAGCTCCAGGTCCAATTGCCGTTTTCTAGTTGCAGGGGGCGCAGCCCACCATCCCTTGCAGGAGTCGAACCGGCAACCTTGTGGAGGTTGGAGGACGCACTCTAGCCAACTGAGCCATCCGGGAGCTCAGCGGGCAGCTCAGCTCAAGGTGCCGTGTTCAATTTTAGTTGCAGGGGGTGCTGCCCATCATCCCTTGCGGGACTCGAGGAATTGAACCGGCAACCTTGTGGTTGAGAGCCCACTGGCCCATGTGGGAATCGAACCGGCAGCCTTCGGAATTAGGAGCACGGAGCTCTAACCGCCTGAGCCACTGGGCCGGCCCCTAGATCTTTTATTTTTGGCAAATACTAGGTATTGGGGAGGCAGCCTCATTACTGTTGTGATGGAGGGGTATAATAAGCCAGTGGGTGATGTCCTAGAAGCCTGAGCCTTTGAAAAATGTTGTTCCTTTTGGAAAGTATTAAGTGCAGAAGCCAGGCTATCTCACTCAGATTTATACCCTCTTCTGATTCTATTCTCCATTACTAAATACTGTGGCCTCAGTATACCTAAAAACATGATGGCTTAACTGTGTTTAAATGTCTGCAGCAGTTTGGCAATGAAGTTTATTTTAGCCCTTTAATGATGATGATGATGATAATGTCGATGGAAGAAAAGTCCAAACCTGTGGAGGATTTTTATAAATTAGTTCATTTGATTCAAACTGGTGACATATTCCGGCAAGCAAAATCTCAACAGATTGAGAAAATGCTCCAGAGAATGACAGTTTTACAGCTTATTTTATACATTAGAATCAAAGGAGGAGATGTAAGGAAGGTTCCATGACATCCATTGGTGATAGATTAAGGAGGAGAGAGAAAGCAAAGCAGAGAAATCTCTAGAATTGGATAAAAGGCAAAATGGAGAAACACTTCTTTTACATTGGTGAGTACAGGCTAGTTAATAATTTTAACATTTACAGCACATAGAGATGGTATGTGGGGAACAGGATAACAGTGAGGGGTTCTGTGGTCTCCTGCTCTGGTGGTCTTGGGCTCTCGTGCCGGGGGCTTGTTCCAATGCGGGATCTAGAAAAGAAAATTTTTCTGGTATTTCAAAGATACATTATCCTAGATGCATAAGAAAAATGGACAGATGGACGGCTGGGTGGCTCAGTTGGTTAGAGCGCGAGCTCTCAACAAGATTCCCAGTTCAATTCCCACATGGGACGGTGGGCAGTGCCCCCCTGGAACTAAAGATTGAAAACGGCGACTGGACTTGGAGCTGAGCTGCGCCCTCCACAACTAGATTGAAGGACAATGACTTGGAGCTGATGGGCCCAGGAGAAACACACTATTCCCCAATATTCCCCAATTTAAAAAATAACAGTCAAATTAAAAAACAACAACAACAATGGACGGAGCTCACTTAAGGTAAAGATTGACCTTTGCTAAGGAAGCTATAAGCCTGTGATGTGACTATCCATCATGACCTTCCCAGTTAGGACTTTGTGATCAGATCGTCCTGTGTTGTGGTTTCTTTCGGCCTCTGAGTTTGTCAGGCCTGCCATGTGCTTGTCCAGCCCCTGAGCTTCCTGCCCCTGAGCTTGTTAGGTTTATTTCATAGTCCACTTTTCATTCACAGTAATAACAGACACTGAGTGCCAGGTCCTCTGATTGAGTTGTGAACTAGTTCTTTCTAAGTCTCCTAGGAAGAAACTCACTATACATATGAAGGTATTCCTGTTAAGTAGAGGAAAACAGCCATGGAGTATAGAGAAATCATCTGCTCAAAGGTTATACTTTAGAGAAGTACTTTGAATGAAGTTGTATGTTTTCTATTTGGAAGGGGGTGTTGTTGCTCTCTTGAGAAGGCTTTTTACTATAGTATTATATATAACGGCTCCTCTGGAACTCACAGCAGGATTCTTTTTCTACCATCTCCTGTATTTACAGCTGCTTTTCCCCTAGGGGAGCATTCATCTGTCTTAAAAAGCAGAGAGAAAACAAGAAGTTCTCTCAAACAGTGAGGTTTGGAAATCAGAACTGCATTTTCCTTTCAGGAGGCAAATTTTAAAGGGTTGTTTGGAAGGAAGAGAAGGAAGTCTGGCTACAGTAACACTCTCCCCCCCCCCCCAGTGCAGCTCTCTTTTTACACACACACACACACACACACACACACACACACACACACACACACGACAGATGTGAAAGAGTTTAGGACACAGGGTGCCCATTATGGCCCCTTTGTTGTACTAGACCAAACATTGCTTTTCAGCCCCTGACTAAGTCAGTTTTTCTAGCGGGTGTCTTTCTTGTCCCGGGTATCCCTGGGCTGGTGTTGGCCCTGAAAGCCAGGACCAGCCTATGGTGATTGCATTTGAGTGTAGGGTCAGAGCATCTGAGAGCATTTTGAACAGAAAGATTTCTGATGATTAGGATGTTTTCATCCTACCAGCATTTCAAGGCCTTGGAGCTCAGGTTCGCCAGGCATCCAAATGAGGTTAGTAAATGGGCTTCACCCTAAAGCCCCCTAGCCTCTTTCTGCCCAGTTTTCACCATACATTTTTGTTTTGTTCTGAGAGAGGAGGAATTCTGCTTTGGAGTTGAGTGACTGTGCCTTCTGTTCAGATTCTCTAAAGGGTTACACTCGCAAAGCTAACGAGCATTGGCTTCCACTCTGCACACGCTCTGATTCACAGTGGGCAGCAGGCTGGAGGCAGGGCTATTGAAGGCAGATATTGAGGCGACAGGAAGGGCAGCTGTACCCCGAGCTCCAGTGGTTTGCCCCCTTGCTGGTGGCCAACCCCCCACAGCTGAGCCAACAGGGAGGCTCTCAGCTTCCCTGAAATGACTACTTCTCCCAGCGGGCTTAGTGTGACCAGCCAGAGGGATGGGTGGGCTTCCTGGGGAAGAGGGTGGGGGAGTCTTAATTAAACCTGCCTGGTTTGGCACTATCTCAGGCTCATCTCCTTTTACCGTGTTGGCTGATAGTTCCCTTCAGCTCTCAGAACAACCCTTCTTCATTCCCAAGGGGAACCCATTTTTGCTAAAGCACACACAGAAATACCCACCCCCCACCCCAAGCTACAACCTACCTTGAGTATTGCTGTTTGTGCCTTCTGCCTGCTTTCCAGAAGAGGCAGGTAGCCAGTCTTGCCTTTTCATGGGCTGCCCCTGCCACGCGGGAGTTCCTGGGGACGATGCTGCTGGACGGTGTCAGCTGGCGGGGCCTGGACGGAGCCGCTCCCTGGCTGGGTGCTTAGAGGAGAGAGCGGTGAGAACAGTGCGGGGCTGTGCTGTCTGAGGGGGCCCAGTGCTCACACTCCGACCGGGAGATATTCGACTGAACTTGGCTTAGTGAGAATTAGAACTGAGTTCTTGTTTAGCCACTAACCGTGTGTCTCTGGACAGGTCATGGTCCGTTTCTACACTTCAGTTTACCCATTAAATTGGAAAGACTGGACTTTACAGGATGAGCCCAAGTACCTTGAGGCAGTAACGTATCAGGATCCCAGAACAGACCCATGAGTACGCTGCTGTTGAGGTGAAGCACAGGCTGGAACAGAACAACCTGCAGTTCCCGGTTTTCTTTTGCCTCCAGGCGTCTGCCTGTGCTCTTCCCGTCCTTGAAACGCGCAAGCTCCCTTTACCCACCTCTTGCGCTGTCTGCTAACACTTTCCTAAAGGCCGTGTCCGATTAGACTGCTGCTTGGCCACTCGGGTCGGAATGCCTTCCTCTGTCTTCCACATGGTCCTCTGCTTCGCTCTCAGCCCTGGATGACTGTCGCCTTATTCTTCTTGACCCCGTGGTAAGCTCCCAGCGGGCAGAGACCGCCTGCTGTCAGCACCACATTCCCACGTGGCTGCTGTGGCCGGGAATGCGGTATGTGCAGTGAGTGTGGATGATGAAATGGCCCTCCTGTGCCAGCATGCCTCAGTCCTCTCTGCAAGCTGCACGGGGCCTCCCCCAGCCCCACCTTTCTGATGAACTGTGCGGAGGTGCTGGAGAACCTTGCGTAATGCTGAGAGTTGATTTGGAGGGTCTTCTCATGGTGGCAAAGTGTTTGGTGGTGATGTCACCTTGCCCTATGTCCTCTTTCAAGGTGTTGCTTCCACCTGAGATGAGCCCCAGACTTTGCCCTGCTCCTCCCCATTTCCAGCCCTGGGTGGAGGGGCAGACAGGCACACAAATTGCTGTCCCTGCCAGCTGCCTGGGGCTGGGCCATCTGCTGCTTTCGACAGTGGGTGGGGTGAGGGGTGATCAGCAACCTAATCTCCTTCACTGCTCTGACTACTCGGGTGGGGTCCAAACCCCCTTCTCCCCACATTCTGTCCTCTGTGCTAGGGCTCTGTTATGCTACCCTTCATTGAGGTCTTGCTTTTGTTCCAGCTGCTGCCCCCCACCACTCTGCTACGGGAACCCTTGCTGCATTTTTTGTTTACTCTGTGTGTGTGCTTTGCCCTTTAGCCCTTGCCCCCAAGAATCTTTATATAACATAAGGCAGCAGCAGCAAAAAAAGAAAAAAATCTTTAGAAATGTAACTTTGGACTCCTGTTGGTCTCTGTTCAGATGCAAATGATGAGTCTCTTCCCATCAGAGTTGGTACCTTTGGGTTCACCACCCCTTTTTCCACCCTCCTTCTGGGGAACCTTTGAACCACAGGGGCGGGCCAAATCAGTCACTGGAAAAACTCTTAATTTTGCTTGTGCTTCAAGCCTTACCTCTTTCGGGCCTTGTATGGACATGGAAAGAGGCGAGGAGAAAGTAACCTACCCCATCACTCTAGGTGACTGGCTTTGGAGGCTCTGAACTGTTGTGTGTGTGTGTGTGTGTGTACACGTACGTTCAAGCAACTGCAAGGTGGGATGGGGGAGAATGTGAACAGAGCCCTAAAAGTCATCTTTACCAAGTGAAGCAGTGACAAAGCAGGAAATAGAAGGGCAGCATGCCCTAAACCAAACTTCTCAGACTTTAACAAGCTGATGAATCGCCTGGGCAATTGTGTTAAAATGCAGATTCTGATTCAGTAGACCAGGGATATGGGTAAGAGTCAGCATTTGTAAGAAGCTCCCAGCTGACAACAGTGCTGCTGTTCCCAGCCAGTATGTTGAATACAAGGCCCTAGCTCACCTCCTCCTCCTCCTCTTCACACCAGTCACAAAGATGGGTCTAGGGGAAGGCAGGTGGGCGCTTCGGAAGTAAGGACTTTCATATTTTAAATCTGAGGGCCTAGGCTGAAAAGCCAGTGTTTACAGAACCCTTTCCTGGGTCTCTCATGCCTGATCTGCTGGCTTTTTTGGAGCTTTCCTTGGCCCAATTTTGTTGGCCCAATATAAGAACTTCTGCCCTTCAGAGGGTGGATGTGCACGGAAACTGGATCCTTTCCCCTTTCTCTTTGACTCATTGTAAATAGAAAAGGCCAAACCCAGCATTTCAAACAGAATTTTAGAGCCAGAAGAATTCTTAAGTCATCTTTTCTAACCCCTCTATTTTACTGAGGAGGAAATGGGCCCAGAAAAGTTTTGTGACATGTCTAGAATCAAACAGCTAGTGGCAGAGCTGGGATTAAAAGCCAGATTTCTGAAGTCCTCAGCTGCTCTCTTTTCTGAGGGACTGTAAACCTAAGGTCGGGGTGATGGGAAAATGCAAATGTTTTCATGACAGGAGGTAGGACGAGAGGCCTTCCTGTGGTGGGATGGGATTCTGTACTGCGTGCGCAACTCACATAGATCTGTGGGCATCTGCTGCTGCGCGCAGCGTTGATTCACGGAGGCCAGGCTTCTCCACCAGAACACTGGAAGTTTGGGGCCAAATAATACTTTGTTGTGGGGGCTTGTCTTGTATGTGGGATGTTTACCAGCATCCCCGGCTTCTACCCACCCGATGTCAAGAGCACCCTCCCCACAAGTTATAACAATCAAAAATGCCCCCGGATGTTGCCAGATATCTTGGAAGGGGTGTAAAATTGCCCCCATTTGAGAACCACTAGTTAGGCAATAAGTAATTTGGGGAGAAGGGTGCCTCTTAGGCACTTACACTGGAGTCAAATTTTGAGTGTGTGTTGGTCTCAGGGTTACAAAGAAAAGTGTATAATGGATGGAGCCCCAGTTTTCCTGGTATCATACAGTTTAGTTTGCAATGCAGTGGAGTGACCAGAGTAACCAATGCATGGAACAGATAAATTGCTGTCTTAATGACCCCCCCAGGATGTGGAGCACCAAGCTGGACTCTGAAGAATGGGGTGTAGCCCAGGGTGCTTAATGAGGAGGAGATTTTGCTGCCAGGGCTGGATGGTATAGCTAAGAACTGAGTATCTCTCATTCACATCTTGAGTTATTCTTACCTACTTTTCTCAAGGAGCATGCTTCCATTCGGAAACATTTTCTCTGAATCTGTTGAGGTCAGTCAGACGCCTGTGAACCAATAGAAACGTACAGTGGGAGGAAAGGCGGCCTACTCATGCCTGATGCTGGTACGGCTAACTCATTTCTTAATGAGATTCACTTCTTATTTCTAACTGGATTTTCTTCTGTTTTGGGATGAATCCTCCAGTAGACATTTCTTGTCTCTTTCCTAGTGTGTTAAGCATTGTTGCCGTAAGACGACATAAGAGCTACAGTTTGTAATGTTTTGAGCACATAAGTATAGAACATGGGTAAGTGCCCCTCTTGTGAGCCTCAGAAAGCGTTTTCATAGCCTTTTCATAGTTTTCAATAGCCTTTTCACTCTCCATAGGCTATTGTACTTAAAACTGTATTTAAGGGCACTGAGACCCCCATCGTGTGCTCAGCACAGACTTCCCGGAAGAATCGTACTCCAGGGCACAAAAAAGGATGAGTGATGGGAACTTCATAGTTGTTGTCAACTTCGCCAGACTGAATTTTTTTCAATTCTTTAAACATGATGCTCTATTGCCTCCTGGATTGCATTGTTTCTGACAATAAACCTGCTATAATTATTTTGTTCCTCCAAATACAGTGTGTGTCTCTTCCCCCTAACTCTCCATGGCTGATTTTAAGATTATCTCTTTATTACTAATTTTCAGCATTTTGATAATGATGTGCCTTGTTTTCGTTTTGTGCTTCTTTTTCTTGGGGTTTGATGAGCTTCTTGGATCTGTGCATTTATAGTTTTCATCAAAATTGGAAAGTTTTCAGCCATTGTTTCTTAAAATATTTTTTGTGCCTATTCATGTTCCCGCCTTCACCCCCCCACCCCCACCTCGCTTGCCCACTATACATATGGTAGGTTGCTTGATATTGTACCACTGCTGACTGACGATGTTCCATGTATATCAGTCTGGATATTTTCTATTGCTGTGTTTTCAAGTTCATTAACTTTTTCTTCAGTAGTGTCTAGTCTGTTAATCCCATCCCATATAGTTTTCATTTCAGATATTTGTGTCTTGCCCTCTAGAAGTTCAATTTGGGTCTTCTTTGTGTCTTCCATTTCTTTCCTCATCGTACTCATGCTTTCTTCTTTCTTGAACACATGGAATATATTGTAATAGATTTTAATCCATGTCCACTAACTTTATCATTTGTGTCATTTTTAAGTTTGTTTCTATTGTTTGATTATTTACCTAATTATGGTCATATTTTTCTGCCTATTTACATGCCTATTAATGTTTTATTTGAAGCTAGACAGTGAGTTTTATGTTGCTGGTACTGGAACTTTTGTATTCCTTTCATTACTTTTGGACTTTGTTCTTAGAAGCAATTCAGTTTCTTGGAAATGGTTTGATACTTTCAAAGCTTGCATTCCAGTTTTGTTAGATTAGGTCCACAACAGCCTTTAATCTAAGGCTAGGTTGGTTCCACTATTGATGCTAAACCCTTTGGAAGATTCCATCAATGCCCTATAAGGAGATTTCTTCCACTTTGGCTGGTGGGAACGTAAACTGTTTCTGACTCTCTGTGAGCTCTTGGGGTTATGCTACCTACTTCTTTTCATTGATTATTTCCCCATCTTGCTAGTTTTCTCACACATGCACATATCAGTACTCAACTAAAGACTCGAGGATCCCTCTGCAAATCTGGAGCTTTTTCTCTTTGCAGCTTTTTCCTTTCAATTACTTTGCCCTGAAAATTCTAGCCACCTCCCTAAATTCCCAACTTTCTCTTCAACTCATCAAGCTTGTTAAAGTCTTTCAGGTTTCTTCTCCCTACCCTGTTGGCCTGAAAACTGTTTAGGGAGTTAGCTGGGCATTAGTAGGGCTCACTGCATTTCTTTCCCTTTTCTCAGGATCACTGCCCTGTTTATTGTTGAATGTCGGAAAAACATAATTTACATGTATTGTATCTGGCTTCCTAGTTGTTTAAGCAAAGATAGTCAATTCCCTCATTTCCCTGTTATTCCATCATGACTAGAGACAGAAGTTTCTCAAACCATCACCTCAGACCAATTTTTAACCTTGGATGTCTTTTTCCTCCGGTGCTCACTTGTTGAAAGTGTATCTACTGTGACAGATTTTACTGATAATTCTGCCAGGTTCAGGTCATGTCAATTTACTTAACATTTATTGAATACCTGCTGTGTCCAAACGAATAGTATGGTTCAGTATCATGCTGTTCATGGTAGGTAACTTTACCTGTATTCTAATGCTTCACTTTTAGAAGAAGGTTGGGTGTATTTCCAGCTGTTATCCTGGCATGAACATGCACATACACATACAGTTTGAACCTCCTCTGTCCTGTTTAACTTGGGCAACTAATTGAATTAATAGGCATGATTGGTGTGCAAATAGCAGGTGCTCAGATGTCTTTCCATGAAATAGGCCCAATAGCCCTGTGGGGAAAGAGAAGGAATATTAACACTAAGTGTAGTGACCCTTCCATCTTACCTAGTCATACTCTGCCAGATATATTAAAGTCTTTAAAAATGTGTGAACCCTGGACACTTTGCAATTCTATGAAATAGGTATTGTTACTCCAATTTTATATGTGGCAAAACAGGCTCACAGCAGTAAAGCAGTACACCTAGGACCTGTAAGAAGCAATAGATAGAATCAGGATTTGAATTGGCTTTTGTGGGACTCTAAAACCCACATCAATTGATCCTGTTTCATTTCCCTCTTCTGAGGTCCAGCTAACTTCCCTGTTTTATCTTTGACACTTTGGCTATATATCACCCATGTGTTTTCACTTTGTTTTTCATATTGTAGTTATTTATATATGTGTCTTATCTCCTCAAGTTGACTATAAACTCTTTAAGGGCATGTGCTTTCCCTTATCTTTGTATTCTACATGGAATCTAGTGCATGTAGGTGCTCAATATATGTGTTGAATTAAGTCAGTAAATTCCTTAAGATATGTATTAGGAATAAGTCCAGATGCCTTGTCTGGAGGGAATATTAGATTCTGTCATTCATTTATAGTGTTTCTTTTCTTATTTGCTATGTTTATCGTAATCCCTCTTAACATCTTCCAGGACATTACCTAGACTTTATAAAGTTCTTCATTTGGTACCTCTGCCTGAACTTTGACTAATTTGAGATTACTTTTGGAATCTCTGTTTGGAGAGTTAAGGGACTATCCTTTGTTGTGAATTAATCAGATTCCTTTCTTCCAGGGTCCTGATTTAGAGCCCCACAGGTAGAGAACTGGAAGTATGATTAAAGTTAGAACTGGAGCAGGTAGGCTTGGAGGAGGGACTGTAGAATCAGAGGGCTGTGTGAAGGCAGAGGTGGGGGTAGGGGCCTGGGGCTAATCAAAGGGGAAGGAAAGGTGGGCAGGTTCCGGCCTCACAGTCCAACCTTGGCAGCTTGCAGGAAGTTTGGGTAATTTGTGAGGAAGAGGACAGGAAGAGTCATGGTTTAGTTGTAAATTAGGAGAACTCTTGGAATTTACACAAGATGGAGAACATTTGGAGCCCAAAGACACTATCTTGTTTAACTTAAGTGCATACCTCACTGGGGCTGTTACTCTTCAGTATATAGAGGTAAAGAACATGATCCTGGAATCCTGAATCTGAACCTCAGAAGAAAATACTCAAGTGACATTTGAGTAGAAAGAAGGAAAATGCCAGAAACGGGGACCATGTTTTTGGCGAATCTTAAGGCCTGAGAGACACCAGGAAAGGTCATTTCTCTGGCCCTGCCACTAGGTTGACTGTTTCTTCTTACTCATGAAGTCTACATTAGAGGTAGAAGTTTTGGGGGAGGAGTGACAGGGTGGAGAAGCTCTTTTATTGAACAAGAGGAAGCCAGCAGCTCTGTAATAGTCGTCGCCCCAGCTTCTCCCTAACGTTGGCCAACCATAACCTGTGGGAGTGTCAGTTCAGAGGGACTCCATATGGCATCTCGGTGCTATCCGGACAGTTTAGGAAGCCTTAACTGAAATCCTGGGGTCAACTGAGAAGGTGCAACTTACAAGATACAAATTCCCTCCAGCCATCATCCAGTCTTTCTTTTCCTTTCTTTTGTAAATCACCTCCCAAGCCAATTAGTTTTCCCCTTATTGTGTCCATTTTCTCACTTTGAATTCACGTTAAAGTCAATATAATCTACCCTTACCATTCTTATGAAATTGCTCTTTATCTTACTGGACCTTTGCTCTGTCAGCTCCCCCTCACATCCTTCTTGAATCTCTGTGTCCCTCCTTTGACATCTTTGATACACAAGCTCCTGGTTTCCTTGTACTTTTTGGAATGTCTCTCCTGGGCTCTCCTTCCCCGATATGCTTCTTTAAAAAGTTAGTATTCTCCTCAGGATTTTGTCCTTGACTCTCCTCTCACCCAACTCTTCCTCATCTATTCTGCATGGCTTCAACCATCACTTACAGGCTTATAACTCCAGGGCTCTATCCCAAGCTCAGAGTGCTCGGCAGTTTCATACTCATTTCTGATTTGCCTGCTAATCTTTCTACCTGGATATCCTTCAAGTACCTACAATTCAACATATCCAAGAATAACCTGAGCTAAATTCATTACATTCTTCAGCAAAATCTGCTTGTCCACCTTTGTTCTTTTTCTCCTGTGGTGGCTTCTACCATTCACCCAGTCACTTAGGCCAAAATCCTGGGCATCATCCTTTATTGTTCTCACTCATCCTATCCTATTAGTTTTTGGCATTTTCTGCAGAATTTGGCACATCATGGGCACTGAATGAATGACTAAAAGAAAAGTTTCTTGATTTCATCTGAATTTAATTACTGTTTAGCACTTTGGCCTTGGTAAAGCTGAACACCTCTGGTTACTCTAACTTTGGGGAAGGGCATTTGATTTGGGACCATATTTAAATTATATTAAGGAGAAGGCACTTTTTTGTTTAAAACAGGAATACTTTGTGGAAGGATTAGTTGTTATTAGAAATGGGTGCATTGGCCACTGTGCTGTCTTTTAGGGCTGCTCAAAGGAGCTGCTGGCCATTAAAGATGAGGTGGGTGAAGTCAGCTTGTGCTGGCCCAGGAGGTGTTGTCTGTCCCTGGTGTGCGTGGGAGTAGACGCAGTGTATTGTGCGTGAACTTGCCACATGCTTTGAGTTTCATTCAAGGAACATGGTAAGACCTTTCCACTGGAGAGAGTACTGTGCTGCCTTTTACTCGCTGCTGGATTTCCTAATTACATCCTAGTATTTCTAACGAACACAGACGATGTGTTTGTAACTGTCATGCTTTTCAAGTTTATCTCCTTTGCTTTCCATCAAACCCCTGTAATTAAAAAAAAAAAAAAGAAAGAAAGAAAAGGAGAAAGTGACTTAAAGAATCATAGGATTTTGGAGCCAGAGAAGTTCTTCAAGTAGCAGTCATCTAGCTCAACCTTTACATTTTCAGACGATGGTGATAATAATAGTGATGACTATAATACCTACCATTTTTGACGACTCACTATGCTAAGTGCTTTACATGCATTTCCCCATATAATATTTACAATAGCCCTATGAGGTCCCTGTTATTAGTGCTATCTTAGAAAGAAAGAGGTTCAGAAAGACTGGATAACTGCTTTGGGGCTGTTATGCAGAAAGATGAAGCATCTTGCTTGCCCAAGGTTGTTTTCCAGTTAGAGGCAGAACATGCGCAGAATCCAGTTCTCCTGACCTTGAACTCAGTGAGCATGTATTTTTGTTTTGACATGAGAATTCATTCTCTATGGTCATTTTTGTCTAATTTCTTGCTCAACCCTTTTTAATTTCAGTGAAATTGAATGAAGTAGAGGAAAAGGCGGTTTGGGATTGGGGTTTTTGGTGAGGTTTTAAAGTTTATTTTTAAATAGGCAGCCTTCCCAGCCTGACGGGGAATGTAGCAGAAGGCCTGAGACCCAGGAAGTGACACAGACCTGTTTATACCATCCCACTTGGAGACCTTTGGAAAGCAATCCGCAGAGATGATAAAAAGTAAACATAACTGCATCAGCCAGTTCTCGTGGGCTCACTATTTTTGACCTGGAGGTGTTTCCTGCAGAGCTATGAGTACTTTGAAAACCCAAATCTGGCCGTTAAACACCCCCTTGAGTAAACATATATAGAGAGACAGACAGATATTTATTTCTTGTTACCAGACAACAGCATTCAGTGGGTTTTGGCAGACAGAACTGTCACTTTTCTTTCTCTTTCTCTCTGCCATCCTTTTGGTGAATTGTTCTTCCATTTCCTTTTCTTTCTTTGTAATTAGCACACTATGCGTGGAAAACTGTTTCGAGAGCTCACTCAATATGTGCGTGATCTTCAAGGTCCAGCTCAAAGCTCTCTCTTTCACCTCCCCTCTACTCCCAATCCAAAGTCTTTGTTCCTATCTAGTCTATGTTCTCATAGAACTTTTTTTTGGGGGGTCCTAGTAACAATTTCAGAATGTTATACTGATAAACATATAATTCTGCTCACGTCAGTTGTGAATTCCTTCAGAGTAAGAACTGTGCTCCACTGCATCTTTGTGATCACCCCAGCCTTGCACTGAAGACAGCCAGTAAATATTTGCTGAATTGCAGTATAGTCACTGCAAACACAGAGCCCTAAGAAGTCAGATTTAGCAAATCACCTTCCCAGACTTTATTTGCCAAGTGGGTATTGAAGCCTGCTCCACTCAGTTTTGATGGGAACCAAACAGAGGCGTGTGATGACACATAGATGTATCTCTAGGGTCTACCCACCAATTATAGCTGCTGCTACCAAGCATTTGTTTTGCTACCTGGTGAAAACTTCAGGATTTATACCTTTTACCCTCCTGTTTTATATCTGCTGCTACTTTGCCATCTTGTATTGCTTACCCAAATTATGTCTTTTGGAGTTACCTTTTTTCCCCTTTACTGAACAAGTAAATGTTGAACACCTTGGGGCACAGAAAGAGGCAGAATTAGTGGTCTTTGAAGGAATTTACTGCCTGTAGTAAATGAAGATTACCACAGTTAAGTAACTGTGAGTGGACCCTGGGGAAGGATATGATTGGTTGTCCCATTTGTGGTCCAGACAGTGATGGTAAAGGTACAGAAAAGCCTTTCATGCTTGTAGGCTGAATTGATAAGTTTTCCCAGAAGAGAGGCAACTAAGCTTGACCTTGTATTGAAAAGAAAAAGAAAAAGAGCAGGGAGCCCTTTGCAATAGGAAAGCAGGAGGAGGAAAAATTTCCAGGGCCCTTGGATTCCACTTATCTATAAAACGGCGGTAATGACAGCTATTCAGTGAGGGTGTGTGTGTGTGTGTGTGTGTGTGTGTCACACATTTAAGCTCCCTGCCCTCATCCTTTCCTACAACAGGCTAGAAGACCTCCTAGGCTCCCCTAGACACAAACATTAGTACAGTCACATACATAATTATTTAACTTGGGGGGAGTGATTGCTAAGTTCCTTAAAAATATTTTTAGAACTTCATGGGAGAGAACCTTGGCAGTTCATTTGTTTAACCTGTTGGCTGTTCTGTCATCTAAATTGTGTTTTGAGCCTAGTCTCAGGGCGTGTATTTCCAGCCCAGCTGAAACAGTGCCCTTTGGGAGTGCAGTAGGGGCTCAGCACAGCCTGTTAGGGCAGGAAGGGCCCTAGCCAGCACTGATGTGAGTGCCCACTGGTCCAGACACTGTCTTGCATCCTCCACATTTACCTCCTTCCCACCTCACAAGAACTCGGTGAGGTGGGGATTGTTTGTCCAGTTCATAGATGGGAATTGAAAGTAGCTTACCCTGGACCCCTGAATAATATCCAAGCAGACCAGAGAGTCTGGCCCAGCCTGCAGCATCTTTTCACGAGTCCAGCCTGCAGCATCTTTTCACGAGTCCAGCCTCCCTCAGAGATCCTTAGTTGAACTGTTACATGTTACTGATGAGGAAACAGGCACAGGGGGCGAAGTGATTTATCCTAGTTCATCCTATCGGTAGTTGATGAAGCTGGGACTAGAGAAGAGGTGGTGTCCTGCTTTCAGAGGCGGACATTTACAGCCTGAGCCAGGGCCTGCTCACGGGCACTCTGCCTTCTCTCTCCCTTTTCTGTCTGGCCTGTCTTGAGTCTGTCTTGTTTTGTTCTTTGTCTTGTTTTGTCCTTCATCTTTTTCTCTTGGCCACTACCGCTCTGCAGTGGTGTGTGTGTGCGTGCGCGCGCGCGCGCGTGCGTACACACTGGGT
Organism: Rhinolophus hipposideros; assembly: GCF_964194185.1. Taxonomy (NCBI): domain Eukaryota; kingdom Metazoa; phylum Chordata; class Mammalia; order Chiroptera; family Rhinolophidae; genus Rhinolophus; species Rhinolophus hipposideros. The sequence continues at coordinate 74,998,851 of NC_138051.1, forward strand.
TTTGGGGTGGTTTTTTTGTTTTGTTTTGTTCTTTTTGTTAGACGTTTGTTATTTTTGGAAAGCACTTTAAGAACACTATGTACAGATAGCTTATACAAACGTGCTGATGGATTGGTTAAGCTCTAAACAGGAAAGTGCAGTCTCCTGAATTTGCTGCAGCGCAGAGGGCGGTAGATGGTCGGACAGGTCCTGGGAGAGGTAGGGGAGAAAGGACTGCTCATGCAGAACAAGGACTGGATTTCACATTTCTCCCTTCCAGCCAGGACTTCTATTATCTGGTGTTTTCAGAGGAAATACTTCTGGGCCCCTCCTATTCCCTAGAAGACATTCCAGATTTCTCAGAACTGAAAGGGCACTTGGGGATCATCCAGGCCCACCCTTGAGGACCAGGAAGAGTGATGGAGCCCTGAGGCTGACCCACGGTGCATTGGTGGAGCTGGAATTGAGGGCTCCCTCCCGCGGTCAGGTCCATGCTGCAGCCATGCTGCTGATAGAGTCTAGAAGAGAGGTGTTGGCTGCTGTTAAAGAGAAGGCCTGTGGGATGGGGTGGTGTGTCTGCTGGTGTTTCTGCTGTCTGAACCCTGAGGAATAGGACAGTGGGAAACTGGGACAACCGGAGGATGGGTAGCAGTCTGGGGGCGCAAGACAAGGATACAAGGAATAGCAGAGCAATGCAAGACAACGTCTAACAGCTGCCCTACCATAGTTTACGTGGTTTGTGAGGGCTTATGAGGGTTATTTTTGTGATTTATAGGAGGTGAATTTTAGTGAGACTTTGATGTTTGTGTCTTGGCTTTGGAACTAGAGATTAAAAGGAAATGGATAGGGTAACATTTTGGCTCTCAATGATCTCAAAGTCCACTAGAAGCCTCTGTGCCTATTGAAGCACCCAGATAGATGTTAGGGCACAAAAGAAAGGGGAAGACACCGAGGTTAGCAAGATTGGAAGGAGCCATCTAGCCACACGGGGAAAAATAAACTGACGACATCCAGAAGCAATTTAACTTCATCATTTTGGGGAGGAAGAGTTGGAGGTATTAAGATCTGATCAACAGTTAGATATCGTGTGCAGCGGTGGCCCTGCCGGTTCAGGGTGAGTGGGACTGAAGAGGGGAGACGCTGAAGGGAAGAGAAGCAGGGGTAAGAAAGCGTGTCAGTCACTTCTCCTGTCACGCCCCTCTGGGGAGCTTCGGATTTCACAGTTAGGACTTCTTATCATCATGCTCTGAAAGGTATTCACTGGTTAATTCTGTTCACACTTCACGGCCTGTTCTTTGTCTTCCCCCATCACAGGGCAGTGTCAGAGTTAGTGAAGATGCTTACTCTAAGGAATGAACTTGCTTGTTCTAGGCCCCTTTCTGGACTAGTTTGAAGCAAGAAAATGATTTATATTGGTTTTACCTATCCAGTTCCCTCTCCTAACTAATGGAGAAGTGGGCCATAGTTTAGGAAATAATTTATCCTGAAAACTGCATGTAAACTAGGCTGATCTCAAAAACAGTGAGAAACCCACCGAGCATGTGCAAGCCAAGCTTCCCCAGAAGAGAGCTCAGTACAGTGAGACTCAGTCCTGCCCCCCAGCAGGACTGTGACATTCTCCGCAGAGTAGACCCCAATGCAGCCAGATCCCTGAGGAGATCTGGGCCCCAGGGTGCTAGGACAGGGTGGCCCCACCTACTGCTGCCTCCCCGAGCTGGGAGCCCTTTTTGAAGATGACTCTCAGGACACCTTTAATCTTAGCAGGCTCTTTGGTTAACCCGGAAGCATCTATGGCAACAATAATTAGCCAGCACATCACATGACCTTTGGGCCTGGGTTCCAGGTTCTCCTTATCACCGTGCTTGTCGTCATCGTTTTTTATGATGAGCAGGTTCTCAGGTAGCTTTATGCTGCTTGGTTTCTGGGCTAAGACTAAACGTAGAAGGATCTACGTCCAGTTTGCAGAGCAGTCCCTCAAATTGTGTCTCTTGGAGTGTCACCAGAGACTAATGAGATATTCAAAGCAAGCAGCAGCCCCAATTTCCAGATGAGGAAACACAGGCTGCGATGAGCTTAGTGGCTTCCCCAAGATCGGAGCCGGTGTAAGGGTACTATTCTTCCTCTCGGAGGGTCATTGTGTACGGGAAATGAGTGTTCATGACATTACATGCACAGAGCACAGTCGCCCAGCTTTTGGTGTTCTGGGTTCACACAGGTGGAAGAGGTCAGACCCTGCTGGTAAGGGGCTGACAGTCTAGCGCAGGAGGTCTCCCTTTACCACATGCTATCGGGGCCGCAGCACTAGTCCCAAGAAAGAAAATACGAAGGGCGAATGTAGATTTTCCCTGACTGCTCACCCGTGTTTTGGAGGGGCAAACTGGCTGCTGAAGGAAGAGATGGCTTCTACGAAGAGGAACTTGAATGCCATAGAGAATTCTGTGGCAGAGAGAGACAGAGAGAGAGAGAGAGAGAGAGAGAGAGAGAGAGAGAGGTTATTAGATGTGGAAACTTAAGCCAAAAGGTCTTCATGACCAGCCAGCTTGTTGGTGGCAGAGGTGGGACTAACTGTAGCCCGACTCTCTTCTCTCGTTTCACCTCTAAGTTTAGATGTTATATGCCTTGTAAGGATGGGTGAGTACAGGCTTTGAAAATGAAGCTTAGTGCCAGATTCCTCTTTATTCATAATTTTTTTCCATCTTTTTTATTGTGGTAAAATACACATAAAATTAAGTTGACCATCTTAACCATTTTTAAGTGTACAGTTCACTGATATTAAATGTATTCATAATGTTGTGCAACCATTCACCACCACCCATCTCCTAACCCTTTTCATCTTGCAAAACTGAAACTCTATACCCATTAAACAATATAACTTCCCATTCCTCTCCTGACAACACCATTCTACTTCTGTCTCTACTTAATCATAATGTTTTTTAATTAGAGGAAATGGTCACTAACATTCCAAAGGAATACTGAAATGAAATGTATTCTTTTTGTTTAGGTTTTTGCCTATGTGTTTCTCTAGGGAATACCTAGGCTTGATTTGTTCTAAAGTGTTTTTCTTTTGACTTGGTCTAAAACCACAATCCAAGAACAGTCCCTCCCCCCGACCCTCCGTCCCGTATTCAAGCAGATCCTTTCTTAAAATGATGAGATGAATAGTGTGATCCTCCATAGTAGCTGGGTTCTCCTGTTCTGGGCGATACCCTGGGGCTGTAGGGATTGCTTTTCTCTATATTATTTCTGAAGCACTGACCCTTGGCCCAGCCTCGCGTGTAAATACTTAATTGGCTGCCCTCTATCTTTATTCTTTGCAAAGCCCCCATTTCCATCAACCCATCTGTTCTGCACTTGATCAGTTCCTAGGCTTCATGGTGGAATTGGTCCCTTGGCCCAGGTAGTTGCTTGAGCAGTAAAGGAGGAGCCAGCTGTTTCTTTAAAACAAAACAAAACAGGAGCTCATATGTGTGTGTCTTCTCCCCAGTTCATACTGCTCCTCCCCATGGCAGTCATGACTTTGCCTTTGGCAAACATTTGCTGCCTGCCTGTCAGGTGCCAGGCCCTGTGCTGGCTTCTGGATTCCAAATTGAGTAATTCACAGTCCCTGCCTTCAAGGAACTTTGAGTCTAGTAAGGTGAGACAGATAAACAAATAGGTGTAATAACCTGTTAGAGGTGCAGTCACAGCAGGTGCACTTTGGAAGTAAAAAGGGGGTTCTACTGGAGGTGGGCATGGTGTAAAGTGTCAGGAAAGAATGCCTCCAGGAGATGGCCCTGTGCTGAGCCCTGGAAGGGATCGTATTCCTGGCAGAGGGCGCAGTCAGGATTATTTGAGTGTGAGTTCGCTGAGGGAGGAGACAAGTGGTCGACAGGAATGCCTTGATACATTTATATTTATCTGTTTGAATAGGTAATGCACACACAAGGCACAACAAGGGAATACAGTAAAGGAAAAATAAGTATCTTTCCCTGTTAACCATTCAGTTCCCCTCCCTGAAGGCAATTGTTAGCTCCCAGTTTCTTGTGCATTGTTTCAGTGCATGTGTGTGTCTGTGTGTGTGTCCTTAAAGATACACACATACACACAAATGGTTTGCTTCACGTACTAATTTTGGAAGTCATTCCATATTAGCAAGGACTGAACTGCCCACTTCTTTTTAAACCACTGCGTAATATTCCATTATATGGGTGTATGGCCACTTATTTAACTAGTCCCCCTTCAATCTTTTGCCAGTACAAATAATGCGTGAATATCCTGCATATATGTCATTGCACATGTCATTTCTGAGGACAGACTCAAGTAGAATTGGTAGGTCAGAGAATATGTGCATTTTTTGACAGATGCTGTCAGGTTGCCCTCCAAAGATCTCATTAATTATAAAATACTAAATTTAAGATTCTTTACCACTTGGCTCCTACCCCTTCCTTCCCCAAGCTTCTGAAATCGCTGCCAGAGTGAGCTTCCTTAATGAATTTGGTGTTGTAACTTCCCTGTTTCTCATCCTTGTAAGTTCCCTGTGGTTTTCAGGGTACGGTTTAAACTCCTTAGCCTAGCGTCTGCCTCTAGCCTCTGCCAGGAGTGCTGTACTCCCATTGCTTTGATCCGTTTGGATGTGGTATCTTCTTTTCCTCCTTTCTCACTAGCTACATCCTTTAGCGGTCCGCCTAGCATCACCTCTTCTGGGTAGTCTTTCCTGGTGACCTCCACTCATGCACAGAACAAACACCTAAGCACCACTCTCATCCAGCTTCATCCATTCACTACAGAAGTATTTGTTGTGCATGTGCTGTGCTGTGGCCCAAGCAGGTGTCATTTGATGATGCATTGGTTGTTGCCTTGTGAGACTGGTGACACTACCTGGCAGGGTTACCTGCTGTGGCTGCATGTAAAATAACAGGACCAAAGGGCCATTGCTAACTGACCAATGGCCCAGGGCATATCCTTCCACCTCGTCACACCTTGGTTTTGGCATCTGTCAAATGAGGAGGTGAAGTCTGATGACCTCCAAGGTCTCCACAGCTCAGGCCTTACTAATAATTACAGTAGCAACAGCAGCCGCTGTTTACTGAAGACTTGCGAGTTCCAGGCACTGTGTCAAGTGCTTTGTTTGATTCTAATTCTTACATTGTCATTTAGGCCACGAAGACAGTATGGTTACTGCCTCCATTTTACAGATGAAAAAAACTGATGTTGGGAGAGTAAATTGGCCATAATAGAGGAAATGTTTAATTTCTGGTATTCTGACTTGACTATCCTTAGCCACATAATTCTTAGTCACATAAATGTGTACACATTGTATACATTTACATACACAGTTTTATGTATTGTTTTGTGTCACGCACAGGCTTCACCCCTCAATCTCTCCATGAACCATCCCTATTCTACAGCAGTAAAGGCTCAAGATGGAGTCTGGGCAGGAGCTGGGGAGCTGGGATCAGAAGACTGCCACAGTCACAACTATTTGGGGATAGTGGATAAGGACCCAGTGGCAGCCTCTGTTCTTAAACTCTTGGCTCATTGAAGACCCTCATAGTTGCTTTTCCTTTGGACTAAGACAACTCGTATTAATCTTTAAAGTAACTGTTTATTTACTTTTTATTTATTTTATATTTATTTATTTTAAGGAGAGCGCAGCTCACAGTGGCTCATGCGGGGAATTGAACTGGCAACCTTGGTGCTGCCAGCACCACGCTCTAACCAACTGAGCTAACCGGCCACCCCACGCAGTAACTCTCTTTAAAAGAGGAGCATAGACCGAGTGAAGGCTTTAGAGGCGCATTGCAGTCAGGTTTGGATAGCACCCCTGACAGTCGCAGCGGCGTCCTTCCTTAGGGTTGTAGATGGCAGGCTCTGCTGTCTGTCTCCTTAGGGCATGATTAGTGGAGAAAGAGTTGTGTATGGAAATTTAAAAGGAAATGTAATCGTATTATTTGGAATACCTATTATAAACTAGGATAAATGAAGTCCAATGAGTTAAGTAAAATATAATAGGCCTATACCATAATGTATTATCAATCCAACTGCTTCCCTGAAGGCATGTGGAAAAAAATCTTTAAAAAGTCATGACTCCTGATTTTTTTTTTTTTAAGATACTCTTCTGAAGTTTTTTTTTTTTCAACTGGAATGGTTGATGGGGCTAATTAATAATTATAACCGTCCTCCCCCCAATCATTGCCAGGTACAACCAACAGGCATGGCCTCTGGAGTCACAGGTGTGTCAGGTGAGCCTTGATTAATTAGTCCGTTTTTGAAATTCATGACTGTGGAGTCAGCGTCAGATCGTCAGGGGCTCATCTAGCCTCGGGCGGTTGAGCAGGCCGAGCCCGGACCCTTGGCTCCCACTGTTGCATTCCTTCTGTAGGCGGTGTAGTGCTCCCTTTACGACACAAGTTCTCTCTCTCTCTTTTTTTTTTTTTTTTGGTTATTTGGATTTGCTCTGAGTCCAAGTGGCAAAAACACAGCCTGACCCTGGTGTAGCAGCTCTGTGTCAACAGATGCCTCTCTCCTCTCCGCTGGAGCCTCTGAGGCAGAGAGCCAGGCAGAGCTGGGGCAGTTTCGGAAAGCTTTGCCGTGCCCAGCAGATCTCCAGGTGAGCCAGGTTTGTCTCCTTGTCCTGTCGCAAGGATCTGGCTTCTGGACGCTGACACTGATGGCAGCTTGCTGCCGGCCTTGGCATTTCCCGGGGAGGAAAAAAAGCCACTTGTGTGCTGTCTCTTCTCCTGGCAGCAGGAATTCAGTTGCTAGAATTCCTGATTATGGCTTCCTTACCAAAGTGACTACTTGTAACTAACATATGGATAAAGTTTCCACTTTACTTATGTCTTTGTTTTCTGTTTATTTTCTATAGGTGAATCTGCCCCTGGCTGACCTTAGAATTTTTCTGGTTTTAAATTTTTTCCTTTTTAAAATAACTTGGACGGATAAAAGATGTGCCATGGCAGGATAGCACCAAAGAGCACCTCAGCGTCTGCCGTGGCCTCCGTGGGACATGGAGTATTCCTTCCGCTGGTGATCCTTAGCTCCCTCCTCGGAGACGGACTTGCCTCAGGTGAGTCTCGGCTTGCCTTCTGTCTTTAGGAAGGAAAAGACTCAATACCATTGTTTCTTTTCTCCTCAGAACTGTAATGGGGGATTCTCTGTCTGTCAGGCAGTTACGGGAGAGTGGGGTCGGGACTTTCGTGCTGTAGTGTGGCAGCAAGAGGCCTAATGAGCCAGCCAGACAGAAAATGGGTGGATGGGAACCTGCTGGTGGTGACATTATCCCCCCTCTCCTCCCAGCCGCAGTCATCAGGCAGGACGGAGGTGTGACAGTCAGAGCCTGATGTGCAGGTAAGGGCGCAGGCTTTGGACTCAGACTGCCTGCCAGACCTCAGAGCCCAGTCCTGCCGTGTTTCCCCCAAAATAAGACCTCACCGGAAAATAAACCCTAGCGTGATTTTTCAGGATGACATCCCCTGAACAAACGCCCTAATGCGTCTTTTGGAGCAAAAATTAACGTAAGACCCAGTCTTATTTTCTGGGAAACACGGTGCTGCTTGCTGGCTCTGTGACCCTGAGCAAGTCTCTTTGCTTCTGTAAGCCTGTTTCTTCAGCTGCAGAATGGGAAAATAATAGCATCTACCTCATAGGGTGGTTGTGAAGATTGATTGAGATGACACACTAAGTACTTACTGATTGTTAGCTCTTTATTGTTTGTTTCTTGTCTTTCTGTTCTTTTTCTCAGAATGAGTACAGAATTGAGGTATTATATTAAGTTGGTGCAAAAGTAATTGTGGTTTTTGCAATTATTTTGAACATCTTAAACCGCAATTACTTTTGCACCAACCTAATAATTCAGTGAAGCAGTTTGACACTACAAACTTTGTGGTGTTGGACAAGCCACTGAACCATTCTGGGAATCAGTTTCTGCATCTGTCAAATGAAGGGGGTGACCTGGATAACCTTGAAGGTCACATCTACTCCCTTAGTCTATATTTGAATGGTTCTGAGGACTTTCTGGTTGAAGATCCAGAGCTGGAAGAGCCCCGGACGGGGCTACAAATGCAGTAGTGAGCCCTGGTCTTTGCTTTGTATGGTCTCTGTTGCTTTCCACAATGCTCTGAAGATACTTCCAGGTTTTCTTCATGGGGTTCTCTAGACCTGGGGTCCTTTTTAGAAAGGGCATGTTTGGGTGCGTACCATCGACCTCGGGTGATGCTGCAAAACGTGCCTCTGTATCTGTAAGTACAGTGGAGGCCTTACTTCTACCAGAGTCTCGGGAGAGGGGTCTCAGCTAGATTCTGAAAGAGCCTGGAGGGAGGCCGGGTGATACAGGTGTAGCTCTAAGAATCTCCAGATCAGTTTTATCTCTTTCATTCCGTTTCTGTCAACTCCCACCACTTAACACATACAGATAGATTATGGTGCAATCTCATTTAACCTTTTTTTTTAATGGTTGGGAGAAACAATATTACTGGTTTTTTTGTTCCACCATATCCTTCCTCACCACCCACATACAGATTTCATCTTCTGCCTCTCATTCACCTCATTCTGACACTTAACCTAAACCTTTCCCATAGGCCTGAGATTTCCTTGGCTAGAAGGAGTCCCTGGCACAACCAAGGGGGCTGCTAATGGTTGGGACCCTTCAGTGGGGACATTATGGTTATATGAGGTTGGAAAGAAAAACCTGGCCAGCCTACACCAATGTGCAGCAAAATGAAGTAGAGGCTATACTTATAGGGCTGCTCCAAAGCCAGATGAGGCCTTTGGAGGTGGTGGTGTCAGAACCACAGAATGTGGAGGCCCTCTCTTGTTTACCACTGTATTGCTAGAGCAGAAGTTGGCAAACTATGGTCCACGGGCCAAATCCTACCGCTGTCTGCTTTTGTATGGCCTGCGATCTAAAAATGATTTTTATATTTTTAAATAGTTGGAAAAAAATCAAAGGAATAATCTTTCACATTATGTAAAAATTACATGAAACTCACATTTTAGTATCCATAAATAAAGTTTTATTGGAACATAACAATGGTTCATTAGTGTATATATTACCTGTGGCTGCTTTTGTTTTCCAGTGGCAGAGCTGAGTAGTGTGACATAGAGCATGTGGCCCCAAAGCCTAAAATATTTAGATTTTATAAAGTATTTTACCCTACATAGAAGAGGTTAGCCACCCTACCCCAGCCTAGGACAAATGGAGCTTAGTAAGTATGTGCATGAATGGAATAACTTTCAGAGCAGGAAGGAAGGACCAATTAGAGCTAGGATGGACTTACGAGGTCATACACTTGCTCAGGGTCTTGGGGCCAGGACTAGAACCTGGCCCAGTGCCTGTGCACTACCATGGCCGTCCTTCCAAGACTCCACTGGAGAAGCTGCCCTGGCTTCTTATCTGACAGTATTAGGGTCTGCATTCTGTGTCTGAAGTCTTTAGACTTAACTTCATGAAGTCATCCCCCTACCCCACCCTCCTTTCTGTGGACTTCACTTCACACCCTGCCCTCTCCCATTTCCCAACTACTCATACCTTCCCAAGTTTCCATCCAAAGTCTGAAATCAATTATCAGGGACTGATGGTTCCAGACTGGCTGCATGAAGGGATTATTATTCTACAATGTAGAAAAATATATGTCCATAGTGTGGGCTCAGCCCAGGATGGGAAAGTTGGCTCTTGTTTTCTTTCCCTCCCCCATCTGCAAAGAATCCTCCCTCCCCTGCAACCCCACCCTCGAAGTCTTTCTACTCCTCATAAAACGTGTATTTGCACAGAGCAGGATGCAGGCAGGGAAGGGGTTTCATCATTACTTAGATCCAGTGCACCAAGTTGCTGCCAGTGTTTTTCCCTCTCTCTGGAGTGGCTCCTAAGGGAAGGAGGCACCCACTCCTTGGCCTGAAACCCAGAACACACCTGTATGGCCTTGCCTGCCATGAGCAGCATGCCAAGCAAGCTTGCCAAAAAAACCCCCAAGATTCTGAGATACTCTGAAGTCAAGGAAAGGCAATTCAGTTTAGGAGAGGTCCCCTCTTCCTTTTTCTGCAATTCTTACCCATAGCTGCCTCTGAACACCCATTCCAGAGGCATTTTAAAATGAGGTGCTTGTAAAATACAGAGCCTTGTTTTCTAGTGGACTCTAGTAGACCCTGAATATGTTTGTGTGCATATGTGCACATTCATGACTGTGAGAACCCCATTGGACATAGGTAAGTGGGCATATTCTGGGGGGGCAGTTTGTCTACCTGGTCTCTGGTCATAAATACCACAGTCACCCCTACTCTTGCTCATAATTGCTCAGGTTAGAAGAAAAGAATCATGTATGAAGAGGCACTTGAGAGTTCTGGAATAAAGTTACATCATGTTCAGGGTTCAGTTTTCCAACATGGTTTCTTTTACCTACAGCTCGGCATTGGGTCTACTTTCCCCCTTGGTCATTCCTTTAGAAGAGATGGGGGAAAATATTGAAGGTTGCCTATTTAGGAGTGGCAAAGGGAGCATATCTCATTCACACCAGGTCACACCATGCAGGCGAAGACCAGAATTAAAAATAAAATCTCTGTAGGGCGGCTGGATGGCTCAGTTGGTTAGAGCATGAGATCTCAACAAGTCTGCCAGTTCAATTCCCACATGGGATGGTGGGCTTGCCTTTTGCAGGGGCTAGAGAGAAATTATTAGGTTGGTGCAAAAGTAATTGCGGTTTTTGCAGTTATTTTTAACCTTTTAAACCGCAGTTACTTTTGCACCAACCTAATGGGATCCCAATTATGTAGCAGTCTCTCAGATCTCACAACCCCTTCTCTTTACTTGTGATCTTAAGAAACCTTAGGCAAATCACTTGACCTCTTTGTCTCCTCCATCAAACAGAAACAAGATCCTTAAGAATGTTAGCTTGGTGTTGCAGAGACTAATAAAAATGATTGGAAGGCACTTGACATATAAAATGTGTGGTGTAATTCTCAAATAATAACAGAGATGTTATGTGGCCTACCATTGAGTCATGCTGTGCAGGAGACTATGCAGATGACATCATGTACTGTCTTTGAAAAAACAAAACTAGGACCCGCCCGGTGGTTCAGGTGGTTGGAGGTCCGTGCTTCTAACACTGAGGTTGCTGGTTCGATTCCCACATGGGCCAGTGAGCTGCGCCCTCTACAGCTAAGATTGTGAACCGGGCTGCCGTGAGCTGCCGCGGGCTACCGTGTGCTGCCAGGAGCCGCCGGTGGCCAGCATGAGTGACCGGCAGCCGTGAACAGCCATGAGCTGCTGTGATCAGCCGATGGACAACCAGTGACCGACTGCCTCAGCGGCGGGAGCGCAAGGCTCCTAACACCAGCCTGGGCCAGGGAGCTGTGTCCTACACAACTAGACTGAGAAACTACGGCTTGAACCGGAGTGGGGGGGGAGGCGGGAAAAGCGGGGGGACCTGAAGATGCATAGTCCCTTTTTGGGACAGGGATAAGGTGCCAAATGACTGGTTGAGGAAGGATTAACTACTTCTGGGTCTTCTTTTGTCTTCCAAGTTTGCATAGTTTGATAGTCTCACCCCAAATGGCTTGCTGACTCATAAAAAGCTTTTGATTTTCTTTCTCTCCCCTTCTCTCCCCTGAGCATATTTACTGAGAAAACTCAGTGTTACTTTTTGTTTCTGATTTTCCCCCCTTAAAATGCTGCCATGACACTTCAGACCATGTTAAACATCACACAAGCACCTAAAGCAAATTTAAAATAGCAGGGAAAGCAGCCATTTGCATTTCTTCGTGGCAGAGCGAGAAAGGCAAGCACTTAGTGTTCATTGAAGATGGAAAATGTTGAGAACCAGGCGCTCAGGGGATGATGTGGCTTTGGCCCCTAACGTTGCTATGGCAAAGTGATGTTGACAGGTGGTCCTGGCTCACCTCACCCTTTCTGAGAGACCTAGAGTCAGAGGTAATGTGCACTGAACTGAAAGGAGAGCACACGTGGGAAAGTGGTGCATATATGCGTAGAGCGTGGTTCAGTTGTCAGGCTCTGTGTTACCCCATTTAAAGCTCTTGGGACGTGTTTGAGCTAGGTAGTCACACAACCATTTTACAAATGAGAAACTAAGGCAGAGAGAGGTTAGATGACTTGCTTGGAGACAGGCAGTGGTAGGTGGTGGCAGGGACTTGTGCCCAGTCTGTCTGACTCTGTTGCCCATGGTCTGCTGGGGACCACACGACCTGTGTTGAGTTGCAGGCTTCTCTGAGAGCCGTGTCTTGTGTTGCTCTACTGGAGGACTCAGCTCAACCTTCAGAGGATTATTTTGCTAAAGGAAGAAAGACACCGTCTGTTTTATCCCCTGGATAAGGGATGCAGGAGTCATCTCTGGGTTACCATGATTCCCTCTGTGGTGATTTCTGTTCTCATCTACAACGGCCCTTGGTTGTTTGGTTCACAGTGTAGGTACAAGGTTTGCCAAGGCAGTTCTATTCTTGGGAAGGAACAATAGGGACCAGAGCAAATTGTTTGTTAAATGAGGCTGTAGTTCCCCAAACATCCTCAGAGCCTCTTCCTGTCAGCTGCAATCCCTGCTGACTAAGTGATGTAATCTCTCCACGGTGTAATTACCTGTGACTATAAAAAGACTTGAGGATTGTGGTAGGAGGCTGGATGGGTCATTATAGGGCTTGTTACACCCTGGCGTCATAAAAAGACATTGAGAAATTACCCTCTGCAGGCTAATTGTTGTGCCATGTTTAGAACATTGCAAACACATGGTACAAGCCTTGCGCTATAACTTTTGAACAAAAGAAACCAGGAGTCCACCAGACTGAGCACCTAAGTTTTGTTAAAGCCCTCAAACACAGATTCCATTTGCCAAGCAAAGGTGGCCCCACTAACCTGGGCTAACTTTAGAGCTAGTGGGTTAGCCTTACCTGCCCAAATCTTTCTGAATAAGGGGGTCACAGGGTTCTAATAAAAAACAAACTAGGGTTAGCACTCAATGTTTAATTACTCTAGACACGTTTGTAGATGAACTCTTTTCATTACCTCTTACCCACTGGGAGATTCCTTTCCTCCTCATCACTTAGGAGCCTGAGCCTGCAGAGGACGTGAGTAGCCCTCCCGTTCCAGGTGGCATGTGCTGGATGGATGGCTATCTGGCCTGTGCCCAGATCAGGAGTGGCCTACCTCGTGTCTAGCTTCGGGGTCAAGAGGGACAGCAGTATTAGAGACAACCTGTCTGTTTTCGGTGTGAATGAGAAGGGTGGGGGCTGGCTGCTGATTTCTCTCAGCTTTGTTCACTGCCTTACCTGCAGCCAACCTAAAGCATGCAATTGAATTCACTAGAAGATGAGATTGTAACTATTGAAGGAGGATTGTCCCTAGGGTTTCTTCACATAGCTGTCTCTTGTTAGGTGGAATAGGATTCAGTTTGTAAATGCCTTAAAATGGCAGATGCCACCTGCAGCTCCCATGGAGCCACAGAGGTCACCAGTACAGCTCAGTATAATATCCACCTGTCGTTATGCCCCACCTCCATCGCTTGTGTTTCAGAGAGGCAGTGTAGTCTAATTAAAAGCATGGACTCTGCAGCCAGATTGCCTGGGTTTGAATACTGCCTCTGCTCCTAGCTGCTTGTGTTACCTTGGATAATTTTCCTGACTTCACTGTCGATATTTCCCCAGCATCTCAACTTCGTAAGATTGTTGGGAGGATTGAGTAAGAGTATATGTAAAGTGCCTAGGACAGTGCCTGGCATACAAAGAAGTAATTCCCAGTTTGGAAAATCAGATTCTAGAACCAACTGATACATCCTGTACTTGTGGTGCTACAGCGAATTAGTTCAGACAGATGGGGGGTTGGAAACTGCTCCTGTTTTCTTCTGTATGTCTTGGATGGTCTTCCTGTATAGAATTAGATACATATTGCATGAGTTATTCATAATTTGTAAGTTCCTAATTCTCAAATGCCACATGTTGGCATCCCACACATGAAGACAAGCTGAGAAGAGCACTCACTGCCCCTTTGCAGTGCTGGTGCTGGGGGGTCAGCTAGGGAACCTCTCAGTAAGCCATTCCCTTCAGCGTCTTATTGGCATTTTAGAGCCTGGGTTCCTCAAAGTTGCTATTTGTTAGGAACTTTGGGAGTCAGTTTTGAAACTCTCCAAAATTTTAGAGTGCTGAGGGTCTGTTCTTTTAAAGACGATGTTTTATTTCATCAGCACTGAGATGTGATTGAAGGATTACATTTCAAAAGATTCCTAAACACATCTGGGAGAGTACAACATTAGAATAAAAGAATAAGAACTCTCTGGTCTTCTCTCCATTTGGTAGTTCTCGCCGCCTTTTCTTTGCTATAGTTGACAGCATTTCTTGTAAGAGTCTTTTCCTACCTAGATTCATTTGCTTCCCAAGAGATGGAGAATTTGCCCTTGTGTAACTTCTTTGACTTGTTAGCTTTGCCAGTAGCCAAATCTTTTAAAGTACAACTGTTTAATCTTTCAGAATTCTAGGAAGTAGTACCGAGAAGATAAACAGATTCTCTTTAAGATTTCTTCTTTGCAAAGTTTTGTTTTCTTTTTAAATTCACGAAAGTATTTAAGGCATTTCAACTCAGGAGGAGAAATATGTTTCAGGAAGTTATGGCCAAGTTTAAATAGGGTTATACAATAATTCTGCTGCAGCCTATGTTATTCTGAGTAACAAATGACACTTTATGAACTACAAAGGGCCTGATGACCAATTCTTCACGTGTAGTAGGCACATGTCTCCTTGGAAAGGAGCAGGACCTGTGTGTTTATTGTCACTGGCTTGAGTTCTGACAGTTTGGCCTTGTTGATTCTGGCTGTGAATGTCGCCGGGATTGTCACACACCAGACAGGGGCTGAGGGAGGGTGAGGAGTCGCCTGTCGGTGTTGACTGAGCACTGGTCTAGGCACAGGGAGGTGCGGGGAAATGGCTGTTCTACTTCCCAGTTCATCTCATTACTCTGGAGGCCAGAATGCAGAGGACCTGTGGTGTTGAACCAGTGCAGTCCCACAAAGCTTCCTGATAACCGTGCGTGGCTGCTCAGAATTGCTGATTAATGTCCATGAACGTAGCCGGTGACTTCAGTAGGCTGCGTGGGTCTCTATTTATACCCTTCAGACGGTAGACCATTCAGTCTTTGAGGTCTTCTTAGATATACTTGTCTCTTAGTCTTAGTTCTGTTTATGTTCTTGGTTTTGTGTTTGCACATAAACTCCTTGGAGGTATGGACGAAGTCGTAAACTTTCCCGTAACCAGGCCAATGATCATTCCAGGTGGGCTCAAAAGTTCACCCTGGAGACAGTGCTGTGGGCGGGGTTGGGGGGGTGCGTCACAGAATCATGGTCTGGCTTGTATGTGAGGACCAGCTGATGTATGGCTCCAGTATGGTCCTGCCTCAGGGGATACAGGTGGTGCTCTTCTCGGGGGAGAGGAGTGGGGCTGGGCAGGCTGCCAGAAGAGTTTATCACGGAGTCTGCTAGCTTTGAGACTGGGTAAGGCTCTTTGAACACAGTGTGGGTCCCCTTAGGTGATGAGCAGGGAGGAAAAGGAGACCTCATGACCCGCAGGGAGTGAAGGTCCTGTGGAGGAATGCATAGGAAAATCATGCCCTGATGGGAGAGAGGACCCGGGGAAGGGCGGCTTGGATGGATGTGGCTTCCCTTCCTCACCCACCGCTTCCTCTACCTCTGTCCCTAACGTCAAGCTCAGGGGACTGCTTTTTCTCCTTTCCCTGAACATAAGTATTTTCAAGCCTATACATACCCTGTTCTTCCTGTGGCTGGAATGCTGCCTTTTCCCTTCCCTCCCATACTTCTTGTCCCATACTTTAAGATCCAGTTCAAAGTCACCTCCTCTGTGAGACACCACCCATCACCTTACCCCTAGAATCAGTAGGGTCTGAAGGAAGGAGAATAGGCTTTGTGTGTATTTCTTGAATGGAATTAGCAGGAGCTGCTAATCTCAGTCCTTTCTTTTGGGAAGATATCAGAGAGGTTTCGTATGAACACGATTCTGTTTCCAAGAATCTTGACTATCTTTGATTTGAAGGGATTGGACAGCTCGTTAAGATTTCTGGGGATTGCAGCTTTGGGGAACTGGATGGAGCCCTTTGTTCTGCAGATCGTGATACACAAACCCTACAGACTTGTTCCTCATGACCGCCAAGGTTTGCTAGGCTTGCTGTGGAACAGGTTGGCGTTGCTATTTTCATAAACAGTATTAACTCGTTTGGCAAGTATGTGTTGACATAAGGTGGACAGGGAGGACAGCAGGGGATACGTCGTGGGACCAAGTCCTGGACTGGGTCACATGCAGTTTGGTCTTCACGGTCAGTCTGTGAGAGGAGGGCAGCTGAGCCAGGCACAGTGCTCCACACCGGGAAGAATACGGAGCTGATGGCTGAGCCTCTGATTTAGTCACTTACTTGTTGAACTGCTCCTGAGTGCCAAGACTGGACCAGCCACCGTTCTGTGTGATACGGGCTGTAACCGGGGAAGTGTTGCACCGCACTGGAGTCCACATAGGGGCTCCTGGCTCAGAGTGGGGTGGTCACGGAGCTTCCTCTGAGGGAGGGAGTCTGCACTGAGACCTAGCAAGTAGGACGGACAGGGAAGGAGAGGAACGCAGTCTCCTGGGCCCGACAGGCTGGTTAGAAACCTAGTTCTGCCACTAACAGGTTGTGTCATTTTGAGCCAGTCTCTCAAAGGAGATGTCCCCTGACTATCATATGTGTGAAAATGGGGTGATAACATACTTACTATCTAGGGTTATGGGGTTATTCATCATTGTTACTACCGTGGTTCCCTGAAAACTAAGACCTCGCGGGCCATCAGCTCTAATGCGTCTTTTGGAGCAAAAAGTAATATAAGACCCGGTCTTATATTATTATTATGTTATATAAGATCGGGTCTTATAGTAAAATAAGACCAGGTATTATATTATATTGTATTGTATGATAATATGTTATACTGGTATTATATTGTATTATATTATGTTACATTACATTATATAAGACCCGGTCTTCTAATATAGTAAAATAAGACCGGGTCTTACATTAATTCTTGTTCAAAAAGACGCATTAGAGCTCATGGTCTGATTGGGTCTTATTTTCGGGGAAACATGGCATGTGGCACCTCGCCAGTGGCAGGTACAGCCAGTATGTTGGGGGCAGTCTGAGGGAAGAGGAGAGAGTTGTACAGTGCCTGCTCTGCTCACCTTGACATTCCTGTCCTTTAGAACTTTCCATGTCTCTTCTGTTGAAACTTTGGAAGTCCAATATACTCTGTCCCCTAAACTGGTTTGCTTCTTGCCCTGGTGGGTGAATGAGTGGTCTCCTCTACTTTGGTGAAGTAAGCTTGGAAGCTGGCATTTCAAAAAAGTAAAAGGAAGTCTAGCTTTAGGCTGAGAGTTCAGAGATTTGTGCTGAACATCAACCAAAAGCAGTTTGGGGGAAGCACTAGAGGGGTGAGGTGCCTTTCCTAACTGAGTTGTGGGGGAGGGAGGAGGAAGAAGGAAGGGGAGGAGGAGGAAGAAGCTAGAGTTCTCTAAGAATCACAGGGTTAAAGAAAAAACAAACACCACTTAATGCAGTAAGGGCTGAATAAGTCTAAACAGGGAAATAAAGAAGGCTGGAGGCGGGTGTTGATTTTGGTACAAGTTGTGGAGAAGACTGCATATGAGCAGAATGGCGGTCGGGCTTCTATTTGCACATGAGAACAGGAAGTAACTGATGAAGGCCGCCCTTGCAGCCTGCCTAAGGAGGGCCCACTCAGGACAGACGTCTCATCCTCTGCCTCAGCCCCGCCAGCCCGTGGGAGGCGTGTCTGGCAAGCATGCACCACGCAGGATCCTGGGTGAGTCTCAGCTCCAGTCAGGAATTCCACAGGGAGGCTGGAGGGAGTGGGAGGTTCTTAACTGATTGGGAAGAGAAGAGTGGAGGAGCAGCTGGCATTTGGGGGTGCAGTTGTATTCCAGAACTCATCATCTTGGAGCAGGCCCGGGTGATTGCAGAGGTTGGGCTGAGGGAGGGCTGCCTGTGATTTGATGTGTTGGGGTGGGGGAGGGGGCAGAGAACTGGCGTGACTTCCAGCAGAGGTGTGACTTGGCTTTCTTTAGAATGACTTTCAGCAAAGGAACTTGTTCCCTGTGCTGTTGTTCTCAGTACCTTGTTAGGCAGTTTAGAGGGTTTGCAGGCCCTCTCCCTGGCATCCAGAAATTCTGTTGCCAGGAATGACCCACTCTGGAATAATTAAGAATGTGAGTAACAGGATTAATTGAGATAATATATGTAAAAGTGCTGGGTGAACAGTAAAGTCCATCCCAATGGAGGGATTATTATGATGCTCTGTTTCTCAGTCAGCATCTCTTTTCTGAATTTCTCAAAGCACTTACTTAACATTAACTGGCTAATCCTTCATCCGTTCCTGGGCCGGAGGCTGGCGTTTAATAGCCCCCTTTGCACACAAGATCAAACTAAAATCTCCAACAGCGCCCCAAATCTTGAGTTTGAAGCCCAAATCTATGGAGTCTAAATCTAAAGATTGGCTCTCCGAATATGATAATGCCTCGTTCCTGGGAATAAAAAAGTATGAGAAAGGGAGGGATCATTAATTATTTCTCACTCCCCCCCCCCCCCCCCGACAACTGGTCATGTCAGGCAAGGGTGTCATAGTCAGGATTTTCAGAGACCTGGAAATCTAACATCCATTGTTCTCTGAGAAGCCACAGAGTCCGTCTTCGGAATGAGGATCTGGTATAAACTGGAGAAGCAGAAAGCCAATAATCAGAGGAAGTTCGGGGCAAAGAACAGGGAAGCAGAAAGGGAGCTGGCAGCGTTCTTAATTCCGTTCTGTTTAGGTTGTGGTTGGTGGCTTGAGGTGTCAGATTCTGTACCACAGTGTCTACTTCCTTCTATACACCAGTGGAAACCACCCTGCCACTCTGATGTGTCCCAGGAAGTGTCAGGAGGACCCACAGAAGGTGCTTATTCAGGGAAGCCTAGGCCCATTGGTCCACCTTTGTTCCTTCTGAGGTCTAGTGAAGAGTCTAGAGCCGGTGAAGAGAGGTTCGTGTTGTTCACATGACTAGGTGAGGCCCTTCATGGTCATCAGGACCTTTCTCCCCAAGCCCAGGTCTGCTTACCTGCCTCTGCTCGAGACTTAAGAAAGTGACAGTTAGTGCACTTTCTTACACAAGGTCTTAAGCCCTGGGAGCAGGAGGATGTACTGAGTTAGGAAGCTCTTCCTTCCTCTAGCAGCAGCTCTGTGGATGCCTGGGCTTTAAATTCTTGAGGTCTACCAATCAGTAGTCACAAACTTGTGAGAGAGCAAGCAGGCCGAATCTTCAGGTTATATGCGCCATTGGGTCTCAGATTTGAGCGTGCGTCACAATTCCCTCGTGGACCCCACCTCCAGAGTTTCTCATTCAGCAGTTCTGGGATGAGGACTGAATTTGTATTTCTACTAAGTTTTTACATGCTGCTGCTGGTGATCTGGGAACCACACTTTGAGAATCAGCAATTTACACTTGGAGTGAACAAGCCCATGTGACCCGTCTCAGAGCAAATTTTGGTAAGGTGGGGATAGAGAGATGGAGGCCTTGAACCCACTGGGGAGAGAGGTGCTTCAGAAGGAGGGTGCTGCAGATGGACCCACCTCATTTGAAAACTGGGAAAAGGTTAAGTGATTAAGGGAGGACGCTGGCAGGTGTGTTTCTTACCTTCTGTGAGCTGGCTCTGGTCCTTGCCAGCTCTCCTACAGAGAGAGGAACCGGACTGGTGAGCCCCGGGGCCGGGCATCTTAGGCATCTCCTCCCTCTACTTATTCTGTCCTCTTAGGCAGCAGTGAGCTCTTAAAGTGTGCATTTTAGGAAGTCTTTCCATAGCTTGGGGTCTGTGGTATGAGGAACAGGACCCTGAGCTGGGGGTCCCGGCATCAGCCCCAGCTCTGCCTCTGATGAGCAGTAACTGAAGGTCCCTCACTTTGCTCAAGGGTGAGGTGAGGCTTGGACGAGCTCTCATGGCCCTTTGAGCTCTGATACCCTGGATTCGTTAAATGCCTCTCCTGACGGCTTCCTCCCCCAGGGTCGGAACTCTGCTTGCTTATTACTTGTTTTTTTTTTAATCTTTTGTTTTATCTCTGTGTGAGAACTTCTGTTCATAAGCAGTACTGAATCAGAATCTCTTACAGGGACTGGCTTACTAAAAGTGAAACTAGTTTGGGTATTGGAGTAACTCTTCATTTTAGAGGATCTCCGGCCTCTGCAGTTATGCAGCTTCCATAAAACCTGTCCAGAGACAAAGGACTTAGCATTTTGTTTGGGTCCTGATCGCTTACTCATATCATCACACTCTACTGGAAGGTTTCACAGGCAGTCTGATCAGCGCTAGTTTCCAGGGTGCTGGGGATTGTCATTCCACATTCTCTACTGCCTGGCATGGTGCTCATGGGACGCCCGGGTCAATATTTGCTGGGTGGATGTAATAGAGGGCTGTATCCATGTACCTCTTTTCCTTTCCTTTAGTTTCTCCCTCCCGTCTTCTTAACTTGGTATAATTGTCCTTTTTTACCCTCTGTCTCCCCTTCCTTCCTCACCTTCCACTGTGTTCACTTTTACTCCTCTGTACCTCGGCAGAGCTGGCCATCAGTGTTTATATGTTGAGTGCGTTAGGGGTTAGGGTATGCCGGAGAAGATCACAAAAGACCTACGTAAGTCATCTGTGCCTGTGTAAAGGGCACACCCAGAACTCGCCAGTCTTTTTCCTTTTCTCTTCTCTCTTCTGCCTACTTTATGTAGGTTAGCTATGAGTTACAGAATGTTTTTTACCCTCCCAGGGGAGTTTGCTGTTCTTCAGATTGAATTTGACCCTGTTTTCAGCCTTTATTTCCTGCTGTCAGTATTGGCAGGCTAAAGGGCCGGCACGTCCTGCCTTACAACCATTGTCTGGCCCTGTCTCTCCAGCCTCTGTCTGACGGGGCACAAGGAAGGGTTCTCAGCCTTGGTTAATGGCTGACCCCTGATCCTGCCTGGGCGCCTTTCTGGCAGCTCAAGCAGTGACTAACCTGAGGGCTTCGTTGAAATAGGGAAAGATCAAATTTAATTCATTTTAAGTGAAATCACCAGCCTTTTGATGATTCCATTAATTTCCTCCCTTCTGAACACCCTCCTTTTAGCAGTGATGGGAAATCCTGACTGTTTCTCATTCCCCTCCCACACTACCCTGCTTTAATCTGAGGCAGCTGGATACTGCGCTCTGTTTTCATTTAGTGGAAGAGCAGTTTGAAGATGATTTTTTTTTTTTGAAGATTTTATTGGGGAAGTGGAGCAGGACTTTATTGGGGAACAGTGTGTACTTCCGGGCCTTTTCCAAGTCAAGTTGTTGTCCTTTCAATCTTAGTTGTGGAGGGTGCCTCCCAGCTCCTGTTGTTAGTTGCAGGGGGCGCAGCCCACCATCCCTTGCGGGAGTTGAGGAGTCGAACCAGCTACCTTGTGGTTGAGAGCCCGCGCTCCAACCAACTGAGCCATCTGGCCACCTGGGAGCTGAGCGGCAGCTCATTGACTTCATTCTAGTTGCAGAGGGTGCAGCTCGCTGGCCCATGTGGGAATCGAACCAGCAGCCCTGTTGCCCAGAGCTCGCACTCTAACCAACTGAGCCACCCGTCCGGCCCCTAAAAATGATCTTAATGACTGGCTGTGACAGTACTTCCAGAAATTAAGACCGTTGCTGTGTTTAAGTTCACACTCACTTGGGGGCTCAGTCTTGCTTGCTTTGCTCCTATAAAGCTGTTTACTTAGTTCTTGGTATGCGGGTGAAAAGGGTCCCCATGAGTGATCTCTTGTCCCAGGCAGTGTATACAACCTTTCCATCACTCAACATTTCTAGACCTCCTGGGGTGTGCCAGGCACTGTTCTCCTTACTGAGTATCTCCCTGGCACCTCCTCCCTGCGCTGGCGGAAGCCCACAGGCCCAAGTAGGGGAGGTTCCAGCAGGACGGTGGCTACGCGCAGACCTTGGGAACTGTCGTTTCGGAGGCTTCCTTTCTCAGTGTTTTTATGGTTGCAGTGCCTGTTTCTGTGCTTTCCCTCTCTTGGCTCTAAAGGGGAATAAATAATATGAACTCCCTCTTGAGCTCAGAGAAATAACGGGTAGCAGCAGCTATAACGGCTTACCACTATTGGCAGTTGACAAGATGTAAAGCACTTTCTTGTATATCATGTCACATTGGTATCCTCACAATAAACCTAACACAGCCAGTGAAGGATAAAGCTGAAATTTGAACCCAGGTCCTCCCATTGAAAATCAAATACTTTTTGTACTACGTTGTGTGTGTGTGTGTGTGTATGTGCATGTGTGCGCGTGCACGCGCGCTTTTAACACTGACTTCCCCATGCTGTTGTCTTGAGCATTATTTCAACCACTTAAGTGTTGAGAAGTGATTACATATGCACTGGGCCCTCTTGCTTCAGCTGAGGGCCTCATGGTCACATTGGGGGAAAAGATAAGACAGAGTCCATCTTTGTTCCCCGTAAGTGGCTCAGGTGCTAAGTGCTGTTAGAAAGAAGAGAATTAACCCTGACATCATCCAGGAAGGCTTCCAGAAGAGCTGAGACTTACCCTGGGTGGGAAGGCAGAATCCAAACCAGGGGAGAGCTGAGAAAGGGAGTTGGGTTGGTATTTGGCTGCCTGAGACTCTGGGATATGGAGAACATGGTGAGGTTTGGTTCCTTCATGAGACTTAGAAGAACCAACATCTTCTGGGATGATGCTTTTCCAGCTTCACTGTGCTTTTAACATTTTGTTCCCATACCCTGTGCCCACAAAGAACCAGTCACTTGGTCTGGGTTACAGCCCAGCAATCTGCATTCTTTACAAGTTTTTTTAACATGGAAGAGTCTACAGCCCTTCAGTTCTCCCCACTGAAGAGAGGAAACCAAGGGTACAGGTTTCATTTGTTCCCTTCCAGAGACAAGCTGTTTAACCAACTGCCCTCATGGTTTTGTTGCATGTGGTGAGGGTGGCCCCCATTTTAAGAAACACTGTACCCTAAAGGAGTACTGGTGCCCTCCATGTTGCAGAAAGCATTAGGGATTGGGGATCTGGCTTTTGACGTCATAGAGGGCCCACTTCTGAGGACTGTGTTGCAGACAAACTCAGGAGGAATGGGAGCAGTGGAGATGAAACGGTGTGAGTGAAGTTGACGCTGACAGCAGGGGGGCCATCTGGCTGCTACCTGGGCTTGAAGACTGGCGCTGGGGCCGAGGCCAAGGCCCTTTAGACAAAGTCCGTGCCCCGAGTCACTGCACGCTCCTCCGACTGCTAAGAAAAGCCTTTTTACAGGTGCTGTCTGGTAGCTTAGCTTTCAGTTGAGTGTGATGTGTTTTGGGGGGCGGGGGGCAGTGGTCAGGGGTCAGCCAGTGGGTGGGTAAAACTTCTGGAATTCAGGGTTGTGTACATTGAGAGCCCTAGAAAAGGTAACCCCCGTCTCCCATAGGATTTGGCAGTCTTGGTGAATCGCATGATTTCTATGTATGTTTTGGGACCAAATGGGACCTAGGGTGGTTGTGAAGATTAGAAAAGTTACCAAATCCCGTTAAAAAATGACATGCCTTGGTTTGGGGTAAAATACCTGTAGTATAGTGAAAAGAATTAACATTTAAGTGTTCAGTGTGTTCTAGGTAATAGCCACTTTATTTATTTTCTCGAATTCTCAATGAGTTTGTTTATATCCACACGTTATTTTAATTTTTTCCCTCATTCCCCCACCCTCTCCCCTTTGGATCTTGTTCTCTATATCTATGGCTCTGTTTCATTTTGTTTATTTTGTTTCTTAGATTCCACATATAAGTGAAATCATACAGTATTTGTCTTTCTCTGTCTGACTTATTTCACTTAGCATAACACCCTCTAAGTCCATTCATGTCTTCATGAATGGCAACATTTCATTCTTTTTTATTGCTGAATAACATTCCATTGTGTACATCTACATACCACATCTTTTTTATCCATTCCTCTATCAGTGGACGTCCAGGCGGTTTCCATAGCGTGGCTATTGCTGGTAATGCTGCCATGGATACGGGATGCAGGTTACGGGATGCAGGTGTCTTTTTGAATTAGTGCTTTTGTTTTTGTTGGGTAAATACCCAGAAGTGGAATTGATGGATTGTATGGCAGCTCTATTTTTAAGTTTTTGAGAAACCTCTCTGTGCTGTTTTCCATAGTGGCTGCACTAATTTACAATTCCACCAGGTACGAGGGTTCCCTTTTCTCCACAGCCTCGCCAGCACTTACCATTTGTTGATTTATTCATGACAGCCATTCTGACAGGTAGGAGGTGATATCTCAGGGTGGTTTTAACTTGCCTTTCCCTGGTGATTAGTGATGTTGAGCATCTTTTCATATGTGTGTGGCCACCTGTCTGTCCTCTTGGGAGAAATGTCTATTCATTCAGGTCCTCTGCCCATTTTTTTATGGGATTGTTTGAGTTTTTTGTTGTTGTTGTTTTGTTTTGTTTTTTTGTGTTCTTAGTTGATGTGTGTCCTAAGCAATATAGAGTATTGTTTTATACATTTTGTATGTAATCTTCCATAGCCTCCCTCTTTTCACTCAACATTGGTTTTTAATTTAGCCATGTCGATAGCTTTGTTTTACCTGCAGCATAACATTTCATTGTGTTAATATACCAAAACATTTGGAACCATTCTCTCATTGATGGATATATAAGTGACTTTAGTTTTTCGCTGTCAGAACAATACTGCAAGGAACATTCTTGTACATGTATTCTAAGCACGTACACAAGGTTCCTCTGGCGTATACATGTAGCAGTAGAGTTCCTGGATTATTAGAAGTGCACAACTTCGACTCTCTACATATTGCCCAATAGCTTTCCAAACTAGTTCTGTCAGTTTGTACTAGTAGTGATGTATAAGAAAATTCTTAGTTCTCCACATGCTTTGTAACAGCTGGTGGTGTTAGATACTAATTTTTGCTAATCTGATGTACATAAAATGGAATTCCCATGTGGCTTCAATTTTGTAGTTCCTTGATTATCTTCTTCCAATTTGTAGATTATTTTAACTTTCTCTATGGCAGTGGTTCTCCAGGGTCCCTGAGATTCCTTTCAGGAGACTGGCATGATTGAAACTATTTTTTCATATTAATGCTAAGATGCTATGTGCCCTTTTTTGCACTCATTCTTTCACAAGTGTGTAGTCACAATTTTCAGAGGATACATGGCGTGTGTTGACACGATTGCTCTGATATTTACTGTTCTTATTTTTTAACTGAGTTTACAAATAAATATTTTTAGTTTTATTTTCCACTATGGTATATATTGATTGATGTAACAGACAGGCACCTCTTTGGAGGGCTTCAATAAGTTTTAATCGTGTAAAGGGACCTGTGAACGAAGAGTTAGAGAGCCACTGCTGCTTTACAGCATCGACTTTATTTATATTTGTTCCTTTCTGGATGGTGTTTTCTTTGACTTGTTTAAGAACTTCTTTGCAGATTTCATAAAGATGGGCTCTTATATTTTCTTACAAGTTTTGGAATGTATTTTTTGTGGGTGGCATCTGCCATTTCCCAGGCCCTTCAGCCACTAGGAAGAGATTTTTAATTTTTCACCTTCTCAAAAATATTTATGTAGCCTGAATAGAATATTTTCCATATCTATCCTTATATATATTTTTTTGAGTTTTTCTCTTTTTTGGGGGGGGGGTGGTGAAGGGATGGGGGAAAAATAAGCAGAGATTTATTTCTCTAGACCCCTGTTGTTCAAGAGAGTCTCCTAGCATTTCGCAGAATACAGCAGCCTCTCCTTAAAAAGTTGCACACTTTCATTTTGGATCCTGGGGTTCATTAGTTCATTGCAGCTTCCTGTCCAGAGGATCAGAACTTGCCAGTGACAGGGATTCTGGAAGCAGATCCCCTCTCTAAAACCCCTGTTTCCTCTGGACACGTGAGTTTCGTTAGCATGAAAGTACCTGAACTCTTCTTCCTTACTATGTCTGTGCTGGGTGGGTAGGTGCGGGCAGTGGGCTGGCAGGCAGCGAGCAGGTTAATTGCAGGTAAGGGTATGAATGATGGCCCCTCCAAGAAAAAAATCACACTGCTGACCTCCACGGTCTCATCAGCTCTCACCAGACTCTTACTGTTTCTCTGTCTCCAATGTCTTTCCCGCCTCCCTCCCCTCAAATCTGTCTTCCACCCTGCTGCCAGAGTAACTCCAAATTTCAGACTAAGCATAATACTCCTCTACTTAAAGGAAAACAAACTCAGGGCTTATATTAAGGTCCATACTCTTTAGCAACATAGGCCCCATGCTTTCACCTTGCTCTCTGTGACAAGGAGGTCAAGAAAAGAAAAAAACAAAAAAAACCGTGCCTCAATTCAGTTTAGACAATCTACTTAACAATGGAAGATAAGCAGGTCAGAGCAAAAGTGCCGTGGGAAATTTTCGGCCACCCGAACATATCTTCCGTTAAAACCATGTACCCAGTTAAGCTTACCCCAAAACTAGATATCCTGTTGCTGCAGCAAAGATAAGCAGATCCTGTTGCTGCAGCAAAGATAAGCAGAACATCCCCTTACCCCTGGGAACATTCCCTTAAGGAAAACCTACCCCTGAAAACATCCCCTTAAAAAATAATAACCAGCACCCCTTTTTTCTCCAAGGCACATAAATCAGAAAAAGGACAAGTAACAGAAAAGAATAAATAGGGATGGGAAACAGTGCTCAGGGCTCTCGCTCACTGCTTGCTATGTCAGTGGAGGCTTGAGCCCAGATTCGAATCTGTAATAAAGGCCTTGTTAATTTGTCCAATTCGGCTCCGTGGTCATTTCTTGGGGACTCGCTCCGTAACATTTGGAGGCCCCAGCGAGATCGCCACCGGGACGCCCTGGAGCCCCCTCCTCAAGGTTGGAGGGAGCCCAGAGGCTCCCCTGTAACCACCTAAATTCCTGAATCAACGACCAGCGGAGACTCCCTCCGGACCAACTAGCTAGCGGCGCCAGGTAAGTCAGGCCTCTGTCATTCCTGTTTTGTTTTGTTTTGTTTCTGGTTTGGTAGGTACCCTGAGTGGTGGACGTTTGGAAGGCGGGACGCCGCGGAACTTCCAGTCCACGGCCTAGACGGTGACGACCGTCGAGGTCCTGGTTTGGGCAGATTGGGGCTCCAGCCGCCCCAGTCTCCAATCTCAATCCTGTCAACTGTCGTGTTTGTGGACAGCTTTGGGATTCTGGATCTGTTTTTGTGTTCTGTGTTGTCTGAGTGTCTATTGTCTTGGCGCGCAAGCGAACATGGGTCAGGGAAATTCGCAAGCCGGGGGATTGAGTCCCCTCGACTGTGTTATTAAGAACTTTCAGGATTTCAGGAGGAGGGCAGACGGCTACGGGGTGCCCGTGGACGCCTTCTCTCTCCGGAAATTCTGTGAACTAGAGTGGCCCACTTTTGGGGTCGGGTGGCCTTCTACGGGGACCTTCGATCTAGATTTCTGTTACGAAATTCGGCGAATCACTTATGGGAAGACCGGCCACCCCGAACAAATTCCCTACATAGATATCTGGATTGATATTGTAACTGACAATCCAGGTTACCTGAAGGCCTGTGATTGCCCTCCCCAGAAATCGGGGGAAAAAAAAGCGAAAACGATCAGTTCTGTTGGCTAAGTCCCCGGGCCAGACAGAGAGACCCAGGACTGAACAGCCTCTTCCTGCCCCGCCGGTTCTCTCAGCCCCGGGGGAGGATCCCGTCCCCCATCGGCGGCCACCCCCGTGCAGCGGCGGCGCCTGTCGGGGGAGCTGTGGGGAAGCCGGGAGGGGCGGGATCCGCCCGGGTTCCTCCCGGCCCGCTCTCCCCGTCTCTGGCTGGCCTCAGTGGGGAGCGGGAACCCCGGGGCGCAGGTCGAGGGAGCCAGATTTCGACTGGCCCGGCTGGGGAATCGAGTTCGCCTGGTTCTTCCACTGGGGAAGGGAGCCCTCTAAGCCCCCGTAACTCTTTAAGTTCCTCGCACACCCGTTCGGGGGCACTTTTTGGAGAGGCTCAGGCAGTTCCTATTTTGCCCCTCCGGGAGGTGGGAAAAACTGGTCCGGGAGGGGTCCCGCTACGGACTTATGTTCCCTTCACCACTTCTGACTTATACAATTGGAAAAATCAGAATCCTTTTTTTCCCCAGAACCCCCAGGGTCTTATTGTTCTCCTTAAATCGGTATTTTTCGCCCGCCAGCCCACGTGAGATGATTGTGGCTGCTGCTGAGCGCTCTGTTCGCCGAAGAGGAGGGGGAGGGAGTTGGGACCGAGGGGAAAAGGCAGGTTCTTGGTGCCCGCGGGGAGCCTTCCGCTCACCCTGATCCTGTGGAGGCTGTCTTTCCCACACCTGTCGTAACTGAAGCTGTAGTTCATTGGTTAGAGGAGGGGCTTTGAGCCATTGCCGCCAGGTTCTTTTCGGGTGTCCGAGCTGCGGCTAGGAGACCCACCAGTCTATCTGGGGTGACCGAGGTAAGGCAGGGGCCGACTGAAAGCCCGTTGGCGTATCTCGAGAGGCTATGTGAAGCTTACCGGACTTACACGCCTATGGACCCTGACGCCCCAGCCAATCGGGCGGCCCTTGCAGTCCAGTTAGTAGCCCAGTCAGCCCCAGATATTAGACGCAAACTACAGAAGTTAGAAGGCTTCGAAGGGAAGTCTCTGTCTGAGTTGCTGGCCGAGGCCCAAAAAGTTTTTGAAAATAGAGAAGACCCATCTCAGGTCTTAAACCAAAAAAATGGCTAAAGTCCTACTTGCAATACAGAAAGATAGAAAAAAGGGACGAGGGAGAGACAAGACGTCTGGCCAGGAACAAAGGAAAGAGCGGAAACAATTGGGGAAGAACCAGTGTACATACTGCAAAAAGATTGGCCATTGAAAGAGAGAGTGCCCTAAGAGACCCCAGAGTGGGAGGGACACAGCCGCTCCCATCCTAGTAAAAGAGACAGACTGGGAGGGTCAGGGCTCCCCTACCCCCCAGGAGCCCCGGGTAATGCTGAATGTGGGGGTAAAAGCCCATTGACTTTCTGGTAGATACTGGGACAACCCACTCTGTTTTGCTGAAACCTGAAGGACTCCTCTGGAAAGAAAGGGTGCTCATCCGAGGGGCCACTGGGAAGTCCAAATCATATCCGTGGTCCCGAGCCTGGGTCTCCAATCTCGGGGAAAAGACGGATACCCACTCCTTTTTAATTATCTCCGAGTGCCCCGAGCCCTTACTCAGGGGGGCCTTCCCCAAAACCTGGGTTCGTTGGGGTATCGTGTCTCTGCCAAAAAGGCCCAGCTCTGCAGGACGAAGTTCACCTATCTGGGTTATCTTATCCAAGAGGGGAAGCGCACTTTATCCCGGAGCCGGATCCAGGCGATTCTCCAAATCCCCACGCCACGGACTAAGAGGCAAGTACGGGAATTCCTTGGGGCCGTGGGCTATTACAGACTCTGGATCCTCGGGTTTGCTGGGATCGCCAAGCCTCTGTACTCAGCAACCGGGGGAAAGGAAACAGAACTCAAGTGGACAAAAAACAAAAAAAAAAGCCTTCACCGCACTCAAGACAGCCCTGGTGAGTGCCCCCGTCCTAGCTCTCCCTGACCTGGAGAAGCCCTTCCAACTATTTGTGGCTGAGTCTAAGGGGATCGCAAAAGGAGTTTTGACCCAGACCTTGGGGCCCTGGAAACGCCCCGTGGCTTACTTATCTAAGTGACTGGATCCCGTAGCTGCTGGCTAGCCTGGGTGCCTCCGGGCCATCGCTGCCACTGCCTTCTTGGTAAAAAAAAAAAAAAAAAAAAGCCTCTGAAACTAACGTTTGAGCAGAACCTCCAGGTCACTGCCCCTCATGGTATTGAGGGCTTACTGTGGTCTCCACCAGAGAGGTGGCTGTCAAATGCCAGAGTGACCCAATACCAGGTCCCCCTGTTAGACCCACCTCACAGCAGGAGAAAAGGACATTAAAAACTCCCAGAAAATCCTGACCCTACTGGCCTCCATCTGGGGTCCTACTGCAGTAGCAGTCTTCCATTGCCGGCAGCACCAAAAGGACAAATCAATAGTGTCACAGAAAAACAGGTTTGCCGACCGGACAGCCCGAGACGTCGCCAAAAGACCAGTAGGGCCCCTACAAGTCCTGAGCCTCCATGAGGTCACCCTCCCTCCGGGCCGTATTACACACCAGAAGAAAGGGAATTAGGATATAAACTGGGAGGAACCGAAACAGAAAAAGGATGGATCCAGCTCCCAGATAAAAGGACCTTACTTCCTCAAAGCTTGGGCAGACAAATCGCCGAACAGATCCACAAAAGTATGCATCTAGGTGGTACCAAGCTCGCAGAACTCTTGAGAAAAATTTTTTTCATAAAGGGACTCTATAAGATGACCCAGGACATCGCAAGGAGATGTCAGACTTGTGCTCAAGTGAACTCCAACCCTACTCCCGTCAAGAAACCTGGGCTCCGGTTTAGGGGAGGGTCCCCAGGTGAACATTGGGATTTAGACTTCACTGAGTTGCCACCAGCCAAAGGAGGGTACAAGTACCCCCTCGTCATGGTAGATACTTTCTCAGGATGGCCAGAGGCTTATGCAACCAGACAAGAGACAGCCCAGGTAGTAGTTAAACAATTGGTTTCTGAAATTCTCCCTCGGTTTGGCCTACCGCTATACTTGGGATCTGACAATGGCCTGGCGTTCACCGCCCAGGTCACCCAGTTATTGGCTTCCACCTTAAAAATTAAGTGGAAACTCCACTGCATATATAGACCACAGAGTTCTGGCCAGGTAGAAAGGATGAATCGGACTCTTAAGGAAACCCTAACAAAATTAAAGCTGGAAACTGGCGGTGATTGGGTAAGTCTTCTCCCTTTCGCCCTCCTGAGGGCCCGGTGTACTCTGTATACCCAGGGTTTTACTCCTTATAAAATAATGTTTGGGCATCCTCCTCCACTTCTACCCCGGTTGGGGAAGAGCAGCTGGGGGCCATCAGAAACCATAATCTTCTTAAGTCTTTACAGGCTCTCCAGGTAGCACGGAACACAGCTCAAAATGTGGTGTGTGGAGAGAAAGACCTGGAGACTTCCAGCCCAGTGAGGACTCCTGTTACTAAACCTGGTAAATTAGTCTGGGTCAAAAAGCTCAACCCAGGCCAGCTTAAACCCAGATGGACTGGCTCATTCACGGTGATCCTGAGCACCCCGACTGCGGTTAAGGGACGGTCCCGACAACCGGCTTACAACATCGACCAGCCGCCTATAGGGCCTAGCAAATGTGAGGGAGAAAACAACTTCTACTGTGCTGCCTGAGGCTGTGTCACCCTAGCCCCTTGGACCACGACCGACCAGCACCTAAGATTCCGGAGGGTCGCTCGCCACGGGGGCTCCAGACGCACCGGGGACCTGTCAGACCCCCTCTCCAGGGACTCTCCTAGAACACGTCTGCCCGTGGGGAGCCCACCCAAAACTAACTCTTGACGACGTGCAAGGAAAAGGCACATGCCTTTTCCCAGGCAACTTTCGCATAGAGGATTCTCCTTATTCATCCTCCTGTGTTCAGACCATCATCCTTCCAGAGACAGAGACCGACGGGGAAAACGTCCTTCTCGTCGCCCCCGAAGGGACTTGGTGAGCCTGCACGGAGGGTATCACCCCTTGTGCTTACCTCCCTGCTATCATGAACAACAACTCTTTAGGGCTCTGTATCCTTACCCGTATTCTTCCTCAGATCTATTATCATTCTGGTAAAGGGGGTAAAGAACATCTAGGGTTAGAGCCCCATAGGGCCAGGAGGGCCCCAGTCCTAATCCCACTCTTGATCACATTGGGTGTCGCCGGTTCCACTGCGGTCGATACTGCCTCCCTCGTTAAACAAGACCAAGATTACTGAGAGTTAACTAGACAAGTGGACTTAGACCTCAGTACCCTTGAGGAAACGGTTACAAAACTTAAAAGCTCTCTGAGCTCCCTTGCCGAGGTTGTTCTCCAGAAGAAAAGAGGCCTCGACCTCCTTTTCCTTAAACAAGGAGGACTATGCCTCACCCTGGGGAGAAGCCTGTTGTTTCTATACTAACCATTCTGGGGTCATAAAAAAGTCTTAGCCAGCTTAGACGGAGACTCAAGGAGAGAGAAAAAGAGCGAGCCAGGCAAGGAAACTGGTATGCGAACCTATTTTCCTGGTCCCCATGGCTCCCTACTCTCCTTAGTGCGGCCGCTGGGCCCCTAGTTCTCCTCATCTTAATCGTCACTATCGGACCCTACATGTTTCCATCTCTAGTCAACCTAGTTCACTCTAGGATCCAAGCTGTCAAGGTCCTCATGTTTCGTACTCACTATCAAAACTTAGGCCTAGATGATGCTAACTTCCCAGAAAAAGATCGAGAATCAATGATTTGATTCCTGGGTAAGACCAGTAGGGAATGTGACAAGGAGGTCAAGAAAAGAAAAAAACAAAAAAAACCGTGCCTCAATTCAGTTTAGACAATCTACTTAACAATGGAAGATAAGCAGGTCAGAGCAAAAGTGCCGTGGGAAATTTTCGGCCACCCGAACATATCTTCCGTTAAAACCATGTACCCAGTTAAGCTTACCCCAAAACTAGATATCCTGTTGCTGCAGCAAAGATAAGCAGATCCTGTTGCTGCAGCAAAGATAAGCAGAACATCCCCTTACCCCTGGGAACATTCCCTTAAGGAAAACCTACCCCTGAAAACATCCCCTTAAAAAATAATAACCAGCACCCCTTTTTTCTCCAAGGCACATAAATCAGAAAAAGGACAAGTAACAGAAAAGAATAAATAGGGATGGGAAACAGTGCTCAGGGCTCTCGCTCACTGCTTGCTATGTCAGTGGAGGCTTGAGCCCAGATTCGAATCTGTAATAAAGGCCTTGTTAATTTGTCCAATTCGGCTCCGTGGTCATTTCTTGGGGACTCGCTCCGTAACACTCTCCAGCCACTTCCCTGTCCTGTGTTCTGTCCTCAAAGCTCCCCAGGAATTTCATCATTTTCATAATATACTGTGGCATGTGCTTCAGTGCCACGCTTATGCTGTGCCCTCCATCTGAAATGTTGTTCCCCATTTGTCTGTTGGAGGAGAGCCTGTTTGACTGTTAGACCTCACTCAACAAGTATGAATTCTGAGGATAATTCCTTTTTTCATCTTAGTCTCCCCACTGACTCAGCCTTTCCAAATAAAATGAAGACTCGGAGTTAATTTCCATTCGTTTCGCTTGTGGCTTTGTTAGGATACAGCTCCTACATCTCTGTCCCTTTCCACAAGTTCCTTCCCTATAAATTCTATTTATAGGATTTGCCCCTGTCGTTTTGTAGTCGAGTTCTTTTAGTAGCTTCAAGAGAAGGGGATTTATTTTCTGTGTTTAAGGAGCTGATACAGACGTCCTAATAAATTGTCTTCAAGCATATCTTGCCTGCAGGGAAGGAAAGTACTGAACAGATGGATGGAAACACCTAGTCCCTTACTTTCCCCACCATGAATTCGGTGACTGCTCATTTTGAAAAATTATAAATTGACATTTACTTTAAATTACTTGGCATACTTAAAAAATGGTGCATGAGTTGTACATAAGTGTTAATGCTGCCAGCAGGAAGGCCCAGTTCAGGGTGAGCATTCTAGAAGGTGCTGTTTTCCCATTTAGCCACGCCCCTCCTCCTGCTGCCCCTTAGCAGCCTAAAAGATAAAATGTCATGAACCCTGGAAATCTGTTAGAGATGGAAATCAAGTAGATTAACTCTTTTATTTTCTGAGTGAGCTTAATAGCAGGAATTTACACAGGTATAGAGAAAAGGGACTCCTGCTTGAAAGGCTGCAAGCCCGAGGGCTAAGGTGGGAAACTAAGAAGGGGAGGACTCTGCAGGGGGAAATCAAGTCAGAGACTGTACGATTGCAGGAGCCTTCTTCACATCATTACTGCATCTGAAAAAAATGACTTTTTTGGCAGCTGTTTATGGTCCTTTCATTGGTTCTGAGGAATAGTCACTAGGTAGGTGGGGAAGATAAGACAGCAAAAGGGGAAGAGTTACTCCCTGGCTTATGTTGCTGCTGAGGGCAAAGCTAGGATTTGATCTGCTGCACACTGCCACGTAAATAGGCCAGATGGGTATGAAGTCTCAGTTTCAGGAGAAAGGACTCACACCGAAGAAGTGAGGTCTGAACACACAGGTGCTGTCCTACTAACTGTGGCCACATCAGGCCTTCATGCAGACATGGCCCTGAGAACTTCCCTTTGTGGCGGATGCTCTTCTAGCTTGAAGAGTTCTGCTAATGTTGCTGTAATGTTTGATTAGTAGTAGTTTTAAAAGTGAAACATGAGGAGTAGTTAGAGAAATCTTTCAGATCAAGCAAAATGATCTACCCTAGTTTGTCCATGCCCCCTCCCTTGAAACCCAGACACTCTGGAATATGTGAGAAACAATCCTTAAACCACATGTATGAAATACAAAATTATTCCCTCCCCAACAAAATTTTTTAAAGCATTTTTATTAAAAAAGGATTTTACCATCCGTCAAAGGAGTCACTGTGCAGTTGTTCCAGTGTATGTACAATAGGATTGCATTTGCACCCTACTTTTTAGGATCACATCTGTTGTTGAAGGTGTGTACGAGAAGAAGGCCGGGGAGTTCCCAGTGGCACCTTGAGCTGTATCAAGTGAAGCGTTAGGTTGGGCCTCCAACGCTGAAAACTCCGCTGAGTTCTCTGTCTGGTCAGAAGCAGTTGCCTCCTTTTTTCTCCCCGCACCTTTCGTCTCTCCTGTTCCCTGCCCTGTCCACTGCACCACAGGCTCCTTTGCCGAGGATGAGGGACCTGGGTGTCAAAGCCTTTCTCTCTCCTGACAGGGAAGCTGTTCTGTTTGTTTTCCAAGAAACCTTTTTGCACTTAGGGAATTTTTTTCTTGCCTCTTATGGGAAGTTGCTTCATCATTTCCCAAAAATATACTGCACCTCTTGTTTAGACAGGGTGCCCTTGAAGAGCTTTGGAGCCTGAGGGAGGGGTGGGGATGTTATGAAATCCTTTGTTCCATGCTTTGATGCGAGTTGGAATGCTGGCCGTCTGTGGGCAGCAGTCTCCGAGATTGTCAGGCCTGGGTCCAGGAGTGGGGTGGAGGGAGGGAACACTCCTGGGACGCAAGAGGCGGGGTCTTTTTAAGCATCTAGTCCATGTTGTATCAGCCCTTTGGACACAGGCTCCAGCAGGTGTTTGTCCAGTGCCTTAAATGTGCACAGGCTGGTAAAGTTGGGCTCTCTGCCCTTGTGAGACGCTCGTGGTACCCTGGGGAGACCGGACCCATTCCCGTGTAGCAACAGTGAGCAGAATGGCATGTGACTGTGTGCTAGGTTGTAGCCATGGCTGCTTTAGGACAGAGGAAGAGGACTCCTATAGCAGAAGGCATTAAGATCCGGCCTTGCCTATGGGTCTGGTTTGAATTGACAGAGGAAACAGTGGATGCTGTTGAGAAGAGGGGAAGGAGGAGGAGTTGAGAAGAGTTAGAAGACTGATCTGAGGCCGTGACCGTGGGTGAGTGAGGCAGTATGGGTAGCCTAGTGGGACTTGACACTGGAAAAATGGGACCAGCCAAATCATGGAGAGCCATGCACATCCAGCAGAAACGTTTAGACTTGTAGAAAGAAATCGGCAGCCTTTTGAATATTCTGACAAGAAGGCATCATTAGGGAAAATGTACTTGGGGGAAGATTAGCCTCCCAGGGTAAATTGGGGTTTGCCTCCAGGTGGGCAGTAGGAGGGAGCCCCAACTTCATCCATAGTTCTTGGAAGGAAGTTGTGATGTTAGGTAGTGGGGGAAGAACGGCCTGGCAGAGGCTTCTGCTGTCTTACGTGAGTGTGGTCCCTCAGTACCTGTGGCCTCTGGCCGTCTGCAGCCCCCCTGGCAGGGCACAGCAACTCAGGCCATGAGGTGGCTGGCTGAGTAGGACCAGCTATGGGTGCCATCCTGAGCACAGCTTTGATCAGGCCCCCCTCAGTGTGGAGGTGATGTCACCTGGTGGGCTGGGGGCCCTGGCATAACGTGCAGGTTCCAAGCATCCAGCTGGTCATTTTAGAATGTGATCGGCCAGGAATTAATTGCTTAAGGACGGGTGACACTAGTCACCTTATGCCTAATCAGCAGTGAAAGAGCACTGTTTCCAAATGTTGCCAATGCTGAGTCACGTCACCTTCCCCTGTGCCCCTGTACCCTCCTTAACAATTTTAAATAAGGAATTTGGGTAACTTTGGATTATTAGTAAAATCAAAGAGGACCAGTCAAAAGGGCTCTTAATAAGAGTATCTATCTAGTAGTTGCTGTTGGTGAAAAATGAAGATTGGGGTAAAAAACTTTTGTTGAGAGAGCATATCAAGGACAAACAAGCATAAACATGTTATGCTTATCACAAGATCTATTAATTTCCAGTAGAATGAGAGAAAAGTAAATGATTGCCATGGGAAGTACTTAGATCTCTTAAATGGGACAATGAATGTCAGGTTCAATACCAGCTACGCTGCCTGGGCTACGCCTGCCACTCCCTGCTGACCCACCCCAAGCTCCCTGGCACAGACCCACGGCATGGCCAGTGCAGAACGTCATGTTGCAGCCCTGGGAAGCAAGCGGTTCTTTGGGGATCATCCCAGCCTGTTGCCAGGCCGGGGTGTAGGCCGGGCAGAGGCTATGCTGCCAGCTGTGGCTCTCTGCTGAGAGGTTCGGGGCCCTTGGGCTGGAGAGCTGCTAGGCAGGAACATTTAGCTTGGAGCTTTGAGTCTTTGGCTTTCATCTCATGTTACTACTGCCTTTAAAGACCAGCGCTTTTCCCCCCTTTCCATGGAAGTTGCCAGGCCCCAGATATTCTGTTCTGGATGGCTGGTAGATAAACTGCTCAAACCATTCTGAGTAACCAGTTTGTTACAGCTGAGTAACAAGACGCTCCCTAACCAGGGCCTGGCTTTCAGTGACCTGCCTACACTTGCAGAAAGTGCCGTGGTCTGTGTTATTTTCCTCTGTGCCTCTGAGAGATGAAGGAAGTTAGCTGGGAAAGTTGAGGGCTTGAGTTGGGGAGAAAGCAGCAGGCCCAGAGTTCAGAATCAGTTACTCTGCAACTTCTGTGCTGTTTTGGGGTGTATGGTTTTGTGTAGTTTTGCAGAAGGGCTGCAAGTACAGCCCTAGAGGGCATTAGCTCTAGAGGACATTCCCCACTGGCACAGAGTATGTGAGACACGTTGATTCTGTTTCCCCCTTGCCTATTGGCTCCCATTTGGAGAAGGAATTAATGTTCAACTAACATTATTCTACTGCAAGGTCTGACTGGAGGTGTCTTCAAGGACCCTGAGGATCCCTGATTACATGTGTGATGAGCCTTTTTCCATGAACAAGGCTTGGAGACTGGGGAAACCCAAGAAGAGCTGTCATCCTGAGTAACAGGCCTGTGGCAGGTGCTGCCTGTCTGGACTTCCCTCCTTGCGGTCAATCCTGGCTTCTTTGTAAAATGCAGGTGTGTGTGTTGCTGAGTGCCAAAGACCCTTGGTCCTGGGCACAGTCCTCATTTGTGTCTGGGCCTAACTCAATACATTTTCTCTGGATTCACCAAAATGATGACTCTGGGCCTTTGGAGTAGGGGAGTGAAGGGGCAAGAAATCCAAACTTGCTACCTCGCGAGGCAGTTCTGAAGCAATGCTCTGAGCAGTCAGCTTTTAAACATTTGTCTTAGGGACAACCTGTACTCTGGTACGTTGTAAGTTGACACTCCAGTCGCCTTTGTGTAATGAATTTGGACTTTTGTGCAGCAGCTGAGAAAAGCTTTCAGCAGTGGTGAGACGTGGCTTCCTTCCAGCCCCTAGTGCTCCGAGCAGTGTGGCCAGCTTTATCTGTGCGGCTTGTCTGCTGGAGCAGTCACTGGAATTTTTGTCCCCGTATTTTGTGAGGATGAGTTGAACATGGAAAAATTACACTGCTGATGGTACTTATAAAAAGGGTAGATCTTCTAAAATTGATATAATTGAGGAAAAGATTTTGAAATTAAATGAGTGTGTCAGTAGTGGGGAATTATTAGTGTCAGTTGAACACTTGCTGACTATAAGTAAACAGCCCTGCTCAGTTGTGAAGAATGAAAAAAGAGATGTATAAAATACCCAAATTGTATTGTCCAAGATTGTCTCTAAAAGGTAGAGTATAATTAGGCATTTTACAACCTTGTTTGGACTTCTGAGAACATGACTTCTTATAATATAGTATAAATCTTCTGTTTGACTTTGGGGGCCCTTTTCAGGGAAATAGGGGACTACCTATAACTAGGTTCTGGTGTGATTAAGAGTTGTGCAAAAACAAAACCCTTTTTGTAAGTGTGCAGGGCCCTTCCAAAACTGTGAGAGTTTGTCTTTTGGAATATATTCCATGTTGACCTATTCTCTTAACGGATTAATGCCCTTTCCCATGCATTGTACTCATTTATGAGGTATGATCAAACAATATTGGTGAATGTTTAAATTTAAAAAAAATTATTACAGTATAAGACACATTGCCATTAACCCCCCCTAAATACTCTCCCTCACTTCAAACACACTTATCCCATCGTTCTTGCCACTTTCTGAAGCAGTTCTGGAAGTCCTCTTTCATGAGTGTCTTTAGTTGGACTGTCGTGGCTGCCTCGATGTCCTGAATCATTTTGACTTTGGGGAAGAGCCAGAAGTCACATGGTGCCAGATCCGGTGAATAAGGTGGATGAGGATACACTGTAATGTTTTTATTTGACAGAAATTGCTGTACCAGAAGCGATGTGTGACACGAAGCCTTTCCGTTGTGATCAAGAAATATGGTGAAGGGACAGCCAGGTGGCTCAGTTGGTTAGAGCGCAAGCTCTCAACAAGGTTGCCGGTTCAATTCCCACATGGGATGGTGGGCTGTGCCCCCTGGAACTAAAGACTGAAGACGGCAACTGGACTTGGAGCTGAGCTGCGCCCTCCACAACCAGATTGAAGGACAACGACTTGGAGCTGATGGGCCCTGGAGAAACACACTGTCCCCAATATTCCCCAATAAAATTTAAAAAAGAAAGAAAGCAATATGGTGAATACTGCTGCCGAGTGCCATCCAATGGAAAGTTAGGGATCTTCAATATGGGAAGCGGCGCGTTGAACTATAGTAACAGTGTGTGACAAGTTTCAGCTTGTTCAGTGCAGTCAGTTGGATGTGAGCTGCAGGTGAGAAGGTGTGTTTTAAAGTGTGTCGTAAGTCATGGATCACGAATAACACATTAACGTGAAATGGACAAATGGTTTCATCCTCCATCAGGACAGCACTCCGTGTCACACATCGCTTCTGGTATATGTCAGTTTCTGTCAAATAAAAACATGACGATGTGTCCTCATCCACCTTATTCACCGACTCTGGCACCATGTGACTTCTGGCTCCTCCCCAAAGTCAAAATGACCATGAAAGGTAAATGCTTTGAATCAATTCAGGACATCGAGGCAGCTACGACAACGCAGCTAAAGATACCGTGTTTCCCCGAAAATAAGACCCAGCTCTAATGCGTCTTTTGGAGCAAAAAATTAATGTAAGACCCGGTCTTATTTTACTGTAAGACCCGGTCTTATTTTACTATAAGTAAAATAAGTTATAGTAACTTATAACTTATAGTAAACTTATAACTTATAGTAAATAACTTATAGTAAAATAAGACCGGGTCTTATACAATATAATGTAATATAAGACCAGGTATAATATAATATATAATATAATATAATATAAGCCGGGTCTTATATTAATTTTTGCTCCAAAAGATGCTTTAGAGCTGATTGTCTGGCTAGGTCTTATTTTCGGGGAAACACGGTACGAAAGAGAACTTCCAGA
Source organism: Rhinolophus hipposideros (assembly GCF_964194185.1). Classification (NCBI taxonomy): domain Eukaryota; kingdom Metazoa; phylum Chordata; class Mammalia; order Chiroptera; family Rhinolophidae; genus Rhinolophus; species Rhinolophus hipposideros. Next base: position 75,038,651 of record NC_138051.1, read on the forward strand.
ACTGCTTCAGAAAGTGGTAAGAACAATGGGATAAGTGTGTTCAAAGTGAGGGGGAGTATTTTAAGGGGATTAATGGCAGTGTGTCTTTTACTGTAATACTTTTTTAAAATTTAAACATTCACTGTATTGTTTGATCACACCTCGTATATGGTAATTTCTATCACCTTTTTTTCCATTTAGATAGATTTAACCTAGGATTTTAAGCTGTCGGATGGGCTTCTATTTAAAAGGCTGGGCTACTGAAATGTTGCCAGCTTGCTCTATCTGGTAAAGCCCTAAGTTTGGGGAGATAAGAGAAAAACAACCACCAACAAATAACTGTTAATTTTTCGTGTTTTTCAGTCTCGGTCCCTAACTTTGTGGGTATAGAGTTGTTGCGTGTGCGTGCTTTAAGCAACTAAGTTTTTAAGGAAAAAATAACCAGCATCCCACACAAGGACACCATTATAATAGAAAGAGGAAAAAGCTTCTTTAATTATAGCAGTCTCGCAGCCTGCTCCCAGGGCCGGCCGGCCGCGGCACGGAGTTGATAAGCGTACAGTGTCTTTCATACTTGCCATTGCAACATGTTAATTAAGAGAATTCAGCTGTGGCACCAGCTGGGGATGTCTGGCTTTGTGGAAGATTGCAATTAGATGCTTTATTTTCTATTTTCTTTTTCCCCTTTCAACTTTGGTGGAATTCCTTTGAGTAGGGGCTTTTAGTCTCAGCAGTATAAATACTTTAATGTGCCTAATTGTGTAATCATACACTTATACTCCTCTGTGTACACACACATCGTTTTACGGAGTTTCATCCCCTTTTCTAGTACATGAAACACATAGCCTGCTTTTTGGCTGGTAGGGTGGAGCTAGACTCCTCCGTGCAGGAAGAAGAGAAGGAACAGAGACAGTGACTTTCTTCTGGTTGTGATCTGCCCGGAGGCATCCCCCACCTTTATCTCTTTAATAATTAGCATCTCAATAATTCCTTAGCAAAGTCAAGGTAATTTAAATAAAATTGGGCTTTATAATCCTGTCTTTCCATTAATTTGCAAGTGCAGTGTAGTGTTCTTTTCCCCAGTCCTCTGCTCCAGCCAGGCCTGGGTATGGGCCCGGCCCAGAGAGCTTCTGCATGCAGGCACAATGGGATCCATTGATTTCTGCCGAGCCGCCTGTGCAGTAAGGTCCTGTGACCCCAGCTGTTAGAACCGGGACCTGGGAGCAGCTGCTTGCTGAGACCCAGTCCTCCAGGGATAGGCCATCTGCTGCCACGTGAGAGAACCCTGGGAAAGGAATTGATGACAAGGTATCTTTGTATTCCTTCTCTCTGCTCCAGTCCCTCCAGATCTTTCCCCACCCCCCTCACCGAGGCACACTTGAGAAGCATGAGGAATCTACACTCGAAAACTCACGTGCTTTTCCCCTCTTGTCTTTCCCTCATCCCCACTCCACCACATCAGCGTACCCAGCTCCATGGACAAAGATTTTCCAGAGTAGGCAGCAGACTTACGTGGCTGGTTTCTTCAGCTGGGTTAGTACTAGAGGGTCGACTTGCATTTTATTATTAATAATATGGCTTTGCATTTTAGGACTGGAAGGTTCCTTAAAATCTCATTTTATAGAAGAAAACCCCAAGATTTTTCATTCCTTATCTTTGTATTCAGGGCTCTCCTTGTTCTGGCGTCAGCCTGATTTTCTTAATTTCCAGCTCTCTTCTGTGAAACCTGAATCATTTGCTGGTTTCCGTACTCATACCACCTCTTCTTGCTTCTCTGCCTTTGCTTGTATCCCTATATCCTCATGTTTTCTTCCCACTCTCCTTTATTTCAGTCACAATCCCATAATCACAGTCTTTTATTCAATGGCCACAATCCTACTTCCCCCTATAGTCAGTCCTGATACCATTTCTTCCTTCTGATCTCTTCCTCATTGGATTAGTCCTTCTGCAGAACTTCCCGTTGTAGCCCATATTGACTTGTAACGTGTGTCTATAATGGTTACTTATTGGACACTAAGCTCTCAGAGACTAGGGCCTCTATCTTATTCATCTTCCTACGCTCCTTCCCCCATTGCCTGCCAATGTTTTGGTACTTAGTAAAAACTTGTTTAATTATGAATGTAGAAATGTAACCCTTGCATGAACTCTAGGAAGTAAACAGAGTAGATATTACTGTTCTTATAACCTGGTTGGGGTTCCTTATCTATATCCCCAAAGAGTATGAAGTCTCCTCAGGGACAGAACCATTTATTATTATTTACTCTTGAATTTCTAGCACCAACTTGGCATATTGGTAAGCGCTCAATAGATTTGTTAAATTAGTAAACGAATTCCTATTGGGAAAGTGAAACCAAGAAAGAATAAGAATTAACACTCGTGGGGGCTGCCGGTTGGCTCAGTTGGTTAGAACGCGGTGCTCTTGACAACAAGGTTGCTGGTTCTATCTCCACATGGGCCACTCACTGTGAGCTGCACCCTCCACAACTGGATTGAAACAACTACTTGACTTGAATCTGATGGGTCCTGGAAAAACACACTTAAATAAGTAAAAGTTTTTTAAAACTAACAAAAAAAAGAATTAAAACACTTGCAAATATTTCTTATTCTCTTTTGGGTGAAAGTTATTAAACCCATTCTTTTTTTTTTTTTTTTTAAGATTTTATTGGGGAAGTGGAACAGGACTTTATTGGGGAACAGTGTGTACTTCCAGGACTTTTTCCAAGTCCAGTTGTTCTTTCAATCTTAGTTGTGGAGAGTGCCATTCAGCTTCAAGTTGTCCTTTCAGTCTTAGTTGTGGAGGGCGCAGCTCAGCTCCAGGTCCAATTGCTGTTGTTAGTTGCAGGGGGCGCAGCCCACCATCCTTTGCGGGAATCGAACCAGCAATCTTGTGGTTGAGAGCCCACTGGCCAATGTGGGAATCGAACCGGCAGCCTTCAGCTTTAGGAGCATGGAGCTCCAACGGCCGGCCCTAAACCCATTCTTTGAAAGACAAAAGATTAAAGGATTTTTTTCTGCTGACCAGTGTGACATTTGGACATACATGTAGGTACCTACTGACACACAGAATGGGTAAGGCAGCCACAGGAAGCATCTTCTGATCAGGAATCTTGGACCGGTCAGTCAAAGTGGCTTCGCAGAGTCAGGGTCCAGAGACCAAGGGAGGCCAGGGGAGACGACAGGAACATGGGCCTCAGTGTGAATAAAGGGCAGTTGAGACCCTCCCCCTTACTCTGACCAGGTCCAGACCCAAGCTTCACTAATCTGTTTTGAGTTCTCTGCTGAGCGATCAAGGAGACTCAGCAATCTGCTAAAGCGCCAGGCCGGTACATATATATGCAGGACGAAATCAAAGACAAGCAGGTCCCAGGCATGTGGGAAAGCACCTTGAGGGCTAGGTGCTCTGCTTTGAACTTCAGGGATTTATGTGGATTCCTCTTGTTTTTCAAGTTCCTTAGAGGCTTCAGTCAGGCTTTCTCAGAGAAAAGGATGTGGGAAGAATTCTCAGGAGGGGAGAGGCTCTTCTGTACTGCCTGGGAGGAGGAGCGGGCTCTGCGAGGAGCATTCTGGCCTGCAGCCCCTGGACTGACCTCCATCGGCCCGTATGGCCTAGAATTTTAGAAAGACCCCAATGTCGAAAGTAGGGAAGAGCGAAAAAGCCCTGGGTGGATTTCATTCCTCCCTGCCCTGATCAGCTGATGAGAGCACAGGGTGATGAGAGCACAGGGTGACGAGTTCCCCCGCTGGGAGGTGCAGAGGAAACCCAGAAGGCACCACAGGCCGCTTTTCCTGTGGTGGCCACGAGAGAGAGTAGTTTCAGACAGGTGCTTTAAAGAATAGAACCTCATCCCCCACTAGACGAGGAGGAATGTCTAGATCAGTGGCCTTGGTAACTTTTGACTCCATCTACCCACGTTCATTTGGCAGTGTTGCTTTCCCTCGTTGGTTCAGAGATGAGAAGGGCAAGACCCGTGGTCCTGGCAGACTTATTCCACCACCACCACCACCCCAAAAAAGAAAAGAATCTTTTCTTTTCCCTTTTATATTTCCTAGTCCCTGTCTCGTGGGCAGGTCAGCCCCTACATGGTCTGTATGCCTTAGCGTCGTGATCTGTGAGTTATACCTTGTCTGTCCTGAGGAGGCCCCGTCCCCTTTCTTCAGAAAATTCCATTCAGACCTTTACCCCTCAATGACTGGTGAGTGTTTTTCTAACAACTATAGTGTTTTGCTGGTTTTAGGTACCACCATCCTCAGCTGATTTCTGCCACCGTCCGTAAGGACTGTTTTCTGATGATTTCCTTTCATCCTCTGCAGCTGTGTGGGCCTGTGCGCAGCAGTGGTCTGTTGAGCAGCCGAGAGGAGGAAAATACTGCTTGACTCCCTGGTGGTACATGGCAGAGGCTGTTCATTTGGGACTTTGTAAGGGACGCCCCAGTGACGCTGTACGTTCTGACGCTGGCAGAAAGGTCGCCCTCTGTCTGTCTAGGTTGCACCCCCAGTCTGCGTTTCGTGGCAGTCTTTTCTTCACATGTCCCTCTTGGAAGACTTACATTCCCAGTTGAAAATGCTCCCATACCTTTCCCACTTGCATCTTCGGTATCTGTAATGCTTAAATAGCGCCATTGTTTATAGTGCTCAGAGATTAGTGAAGGAAACTGTCTGTCTTGCCTTGTTCCCCCCACTTCTCTGGAAAAATGTGGCCCCACTTGAGATGTGAGCCAAGTCTTCTAGGCACAGGTAAACTCACCAGTCCACATTCTTCTACAAACAGGATTCCAAAAGAACCCCACCCCCATGTTACACTTCTGTAGGTCTTGGGGCAAATGTTTCCAGTGACATCTATTAATAAAATCTAGGAGCTTTCCTATAATACAGAGGAGGGCAAGCCAGAGTTTGAATTTACACTCTTAATACTTAGTAGCCCTGTAACCTCAGGCTATTACTAAATTTTTCAAAGACTTAGTTTCTTCTGCTGAGCAAATTGAGTCTTATAGCAGTTTCCTCACAGGGCAGGACAATTAAATAGGATGACAGCTGCGAAGCGCCCATGTAGTGCCTGGAATAAAGGTTAACTCTCGTCCTCACTTCTACCCTGCTGGACAGCAGACATCTTTACATTTATTTTATATTTAAATTTGTGTTTCTTGGAGGCCTACTGTGTGTTCTTGGCACTGGACGTGGCATTAGGAGTTACCATTCAATTGTAGAGTTGGAAATGAAACCACAGCTGTGAACTTTGTTTCCAAGAGTTCAATCCTGTTTTAAACTCCAAGGCAGTCTCCTAAATTAATTATCACCCGCTCACCGATTACCCTTCTGAGGTTGGACGGTGCCTTAAGCAGCTGACTAGGGAAGCCTGCATCCTCCTGGGGGTGGGGGACTGTAGGGGCACGGCAAATCCAAGTGCAGCTTAGTTAGATGCCAGTGTGAAGGAGACCAAACCAGGGAGTAGCGAGTGCTCATGAAGTAAAGAAACGCTGACTGCTTTCTCTTCACCCTTTAACTACCACTCTCAAGGGGAACATAGCAGTGTTTGTCACTGCACACAGAGTGGCCTGCCATCCCTCATCCTGGGTTGATGGTGGGGGACAACTGTGGACTGCTCTGTAGGTCACTGCACTGCATGGATGGCTGTAGATACTGCGTGGCCCCAGCCTGGGCAGTAGGATGAAGGAGAATGGTCCTCCTGCTTGCCCTTCTTTTAGCAGTCATAGTAGTCAGGGGACTGGGGGTACAGCCCCAGGTGGCAGCCCCTTCCCCCAAGTCCCTGAGCTGTGAGAACAAGAGGGGGTGAAAGGGTAGCAGGTCATATGGGAGCCATTCGTCAGTCCAGAGCCGCCCAGGTTGTTCTGTGAAGGGAAGTGGCGAAAGGGGCTGGCGTATTACTGAACTGGAGCAAGGGGAGAGAAAAGCAAGCTCCCCCAAGTGCTCATCTTGCTCTGTTCTCTGCCTGTCCCCTCTCCAGATATCCAGAAATTTCTGTAACAATCCTTTTTCTTTTCTTTGCCAAAGTCTTTGCCCTTCCAGAGGTAAGGGTTTAGTTTGCTATGTGAAAGTACATGTAGAGAATTTATCAGTGCCTGATACATGCTAGGCACGATGCAGGACGCTTCCAGGTACAGTTTTATCAGTCCTCCCGGACCTGCGTGGAGGGAGGTACTGACCGTTAAAGAGTGAGGCTCAGGAGAGCTCAGGCAGCTGACGGGGTCGCAGAGCCCGCCCCTGGTCAAGCCCAGATTGCTTGGTCTGATCCCCAAAGCTGTGCTCTGACCCCAGCCCCCATGGCCCTGCTCCTCGTAGGGCTCTTTGCTGTTGTCTGTTCTGGAAACTTATCTCAAATCAGAAACCACCTGACCCTTTGCAGTTAGAAACAAGACGGTGCCTTGAAATGGGGGCAAAATTTTGCAAGTTAAGTAGTTTTCTACTAAGCATCTACTCTCTGTCAGATTCTGTGCCAAGAACTGGGGGGTACAAAAATGAGCAGAGCAAACGCTCGCCCTACAGTTTGGGTGGGTGGGTAGGTGGGGTTAGTAGAGTTGGAGGAAGAACTGACCCATGAGAAAGCAGTTGCAGAGACAGTGTGGTGATAGTTTACGGAGAGGATGAAGATGTCATAAGAATACAGGAAAAATAAAGTTTCTGTTTATTGAACACTTAGAGTGTGACAGACCCAACACCAGGTATTTTACCTGCATAATTGTGATAAATCTGCACAGCAGCTCTGTGAGGTCAACACCTGTTGCACCCCCATTTTACAGCCAAGGGGGAGGAAGCCCTGCCTACGCCCACATGGTGGGTAACTGGCAGAGCAGCACACACGGGCTCTCTCATTTTAGCCCCGTGCTGGTAAGCTCTGCCCCGTGCTGCTTGATTCTCTCCAGAACTTCTCTTTGGGACGTTTTGGTTTCCTGGAGCAAGACCGTTCCAAGGTGACCTTGGAACTGAATCTTGAAAGATGGGTAGGGTTGCAGCTGATCTGACCACATGTGCTTTCAGGGCAGGGGTTCCAGGCTGAGGAGAGAAATAGCACTTCTTCTTTCGGAATGACTAAGGACTTTGGTGGCTGCTTCCAAGTGACAAGAGTTTTCATGTTTGGGGCAGGGTTCAATAAAGAAAGTGTTCCTTCTTGTTGGCTATGAAGCTGCTGGCTGGCATTTCCCCTCACCTGTGAGGTGGAGTGAGTGAGGGACCCACACGTAAAACAAGATGGACTGGCTCTGAAGCCAGACCCACCCATGAGTCGCAGGGCTTGGGCTGGGCCCTCAGAGGAGCTGTGGGGGGCAGCCTAAGCCATGAGTGGTTTCTTTCTGTTCCCCCATCCCGACTCCAGGGCCACACCCTGGGAAAGGCTGGCCTTCCCCTCGCATGTGGGAAGTTCTCATGAGAAAAAGGATTCTGTCTGGACAATGGGCTTCCTGTCTGACTGCTGGGAAGGGTTGTCTTAGAGAAGAGGGAGGCTGCACATGGCGTGAGAAATCGTCTCTTCCCGATCACTGCAGCCAGCTTTAGACTTTTCACTATTTGAGTGGAGGGCCAGGCAGGCAGAAAGCCAGGGAGAGCCATGGACAGAAGCAGCCCTTGGGTATCTCTTGAGTAATTGAACTCCTGCCTGTTTCCCTGCCCCCACCTGCCTCAGCAGATGTAGTAGCTTCTGCACAGACAGGATGCTTCTCCTTAAGCCTCTCACACCCTGTGTTCAATTCAAAAACCATGGTGACTGCAGGACTTTTATGAAGGAAACTCAAATAGCTGGTGAGGCCAGCCACCCACTCAACTTTAGACAAATTTGCAAACGTCAGAAGAGACTACAGAGGTCATCTAATTCGGTGCCTCAGTACTAAAACAGGCCTGGAGAGGCCAGTGTCCACGGCAGTACCCAGATTGTCTGTCATTGGGCTCCCCTCTGTGTGCCTCCCTTTCCAGAGGAGAATCTGGGCTCAGAAATCCTGTTACTGCCTAGTGCCATGGGCAGTCCTGCCCCTTGCTGAGTGACCGTGAGCAAGTTTCTTAACCTCATTCAATTTGCTCATCTCATGTTGTAACATGTTTCTTACAGGGTTTTTTGAAGCTTAAATGAGGTAAGTGCTTAAACTAGTGCTTGGAATATAGTAGATGGTCAATAAATGTGACCTATTATTACTGAGATTTAAAGGGGCCTCAGAAGGAACCTTTTGACTGTAATTAGATAATGGCCATTAAACCGCTCTGCATTTGTTTGGAATACCCATCCCAGCTGTCTTGGGAGGCTTTCTTGAGGAAAATCCCCTTCCCTTTGAACTAGCCTGCTCACACTGTATAATGACTTTCCTTTCACATACGGAGTAGCTCCATGTTCCCAAAGCTGCAGAGGGGGAGCTGCAGCATAGGCTGGTGTGCTACCCTGTCAGCAGGCCCAGGTTTCCTCAGTGCTTAGGAGCGAGGCTGCCTCATGAATCCAGCTTCAGGATTTACAGGTGTGTGGTTTGGGGCAAATTTCTCAACTCAGCTGAGCCTCTTTGTTCTTCTCTGTAAAAGGAAGAAAATGTAGTACTTGTTTCATATAAAGAGAGACCTCAGAAGCGTGCCTGGCGTATTCAATACACTTTGTAGTAATTATCTTCCTCGTCTTCTGTTCCTTCCCCAAAAGAAAAACCTACACATTTGAACACCTTTTTGCTCTGTTCTCACCTGGATTTTTCTCTGGCTCTCTGTGCTCCTAACAAACCATTTGGGACTAGAAGTAGAAATAGGGCCTTCATATAGCAGGAAAAGGTTTTGGGAGCGAGCACGTTGGCGAAGCTTTTAAAACAACCCGACGGGACGGACCCTCAGTGCTCAATGCTGTCCCCACACCTGCAGTTGAACCTAATATTCCATGCCCTGTGGCGTGATGCTGAACCCTTTCCACTGTTTCCAGGTCCCCAGACTCATGCTGACTCTCAGACACAGACTTCCTCTGCATTGAGCACCTGTGCTGCCCAGCGCGGTGGCCACTCGACCCATGTGTCTACTGGGAAATTTAGAACGACCCGTGTGTATTTCTGTTGGACAGTGCCGTGCTGGATATATGTTTTTCATCCTTTGCATCCTTCCCTCCTTACTTTTCACTCTATTTCTCTTCTACGCCGGGACCTGTCACCTTCCTCTGGCTGCCAGCAGTGCTCAGATGAGCCTGTCTGCCCAGCAGGACACCCCAGGCTAACAGAAAAGTGCACCTTTGAACATCACCTTCTTTGATTTCCATTGGAGTTGGCTGTGTGCGCGTCTGTGTCCCCCTAGCTTCTAAGCATTTGAGGGCACAGGCCTGTCACATTCAGTTCTATGGCCCTCCTGGGGTGTCTTGTGTGGTGATCACACCTGCTTTAATCATTGATGGAATCACAACCAAATAGGAACATGGACGATTCTGCCTCCGCTGTGTCCCTGATGATTACGATGGCCATACTGGGGTGCTGGGCTTGGGGAGCCTCTTTCTGCTCCCCTAAATTCCCAGAAATCCTTCTTCAGCCAGCCTATTTTTCAGCACTCTGATTAAGCACCTGTTTCTCTGTACCCAGTTTAGTTCTGCTGCACTGATTGTTTTGTCTAAAATGACATTATTTCAGAGCTGTGAGTGCACACGACAGTTTCTCAAGCCTCAGTCACTGTGTTCGGAAGTGTCATGTGTGCTTGACACTGTCGTCAACCAGAAACCTCTTTTGTTGCTAGCCTTTTAAAAATGCGTGAGGTATTTAAACATCTGCTTCCCCTCCTCAAGCTGATTTCACATTCCCTCCTCCCCATGCCTCATTTTGAAGGGGTTTGAGTATTTGTTCAGTTCGTTAAACTGAACGCTGTGACCCTGGGGCCTTTCCTAGAGCTTGTTTTGATTTGCTTTTTATGAACTCTTATGAAAGTTTGTTTTGTTTTAATTTGCTGCCACTTCCTCAAAAGCAAGTCCCCAAACAACAAATGCAAAGAACATTTGAAGAGCTGACTAAGGAGTGTTACTGGTTTTTACTGGGGGCTTAGGCTGTGGTGACGCCGTGGTGGAAGTGTCACTGGACCGTTTTGCTTCTCCTCCATCTGCGCCATCACCAGCTGGTGGCATGGCTGGCCTGTCCCTGCATGACTACTGTGCACGGCCCGGGCCCCTGAAGAATTACCTCACGGCTTCCTGTGCTCGCCAGAGCCAGAGTGGCTGAGGGAGACAGTGGAAAGCAGAGAGGGAAACTAAGGAGAATTGATTTTTTTTCCCCTGTAAAATTTCCATCTTTTGGCTTTCTCTCTCTCTTTTTAAAATTATGCAGCTTTGCCAAATCAGATGAGTTTATTGTCTTCTTGAGGTTAAGAACAGAGCTTGAAACTCCCTCTGCGGACGTGGGGCTGTCAGACAGCGAGCCGGATGCTCAGATTAAGTCAGCCTCTTGCCCAGAACAGTGGCTTCTGGAAGCCACTGGATGATTTATTTGTTCTTCCTGATCTTTCCTTTCCTGTGCTAATAACCCTGCCCGTCACTGAGAGGGTCCTCGCCAACACCTGCCTTTGCCAAGACTCGCCCACTCTGCTCTTCGACCGCACAAGAAGGCTGCGTTTTTTTCTTGATTTCTTGGTGTCTTAAAATGACCTTGCCTTTTTTTTTCCTTCTAAGTCCTCCTTATTTCCTTCTTGGACCAGGGGCAGCCAGCCTCTTTACGATGCTGAACCTTGTGTACTTTTGTTGCCTTTGTGTGACCTTCATAGATCAACATAGAAGAACTCTTGTACAGTTTATTTTACCATACTAGGGTGGCTATACTGTACATACTGTAAAGATTCTCTCTACCTCTGGTCCATCTTACATCAGATTTAGCTTCTCTTGTAATTCTGCCCTTCTCAAGACCCTTCAGAGGCTCCCCTTTTCATTTGAATATAGTGTGGACACTCCCTGTTGCAGTCAAGATGGTTTAATTGCTCTTTACATTTTTGTAGGGGGCACAATTTTTCTTGATTATATTATGCAACCCAGCTGACCTGAGCTACTACTCTGGACTTAACCTGCTCTTTTGTACTTCAGTGCATTTGCTTCAAACTGCCACCTCCTATCCTGAGGACGTAAAGTCCCGTTTGAAATGCTGCTTTCTTCAGGGGCCTTTCCTCATGTCCCCCACACAAGATGGGATCTCTCCTTTCAGCTCCCTCTTCTAACACTAATCACATTCTTTGACATGTCTTAGAATAAATCTGTGTAGAATATCTTAGGAAGAAGACAGAAGAAATTGATACGGTGTTTAGAGAGAGGGACTGAGTGACTAGGGCATGGAGAAGGGCTCACTTTTTACTGTACATTCTTCTTAGTTTTTTAATTTTATACTATGTATACTCATATACTTCCTTTTTTCTATGAAAGTATTATGTGCATAACAAAGATCCAATCTGTATAACGCTATAAAAGAATACTGGAGAGTATAACCTCAGAGTAGGGAAAGTGTCCTTAAACAAGACACAAAACCCAGGAGCCAGAAAGAAAATGACTTTTAAAATATGTGTGTGCTTATTTGTCATATCTCTATGTAGCTACAAGTACCTGAAGTGTTGATCTTTCTACCTATTTCCAGAGCACGGTACAATGACCCCTACACAGTAATCAATGAATATTAATTGAATTGAAATTGAATTGCAAGTCACTTCTTTGTAGACCTTACTTCTTTTTATAAAATGAGAGCCAGTGACCTTCAGGGTCCTGCTCAAAGATTCTGTGAGTATATGGCTTTATGAGCAGAAATTCCCAGCAACACAGGAGCAGCTCTTCCCCTGAGACCATCTTTCCCAGCACACTGGACAGTGTGGGTCCTGCCTGCTTCCAGGGGCTGCCCTGGAGTGCTCGGCATTAATTATGCGGAGGAAATGAACCAATTAGACATAGTAAGAGGAGAGCCAGGGGATCTGTGGCAGGCTTGTTGCCCTGAACAAAAGAGGGAAAGTATAAAGGGTGAAACAGTTTGCTGAGGTTTCTTTGGAAATTTAGCTGGCCAGCTCTTTGAACTACTTGGCCAAAGTTTAGATAGGCTCCAGAATGCATGTTTGCCTCTGTCTCCCTCCTGTTCAAGACTTTGGACGAGGTGGGTGGTGTGGGAACCGTCTGGAGAGGGGAGTGAGGAGACTTATTTGGGCTTATCTTCTAGTTTCAGAGAAGCTGCCCAGACTTTTCCGGATCTCTGTGGCACATACCCCAGCTTTGTTTTGTTAACGAGCTCTTTAAAAATGGAGACTTGGGGCTCAGTTGGTGAGAGCTCGAGCTCTGAACAATAGGGTTGCCAGTTCGATTCCCACATGGGCCAGTGAGCTGCGCCCTCCACAACTAGATTAAAGACAACAAGCTGCTGCTGAGCTGCTGGAGGGGCGGCCGGATGGCTCAGTTGGTTAGAGCGCGAGCTCTCAACAAGGCTGCCGGTTCAATTCCCGCATGGGATGGTGGGCTGTGTCCCCTGCAACCAAACATTGAAAACGGCAACTGGACCTGGAGCTGAGCTGCACCCTCCACAACTAGATTAAAGCACAAGGACTTGGAGCTGATAGCCTCTGGAGAAACACACTGTTCCCCAATATTCCCCAATAAGAAAAAAATTGGAGTCTTTTCTCTCTATCTTAGTGCTAAGCAGCTGGAGGGCAGGGAGCCATTGTCCCCTGTTAGACGCGTTATCCAGCCCCAGACTGGCTAGCAGTCAGCTTGCTAATAGCAGTTTGTAGGTTGAAGGGAAGTGGTATTTGGTGAGATGCTGGAAGGGCACCTCTGTGTGAGTGCTGGGTGGGCCTGTGAATGGGAGAGCACCTATTTCCATTCACAGTGACTCCAGGTCTGTTAGAGGAAGTGAGAAAAGAAACCCACAGATCCTATTCTCATACTGATGTCCTTGTGGTCTCCAGGGTGGGGCGGAGAATCCATCAGCCAAATCCAATGTCCTTTGCAAACTTGTGTCTTTCTTGCATTCGTGAGACTGTAGGAAGTTGAAGTTAGTGGGTTTCTGGCCGTCCCGCCAGCGCGCCTTCTCTCTCAGCTTAGCTTTCCAGACAGTGATCCCTTAGTGTCCACACTGTGGCCCTCCTATCTTAGCTAAGTACACCCCGTAGTCCACTGCCTGGGGACTCAGTCCTGCAGTGTTGGGCCAGGGTCAGAAGGCCAGGCCATGGAATCAGGTCACCCTCCCCAGGGCTGCTCAGACCTTCCAGCTCCTCTGACTCACCATTTCTGCAACTTATCCACATCCCCCAACTGGCCTGTTTGAATGGGAGGTAACTTAGATACACACTCTTCATTAGCTCATGGGGTAGAAGCAGTGTCTCCTGCTGGAAAGAGCACAGATACTAAAACCAGAAGACTTGACTCTGCTCCCAGGACTGCCATTTACTCTGCCTTACGCATAGCTAAATGTCATTTAACTTTTGTGGGACTCAGTTTCCTCATCTTCAAAGGGGAGTCATGATAACTACCTCATGGAGCTGTCAGACGAATACGTAAGATAGGAAGTGAAGAGACTTTTAAAACTAGATAGTCCTGAATGAAAAATGTGGATTTACTGTGGGCTGGAGACACCCGATGCCGTGACTAGTCTGGAAATGGGAGGTACTCCCTGCAAATCCATCAGAAATCTTCTCTGCCGCCAAGATGGTGCATTTATATTACACGATGAAGTCCTTTCTGGTATTGATATTGGAAATAAGGCTACAATTTCCCCCACAGGTTAAGAGTATTGTACCACCTTTTGCTGATTCATTGTGTGTTTCATTAGGTATTATTAAAACCATATTATGTGCTAGATCTCTGAGTTCAGGACTTGGTCAGAGTCTACCATTCAATTGTGGATGCAGCTCTCTTAAGGAGCAGTGGGGAGAGGAAGGGAAAATTTTGCAAGCAGCCAGACTTCCCTTGTTGCCAGCGCACTTCCTCTCTCAGTGGCAACCTGAATTTCCAGGGCTTGAGCAACAGCCTTTCCATTGGACCAGCTCTGCTGCTCTTGTGTTTCTTGTTGAGGCTTCAGAACTCACCCCCTCCGTGTCACTGAGAGGACTCCCACTAGAAATCCTCACCACTCTCTTTGTCTTTGCAGTGTGTTCCCTGCCCCCAGAGCCAGAGAATGGGGGCTATGTCTGCCACCCTCGGCCCTGCAGAGACCCCCTGAACTCGGGCAGTGTCATCGAGTACCTGTGTGCTGAAGGCTACATGTTGAAGGGTGACTACAAATACCTGACGTGTAAGAATGGCGAATGGAAACCAGCCATGGAGATCAGCTGCCATCTCAACGAGGGTTAGTTGGGCAGATGAGAAAGGGGTTCTGCTTTTGTTTAACTTACAGGAAATTGGTGCCCGCTTTCCCCGGAGCGTCCTGTGCTGGGGGGTAATACAGCCCTTTTGATGCCCTGATCTCCCTTCTTTTGTGATTTCATGTCTTTGTGAAAGACGTTTGAGGTTTCTGGTGCATGTCCCACTGTGGTTCAGCTGAGCCACTGACGGGCTAGGGCGCCCTACCGAGGCATCTGTTCTGCTATATAAGGCCCTTTGATGCTCAGAATCTCTTGTTTACCTAGTCAAGTGCTGGTGGACTTAGTGTGTTACTAACACATAAGCATAATGCCAACACCTTCTGTAGTGTTTCTTTTATATTGCTTTTTTCTTGAACGATAATGGACTGTTTTGTTATGAAGCTACAGTCCAGCTGGACGAAGACCTACCCCCCTCCTGCCTGCCCCTGTTATGCATGACAGAAAAACCCAGCTGCCTGCAGGAAGGTGTGCATTGTACAGTGTCTCTGTGCTTCAAACTCAGGCTGCACGGCCATGACACCCCCAAGAAGGGAGGAGACCCGCCTGAGAATGACAACTAAAGCTGCAGGATCTTAGAACAGCTGGTTATTACAGCCCAATTCTTACAAATTTTTCTGCTACATGAGGAAAAAGATGGGTAGACTTAAGATAGTGGAATGATGTGTCCATTTAATGACTACTGGGGACAGCATCGGAAGTGGTTTATAAAGATAAGCTCTCCATGTGAGTGAGGTTAGGTGTCAGATGGCCCTCAGTGAAGGGAATACTAGATTCAGGAACTGGATTAGGGAAATGGCCCCTTTCCTTGTTTGCATAAACTGCTGTGCACTGTTACTCCTAAAATGGCCCTCGCTGTGGCATGTCTCTGCATGGAACCATGCAAAGGGCCTTTGATAAGATCAGCTGTGGGGCTCGTGTTTTATGTGTCTGGATACAAACCACTTCTGATAATGGCTTGTTTCTGTAGACAAAGACACCAATACATCACTCGGGGTCCCCACGCTATCCATAGTGGCTTCCACTGCCAGCTCCGTGGCGCTCATTCTTCTCCTCGTGGTGCTGTTTGTGCTGCTGCAGCCAAAGCTGAAGTCTTTCCATCACAGCAGGTGAGCCCAGTTGCAGTGGGTGATGGGCATTGCGGTGAGCGCTGGCCTTTGGCAGAGGGTTGCTGGGATGTCTGCCAGCCTGTGTGTGTCTGGGTGCCCAGGGAAAGAAGGGGGCCCTGCCATGTGTTACACTCCTGGATGTGCTGGGCACCGTCGTGCTTGTTGCTTTACATACATTATCTTAATCCTCATAGGAACATTTCAGATAAGGAAACTGAGCCTTAGAGAGGTTAAGTTATTCTCTCAGGTCTTCCCTCTAGATGATGACAGAGCTGAGATCTGAACCCTATCTGTCCAACTCCAAAACCATGTCCAAAACCAACTCCAAAACCTACGTTAGTGGCTTTCAGAGGGTGGTTCCAGCACCACCGGAACCTGGGAACTTTGAGGAATGCAGGTTTTCAGGCCCCGCCCAGACCACCTGAGTGCATTGTCCTGGCAGTTCCCCCTTCCCTCCGACTGGAACACTTTCTGTTCATTCACAGCCCTTCAGAAGTCACTGTCATCAGTCACAGGCACCGAGGAACAGACTAAACTGCGCGAAATACAATGTTCCTACTTGGAACTTACAGACATGGACCAGGCTGTTTAATCTCCTGTACTACGTGTGATTTTTCTTTCTTTTTAGTTAGTTTTGTTTGAGAGAGAGGGTAGCAGCTACTTTTAAGGTTGTTAAATAATCAATAGAATAAAGAGGATTTGGAAGGGACTATTTACTTGAGAGAATAAGCTATTGCCACATAAAGTCAAGCTGATCTTCTTGACATTTCATTCAAATTAGGGGAGCTTTTCCCCCTTGTAGTTAACTAGTTAGTCTGGCTGATTTTATCTCTCTTGAGTGGAAAATAGATTTGGTTTTCATTATGGACTCTGTTTAAATTTTGTACTGTGTACATGTATTACTTTTTGAACAACAACAAAAAATTATTTTGAATAACTAAAGTTACGCACATGCCAGAATACACACTGCTTTCCATGCCACTTTACCGTCAAAGTTTTCCTTCCTTCCAGAAACCTCTGAGCACTTTCATGAGTGCCACTTCTGTCATCCTCACAGTGTGTACGCCATTTGAATTGGGTAGCACAGGTTTTATCTCCAAGTACAGATGAGGAAATTGAGAACTAACAACAGTCTAGCAATATAATGCGGTGCAGCCGTAGACCATACGTCCCATATTGTGATGCGCTGAGGAGGGTACAGCAGCTGTCCAGTGTTCTAGGCAAACATTGGCCTCCGTCTAATCCCAAGGAAGCAATTGGACAAGTCCAGGTTGTGGGACATTCTAGGAGATGGCTGGCCTAGAGTCTATAAAAAAAAAGTCATCGTCATGAAAGAAAAGCTGTAGGGGACTCTTCTGGATTAAAGGAGAAGAAAGAGACAGGACTACGTAAATGCAGTGTGTGATCCTTAATTGGGTCCTGGATGAAAACAAACACGTGGAACGGATATATTTGTGGCTAGTTGGGGAAATTTGTGTTACAGTATTATACCAATGTTCAATTTCTGGGTGTCATATGCTGTAGTTACACAGGAGAGAAGTTCTAGGAGGTGTGTACTCAATAATGTCTTCAGCTTACTTTCAAAATGGTTTGGATTAAAAGAAAAGTGTGCGCACATAACAAGTGATCCCCAGAAAGGTGTCCATGTGAATAAACCGCAAACATAATGTTGAGTTGAGTAAAAGAAGCCAGACACATACACATATATACACACAAATTGACTGTATACCCCATTCATAGAAAGATCAGAAATGTGCAAAACTATAGTGTTGGAGGATTCATGAGTATGCAGTAAAGCTATTAACACAAAAAGCAAAGGAGTGACTTTCACGACCATTAGGATGCCGTTACTTCTGGTGATGAGGATGGGCAGGAGAGGAGGTCTGGGTGCTGGCAGTTTCTCTTTCTCACTGAGGTTTGGTTTCTACAGTGTGACCTTTGCGATAAGTCACTGAGGTACACATTTGTCTGTGTGTCATTTTCTATACTTGTGTTACAATTCATATACAGTATTTTTTTAACTTTAGAAAGTTAAAAAAAATAATAATAATAAGGCATGCAAAGTGGCAGAGTCAGAAGAACTAAATTCTTCCAAGTCGGAGTCCAATATCCCATTTCACGATCACAGTGCTCCTCTCTCCTCTCCTTTTTAAAATATCGCTGTGTGGAGGTGTAATTCGCAGGTCATTCGGTGTAGCCAATTAGAGTCCACAGGCAATGGTTTTGTCGGTTCCTGGGTATGTGCACCCATCGTCCTCTCACTTTCTCAGCCTGCCTGTGCCAGATGAATGGCTCTATGCCCAGATCTCTAGGAGCCTAGTTTTGCATAGTCTAGGTGCCTGTGAGTCCAGAGGTTAGGAACACAATCTCTAGAAGCAGCTGGAACTGGATTCACATTCCAGCTTCCTCCCTTACCAGCTGTGTAACTGTGAACAAGTTATTGAACTTCTCTGAGCCTCTCCTGCATTTTTGGTGACTCTCTCTGTGAAAGGGCTCAAGTGGGGACTCGGTGTGACAGTGTATAAAGCACTCAGTGCTGTGTCTGGCGTATAGTCAGTGCTCAAAACTGATTGGTGCTTTCAGTGTTGCAGTATTCATTTGTGTGTGTATTTTAATTCTTCCTTTGTCTTTTCCTCCTCCGGATACAGACGTGACCAGGGGGTCTCTGGGGACCAAGTCTCCATCATGGTGGATGGAGTCCAGGTTGCGCTGCCATCCTACGAGGAGGCTGTGTACGGCAGTTCCGGTCACTGTGTGCCGCCCGCTGACCCCAGAGTGCAGATTGTGCTGTCAGAAGAGTCTGGGCCTAGCGGGAGGAACGGGCCAAGGGAGCAGCAGCTGCAGGACCAGGGGGCCTGTTCCTCTGCAGGTGGAGAGGAGGAGGGCCCGGGCCAGTCTGGACTGTGTGAAGCCTGGGGCTCCCGGGGCTCAGAGACTGTGATGGTACATCAGGCAACCACCTCGTCCTGGGTGGCCGGCTCAGGGAACAGCCAACTGGCGCACAAAGAAGCCCCCGATTCAGAGAACAGTGACATACAAAGCCTTTTATCCCTCACATCAGAGGACTACACAGATGGTAGGTGGTCTGTGCTGAGCGTGAATTACTAGCAGCTCAGGGTCCTTGCTGGGAGTGAGGAAGGACTGGGAGCCTCTAATAAGTGGTGTGGGGGTCAGGGGGCTGCGAAGAAAGATAATACCTGAGGTATTAGCCTGCACAAGAGGATTTCACCCTCAGCTCCAGATAGTTCTTTGGGCTCTGTATAGGGACACTTTCACTGTTGTCTGTGAATTTTAATGGTTTGGAGTCTCCAAAATTATTCATGGCCACATGGCTGTGCTAAATCAAAGGGTAGACAGCTGGTTGGAGGTGGGGGTGGGGGTTTGTCCTCTTGTTATAATTTTTATGTTCCTAAAAAGACAGGAATGACGAGGAGGTGTGGGGTCGTATTACAGAGAAAACTGAAGCCTATTTCTTTTCCAGAGCATTCGAGTACTTCATTTTGAGTAGGAGAATATCAGGTCCTATGTTAGTTGGTTTTCTTGTACTATCTCAGTTAAACCTCTCAATGATCCTGAGAAGTATATTATTATATCCACATTTTACAGATAAGGAAACTGAGGCTCCAAGAGGGTAAGTCACTTGCCCATAGGTAAGTGGCTGACCTGGGATTTGAAACCAGGTAGCTCTGGCTCCAAAGCCTGCGATTATAATCCCATAGTGCCATGCTGCCTCCTAGATGAGTCCACGCCCTTAGTGGCAAACCGGCCATAGAATGAAACTGACACCTCCTGACACCTCTGCCTTTGCTGGAGCTTGGAGAACTGAATGTGGGGGTTGATTCTGTCACTTTAAAACATATCTTTACATGAAATCCCAGTATGGTTCAGGATGTAGACAAAACTTAGATGTGTCCCTTTTTTTGTTTTAAAGAGGATAGTTTATTAGAGGCAGGAGAAGAGGTTGCAGCTCCCAAGCTAGAGGGGGTTCCGAATGGGGGGTGCCCCAGATGTGTCCCTTTTGACAGTGAGGACTTCTGCACTTACAAAGTCCCTCAAAAAGAGCCTTAGAGAAAAACTGATGCTTCCAGGGACTCCTGGGTAAGAGTCTAAGGCTTAGAATATCTGAAGGTAAAGAAGCTGGAAATTGTTGAATGCAGATCATTTTATGGCGTTTCCCCATTATCAATAACATGCCTTCTTTTTTCTTGGTAGGATATAGAGCTAGTAAGGGCCACTGAGTAGTTGGCCCAGGCTTAAAGGTAGAAGCCACTGCCCCCATGGGCAGCCAGCCACACGTACTGTGTGTCTAAGTGCACACATATTGTGTGTCCACACATACTGACAAATGTCCAAGTGCAAATCTCAGCCCTTAGGCTTCCTAAGAAGCCAAGATGGTGCCTGCTCTTCCCTCTTTTCCTTCATGCTATTTTGCTTTGTTCCATGTATCAAACAAGCATTTTCAAGAGCCCACCTTGGGCCTGGTGCCAGATTAGGTTGCAGGGGTAATGCATAGAAATATGAAATATGCTCTCTGCCTGCATGGATTGTCAGTCAGTTGGGAAGAGGGGGGCTATACTCGAGAAATAATGGGGTCAAGAATTGTAGGGTCTGTGTCAGAATGAGGGGTTCAGGAAACAAAACATGGAGGCTATTGAGTTCGTTGCAGGCCATGCCGTAGCTGTCTGGAGCTGACAGTACCGTAGGAAGTCAGGACCTTGCGGCATCAGGAGACTGAGACCCTGAGAGGGTAAATCGTTTATTCACTGTCATACAGCTGGAGGATGGCATTCAGAGGGAGGTAGGACTTAAGCAAGGCTCTGTAGTCTCATAGGGTGAGATTAAGGACAGAGTAGCAGCTACACCAGCAGTTAGGCAGAAAAGAGGTTCAAATTAGTGGGAGCAGAAGGGGTTTGAATACCAGACTGAACATTCTGATTTTATCACATAGGTAGAGGGAGAGATGAGTAAGAAAGACCTAAAAAAGAGGCGAGGGATTTAGACTACCTAAAATTGTATGAGTAGTGCATTTTATTTCGTTAAACTACGGGCTGCATGAGGACCCGTGCAGTGGGATCAGCTGTCGAGAGACCCACATGGGGTAACCATTGTGCTTTCCTTCTCTTCCTGCAGATATCCCACTGTTGAAAGAAGCATGAGGGCTGCCACTGGCCTCTCTCCTCTGCCATGGTCCTCTCTGCCCTTCCTCCCTCTCCCTGTGGGTTTGAGCACCCTGTGCTCCAGCCACCCTACCCGGACACCTGAGCTGCCACCTGTGGGTCTGTGGATGTCTGAGGGCCTGCAGACCCACCTCGCTGGAAGCTCAAGGAAGATCCACCATCTGCCTGCTGGACAGCGGGAGGAGCTGGCTTTTTGCCTGGCCCAGCCTTCCCATCTGTGTCAGGGACGTATTTGAATGTGCTGGATTGAACCTTTCCTTTCCCTGAGCCCTCTGGGTCCCCTCCAGCCAGCTCTTTGGCAGCAGCCCCACCAGCCCACATGGGCCTGCGAGCTGCTGTGTTTACTTGTGCCTTCCCACAAGCCCGTCCAGTTTCCCTGTCACGCAGGCCTGTTGCTTTCCTACAAGCCTTAGTGGCCGCACTGCTGCCCCCTGCCACACAAGGGGCTGGGGCTGAGGCTGGCCTGTTTTCTTTGAGGGCTGGCATCGCTGCCCTTAGCAGAAGCAGATCCAGGAGAGAGGGCTCTGGAGACAAGAGTGGCTCTAATTGGGGCAAGAGTTTTGGATCACTGGGCCTGCCCCTGGTGGCTCATTTCCTTGGCTGAGGATGGAGGATGTGGGAAATCTTACCAAAGCTGTCCCAGCACCTGGCTGTCTAGCTGAGAGGTGCCGCTTCTGGCCCCTGCTGAGTTGAGTTTCCAGAAAACATCCCGAAGATCCCAAAGGAGGCCAGTAAGGTGGCTGCTAATGAACTGTCTTCCTAATATGCAAGGACTCACCTCCTCCTCCAACAGCGACCTTCCTAGCCTCGGTTTTCCTCTTTTCCTGGAGTATCAGGGACGCTGCATGCTGCCTCCTGGGTGTTATCCTGGGCAGCTCCTGCTTCCTTGCTGCCCACAGAGGCCCAAGGGGAATCATCCTTGAGATGCCACGGAATGCCCATCTGGTCCCTAGCAGTTGGGGCAGGTTGCCCCGTCTGGGTTCGTGGTGATGGAGGGAACCTGAGAGGCACAGACTGAGTCCCCAGGCAGCTGCAGGCAGCGCCAGCCCCGTCCTCACCACAGTCACGTGCCTTAGTAACTGCTCCAGGAAGCGCCCTGCTGCTTGCTGCACTGCTGCTTTTCCTACTTCTGGCCTCCCCTGCCATCCCCTCCTCCTGTCTCACTGACAGAGGGCTCCCTGGTCTTCTCTGGCACCTGGGGGAGGGGCTGAGACCGCCCTTACACTCCCACCTTGCCGGCCTGCGCTGGGTGAATGGCTGCAAACAAAGCAGCCTGGCTCTGGGCTCTGGTGTGGAAGGAGTGGGCTCTGTGCTCCACATGCTTCTGCTGGGGTCTCTCCATCAGCCTTGTCTTATGCTGATAGGGCTGGGCTGGCAGAGCTCAGCCAGGATGCTGCCATCTTCAGAATATGGGCTATTAAGTAGCACTTGCTTTTGAAGCACTGGGGCTGGCTGGGAAACTTCAAAGCTGACCCGGTGTTTCACCTCTGCTCCTCCCCCAGCCTGTTGGAGGTGTTAAAAGTAATAAAGAGCCCAGTGTATTTTCAGCCCCTGACCAACAGGGTAGCTCCAGGCGCGGGCCTCGGGGAGCCTCGGAGATGAGGGGATGGCCTTCTCTCGGCCTCCTGCCTCCGCTCACACACGCACTTTACTACCCGCCCATTCCTGGCCTCTTGCCTCCACTTGCAGTCTTCCTTTCTCTCAGGGTAAGGGCCATGCCTGCCATGCTTGTTGGCCACTCCCATCCCTCTCCCCTTCTCCACTAGGAGCCCAGGCCAGCATGGTTAGATGGGAACGTTGTCAGAGGTGCCAGAACTAGAACAGAAGCCTCTAAGGGAGATGACATGTACCAGGGAGCTGTCCTTGGCCCCGGAAGAGGCCATTTCCAGAGAGTGCCTGCCAGCAGTCGCTGGCTCTGGGCCCATCTGGAGGGTGGGTCCCCACCGCCCCAGCTGCCTCACCTGCATGGGCTCTCCTTCCCCACGGGGGTACCCTTGTCTTCCTCCAAAACAGAAAGCAGGAGCAGATGGTGGGGGGGTCCAAAGTCTCACTGCTAAACCTGCAGCTTTTATTTCCAATCTTCCAAAACCTGAATTCTAGCCTAGAATGTTTTTTAAAATAGAAGATCTTACCCTTTTTTATATCATTACTCTGGGGTGGTTGTTTTTTTTTTTCCTCTAAGAGACTGCACTTTTTATTTTAGGTTTATTCAGCTACATAGGTTATCAGCTTGAGTCTTCACAAAAATGAAAAGCCTTCCTTCTGAAGCTTTCTTCCCTTTCACCAGCCAGCCAGCCAGCCACGAATACTGCCCTGTGTGTCACAAGCCCAGACTTGTGTACCTGGTGGGAAAGAAAAGTCAGGGTAAAGGGGAGCCTCTTCCCGCACTGCACGTGTCACTGGCTTTGATGAGCCCCTCCCCAAGGCCCTGAGCCTGTGGGTGCAGGAGCCAGGCCTTGCTGCTGACAGCTGTTAGTTTTCTCCCCCGCACCCCAAGCAGTTTCTTAGCCATCAGCCATGTGCTGCTGTTTCTGGGGCTTCTGGGCTTTGTTCCTTGCAAGGGATTAGGGACTTCACAGCTGCCTTGAGGGGGGGCCTGGCTGAGAGACAGGTGGTGTCAGGTGGCGGGCTGTTAGGAAGGAGGCTGCCAGAGGAGCCTGGAGCAGGTGGAAAAACTGTCCATAGCCTGGCTTTCCCGAGCTCACCTCTAGGGGAGTCCAGCAGAGGGCTTGTCCAGGAGAATGGTCAGCACCAAAGGACTTTTAGAAAGGTACTTTTTGCACACATGAGCTCACTTCGTACAGGTTTTATATCCTGGCAACTTGTAGTCACATTCCAGCGACTTACAAGGACCAGTATATGATGAAAATCACTTAAAATTTCCATCCTTTTCAATGCCTCAGTTTAGCATGTAGGCTCTATCTTTTGCCATTTCTGAATTTTTTGTGCCATGTTCCCATTTCACTCAGTGTAAATTGTGAAATGAGCTGAATCCTGGCCACTTTGAGTCTTTTGGTGTGTAAGGCATTTCAGTGTGCGTTCTGCTATTTGCAAACAGAACTGGAACTAAGGTTATCCTCCCTGTTCATCTGGCCCTCGCCACCCCGCACTCCTGCTTTATTTTAAGTCTTGTGGAGAAGCGGGATGACACAACAGATAAAAAGGGATGCTGTCCCTGCCGCCTAAGTGGTGACACAGGGATCAATAGCACTCAGCCTTTCCCCTCCTTCTCAGCAGAGCTCTCAGACCACTTACTTCCCATGTAACAATGTCACTTCCATTCCCAGGTTACATCTTTGCATCAAGAGTGGAATATGCTACAAACATTTCTTAATCCTTGCCCCATTTCTTCCCCCTTAAAGAGAGTAAAGGACCCAGAAGGGAAGTGGTATACAGGCTTTCCAGCTGAGCTCCAGATGTGCTTGCTGAGGTCAGGCTGGGAGCTTCTCTGGTAGGGCCTGCAGGGGCTCCCGGCTCTCAGCATAGGGACAGTCATTACTGGTGCCCAGCGACTGGCTCGTGGAGGATTTTGCTTGGCAGATGGGTGGACTGGGTAGTACAATGGCTGGTTCCCTGAAGAGGGAAAGACAGCAGTCCCAGCTTTGCTGGGAAACAACTCAATCTCCGGTTGAAAACCTAGTAGAACTTTGAACAAAAACTCCAAGGTTGAGCCGTGCACCAAGCAGCAAAGCTCTCTGGGGTGGGGTGCAGGGGCAAAGCGTTTGGCTTGCCAAGCAGGGAGGAGAGACGGACACAGGTTGCGTGGCTGCCCCCCAGCACCCCTGCCCTGGCTTACCACACCACTATGGAATTCTTGCAGAATGGTACTCATACAATGATTTCTAACGACATGCATCAGTGACTCTGCAGGATGTCACTCGGTCAGTTTGGGTTTGCTTATTTTATTTGATATATATATATATTTTTTGGTATCCTGTACATTGCAGTGGGTGTGAAGATAGTATTTTAATATTTGTACAAAGTTTAATTTAATTTTAATTGTTCTATGTATATAACTGCATTTCTAAATAATAATAAAAAACTTCTTAATGAGGCACTTGTGAGAGATGCGATCCTTCCACAAAGTTTTTGTAGAAACCTTAGATTGAAAAGTTTGTGGGTAGGAGCTCGCAAAGGGAGGAAGTCCTGGCTCTGGGAGAGGAGGAGCGGGGACAAAAGTGGTCTATACGATAAGGAAGAGAGACCACAAACATAGGTGGAAATTGATTTCTTCTTGTAAGTGCTTTCAGTGTGCCAACCACTGTGCTCAAGCTGGGACTTGGCAGTCGGCGGGGACCATTTCTTGGGGGCCCGCAGGGTCTCCTGTGCTGGGGAGGCAGGCAGCAGCGACACTGTGGCGGACGGTTGTGACCGACAAGTACAGGGGGGCGCCGGCCGTTGGAAAGCTCCTTTTGGACAAAGTGGCGTGGTAAGCTGAGAGGTGGAGGGCCAGTAAAGTGAGGCAAAGGGGCAAAGGCAGAAGACGGCACATCCAGTTTGAGAAACCAGAGGGAGTTTGGTTTCTAGCGCTGCTGCAGGGCGGGGCTGAGGGAAGGGGCAGGGCTAGGTCGTGGGGGCCCTGGTGAGCCAGGTTGGCGGTCACTTCATCTGAACAGCAGCTGGAAGTGCCGTAACAGTTTTAAGCAACAGAATGGCTTGTAATATCTATTTGGCAGGGGCAGGGGTGGGGAGGAGCTCTCTCCATCTCTTAGGAAGAGAGAGTTTAGGGGGATAAAGCGACCATGTAAGACATTGTTGGTCTTCTGGGGAAGGAGGCAGCTTGAGCAGAGGCCATACAAGTGAAGAGCTCGTTGCAGAGGAGAGGCTCATAGTAGGGAGCAGTAAGGGTGTGAACAGAGTACTTCGGGTAAAAAAATCAGGCCACAGCTTAAACTTGCTGGGGACAGGGTCTAACAGCCAGATGTGTTTCTCTGACAGTGTCGGGAGGGGAAACTTTTTGAGGTCATGTGTGACAGCCACCCCGTCTTACCCTCGGTAGCACCAGGCCTCAGCAGGATCCGCACAAACATCCCTGCCATTCGTTGCCAGGACGATGAAAGGGAAGAGCACTTTCGCAGCTTCTGAAAGGAATGGTGATAATTGATACTTAAAAAGCACTTCAATGTACCAAGCACGGTTCTTACGCACTTGATGTGGAATCCACACAGCAACTACAAGGCAGGTGCCCTTATTGCCTGTAGCCACATACAATGAAATGGAGGCATAAAGAGGAACATTCACTTGTCCAAGGTGGAGCCAGGATTTCACTCAAACCCAGGGAGTTCTGCTAAAATACCCCATACCTGACACCATCCGACACTGCCTGGCTCTCAAGGCCCTCACGGCTTTTCTCTGCCTTCAGAGTCTGTTCTAACCAGTAGGCTTCAGGTGGAGGAAAACTTAATTTCAGGGGAGGGAAATGGCACACTGTTCACTAAGATAATAAACTCTTATTTCAAAGAATGGGAGGGGCCCAGCATGGTGGTGGAGACACTTAAGCTATGCAAGACGTAGTAAGAAATAAGTTCACAAAGCAGAAGGAATTGTTCCCCCACCAAGAAAAAAAAATAGAAAAAGGAAAGACTGCCTATTTCAGTGACAGGTAAGTTGTCTTTGTGTCTGGAAACAGGCAGAAACGTGTCCCATCAGTTAGGGAATGGTGGGGAAGGGAGACTTGTCAACATGGGGTCAACCCTGGGGTTGTTGCCTTTCTCCTGATTGCAGGTGGTGGGTGGGGACAAAGACAGCAAAGCCCACAAAACCCGCAGAGCTGATGGCGGAGGACTGTCTTTGAAGTGGTTGCCTCAGGTTGGGAAAGGTGGATGGGAGGAGAGAAAAGGAATTTCCTGCCCTGTTGCTGAACTCCCACCTCCCAGCTTGGAAAGTTGAGACCCATAGACAGCAACAAAAGTAGGGATAATCTCTCAGGGACTTTCTCAGACTACTTAAAATATTTTAAATACGCCAAAGTAATACATACATTATTTCAGTAGAAAGAAAAATCACACAGACTGCCACCTCCTACTGATAATACTGTTCTTATTGCTATGCCTATATGCATACATTCTTCTTTAAAAAGATCACTTTTAAATAGTACTTTGGTTTTTTTTTAAACTTTGCAATCTATATTGCAATCCCATAAAACATTCATCTGCACCACTTCAGTGGCTGCAAAGTTTTCTATCATTGGTAATCAGGACTTTCAGGCTGCCAATTTTTTTTTAAAAAAACCTCTTATAACCAATGGTTTGGTAGCATTTTAAATTATTTCCTTAGGATAAATTACTGGAAATGAAATTGCTGGATCAAAAGAAATGTGCATTTTAGGCCCTTTTGCTATACCTCAAACTGCCCACCAAGAAAGTTATTCCCAATTATAGTTTCATTGGCAGTGTTCATTTTCCCCCAACCTCACCAGCACTGGCAATTGTCAATTTAAAAAATATGCCAGTCGAAATGGTATTGTTTTGATTCACATTTGTTTCGTAATTTCTAAAGTGGAATTTTTTAAATGTTTGCTTACTCTTTATAACAAAGACATTGAAAACTGTACTAGTTTGATGTCCAAGATGTTCATATTTGAGAGGAAAAGTCAAAATTGATGCCCTCTCTACATATGGTTATGGGAATATGGAATATATAAAAGGATTATTTAAAGGGGGAATCACAGTTTTGAGTCTCATCTGTATAAGGAATTTCATCTGAAATTCCTGAGGCGAGGAATTGATCTGAACCTGGGGCAAGACATGACACATTCCCAGGATGGCCTGGGTCCCTCCTCAAGGCTCCTTGGTGGTAGAGGAGCATTACAGGGCTTGGGGACAGTCCCATCCCACACCAAGAGGTGAACAGCTGTTTGGCATTTCAGATTTCCCATGACACCCAGTGCCCCCAGAAAAGGAAATTTCACAACATAGGAATGTCCTGAGCAGCCCGTCTGGGGCAGATTGAACTGTCCCTGAGCCTAGGGTAGCCAATGATTTTCAACTTGGCAGAGCACCCCAGAGGATTTGGCAAGAGTGGACTTCCCCCAGTGGAGTCTCACAGGGGAGCAAGTAGCCCAGCCTCCAGCAAAGGCAGCCTGTTTGCAGGTTAAGCCTGCCGGCTGGGGTGCATTGGGGGTGTGGGAAGGAAGGACACACAAACACACCGAGCGAAAGCGTGCGCAGGCGGGGACTGTGTGGTTTCTGGGTGGTCTCGTGAGGCCCTTGAACATCTAGGCTCCAAAGACTGGTAGGGACCTTGATGCTGTAGTCTCTCTGTGGGATGGCCATTCCCAGTCCTGCTGCAAGCATTCGTTCATTCATTTGCTAATTCATTCAACAACAAAAAATTTTTTTTTAGGATTTACTTTACACAAAGCCTGGTACTAGTTTCCAGGGCACAGCAGTGCCTAAGGGTCGATCTTTGCTCTCAAAGATTTTGTAGACTAATGTGGGAGGAGATGAAACAGCTACCTAAAACTTAAGGCAGAATTTAAAAAAAAAAGAAGAAGAAGAAAAGAAAGGAAAACACCTAATGAAGCATCAGCAAAGTGCCTGGAGAGTAAAGAGGGAGGAGGAGGTAATTTCTTTGGGGGGATGAGAAAAGTGTTCCCAGGAAAGGTGCTGTTTGCATCATGAGGATGAATTGTATTTCAAACTATAGGTTGGAAAGTGAGTGAACAAGGAGCTCTATGGGGTGGGAAGTATGAAGAAGAGGACGTTTCAGTCTATAGAGACCTGTAGGAACAAACGTAGCAACATACAAAACTATGAAGCACATGAAATTGCCACTTTTGCAGGTTAACAAAAAAGGTCACATATGGGCAATTGCAACCTAATACATAATTGTTTTAACATTTTCGCTGCGCCGTTCATCTATAATCGAGTATTTCCACGCCGCTGACTGTGGCATTCAATTTTACCCCACGAGTTCAATGTTCCAGAAAGGAAGTTTAGAAAAGCAGATGTACATTTTTCTATATTTTTGTGTTTTTCAAGAACAATCAGAAAATTTTATACTTTAATCATTTTAATAAAATGTAACACCTTAACTATATTTACTTAAAAATATAAATACTGTAATTATTTTCTGTGGATTTTTGACACATTTTGGAGAACAAACTTGAACTCAATTAACTCAGTGAAAAGGTTAAGATCTGCCAAAATTAGAACTGCCTTTCTTCTGTGGGTCGACAAAACTTTAATTGTTTTAGTCCCAAGAAAGAAATGTCAGGACACCCATAAACAAGTGTCCAGAGACTTCCTGTCCCAGAGCCTATTCCCTACAAAAATAGAGCACCAAGCATAGCTGTCTTTCTGGTCAAAACCCACCAGCTCCTATCCCCTGCTTCCAGGGAATGTCTTCAGAAATCACGTGAATGGTTCAAATCTTGAGGACAAGGCAATTTAGTTGCTGCTTGGGACAGACAACAGAAGGGAAGCCCACTGCTTGCAACCAAGTTTCTGCCAGCAACAGCCAGGCAGCCATTATAATGGTAAGAGCTATTTTTACCCTTTTTTATTATTTTCCTTAGGGCAAAAATTGAGGGACAGTAATTAAATCCACCAATAACACCCTTTCCTTGTCAAGTTTCTCTGTTTTTCATTAGAAACATTCAAAAATAATCTAACTGTCTTATAATAAGAGTAATAGATGTTAAAACATCAGAAATAATATAATATTTTTCACCTACCAGATTGGCAAAAGAAAAGGCCTTTAAGATGTCTAGCAGAAGTGTAAATTGGTACATTCTCTATGAAGGGCAATTTGGCAACAGCTATCAAAGTATAATGCAGCTCCTTTTCCCTTCTCTTACTGAACAGTTCAATTCTAAAGCATAGTGTAGGGGAGAACAACAAATTCAGAAAGGGAAACAAAACAAACAGATGAACCCTGCAATGTCGGATTGTAATTTTCAGGATTAGTGTGAATTCATGGTTTTCAATCTACACAAATGGCTATAGAAATAAATATAAATGTAATGGGGAGAAAGAGAGAGAGAGAGAGAGAGAGAGAGAGAGAGAGAGAGAGAGAGAGAGAGAGAGAGAGAGAGAGAGAGATTCCCTAGCTCTTCCCAGAGGGCTTGGAAATAGGGACACCTCAATAGCAGTGAGCACACACAGATTTCAGACCTTGGCTTTCAAATACTGTTTTCCACTGAAAGGAACCCGTGCTCCTTGGAGAAATGACTGATTCCATAGCCGAGGCAGGAGGATTACAAGAGGAGCCTGGAACATTTTGTAGTATCGGCAAGCAAGGAAATACTCAAAGAATGATGCCCCAATGACGCCCACTTGAAGAGGCTTCTACTGACCAAAGCAGGAACAACTCGAGCGTGAAAATAGTAACGATAATGGATTATAATCCATTGAATAAAATAGGAGACCGTAAGTCCATACAGACAGAAGTGGAGAAGCCTGGTAGACATTACTTTAATCAAGCAGGACAAGGCAAAATCATGAACCGGCAGAGAGGATGCGATGAGAGAACCCAGCATCACTTCCACGATATTCCCACTGAAATGCAATGTCAATCTAAACATGAAAAAATGACACAACCCAAACTGAGTGATGTTGTATGAAAGAACTGGCCTGTAATCTTCAAAATGTCATGGACATGAGAGTCCAGGAAAGACTGAAGAATTGCTTCCTACTGAAGGAGACTAAAGAAACGCAGAGAAATGCAAGGCGTGATTCTGAACTGGATCCTTTTGCTGTGAAAGGTGTTAGTTATTGCAACAATTGGCAAAACTTGAATGGAGTGTGAGGATTAGATGGTTGCAATGTATCCGTGTTAATTCCTTGATTTGTTGGTTATATTGTGGTTATGTCGGAGAATGTCCTTGTTTGTAGGAAACGCATATTAAAGTATTTGAAGGGGGTTGGGCAATATACTCCGGAATGGGTCAGGAAACTTTCTAGAAGTTTGTGATTGTTTCTAAATAAAGTTTTAATTAAGTTAAGGTTTTAATTAAACTGTTAAATGCACCCTTTGACCTAGAAATTCTATTTTCAGGAATTTTTCCTACAGATGTCCTTGCTCACATGTGAAATAGCCTATGTGTACAAGCTATTCATTGCAATTGTCTCATAAAGCCAAAATTTGAAAATAACCTAAATAATCACTGTGGAAGAGCGTGGGACTGAGGGAGCAGAACCCAGGGAGGGGTCCATCGCACTTGATCTGCAGGGAGCACCAAAGCCTGTGTGAGGGAATTGCTTCTGAGGTGACAATGGAAGTGGTTGGCCTCGCTCAGGCAGATGTAGGGGAACTTGAAGGAGCAGAGCAGAGCCAGCCTGTGAGTGCAGAACCCTCGGGAGGCAGTAATCCCCCTCTGATTTCCACCCCCAGCAACTCCACCTCCTAGGCTGCAAAGGGCCAACAGGGACTGGCAGGACAGTTTGCAGAGGGGACGATCCTCTCTCTGGCAGAACAAAAGCCTCTTGTCTGGGAAGAATTTAAAGAAGTTGATGCCTGATCCTCGTCTTGGATTGGAGAGCTCAGCCCATGGCGAGTGCTCACACCGAGTCCCTTTAACAGCGGCCTGTGGAGTCCACGGAGCTGCGATGGCTCAGCCCGCTGGCACCACCTAGTGTCGGATGAGGTGGGGTCCTCTGCGGGTGGAGAGGGGAGGTTTAAGGAAGGAGGGTGAGGTTGACCCAAAAGTTGAAATCCACCCTGTATCGGAGCTTGGGGCAGTTTCCGCCTCCTGGGTTGGGGCGTGGGAGAAGTGTGTCCCAGGAGTTTATGAGCAATGAGTCTTGGACTCCGTTTTAATTTTCTAGGGCAGCTGTGACAAATTACCACTAACTGGGTGGATTAAAGCAACAACAATGTATTCTCTCACAGTTCTGGAAGCTAAAAGTCAA
Organism: Rhinolophus hipposideros; assembly: GCF_964194185.1. Classification (NCBI taxonomy): domain Eukaryota; kingdom Metazoa; phylum Chordata; class Mammalia; order Chiroptera; family Rhinolophidae; genus Rhinolophus; species Rhinolophus hipposideros. The sequence goes on from NC_138051.1 coordinate 75,070,022, forward strand.
AAATCAATGTGTCAGTAGGGCCATTCTCCCACTGATGGCTTTACCCCTTCCTGCTTCTGGTGGCTGCCAGAAATTCTTGTCATTTGTTGGCTTATAGCTACATTACTCCAATCTCTGCCTCAGTCTTCATGTTGTGTTCTTCCCTATATGTCTGTATCCAAATGTCCCTCTACTTATGAGGACACCAGTGATCAGATTAAGATCTACCCAATCCAGTATGACTTCATCTTATCTTGATTACATCTGCAAAGACCCTATATCCAAATAAGGTCACAGTCACAGGTACCGGGGGTTGGGACTTGAACATGTCTTTTTGGGGGGCGCAATTCAAGCCACAACAGACTTTTGTTTCCATCCAACAGATGTCCCTGGGCATCTGCAAAGTGCCAGTCTTGAGCTGGGGAGCTGGGCCAGCGGAGCTGACTACGTAGTGTCTGCTCTGTCTTTGAGGTTCTCACGTGTGACTCTTTAATAGTCTCGCCACTGATCTGTGGCCTCCTGCCTCAACCTTGATTCCTCAGCAACCAGCAGGCCAGGCCCAGAGACTCAGTATTTCATTGAAGGAGGCAATTAGGACCAAGAAAGGGCAGGAGAGAGGAAATAAGGGCTGCAGGAATGAGGAGGGATATGACACGGGGGAAAAGGGAGAGCAGAACAGTTGGCGAGAGCTTTGCAGAGCAAGTTTCCTTCAAGCTGGGTCTTGCAGCCATGGGAGTTTGCCAGACAGAAAAGAGTTGAGCGCGGGGAGAAACTTTCCAGGCAGAGCTGAAAGAGTGAGCATTGGCTTAGAACTGTGAAAGACACTATGACGTTTGGTTGGAAAAGGGTGTATGGGCGGGGGTGGGGGTGTGTGTGCTGCCAAATGGCATGGACCTGAAAATGGTGGCTCTATAAGGAAGGGTCTTGAGAGCTATTGTCAGGGCTTTCAACATTATCCCATAGGTGGAGGGGCACCCTAGGAGGCTTTAACGCATGCTCTAGGTGTCACAGTTACCAGGAGTAGAGACTGTGCCCCAGGCAGAGGTCATGGAAAAGGGGTCCAGAGGGCCTCTCTGACTAAAAATGTCCGGTCACAGAATGGCCCCCACTTTCTGGCAGCACCTAGTCCAGAGGAAAACCAAGCTGCCTTGAAACGTCCCCAAAATGCTTACCACAAGCCCGACTTCTAAAGTAGGCCCCTGGTAGCACCTGCTTCCTGAGGTGTGCAATCCCTCTCACGGCAACAAGTACCAAGAAATCCAATCTGGGTAACTATAGATGTGACCCTAAGAGTAGTGGGTTATGGGCATCAAGGTGGTTCAAAAACCCTTTTAATTTCTAGTCTGATGAGCGTTGTTAGCAATGAACCATAGTTTGATTTTATCAAATGCTTTTTCTGCACCTATTTAAATGCAAACATGTTTTTCTGTAATATGTTAATGTAATGTATTATATTGAATAGTAATAGAATTTATTGCTATTAAACCATCCTTGTGTTCTTGATAAACCAAATTTGGTTGTGATAAGAACATGTGGAGTGCTTGCATGTGTGTTTTAAAATACACTGCTGTTTTTTATTTATGCATTTATAAGTGAAAATGGTCCATTATTTTCTTTTGTCCTTGTTTGCTATCAGAGTTATACTAGCCCCATAAAATGAAATAGGTAGCTTCCCTCTTTTTAGTTTTCTGAAAAAGTTTGTAGGATATAGAGTTTATTGGTTTCTTAACAGTTGGATAAAACTGAACTATAAAACCATATGTGCCTGGTGTCTTTTGGTGGAAGAGTCCTTTGATTATTGGTGCAATTTCCTGAATGAGTGTTGATTTAGTTAGATTTTCCATTTTATTGAGATAATCTTGGTGACTTTTCTATAGAGTTATCCATTTTCATGTTTTTCAAATTCATTTGTTTAAAGTGGTTCAAGATATTGTTTTTTTAATTTTTAAATTTTTATTATCCGTAATCATGTGTTTTTTTTTATATTTCTCAATTGCTAAAATTGTTTACTTGTGTGACTTTTCTTTTTTCTTAATCAATCTCATTAGAAATTTGTGTATGGTTTTATTTGTTTGTTTTGGTCAGGTTTATTAACATATAATTTATATATATAGCAAAATTCATCCTTTTTAGCTTTTAGTTTTGACACATACAATCATGTGGCCACCACCACAATCGGGCCATAGAAATGGTCCAAACCCTGTGAAAATTCCTTTGTATTCCTTTGTAGTGAACCCCTTCTCCACCCCAGCCCCTGTCAATTACTGATGTTTTCTGTCTTTATAGTTTTGCTTTTTACAGAATGTCATATAAATAGAACCATATATTATGTAGCTTTTTGAATCTGGTTTCTTTTACTTGGCATAATGCATTTGATTTTCATCCATGTTGTTACATGTATCAGTAAGTTATTCCTTTTTATTGCCAAATAGTATCCCATTGTATAAATATATCATTTGTTTCTGTTCACTAGTTGAACGATGACGTTTGGGTTATTTTCATTTTTGACTAATAATGTGGAGCATCTTTTCAGGTGCTTATTTGCCACTCATTTGTCTTCTTTGGTTTAAGTGTCTGTTGAAAGCGTTTGCTTATTTAAAAATTGGGTAGTTTGTTTTCTTATTAAGTTTTGGGAGTTCTTTTCTATTCTGGATACAAATCCTTTGTCAGGTGTGTATTTTGCAAATATTTGCTCCCTGTCTTTTGTTTTGTTTTACTTTCTTAACCGTGTCTTTCAAAGAGCAGAAGTTTCCAACTTAGATGAAGTTCATTAGTTTTTTTCTGTCATCTTTATTATTCCCTCAGTTGGGAAGTCATAGGTTGTATTCCCATTCTTTCAGAGGCCACCCAATTTTTCCCAAAATTTTGAAGTTATTGTTTCTGTCCTCCCAAATATTTCAAAGACCTTTGTTTATCATAAGATTTTAAAAAGCTCAACTTTTGTTATAAATTTCTAGTTTTTTTGCTTTGGTATCAAAGACTATAGTCTGAATGATAAGGATACTTTGGAATTTGTAGAAGTTTTCTTTATGATTTACTATATTGTTCTAAATGTCACATTTCTCAAAAAGAATGTGTATTCCATTTTTTCCAGGTACAGAGTGCTGCAGCTAATATCTCAGTCTTATTAATGATATTGCTCAGATCCTTAATATCTGTTTGACCATGGAGGAGTGTGGTAATATTTCAAACTACAGTTGTTGACTTATCTAATTCTCCCTGAAGTTTTGTCAGTCGTTGCTTGCCTTATGACCAATCATGCACTCCCATAATCATGCACCACGTTGATTTAGCAGTGTATTTATTTCATTTTGCCAACCTCTGTTCTATTTGCTGCATTTGGATAGTTTGTTGCTTAGGCACACGATCCTCTTTCAAATTCAAATTAAAACCCCGGTGAAGCTTAAAAATGAGCTTAGGTTCATAAAGTGATGGTCAGGCACTGACAATGGATTTGGTGACGAGGAACAACACCTGCTTCAGAACATTTGAAGAACTTTCTGACATCTGACTTTTTGTCAGTTCCAGTGAGAAAGACTGCCTCAATGTGATGTGTCCAACAGGTGGCGCAATAAGCATACAGTTGGGAGCTCATTTCTACCCGAAGGAATGGGGGATTTTTTTCAATGAAAGATGAAAGGTTCATATGTGTGTGCGTGCGTGTGTGTATGTGTGTACCAGGAACTTAAAATAACAGATGTAAGATCTGTACTAGATCCCCTGAATCTTTTTTTCTTACAGAAATGACAAGTCCAGAGCAATGAGGAAAACAAATTGGTTCATTTATTTTTTTTGTTCATTCATTCATCTAATGTTTCCCGGGTATCACCAAGGACTTGCCAAGGTCACATTGCTACTTAGCAGCAAAGTTTGATTTGAGTCCCAGATCCCCTAAAGAGATAATGCAAACACTTAGAATACTCTCAGATTCTTTCTCTTTGCTTTGGAAAGTGATTTTGGCATTCATTTACGTATCAATATGTCTAATATTTTAGAAATTCACAGCGGCTAAAACAAGGAAGGCACACTGTGGTGTGAATGTGGTCTGGGGGTGGGGGGTGCTGGAAGCACTTGGACTCTGGCTCCCTCTTCATGACCAGCTAACAGGTGGTGCCTAAAAAGACAAAAACAATCAAATGTAATGTGTGAGCTTTGATTGCTTCCTGGATTGCAGGGAAAGACATTCCTAGAAAGCATTTTTCAGACAATTGGGGGAATTTGAATATGTCCTGGATATGAGATGATACTATAGAATTAATATTCAAGAAAATGTTCATTTTCTTGGATGTCATAATGGTGCTGTGGTTACATAGGAGAATGTCTTTACTTACTTTTGGGAGATACCATGCTAAAGTGTTTAGGGATGAATGTCATGATTATGCAACTTTCTTTCAAATGGTTTAGCCAAACACACACACACACACACACACAAGCAATACAGCTAATGTGGCAAATTATTAATTGTTGACTCTAAGTAGAAGGAGCACAGTTGTTCTTTGTATTACCCTTTTAACTCCTAAGTGGGCGTGTCCTTTCTAATAAGAGTATTGACTTGAGCCTCGTTTGCCCCCAGGTGTGTTCAGTAGTCCCAACCCTTAGACAAGGTGGGGTGGCCTAGGGTCAGGGACCGCACATCCTCCTGGCTCTCACTAGATTGCTGTGTGACTGTGGGTCAGTCACTCATCTTCTCTGGTCCTTAATGTCTTGATCTGTAAAATGAGAGGATTAGGCTAGTTCAGCAATTTTCAAACCTTGTTTTGGTTTGTTTTTTTGACTGCACTTTACTGCAGGACATACGAGTACAACTTACACAGTGCTTTCGATGTCCTCTAATAGCCAAGATTCTCTTCTCTTCTCTCTGTTACAGCCCTGTCTTTTCTTCTCTTCTATTCTAATTCACTAAAAATAAAGTGATTTCAAGGGCCACTAATGGGTTGAGAACCACAGTTTGGACTAAATGTTCTCCTGACATTCTGTGAGTCTGTGACCAAAGCTCCTGAGCTTAAATTCCCTGAGCCAGGCCTATGAGAGGGAGGGAGGGAGGGTGGTGACCTTGTCAGCACCCATAGCCAACAGGTCTGAAGGCAGATGTCCAGATGGCTTTTAAACAAGTCCCCAAATACAAATTTTCAGGTGAAATCCCCTGATTTTTAATTGCAGTAATAACTTTGGTTTTAGACCAAATATAAGAAGTTTATGATTTTGGTTTTTAAATACTGTGCAAACATAAGAAAGAAAGAGGGGAAAAAGCCTGCAGGACCAGAAGTTTTAGTTCTCTGTAAATGACCAGTCCTTTTGTTTGTTGCACCTTTGTTGGCCTGTCCCACCTCAAACCAATTCAGTGGGATCACATCACCAGAACAGGTTGCACGCTTGTTTAATTTGCTGTCAGGTGCTTCCTCAGCCCCACGTGTCTTTTGCAAGCACCTCTCACTGCATCTCTGGGTTACTCTTCAACTACACACTCAAGGTGCTTTAGGCGGGAGAAAGTAGAAAATGCGCCCTGAAGAAATCTTCTCCACCCCATCCCATCACTGAGCATCCTCCGGACACCCACGGCCTGCCTCCAGTGGGTACAGAGGGCAGCTCCTCCCAGACCGCCCAGGTGCTAGTAACATTCCACGGCACCCTAAGCTTGAGCTAGAGGCTAGAGGAAAAGAGCACCCAGGAAGCTGCAAAGAACAGCTACCTCCGTGTCGTGCAGGGTCTCAGCTCCCACTCCCCGCCCAAGAACGTAGGACACGGTAAGGCCAAAAAGGAACACCCACGGAGCCATAGATAGGGGAGTCAAACCAATATATTCTCGCTGGCGGCTGGGCTGGAGACACAGGAAGCAGGATCTACATAATCTGCCTAACAGCAGTCCGCGCTTAACAGCTACCATCTTCTCGCTAGCCCCCATTCCATTCCTGCTAGCGTAGCCACAGCCGTTATATTAGTGGCCAATGGCCTACGGGTTACAGCTGACAGCCAACTAGCCACAGCTGCTGGCCATCTGATCACAGTTGATGGCCATTTACTACCCGAGCCGGCACCTTTCTATGTGAGGCCGAGAGCCTGGAAACTGTTTTTTGGGGCTTTGTCCCCACACTCCGCCTCTGCCTCCCACCTCCCGCTCCCCTACAATAGCTTTTCTAGAGTGAGGACACCGTGCCAAAAATCTCCTAACTGGTCTTCTGCTCCAAGCTGGCCACGCACCTCCATTGAAGTTGAGTATTCATTAATCTCCCCAAGCCTGGGGTGTGGTCTCAGAAAACTAAAGATGGAATGTAAGAGCACACTAGAACCTATTTAAAAAAAAATGATTCGGGGAAATTTCAAACAGGCATAAAATTAAGAGAAAAGTTTGACAAACCTCCACGTACCTGTTTCTGTGTTTCAACATTTATCAATATTCTCTCAATGTTGTATAATTTTTTTTTTTAATTAATTTTATTGGGGTGACAATTGTTAGTAAATTTACATAGATTTCAGGTGTACAATTCTGTATTATGTATAATTTTTTTTAAATGAGGGATTGAAATGATGTTTACTGACAGGAAAAGATGGTCTTGGTTTGTAGTAAAAGGCAGTTTATAAAGAATGGTTAGCACAGCATGCTCCCACTCGTGTCGGAATGCATCGTTAGACATCTGGAACTGCAGGTTAATCACAAGAAAAATTTGTCCAACTGACTGCTGCTGAGCTCTTAGTATCGGTGGCTTGTTCTGGCAGCTCATTTTTAACAAAGAGTGTGTTCCGTTTGGAGGGACAGGGTCAGGTAGCTCCTGTCCTGGTCAGAGACACAGCTGTCTGTCACATGCTTCAATTGGTTTGACAACCCGTTATTCACTCACTCGGTGCTATGTTTCTGGTGTTGAAAAACCATCACAAACAGAAAAGGCTGCCAGGCCTCCGTAATCCTGCAAATTGAATTCTTAAATGACAAGCAGTTACTTCAAGTCATGGTGTGAAAATTTATTTGTCCGAGTAGGCTGTTTGTGGTATATTCTTGCTAAGTGGGGGGAAATGTTATAATACTGCCAACAAGGTGATCATAATTTTGATCTTGACAAAAGAACACATCCGTAGCAAGGAGATCTGGAAAGATGTCAACATGTTAGTGTTGTATGGGGGTCTGCTTATGGTGGCATTTCGGATTCTTCTAGCTCATCCCTGTGTCTACTCTTCCCCTATGAGATGCATATAGAAAAATAAGCAATTTATTTAAAAGCAATTCAAACACTCAAAATACATTTTTATTGTATTAATCCCAGTATCATTGCATTTGAAAACAGGAAGTGCCCCCGGATGCTACATTCAGAGAAGGTGGAGCTGGAAAAACCAGTCTGATGAAAACAGGCGCTGAGGGAGGACACTGAAAATGACTGTCTCCTCAGGTGCGGAAGAGTGGAGGTGGAGGGTGCAGGTGTGGGTGTCGTACACAGGAAACAAAACACCTCACAGAACCTGGGGAGTCTTTTGTCAGTGTGTGTGTACGTGTGTGTGTGTGTGTGTGTGTGTGTGCGTGCCACTTTGAGCAAGTAGCCCTGATCTAGTGTAGCAGGCTTGAAATGAGTGGTCGACTCCTGATACAATTAGGTTCCCTTCCCTAAGGATCCTTTAGGCAATTTGTACCTGAAAAACAAAACAAAGCCCAGAAGTGAAGTCCTGACAGAGCAAAGCCAGAATTCTTAGGTAAGGAGAGCAGTGGTCATGGATGAAAAGTGAGCCTCTGGCTCTGGGCAGCGTCAGGACACTGGGACTCCTGGACCAGGAGCCTCTGTGATGCGTCTTTAATGAGCAATCTGGCGAGGACTAAGATTTAAATAAAAACCTGTCCAACTTTTGAGTGGCAGTAGCCCTTGCAGCAGAAGGAAAGGAACGGTTTTACGGAAAACCTAGGTGAATTGTACCAATGCTGACACTAATACTCACTAATAAGAGCAGCTGCCATTGATTGGCCCTTATTATGCACCAGGCACTTTGCATATATTATCTCATTTAACGGTCCTTACGACTATGAACCATAAAATGAAGTTTCTAATAGAACCTCAAATAATGTTTCTAGGGGACTGTGGCCAAGGTCACAGACCCCTCTCCTTTGGAACCTTATTACTTTCTTACCAGTGACACGCTCCTTCCTCTTGCCTCATAAACAAAGATTGCTGAGAAACTCCACTGTCAACTGTCCTTACTTCATGACGACACGTGACCCACAGCTGCTTCCTCCTCCCTTCTTACTTCCCCAATCATTCAGCAGAAGCCTCAAACCCTCTAAAAATTCCTCCCAACTTCCTTTGGTTGAGATGCCCAAGGTCTGTCCTGGTCCAGTGGGCTTTATCTACTGGGTCCAACTCTATAATGAAGTAGGAACACGTTCTCTCCTTATTTATAGAGGAAGACCTGAGGTCAAGTAACGCATCCAAATCATGAAGCTATTGAATGGTAGAACCTGGTTCTGGAGCGAGGCTATCTAAACGTAGCAGCCACCATGTACTGAGCTGTCTACATACAATGCACATGTTTCAAGCCTCTACGTTTGGGACATGTAGCAGGGCCTAGAGTCAGGAGTGTACCATCCCTTTGTTGAGGTTAGTACACAAGGACAAGCAACACATTTGACAGCTGTACCAATCATTGCCTCTGGAGTATGAAAGAATTTGGATAATAGACAGGTAGGTTTCCACAGAGACGGCTGGGGAAGAATTGGCCACTTGCAAATTGGAATTAGATGTGGACTAGTTAGAAAAGTGATCCCAAAGCTTAAGGGTGCCAAGAACCACCTGAAGCAGTTGTTAACCTCACCCACCGCCTTAGTCAAAACAACTTTTCAGACACAGTGATTACAAACACATGTTAAAGTTTTGTTTCAAATGCTGCAAGGGAGGAGGCTTTCTTTTTTCTTTTTGTTTCTTAAATTTATGTTTATTGTAAGTATCTAGCTTCTCTGATACAAAACAGTTCTTGAAAATGGTTTGATAATACCAATAACACCTTTCAGTTAGAAGATTTTTTTTAAACAGCTTAAAAATACCATTTCCAACTTTTTAATGCATTTAGATACTGAAATTTTTATGGGAGACAGACAACATTTTCATTTACAACATCATACAACAATGGAAACATTTCTAAACATTCTCATCCACTTTCCATACCACAAGTTTCATTTGAAAAACAGTTTCTGACTCATTAAAATATCATATTTACCTTGAGCAAAATGTATTTTTCCCCAAAAAATATTTGCTAGAATACAGGCTCTTGACAACTATTTATTATAATAAAAGTCATGAATTTGGAACTCTTGGCTTTTTGAAAAATAATAACATTCAACAACTAAAATTTTGAGTATGGAAAATAATAAACTTTCACAAAAGTAGAGAAAATAGTATAAATGACACTAGTGAATCAATCACCCAACTTCAACAATTTTTGTTTTGCTTATTTTGCCCTTATTTTGAACAAAGTATTTTTAAAGTAGATCCCAAATGTCATGTTATTTATCTATAAATACTTAAGGGTGTATATTTAGTAGACAATTATTTTTTTAAGATAACCACATTATACCTAATAAAATTAACAATTTCTTTTAAAAAAATTAGTCTCACAGAGCTATATTTTGCCACAAATTCACAATTTTTAAGTACACAGTTTAATAAGGTTTTTAAAAAATGTCATTTTGAATTGATTTTAGACTTACAGAAGAATTTCCGGACAGTACAGAGAATTCGCTTATATTTTTTATCCAGCTTTCTTTAATGGTGGCATCTCATATAACCTTAGTACATTTTTCAAAAATAGGTGTTTGACATTAGTATAATGGGAGGAGGCTTTCTAAAAAAAAAAAAAAAAGAAAAAAAAGAAACTAATTGAAAGACTTCTTTCTTGTCAAAGACATTTAAAAAGGGAAAAATAAGAGTGTTTAAATGTTTGCTGTCCGATACAGCAGCCACAAAACACACATAGCTACTGAGCGCTCGAAATGTGTGCTGAAAGTCTAAAATACACACTGGATTTTTAAAACAACATGGTAAAAATGTAAAACATCGCACCAATAATTTTTACATTGATTACACAATGAAATGATAATATTTTGGATATACTGAGTTAAATAAAATATATTGTTGCATTAATTTCACCTGTTTCATTTTACCTTTTAAAAAATGTGGCCACTAGAAAACTTAAAATAGTAAATGTGGCTTTCATTTGTTGCTTGCATTATATTTCTATTGAACAGTGCTGGTTTAGATAACCATTGTTAGACTGGAGATAAAAGATAGAAGAATGTTGGGTTAAAGATTATCAGAAATCTCCTAGGACTGGTTAAAGGTCCTTGGGCTCCTCTCAAGACCATAGTAGGCTGGGTGAGATTCCTAGAAAAGGCTAAGTCTATCTATCAGAATAGATTTTCTCAAGTGTTTTATCAGGAATACAAAGTTCTGGGAAGGAACAACTGTTCCTACCAGACCACAGAGTTTCACATTGGGTTGGGTTTGGGACAATATCTTTCTCAATGTGATTCCATTGGTCTATAAGGGCCCACTGAAATTGCATTGTGAACCAGACCCTCCAATGGGTCTGATTCTGGTGGTTCTATGAATTTCAGAATTGTTTGACTTAGAAGGTCAACAACTTGTTGACTTATAGGCTTGGTGATCCCACTAGGAGGGGAACAGTTGCCAAGAGAGGGTACTGAAATGGGCCTTTGAGAAAAACCATCTGCTTCATAGAATGTCACCTGATAGGGAAGTAAGGGATAGGACTCAGTGTGAGGCCAGGTATCCAGTCTCTCTGTGGGGTGGGGTAACTCCCACAACACTCACCTTTTCAAATCTACTGCCCTGTGTTCTGTAGCTCAGGCCTGTGTTCTTCCAATCTGATTGTTCACTTAGTCTTATAAAACAACTAAACTACATAACTTTTTCCACATTTTTAAGTTGACATCTAAAACTTTTCATTGATTTACATAGTTACGAATGATATAATTTCTAGTGTATTTTAAATACTGACATTTCAAAATAAAAGTATTACATCACTCTTTTATATAAATCCATTGGGACCTGCATACCATTGCAATTTGATATCCATCATGTTCCATTTTAATGCACAGAAACCACCTCTACTAATAACACAGAAATTTATATAAGTTTTTTTCTTGAACTCATTTCCATTCCACTCCCCCCTCAGAATTTTATCCCAATATGTTTTTATACTTGTTAGTGTTTTTAAGCACCGTTCATATTTCTATGCATCAAAATTAGGTATTTAATAGAAATTAAAAATGTTTTAATTGCCTGTGATCAAAATGACCTAAATATATTACAAATTTTGATAGTTGTTCCATTTCAAAAGTAATTTTATTGGAAAAACATCTGTTAATGAAGTGGATATGGTTACTTTTTCCACATAACTGTGGATAAATAACTTTCATTGCAAAGACATTTACATACTTAAGTGCTGGGAAATGTTTATATGAACAAGCAGATAAGATTGGATGGAATTTTGTTAAAGCCATATTCCATTTGTAAAATTCCTACTGAATTAAATGTCAAAAATATTTTTATGAATTATCAAAACTTAATCAGATATTAGTTGTCAACTTGGTTGTGTCCTCCTTATCGTGCGGGGCGGCCTGCGGGGTCTCTGGTCCCGCTCCCCACATAAGAACACAGGACATGGTGAGGCCAAAAAGGAACACCCACGGAGCCATAAGTAGGGGAGTCATATTACTATATTCTCACGGGCGGCATCTGCCTCTCTGCAATCCACTCTTGCTAGCTTCCATTTTCTCTGCTAGCGTAGCCACAGCAGTTATATTAGTGGCCAATGGCTCACTGGTTACAGCTGACAGCCAACTAGCCACAGCTGATGGCCATCTAATCACAGTTGATGGCCATTTACTACCTGAGCCAGCACCTTTATGTGAGGCCAAGAGCCTGGAAACTGCTTTTTGGGGCTCTGTCCCCACACTCCTGTAATTGAGTTAAAACAAAGGATTGGAAACGATTTGATTTTCAAAAGAATTTGTTATTTTGTCATTAGACACAGTGGCTTTCTCGATACATACCCAATGTTTCTGATTATTCCTTGTTTTGGTGCCTCAGAGGCGTTCCTCCGTCATTGGACAAAAGAAAGTTAACCTCTCCCCATCCCAAACCTCTGTCTAGCGGGAAAGGGGCTATTAGAAAGAAGATGCCCGGACCAACAGATATGAAAGAGTTCATATTGAAGCAAAGAATTGTTATGGACTAAATATTTGTGTCCCCTGCCAAGTTCATATGTTGAGGTCCTAACCCCCAATGCGATGGTATTTGGAGGTGGCTTTTTGGGAGTTGTTAGGTAATGGGATTAATGCCCTTGTAAAGGAGACCCCAGTGAGCTCCCTCACCCTCTCATCATGTGAGGACACGGTGAGAAGGCTCAGTCTACGAACCAGGAAGCGGGCTCTCATCAGACACCAAATCTGCCAGCACCTTGATCTCGGACTTCCCAGACTCCAGAACTGTGAGAAATCCATTTTTATTTTTTGCAAGCCACCCACGTTATGGCATCCAGTGATAGCAGCCCAAACTGAGTATGACAAGGATCTAGAATGACTGATGGATCCCTTAAAATGGAATTTAATGCCCAAATATCCCTCGGAAAGTCCCAGTGTGTCCCCCAGTGGTTCAAATACCCCACACATGCACACCTGGGCACGCCAGGTGGAGCAGCTGCGGTAGCTTAGAACTCGTGTGAAGATAACCTCTACTGACTGGTGAGGAGGTGGAAGCTGCTTGCTCATCAGGCCGCTTTTCACGACGGATCACACCTGGAGCTGCCTGGCGGTTCCTCTGGTGTCCCTCTTCTGAGAAAATGGCTTCTTGGCCTCATCCTCCCTCTTCAGTAACAAATTCTTTTCTTAAACTTCTCTGGGTATGTCCTGAAGTTTCTTCAGCACATATCAAGTATTTATGTCTTTGTCATGGTAGTAAAAGTTGGAGCTCTTTTGAGACAAACGCCTAGAATTCAAATGCTTACTTGTTGTGTAACTTTGGAAGTTACTTTCTAAGCCTCAGTCTCCTCTTATGCAAACTTGTTTTGTTAGGAGGTTTAAGTGATTTAATGCACATGAAGTTCCGAGTACAATGTCAGGAACAGTGCACACTCAATAAATGTAAGTTATTATCATTATTTGCGGTTGCCCTATATTCAGCTCCTTTTAAGTCTTCCTGGGACAGGCAATGCTCATAAAATGCTTCGAGACTCAGAAGATTAATCACTGCACAGAATCTCAAGCCCTATTGTTACTGTCATGAGACTCTGCTCCGCATTGGCCCCATTTTCCTGGGGGCAGGTTGGATCAGAGAGGCAGTATGCTGAGTTAGGGCTGTGGAGTCAGGGCCAGATCCTCTGAAACTGAGCAGATACCCACGGTGCCTGAGCCCCTCAGCCTGAACTCAATTTCCCTTTCCGCGCCTGCTTTCCAAGGCACACGTCTCTACTCTTTCTACCCCTCCATTCCATACTGGGATTGACCTGAGCTGTGGAAAAAGGAAATGGGCTTTGAGTGCAGACAGGCTTGGGTTTGAATTCCGCATTGTCACTCATAGTTATTGAACTTGGCAAGTAGACCTCTTGGAATGTATTTACTCTTCCATAAAATAGGGTTAGCAATCCCCATCTTACGGTTATTGAGAAGGTCAAATGAGATAAATTTATGAAACCCCTTGCACAATATTTGACACACAGTAGGCCTCCAATTATTCCCAAACGTTGCAGGGGACAGCAGGTAATTATTGGTGCATCTTCCAATGTTAGACATAATGAAGAAAACAGTCATGACTCAGGCAGATAGGTATTTTCACATGTCTTTGCCAAAGCAGAGCCTAGTGTAGGAACACAGATAAGCTGGTTTAGCCTGCTCTGGTAGAAGGATGGTGGGTGATTATAAGTTTGATCTAGGGAAGACTGGGCCATTTTGAAGTTGAGTCGCTTGTTCAATATTTAGAGTGTCAGCCTAGTTTACAATGCCCTTTTAAATTTCATCCTCATCTATGAGGTGGGTTCTGCAACAGACATATTTGTATCTTGTGACCTCATCTCTTCTGATTGGACCAGGATAGACACCTCGCCCAGCTGGGTTAATAAGATTTTCCACACCAGGGAATTTGGAATTTTGACTGAGGTTCCACTCTCATTCTGGGATCTGCTTTTTGATGGAGGATGTTTAAAAATTTGGTGACATGTTGTGGCCATCTTCCTCCATATGGATCGAGAATTAAGGAAAGCCAGACTACAGGGAGAGAGCAAATGAAATAAAACAAAAACAAAACAGACAGGAGAGAGAGAGAGAGAGAGAGAGAGAGAGAGAGAGAGAGAGAGAGAGAGAGAGAGAGAGAGAGAGACTGACTGTATTCCGGAATTCTTGACAGCTCCCACTTCCTGTCTCCAGACTCCTTTCAAGCTTGGGCACATTCTTGCCCTTGGTTTTCATGAGACACTTCTGAATCCTTGATGTAAACCCATTTTTTGTTGCTTAAACTGGATAATGTAGGATGTTAAGTTATTTTGCTCACATTACAGAAGCCAACTTGAGCTAGTTTAAGCAAAAAGAGGAAAATTAGTGGAAGGTGCTAGAGGATCTCATGAGATCCAGGAGGTTTGAACACCCCGGTTTCAGGAGGTGCCAGCACCGAGGTAGCTCTGAGTACTTCAGTCAGAGACTGGAAAGCCAACTTCCTTCTGGTATGCTGCCATTGAAATGCCTCAGACTTGGGTCTCTCAGTTCAAAACTCCAAATTCCTGAGGTAGGGAGAATCTCTTGATTCACGATGAGCCAGATAGTAAAGGCTACGAGGTAGTTTCAGGCAGCAGAAACATAGCTGCTGAGAGAGTTTAATCATGAGGACAGGATGTGCTGATCACCAAAAACAAAAATTGGGCACTTAAATGGTGTTCTGAGACCTAATTCCAATGTGTGTGTGGGGGGGGTGCGGGGTGCTGTTCCCCACATACCAACAAGCAATTCTCAAATACCAGCAGCATGCCCAAGAATTCAACTCAATTCTGATACTATCTACCTGGAAATAGCATCAGATTCCACCGTTTAAGGGTTCAGTCCCACAAGACTACCCTTCTCCCCCACCCCCCACAAATTTCAGACGCCAGTCTCAAGCCCAGGCTCTTACCTGTGCTTCTGACCAACTGGCTATAAATCAGAGGTTCCCACAACCCCTTCATTAGGTTCAATTTAATTTGCTAGAACGGCTTACAAGATGCAGAGAAACATGTTACTTACTAGATCACTGGTTTATTGTAAAAGGTTGTATGTCAGGAATAGCCAGATATAGAGATGTATAGGACAAGGTTTGGGGAAAGAGCACAGGGCTGCCATGCCCTCTCTAGCTAGACATGCCATTCTCCTGGCATCTCCATGTTGTGTTCATCAACCTGGAAGCTCTCTGAACCGAGTCCTTTTGGGGTTTTATGGAGGTTTCACTCCATAGGCATGACTGATTAAATCATTGGCCTTTGGAGATTGATTCAACCTCCAGTTCCTCTCCTCCCCCAGGAGGTCAGAGGTGGACTGAGAGTTTTAACCCTCTAATCACAGGTTCTGCTGGCAACCAGCCCCTATCCTCAGGGGCTTCCAAAAGTCATTTCATTCACATAGACATCTTTATCATTCTCAACACTTAGAAAATTCCAAGAGTTTAAGGAGTTGTCAGTCTGGAACTGTGGAAAAAGATTACATATATATTAAGAAATATATATATGTATACACACACACACACACACACACACACACACACACACACACACACACACGGGGGCTGGCCTGGTGGTTCAGGTGGTTGGAGCGCCATGTTCTTAACAACGCCGAGGTCGCCGGTTCGATTCCCACAGAGCTGTGCCCTCTACAGCTAAGACTGTGAACAACAGCTCTCCCTGGAGCTGGTCGGCATGGGCTGCTGAGCCGTGGGCTGCCGTCAGTGGCTGGCAGCCATCATGAGCAGCCGGCATGAGCTGCTGTGAGTGGCCGACCAAAGATTGGAGACAGACTGCCTCAGCCAGGGGGGGCGCAAGGCTCAGAATACCAGCATGGGTCAGGGAGCTGTGTCCTACACAACTAGACTGAGAAACAATTCCTTGAACCAGAGGGAGGGTGGGAGGGAAAGGCGCAAGAAGGGGAAAAAAAAAGAAATATATATTTGGTCATTCAAATGTATATTTCTTATAAATCACAGTATTGCAGCATTGATCATTGCAGCATTGATCAGCCAGCCCAGTGTTACAAGTACAAAGTCCATGTGCCTGATGCTTCGAAAGAACTAAAGCTCAAAATGTTAGACTTTGGAGCAAGGAAAGTTTTATTTATTGAGATGGCACCAAGCACAATGGGAGTCCTAGCAATTTTTCAAACTCTCAGAAAAGTAGAGTTCAGGCTTCTTTTACATCAAAGAAAGGGAAAATGGGAGGGGCTGTTTTTGTAAAAACTCAAGCCCCAAGTAGAATTCTTCTAGTGATTAACACGTCTGAAGCAGGAGCTGTAGCCTGAAGGCCGTGGGAACAACACAGGCCCAAATAAGATGGAGTCAAAGAGACTGGAGCATTTCGCTGTTACACAAGTGATGTCCTACACAAGTTGGTTTGTATCCAGGGGATGTTGCAAGGTTTTATGCAAGAAGGTAGCATGCTCAGATTTATGTTTTAGAGGGGGAAGACGGTGAGGGGGCTGGTGGCCAAATCAATTAGGACTCTTTATATGGCAAGAAACAGAATCCCAGCTCATTAACATGGTAGTTGAGGCCATCATGATCCTCTCTATCTCCATGTCTGAGCTCTTCTTTCCTTGTTTCCATTTTGAGCAACACTCAACTATTTATACCACATGCCCTGCTGTTCTGATGAGGGCCCTTGGCTGGGAGCACAGGAATTAGGGTGGTAGAAACCAGAAAAGAGGTTTTAACAGTCAGCCTAATCCAAGCAGCCTGGAAACCCCAGACTTAGAAGTTGCACCAGTTCTTATGTGCTAACACTGGAGATGCAGGGCCTTTCCTGGTCATTGGCTTTCCATCAGGCTCCAAGTTTCCCCAGCTCTGGATTCCTAGTAGTATCTCCCTGTGGATTCATCCAGACCTCTCAGCGCTCAGTAGGACAGCCTAATTGCACAGTAGGATATCTTACTCCAGTTGTCCTTAACCCACGCCATGGTCATTGAATTAAATACTCAATATCCAAGCTCTTAAAACAGGAGACTATTTATTTGAGGTACAATGATCAGGAAGAAACACACGCAGGGCTTCCTATTTCCTTCCACAACTCTCTACACTAGAGTATGCCATTTCTTCCAGATTAAATTGGACCTATTTGTGGGTACTCTGATCTATCAAACAGATAGAATGTCAAGTGTTCTTCATTGGGTTGGTCCTGTGTGCCTTGACCCCAATTGTTGTATAGGGGAAGAACTAATTTCCAGGACTGGGGCTGATCTAGGAGGTCTCTCTTTCTGGGAGTATGTACTCTATCACAATGGCTCTATTATGAATTGGTATTGGGAGTTCATACTTTTGAGGCTTCTCTCTTGATACTAAAGATGAAAAGAGCCCAGTAATTGGTCAGACTCCAGTTCCTGACAGCTTGGGGGGAAAGTAGGTGTAGAGGACAAGAAGCATTGGGGGTGACTCTTGGGTAGATATGGACATTTGTCCAGTTCTTTCTCCCTCTTATAAGTCCCTTGAATGGTTTGGTCTTCAGAATGTTTCAGTCTGTAATATTTTAGTCACAGAAAATTTGGGGGCATGAGAAAGATCCTTCCATGTTCTTTAGGTCACTGTCTTATTGATTCTCTTGGTTACAACAGCTTAACCTTCACTCTAATTTTTCTCCTTTCTGAATGGAGAGACAAACCTGTCTGTAGCACTTATTGTAGCTGACATGTGTTGAGTGTACCAGGCACTGGATCCAATATATTACAAGCATTGCCTCACTTACTCCTCATAACAACTTTACAAATTAAGTAGTTATTGACCTATTTTTCACATGAGGAAACTGAGGCTCAAAAGGTCCAGCAACTTGCTGGAAGTCATAGATTCACTCCTTATTATCGTTGGAGTGTCTTTGATGTGCCAGGCCCTATTTTGGTCTCTGGAGCATACCACAGTTAAGTATTGGACCAGAAATTTCAACACACATCTGATTTCAGCGCCTGCATGCTTATCTGACAGGCTCAGCTGCTTCCCTGTGTGATTGAGCCTGTGGATGTTACTTGTAATGTAGCCTACATGCTTCGGTCCTTAATAGTAATGGCTAATGCTGAACCCATTTTCATAGTCTAGCTCAGTTCCCATCTTTGTAACACAGAGACAGACAAAAATGTAGCTAAAGTTATTTTCCCATGATGTGCAATTTTCTCTCCTGAATTAAAAAATGCTATAAGGTTTTATATTTCCATCTTTGAGTAACTCCTATAACTTCAGAAGGAAAATCCTTTGGGAGCATAGAGTTAGAAAAGACACACTGGGTTCAAGTCTCTACTTCTAGCTGTGTGATTTAGAGCTTTGGTTTCAACATACTAAAAAAAAAAAAGAAAGGAGTATGAACTGACTTTAGAAAGTTGTATAAGGGCTGAATAGGCTAATAAATGCAAAGCATACAGTAAGGGGAAGATGAATGGCAACTTTTATTCAGGAGGATGTGGATTGTAAAGAGGCCACTGGAGTTTGCAATTAGGTTGATGATGAATGTTGAGAGCAGTTTCAATGGAAAGGTGGGGTGGAAGTCTGGCTGGAGATGAATGAGAGCTTGAGAAAGGGGCACCTCGGAGTGTAAAGGTTACTTGCTGCACTAAGAAATATGTTGGCTTAGGAAAGGTAGATGGGGCAGCTTGACAAATGATGTAGATTAAGCGGATTTTCTTTTTTTTTTATGAGGAAAACTAAGTCTTTGGCAGTTAAAGATTTAAGAGGTAGTGAAGAGGGTGGGAGTTGAAATGAGGGGAAAAGAGAGAAAGAAAGAATTGATGGAGCCAAGGTCTGGAATCTGGTGCATGAAGAACCTAAACCTTGGAAATGAATGGAACTTTCTCCTCCTCTCCTCTTTTCTCCTGTCCTCTCCTGTCCTCTCTCTCTCTCTCTCTCTCTCTCTCTCTCTCTCTCTCTCTCTCTCTCTGTCATTCCCTCTTGGGATTGTCAGCTGCCATTTTGTGAGGACATCCTATAGAGGCCCACATGGAAAGGAACTGAAGTCTCCAGCCAACAGGAAACTGAGGTTTGTCACTAGTCATGTGAGTAAGCTTGGAAGGAGATCCCCCCCACCAGTTGAGACTTTAGATGAGACTGCAGCCCCAGCCAACAGTTTGTAGCTTTATGAGAGATTCCAAACCACCCAGTCAACCCACTCCTGAATATCCTAACTCACAGAAACTATGAGATAGTAAATGTTTGTGGTTTTAAGCTGCTAAATTTTGGGGTAATTTGTC
Source organism: Rhinolophus hipposideros (assembly GCF_964194185.1). Classification (NCBI taxonomy): domain Eukaryota; kingdom Metazoa; phylum Chordata; class Mammalia; order Chiroptera; family Rhinolophidae; genus Rhinolophus; species Rhinolophus hipposideros. The sequence goes on from NC_138051.1 coordinate 75,089,442, forward strand.
ACACAGTAATATATAACTAAGAACTGCTAACAATGAAGGAGAAATGGTCACTGGAGAAGAGGAGAAAAAGCATGGAATGGCTACTGAGATAATGAGAAAGAGAGGAGTGAACCAAACAGTGCAAGTCTCGTGGCAAACTATAGTTGGGACTCACCTGATTAATGTGCCAGTTAAATATTCAGACTCCTGAGCCTGAGATTCATGAATCAGGCTCCCTTGGGAAACATCACTGGGAATCTGCATTTGGAATAGAGCCCAAATGATTCTTTTACAGAATCCTTGAGTTAAAGGATAATTTAGAATAGAGGTAAAAGTGGGACAGAAACAGCCGCTAAGGCTAGAATTTAAATTGGGAGTTATTTCATAGCACAAACTGACATCAACTCAGCACTATGTTATGGATCTATAAATAATTTCTAAGTTTCATCAACAAATTCTGAATTAGTGGGAATTGCTTTCTATCTCTGTCTAAGAAAATATTTTCAGCATCCTTTCTCTCTCTCAGTTCATTCCCTATGCAGAGATGCTCTCTGCCTATTCTAATTTCTACCTCACTCCAAACTTCTCTGGCCTTGGTGGTCAGGACTGTGCAATTCAGTAGAAGTGCTTCCGGTTTCTGGGATTTCTGGGGCCATCTTAATGCACAGAAAGGTATTACGTGAAGTCATGCCGTAAGCTTTTGTGAATAGGGCCTTGGCAGGAAAATCAGAAAGTGGGATGCTCTGGGCAAAATAAATTCTTAGACTCTCTAAGCCACAGTTTCTTCATTTAAAAAAATATTATAACACCTACATGGAAGAGTTGGTGTGAGGACTGAGATTATGTGTCCGGAAATAGCAGCTCTCAATATTAAGAGGGATAGTTAGGATGAAACGCTTAGGTGCCCTGAATTTAATTATCTTGATGTTAGAATGATTTGTGTCGTGAATCTGCTTCCCTGTGACTATCCCAATAGGGCTCCAGCCATAACCTGAATGAGACATGAGTATTTGGAGGAGGGAAGATGGAGCCAGTGTGCTTTTAGCCCTGAGTCAGCAACTCCAATACTGGCTGAGTATTAGCATTGCCTGCAGCCTTCACTGACAAATGAGGGTTCTACCCCAGACCAATTAATTTAGAATTTCTGCCAGTGGGAACCCAGTTGTGTTATAAACACTTCTCAGGTGATTTTAGTGTACAGCTGGTGATGAGAGACACTGAACTAGGCACTCAAATTAAAGTACAATAGTGGTTTCATTGGTATTTTAATTATTGTGCACTAAATTAAACAATATAAAATCAGGATGTAGTAATAGAAAGAAGTCAAATAAATATATAGGGGTGAATCTGAGCCAAAACGGAACAGATGAAAAACCATACATTTCCAAGAGAGATTAAGGATATTTACTCCTTCGAAAGATCTTTAGAATTCTTAGCTAGAATCAAGGAAGCAAAACTTTTTCCTTAGTGCTGGGAGTTTTGGACAGGAATTTTTAAGTATCTGCTGAGATTTAGGACATTTACAGAGAAACAGAGTAGCTACCGTTCAGAAGGAATATTTTCCCCAGGCATGTAGTTGTGTCATGTTGAGTAGAAAAAGAGATACAAATCTGAATATGCATTTTTGACCATAAGTATATTAAAACAAAGAAAGCTGAAAAATGCTTATGAATAAGTTTTATGAATAGAAAAAATCATGATACCAAATTCTATATGTGAGAATGATTCATATTTTGAAAATACAATCTTGAAAATTGTGTTTATAGAAAAACACTAAAGGGTAATTATAAAGAAAGCCAAATAGTTATCCCTCAGGGTTGGGAATAAGGATGGCCTTTTATTAATACATTCTCCTATCTATGTTTTTAAAAATGATGATGTATTATTTTTGAATTGGAAAAGGTAAACATACGTTAAACACTCAGGACAAAAACTATGAGAAGGAAAAGAGTAAGATATAATCAGAGATAGATTTGGGGAGATGGGATCATGAGTGTTCTCTTTTTTCAATTATTTTTCCTGTTGAACATTTTTGCTATATTTTTTTTATAACTGTAATAAAATAAACTCTATTTAGAAAGAAAGATCACATCCTGTCTCCTTGTTATGTTATTATCTGACAAAGGGAGTTGCGTGGAATATTCACAGAACATTTTAAAGTCTAGGAATCAGTTAGCTCAGGTGTTGGCAAACATTTTCTGTAAAAGACCAGATAGTAAATATTTGAGGTTTTGTGGGTCTCTATTGCAACTACTCAGCCCTGTCTTTGTCGCAGGACAACAGATGTAGATAATAATTCAATAAGAGGGAGTAGCTATGTTCCAAAAACAACTTTATTTATGGATAATGATCTTTGAATTTTATATACTTTTCATGTGTCATGAAATAACCATTCTTGTGATTTCCTCCAGCCCATACCATTTTAAAATGTAAAACCACCCCCAGGCTGTACAAAAATCAGGTGGCAGGCTGGATTAGGCCCACCAGTTGTAATTTGCTGACCTGAGTTAGATAAAAGCAGGAATAGGATGAATGACACATCCCACAGTTATGCTCAAAGTCCCTGACAGAGTTGGCCAATAAACTTTATATTAATCTGTGATTTCTTTGCACTTTTTTCTTTACTAAAAATTTGCCCCTCATTTGGATGTCTTAGGAAAAGGATGCCAAGCCATTTCGTTGAAACATTCTTATAGAAGATGACCTGAAAAAAATGCTAATGCAAATCCAGGTCTCAAATATTGAGTCTTTTCTGTGTTAGGCATTTCTGGAAAACAGAAACATGAATAACATATATCTTATTATAAGTCAGTGATGAAGGAATTATAGGGGTATACACAGGATACTGTAGGATCACATAGGAGGGAGAGTAATTCTGCGCGTGGAAGATGAGTTTGTATTTATTGGAGAAATTGTTAAGAAACAATCTGGTAGGGACTTACTATGTAGTTGTCATGGAAAAAACAAGCATTGCAGAAGACAAGTGGTTTAAATTACAATAGATCAAGTCACTATGGAATACTGATGAAAAATTACTGTTGTAGAAGTGACAAACTTTGTAACAGTAATCAAGAGAAAAGGCTTTATAAAAAAATTAGTCCCCCCAAAAATCACAACAGCATGGGCTGAAGGCACCAACTTTTTACACGGGGTACAGCCGTACAGCACCATTGTTCCTGTGCCCCCTCCTCCCCCCCCCCGCCAGAAAACCTTTTCCAGATCTCTTATTGCAGCAAAAATGTTTAGTGAGTGAAATCACAAGCTGTTGTTTCAGTCAACAACACGAAATGTATAAAATAATGAATGGGAAGACTGATTTTTTTGAAAATTATGCAGAAAGCAAACAAATTAAGTACTGGCTTGGTACAATTTGTGCATTATCAAATGCCAATGTCTATCAGGCTATCAGCTAAAGATGTTTTCTTTAACTTAAATAAGTATTTCCTTTTAAATTCCCCCCCACAATAACTTCACTATTTTGCTGTGTACCCGCCGAGGCTCTTTTCAACATAAACATAAAAATTCATGAATGGACTAGCTCGTGCTCTATGAACTATCCACATTCTAACCCAGAGTTCCTAAATGCCCTGGTGGTCAGTGGAGGTCAGAGTAAGGACAGGTAGCTCCTCTCCTGGAACTACTTTTATCTCTGTGTAACTCCAGTTACAAGCAGCAACCCTAGATTCTGGGCTGCTCTCAAAAATGGGATGCTTTGCGTCCCACTTAAACGTATTAAAGAAAAGTAAGCCTCTCACCGTCTTCATGCCCAAATTTCTAGGCCTGACAGCCTCACTGGGAAAGTGGAGCTAAGGATGTGGAGGGCTACATTTCACATCCATTGGCCAATAAACTCGAAACTCTGGAAGCACCACATTGTTTCTGAAGAATGTAGACTATCATGTGTTACGTTACAGAAACCTGAACAGGGAGGGTTAACCAACTGTGTTTGGATTCAGAAGAGCTGGAAACCTCTCCTGGCCAGCACCGCCCTCGTGTAGTGGAAATGGAGAAATCGGCATTCTGGACTCAATGCAAGATGGCCTTCTAACTGCAGTCCCAATTTCAGTATTTCATCACGTAAAAAAACCTTCCATTTAAAAAAAAAGTGCAGTTCCGTAGTCTTCTTACTGTAACTAGTGTGGTTTAACACGTCCATGGTATGGTTAAGAGATTCATTGCTCATCAAGGAGCGTCCTCCAACGTGCAACCTCAAATTGCAAGCAGCAGGAAGAGGGCAGGGATGGCCAGCTCCTTTTTGCAAAGTCTGAGTTTCTCTTACCCAGTACTCCTCAGGTCACCGTGAAAAAAATAATCAGATAACAGAGACGTTATTTATCTTAGAATATTTTTATACTAGAGATAACGAAGAACAGAACTTGACAGCCTAAGGAAAGCGAACATCTTCAACGGCTACCCCTCCAGCGCCGGGAACCTGACGGCCCAAACGACGCCAGTTGTCGCCCGTTGGTCCCTCCCACCGCGGGCGAAGGTCGGTCAGGCGGTCACCGTACGAAGGCCCCGTCCCCACAAAAACTTCCGTCCCTGGACCTAAGGGGGCGGTCCCATGGGCGGCCCCGGATGTGACGTAAAGGCGCGCCTTCCATTTTGTGGAACGCCCGAGCAGCTAAGTGCGTCAGTTGTGGAGATACGTAGACGAGTTGAGTCCTGGTCTGCGGGGAGGTAGACGGCTCCGTCGCAGACTACGGACCTCTCTTGGGTCTCAGCTGCCAAAGATCCTGTCCGGTAGGTGAGTGGCTCACTTTGAGGGAATGGCTTCTCGGATCGAGGCTTCTTCATGGCTACTCAGATCGCGAGTGGCCAGGGCTGCTCTCTTTGCGGAGGACGGCGTCCAATGAGCGCAGTTTATTCGAGGTGGGCGCTGGGGCACGTCTCCCTTTGGGGATTGTTTGAGGGGAAGTGAAGGTGGAAGGGCGGTCGTGGTTACGGTCGTTTTTACACGGAGGGGTTGTGCGCCCCTCCCTGCCTCTGATTCACTAGTCGAACCCCTCGAGTAGTGAGCCGAGAGCTTTGCTCGGGGTGTGGTTCGGGCTTTCTGCGGGCGGGTACGGTGACTCCGGAATAGTGGAGTCGGGGGAGGGGGCGAGAAGGGAGTTTGGCACGCGCGGCTGTCCCCCCCCCCCCGCCGGCTACCCCACCGCCATTTTGTGGCAGCCTAGCGTCCTCCCGCCGCCATCTGCGCAGGCGCGGCCGTGGCCTGGCGAGATTCCGTCTTCTACCCGCTGTGACGCTCCTGGGAGGCGGCGACGCGCGCTCGGCCCGTCGTCATTGGGCTGGCCTTGCGGAGGGCGGGGCCGGCTCCGCCCGCACTTCTCGGCCTTTCCTAACTGCGGCAGATGGGAGGGGGCCAGAAGAGCCGGGGAGAGTGTGAGGCTGCGCAGTTCCGGAGGCGGCAGTGGGCGTTGCGGTTGCTGTGTTCTGGGCCCAGGGAAGGAAGGATCGTGTTGGGAGCCGAGTTTTAATTTTGTCTGCAAGGGACCTGGCCTAATAAGAGGCACTCTTGGCAATCTTGTTTATAACATCACCCGGTAAACATTTTATTTTATGCTGTTTCTGTTTTTGATCCCTTGATTAGGCATGCCTTTGACATTCACTGGTGGTGTCTCAATTGAATTATTTCCTGACAGGAACTACTAGCCGGGCGTTATGAGTGGCTGTCGAGTCTTCATCGGGAGGCTAAATCCAGCGGCCAGGGAGAAAGACGTGGAAAGATTCTTCAAGGGGTACGGGCGAATAAGAGATATCGATCTCAAAAGAGGCTTTGGTTTTGTGGTAAGTAGGTAGTTAGAGCTTCTTGAACTGCCTGTTGTTAAGTTCGTAAAGATTTTGATCAGCAGCGTGTTGGATGTCATGGAGCACAGGTGGTGTATCTTTGGGAAATGCTATGTGTCCCTAAGACAGTGAACAAAAGGATTTGCCGGCGAGAAGGAAACCCGGCCTGATCACTTTTCAATTAGACTCATTATCTGTATAGCACTGTCATTAATACACTCGTTCCATTCTGTTTCATGTTTTTGGTGCCCTTAATATGTGGTAGAATGTACTTTGAAAACTGTGTAAAGCGTTACCTTTTTTCATGCTAATGCCTCAGGAATTTGAGGATCCCAGGGATGCTGACGATGCTGTGTATGAACTTGATGGAAAAGAACTTTGTAGTGAAAGGTGAGAACCTTATTTTTAGTTTTATGACTATTTAGCATTGTAATATAGAGCATTCCAGGTTTGGGGTGTTTTTCTAGGTCTCATTGCTTAGGTGAATCATAAAGGTTTTTGTTTCCTGCTCTAGGGTTACTATTGAACATGCTCGGGCTCGATCCCGAGGGGGAAGAGGTAGAGGACGCTATTCTGACCGTTTCAGTAGTCGCAGACCTCGAAATGATAGACGGTATGTGATGGCTTCTTTGAGCAATCATTATTGCAGGGGTAGTTAGTGATTAAGAACCATTAGCAATACGTGATTCTGATACTTACCATATAGTCAGTTCTGTTATTCCTGTGTCAGTCTAGTATTTCTGATAAGTCTGTGTAATGAGTCATAAAATAATTCAGAAACTGTTGATGAACATTTGAATGACTTGTCATATCTGACTGCTTAAACTTGCTCAAAATTGAACAAAATAAGTACACATTGCTGCATTGCTTCCATTGTTGAATACTCGTTTCCTTCCTCAGAAATGCTCCACCGGTAAGGACAGAAAATCGGCTTATAGTTGAGAATTTATCTTCAAGAGTCAGCTGGCAGGTTTGTTGTAATTCAGTTTTGAGATATTTTGATGTGATTTTTTTAAAAAACTAATGGGTAGCTAATTTTTTATTTTATTAAAAGTAGTTTTATTTTTAATTAAATTAATGGACTTAATTGTAATTTTAAATTTTTAATTAAATGTAACTGGGGGATATTTCAAACTTTAATATTAGTGATCAAATGTAAATGTTTTGAGGATATTTTTTCTTGTTTTTAAAATCAATTTTAACCAAATATTAAACCCTTTATTTGCCAGCCTATCTGTGTCGTTGGCCTTATGACGAGGAGTGCCTGTGGGTTATCCTAATCGTTGTCTTGGTCACTCTTGGTTGGGCCTGGTTGACTTTGCCAGTCAGCTCCTACAGTGATCAATTGGCCACCTCTAGATCTGTGTTTGCCGGTCTAGACGTAATCGGGGCACTTTCTTGAAGTGCCAGGTTGCAGCGATCCCAGAGCGCTGATAACGTGATCTGATCCTTAAGTTGAGAGCTGTCTTCCTGTAACGCTTCCGAATAAGAGGTCCTGGTCGAAAAGAGTTGAAAGATACGAAATTAGGTGGTCGTTGGAATCCTGATCGCAGTAAAGTGGTCCTTGGTAACTGCACAAGAGTAGAACATGTCTGCATCGCCAGTAGTCTGCTAATAGGGAGGGCTGTGCGATTAAAGGCTTCCATCGATTGGGTAGTGTCCTTCAAGTGGGTGGCGAAGAGCCAGTCGGGCATATGTCATGAAGGTTTCTTCGACCGATTAACGGTTTGCTGCTTGACTAGCCTAGGGAAATAATAATAAAGGTAAAGTAAACTTTTTTAATGACATATGGGGCACAAAATAACTGGTGTCTTGTAAATGTTCTGTTTTTAAATATAAAATTTCTACTTTAGTCTTTAAAAGTTGTATTGTTTCTTTTTGTTTTGTTTCTGTTTTTTTTTTTTGTTTTCTTGTTTTCCTTTTGTATTGAGCTCAGTATAGACTAATACTATTTAATGTTAAAATCTGAATTTTCTTGAAGCATTTTGCTTAAAAGCAATTTGCTATTAGCTTTATTTCGTGCCCTGACATAATTTTTGAATTCTGATAGAATACAAGTGTGGTAAATGCCATGTTTGTACTTTATCTAACATCTTCTCTTTCAGTAGTCTTGTTTTTATACCATGTGGTTGTTTGTGTGCCACGTTTCCTTTTCTCGGCTTAACACAATTGTCTTGTGTTAAGGATCTCAAAGATTTCATGAGACAAGCTGGGGAAGTAACCTTTGCGGATGCACATCGACCTAAATTAAATGAAGGGTGAGTATGTACTGAAGATTATGAGAGCCTTTTAAAATATCTTGGAAATTTTACCGTGAATGTTTCTGAGTACTTAAAATTTGCACATGTTCGAATGCACTGGTGGTTCCCAGGGGATATTGGCCCATGTCTGGAGAGTTTTAAACATCCTACAATGCCCAGGAAAGCCCCCCACAACAAAGAATTGTCTGGCTTAAAATGACAACAGTTCAGAGGTTGAGAAACCTTACTCGAATGCTGCATTATCCATTGAGAGTTAAGACTTGGTTATAGCAATAGCAAAATGAACATAGAAAATCTAGATTCCCGTAACTTGCGAGACTGTAAGATGTATATAATTCCACAAATTTTTTTTTTCTTCATTGTAGGGTGGTTGAGTTTGCCTCTTATGGTGACTTAAAGAATGCCATTGAAAAACTTTCTGGAAAAGAAATAAATGGGAGAAAAATAAAATTAATTGAAGGCAGCAAAAGGCACAGGTATCTCTCTAATATTTTTAAGTTAAAGTCGTGTTTTGCAGATAATGTAGGGCCTGCTACTTAAGTTGTATTTTTTTTCCGCCTTGCTAGTAGGTCACGAAGCAGGTCTCGTTCCCGGACCAGGAGTTCCTCTAGGTCACGAAGCAGGTCTCGTTCTCGGAGTCGGAAGTCTTACAGCCGGTCTAGGAGCAGGAGCCGGAGCCGGAGCCGGAGCAAGTCCCGTTCTGTTAGTAGGTCTCCTGCACCTGAGAAGAGCCAGAAACGTGGTTCTTCAAGTAGATCTAAGTCTCCAGCATCTGTGGATCGCCAGAGGTCCAGGTCCCGGTCCCGGTCCCGGTCCAGATCAGTTGACAGTGGCAATTAAACTGTAAATAACTTGCCCTGGGGGCCTTTTTTAAAAAAAAAAAAATTCCCAAACCATACTTGCTAAAAATTCTGGTAAGTATGTGCTTTTCTGGGGGGGTGGTATTTGGAGGGGGGTTGGGTTGGGCTGGATATCTTTGTAGATGTGGACCACCAAGGGGTTGTTGAAAACTAATTGTATTAAATGTCTTTTGATAAGCCTTCTGCTCACATTTTTGTGAATGTCTGAAGTATATAGTTTGTGTATATTGACAGAGCTCTTTTATAACTAAAGCAAATTTAATTTTTTGTACTAGAAAAATTTTGAACATTTTAGTTCCTGGTTATTCAAATATGTTAATTCAGAATTAGTTTAATGACTCAGTTAAACTAATTAATAGCTTTGGACACTTAAAAGAGCTCTAAATTTGCTTGTATATAAAGGCTTAATTTGAGTTTTCCTTGTTAGGGTCAAGGGAGTCCTCCCATTCACCCTTTAACAGCTGCCTGGCAAGGGCGGTAAAGCAGCTGTTTGTTATTGATAATAAAAGATTACAAAACTGCTTTTTTGTCTTGTTTGTCTGAGGAAGTATGCTCTTTACTACTCCCTCCTCTTCTACATTCAACGTGTTGAAAATGCCTTGTAGAAAATCCTGAAATTGGTTGGGTTGTTTTTTAATTTAAATACTTATTTTGACATTGTCAGGCTGGTCAAATGATGGGCAAAGAAGGCAGTGAATTGTTTAAAACAATGACTAACAGTTGTTTGAGTTTCCCGAGTATGTGACCCTCCCATGCTCTTTTCCTTTATCCCTGACTTTGTCGACATCAGGTTACCTTATTGTAACAGTTAATGTCTCATGCCTGTCTTAAAGGTGGTAACAATTTTGATGGTCAGAGATCATGTGGTTGTTTTTGTTGTTTTTAAATCAATGCACATAAATGCTTTAAAGGGCTTTCACATAGCTTTATCTTTTAGTCCTGAGGTGGCTGTGACAATATATGTTGAGAAAACAATAGTGAAAACTGCTTGAGGTTCTGTGTCCATCTTTAATATTTAAAGTGTTAGAGCCCTCTACCTGCAGGTGAGGAGATTGATTAATGGTGTGTTACAGGAGTCTTGGAGACTTAGTCCTCTAGTTGAATACTAGGCTAGGTGAATATTTGGCAACTGAATAACATTTGCGGAATCTTCAAAATTACCTGTTATATACAGAAGGTGCCAAAAAATAACATTTTAAAGGAAAAACTTAAAGTTGTAATATGTACTGATAACAAAAGATGACTACAAGTCGTATACATTTTTTGGCACCTCCGGTATGTAATAACCAGTACCGTTGGAAATTCAGAGCCAAAGAGAGCAGGTAAGTGGTGGACTGGTATTAGACCCCAGAAAGTCTAGTTCAGAATCCTTAAACCCCACACTTCAGTTATATATTTATCTGCCCTGCCATACAGGGATTTTGAGGAAAGCACTAGGAAGATTGTTTTTGGTTTCCCCAAAGTGTGAGGATCAGCTAGGAGGACTCGGGGTGTGGATTTGAAAGCTTTTTTGGTATACTACCATGAAGGCTACTGATTTCCTTTATTCAAGACACTAGAACTCGGGCCATAAAATTGTAAAGCTGATCCTTTTAAAAGGCTGATTTTAGGGAGTTTATTTGGTATACTTGTTTAAGTTGGATGGGGACGACTGGTTTTATTTAAAACGGAAGCTAGTTTTTTCCAGTGTTTCTGAGGGTTGTACAGATCAGCCAAGTTGCTGTCAAACGTAGAGGCAATTCTTTTCTCCTTGGGCTTTTAAAATGTAACTCGATGGTAATGGTGTATGTATTTTGACATTTTACCAGTTGACTTCTGATTCCCCCCACACCCGTCTTTACTCATAAAAAGGAAATATGCAGTGGCTTATTTTTTAAAAAATTTATTAGGGTAACTGGTTAGTAAAGTTATACAGGCAAGTGGCTTACTATTTTAATACTACAAATTATTATACACTGAGGCAATAAATAAAGACCCTTTCTTTAAACAAATGGTAAAGGTGACTGGGAGTTAGTGTGAACCAACAAGTTAGCTTAGATTCCAAGATCCAGAACCTGAGAATCTGTGGGTGTAAGTTTAAGCAGCTTTTTGGGGGGAGGAGCGCAGGGGGAATACTGGGGAACTGTTTCTCCAGGGCCCATGAGCTCCAAGTCGTCCTTCAATTTAGTTGTGGAGGGCGCAGTTCAGCTCCAAGTCCAGCTCCAAGTCCAGTTGTCTTTTCAATCTTTAGTTGCAGGGAGCGGAGCCCACCACCTATGTGGGAATTGAACTGGCAATCTAGTGGGGGGGCGCAACTCCCTGGCTCATGTGGGAATCGAGCCGGCAACCCTGTTCAGAGCTTGCTCTCTAACCTGCTGAACCATCCGGCAGCCATAAGCAGTTTTAAGACCAGCCTTTGCAGAGCATGTGGCAACTTTTTGTTCTCTGTGTTTATGTAGTCCTTTCATCTATAAGGAAAGTTTGAGGGTAATGTATCTTATTTGCAATATTTTTTAAAATTTAAGTGTAGTCGGTATACAAGATTACATTAGTTTCAGGTGTACGATACAGTGATTTGACATTTAAGTACCTTACCACAGTGGTGATCACACTAAGTTTAGCAATCATCCTGTCACTATGCAGACAATGTTACTATGTTCCCCTCCGCCTTCACTGAGGGTAATATATCAAGTCCAGCCTTCCCTTCCTCAAAAAGCTAAACTAATATTACTTTGTGTACTTAACCAAGTTTCCTAGCAGATACTAGATACTCCTAGCAGATGTCAGATACTAGAGAACAATTGGAACATGTCAATTATGGGTATAATGTGTAAACATAAATAGATCTTTTCACAAATCCGTGTAGTAAGTTTGTTCCCGTACTGGGAGTATGGTAGTCATGGACATTTGCCAGACTGATGCCTTACTACTGTCTTGGGATCAGTTAGTTAGTTGTACCTCATCACATTAAATGATACGAAAAGTCACAAGTAAAGAGGCATGGTCAGTTGTTGGCAAGTCTTAATATTCTTTTAAATCATAATGCTTCTTTGCACGTGACCAGTAGCAAAATGTTTAAGTTTCATTGGAGGAAATTTGAACTTTAAAAATTCTAATTTGAGTATTTTTCTTTGAATTGAGAAACCACTCATTTTGGCAATTAATTTTGAATACGTGGAATTTTGAATTAGTGTAATGTGAAAACCACAACTAATGAATTGATGGCATAGATCATTAGATTAGTGAAACATTTCTGATTAATTTTGGTTTTTGTTGCCTGGCTTTTCTTGTTCAAGTTTTCCTTCTCTATTTCTGGGATTGTATTCTCCAAAAATGTTTTGTTTCATCATGGCTGAGTGTTTGAGTTTGTCTTAGCAATTGCTTTTACATTTTATCATTTCTGCTTTTGTATACTTGGTGTCATGTTTGTGTTCTCATGAACTTGAATCCCAGTAGTGCTGTCAAAAGGGAAGGAGTGGGATCTGAATTTTTAAGGTTAGGATTTCTGGAGTCTACTAATTCCTACTGCTATCTGAACATTTATTTCGGTTTTAGTCACAAAACTTGGAACAGGATTCGGATATTTGATTCTAGGGTAAAACGATTTTCTGACTAATGAAGAAAGTGCCTTTTATATACCTATTGGGTAGTTTTTTAGAGATAAAGGGGCAAAAGGCAGTTTTGGTTCCTGCTTTCATAGGGTTGTCATTTAAAAGTCTGCCCTTTTATTTTTGAAACATATCCAATTCTCAGCTGGGGATATATGAGTAGGGTAGACCCTAAAGGCAAGGCTTGATGATCCTGATGGTTTCTGCTGGAAATGTTTCAGAAAGACTCAGATACTACTGGTGTTCTTTCATTTTTCTGCTCTGTAGTTTACCACACTGGCCTTCCGAGTTGCCTTCTGAATCCAGGCCACTGGGGGGAAGACTAGGCTGTGCGGGGGAAGCACTCTTTATGGGTACCATTTCCCAGAGGTGCTGGAATAGTAATCGCTTCAGTTGTGGCAGCTGTGTAGATCATTTTTGTTTTATCTGTAAGGTTGAAAGGGTCACAGGTGAGGAAGGAGAAAGAATTAGTACAAAGCATGTTCAATCTGGAAGGTAAAAGTACCAGTTTACCGCTAGAGTGTGCTTTGGTTTTCCATCTCTACCATCTCTCCCATGACTTAACTCGAAGGAATGGTAATACTAGTAACAAAAGGTCTAGTAAATTAGCAGAGGATTTCCTCTTCATGACTTCATCTCCGAACTTCTTTATATGTGCAATACAGTAGGGTTTTTTTGTTTTTTAATTTTATTGGGGAATATTGAGGAACTGTTTCTCCAGGGTGCATCAGCTCTAAGTTGTCCTTCAATCTAGTTGTGAAGGGCGCAGCTCAGCTGCAAGTCCACTTGCCGTTTTCAGTCTATTTGTAGGGGCGCAGCCCACCATCCCATGAGGGAATTGAAAAGGCAACTTTGTTGCGAGCTCTAACCACCTGAGCCATCTGGCCACCCTTCTGGAAGCTCGTGCAGCTCATCCTCAATATACCTTTTTCTATCTACTGTATGTTAGATAAGACCCGGTCTTACAGTAAAATAAGACTGGGTCTTGTATTAATTTTTGCTCCAAAAGATGCATTAGGACTGATGGCCCGGCTAGTTCTTATTTTCGGGGAAACACGATACTATAATAAGATAATGCATTCCACCAGGGGAAGTCATACCTTTCTCCTCAGTGTGTAAATCAAACTTTGGGGTTTAGAAAAGGTCTTGAAAGAGCCCTCAATTAAGTTTGTGTAAATAAGAGTTAGTTGAAGGATTTGAGCGATTAAGAATATACTGATGTTTAAGATATAAAATACTGATATATGTTACCAAATAAGGTTGAGTTTCCTGGTTTGGAAAAAAAAGACATTTGGAGTTAAAGTCCACTTTGAGGAAGGGACTCAGCTTTCTTGAGGTTTGATTTAATTTTGAGTGAAATGATCTGAGCCTCTTAGAAAATAGGTGTTAATTGTCTAGGAAGTTACTGTATTTTGCCGTGTATAATGCACACTTTTTTCCCCCAAAATTTGTGAGGGAAAAATAAGGATGAGCTAATTATACATGGATAGTACTAATTCTGTATCTATATAAATGTTTTTATAAAGTTTTTATTTATGCTTATGAGTTAAAAGTAATAATAAATGCTAAAATTCCTTTGTAAAACAAACAAAAAACAAGTACCTAAATGTAAACATAAAATTTGAATTAAAAAATTAAGAAGGGTTTTATCCCTGAAAGTTCGGGCTAAAAACGTGGGTGCGCATTATACACAGGAGTGCATTATACACAGCAAAATGTGGTACTAATCCAGTAGTAATCAGATTAAGGTATAAGGCATATCAAACTAGATTATTGTGATAGTTGCTGTTCAATAAACTTTACTTTGTAACCAGCATTGGAATCTTTTTTTTTTTTTTGAATTCAGGGTTATTAGGCTGCATTGTTTTAATGTTTTCCATCGTCCAGGTACCAGTGGTGCTGGGGCTCTGACCTGCTTCTAGGACATGAGAACCTAGTTCTGAAATACAAACTTCCTGAACTCTAGTGAATAAGGGGCCTTTGGCACAACTCACATCTCACAACTATCTAACAACAAAGACAGTTCTGTCCTTTCTCATCCTAAGCCCTACACATGGTATTCCCTAGTTAAAGCAGCCAAAATCGCCTCAGTCCCATGAAGCAAACTCCATCTGAAACGGAATGCAGTTGATGAAGTAGCCTTGGCTCTTTGAGGTCCCTACTTGGTGCTACCTGGTTCCTAGTGACTTGGTACAAGTTATAGTCCCATGCAAAAGGCCCTTGCCAGAAACTCGCTCCGATATGGGAGCCGAGAATAACTACTCACCCTTGGAAGGCTTGATTTTCTCATAGCACCGAAAGATGGCAATGAGGAGAAGCCCTTCTCCAAGCTGGCAGATCATGTAGAGGAGAGGAAAGAAGAAAAGTGGTCCGATGACTTCAGGGGGGAAGGTCACATTGAGGATGGTAGAGCAGAGCTGGACGTTCTGGCATCCGGTCTCCATGCTGACAGTGCGGCTGCACCTGTGGAGTTAACACGACCAGCCCCTTACGCCCTCACAGGAGCGGCGTGAGGGTGCAGCCTCACTTGCCTGTTTCCTCCCTCCCAAGGGCTCCGAGACCCACTCAGTAGTCCCAGACAGGAAGGTGGGAGGGGGCCAGGTGTGCGGCTTGCACATGGTTTCTAGAAAAGTTGACTCCTGAAAATCACTCAGCCAGCCCTGGAGAAGGATGGTGGCTAGTAGGTTCATGTCAGGAAGTTTTTATTAGATCAGTTTTTTAGCTTGGAAATCTACAGGTTGTCTACTTTTGTAGAACGACCAAATTAAAATTTGGAGAAATGTCCAGCTGGTGGGGGATGAAAGTTAGCCAATATCACCCATGGGCTTGTTAGGTTGGGCTTACGTATAGAACAATTATAACTTCAACATGCAGTAAAAGATTGAAATATCTGGGGACCTTGTCCTGTTCCCAAGTTTCTGGCTTGGAAACCTTTAACTCCAAAACATGATTGGAGGGAGAAAAACCCAAAATAACCTCAATTCAGCCCCATTTATCTGTCTTTGGAATACATTTTCTTGGTTTTGCTTTCCATTTTATGGATTAAAGAATGGGATGTTTACACTTAGCGACTATGTTGAATATACTTAGTTAAAAAATTGAGTTGCAATTAGTGTATTAAGATAGTCACTAAAACCCCTGAGAGCTGCCTCAGCACATTATGAGGAAGACTAATTTGGTGGCACTTGATTCTGTTGGCATGCGTGTCACTGTTTTTGTGAAAATTCGAGTGGTCATTAGCAGCCTCTTGGCTACTATGTCACCATGTGTTGCCATATGTCACCATCCTGTAGTAATTGTTTTTTATTAGCCTGTTTTAAAAAGATTTTAAATTGTACTTTTAAAGCACCTCAGTTTTCGGGTGGGGTGGGGGGCTTTAGGCTAGGCTGCCGCTAATGTATAGACTCCTGCATAAGCATTTGTCTATTATGGCTGAAAAGAAAGTTCCTGAAGTGTACTGCTCTGTATGGAGAGGTGCTTGATGTTCCCACATCAGGCTCGCAAGTCACCTGTTCCCCTAAAGTAGCAGCTGTTTGTGAATTGGATTAGACTATAAAGCAGAGGCCACAGCTCTTTCAGTTCTGAGTGCTACTTAGTGCTACTCTGCCACGTGGTGGTGTCCTTGTCAAGGCACAAAAGGAGGAAAAGGAGGAAAGGAAGAATATTACCGACACTTGTCAGGACACGGAACTACCCCAGTGCCATTAGCTCCCAGGGAGTTGGGCAGGAGATGGAATCTAGACTCTGGAGGGAGGACTTGGCCATGAGTTGTTGCTCTTTGGATGATTAGATGCCTTTGGTCTCGCTTTATGTTCCTAACCCATTCACTTGTGTCCCGTTTTCCAATATTTCTCACAGTCCAAAGTTCCTTGTTCGGTTGATGCATTTGAACATATTGCTAGGAAAACGCCTTCCCCAAATCTCTGATCTCATCCTTTTCCTGAGAAACCCGATCAAGAATGAGGCTCATGGGACAGTGAGACCTAAGGCAATACCTACTGTCCACTGAGGCGGAAGAGAGCAGAGAGAATGTAGCCCAGCAGAAAGCCGATGAAAGGCATCAGGGAGGAGGTGGCCCACAAGCGGAGTGTCATGACAAACATGATGCTCTTGCCCACATTGATGGCAGAGAGCGCTATGACGGCCACACTGAGCAACAGTGTCATGATCATGCCTCCCTGTGAATGAGGACAAGAAGAAAAGGCAATTAGAAGGGTGGTGGGAAGGGGAAGAGCAGAGGGGTGGGGAAACATCGCTGGACACTGAGCTGGGAAAACATTGTCTAAAAAGTTGCTATTTGAAGTGGAAGGGAGTACAAAAGACCTTTGTTTCCCATCGTTTTTGAACTTATCAGTAGCTAGGAAGCTTAGAGGACAGAACCCTGATTAACACTTGTTACTAAAGACTCAGCCAAGCACAGTTTCAGCTTGACATCTCAGGAGGTGCTGGGGCTCTGAAGGAATGACTTCGTCTTCCTGCAAAGTGGAGCTTGTACATTAAATGTTCTCTTGCAAAGTCATTAACTCTGGAGCTTGTACACACAATGCTACAATACTGCCATTGCTCCAAATATTTTGGAACTTACTACATGTAATTTTTAGAATCTGTACTTGTCTCCAATACCTCCGTTACAGGTAGGGACTTTATATATTTTAGGATGAATTTGACTTCTGGAAGTTGCCAAGAGTCATTTGAAGTGAAGCTGGTAAACAAGTTGGATTATCAAGTCAGGTAATGTGGTTTTAGATGCTAAATGGTATACAACTGTAAAGGGAGGAGCCTACTTTCTCGAGGGACCTGCAAATTGGATGTGAAGGAAGTTCCCAAAAGGAGTTTCAGAAATATCTTGGGTGATAACGGCATCATCAGAAACAATGCAGGTCCACCCTGTTGCAGCTTAAAGGCTGTGAAAGCAACATTTACTGCTTTTAATAATAATAAATATATGTTAATATTAAGACTTTAGTTTTATTTTAAAAATTATTTTTTATAGTTGCATCTTACCATTAAAATTTTCAATAGGTAGATTTGCAGTCAAATTAAAATGTTAAGATTTTTTAGCATGCGACATAAGCATTTTTTTGGTCTGCATTTTAGAGAAGAACACACTTCAAACAAAATTTATGCACAAATTTAAGGCTCTGTCTCACCTTTTGAGTAAACATACATACATACACACACACGCACACATAGTGAACTTGTTTTGAGCTTACCATCTTATTTTGTAATGATTATATGTGTTGGTTCAGTTTCCAGTTCATTCACATATGTAGCATTTTATGTTCCTAATATCATTTTTAAAAATTGTGGTAAAGTATAATAGTTACCATTTTAACCATGTTTTAGTGTATAATTCAGTGGCACTAATTACATTCACAATATCCTGGTAACATGTATTTATTTTTGCTCGAATTTCAGCCGTCCGGTTTTGCATGTCTATGTTTTAAATCCATGTTCCAACTGATGTAGTCATTCAAGACCTCACATGTACCAACTAGTGGCCTCATGCCAGGATAGGAAGGAATTTGACAGATCTCATCAATAACCCTCATGCTTCAAGTTTTATTGAAAGACTTAATTGATGAGCTGCTCAGTTTGCTCTTGCATTGCTCTGGCAATGCTCTTCAATTGCTTTTGGATTTGTCTTCTGCCTAATGACCAAATAGTTTTGACCTCATTAAATGAGTATAATGGATAATGTAGGGGACATTGGGCTACAGGAATTGTCCATGAATCCAAATGCCCTCTTTCTTTGTGTGGGCATTCACTCTCATTCCCTCACTCTTGTTCTCCCACTCTTGGATGTAGAGTGGTTATAAGCACAGACATTAGTGTGACTCTGATGTGAAAACTGGCTCAGGCAGTCTCAAGATGTGTAAATTTTGGTGAGTCACTCAACCTCTCAGGCTGATAACACAGGACCTGGGTATATAAGAACCACTCACCAAATTGTAGCTCCTGTTATTACTTATAAGTACAGGAGAGGAAAAGAACATCCCAATGTATTCTGTCACTTTCAGTCCTGCCATTTGTGGAAATCTTATGTCCACAACCGCCTGATGAGACAAGAGGTCATAGGTAGTTGCTTCTCCATGTTTTGTACCACCTGACTTCTCTGCCATGTCATAGCTGATTGAAGCTGTGATGAGTGTTCATTCATGTGTAAGCAATCCATCAGCTGGACCAAGGAGATGACCTGGCTCCAAATCTTCCTACAAAGTAGGCCTACACAGGTTGGTGAATGACCCATCTAGTCAGATCCTCTCATTGTGGGAGTTTGCAGGATTACAGAGAGCAGAGCAAGTGTTAAAAGATAGGCCTGGGAGCAGCAGAAGCTACAAGTTGGCAGAAGCCATGTGATAAGGGATAATCCGGTCAGTTCATCAGTAGCAGCATGTATGGGAAAAGCAAACAGATTGGTTGAGTCAATGTAACGGGGGACACTTATTAAAGAGTGATGACTTACGGTAAAAGTAAGTCTCCTGGGCCATGGCATGCTCAGGTTCATCAAGCTGACCATATAGCCTTGAATAAGCCCTTGCATATGTCAAGTGTTAAACTTGAATTGCCCTTCCAAGGGGGCGTCCCTGAAATCATCTCTCAGCATATCTAAATATAACCTCCCACTAGGGGGCGCAACTGGTTGAGCAGAGTTTGAGCAGATACCTTCTGCCAGAGCTAGTTTTCAGAAATTGGATAATTTTGATTGGAAAGTCTCTAGGAAGGTTAAGTGTGCAAAGAGGTTGGGATGATTGTTGGCTCATTTTTCAGTTTATAACTTACTATATTTTATGGCACAGGCAGATGAAGGATGACCACAGCCCTCAAAGCCATGAACTCAAGAAAACAGCTTTTGCATCGGGACCTCACATTTGTCTCTGCATTCCCACAAAAGTGGTTCCTGTTTGGGAGTATTTGAGAAACAGAGCTATTGGCCTCTGGTTGTTAAACCTTGGAGGTTTAGCTGTGGTAAATTGGGTCCAGTGTACACCTGTGTTTTGTGGTTCTTTGTTACCGGTCCCTGTCTTTCCAGCCCAGGTGTGTCTTAGCCCTTTTAATGTTCTCTGATGTCAGTCTGACTCCATTTTTGCTGTGGAATTGAGCAATGGATATGCAGCACAACCGGACAGGAGGGTGATTGATAATCCTGGCTCTGCCAAGTAACTTTCCCGGGCCTCTGTTATTCTACCTACAAAATAGGAATAAGGCAGGAGACTGAACTTCATCTTGAAGGCCTTTCCAACTCTAAGACCTGGGGTTCTTTTTGTGTCCTCAGAACACTTTAAAATTATTCCGAGGTAAAAAGGAGGCATATATTCTTATCAATTGCACTTGGGTTTCTAGTTTTTGGTTTTGTCATCTATAAAATGGGGGAAGGCAGAGTTCCGTTAAGTCATATCAGGGGGTCACTTTACATTTTCACATTCGGTGATTTTCTTTATTCCTATACCCCCACAAACTATTTGAATAAATGAAATGATGAACACA
This sequence comes from Rhinolophus hipposideros, assembly GCF_964194185.1. Lineage (NCBI taxonomy): Eukaryota > Metazoa > Chordata > Mammalia > Chiroptera > Rhinolophidae > Rhinolophus > Rhinolophus hipposideros. The sequence goes on from NC_138051.1 coordinate 75,109,407, forward strand.
ACATGTTTCTGTTGTGTTCTTTTTTCCCCCCTGCTAACGTGGGAGACAGAACTTGCTCTTTTTTTCTCAGGTGTTGGCTGTGGGGGCACTGTGCTAAGTGCCGGGGTTCAGTGTTAAGACACAGCCTTAGGATCTTGCTTCTTGAGGAACTCGAGGTTACTAGGGCATAAAAACATACAGGTACAGTGGTACCTCGGTTTTTGAACGTAATCCCTTCCGGAAGACCATTCGTGTTCTGAAACGTTCAAAAACAGCCTACAGCTAGGCCTCAGGATCTTGCACTCAGTGGAAGCCACATGACATGTTCGACTTCCGAGGCGTGTTCAAAAACTGAAGCATTTACTTCCGGCATTCGTAAACTGAAGTGTTCATCAACAGAGACATTCGAAAACTGAGGTACTACTGTATTTATAACGCAGTATGATAAATGCTGCAACAGGCCAGTGTTGGGTGCTATGCGCGTAAATACCAGCATCCTAATCCTACCCAGGCTTGTGGGTTGAGGAAAGCTTCCTGGAGGAGGTGCTGTTTGTGTTGAGATGTGAAGGGTGAATAGGTGTGAGCCCAGTGAGTGAGGAGGGAATATGTTCCAGGTGGAGGGAATGGAATGCAAAAAAAAAAAAAGAGTTGAGATTGGAGAGGTCAGTTGAGACCAAAGGCCTGAGGAACCACATTAAGGAGTTTATATCCTGGAGGAGAGTAAAGAACCAGTGAGGGGCTGTAAGCAGTGGAGTGACAGGACAACAGTTTGTACTTTCCACCTTCGGGGTAAAACTGGGTCAGGGAGCCAGGTTGGAAGGCTAGTTCAGTTGTCTAGTGAGAGAGGATAGTGGCCGGAATGAAGATAGTTGATGCAGGCTGGGGAGGAATGGATGGATTCAAGCAGAAGCAGGTAGAGTTGACAATCACCAATGAGTGTGAGTGGGGAGGGAGAAGGGGCATTGAGAATCACTTCCGGTTTCTGCCTCAGGCTGTTGGGCACATTGAATGCCATTCATTGAGATAATCGGGGGAGAAGAGGAGCAGATTTGGGGAGGAAGTGATTTTAATGTAAGACAGTGTGTTTTAAATGCCTGAGGGATATTCATGTAGAAAGATTTCTCAGTTAATAAATGGATTCTGGAGTCAGGAGAGTTGAGGGCTGACGATACAGTTCTAGAAATCATCTCAGCTTCTAGATGTTTGTTGAGATGGATGAGATCTCATGGAGAGGAGATCCTGGGCTTAGGGAAGCCTGGCAGGAAAAGCAGAAGCTTGAGCTGAATGCAGAGAAGTAACTTTTACCAGAAGAACTCACAAGGGAGTCTGAAAATAAGTGTCAGAGATGTTGTAGGAAAATAGGAATGCTCAAGCCACTAAAGTTGAGGGGGAAAGCTTCCGAGGAGGCCATACCTTTTGGTATGGCAAGTCAACCATACTGAAAGCTGCCAAAAGGTCAAGGAAGAATTGAGAGGTGTGCATTGGATTTGGTGAAGAAAGTGGAGCGAGTGGTCATCAAGATGCTGAGTGGATAGAGCCGCAGGAGGATAAAAGAGCGGGAGTCATTGTTGAGGGCCTGGTCACTTGTGAGAGCAGTGCCAGTGGCCATGTGTGGAAGTGGAAGTGTGGGGAAGGTTGTCGCCCAAAGCCTGGCTCGGAAGCAGGAGGAAAGAGAGGTGTTGGCTGGGATGGGAGGTGAAGGATTGCTTTGTTTTTAAAGATAGGAGAGCTGTGACCTGTATCATGCTGATTGTGAAGAATTAATACAGAGAAGTTCTAGAAATGAGAATGAGATGGGGAAGGTTGCAAAGGTAGGGGACATGATCAAAAGGAGCTCTCTGAGAAGTAAGGGTGGAGAGGATGGCAGATGCCGTCGAGAACAGAGAGGGGGATCAGCCATGGCAGGAGGAGGAATGGTGTCCATGTCTTCCAACAGGTGGGAAGGGGAACTGTGACCATGCTCTTAGGACTGACTGTACCAGGACAGGGCAAAAACTACTCTTGACAATGGTAGTGTGAAAATAAAACGACCCTGAAAACCCAGCTTCTTTGTCTTAGGGGCCAAGCTGCTGCCAAGCCTCAGGTTGCAAGTATAACAGCATGCTGTGTAGACTGGCCCAGGGCGTGGCTCCAGGGGCAGGATGGAAGCAGGACCTCAGAATGTCAGGAGGCAGAGTCCTTCCTGAGCAGTAATGTAGAGTGAGCCAGATTGGAGATTGACAGGGCCTGAGCGCTAAGGTCACAAAAGGTGGCAGCGGGACCATGGTTGCACTCCAAGAGTCCGTGATTCTTCCAAGGGCAAGACAGTGGCATGATGCCCTGTCTGTGACCACAGCGCTCCCCTAACTGCTCTGGGGTCCTACTCACTCCATGCTCCTCCCATCCTATTCCTAAAATGCTGGGAGTGGACACACCATCTCTTCCCATCTGGCTTCTTGTCCAGTCAGTCACGTTTGTCCTTGGTCCTCCCCTGAACTCCTCTATTCAGACTTTTCCCCAGGCTTACCCCAATCCTATCCTTTCTTCATGGTCTGGCTCAAGACCGTCTCCTCCAGGAAGCCTTCCCTGACCACTTGGCCCTCACTAGCCTCACCCCGTTGCATTCTGCCAATGCTTGATTGTATAGTGTGTTGGGTCTTGTTTCTCATGTGTTAACTTCACTTTCTGCAAATAAACTCTTTGTGGACAATGAATCCTCAGAGAGTGTAGCACAAAACTTAGCATCTAGTTGGTACATAATAAAAGTTTAATTTTATTAATAAAATAATGTTTATATCTTATAATGGTGTTTTACTTTTTTCCTCCTGACTTTTCAAAAGTATTCTTAGGTACATTACAATCCCATGAAGTAGGTCCCCCAATAGTACACTTTTTTTGTTGTTAACAAGGAAAAAAAAACAACACAAAAAAGCTCAAATGACTTGCCTCAAGCCACACACTGAGATGAAAGCGGTCTTCTTGCTCCCTGCCCAGACCCCCAGGTTCTTACCTTGATGACATAGCGCACATATTGTGGTCGTTTGGCATTGAGGAAGATCCCTATGGTGCAAGGAATGAGAATCAGGACCAGTGACAGCACAATGCCTCCATAGGGTACCTTCTGCTTCAGGTCCCCGTCATAGATTCCCCTGCTGTAAATGTACAGGAGGAGGGGCATCATGCCCAGGGCAAAGAAGGTGGAGCAGGTGGTCATCACGATGCTGGGTGGGAGACATGGGAAGAGCGCAGAGAGAAAGCCCGTTAATAGAGACCATTTCGCTGAGCGCCGGCTGTGTGCCTGGCAACTCACATGCATTGCTCCATTTCCCAGTAGCCTCAGAAGGGAAGCATACTGTCTCCCTTTGGGGGACGTGGAAGCTGGGGACTAGAAGAGTTGTGACTTGCTCAGGATCACGCAGGGAGTAATGGCTGAAGCAGGATTTGCACCCAGGTCTGTCTAGCTGCTTCAATCCCTGTGTGATTCCCTGTGGAAGGAACCATTCTGATCTCCTTTGTAAAAGAACAGTTTTTTGCCATATGCACCGCCCATTTGGAAGAAAGCTAACTGTGATCCCACCATTCTGACTACATCCCATTGGATCACAGAATAGCGCCCGACCTTAGAGTGTCTGCCCTAGAGCCTCGGCGACAGCTAGCCATGGTGGCTGTGTCCGACTGAGGTAACAAGGACTAACTACATGAAGAGCACTTTCTCTCTTGGGGAGTTTGAATATGAGACACAGTGACAGAATGCTCGGTCTTTGAGAGTGGGCAGCATGGGAGGGATGGTCAGGCAGAAGCCAAAAACATGCAAGTAAAAGCAGTAAACAGGCCATGATCAGAAAGACTACAAAAAATAGCAGCAAAGCAGTAGAAACAGGATAATTGAAGGACCATGAGAGTGGTGCAATAGAGAAGGCAGCAAGTTACCCATTGTTAGTAAGTGGCCGGATTACCTGGTCATCTCACCTGCTTTGTATCTTGATTACTATTCTCGTCCCCAACACTGATATTCTCATGTTTTTTACTTTCTGGTTTGTACTTAACATTAGTTAAGATAAGTTGAGAATACATCAATACCAGCAACCTATAGAGCCGTTCAAACGCACGAAGTAGCTATTTTATGTATATGTCCATATTTCAAAAAAGCAGGTTGTGAGATGATATGGGCAGCATGACAGCATTGATAACAAAATGTAAAAACATGCAAATACAATAGTATGTCTTGTTTATGGATAGGTACCTAAGTAGCATAAATCGTAGAAATGAATCTACAACAGTGCTGAATTCTGGGAGATGCTCCCCGTGGGGCGGGTCGAGGGGGCTGAGATGGGGTGGGGCCCGTGGAGACCGCGGTGTTAGCTATTGATCTTTGCTGAGGAGAAAGGCCACACACAACGGGTGTGCTTGTTTTGATGTCCTTGGGCAGAGGAGTCATGCTTACTTTGGCTTGGCGTGTCAGGGGTTCTGGAATTTGCTCTAGGACTTGGTGTGCTTTGTGTGCAGGGGGGTGTGGGAGCCAGGTTGCTAGACCTTCAGGTACCTCCTCCACGTGTGTAAATGCTGGTCAGGGTCGCGTGCCCACCTCCTAATGTGCTGGTATCTGTGACGGTCACGATCCTCAGTGTACCCTGAAGGACAGGGATAGGAGGTGACTTGTCCAGATGCTAGTTCCGAGACTGAAACCTGCGTCATACGTAGTGACACTTTGGACCCGGATACCTCTCAGGGGGTCAGGGGGTCAGGGGAAAAGGAGCACATTTAGTTTTTTCATTTTCCCTCCCTGCTTACGTTCTCAGAGCACTGCACAGACCCTACTTCTGGATGTCCAAAACACTGTGTCTGGTGGATGGGCCTTGAGACACTGTCAACAGAGGCATCGGAGGCAGAAGCCAAGGGAAGTGTGAGGGGACCTGGCAGAATCTCTTTGGTGAAGTGGAAACTTCTGGGAAGCCAAATGGCTTCCGTCTCATCCTGGTTAGGCCTCCTATGTATGTCATGGTGGGGAGGCCTTTGGGAATCCTTGGGTTGTGTCCATGTCTGTTGTCCCCACAGCCATTTGCTCTGGTCTCTGCTGTGGGCTGGGTCGAGAGGAGCAGATGAACTGAAAGGTTGTCACAGGGGCCCAGTTCCCTCTGGCTCTCTCTGTCCCTGATAAGCCAAGCTCACTTCTTTGAGGACATTGTCTCTTGCCTGTAGGTTCCCCGCATTTTTTGGAGCTTGTCTAAGTGGCATCTTTGAGGAAGGAGCCTGGCTGGCGTGAGAGGCCCACCTGGTGGTCCAGCCTTCCAGAATGCTCCGGCCTGCCTGTGATGGCAGGCTGCCCCAGACTCACTCCAGCTGTGAGGCAGAGTCACTGGGAAGAGAGAGCCCAGGATTGGCTCTAGACACCATTTTCTCATCAATTCTGGGAAACCTCTGGCAAGTCTCTGGATTTCAGCTTTCTCATGTCTAGAGTGGAATTGGGGTTTGAAGATTCCTCCCTACTTGAAATGGGAAATAGGATAGTGTTGTGCTTAAAGAGAAGTCTCAAATTGGCAGCCTTTGTGTGACATCTGGCCCTCTGATATGTATGGTTTGGCTTGCGCAGTGTTTATAAAAATTTTGCATGAGTTACCAATATTTAAAAATTTGGCGATTTCACATGAAAAGGGAGTTTCTACCTTCTCTTGAAAAACGTGAAGCTGTGGCGGTGGTGGCTTCCCGCTCCCAGAGAACACCCATGGTGGAGATGCATGGCATCTGCCCTGTTTAGGGAGGCCCGTGCCTCTGAGGCTGGCAATCAGCCTTCAGCCATTTTGTTCATTTATGTGTGTGCTTGGCCCTGAAGATATTTGAGTAAAAACACAGGCTTTGGAGCCCTCCAGGCTCAATTTCCTCATCTCCAAATGGTGCTCTTCCAGGGCACCTCCTCACAGGAAGCTGTACGAGGAGCTCATGTAACGTGCTTGGCACAGTGCCTGGCTGTTGCCTATTGTCAGCATCATTGTCACAATTATAATACACATCACAAGCTATCCTAGTGGAACTCAAATTGGAATAGGAAGTCTGGCAACACGTGATGGTCGATGATGAAATTCACGCTCTGCCAGTGCGGTCTGAGGCGTGGCTGAATGTTCATGGATGGTTCGTCTGTGGGGAGGGGCTCTATGGTGGAAGGTGGACATTCAGCAGAACATTATCTCTTGTGGGGTTTAGATAGAAGCGACAGCTCCCAGGTGCCCAGACAAGGGGGCTGAGCAGGAGAACATGTTGGGGGGTCACATTCCCGAGTCACTGGAGGCATGTTGGGGATGGGCCTTGAGCCTAGGAAATGCGGGTATGACTGAAGAGGTCTCATTAGCACCCACCGGGTACAGAGGCTGAGACATCTGATCACTCACACTTAAAAATGCCCACATTGCCCTTTATGTGGTCCCACTCTGCTCTGCTGCTTCTGCAGACCCACAAAGCCCTCAGAGCACCCCTTCCCTGACACCTGACTTCCTGCATCCCTTCTGAACCAGAATTAAGATATAGCCCAGGTTTCTCAGGACACAAAGGCCATGACGAGCCTTGGCTAGAGGCCAGATCAAGACCGAGGGCTTGCTTTGCAGCAGGAGGGATTTCGATTAGACAGAGGGAAGAACTTCCTCACAGTGAGGTGGTTGGACATTGAATATGTTCCTGTGGGGGACTGTACAAGCCAACCTCCTCTCTGTCCCTCTCTTCCCATCAACTACCTCAGTGAGGGCTGAATTCTGTGGGGGACGAGTCCAGATCAGTTCAAATGGTGGGTCCAGGTAAACCCCAACTATTGCTCTCGTTTTTTCATTTAAAAATCGACCCTACCTCACTTGGCATCACTGGGAGGGGATTCCTTTCTTGGCTCATTTCCTTAGTAAAGTGTGACAATGGGTGGGGTGCTGACAGACACACAGGTGGACTGTCTGAATCCACAGCCCTACCTGGAATAGAAAAGCATCTCCACTGAGGCGTGAGACCAGGCTTAGATAAAGGCAGGAGCTTCTGCTGGTGAGTTTTCTCAGTCAGCATAGGGAAAGCTGCTGACTTCCCCACCCCTCACACACCCCAGTTTAGCTGAGGTTAGGCCCAGAATAACCTGGCTGGTGCTGGGAAACTCTTGGATCTACCTGGTTGTGTTTTTGCGTGGAAGTGTTCCTGCGTCTTATGGGAGGGTGTGAGGAAAGCTAAGAGAAGACATTCCATCTGCCTGGATAGGAGCTTTGGAAGTTCTTGCTTGCTCTGCAGGAATTGGAGCCCCCTTGATCTCCATGGAGATGTCTGGAACCTGGCCTCAAAGCAGACAACTTGCCTACTGTTATAGGCAGGTAAAGTTCCCCATAGGCCCCTTTGGTTTAAATCAATACTCCTTCAAGACCATCGTTATGCCCCACTTGAGATTCTGGGAGTAAGGAGGTCTCCAGGATGCCCCGGACCAGCTTGACCTCTTTGGCTTGCTGCTTAACCCAAGACGTACCCCTGCTCCTGGCCCCAGCTCAGCATAAGCTTTTGACAAAAAATGCCTGCCACCCCCTGCCCTAGTATCCACCCAGCCCCCACTCACTCCTCCTGGCTTTAGCCCAGCTCTTCCCCTTGATTGTGACATCTCCAATATGGCCCTCATTCCCAGGCCTACCTGAGGTTCATGTCCCCCTTCATGGCCAGACTGAAGACGTTGGACAGGTTTCCCCCCGGCGAGCAGCCGCAGATCAGGATGGCCAGTGCCTCAATGTTGTTCAACCGGAAGATCTTACCCATTAGAAAGGCAGTGAGGGGCATTATGCCGTACTGCGCCACCAGGGCAATGGCCAGCCCCTTGGGCTTCCAGAAGTGAGCCTTGATCTTGCTGAACTCCATGGTGCAGCCCAGCGAGAGCATCATGATGAGCAGCATGGACACCAGGATGACGCTCAGTGCCAGATCGGTGGGGCGCTTGCCAAAGTTGGGTGGCAGGGTGAAGTTGAGCGGGGCTGACCCATTGTGGGCTTCCATTCTCCTGTGTGGCGGCAGAAGGCCGAGAGACCTGCACAGCCCGGCTGGCCTGCTGACTGCGTCCCCTGCTCAGTCCTTGGAGGGCACCTTCTTCAATCACCTTCCAGGGCAGAGTTTCAGGACAAAGGGAGCTGGAGCAGGTCTGATATGTCCTACTCTGGCAGGTGGTCAAGACCAGAATGCAAATAGAAGGATGATGCAACTGGCTGTGGCCCCAAACAGGAGAGAGCCCAGAGCTTTGTCTGCCTGGCTGCCCTATCTCTTCTGGGTGCCACTCACACTCCTTTCCCACTTAGCTGCTTCTGGGACAAGAGAACTTATTTGTTTCCCTTGCCCCACACTGAGCCCTCCCACAGACGTTCTGTTCCTGAGGCCCCGTCCCGGGCCTGCAGCAGTCCAGGCCCAGCCCTTCTCATACTCTGCTCAGTCTTTGATGCCTCACCAGGGTGCCCTCACCATGCCCAGCAGGTCACTTCCATCTTCCTCCAAACCCTTGGGAGTGAAAAGAGGGTTACTTTTCCTTCTGGAATATAGGTAGCATATCCCAAGGGGTTGTGGTGATAGAGGAGATTTTTTCTGTGTGAGTGAGTGCCGGGATCGTGTCTCGTGAAACCGAAGAATGGAAGTGTGGACCAAGGAGAGGCAAGGTGTTGTAAAAGAGGATAGTTTATTAAAAAGCAAAGAAATGCAGCTCCCGAGGGGGAGGAGGCTCCCTAATGGGATGACCCCTGACTGAGGCAAAAGTTCTTACTTTTATACCCTTCCTTGGCCTGGGGGCAGGAGGCTGGTGCCTTTTAAAGGAGTTCATCTATCAGGTTTGTTCTGTTTGCCCATCCTGAAGGGATTAGCAGAATAACTCATTCCTATGTATCAGATTTGTTCCATTTGTCCCACAAAAGGAATTTTATGAGATAATTTATTAACTTCAAGGCACTGTTACATTTTGTCCTGGAGTGAAGAAGTTACTCCAGAACGTGGAGTTTCAGGATATGGCTGTCTTTTGTTTATTCCACCAGGGACCTGCCTGTCTGCCTAATAACATGCTGACTCACCTGTCTCAGTGGGACAATGTAGGTGCCTCTAGGAGGAGATGTGTCCATGACACTTTTCCTGGGAGATGAGAGGTGCCTGTGTCCTTCTCTCCTGTGCTGGGGACACCTTTGTCCTATCCCCAAACCAGGATGGTGTGGGTCTTGGGAGAATACGCTCACCTCCAGAGGGAAAAGCCTGTGGGGATGGCCAAGGGGCTCTCGGGAAGCTTGAGGTCCCCAAAGGACAGCTCTGAGGGCACTGGCTGGGGAGGTTTGTTTGTGTCCATTCTTCCTTGACAGCTGCCTGGGGAACCCCCCAGAGTTTGGGAAACTTGCTGAGCAGGAAGCAGGGACGCACAGACTTTTCTTTCCAATTTCCGGTTATACTTTTTTCCCAGCTCTACTTTTGTTCTATGCCTGGGTGTCTGAGGCTGGGAGCTGGGCTCTGGGCAAACAGCATTAGAGAGAGACGGGCAAAGATAAACACGCCTGGGGCAGTTGTGTAGTGTGTGCATGTCCTCTGAGCCTTCCTCCTCCCATCCCAGCAGGGTAGTACCTTCAGAGGTGGGAGACAGGGTGAAGTCTTCGAAACACACTTGCCTCTTGGCTGGGTTGGAACGCACCCGGCCTGGAGGGGGTCTCATAGGCTTTTTGTGTGGGACTCCAGAGGGCAGGACAGGAACCAGGGTGTGAAGCACTCTGGGGTGGGGGTGGGGATGGATTTTGGCTTGCTCTGAGGAACCACCTAGAGATGAATACTCTACAGCAATGGCCCCATGGACCTCTGGAATCCTGCGTAAATAAAGGTTTGGTGACAGGAGTCTCCACAAGGGGCCACACAAAGAATCCGGTGGATGAGCAGTACTCACAGGAAGCAGTCTGTGTCTGGCTAATGGAAGGTTGGAAACCTGGAAGGCTACCCTGGCCCCCTCTGTGGGAGCCTCTTGCATGCAAACTAGCCCATTTAATAATGAGTAATACACAGCGTCAAATTCAATCCACTATAAAGTTAAAGAGGAAAGGAGTAGCAAAAGCTTCCAACAACTGAAGAATACTCACCAGGAAAACATTGCCACAGAGCAGATGAAAACTGTCCAAACATTATGCCATTGAAAAAGTGAATGCAGCTGCTTCTATGAAAGAGGACCACAAAACAGAAATACAAGAACAAAAATAAAAAATTTTAAAACAAATCACCATTTTGGAACCCATAACGTAATAGCTGATTTAAGAATCATCAGTAGATGGTAAATCTTTGGGTAAAAAGTAATCGGGGAATAGGATATTCATGTGGTGATAAAGTATCACCATTCACCATATAGATTAATTAGTAATTATAGAGGTAAGATAGGTACATTTACATTGGCAAAACCTGGCAGTTATCCACCTGAACCAAGTGATCAAACTTGGAATTATTAATAGTGAGACAACCTGAAATCATGTGCTTCCTGAAGGAGTGCAATATGAAACACACAATATAATTATAGGAAAACAGGTTTACTTTGAATCTCATCAAGACTTTTGGCCTAATTGGCAGTTTATTGGAAATACAAGAGTTAGTAAAACAAATGGAATATAGAGAACTAACCAGACAAATCTAGAATATGGGACATTTTACAAAATAACTAGCACATACTCTTAAACAAGTAAATGTCATAACAAAAGTTGGGGGTCTGTTCTACATTAAAAGAATAAACAAACATAACCAAATGAAATGAATATATGAGTGGATATTGGATTGAAAAGATAATTAGAAACATTTTAAAAAATGTTCGTAGTTGGGGAAACTTGAATAGGAATATATATATTTGATGATATTGTGGAATTAATTAAATTGGTATTGTGGTTATATAGGATAAAGTTCTCATTTTAGGAGATGCGAGCTGATGTCTTAATGGATGAAGTGTCATGATATCTGCAATTTATTTTAAAATGGTTTGGAAAACTGTGTTTGTGTATTGTGTATGTGTATAGAGAAAGCAAAAGCAGATATGGCACAATGACAACAATTGGTGAAACCATGTGAAGAATCTATGGATACTCATTGTATTATTCTTCCAATATGTTGGTCAGTTTGCAATTTTTCAAAATAAACAGTTGAAGAGAAAAAGAACACAGGAAGGCCAGCCCAGTGACTCAGGTGGTTGGAGCGCTGAGCTCCTGACACCAAAGTCACTGGTTCGATTCCCACAAGGGCCAGTGATCTGTGTCCTCTACAGCTAAGATTGTGAACAACGGCTCTCCCTGGAGCTGGGCTGCCATGAGGAGCCGGAGGTTGGCATGAGCTGCTGTGTGCTGCCGTGGGCTACCGTGTGCTGCCATGAGTGGCCAGTGGCCAGCGTGAGTGGCTGGCAGCTGGCGAGAGCTGCTGTGAGCAGCCAGCTGGCGGCCAGTGACCGACAGCCTCAGCCCGGGGTGGGGTGTGTGCAAGACTTATAGTACCAGCATGGGCCAGGGAGACGTGTCCTGCACAACTAGACTGAGAAACAACGGCTTGAACTGGGGGGTGGGGGAGGGTGGAAACGGAAAAAAAGGGGGGGAAGAACACAGGACAGAGATGGTGAGATAACAGGAGGAGATGAAGCATGGCTGGCAGAACTCAGGAAAAACAAAGTATCAGACAGCTAATGGTGAAACGGAAGGAATACAAATAATAGACAATTAAGAAAACCATAGTAAGGGACATGGAAGAGAGACGTGAGAAAGGCAAACAAAATAGAATGGCAATAAAGAGTTAAAAAAAGAGTAGTGATAAAATGATAGATATAGAATATAGGGAAAGAAGATTCAATATACATAATTAGAGTCTCTGTAGAAGAAGAGCAAAACAATAGAACAGATTAAATATGAATATGATTTTCTGAAATACTTTATACCATGTATCAGAAAATAGTTGATCCAGAAGAGTCAACCTACAGATATATCTTACTAAATTTCTTAGATTTCAAAGATGATCAATCAAGCAAAATGTCACTTATAGGGGAGAAAAAAATCAGGCTGGCCTCAGAATTCTCTACAACATTCAATGCCAGCTGATGGTGAAGCAAACCTTAAAAGATGTTCCAGGAAAAAAAAAAGTGTTGTCCAAGGATTTTATATCTAGCTAAATTACGATTCAACTATAAAGACTACAGATAGTCTTGAACATGAAAAAATTCAGAGAATATTAATTCTGTGAACATTTCTTGAGGAAACTACCAGTGGATGAATGTCAGTCAACTAAGAGATAATTTAAAAAAAAATTATGGAAAAAATATTGGCAGCAAGGTTTGTATACAATTACCGTGGACTAAAGCTAAAATAATTCTACACATTGGAGTGATTGAGAATGATGTAAAAATGATGTGTCCTAACAATATACAAACAATGAACAAATATTGGTAGAGGAAGGGTGAAAGTAGATGAGAGGTAAAGTTTACTAATTGCTACATCTGTAATAACGGGGGGTCAAAAAACATTCTTCAATGCTGACAAACCAAGTAATATAATAAGCACTTTTAAAATACAAAGATTAACTCTGAAAAAGATATTATTGACTAAAGTAGGGTAGAAAAGGAGCGAAAGGGAAGAAGAGGAAATGTGTTTACTTTTTTATTGTTCATAGTAAGGAACTAATAGACATTTGTTAAATAATAGAAAACTGGAGGTGCTATTTAAATTTTTCGTTATAAAAGTAACCACTAGAGCAAAAATAAAAACCTTTTTAAATTTGAGAAAAATTATAGCAACAAAGACTACATAGTGAAAGCTTTATGAAAATGATAAAAACAGAAAATATAATATTAATATAATAGAACTAAGGTTAACATATGTAACATATCAATAAATGTTGAAATAGGCTTACCTCACCTACTAAAAAAGGTTTTCAGACTTTTCCATAGGCAAAACCCACCTTTATACTGTTACCAAGTAAATGATCCATTTGTGACAAAGTATTTTCTGAAAAGTTGAAAACAAAAGTATGTATAAAGGCATATGAAGCAAATGCAAAGAAAAGAAAGCACAGGTCATAATTTTAATATCACATAAGGTGAATATGAAAAAAGGCACTTTGAAATGCTCAAAGATGCAATTCACAATAAGAATGAAAACCTGTGTACCAAGTAACAGCACAATATTCATAAAGCTAAAGTTACAGGAGCTAAAGGGAAAAAACAGACAAGCAAATAAATAGAAGGACACTTTAATTCATCTCTCGCAATCAGTTATAGATGATATGGAAAAAGTAAATTGGAATATAGAAGACCAAAATATCATATTTAGAGAAACAGATACAGATTTACAATTTTTTATTCAAACCTTCCCGTAAATTTTTAAAGTTTGACAAGATGGTATACAGTATATTATCTAACATCCCAGTTGGAGCCTGGGATAGTACCATAATCAAACACATCAATATTTCTGCAGTAAATCATATGAAGAGTAAATAAAGACTATAAATTGCCTCACCAGTTTAGAATAGGGTTTGCTGTCAACGGAGTTAAAAACAAATTTTTAGATTTCAGAACATTTTGAATTTGGGAATTGCAGAGTTGGGAAGGTGAATCTGTATTTGCATCCACATAGGGAAAACTTTTAACTTCTCACTATCTAAAAAAGGAATGAAGTACCTTGGAAGGGCCTGTCACTGGGGCTTGGGTGGGTGGAAGAGGTTTAAGCAGAGATGACCATTTTTCAGGGGACTCAAGTATCAAGTGGGAAGCTGGACAAGGAGACGATCATGTTATTTTCCAATCTGAGATTCTAGGGTTAGATTAGTTGCGGGAGGGGATATGTTAGTGAAGGGGGATCAGAAGGGGTTCACACGATCCTAAGCATTGTCTATAAGTTATATGTCTATTGAGGTTAAAGCAAAATGGTACCTGTTCATTGTTCTAACACGTGGTAGGGAAATGTGTATGCAAGGTGCTAAATCAGCAAAGATAGCAAGTGCTCTCTTTTATGCACTCTCAGAGTATTGATCCCATTCCAAAATAAATATAAAATGTGCTGGAAGTGGGGTTGTTGAAATAACAGCTCGCATCTCCTCGCTCTTCCTATGGCTGAAGACAGCGATACCAATCCCGGGGTACAGCTCTGCATATGCTACAACATTTCTGCAGATGTCTGAATTTCAGGCTGCATAGTGGGTGGTCTCAGCAGGTTTTCAGATGGTCACGGTGATGATAATAGAGAACTTGGCCCATCTCTGAGAACTGAGAAGTCAGGTGGATTGCGGGTAAGAGGAGGGCATTAGGTCTTTCACAGATGTGATGATTATGATGAGCTAGAATGGGGGATGGGGAAGACAACTCCCTGCGTCCTACAACTTTTCCTGAAGAAGTTCTTCAGTGCCCTCCCAGAATCATTCAGTTTGGGCTTACTGCCACACTCTCTATGGTTCCTGCACCACTCCTACTGAAAATGGTGAGGCTGGTGGAGAGGAGGTCAGCTTCATCCCCTGAGGCACTTCTCACCTGCTTGCAAATGTGAGCAAATATTCTGTGGGCAGAAGAGAGCAAAGTGCATGGGAGACTCAAAGCCCCAGGTAGAAAGCTGGGGACTCACAGGGTCAGGAGTCCTTTATAACATTGATTTATTTAAAGCTTAAACAAAATTACACAAGTCACAAGGGTATATTTTGGAGTAGGCAGAAAATAAAGATAAGCACAAAGAAGAAAACAAAAATCTCACCACCCAGAGATAAGCCTGGTTAATGTTTTATATATCCAACTGGGTGCCTAGAGGACCCAGGATTCTGTGGAGGTGCTTCTAAGTCTCCATACAGGCTAGTTAGAATTTACTCAAAGAAGTGTAAGAGATTTGGACCAGATAAACACTGCAATAAACAAACATGCTGGTGAGCTCAGATGAGCAACAGCCTCCTGGAGACCACCAATTAGGGATGTGTGCATCTCTCTCTGCCAGCCTTGAACCCAGCTCTTCCTGCCTCCGTAGGCACCTCCTTGCGCTCGTCATACATGTGCCTTGGTCGGCAGGCTGGAGGCTGCAGACCTGCAGGTCTACCATGGGAAATCATGCAGGAGCATACACTAAGGCCACACACAGTATGGTTCTGGATTATAGACTCAGGGCCTTCCTTTCCACACACCAACCTTCCCTCCTGGGGAAATCATGCGCTGTGCAACAAAAAGCGAATTTGTAACCCATCCTGGTGTCATTACGTCATATAATGGATCATTTTAGCACCAGTCTTTTATTTTTATGATTGAGGTGTCTTGCAATAGTAGAAATACCTTTTAATTAGTGGCAGAATGATAATGCTGACTATTAACCTTCCGCATCCCTAAGTCCACACTGCCTGCATACTGTGCCCCTCCCCAGCCTGGCTGGTAAGGTTTCAGATCTTTAGAGGAGGATTTCAGAAATGCAGAGATAAAGAAGCATGTGGATACTCAGCTTTTTATTTGAAACTCAAAGCAGAGAGAAGCATCTTGCTGGCTTTTAAGACCAAAGCCTAAACAAGTTTCACAAGATCTGGGAGCGGGAGGGAAGAGATTCAGAGAGGAAGCCAGAGAGAAACGAAGCCAATCGAAGCTAATCAGAAATGGCTTGTGCCCTGCTGCCTCTACCACACTCAGGGTCACGACCCTGGGTTGGGCTCAATCACGTTAATAAATTGGCGGGTTCTTAGGGCTGAGAGGACCTGTGCTCCTTCCCAGTTGGGGTCTGGGGGAATGGACTGAGATCCTAGAGTCCCCTGCTGTGGCCAGCAGCAATCGCTTGGAGATGGCAGGATGGCACATCTGAGCAGAGAGGGCACAAGCTGGCAAACTCCTCTTCTCTGAGACTCCTGTGGCCCTAAGGGCATGTGACTGGCTGGGTTTGAAAGGACTTCATGGTTGGGATGAAAGGAAGTAAGGTGCACAGACAGATCATGATTGCGGAAAGTGTGTTCTGGGCAGAGGGAAGTGGAGAGCGCCTGGGCTGGGGCGTTGTTTGGCAGACTTGGTGGGCAGCAAGGAGACTCAGAGTGAAGCAACCAAGGGAGGGAGCCAGGAGTAAGTGATGAGGACAGAGAGGAAGCCACAGCTAGACCATGCTGGTGTTTGTCAGACATGGAAAGGGCCCTTCATTTTGTTCTCAGAATGGTAGAAAACCACCGAAGTTTTTTAAAAAAGGAAGTGACACAATCTGACTCTGTCAGATCTGGCTGCTTTGTGGAAATGTCTTCAGCAGAGTAAGTACGGAAGCAGGAGACTATTATAATAATCCAGACTACAGATGAAGGTTCTTAGGCTATCTCCGGGCTGTCCAATATGGAGGACACTAGCCACATGTCGGCTGAGCACTCGACATGTAGCTAGTCTGAAAATAAAATGTCACACTGATAACTTTTAAAAATATTGATTACACGTTGAAATGATAATATTTTGACTATGTTGGGTTAATAAAATATGTGATTAAAATTAATCTGAACTGCTTCATTTTACTTTTAAAACCTGGCTTCTAGAAAATCCAAAATTGCGTATGTGGCTTGCATTTGCAGCTTGCACTAGATTTCTATTGGACAGTACTGAACTAGAGTGTGAACCTTGGGGGCGGCGAGACCTGGTTGGATGCTGCATGGATTCTGAAAGTAGAGCTGACCAGAGCCTGTGCCTCAATGGAAGGTCTGAGAGGTAAGAAGTGAGGGCTGAGTGACTGGTTTATTGGTGGTGCCATTTACAGCAATGAGGGACACTGAGAAAGAAACAGGTTTGGGGAGGGGGAATTCAAGAATAAATTTTGGAAATGTTGAGTAAGAGGTCTCTTTGTCATCCAAAGAATTAAATATGGAGTTGGAATTTAGAGGAGAAGTCAGGACACACATTTGGAAATCGTCAGTGTGTGGACGGCATCTCTCATACTGAGTGTGTAGAAGGTGAACATGGATACGGAGCAAAGGTCTGACGTCAGAGCTCTGAGGCTTCCCAGCATTTAAGGCTGGGGAAAAGAAAAAAGGTCGAGCAAAGAGACTGAGAAAGAACGACAAGTGAGGCAGCAGAACCCAGGAGAGGGTGGAATCAAAACTCCTTGACAATCTCACCAATTGGAAGTTCAGATTTCAATGTGGACTGCCTGCTGGAAGCTGGCTCCCCAGAGAAGGAGTTTAAGGTGTACAATGTGATGATTTTGATGATTCTGACCTACATCCCTTGGCTCCTTATCCCAAGCTTACCCTTCAGCTGAGTCACTGTATATTCTCAGGGGAGAGAGAATGAGGAGAGGGGAGGGAGCTGGGCCAGGAGAATTACACCAAAGCCATGAGAATAGAGATGCCCCAATACCTCCCTTTACCTTTCTCTTCTGAGAATCCAAGCAGTGGCCAAACTGAGTCAGTTCAACCTTATGACCAACAGGTCTTGAATTGAGTCGTATCCTCAGTATACCCTTCCCAGTATACAGTTCTGCTCAACACACACACACACACACACACACACACACACACACACACACACTCCCCATTTAGCAGCCCTTCGCATCCACAGTATTAAAATCCAAAGTCTTTAGGAAGACATACAAGGTCTTCCCTGACCTGACGCCATTTTGGGATCCTTCCCACCCTGTAGGAGCTCAGCTCTCTTTGGAGGGAAGTATTTTCTGCTTCCCCGAATGTTTGTCACAGTTGTGTGTACTCAATGGAGGCACTCAGTAAATATCTGGCAACATCACAGGACACTTTCCACACACTCGTCAGTTCTCTATTTGCCTGCATGGCTTCCCTCCCAGACAGAAATCTCCTGGAGGACAGAAACAGGTTTGGATGGAGCAGCCAGGCAACTTTGGGGCACTCAAGGACAATGGACAGTTTTCAGGATTTGAACTCCCAGAAGCCACCGCCCTGACTGCTGTAGGCACAGGACCCAGGTTTAGAAAACTGTTTTTTTGGGAGTGAAGGGTGCCTTAAAGGCAAAGGTAAAATAGGTTCTTAATGTGGGGGGAAGTTACCCAGTGTTGAGGGGGGCAGACCAGCCTCCAGCCCTGCTGGTTCCTGCCTATTTAAATCTAATCTGACTCTTCAGCTTTCTACGAGTTCTATGAGAACTCCTCTTTTCTTTCAACAACCTCCTTTTTTGTTTAAGACCATCACAGTAGATTTCTATGGTTTTCAGCCATGCATTCGGACCCAAACAAGATGCAAAACATGACTGTATTGGATTCCTCTTGGTGAGGAGAGATACAGCCTTAAAAGTCACTGTCAAGGTTCTCTTCCTTGATCTGGGCAATGCATACTTATGTATATGTTTTATTCTTTATAATATACAGAGGTGCCAAAAAATGCATACTAATGTATATGTTTTATTCTTTATAATATACAGAGGTGCCAAAAAACGATCTAGCTTTACATTCCCTGCAGCTCCTAGAGCATTGTTAGATAAATGATTGCAATATATAAATGTATCAAATCATCACATTGTATACCTTAAACTTACACAATGTTACATGTCAATTATATCTCAATAAAAGAGAAAAAATGATTGCTCTGTGTGCGATAGATCACATTCTGCGTTTACCTGAATCATTTCAATGGAGAAAATCTTAGCTGCCCTTACCAATTCTGCCACCAGATGGCAGTAAGTCACTTCTTATGGTATTGCCCTACACCTAGTGACTACTGGGGGTTAGGGGTGGCGGAGTAAATAGCAGTGTGGAGAGGCTGAGATCCATTATGCCTGAAATACTAGGCTACGTACTCAACATGATAATTTCATTGAATCCTCATGTTTATGAGGTAGGTATTAATATCCTCCCCATTTTGCAAAAGAGATAATTGAGGTTTAGGGAGGTTAAGTAATCTGGCTAAGATCATACACACAACTGTAAGCTGCAGAGTTTGGGATCAACTCTGACAGAGCCTGAGAGCTCTGCCACTGTGTTTTATAGCTTTTCCAAAAACGTACGCACTCGTAAGATGATACAATAAGACTGCTGAAAGAAGTTATGTGTGCCGTTTAGGATTATGGGCAAATTACAAGGATTACACTTTGCATTTTCTATATTTTAAATGAATTATATATAGCAAAACCGTCAACTTCCAGAAAAAAATTTGAGATTTTGATTAAGATTGCATTGAATTTATAAAACATGGTGGTAGATTTACCATTTACACAATATTCAGGATTCCTGTCAAGGATTCTGGCAAATCTTTCCATCTATATTCAAATTATGTCTGTTTTACCCTTAAATTAAGTATAATAATTTTAAATGCACAGATCTCATACCAGTTCTGTTAAATTTAATCCTAAGTATATCATAGTTTTGTTTGCTATTAAAATGGACTTTCCCTCGAGTTTCCTTTTCTACCTGGATATTTCTGTTCTATGCAAGGTAACTGACTCTTGGGTGTTAATTTTCTATTCATCCACTGCATTAAACCATCTTGTTTTTTTAATTGAGGTAAAATTCATATAGGATAAAAATTAACCACTTTAAAGAGAATAATTCAGCGACATGTAGCACATTTACAGTGTTGTGCAACCACCACCTCTGTCTAGTTCCAAAACATTTAATCACTCTGAAATAAAACCCCATGTCCATTAAGCTGTTATTCCCCACAGACCATATTATTGTTTTTGAATTGATTTTTAGAAACCTGGGCTGTGAAACTCCTGGATATCATCTGGCCAGGTGGCGTTGGTGCAGGGTGGAGATGGTTGTGATGGGACGTGAGAGGCAGGCCTCCCCTCCTTGATTCCTCAAGTGTGAGAAGCCCCACAGGTGTGGGGCTTCTTCTGTTACAGAGACTCACTCAGATTCCAACAGTTAGCCCTCCTCACTTCCAAGATAAAGCAGAGGCTTTGCTGACCTGCTGCCTACTCCTTCTTCTCTCATTAGGAGCAACTCCTCAAATTCCCTGGAGTCTGCATGGAAAGCTCTGGACGTGTTTTGGCATGAGCCAGGTAGGGAAACAAAATGGGGACTAAGGTTTCTTCAAACTTTAGGCACATCTCTACCCCCATTCTCAGCTTGCCTAAAAAAAGGAGTTTGAGAGATTCACACTGAAATGACTCTCAGACCTCCTTTGGTCAGTCACAAGCCTGGGTCTTGCTGCCAAGGATAATCGCTGCTTCCGCATGGCTGGAGCCCAGCTACGAGCTGCCAGCGCTGGCCAAGAAGCCCTGGGGGCTTGGGGAAGGTGGAGGGGTGGAGGTGAGGGTGCACATGTCCCAGTCTTGGTTTATGATTGTCAATAATCAGGGGTATTTGCATAATATCTGCAAATTATTTGTATAAATTGAAATTAAATTTTTTTAGGTTTTAAAACTTTATTTACGTATTAAGAACATCATGCATGCCAATAATTAAAATCATTTGAACAACAACAAAAAAATGGCACTCTGATTTCCTCCTACGTTCTCTTTTTTGGATTGAAGAGTTTAATGTCACACTAGAAGGAAGTATTGGTAAATATTTATATAGTCTTGGAGTGGGAGGATATTCTAAATGTAACACCAAAGACAGACACTATAAAGGAGACCACTGATACATTAATTCAAAGTCTAAAAGCTTTTTTTGTATTAAAAAAACAAAGTTAAAAACAAAAGTGACATACGTAGAAAAATGACATATATAAAAGACAGTAATCAATATACTCTTACCATACAAGGGGCTTTTTACAAATCAGTAGGAAAAAGAGAAACACCCCAGTGGGAATATTGGGAAAACACATGAAGAAGACAAGCGAATGACTGAGAAACATTTCGAAATGTCCAGCCCTAGCAGTAACCCAAGGAAGGATCATTAAAATGACACAGCACAGAAATTACATTTTTTTCAACTACCAAATGAACACAAATTTCAGAGTGACACTCACTCATGGAGGGGACAGATGAAGTGGACACCAGGCTGGCCCACAAGCTGCTGGGGCAGGGAGCGTTGTCAAGGCTTTTCCGGAAGGCAATTTGGTGTCGTAGATTAAAATCCTTAACAAGCATTGCACATCCTTATACCCAGAAGTTTCACTTTTAGTAATTTATCCTAAAGACAGAACAATGGATGTGCACAGAGATAGCACTGCCCAGGATGTTGACAGTAGCCTTTTTAAAAAATAGGAGTATGAAAAGGAAACAACCTAAATAGATATATGACCATTTAAAATGATGAGAGATGTATTTTCATTGATTTGGAAAGATGTTCATGCTATGTGGTTAGGGGAGAAAAGCAGGTTAAATGGAAATGGTATGCATAATATAATCCCTTTTATGTAAATAAAAATAGTGTGTGCATTACATGCTTAGAAAACATTCACAGTGATTACATCAGGCAGGGAAGGAGGAATAAGGATTATAAGTGACTTTGTTGTTTATTTTGTGTGTGTGTGTTTTTTTTTTTTCACTTTCCAAGATTAAAAAAGAATTACATGGGTACTACAGGATTGTGAGAAATTCAAACCAGACAGAAGTATATAGGTGCCTTCCCTCTCATCATTCCCCAGAGAGGACTGCTGTGGACAGGTTGGTATATATTTTTTCAGACATTTGAATGCACATATAAACACATGTATGTATATTTTAATACAAATGAGATCATACTGTATACACTGTGCTGTAATTTGCTTTTTTCACTAAACAATATGTCATGGACATCATTCCCTGTCAATACATACAGCTCAACCTTATGCTTAAAAGCATGCATGCCTTTCAACGGCTGCATATTATTACCATGTACAGATAAACCTAGATCTTTTTTCTGATTGCTCTATAATGAGTATGTATGAGTTTGTAATGGAAATGTGATACAATGTTTTCTTGAAAAGAACAGAAAGAATAAAAAAGGAAGAGAAAGAAAGGAAGGAAGGGAGGGATTGTGGAAGGCAGACAATTTTGTTCACTTTCCCTTTCATGGAGATTTGGGGTCCCTTCTACTTGGTAGATAGCTTTGCTTCTAGAGAGCTGTTGTGGCTTGATGAGGTACAGAAGAAAGGCCCACTTACTCCATGGTTAAAGAAAAGTGGTCCAGGGACTTTGGGATTTCTGGTGTTCCCATATTCTTTTAAAAAATTTATATTTAATGACAGAAGTAATACATGAAAACCTCCCTAATATTTTGCTTTTATTGTAAGTCTGTTTTGTATTTCATTTTCCACATATATCATTGGGTCAAGGGTCTCTCTCTGCGTGTGTGTGTGTGTGTGTGTGTGTTTATTGATCTGGGTGCCATAATCTGTGCTAGACACTGAAGACATTAAGACAATGTCTTCAATGAACCCCCACTAGGGAGGATTAGGAAGCCAACCCTTTTGGCCCCCCACTTCTCTCCCATGTGGCTTCTCCTCTGTCTTTCTTCACATGCAGTTATAGCTGGGGCTGTGAGACTGGATTAATTACATCTAGCAGAGAAGAGGTGTGGGGTGAAGTAGGCTCACCTATGAAGAGTCAGCTCCCAGTGGATCACAGCGGGACCAGGAAACTTGTGACTCCTAGTGATTGTGTGGGAACCCTGTACTTGCTGAGCACCTGCCTTGAGCTTTGGTGTCAGCTATAGGCTGAATGTTTGTGTCCCGCCCCCCACCCCCAATTTGCATGTTGAAAGCCTACCCTCCAATGTGATGGTATAGGAGGTGGGGGCCTTTGGGAGGGGAGTAGGCTTCGATGAGGACCAAGGATGGGGCCCTCATGAATGAAATTAGTTCCCTTTATAAGAGTCATGAGAGAGGCTTCTTCCACTCTCTGCTCTCCACCACGTGAGCATACAACAAGAAGATAGCAGCCTCCAAGCTGTCTCACCAGAACTCGACCGACCGTGAACTCAGACTTCTAGCCTCCAGAACTGTGAGAAATAGATTTCTGTTGTTTAGAAGCCATTCAGTCTATGGTATTTCTGTTACAGTAGCTGGAACGGACTAAGGTAGTGTCTAATGCTGGTGTTCTGGGGGTACCACGGACTTGCATTTAGGGAGCAGTGGGTGAGAGCCCCTTCTGGGTGTGGCAGGAGACGATCCTAGAAGACATTCTAGATTATGCCAGATTATGCTAGATTATGAACTGGTCAGTTCAGTATTCATTTCATCATCCTCTCTGAGCCACCCCCGAGTCCAGGCTGATGGCCCCTCCAGGCTGCTGGTCTCACAGTTCCTACCTTACTTCTCCCCTCCCCTTACTTGCTCTCTTTTTCAATTGTGTATTTTCTTTGTTGATAATTTAAATTAAAATTTCTGAGAGAGTTAATGTGTTAATTAAATTATGTATTTAATAATTTTCCAAAGATCTTACCGTATTATGGCAATAAATATCAATAGAAAATAGAGTGGAACAAGGGTTGAAGGGGAAGTAACAGGGAATTACCATGTAGGCAAAATGATCGCCAAAGGTGAGGATTGAAACCCAGGACCCAAGTCATGAGATCTTAGTTTTACATCTTACCTCATCTTCATATGTTATGGATAGAGCTCTACCTATGCGTAAGTCAGCAGAGGAATTCTGGGAGCATCGTTGATCATAATTTTAACTGGAATAGATTAATAATTACCTCATATCATAGAAGTGTAGTTGTCGGAGATCTTGGCAGATATTCTGTCTGACCATGTCCCCAATTTATCTTTATTTTTACACTTTTTAAAATGAAAAATTTAAAACATACACTAAAGGAGAAAAAATAGTTTATTGAACTTGTGTATCCATCACTCGGCTTTGTTTCATCTATACCTAATCTACTCCCCCACTCCCCTTATTTTTAAGCAAATTCAAGTCATTATATCATTTTTATTTGTCAATATTTCATTATGTATCTCTAAAAGTTAAAGACTTAAAAATATAACCTCAATATCATTTTCATACCTGAAGACATTAATAATCCCTTATTATCATCAATGAGCAGTACACACATTTCCCTGATTATCTTATAATTTTTATAAGTCCGTTTGAATTAGGATTTAAAAGGCTCATATTATAATTGGTTGATATGGCTCTTATGACTCTATTAATTTATAGTTTCCCTCATTGTCTCTATTTTTATCTCATAATTTGGTTGTTTTTGTTGTTGAAGAAAGTAATTCTTTGCCCTGTAAATTTCCCCCTTTTTGCTGATTTCATAACTGTGGTGTTTAACATGTTCCTTGGTCCCCTTTGTTTTTAAAGTTAGATTTGAAGTCAGGTCCATTTTAGGGATTTTTGCTTTATTTTTGTTCTTTGTTTTGCAGGATTATCTCATAGATGGTGGTACATATTTCTTTGCTCATTTTGATCTCTCTGCCCAGCACAGAGAAACCAAGACTTAATACTGTGAATAAGATCCCAGAGGTACAAAGGGTCAGAGCCAGGAATCAAACCCAGACTCAGTCTGTCTTACCTTGGAGCTTATACTCTTAACCACTCTGCCATGTTGGTTCTAGGAATTGATTCATTAATTTAGCAAAGACCCCACACACCCTCTTCTTTCTAGTTCCAGCACTGTCTCCTTTTCCCAGTGTTCCTCTCACCAAGAGATCACGCATCCCCAAGACATCTACTTTTCCTCCCTGTCCAGGGGCCAGGCCATTTTCCCCTTGCCCACCTCCCCCCATTAAACTGCAAGGAGGCCCTGTGATGAATGGGAAGGGAGAAGGGAAGGGGAGGGGGGATAAGAAGAAAAGGGGGAGGAGGAGGAGAGGCAGAGTGGGATGGAGTGGGGGCCAGAGTGGCAGAGCCACAAACCTTAATTTAATCGCAGGGCCCCATGCTCAATTTAACAGACATAAGGGCTCAGAATGGGGTCCCTATGTGATGGTGGGGCAATAAGCCCACTGCAGTTGCTGGGAAAGCATTAATTGTGGATGGCAATGTGTAAACAGTGGGGATGAATGGAGTGTGCAGGTGTGAGAGGCTGGGGCCAGCTGGGGCTGTTTTCACAGGAGCTGTAGCTTGGTTCCCTCCCTGCAGAATCAGATTAGTGGCAGCAGTTGGGAAACCATTGAGGGTATTGGAGTTTGGCACAGAGCAAGTGGCTGAGAGCAGAGGGGAGGTGGGGGATGGGCTGGAAAGGCAGAGGCCTGAGAGAAGAATTGTGTGGCGGGGTGTGGGCATGCACTGCCTGGGTCTGGCCTAGTCCTCTGGACAAGCCATGGGCTCTCTTTTTTTTTTTTTTTTTTTTTTTTATTAATTTTATTGGAGTGACAATTGTTAGTAAATTTACATAGATTTCAGGTGTACAATTCTGTATTACATCGTCTATAAATCCCATTGTGTGTTCACCACCCAGAGTCAGTTCTCCTTCCATCACCATATATTTGATCCCCTTTACCCTCATCACCCACCCCCCACCCCCTTACCCTCTGGTAACCACTAAATTATTGTCTGTGTCTATGAGTTTTTGTTTCTCATTTGTTTGTCTTGTTCTTTTTGGTTTATATACCACATATCAGTGAAATCATAGGGTTCTCTGCTTTTTCTGTCTGACTTGTTTCACTTAGCATTATTCTCTCGAGATCCATCCATGTTGTCACAAATGTTCCTGTATCATCTTTCCTTAACGCCGAATAGTATTCCATTGTGTATATGTACCACAACTTCTTTATCCATTCATCTATCAAAGGACATTTTGGTTGTTTCCATGTCTTGGCCACCGTAAACAAAGCTGCAATGAACATTGGCGTACACGTGTCTCTATAGAGAAATGCTTTTATATTTTTGGGGTAGATACCCAGGAGAGCGATTGCTGGGTCATATGGTAATTCTATTCGTAATTTCTTGAGGAACCTCCACACTGCCTTCCATAGCGGCTGCACCAGTCTGCATTCCCACCAACAGTGTATGAGAGTTCCTTTTTCTCCACAGCCTCTCCAACACTTGTTACTATTTGTTTTGTTGATGAAAGCCATTCTGACTGGGGTGAGGTGATATCTCATTGTGGTTTTCATTTGCATTTCTCTGATGATTAGCGATGTTGAGCATTTTTTCATATGTCTATTTGCCATTTGTATATCCTCTTTGGAGAAATGTCTCTTCAGGTCCTCTGTCCATTTTTCAATTGGGTTGTTTGTCTTTTTGTTGTTGAGTTTCATGAGTTCCTTGTATATTTTGGATATTAGCCCCTTATCAGAGGAACTGTTTGCGAAAATCTTCTCGCCATGGGCTCTCTTGAAAGCAAGCCTGGACTTCTAATAACAGCTAAGTGTTCAGGGCCTGTGTAGCACAGGGATTGGCCCTGCGGCTGAGAAAGTCAGCCTAGGGCAAAGAAAGCCAGCTGTAGGAAAGCTGGAGAGAGCGCCCCGAGATCGTGACCTAGAAGGCAACGGATCTTCTGCGGACCTTCTCCTCTCTCTGGGAGATGCTCTTCGGGAAGGCCAGGCAGTGGGCCAGGCAATGCTAGGCCTCTCCTGAGCCAGCACAGAGACACCCCGCTTGACATGGGTGGGAGTGTGGTGGGGGTTCTGAGGAATTGAAGAGCTGCTGAGAGACAAGTCCAGCAAAGCCTGGATATTTGAACACCTTTCATCCAGGGACTCCAGAGCTTCTTCTCCAAACGGTCTCTACCTGGCAAATGTAAAAAGGGAGGCCCAGACTGTGTAGGATTGGGGTAGGCTCTCTGCCTAGCCACAGCTGGTTCCTGGAATCCGCCTGACCCAGTTACAGCAAGCACTGCTAGATTTGGGCACATAATATTCCATAATAATGATAATGCTGCTTATTATTACTGTTACTTAATATGAGCTCTTACTATGTGCCAGGCCCTCTGTTAAACACTGTACTTCTATAAACCACTAAGTCTGCTTCATGAGCTTTTATATTTATTTCATGCTTCAGTTCTGGTTGGCTTTGGGGTGTGAAGGCCCAGGGCTCTGGTTTGAATGACTGGCTAGGTGGTGGCAGCAGAATCTGTGTTCCTGGCAGGGAACACAGACAGACAGAGGGCAGGTTCATAGTGGGAGATGGTGAATTGGATTTGGGATGGTTTTCTTGCTGATGATTACTGTGGACTCAAGGCTGGTAATAGTGAGGAACCAAGAGCCAGAAAAGAGTCCCACAGGAATTTCCTGAAAGAGGGTCAGCATGCTGGGTCCCCACGTCTACTTTAACCAAGGGCCAGGTTGAGTTCCTAGGAGGGAGTGCTCCTTCCAGGGAATGCCAAGTTCATTCTGAACACCTGCGGGGTGCCAGGCCCAGAACTGGGGAGCAGGCAGGTGAATTGGTTATGCAAACTGGTGACAGACTAAGAAGAGGGAAAAAACCCAAGTTGGCTCTCAAATATCTCATGCACAAGCCAAGGAAAAACAATAGACCGATGCAGCTCAACACACAAATTGAGCTCAAGACTGCAAATCTGTTTTCCACAGGTAGCCTGTTCAGTCCCTTCCCCCTGCTTGTTTTTATTTCCCTTTTTTAGAGAGGGAGAGAGAGATGAATTATTTTTTAACTCTGCAGAGTCCAGGGCCCTGAAGGTTAAAAACTGAAATGACTTTCCAACCAAAGGAAGGTCAACGATAACCCAAGCCTAAAAAACTGGGGGGTGAGAAGCTGGACACTGAATGCTATCTGTATTTTGGGGTCATTTTCCTATTTTTGTTTTTAAAGAATAGTTTCCAGCACAGTGGTTCTGGAGCCAGAGCCTGGGATCAGACACCAGCTTTCCCACCTATGGAATGGGTGTGAAAACACTAACTGCAGGGCACTATTGCGAGAGTCACAGGCGTTCATGCATGCACCTGTTTAGGAGTATGTCTGGCTCACTGTAAGCGTCACGAAACGTGATTGTGACAACTAGGGGTTTCCTAACCTTTCCTACTTCCCAAGAAGACCTCTTCTTGGGGAGCCGTCTGGCTGTTCTGCTCCATTGGTCCTTGTATAGGATGTCACGTCAATTTCTTGGGCTCTCAAGATGAATCCTAAAAGGAGGGGAGGACGGTCTGCCAATTCATTGTTCCCACTCTTTTCTCTAAGATGCTTTAGCTCTGTGGATCAGACTTGAATAGTGGTTCCTTCCTATTGGGATTGCTTGAATCAGGTAAAAAAAAAACATTGATGAAGAATACAGAGTAGTCAACTATTTTGGCAAGTTGGGATAGTAAAGAAAGAAAAGTCATCATCATTTCAATAGGGACATTTTAGCATCAAAAATGTTAAAGGAAGCATCGGACTTTGATGAGTTTTAACCACCAAACATCCATTCACCTGCTTTAGGTAACAGCCCCCAATTTTTTGGTGCATTCATCTCTCCCTCACAATCAGCCCTTGACTCAGAGCTGAAGCATAGGCCAGGTAGAAGCCAATTAGGGCTTCTCGTTTCTCTGTCCTTAGCAAGTGAACCCGTGGTTCAACCAGGTGCAGTGAGACACGAAGAGCCTTACTGGGATTCTGGGAAAGAAGCAGTTGCTCCTTGCTGCTGAGCTCCAACCTGAGAGAACACAGTGGTGGAGGAGGTGCTGCCGTATTGCTGTCTTTGGAACCTGAAGCCTCTACAGAAGTGGGCAGTCAACACATGAGGATGTTATTAGAGCTTCAAGTCCGGGCATGCCTGAAGCTTCTGGCTTTTTTCTTTAATACGACCTTTTTATTTTAGAATAGTTTTAGATTTACAGAGAAATTGTGAAAATAGTACAGAGAGTTCCCATAGACCTCATACCAAGTTTTTCCTATTATCAGCATCTTACATTAGTATGGCCCATTTATTTCAATTAGCAAACTGATATTGGTACATTATTATTAACTAAAGTCCACATTTTATTCAGGTTTTTTAAGTTTCCCCCAACCCCCTTTTCTGTTCCAGGAGCCCATCCGGGATATTATATTACCTGTAGGCTTTTCTTGGCTATGACAATTTCTCAGAGTGGTTTTTTGTGACCTTGACACATTTGGAATACTGGTCAGGTATTTTGTAAAACACCCCTTAATTAGGATTTGTCTAATGTTTTTCTCACAATTAGGCTGGGGTTATATGTTTTTGGAGGAAGACCACAGAAGCAAACTGCCATTCTTATCACATCCTATCAAGGGTACATATTGTCAACATGAATTATCACTGTTGATGTTGACCTTGATCACCTGGCTGAGATTGGGTTTGTCATGGTTCTCCACTGTAAAGTTATTTTTTAATCCCCATTTCCACACTGTACTTTCTGGAAGGAAGTCACTATGTGCGGCCCATGCTGAAGGAGGGGGGTTTTATGTTCCTTCCCCTTGAGGATGAGGTATCTACATAAATTATTTGGAATTCTTCTGCATGGGAGATTTGCCTCTTCCCTCCCATTTATTTATTCAATCATTTATTTATATAAGTATGGACTCCTATGTATTTCTTTTATACTTTGAGATAGAATCCAATATACTTTATTTTGTTGCTCAAATTGTTTTGGCTTTGAGCATTGGGAAATCTTTCAGTTGGCTGCGATCATTATGGTCACCTGGGACTTTTCAGTGACATAATCTATCAATTCCTTTTTAATCCAAGTCAAGTTTAGGTCAAAGATTCTGTCATTGTAACCAAAAGATTCTTAATAAATCTTAAGAGAAAGTCTTTAGGTTGCGTTACTTGTTGAAAATTTCACAATATATTTCTTCTCTCAGTGCAGCTGAATTGAGCTCTTACTATGTGCCAGGCCCTCTGCTAAACACTGTACTTCTATAAACCACTAGGTCTGTTTCCCGAGCTGCTTTGTATGTTTGTTTCCAATTTTACACTGGAAAGCACAGATCTTCCGTTGGGCTGTGGCAACCATTTCGCGAAGCACTGTAATAACAGCAGAGGCTCAGGAGATGGGGACTGTGTGTGTAACCTCTGCATTAGAGAAGCGGCACAGAGATGAGAGGGGATTAAGTAACCTCACATCACTGTTATGTGATCCACAGGCCCAGGCTGTGCCTCTCCTGTGCGGAACTGGCTGCTGGGGAGTGTGAATGCAGCTCCCAAACTAGGGCTGCCAGATAAAACACAGGACACCCATTTAACTTTGAATTCAGATACATAATGAAGAATTTTAGGTGTATGGCCCAAATCTTGCATGGAGTAAGTACACTTATACTAAAAAATATATTGTTTATCCGAAATTCAAAGTTAACTGGGTGTCAGGCGGGGTCTCTGGTCCCGCTCCCCACACGAGAACACAGGACATAGTGAGGCCAAAATGGAACACCAACAGAGCCATAGATGGGGGAGTCATACCACTATATTCTTGCTGGCGGCTGGGTTGGAGACCCAGGGAGCAAACATGTGCAGTACCCCCACAAGGGGTCTTCCTGGCAGCCGGGGGAGACACAGGAAGTGATCCACAGGGTCCGCAATCTGCCTCCTGCTTCTCTGCCAACCAACCCAGCCTCCAGGGAGACTACAGTGGTATGACTCCCCTGTCTATGGCTCTGTTGGGGTTCCTTTTTGGCCTCGCCATATCTTGCGTTCTTGTGCAGGGAGTGGGAGCAGAGACCCTGCATGACACTAGGTATCCAGATTCATTTGCGAAATTTGGCAACCCTACCCCAAATGTTCTCACAGTTTAGGTTCCTCAGGGCATGTTCTCCAGGGAAAGTGACTCTGCAACTTCACCAAAAAAGGAACCTGAGCCATGTGGTATCCTGGGAAGGGCAGGACTTTGAGGTCAGATTCTCATGAGTTCAAATCTCTGCTTCACAGGTTTGGGAAGTTGCTTAACCATTCTGAGCTCATTTTCCACACTTCATCTTGCAATAGGGATAATTCATGGATGCTATTACGACATTTCACAGGGTTTCAGTGTGCATTAAATGAGCTGTGAGTCTGACATCTAGTGGGCACTCAGTGGTGTCTGCCATTGATGTTACTGTTAAGTGGACAGATGAACAGAACGTCCTGAAAGCATGAGAGAGGAGATTCAAGATCATGGCAAGGCGACCTCCTCACTCCCATCCTGCCCCTCTCTCTGAGCCAGCTGGAATGCCAAGTCCCAGCAGCAGAGGCTGGGGGGCCAGTTTTCCACGAGGCCTGGAGATTCTTCAGGTGAGGCTGGGCCTGCAGTTTAGGCAGGAGCCTGTGTTGGTAAGAGTTCGGAAGGGGCTAGCCCTAGGAGACGGAAGAGAAAACTAGATCCTGGGGGAGACTGACCTTACCCTTCACCAGCAGGGCAGGAAGTAGGTACACAATAACGATAGTTAAATGTATTGAGCACTTAGTACGTGCCAGGCAGTGTTTCATGCACTTTTTACGTGTTGCTTCATTTAATCCTCACAACTCCCCATTTTATTGGTGGAGAAACTTAGGCACAGAAGGATTAGGAAACTTGTCCAAGGTCACACAGTAAATGGGGCAGCCAGGCATCTGTGTCCTAGTCACACGCTCTGCTCTGTGGGCAGGGTTTGAGAGCTCTGAGGACCACTTCTCATATTCTTCTTCCAGTCCCCACCAGCCTGGGGGGCCTGAAATTCATCTGGGGATTTCACCTCAGTTAATAAGGAGGGACTTCTAGGTGCCAGGCGTCACTTAAGCACATTGAGTCTCATATTTCATTTAGTTCTCACAACAGCCCTCTGAGGTTGGAATGATTGAATCTTCATTATGTAGCTGAGGACTCTGAGGTTTATACAACTTGCCCAAGGCCATAATTTACAGAGGCCGTGATTCACACTGAGAGTTTTCAATTTGCAGGTGCCTGGAGGTGTCAGGGAGGGGAGGAGGAGACCAGGGATGACCTTTCCCCTCCATACTAGCCCTTGGAAGAGGTGGAAGTGCCCGCCTTATGCCTTTGATTTATAGTGGGGCAGGGGGTTAGTCCCAGCTGTCAACTTGGGAAGCCACTTGAGAATTCTGTTAAAAAAAGAAATCGCCTTGAATTTATAATAGTGGGGGGAAAAAAACAAAACAAAACAACAAAATCCAAGCAAACAGTAAACCACTTAAATGTCCAACAATGGGGGAACAAATTAAATCAATTATGGTACAAGCCGTAATCTTGCAGCTGTTTAAAAATATTTTCAAGGACTACTAACATAGGAAAATGCTCCAGATAAAGTAAAAGCAGGAGATAAAACTGTTTACGCAACATGATCCTGGTTAAACAATGATAATTTTATATATGACTTATTACACATAAAAAAGGGCTACAAGAAAATACTCTGGAATGTTGATAGTGGTTATCTCCAGGCTGTGAAATTTTACAATTTAAAATTTCTGAATTATAATATTATTATGTGTGTGCTACATATTTTACAAACCTCTTCGTTGACTCACAGACCACTGGAGTTCAAAGGCACAAGGTGGCATCGAACAACAGCATTTTGAAGGTGGGGAAACTGAGGCTGGCTATGAAGCCAGGTACTTGGGTCCAGTGGGGCGATGTTTCCCCGGGCGGAGTGGGGGGAAGTCCATGCGTGGAACATGCAAGCTGGGGTGGGGGTGGGAGGGTGAGGCGTGAAGACATGGGGCAGCAGTGGGGGGGTGGGCACAGCTAGAGCACAGAGGAGGGGAGCAGGGAGGGTGCAGGTGGGTGGGGGCTGGGTGGAAGTGAAGATTGGGGACCTTTCAAAAATGGAAACCATATGAGCTGTTCAAAGGGGAGAACATTCTCCAAGCGGCTCCTTTGTTGGAGCGTGTGAGGCGGTGGCAGCTGCGCCCTTGCCCCCAGCCCAGGCCCAATGGGGCGGACACGGATAACTGCATTAGATGCACTCGGCTCTTTTCAATAAAACGCTCTTGTTGGTGGCACAATAGGGGAAATGGAGCAGCCACCCCAGGCCTGGCTGGGGCGCCCGCCCCCAGCGCAAAGAGTGCACTCATTTTTCAGGGCTCAGCTAATTGACGTTTGGCTGCTAAGTGGTTCAAAAGAAAAGGCCGAACTCCTCAAGTCCACTTCCACCGGAAATGAGACCGCCCCTCCCTGCCAAGGTCGCTCTCTGGGGGCGCAGCGGGGACCACAGTGCAGTTGGTCTCAGGCAAAGAGGGGGACACGCGCCTGCAGAATCCTTTCCTCTGTTGCTTTGGCTCAGAATATTAGATGTCCTGAAGATGTCCCCCAGAGGGCTTGGGCACCCAGCCTTCTAGTTTCTGTGGGAGAAATACACCTCAGGAAGAAGGCAGGTGACAGCTGCCAGTGTGAAAGACAATGTCAGGCCTGGAACACTTCAGCAGTGATTACCAAATGCGACTTTCTTTCAGTGATGGTAATAAAGATAGTACTGAACGTTTTTCATAAGTTACCAAAAAAAAAAAAAAAAAAAAAAAAAAAGGAAAGAATGGGTATTTCTCCCCTCCTTACAAGGCTTTATCTAGGAGTGAGGTATTTACATCCCTGTTTTACAGGTGTAGAAACCAAACCTTAGAGAGGTTATTGGCTTGCTAAGATTGCAGAGCTGGAGTTGGAACCCAGGTCTGTCTGACTTTAAAGCAGGCTCTCTCAGCCTGTGCATTGCTGACGTTCTGGCTTTGGTAACTTTGTTGTGGGGCTGTCCTGTGCATTGTACGATGGATGGCAGCATGCCTGGCCATCACCTTCTAGACACCAGTAGCACTGCTCCCTGCCGCCCCTCTCCCCTTGAGAAATACTGTTTTAAAGCAACCTTGGCATGCTGCGTGTGCTGGGAGGCTGGTTTTTGCTGGGCTCGGTATTTCATCTTTTGGGGAAACCAATTTGACCAGCAATGTAGGACTCTTTCCATAAAGGTCAGCCCCGTGGTTTGTACAGGGTGTGGCAGAAGAAGAGTTGGCTGAATCAGACAAGGCCAAATTGTCTGGACACCAGAACCCAAAGCTACATTGAGTGCTGAGGGCACTTTGAATTGGGTATCTGTCTGTCTTTCTGGAGTGGCCCCCCGTCTCTTCAACTGCTCTCCCCTTTTCTCTCTGCCAAGACTGTCCCAGAGGGAGAGCCAACTTCCCTCCTCCATTCACTCTGCCAAGAGTCGCCTTGGCCACTCGCTGGAAGAGCTAAAACATCAGGAAACGTGGCCAGTGAAGGCAGCATGAAGGAAGGCGATATCACCCATGCAAAATGGAGCCCAAGGCTGTTGTGAAATAAGACCTTGGGGTAGGCAACCAGTGCCACAATGATGGGAAGGGCTTTAACCTGATTTTCATAAGTAAGCTCGCACAACATTTTAACTGCAGCTTCTGTGTGTGACCCTGCCACCATCTCCTTGCCCTGCTGTGGCCTGATGCTGCTTTAGCTTACTGAATGGTTCCATGCCCCAGTCCCCAAAGCTTCTCGGGTCACTCAAAAGCCAACCATAGGCTCTAGGTCCACATTGAACTGAGGCCGTTTTCAGTTCAACTGCTTTTTTCTCACTTAGAGATGACTGATAACTGGGCTCCATCATATTTGTTTTTCTAATTCCGACCTGCTTACCACCCAAATGACTGTACTGACTTTTTTACTGGAAATGCTATTAACAAAAGGTCCCTCTGGGAAGAGGATCAGATCCATAGGGAAATCAGAGATGTCAGGGCTTACCAGGCTTTAGCCTAGTATCCTCAGTACCCTTGTAGGCTACATTTCATGGGGCAGGGTGGTGGGGGGGTGTGGTGGGAGCTCAGAGACTTGGGGATAGGGCTTATGTTTTTTTGACTGAGCCCTGTTAAGAGACCATAGAGAGTAAGGGCTTCAGGTCTTTAAAGAGGAGGACAGGCATCTGGAAAGAAAGGACATGGGAAATTGGGATAGTACCGAGCAATCAATATTTCAGATAATAAAGGGTTAGGACTTCTTATAATAGAAGTTTGTATCTCTCCCTTCCTCTAATATGCCCAGAAGCATTTGGGGCAAGTGTAAAAACATGTATGAGCGTAACACACACACACAACACACACACACACACACACACACACGCACCTCCTTAGTTTGTTTTAGTTTGGCATACGATACACATCTTTTCTGTTTCCCGTCTTAGCCAATGCTACAACTTTGGTGGCCACAACTTCCTTCTACAAGGACCATGTTAAAAAAGGAAGACACAAAAATAAGTATGTGCAAACATGTGTTTCCACCATATGTAACTGCTTTCTTTCTTTGCATGCTCCCTCCCCTGGGTGGTTCACACTCGTCCTCCTTTTGCTGAGATAATTTGCACTCTCCAACTTCATTAGCTGCAACCCCCTCCTGCCCTGGGACAAAAAATAGGGCCAAACTGTTCAAAAGAACACATGGAGACCCCATTAATGCTGGTCCTAATTGTGCCAATTCAAACCCCTCAATAACTCTAATTAAAACCTGTCTTGTGTGGGGCGCTGAATGGCAACACAGCTGTCATTCCAAACAATCACATAAGAGAGCTATGGGAAAAAAAGTCTCTATATGCAATTTTTGGTGGTGGTTGTCATGGAAAGGGTCAATGGAGAGGATTAAGAGAGGGGTGCAGTCAGAGTGGGGAACCTTGAAAAAGTCTTCTATGTCAGGTCACAGTTTGAAATCTGAAGACCTTTAGCTTTTCCCCTCTAGTTTCCCCCTCCTTTTCTTTCCCCCAGGCAGGAACACCTGCAAAATGACTGGAAGGGGCCATGACCAGCAGACACATGGATACCACAAGTTGACTGAAACATCTGAAAGAAAACGGAAAAAAAAAAATCCAACCAAGAAAACTGCACACCAAAAATTGAGAAAGAGTTTTTTCTCTGCTTCCACGCTTGTCTTTTAGGATCCAGCTACACTTTGCTGGGCACCATAAATAACTCTGCAATTACATTAATTGGTTGCATATTTGTTGACACTGGAGGAGAAGCCCTTGAGGTTGGGGGAGGTGGATTTCAGCTGCAGTTTAACACTCTTCCCCTCTGCTATCCCTCTAAGACTTATTTCCAACCACCCTGCTTAGTTTTTCTGGATGGAGGGAAGTGGTGGGCTGATAGGCCCATTTCTCAATAAGCTTTGACAACCCCTGTCAGACTCATGTCTCACCTGTTGGCTGTCCCTGGATCTGTTTGTTGATCCACTGGGTTTAGAAGTTAATCCCTCTATAAGAGAACTTGAGAGATGTGTTCCTGGCAACACTTGATGGAGTTTAATTTTCTTTGGAGGCTGGGGGTGTGGTGGGCTTATTGTCAGGCCTAATGTTTGGATCAAATGAGAACTGGCTAGACCCTGTCTGAACCCCCAAAACCCATCTTGGATTTTCTAATGGCTTGGCCCACCCTATGGGATTCCATCCCTTGAGAAGGGACAGGATCTTAGTTACCTCTTCTACTCAGTCAGTGGACAAGAACTGGAGACTTCAGCTTGAAAACCAGCTCTCTGTTAGCCAGGAGGGCTTCACAGAGCAGGGTGGAGAGCCAGTGGGGCAGGTGGCAGAGACTGAGCCCCTCCTGGTCGCTCAAAGTTGGCTGAGGACCAGAGGCGCAGGACTCATTTTCTCTCTGCCAGAGCTAGGATGGGAGGAATTCCTGGGCTGGAGAGTGGGTGAGAGTGCACGTGACATACTGAGGATGTGTGTCTTAGAAGTGGCCCTGCTGAGTGGTCAGAGCCATCCTTGGGAGGAGGGGCCATGTCTGTCTTGCTCATTGCTGTATCCTTACACTGCCCAGCATGAGCCTGACACCCAGGAGGCTCCCAGCTGATGTCGGATGGATGGTTGAAGACTTGAAGTTCTGATTTCCAGGTGCTCTGAGCTCTTAAGAAGGAATTATATCAGTCTGAAGTCATGTGGTTCACTTCACATGGGGGAAAGGGCGTAGAGGTTTTGGAGCCAGCAGACCATAATTTTAATATACCTATTTTTCAGAGCCATTGTAAGGGTAAATAAGCTCATGTAAGTAAATGCAACAAAAGTTACCTCCGTTTCCTATGTCTGTGAAACCAGTGAGAAGAACTTTCTGAATGTAGGCCTCTGATTTTCTTACTGCAAGGATAATGTGG
This sequence comes from Rhinolophus hipposideros, assembly GCF_964194185.1. NCBI lineage: Eukaryota > Metazoa > Chordata > Mammalia > Chiroptera > Rhinolophidae > Rhinolophus > Rhinolophus hipposideros. The sequence continues at coordinate 75,146,088 of NC_138051.1, forward strand.
TCCTGGAAATTAGCAAAAGGGAAAGCAGACTTGAGATCCTACAAAGCAGAGCAACCCTGTTCTCCAGGCATGCTCTCATTCTTATTTCTTTGTATTTGCTGTTCCCTTTGCCGGGAACGCGCTTCTCCCAGACCTCTGCAGGGCAATGTCCCTAACACCTTCACGCCTCTGCTCAAATGTCACCCATTCAGTTAGGGTGGTCTTCCTTGAGCACCCTATCCAAAAGAGAAACCACCCCATCACTCTCTATCTCCTTTACCTGCTTTATTTTTCCTTATGGTACTTAATCACCCTCTGACACATTACATACTAGTTGATTTGTTTGTTACCTATCTTCTCTTATTATAATGTATTCTGAGTTTTATGAGGATAGGAACTTGTTTGTTTTGTTCATTGCTGTATCCATAGCACTTACAACAATGCTTGCACATAGTAGCTGCTCAATTAATATTTACTGAATAAATGGATGAGGGGTGGACACTGATCAAATAACAGGAAGAGAATACCTGGCATTAAATATTTGTTGGGTCAAGTTACTTCATGATAAATGCATTGTAAGAGGGTGGCCATTCTTTCTTTGGTTTCCAACCTGGGGTTCTTAGAATAGTGGTTAAGATCATAGCCTTTGGAGCCAGATAGATCTGGATTCAAATCTTGGCTCTACTCTTCAATAGCAATGTGAATTTGGGATAATCACACAGCCAACACCTTTGAGCCTCAGTTTCCTCATCTGAAGATAATGATAGTTGCTACCTCAAAGGACTGTGGGGTAAATTGAGATAATGTTTGAAAAGTGTTTATGATAATTCTTGGCACGAAATATACGTCAAACAAATGGTGTACCGTTGTCATCACGGTGTAGCCATTTTCACTGTCTTGATGCCAAGAATCCCCGTAACTGAGAGTGGGGTCATCCAAAACCTGTCAATACCATGAAGTAAAGGGATGAAAAGGAGTGTAGACTTTTATTTTGGAATATTCTTCCCCAACAAGTAACACTTGAAGGAAGGGTGGTCGAGCCAAGTCCTGTGTTGCTGCTTCTATTCCTTTGCTCTCTTACTTAAAAAATTTGCACTTGGTTGCCAATCACATAGTCAGGTAGACACAAAAAGACCACAAATTCCTCCCTGAATTCATCCCTTGAGCTTGAAGAGCTGGTGCAGAAGGTCCCCAAACAGTATGTGGGTCATTATCACCTTGACAAGGAATCTGATTCTTCTTCAAATTAGAACAGGTTTCTGTCCAATGCCAGAGTAAATGCTATCCCTTCAAAGAGGCCAAACAGTTGAGTCAGGAGGGACACATCTGTGTCTTATTTTTCAGTTTCCCTAGGAGGCTGGGAGTGGGTACCCTCAATCTCCTATCAGACGCCAAACGCTGGTCTCAGCCTTGGGCTAAGGAGGCTGCCCCCTCCAGGGGCTCTCAACCTATCAATCCATGTTTGGACCTATGACCTTTTCGGGACATGCCAGCATTTCCACTGCAGTTGTTGAACTACCCATTCACCCTGTGATCAGCTATATGGTATGACTCTACAGATATGTATGTTTATGTGACATATGGAAGTACATGATGCACATACAAGTGCTAGTCATTCCCTGCTTTTGGAAACCGTGTGGATTTTGGAGCAATCTAGACCTTCACTTCAAATATTATCTTTGCCATGTAGTAGCTTTGTGACCTTACTCTCCCCAGAAGCATAACTAGTGAAAAGGTCCCAGGTGGAAAGTCCAGTGTAGGTGGCAAGTCCACCTGTGTGAACACCGTGTGCACCGCACAGGGAACTCTCCTTATTTCTCCCAGCAGGATAAGTGGGGCTGGCTAAGCAAAACCTGGGTTCCTGGGTAGGGAAAGAGGAGAGAGGAAAGGCTCCCATACTTTTGGTGAAGAGAGGGACTATTGGGCATGGGGAGTGGTTGTGCAGGTGGAAGGGGAGCGGAGTCTTGTCGGCGGCCACACTCTGGCCCCTGTGTGAGGCTCAGGTCTGGGGTCCAGCTCCGCCCAAGGGCACTATGTGCCGCTGACCAACCGCAGACCACATAGCCCTGCGCGGTGCGTAGGCCTCCGTGCACGCAGTTACCTTGGCTCGGCTCACACGGAGGGAGTGCTGGGCAGCAGCAGGTGGGCTGCAGAAAGTTCCCATCTGTGGAGACAGTGGAGAGGCAAAGAACTTTCCTGATAAAGGGATCGTAGTGGTCACCAAGGGACAGCCCAACACAGTCCTCTGGATGATGGGAAGAGAACAGTAGAACTTCTATTTGTAGTCTGTCTAAAGACAAGAATCTAAAGAATGTAATCACAAAGTGACTCTTATTCCCTCACTCGGTCCATACATCAGATGTCTCGGGCCATGCTGGATGTGTGTGTGCCTGTTAATTATGATTTACACAGCATATTGTTTAGGTGTAACTGACACCTACCCTCACAAAGTAGACAGGCAGCCTAAAAAGGTTCCTGCAAAAAAGGTTCCGGAATTTTAAAGATAATATTAATAATAACACATTACATAACAATGTAATATTGTTTTGCAAGCAGAAACAAAGACTGCAGATGAGCTGACACGTCTCTAATTTTTCTTATGAGTTCTTTTTTTCAGCCACTTTATGAGATAAAACAATGATCTGGCAAGAAATCAGTGACAAAAACAAATGGAAATTATCTTGACACCTATTTGAAATATGGACTTCCAGCAACTCTCAATGAAGAGTCTTGTCCTAAGTAAATATGTTGTCTTGAAATATTAGCCAGTGATAAATTGAAGCCAATGTGATTAGGAAAGCACAAAAACATAATTTATTTAATGTTTCTCTTAGCCCTTACAATTTTCTGTATGTTGTGTACATAAAATATTGGTACAAATAGTACTATATGTATATATATGTATATATTTTTATATATATATATATATATATATGGGATATATATATGGGATGAATGCTCCCATATATATATGGGATGCATCCCATATATATGTGGGATGAATGCTCAAGAAGCTTTTGTTGATAGAGGCATATGATAAAAGTAGTTTGGAGCTCACCCATCCCGACTGCCTGTTGCACAGATGAAGTAACAGGGCAGAGGAATAAAACCGTTTTGTGGTCAAGGTCTCACTGAGTTGCTCTGGGGTCCTGTGTAGGCACCGGGACTCAGGTAACCGCCTATCCAGAACTTTTTAGCTGTACAGGATTTTGTTGTTGTTGTTGCTAAGGATCTAGCCCCTCGCATCAATGAAACATCTTAGGGCGTGTTTTCATGTTTTTCTTTTCTCTCTGTTGTTTAGCTGTATAAAAAATAGGGTGGCAGTGCCAAGGCCCAGATTGTGTCTGAGAAATATGAGTCACCTCGAGAGTGAGGGCTCTTAACCGTAACGTTTGCACGCTGGTAACCAATATACTTATTATATTTAATTCCTATCTGTTCAAGACTTCGAGTGCTATTAGCCTGTAACTCTCTTAGGAGATAGTACATATTCTAGAACCTAATAAAATCAAACTTCTGTAGACACATTCCATTTGCCAGGTATTTAGAAATATTCCATTCATCAGGATTTTAAGTAATCAAACTGCTCTCCCCTCACTGGGGAAGAAAAATAAAATTTTCCTGGAGTTCAAAAAATGCTGGGCACAGAAAGCAAGGAAGAGGCCGCTGGGAGTGAGCTGGCAAGAGGGTGAGAAAGGCAGTTATGGATGGGAGAATAGTGCGGAGAGAGAAAGAAGGGGGGCAAAGCAATGAGTCTAGGAAGAGACAGATAAGCATGGAGGAGCAAGGAGGAGGGGGGAATGGAGGTGGTGGTGGGGGCCCCTAGGGAGGAAAGGGTATGGGCTCACTATACTCCCTGCTTCTATTAATCCAATTAAAGTGTTGAAAATCAGATCATATGGGAAACTTTTAACATGAATTTTTCATTATAGCATTAGGGTGGGGAGTTGGGAGAGGGGGAGGGAGGGAGTGAATATACACCAAAAGTCTGATGTGGAGATGGGACGTCCTCCGTGTCCTCTCCAGGACACACATGGCTGTGTGACAGGGAGCCTAAGACTGCTTCTATTCTGGGGCCCACCAGACACTCTGGCCTCCTCTCTCAAGTACCTTCCGCCTCATCTTTATTTTCTTTAACCCCAGACAACCCCATTCTGTTGGTAGGAAACTTGACAGGTAGGATCAGAAAGGTGTTCATTGAAAGTCCCCTGCTGTGGAGAAAAAGGAACCCTCATACACTATTGGTGGGAATGGAGATTGGTGCAGCCGCTATGGAAGGCAGTGTGGAGGTTCCTCAAAAAATTACAAATAGAATTACCATATGACCCAGCAATCCCTCTCCTGAGTATCTACCCAAAGAATTTGAAATCATTTATCCATAAAGACACGGTGTGCTCCAATGTTCATTGCAGCTTTGTTTACAGTGGCCAAGACATGGAAATAACCAAAATGTCCTTCGATAGATGAATGGATAAAGAAGTTGTGGTATATATACACAATGGAATACTATTCAGCGGTAAGAAAAGATGATATAGGAACATTTGTGACAACATGAATGGATCTTGAGAGTATAATGCTAAGTGAAATAAGTCAGACAGAAAAAGCAGAGAACCCTATGATTTCACTGATATGTGGTATATAAACCAAAAACAACAAAAGAACAAGACAAACAAATGAGAAACAAAAATTCATAGACACAGACAATAGTTTAGTGGTTACCAGAGGGTAAGGGGGTGGGTGGTGGGAGATGAGGGTAAGGGGGATCAAATATATGGTGATGGAAGGAGAACTGACTCTGGGTGGTGAACACACAATGGGATTTATAGATGATGTAATACAGAATTGTACACCTGAAATTATGTAATTTCATTAACAATTGTCATCCCAATAAATTTAAAAAAAAAAAGAAAAAAAAGAAAAAAAAAGAAAGTCCCCTGCTGTCGCCTCAGAAAGGACATTCTTGCCATGTCCCTCATGGCAAGCCCCTTGGCATTGCTGATGAAGACACTGGGTTCCAAAGGTGAAGGAAAAAGAGTAAAATCCCAATGCTCAATACCATACATTTAACCTCCGTTTGCTTCAGAACTTGGTGTGAGAAAAACAGCCAAGGAACCCTGGGTACTCAGAAAGGTCCCCTCTGATCCTCAGAAAACAGATCACAGGGAAGAGAAGAGGTTTCCTCAGGAGGGAAGGGCAGCTCTCACTCCCAGCTTTCTTCCTTCATCAGTTGCACCTTTCATACTTGATTCATTCCGCTAAAAACACGTCTGGAGCCCTGATTTGATGGCTGGCACCCTGCTAGCTACCAGGTTTCCAGCACTGAGCTTCTGATGTTTTGTTGGGTCTGACAATAAACAAAGTGAGCAAACAAGCACACACCTTCAGATTGTTGGATCGGATCAGGGAAATGATCCGATCACACATCTACCTGATTTTCTGTCTTGGTTCGTAGCCTCCCTGGTTGGAAAGGGAGGCCGACAGCCAAACTGAGACAAAATGGTCCCAGGTTGCCCAGTTAACTGGTGGAGCTGGAATGAAAACCCAAACTATGCCTCCTTTTGGTTCCCCTTCTGCCCCAGATTTTCCCCCAAATTAAGTTTGTTATGCGGTAAATAAATTTGGTTAAGTTAAAGAAAAGTTGAAAGAAAGGCCTGTTCAATACAGTGTGCTAGTCTTTTCCTGTGCACCTACCTTTGACCCCTCCTGGTCTGATTGGGGGTAGACCAGAGGCTTGGCTGGGCTGAATAGGGATCCAGGTCGGCAGGGAGGGCTCTGTCCTTGAACTCCCCTCTCCATGCTCAGTTCCCCTTCTGCCCAGAGGTGGGGGAGAGGCTCCCCAGCCTGGGGTTTAATCTCTGCCAGGCCTCTGCACCCTGGGCCTGCTGGTGTGTGGTCTTTCACACTGGTGTGCCTCAGCAGCTGGAAATAGTGAGGAGGGAAGGGGGACCTCGAGCATAAAACGCTGACACTTCTCAAAACAAAACAAATGATTCCAGCTTTTAATCAGTTTAGGGCTGAGGCCAGAGAATTGCGTTTGGCTTTACATAGACAAAGCCCTGTTTTTAGGTCTCTACTTTCAGAGGAATTCACTGTCCTTTATGCAAATGGCCAGGGCAGCCTGGGCTGAAGGTGTTCGGGCTGTTCCAAAGCCAGGGTCTGGGGGAAGGAGACCAAACCCTCGGGGCACAGGGTGGAGATTTGGCCTTTATCAACCAGACCACTCTGTCTTCTGTAGACCTTGGTATGAGTTACCCACCTCCCCTGTTCTTGGAAGCCAGGAGAACCACAGATTTGGGGCTGTGGCTTGCAAGGACTTAAGTTTTAACAGGTAGACTCTTTTAAAAGTGGGGCTGCAAATTTAAGTTTTAAAAATTAATTTCTATGTCAAGACGGTTAAGGAAGCTTGCTATTTCTAGGACCTCAACCGTGAAAGAATAAATTTGTAAAGCAAAGAATCCTATCCCATCCTCTGCTCCCCTGCCATTGCCCTGTCCAGATTTTTAGATACCAGGATATTCTAGGATCTATAATCATCTTAAATGACTTAGTGTAAAGTATTGCAAGATGAGCCGTGCCTTTGGACTAGATTTAGCAAATAAAAAAAATACAGGACGCCCAACTGAATTTGAATATCAGATAAACAACGAATAAATCCTTATGTCCCATGTGATAAAACAGGTTATGCAGTATTTGGAACATACTTATTACAAAAAAAATATTTGTTGTTTATCTGATGTTCAAATTTAACAGAGCGTCCTGTATTTTTCTGGCAACTGTACTCTGGCCCACTTTTACACGAGGCCCCGCAGGTCTTTTCCTCTCCTGGTCATTCTAGGGCCTCCTCTTTTCATCCTGGGGTGCTTTTGGGACTTGGGTCTCCCTGGGGCCCTGTTGTCTTTCTACCGTTCTGTCTCTATATAAACCTCTCAGGCCTCAGTCGGGGGTATCTGTACCTGTCTACTCTTCCTTGTTCAGTCCTCCTTGCAGGCCCTGGGTTGGTCACCAATCAGCCACTGGTTCTGAGGACTAAAGCTAATGAGGATGATACGGACAATTTAGTAACCCCCGGCGACGGCCCAGGCACTGTCTCCTGCTTACCAGTGTTAATCCATTTAGCCCTCCCAACAAAACTATAAGGAAGGCACTTTTTGTTTTAATGTGGTAAAATGTACATGACATAAAATTTACCTGTTTAAAAAACTGAGTTACAATTGACATACAACAGTATATTAGCTTCAGGTATACAACACAATGATTCGATATTTGTATACATTGCAAAATGATCACTGGAACAAGTCTAGTTAAAATTTATTACCACACGTAGCTACAGAATTTCCTTTTTCATTTTTCGTGATGAGAACTCTTAGAATCGCTCTTAGAAACTGCCAAATATGCAACCCAGCATTATTAACTAGAGTCACCATTCTTTACATGACATCCGCAGGACTTATTTATTATTTCATGACTGGAACTTTGTACCTTTTGACTCCTTTCACCTGTTTGAAGCACACCCCATCTCCTGCCTCTGGCAACCGGCAATCTGTTCTCTGTATCTAGGAGCTTGTTTTTTATTTTCATTTTTGGACTCTACATGAAAGTGAGATCATATGGTATTTGTCTTTCTCTATATAACTTGTTTCATTTAGCATAATTCCCTAATGGTCCATCCATATTATCGCAAGTGGCATGACTTCATTCTTTTTCATGGCTAAATAACATTCTATTGTACATAAAAATTACCATTTTTAGGTTTAGGGGCAGTAAGTATATTTATCATCACTGTCATTTAGCTCTAAAACTTTTTCATCTTCTCAAACTGAAACCTTATAGACATTAAAGAATAACTCCCCATTTTCTCCTCCCTCCAGCCCCTGACAATCACCATTTTATTTTCTGTGTCTGGGAATTTGACTACTCTAGGTACCTCACATAAGTGAAATTACACAATATTTGTCCTTTTGTGTCTGTCTTATTTCACTTAGCATAATGTCTTCAAGGTTTACCTATACAGTAACTAACTTGTGTCATAATCTCCTGCCTTTTAAAGACAGATAATATCCCATTGCATATATAGACCACATTTTATTTATCCACTCATCTGTTGATGGACCTTCGGGTTGCTTCCATCTTTTGGCTATTGTGAATAAGGCTGCTATGGGAGAGCAAATATGTGTTCGGAAGTCCCTGCTTTCAACTCTTTTGGGTCTATACTCAGAGTGGAATTGTGGGGTCATATGAGGTTGGGTGCTCACTAAATGTCTGATGAGTAGACATCTCAGTGGGAATAGGGCCTCCTGATGAGGAACCACGGGAGTGAGGGGTATGGATGTTTATGGATTGGTGTGTGGAGAAGGCAGAGAAGACTGGATTTGATCTTTCCTTTTTATATTCTAAATACTACTTTCCCCTTATCACAAAAATACAGATAACTAGAAGTTCTTGAACAGGAGAATGGTGCAATGGAGATATGATGGCTTGTTTTCAGGAAATACATTGGAAGCTTGGAAAGCCACATGGCAGAATGGAGGACCACGAATCTGGTGACTGCAAAGCTGAGGGAACGCGGGAGAGTTTGGAAAAAGTGGGGTGGGAGAGGTTTTGAGGCTAGAGGACCAGGTATTTGGGGGCGCCATGAGTCGTGGTTGGGACACGGGGGTGAGATGAGAGTTTGGGGTGGCAAAGAGATCATGCACTCTGTTTATGATGAGGCACATGGGCTGAAGGCATTAGTTTGAGACTCACCAAAGCACAAGTTGGCATTGAGACCATGACAGTGACGAACCCCCAATGACCGGACGGAATGTAGGACTAGAAGCCCTGGAGTTAGTGACCCTTCCATTAAAGAAAAGGTCGGAGAGAGTCAGAAGGGGAAATGGGGGGGGGGGAGGAGAATGTAGTAGGCTTAATAGTTCCCTCCCCCTGAACATGTTCACATCTTAATCCTCGAAACCTGCGAATCTGTTGCTTTATATGGCAAAAGGAACTTTGCAAATGTGATTAAATCAAGTATTTTGAGATAGACCGTTTTGGATTAGCTGGGTGAGCTCAATGTAATCACAAGGGGCCTCATAAGAGGGAGGCAGGAGGGTCAGAGTCAGAGAGAGATTGGAAGATGCTATGCTGCTGGCTTTCAAGATGGAGGATGGGGCAGCAAGCCAAGGAATGCAGGCAGCCTCCAGAGAAAAGGCAAGACTTCCCAAGAGCCTCCAGAAGGAATGCAGCCCTTCTGACTCCTTGATTTTAGCCCAGAGACTTCTTTTGGACTTCTGACCTCTGTCACTGTATGATAGTAACTTTGGGTTGTTATAAGCCACTTTTGTGGTAATTTGTCACAGCAGCAGAGGAAACTGATACAGGGAGAGAGCTAACATCCTAAACACTGGCCGGGCATGTGTGGGTGGAAGAGGGTTTTTTAGGTGGCTGGGTGTGTTAGTAGTTTTGAATATGGAGAGTATGCCTGAAGTTATGCCACACAAGCCCTCACCTGCTGGAATAGATGCAAAACCCCAGGCGGGCTCTCTGCCCCTTTCTCACTCTGCATCAGTCATCCCTTGGTGCTTGTAACCTTCACGTGGTGGAGGAGTCCCACCTGCCTCACATGCCTCTGCGTGGATGACAGTGTGTGACCAAGCTGCCAGTGTGGCCAGGACCAACCTCGTGGGGAGGGTAAGCTCTAGGTATCCCTCTGGGTCAAATCCCCAGAATGCTGCCCTGGGAGGTTGGGAGGTCAGGTGTTATTGTCCAGGGCCTGCAGTGAGGTGGCACACGGACAGCACAGTGACGGTGTCTCTTCCTTGGCGGCCAGAGGGAGGAGGTGTACTAGTTGAGCTGGTGAAGGAATCCTCTAAACTGGGAGGCAGAGCTTTAGTGGGGGGAGGGGAGGAGCGGTGTAATCTTCTGATCTGCTGCTGTTGTAGGCAGTGAAATGTCTCCAGGAATGGTGCCTCCTCCTCACCCCCAGCCACACACAATCGAGGGGCGTCGCCCTTAGATCTGAGCCCCAGTGTCCAGCTTTCCACCAGTCTTAGTTCACTCACACAGCCACTCCCAGTGTGCAGTTTCAGGAGGGCTTTGAACCAGGAAGACCCAGATCTGCCACTGGGTGGGGGAGGGAGTCCCTCTGTCTCCCCAGGGACCAAATTTCTCTAAAGGAACAAAACTGCTTGCAGCACAAAAACTGGCCGGCAATACACTTTTTCCCAGGACGTGGAGGCCTATGGAGCCTTCATTTACATGACTAAAGGGGACTCAAGTGACTTCTAAAATAAGGCCCATCTGCTTTGAGGTGTGTCTGCCCCAGCCTACACACCCCCAGGGTAGCCGGCAAATTATCTTCTTAAAGAAGATGAAAAACACAGAACTTTCTACTGTAACTCATGATTCATTTATCACTCCCAGTAACTTTGTGAAGAGTTTACTACCATGTTTCCCTGAAAATAAGACCGGGTCTTATATTAATTTTTGCTCCAAAAGATGCATTAGGGCTTATGTTCAGGGAATGTCATCATGAGCAATCATGCTAGGGCATATTTTCTGCTTAGGTCTTATTTTCGGGGAAACACGGTATCCCTATTTGGTAGAGGCAGCAATTGAAGGCCAAGAGGTCTTGGATGGGAATCCAAGTCCTCCATCTCCATGCCCAGGGCTATTCCACTGCCCCAGGCTGTTTCTGAGATCAGACTACCCATCTGCCACCCTCAGGGAACCCTATCAAATGGAGAAAGCGTTTCTGATGGTTTTATACAGCTCCTTGTCGTGATGACTTCTGTAAACATTATTTCTCCTATAGCACAGTCCCCCACCATTAACGGAGTCTCCTTGCTGCTTGGTTTGCTTCCATCAGCCCGCTTTTCTCCTTCTGGGAGGATGGTATTCATGGCGAGGCCTCTAGGTAGAGCAAGAATAGACCTACTGGTGATTTTTGGAGTTGCAGCTGCTTTATTGTGATGTGGTTTCACCTTGTGTCTTGGTTTAGGTTCTCCCAGTGTAGGATTCTCTTTTTCAATGGCAGACTCTAAAAGAATTTTGGTGCAAGCAGTTTATTTGGAGGTGACCCAAGGAGGAACAGTGAGGGAGTGGGGAAGTGCAGCAGGGAAGGGAGAAAAGGCCACTAACATTCATCAATGAGAGGGTTACTGCTGTGGACAACTAGGGCCTAATCCTCTGGGGACTCACCAACAGACCATGAAACACACCTGCGAATTGTCTTGCTTGGGGGCGAGGAGGGTGGGGAATGTACCACTAATTCTGGTTCCTCATTGGTTGAGTGTTGCTCCTGGGGGTATTAAGTACTTTCCAGGTTCTTCCAGCCCTCTGCATAGTGAGTGGGCAGCTATAGCCAGAGGAAGCCCTTGGGGAGAAAGATGAGGCCTTGTGAGTTTGGGAAGCTGCAAGGAAACTTGTGGGCTGAGGGGGTGTGTGGGGGACGTGAATATTGTCAGCTTCACGGCATGTTAGTGGTGCCACTTCTCCCCAATCCACTAGATCAGTTGTATTAATACCATCCAGGACCCAATTTTAGTTATTTTTTAAAGCACTCGTAACTTTCATAAAGCATCACTCTTTCTTGACTTTTATTCTTTTTAAGATATCTTCCTAAGCACAGAGGTAAAATTTACTTATTTTTTAAAGATAGAATATAACTCACTCTATCTTTCAATTATGATATGGGTACCCTTTTACAAAGGTAAGATATATTGTGAGATCTTATTTTTTTTTTTTTATGTCTTGAAACAGTTATTTTGTCATCCTAGGAATTATTTTATCATTAGTCATCAATTATTTCCACTATGCTGAAAAAGACTTACATATTAAGAAAACTGAAGAATGATGGAATTATCCAGAAGGGTAATGCCATAGTATAACAAGTCATCAGTATTTTGTCATCCTCCAATTTTCTTGATTCATTGCCTGAAGTATCATGTCATTTTCCAAGAAGATATAGAAGAAGACCGAGCCACCACCTTTGTGGTCTGCTTTTAGTTTCATTGGATACAACTGAAAATTCTGAATTTTTATTTTTTACCTATAATGGCAAAGAGAGCTAGAGGAAGAGATTTCACAATTATTGTATAAATCAGAAGATGAATACAAAGAGGCAGTAGCACTCTAGAATATAAGCAAATGATGGTGGTGAAATTGATTATGTAAGAGAAATTTTAACCTATGACTCTTTAGATGATGGTGAATTAAAAATATAAAAACATAAAAGGAGTCTATCAGACCCAGATGGTTAATGGTGATAACTATTTTTCCTGGGCTACTGAGCGTTAAAGGGATAAGAGTGATTCAGTTAGTTGCAAATTTAGTTCCATGTTGTCTCCTGCCTCAGTGCCTTTGAACATGCTGTTTGTCATGCCCAGAATGCTTCCCCCTGCCCTTTGTCCAGCTTAAACATCACATCCTCAGGGAAGTTCATCCTCCAGACCGAGTTAGGCATCCTTTTTAATACCTCCCCAAACATACTATACATCTTTTTAGTACTGTGAACACTTGTAATTAGTGAATTAATTATTGACAATTAGTTGCTTAATGTCTATCTTCCCACTAATCTGTAAGCTCTTTGAGGTTAGTCACCTTGTCCCTTTGTTCCTATTGTATACCCAGTGCCTAGTGCAGTGCTAGGCACACAGGAGAGATGCAATAAAATTTGATTGGGGCCCTAATCCCAATCATTTAAGACCAAATGGTGATGATTTGCAATGAAACCTTAAACCCTAATCTGCACAAGCTCCTTGTAACAAAGCTTTCTCTGGAGCACTCGAGCACGGTACTTATGGGTCTGAAAACATGGGAAAGGCTGCTTGACCAATTGGCTCTAGCGTAAATAATAGAGACTAATAAAGCAGGCAAATGAAAGATAAAGGAGGTGAGTGGGGAAAATTCGTACACCTGGAAATAGGAGTTAACTTTTCAGTAATAAACAAAATTGTACATGCAAACATAACCTGTGCTCTGACTCTTAAAACTAATAGATTTAAGAGGATGCCAAAACTTTTGATGTGCATGCAAAATATCAAGACCACCCTTGGTAAGGTTAACCTTTATGGTTAAGCCTCAATTTTTCATCTGCATAATGGGACTAATAATACTGATCTTATAGGCTGGGCCTGAGGATATGCGATCATGTAATGAAAGTGTTTAGCAAGAAGTTCAGCTGTTGGGGGTGGGTGATGAGGGTAAAGGGGATCAAATATATGGTGATGGAAGGAGAACTGACTCTGGGTGGTGAACACACAATGGGATTTATAGACGATGTAATACAGAATTGTACACCTGAAATCTATGTAAATTTACTAACAATTGTCACCCCAATAAATTTAATAAAAAAAAAAAAAAGAAGTTCAGCTGTTAGTAGTGTAAACTGGGTTCAAGTTCTGAGTCTGCTACTTGTTACTGGTCATGTGAGTTACGTAACCTCCCAAAGTTGCAGTTTATTCCTTAGTAAAAAAGGGAAAATAATGGCACCTACTTCGTAGAGTAAATGCCGAGTCTGTGTGTTTGGCATTTGCTAAGCTCTCCTAGTTACTATTACTATTATTATTATTAATTTTAAGAACAGGTCACAGAAAAGTAACCATGTGAAAAGAGATTCCCCTGTAGGTGGAAGAGAGAGGGAAAGAGAAACAGGTGAATACAGAAGATTGCCAAGAATATGTTCACAAAGGTGTGCATTATTTCTGGTGATCATAATTGACCGCCGGTCTCTTTAGGGGGTTCCTTTCTCACCCCCGGGCACCACATGGCTTGCGTGTCATCGCAGTATATTCCTCCCACTTGAAGGTGCCTAAGAGAGGGAAATACCAGAAATAAAATTTTGTGGCATCAAGAGTCTGGGTAAAACTAGAACTACCATGTGATCCAGCAATTCCGCTTCTGGTTATTTATCTGAAGAAAATGAAAACACTAACTTGAAAAGCGATCTGCACCCATGTTTATTGCAGCATTATTTACAATAGCAGAGATATGGAAACTACCTAAGTGTCCATCGATAGATGAATGGATAAAGAAAATGTGGTACATGTACAACAACATATTATTTAGCCATAAAGAATAAGGAGGGCCAGGCCTGGTGGCTCAGGCGGTTAGAGCTCCATGCTCCTAACTCCGAAGGCTGCCGCTTCGATTCCCACATGGGCCAGTGGGCTCTCAACCACAAGGTTGCCAGTTTGATTCCTCAAGTCCCGCAAGGGATGGTGGGCTGCGCCCGCCACAACTAAGACTGAAAGGACAACAACTTGACTTGGAAAAAAGTCCTGGAAATACACACTGTTTCCCAATAAAGTCCTGTTCCCATTCCCCCAATAAAATCTTAAAACAAAAAAAATAAGGAAATCTTGCCATTTGCAACAACATGGATGGACCTTGGGTACATTATGTTAAGTGAAATAAATCAGACAGAGAAAGACAAATATAGTATGATCTCACTGATATGTAGAATCTAAAAACAAAACAAAATAAAACAAAAAAATGGAGCTCGTAGATACAGAGAACAGATTGGTGGTTGTCAGAGGTGGGGGGTGGGGGTGGGGGGTGGAAATGGGTGAAGATGGTCAAAAGGTACAAACTTCCAGTTATAAAATGAATAAATTTTAATGTACTGCACGGTGACTATAGTTAATAATACTCGTACTGCATTGCATATTTGAAAGTGCTAAGAGAGTAGATCTTAAAAGTTCTCATCATAAGGGAAAAATATATAACTATATGAAGTGACAGATGTTAACTAGACTTATTGTGGTGATTATTTCTCAATATATACATATATTAAAGCATTATGTGTACACCTTGGGCTAACACAATCTTATATGTCAAAAAAAAAAGTCTGAGTGTTGGGCCCTAAAGCCATTTATATATATATATATATATATATATATGTGTGTGTGTGTGTGTGTGTGTGTGTGTGTATATATATGTATATATATGTATATGTATATATACGTATATATACATATATATTTTTAATTATTATAAAATTCATGCCATAGTAAAAACTTGAAACAATAGAAGGTATACATAGAAAAATCATTTCCTCGCTACCCAATCCCACTCCCAGAAGTGTGGGTATCATTTTAAAAGTGTTCTGTTTATAAATATTTTTCATTTAAAAAATACATAAAAAAGCATAAATGTTTTTCATTTAAAAAAATACATCCATATTTCTTGGTTGTCTTTCCACATTAGCACACTCAGAACTGCTTCATTTTTTAAAGACTAGATAATTGATTTAACCAATTGCCTATAGATGGACATTTTGATTGATCTCTGTGTTTTATACCCAGCATCTTTACATACTGGCACATTGAATGGGAGTGTGTGAGTACTAGGAAAAGTCTCTCCTAAAAGTTTACAATTTTCATTGACTACACTAGATTCCAATGATTAGAATAGATTTTGAAAGTAGTATGTCTAGGCTGGCAGGTGGACCTGAGAGTGCAGGATCTCATTGCTAGGCGTTATTCCTATGGCAGTTCTGAAACAACTAATTAATCAACTATTGCTCTCAAATCACAGCAAACACTAGAAGGGTAGCTTATGTATAAGGTCACTGTCACTTCATTTAGAGAACTAATTGAAGTATCTCAGCAAATAGCAAAATAAAAAGAAATAAATATTTCGGAACAAGCTGTTATATTCATTTGGTATCAATAAAATGGTCCAAAATAAACCAGAAGACCATGGCAAGTTATAGCTGTGTAAATGATGAAACATGATATTTACTGTTTAAATTCAGCAGCTGAAAGAATCCCTTTGTAAGGAAGATGAAAAATAAGTTTCTGTGCATTACTTCCAGACTGCATTACTTTTTGGAAAAATATGACCAACCAGTTAGAATTTGGGTATTATTGTTACCTTTTCCTTCACTTCCACATCATAGTGATTAACTGAAGCTCTCATTTTCTGGGCACACTCTTTCCCATGTAACAGGAAAAACAGTGAACCTTTAGTGAAAGTAGGCTGAATAGCTAAATGGCCTTCGTTTTTGAGGCAGTTATTTATATTTTGAAATAATGAAATAAGAACTCGAAGCAGAATCTCTTTTGCCACATGGCCATCAAAAAGGGCAAGGAATGATGAATCCACTTGGTCACCATGTAGTCCTTCTATCATGGCTGGATTTTCAGACAAATTCAAAAACAGTTTCAAAACTTGAAACTTGTTGCTTCCATTTCCTGTAAACAACACTTGGAAAAGGTCTGCAATGTAACTGGTAAGCATGTGCTTGTGATCATTGCTAACTGTCATGTTTGTTAACAATCTTATTCTGATGAGCTGCACCGGGGAGTTGAGGGGACCAGAGAAGACATCCTCACCGACTTGATTAATATAGACCTTTATCTGATTTTATTTTCAACATTCACACTCAGGTTATTCAGTGTATTTAAAGCTATGGCCATTGATACTTTTGAGTCTGAGGGAGCTGGACATGCAGAGCTAGAGGGAAGCCATAATTGAACACTCCGGACCACTGCATTATCCATGGTTCTTTCGTTTGTCAACTTGCGGTATCATAATGATGATAGCCCCTACTGCTAGTTGTCCCCGAGTATTATGTTCTTCCTTATAACATAAACCCTGATTTTTCAGTTGGACACATTTTGCCACCTTGAGCTACGTACGACTACCTGTTTTTCAGCTTCTCTATAGCTAGATGTGATCATATGACTACATTCTAATGACTACATTCTAGCCAATGGGTAAAATGAAATGTGACTTCTGGGAAATGTCCTTAAAGAAAGAGGCATGTTCTTCTTTTACTTCCCCTTCTCCCCCCCCCCCCCCACTGCGTTGACTGGGAAACAGATGTAATGTCTAGAGCATGAGCAGCCATCTTGGACCACGAGGTAGAAGCTGCTTATTAAGAATGCCAGAGTGACATTAGAAGAAATCTGGGTTAGAGAGAGTTTAGCAGGAATATGGGTTAGAGGGATCTACCCTAAAATTTGAATGGAATTCATGTACAAAAGAGAGAAGAAATAAGCTTTTAAATTGTTTAAGTCACCCTAGTTATTTTTGATATACGTATTTTTTTCAGTTTTATTGAGGTGTAATTAACATAACACTGTGAGATATTTAAAGTGTACAACATGATGATTTGACATGTATACATTATGAAAAGATTCCAATATTGAGTTAATTAACACCTCCATCACCTTATTTATTTATGTATTTATTTACTTGTGTATTGTTGTCTATATTTAAAACTTCGGGACTGACCTTAGTAAGGTTAGCTTCTGTAGATCAATCTCATCTGCATAATGGGACTATCAATACCTACCTCAGTCCAATGCTAAATGTTACCGCTAGTTAGTCATAAATCCAGAACTAGAACCCAGGCTTCCTAGCTCAGTGGTATATTTGAAATGAGTCCTGGACCTCAGACACAACTCATCTTCTTCTGTTGCTACCATTGTCACAAGTGAATCGAACATAAATCAAGGTATGTTTATATTATAGAAGCACTTTTCTTCAAAACTCCACTTAAGATGTACCTTCTTCATGAGACCTTATGCCCATTTGGTCTATAAGTGGGTCCCTGCTTTCTGAGTCCCAAATACACATTGCGGATTGCTCTTAAATATGGTCTCCAGGTAGCTGTCTGCTCTGTGTCTTAAATTAGATTGTAACCTCTCAGAGGGCAGCGTGTGCACCCACAGATTTCTCATAATGACGAGCATTGTGCTGGGCACAGAAGGAAATGCTTCAAAGGGCTTGTTAAAATGAATGGAAAGGCTCCATTTTGAATATGAGACAAGGCAAGCCTCCTCTGGATTATATAGAAATACAAATATATTTGAAACAGGCGTTCCTAGCTAGTACTAAATATTTGAGGCTTTCAGGCCTCAATATGGGATATGAAGTATTATATTTCTTCCACTGAAATATCCCCTTGCAAACAGAAGTCTCTCAGGACCAGGAGTATGGCTGAAACTGGACAGACCAGATGCCAGGATAGCTAGATTTATTTTTGGATGATAAGCCTGGTCTCCAGGGAAAGAAGGAACTTGTCAATTTCATTCTTTGCTTGGATCTGAAGATTGAACCTGGCAGAGAGACACTGTTTGGGACTAATAGTTCTCTGGAATTTCTAACCTTTTCAGGGCTTGGGAGGAGTTGGGAGAAGAAAATGCATCATTTGAATGATGGTCATGGTTACGACAGGCCCCACATGCCAACCAGAGGGAAAGAAAATACTTGCTGAGCAAAGTAACTGGAAAGCAGTTGCTCATATTTTAAACTAAACTACATGGTTGAAATCCAGAATAATGTAGACTTTTGGACCAACGAACACTTGGAAATAAGCTCTCTGGCTGGAAAGCAGCATGTGGTGTTGTGGATGGAAAGGACTACTGCAATGCCTTTTCCCTGGGCATTTGGTGCTGCCAGATACTCGGGGGCCATCTCAAGCATATTTACTTACTTCAACAGATTTCTCAATAATTCCAGCAACAGAAAGAAGTTGACCAGCTTGATGGGGTGCATGTGGCCAGGTGGTAGAGTCAGGACAAACCTGTCAGGCTGCTGAGCCTGATGATAACGTTTCCATCCTGCCGAGCCTTTGGTGGGTAAGCACTTAGGTGGGCACATGGGAATTGATGTAAGTGCTGCAGGAGGCAAAGTATTACTGGACAAGTGACACAAGTCCAGCTGGGCAAATCCCCAGGATGCCAGATCACAAGGGCTGTTTTCAGGAAGGCCTGACCCTGGCTGTTTCCACGCTCTTTCCCTGAAGTTCAGTGAAGTCAGAAGTCTCGTTTCCTTTGCAAGCCACTGAAGAAATTCCCTACGAGCACATAGGGAATGTCTAACCCTATGGCATTTGAGATGAAACATAGCAGTCATCACATGACAGAGGCA
Organism: Rhinolophus hipposideros; assembly: GCF_964194185.1. NCBI lineage: Eukaryota > Metazoa > Chordata > Mammalia > Chiroptera > Rhinolophidae > Rhinolophus > Rhinolophus hipposideros. The sequence continues at coordinate 75,164,925 of NC_138051.1, forward strand.
GAATTAGACTCTGAAAACCTGGGCTTGAATCTCGGCTGTCATTTGCCAGCCAAATGAGGCCAGGCAAGTCACAATCTCATGGAGTATCCATTTACCTGTCAGTGAAGTTGGACCTATCTACTCCACAGGATCATTCTGAGGATAAAGTGAGATGGGCATTTGTCCTGCCCTCTGTGTGTGCCAGATGGTAATATTTCTAACATAACCATTCTAAGGGCTTTATATACTCCACCTCTTTTAGTACGGACAACAACTCATGAAGCGGGTGGTATTTTTATCCCCATTTTACAGAGGGGAAAACTGGACCCCACACAAGTAAAGTGCCTTGTGCAAGGTTATACCACTAGGTGGCAGACCCAGGATTTGACCCCATCCTGTCTGGCTCCAGAGAGCTGCTCTTACCACTGCACTATTTCCCAGCAGAGGAAGCTAGGCACTTCTCTTAGAGGTGGTCTTCATTTTTGTTTGGAGACCCACAAGTCCTTTGTACGTGTTCCAGCAACCAGTCTGGGCTTTTTAATCCGAGGGCACTGGGGAGAGTTGAAGCATTTTAAACAGGGAATGGTAGATTCAGATTTGCTCTTTGGAGGAATGACTGACTGTAGGGTAGAGGCTGGATGGGGAAGGCAAGGGGAGTCGGCAAAACTGAATGCAGGAGTTGGGTGGGAAGCTTGTTCATACAACCCAGAGAGACGTCTTAAGGGAGCAGTGCTAACCTTTGTCAGGACCTCTCAGGTCCAGACAGGGAGGAGGAGTTAAGTGCCGTGTTGCTTCCAATCTGGCTGGAGAAAAGATTTCTTCCTCCTGAAGTGAGTGGTCCACTCTAATGGAATTAGACTCTAAGGATTGTACTCCACATAAGAAGACAAACCATGGTTCTCTTGGATGAATGTAGTGGACCACCTTGCTCTGGTTGTGGAGCTGGTGTGATGTGGCTCTGACTATTCACGAGATGGCCCTCTGGGGACCACCCTGGGCAGAGTTCCTCCAACACCTGACTGGACCCTTTGCTGTGCTGTCATCTACAAGTGGGTTGGGCATACAGGAGAGGTTTCCCCTCCCTCCTCTGACCCATCTCTGGGGTCTGTGCACCCATAACTTTCCCTCCCACGGATGCTTTCTCCTCCCTCTCCCCCACTAGAAGACCAGGGTCTCTCTGATCCCCTTCCCCAGGGCTCCTAGGCCACACACAGGCTGCCCCTTGGCCCTACAGTTCCAGGCAGGGAGCCAGAAGCCTGGGTTCCAATTCCAGGTTCACTATAGGCCACACTGGGCATTACGGCTCACCCATAGACACCCCTCTCCTCCGCCCCCCAGCAGGCAGATGCCTAGCAGTGCTTCACTTTGTTTCCTTGACACTTCTCCTGGGGCAACCGCTGTGGGGCTTGGGGTGTCACCCTCTGGAAGATTCTTTGACAGAAGCTCCCCACCCTCAATGCTGATCACAGTCTGCTCTGTGCACCTCATCTGACGACTTCCCAGTTCTTGGTGTTGGTGCAGTGGGAAGTGGATTTCTTAGCGCCTCTGCGGCCTACGATCCTCATCTTAAAAATGGGGCGAGGAGTATTTTCCCTGCTTATTTCATTGGGCTGTTGTGCGACAACACATGTACTTGAGCTGAAACCTATACATGCCTAAGGCATAGTCATTAGCCGGGTTGGCATTCTGGTGGGTTAAGGCTGATGGAGCTCTCGTAGGCTTCCTCAGACAGAAAGTTCCTCTTGACCCCAGTCTCTCCGGGAGCCCACTGCAGCGGAGCAACCGTGTGTAGCTCCTCAGTGGGGTTGACCGCGAGCCGCCCCTCTTTCCTTTCTCCCATTGGCTTTCACCTGCCAGAGAGGCGGCTGCTACGGGCCTCTCGGCCCGTCAATCAGGGCCGCCGGGCTCCGCCCCGCCCCTCCCGGGGATTTATAACGGGAATTCCCATGGCTCGGGCTCTGGCATCCAACCTGCTGCCGCTGCGGCCCGGCCGAGCCCAGCGGGTGCCGCGCGCGGAGCACACGCTCTCACTTCAGCTCCCTCCTTCGCGGTTCATGACTGTGCGCTCTGCCCGCAGCCTCCAGCCCGCGCCGCACCGCCTCCGCCGCCGCCGCCCCCAGCGCCCCCGAGGGAAGGAAAGCAGCGAGGCAGGCGCAGCTGTGCGCCCCGCGGAGCCCGCGACCCCGGCCCGCAGCCCGCTGGCACCATGCTGCCCGCGCGCTGCGCCCGCCTGCTCACGCCCCACTTGCTGCTCATGTTGGTGCAGCTGTCCCCGGCTCGCGGCCACCGCACCACGGGCCCCCGGGTAAGTGCGCCCCCAGCCGCGCGCCCACCTGCAGAGGGAGACCGAGGTCGCTCGCCCACATCCTCGGGGGCGGGGGGAGGGGAAAGGGAGGTGTCAGACTTTGTCCCCCCTCTTCACCTACTACCCAGTCAACTGTGGGCTTCTTATAGAAGTTGCTGTAATAAAAATTTCACCCATTGTCTTTCCCCCACCCCCAATCCTTTCTCTCAGCACCGACTCTGCCTACCCTCTAATCCCCCCGAACTGTCACTGGTGGTTTTTTCCCAATGCTTTCTCCCAGGGCAGTTTGCTCGAAGACCCTTAGAAGTGCCTCCTGAGTCCGAGAGTGGCTAGTTCTCCGCTCAAGTAGGGCTGCCCTGTGGTCTCACACTGCACCCGCTCCCCGAGCGCTGGCGTTCTTGGCAGGCGGCGGGGGGGGGGGGGGGGGGGGAGGGGGAGGGGGCAGCTCTGTCTCTAGAGTTTTAGGTTACCCGAGAGCCACACAAGGACCTTGTGTTGTTGTTGTTTTAAAAAGCGATCGCTGCTCGTAAAACCCACAGCAGATAATTTTAATGCTCTTTCCTGCTGCGCACAGTCCTGGAGGAGAGGTAGAGGTGGGGGCTGTGAAGAGGTGGAGAGGAGCTGCGCAGCGTGCAAGGGTCTCTTCTCCTGGGTTCGGGGCTGGGAGCTTGGACTATTTGTTGAACCTTGGTCTGATTGGAGTTTATGAACGATATGAAACGTGCCAATTCTGTACACAGGACAGGCTGTCCAGGGCATTGTAAACTCTCCTGGAACCAACAGCATTTTGTTCATTTCTGGACTAGATTATTGCTCCCCCTAACCCCCACAATTGATCTAATGAAAGATTCCACTGCCTTAAAAAATGTTCTGTTAAACTACCTCGTTCGTTGTTCATTTGACCGAACTTATCCAGACAATCTCTGGCCAAGAATTAGCTTATGTCAGGGCAATCGCCTCTCAGGGTAGCTGCTTGCCTCAACCCGCAGGCATGGTGAGAGTCCATGGAAGTAGCTACTTAGGATCTTTGCAAAAACAAAGTTGGCTGCTTAACCAACGTGTGCTTTGCTGGCTATCCTTGGGCCTCGCCTCATTACCACCTGTTCAGATTGCAGGTTCTTTATTCATAGCTCTTGCTATATGAGAATCATCTTTATAGCTGTCGTGTGTGGAGCAAAAGCCTTGCAAAGTTTGACGAGCCTTAATGACTGCCCAGATGCCGGCTGATTGCATCCGAGCCCAGCTATCACTGTGAGATCAGATTTGCAGCCACTTAGGAAAGAAAAGTGTTTGTCCCCGTGTTGGGCCGGCCCTTGCTTTTATGACCAGATGTGCAACAGCAGCAGTTAAAGTGCGGCAGATTAGATCCAGGGCGTGTCGTAAATCCTCGACAGCAGGCCTTCTCAAAGCTGGGGCAAGTCAGGGCTCCGGGAGTGACTTTTATGGGTGCAGATGAGGATGCCTTTTAAATGAAGCTGCTTGGTGTGATATTAGGACTCACAGCTCTTAAACTCTGAGGTCAGGAGAGCCATGGTGTTCTCTCCAATAATTAGGAACAGTCAAGACAGAGATGCAGAACAGAGCACCCCCGACTGAAATCTGGATGCCCGCCCACAGGAGAGGCCCAGAGACAAATGGTGGGGGTCTCGTTTGCTGCTGGGCATGTCTAGAGTCTCAAGCCATATGGCTCTCCTTCCCTGCCTTTCCTGAAATTGGAGGAAGCAACTTTTCAGGGAAATCTAGGGACTTCACGGGAAAATAGGAGCATTGGTTACGTCTCCCTTCAGCTTCTTTAGTTTTTTAATTTGATAGAAGTGATAGAACATAAACAGGACATGTAAATAGGATTTTTATGTGCCCCAGCTGCGTTTTCTCTCTCTCTCTCTCTCTCTCTCTCTCTCTCTCTCTCTCACACACACACACACATACACACACACACACACACACACACACAGTTTAGAAAGCTTGAGCTTGTGGTTACCTGAGTGCATTTATAGGCAACAGTAAGGCTACTATTTATGAACACGTGGGTTAGGCATTTCCAGGATTGTTTATGCTTATAAGAACATTCTGCAAGTGAAATTCAGGGAGGCTGAGCAGCTTGCGTGAAACACTCCTGGTGCACATGCAGCTCCGTGAGCCAAATCCCAGTTTATAGGGATGTACAGGTTGTGTGCTTGCCACACCACCAAGCAGCTGTAGGGAATGTTTATCCACCTTGGGACGCCGTTGCTATTAAAGGAAGAGATGGCTCGATGAGAAAATACAGGACCCAGGTGCACAGGCGAGTTTGTCAGAAAGAGTTAACACTATTTTGGGCTGTCTGTCTCACTAAAGGGTCTTTGAGTTCCTACCTATCCCCAAAGACTCCATTTCTCTTCTGTGGCTTCTTGGTGGCCTCTGCAGTGTGGCACTGGTGGTGAGCGGCAGTGTCATAGGAGGAGCAGAAACATCTGGCTTGTTGCAGTATTCCCTTGGGCACCCCTGAGTCTCTTCTGTTAATCTTTTGAGTGACAGAGGCTTAAGGATTGGCATCTTTTCCAGCTGGCTTTCTAGGAAACCGAGAGCATGCCCTTTCCGTTTAACTTTATCTGGCTCACTAATTGAGCTCCCCGGAGGCCTAGACCCCAATCCTTGCCCCCTTATTTGCTTCCTGCCTTCATAAAATTCCTGACATTTGTTTGACTCTGGAAACCAGCAGCGATCAAGTATCAGATTGGAGGCTGTTGTATAGGAAGCACCTGAGTTTTCAGTCTCTCAGCCCTCAGCAGCTGCGTGGCTACCTGGGACACTGGTCAGGATCCTTTTAATTACCAAGGAGGCAGCCATTTCTTTAATCCTGGACAATTTACTGAAAATGTTTCAGGGGTGGGATGGGGTGGGGGAGGGGCTCTCCTGGGCCAGTGGAGTCTGGCCGATGGTCAAGCTAAGCCAACTGCCTGTCTTTGTTTAATCCTCTGTCTGCCCTTGAGGACTGCGAGCTAGGTGAGGGTGGGAACTGTGTCCATCTTGTCCGTTGGTGTATTCCCAGAGCTCAGCACAGGGGATTGACTTCGGTGCTGTTTGTGGAATGAACAAATATATGCTGATAATGTGTGTTTCACAGTGATCCATGAGTACCACTTTTTTGGTGCTTCAGCAGGAAGGAAGTAGGAAGGAAGGAGTTTAAGAAGTTTGGGAAATAGGAGACATGGGCAGGTCAAGAAGTCGGAGTAAGACATTTGATTTTTTAATTGTTTCAGATCTGTACTTCATTTGTCCTCTCTTCTGTTGCTTACTTGGTTCATCCTGCAAAACCCAGCTCCAGCATCCCTCTCTAGGAATTTGCCTGCAGAACACCCTGTTGGTTAGAATTGATCACTCTTACCTTCGCACAACTTCGGTATCTGATTCACTTGTGTTCTAACTTTTGCTAATCCTTCAACAGTGAGCATCTTGACATTGGGCCAGTGTCTTCATCTTCTTAGCACTAACTGGCCCCTTTGGCAATTCGTGCATGATCCTGTCCTGTTACATGAACAAGCTCGAAAACCCTGGAGGGCAGAATAGAGATCTTATTGGTCACAATGCAAAGCATTCTGTAAATATTTATTGAAATGAATTTGACTCTACAGTGATCTCCAAGCTGGACACCCTGCTCTCATTTAAATCGGAAATTGGTTACTTACAAATGATTTTTTTACTCATGTTTAGGCTTTTGTTCTTTGTTTAAAAATAAGTATGTATGGTGGTTATAGAAGGTTTGGGGGAGGAGAGAGAGAGCAAGCAAACTTGGATGGGGAGCAGGTTTTAGCTCTCCCCTAAACCTATTTTTTTTTTTTTACCTTGTATTTATCAAATGTGAAGCAGCTTCTTGACAGTTACCTTGCATTTGACTGGCCTGCCTCAGTGTCTGGACCAGGGTGGGTCCTTGTGTCTGTATAGATGCCCTTCTTATTGTCTGTGTGCCCGAAAAGCAGCCTTCTTTTCCACATGGGGGATTTATCTGAGATGCTACTCAGATGTTTGGCTAAGAACCTGGTTTAATCATTTTGACAGAGCTGACATGTGAAATTTAAAGAAACAAAAACTGAGGAAGGCAGGAAGAGGACATAATCATCTTAGAAATTCTAGGACATTCAATCAAATGAAAATATTTTGCTATTGTCCCATTATCTCCTAAAGTTGAACATTCAGTTTTCTATGGCCCAGCGATTCCACTTCTAGGTATATATGCCCAAGAGCAGCTCAGGTCCATATGAGACATATGCAACTATGATCACAATACCATGAGCCTGGTAAAGGCCCAAATGCCCATCAGTTTGTGGGCAGATGAAGACTGAGATGTACTCACTCAGTGGAGAATTAAACACAGTCAAAACATATGAACAACAGTCACATGTAAATAAATATATGGACAAATCTTGTTAATAGGACATTAAGTAAAAGAAATGCACCAAAAGATGCAGCATGACAGCTTTTATACACTTATGAATAGTTAAGTTAAAGAAAAAAGCTTTTAGGTATACATGTAGCTGCAATAAAACTCTGCTAAAAGAAAAGCAAGGTACCATGCGCACAGGATTCAGGGGGAAGTTAGGGTGAGGCAGGGGGACAGATTGGTGGGGGAAATCATAGGGTTAGCGTAAGTTAGTGTCAGTACTTAACTCTATTTGTGTGTGTGGGGCGGAGGATGGGTTTGAAGGTATTTGTTCATTAGTAAAGTTCTAATAGCTGATCAAATAAAAAATAAAAGCGAGCCCTGCATGGACCAGTGTTGAGTGTATCATGAACCAAAGTTTATGATTAATGCAATTTTTTGCACTTGAGGTCAGACCAACAAAAATTCCCTAAGTAAGGACTCCTTTCTGGCTTCCTTCTGCTCCCTCTGCCCTCTTTCCAGATGTGCATGTGGCCCTACCTAAAATACCACCTTGGGGAGTGATTATTGGCTTTTGTTTCAATTCTTGGTCAGTTAGACCCAGAACCCTGGCATAAATATCTACACCAGCTGGCCAAAGGGCTTGTGTAAAGCTGAGCTGGCGGTGGGCAATCTTCCCTCTCCCTTGCGCAGGGGAATCAGCTCTGGACATCTGAGCGCCCAGCCCTACAGAGCAGAAGAGTTCACTAGCTGAGGCCTGGGTCAGAAGCCTTTGCCAGTGTGGAGCGGGGGAGGCGTGTTTCTGGTTTGAGGCCCGTCTTCATTCCGACCTCCTCCCTTGCCCCCCTTTGCAGAGGCTGGGGGAGGGGGCATGGTTCTGCTTAGCAGGTACAGGGCACCCTTTCTCTCCCGACCACATAGAGATCTATTGTTTAAGCAGCCAAGTTCCTGGCATTGCTGTTGGTGGTGGGGGATGTCCTTGCGGAGGCCCCCTCCTTTAGCATTTGTCACTGTGGAGCTGTTTAGGAGAGGACAAGGGTTGAGTTGCGGATGAGAAATCGATCGGACTTGCTTCTGAGGCCTGCCAAACAGGGTTAGCATTGTACATATGTGCTCCGCACGAATCCTGAGTCACCCAGGGGGTAAGAGGATTGGATCTCAGTGAACACTCCCAATAGCCCCGTGAAGACCCCAAAGCGACATTGGGCATTATTGCAATTAATTGGATTTCCCTTTGCAACTGACATCTTCTAAACTCCATGGCTAAATCACAATTAATCTGACCTTTGGCAGACATTTAAGCTTGTTAGCTGTGGAGCTCTGTGTACTTCCTGGATGCTGCCTTGGTGGGTTTCAGCCTCCTGGTTTTGGAACCAGAGGCAGCCTCTACAAAGCAGGGAAGGCCACACAGGAGAGTCTCAGGAGAGCCCCTCCCACCACCAGGGAGGACCAGCCCTGAGTGAGGTTCCATGAGATAATGTGTCAGGGGCTTTGAAACCTGATAAATACTCTACAGATGTGAGTGACATGCCCCTCCCCCTTAAAAATCATTTCGCACTCCAGTGTTGATCTGATAACTATAACTACTTATATGTAAGGTAAGGCTTAACGTGTTTTTTTAAAACAGTATTGACAGTGGAGAAAAACTGGACCCACTTCTCCGGATGGTTTCTTTTTAGGATTATATAAGCTTCTCTAGGACAGTACTGAGAGTTGTAAACATTTTTTGTGGATGTTTATTGTGCATCTGTTCTTGAAAACTTCTGCAAAGCCCCTGGGGAAAGGGCACACAAGTAGATAGTATGTAAGTAGATAATAAGTAAGTGAGGTGGAGAGTGTTATGAAAGGACATGAATCACTTCTTCAGGTACCTAGTACCACTGACGTGCTCAAAAACAATGACTGCCAATAGACCTTGTTGTCAGGATGGAAATGTTCTCTATCTGTACTGTCCAATATTAGACACGTGCAGCTAATGAAGCGTTAAATAAGGTTAATACAACTGAGGAACTGAAGTTTTAATTTAATTTGATTTTAATTAATTTAAATGTAAATGTTAATAGCCACCTGTGGCTAATGGCTATCTTATTGGACAGCACTGATCTCTACGGGCCCAGTCTTACTTCTGACTGGATATCCCCACGTGTCCCAGACTTCCACTGCACTGAACCATGTCACGTTTCCTGACCGCTCCTTCCCTCCCCAATCGGTGTCTGTCAAAATCCTGCCCTTGGTTTGAGAGGTTCAGCTGGCTCCACAGAGCCCGCCCAGCCTCGCTGCAGGCAGAGTTCAGCCCCCTGTGCCTTGCTTACTCCTGGGTCTTCCCTGTGATCCAGCTGACCATCGGAGGGAGGGGACTCGGGCAGCTTTAGCACAGGCTTTGGAGGTGAGTCTGGCTCTGCCACCATGAGTCTGGGCTAATAATTTAACCTCTCGGGTCCTCCGTCCCTGATTTGTCCAATGGAGGGCTGAGCATGTTAGGTTGGTGCAATTTTTACAATTATTTTTAACCTTTGAAACCGCAATTACTTTTGCACTAACCTAATACGTTCTAAAGTGGTGGGAAGGATGAAGAGGGGTGTCTGAGCTTCTTCTGTTGTAACAAATACCACACACTTAGTGGCTTAAACAACACACATTAAAGGAGAGTTTTCGATGAGCAGGTCTCAATGGGTTAAAAAATCCGCGAAGCTGAGCTCTTAGGGGAGAATCTGTTTTCTTGCCATTTCCAGTTTCTAGAAACTGCCTACATTCTTGAGCTTGTAGCTTCTTTCCACCTTCAAAGCCAGCAATAACTGGTTCAATCTTTTTCATGTTGCATTTCTATGGTCCTGACTCATTTTTTTTTTTAAATTAAAGTTTATTGGAATGGCAATTGTTAGTAAAGTTACATGGGTTTCAGGTGTGCAATTCTGTATTACATCATCTATATCTCACATTGTGTTCACCACCCAGAGTCAGTTCCCCTTCCATCACCATATATTTGATCCCCTTTACCCTCTTCTACCTACCCTCTCCTCCCTGACCCTCTGGTAACCATGAAACTATTGTCTGTGTCTATGAGTTTCTGTTTCTTCAATTGTTTATCTTGTTCTTTTGTTGTTCTCAGTTTTATATGCCACGTATCAGTGAAATCATATGGTTCTTGACTTTTTCTGCTGACTTATTTCACTTAGCATCATAATCTCATTTCAAGATCCATCCATGTTGTCGCAAATGACACTCTTTCACCTTTTTTATGGCAGAGTAGTATTCCATTGTGTATATATACCATATCTTCTTTATCCAATCGTCTGTCAAAGGACATTTTGGTTGTTTCCATGTCTTGGCCACTGTAAATAAAGCTGCAGTGAACATCAAAGCACATATATCTTTACGGATAAATGTTTTCAGATTTTTTGGGTAGATACCCAGGAGAGGGATTGCTCGGTCATATGGTAATTCTATTCGTAATTTTTGAGCCACTTCCATAGTGGCTGCACCAGTCTGCATTCCCACCAACAGTGTCTGAGGGTTCCTTTTTCTCCACAGCCTCTCCAACACTTGTTACTATTTGTCTTGATGATAGCCATTCTGACTGGTGTGAGGTGATACCTCATTGTGGTTTTTATTTGCATTTCTCTGATGATTAGTGATGTTGAACATTTTTTCATATGCTTATTGGCCATCTCCATGTCCTCTTTGGAGAAATATCTATTCAGGTCCTCTGCCTATTTTTTAATTGGATTGTTTGTGTTTTTTTTGTTGTTGTTGAGTTGTATGAGTTCCTTATATATTTTGGACATTAGCCCCTTATCGGAGGCGTTGTTTGCAAAAATCTTCTCCCATTCGGTTGGTTGCCTCTTTATTTTGTCGATGGTTTCTTTTTCTGTGCAGAAGTTTTTAGTTTCATATAGTCCCATTTCATTTATTTTAGCTTTTACTTCCCTTGTCTTTGAAGTCAAATTCATAAAATCCTCTTTGAACCCAACGCCCATAAGTTTCGTACCTATGTTTTCTTCTGTGCAGTTTATTGTTTCAGGTCTTATGTTTAGGTTTTTGATCCGTTTTGAGTTAATTTTCCATTTTGAGTTAATTTTGATACACAGTGACAGATAGCAATCTAGCTTCATTCTTTTTTAAAAAAAAATTTTATTGGGGAATATTGGGCAACAGTATGTTTCTCCAGGGCCCATCAGCTCCAGGTCATTGTCCTTCAGTCTAGTTGTGGAGAGCGCAACTCACTGGCCCATATGGGAATCAAATCAGCAACCCTGTTCAGAGTTTGTGCTCTAACCAACTGAGCCACCCGGCTGCCCCTAGCTTCATTCTTTTGCAGGTGGCTTTCCAATTCTCCCAGCACCATTTGTTGAAGAGGCTGTCTTTTCTCCATTGTATGTTTTTGGCTTCTTTGTCAAAAATTATCTGTCCATGTTTATGTGGGTTTATTTCTGGGTTCACAATTCTATTCCATTGGTCTGTGTGTCTGTTTTTGGTTCTCACTCTTCTGCTTCCCTTTTCCTCATTTAAGGACCCTTGTGATGGATTACATTGTGCTCACTTCGAGAGTCCATACTGGTCTCCAGTTATTTGAAGGTTAGCTGATTAGCAACTTTAATTCCACCAGCAACCTTAATTCCTCCTTGCCAGGTAATACAGCAATATTAGAATTAGGACATGGGCATCAGTGGGGGGCCATTATTCTGTCTACCACATTCATTAAGGGTCTAATACAGTGCCTGGTTCATAGAAGGTAAGTGATAAACAGGAGCCATTATTAGGACCTGTTTCTATTCATTCCTTTCCTTTTAGAGTGGGAGTCTCTTAATGGTGGAGTTGTTTGATTTTGTTTGTAGACTCCATCCTGCCCAAGAACAAGTGCTTAGTGAATGTTTATTGAATAATAGAATTTTTGACAAACGTAGATTATTTCTTTCCTTGTAAAGAAATATTGAACAGTAAAAAGAAGTAATTTGCAAATCAGTTATATTATATGAATATAATCCCCTTTGTGTAATAAAAAAAGTTGCTTATTGTATAGAAAAATTGGGTGGATTATATGTCACACTGTTAATGGCGGTTATCATGGTGATATTCCATTTCTATGACATGCGTCTTAGTAATTATTACAATAATTTTGTTTATAATGAGCATCTTTTAATCTTAGAAGAAAGTAGGAAAGGTTAAAACATACATGACTTTTTTTAAAAAAGCCCCAGACCTATCTCAATCCAGCCTGAGCCCCAAGTAACCCTTGGATTCAGTCTACATCTGACACAGTCGGCCTGTGCTCTTGTTGGGCTGATTCTTAGGGTTGGTAACTATTAGTACCAGACCTCTTACTCATTTCCGGCTTGCTTAACTCAGTCTACATTAAAGGAGAGTTTTCAATTTAGAGTTTTCAACCTCAGCAGGACATAACTGTAAAAAGAAATGTATTTATTGCTGCTGGTGGGAATATAAATTATGATCACTTTGTAGAATTACAGTTGAAGTTGTACATACTCTTTGACCTTGTAATTCTACTCCAGTATATACCCTAAAAAAACGTAGTTAAATATATACCAGGAGACATGTTTATGGATGTTCTCAGCAGCATTTTTTGGATAGTAATAGAAAATTGGAAACCAGCTAAATGCCCATCAACTGGAAACTAGTAATATAAATTACGGTATATCCAAATAATAGAATACTACAAAGCACTGAACATGACTAATCTAAAACTATACTCACTATTATGGGTCAATTTCTTTTTTTTAAAATTTTTTAAATTAAAGTTTATTGGGGTGACAATTGTTAGTAAAGTTACATAGATTTCAGGTGTACAATTCTGTATTACATCATCTATAAATCCCATTGTGTGTTCACCACCCAGAGTCAGTTCTCCTTCCATCACCATATATTTGATCCCCCTTACCCTCATCTCCCACCCCCCTCCTCTCTTACCCTCTGGTAACCACTAAATTATTGTCTGTGTCTATGAGTTTTTGTTTTTCATTTGTTTGTCTTGTTCTTGTGTTGTTTTTGGTTTATATACCACATATCAGTGAAATCATATGGTTCTCTGCTTTTTCTGTCTGAGTTATTTCGCTTAGCATTATACTCTCAAGATCCATCCATGTTGTGACAAATGGTCCTATTTCACCTTTTCTTACCGCCGAATAGTATTCCATTGTGCATATATACCACAACTTCTTTATCCATTCAATATCGAAGGACATTTTGGTTGTTTCCATGTCTTGACCACTGTAAACAAAGCTGCAATGAACATTGGAGCACACGTGTCTTTATGGATAAATGTTTTCAGATTTTTTGGGTAGATACCCAGGAGAGGGATTGCTGGGTTATACGGTAATTCTATTCGTAATTTTTTTCCCCAAGGTTCATTTTTTAAAACTTTATTGAGGTGACAATTGTTACTAAAGTTACATAGACTTCAGGTGTACAATTCTGTATTACATCATCTATAAATCCCATTGTGTGTTCACCATGGGTCAATTTCATAATCAAAATACAGAGCAAAAAAGACAAATTGTAGAAGAATACATACATTATGCTGCTGTTTATATAAAGGTTGAAAGCAAGTAAAAAATACATATTGTTTAGGGATACATGCACATGTGAAAAATGTATGAAAAGATTAAGGGCAGTGATAACTTTGAAGTTCAGATGAGTGGATACCTAGGATGTGAGGTCAGGAAGGAGACAAACATGTTGGTAATGTTTTGTTTTTCAAATGGGAGGTGAGTACATGGTTTTTTAAGTTCCTTTTTGTATGCATAACATAATACATCATGAAGTTTTCCATAAAAATAAAAATGCATTTGGCTCGATCACAACAAAGTTTCAAGAGCAAATAATAAAAGTGATGCTTCTGCAAGAGGTCCTGTTCTGTGCTGCTGATTTTCTTTTTCCCAGAAAAACATGCTCAGGGACGTTCAGTTCAGCCACATTTGTGACCGTTGTTGCAGGTGCTGGCCACCTCCCTCCTGCCCTCCTGAGGCCCTGAGGCCACGCTTCCCCTCCACGCAGGGCCCCGTGCAGGTGTGGTTCCTTTTCTGGGCTCGCCTCACTGTGCCAGCGTTCCTCTCTGCCTTGCTCTCCCTGGATAATTAGGGATGAGGTCGATTATGTTCTCAAATTTATTGGCCATTAGGGTTGCCAGAGTTGGCAAATAAAAATACTAATGTAGGAGTGCCTAAATTGTAAATTTGAATAATGTCAGTGCACAGTGTAAATTGTGAATGATGTAATGTAAAACAATGCCAGTTGCATTAATTTGAATTTAGATAAGCAACGAATCATGTTTTCGTATCACTGTGGCCCAAATAAGAAATTATTCGTTATTTATCTGAAATTTCCATTTAACTGGGTATCCTATATTGTATTTTGCAATCCTACATTAGTGCTTTTTCTTTTGGGAATCATCTAGACAGATAGTTTGCTAGTTTTAAAAATAGCTATGGTAGGCGTGGCCTGTTAGCTCAGTTAGAGCATGGTGCTAATAACACCAAGGTTGCATGGGCCTCTATGACTGTGCCCTCCTTAAAAATAAAGAAAGAAAGAAAGTAGGGGTGGTAGTTCCCCCCCCCCCCACCTCAATGACTGACTTGGAAGAGGTTGTTTTTTTGTGGGTTTTTTTTTTTTTTAATACTAAGGTATTAATCTGTTTTTCTGTCACGTCTGGCAAATGCCTTTCACAATGAAAGACAGTGGTTTTAATCTACTCAATTTTACATCTTCATGTAGCCAGTCTGTCATTATGTTTTCTATCTTTGGTGTCAGGATGAGAAAGGTCTACCTCTACTAAGATTATAGAAATTATAAGAGCTTAGACTCTCCTTCATCTTTGGATCCTTTCATTTGAAAAAACTTTATTATGAAAACTTCCAAATGAAAACAAAAAAAAAATGAGAGAATAATGTAATGAATTCCTATGGAACCCTCACCCAGTTTCAACGACACAACTCTTGGCCAATCTCATTTCTTCCATCCACTCCCCTAATCCCGCCCCCTTCTGTCCCCACCCCAGATTATTTTGAAGGAAATCCAGACATTGTATTTCATCATCTGTAAATATTTTCATATATATCTCTAAACGATAAAGACTCATTAAGAAAACCTAGCCACAATACCATATCACAACCAAAGAATGTTAACAATAATTCTTAATATAATTCAGTCAACATTCAGATCTGATTATTGCTCAAAATGCCTTTCTGTTCATTTCAATCAAGATTCGAATAAGGTCCGTATATTGGCTTATCTGCATTTTGAATCTCTTTTAGTCTATGAGTTTCCCCTCCACCTCCTTTTTAGTTAGTAATTTATTTGTTGAATAAACAGCTTATTCTAGGGGTTTCCACACTAGATTTTTGCCAATTGCATTCCTGTAGTGTTGTGTAACACGTTCCTGTGTCCTTTACATTTCCTGTGAAGTGATAGATCTGGAGGCTTGACCAGATATGGATTTGATATATTTTTTGGCAAGTATATTTCATGGGAGTCAGTGTGTACATCCATCAGGAGGCACGGAACATCTCTGATATTAGCACCCGGTGACAATCACTTTGGGACCTATTAATTTGTTAAGAGTTGTCACTGATTTTTGAACAAGTAACAGGTTAGATGAAAAGGGCTTCTAACTTTTGTGTGTGGCATTGCCATCTTTCTTCTCTGGTGTTACCATGGAGGGGTTCAGAGGAAGGGGGTTTAGGTGCCAACGTTCCCTTCTCAGCGGCAGCCTCTCGATGGGGAGGCTGTGTGACTACAGAGCTGTGAGGGAAGCTCTGCCTGAGTTCTTGGTCGGTGGCCAAGGAAGGGGAGTCTCCCCGGTTTCGGGTGCCAGCAGTGGGAGCACGAGGGCGCTGGTTTTACTCCCGAGTGCTCCTCAGGAAGCCTTGAAAGTGCAGTCGCAGATCTGCTTTGTGTGTGATCTTTGGTTTGTGTACCTCAGTTGGGAATTTTATATTATGAGAAACAAATACCGTATTTTGAACTGGCTTACCCAGGGAAGGGCTCAAGTAATAGAAAGTACAGACACTAGGTTGGATTCAGTGGCTTCATGGTGTCATCAAACACTTAGTGAATTGATGTCTCTCCCCTCTGCCTTTTGTGGTGTCTCTTTAATCCGAAGCCTTATTTCTCATGGTGGCGGAATCACTGCAGTGGTTCCATGCTTCATATCTAAACATCACACTTTGTAGAGGAGGGAAGAGAGAATTGGCTCCCAGTAGCCCTTGCCTAGATGCTCTCAGAAAACTCTGGCTTTTAGCTTATTGATCTAAATTGGATCGAATGTCCATTCTTTTAGCCAATCCCTTTGGCCCAGGAGTGCCATGCTGTGAGTGATTTAGGCCTAGATTCCCTAGACCAGTCACTGTGGTGGGGTAGGTGATAGGATACCCATTTCTGGAGCTGGGGGTCAGGTTATTCCTCTGCCTTCTTCCTGACCACATAGCTGTACTAGGTGGGAGAGTGCAAGGGGTGCTGGGGCAACAAGCAGTGTCCGTTTTGGGATCTGTAGACCAGCAGAATGGGGAGTGGGACGTGTGGTGATAAGTGCACTGGATAGTGGAGGTCAGAGCCCAGAGGGGGAGATCTGTTACTGTGTGATCAGTTTCTTTATGTATTAAAGGAAGAGTAAATGACCTTCAAGGTCATTTCAAGATTAGGAGCTGATAGGAAAAATGGAATGTAGGGAGAGTTTGGACACTTTCAGAGAACAATAAATAGGCCAATGAAGATGATTCCAGAAGGCCTCCCAAAACGAGCAGAGCGTGATTACACGAGTATAGATCCACAATTGGAAGAAATCTCAGGGCCACCTTCCTGTTACTCACGAGGTACGCGCTGCCCTGAGCTAACCAGCCATGGTTCCGAGCCAGAGCCAGAACTCGTATCTTCACCTCTATTGCTCTGTCCATGACGTTTCCACTCACAGATGCCCTGGAGAGTTTGGAAAGTGGCACAGGTCCAGCCAAGGGGAAGATAGCTTGAATTTTAGTAAAGGATTCTATTTCTGAGTTGCCCTTGGCTAAGTCACCAATGTACAGTGATTGGAACCGAACAACTGAGGGTGTGGGGAATCCTCGCCATTCTTGCGCCGACTGTTGATGTCATTATACCTTCCATTTTGTAGGGTTCTGAGAAACAGTCCCTAAAAGAAATGAATTCCTGGTTTTTGCAAATGGTGAAGGTTTCAGTTGGGAAATGTGCAGCAGAGCAGGTAGAACAAGTAGCCAGTGATATCGTCTGAAGAAGTGGAGGCAGAACTTGGCGTCAGACTCTTAATGCTCGTTAATAGCAATGCAGTCAGTGCAGATGTACACTGATTACATGGCAGCTGGTCGGTCTGGAGCACAGGGGGCGTGGCTTATGGTTGGCATCATATATTCCTGGGAGGCCTTTTAAAATCAATACTCAATTTGAGGATTGAAGTGTAAATCCTTTGTATTTGTTGAAGAGCATCTGAAAGTGTCCAGGGTTCTACCTCTGTGGATACTTTCTCCCTGCTTTTCTGGCAGTGACTTTGGAAAACGTTAAGGCAAATTAATTGCAGCACTGGCCCAGGCAGCCTGAAGTCAGGGGGCAGAACAGAGGACAAGATGCATCACTTCCATCCGCCTCATTTCTCCTTGGCTGTGAGTGTCACATGCCCTTTCCTGCTGGTGTGTTATTATGCTTTCTTTTCCTGTCAAGGTAGAGGCTTAGAAAAAGGCTGGGCCCACAGCCTAGGTTCCATCTATTGCTGATTCCCAGTTTTGTACCTTGTCTTTCCTTAAAACCACATCTACCTTGATTAATGAAGTGTACCTCCCTCCTCATTGCTAGGTGCTGGGTGAAGTTTGAGCCGTTACCATTTGGCTAGCTGCCTGCTTTCTTGCCCATCCAAAAGGCAGTGTACTTAGTGCTTTGGGGCCAGAAAGACCTAGGATTAAGTCCTAGCTCTGCCACTTTTTAGCTGTGTGTTCTTGGGCATACAAACAAAGTTCTAAGCTTTAATTTCGTAAGACATCATGTAGCTCATTTGGGTCGTTGTGAAGCTTAAATGAAATAATGACAGGATGCTCAGTAAATGTTAACTCTATAAAAATAGCAGGTGAATAAGAAAATATGACAGATTCATATGAGAACCCAAAATTGTTTTGTTTTCCTTAGTTTTTCCCCAGTATATGGAAAAAATTCTCATCTGTGGTTCTATTCCCTTTTGTTTAAAATGAAACTAGTTTTCTGTGCAATAAATCAGATCTCTCCTGTTTCCCAACCTGCTATAGGTCAGGAGGACCCCCTTAAATGGAAAGAAAGACGCTCTTTGAATGTGATTCCTCCATGTGCCATTCAGCTGCATCTTCTCCAGGCACAGTACACTCTCTCCATCCTGAAGTCTTCCTTTGTTTTTCTTTGCCTGGGATGGTAGGTAGGATGTTTTCCTGAGTTTAGCATCTGAAGGAAGCTGGAGTAAGTCTGATCACCTTCCTTTTTCCTCTAAGACTGTGAGAAGTAGTTTTGCCTTTAGGAGGCAACCTGAAGGCCCTGCCAACGTGTCCTCCTCATAACTTCTGGGTTTGGGGGCCAGGCGGTGACTGCCCAGTATGTCCCCTGATCTGGTCCCCAGGCAATTCCATGGAGCTGGAGGAGCAGTGCCTGGTTTTCCTAACCCTCTTTCTCCTCTCACCCCGTGCCAAGCCTTCCCTTGACTGGGGTTGGAAAGCAATTACAGTGGGGCCTGCGGGTGGGCCCACACACTGTCTTCAAGCTGCTTTTAGAGCATTTCCGAAACAAAGCCCCTTGCTGTTAGTATGACTTCCTGGAGGGATATTTCCAGATAAGGTGGCTTGTGCCAAACACATCTACACTTCCCCCCTTCTAAATACTTTTAATTGGTGTATTAAGACCGTTGATGTTTAAGGTGATTGTTGATATAGTTGGATTAATATATATTGTATTCGATACTGTTTCCTACTTGTTTATGTTCTTTGTTCCTGTTTTTGTCTTCCACTATTTTTCTGTCTTTGTGCTTTTAATCGATCATTTTATATGATTGTAATTTTCTCTCCATTCTTAGTATGTCAGTTATACATCTTTTTAAAATTCTTTTTTAGTAGCTGCCCTAGAGTTTGCAATAGAAATTTACAACTAATTCAAGTCTACTTTCAAATGACACTATGTCCTTCATGGGTAGTGTAAGTGCAGTTGACCCATGAACAATCTGGAGTTTAGGGGTGGCACATTTGAAAATCCACCTATAACTTTTGACCTCCCCAAAACTTTACTACAATGGCACCTTGGTATCTGCAGGGGATTGGTGCCCAACCCCCGTGAGGATACCAACATCTGCAGATGTTTAAGTCCCTTATATAAAATGGTGTAGAACGATACATATCATCGGGCCACTGCATCTGAAGATTCCCAACTGTGGATCAAAAATACTGTTTTCCATTCACAGTTGGTTGAATCATGGATGTGAAACCCGGGGATATGGAGGGCTGATTGTATATTTATTGAAAAAAATCCACGTGTAAGCGGACCCACCCACACAGCTCAAACCCGTGTTGTTCAAGGGTCAACTGTACCTTATAATAACAAAGTATTCCTCTTGTCCCTTTTATCATTGCTGTCATTTATTTCTCTTATATGTAAGCTATAATCATTGAATACATGGTTATTATTTTAAACAAATTGTTATCTGTTAGATCAAATGAGAATAAGAAAAATAAGTTCTTATTCATTCTTTAACTCTCTTCCTTTCTTATGTAGATCCAAGTTTCTGACCTATGTCATTTTCCTTCTTTCTGAAAGAGCTTCTTTTAACAGTTCTTATAAGGCATGTCTACTGGCAACAAATTCCCTAAGGTTTTTATTTTTCCTGACAAAAATCTTTATTTCTCCTTCAATTTTGAAGGAATTTCTCCTTTACTTTTGAAGGATAACTTCACAGGATACAGGACTCTAAGTTGATTGTTTTTTTTTTCTCTCAAAACTTTAAATATTTCATTTCACTCTCTTGTCATTTGCATGGTTTCTGAGGAGAACCCCAATGTAATTCTTATCCTTGCTTTGTTAATGGTGAGGTGTTTTTTCCTCTGGTATTTTTGAGAGTTTTAAAATATATCTTTGATTTTATGCAGTTTGAATGTGATATGCCTAGCATAGTTTTTATGGCATTTATCTTGCTTGGAGTTCTCTGAGCTTCCTGGATATGTGATATGGTTTGGTGTCTGACATTAATTTTGTGGAAATTCTCAGGTATTGTTGCTTCAAATATTTTTTTTCTGTTCCTTTATCTCATTTTATTCATTCTGATAACCCCATTACATGTATTTACACTTTTTATAGTTGTCCTACAGTTCTTGAATATTATTTTTTTCTCTTTGTTTTTCAGTTTTGGAAGTTACTATTGATATATCCTCAAGCTCCGAGAATATTTCCTCAGCTGTGTCCAATTTACCAATGAGCCCATCTAAATCATTCTTCATTTATGTTACAGTGTTTATCTCTAGCATTTCTTTTGGATTCTTTCTTAGAATTTCCATCTCTCTCCTCATTACCCATCTGTGTTGCATGTTGTCTACTTTTTCCATTAGAGCCCTTACATTTAATCAGAGTCTAAAAAAATTTCTGATTTGGGAATTTGAACATCTCTGATATATCTGAATCTGGTTGTGATGTTCTGTCTCTTCAAATTATGTGTTTTGCATTTTAGCAAGCTTTGTAATTTTTAAATTAAAAATCAGATGTGATATACTGGGTAAAAGGATGAAATAAATGGGCCTTTAGTAGCATAGTAGTGAGGTATGGGGGGCAGGGAAGCATTCTATAGTCCTATGATTAGGTCTCAGTCTTTTAGTGAACCTGGGCCTCTGGACTGTGAACTTCACAGGTGCTTCTCAGTGTTTTCAATTGCTTAAGTGAGCCAGGGTAGCCAGAGGGAGCTAGAGTTGGATATTTCTTTTCCTCCAGGTCAGTTAGACTCTGATAAAACCCATTAGGGTTAGGCTCTGGTAAAATGGTTTCTTCTGAGGGTAGACCTTGTTAAGAAGAACAGAATGCTCTGGCTATTTCAAAATGTCTACTTTCCCTTCCCCCAGCTGGAAGCATGGGGGGATTTTTCTCTGGTATTCTCTGTGAGACCCTGGTACATATTCTTGCCTATTCCAATACCCAAAGGCTCTCCCCTTGTATTAATAATGAGAAACCTGGCAACCAGTGTTCCTCAGTGCTAAAGCAAGTGAGTTATACATCCCAATGCAGGTTGTTACCCAGTCAGCTCAGCATGGCTGATTGGGCTCATGACCACATACCACAATGGGCTGGTCCAGTGCATGGAGCCTTTAATCAGGCCAGCCTGTAACTGGACATACAGTTAGTTAGACACCAAAATTGGACTTTTCTCTAAGGAGCTGAGAACAAGCAATTAAGAATCTTGTTACATCCTATAGATTTATATTTCTCAAAGAGTATATTTCTTAAAGTATAGTCTGTAGCTTACCTGAGATGCTATTGGGTCCAGGAATCTGCATTTCTAAAAAGCACTGTAGGTGATTCTCATGCACACTGTAGTTTGAGACTTTTTTTTTTTAGGCTAAAATTGTAGAAGGGAATAAAATCTACCAAGCAAGGCCTAGAACCCATGGTGTATGCAATCTGTGAATTAAAAGATCATAAATGAATGCAAATTCCATTTGCTTTTGCCAGTAGCTACTTACATATATCAAGACAAGCTCCCTTGGAAGAAAGGGAGCCGCTTGAAGTCTCTCGCCTCTGCTCTCCCAGATGTTATGTTCATGTTTGAGGGTGGTGGGGTATCTTACCTGTACTGACATGAAATTGAGCAACTTAGCTGGGTAGCTGCAGTTCTAAAAGGGTGATGTCCAGTTCTGTGAAAGACCAAGTCTTAAGGGTCATGTGCAACTGCACATGCGATGAAATTTAAAATGAAGATTTTTTTTCCAAGCCCTTTGTCGCAGACTCAGGAAATGTTCAGGAAGAGGAAAAGAAGTGCCGCAATAGACTCTAAGAGGTTGCAAAGAGATGATTGGATTGCTCCACTGACTATCTTTGCCTCTTGTACCTGGGATTTTGGGTTTGAGCACAGCTCTAGTTAAAAACAGGCATTTTGATTCTTTCCCTCATTAATTTATTCATTTATGAGTTGGCCTTTGAGAGGACTGTGGGAGGCAAGGAGGAAATTGCATTGTAGCTGGTCCAGGAAAACCACTAAGTTAAAAAACAAAGAGCATTCTGATTCCTATTAGGTAGGGGTGTCTTTGGGAGCAATGTGACAAATGTCGAGAAAGGACATCTTTTGCCAAATGGAAGAATTGTGCAAGTGTTTGTTGCAAAATGCTTTTGTCCTATGTTTTTGTTTTTCAAATGCACACCAAACTATTCAATGGTGTGCATACCACCCCACTGGGAAGCTGGGTCTTGTCAGCTATATGATGCACTGAGAGAGAAAAGTTCACTGCATTCTGTGGTAGCTCTTTGCCCTGTCACCATCTTGAAAAGCCTATTGTAGTAAACATCTATTGCTTTGGTTTGCCTAGTATCTATTCTCTCATTTTTGGTAATAGATTCCCTATTTTCTTTGGGGGAAAATCCCTCCCTCACTGTCAGTCCCCATAGCTTAAGTGGACTGATCCCACCTCCCACTTGCAGGGTGAGTGTGTGACCCAGAGCTTGGTCAATTAGTGTGTGCTCTCTCCTTGATCAGGGGTGGTCATGTGACCCACGCTGGGCCAATAAATTCAATTCTGGGATTTTTTGTTGCAACTATTGGGGAAGAGAAGCTCTAGTGTTGAGACATTGTGAGGATGTAGGTTTATAGTGGTTGGTGGTCACTTGGTCACTATGAATGAAAAGCTTGCCTGAGAATAAAGCCAACACAGAATAAAACAAGCGAAGAGATAAAGAGACAGATTTCTTATAATATGTTGTGAGCATCTTGGTGCAGCTATGCTTAAAGCTCCCTTGTATCTCCCATTTATGCATATATGTGCCAGTCACTTCCTGTGGTAGATTAAATATTGCCATAGTTTCTTTGTGGTTCCTTCTGTTAAGAGGTGGAGTCTGTTTCCCCACCTCTTCAATCTGGGCTGGACTGTGAGTTGCTTTGACTTATAGAACGTAGCAGGAGCAACAGTGTATGAGTTCTGAGTTCTGGATACTGTCCTTCAGGGGCCTTGTGGCTTCTGCTTTTACTCTTTTGGAACTCTGTCCTGAGGCCACCATGTAAGAAAGTCAGTCTACTGGACGATGAGAGGCCATGTGCAGGAGAACTGAAGTGTCCTGGCCAACTGCTAGCACCATTTGCCCAACATGTCAGTGAGGCCATCTTGGAAACTTCCAGCTAATGGACCTTCTAGCTGAATGCAGCGTCATGAGCGAACGGTGAAACCATCAGATGTAGCACTCAGTCAACCCACAGTATCATACATTGTTGCTTTAAACCATTAAACTTTGGAGCGGGTTGTTATAGATCAATAAATGGTGGATACACTCCTTTTTTGGCTTAAATTTTATATTCTGTCATTTGCAACTGAGACTGATTTGCAACAGTTCTGATGGATACACTTCTGTAATACACTAAGCCTTACCAGAAATGTACCTTCGTGGAACTTCTTCCCACTGTTGCCACGGAGTCAGTGAAATCAGCTCTCCCTATCTAGATCTTTACTTGTCACGTGTGCATGTGTACACTCACTTGTTGGTGGACTCTATTCTTGGTCATGTTTGTGGAACTTATCTGAATGATAATGCCACTGTCCCCCAAATGGTGGATTTCTTCAGCACACGCACCTGCATGGAGACCGTTCAACAGCTCTTTTCTACTGGTCAATTATGTGATTTGAAACTTGACATTCCTCCACCTCATTGGAAGAAGTTCTCTCCAAGATGACTTCTTGAAGTTGGTAGGCTGTCACACATTTGACTTCTGGGGTTCCTGATCTGTCCTTAAAATGCCCAGGAGATGTGAAGCATCAGTTATTTTAGATGACGGGAGGTAGTGGAGTCAGTGAAATAGAACAGGTTCTGGAGTTGGACGTACGTGGACTCAAAGGCTGGCTCTGGCACCTGCTAGCTGAAGGCCTTATTTCGGAAATCATCATCATTTAGATGATTTCAGAAATTAGCGGGTGCCTCAAATCACATTGGTGGGTATAGGAAAAGAAGCAGACTTGATGTGGGGCAAGGAGGGACTGTTTTGGTCTTGTTGAATTTGAGGTACCTCAAATCCAGGTGAGGTTTTCAGGATATATTCTAGATCAGATGTAGACTGAGGAGCCACCAATATGTAGATGACAGTTAAAGCCATAGGTGTGGCTAAAGTTGTCCTGGGAAAATGTGTGATCAAACTCTGAAGAATGCGCCTATTAAGTTGGGCATAGGAAGAAAACTCATGGAAGAGGATTGTAGCAGATTGCATTTTCCAGAGATGACTGCAACAGTGTCCTCCACCCCACGTGCTCTTCTTACTGTGTGACAGTGACATTTCTCCCAGAGAGAGGGGTGTCTATGTTACTTTCCTACGATCTGGGCAGACTTGTGACTCTAGTGGGGATGATGCTGTGTGACTTCCAAGGCTACGTAATAAAAGAGGATGCAGCTTCCACTGGTTCCTTTGAAGCCCTAAGCCACCATGTAAGAATCTGAGGAAGCCATGATTTGAAGAACTCAGGCCAAAGGGAGAAGCCAAGTGTGGGTATTTTGGCCAACAGCCCTAGCTGAGGTCCCAGCTCACAGTCAGTACCAACTATCAGATGTGTGAATGAAGACACCACCAGTTGATTGCTGCCCCCGGCTGTAAATTCAACCCATAGCCTTGGAGTGCTTTATGAAGCAGAGAGAAGCCATCTTCACTGTGCCCTTCCCAAATTCTTGACCCATAGAATCTGTGAGCATGACACAATGATTGCTTTAAATTGCTAAGTTTAAGTAGGGTGTTATGGACTGAATGTATCCTCTCATTCATATGTTGAAATCCTAACCCCCAATGTGATGGTATTAGGAGGTGGGGGCCTTTGGGTGGTGATTAGGTCATGAAGGTGGTGCCCTCATGAGTGGGATTCATGCCTTTATAAGACATCCCAGTAAGCTTTCTCATTCCTTCTACCACATGAGGACACAGTGAGAAGACACTGTCTATGAACCAGGAAGTGGGTCCTCATCTGACACAAATCTGCCGGTACTTTTATCTTAGACTTGGCAGCCTCCAGAGCTGTGAGAAATACACGGTTATTGTTGAAGCCACCCAGCCTACGGTACTTTTGTTATAGCAGTCTGAACTGACAATGGCATGAGGCAATTGGCTATACAGTAATGGATAATTAGAGACCCAGGACCAGGACAACAAGGAAGAGTCAGGAGAAGTGAGAAGTTAACTGACAGAGAGGGAAGCGTACAAGAGGTCCAGACAGCTAGGACATAGGGGATGTCCAGTAGGCCGGCCACGAGGAAGCCATTAGCAACTTCAGCAGAAGCACTTTCAGTGCATCATGAAGGCCAAAGTCATATTGCTTTGCAAGAGGAAAGTGGAAATGGCGTGCAGGCCACTTTTTCAATAAGTTTGGCCATGTAACATGGGATAGGAAGGGTGATAATTACATGAAGACACAGGGTCAAAGAATTTTCTTTAAAAGTTGGTAGGGAGAGATTTGAGAGGAGAAAGTGGTTGGAGATCCAGAAAGAAAGAATAGTTATTGGAGGAGACTTGAAGGAAATAGGAGACGTTGGATGAAAACAACCACACTCGTGAGGAAATGGTCTTGAACAACCTCTGGTGAAGATTGAAGGAGCTTTAATGGTGGTGGAGGAGATAGTCTCTGAGGCTGGGCATCA
This sequence comes from Rhinolophus hipposideros, assembly GCF_964194185.1. Lineage (NCBI taxonomy): Eukaryota > Metazoa > Chordata > Mammalia > Chiroptera > Rhinolophidae > Rhinolophus > Rhinolophus hipposideros. The sequence continues at coordinate 75,190,388 of NC_138051.1, forward strand.
TAACTGCTTTTACTTCTGGTGGCTGCCATGAGGTACTTTGTGGAACAGACACTGCCTTAGAATTCAGGGACTGACAACCACAGGAAGCAGCACTATTCCATCTAGTATCTTATCATTAAGGAATTGTATTATTGTTTTGATAGTAAAACTTAGTTAACTTCACTTTGTAAAAGGTGAAATCTACCACAAGGAATCTTAGATACCTTTTCGCCTCTGCTGTCATTAAATTCCTTCTAAAACACCCTTACTAGTGATCTGTCTTCTTGTTTAAGTACATAATGGTTACTCTTTCCCTTAAATGTAATTCTACCTTTCTGAGGCTTCTGCTCTTTGGTCCTAGTTCTCCTTTCATAGCTACACAACAGACATTCAGATCCCATTTTATCTTACAATTAACCAAGGGTAGAGAGAACAAAAGTAAGAACCCAAGATTTAAGGTGACTGTTGTTTTTTGGATGGAAGGGCAGTGTGCCTCTAATTCAGTGACATTCAGTAGAAATGAAGGGGGATAAGACAGAAACAGAAGAGAAGAATTAAGAATGAACCTACATAGACAGTAGGTGACTAAGTTATGACACAATCTGAAAAAATGGTGGTTTGTTTCTGACATGGGTAAGTTCTCAGGGACTTAGTGTGGGGGGAAAAAGGGAGGCTCAAACATTATGCATTGTATTGTAGAGTCCCATTTTGTAAATGATCGACATGCACAGAAAAAATAATATACATTAAAAGGGTAATAGTTTCCTGGGTGGTGGGATACTAGAGATTTTAATTTTTTCCGTTTAAAGGGAGCATGCATTTCTTGTGTGTATAAATGCAATTAGTAAAAATGAAGCAAGCGCTGAATCTGCCTGTTTGTTCTTTTCAAATGTCAAAGTTGACCAATGATATTGCACAGTTATTTATATGCAAGAAAGTAAGTCCTGCCTGTTACTTTTCCTGACGTTTTGCCCCCTTGAGTAAGGCCATGTCGTACCTTTGTGATGGCTGCTGCTCAGAGGGTGGTGGGAACAGACAGACTGGCCATAGGACAGGCTGTGTTTAAATGCAGAAAAGGAAAGAGCACAGCTAGACCCCTGGGAATCTGCTAGCCAGAACTGGAGTGCCTGGGCCTCAGCAGCCTTTTTGCCCTCCTTCTCGTCTGGCCTCTGTCCCGTTACTTTGGACAAATATGTATATCTTGGATGCTTCTCTAATTATGACGGTGCCTTGAGTTCTGCGGGTGCTGCGCCGGCCTTCCGGTGCCCTCCGATACTCTTCCTGTTAGTGTTGGAGGCTGAAAGGGGAGACCATTTGGTTCTATTGTGGTGACCTCCCCAGGTACAATTAGGACTTGGATCGCGTTGGGCTGAAACAGTGCAGGGGAGTTGTTTTTCTGTTTTCTTTCTCATAACTTCCCCCCTTTCCTGTTAATGCTAAGTATTGGGGTGTGTGTGTGTGTGTGTGAGAGAGAGAGAGAGAGAGAGAGAGAGAGAGAGAGAGAGAGAGAGAGAGAGAGGTGCATTTGTTAACTATTTTTTGGGAGAGTTTTATTTTGGAGGTCTACACTCTAGATTGTTTTCTTTAAAATAATGTCCCTCTCACGGCCATGTGCGATATCCTATGTGGCCTGAAGATATCGGCCGCTTTTACCTTGGAGCAGTTGATGGCCATGTTTGGTTATGACGCCTTGCTGCAATGGTACGCGGGCCAGGGCACGGATGAGATGGGGTTCGCCGAGGCCCAGAGCAGCACGGGTGACTTGCTGTCCGAGTACCAGGAGTGTCGGGATACCACGGCCCATGAACGGGGGGGTTCCAGGAGGAGCAGGGTGAGGATGAGGCTTAAGTACACAATTCAACGCAGGTTAGGGAAAGTTGAGAAGGAAAGCAAGGGGGAGGCGTGCTCACTAGCGAAAATATCTTGGCAGTTGAAGGAAAGAAGCATGGTCTGCTCTAGGTGTGTGCGCTGGTTCTCTGGTGCTTTTTACTGATGACATCAATGTAACATTTGAGATATTTCTGAACGCTGTCATAACGGTTAAAATCACATAAATGTTTATGTCCTAAAAATAAATAAATAAATAAATAAATAAATAAATAAATAAATAAATAGTGTCCCTCTCCTCTTGCTTTCTGTCCCCTAACAATTTATACTCACGTCTGCTGAAGTCCTCCATGGTGATGGATTGGCTTGTTCACTGTACATTTATCTTTTTGCCCCACTACACTGTGGGCTCCTTGAAGACAGGAACCCCATATTATCAACGCCATCAAAAGAACTCAGAAGGCAGACACTTTCTTCGGTCTCTATATTCCCAGGGCCCAACATGTATCAAGTGCTGAATAATCATCTATTGGCAATGGCACCAATCAGCATTCTATTGTACATATGTGAGTTTCTGTGTCTCTGAATCATAGGACATATTCGCTTTATATGTTGTGTAATTTTATGTTGGCTATAAAATATCTACGTATAGTCTGAACATGGAATAAAATGCTTCTGGTAACAGATTGGCTAATGTTCTTCCCCATTTGTGGTAAACTTCTCTAAGCAGCTGTATGCCCTCTGATGGACTTGACTTTGATTTTACAGACTAATGCATTGAATACTGGCTTACAAAGGTTCCACTGCAGTGTCTAGGAGGTAGAAGGTCTGGCTGGGGAGGGAGACAGCTTTTAGTTCAGAATATAACATTGGGAAACCATGGTTTCTGGCGAGGATTTATGTAAAAGCCTCTCAAAATTGTGACTGTATCTTTAATGAATGTTCAGTCTCTTATTTTTGTGAAGAGCTATTTTTCCATTGGAAAACAATCTTGGGTTTTAAGTTATGCTGTGTAAAAAGTTTCCAGAAAATGTCAGGGCATTTTCCAAGAGCACCCTAGGAGGTAGGAGCAGTTAAAACACTTTTTTTAAAATCTGTATTCTGATGGACATTGGCCGTTTAATTTGTTTTTCATTGATTCTTGGGCCAAAAAGAATTCCAACCGGGTGTGAATGAGGATTGAGGGAGTGAGAGAGCAGAGGTTTATTGGTCTAACACTCCCTAGGAAGGGACCCCACTTGATGATTAGTCAAGGTGACACAATTGGTGACCAAGTTTCTTTTCTGCAGTCACGTGTGGGTCACTCCTTTGAACCAGGTTCCCCAACTTGGAGCAGATGGCTTCCTCCTGCTCACTGATCATTTGCTTCTGCTTTCTGTGTCAGCTTTTCCTCCAGATAGAGGAAATTACATAGGGGAGAGAAAGAGTTAAATGTAGTGGGCATGTTTTATGAGTTAAGTCCCATGTTAGGTGCTTTGCATACTCTCATTTATTTCAGTTGACAGTCCTGCGGGGGTGGGGGGTGGCGACCAATTATTATCCCCACTTATAAATGAGCAAACTGAGGTACAGAGAATTGACAAAAAATGCTCAGGGCTCCTAGGAAGAGATTGGATTTGAATCTAAGTCTGTCTAGCTACAAACGCCTTGTGTTTTCCAATACCCCATGCTGTGTTAATAGCACATTAGAGCAGGGTTCAGGTTACCCAGCACAGGTGGGTGGAAAGAAATAGTTGGGAAGAAACCTTTCTGTGAAGGTTTTTACTATATTTCGAGCATCTAGGGTGGAGTTTATGATGGCCAGGCAGGAGGTTTGAAGCTGGCAAAGCCATTCTGGCACCTTCTACCCACAAGACAGGCTCTGTTTATTTCATGCCAGCTAATGTGGAGGGTGCCTTAAATGATTTATGTTTGAAGGATTTTTTTTTTTTTTGGTCGACAAAAATGCCCCTATTGCAATAAGCCTTGGATACTCAGTTTTTAATAAACCAGGCTTAGTAGCTGCATAAGGTCAAGAGAGACAGACTGTGCTTATGCTAAGGAGGTGTCAAAGCAAATGTGCCCTGGTCAGAATCCCTCCCGAACAGATGGATTTTCCATGGCCCGACTCTCAGGCATTAACCCTGGACATTCAAAGATGTAGGGTACCGTGTTCTTCGGGAGATCATCAGGGATAAGTTGTTAGGAAGCCTGAAACTGGGGACTTTGCTGGGAGTGGGTCTGTTGCCTGTATTATTACCAGGGAGTTCCCGAGGACTGAGACTGTTATGACTATAGATTTAAGACTGACACATTGAACCGTATCCAGACTCCCTGTTACCCTGGGCAGATCGTCAAGTCCTAGTAGTTGGGCAGCTGCAAAGGCCAGTAGCAGGGAGTCACCATGGAACTTGTTGCTAATGTTTATGCAGTGGCCGATATGGAGCTGCATACAATATGGCTATTGTTCCGCATTTCGGGGGTGCCAGTTAGTGGCTGGTGTTAAAATATGTCCAGGATTTGGACAGAGAATCCTCTCTGCCTACCACTGTATTAGATTCTGGAAGAATGTCTGGACAGTACCTGCGGGTAGGGGGTAGGGATGGAATAGATTGGGGCAGACACTGAGATTGGAGTCAAGGTGGACACCCCAGGAAAGCCATGTGGCCCAGGACTATTTTCTTGAAGGGCACTCATTTCAACTTTTTAAAAATGTGTTTTTCAATTTACATAGAGTAAATGAAATACTCTTTTTGGTGTACACGTCTACGAGTTTTGGCAAATGCATGGAGTTGTGTAATCATCACAGTAAAGATATAGAGCAGTTCTGTCACCCCCAAATTCTCTTGTGTTGCTCCTTTTAATCGACCCATCCTACCTTAACCCCCGACAACCACTGATCTGTTTTCTGTCCCTAGAGTTTTGCCTCTTCCAGAATGTCATATAAGTGGAATTATGTAGTCATTTGAGTCTGGCTTCTTTCATGTATTACAGTGCATTTGAGATTCATCCATGTTTTTGCATGTATCAATAGTTTTATTGCTGAGTATATATCACAGTTTGTTTTTCCATTCACCAGTTAAAGGATATTTGAGTTGTTTCTAGTTTTTGGAGACTATGAATAAAGCTACTAGAAAAATCCAAGTGCAGTTTTTGTACGAACATACGTTTTCATTTCTAGGAGTGGGATTGCTGGGTCATAGGATAAGTGTATGCTTAACTTTATGAGAAACGGTCAAACTTCTGTCCCGAGTGGCTGTACCATTTTGTGTTCCTGTCATCAATGCATGAGGGCTAGAGTTACTTTGCATCCTCGCATTCACTTGGTATTGTCATTACATTTTATTTATAGTTATTTTCAGCATAGGTATGTTGGCATCTCATTGTGGTTTTAAATTGCATTTCTATTGAAATGTTTTGGACATTGTTTCCAAATGAGGTTACGAAACACGTCCAGTCCAGTCGCAATGTTCAGGATTGAAAGAAGCACAATTATTTTTGTATGTGGAAAAAACCCTCATTCATTTGTCAAGTGTATATACAGTTGGCCTTGAACATGGGTTTGAACTAGGTGGGTCCACTTATACATGGATCTTTTCAATAAATACTGAAAATGTATTTTCTCTTCTTTATGATTTTCTTAGTAACATTTTCTTCTCTTTAGCTTACTTGATTGTAAGAATACAGTACATAATACATATAATATACAAAATATGTGTTAACTGGCTGTTTATTGGTGAGGCTTCTGGTCAACAGTAGGCTGTTAGTTAAGTTTTGAGGGAGTCAAAAGTTATACAGATTTTCAACTGCTCGGGGGATTGGTGTCCCTAACTCCCGTGTTATTCACAGGTCAACTGCATTTAAAATTTAACACAATTTTGGTAATCTTGTTTTGGTGTTTTCTGTTTTTTGTTTAATATTTTTTAATATACCCTGAACTTGTAGCATTTATGAATGATGTCTGGCTGCAATAACAGATACTCAACTATAGTTGAGGCTTAATTATATCTGGATTTATTCTCTCATGTAAAAGAATTCCAGCTGTGGAGCTGGTATGGTGGTTCCACAAAACAATCAGAACCCATGTTATTCTCTCTTTCTGTGCCATCATCATTAGGTTGTGGCTTCCTTTCTCAGGGTTACAAGAGGGTTTTTGGAGCTCCAGCTATAACAGTACTTAAGGCAGGAGAGAAAGAGGGGAAGAGGCTCTTTCAGCTTTTTCTCATGGTGGACACGTGCATTACTTCACCCTCCTGGTGGCATGCTTGCTCAGGTTCCAGTTCGTCTTTATCCTTTAGTATGTGTTACTGTTTCCTGCAGAGGAGAAATATCCAGGCTTTCCCTTAGGGCCTGTTTATTTTCAGTTTAAGCATGATTTGAACAAACCTATTAAAGTTCGCTTGAAAATTGGAAGCATCAAGTTAGAAAGTTGGAGGAGGGATGGCTAAAGGCTGGCCTATAGAGATGCTTGCTGATCTCTGACAGTTTGACATTGAAGAAAGTGGAGAACAAACCCAAATCACTGCCTAAGGCCATCTAGTGTAGGGGCAAACAGCTCTGTATGCTCCAACACCTCTGGCGTCTTGGTTGTGTAATTCCACCTGTCGGGTGGGCTTGCTGGGTAACAAAACAATTTCTGTACTTCTTTCCTTTCAACTAGACTTGATTCTCCCGAGAGCAGGAACGTCGAGGGTTTTCCACCTATAGTCAATGTTCTGTACCTATAGTCAATGTTCTGTGTACTTATACATGTGAATTATGTACTCCTTGCCATCTTTCTAGGAAGACCAAATAAAGTGAAATATGATCGGCTGGCTGTGGAGAATCTTGAATTTCAGATAAACAATGATTTTTTTTTTTTTTTTAGTCTGAGTATGCCCCAAATAGTGCATGGAATATATTTGTACTAAAAATCTTATTCACAACTTACTGAAATTCCAAATTAACTAGGCGTTCTGTATGTTTATCTGCTACATCTGGCAACCTTACTTGGAGCGTATGTGTGTCAAAAGAAGGCCCTGATTTCCTTTCAGCCTAATGTAGCTGGTGGGATAGAATCGATTTGAATGAAACATGCTTAATCTTGGCACAAGGGTGGAAAATTTGTTGATCTAAGTTTGCTCTGAGTGTGGGACTTCTGATGCTCTTCTGCAGCAAGGGAAAATAGATTTTCCTTTCCATAGCTGCTAAGAAGCTAAGTTAATACAGCAGCCCTTAGAGAAACCCTGGCTAGGGTTTCACGAGACCGAGGGGTGATGTGAAGTTTATGTTCCCTTATCTCCTTGGCTCATCCCTTGTCCGTTTAGAGATTTTTTTTTTTTTAATTATAAAGAGTTGTATTTCTTTTCCATGAATATCTATTTATGCATTTGAACCCAGAATTAAAACAGAAAAGTTAAGTTCACTACAGGGTCACAAATAAGATCCCCATGGTGTTGGCACAGTAGGTCCATGGTGACACATTCAGGGCTTTCTCTAGAACAGTGGTTCTCAAAGTGTGGTCCCCAGACCATCAGCATTAGTGTCACCTAGGAACTTGTTAGAAATGCAAATTTGGGCCCCGCCCCAGACCTACGAATCCATAACTCTTAGCGTTGGTCGCAGCATTCGGTTTTTAACAATCCTAGGTATGATAAGTAAAGTTTGAGAACCACTGCTCTAAATCAGGGGTAGGCAACCCATAAAGAGCCAGAGAGTAATAGGGACTCTACCACTCAACTTTGCCATTGTGGTGCAAGAACAGTCACAAACAATATGTAAAAGAATGGGTGTGGCTGTGTTATAAAGTAAATAAGGCTTTCTATTCACACAAACGGGGAGCTGGGCCAGATGTCTCTTCTGAGTAGTTTGTAACGCCTGCAAACACTAAGACTTCTTCAGAGTAGTCAGACTTGCTTGTTACTTGCCTCTTCTATTCATTGATAGATGTGAAATGCTTCTAAAAAGCCAAACAAACAGAAGTAGGTGATACCAAAAGGAAGAAAGGAAACAAAACAGCTGCCTGGGTTTGGTGGAGTAGCTGCTGTCATCTGAGAAGGCTTCTTCTCAAAGGGCCCAGTGACTAGAGTGTCCTCGTCCATCTGTAAGTCTTAGCCTGTTTCAACTGGAATGCTCATTTAATGAGACCATTCAGACTGTTCTTACTGGGAACTTGTTCTTGTTTATCCCTGTAAATTGGCAGTCCTGTTAGATTTCTCTAGTGCATTCACTGTCCTTTTGTTCTAAAAGACTAGTTCTTGCGTTCTCTCCTCAACCTCCCAGCACAACATTCTCCCTCCTTGCTCTCAGCCGATGGCCTTGCTTCCGTTCTCGTTGAGAAAATATAGGCAAGAGAACTTCTGTAGTCTGCCATTACTACATCTCCACATCTACCCATTTCTGTCCCCAAATACTCTATCTGTCCTGTCACTGCAGATGAATTGCCATTGCATCTACCCAAGACAAACCCTCCACTTTTGCACTAGGTATTATCCCCATGTGCCTACTCAAGGGCATTACTTTAGCGATTGCTTCTCTGTCTTCTCAATCCCTGTTTCACCTGCTCTATTGGATCATTTCCTCAGTATCAAACCTGTTATAATTTCTCCTGTGTCACCTTCTTGCTACTTCCCCTATTCTCTGCTCCCCTTGAGAGCAAACTCTCTGAAAGTGTTGTCAATACAGGCTTTCCTTAATTGCTTGCCTCCATCTTCTCTTGAATTTTCACCTATCATGCTTTTGTCTCCATCCCTTCCCTGAAACAACTTGTCAGTGTCTCATTCACCTCCAAGCTGGTTAATTCCATGGTCAATGTTCAGTCTTCATCTTACCAGGCTTTTTGCAGCATGTGCCACACTTCTTCACTGCCTCCTTTGATTTCTGAGACATTACTCTCTCAGCTCTTCTCCTACCTTCCCAGATGCTCTCATTCCGTCTCATCTCCTGGTTCCTCCTCATCTTCTGGTTCCCACTTCTAGATGTCGGAGTTCCTCAGGGCTCAGCCATTGGAACTCCTTTCTGTCTCTACTTATTCCTTTGCTGCTGTCATCTAATTTTATGATATAAATTGTATCTATATGCAGAGCTGTCTTGTATCTACACCTGCATCTCTGGTCTGGATATATCCATGCCACATATCCAACTTCCTACTCAACATCTCTACATGGATGTCTAATAGGTATCTGAAAGCTAACATGACCAGAACCAAACCCCAGATTGTCCCCACAACCCTACCAAACCCATTTACCCAATTGTCATTTCCATGTCAATCAGTGACAGTCCCACCTTTACAGGTAACAAAACCTTTGGAGTCATCTTGACCTTTCTCTCACATCCCAAATCATATTCATCAGCATATCCTATTAACTCTACTTTCAAAATGTATCAAAAATCTACTCACTTCTTCCCCCTTCTGCTGCTATACCCTGGTCCAAGCCATTATTACCTCTTAACAGGATTATGGTGATAACTGCCATACTGGTTTCCTTTCTTTAGCCTTTGCCCCCCTACACTCTGTTGTCAACACAGCAGCAGAGTGAGCCTTCTATAACGAGGATCAGGTTAGTTACTGCTTTGCTTCCAGTCGTACAGTGGCTTCCAAGACCCCACATGATTTCCTCCTCTGCTGCCCTCTGATCTGACCTCCTGATGTTGCTGCCCCCTTTGCTCCAGCTGCTCTTGCCTCCTGACTGTTCCCTGAGCACTCCAAATACATTCCCACCTCAGGGCTTTTACACTTTCTCTTCCTTTTGTAAGGAATGTTCTCTCCCCAGAAAACCGCCTGGCTCACTCATTCACTCCCTTCAAGCCTCTGCTCAAATGTGGCCTTCTCAGAGATTCATCCCCGATCAACCTGTGGATAAGAACTGTCATCCCTCAAGCTTCCTACATTATTTACTCTTTGTCTTGCTTTATTTTCCTCCCTAACACACATCACCACCTGCTAGATTATCTATTTACTTGTTTATTAGCTGTGTCATCCCTATGAAAGTGGGGCCCCAGTGCCTAGAACAGTGCCTGAAAGCTAAACCATGTGGGCAGCATGCTGAATGAATGAATTCTCACTTCTCAGACTCACTTAAACTGCATTCTAATAAGGCAGCCATCTTCAAATTTTTAAAAAACAGGATAATTCTTTTCTCAAATTTAGAAGGAACCTCCTCAGTTTGTAGGATGGATATCAATGGTATTTGATCAGTTCAAATTTATCTAGTTTTTACCTTGTTTTTGTTGTCCTTTTGTGGAGTGTTGAGAAAGTACTGATTTACTTTGCAATAGCAGAATACTCTTGAGTTAAACTGACCCAGAAGTTTGAAGGATGGATGTAAGATGTTTTTATTTCAAAGGAGAATTATTAGCAGTATTTAACAACAGTTCTCTCTCTCTCTCTCTCTCTCTCTCTCTCTCTCTCTCTCTCTCTCTCTGACACACACACACACACACACACACACACACACACACACACACCAGTCACGAAAGAAATATTCAGATTTATAATAAGGTCTCAAACTGTCAGTAACAGGCTGTTACTATGATGTAATAAGTTATACATTCATGGGTTCTTAAGCAATTGACCAAAACACTTTGATGAGAATACTTGCTGAGTGTACGTGCCTAAGCATTTGACTAGAGTGCACATGTGCTCTTGTGAACTTTAGTTGCTTGTAGAATTTCACATGAACAGACATGTACAGCCTCAATTAAAAAAACAAAACAAAAAACAACAAAGTGAAACACATACAACTATAGATTCTCAATCAACCAATGACATATTAAGAAAACATTTAAATACTCACAGAGATAAGGCCTGGGAGAAGTTTTATTACTGAGTGTTTTGCAAAAACCTTGGAAGCACAAGAAAAATGTGTTGTCAATATTCAGTGTGTTAAAATTTGGACAATAACACATCAGTTGTTCATTTTAAAAATGGTTTCAATAACAGTTAAACTGTTCTGACTTATTCTTTTAACCCTCTTTTTAAAAATGCCAAACATTGTTTTTTTGGGTTCTATATGAATAAAATCCACTGAGCAGAGTGCATTGGGTTAGTGAACTTGGGTGTTTTTTCCAAAGGGCCATTGGGATGATTCCAAAGATAGCTTCTAAGCACACAGTAGACAATGAATTTTAGATGTTGAATGAACAAAGTGTAAGCCAGAAGGGAAGGCGACATGCAGTGTCCTCTTTAAAAAAACAAAACCTTGTCTTACCTTCGTCTCTGCCTGTACGGTGTGGTTTTGACTATGAACCCCAGGGTCAGATTGGCTGGATTCCATTTCTGGCTCTGTCACTTACCAGCTGGTGACTTTGGCCAAGTAACAGAACTTTCCTGTGCCTCAGTTTCTTCCTCTTTAAAATCTGTAGGAAGTACCTATCTCACAGGACTGTTTTGAGGGTTAAATGAATTAACATGTTAAACATTTAGAACAATGCCTAACAATAAAATAGTTTGCCATTGTTATTATTATTGTTATTCTGAGAGGTGATACTTTTCAGAGCTGCTCAGCTAACAAAGACCACAGGGTACTGAGCTCTGAACAAAGCCCCCCTTCTGAATTCCAGCATTTTGAGGGGCTTCAGCTAATTCTCAGGACATCAAACCCAACCAGGCAAATGATACAGGAATAAGGACGCATCCTCTTTCTGTTAATGTGGATAATCAAGGGGGTGGTGATCTGGGGTGTCTCGATTTCTGCTTCTCTGGATTTTAAGCCATATGTTTGCTTCTCTGCTGCCTCTGGGGGTGCATGTACTTGGGATGGGGTGGAAAAGTGCTGACTTAGGGTTATTTTTTTTTTATAGAAGGGGTAGAATTGTTCTTCTCATGGGGCTGGTTTCCCCCTGGGGAACCCTGTTGCTGCCTCGTGCAGCCAAGTCAGGCCCATGGGAAGAGTTGGACGAAGCAACCGTCTCCTGTTCTGGGAGAATGCTCAGAAACCCAAGTGTTCCTTGGGGTGGGGTGGTAAAGAATAACAGCCAGGCTCCTGGTGCAGCCCTCCCAGCCCCTTTCTCCAATTTGAATTTTACCTCTCCAGTCATGTCTCCGTCCTCCAGCTTGCCTTCCAGCCAAGGGGGAAGTTACTCTACTTCTCACATGTACCCAAAACCTTTTTAGCCTTCTGTACTTTAAAAAATGATAATGATTATTATTTTAACTACAGCAATTATTACTACTAATATTTACAGAGACCTAGAAGGTGCCAGGACATGTAATATCATACCATTTCATGGGATTATTTACATTTTATGGATGTGTAGAGGAAACTGGGGTGTCAAACCCAAGCCTAAGGGCAAGATCACGTGGCTTGTGAATGTAAAGCTGGGCCCTCAGCTCTTGACCATGACTTCAAATCTCATGCTCTTGACTCATAGCTCTCAAAGCTGCCATGAGGGTGGGTGGGCCTAAGACCTGCAGGGAATCCTACTTTGTTCATTCCTGGCTTTGACGAAACCAGTGGAAACCTGCCAGAGGTAGATTTTTCAAAAAAATGTGTTTTTATTATAAAATTATTCAACATAAATTTGGAGGATTATCCAACATAGAATTAACATAACCATTTGGACTAAATCATCCTATTAAGACAAATACCCCCCACTCCTCCACACATATATTTCCCTAGAGTAGGGACAAGAGGCACGCACACATCACACCTTAGCCCCAGGGTGGGTGCTGCCATGTCCACCGTCTCCTGGGGGGTGTGGGTGGGCTCTCCCTCCCTGGTGGCTGCCAAGACTGCTGCCGTGGAATGGATACGGATTAAGTGGTTTCATCAGAGTGAGGCCCAGAGCCGCAAGCATGGACTGGATCTGCAGGCAGGACAGCGGGGGGGCCCCTGCAGTGTGGCCAGTGCCAGACAGTGTGACAGCTTCACGGGCCCTTATTACAGCCTTGGGCCCTTATTGTCTGTCCTGGGAAACTTTCCGTGATTGGTTTCTCCAGGGCTTTGCTCTGATTGACTCTGCAAATGAGTGAATGAACCTTAATGTGCTGATCCTAGATATGATTAGTGTCAGTGCTGGCTCTGGCGGGTGGGTTTTATGGATATGCAAATTAGGCAGGTGCAGATGAGATGTGGGGGTCCTCACTGGGGGCAGGCAGCCGCATGCTATAATTGGTAAAGGAACGTTGCAGCACTGGGACTTAGAGGCGTAATTCATATGCTTGCGCATCACCACAGCTTCCTGCCATATGCAAACTGTCCTCCTCCTGAAATGCTGGTGCTCTGTCCTCCCAACCCTGTTCTAACATTCATTCAGCACATCACAGTGTATTGAGCTTATGCTCCATGCCAGATACAGCCACTGCCACCGTGGAGTTTACCCGTAGTGGGAGAAGCAATAACATCATCACAAAACCACACAACTTCCATGAAGTGGGAGCTACAGGGCCAAGTGGGAGCTTGGCCCTGGGGCTTTGACACCATCGGGAAGGTCAGGTAGGCAGGAGGGTGATGCCCCAGGTGAAGTCTGGAGCAAGAGGAGGGCTCACTCAGTGAAGAGAGGAAGGAGGCGCCCTGGGCAGAGAGCACAGCACAGGGAAAGCATAGGAGTTGGAGGTGGCCTGTTGAAATTCCACCCATTCTTCAAGCCAGTTGCCAGTTCACAATCACTGTTCAGATGGGGAGCCCTGCTCAGTGCTCCTTAGCACTGGATTACTTAGGGTGTTTGACACACCCTGGCTCCTGAGAGACACTCCAGTCCTTGAGGGTGAGGGCCCACACTTGGCTGTCCACACGAGCCATGAACTATCCTCTCTTACACTGCCTTTGTGCCGCGGGGCTGGCCAGATGTCTCCTGAGCTCTGCCTCCCATCTGACAGTGTGGGAAGGCCAGAGTCAGGGAGGGGAGTGAGCTTGATCTGCAGCCCCCAGCTCTGCAGACTTCTGCCTTGGTCATTATGTCCTGAGCCAGAACTTGCCAGCTGGTGGAACAGGGTGGCTGGCCTGACCAGCCCCTCAGGTCTCAAGCAGTATGCTTGGACCTTCCCAGGACATGAGGCTCAGAGCCTCCGCTGTTTTTCATTTCCACTTACTCACTGCAAAATTTAGAGTGACGATTTCTTCTCTGTTCTGGGTCAAGTTTCCCAGTAGAGCAGGAGACATCAATTCATTTAACAAACATTTATTGCACACCCCTGATGTGTCATGTACCCAGTCCCTGGCTTCTGTGTCCTGGGGCCTCAGAGATGTCCCCTCTCCTTGGGGGCTCCCAGCCTGGTGACCATACCTGCTCCCTCCCCCTCTCTGGACTGGTCTGCGAGAGGGGTGAATGAAATCCCATATCTGTGCAGCGCTTTGTATTCTGGGGAGGGAGAGGGCTGACATAAACCCCAGGAGAATCTTATTAGTTTTCTGTTTCCAACACGAGAGCATTCCCAGGGGCTGGGCTGGGGCCCTAACTTGGGTGGTCTCACTGGATCCAGCTGGAAAATGAGCTGATGTTTCTCATGTGTTTCTTTCCTTTTATAAAATGGCTCAGAGGGTCTTGAAGCCTCCAGTACTTTGTGGTGGCAACCAGAAACAGCAGGCGAGGCATCAAGATGGGGGAAGGGGAGGCTGAGGGAAGGAGGCCTCTCCTACCCCAGGACTCCCGAGCTGCTCTGAGTGAATTAGGCTGGCTGTGGTCCCGGGATGCCCTGCCTGGGCCCACTGCCAGTTTATTCATACATCTACCCCACCTGCCACCCTCCTGGACCCAAGGATCTGCTGCAGAGCCGGGCAGTACCCCAGCTCAGAGTGACGGGCTTCATGCTCCATTAGCTCATTGAAGAGGCAGCTCAGTTGTCACGATGCAGAGGGCCAAGGCTTTAGAGTAGGACTGCCTGGATACAGTCTGGGTCATCCTGGACTAGTAACGTGCCCTCTACAGTGTTCTCGTTGGTAATAGAGAAGTGTAGGCTGGGCAGATCGACTGACAAACACACTCAGCGTCGTTTGCACAGTGGTTGGCACAACGTCAGCAAGCTCCGTAAACAGCAGTGGATGTTGTTGTCTGCTTCTTTTCCTCTTGCCGTCCTGCGTCAGGGTGTTCTGTGCATTATATGCTCAGGAACAGTACTTGCCGCTGCTTGGAATGCTGGAATGTGGCCCAGGGTTAGCCGAACCCTTCCTGCTACAGGAAATGGCTTTCCTGGGGAAAGTCATGGCTCAGGATGACCTCCTGCTGTTGCCCTTGACTATTGCTGTGGGGTGTAATGTGTTCTCTACACCCTTGATGCTCAAAGTGTGCTCTGCTGGCCAGTCTCCGTGGCATCACTTACAGACTTCGAAATGCAGCATGCTAGGCCCCCTCCAGCCCCACTGAATGAGAATCTGCAGGTTAACGTGATCTACAGGTGATTCGTGTGCACCTTGGAATTCGAGACGCTTGCTTGATATTGTATCAGCTCATGAGGATAGAGCCCTCACTCTGTTTTTGGTGTGGTGGGGAGGGTACATATGGGCAGCAGATGGGAGGGGAGTGAGCAGAGGAGATAACTGAAAACCAACAGAACTTGACCTCTGACTTTGTGCTTCCCATCGGTTGTCTCACTTAGCTTGGTTCACCTGCTAACACTCTCCTCTCCTAGGTGAGCTCCTGGGCCAAGGTCTGGACCATCTTTCCCATATATACTCCACATCAGCTTACTACCTGGCTCACCGTAGGACTCAACAAATGTTTGAGTAAATGCAGCGAACCATTTTCATGCACACACGAGTTTCCTCTCATTGGTTCTAGAGCCCAGGCGCAGTTGGGGGCCGGAGTGCTGGAAGTGCATGGGGCGACTGGTGTAGACTGGAAGGGACAAGTGACTTCCTGGCTCTCCTTTGATCTCACTGGGTTTTCCTTCTGTCTTCTTGGACGCCTCTTCCCACTTAGGCCCTTTCAGCGTGGGATTTGCCCCATGCCGTGGTCCTGGACCCTTGATCTCCAGCTGTATTCATTCCTCCAGATGAATGAGTCCCATGACTTCTAATCTATGCCCTAGTGACTCTCACATTTACATCTCTAGCCCTTAGCTCTAGACTCTTCTGAGAACTGCCTATTGGGCATCTTCACCTTTATTGGACATCTTTGTGTTGTCTTGGTTGGGTTCCCTGCTTGCAGACAGAGGCTGAGACGGGGATTCTGGAGCATGGGGTTTATTGAGGGCATGCTCTTGGGGGAAAGGGAGTAAGGGAAGCAGGGTAGGACAGGGGAAGAGGCCCACCAAAGATTAGGTACCTTATCTGTGGAATCTAAAAGAGTCAAACTCATAGAACCAGAGAGTAGAAGGGTGGTTTCCAGGGGCTGGGGGGTGGAGGAAATGGGGAGGTGTTGATCAAAGGGTACAGGCTTCCAGTTACAACAGGAATAAGTTCTGAGGATCTAATGTACAGCATGGTGACTATAGTTAATGTATCGTGTCCTTGAAAGTTGCTAAGAGAGTAGATTTTAAGAGTTCTCACCACACACAGAAAGGTAAGTGTGTGAGGTGATGGATATGTTAATTGGCTTGATTATAGTAATCATTTCACAATGAATATGTATATCAAATCATATTGTAGAGCTTAAATATATACAATTATTTTTATTTACTTTTTTATTATTACTAGTTTCAGGTGTACAAAAAATGTAATAGACATTTATACTCCTCACAAAGTGATAACCCCCCTCCGCCAATCTATTACCCTTCTGACATTGCATACAGCCGTTAGATTTCCACTGTCTTTATTCCTTATGCTGTACTCCGATTCTTGTGATTGTACATACATATACATATATATATAAAATTATAGTTGACATTATTATGCATCTTCAGCTTCAGGTGTACAGTGCAGTGATCAGGCATCTACACCATCAGTATATATAAGTTTTATTTGTCAATCATACCTCAGTGAAGCTGGGGGAGGGGGGAAGGATGTGGTGCCAGGTACTGTCTGGCCTTGGCCTGATCTATGGGGCATATCACTTACCTGGTGTCCCCTGGCGGGGGGCTGCCTTCATCGAGGCAGTTCTGTAGAGAAGCTCTGCAGTTCCTTCAGCAATTGGAGGATGCAGCAGCCTGAATAGAGGATCTGGGTGGGGTGCCGACAGCAGGTACTCGTGATGTCCAGTTAGCATCTATAACTTAACAAGCCATCAGTGGCCCTTCCCTTGCAAACTTAGTCCTCCCCAGACTTTCCTGTCCCAGTAAAAGGTACTACCACTCATCCATTTGCTCAAGCCCAAAATCTAGAGATCACTTTTTGTTCTTTTTCCCCCCTCCACCACCCACATCTGGTCCATCAGTAAATCTGTTGAGTCTATCTGCAAACGATATCCAATCTGCATCGAGTTCTCTCTCTCTACTTATACCATCCTACTCTTAACTGCCTGAATAATCTCAACAACTTCAGTATTGATCTTCCTGCTTCTTGTCTTCTTCACACAGCAGCTGGGGTGAATCTCTTTTTTATCCCCAGGTTTGCAGTAAAATTAAAAGGAAGGCATAGAGATTTCCCATATACTCCTTCGCCCCACACAAGCACAGCCTCCCCCATCATCCACATCCCCATCAGAGGGGTACATTTGTTATTATTGATGAACCTACATTGACGCATCATTATCACTCAAAGTCTATAGTTTCTCTTATGGTTCAATCTTGGTCTTGTACAATCTGTGGGTTTGGACAAACGTTTAATAACATTTCTCCATCATCACATGGAGTATTTTTATTGCCCTAAAAATTCTCTGTGCTCTGTCTGTTCATTCCCCACCTCTACCCGACTGATCTTTCTACCATTTCTTTAGTTTTGCCTTTTTTCAGAATTTCATATAATTGGAATCTTACCATATATAGCCTTTTCAGATTGGATTCTTTCACTTAGTAATATGCATTTAAGGTTCCTCTATGTCTTTTCATGCCCTAATACCTCAAAGAAGACCTCATTGAAAGTTGTGTTCTAGTATTGAATAATATACCATTGTCTGGATGTGCCAGTTTATACATTCACCTACTGAAGGACATCTTGGTGGCTTCCAAAATTTGGCAATTATGAATCAAACTGCTATAAACAGCTGTGTTCAGGTTTTTGTATGAACATAAGTTTTCATCTCCTTTGGGTAAATACCAAGGAGTGCAATTGCCAGATGACATGGTAAGAGTATGTTTAGTTTTGTAAGAAACCACCAAACTGTCTTCCAAAATGACTGTACTATTTTGCATTCCCACCAGCCATGAATAAGTGTTCCTCTTGCTCCACATCCTTGTCAGCATTTGGTGTTACCAGTGTTCCAAATTTTGGCCATTTTAATAAGCATGTAGTGGTACCTCATTCTTGTTTTAATTTGCATTTCTCTGATGACATATGGAGGAGTATCTTTTCATGTGCTTATTTGCCATCTGCATATCTCCTTTAGTGAGATGTCTGTTAAGGTCTTTGTCTCACTTTTTAATGGGCTATTCATTTTCTCATTAGGGGTGAATCTTAAAAAAAAAATGTATAGCAAATCATATCATCCCCTCGTGCAAAACTCTTCAGTGCCTTCTCGTGGCACTTAAGATGCAATTCACACTCTCACCCTGGCCTGTGTTGGTTGAGTCCTCCATAATCTGACCTTTGCCCCCTCCCCGACCCTCTCTGGTCTCCTGCATCAGGTAGGATGTGTAAGATAGGTCAGGTAGGACGTGATTCACATGTTAGTGCATCTTTTCTCCTCCACTAGACTGAGAGGCTCTTGAAGGGAGGAGCCATGATTGACATTCAAGTCTATGATTAAATGCTCTTCCCTTCACAGTCTTTCCTTGACCACATGATTTAGTCACTTGCTGTGCCATCACTCTGTTATTGTTTTCAGAATACAAATTACTGTCTGAAATGGTTTGTCCGTTTATTTGTGTACTTGTCTGCCCCAACACCCAGAGAGGTAAAGCCCACAAGAGCAGGGCCTTGTGTATCTTGCTCAGGTTCATGTCTTCAGTGCTAAGAAAGGGCTGGGCACATAGTAGGGTCAAATATTTGTTGACTGAATGAGCACTGGGAGGAGATGTGAACAAAGAGACGTGAGGGCTGCCAGCCTTCTGGTATCTTCAGAGGCCTGTTGCAGGTCAGGCAGCTTTATCCAGAAAGTTCATTGTAGGTTAGAAGTTGTTCTTTTTCCAAATTTCTTCTTATCAAAATAAACAGAGCAGGAAATGAGACCCAGTTTCCTGCTTATACCTCAGACCACCAGGAAAAAAAGACAAATCTGGAAAAATCTGAGCACACACTGAAGTGGTGTCCTGGCTCTTCCCAACTGAAGACGCACCTCCCCAGGGACTTGCTCACCTCCTCATGAGGGGCTCATCTGAGTAACCATCTGGCACTGAGACCTGTGGAGCTGGTTAATATCACAGGCTTTACAATTTTTTCCCCATCTCCTGACTTGGTGTTACCAAATCCCTGACGAAGTCTGGAAGTTGCATGTCCAGGGAACAAACACAAATGAATTACGTTCTTTTGGATGATACCTTTGAAGAATAAGAGGCAGGATTTTCCTGATGGGAGGGTCTTAGGGCAGCCATGACTTTCAGGCAGTCAGGCCTCTGAACTGTATTCTGAGGAGAAGTTTTGGAAGGAGAATGCTCAGTGCTGGGACCCATCGCTCCCCAACAGACAGCAGGTGGGTCTTAGTGTTTGATGCCGGGGGCCAGAGAAGACTGAACCATCCTCCCTGCTTCAAGCTTTGGGTCAGGCGTGGGGCAGGACAGACTGCCGATCCTGGTAACTTTGAGAGCACAGGGAAGGGAAAGTGGAGAAAACAGGGCTCAAGGGGCAGGCAGTGGGTGCAGGAGAGATTCAGATTCCTTCTCTTGTTGTATCTGCCTCTCCTGGCCTCCAGTCCTAGAGGTCTGCACAGGATCAAATGGCCTTTTCTTCAGAGGCCGCTGATCCTGCTTCTGTTCCCCAGCCAGCACCTCTGACCAATCCTGTCAAATTGCTCCCAAACCAGTTTCTTCTCTTCACACTCTGCTCCTCACAGGGGCAGAATGGTACATTGGCACCAAATAACCATTCTTGGATGTTGAACGGTGGAAAGTATGTGGAAGGAAGAAGACCTCACTAAAAGCTGTGTTCTATCACTTTTTACGTGGTGACTTTGACCTCTCTGGATCTCAGTTAGTCTCTGCCCAGGATGGCTCACAAGTTTCTGTGAGAACCTGAACGTGGTTATGATGATGACAACACTGGCTAACACATTCGCTGAGAACTCGGTCTGTGCCAGGCGTGATTCTACATTCTTCACATGTCTTCACTTGTACTTCACTTTGCTTACAACGTCCATAGGCAGTGCTTCTGTTATCATGCCCATTTTACAGCTGTGGGAACTGAGGCACAGATAACTTCCATAGCATGTCCAAGGCCACAAACTAGAGCTAGGAATTGAAGGCATGCATTTATTTCACATGACCAATTGAGATAATACATGCAGAACGTGCTTTGTAAAGTGCTGGCTAACCACCAGTGGTTTTAGTATTATACATCCAAGGAGGCTTCAGAAGGTCCAGGCCTGGGGTTTGGTTTGGGAAGTTATCAACATCTGAGCACTTTCTGTGTGTGCGCTGGGCCCCACAAATGCTAGACAGGACGGGCTTTGCCACTGTTTGAGAATGTGAGGGGGCTGGCAGGAGAGGGAGCAGGGCTCAGTGAAACAGTACGAGGAAACCTGTCACCCAGGCCGGAAACCCTCAGAGGAGGTGCAGGATTGCTTGGGGTGAGGCCACTCTCCAGCCATTCTCTGGCTTTCTGGAGCAGGTCTGGATGGGTCTGGTCCTTCTTCCCTGCCCACATTTGAACCAAGTACTTGGCAGGACTTCCCAAGCCGCTTCGGCCAGGGGTAATCAAGCAGAGTTCCCTTCTGTACTGAATGTGAAGCTAAGAGGGAGCCCTTGAGGGAACTAGAAGGGGAATAAACAGGTGAGGGTCAGCGCGGAGAAGAGAGGGTGACAAGGAACTGGGCAAGGAGGGTAAGGAGGACCCCTGGGCTTGATGCAATGGGATTCCTGTCAAAGAGAAGAGATGCCTTGAGTAAATCCGGGAAGCTTCAGACCTGAGGCCCACATTGGAGAAGAGACTTGTGCAAGACCGGGAGGAGGCTGTGTATATCGTGGATGTGCAGCTGGTTAGGGAGCAGGAGGTTGGGCTGACCTCTGCTTGGCCTCCTCCTCCAGGAAGCAGGCAGGCTTTCCCGGCTGTGCTGTGCCCGTGTGCAGCTCTGATTTATTTTCAGATTTGCCTTGTCTGTATCAGAGATAGTTTTTCTTGGCAAATCACAACTTTTTCAGAAAGCAAAAATGCAGTCTCCTTGCAGCCTGGCTCAGCGTAATCCCCTGTTTGTTTATGCAGGCTCAGTGTGTTTGAGGCCAGAGCCAGAGCCAGCCCGTGGTGAGGGTCCAGCCCAGTCCAGACAGCTTTGTAGCTGGATTTGCAAACTCCAGTGTGGCTCCGGCTCTGGATCCTTCTGATCCTTGGTGCATGTAGTGTGACTATGTGCCTTGGGTTTCCTATGTGCCCTACTTGGGGGGGCTCTTCGGTGGGCCCTTTTTCTGCTGCCTGGAGCCTGTAGAGTGAAAGTGAAACCAGAACCCGCCTCACATAACAATTTGGGAGAAAAATCTAGCCTGTCTTGGTAGAGTTACTAACATTATGTGTCTTCAGAGCCTAAATAGTTAAATCATGCATATCTATGCTTCCTATGCTTATGTTTGTTCTGATTTTCTACCTTTATCATACATTTGCCAAGAGGGGGTGAGGAAGTATACCTCCTGATGCCCCCAAGTGTTAGGTGATGTGGGTGCTGGGACATTTGATGTGGACAGAAATCTTTCTGGAGAGGGAACGACTATCTGGAAGTCTCTCTACCCTGGAGTGGCAACCCAGGGTACCTAGATCTAGAGCACCTGGATCTCTAGGGAAGGTGTCTTTGAACAGACTGGAGCATCCCAGAAGAGACAAACTCACAAGTTGTTCAGCAAGAGACCTTCTTGAGGCCAGTATCCACCACACCCGAGGTTTCTGGTGGCTCCACATTGACCTGTTAGAGGAGAAAGAGGTAGGAGCCAGCTGGAGCCATCCCATGTGCTGTCTTTCTCTTTCATTCTCCTCCCTGTGCCTCCCCCATCCAATTTTGGTTTGAGGGCTGTAGAGTGGTCCCAATAAACATAACTACCATTTATTGAGTGTTTGTAGTGTGCCAGGCATTGTGCTAAAGTGCTTTATATTCATTGTCTTGCTAGTCCTCATGACAAATCCATGGAACGGGCATTGTTCTTATTTTACAGATGAGGAAGCTGAGGCTCAGAGAGGTTAAGTGACTTGTCCAAGGTCACACAGCAAGTAAGTTGTGAACCTGGATTTGAAAACCTGGTTTGTCTGATTCTGAAGGCCATGGTCTTAAATATTGCTCCACACTGGCCACAGAGATTCATGAGAAACTGAGTGCTTTCCAGGATGTTGGGGTGTATGTTCTAAAGAGATGTTCTGGAAGCCATTTGAGAGTTAAGCCTGAACACAGGGTATTGAATCCTGGAGGCTTCTTTAAAAATTTGAGCCCCCACAGAGGCGGGGCAGGGGGGAGGAGGATGAACTCTCCAGGGTAAAAGTACAAGTCAATAAAGAGTTCTTGGTTCTGAATTAAACACAGGTGGTACTTCTTAGTAATTGGGAGTTTAGCCAGATGCCTTGGGGCTTATTTCTCAGTGTGGACATGAAAGGAGGCAGGCCCAGGGGCCACAAGCTGATGAAAGAGAAGAGAAGCTTACTTACAAGGAAACCTCTTCCTGGTGTCTGGGCCAGGCTGGAGACAGTCTCTCTTCTGGAGGGTCAAGTAAGGTCTGGTGCAGAACCCAATGAGGGCTTGCTCAGCTTCACGCCCACAGTGGTCCTCCCCTAAGGAGGTGGGGGGCGGGCCAGGGGCTGTCTTAGCCCTTGGAAGAGCAGCTCGACCCTCCAGGCCATCTCAGAGATTGGGCGGCAACATCCCACATGCTTCTGATGCCTGGCTTCTGGATCATTCTGGATCTGTTCCAGCCTCTGCCGCCCACCTCCCCTCGACCCCTTGTGATTGACACTCTTGATAGGCCACTGTCCATCTCTGTACATCTCCAGCTGGGTTACTGAGTGACCACGCAGGGGGTCCCATGAATCAGCTGCTGGGCCACTCCGCTAGTGAGGCCCATGTGGTACTTGCCTTGTGCCAAAAACATTTCTGAAGACAGATGGATGTGCTCTTGGGAGGAGGGTCAGGGGATACCAAGTCCTCTTTTTGTGGAACATTAGTTTAAATTGCCTGAACCAAACTGTGGTTTTGGGGAAGACATCTTTTTCCCTTTGGCAGCCGACAGGGTGCAGAGTAGCACCACCCAGTCAGTCACGTCCAAACACTTCTCCTCGGTAGGAGCTGGCCCTCAAGTCCCTGGGCTGGAGTTCGGAGGGTCAGAGGTGTGAAGAGAGGCCCTGGGGACTCTAAAGGAATGACTCAGGGAGTCAGAGCTGCGGGCCTCCAGGGCTGGGCCTTGGAAAAGCTCCCTCTCCAGGGACGATCTGGAGAGACTGTCCCAAGAGGAGCCTGGTTGGCGCAAGAGCGTTCTGAAGCTTGTCCCCCCACAAGGACCTCACCCCAGTGCCTGAAGCAGCTCTTGGCCTGGAGCAAAGATTGCAGGAAGTGACCTAATTACATCACATTTACTGAAGTAAACTGGATCCAGAAGATGGTGACAACTGTTTCCAGAATCTTCCTCTAAACCGTCTCCCATATTGATTCTTTCTTTCCATCTCCACTGCCACTGGGTAGCCCAGGCCCCTGTCAACACCTCAGACCTAGATTTCTGCCAGTGCCTCTTAACATTTTGCGTTTATTCTCTTTCTCCTTCAGTATCCTCTACCCATGGTGACCAGAATAACCAGCTGAAAAACACCAGTTTATGAAGTGACTTTCCTACGCAAGCCTCCAAGGGTTCCTTTTGGCCCGAAGGACTGAGGGACCCCACCACATCTTCACACATTCTGCAGATAAATTGGTCTCTCCTCTGTATCCTCCATGTGCACTGTCATTTTGTTCAAGGTGCTCTCTCTTCCTCCTCTCAAGCATAAGCAGAAGTTGTATTTACCCTTCAAGGAGTAGCCCACATCCCACACCCTCTGTGCAGTTACTTCCGCTGCTTCAACTTGTCCTTCTCTGAGACGCTGTAGCCCCACTTGCTATCACTGCTTTTGACAATCAGGCAACGAGGCAGGCAGTGCATGGCTCTTTCTTATTTGTGGATCTTTTCTCCTCAACCAGAGCATTGGCTTCTGGAAGGAAAAAGCCGGACCACGTTCTTTAATCCCCAGGGCAGGTCTGGGTCAGGCCTCTAACAGGTACTCTGGAAATGGTGAGTTGATCAATAGGAAATAAACTTAAATTGCAGCATGAGGGATTTAGAGTAGACTTAAGGATTTCTAGAGAGCAGTGAGATGTTTTGAAAGGTCCACTGAGGAAGGTTGTAGCAGTACTAGCAGGTCTTTGAACATCTTTAAGAAATCACAGAATATTCTTCTGAAAGGTGCTGCCTGGGTGTGTGGGTAGTGGTAACAGCGTCAAGGATTATGTAGAGAGAGGGAAGAAAAGAGAGACACGGACAACCTCTAGTTTTAGTCTCCAGTTTACACGCCAGATTTTCGACCGAATCTGCCTTTCTACTTCTCATCTTGTCACTGGCTCATGGCTTTTTCTACTTGCCCTCCTGTTACCCAGCCACATTCAAGGGGTAGGAGGAGAAGGGAGCAGGAGGCACATAGCACTAGCCTTGTTAGGGCCAAAGCCACGGAGCATTCACCTCTCCTGGAAGGCCTGAGCCAAAGAGTGCCTTTGCCGTTCTGTTACCTGAAACCTGAACTGTTCACCAACCAGAGACCAGGTGCACAATTAGTTGTATGGTGGCAGCATGCCCACAGGAACAGCAGAACTCCTGGTCACCACTATCCCCAGGGTTGGCACCCTGCCCCTCCCCCTTCAAGCCAGGGCAAGCTTCTTCTAGTCCCTGGCTGTGTGGGGGCCATTGGCTCGCAGGCTTTGATGTTCTCAAGGTGACACTGGAGTTCGGGGTAGAGCTTTGGGGGCAACTTTGCTTGAGAGACGGATCTAGGTCAGTCTATTTGGAGTTTTGTATGCGCTTCACCCTCAATCCCCTTAAAACATGCATATTGTAGGAAACTTGGAAAATAAAGAAAAATGCAAAGGAAAAAAACCAACCAATCAACCCATTTATATTCCTACCATTTAGAGATAACTACTGTTAATATTTTGGTGTATTTCCTGCTATCTTTTGTTTTCTCTCTCTCTCTCTCTCTCTCTCTCTCTCTCTCTCTCTTTCTCGGGCGTGGGAGGAAGATATACATATGTATATATATGTACTTGTATATGTATTATATGTGTGCATATATGTATATCTATCTATCTGTACACATATATATTTGATATTCTGCTTTGGTTTTATTTAACTTTATATTATGAGCATTTCATTGGCCAATAAAAAGTCTTGAGAACCCCTTTGGAGCCTGGAATAAAAGTCTTTAGTGTCAAGTCTTAGTGGGAACTGTCTCACGTTAGAAAGCCAGAGAAGCCCATTCCTCCAGATTACTCAGCCTTGCAGGGTATGCCCTGAAAACTTTCCTGAGTAGATTCAGCCAACCCCCTGCTGTCTCGTTTGCTTACCAGGTGGGAGCTGCTGTAAAGGTAAGTGTCCTCTCAATCAGTGTTTCAGGGAAATCTGGACTTAAGGGTTATAAATGTCTGGGCTAGAAGTAAAAGATCCTCAAAAGTCAAATGCAGGTTTTTAATCCTAAAAAGAAAGACTTTCTCTGTGTCCAGGAACTAAAAGGTTTGGAAAATGAAGAACCATTCTTTCTCTCCCCCAGGAGTGGCCTTGCTTTGGTTTTCCACTAACCTTCCATTCCTGCCTGTAGAATTTGACATGGTTCTATTTACTTTTCCTTGGCCCAGTTTTGGTCAACAGGATTTCTCTCCTGCCCAGAACAGCCTCACACTTGTGTGAAGTAAGACGTGAGCCTGGGCTCTGGACAGCAGTAATTAATCCTTGTCTAAGCGACGCAGTGGGGATTTTCAGCCCAAGATGGTCTGACAGCACCAGGTTTTACATGGCACATGGCAGTCCCACAGGGGTCAAACTCTTTCTTCTTCTCTTTTGTCTGTAAGTGACTTTCAAGGGGTGTGTGTGTGCTCGCGTGTGTATATTTGTGTGTGCACGCGCAGGCACATGCACTCATGGGCGTTAATGTATATGCTGTGTGTTTTGTGATCTGAAGCCCACCAGCAGTACAGCAGGATCTCAAGATGACAGTGGAAATCCCAATAAAAGGAAACACACAGTTTAAGCACACACCGCCTCAACATAATTCGATGACATAGCAAGACTGGGATTTCCTTTTCTGTTTGTTTTAGTCTGTACTTGCTCAGCTTTCATCCCCAGGGCTTAGTGCTGTAAGGGAGTGGATTTCCTCAAGTGCTACAGATAAAGCGTTTCTTCCTCTGTTACCTCCCTTGTCAATGGAAATCGCTGCGCTGTGTAAGTAGATAGGACGCTGAGCCTATATGTGTGCCATAGTATCTTGCCCAAATAAAATGGGCCTTGAAAACGACATCTTCCTTCGTGATAATCCCATGACATTGAAAGTATACCAGGTTCTCCATTTAGTTATTATGGAACCATGAATTAATTCCCAGGGCCTGGGAAGGTGAATTATTCCTGCCTCTTCTTCCTGCTAGGTTTAAACTGTGTATGAAAGTCTTTTTTCTTAGATGGGCTATGGTAAGGCTGTTTTGGGCCCCTTTGTGTTGATAAGGGGAGAAGTATCTGGCAAAGGCTGGAGGACTCAGTGCAAAATATGTGAGTGGACAAATATCTTCTGAAGTCAGAAAAGTTATAGCAGCAGCACCAAAAATCCCAAATGGTGGACTCATGAGGGCTTGAAGGCGGCCTCCGAGCAAAATGAGAAAGGAGACTCAGCCAAGATGGGTCTATCTTTCAGGTTAAGTGGCTGACCTGAGGCTTTGCCATCACCCAGGGTACTGTAGGGTTATTGGTGTGAGGGGTGGGGGCGGGAAGCACGCTGGGGCATGGGGACTCAGCCTGGTGTGACCGGCCATTGTTGGAGGGACTAGGAGTGTCTGGTCATGACTTCCTGGTTCACTAAAAAGGGTCTCCATTCACCTCCTTTGGGGAACGTATCATGGTGTCGAAGGACTTACATCTGACAGGGCAGAGGAAATCTACGAGGAAAGGAAAACAAAGACTTCAAGTGCTATTGGTTTTGAAGTAACTTAGCTAGCAGCTTTCTCCAATGTTTGTGACCCTAGATTCTTGGACAAGGGCTAATGACTGTGCTCCCCAAAAGATACTTCCTAAGGACTGTTCCAAGAGTGTGTGTGTACACACATACGCAAGTGTCCATGCAATGAACACACTCACGCCTCATCTCTTGAAGAGATTCAGTTGACCTGCCCTTTCTATTGAGGGACTATCAAACTCCTACCCGCCCCCCCCCCAATGTTGTTAGTTTTATTTCAGCCACATTATGAGTTGCTGAGGCATTTTATTGACTGGCCATGGAGCCTGACAACCATGTCCAGTGTCACCATATTGGAAAATCAATCTCTGGATCTTCAATTGGCCTTTGCAAATTCTTCCTGAGTTCGGAGCTGCTCAGTTTGACTCCCACAGCCTGTTCAGTGGACCTGTACTCCCGTTAGCATCTATTCTTCTACCTGGTATTTCCAAGCCTCTTCTGTCTGTGATTACAAAATGATACCACTTTCATCTTTACAGATTTCAATGACTCATCTGCCCAGACAGCAACCCCCCTTAGTTCTTACTTTGAGGTGCTTTAAATATTTCCATGAACTAGTCATAATTTTCCCGCGTCCAAAGGAACCTCATTGGCACCTGAGTCTGTGCCAAGGGAATTATCTCCAGCATCTGCCAAAGCTGTTGATTTAGTTGCCAGAGCAGGGCTGGGTTTCGTGCAGAGGTGGGGAAAAGACCTGCCTCATTTCTGTGTCTCTTTGTCACTTAGGCTTGGAAATGGCTGTGTATGTGCCTAGACGCTCTCCAAGTGATCTTGAATCTCTTGAACACCGTTTTCAGATTCTGCACCTCCTACTTTGCCCAGAATCTCACCAAGTCTCCTGTGAAAACCATTCTGTGTTGAGACCTTGTCCTTCCAGACAGAGAGGCTTGATCACCACGCAGCACCCAGCTGGATCAAGACCCTCCTCGGTCATCTCCCACACAGTCATTAGCCCCAATCCTGACCAATCTCCTCTCTCTTTCCGCCAGTTATAAAACACATGTCACATGTCACTGGGCATAAAGTGCTACTAGTGGTGGTGGGACAGAACCAGGGTGTGCAGCAATAATATCTGGCCCCATTGCCACTAGCCACGATGCTCAGTGACATGTTAAATAGTCCTGTTCTTAGTAACACCCAGTGAAAATGTAGAGCATGTTGCCGGGTGGGGTCTGTGGGAGAGTTTGGGATAATCTTGGAAGGAGCTACTTGTCTTGGAGGAATAGATTGCTCCTGCCAGGTGGAGAGATAGTGCTGATTTAGCAAACCCTCACTACCAGACGCATGTGTCATTGGGATGAAGGGCCAGGCGCTTAAATCCAAATGGTACTTAAGAACACCTTCCCTGCCCTCTTTGCTTTACACCCTATTTGAGTTCTCTCGTAATCTATAATTTCTCGGATGCACCCGCTTCCCAAACAAAACCACTTTGCTCCTCCTTGTTAATACCATTGACTTAACCTTTATTTTTTTCCCCCCCAGTGCCAGTGGGCTGAGAGAATTGAAAAAATCTGGGTTCTGGGTCCTGGAGAGCGCTCTGTTTATTTGATTTGGAGTAAGAGGAGTTTTTATTTACACTGGTGGCAGAGTTTGAGGGATGGGGGGACTGGCAAGTGACTTTCTCCATGCCCTCACTTTGTGAGTTCTATTGCCTGTTAGTGACAGGGAGTACAAGCAGGAAACAAAAATAAATGCTTTCCGCCTCTGGTCGAAAGCCGTGCCGCCCTGTTGGTGATGAAGGAGGGCTAAAACCTAACTGGTTGTTAAGCTGAAGGACTCCACTTATTCAAAGAAACATTTTTCTCCCCATTGGTCCTTCATTCTTCTTCCTTGCCTACATGCATGCCTGTGGCATCCCACCCTCCCCTTCCTAGCCTCGTGGCAGTCCTGCAGGGTTGCGATAGAATGCACAGACCATCTCCCACGTGGCAGCAGTCCCATTCCCTATAGACAGCTGTGTGATTCTTTCTGCTTTTATCTCATCCAATTGCCTCGCCTAGCTGCTTCCTTGGCCCTAATGTCCCCCTTCTTTCTCCATTCCTCCTGCTATATTCAACTATACCAACCTCCCAATCATTTTCTCTGTTGTCTTTCATACCCCTGCCAGAGATTTCTAATGCTCAGGTCTGGTCTTGTCTTTGACTTCCTCCACTGGCTTCCAATTTTTTAAAGAAAAAGAAAAAAAAGACAGCTGGGAATGTTCAAAGTCCCTCATGATCTCACCTTTAGCTTGGCCCTAGAGCCTCATTTCTCCCATAAACGGTCATTTCTAAATTGTGTTTTGAAATTAGTTTGTTTCCTTACTTCCATGTACCTGTTGCTGTTGCTTCGAAGGCCCTTCAGACATCCCTTCCTGCTTGTGCAAATTCTTTATGGCCCAGTTTATGGCCCCTTCTCTGAGAAGTTCTCCTGGATCTGCCCAGTCTGAATTAACCTGTCACTCTGACCCTATAGAAAGGGGTCAGCTGCTGTTTCCCTAGCACTCAGGATAGCCCTGGGGCATCATAGGTGCTCAGGAGTTCTTTGCTAAATGGATACCTCTTTTTCCTTTCTTCCGCCCCTTCCCTCCCTCCTTCCCTCCGCTCTCCTCCCTTCCCCCGCCCCTCTTTTTTTAAAAGTTAGCCACCTCACATCTTGGACTTTCTGGCATCCCATGTTCAAATATTCTACCCTTTTGTCTATTTGTGACTTAGACTTTGCTTTCTGGTTGCTGGTTTTGAAAATGTCGTCTCTATGGAGTTAGCTATGCACATGTCAGTCTTTGCAAAGAGCTCAGCTTCTAGGGGCCGAGTCTTTGTTGTTTATTTTCATAACCCCCCGCCTCCCGCCAATGCACTAGCATGATGCCTGGTAATTGAAGAGGGTGGGCAGAGAAATCTCTAGAAATCTCTTTGAGGGCCTATGTGAGGTCTGATGTACCCTTCAAAACAAACATTCTTTAGAATTATTTTCTGTTAGTTTTATGCTTTTCTCTTTTTTGTTTATTGATGTATGATTTACATGCAGTACAACTCACCCTTTTTAAGTGTATACTTTTATAAATTTTAACAAATGTATATAGTTGTATAACCACCGTCATAATCCAGATGGAGAATATTTCCACCACTCCCATTCTCTCATGCCTTTCCCCATACCTCCAACCCCTCCAATCACTAACCTGATATCTATCCATACAGTTTTGCCTTTTCCAGAATGTCACATCTAAATGGAGTCATACAGTATGTAGCTTTTTGAGTCTGGCTCCTTTCACTTAGAATAATGCTTCATATTTTGGAAACTTGACGACCTGGACCCTAACCCACACTTTATCTGCACCTGCCTTTCTAGTAGACTGGTCGGGGGCATGAATTGGGGGTGTGGACGGGGTCTGTGTGAGTTGGAAGCTCTACCTTTGCAGAACAGGGTCCTAGCTGCTTTGTCAAACCCATTCACTCTCCCTTCCTTTCCTCTCCCCCACAATGGCACCAGGTGTAAGGCTGCCTTCTCCCCTGGGTCCTGACCAGTCATTCCCATAGCTGTGGGGGGCACAGTGGAGGAGGGAAGCTGGGTGAATGGGGTTGGGTGAACACTAAATTCCTCCCTTGGGGAGGGGGCGGGAGTGGGGTGATGAAGGTCAGGCTTCTCCTGGCTAAAACAACAGAAGTGGTTCCAGCTGCTGAACAGCTGGAGGGGGATGTCTGCTTTCCCTCAGCAGCGTGAAAAGCCCTTTAATCGGGGCGTGCTGTTGTCAGGCCCGACAGTGGAGGTGTGTAGAAGAAGAGCAGAGCCTCGTAGTACAGACCTCCCCTTCCCTTTGACCTCCCTTATCTGCCCTCCTCCATCTTCACGAGCCCCACTCTGAAGCGACCCTGCTCCCCGGCCCCCCTTTGCACCTGTGTAAATGCAGTGGCTGTGGGGTCAGGGAAGGGTGAGAGCACGCTGGCAGAAACAGGGGTGTGGGTTCTCAACGCAGATGATGGATTAGATTGTGTGTGGGTGAGTGGTGTTTTAATGGGAAACTGCTCTTCATTCCCAAAGACGTGGGCCCCAGAGAGAAAGGCCACCGTCCAGTTTTGCAGATGGGGAAGCAAGTGACAGGAGGCAGAGAGTCCCAGGTTGGAGACTAAGAGGTTGAGCTGCAGCTAGACATCTGGAATGTGGCTCTCTACTTTTTGTTCCAGACACCGGCTCCAGGAGTGGCTTTCCCCCTTTCAGTGGCACATTTACCTCTCAGAAATGCTTTTTAGTGCTTGAGGTTTAAAAACTCGAGCTGGACTTTGATCTACAAACATGGTGAGAAAAGGATCCCTCCCTTAGGAAAGCTCTCTTTGCTTGCAGAGCCCTTCTCCTCTCCTGTCCACCGGAGCTAACAACAGAGCCCCCTTCACCCCGCCGCTAGCTTCTGGGGCTCAGCGCTGGATATCCTGCACTGAAGGAGGCAATGTGGTGTAGTAGGAAGAATCTGGGCCCTCAGAGTCAGATGTCAAGGCATGCTCTACTGCTTACTAGCTCAACATGGTGGAGCCTCAGTTTCCTCCTCATTTGTTCAATCAATAAATATTTGTTGAGCACTCATTTTGGGCAAGGCCCCTACTGGACACTGAGATCCAGCAGTGTGGCACTCAGGAGATCTTGGTTCCTGCTTGCAGGGAGCTCGCAGCTTATCGGTGAGGATGGGCAAGAAACATAATTAATCAGCTGGTCATTTAATTCCAAGTGTGACATAGGCCACCATGGAAAATAGAGGGTGTAAGGAAGCTCATCATAGGGGTCCTGACCCACTTGGAAAGTAAATGCCCCCAGGAAGCTACATTTGTTCTGAGATTAGAAGGATGAATAGGGATTTATGAGTGGAAGCACAGTCCAGGGAGAAGGGCCAGCACATGCCAAGTCTGACAGGGCAATGGAGCTAAGGATTTCTACCTACACAGTTGGGGTCTCGGGCATCAGGGACCATTACTGTGCCTGCTCCCTACTCACAGGCACACACACATGCCCCTTCCCATTCCTTCCAAATAGGCTTTTGTGGATGGGCCTCGGAAACTCACCATTATTTACCCTAATTCTGTGAAAAAATGAATTCAGGGTGTGAAAAATCTGACTTATAAGTGAATCGATTTCATCATCTGGCTCTTGTTCTTACTCAGGTGCATGCATATGGCAGCTGTCAGGAAAACCAGAGTGCTAGTCACATTGACTGTTAAATTATACTCATTTCAGGCTGAGCAACCAGGGCATCTCAGATTACTGCCTGACTCATCGGAGACATGACTTATCTGCAGGGTGGTGGAAGGGCTTCCCGGAGGGTGGCGTGAGGAGATTCTCAGGCTAAGCCAGCCAGCTTAGGAATGAATTCCATGGTGACTTAGTGAGGATATCTGCTGTGGTATATGGGTATTATCTCAGCCGCTCTGGTACATTCTCTTCAATGGCCTAGGGATTTTCCCCCCTTTCCTTTAATTCAAGGGAAAAATACTGTGTTTAATGTATGGTTTTCCTTATCTAATAGATGTTTCTTGAAAGGAAAAAAAGGAACAGACTGCTTCCATTACTTTATGTATTTGAGAGCTTTAAGCTTTCGGTGGTGTTTGTACAAAGAATATCTCTTTTTCCCCAGTAAGTGATAGAAAAAGGATCTTCTTATCTAAGACATATTTTAGGTAAGATTTGATATTCACCCATTCATTCTTCAAACATATATTGAACAACTGCTTTAGATCAGGCACTGTTACGCCCTATGTATATGAAGAGGAATAAGACAGTCTTTTCTAGATGTGTAAACACATAAATGACAATACAATGTATTAAGGGTTTTGATAAAAGTATGAACACAACACAGCTGGAGGTTCAAGGAAGCTAATGGTGATGTTTAAAACATGAAAGCATTTGCCTTTTAGGATGATAACCTTAGTGGCAGTATGGAATTTGAACTGGAATGGGGAAGAAAGATTGGGGGCAAAACGTCAAACATCTAGGCAAGAGATAAAGGACTGAAGGAAGTCATCATGGATAAGAGAGGAAAGCCAGCTGGAGAGAGAGGCCCAGCCACCCCCAGCCATTTCAACCATTCCAGCTGAGTCACCAGTGAGTGAAGTCACAGTAGATGTTTTAGCCCCAGCCAAGCTCCCAGCTGAATACAGCCAAGTATGTTACCTCAGCTGATACCATGTGGAACCGAAGAAGCTTCTGGCTGAGCCCAGCCAACCCATAGACTTGAGAGAAATGATAAATCGTTTTTTGAAACCATTAAGTGTGGGGGTGGTTTGTATTATAGCAATGGATGAGTGAAGCAAAAATGTTAAGAGTGAGTACCCAAGACTGTGTTACACATGAATTTATTAACAAAAAACCCTCAAATTAGTTGATTTTCGCCTGATTGAGGTTGACATCCTAAAGGGGAAAGCCTCTTGCTGCTGCAAATTGTGGATCTCTTACTTCCAAATCCAGTGGATGGGTCACTGCCCTGGTTGTTTAGTATGGTTCCTACCCCTGCTTCTGCACCTGGGAAACATGCACAGATATGCATGTTACCAGAAAAATGCATGTGTGGAGTTTTAGATATTGGTTAAATCAGCATGGAACAGGTGGAAATTAAGACCGAAACCAACTCCATATTATAAAGACTCAAACATCTCTCAGATGGAACCTTAGGCTGTCTCTGTTATTCCCTGTATTGTCATGGAAACTTGGCGGTCAGTCAAACCTAACACAGCGTGTGGTATTGGAGTTGTCTCTGAGCAAAAGCTGTGGCAGGGTTTGCATTCTCCTCAGCTGGAGACTGCAGTGCCAGGATCAGTGTGTGTGTGTGTGTGTGTGTGTGTGTGTGTGTGTGTGTGTGTGTGTGTCAGACAGAAGGGATTGTTAATGTAACATTGGTTTCTTTTACTCCCATCTCTTTTATTGTGAAGACAGCCCCCCTTCGGTAGCTTACTATTCCAGTAGGAAGAATGGATTGTTTATATGTATTTCAAGTGCTTGTCCTACTTTGCAAATGTGAGCAGACCACAAAATGTCGTGTGTTTGCTTTGGAATCATTCACTCCCCAAGGAGAGAGAGTGGGAGCAGATTGTAAATGCACAATTGTCCCAGCCCCTTTTGTTTCGTTTCCATATTACGTAATCATATTTAACATAATTATTTTGTTTTTGTTGTCGTTTTGTTGGGAAGAAGGGAGGGAATGTATGTGAGGATTTTAATGAAAATACTGTTTTCCCCAGAGGGAAATGGTTCAGCATTTGCCTCACTGGGGAGACAGCTTGCCCCTGCCCAATACCAAAAATTTCCACCAACAGCAGATGCTCTTAAGCCCATAACAGACTTCTGTGGCTCGGGGGGTGCAGGTCCCAGCAGGTTGACTCAGACTCTGAGCTTTGTCTGTGTGCTGCGAGAACTGACCTCAGCCACAGGCTGGTGCTGGGGACGTCTAGCCTGTACCTCCTATCTTCTGCAGAAGAGAGGAAAAGTCTGCCCTTGTGACTTCATGTAGACTGTGATGAACTCCTGGGATGTCCTGCTGTTGACCCATAAGGAATGAACTGATTTCATGTCCAGTTTCAACATGTGGAAATTATCCTCAGGAGCTGCTTCTCTCTCCCTCTTGGTCCAATCCATCGGAACTTGGCACAACTAAAAGAAACTCCAGTGAGGATGAGCCTCTCACTCCTCCCCTCTCTAGCTGTGCTCTTGAGGATAGTAGCCGCTAGCCACATGTGGCTATGCAAATTTAAGTCAACTAAAATGAAATACAACTAAAAATTTAGTTCCTCAGCTGCATGAGCTCCATGTTAGTACTTAATAGCCACATGTGGTTGGTGGCCACCATACTGGATAGCACAGATGGAGAACATGTCCATCACAGCAGAAAGTTCTGTTGGACTGTGTGGCTCTGTCACATTGCAGAGTCCCTAGGATTAAATCCTCTCTTGGTCCTGCAGTATCCCGTTCCCTTGCTGTATGGCCACTGTCAGCTTGCTTGTTGTCTTGAACCTAGAGTAAAGCTCATTGGAGGGCAGGGCTACCCTGCTTGTGTTCTGCTTCCCAGGCCTCCTGTAGTGCTGGGCTCATCCCCATAGTACTCACTTGTTGAGTACAGAAGCAGATGAATGGGCAGCTGAACAGCTGTGTGTGGTGTTGGTGGACCCGAAGTAATCCCCTTGGACCCTGGAAGTTTGGGTGATCCTATTAGGGCATGGTCATCCTTATGTTTCCCCAAAATAAGACCTAGCCAGACAATCAGCTCTAATGCATCTTTTGGAGCAAAAACTAATATAAGACCCGGTGTTATATCATATTATATTATATTATAGACTCAGTCTTATATTACAGTAAAATCAGACCAGGTCTTATATTAATTTTTGTTCCAAAAGATGCATTAGAGCTGATTGTCCGACTAGATCTTATTTTCGGGGAAACATGGTATTAAAGCTCTATTTTATGGAACTCATGGCCTTATTTGGAAAACAATCACAAACAGATTCCTAAAACAGATGAAAATGAGATATCACAGCTGATTGAAGATGATCTTTAGCAATGGCTCTGTGCACCTTAGAACTTTTTAAAAAAATTATGTTTGGCCTCTGGGACCAGTAATTTCTATACGGAATCTTTTGGGAGCTCTTCTAAAGCCAGAAGGGTCTCCATGTGATGGAGTAGGTGGGGCTTCTTCTGAAGCTCTTTAACCTGTCTGTTTGTAGACAGAATGTTCCGCTAGTTAAGGGGAACTCTGGCACTGCCACTGTGGTGTCTATGTTGGCCCAGACAAGGTCATTGCAAACCAAATTTCTGGCCTGTAGTTCAATGCCATGGTGATGCCTGCAGTTCTCTTCCCCTGTGAGCTGAGGAGGAGATAACAGGGTAATCTTCTTGAGTTTGAAAAGAAACTTTCTTGATCCCTGTTTCACTATTTTTTTTAGGTGAACAAGACCCCTTTGAGAAGCTTCTCACAGTAGGCTTAAAGTGGGCAGACATGTCTTATCTAGACCTTCAGCAGTTGGTGTCTGGCCTTGGTAAACAGTTTTTGACTTTGTGAATCCGTTTTGCAGTTGGGTCAGAGTTTCTCTTTGCAGCATCAGTGTGTAGTAGTGAAAGGCAGTGTGGTTTAGTGGTTAGAAACATGGCCCTGGAGCCGGGCCACGGGTGTCAATCCCAGCATGGACGGGCACATGCTGTTTAATCTTGGGGAAATTGCCCAACTTCTCTGGGCTTTACTTTCCTCATGTGTGAACTGAGAATCGTAACACATCTTGTCTCATAGTCATTGTGAAGATTAAATTGTTAACATGTCATAAGTGATATATAATTATCAGCTCTTATTATTATTACTTTTCAGACTTTAGGTCTGGCGACTGGATCCCTATGTCACCAAAAATGAGTTCCTTGGTTTTCCCAGGTGTTAGAAGGTACAGATGTGATCCTTGTGTGATCATGAGAACAAAGGGCATGTTGTTCCTTGCCTCCTGTTGATTTACATGGCAAAATAACCTAACACATAGGGTTTAAAAATCAAGGTGTTACTTCACGTAAGTAGTCCTGACTTTCACAGATAAGGAGAGAGTGGTGGGACAACAGTAGTTCTTGACCTGCTCTCGGACAGCCTTGAGGCCACTGATTGGCCCAGCAGCTTGCATGTGAGGACACTGATCCTACCCTCTGGCCAGGTGTCTGCTACTCATCAGGGAGAATTACAGAGCCAGGTCTGGCTGCAGTTCTGGGTGGCAGGCAGATTAGGAATGGATCTGAGGGAGCCATAACAAAGGAAGAAGAGAGACTTTAGAGGCTGCCTCTGTTCTTTGCAGCCTCCTGTGTCCTGTAACTATCCAGAAGCCTTCGGCCAGTGCTTTGCCAGCCTGCCTCATTCAGCTGGACCTTTGGCCCCAAGTTTTCCCTGGTGCACATTTGGTTGTGGGCTGGGAGTGCTGTAGTGGCAGGGCCCGAGGTGGGGGTGGGAGAGACCCATCTCTCAGCCTCAGAGATAAATGTGAGTTCTGAGGTGAAGCTAGGGCAGCAAGCTGTGGACCACCTCTGCCCACCTGCATGCGGGAGGGAAGGGGAAAGCTCAGAGCCTGGGGGTGGTGAAAAGCCCCAGTGATCCCCTGGGGTGGCAGGAGCCTGGGAAGCCAGGCCTGTCCCGTTGCACCCGATGGTTCTGAGGTAATGTTGTGTGGGAAATGCCGTGGCAGAGATGCAATCATCGCAGAAAGAATCGAGGGCCCAGCTAGGTGCTGA
Source organism: Rhinolophus hipposideros (assembly GCF_964194185.1). NCBI lineage: Eukaryota > Metazoa > Chordata > Mammalia > Chiroptera > Rhinolophidae > Rhinolophus > Rhinolophus hipposideros. Next base: position 75,227,680 of record NC_138051.1, read on the forward strand.
GGATGTGTTCACAGACAGAAGACATTATCTTTGTCTTCATGGAGCTCTCTTGTTAATCAAATCACACAAATCAATTTATCATCACAAACTGTGTGAAGGGCCATGAAAGACAAGTGGAGTGTGAGAGGTTATTCCAGAGGGCCCCCTTTCTCACCTGTGAGAGTCAGGGAAAGCCTCCCAAAGGAGATGATGGGAGCTGAAATCTGAAGTAGGGATGGAAGGGAACGAAGAAGGAGCAGTGTTTCCAAAGGCCTGGAGGTGGGAGCAAATGTAGCTCATCTGTGAAATGGAAGGCAGGCCAGTGTGCCTAGCAGAGAGCAAGGTGGGGGCAGAGCGGTAAGCGCTGAGGCTGGAGAGGGGGCCCCGGGGTCAGATTCTGCCAGGCCAGGAGACCATGTGAAGGTCTCCAAGGACAGTAGGATACCTCTCAAGGACTTTAAGCAAGGGCAACCTGAGGGAAGTTGAGGCCGGAGATCCTGTGCAGTGCTGAGGTGTGGATGACACTGCCCCTTCCCGCTATCCCATCAGCTCATCCCTCCTGTGTGGCAGCCTGGGCAGTGGTGGGCTTCCTCTGGACATGACTCTACATAGTATTGATTTTTACCCCAGAACACTAGACTCTGTCATGAGTCACTCTCAGGACATTTCCCTCTGGGCTTTGGACAGGACTCAGGTTGGACCCGTGAGGGTGGGAGCCTTGGGATCTGAAGAGAGGGCCAAGTTGCGCTGTCCATCCTGACAAGGCCTGTGCAGTGGTGTCAGCCCTTGGCTGCTCCCTCCTTGTGCTGAACAGCCAGCACCCAGGCATGAGGTCAGGGTGGCGGCAGGGACTGGTTTTACAGCTGGGAGGCAGTCTGCTTAGTAATGGACAGGCTTGGACTCTCGGAATGTGTCCAGTAGGGGTGTGTGTTTCCAGTGCTCCCTTGATGAGAGTGGCACTGCCTCTGGACATCCCTCTGCTGGAAAAGGGTCAACACATTCTCCTCTTTTTTGCTTCACACAGAGGACCTGCAGATATATCTGAAATGGAGGTTGTATTCACACGTTCCTTAAACCTTGTGAGCTTGGTGTGATGATTCAGTCAACTCTAGCATCACTGACGGCCAGATGTGTGCTCATGACATTGCCACGCATTATTGTGGGATATCTATTCCCTCAGCCCACATTGATGAAGAGCCTTAAGTGTGCCAGAGCTTTGCTCTATGGGGGTGGATGAGAGAGGACCCAGCTCTCAAGGCCTGTACAGTTTAAATGTGGGTTAATCAACAGAAGCTAAAGGATTGTATGGCCCAATTATTGTTTTCCAACTGTATTCTATAGTTGTTAAGAGGGGTTCACTGATAAAGGGGTTCATGGTCGAATAAGTTTAGGAGATGCAGCATCGTATATGCCCCTTGATCTGGTTACCCATTCCTGTGTAACAAACTACCACAAAAGTTAATGACTTAAAAGAACCATTTATTATCTTTCATACTTCTGTGAGTTGACTGGGCTCCGCTGGGCGGTTATCACTTGGGGTTTCTCACACAGTTCCTTCTTTTCATTTCTGTTAGTTGCAATCAGGTGATAGCTGGGGTAGACTCATCCGAAGGCTGCTTCACTTACATGTCTCTGTATCTGGGTTGGTTGGGCGTTTCCATCTCACATGGTTTCTCCACATGCTAACCTGGGCTTCCTCATAGCATGGCAGTCTCAGGGTTGTCAGGCTTCTTTGATGGCAGTTGGTTTTTTCCGGAGTGAGTGTTGTAAGAGGCCTGGGAGGAAGCTGTAAAGCTTTGTATGAACTTGCTCAGAAGTCCCAAAACATCACTTCCATAGCATTTTATTAGTCAAGCGAGTTACTGAGACCAGTCCAGATTCAAGGGGGAGGGAATTAGACTCCACAGCTCAATGGAAAGAGTAGCAAATAATTTGCAGCTATCATTAACTTACTGTACGTTTGGAAGATTCACCGTGCACAAGAGTGTATACAAGAAGTCTGAGAAGTGTGGCAGTAAGGAAACCTGTATAACTCAGCATTTTCCAAACTGATTATTATTGTTATTTATTTATTTATTTATTTATTTTTGGTTACACCTCACAGGATGACTTTTTTTTTAAATTAAAGTTTATGGGGGTGACAATTGTTAGTAAAGTTACATAGATTTCAGGTGTACAATTCTGTAACACATTATCTATATCTCACATTGTGTGCTCAGCACCCAGAGTCAGTTCCTTTTCTATCACTGTGTATTAGATTATTGTTATTTTTAAAATTGGGAAATCCCTTTCTCATAAAGATCATTTAACTTGTATTCTGTTAGAGAGCAGTGAGCAGGTATTAAAGGGTAATAGATTGGGGGCTTAATATTCCTTTCTAATGAATAAAACTTTCCAAAGATGGAATTTAGAAATTGCTAGGGAGTTCCTAATTTGGGAAAATACCAAAATAGAGGACTCATGACCATCTGCACGGATGGAGAGGCTGAATGTCCTGGTCATGAAAGCTTTGATTTGATTTCTGGCCAATCTTGGTTCAGATTCACCACTTATGGCTATTTTACATTGGGCAAGTTGCCTCACTCTAGGCTTCAGTTTCCTTATCTACAAAATTGATGGTTTCTATTTCATGGGGCTGCTGTGAGGATTAATGAGATCCTGTATGTGAATTACTTAGTACAGGTATCTTCCTGGGTTAGACTATGTGACTGCTCAGTTCCCTTCCACTTCTAGGGTTTAATAACCTTAGGTTTGTTCTGGACTTGCTCAAGAAAACCAGTATTGTAAGTCATGGACTCATCCATACTTGTCTTGTAAAAGTAACCTCTATACCTTTTCACTTCTTTCCAACCTAGTTTCTCATAAGTGACCGTGACCCTCAGTGCAACCTCCACTGCTCCAGGACTCAACCCAAACCCATCTGTGCTTCCGACGGCAGGTCCTATGAGTCCATGTGTGAGTACCAGCGAGCCAAGTGCAGAGACCCGACCCTGGGTGTGGTACATCGAGGTAAATGCAAAGGTGAGTGTGCGCATCTCTGCCCAGCTGAGGAGAGGCACCTGGGCACCACAGCTTCCTGTTTGTTACACTCCCCATCGGGGGAGCTCAGAATGAGTCTGTTTCTTTGATGTGCTATCCTAGTCCCCCATCCTCTCTACCGGGGAATATGAGGAGGACTGGTGTGTCTGAAAGAATGAGTATTTTTCTCTCTTTCACACACTGCCACCAGGCTAAGGCTTAGGGAGATGTGCTGCTATGTGGCTAGTGCTATTTATTTTTATTTTGTAAATGGAGATGCTTCAAATGGTAAGGCATTATCGCTGGCTCCTGAATAGGGATTCCAAAGTGTTGGCCAACAGATATATTTTGTTTGGTCTGCTCAGATGTATAAAAATATTAAGAACATTGGAGACAACATTTAAAAATGGGGAGATTCAACACACAAATCTGGATTTTGGTATTTCTTATAAAAAATTGGAAGCTCTGGTAATATTAGGTCTGTGTTCCCACCCACATGGCAACACATGGCTAGAGCTGAGTAGCAGTTACCTCCTTTAAAGGGGAGCCTGTTCTCCAGTTTGCCACAATCCTCAGCACTCCCTATGGTGTCCCCAAGCTGAATGCCATTCATTGCATACCCAGTTCCCTTCTCTAATTTATGTCACTTTCCCCCATACTGTAAAGATTTGAGTTTGTGACGCTTGGTTGGCTTAAAGCCATTGTGGGAAGCTAAGCAGGCTGTCCTAGAGCCTCTGTCTTCCAGAGAAAGTGCTTGCAGTTCTTGAACTATAAAACATCTTTGAGGCCCCTTGGTTTCTCACATTTTTGAATAAACTCAGTGAAAAAATATAGAAGTGGAAGATTTTCCCTCCCCTGGGAGGGAGTGGGGGTACTTGGGAGAAAAAAATAAGCAGAACATGATATAAATACAACAGCCCACTTTTCTAAGAGTAACATTGAAGAAGAAGTTGAGGCCAAGTGGCACTCACTAGCCACTGACTGCCCTTGTGTCGTTAGAAAAGCCAGTGGTTGTGTGTGGGCCCACCCACAGGCGGAGTGGTTTTCTCTCAGCATTCTTACAACCAGGCAGCCATTTTGTTCCATAGTTCCTGTGTGGAATCCAAGTGAAGTATGAAATATGCTTGCTCCTCTTCTCTTTTAGACGCTGGCCAGAGCAAGTGTCGCCTGGAGCGGGCTCAGGCCCTAGAGCAAGCCAAGAAGCCCCAGGAGGCAGTGTTTGTCCCGGAGTGTGGTGAGGATGGCTCCTTTACCCAGGTGAGGACTTGGCCAGGCCTCTCAGGCCCATGGCCTGGACTGTGGCCGAGGGGAGGTGCCTGAGAGCGGGAGGGCTGCTCAGAGCCTTGACTTTCTGGGAAGCAGCTGAGGGCTCTTTGACACCCTGTGTGCTACCTTCTGGTGCCTGTGTTCCCCCTCCTGGACCCTCCTTGCTCCCCCTTGCCAGCTGGCAGTCAGTCTTGAAAAGGTGTATGGAAGTCTGAGCCAGGAAACTGGCATTGCTTGGTCCCCATCCTCCTTGCTGGCCGTCTCCATTTTTCTCTTCTGTCAAATGTAGGCTGATTGTTTTTTCTTATCCCTGCCAATTTCCATGGGCAACCCTGGTATTCTCTTCACTGTTTATTGCTACCCCTCTGTGTTCCCCTTCTGCTTACTCCTAGTCCTCAAATGAAGCAGTGATCCCTTTGAGTACAAACTATACTGTAGTTCCTGGAGTGTGTATGGTGTGTGTGTGTGTGTGCGCACGTGCGCGTGTGCACACACATGTGCTTGCACAGTCATGTGTATGCATGCACGCAGATTTTAAAATTTCTTTTCAGGCAGTCTCATCTGTCATCCTGCATGGTCTCGGCTTAGAGCTCTGTGTAAAAGTAACACTGGCTACGTTGATGTTGGCACTCACTGTTTCTAAAACACAGGCCCGGGACAATAGGGACAATAGGGTGTTCCTTCATAAGCTTTTAGGCTGGACATAGGGCCATAGCGGGTGGGAGGTGGCTGGATGAAGACCCTTCCTGATGCAAGTGGAGAAGGTCACTGGACAACGATGAGTCAGCATCGCTGGGGATGGTCCCAGCGCCTCAGCCTCCTTTGCAGAAGAGAACGGCGTTTGGGAGACATCACTACCTTCGAGCTGGATGCAAGCAGGGGCTTCAGAGGTTTCAAAACTTCCCTGTAATTCTGAATCGACGGGGCAAAGGCTGTGAGCCTTGGGTCCCATGACTTTCAGGTTTCATTTCGGGGCTGGGCCCAGGGGATGGCTGATTTCAGGCTGACCCTGCTATGGCCAGAGTGGAAGTGTGGAGGAGTTGCGATTGGGCCTCACGTTTTTTAAAAGTTCCCAGCTGATTCAAATGTTAGCCCATACTGAGGCCATGGCATTAAACTTGGGTGTGACCCTGTGAGAGGTGCTTTTATTCGTTTTCTCATTTAAGCCTCACCCCAGGCCTGTGAGGTAGGTGCTATTATCTCCATTTATCGAAGATGCAACCAGAGTGGCCGATCTTGGGTTCAAACAGCTCCCTGTAGCTCCAAAGACCTCTGTTCTCTGCTGTTCTCTGAACTGGCAGCTTTAAAGGAGACTCTGAGGTGTGGAATGGCGGAAGGCAGTCTAGTGCTGTAGTTAGTGCATGGATCCTGAAGCCACACTGCCTGAGCGTGACTCAGCCCCCACCCCGTAAGCAAGCCACCGAACTTCTCTGGGTCACAATACCCTTACATGAAAAATGGAGATTATCTCCAATATCATATATAATAATAATCACCATATTACACATATTATGTTACTATTACTATTACTATTATTATTAATGAGTATTACTATAGCTTACTTCATAAGGGTGTGATGAGAATTAAATGAGCTACCACATGGAAGACACTTGGAGCACGTAACTGTTGTATAAATATATGTCATTATTATCATCATTACCCCCATCTCTACTCTGGTTCTGCTACTCAAGTCTTCCCCAGATTTTATGGATGATGTCACTGAAGGAAAATAAAACCTTTTGCTAAACCTCCCCAAGTTTGAAAATTGATGAGATTCCCTCATCGATGTTTTATTATTTATTGTGGTGAAAACAATGCAGGTGATCTTTGTATATGGATTTCAAACCTCTCTGCTGAGAATTCATATATGGGAGAGAAAAGCAGACCTGTCTCAGCTGAGTTTGGGGCTGAGACAGGGGTAAAGGTAATGGGGAGGAGGCAAAATCTTTTATTTCTCCTTTCTCTAGGCTTGTGTAATCCTGAGTGTGTTGCTTATGAGAACGGGTGACCCTTGCCCTCCTGGTTCTGAAGTGTTTGCTGCCTCATGACAGACAGCTGCTGGCCAGCTTTTGTTTTGGCGAGGCCAAGCCAGGCCAGGTGGTGTTTGCTGGGGAAAGGAACTTCCAGATTAGTCAGGGCAGAATCGCTAAGTGAGAGGGCCCCTGAGGTTCAGCAAAGGTTGGGTAGACAGTCAAGAACCCCTCATTGGTTAGACACACTAAACACTGCCATGTGTCTTCAGGCTCAAGGCTGGCTCACCCCTGTGGGCGGCCAGGCAGCCAGACAGGCAGCCTGTCCCCATTACAATGATTGAAATGGATGTGCTTTTTCCCTTGATCAAAGACACTGCAATAACTTCACAAAATGAAGCTGCCTCTTTGAGTGTGCTTCAGTTACATTGACAGGCTGCCAAAAGACAATGAGACAAAATGCTTTTCTTCCTCCCCAACTTCTGCTGTCACTTAGCTGGACATTTTTTGTTTTTTAAGACCAAAACGCAGAGATCAGCTATGTTGCTTTAATGTTCTTTAGAATGTTGATATGCACGTATCTTGGTGTTAATAATATATTTAGCCCTGTGAATTTTTACAATAACACACTCTTGAAGTTTATGGAAGGAGTGAAGGGACCTGAATGGGAGTAGATTTATCTGCCATGGGACGCAGCTTGGGACCACATGACTGGATTGGTTTTAATGGGGGACACAATGGTCTCTGTTTTCTTCTTTTTTTTCCCTTGTCCTTTTCCCTCTGTACCTCCTACCCCAACGCACACAGCAGAGTGGTTGGTACACATTACATCACATTTGATTTTTTTCCCCCCCAAATTTATTGGGGTGACAATTGTTAGTGAAATTACATAGATTTCAGGTATACAATTCTGTATTACATCATTTTTAAATCCCATTGTGTGTTCACCACCCAGAGTCAGTTCTCCTTCCATCACCATATATTTGATCCCCCTTACCCTCATCACCCACCTCCCACCCCCTTTACCCTCTGGTAACCACTAAACTATTGTCTGTGTCTATGAGTTTTTGTTTCTCATTTGTCTTGTTCTTTTGTTGTTTTTGGTTTATATACCACATTTCAGTGAAATCATAGGGTTCTCTGCTTTTTCTGTCTGACTTATTTCGCTAAGCGACATTTGATTTTTAAAAATCTCGATACCTAGTCCATATCCCAGACCATTAAATCAAATTCTGAGAGTGGGCCCCAGACATCGTGTTATTTCAAGCTGCCCAGAAGTTGCCAGTGTTAGGTCAAAGTTGCGAATGGGCCACTGTTGTAAGGCCTTCGTCACTCTTTTTCTTGATTGCGTTTTTAGAAAGTGGAGTTCATGCTCTGTGGTGACTTGTTGAGTAAAGTCGGGGGCTGGGGACTTTGTCCTCTACTGTGGCCTTATCTGTTTTCTCTTCTGGGTATCGGCAATGTGACTCCTGACATCTGTTGTACCAAGTCCCTTGCCGAGCAGTTGTCCGATGCCCAAGCTTAATCACAGCCATAGAAGAACGGTATTGGATCACCACCACCAGGAAATGTTGGCTGGAGCTTGTTAAGCTTGTACATCACTGAATAATGATGATGGTGACTCTTTATTGAGTGCTACTTGGTGCTAGGCACTGAGCTTTACACCCATTAATCTTCACGAGGACCTTTTGAGGTAGTTATTACTACCCCTATTTATAATGGAAATCTGAGTTTCAGAGGGGTTGAGGTCGTTAAGCTAGAAAGGATTTGTACCCAGTCCTGCCTAATTTCAAGACCTTAATTTTCTTTTATGCTACACAAGGGTCCTTGATGTAAATGTAATTCATTTTCATCACCGTTGTTATTCCAGAAGTCCCCTCTTGGATGCTGTAGACCAATCAATCAAAAATAAATTTTAAAAAAAGATCCTTTTGATTATGGGAATTTTCAAATATACAAAAAAGTAGAAATAGTAATATAATGAACTCCATGTACCCGTCGGCCAACTTCAACAATGATTGACATGTGGCTGATTCTGTTTCATCTTTATCCCATTTTCATCTCCCACTCCAAACTGGATTGCTTCAAAGCCAATCCCAGACACAATATTTTTTTCATCTCAGACATTTTGGAGCTCTGCTATGTTCTGGGCTGTGTGCTGGCTGCTATGGGGGAATTTGAGAAATGTCATGACTTGTACTTTCAAGGAGATTATATACAGAAAAGATAAGAAAATATATGAAGTAGCTAGTATTCAAGACCATATGTATACAACTGGTTATATTTCAAATGCTAATTTGGAATCCTGAGTGCACTTTATTGTTGAGAAAATATATACAAATTAAACAATTTTGAACGTAAAAACATATTTTAAACAAAACTATAAAGCAAATGACATATACTAGCCTTAAAGACAAAGGGCTAACGTTATATAAAGAACTCTTACAAATCAGAAAGAAAAAGATTCTAGTAGAAAAGTGGGCAAGAGATATCAACAAGCGGGTCACACAATAATAACAAATAGCCAATAAGCAAATATGAATGATGTCATTTTCCTTAGCAATTAAATAAATACAAACAAAAATAATGTGTTATTTTGCTGACCAAATTGGTAAAAATTAGAAAAAAGATTCAGGCTTGAGTGAAGGGAAAAGGCTACCTTCACATGATAGTTGGGGAAGTAAATTGGCATTGAGTTTTTATGGGATAATTTTGCAATATGGTTCAAAAGATTTTAATTGGGCCTACATCTTGAGCCTGAAATTCTACTTCTATGAATTTATTCTAAGGACATAATTAAAAATATCTGCAATATGTAGCCACAAGGATTTCCATCTAAATTCTGCTGATAGTAGCAAAAATTGGGAAACTACCTAAATATCCAACAATAGAGAATTGCTTGAACAAATTATGACATAGCCACACTATGCAGCTTGTAAAATGATGGGTTATAGAGGCTTATTTTACATATATGGGTCTGGATGTATGTTAGGGACTTACTTAATCGAATAATTAAAGGGAGAACTATTTTCACTTTTTTCTACATAAAAAAGTTATATACACTTTGTAAAAAAAATTCTAACAATACAGAAAATACATAAGGTAGGAAGGTACAGCCAGTGATTTCATTTTCCTGAACTAGGAACAAGTAAGTCTATAACCCTCTAGATTTATATTCTTTGTGTGCGCGTACTTATCATTATTTGGGAAAGAAATGGTATAATATCATATATCATTTTATAACATTTTCTTAAACAAATTATATTGTGGACTTTTTCTAGGTTACATATAACTCTACTTCAATTTTTAAATGGTTGCATTGTATTTCCTTGTATGAGTGTACCATGAATCTGGGAAATTTGGGGATTAAATTTGTGGAAGGTGCATATTGGGTCAGAAGGACATGCATTTTTTAAGGCATTTGGTGCATACTATCAAATTGCCTTCCATATTGTTGAATAACAATGTTGATTAATGGTTGTTATCAAATACATTCCAAGCCTTTTAAATTTTTCGTGTAGATGGATTGTAGTTCTAATAATACTATAGAATACGAAACACCATTCGTAATGTTACTTCTATGTGAAAAAATGTATTATGTTTCCCATCTTTGAGATTCATATTCCAGTAACCGTCTTTCTTGATATAGCTGTCTGGCACTGACACTTTTCCCAGTTTTACTCCTAATCATTGTTCCACCACCAATGCACACATATACATATTCTTTTATTTCCTGGTTTTTGTTTTTGTTTTTTCCATATAGAGTCCTGGGGAGCTGTACTTTCTTCTTCGTGATGCTTTGTTCTGGAGTTGAAGCACAAAGACAAAATGCTTTTTGGCAAAGACAGTGGACTTCCCTTGTCAGTATTTCTATAGTTCTTACTGTTGTATTTGCCCAAACCTAGGGATCTACAACTTACTTCCTAAGTGCCTGGGCTTGAGCTATGGAGCAGGTCTTGATGTTTCTTTTTAGCTTCTCACACCTGCTCGCCACCACAGTACAGAAAAGTGCTTCTTGAAGTCACCCCTGCAGGCCTGAGTTCTGTGTCTAGCTTGCCCTGGGAACACCTGGGTTTACCATCTGGGCCTCCTGCTTCCAGATGCCGAACAAGTATGGAAGGTATCGATGCTTTGCATGGACTGTGAGCCTTTGTTGGCCTCGGCTGATTAAACATGGGAAGGTTGGAGTTCTGAGCATCCTTATAGGGTGGAAGGGATTTATCTTATCTTTGATGAGCCTAGAGGTCCAAAAAGAATCCACAGGCTCAGAACATTCCAGTACTAAGACCCTCGCTGCATCCATAAGCTGGAGTGTTCTGAGCTTCTCCAGCCATCAACAACTTTTCTTTTTTTAAATCCACGCTGTTAAAAATCGAATTCCATCCTTTATGCATAGATGGCATAATGGTCAATAGACCCACTGTTGGGCAAATGGTTACTTTTCTTTTTCCTTTTTTGTTAAGTGCTCAATAAACATATTATTATTGTTACAATTTGAATATCTACCATGTCCAGGGCATCTTACTACTTGCTTTACATGTATTTTTCATTGATTTGCTTTTGTTACAAACAACCAGATACTGCATGTGATAACTTATATGAAAATGCCCACTATTTAGCACATAATTGCAGTTTGGTAAATGTTTGTTTTCTTCGTCTTCAGATCTCAGTTTACTCAGCTGTAAAATGGGAGAGCTAGATGAACTCTCTTCCAGAAGTCAGCAAACTGTCGCCTATGGGCTGGCCATCTGGTTTTGTTCTTTAAAATAACAGCTTTGTTGAAATAGAATTCACATACCATAAAATTTACCCTTCTAAGTGCACAATTCAGTGGCTTTTATTGTATTCACAGAGTTGTGCACTCATCACCACTGTCTAATGCCAGACGATTTTCATCACCCAAGAAGTCCTGTACCTGTTAGCCGTCACTCCTCATTAGCCCCTCCCTTCAAATCCTGGCAACCACTAACCTACTTACTATTTCTATGGATTTGTTTATTCTGGATATTTCATATAAATGGAATCATACAATATGTATGTGGTCTTTAGTGACTGGCTTCATTTACTTAGCATAATGTTTTCAAGGTTCATCCATGTTTTAATATGAATCAGTACTCTATTGCTTTTTATTGTCAAATAATATTCCACTGCATGGATATACCCCATTGTGTTTATCCATTCACCAGCTGGTGGACACATGGGTTGTTTTCATTTCTTCGCTATCATAAAAAAAGGCTATTGTGAACTATTGCTAGTTTTTGTGTGGAGGTATGTTTTCACTTTTCTTAGTGTATACCTAGGAGCAGAACTGCTGGGTTTTATAACTCTACGTTTAAGCTTTTAAGGAACGGACAGACTTTTCCAAGATGACTGCAGGAAGGTTCCAATATCTTTACATCTTTGCAAACACCTGTTATTATCTGTCCTTTTTATTATAGCCATCTGGTTGGGTGTGAAGTGGTATCTCATTGTGGTTTTGATTTTCATTTCTCTAATGACTATTGACATTGAACATCTTTTCATGTGCTTTTTGGCCATTTGTATATCTTCTTTGGAGAAATGTCATTTCAGAACCTTTGTCCATTTTTAAATTCAGTTATTTGTCTTTTTATTATTGAGTTGTAAGAGTTCTTTATACATTCTAGATACACGACCCTTATCAGATATATCATTTATCAATATTTCCCCCCATCCTCTGCGTTGTTTTTTCACTTTCTTGATAATGTCCTTTATTACATAAAATTTTGATTTTAATGAAGTCTAATTTATCTACTTTTAAAAATATTGCTTGTGCTTTTGGTGTCATACCTAAGAAACCATTCCCTGATCCAAGGTAACAAAGATTTACTCCTGTGTTTTCTTTCAAGAGTTTTATGGTTTTCGCATTTACATTTAGGTTAATGATTTATTTTGAGTTAATTTTTATATATGGTGTGAGGTTTTGCATGTATATCCAGTTAGTTATCTCAGCACCAGGTATTGGAAAGACTATTCTTACCCTCCTTAAATTGTCTTGGTATCCTTGTTGAAAATCAGTTGACCATAACTGTGAGGGTTTCTTTCTGGACTCTCAATTCTATTCCATTGATCTCCATGTCTGTCTTTATGTTGGTGCCACATGCTCTTTATTACTATAGCTTTGTAGTAAGTTCTGAATCTTCTTTCTCCTTTTTCCCACTTTTTCTATTTATTTATTGGGGTGACAATTGTTAGTGAAATTACATAGATTTCAGGTGTACAATTCTGTATTACATCATTTATAAATCCCATTGTGTGTTCACCACCCAGAGTCAGTTCTCCTTCCATCACCATATATTTGATCCCCCTTACCCTCATCTCCCACCCCCCACCCCATTACCCTCTGGTAACCACTAAATTATTGTCTGTGTCTATGAGTTTTTCTTTCTCATTTGTTTGTCTTGTTCTTTTGTTGTTTTTGGTTTATGTACCACATATCAGTGAAATCATAGGGTTCTCTGCTTTTTCTGTCTGACTTATTTTGCTTAGCATTATACTCTCAAGATCCATCCATGTTGTCACAAATGTTCCTATATCATCTTTTCTTACAGCTGAATAGTATTCCATTGTGTATATGTACCCCAACTTCTTTATCCATTCATTTGTTGAAGGACATTTTGGTTGTTTCCATGTCTTGGCCACCGTAAACAAAGCTGCAATGAACATTGGAGCACATGTGTCTTTATGGATAAATGTTTTCAGATATTTTCTGCAGATACCCAGGAGAGGGATTGCTGGGTCATATGGTAATTCTATTCGTAATTTTTTGAGGAACCTCCACACTGCCTTCCATAGTGGCTGCACCAGTCTGCATTCCCACCAGCAGTGTATGAGGGTTCCTTTTTCTCCACAGCCTCTCCAACACTTGTTACTATTTGTCTTGTTGGTAATAGCCATTCTGACTGGGGTGAGGTGATATCTCATTGTGGTTTTCATTTGCATTTCTCTGATGATTAGTGATGTTGAGCATTTTTTCATATGTCTATTTGCCATTTGTCCTCTTTGGAGAAATGTCTCTTCAGGTCGTCTGCCCATTTTTTTTTTTATTAAATTTATTGGGGTGACAATTGTTAGTAAAATTACATAGATTTCAGGTGTACAATTCTGTATCACATCGTCTATAAATCCCATTGTGTGTTCACCACCCAGAGGCAGTTCTCCTTCCATCACCATATATTTGACCCCCTTACCCTCATCACCCACCCCCCACCCCCTTACCCTCTGGTAACCACTAAATTACTGTCTGTGTCTATGAGTTTTTGTTTCTCATTTGTTTGTCTTGTTCTTTTGTTGTTTTTGGTTTATATACCACCTATCAGTGAAATCATAGGGTTCTCTGCTTTTTCTGTCTGACTTATTTCACTTAGCATTATACTCTCAAGATCCATCCATGTTGTCACAAATGCTCCTATATCATCTTTCCTTAACGCCGAATAGTATTCCATTGTGTATATGTACCACAACTTCTTTATCCATTCATCTATTGAAGGACATTTTGGTTATTTCCATGTCTTGGCCACCGTAAACAAAGCTGCACTGAACATTGGAGTACACGTGTCTCTATAGAGAGATGCTTTTATATTTTTGGGGTAGATACCCAGGAGAGCGATTGCTGGGTCGTATGGTAATTCTTTTCATAATTTCTTGAGGTACCTCCACACTGCCTTCCATAGCGGCTGCACCAGTCTGCATTCCCACCAACAGTGTATGAGAGTTCCTTTTTCTCCACAGCCTCTCCAACACTTGTTACTATTTGTCTTGTTGATGAAAGCCATTCTGACTGGGGTGAGGTGATATCTCATTGTGGTTTTCATTTGCATTTCTCTGATGATTAGCGATGTTGAGCATTTTTTCATATGTCTATTTGCCATTTGTATATCCTCTTTGGAGAAATGTCTCTTCAGGTCCTCTGTCCATTTTTCAATTGGGTTGTTTGTTTTTTTGTTGTTGAGTTTCATGAGTTCCTTGTATATTTTGGATATTAACCCCTTATCAGAGGAACTGTTTGCGAAAATCTTCTCCCATTCAGTTGGTTGCCTCATTATTTTGTCAATAGTTTCTTTTGCTGTGCAGAAGCTTTTCAGTTTCATATAGTCCCATATGTTTATTTTAGCTTTTTCTTCCCTTGCCTTTGGAGTCAAATTCATAAAATGCTCTTTGAACTCAAGGTCCATAAGTTTAGTACCTATGTTTTCTTCTATGCAGTTTATTGTGTCAGGTCTTATGCTTAAGTCTTTGATCCATTTTGAATTAATTTTGGTACATGGTGACAGATAGCAGTCCAGTTTCATTCTCTTGCTCATGGTTATCCAATTCTCCCAGCACCATTTATTGAAGAGGTTGTCTTTCCTCCATTGTATGTTTTTAGCTTCTTTGTCAAAAATTGTCTGTCCATATTTATGTGGTTTTATTTCTGGGTTCTCAATTCTATTCCATTGGTCTATGTGTCTGTTTTTCTGCCAATACCATGCTGTTTTGATTATTGTAGCCCTGTAGTACAAGCTAAAGTCAGGGAGTGCGATACCTCCAGTGTTGTTCTTTTTTCTTAAGATTGCTTTGGCTATTCGGGGTCTTTTATGGTTCCAAACAAATCTGATGATTTTTTGTTCTATTTCTTTAAAAAATGCCATTGGGATTTTGATGGGGATTGCATTAAATCTGTATAATGCTTTGGGTAATATGGCCATTTTACCTATGTTGATTCTTCCAATCCATGAGCATGGAATGTCTTTTCATTTCTTTGTGTCTTCTTCAATTTCTTTCAAAAATGTCTTATAGTTTTCAGCATATAGGTCTTTCACATCCTTGGTTAACTTTATTCCTAGGTATTTTATTCTTTTTGCTGCAATTGCAAAAGGAATTGTTTTTTGTATTTCTTTTTCTGAGATTTCATTGTTAGTATATAGGAATGCAATAGACTTTTGTACGTTGATTTTGTAGCCAGCAACTTTACTGTATTCGTTGATTGTTTCTAATAGCTTTTTGGTGTAGTCTTTAGGGTTTTCTATATATAACATTATGTCATCTGCAAAGAGTGATAATTTAACTTCTTCATTCCCAATTTGGATGCCTTTTATTTCTTTCTCTTGCCTGATGGCTCTGGCAAGGACTTCCAACACTATGCTGAAAAGCAGAGGTGATAGGGGACAGCCTTGTCGTGTACCTGAACGTAGAGCAAAGGGCTTCAGTTTTTCACCATTAATTATGGGATTAGCTGAGGGCTTGTCATATATGGCCTTTATTATGTTAAGGTATTTTCCTTCTATACCTATTTTATTAAGTGTTTTAATCATAAATGGATGTTGTATCTTGTCAAATGCTTTTTCTGCATCAATTGATATAATCATATGATTTTTGTCCTTTATTTTGTTTATGTGATGTATCACATTGATGGAATTGCGAATGTCGAACCATCCTTGTGCCCTGGGATGAACCCCACTTGGTCGTGATGAATAATCTTTTTAATGCATTGTTGTATTTGATTTCCTAGAATTTTGTTTAGGATTTTTGCATCTATATTCATCAGAGATATTGGTCTGTAATTTTCTTTTTTTGTGTTGTCCTTATCAGGTTTTGGTATCAGGGTAATGTTGGCTTCATAAAATGAGTTAGGGAGTACTGTCTCTTCTTCAATTTTTTGGAAGACTTTGAGCAGGATTGGTATTAGATCCTATTTGAAGGTTTGGTAGAATTCACTAGTGAAGCTATCTGGTCCCGGACTTTTGCTTTTCGGAAGATTTTGGATGACTGATTCAATTTCGTTACTAGTGATCGGTCTGTTTAGATTTTCCAGTTCTTCATGGTTCAGCCTAGGAAGCCTATATGTTTCTAAGAACTTGTCCATTTCTTCTAGGTTATTGAATTTGGTAGCATATAGTCCTTCCTAGTATTCTTGGATAATCCTTTGTATTTCTGTGGTATCCGTGATAACTTCCCCTTTTTCATTTCTGATTTTGTTAATTAGTGTCTTCTCTCTTTTTATCTTAGTGAGTCTAGCCAAGGGTTTGTCAATTTTGTTAATCTTTTCAAAGAACCAGCTCTTTGTCACATTAATTTTTTCTATTGTCTTTTTGTTCTCTATTTCATTTAGTTCTGCTCTGATTTTTGTTATTTCCTTTCTTCTGCTGACTTTGGGTTTCATTTGTTCTTCTTTTTTTAGTTCTTTAAGGTGTAACATGAGGTTATTTATTTGGGATTTTTCTTGTTTCTTGAGATAGGCCTGTAATGATATAAATTTCCCTCTTAAAACTGCTTTCGCTGCATCCCAAAAAGTTTGGTAGGATGTATTTTCATTGTCATTTGTTTCTATGTAGCTTTTGATCTCTCCTCTAATTTCTTCTTTGACCCAGTCATTCTTTAAAAGTATGTTGTTTAATCTCCATGTATTTGTGTTTTTTCCTGCTTTCTTTTTGCAATCTTTCTCCTTTTTAAATGAACAGGGAGGTGAGGGTTGTTCTGTACCCATGTGGGGTTAATGCCCGCTGCCATCACCAGAACAGTGAGGAGATGGGATGCCCAGGCACCTGAAGCCTGGGCTGCAGTTTTAGGTTTTGTGACCAGTGTCAGTGTCCTTGGTTTGGTATTTTCAAGGGAAAGGAAGGGTGGGTAGAGAAAGCTGCAAATTAGGGTGTAAGAAACTCTAGAATCACTAGAGAGCTTTCAATCTTTGGCAAGCCAATATTTCTTCTTTGAATCTATAAGCAGAAAAGGGATTTCTTTTTCAAATGAGAAACTGTGGGTTACAGCGAGATTTGATGCCTTAGAGGAGATGTTGCTGCCTGCGTGCGTCAGGCATTGGCTTCGTGCTCGTTCCTCTCCCTACATGGACATAGCCTCTGTGGTCCTCAAGGTTCTCAGGACATCAAGATCCAAAAAGGTGGAGAAGCTAAAGCCCTGGCAAGCAACAGCCAGCAGCCAGCTTCCCACTGGGGCTCTACTTTGTCTTTACTGCTTTACTGTGGGTGGTTTAGGTGACGTGGAATCTGCAGTGAATATACAATCGAAGTGATGTAACTGATAATAATTTTTTAATTTTGTAAATGACGGCAGGGACAGGGCCTCGTTTCATGTACAGGAAGGATTTGTCTAGCAAGTGACTCCCCTAATCTCCCATGCATGGTGGGAGCCACTACTCTTTTCAATAAGTGAACCGGGACCCTCTGGGTCACCCATGAAGTGCAGACATGTATAGTAGGTTGAGGGTAGATGAAACATGCTTTGTGCTCAGGACATTGTATCTGTTGTGTTCTGTGGGGATGTGCCTACCTCAACCAGTGCTCGGTCCCACTGTTCAATTGGTTTTCTCTAGCGGAATGGCTGCTGAGAATCCTTTTCCAGACTGACTGGCCTCATTTGCTTTGGAGCAAGCATGCAGGGTCTGGGTGCTCCGAGTTGGGCATCTGAGCTCCCCATAGCCCTTGGCTAGTCTGTCCCTACAGTTTGTCTATTGTGTAAATGACAGAAGCAAGCTCTAGGTGGTATCTGCAGCTGCCCTTCTGCAAGGGGGTATGTTTAGGAAGGAGGGAAGAGCGGAGGCCTGTTTCTCTGGCCTTCCTGCAGCCTATGGGAAAGGGGAAGCTCAGTGATGGGCTGCTTCAGTCACTATCTCTGCTGTTCTTTTCTTTTTAAGATAACAAAAACACTTACTTATATAGCACTACGTGCCAGGCTGTCTTATAAATGCCTGACACATATTAACATATTCAGTCCGCGCTACGACCTATGACACTATTATATTCCCATTTTATAGATGAGGGAACGGAACCAGGGAAGCTGACTAGCTTGCCCAGGGTCATATCGATTGCAAGTAGTAGAGTCAGGATGCAGACTCGATAGCCTGGCTTCAGTGTTCGCTACTCTCTGCCTCTCTAAAGGATGGTGCATCTTTTAAAGTGATGTTGCCAAACTAGAGCATAACCAGGAGGGTGACTCAGGGGAGTGAGGTCCGGAAATTACGTCATGTGAGGAATATTCAAAGGAGCCAGAGATGTTTAGTTTGGAGAAGAGAAGAACCAAAGGAATGGGGGAAAGAGATGACCAAAGGGATACTGAGAGCCATCTTCAAACCTTTGTCTGTGGATGACATTAGCTTTTCACTAATTGGTTTCACAGAGCTAATACAGGATCGTTGAGTAAAATATATAATGACTCAGATTCTGACTCAAAACAAGGAAGAACTTTCCACAAGTGCAGCAATCCAGAGATGGAATGTCTGACTCAAAGAGAACTTAACTTTCCATCCCAGACAATGGGTAAGGGGGCACTGAATGGGCACTGAGCAGGGGTTCTCTGGGTGTGGGGAGGGAGTACCACTGCACTGGTAGGAGGTTAAACTGAATTGAAGATCCCTGGGAGATAATGTCCACACTTTTTAGGGTTTTATGAGACAGTAGCTAATGTTCAACCAGCTGAGTAGGCACACAGTAGGTCCACATTTAGGGCTATTGCCACTCTACTGTGTGTGTATATAACACACACCAGGAAGTGACTCTGTAGGCCAGTCATCTAAACTCTTTCGCAAAATTAAAGGGATCAGATTTTCCCCCCATGTCAAAGTAGAGAAAGGAAAAAGGAACGCAGACCGGAGGTATGAAGGCAAAGAAGTTTCATTAAAAGTGAAGTTAGATATCGGAAACCAGAAAGAGCTCCCACTCTTGCAGGCCACCTTTGTCCCAGTACTGGCCAGATTTTCACAGTTCTGATCTAAACAAAGCTCCTACACAGATAGACTTTTATTGGGTATTTTTTTTAACATAAAAACATATTTGATTTTCCCCACCAAATGGAAATAAAAGTGAATAAACAACAGGTACTGTATTTGCTGTTTACAAAACTTGGGCCATTCTAGGCAACAAACAGAGGGGCAGAAGTCAAAAAAATAAAGCTCTTTGGGTCCCTGAAGACCCAACACCAGGTTTAAAAATATCTTTATGTGTGTGTTGGAGGGTTGGTGTTCATACTTTTTCGAAAATACAAAAAAAAAAATGTTCTTCATCATATAGTTGGAAGAATGGTCTTAACTCTGACAATTAGGAACTAGTTTACAAATTTCCACCTTAGTTTTAAGCAGCTGACCTTCAATTTAGAGCAGGGTTTTAGAATCACAGAACTTTTGGATCAAAGGGGACCTCAGAGGTATCTAGTTCATCTTCTCCTTACTCTCCGTACCCCTCCCCAATCCAAGGCTCAGGTTCCACTTATAATTTCTCATCAAGCAGTCATCTACCTTTTTCTTGATTGTCATCAGAGACAGGAAGCTTGTTACAGGCAATGACAACATACATAATGCATTTTGGGACAATTTAGTTGGAAAGTTCTTCTGTACAATGACTTAAGAGCTGTCTTCCTGTAATTTCCAACAGACGACTCCAGTCCTAGCTGTGGCTCTTACAGAATCTACAGAAATCCCATTTTCCACAGAAAGATTTGAAAACAGACATCATTATGTCCTTGTGAAATCCTATCTTTTCGCCAACAAATATTTCTTTTTGTCCTGGCAAAAGTCTTTAGTTCAATCACTAAACCCTATATCATAAGGATTATGTCTCTCTTTCCTCCTGGCCTCTTTCTTCTGAATTCGGCCCTGCTTTATAGAGTGTCCTTCCCCAAATGTGACATAATATTTCAAATGTGGTCATAAACAGCCTGGGGAAGAATGGGACTGTCTCTCGTTCTAAACACACCGCTTCTCATTAATATTGTGTTGGCAGCCACATTACACCATCAGCTCATAAAAGACGTAATCAACAAAGACTCCTATGTATAGGAGGATTTGAAATGGGTTATCTTTGTTTCCTGCATCTCGTCCATTAAATTCTGGAGGATGAGGTAAATACTGTAAAAGGAAAATCCCTCATTCCTTAGCAGACAGTCTTCCCTAGACCTGGCACAAAGCAGGGGACAATGTCTACAGCCAACAGGAATAGCTGTGCTTTGAAGCATTGGCCTCTGTCCTCCCCACACAAGGGACGGGGAAAAAGATGAAATCAGCTTGTGCTGAGCGCATACTCTACAGCCGACACTACTTTAGATGCTTTATATATCTTGTCTCATTTTGTCTTCTCAATAACCTTCAAGGTTGGCGCCGTTAGCCTTATCTCATAGATAGACTCAGAGAGGTTAAGTGATTTTGCCAAAGTCACACAGCTTGTGGGTCAGATGGTATTTAAACCCAGACCATTTTGACTCTAGAGCTTTATTTTTCCTTCTGTATCTTGTTGCTTCTGAGCCAACCCTGGCCGAAGATGAGTAGGACATTTGTGGGATAACCTTTTCCAAAATGAGGAAAAAACACACTCATGCTCGGCAGGCCAAAAGGATTACACTATCCCTTTCTCCCCAAGTCCCCTTCTCATTGCATTCAAACTCGCTTCCATGTGTGAAATCACCCATAAGAGTTAATACTGCAATCATTAGACCCATGAATTAAAAGAACACATGTTGTCAGAACAACTGGAATATAAAAACTTTGGAAAGAAGTACCGTCACAAGGCCCCTTGGTCCCAAATTCACACCTAGAAAAGTACCTGTTTCTTGAATATTTCATGATAAATGCCAGAAAGGGTGGAGTGAGAAGTTTCCTTCAAAACAGTGGTTCTTGAAGTGTGGTCCCTGGACCAGCAGCAACAACATCACCTGGGAACTTGTTACTAATGTAGATTCTCTGGCTGACCCCAGACCCAATGAATCCAGAAACTCTGTGGGTGGGACCCAGCCATCTGTTTTCCTGAGCTTTCCAGGTAAATCGAATGAACACTCCATTAGTAAAACGTTCTTCTGCAGCTTCTGATGGAGGAGAGGTATTCTGGGGGTACACGTGGCAAGCTCAATTGGCCTGGTCTTTTAGCCAGGGCCATGGCACTCATGAAAAACACAATTTCTCAGAGATCCTGTACAGAATGCCAACAAAAGGAAAATAAGACTGCCCTGAAACCAAGTTATCAATTGGACCAACAGTAAGAAACTTTCACTGCATTTGCTTAATCCTAAGAAACTGCTTAATCCAAATCAGTTCCTAACTGACTTGGAACAACTGGAAGATTAAAAATAAGACAGTCTCATACTCCCACCACCCAGAGAGACAAATATCCACATGCCTTCTGCTTTTTCCCACTAGAAAATGTTCAAGTACGTGATAGTAGTCATTTCATTACAAGTTCGGTAGTTGCTGAATCAAGCCTGTCTCTTTGCATAAGGTTCACATTTTCTGTTTTAGAAGAGTAAGACAAAGAAATAGGGGGCGGGGGGAAGCGGGAATGAAGCCACAGGGTGAGAAGGTGCTGCTGTGCCTTGGAGGGGATCCCAGTTGTCAGTGAAGGCCTGAGGCAGTTCAAGATGGTTTTCTTAACAGATACAGAGCTTGAGAACGCATTACAAAAAAAGGAGGTGGGGGTTTGCCAGAGGGAAATTATTTCAAGAATAGTGAACAAAATGAGAGCCTGATACCCAGACTGTAAGAAGGTAAGGCTGGAAAAAGTAAAGAAATATAGCAAGGCCCTGCACTTCATTATACTGCTTTTTTTTTTTAAAGTACATTTCAGAGAACAGTAGTACCATGAAATGCTCCCTGCACAAAATTAAGGGAGAGTCCCATATTTAAGTAAGTTTAGGAATTGCTGCAAATAATCTCTTCCTTTTAAAGCTCAATCATGACTTGATTTAAGGCTCTGAGATGTTCTGCAGGCAAGAAATCTTTTAATTTTGTTTATTTAAACCAGGATTTCCAAAGTGATTTGGCTAGAGAACCCCTGCAGCCCCAATAATTCCTAATCACACCCCATAGAGCACGAACTGCATTCATCACTATATCAAAAGGACAGAAGTAAAGGTATTGGGAATAGCTGCTTTCACGTTCCAGGGGAAAAGAAGGAAAGTGGGCACAACCAGGAGAGACTGGTCTCCTAGGGAAGCAGGAGCCCTTGATAGGAGAAGCAACTTTGGGATGTGAGGTAGGATCCCTGTCAGAGAACCACCCCCTCACCAAGAACATCTAAAGGAAAGCAGGGTGGTGGCGGTGGGGAGGGGGATGGTGGGCAGTAGAAGCCCCCATGCTGTTCTCCAAATTACTCTAGAAATGGTCTCTCACTCAAACTGGAGCAAAAGACTCTCTTCCAGCTGCCACCTGCCTCCCGCAAAGAGTTCCATTTGCTGGAGAATTACAGGCACAAAGAGACGCAGTCTGTTCCCTCAGACGCCAGCACGGGGAACAATGCCTTTCTCAGTCTCCCTTCCAGGCCTGGGGACTGCCACCTGCCACAACTACTAGGTGCTGGCCATCAGGCTACCTCTCTGTCTCCGGGCCTCGGTTTCCTTATTTGTAAAATGTTTGTGTTAGAGTGGTGATCGCTAAGATTTTCTCCAGCCCTATCCGTTCTGAAATTTTATGAGAGCTTGGAGATTGGGATTTGAATTCCTGTGCTGCTATGAACTAGTTGTAACATTTGAACCAATAACCGCTGCTCCGTGTGCCTCTCCTATAAAAGACATGCACCTGGGGTGACTGATGCCCATGTGCGATAATGCCTAGATCCTCCGTGGTGACTGACAAGCTGCTGGAGAAGGGGAAGGTGGTGTTCTCCGTTTGGGGCGTGGCACCTGTGGGTGACCCCTGTCTATATGCATAGCCCATTTGTTTCCTTCATTTTCCTCCGTGCTGTCCTCCATTCGGTCCTCAGTCTGTTCTGCCTTGTGAGCTGGTGTTTGCTCTGCTCGTCTCTGCTCATCACTCACTCAACTGCATTCTCTGGGAGTGCTAGCCTCCCACATTCTGCCAGGTGTCTAAGAGTTGGAGATTAACTGGCTTAAAATAATTTCACATTTGTCTAAATTTGGACGGAGGTTGACCAGAAATATACCACTGGGCTGTGAACACAAAGAACTTCAAGCCAAAAATCTTTAACTTACATCTCGACGTATATATAAACCACCGATTCTATAGAATTTAGATTCTGGTTGCTTTTCTGCAAGAAGCTTTACTTCTCTCCTCTGACTGTAGTAGAACTGTTGCTATATGAAAACAAACTTCCCCTTCCTCCATTCAAACCTTTTCAAACTTTGCTGATTTCAGACTGCCCCTTCCCCAGCGGCTGGTCAGAATGGGGTGTTCTTTTGTTCCCATCAAAGAATCTGTCTGTGCCCTTTTTGAGTGTACAGATAGTATGCTGAAAAACACAATCATAATAAATAGCATAGTTTCACTGGGCACTTACCATGTGAACGAAGTGCTTTCTTTACATTATCTAATTTAGTCCTCTCAACGGCTGAGTTGACTTGGGCAGTCTGAGGCTTGGTTTGACCAAGAACCTTTCCAAGGCTACCGAAGATTGGAAAATTCAGTCGTTAAATGGTGGAGCTGGTCAGTCAAGGAAGGTGGCCTGCAGTCTGACTCTATAACCACTGCTTTCTGTTGCCACGTAACTTCTTTTTCTTCAAGAGGACATCTTAAAAACTCAAGAAGCAAACCTACGACCATCCTCTTGATTGAGGGTCATGGGTTAATTTATTTGGGGCTCTTTCAGCAAGGGAAGCGACCTTGCTGGGCACCTCCTGCACTTCCTGTAATCCGTGTCTTCTTTTGCTTACCTATGTCCCTCCTCGGCAGCACACCTGTGCCAAGTGTGCCCATTACTGGGTACTCCAGGCCTCGGAGGAATGTGGCAAGAATTCTTCATTTGGTTCCAGTTTTCTAGGACTTGGAAGCAGCCTGAGGATTTTGTAATCTGGAGTCTATTCCTTGGAGCCTAGTCTTAGGAAAATGCTGAGTGCCCTGGAGAGAAAGGGACGGTATTTGGGCCTCTGGGCCCAGCTGGAAGCTGGGAGGCAGTGTCCACATGTCTGCTGGGATACAATGGGCACACACAGTGAGCATGTGGCCCTTGGGAACTGCTGAGCCCAGAGGTTAGATTATATCCCCTGAAAGAAAGCTTTGGGCTTAGGCTCTTACTCATGCATTTGGTGCCGTCCCCTCTAGTCTCCTCTAGGCTCTTACTCATGCATTTGGTGCCGTCCCCTCTAGTCTCCTCTAGGCTCTTACTCATGCATTTGGTGCTGTCCCCTGCATGCCCGGGAGGAGGGGGCTTTCCATCCAGCAGTTCTCTGAGGCCAGCTTGACCACACTGCCTGGCTCTAGCAGGCAGCACTGGGCCAGAGGCACAGCCTCAGGTGCTGGACTTGGGCAGTAGTGTCTTCAAGAAGGGGGAGGCCGGCCTTGGCCATGGGAGCCAAGGGGCCCAGGAGCGAGCCAGGGTGGCTGCCCAGCCTCGGGACACATTTCCCTGAGGTGATTATTGGCTAAGGAGGAGAAAGCAGCCAGCCAGGCCCCATTAAAATGCTGTCACTGGTGAGGAATCGCCTCTAGGAACTATCCCCTGCAGGGCTGACAGAATCTGAAGGGGTAAACTCCAAGTTTCCAGCCGCATTTCCCACCCAAGCTTCTGGAGGTTACTAGGGGAGCTGTGGCCCAGAAGAAGGCTGGCTTGCCAGGTGTTTCTGACAGAGCTGAGAGCAATCATTGCCACAGCCACCCTGTATCTGGCCATCACCCATGCCAGGTACTGGACTCACAGTGTGTCTTTTCCTGGCCAGAGCCCTCAGGTTTGGCATTGTTATCCTCATTTTATAGACGGGGTTCAAAGAGCTAAGTAAAGTGCCCGTTTGTAACTGGCTGGACAGGGATTCAAACTCTGATCTGTCTAGCTTTCTTTCCATTCCCCCATAACGACTCCTCAGAAGGTAGCAGTGACCCAACCCAAGATACTGATCTTGAGTAAGCATCTGTGTAGCCACCATTGCCATGGGGCTTATGGGCTGTCTCCATGAGAAGAAGACGGAGTGGAATATGGCGCTGGGGTAAAGGCATTGAATATCACTTCCTGGCATGGACAGGAGAGAGAAATGCTGAGTCTGTGCAGAGACATCATACTGGTAGGAACAAGTTGCCCTCCATCTTTTTCTTGTCCTGATTTCTCGAGGTAGGTCCACAGTGAAACAACTAGTCCTGGGGGTAACTACAGTGTTTGATATCCACACCAAAGCAGAAGTCTTTCTGTAGCTTTTTCTGACTTAGTGGTAACTTGGTGGTAACTTCCAGGCCATCAGATCTTGCTTTTACATCTGTACCCCTCTGAGGCCTCAGCACTCAGTGTGTATGCGATTACTGTCTATCCTCAATTTCAACATGTCCTTGATCCCAAGAGGAACACTTTTTGACACTTTAACATCTGTGCAATTGGCAATCTTGTAGATGAGGTCTACATTTAATGTGGTGGGGCTATTTAAGTTGATGTTATATTTTTTAGAATTGATGGAGATCAAGAATTGAGGAAATATGGGAATTCATGCATTTATTCAACTCATCAAATGCCTATAATAAATGTCCGACATTATGCACGATGTTGGAATATAGAAATAACCAATATGCAGCCCCTAGGGAGGTTACAGTCTGGGGGTGTGGGGGGGTGGGTAAAATAGACTAGATGAGCCTCAATAGTTGTGGCTGTTTGTGATAAGAGCTCTGAATTTGGGAAGCCAGGGTGTATGGAGGGGCAGAGGAAGGAGGGAGAGGAGGAAGCCGGGACCATTTTGCAGAGAAAGTGCATCATGAAGAGGGTGGGAATGCAAAGGATTTGGAGGGGGCTGGGGATGGGTTGGGGAGTGATATTCTGGACAGATTGAACAGTTGGAGCAAAGTTTCGAAGCATGAGAAACTGGGATGTGCTTGTGAAATTCAAAAGGCTCATCGTGCTGGAAAGGAGAGTGTGTATGTGGAGACATGGGTGTAAAATAAGATTTCAGGAACAAAGAGGGCAGATCATGGAGACCTCGAGTATATCATGCAAATGAGCAAATTTGCGTGGCGCTCTAGGTCCTGCGTGATCATGAGCTTAATCTCCATCCTAAGTCCTACGGCAAGTCACCAAATCATCGAGGGGTTTCAAACAGGGGAGTGATGCCCTGATTTGTGTTTAGGAACTCCGTGTAGAAAGTGGATGGGAAGAGGATGGTGGGGTGGGAGGAGGTGGATAGAGTGACAATTATTGGCAGAAAAAGAAGAGTCACCCCGAATGAAGCAAAAGCTTTATTTTCATTTACTATTCCCAGTCAGAGTGGATCATGGAGGCTTGAGCAAGATCACACAGTAATGCAAGAGGGCAACGAGACTAGAACCTGCAGGCACACGTGACCTTATTCTTACTTTACCCCCATCATGTGTACCCTTGTCTCAGGAGAGCCACCTGAACAATAGGCAGGCTGACTACATGAGCAGCTGGGAAAAGCTAGAAAAAGGAGAAAAGCCTACTGCTTGTCTCTTCTTGTTAAAGAAGGGTCATATCAACCTACAGTGGTGACATTCCAACTTGTACTTGCCAAATTAGTTCACCAATCAGAATTTTTTACAACTGTTTTGGCATGTATGCCAGTGCTTGGGGGAAAAAATGTGTGGGTATTGGTGAGAACCATCACAGGAACAACACAGTGGATATATCGAACTATAATATAAGACATTCGGCATTAAAAGTCATAACAGTGTAGATAAATTGCTGTGGTATGCATGGGAATCACGCAGAGAACACATAACCAATGTTGTTGACTGATGAGCCCACTTGCAAGAGACATTCTGGGGACAGATGCGGGGGTGAGAGATGGAAGGAGCTCATCCACCATACCGGGAAGCTTTGAAAGGGGTGGGAGATGACTGCTGATCTTGTGACTCAAGACTTACGGTTCTTTTCCCCTTATGACTTCCCTGTACAGGTGCAATGCCACACTTACACGGGGTACTGCTGGTGTGTCACCCCAGATGGGAAGCCCATCAGTGGCTCTTCTGTGCAGAATAAAACTCCTGTATGTTCAGGTACCGTAAGGAGGGGCGGGAAGGAAGGAAAAGGTTGGACAGAGACCACTTGGCTGTCTCCTGCCTTTTGTAGGGGAATCTTTGAAAGATGATTGATGGTTATGAGCCATCCTCCTGGTCAGGGAGGATTCCACGCAAACACACTTGCTCTGTAGTCAGCCGGGTGATAGGGTCAGTATATACCTGTGTGCATATATTTATTGTTTTAAGTTTAGGTTTCTGTTTCAAAGTTCTTTTCCCGAGTATTATCTGTAACCAACTGGAGCATGGCATGTACATTTTTTTTTAATAAAGATTTTTATTAGGGAAGGGGAACAGGACTTTATTGGGGAACAGTGTGTACTTCCAGGACTTTTTTCCAAGTCAAGTTTTTGTCCTTTCAGTCTTAGTTGTGGAGGGCGCAGCTCAGCTCCAGGTCCCATTGCCGTTGCTAGTTGCAGGTTGCACAGCCCACCATCCCTTGTGGGAGTCAAACCGGCAACCTTGTGGTTGAGAGCCCACGCTCCAACCAACTGAGCCATCCCGGAGCTCAGCGGCAGCTCAGCTCAAGGTGCTGTGTTCAATCTTAGATGCAGGGGGCGCTGCCCACCATCCCTTATGGGACTCAAGGAATTGAACTGGCAACCTTGTGGTTGAGAGCCCACTGACCCATGTGGGAATCGAACCGGCAGCTTTTGGAGTTGAGAGCATGGAGCTCTAACCGCCTCAGCCACCGGGCCAGCCCCTGGCATGTACATTTTTAACTTGCACACTCTGGGTGCTAGTGGCCCTGGAAGCACTTTATTGAGATGGATTTCAAGACTGCGTGGGAATTCAGCATCAAAGGCTGTGACGATCAATTAGTGATGTCTGTCAAGAGAGGAGAGTAGTGGCCTGTGTGCCTTATATTTTCTACCCCGGAACAGTGTGATCTAAAGTGATGGAAAGCTTTCACAACAGTGGCCCTCAAATCTGGCTGTCATCAGCAGTGCCTGGGGAATTACAAAGAACTCAGTTGTTGATGACCCTTTTTGTTATTCTGGTCCAGTCGGTCTGGAGTGAGACCTGAAGTGTTTATGAGGCTTCTCAGGCGCTTCTGATGATTAGACAAGTGAGGGAACCACTGCATAATAGTGACCCTTTGGGTCGGTCCATGGCAAAAATTAAGCCCTTTCCATTTCCAATTTATAAGCATAGAGACATTTTGCTCTTAGGTCAACTTCATAGCATTGTGAATTATGGATTTACCAAGTCTCACACTTTCCACTTCCTTTAAAAGGGTAAGGGACTTGAGAGTCATTCCCTCCATTCACTATGCAGCTCAGTCCTCTTTCAAAAGAATCCTATCCCACCATTAGCTGCTTTATTTTCTCCAGGTCTATGTGTATGAGGTTTTATTTATTTACCTATTCTCAATATTTAAGTGCAAGCAAAATATAAAACATTATTCTGAAACCTATGGAGATTTCCAGACTAACAGTCCTGCTATCCTAACATTTTTCTTTTTTCACAAAATACATTCATTTTTCTACTGGCCTTGCTATATAAAGGGAGAAGTACGTGGGAAGGTCAGTAAGTATCTACATTAGGAAACCAAGATTTGCAGGCCAAAAAGGAAAGTTTACTTTATTTGTGGTTACATGGAAACTGGAAACCTTAATTGGGGTTGGTGTGGGGAGGGGCAGGAATGAGCCCTACTTGCAAATGACCTGGAAAGTTTCATTTAAAGCAAACAAATGCACTAGAAACAAGTCATGCAGGGTAAGATAATTGAATTCTCATAAAATTAGTATATGGAGAAGGGATATGGCATAGATTGGGAAAATATGGATACTTTCTTTTCTTTTATGGGTGGGACCACCACAGATGCCCTGCCTGTGTGGTCTCTAGGGAGAAGACAGGTGCCACAGGATCCCGACTGTAGAATGGGTGCCCATGGTATCTTAGCATATGCAGGGCAAAGTGTTGGGCCAAACATGCACACTACCCCCTCCTTGAGGAACAGGCTGCATGTAGAAAATTGTTTCCATGCCTCAGACTATTTTGGCCCATTCAATACAATTGGGCTAACAATTTTCTACTTAATTTAGATGGAAAATTGACAATTTCCTGCCCTTACCAGCAAGTGATGTCAATCATTGCATTTGCAGTAAGAGGGGTTTTCTTTTTGGTTGGCCCTACTGAGTGGATGTGGCTCAGAACATGGAGTTGGTGGGAAGTGGGGGAGATGGGGAGTGGAGGCAAGGGGCAGTGATTGGAATGTTCAATGAGGGAATTATGGGTGTGGAATTTTGTCAAAATCTGGCCGAGACTATTGCCAAGGAACCTGGAAATCATGATTCATCTCAACAGTGCTGTGATAGCAGTGACGTTGACGTTAAACAAACCCCACTCGACATGTATGTACGTACTAACTTTGTATATAACGTCCCTAGATGTGTATACTATATACATACACATAACCATATGCTCATAACATCAGGCTTTGCCAGCTCTTTGAAAGGAACCAACCGCGACGCATTCTGAATGTCTATGTTTTTGTTTCCCCTCTTACCTAAGGTTCAGTCACCGACAAGCCCTTGAGCCAGGGTAACTCAGGAAGGAAAGGTGAGTAGAGTTTTATGCCTTATCGAAATGTTTGCTTCTAAAGCCAGTCCAAGCAGGAATTCTTGGACCAGATGGAAGAAGCTGGGTGAAAACTAAAAGTACCCCACAGAAAATCTCCATTCTTATTCTTTGTTTCCTCCCAGAAGCACCGGAGGTAAGTAAGTTCCATAGATAGCGGGGACCGAGTTCCCAGAATTTCTGAGGGAGGTAAGCGAGTACAGAGCACAGAGCTGGCAGGGACGTGAGAATCTTGGTCCCTGGGGCAGTTCAATCAGTGATCTACCCTTGTGGCCAACATTAAACCAAGAAGGAGTATGAAAGTACGTGGGCCCAAGTCTGCCCTGACTCTTATTTTGGAAACCCATCTGAGCATTTTTCCCCTCACTGATTCTCCATAATAATTGTTCCAGCTCATCCAGATTCTCCTCTTTAAGACTCTGCTGGCTTCATGGGCTTGCTACCTCTGCAGTTGTTGTCATGAAATTCTTTTTCATTTCGTTTTGTAAATACATAAAGTAGGTGGAACAGTGGAGCACTGAGCAGAAGAAATACCTGCAAAGTGCGTATCTGGCCACCACATGCATGTATATAGCTTTTGTGATGCATGCTACAGGGTTTTTATAGTGTGCTTAGAATTTTACTTTACCTAGAACAACATTAAATAGCAAATTAAAAACAACGATGACAAGTCAAGGAGACATTATGGAAGAGAGGTTAAAACTTTACGTTTTAATGTCCTTAATGATACTTTTTCTGCTTTTTAAATAAAGGTCCTTGCATTTTCACTTCAGCCCAAATTATGTAGCTAACCCTGATGAAGGCATTTGTCTGAGAGCTATTTAGTGGACCAGCCGCCATGAGGAATGGGTCCCTGGGATATGCTGGCCATAATTTCCAGTATGTCAGATACAGATTTACCCCTACTTAGCTCCAGGATGACATAAACACAGAGAGTTGAAATTGCATAGAAAACAAATGTCAATGTCATTGCATGAACAAGCAATCCAGAAGCCCCACTTTGGGCTCTTAGGTAAAACCCAGATGGGGACCTTGGCTGAGTTTGAGGCTCCTCACCTGAATCTGGGCCTTGGGAATTTTGTGCTCATAAGAGTCCACATGAGAGTTGGGTCTGCTGAGAATCAGTGTGAGGTGCACAGGTTTGTTCCACACACGCCTCAACAGGGAAACCGAAGCAAGGCCCTGCACCCTGCCCCAGGTGCTTTCCATGAGGAAGAAGAGGCAAGTTTACCTTGCCTGGATGCAAGAGATGAGAGTCCAGAGAACATGCTGCCCCTAAGTGCAGGTTCTCCAAGAAGATGTGGAAGTAAAGCATGGTGACACCACCACCCACTAGAAAACACAGACCAATTGACCAGATGGGCTGCTCCCCTTCCTGCAAGCAGGAATGAGTAAGTGGGTGAAAAGAAGACAGCAAGAGCCTTTGCAGGTCCTTCCCAGAACGAAGGAGACAGCCATAAGTGTTGGTGGTTCCCTTCCGAGTGGGAGTGGGAGAGGGGCATGAACATTTCTTTCTGCAAAGATCTGAAATCATCAACACTGTGAAGGCTGTGTGTC
This sequence comes from Rhinolophus hipposideros, assembly GCF_964194185.1. NCBI lineage: Eukaryota > Metazoa > Chordata > Mammalia > Chiroptera > Rhinolophidae > Rhinolophus > Rhinolophus hipposideros. The sequence continues at coordinate 75,258,943 of NC_138051.1, forward strand.
TGTCTGCAGTTGATTGGAGTTGAAAAAGCTGCTTTCAGTTATGCTTGTAGCTGAAGTCTTCAGAACATCACCTTTATTTCTGGGCATGAGGTCCTGGTGGTAGAAAAAAAATTGGCAATCAACCAAAAGTGACCACTCAGATTTTCCCCACCAAAGGGAACTGAGTGCATGACGCTGAATAAACCACCCGCACCAGGAAAGGCCAGCCTTTCCTGGGGTTTGGGTTCTTAAACTGCACAGAGAAGTACTCTCCAGGTTGGTGTGGCTTTGCACTCTGTGGATGACAATAAGAAACAGACCTGTTGTCATGGCGGGATCTCATGGATCCAGCTGGAAGAGGGCAGGGAACCTGATTCCTCCAGGGGTGGTGCAGGACACAGGGAGGTTAGAGTCTGAAGCCTCATCTCAGAGATAACTTGCCATCAATTCCCAGTTTTTCGCTCTGCTATCCCAGATGGGTTCCTCCCTCCCAGATGGTTCTGCCGCGGCCTCCTCTTTGGTGCAAAGTCCTGGGGTCGGGGGTGGGGGGATGCTTGGGCTCCCTTTCCCCTGGAGACTGAACTTTTGCCCAGTGGACTCCCTTTCCTTCTACTTTGGAGGATCAACATAGGTGCTAATCCTCTTCTCTTTGTCTGCCATGGGCAGTGCAGAGACAAGCAGGTTTGGGCCACCTGTAGGAAGGGCCACCTGAAGTCACACCTGTCCAGGAAGCTGGGGTTTGAATGGGGACAGGGTGCGAGAGGGCATTCGTAATATCCTGTGTCGGCCCACCAAGGTCCCTCTTTCAACTGCCACTTAAGAATGGAATGTGCTCCGGAGGGCAGCAGGTGGGAAGACACAAAGGCCTCTTGTCTGAGCTCGTGCCCACATGTGGGGTCTCCTAGAAGGCATCTCCCCAGAGCGAAAGCTTGCAGCTCTGAGGCCTGCTGCAGACAGATGCCAGGCCTGGACCCTTGTGCAGGGTGAGGGGTACGGCCAGAAAGGAGGTGAGGGCTGAGGGCTGCATGTGTGGGGGGTGGCGGGGGAGCTGCGGTCCCAGCCGGTTCTTTCCCCACGCTCTTGCCGTCTTGAACGCTGACAGGGTTGGAGGGATCGGTTCTCTCTGCCTGGAAGGAATGAAAAGGCGTATTGTGCGACGGTGGAGCGTCTGGTTGCCAGCCAGGAATTAGTCCTCGCAAGGAGAGGAGGAGAAAGGCAGAGCAAGAGGAGGCTGGGGGAGGAGGCTCAGAGAGATAGCAGGAGGAAGGGAGGAGGGAGAGAGGCCAGGCGGTAGCAGGTCACAGCCGTTTGGCAGGACAGAAAGCTTGGGTTGCTGTGGCTCCTGGGTCCACAGGTGTGGGGCCCGAGGGGAGAAGGGGGGTAAAGAGGGAGGGAGACGCTGTTATCTTACCCAGATGCATGTGCTCTGGGAAGGGAGGAGGGTCAGAACTTCAGACTATTTATTTAATCCCTTGGAATGTCCTTGCCTCGCTCTGATCTTTGGGCCCCTTGTGTTTCACGGACTCCTTTACGGGCACATGTGTGGTAATTAACACGTGCAGTGTAGGTCCTGGCCATGTGTTTGAGTTTCAAATATCCATTGATCTGGGGCACTCCCATCCTGGCCACCCCTCCCCTTTGGTCCTCGCCCTTGAAGAGAGATGGAGGGGTCTGTGTGTACTTGGAGGGTGGGGGACACACATGTATTTTATTGATGCTACTACAGAGGACTATCAGAAGAGAGGAAAGGGCCCCCAGCAGCCTCTTAAGCTCTGACCATCTGCTGCTAAAAACAGTTGAAGACCGCAGACGTTTAGGCAGAGATGAATTTTTAGTCTTAACCGAAGTCGTCTGAAGGAAAGTGACTAGGAAGCAAATGTGTTTAGAGATTCTGAATTTACCCTGAGTGTCTTTTTCCTGGCTGACCAAGGCTTGTGGATTTTCCTGAGGTGCTTCATCCCAGGGTCTTGATGCTAATGAATGTGGATGATTTGGGGGAGATTCCAGGATAACCAAACACAGTCAGGGGCTGGTTCTGGGCTTCATTGTTTGTGAGGTGCAGGAGGGAAGTTCCCAGACTCCAGTGGGGTGACGGTGAAGAATGATCACATGAGAGAATAATGGGAGGGCACTTGTGAAGTGGCTTCTGGCGGTTCTCTGCGAGCTTTTTTCTTCCGAGTCTCCAGGACCTTAGAGATCCCAGGCGATGCTTTGATAAATGGCAAGTGAAAGTTATCAGGGTTATCACGAGTTTTTTGCAGTTTGCTTTTTTCCCTTCTTGTAAGAAGTCTGGGAATTAGCTGTTTAAGGAAAGTGAGAAAAACAGAAAAACATTAGCAGACTCTGCTGACGTTTTCTACATGGGCTTCTGTTTTTGTCAAGCCCGTCTTGGAGAGGGGCTGAATTTCTAAAACCCAACTAACTTTAATTTGCAGAGACTTTTTTTAAATCCCCTAAAATCTGCTGCTCCATAGTATGTGCTCCAAGTAAAGAGTGGGTCACAGTTATTTCCCTCTCTGGGTCTCTATTTTTAGAATTTCTCCTGGAGCCTGGTCTAAGGGTTGGTACCAACTTGGAGATCTTGTCGCTCAGGTGATGGATTAAGCAGCAGCCTTATTCAGGGCTGAGGGATGTGCTGAAGGCAAGGGTGATAGATGGCAGGCATCCCAGAAGAAGGGGACTGTGTGGCTTGCAGCCTCAGCCCTCACTTCATTGCCCCAAGCCCGGCTGAGGTGTACTAAGCTGCCTGTCTCGGGACATTCTCCACATGGAGCATACTCCTGCTCATGTAATTTTAACCTCTTCTTAGCTACCTCTTTTTCCTCTCCTCCCAACACCGAAGGGGAGGCTGGATCAGTAGTAGTTGATGTGTCAGCATTGCCATCAGATGGCAAAAGTCTGGTTACCTACCAGTCTGGGCTGGATTTGAATGGAGACAGGCAGCTGATGACCTCTACGGATTGGCCTCTATACATGTTGCATTTCCGTGTGGGGAAGCAATCTCATTCTGATACTATGCTTGCTGAACAGAACTTGGAGCCTCAGCAGCTCCAAGGCCACGAGAGGCAGCTCTTTGTTCTCCGTATGCTTATTGCTGCTGCCTTCTGGTGCTCCGAGCCACCCTGCCCAAGCCTGGCATATCAGTATACCAGCTCTGAGGAGATCAGTTGCAGAAGGGGTCTGCATGCACCACATGTCCCTGCGTCCCACAACTCTCCCAGCTTGGCTCCGTCTACTCAACCCCCTGCCCTTTATCTATTCTAGGATTCCCGAAAGAAAGTTTATGCATGGAGGATACTAAACTAAGAGTTTGAATCCCTGCCACACCCCCATATCCAAGGACTGGAGAGGAGATGGGGTTTAGGGATCTGGAAAAGCCTCCTAGTCATAGATTCTTATGCGTCCCTGGTGTTATTAGTGACCATTGGTGTTTTATATGTGGTTCTCTTACCCTTGGATTCAACAAATATTTATTGAGAACTTACTAAGTGCCAGGCTTGTTATAGTCACTGAGGATCGAGTGACGAGTGAAATGGTGAGAGCCCTGGCCTTGCCTGGTGGAGCTCACATGCTAATAGTTCTTAGCCTCTTCTTCTAGAGGTTGTCTTCAGGTGGAGGTAAAGCCTCCCAGGGGAGTGCAGATTTCTAGCTGCTGGGAACAGAAGGCAGGTGGATCCTCCAAACAGCCCTGGTGGGTCTCTCCCATGGCCAGAGCCTCTAAGGAAACACTCTTGGAGGAGGCTACCTGGGATGAGCATGGCCCACTGGCTAGTTCTTGATCCCTCTGCCTGTTACCTGTGAGGGGTCCCTGAAGTCCAGGTGAGATAGTTCAGAGCTTGTCAAGCTACTGAGAATATGTTCACTTGCTCACTGTTCCTTGACTGACTGAGTTCAACCCCAAGTGTGGCACAGCAACCTGGAGGGAGGCAGGGCTTTCGGCATGTGGGTGAAAAGGCCTCATATCTGAACCCCTCACTGCAGCTCCCAGCTCCATGCAGCTCCTCTGATAAAGGCTGAGGAATTGTCACTCTTGGGTCCGATTGTGCCAGTTCTGTGCCTGCTGAAAGAACGCTGTGCGATTCAAGTTGCTGCTTGTTCTAAAATGTATATGGAAAGGCAGTGTAACTAGGACAGCTAATTTTTAAAAAGGATAATAAAGTGGGGGATATCACTCTATATGATTTTTTTAAAAACAAAAATATTGTTAGTATTTACTCCATCATGACCCTTTATGAATTTTCAATGTATGCTTTCCTTTGTTCTTCTGAACAAATGCTGTAACTCCCTCTTTTAAATGTTTATTTCATTTTCTTTTTTTAAAAATGACATTTTTTTAGAGCAGTTTTAGGTTCACAGCAAAATGAAGAGGAAGGCACAGAGATTTCCCATATAGCCCTTCGTCCCCACACATGCACAGCCTCCCCCATTATCGACATTCACCAGATGGTACATTTGTTACAACCAATGAATCCACATTGACACGTCTTTATCAGCCAAAGTCCATGGCTGATACTGGATTCACTCTTGCTGTACATTCAGTGGGAACGAACAAATGTGTAGTGACTTGTATCTACCATTATAGTATGATACAAAGTATTTTAATTGTTCTAAAAATCCTCTGTGCTCCACCTATTCATTCCTTCTTACCCCCCTCCCCCCCAACCCACCCCTGGCAACAACTGATCTTTTTACAGTCTCCATAGTTTTGCTTTTACCGGAATGTTCCATAGTTGAAATCATAATACTCTATTTGATTTTAAGACTTACAAAGTTACAGTCATCAAGACAGAATGGTATTGGCCAAGGGATAGATACACAGATCAATGGAACAGCACAGAGAACCCAGAAAAGGCCTACTACACAAGTAGGGAAAGTTGTTTTTTGACAAAAGTGCAAAAGCAGTTTAGTGGAGGAAGGATATTACCCTCAATACATGGTGCCATAGCCACTGGACATCCACAGGCAAAAACAAAACCCCCAAGACCCTCACACCTTTTACAAAAATTAATTCAAAATAGATCTTGGACTTCAATGTAAAATATAAAGCTATTAAAAGTTTCAGAAAAAAACGTAGGACATGATCTTGAGAACCTCCAGCTAGGTGAACCTAGAGCTTTGTTGTCTTAGAACAACAAACACATGATCCCCCCACCCCCAAAAAAGGACACATTGTTGGACTTACTCCAAATCCAAAACTTGCTCTGTGACAGATCCTGTAAGAGAATGACAAAACAATAGACTGAGAGAAAATACTTATGAACCACATATCTGACATAGGACTTATATCTAGAACATATATAAATAGAGAGAATTCTCAAAAACTCAACAGTTGAAAAACAGTTCAATTTAAAAATGAACAAAATGCACGAATAGACATTTCACCAGAGCACATAGGCAGAAGGCAAATAAACACACAAAAAGATGTTCAACGGGATTAGCCATAAAGACGTGCACATGAAGACCATGATAAGCTATCACTACACATCTGTCAGAGGAGCTAAAATAAAAAAATAGTGACAATGCCAAATGCTGCTGAGGTTGCGGAGAAACCGGATCTTTCATACGGAATGTAAAACGGTACAGCCACTCTGGAAAACACTTCGGAAGTTTCTTAAAAAGTGAAACCACTAATTATATACACTTACCAAATAATCTAGCAGTTGCACTCCTGAGCATTTATTCCAGAGAAAGAAAAACATGTCCACATGAAAACCTGCACATGGATGATCACAGCAGTTTTATCTGTAGTAGCTGAAAATGGAGACAAGCCAAAGCCGTCCTTCAGTGAGCAAGAGAAATTGTAGTGCATCCATACGATGGCACACTGCTCAGTAATAAAAGGGATGCATTGTTGATCTGTGCCACAACTTGGATAGATCCCAAGGGCATTATGCAAAGTGCCAATCTCAAAAGATCGTACGCTGCATGACTCCGCTTATATAACATTCTAGAAATCGACAATTCTAGAAATGCAGTTAGTGGTTGGCAGGGGTGAAGGATGGAGTGGAGGAAGGGAAGTATGACTATAAAGGGGTAGCACGCGTGAGAGCCCTGTGGGGACCGAAGAGCTCTGTATTTTGATTCTGGTGGTGGTTACAGGAATCTCCACGTGGATCCGATTGCGTAGAAATGGCGTAAAATTGCATACACATAAATGAGTGCGTGTAAAACTGGTGGAATGTGACTAAGTTCCATGAATTATACCAGTAGCAATTTCCTGATTTTGATATTGCCCTGTAATGATGTTACCTATAGAATTATGTTACCTATAGAATTATCTTAATTATAAAGATGTTACCATGGTGGGAAACTGGGTGAAGGGTACATAGGATCTCTCTGTATTATTTTTGCAACTTCCTGTGACTCTATCATCATTTAAAAATAGAAGTTAAAAAAGAAATTAGCACAGTCTTCTGTGTGAACCTAGCCCTGAGCGGACTCTTGTGCTGCGGGCATACCTCCTCCTCCTTTCCACCTCCTTCTCCTCTCCCTCTCTTCCTCCCTGTGCTCCTCCTCTTCCTCCTCCTCTCATCTACCTTTTTCACCAGCCTCATGTTTTTGCTCTTATTCAGGTGAATGTGGGGCTTGAGGATGCGGGCAACTGCACGTAAAAAGACACCTTTAAGTTTGTTTTCACTTCTTTTGGGAGGGAGTGTGCAGGTGGGTAGACAGAATGAAAAGTGTTGATGTCTTTTTCTGGGAAGGACCTCAAGGGCTCAGATAGCTTCTGCTCTCAAAGGTCGGAGTCCGGACAGCTCACAGTACATTTCCGAGGGTGGCTCGTCATGGGACATGCATCTTGGGGAAATGCTGAAGTTGACTAGCATTCCATCCTTCTCCTGGTGTAATTCAGGCCAGGTTCTTAAGAGACTTCTGCAAATAGGCATGGTTGTCTCCCTACGATGCTCAGCATAAGTGATCTCGACTTCCATACTGGGTCCTTGAGTCACATGTTGAAGGGGATGGTGGCTCTGGCATAAATGTGGCCTTTCAAAAGCAAGAACCTGCCAGCACTTCTACCAGGCTGAAGTTTATCTCCGTGTCTTTGAAAAAGACGGCCAACGGCAGCCTAAAAGAATGTAAGAGGGAGGGTGACCAGTGATGGGCATGGTCTGGGCAGAGCCCAAGAATGGAAGGGGACTTGGGATCATTGAGAGACCATCCAAATCTCAGGATGGGGGTAGTGGTTTCTTTTTCCCTCATTCTCCAAGGCTCCTTAGTCTGGGAGACCCCAAGAGATGCTATTAATACGGATTCCTCCTCTGGCCCCTTTGACACATTTGCTTTTGAAGGACCTGGAAGAGAAAGCTCTTTGTATGTGGTCAGAATAAACTCATTGTACACCCAAACAATTAACTCCTCAATGGACTTGCCAGACCCTTGAAAGGCCCGGCCCTGCTTCCCTGGACCTCTTGGGCTCTATTCAGTCCCTTAAGCACACCAATGTTTTTGGGTTTTTGTTTTGTTTTGTTTGTTATTCTGAAAAGTCTTTCCCTGAGAATAGTCAGAGCGGATCAACATTGTCCTCAGCCGGGCATTTATCTCCACTTGCCAGCGAATGTCAATCAGGAATCAAAAAGCCAAACAGAGGAGGCTTTGAACGGTGTCATTGGGGGTCGAAGTTACTTCCAGCTGTTTGTGCGTGGGCCAGGCCTTCTCGCAGTGCAAGGAATTGTGCTGTCACACAAACCCACTGTCTGTCTAGGCTCCCAGAGCCTGTGCGGGGGCTGTGAGTTTCTGGGGCTGCACCTGCGAGGAGGCGTGGCTGGGGGTTGGGGAATCTTGGAAGGCCAGACACCATGGCTCTGGGTCCTGGCAGTTTCCAAGGCTGCTCACTGCCTCTGGGGCCTTGAGCAAATCATTTTCTTACTGAGACCCAATCTCTTTTTATCCACCTGGGGACTTCCTCCACCCTGACTGCGGGTGAGAATAGATGAGGAAAGCCACCTGCTAGAAACTCTGAGTGTTGCAAAATGGGGTAACATTATTACTGCTGTTGATCTTGACATCAGCCTTGAGAAAGTCTCTCAAGTTTGCCTTATTTATTTTTTTAATGTTCCCAGATTTACTTTTTTCTCCCTGTGAGAAAAGTCATTCAATTGGCTTTTATTCAGTGTTTTATCTGCTTCCCCTTGGTCCAGAAGCATGTTATGATATCAGAGAGAAATAAAGTCTTACTTTCTGAGGTCCAAAAGAATCACCAAGAACAAGCATCAGGCATCAAATTATCACATACATACATGTAAACTGAGATTCAGATATATTTTTCTTTAAAATATATGGAAAAGTCTCCCCACAAATTAAGGATCACTCAGATAACCTAGAGGCTGTTGCCTGATGATTTATCTGTGAAGACTTTGGCACTACCTTTCCTTTTGTTTTAACAGCTTTATTGAAATATAATTACATGCCATAAAATTTATTCACCGTAAATGTACAATTTGATGAATGTAGTATATTGCTGGAGTTGTGCAACCATTACCAGAGAACAATTCATTCACCCGAAAAAGAAACCTTGTACCTATTTGTGGTTATAACCGACTCCCACCCCAAGCCCTGTGTCTATAGATTTACCTTTACTAGGCATTTCATATAAATGAACTCATACAATATGCAGTAGTTGTACATGGCTTCTTTCATTTAGTATAATGTCTTTGAGGTTCCTCTATACTGTCACATGTATCAGTAATTCATTCTTTTTAACTGCTGAATAATATTCCATTACATGGAGATATCACAGTTTGCTTTTCTATTTACCAGTTGACAAACATTTAAATTATTACCAGTTTGAGGCTGGAAATGACGCTGCTATGAATATTTGGACACATGTCTTTGGGTAGACATGTTTTTATTTTGCTTGGCTAGATTCCCAGGAGTGGAATTTCTGGGTTGAATACTAAGCTTATGTGTAAGTTTTTTTAAAATGTAATTTAATTTAATTATTAGTTTCAGGTGTACAAAAACAACATAATGATTAGACATCTCAACCCCTCACAAAGTGATAACCCCTCAAGTCTACTATCCCTCTGACATCGTGCATAGCTAGTTTTTAAAGAAGTTGCCAAACTCTCTTCCAAAGTGGATACCAATTTTACATTCCCACCAGCAATGAACAAGTGTTTTAGTTTTTCTACATCCTTGCCAACACTTGATACTGTCAATTGAAAAATTTTTTAGCCATCTAGTAGGTATGTAGTGGTATCTCATTGTGGTTTTAATTTGTGTTTTCCTATCAACTAATGACATGAGCAACTTTTCATGTTTTTATTAATCGTCCATGCATCTTCTTTGGTAAAATGTCTATTAAAATATTTTGCCCATTTTAAAATCAGGTTGTTTGTCTGATTGAGTTGTAAGGTTTACTTTAAGTTTTAATTTAAAAACTTTGATAGGATTTTAATTTTGCAAATCCAATTTTAAAAGTAAGCCATTGCATAAGATGCTTTAGTACTATTATACCTCCTTTAAGAGGTCTTTAAAGTCTTTTTCTCCAATACAGTGTCCTGAGTCTGGGGAGGCAGGCATTCTTCATTTTTAGAAGAGGACATCATTGCCCAGAAAAGAAAAGTGAGGGATTCCGTCTAGTTATCAACTTATTGCATATAATGCCTGGATCTGGAGTGCAATTCAATTGGAGACTGGGAGGCCAGGAGCATAAGTGGAAGCGTTTCTTTCTCCCCAGGGCCCAGTGTGGGGCCTGGTGTTGCCCAATGGCTTGCCAGGAGGCATAACTCATATGAACCTTGGACCCAGGCCTTGGACTATTTGGTGGAAGGGAGCGCTTGTTTGCTGGGTTGGAAACCATGTGCCCAGGTGCCCGGAGATGATGGTCAGAGGGTCCTGTTGGCTTTGGCGTGGCTTCCCAACCTTTGGGCATGCTGGATTTCACAGGTGGCTCTTCTGGCAACAGGGCATCTTGTCTGTTCTCACTTCATAAAGATTTCCATGTAGGACCTCCCTTGTGGCAGTGCAGCTGTATCTCTTCACCCTCGGTGACCCTACCCTGCAGGAAGGTTCACTGCCTGCTTGTGGCTTCATGCTGTTTGGGCTTCCAGGCTTGCATCTGGGCAATTGTGGAGGTCCTCGACCTGCAGAAGTGCAAAATTTCCCAGGGAGACTGGAAATCCTTCTTCCTCTCCTTGAGCAACAGACATTTTCTGACTGCTGGACCAGATGGTCAGTCCCCGATGCTCATCTGGATGATGAGAGAAATAAACAATGCTTTCTGTTGTCCTACTCCAGAGAGAGATACAGCTCTTGGAATATAGGAGGATTGTAATTGAATATTAAAATATTACATAAGCCATTTTTCACTTGTACGAGGTGTGATCATAAAATACAATGAATGTTTAAACAGAAAAATTTATTACAATAAAAGACACATTGCCATTAATCCCCCTCAAAATACTCCCCTCGCTTCGAACACACTTATCCCATCATCCTTGCCACTTTCTAAAGCGGTTTTGGAAGTCCCCTTTCATGAGTGTCTATATTACATCCTCCATCATGACAACACTCTGTATCACACATTGCGTCTGATATACAGCAATTTCTGTCAGATATAAACATTAGGGTGTGTCCTCATCCACCTTATTCACCAGATCTGGCACCGTGCGACTTCTGGCTCTTCCCCAAAGTCAAAATGATTCAGGACATTGAGGCAGCCATGACAGTGCAACTAAAGATACTCAGGAAAGACTTCCAGAACTGCTTCAGAAAGTGGCAAGGGTGATGGGATAAGTGTGTATGAAGCGAGGGGGAATATTTTGAGGGGGATTAATGGCAATTTGTCTTATACTGTAATATATATTTTTTAAAATTTAAACATTCACCATCATTTTTTATCACATCTCATATTCTCACCTGGAGTTGTCCCTCTGGCAGTGTTGGATTTCTCACTTTCCCTTTGTTACCTTTAAGAATGCTAAAATGAAGTCACCTTGTATGAAGGGGCTGAGCACACTGTGCTGGGCTATTTAGACTGAGAACCCTGCTCCGGCAGGAGCAACCAAATGTGTGTTGAAGCTGCCAAAAGACTTCATTCAGTAGCTCGTTGAATTCAATGAAAGAGGTGTTAATAGAATCAGGGGAAGTGATGCTATTAACAAAATGACATTGTGTGGCTTTCCTCTGTGTTTATTCTCCCTCAATGACTTCCAGATCAAACTTACCCAGGTTGGCATCCAAGATGCCTGTTCGGGACTCCAGTTGGAGGCAAATAAGATATCCAGCATGGTTACTTTTCTCTTCCTGCTGCCTCTCATTCCTTGGGATGATCGTCAGATAGTTCTGGATCGTCTTGGCGCCTGTGGAAGTTAGGTCTTGGTGACAGCACATGAGAATAACAGCAGTGTCAGGTGTCACACACCTGTGGGGTTGTTGGCCTCAGCCTCCAGCAAGGGTTAGGGTCTCCATAGCTCTCCAATCTTAAGATCCTAAGGGGGGGCGGGGGTGTTGGCTCAAGAAAGGGATCAGGACTCTGTGTTCTTTTTTGCTCTCTTGATAAGATGCAGAGAAGTCAGCCAAAGGTTCTGGGAGCTCTAAATGGTGCAGAGTTGTTATTATTGATGATCTAACTGGCTTCACAGAGGCTGTCTGAGAACTTGCATTCTCCATTAACAGTTAATGCTCGGAGAATATAGTGTTCAGTTCTAAAAGACCTCTGGGGTCTTGGGAAGAGAGAGATGGTGTAATCATAAAACCAAGACCAGAGTGTCCTCCTCCTCTTCCTCTGTCAAGGGAGAAAACAGAGACTTCTCTAAACTATGCATTCTCAATGGGGGCTAAGACACCTGCTCCCAGCTTTCACCAAGGAGGCAAAAATTGGTTCTTGAGTGTGTGTGGGGGGAGCAAAAGAACCCTTGATCTTTCTACATATAAAACACAGATATACATACAGTACATAAACAGATATACAGAGTATCGGTTTCATTAGGAAGGTGATTAGGAGAAAAAGGTCTAAAAATGCTCCTTAGATGGGCTATAATGAAAAAAAGTTAAAAAAGAAAAAAACAAACCACTGATCTAAACTGAGATTTTATTTTGGTGAAAATAACTGAGTCCTGAAAGGTAGATAAAATCTGCACTCGTTCCTGACTTGCAGACGTTGTGGCTCCGCAGAGACCTGCCAATACTACTAGGACGATAAGTATTAGGATTTGTTATTAGGAACTTCCTGCTCCCATCAGCTGTGTTAGAAATTTGAAAGCAAATCCAGGGCACAGTTTCCCATTCCCCCTCCCATTTTTTTTGCCCCCACCTCTTACAGGGAATTGGGGTACATGCTGTTTCACAGTTACATGTAGTCTAAGGATTCTCAACTCTCTTCAGTTTAGCATGCTGGAGAGAGAACGGCCCTTACTGCTTGTCCTCTTTTTTATTTTTTTCATCTTATTTTTTAAAAAATTAATTTATTTTTCATTTAAAGTTAACATATATTAGTTTCAGGTGTACAACTTAGTGCTTCGACGTTTATATAATTTGCAAAGTGATCACTCCGATAAGTCTAGTACCCATCTGACACCATACATAGTTATTACAATATTATTGACTATATTCCCTATCTCCGTGACTGTTTTTCAAATGAGGATGGAGATGTAGCTAGATGTTTGGGAGGGAATAGTACCACAGTCTCTTGCTTCCCTTAAGAAAGGTATGGGCTGGTACCTTTCACAAGAAAGCAGTAAGGAACTGGGGGCACCAGAATTTGATGCCACAATGTGTATCGACCTTATCATGCCTGGCCCAAACTTGGCGTTTCTGGAGAAGATAGTCCTCCCAGCTTTCCTGTTGGGGAGGAACAAGGGCTGACATTCATGCTGGTACACTCAGATTAAGGAAGAAGGGTCCTCGAAAGCCATGACAGCCTAGTTCCTTTTGTCCCTCCCTTGGAAGAGTGAGCACACACCTGGATTTGTCTTACTGTTGGTGTCTCTGTGGTTCTCTTTTCCTTCTTGTTCTTTTCTTCTTTCTTTTCTTTCTCTTTGGTCTTTTCACTGGGACTTGGCCGGGCCATGTGCAAACCCAAACCATTCAACAGTGCTGGAGAGTAGATAGTATTTACCTCAATGATGGTAGTCTCTTTTCGATTCTTTTTAACCCTCAACTCAGATGACGGGTCTAAGCCGACACCCACGATGGAGACGCAGCCGGTGTTCGACGGGGATGGTAAGCTCTGCTATTTCTTCTGACTCACGTTCCTCCACCCATTTTCAGGTCTTTCCTTCAGATGTTTGCTTAAGCTTTATTATTATTTTTTCTTTTTAAATTTTAATTTTTCCCAGTTTAGGCTGGGTTGTTTTAACCTTTCAAAAAATGCAAACCCTCCCAGGAACTGGTACACTCTCCAATTCTGGAAAGGGCCTCTGTTCTCGCCAAGCTTCCTGCCTGGCTGCTGGTATCCAATAATAACAGAGCCTGGATGGACCCTTCAGGCTGCCAAGACCAAGGAGCCATGGCTGAGAAAGACAGTCAGGCCGGCATTGTCCCTTCCGTAAACGAACCAGCACTGACAAGTCCCTGCTCTGGCCCTGCAGAGTACCAGGCCTCTGGGAGACAAACGAGAAACTGACGAGAGGAAGCTCCTGCTCTCAACACAGCGGCAACTGTTGGAGAGCTTTTTGTGTCAAATTATATCGTCTCAATTTTTATTGTAGTAGACATTTATACAAGAAAGGTCACAATGGTCTGGGAAAAGATTCTTTGAAGAGTTGGGACTCGAGCTGGATCTTGAAAACGGGGAGGAAGAATTAGGGCATTCCAGGAAGGGAGACTGGCATGACAAAGGAGGGAATATTGTGGGGATGGAGTATAGTCAGGAAAGTAGCAAGGAAGAGACTGGTTAGTGAAGCTGGTTTGGTTAAGTTGTAGGGACCTTGAAAGTTGAGGCAAGACATTTGGGAGAGGAGAAATTCTAGGTCAGTAGAAATCGCGGTGGCTGGTGGCAAAATAGAGGTTGGATATCCCTGGAGGTATAAGGAGTATACAGGGGGAGCTTGGGGTCCAAGGCTGGCCTCAGTTTGAGTTTGAATTATTCAGGGCCTATGTTTTGTAGTGTGCTTTCCTAAGCACTCCAGGTTCCCATGAGGAGAAGCAGGAAGCTTGACACAGTGCCAAGTCTGACACCGAGGTTCAGCTCTCAGTATAATATGCAGCAACCTTTTAGCAGCTTTCAGCCAAGTGTATCCAGGGAGGATCATGAGACTGGAAGGTGAGCTGGGGGAATAAAAAGAAAGTATGCCACTGGTTCGTACCGTGGCTAGGGACGTCCTTAGCACCGGCTCAGCTCTGGAGAGAGGGATTGAGATGTGAGCTATTTTTTTCAACTGATCCTTTAGTGGAACATGTGTGTATTCATGCCTAGAAGTTCAAATGCTTCTATGATTCACCAAGGTCCTTTATCATTGGCAAGTCTGTGACCCTGAGGGATCGGGTGGGGCATAGAGACCATGTTAGCTTGGGAGATGCCCCAACACCCCCGCTGAAGGTCTTGTCCCTCTACAGTGTGTTCAGGGTCATCCTGGATTCACACGCCACCTGTCCTCTGGGTGCCCCAAGCCCTGGAGAGCCTAGAGGCACCCCAGAGCTCTCTGGATGGAGGACAGCCTCTGTTCAACGGGAAATCTTTAGAAAGGGCATTGAAGCGCACATTAGATAGACCCATTCCTTTCTTTCCCACGTGGAACAGAGTCTTAGCACCTAAAATCTGTTGTGGCTTAGCCATTTCCTCCAAAATGGGTCTTTGTGGTTTGTTTGGCGTTCATGTGTTGATTTATCCCCTTTAAATCTCCTTCCAAGGAAGCAGCTGAGAGAAACTTGGCCCATGTTCCTCACCTCCTGGGACAATATTTTTATTCCTGGATGGAGTGGCTCAGTGCTTCTGGACTCTGACCACTCTGCCTCCCAGCACAGGAGGCCCTCGTTGGCTCCTATGAGCTGATGGGGAGAGGAGATTTTGTGGTGAGGAAGCAAGAGGGAGTTGGGACGAAGTAAATGTGGCATGAGGGAGATGATAGCTCAAGCCTCGATGGCTCAGGCTTGAGAAACATAGCCATTATAAAGTCTGGGGGTTACACTCCAACTGACATGCTCTTTTTGCCCGGACTTTATTTTCTCCTTTCCCCTTTCCCCCCGCCCCCAGAAATCACAGCTCCCACTCTATGGATTAAGCACTTGGTAATCAAGGACTCCAAACTGAACAACACCAGTGTAAGAAATTCTGGTAAGTAATCTGCCTTGCATTATATACATGCCTGATCCGTCCATGGCTGGCCCGTGTTTCCTCCGTGACAACCTGCTGTGTGGGTTTGGGCAACTTATGTAACCTGTCTGGCCTTCAATATCTACAGCTGTAAAATGAGACTAGATGAGTTAATCCCTTCTAACTTTGTCTTCAGTTAGCTCAGGGATCATCTTTCATGAGTAGTTGACACTTTTAGCGGGGGGGAAAAAAAAACTTTTGACCATACGTTTTAATATTTTAATTGACTTTCTACATGCTCTGCAGAAGAATTTGAAAGAAGAATGGCTGGGCAAAGAGAAGTTGGACTTCAAGCCTCAAGAGCCTCGGGTCTGTGTTTTTAAGGCTCTCAACAGCTGATTACGGTTGTATCTTTTCTGATCTGGTCTGTTGAGGGACCTGTGAGAGTGGTCAGGTTTTGGTACTGACCAAAGTCAGGAAAGTTTAGTTACCATCAATAAAGACCAGGTGTCCATCAACAGAAAATGTATTAACAGACCTAATCTGTATCTCTGTCACGGGGGAGTCATTCTTCTTTCGGTCTAAGACTTTATTGTGAGAAATGCCACTTGGCGTAATTTATGTCTGGTTGTTGAATTTAGCCATATCGCACTTCCTTTCTTTTTTATTTTCTTTTTTATATATTTTTCCAGTGTCTTCCTTTTTGTTTTGCAAGGTTTTTTTGTTTGCTCCCGCCCACTCCACCCCATTGTATTTTAAGCCATTGTTTCAGAGTCTAGTTGTAGGGTTCAGCCCCCTGGCCCTTGCTGGCATTATGAGC
Organism: Rhinolophus hipposideros; assembly: GCF_964194185.1. Lineage (NCBI taxonomy): Eukaryota > Metazoa > Chordata > Mammalia > Chiroptera > Rhinolophidae > Rhinolophus > Rhinolophus hipposideros. The sequence goes on from NC_138051.1 coordinate 75,274,941, forward strand.
CTAGCATTCCGCCGGCTGAGACAGTTGGTTGCCGGTTGGCTGCTCACAGCAGCTCACAGCAGCTCTTGCCGACTGCCGGCTGCTCACTATGGCTGCCGGCCACTCATGCCGACTGCTGGCCACACGCCAGCTGCCGGCCACTCACAGCTACCGGCCACTCACGGTAGCACATATCAGCACACAGCAGCCCACAGCAGCTCACACCAACCTCTGGCTGTTCCGGGCAGCCCAGCTCCAGGGAGAACTGTTTTTCACAGTCTTAGCTATAGAGGGCGCAGCTCACTGGCCCATGTGGGAATCGAACCCGTGGCCTTTGGCTTTAGGAACGCGGCGCTCCAACCACCTGAGCCACTGGGCTGCCCCTCTTTTTTTTATTTATATATATATATAAATTTTATTGGAGAATGCTTGGGAACAGTGTGTTTCTCCAGGGCCCATCAGCTCCAAGTCGTTGTCCTTCAATCTAGTTGTGGAGGGCACAGCTCAGCTCCAAGTCCAGTCGCCATTTTCAATCTTAGTTGCAGGGGGCACAGCGCACCACCCCATGCAGGGAATTGAACTGGCAGACTTGTTGAGAGCTCGCGCTCTAACCAACTGAGCCATCCCACCTCTCCCACATTTTGTTTATAGACAGCAAGGACTTTCAACTGTAAGGCAGATTTTACATGACCAGTGGTTACTGAGTATGCTGTCCTAGGCCCTTTTAGGTTTATCTGTATGCCAGCTCTGTCTGAAAGGTGGTAGTGTGAGGACTAGCATGCAGGATATATTTAGACTACGAAGTGAATCTATGCAGCATTGCTGATTTCTTCTGTGACTTGGGCTGGTCAGTACCTCACCATGTGCCTGGTTCCCTGTTAGATAAAAGCTGGAGGAGCTGTGGGATGGTGGGTGGGAAGGAGACCATGTGAACACCCATGGGCCAGATTCTTTGACAAAAGAGGGCTGTGGTTAAAGCATAGGCTTTGGAACCAGCAAAATCTGGGTTCACTTTCTGGCTTCAGCAGTTAGTGAGTCACCCAATCCAGTGAAATAATCCCCCTGAGCCTCAGTTCTCATCTGGGATCATGATCTCTCCCTGAAAGGACTGTGGTTAAAGGTTAACTGAGTTAATGTCTGTGTGGTACTTAACAGATGCCTGGCTAAGTGATACATAATAAATGCATGATAAATTATAAGTACATGTATTTGTTATCATTATTGGTAGAGAAAATGGGAATATTAATGATACTGCTTGCAGTAAGAATTTTTCAATCGGGAAAGAATTTGTGATTGTCACTCTAAGCAAAAGCATTTATTAGGAAGCTTCTTCTTAGAACCTTCCTCCACTTCCCCTCATTGTTAAGCAAATATGATCAAAAAAAGGTGGTTTTGGTGCCTGTGGTACCTGGAAGGGACATCTGCAAATGATCGACCCATTCCCTGAGCCCCCAGTAGGAGGTTTCATTCTCATTCTGTGACCAAGTGGTCAACATGAGGGTGAGCTCTCTCTGAAATTATTCAACACCTTTTGCCCAGAACACTCATTTGACATTTAGCAATTGCTTCCATGAATTGCTTCATTTTCATTTACCAGTGGTTAATTTCTCTAGATTATAAACCCTGTGAGAGCAAGGGCTTTATTGCCTATTCTACATCTGTTATGGAATCTAGCTCAATGTGTTTGATTGCTTTGGGGAAGGATGGAGGAGAAAAGATCGTCCTTATCGGTAAAATCAGAATCCTCACAGCGAGTCCGAGTCAGGCCCTAAAGAACTATAGTTGATGAAGTTCGCTGCCACTGAAGTTCTTCTGCTTTCCATTTCTACTGCTCCTATACAGTTTGCAATTGGAGGAGTATGGAATCATGTTGAGAAATGGTTTCCAGCCTGGTATAATCACCTTCCTTTTGTTGGAGTGACCCAACCACCCTAATTTTTCCCTTGTGAAATCCAGTTATGTCTGTAAGGTTATGTTTGTAAGGTTAGTGTATAGGACAGGATAGTTGGCGAAGAGATAAAACCAATGGCTACTCTTGATGGAGTATCTTTATGTATGGGGCTAGTCACTTTTCACATGATCTCACTTAGTTTGATGAGAAGTCAGATATACTTAAATTATAACTCATGTCTAGGTATCTGGCTCTGGTATGGACTAGAGCTTCTGGGTCAAGCCCCTGAGACAGTTTCCCATTGGAGTTTGCCGAAAGATTCTGGATCTGGTGAGCTTCAGCCCGCATCTCTGGGGGTGTTGATGTGGGACTCAGAGAACCAACTGAGCGAGAACTCTCCTTCTCAGCTCTCTGTCCCAGAGGCAAAGAGTCCATCCCAGTTTCTCGTACACCCCAAACATCCTTCTTTCACACTCAGACCCTGTGACGCCAGGTTTGTTTTCTGGCCTGGGGACTGTTGATGTTGGAAGGGTTCCACTGGGCAGCCGAAGTTTTGCAATAACATGACACATATGCCTGCAGACGTATCCTGTCTCCTTTGCTCCTCCTGGAGGTTTTGGTCCTTGTTCTGAAGGCTTTGTTGTGTGTTCACCACGATCAGTGTCACCTTTTGAGCACTTGACTAGTTCAGTGTTGACAGGTTTGCCTCACTGGACTTCTCTCTGATTCCTGCCTCCGTTGTACCAGGAGTTCTTGTGTTTAGGAAGACCACGTACCTGGCCAGCTAACATCTAGAACTTGAGACTGGGTATCATCTCATGTGTGAGTGTTGGCCAGAGACTCTATTCTGCTTTTATGAGGAACTCTTGCTGAGTTTTTGTGTCGGGGGCTAGCTACCAAGGCATTTTTTAATAAAATTAGAATTAAAACAATTTTTAAAATCATCTACATTTTATAGAAGAAAAAGATGAAAGAAATGACCCAAACTAGGCTTCATCTCATTCTTCATCCCATGTGCCACTGCTTCTAATTTTACTATATGGAGATACTTTCCTATAGCTGTGATTTTAAGTCTTTTTTTTTTTTTTCTTGTATGACAAAAGTCAGTGCTTTCTCCTCTGGGAAAATACTATCTGTCAGAAAATATGGTCGTTTGAGCCTTAGTCCTTCTGTCTGTGTAGCATGATGGCAATGACCTCCAGGCAAGGAGGCCCTTTCCCACAGCCTCAGTGGTTGTCTCCTGTAGCCTCTGTGGGGTCATGTGACTTACCTTCCTTCTTTCCCATCCCTTTCTTTCCTTTATCTTCATCTTTTCCAGTTAACTTCTTTCAGGATCTGATCTGGGACTTCAGGAAGGCCCTAGCACCTGGCCCTGCGGGTTAAATCCAAGAAGACCGTACCTTTTCTTCCTTGCCTCTTTGCCCAGCAGATCGTCCTTCTGTGCACTGCTGAAAGCAGCAGCTCATGGTAACTGCTTCCCAGAGACAGAGCTATCCGTGAGGATGCGGGTGGAAATGCATTTCTTTTTAAGTTGTGCCATGGAAATGGCCCATGTCTCCTCATTCATTCATGAGTTTGCCTAACTCCCCATCCATGTCACAGGACAGCTGACCTCAGCACCCTGCCCTCACCTGTGGGTGGCAAGGCGTTGCTCCCATACGCCTGCTTGGGGCCCTTTGGCCACATTTTGGATTGCTCCTCCCTCATTGGGGAAGCTCCTTCCAGGATAGCTACTGCTATGATTGGGTTTTGGGGTCACCAACGGAACTGCATCTCCTGGCTGGTTCCCCCACCCCCAAACCAGCACTCTTGGCCTGCCCAGAAACCACGGGTGATGTAATGACCTAAGGCCTGGAAAAATAAACAGCTCTCAGGGAAACCAGCGGTAGCCGTTGTAAGCAAATATCCCATAGCCACCTGGAACTTCGCACATGACGTGATTGGAAGGAAGAATGAGTAATCCACTAATGTTAGCAGCCGCGGACTGGTCTGGGCTTGTGTGCATTTAAAATATCTATATAAAAACAAACCCTTGATGTTTATTTCTATAACTGGCCTTCTGGATGTCTGCCCATTCATCTTATGCAGGTGTCTCGGTCAATTAGGGCCAATAGAAGAGAGCTTGGGATGGGTGGTCATCCCTATGGCTTTTTCTCTGAAAACAAAGGCCTTTCTCAAGTTTTCCCTTTACAAAGAGGAGCTGTAAACACATTGGCCCCAGAGAGCCTAGCCCCGCAGTCCATTTTTACCTTGTTTTAAAACTAGCTTTCCCAGCTGCCTTGTGCCTTCATCTCACTTTGTCTGCTTGAAACAGAAGTGTAGTGGTATTGGTTGTGAGGGTATGGCCTGGCCTCTGGAACTTGCTCGACCAGCAAAGGTTTTGTTTTTGTCTGTAGGTGAGTTTGTATGCTTTTTGGTGTTAATAGCAAAACCACATGTCCGTATGTTTTCCTTTTGGCCTCTGTTGATAAGAAATGGAAATCAAAGGTCCTGCCGAGGTATTTCAATTGACTCCTTCCAATTTGCCAGAAGTCAGCTATGGTTTCTGCTTTGGTCTGAGGGTCCTCATTCTGTGTTGATTTGTAAAACGGCTTTGGAAGTAGGCAGGGTATAGATCTTATAAACACACTCACACTCACACATGCAGCATTAGTGTTTTGGGGGAATGAAGAGTGAAGTTAGAGTACTTTATTCTGACAAATTAAAAAAATCTCGCTCCCAGCTCGTCCTTGGCTTGTGATGCTTGCTTCCTTCTCCCCTGAATTTTTATTTAGGATCTCTTGTCCTTAAAGGACGGAGCTTGTCAGGTCAAGGTCAATGAGCTACTGAGATAAACTAGAAGGAAGCCAGCTTGCCATGTCTCATTGCAAAACCTCCGTGAAGCATTTAATATTCTTTTTGGTGGAAGGGTCATATGAGCTCACTTAATGGCATGAGGCGATAGAGATAGAGCCTTGTCTAAAATTTGAGTGGTTGTGAGTCAGTGATGCTTTGGGGAAAAAGTTGTGTTTCTTTTTTCATAAGAAAGTGCCTATATGCTATATTGGGACAATCTATCCTAGAGAAATATCCCCAGTAGAATTTATATCTTGTTTTCTTTCACTCTTCAGTTTCTGTCTGTGTGGGAAGGAAGAGGTCACTGCTTCAGACAATGGTGCACTGTGCACGGCCATGTTAGGTTTCACAGAAATTATTCAGGCAGGCTGGTTGGTTTGTAATTTTCCCTTACACCTCCTCACCTATGGCTCTTCATCCCAGCCACATGCCCGGTTTACAGAGCCCACTGCAAACACCCCTGTGAGTAGGTGCTCTCTGCTAACATTGGCATGTGAGATGGGCATTGTGCCTTTGGTTCAGCAGATGGAGCCTCTGAGCCACAGCAGTGTGGGCCACGCAGCACGAGCATGGAGGGCAGTACGAGGTACTCGGGAGGACTGGAAGGCGCCCAGCAGCCTGGCCTGTCCCTCTGCCCCTTCCCGGTGCTTGGGGTCCACTGGGATGTGGGATGCAGCGTTTGATTCTGGCCCCTGAGCTGTGGGGATTGCACCCGACCCTGTCTAATGTGTTAGACTGTGGGCCATAAAAGTGGTCTCATTTGGTATCATTGCTTCATTCTAAATAAGAAAAAGGAGCCCAGACTACTTAAGGGCCCTGTCCAGGGTCACAGGCTCATCAATCACTATGTGCTAAGGCCTTTACTTAGTGCCAAGAGGCCAAGGGAAGAATTGCAAGGCCTATCTGAGGAAGCAGTTACAGGAGGGCAGTGGTGTGCCAAAGGCCGTGGAGTGTATGCCCAGTGGGGAGAATATTCTATCACAGACATGGTTTTGAGTTGCTAGCATGGTGATCATAAAAAGCAGGCTGATTCTTAGTTATATTATCACTTTTCAATTTACCTACATTGTGCCCCTTTGTTGCCTGCCCCTGGAGCAGACTGCACTGCCTGCCTGTGGTCAGCCTTTGTAGTCCAGTTAAGGAGACTGGTCATTCACGGGGAGGGGTCAGACATCCGGGTTTACTCCACACTTGCTGGGGACACTGCTACATTAGACCAGCTAATAATCTACCCTTTGTCAACTTACTGTAGTGCCAGGTTGAATGCTTTACATATACGACTGCATTTAAGCCTCACCATGACCCTGGGAGGTGTGTGTTATTGTTACTCTTCTCATACAGGTAAGGAACCAGGGACTTTGAGAGTTTAAGTAATTCTCTAGGCCCAAGATCACAGAGCTAACAAGAGGTAGAAGCTGATCCATCTGACCCTAAAACCCATGACTTGACCGTGCTATAATGCCTTTATTCCAACTGTTGTTGCCTTCCATGAAACAGCGACAGAACCTTCCACATGCCAGGCCCTGGGATGGCATCTGCAGGAGGAGGGTAATAGGCATTTACTCTTGTTTTCAGCCTTGGCAGGGAAGCCAAGGTATTCCCACCTCGCCCCCACTCCTGTTCCTGAGTATCTTCCCTCTGACTGCCCTGAATTCCCTCTGGCTTCTGGCAACAACCATCCTTCTGAGCTTTTATATTATCTTCACTAATCCTCCTGGCTGGAGCTAAAAGCATCTCTTCTCTTGGCTACTTAGTCCATCAGAAGGGCTGCCCTCCTCCAGGGATGTGGTCGAAGGTCCCTTTGTAGGATAAGATTGCAGGATGACGTTATCTTTTTCACTCTATTTGGCTGCCTACTCTATGGGGAAAGGGCCTTTAGATAAAGTGAGATGGGGAAATCCATTCCAGTGGAAAAGATGAATGTTTGAAATGTGTGCTTATTTTGTTTCTATTCTACTCACTCTACCCTTATTTGATACATACCTGAGCACCATTGCAGGGGTTGACTTTGTCCTATTGTCAGTGCGTCTGCTCCTTCGCTGCCCTGGCAGGGCTCTCCTCTGGGCCTCTCCTTTTCTAGGCCTATTGTCTGCCCTCAGTTCCAAAGGGACCCCTGAGCAACGGTTCTATGGGCTCCCCTCTTCTTTGGGGGGTACTTGGAGTACCTTGGATGGCTCTGAGACTCGGGAACTCATAATGACTGACAGTTTGGTGCTGGATGTGATAGACAGTCCATGGTGGAAGGGCAGAGCCAGTCCAGCAAATGGTGCTTGGAAAAGTGGTTCTCCAGGGGCCACTTGGCCCCTTCCGTGAAAAAGTGCAAAGTCCACAAGCAAGAAAAATAACCCCTTTACATAGTTGGCTTGAAACCCTAAGTGCTAAAACCCTGTGTGGCTGAATAAACAGAAAGGGCCGGCTCAGTGATGTTCCATAAATCCTTCCCAAAGACTGGGGTCTCCACAGCATCTGGTCCCCTGGAGACCTCTCCAGTCCCTGAGTTGGCCCTTCAAAAACAAGAGTGGTGCCCTCAAGCCTGGTCCTACCTCTCCCTCCTTTTGTTTCTGCCTTCCCTTTCTGGGCCAGATTCTCTGCAAACATCCTGACAGCACACTCCCGCACTCACAGGCCGACACACAGAACCCTGACGCAGGAGCCACACGATTTCTTACGCCTCTGGAATTTCATGTTGTGATTTAGGGAAGGTTGTTTTTGACACACAGTTTGTTATTTTGGGTTATCATTCGGCATTTCATTCATTTTTGATAAGTGGCTAGGTGGGTGTGAGGTATTTGAAGGGGTTTCAGGGTAACTGTAGGCGACACAACATTAGTATTTTCCTGAATTCTTGGCCTGGTGGGATGATTCCTTTCACAATAAAACATAAATAAGCTCTTCTTGTTTTACAGGCGGGTAACCTTTTATTGATTTTTTTTGTTTTCCCTTAAGAAAATCCAGAACTTGATAGTCTAGAGGTTGAGTGTATCATTTCCCAGGATGGCTTAAAGGGACAGACATTCTTTTTTCGGCCTCTGTGGTCTCATCGCCACTGTTTGGCATTTACTGAGCAGTGGGAGGCCCCACCTCTGAATTCAGGCTGGAATAGAATTCTGTGGCTGGGGATGGCGTAGCAAGATTCACGCAATGGCAGGGTTCTTGGACTACATGTTCTTTATGGATGCTTTAAACCTGAGATTCCATCGTTCTCCTATGAATATGGAGCTGGGGGCCAAGGATGGGTGTGGTAAAGGATCAGGAAGGATGCGACAGGGTCCCTGCCCTCAGGAGCTTATGGTCTGGTCAAGTCACAATACTAAGGGGAAGGGGTGCATGAGGGAAACTGGGGTGCATGACGGATACTCAGTCGTAGATTCAGGAGAGGGAGTTGCCACTCTAGGTCGGAGCCTTCAGGGTAAGCTTCAGGGTTGGAGGAATGCTGGAATGAGGGCAAGTTAAGATCACATGGCCCGTTCTTTCTTCTTCCTATGTTTTACAAAACTTTTCTGACCTCTAAAGAGCCTGACATGGTACCAGCCCATACCCAGTACCAACCTGGGTGAAAGCCTGGGTCCCCGAAGGCATGCTCTGCATGAGCCTTAATCTCAAGTGTTTCTCAGGATCCCAGGTTCGATCTGAGACTCAGGAGCACTCTCCTCTCTGAGGACATTGCCTGCCACCCTGTCAGCTTCCAACTCCCCTTTCTCTACTATAAGCAGCTCTTGGTCTGGGTGGCACGAGCAGCTGCCCTTAATTACTGACTGAGCTTCCACTAGGAGAGCTTCTAGTTCTTTCTCTGGAAAGATTGCATAATTCATGGAGGTAGTCTTCCCAATACATGTTTCTATGGCCTGTGATTCTTCTTGGTCTGTCTGTGGATAGTTTTCTGTAAGACTGGGCTTTTCTCTTGCTCTCATTTGTCATATGGTCCTTGTGATGGCTAATTTTATATGTCAACTTGGCTGGGCTACGGTGCCCAGTTTGGTTAAACACTAGTCCAGATGTGGCTGTGAAAGTATTTTTGAGATGTGATTACCATTAAAAATCAGTTGAACTTAAGTAAAGTAGATGACTCTCCATAATGTGGGTGGGCCTCATCCAACCAGTTGAAGGCCTTCAGAGCAAAAACTGAGATTTCCTGAAGAAGATGGAATTCTGTCTCCAGACTGTAGCATAGGATCCCGCCTGAGTTTCCAGCTTGCTAGCCTGACCTATTGATTTTGGACTCAAGACTGCACCATCATTCTTGCTTGAATTTCCAGCCTGCTGGCCTGTCCTACAGATTTCAGACTTGCCAGCCCCTATGATCCTGTGAGCCAATTCCTTAAAATAAATCCCTCCTCTTTCTCTCTTTCCTATTGGTTCTGTTTCTCTAGAGAACCCTGACTGCTACTGACCTTTTCTGACTGCTGCCTTCTCTCTCCACCCGACACCTTATTTCCTCCATCACCATGAGGTTCCCCTGCTCTTTCTTCAAAGAGTTCACCACATGTGGCTCACTTGTATCTGCTGGGTCAGGTGTTGGGTTACCCAGCATCTCAGCTTTGCTGTCTGCTCATTCCTTCAGCAGCTCCTTCTCTGGAAGGCAGCAACGCAAGGTCCTGAAACTACAATCTTCTAATGTTTATGTTTGTTAGCTGTTTTTTTTTTTTTTAATAAGTAAAGAAGGAAAAGGAAAAAGATGATAAAGGAGAAAAGGTTCCTAGAACAAAGGGATAAACTCTGGGCTAAAATCAAGATTGGAGATTATCTGAGGATTTAGGTTGTCCACCCTCCCCTTCGCTCCTAATTACCACAAGTAATTGAGAAGTACAGAGGTCTGGGCTTGTCAGGGCAGACAGAGCTGTTCTCCATGCTTCTCCTGTCTTGGCTGGACACATAAGAACCGGTGCCTTGGGCCTACAGACAGGGTTTTTTGTCATCTGGTTCAGCTCAGTCTTTCTCTCTCCTGTCCCCCGCCATGACCACTCCCATCCCAATTCAGTCCTGCTTCTCTCTGGAGCTCTGTATAATTGCTCTGTGTTTTCTGATAGCAAGGACTGGGACGTGTTCTCATGTTTTCCACAGGATGCTTTTCTGTTGTGTTTCTTCTCTTAGGCAGTCAGAGGTTAAACCACCCATTGCTAGGTGGGGAATGTGACCTCTTTTCTTCTCTGCACCATCCTGGGGTAGGATTATAGGGGTGGGTGTGCTTGAGTGTGTAAGAGTGATGCTTATTGTCTTTGAAGTGTTTACAAATAGCCCTGGCCCATTCTCATAGTTATTAGGCCAGACCTTCTAATCTTGTCATTCTTCCCTGAACTTTCCTAAGCAGAGATCGAATGGTTTAGAATAGTGAGTGTTCACTTCTGGAGAGCTTCCTCTCTGACCCAATGGTCATGAAGAGACCCCTGAAATAGAGTCCCTGCTTTGTAGTTTGGAAGGCAACTTCTTGGTATCTAGGAAAACTGATAGTTAGCAATTATAAGATTCATTTCGGAGGGGACTTAGAAGGGTAAAGGGTGAAAATGTCTTCAAGAATGGGATTGGCTTCTGGGTCCTCAGATACAGAATGAGCTTATGCCCCTGTGGTGTACGTGTGTGTGTATGTTGTATGTGTGTGTTATGTGCCCTTGAGTCAGCTCCAACTCTTGGCGACCCTATGAATGTAGTGTCTACAATGCCCTGTCTCCAACAGCCCTGCTCAGCTCCTGCAGGCTCGCGTGTATAGTTTCTTTGATGGAGTCAGTCCATCTCCTATGTGGTCTCCTCTTCGCATGCTGCCTTCTATTTCCCCAGCATTGCTGTCTTTTCCAAAGAACGCTGCCTTCTCACGATGTGCCGAAGTAGGACAGCTTCAGTTTTGTCATAGTTGTTCCGGCGATGTTTCAGGCTTAATTTGCTCGAGGACCCACTTGTTTGTCTTTCTGGCGGTTGAGGGTATCTGTAGAGCTAAGCATATTTCTAACGAATCAATTTTTTTCCTATCAGCCTTCTTCTCTGTTCAGTTTTCGCATCCATGCATAGTAATTGGGAATACGAGAGCATGGATGATCTTATCCTGGGTCTTTAATGACACCTCTTTGCTCTCGGTGATCTCTCCTAATTCTTCCATTCATCTTTGCTATGTACTTATTAGTATTTGCATGACCTCTGGAAAAGCACTGCAAGAATAATCGATTGATTGATTGATTGGTTGAAGGGTCTGAGAGGGCTACAAAAACATGGGGTAAACTGATCAATAAAGAGTTGAGCAAATCTCGGTGTTGCAATTATCTATTAATGTTTACAAACTACTACAAAACTTAACAGCTTAAATCAAAATAATTTTTTCTTTCTAATGTTTCTGTGGGTCGCGTGGTGGAACCAGTCCTTGACTGGTTCTACCTGAACTCACTCCTGGACTCATCCAGCTAGAGGGTCAGCTGAGCTGGAATGTCCAAGATGAGCTCACGCACATGTCTGGCGGTTTGGGCTGGATGTGGGCTGAGCCGCCTTGGTTCTCTCAATGTGTGGCCTTTCATCCTTCAGTGGGCTACACTGGCTTCCTTATGTGGTGGTCTCAGGGTAGCTTCCAAGAAAGTGAAAGTGGAAACTGCAAGGCTTCTGAAGGCCTAGGACTGGAGTTTACACACGATTACCTCTGCCCTTTCCATTGGTCCAAGTATATCAGCGTCAATGTGGAGGGGTCTACACAAGGGCATGGATACAGGGAGGTGCTACTCATTGGGATCATTTTATAATGATCTGCCATACCAACTAAAAGAAAAATACAAGTTAGAATACAAATCAGCTTAGCCTTTGGCAATGAGAGACAATATCACAGAGAGATGAAGAGCACTGGCTGGGAGTAGACTGCCTAGACTGGAATCCTACCTCTGCATCTTCCTAGTTGTATGACCTTGAGAAAATCGTACAGCCGGTCTGTGTTCCTGGGTCCTCTTCTGCTCAGTGAGGAAAATAGTAACACCTGTCTTAGAGGCTTGTAATGAGTTTAAAGTGAATTAATATAAGTAAAGTGCCAGTTCCGAATAGATGTTAGCTCAAATAGATGTCAGTTGTTATTACTCAGTTTACTCGTCTGTAATGGCGGGTGAGTTACAGATTTGGCTTTAAGTTTTTCAGTTCTCAGACAAAGAGGAAAAAATACGTGGTACAAGATTTGTAGAGTGCTTAAGCTGAGAAAAATCATTTCGGAAGAAGCTGGTCTGTGTCGAATGGGGAAGTATGTGTTTTGACACACTTGGTTTTGAAGGCAGCAGATTTGGAGTAGTTTGCAAAGTGACTGACCTGGAAAAACTTTACACTATAAAAATAAATATATTTGTCCCTGAGAGCAAATGATTAGAGGCAGGACTGTCTAGAGGTTAGCAAGACAGGCTTGATTCTCAGAAGCCCTTTACTGGAAGGAACCCCAGCCCTCCTCTCTCCAGCCTGTGTGAACTTGGGAAAATGTATGGATCTCTCCAAGGCCCAGCTTCCTTATCTACAAATTGGGCAGAATAATAGTGCCCACCTCACACAGTTGAAGAGATTAGGCAAGTAAAGCCCTTAAGTCTATCGCATGGCACGTAATACTCAGTGAATATTTGCTTTGACTGTTATTAATTTAAAGACGGTTTTAAGGACGATTTTCTTTCTGTTGGAAGATAAATTCTCTGTGTACTGTTCACAAACGGTTAGCACTATTATTATAAACCTTTCCTGTCTCTCTCTTAGAGGGGCACCCGGACTTGTAGGGAATGTCATAAAGTAATAGCAAGCAAGCAAACAAACAAATAAAAGGGTAATAAACCCTGCATTTAACCTTCTCTCTAATTCCATGCTGGCTAGCCCTCATTTTTTCCAAATTAGCGAGCCTTCTCATTTGTATGGTTTTTATTCTCCATTGAACTTGGTGCAGCGTCTATGGAAGCTGGCTGTAAGTGTTTCCGAACAACCTTCAGGACTTCCAGAAATCTGTCGACAGCCCCCAAACCGTGGTTCCCACTTCTTAGATGGCTCCTCTCCACATTTCTGCAGTTTCAGGATTCCCAATGCTGTGAAGTCAGGTTCATCTTTCGCTCTGCCCCTGGGGAAGCTTCCTCCCCCACTTCTTTGCGTCTGGCTTTTGGTCTGATTTATGGCTTATTCTAGAATGTTGGCCTGGAGGATCTTAATTTAAAGCCTCTGTCAGAGGTTGTTGCACAAATGTGGTGCCAGTCAGAAGCCGTTTTCCTTTGGTTTTGCTCCTCTGTCACCTTCTCTATGGCATGAAATACGAGGTAGGAAAATAAAGCTACCAAATTGGGGGTGGGGAGCTGTTGAAAAACTCTTGTGTAATCCCCTGGAAGGTGCCATGGCTCCATCCCAGCCAGGGGCTCAAGTGAAAAATTCTAGGTCTTCAAGCTGGGTTTCAGCCATCAGTTTATGTCTCCGTCTTAAGTTGCCTCCAGAGGCTGTTCTGGTGGCAGTTATAATTGGGTCCAGTATCTCTCCTCTAATGTCTGTCACTGGTTGAAAACTCCTGTTCCTCTAGCCAAGGAGATTCTGTTTAGCTTTGCTGTGTTTGCATTATGAAAACAATAGTACTTGTTTTGTTTTCCAAATTGAAGTTTATAGTTTAATAGTGACTGTGCTATATGTACCTGTCTCCTGACCCACAGATATTCTCATGCCCCTAAAGAAATATTCTGCTCACCCTGCGGTGAAAATCACCGGGCCATTATTGCTTTTCAGCGTTTTTTGTCAGTGTGAGACAAAGACCCATTTCCCATCATCTGACTTCTCTCCAAAGCAGTGTCGAGCTGCTCAGCATCTCTGTGCACACCTACAGTTTAAAATATCTGTGCTGTTCACGTGCATATCGTTAACAGAGCCATTATTTCAACGCCTTTTGAGTCAAGGTTCTGTTATTTTGATCATTGGTGCTATTCAGTGAGCTGCACGAGTTTCCAGGTTGCTGATTCAAATTCCTGGCCCGAAGAATGGTATTTTTGTGGGAAAATTTCATGGTGTGTCCAAGACTGAATTCCTGTCATCTTCATCAAGAGGAAAGTTCTAGAATAATGTTCATGAACGAAATAATATAATAAAGCACATGGAAGGTAGTGTTTAACTTCGATGGGATATGGGTTGTTCAAAATTTTCTTTATAACAAGAAAAGAAACCCAATGCTATTTATCTTTAATAATAATAATACAAACCCCACAAAATGTGAGAAAGTATAGTACAACAACAGAAAACAACAAAGGGAAGTCAGGCAGGTTGACTAGTGGACTGGGTAGAATTTTCAGGTCAGGGGACATGTGGGTCTGAGGGCCCCCTGAGCTGGCGTTGCCTGGCACGGGGCACCACACACTGCCTCAGCCTGGGCCTGGCCCTGGGAAACCAAGTTTGGCTGTTCAGACACGTTCACATGTTTCCTGAGGCCCTTGAGTGCAGAGACCTTCTTGTGGGCCCGTTTCTCTCTCCCATTGGATGGAAGCCGTGTTGTGTAATAGGATAAAGTCATTCAGCTTACTTTGTCCGGCCCTGTTGGAGGCTGGGAAGCAGTGGGGTGGGTAGCGCCTCATTTCTGCTCCTCTTGGACACTGACCATGACTCCCCCTGAGGCTGGCGGCCTGCAGTTCTGTCCTGCTGTGTCTGGGCTTGGGAGAGTGTCCACACACAGGCATTCCTGCGTCAGCTAGTCAGCTCCCAGGGCTTGCAGGGTAGTCAGGCTCCTGCATCCTCCTCTGCCAAGCCAGCAGACAGTGATCAGCAGGAACCACTCTGAGAAGGCAGGAAATCCACCCCTAAGGCAAACCACTGCTCTCAGTTCCCGGCCTGAGCCGGCTGGGTGTGAATGCTGATGAACCGGGCAGCAGAGACGGCTCTGGGCCTCCAGCACTCACCACGGGCAGGGGTGGGAGAAAGCTCTCCGTGCTGAGTCACCAGCCAAGCCATCGGTTCCTCGGGGCCAGGCCATGTCCTTGCAGGGAAGGCGGCACTGATAAGTCACTGGAGTAACAGTCACCCCAGGCTGTGTATGTCTTCTCTTGCAGAGAGAGTCCACTCGTGTGACCAGGAGAGGCAGAGTGCCCTGGAAGAGGCCCGGCAGAATCCTCGTGAGGGCATTGTCATCCCAGAGTGTGCCCCTGGGGGCCTCTATAAGCCAGTGCAGTGCCACCAGTCCACTGGCTACTGCTGGTGTGTGCTGGTGGACACGGGGCGACCGCTGCCTGGGACCTCCACGCGGTACGTCCCACTACCACCCGAGCCTGTCCTGCCCCTCAGGTGGACCCTGGGGCAAGAGAACCAGCTTCCTGTTAGGCTGGCTCCTCACACCTCCCATCTTTACTGTCCTGGCTGGTCGGAGTCGAGGCACTAGGAGAGCAGCGTTTCCATTCACCGGCAGATGAAGTTCTGGTAGAAAGACCTGGGTCCTGGATGGTGGTCACTGGTCTGTCCCTTCCCAGCTGGGAGATCTTGGAAAAGTAATTAACCATTCTGAACCGCAGTTCACTGATAAGAGGGTTAGAGCTCTGCCTGAGTCACGAGGTTCTCAGAAAAGAGCCCATGTGCAGACGTAGGTGACATCAGTATGCCTGAGTGATTAAAAGGACACGCTGAACATGTCTCTGTGGGAACATTGATGCTGGGATTGCCTTGTAGCTGCTGGACAGCGCAGGAGGTATTCTACTGCCAGCCCTGGGCGCTCTAGGCTTCCTGACAACACAGATCATTGCTAGCAGTAGTGGCTGAAGTCAGCTCAGTTCACAACCCCTCCTCACTCCCCCATCTCTCTCTCTCTTCCCAGCTACGTGATGCCCAGTTGTGAGAGCGACGCCAGGGCCAAGAGTGCGGAGGTGGATGACCCTTTCAAGGACAGGGAGCTGCCAGGTGGGACATGAAGCTGCCCCTTGCCGGCACCTCACCTCTTTCTGTTCCTCACCTGCCTTATCATAGGATGAGTTCCCTCCTCAGGGTCTGTTTCCTGTCTGTAAGCTGGGCAGAGTCATCGCCAGGAGCTGTGGGAGCTGCATCCAGTCTGGGATTTGCCTCTAATCAGTGCTGTGCCCAGAGCATGTTGTTTCTCCTCCTTGCCCTTACTTTTTGTCTTTAAAATGTAGTTCCTACCCCTGCAATCCTACAGTTCTTTCTTTATTCTTTGGTGATTGGGACGATGTTCTGGGGGCTATGAGCCCTTTCACCTAAGACTGGGAAGAGAAGATAGCTTATACGGAGGGGCTGTCCTGAGGGGCATGGGCAGTGTCTGTCGCCTGCCCTGCAGAGTGCTTTTGCAATGATCCTTGGGGACCCAGAACTGTCACTGGGGAATGACTCAAGACTCACAAGCAGGGAGCCCAGGGTCTCTAAATGGCCTCTGTGCTGGGTTTCCCCTTATTTATAGTGTTCTCTGCCAGTGAGTTACAAGAAGATTACTAAATGTTGATAGCTCAGAATACTGTAATCTTAACACAAATGTGGATCAGTGTTGATGGGAGCTGGGCCCACCTTCCCATTCCCCAACAGGACTCCAAAGTGAGAGCAGAAAACAGAGGAAAGTCAGGGCCTTCCCAAGTGAGGTATGTAGAAATCACCCTGTCACAAGAATGAAATCGTGGAGGCTAGGTACCTCCTTCTAGCCACCCTCTTAGCAAATGGGAATTCAGATATGCCAGGCCCTGGGTATAATCTAGTGACCGAAGCTGACATAAGGTTTACATAGTGGAAGAGGCAGAAAGTATACACACAGATGAATGCAAACATATGCACAGTGATGACAGATACTCTGAAGGGAAAGAGCAAGGTGCTGCGAGAAGGGTAGGGAGAGTCTACTGCAGACTCTGGCTTCTCTGAGAAGGTGGCATTGAACCAGAGACCTGGAGGATTTGTGGAGAGAATGAAACAGTCGCTGCAGAGAAGACTGTAGGCAGTGTTGAGGGTCCATGTGGGGCTGGCAATCATGAATTTACAGGGATATCCATGTGTCCAGTGAGTGGTGGTGTGTACACCAGCAATGCTGAGCTACATGGGTGTAGACTTGGAAAGGGCACGTCTGTGAGAAGGTTCATCCATGCTTGGGGTTTTGCTAGGATAGTGCAGTGGAGGAAAAGAGAAACAAAGGATTTGAGAGCATTTATAAGGGAGATTTGATCATTGTAATCTAAGCTGGGTGACAAGAGAAGTGAAAAAAGGAGGAGGTTCTTGGATAGATAAATTATAGGTCTATTTGAGTCAACTTTGACCCCTGGGGGTTGTCTGACACTTGTGCCCCTTCAGTACTTGGTCCTTACCTCTAGAGTTGCATTTTCACACTCTAGTGTGACCACTTGGCTGTACTATACCAGAAGTAGCTGGAGCTCCCCAGCAGATGTGTACTTTCCAAGGACAAGGACCCTATAATCCCGTGTTATATCCCTAACATTTATCATAGTATCTAAGCTGATACTCAGCAGACATTTGTGGGATGGAAAAAACCTGAAAGCATTGTTATCCCTTTGGTCTGACGGTCCCTTGTGGGCCACAGGTAGAGAGGAACTGGGGGGGTTTACGAGGATCGTCTGAGCAGTAAATGCTTTCCCAAGTGGACTTGGTTATATAAGAAGGACCTAGAGAGGCTGGGAAATGGTGGTCGTTGAGGAAACTGTTTACTTCATTATTTACCTGGCATCTGCCTTCAAATCTCATCTTATCTTTCAGGCTGTCCAGAAGGGAAGAAAATGGAGTTTATCACCAGCCTACTGGATGCCCTCACCACTGACATGGTGCAGGCCATTAACTCAGCAGCGCCCACTGGAGGTGGGAGGTGAGAATGTGAGCAGGACTCAGGCCAGTGGGGAATGTGGGGGCCCGGACTTTTCAGATGCTGCGGGAGGCTGGAAGTAGAGGGAAGGGTGGGGTAGGGCCAGTACTAGAAGTTAATTGTTTTCCTGAGACCAGATAGCTACGCTTTGTCCCATCATCCATCAAACATCTCCCTGCCCCGGCCCCGGCCCGATTCTTTTGGAGTTGCTTGTCTGTAGCTTGTAGTTACCTGATTACAGGCAAGTCCAGGGGTGTTTGGAGACTTCCAGCATTTTAGTCTCAGAGGTGGATGCATTGCAGTGCGAGTCCTGAATGGCAGAAAGGGTAGTGGACATATTATGGGGACAGGGAGGGGAAGGAGGGAGTGCAGAGTACTTGGTGGTTCTCTTCTGAGACGGCAGGAACCATGTGCCTTTTTGGCTTCCTGAGAATCCCAACAGGCTCTGTGCAGTGGGATTGGACACTCATATAGCCAAATCCAGCTTAGTTCAGGAGCTGATATGCTGACATGAAGCTGAAATGCACATGCTCCCCAGTGCCCAGCATCAGCGGGGCTCACTCATTTGGGCCCATTAGGTCAGTTGGTTGGAGCATCCATCCATCATCCATCCATCATCCATCCATCCATCCATCCATCCATCCATCCATCCATCCATCATCCATCATCCATCCATCCATCATCCATCCATCCATCCATCCATCATCCATTATCCATCCATCCATCCGTCATCCATCCATCCATCCATCCATCCATCACCCATCCATCCATCCATCATCCATCCATCCATTTATCCATCCATCCATCATCCATCCATCCATCATCCATCATCCAACCATCCATCATCTATCCATCCATCCATCCATCCATCACCCATCCATCCATCCATCATCCATCATCCATCCATCCATCCATCATCTATCCATCCGTCCATCCATCCATCATCCATCATCCATCCATCCATCCATCATCCATCCATCCGTCCATCCATCCATCATCCATCCATCCATCCATCTATCCATCATCCATCCATCCATCCATCCATCATCCATCATTCATCCATCCATCCATCCATCCATCATCCATCATCCATCCATCCATCCATCCATCATCTATCATCTATCCATCCATCTATACATGCATCCATCCATCCATCATCCATCCATCATCCATCCATCCATCCATCCATCCATCCATCCATCCATCATCCATCCATGCATCCATCCATCCATCCATTCATCCATCCATCCATCCATCCATCATCCATCCATCCATCCATCCATCCATCCATCCATCCATCCATCCATTTGCTCAGCACCTAGTGAACGTGCATGGCATGCCAAGCACTTGGCTAAGGATTGAAAATCCTGGGATATGAGTCATGTCCCTGCTTTCAAAGAATGCAACCTAGTGGAGATACTAGGTTGTGGACAGAGACCAGTAAGCTGCGTGGTAAGTGCTAAAACAGAGGTGGAAGAACAGAAAAGGGTGTGCTCATTCAGACTGGAGGAGTCCGAGAAGGAAGGAAAAGATAGTGAGCTGAGTTTTGAAGGATAAGTAGGATTTAGCCCGTAAAAGAAGGAAAGCCATTCCGGTTAAAAGGGAAGAGCATGGTTACTTCAAGAAAGTGCACATGCATAGTTCAGTAAGGCTGGGCTGGGGTGGATGGTGAGGGGAGGAGGGGAGAGGAGCGTGGTAATAGAGGAGACAGAAGAGGCAGGCGGGCAGGAACCAAGTCTCTAAGGGCCCGTGAGGCTGCTTCCCATAATGAAGCCAGGGCAGGAGGCACAGCAAGGGTGTGGGAAGTGCTGTGGATCCTACAGCAGCGGAGGAAGAGATGGGTAGCGTGCCTCTGAGCTTATTGGGCTCACCAAGGAGGGCGGCCCGTCCCCCAACATCTGCCCAGAAGCAGAACTGTTGTCAATAAGGCAAGGAGTGCCACCATGATTACAGGCCCAGGTCCCCAGGGCCGGAGAGGGCCCAAATGCAGCCACTTCAGCGGCCATCAGCAGGACCACGAGCGTGTGTCTCTGGTGGGTGGGACCAGCATGGCAAGCACAGCGGCCAGTGGTTCTGCGTCCCCAGGTGCACAAAGGCAGCCATCCTGAAAACCTGGTTTTATGTTGCATCAAAGTGAGCACAGTGTTTGCCTCCTGGGTTGCCATTCTTGGAAACTGCTTGTCCAGGGTGCCTGCTCTCAGCAGCCTCATGGTCCTGCGAGCTCTGAGGCTGCTCCTGGCCCTGGCTCTGTTTTTGCTCACCCTGTGGGCCAGACCAGGCCTCCTCCGCTAGGAGCGGGACACTAAGTCTGAGAAGGTGGAGACAGGGTCTGACAGGCCAGCCGATGGGGACTGCGTGGGCGCAGCCCAGGGTGCTCGGTGACTAGGTGTCTAAAACAGAGAGGCTTGTGTCCAGATCTCCAAGAAGGTGTAAGTTTTGAAAAGGCATATTCAGTATTATGTGCCTTTATGTTATTTATGCTTGGAATATGAAAAAAAAAATACCTGTCATTTCATGCAAAAATGGGTGTGAGATGTTTATGTTTAGTAGAAGAGAGAGAGAAAACAGAAAAGGGGAAAGGGCATGGGCTTACAACTTCCCTGTCTAGGTGCTTCCCACCCGTGCAGAGCTGCTGGCTCTGGCCAGCCACTTGGGGAGCCCCTGGCACTTAGGTTTTGTGCTAAGGAGATAAGACTTCAAGCTCCGTCACAGTTACTTCCTGGGGAGCCCAGCCGGAGTTCTGTGTGGCCTTGCTCCAGGCAGGCTGAGGGTGCCAGGAAAGGACGTGAGTCCTGGGCCAGCAGGTGAGGGGCTGGTGGGGCCAGGAGTGCAGCTGACCCCACTGTCAGGGGCCCAGGGGTGCTTATGACAGAGGAGGCCTAACCCGTGAATCATGGACTGCAGGGATTTTACAGAAAACAAAAACTAAGACATTTACAAATGTTTTAAATCCCAGTGTGTCCTTAGGGAAGGGATATTTTTCTTTAAAAAAAAAAAAAAAAAAAAAAACCTTTTAGGTGTAATTTAGAATTGGGAGAAGTTTTAAAAAATGATCTTTCTTAAACATGTTTTTCATTTTTAAGCTCCTATAACTTGACCGTGTTTAGTTTTGGTGAGAATGAAAGGGTTGACCTGCATTTGGTAATTGTGTTATCTAGAGGCTGGATAGCCTCGTGTAATTAAAAGGTAGACAAGATGAACCAAGAAATAGTTTAGGAAGCAAGGACAGGGGTGGGTAGGGGTAAGAGGGAAGGGAAAGAAGGAGGTGGCTGGCCAGGGTTACCAGTTTTCCTGGGTTCAAAGCCCTCCCAGATCTTTCCATTATAGTCAGAGGAAGCTCTGACTGACCTGAACTGGCCCTGCAGGATGGTCTCGCTGGTCTTGCCCCCTCCTCTCATAGTCTTCTCCCTCCCATCATGACGTTCTAGCAGCTGGCCCTCCTCAGTTCTTCAAACAGGCCAGGCTCTTGCCTGCCCCAGGGCCTCCATGCCAGCTGCTCCTTCAGCCTGGAACTCTAGAGCCCTGATGACAAAGAAACACCATCATTCCCCATCTTTCCGTGATTGGCGCCTGCTTAGCCATTTAAATGGTACCTTCTCAGACACTACCCAGTCTAAAAGAGCTGCCCAGTTACCCTCTGTCGCCACACCGCTTTTTAATTCTTTAGCCTAATGCTTACCACTGTCTGATATTTTGCTCTTTTGTTTATTTATTGTGTGTCTCACTTCACCCGATGAAAATTTAAGTTCTATCAGAGAAGGAACATTTTCTGCCTTCTTCCTTACTATATTCTCAGAACTCAGAATAGTGCTTGGCCCATAGTAGATGCTCAATGAATATTTGTTAAATGAATAAACAGCTAGAAGGATGGGTGGATAGGTGGATGGATTACTGTCTGATAGAGATATGTGTCTTGATAAGACCTCTTTATCTTGGCACCTGAGAGGGTCAAGGAAGCCAATTCTAGTCCCTCTTGCCTCCTCCCAAGGTCTGACAATTAAAGCTGGACATCAGCTGAGGCCAGTGGGAAACTGGCCATGGGAAGAAGGGACAAGGTGGATGTTTGGGCAGTGCAGAAAACAGGGTGTCTTCCTTGTCTACCTACCACCTTTCAGGCATGGAGATTTTAGCTTTGCACAAACTCTTATATCTTCACCCTCCCCTTATATAAGCTCTGTGCTGGGTTCTGGAGACATCTGGGAACAAAGGCATCATTTCTGGCTTGGAGGAGCTCCATGAAGAAGAGAGGTCTAATCAAGTGATTGCACTAGAGTCAGTATGATCGTAGAAGCAGTGCTCCAGAGACTAGGGGGAGGTGAGGCCTATGAGAGAAAGCTTTACACAGGAGGCGACATTTGAGCCACAGCTTCCCTTACAAATGGGAAAGTGACCTGACCTGGATGGACCAGGGGTAAGCGCATCCCAGCAGAGGGGGCCCTGGGAGTAGTGGGTAGGAACCAGGGACGGCCTATGGAAGGAGTTGCAAGAATTGTGGTTTCTATTTGGGAGGCAGGCTGGGGACAGGAGATGAGGCTGTAGAGTTGGACAGAGCCCAGATCATGCTGGGCCTTGGGATTCATGCCAGCGAGGGGCCACGTGATTCCATGGGCATTCCTTTGGAAGCCAGACGGGAGGGGAACCAGGTGAGGCAGGAAGGCTGCAGCAATTGTCAGAGTGAGGAAGCATGGACTAAAGCTATGGGGGAAGGAGTGATTTACTGAAGTTTCAGTAATGAAATTAACAGGATTTGAAGACTTCTTAGATGGAGAGAATGGAAGAGAGTGTAAGGTATCTACTTCCTTTTCTGATTTTCTAGCCTGATTTGGGGTGGGGGTGTAGGGAAAGCAGTGCCACCCAAATCTAAAAATAGGCAAAGTAGAATGGGGCGTCCACAGACCCATCTGTGGTTGGTGCATGGCAGGGGCAGCCTGCAAGTATCATTGCATGGCAGCCATTCTCAATGAAGGGCTGTTGGATGACTGAATTATCCTTTTAGTCCTTCCCTCCAGAGAAGAGCTCTCCCTTAAATCAGTCGTCTCATGGTACCCATTAGCCTTTATCAGTCTCAAAGGAAGAGTTCTGAGATACGAGCTGGAAGAATCTTCTTGAGCGGGCCAATCCTCTCCTTTTTTCACTCACCCTAGAGAAAGGCAACTTTGAGGGGAGATGGGATGGGACATAAGAACCTCCTGGCCCTTCACATTATCCCCCAAGGAGAGACCATCTGTATCATGGCTTCCTCCTTCCTGCCCAGTGTGGTTACTGGTTACTTGTTGATGGCCTTGCAAGGAAGAGGCTGGAATGTGGCTGACTTGGCATTTCCCAGCCCCACCCTCCTGCACAGCTGGCAGGGCCTGGACCCGAGTCCAGATGGAGCTCAGTTGGTCTGCTTGGTTTGGCTAGTGCCTCTAGGCCGTAACACCTCACCTTCTTTAAAACTGCTTGAGACAGCAGAACTGGGCCCAAGATCTTGGCTGAAGCAAGTTTCCTTGTGGTAAATGGGGTTGGCTCTCCAGCTGTGGATTGCAGCCAAGGCCTGCCGGGGTTCATGCTGCAGAAGCAAAACTGAAAGTGCTACAGGAGAAGGGCGGCACCTGCCACCTCTCAGTTTGGGAGAAGACTCATGGAGGCCAGTCCAGTGGGGTCCCTGGCTCTAGTCAGTTTCCTTATCCCTGGAGGCAGGAGTCAACGGGACAGGCAACAAAACAGCCCAGAGGAAGGGCAGACACCAACATTTTACTGTGGCTTTCCCACCATAGCCAAGGAAACTTGGATGCTCTACGTACCCAATGAGCCCTTTTAGTAGGAGTGGAACTTCCCCTGCAAGGAGGCCCGCAGCATGGACCAGTGAATCACAGTTATCTTAAGGAACCATTGCACCCTCTAATGTAGGCTCCCCAGCCCTTGCCTGATGACCAGCTTTGAATTCCAGTAGTCCTGGTCTCCAGTGGGGATTATGTGTGCAGGTGTGAGAGGAAGGTTGGAAGTTTGATGCCAGTGTAAGCCTAGAACTGCGAGTGAAAGTTGCCAAAGTGTTTAAAGGATCCTTCTAGAAACCTACAAGAGCTGGAGGGATCAGTGGGGTATGGCTTTGAGGTCAGGAATAAATTTGGGGAAGCTAACCATGATGGCAAGGACTCTAGTCAAGTTTGCTTGAGAGATTCCTGGAAACTCTCAGGGAGGGCCTCCTGCCCCATCCCATCCAGCGCTTCCCGGGAAAGCCGTGGCTTCTTAGTTAACAGAGGCCTCTTGTGTCTTCTTTCTTCACACATGCCCAGTCCTTGGTAAACCAGGACTCCCAAGAGATCTCAGTCCTACCTTGATCTTATACAAAGCATGGTAGGTCTGGCACTTAAGGCTGTTGTAAATCAAACCAAAAACCTGATTTACAGAGTTTTAAACCAGATGCTTTCAGGAGTTTTCTTTTTTCTGTTACATTTTGTTGGAAATATGGGAACCACACCCAAACCCTTCCCGATTCCTGTCTTTTGTCTCACCCCATCTTCTTCCAGAAGGTTCATGCTTAAACATTCTTCTGGGTCATGGCAAGAATCTCCTTTCCTCTAAATCAAGTGTTCTTTACCTGAGTCCATGACACTGGATGAAATTTAGGGCGTCCTTTAAACCTCTAAAGTCTGCAAAATTCTTTGTGTGTGTGCATTTTTCTAGAGAGAGACTATGGCTTGTTTAGGTTCTCAGACGAGTCCGTGATTCCCCCAAGCTAAGAAATTCTTGCTTTAAATGCATTTGGAGTTTGCCCTGAACAAAGTGTTGGGTTCCCAAGTAGGACCCTAGCATTGCCAGCTTCACGCGTCGAGCTGGGCTCTGTTATGGGGGGAGGTGCGGGTGGGGAGATGGGTTTCTGGAGGTCACAGGCTTTCAGAGCAGAGAGTCCTACCCTAACTGGGGAAGAGGCAGGCTTCTCAGGCCCCACAGGGAGGGCTGTGGGCTGTGTCATTGTTAGAGAGATCCAGGGGCACTGCTTGGAGAGGCTTCCGAGATCCCCTCTTGGGGAAGTGTCCTTGGAGCCTCCAGGAGACAGGTCAGGAGGGGAAGAGAGGAGGCCAGTAGTCAGAACTTATGGGTGCTCTGGGCTTGAGGTCCTGCTGGGAGTAAAGAGGTCAGGAACATGGTTCTCTGGGAAAGACAGATAGGGCAGGAAGAGAGTCAGAATAAAGGAAGGGAAAAGAGAGCAGGAACCAGATGACAGTCACTCCATGTGGGAGGAAACTCTTAGAGGTTGCAAAGTGGGGAGAAGAGAGGCTTCTTGCTGCAAACTAACCCAAAGGAAGGTGCAGGGAGCTCCATCACTGGGGGTACTGAGAACTGGGCAGGCACGAGCCCCAGGAATACATGTTGGAGGCAGCGAGCCTCTCCTGGCAGGGCGTCCAAGCGGATGACCTCATCCCTTCCCGTCTCAGTGACTGAGGCTTTATTATTCCAGCTTCTAGGTAGACATTACGCTATGCTGAGCCTAAAGGTTAGCTGCCTTTGCCTGGGACACTCATGGCCCCCTGACTGGAGGGGGCCTCTCTTCCCAACCCCCACTCCTGGCTGCTTTAGAAAGCCTCCGGTGGGAATAGCTGGAGCAGCTCCCTTGGGGCTCCTCCTGGCTCTCCTCCACTTGAGGGTCTTTCTTCAAGCTTAGGAGAAGGCAGAGGCAGGCATGGTGCTCCTGCGCCATGAGCGTCCTGATAGGGGATTTTCTGCAGCCCACCTGGTATACCCTGCAGGAGCAGGCTTGAGAATGAATGTTGTAGGTAAAATAGAGGATGCTTAAAGATACCCGTGCACTGGCAGAGACAAAAATCTGAGCCGTGCATTGAATAATTGCCTGCCTGTTACAAAGACCCCCCCCAAGCCTGGTTTCCATGACAGATGAAGCAGATTCCCAAAGAGCCAGAGGCAGCCGGTCTCTCCCGCCTTCCCCAGGTCCTCCCTGCATTAAACCTGTCAGGATGAGGTCCCACTGGCAGGTCCACTAATTGCACTCTCCTGGAATCAGTTCAGGGTACCCAGGGGGGCCCGCCTAAGACTGCAATGCGCTTAATGAGCCCTGGGCATTTAGCAGGCTCTTTCTGGTATTGAAACTTCTTGTTCCCTAAACATTGAAGTCACTTGGGGGTAGGAAGAGGAGGGAGTTTGCTGGCTTATTCATAGGGGAGGGGTGAGGGAGGATCCCCTCCCCTCTGGAAAACTCAGCAAGCCCCAGGGAAGAACCCCAAGGCATTGGCGAGTGCCTTGAGTGTTTTTCTTGTTGGGTACAGCCTCAGTCCCTGAACCACTGCTCTCGGATCCTTGTGGAGCAGCAAGTCCCTCTGCCACACTTCTGAGCGTGGCAGTCATGTGGTTTGTGCCAGTGCCCTGCATGCTACGTATTAGAATGTATGGAGCTCCCGAGCTCAGTCTTACTCCCCCTACCAAGGGAAAGTTACCCGGGATATGGACACAAGGGCCTGGCCCACATTCACTCAGTGTCGATCTCTGGGGGCAGGAGCCATGGGACTCCCGTGGTTCTGTTATGGTCAGAGACCTTAGTCTCCCCTCTGCAGGAGGGGGGACCATTGTTAGTTTTAAAAGTTTTAAGTATTAGCTAGCACCCTGAATCCTTTTTGGGGAAAGATGAGGCACACAGAAAATGGCTAGGTAGGACATGTGTAGTTACACATGTAGACATTGTCACTGTAGGCTCACGACACACATCTTAGTCCTTGTCATTACAGTGCACCCAGACACCAGGAAGTTTTCTTGGTTACTCTAGTCCAGTGCTTCTCCTCAGAATCCCCTGGGGGTTCTAGTTAACATGAGGTTTCCTGGGCCTACCCCAGACCTCTTGACTTAAAATGTTTTGGAGAGACTCACGTCTCGTAGGTGTGGGACTTGCCAGTTTTAGAACCTCTGTTTGTATCCATCTCAATTGCCTTCTCTCAATTCCTACTGCACTCAGTAGCTGACAGTGACAGACCATGGGAACTTCACACTTCCCATTGAATTGTCCCTGCCTGTTTTCACATTTTTGGCTCTGTGTCGCCGAGACAGTGAGCAGCTTGAGTCGGGGCTCCCCTCTGACTTTGGCAGCCCTCCCAGGACCTGGCCTGGGGCTGGGTGTGTGGTGTGCGCTCAGAGCACCTTTCCCATGCCTCATTCATGTGAGTGTACACATTCATGTGTGGAGAACAGCGTCCTGCAGTGAAAATTAGGCCAGGACATGGACAATTTGGATCCCAGCTGTGGTTTTCTCAGGTGAATTAAATCCAACCAATAGATCTTGAGCACCCATCTTGTATAAAAACATTCCAGGCTATGTAGAGGGTGAGGCAGGTTCATGTAATAAGAGTTGCCCGCTTGGCGACCCCTGAGAAATGATTCATCCAGTCCTGAGGCTCAAGTTGGAGAGGATGGCTTGATTCTGCCACAGGCCAGGCGGGCCTGGGAGGTCTGGCTGGAGGAGCCATTTCTGGCTGCCGGCAGCCCAGAACGAGTGCCCAGGCACCTGACCAATGGTGAGAAAATCGAGGTGGGGCTGGTAGTTCCTGTAGGATCCTGAGCTGTGTTTTCTGGGGTGGGGTGTCTGCCTATGGCCCAGGTTCTCAGAGCCAGACCCCAGTCACACCCTGGAGGAGCGAGTTGTGCACTGGTACTTCAGCCAGCTAGATAGTAACAGCAGCAATGACATCAACAAGCGGGAGATGAAGCCCTTCAAGCGCTACGTGAAGAAGAAAGCCAAGCCCAAGAAGTGCGCCCGGCGTTTCACCGACTACTGCGACCTGAACAAGGACAAGGTCATCTCACTGGCTGAGCTGAAGGGCTGCCTGGGTGTCAGCAAAGAAGGTGGGTGTTCGTCCCTGTGCTCCTGGCCTTCCAGTATGTGGCCCACCAGGCACAGGGACCAACAGATGGGACCCCTGGTACTCACTTATTCAACTATTTTTTGGGAGTGTATTCTGCTTCATGCTCAATGCCTGGTACAGTGGAGGAGTTGAAGGACAAGTTCCCTATCCTTCCTCAGTCTACTGAGGAGACACATATGAAAGTGTTTCTATACACTGTGGAAAGTGCTATGAGAGTGTATTAGGATAGGCCAGGTGCAGTGACAAGTAGACCTGCACAGGTAATGGCTCAACATAGTGGACATTTGTTCATCTTGCCTGTGTAATAGTTCAGTGTGATTCTAGGTCATGGTGTGTGTGTGTGTGTGTGTGTGTGTGTGTGTGTGTGTGTGTGTGTAGGGATAGGAGGAAGGAGTGGGGATTGCTTTGTGCAGTCACTCTGAGATCCATGCTAAGAGTAACTCTACCATCTTCATCATGTGACTTCCAAGGTCACCCTGGGGGTCATCTTCATCCCCAGTCAGCCAGCTGGAGGAAAGCATGGAGTAGTACGTGTGGGGGAGTTTTGAGCCAGTCTGGCAGTGACACACATTATCTCTCATATTTCACTGGCTGGAACTCAGTCACGAGACTGCACCCAACAGTAAGGAAGGCTGGGAGCCCTGGAAGAGGAGGAGAGCATGGATTCTGCTCGACAGGCAAGCGAGTGCTGAATATCGGAGGGACATATGTAGAGGCAGCTAATCAGCGTGGGGGCAGACAGCCTTGGAAAACTTCATGAAGGAACAAATGTCTAAATCCGGGGTCAGCAAACTGGCTGTGGGCCCCATCTAGTCCATGGCCTGCTTCTGTATGGTCTGTGGGCAAGAAAATGGTTTTGGTATTTTTAAAGGGACGTAATTTTTTTAAAAAAAGATGAAGAAATGACAGAGTTTGTACATGCCCCCAAAGCCTAAAATATTTGCCATCGAGCCCTTTACAGGTAAGTGTGCCAATCCTAATCTAAACCAGTGTCTGAAGAATGAGTAAGAGCTGGCGAAGCAGGGAGGTCAGGGCAGGGAAGAACGTTCTACGCGGAGGCAAATGAAGAGCGAAGATGTAGAGATGAGGAAACAGAGTTTTAGAGGAGGAGGTGACAGCCGTGAGTATGACTGCAGTGCGTATTTGAGGGTGGCAGGAGAGGGGAGGGTGCGGGAGGCAAGGTGAAAGCGTTTAGACTTTATAAGGTTAGTGGGAAGCTGTCGAAGGGGTCCAGTCTGAGAAACTTTAGGATCAGTTTTGCTTAAAAATTATTCTGGCTGCACTATCAGAAATAGAACGGAGATGAGCAAGGCATAGTATCCAAAAGGGCCCACGTGGGAGAAAAACACTCTGGGGATAAAGAGACGGTAGCACTGCAGACCTCGGTGACTGAGTGGATATAGGGATGAAGGTTTGGACAACTGAAGGGTGGATCCCTGGGATGGCAACATGGAAGGGAGAGCAGAGCGGGCAGAAGGTACGTGGAAGGACGTGAGTGTGGTTAGAACATATCAAGTTGCCTGGAGGATGCACACGAAGGATGAGTGGGTCTGCCATGCAGGGGAAGGTTCTGGGCTGAAGATACTGATTTGGGTGATGCTGACTGGTGTGAAATGGAAGCTTTGGAAAAGCTGGGATCGCTTAGGAAGAGACCTGAGGACTTTTCTTGTTCTAACCCTAGGTTGGCAGTGTAATCCCAGAGGGTAGCGTGGGCGGTGGTTAGTGACCACGAGGTACGCAGTGTTCAGATCTGCGCCCTCTATCGCTGGGTTCTGGGCTGAGCAATCTTGTTGCTCCGGGCACTCCTGTCTCACGAGGTCTGAGTCCCTGGGACATAGAGCAATGTCATGGTTTACACCCTGCCTCTGCCACACACTAGCTCTTGTGCCACATACATGCTACTCAACCATTCTGGACTTCAGTCTCTTCATCTGTAAAATGGGAATAATCGTAGTATCTACCTCATAGAGCTCTTGTGCTGAGTCAGTGGGACAATGAGTGAAAGCATTTATCATAGTGCCCGAGATGTTGGAAAAACTCAATAAAATTTCAGTATTGCTATTCTTCAAAAGATTATTGCCTCTGTCAGCAGCACTTATCACAATGTATTGCAGTTTATTATTCTGATTCCCCCTTGAAGCCATGGACTGTGTCTTTTCGTTCCTAACATCTAGCACAGTGGATGGCACCTAGTAGCAATCCACGAGATCCTCGTCAAATGAGTGAATGAATGGATGAGGGGTTGCCTCTTGAGATGACAGCACACGTTCACACACTTGGAACCTGTGCTTATCTCACAGAGCACAGGCAGGGGACCAATACTGGAAAGAGACCACGTAGGGTTAGTGTAGAGCCCAGGCCTACCCAGGAGGACTTCTGGGCTGAGCAAGCATGGAATCACAGAGGCTTTGCCCTCGGTCCTCTCCTGTGCTGGTAGTGCTGGTTCTTGCAGCACACAGGCTCAGGGGAGGCTGAGTGTGGTTACCTTGGGTCCACAGAGCTTTGGGAGGCTTCCTAACCTTCCTTGGAACGCTTGCCGGGCACCAGGTGTCCCCCAGCTCTGCCTCTTACTAGCTCGGTAATTTTGTGCCAGTTACCTCAACTCTCGGAGCCTCAGTTTCCTCGTGTACAAGAGATATTACTTACCTGACAGATTTGGTGGGAACATTTAACAAGATGGTGCATGTGAAGGACTTAGCCCAGTACCGGGTGCGTGGTGAATGCACAAAAGCAAATTAGTGGTAGTAGAGGAACATACCCATGAGCTACAGGCAGCTCCCCTTGGTCCCTTGCTCTGGGGAATGGCAGAAAGCCACTTGGGTAGATGGTATGTAGGGAATGGACCCCATGCTTTGGTCATCTGGTATCATGTAGTGCCCTCTGGTGGGCTGAGAAGGGCTTGCATGCCAGGAGGGGGGACAGAAGGGGCCAGGGAGGACATGGTGTTTGGGGGTAAATGTAGCTTTTTGTCTGAGGGACCTAATTTTTTGGAAATGCCTCCTGAACACAGGTATTTTTAACAACCAGACTCCTCACTGGGGAGGTAAGTTCTCTGCAGCATGAAAAGGCCAGACATTCTGCGGGCTGGGGGCCTCTTTCTTAATTGGTCCTTCCCAGTTTATAAAGCACCTTCATCAGGATTACTGTCACCATCCCATGAGGGAGGCAGGGTGGATACTAATTCCTCCATTTGAAAAAAAAACCAGCTCTCCCTTTGAATTGCCCAAGGATGGTTCCTGCCCTGGGTTCAGGCTTGTGTCCCTCCTGCCCTCCTTGGTGGTTAAAACATGGTTCTGGAAGCTGAGCCAGGTCTGGGTTTGCTTCACCACCTTAAAGCTATGACATCTCCAAGCCTCAGTTTTATCATCATAAAATGGGGGTAATTTGATCATTTTATAACTATCATATACAATTGCTATGAGGATTACCTGACATGACTTAGGTAAAGGAATTAGTACAAGAAGCCTTCACAAGGGAGAGCCATTTTCTTTTCCGAGTCTCAGCTCCATGGGCAGTGCTGCTGCGGGAGGCCCTTCTCTATATATGCTTAGAGCTTTCTGCTCACCACAGACAGAAGCAGTTGCTGGATGGAGCAGGTTAAGATGGGATCTGGAGCCAGACAACCTGGCTCTGTCACTTCTCAGCTGCCTATCTTTCCAAGTTTGTTTCTTCCTCTGTGAAATTGGATATACCGATATCTACCCCACACCCCATCCCACTGCATGTTCTGTCTCTCTCTCTCAGGTCTTAAGGAAGCTTAGCATAACTGGGGCACACTGAGCGATGGGTTCACATGACCAGTGAGTGGGCATGGATTCCACAACACGGTATACCCCTCAAGGTCCTTTATCCACCTCCATGAATTCAGTCAGTCTTCAAGGCAATCCTGTGACAGAGGCAGAGCAGAAGCAGCACAGCTGTCATCCCAACTCCCTTCGATAGACAGACCCAGAGAGGTTAAGGGGCGTTCCCAAAGCCACACAGCCTCCAGGGGTCACTGGAGCTGGCCCGGCTCTTGGTGAGCTTGCCCCCCAGCTCCTCCTCCTTCCTTTAGGGAACCTGGGCCCTGCAGGTGCCTCCCTATGGGGTGCAGTGGGTGTCAACAGAACACACCTGGGACCCTGGTTAAGTCACTCAACTGTTCTGAGCCTCAGTTTCCAGATTCGTCAAGTAAAGGGGCTAGAACAGAAGATCGCTAAGATTCCTTTCTCCTCTGACATACTGCGACTTGGAGAACCAGATCCCCAGAAGGTTATGCAAATGTCCATCAGCACCAAAGCCCTTCTTATCTACTAGCTGAGGGGATTCCAAAGAGGCACTCCAATAGGGACCTGCCTTATGGTAAAGGGACTTTATTTCAAAGTGATGGGTAGCAATGGGTTCACCCCGGCAGAACAGGGCTACTGACACTCACAGAACAGGAAGCATGACGCACAACCTCTGGCTCTTTCGCAAGGCAACTCTTCATTCTGGAGGTTGAAGGGGACAGGGACCAAGGCATAGAAGCTCTACCAATTCCCTGGGTCAGGCCCACTCGAGTGTCATATGTTCCTATTTGTTGCAGGTCGTAGTCTTGGCAGCTCCCCCCAGGGAAAACAAGCAGGCACAAACCCATTCAGTAAGTTGCCTCTTTCTGGGGTCCCCTCTATGGGCCCCCTCATGCAGCTTTGGTAGTGCAGTAGGCGTGGAGGGATTGGCCGAGTTACTTAGGTTCCCATTTTTAATTTTTGCTGAGAATACAATAGAAGGATTGGTTAGTGCTCTGAGGATCCTGACATCCCCCCCTGTAAACAAGCAGCTGCCACTTCTGCTCCAGCCCCAGGTTGAAAGGCTGGCATCTGGGAGAAGTGTGGTTTGTGCAGAGTGCACGCCCCCAATGTGCTTCCTAGGCAAAGCCTGTTTTCTGGAATGCCAGACTTGTTCCAGTTGCCATTATGATGTCTCCTGGTGGTAAGAGATAGGCAGGTAAAACATGGGCGTATCTGCAAGTCTAGGCGAGCTGTGTCCCGTCCAGCCTCATATCTAACAGCAGGTGGAAAAGACTGCTCTTTGGGGGAAATTGATAAATGTAGTTGGATTTCGCTGGAACCTAAACCCAGCTCTAACTTCTTGTTTACACCTCGCCTTCTCAGTAGGACGCCTCGTCTAAGGAGCAGAAAACCACAGGGCAGGCAGAGAGACCAGGGAAGCAGGACGAATCATCAGACACCTAACCTTCGACGCTGCCCATGGCCCAGCCATGTAACATGAGTGGTGCCCACTGTATTTGCACTTTTAATAACTCTTATCTGCGTGTTTTCTTTTTGGTTTCATTTGTAAACACCAATATCTAATACCACAGTGGGAAAAGGAAAGGGAAGAAAGACTGTTTATTTTCTCTTTTATTGTAAGTTTTTGGATCTGCTACTGACAACTTTTAGGGTTTTTTTTTTGTGGGGGGAGGATATTGTTGGGACTGAGAAGAAAGAGATTTATATACTGTATATAAATATATATGTAAATTGTATAGTTCTTTTGTACAGGCGTTGGCATTGCTGTTTGTTTATTCCCTTCCCTCACCCTGCTCTGGGTTGTGGGAGTTCTGGACACACAGCCCAGCTTTCCAGAACCCAGGACTGTAGCCAGAGCTCACCTGCATTATGTCTGGAAACTGCCCCCTGTGTGTATATGGACGGCAGCCCTTTGCTATTGCAGACTCCCTCAGTTCCTTCCTGGTGGGAGTAGGGTACCGCCCTATGCCATAGCTACCAGTAACGGTTGGCCTCCTCAAGGGAGGTTGGGTTGGGGGAGACATGGGAGCTGCCCTAGAGGGAGGGCAGTAGCCAGCTCAGGCACCACTTCTCCCACTTCCGTGTGTTCCTGTTATCCAGACCCCCAGGTGGCCCACGTTGGGGGGGAGGGTACCCCAGGATCCTAGTGACACACAGAGCAAATATCCTCAGTGGATTTGCATTCGGTCAGTTGAAACATTTTACCCACATTTAGCATCAACTCTGTAAAGCATGAGAGGGGAGGCAAAGAAGAAAAAGGCACACAGTGGCACCTTTTATCTGTAGATGTTTCATGTTTAAGCAGCATAGCGAAGAGGAAAGAAAGCGCTATTGGTGAGTGCGGTGCCCACAGGAAGTCTCCCACCGATGAGGCTTCCAAGACCTAGGCAGCCAGGTATGACTGGCTTTTTACCTCCTCATCCTGCTCTTCCCCTCCCCCGACTGCCACCCACACTGCGCTGTGGTCAACACAAGCCCGAGGGAGGAGTTGGGTCAGTCACCTTGTTGGTAACTGACTGGTTTTATTGTTTAACCCAATACTGACATTCTTCCTGTTCCCTCCAGTGCTCTTAAGGGCTTCTAGGCTTGAGATCAATTCCAGAGCAGCCCTGACTTTGGGCCTCCTATTTCTGCCTCCCCTGGAAATGCAAAGATGATAACCTAATGAGGGGGAAATCCTGGCCTGTCTTTCCACAGACATTTTACCAGGGTTCCAATGGGGGCTGCCCAGCCTTCGGGTCAGACGCACAGCTTCCTCTGCCCAGGTGACCATGTCCATTCAGACAGAGAGCAACAAGTGACACTTAGTGCCTCTTCCCATGAGCAGCCATGGCAGCAGGGAGGGAGGCCGGGTACCCCAGGACTGGTGCCCTTATCGGTTTGCTCTTGGGAATGTGGCCTCATCACATTGTCTCCCCTCCTGGTGTTCCCATAAGTGCATGACCTTGCAGGACTGTACCCCTCCCTGATCTGGAAAGCTTTGGCACCGGAAGCACCGGCCTTCTCAAGGCCCAGCTCTGGGGAGGGCCCCTCAGGGACAAGCATGGCCTTTCTGGGACTTGATCTGAAGGTTCTTGCTGTCCTGGCGAAAGTCCTAGAGCTTGTCTTGGGGATGATTGGAGGCCCCCTACTAAGGTGAAAAGTGAGCCCTCGCCCATTAGCCTGGCCCAGAAAACTCTGTGTGCTGGAGTTGGATGGACCTCCCAGGAGACCCCAAGCCCTTCTCTGGCCTGGAGGAAGCGTGTCAACATAGATAAGGCACCTCCTGTAGAAATCAGACTCTCCCCCAGTCGTCTTCTTTCTCATATGTGTAGGCTGTGTTGTGTGGTTTTCCTTTGTGAAGAGGGAGGGAGACTATTTGTAGCTTGTTTTATAAAAAATAAAAATGCGTCAACCTTGGTGGCTGTTGCCTTTTTCTTTGGGTGGCTTCCTCTGAAGCCTTTAGGAAAGACTTCATTTCCTACAAGGTTTACTTGTCTTCCTTGGCTCCCTGCACTCTGATCCGAGGAAGTCCGAGTTGCTGGATGAGAAGAGGAGCCAAATGTGGCCACAAGGTGGCACTGTGCTTTGCTGTGAGGACATTGACCCATGCTCTTGGCCCTTGCCTACAGTGTTTGTGCCCTCTGTGTAATTCTCCCGCTTACCTCCACCCGAACCATCACTGGAGTGTTTCTGGTAGCACTTTGGGGGCGGGACTGGGGGGAAGCCCATTCCATGGCTTCAGGCTGGTGCGAGTGGGCACCTTGGCCCCAGCCCAGATCACAAGACCCCAGGCTGAGAGGCAGCTGGAGGTGGGGAGCAGGCCCCCAATGGAGTTCATGCCGTCTGTGCCCCAGGTTTGTGGGATACATACGCAAGTCGAGGCTGCTGCTCTGACTCTCAGGGCTGGAGGACTTCAGGTGAGGACCAGCAGCAGGGATGAGGCTCTAGATTTTCTCCAATGCTCTTGGCATCTTTTTCTTTTGCCCCCTCTCTCTACACACACACAGCTGTCTCAGGAAGTGGCTTCTTCACCAGCCTCTCAGAACCTCCTCCACATTCCTTTGCCACACTCTACCCCCTTGTCCTTTGCAGATGAACAGAAGGTAATTCCCTTTGAAAAATTCTCCCCCAGCCCCTTTTCCAGCTAGGCTTTCCTGGGAAAGGGTCTAAGCCCTTGAATGTGGTCACACGTCCCTCCTGCTCCAGTGCTGATGCTGTTTGATGTGTCACAGGATCTGTCATGTTTAATACCCCAGCGCAGTGAGACGGGCATCCCCATTCAGACGTGTGGATTCAAACTCAGGAGTTCCGCCACTTGCTGGGGCACCCAGCTGGGAAAGGCAGAGCCAGGAATCGCCCTCAGGTTTTCTGAGTCCAGGCCCAGAGCTGTACCAACTCTCCCAGCCGCCTTCCTTGAAGGGACTAGACCAGCAACCTTCTCCTGCCTATCCAGCTCAGACCCCAGGTGCTTGCATTCAGCCGTGAGTGCATTTGTTCTCTGCACAGTTCAGGGTCTCATTAAAAGCCGCTAATTTGCAGGGGTCTATCGTAGGCTTTCGGAATTTGGGGAAGAGAAATAAGGGAGGCATTTGCCCATGTAGGACCTCACGGAGAGACTCAGGGTGGACCTAGTCTTCAGCAGAGAGACCCAGTGTGGTGTGGGGCAGGTCTGAGTTCACACTTGACTTCAGGGCCAGCCGGCAGCCCCCATTTAGCTTTCCTCTGCTTTCTCCAAAAAGAGCTCGTTTCTCCATAGTAAGACCAAGACTCAAGGAAAAGTGAAAGCAAGGTCCATCCTGTTTCTTCTTTTACCAAGAAGCTCTTGAGCCACACCTAGCCTCTTTGGGGAGGAGAAGACTGGGGACATTTTCAGCCAGGATGTCATGAGATGACTGCTTCTGGGGTCAGGCATCTTGTCAGAATCCCAATGATGCTATCAGAGGAGGGGCCTCCAGGCCAGGACCCACCTGTTTCCCAAGAGGAGCTGGGTAGGATGGGCAGCTGGCAGCACCACCCCCCCTTATAGAGAAAAGCCCAGAGAGAGTATCATGCAGGGTCTCAGCTTCTGCTCCCCACACCAGAAAGCAGGACATGGTGAGACCAAAAAGGAACACCAACGGAACCATAGATGGGGGAGTCATACCACTGTATTCTCACTGGTGGCTGGGTTAGAGACACAAAAGCAAACATTCGCCAGTACCCCCACAAGGGGTCTTCCTGCACCTTAGTCTCGCTGGAGGCTGGGCGAGAGACAGGAAGTAGGATCCACATGATCGGCAATCCACCGTCCACTTCTCTGCCTGCCAACCAACCAACTAACCAACATAGCCATGGCACTTGTATCAGTGGCTCATTGGCTAACTGGTTACAGCTGATGGCCAACCACTCACAGCTAACGGCCATCTACTACCGGAGCCAGCACCCCTCCACATGAGGCCGAGAGCCTGGTAATGGCTCTCTGGGACTCTGTCCTCACAGAGAGCTACTGTGGTTCTCTGGCCACTTGTTCCCAAGTTCCTGAATGACCCATAAGGTTACAGGTGTGCCCACCAAGGAGGCTGATCTTCTCAGGCACCCTGATCTTCTGGTCTGTGGTATTTGGCTTTTGTTCCATTGCATAAGTGAGGACAGGCAAAACTTGACCTTTTTCTTCATGGAGTGCTACCAAATCAAGCCCTCAATGCTAGGGCATGGATCACTACTCCCTTTTGTGTGACTTTCATGAATTGGTAGGGAGAAGGGTCATGACCTCGGTTATATGCCAGCCCACTAAATGCCTGTGCTAAGGATAGGGCACAGGTATCGACTGTCATTTCTTGCCACCTCTGGGAGAGCACTTTGCCCCCCCAATACCTCATCAGTGCAGCCTCAGCCCTCCTGTCTGCGCCACCCGTTTTTCCTTTAATGAGGTGCACTCTTTAACAAGGGGGAGGTCCCTTTGCCTGGCGTCTTCCTAGCCCAAGCTTTGACTCTAGCTAATGGTCCACGATCCTGTATGTGGCACCCCCAACCTGGGTGACCCTGATCATTCACATGGTTGATGGTGGAATACTTGGATGGGGTCTCTCTACAAGATGATGGGCACATTCCTAAGGGCCTCATGAGAATCAGTCAGGAGAGACCAGGACAGGCTGCATAACATACACTCCCCAAACCTCAATGGCTTACATCACAAAGGTGTCCTTCCATATCTATGTGTGCAACATATCCATCATGTCAGCAGGGCGCTTCTCTTTATTGTCCTCACTAAAGGACCCAGGCTGAGGGAGGCTCCATCTTCCACATCTTCCATGATTGCAGAGTCCAAAAACAAAGCTTCCATCTGGGAGTGATATATGTCACTGCTCACTCGCATTTCAATGACTAAAGCAAGGCGAATCACATGGTCCCACCTAACTCAAAGGCAGCTGGTAAGTATCCAGAACTAGAATATTTGGGAAACAACTCTGGTGACTATCACAACATAGATTATCTTTGTGTTTTCTCTTCTATATTGAGTGAAATTTGCTATTTTTACATTGTCCAAGAAGAAAAAGACTTGCTTCTCACAGTTCACGTGGTATATTTTCTGTACGTTACTTCTGACAGACCTATCATATTTATGAGAATTACTGCTCCTACTCAGGAAAATACACCTGCCCTCCTGTGAGCTCCCAGCCCCCACCTGGAAACTATATCCAAGGCAACTGTGGCCCTGCAGTAACGGTCACACCCCCAGTGTTTGAAAACTTGAAGAGGGCAGCGGGGAGCTGTCATGCAGACACTCTGCTCCCGCTCCCCACATAAGAACACAGGATATGGTGAGGCCAAAAAGGAACACCCACGAAGCCATGGATAAGGGGAGTCATACCACTATAGTCTTGCTGGCAGCTGGGTTGGAGACACAGAAGCAAACATCTGCCAGTACCTCAACAAGGGGTCTTCCTGCACCCCAGTCTCGCTGGCAGCCAGGTGAGACACAGGAAGTAGGAACCACACGATGCGCAATCTGCTATCTGCTTCTCTGTCAACCTACCTACCAACTAACCAACCAACCAACCAACATGTGCAGCCACGGCAGTTATATCAGTGGCAAAGTGGCCAACTGGCCACAGCTGACAGCCAACCACCACGCAAGCCAGCACCTTTCCATGTGAGTCCGAGAGCCTGGAAACTGCTCTCTGGGACTCTGTCCCCACAGGAGCCTCTGGGTGAAAATAGTCGGATGAGGAATCTCAGAGGGCTGAGGTACAAATATGAAACGTTTCCTCTGCAGGCATTACTTTCAGCTGGGCTCGGCTACATTGTCCTCCACTGTGTGGTGGATCCCCTAGGACAACATGGGCAGGTCCCCTAACTTCTTCATGACTTCAGCTATTTACAAGCTCAGTTCCATCCAAGGACAAAACCTCAGTCTCCAGCTTGATGGGGATCCTCCTTTCCTGCCTGCCCTGGCACAATCTTGAGTTGGCCACCGTGACTGCTTGGAAGAGAGCAGGGATACTCCAATCAGGCTCTGAGACAATGCCTCCCCCACTTTATCAAGCAAGACTCAGCCCTCTGAGGTGACGGGGTAGGGAGGAGGGAAGGAAAACCGCGAGGGTCTTTAACAAGCAGCTGTAGTCCTCTTCACTTGTGGCAGCTCCTCAGATAATGCTGGCTTTTCACTCTGTTGTAGGTGCCCAAATGCTGGCTGTCTATGGAAACCATGTGGGGTTCTCGGGTGGGGCCTCCCCACTGCACAGGACCTTTCTATGGGAAGTACAGCTCAGGCTTGAGCTCTTCCATGCTTCCCCATACCAACATACCCCTTGCCTCTGGTTTTGTACCTGTCATATGGCTCATGCCTAGCTCAC
This sequence comes from Rhinolophus hipposideros, assembly GCF_964194185.1. Classification (NCBI taxonomy): domain Eukaryota; kingdom Metazoa; phylum Chordata; class Mammalia; order Chiroptera; family Rhinolophidae; genus Rhinolophus; species Rhinolophus hipposideros. The sequence goes on from NC_138051.1 coordinate 75,313,826, forward strand.
CCATTCACCCATGGGAATCTCACACAGCCTTGCCATGCCTAATGGTGGGGTACAGGCTGATCCTCAAGGCCGCCTGTGCTGGCTCTGCCTCTCTCCGTCTTCTCTCCTCTCTTATATCGCTAGGTAAAAGCGGCTGGTCAGCAAGTCTGTGGCATCACAGATGTTCAATTGGGAGATGAGATGCCAGGCCTGCAGCCAGCCTAAATCCCTTGGAGCAATTCTCTCAGAGCCTCCCCGCTTTCTCAGCTTCAAGGAGGAGGACAGCAAGCAGTCCAGGGGTTCTTGCCTCTCCCCCTCCTAGCTCTTCCCCAACCTTCTTTTATAGATTGGGATGGGGGCTGGGTGGCTAGTTGCAGAGCTATTTCCAGTTTCACGTTATCTTTGGGGAAGATGTCAGGTGTCCACTGTTATTCTCACCCAACCCAAACACATGCATATGGAAGGCTATTTGTAAACCACACAACTCCTCACAGACACTGGTCACATTGTTCTTGGCCACTGACATTAAAAGTATCTGCCTTTAATCCCAGAGGGTAGTGGCAGGGGCACACATTCATAGAATAATTCATCCGTTTGAAGGATTGAGTGGTCACCGCGGGGCGGCTGCCCAGCCAGCGCGGTAGTTCCCAGTCTCCTTTGCATTTGGCTGGGTTAAAGGGACCAGCTTTCACTAATGGAATCTGAACACAAGTGACGAGAACCACTTCAGAGCCAAGGCAGTTAGACGTGTGTGTGCCTTCTTTAGCTTTCCTCCCATCTGTGGCTGAAGGAAGAGGACTCCCAGGCTTCGGAGAGCGGCAGAATCGCAAAATGGAAGGAAGCCGAGTTCCTGAATCATCACGTGGAAGAAAGCCACCTGCTGACTGGGAACATCCTGACTGGCTTACTCCATGAGTGAGAAAGAAACTCGCATTTTGCTACGCCACTGAAATACTATTTCTTACAGCAGCTAACCTTACTCTAAGTAACCAATGAATCCAGGGGCGGAATGGTGTGGCTCAGTCAGTAAAAAGTGCTGAAAATGAACACGTACACAATGGCTGGCAAGTTCTTTTTCACGCTGACTAATGTACAGGCCATAAGGCCAAGGAATTGCAAAAGGACCTCGGCAGTGCTCTGTCAGATAAGGTTGACAAGCCGTTGGATTACACACACACACACACACACACACACACACACACACACTTTTGTATGTCGCATCTAGAACCCTACTGTTAAGCTAGAAGTAGTGGGCTTCAGAAGCCATTTATTAAAACCTCATTTGTGGATCAGAAAACTGATCCAGAGAGGAGACGGCAGAACTAGTTAGTGGTGGCATCTAGATTAGTACGCAGTTCCTCTCTTCAACCCTCTTTCCCATTCTCTATGGTTCATCCCAGCTTTTGTTTGGACAAAACCTGACATCTGAATAACCCAGAAATGACCCCAAAAGGAGGATATACGGGTATAAATGGATTTCATGATTTTGTATCTACCATTTAATCGGCTAAACGGCATTTTTCATTTTCAACTTAGTTGCTGGCACAAAAACACTAAAGGAGCCTTTTAGCCATAGCCTCTCCCAGCCTGCATTGTTGTGCTGCTCCCAGTCCTGTTGAGCTCCAGCTCTGGCCCCGCCCACTATTGTTACTCTGTGACCCTGCCACATCCTCACTCCCATCGCCTTGGAGCTCTCCTTTGTGTCTTCCTTCAACACCAAGACCCCTCACCAGGGCAAATCACTATTTCTTCTTCCTTCAAGAACCTCCTTAAATGTTACATTCTCTGTGGAGTCTTTCCCGATTCCAGGCTGAGTCAGTGTTTCTCTCCATTGTGTTCCCATGGTGCTCTGTGTATGCCACTCTCAGTGCACTCATGACACAGAGCTACTGTTTTTATTTGCACCTTGGTGGCTTGTACACTCCAGAGGCTCCTTCCCATCACTTAGCTTTTGGAAAGGGCAATAGGACATATGATGTGCTTGCCACCCTCCTCTCCTTACCTGAGTTGTTTGGACCAGGAGTGGATAAAAAGCAACCAGTCCACAGGCACCCCAAGCACCAGGACACAGTCTTCAGCAAAGGATTCTACCTTTTGGGAATGGCCCTTTGGGGATGAGGAATTGGGCACATTGTCTTCATTGAGAATTTGCACCCAGCGGGAAAAAAGGGATGTTCCAGTTTGTTGGGAATGGAGCCGTGAGGACATGAGACAGCATTGGAGCTGGTGGTGGCTGTGCTGGGCCACGTACGAGACAAGCAAAGCCCAGGAAGCACCTCGGAAGGGAGAAGGGGATAGGCCACAGGGAGAAGGAAGTGGGGATGTGGGAGACAGTGGTTTTGGGGAGGCGAGAGTGGCCGTGGTCCCTGAGAGAGTGCAGGCTCCTGTGGCCTGCTGTGCCTCCTGCCTTGGGTTCCAGAGGACACCACACCAGGCCTGGATAGCATGGCTTCCCTCCATTTCCTGAGCTACTTTAATGGGTTTCTGTTTCTTGTAACCAAAAGAGCCTTGGTTAAAAGATGTTTTACCTCTCCCTCTGGACTGCGAGTTTCTTAAGGTTAGGAACTTTATCTTAGTCTTCGTATATCACCAGAATGTAGCTCAAAGCACGGAAGGTGTTCCAAATACATTTGTTGAGTGAATGATGAGTAAACAAATGAATGAATATGCCTACTGGTAATAAATACAGGGCACCGTTTGCCTAGTTGGAATCCTGCACCACCGTGTTTTTCTAATACAAAAAGCTGTTTCCTCTTTAGTCATTGCAGCTTTACTGCTTATGTCCTCCAGCGTCTTAAAGTTCAGATTTTCACAAGTGAAATTTCCCTGAAGTATTTTTTGCTTTAAAAATGCTGGGTCTGGCACATTGGCATCTGAGGAGACGACAGACACAAATAGAAGCTACAAATAGGAGATGACAGCTTCACCTCAACCACATCTGCTCCAGAAGAAACCCAAGGTGGCCCCCTAGACCTTTTCCTGAAGAAACATGGGGAGAAGCAAGCTGTATTTAGAGAGATATAAGTATAGCTTTTATTTTTTTTTAAACCAACCCAACATTTCCACTGGCAACTATCAACATAGCTTATGACATGAGCACTGCTTCTTTTTTAGTTATTTTTTTCTTATAAAATGTGTTTAAAATTAAACAGGTGTTTTGTTTTTTTTCCCTTAAAAAATGCATTTATGTCAATGCAGAAAGCCTAAAGATCTGTGGGCAGTTTGGTGGTGATTTCGTGTGTGTGTATGTGTGTGTGTGTGTGTGTGTGTTTTAAAGCCAGGTCCCTTCAAAATTTATTGGGAAAGGGTCTGTAGGGCACAGCAATCTTTTTTTCTCTAAACCCAGGCTCCATGATATTATGGCAACTAAGATTCCTCCTATTGGGGCAAGAAATAGCCCACAGACTGGAAAAAGAGCTTCAGGAGGTTTAAAAACAAGCAGGAATGTGGGAGAGATGAGGAATTCCAGTTCCTATCTTGTGAAAATGCTTTCAAACATGACCTGGGGGTCATGGAGACATGGAAGGAGCCCCTTATTTTCTCATCAACCTCTAAGTTTTTGTATTACCTCAAGAAACGTAGTCAGCCCTCTTAGTATGGTGCATCAGACAGTGAGAGGTGGTGCAGCTGACCTTTCTCAGGAGCACTGACATTTTAAATATAATCTTTCCCCTTAAAGATCTCACTAGTGGAACATCCCTTCTCTCTTGCCTCAGATTCAAAGCCAAAGATACTCAAGAAGGCAAAAGTCCCTTTGTTTTCCCAGCTGCCCTCTGTCATCACCATTCCTATTTTTGTCCCGTATCTCCCACTTGGTGAGTCTTCCTGAAGAAGGATAAACATTGACACCACGGGACAGAATTTGAAAGGCTTGGGCAGGGAAGAGAACAATGACTTTCTCTTTTAGATTTGATTTTGACCTAAGCATATAAAGCTCCTCCTGCTCCAGCCACTGACACCCCCACCCCCACCCCATTCTTTAGTGTCCTGTGTGGACGTGCAAACTTACTTCCACCCAAACATCATCAGTTTACTTAAGAATTCATAGAAAAAAAAGGATATAGGGAACAGGACCTTGATGGAGGCAAGAAACAGCTGTTACCCAGTAAGAGTGGGAGAGTGTGTGTCTAAAACTTAATGCCTCTATCCGTTGGCTCAGACCTTGAATTCCTTCACAGCACCTTTGTTACTAACCTCAGAAAGAAAATACAAAACGAACAAACAAACAATGAACAAAACCTGATGGGAGAAAGAAAAGCAACCACAATAATGATTACAATGAAACCAGCCACATGGCTATGACTCATTTTCACGCCCTACCAGCAGAGTGAGGGAACAGTGACGCATCAGATTGGACAGGCAGGAGAAGCCCTGCCCCCAAGGAAAGTAGAAGCACAGGAATACTCAGAAAAGGTGAAATAGAAGACGGTGAAAGGGCCTGATCTCGGCTATGGGTCAGGGACGTGGGTGGAAGTGGATCGGTTGCTGTTGTTGGTTTGTATTGAATTAAATACTTGGTGAGGTGGGTGTTGCCTCCATTTTGTTTGACTGATGAGGACTCTGCCCTTTCAGTTCACTGCCAGGTCTGGCGCAGTCCCCGGGGCTCGAGTCCCGAAGCTGCGTCTCCAGGGCTGCTGACCCCGGAGAGGTCCCCGGAGGGGAGCGCGCTGCTCTCAGGAGAGGTCCTGGGCCTGCCCCGCGGGGCCCGGTCTGTGGCTCAGAACCCCTTGATGTAGCAGTAGGCCTCCAGCGTGGCAAAGAGGATGTAGAGGAGCCACAGGCTCACGAAGAGCCAGGTGGTGGCGAGCTTGCAGCCGCGCGGGCCGCCAAGCTCCCCGCCCAGGTGGGGCCTCCGGCGGTACAGGAGCACACTGACGCCCACGAACGCGAAGATGGTGAAGAGGGTGACGGAGAAGGCCAGCGTGCCGGCGGACACCTGGAACTCCTGTCCCTGGAGGGCCCAGTAGATGGCGGCCACGGACCAGGCCAGGCCAATGCCCAGGAAGACGTTGACGGCGTTGCTACCCGTGACGTTGCCAATGGAGGCATCTGCGTACACGTCCTGGACGGCGGCGGCCTTGCTGGCGAACGTATCTGGAAAAGAGCAGACACACAAAACGGGAGCTGGCGGGAGCTGAGGCGTGGAGGGCCTCCCTTTGAGCATGTGGAGCCCAGGGAGGAGAGCGCTGCGCCGTTAACAAGCTGTGTGGCCTTGGACCAGTCACCTCCACTTCTCTGAGCCTCCCGTGCCGAGTCTGAAACATTCCCAAGGGCTTTTCTGGTCGATGTTTACCGGGTGGGTTTACTGTTCCCTTTTGACTGTTTCTTTTTGAAGTGAGGGTAGTTTGTTATTCCGTAACATCTCCCCAGGGAGTCTTGACATCCTGGGAAGCTCCTTAAGAGGAGTAGGTGCCCGATTGTAGCTGTCACATGGGGGCATTTTACTCACGTAACACAGACAGTTATTGCTCAATGCCTCAGCAATTCATCACTGTGCTAGGTGCTGCTGGATTTTCAGGGCGGGCATGCAGGATGAGCTGTGGACTCAAGAAAGAGGGGCTCTGCCTTCGCAGTTAGTATATGGAGCATAGGGCCCTGGAGGCTGTTCGGTTTTAGAAGTTGACATGGATTGTGAGCACTGGAGGGGCTGGCAGGGACATCTAGCCACCCTTTTATTTTAGAGCTAAGGAAAAGAAGGGTCAAGGAATCTACCTAAGGTCACATGGGAAGTTAGCAAGAGATTTGACCCTAAAACCCTCACATAAAAGTCCTTTGTATGCCCTACATCCAAAGAGTTTCAGCCAAAGCCCCAAAATCAGCTGAGTAGACCACAGCATGACCTTCTTCAAGCCCCAAAGGCTGCCAGCTGTTCCCTGGATCAACTGCAAGGACTTGGAAATGCCCCAAGCATTCTCCCTGCTGCCCTGCTTTGCCTCCTTATTGCCAACTTTCTCAGATCTCCCAGAGAAAACCTCTTGCTTTTTTTTTGCCTCTGACCCTCTGCAATTTCTTTCCACGTCTGTTCCTTTTCCCCATATCTACTACTTCCTCTCTAGTAGTTCCCATCCCTTGACACCTGGAGAACAGAGATCATAGGGCATGTCCTCCACAAAGCCTTTTTTGAATCATCCATTTAATTTTCTACCACCCGATGCATTTCCATAATAGCCAAACCTCTTAGATGTAATAAATAATGTATAAATAATCAATCCCATTGGTCAGTGCTGGGGTCTTGGAAAGAGGTTTTCCTAGAGTGTGATGCAGATTCAGTTATTCTCCAGAGGATTTGTTTTCTCCGTCCAGGAATGGTTTCCCTGGGTCCAGCCAGCAGAGAGTCCTGTTTGATGAGATTCAGCCTAATCCTTTTGTAGACGGATGCTCTTTCTCTCTGTAGCAACTGGAAGGCCAGCAGGAGTCCAGGGTTGAGACGCCCCAGAGATCCCAACTGAACTAAGTAAGGAACCCGAGTTATTGCAGCCCCTCTCCATCTGCTAACCGAGACTCGTCATTCCAGCCCCGCTTCCATAGAACCTTCCTTGGAAGCCATCCCTGACCTAGCCTAGCCCAGGTCCCCGTTTTATACTTGCATAGAACCTGCACTTCTTCTTCACAGAATTCATTGAGATGATTTTCATTATAGTAGTTGGGTGTAGTCTCTAGCACTAGGTAAACTCCATGTGGAGAGGAGAAGCACGTTTGGGGTGCCTCACAGTATAGCTCCAGCAACTAGCACAGGGCTATACCAGGCTCAGTAAATGTTTGTCTAATGAATGAATAAATGCACGCTCATTCCTGTTCATCTTTAGGTGTTTGTAAAAAAAATATGTAATTCGTCATATGAAAGGACAAGAGCTCACTAAGCTTTCTTTGCCTGTCTTGCTAGGAGACACTTTGTACTCACAGGTGTCCTTCTAAGTGGAGGAGGCAAGAATGCTTGTGGGCATTCCTATTATGACATCTTCAAGCAGGCTCATCCTTAGCCCCTCAGAGACTGCTGGAGGGAAATGGAAGGAGAACAATATCTATTCATATAATGTGTAGGCTAAGAAATTGGGCCACTTACTTGGGCAGGTAATTTAACCTCTGTGGGCCTCAGTATCCTTTTCTGTCAAGTGGGCATAATAAGTGTCCCTATTGAATAGGGTTTTGGTGAGCATCACAGGGATAAAACATGTAAATTGCTTAGCATACATAGTGCCGGATACATTAAAAGTGCTCAAGAAATGTTAGCTATCATTAATCCCTTTGACTGACTTTTGTGTACCTTTGGGGCAGAGAGGCTGTGAAGCTCAGATCTGGATGGTGAGGGAGATAATGAGGCAAAGTTTGGGGTCACTTCAACCCAGTACTCTTCTCTTTGCACACCCAAATACCCCTCACTCTCACCTGGCACAGAGGTGCCAAACGCCACGAAAATAACAGCTGTGACTGAGTCCTTGAGGCCAATGGTGCAGCCAAAGTGCGAGGCCAGGTCCCCGATTATGGCTGTGAGCATGCCGATGATGAGAATGGAGACGACGAAACAGGCCCAGCCATGGCAGTACTCCGTGGGGGGCACGCAGGCAAACAGCACCTTCCAGAAGACTGTCAGGAAGTGCATGACGTAGTCAAAGCAGGATGGCAGCCTCTCCTCGCCTGACTCATCCTCATCGTCGTCCCCTGCTGGAGGCAACATAAACAGGCCTGGAAAGGGCAGTGAGGTCAGATCCCCATTCTCCAATAAATGGAGTCTAACCCACATCACGCACATCATCAGCTGGTAGGGTGCTCCTGCTCTCCCCCGACAGCTGGGACAGGCCAGGGCCTGGGCACCAGAAAACAGCTGTGAAATGGGAAACAAACTGGGGTGCCCCACTGATCAATGTGAATGTAGGGCACCCAAAGAGAGTGGGAGAGAGAGGACAAAGAATAACGAAGAGAGGAAAGAGATTAAGGGAAAGCATGGTAGACCACAAGAGGAACAGGGCCGTGGATGAGAGTGAGAGGAGGATGGAGCAGGCTGCATTTGGTGGCCTAGGCGAAGAAAGCGAAATCAGCAGTGTGCCCACTCCTCACTGGATGCCAGGGAGGCTCTTCTCTAATTTTCCTGACATGACGACTGCAATAACCTCGTGGATCTGGTCATTATCCATACCCAGAGGGATGGCTGTCATTCCAGATCATGTGAGCATACCAGAGAGCCAGTGCCATCCTCCAAATATCCCACGGGACAGAGCGGGCATCAGCACCATTTGTCCTTGTCAGGAAATGTGGGCAGACTTGCCCGTTCAGCAGCCCAGGAGGAAAGGATGGGCTGCGGCATGCTGGTGTCTCATCAAGGGCAACCTCTGTAATGTTTTGACACAGCCCATGGAAACTGGGTTTGAAAAACGCAGGAGTCAGGATACTTGGGTTCCCATTTCAGTTTTGCCATGAAGAGAATCTGTAACCTGGGGTAAATCATCTCTTGTGTCTGAACCTCAGTTCCCTCATTTGAAAATGGAGAGCATTTGATTATGTGGCCTACATTCCATGATTGTCTCTTTAGGGACAAAGGAAGGTCATCAGAGGGAGAACTGGGAGTATCTGAAGCAGGCGATGTGAAAAGTGGGGCACCCACGGCGGCAGCAGCAGTCCTCTCTTCCTGGCTGTACTTTTGTAGTGGCTCTGGGGCCTTGAGGATATGACCCTTTGGGTTGTTATGACAACAAAGCCTCATGAAAAGAGACAAGGCTGGTAGTGATCTGCAGTACAAGGGGCCTCAGTGGTGCCGAGAGGTAATAGTGGTGGTGGTGGTGGTGGTGGGAGCCTCCCATCCCCAATGCAACACACCTGCAGGCCTCTGGGACACTGGCTATGCTGTGGGTCCCCACTGAGGGACCCTGTCAGTCACTGCCAAAGGAGAGGTTGGGAATCATACAGGGTGGGGATCTGTCAATCAGTACAAAGATTTTATAAACTCCAGACCCCCACATCTTGAAGTTAAATTAGTTTTCCATTTTATAAAAATGAGGACCAAATTAATGAGAGAAAAGAAGGATGGGAACCAGAATTTATTGAGTTCATGTTTGGTACCAGACCCTGCACCATTCTACTTACTTTTCTGAGAAAGGTAGCAATAGTTCCCTTTTGGGATGAGGAAATGGAGGCCTAGAGAGAATAACTTGTCCCAGTTAACACTGCAGAGCCAGGATTTGAAATCAGAGATAGCCATGCTCTTTTAGTTACCCCATGATTCTTTTCCAAAGTGACCGAGTGAAACAGGCAGACATCAAAGTCTGGAGCTGGGGAGCTCTGGGCACTGAGGGCTTCCCAGAAATTGATTGGTTGTTGGTGTGGCTGTGTTCTTCCTTTTCTGGTGTCACCTGCTTCTCCCAGCAAAGCCTATGCCCATCGTGAGACCCTCGTACCTGCACTGACAGTGATGGCCTCCATGAATTGGTCCCTCCAGGAATGGGTCCCCACAACCAAGGCCAGGTTTGTCTTCTTGATCAGTTTGTCCACTGTACTCTGTTAGGGAGATAAAAACTTGGAACCATGAGGTTAGAATGCTCAGAACCATTGAGGAGTCTGGTGTTTCAAGGGAATGAAAGATACCCTGCATGCCAGGGGCTCCATGTACTCTGAAAGTTATGCATGGGATGGCCTTGGGGGTATCCTCTGGGAAACCCTTGTTTTGACTGCTGACAATAGAGAACAATGGTAATGATATCAATAAACCTTGCCCTGGCGTAGTGAATTTTAGTATCTTTGTTTTAAAATACAGTTAAACCATAGCAATTACACATCTAGGGGCTTTATAGCCCATTTATTACATATGCTATGTTATGTTTCCTCACAATATTCCTCAGACACAGAATGGCCAGCACTATTCATTCCATGTTACAAAAATGGGGAAGCTGAGACTGGGGTGGGTAAGTGATTTGTTCAGTTTCAACTTCACGTATTCAGTGATAAAACTGGAACAAAACTCCAGGTCTTCTGCCTCCCACCCTGTTACTCTGTTATTCAATTAGGTCTCACTCATGGCCTGACCTTGAACTCATAGGACTCTTCAATGATGACCTCTACTTTGGGGTGTCCTCCCAGTACTGGCTTTCCCATTTCTGCTATCCTCTTGGCTTCCTCTTCCTCCATAGTCAGCTTCCTGTCTGTCACCTCTGCAACAAAACAAAATCAGACTAGCTTTAGCACATTCTCCATTCCCTAAAAGTCTAAAGCTCAGACTATTAGGCCTGGGCAGTGGGCATAAAGCAAATGGCTCTTGGGAATGGGGATTTTGTGTACTTTTTTAGTGCCTCTTTCTATAAAGCGCTGAACACTTTATGACCATCAGACCATGAAAGGGTTCCTTGTAGACCTGGAATAAATAGTCCTCTTTCCATTTTATACCTTGGTGAGCAATCTGACCCAAAAACCTTCTGAGAAATACTGCAAAATGAAGTCCCCAAGTCATTTGGTGAGATATTGGAGAGCTGGGAGCATAGCTTTTGATCTTTAACTATGTTAAACGGTGTGCCTGACTGCTCAGCTACTTCAGATAAGAGTTCTGGGAGGTCAGAGGCACATTTAATTCAAGGAGAATGTCCACTGCTTCACATTAACATCTATTGCCAACACTCTTGGCACTACCCCTTTTATAAAGGAGAAAGGGGGGGCTATTTCCAGGAATATCTACATTTCATACTCGTGAACATTACCCTCACAATAAGAAAGAAACGTGGAAGATTTCCCCCCAAAATTCATGAATTCCCAATGAAAGATCCCAAGGATTTATACAGGAAGCAGGCATATTTCTTCTGAAATACAAATATTTGTTGAAAAACAACCAAAGCAAGATATTCCTTTACTTTATTTTGAGGCATTCCCTGTGTCCCTCCGCGTCTTAACTCATTTACCAGTGGTCTCTTCTCATGTTGGACAGTTAGAAGTTTTTTCCACTTTGGCTGGTGAGTCCATTTTAAGACCACTTCACCATGAAGCCATGTTTTCTGCATTACAGTGAAATAGAGGTTGAATCTTTTTATTCCCCTTTGATTTGAAAATTGCTCTTGGCAGCCTGTTTCTTTCAGAGCTTGTCTAAATATCTTCCCATCCAAGTCCACATTCTGACATTCAATTAATTCTTTTATTCGGCTCCTTAATTGCTTTCATTCCACACAGTGAATCTCCTAGGGAAATCCTCTAGTCTTTGGATAATCTGAAGGACAAATTGGGTCAGAGGCCAAGAAGGTCTTCTTTTCTCTCTATCTTGGGAACTAGTGAAGCATGTGGAAGGGTGAGACTCTAGTTCTTGAGGTTGCAAGCAAGAAAAGGAATTCACTGAAAGGACTATAAGCCAAGGGTGGAAATTTACCAAGCAGAGAACTATTTTATATACGGATTTTCTTAGTTGGCCCGAATGAAGATGGTAAGACAGTGTGCAGAGGATTCCTGAGCTGGCTGTTTTACTCAGTGCTTCTGGCACCAAACACAGAAGGCAATCCCAAAATGTTTGGGAGCTGTCCGTGGTGCTGTCCTCCCATTAGCGTTGGAGACGGCTTTCAGAGACAATTATTTCTCAAGGTTCTACATTCTTCTGTATATTTCTAAGTTAGCAATCACCCTCTAGCAGCCTGCCTTCATTTAATTAATTAATTCTGAGTCTCTTATTAGTTAATGCTGAAGGTAAATCTGATTATATCCAGGATTCTAGCTATGAAGTCAGTGATCCTAGAAGCCAAACTGCAAGCCACTCTGAGAAAAAGCCTTTGGAAAAAGACACAGATTCCTTAAAAGCATGGATATTCTTTTCCTCTACCTCTGGGTTTTGAAACCATATTTAAATGACTATCCTAGCAGCGACACTATTATCCACCCCCATCTCGAATTCCCCCATGTCATACTTCACATGTGCCACAAGAACTTTATACCAATATAATGAGCTCTCCAGTGACATATAAATGTACCTGTCTAACCCCTTGTCCAGCAATCAATCTAACACTGTATCCATCTGGCAGGATATTGATCAACCTGCTGACCTGTCCACCCCTGTGGTGACAGTCAGTTTTCCCATCTAGCTTTTCTGCAGAAATGTCTTTGACAAATGACCAGTCCTCTATCTTTGAATCTCCCTCAGCCCCAGAGAGGTTTCATATCTATATATCTGTTCATATATTGCATTTAAATCAAGTCTGATTTGGTGTCTTGGTTTGGTAGTAATTCTTCTCTTTTTTCTATTTTTGTAATAGTCATTCCTTAAATTCAAATGAAGTTTAATTTCTTGAGAGAGTGATCAGTCTCAAACCTAAAAGACCATAGTGATTCTGATCACTTGTTTATGTGACTCTTCAGAATTTTAAGTAAAGAGGATAAATGGCAGGCAATGTTGATATTCGGACTGATTAAACGAACTCAAATCTAGAAAAAAGGAAGAGGGGGAGGAAAAGAGACAGAGGTAGAGAGAAAGAGAGGTGGAGGGGAAAGAGAGAGAGAGAGAGAGAGACAGAGAGAGAAAAGGATGAAAGATTGAGCAAATATTGGAAGAACAAAGAGCTTGCCAGACCAGACAGGAATAAATTGCCATGAATGCAATACAGACACCCTCAGAAAGAAGTGGGGTGATGCAGCCAGTGCTCTCACTCCCAGGTCCCTGAACTTTGTGCTGCGGCTCAGAATGAACATACTTACTCTTCATCCTTCACCGCCAGGCACTGTTAATCATGTGTGACTGTCCACCCAGGAAAATTCAAACAAGGATTTAAAATTTCCAATGAATTTAAAGTCTAACCAAGGACGCCTAAATTAAAGGTTTACGGATTGAAAGATCTAGGAAATGATGCCTTCTTTTTTTTTTCCAGCTTCTATTGGTATTTGTGCAAATATGTTGAAAATATAAAGAAGCTTAAATTAAATCACAATCTTTGATGTATGTGGTTGGTGGGAGAAGAAAGCAAAAGTTGGAATGAAGTTGCACAAATACCTTCTCAGGCAAGAGGATGAGTGAAATGGAGAAGGAACCCCCAGTGCTAGACATAGATACCCGGGGAGAACAGTGGAACATATGGATTGGAGGTAGCCCTTATCCTGTTGTTATAAAGAGGAAGCAAGAGGCCAAGGAAGCTGGAGTAATTTTTTTCAGAAAGGGAAAATATAGGGGTTTATCTACATTTTTTTTGAGGCTCCAAGGAGGCAAAGGTCCTTACTATGTGTACTGCCCCTTCTCAAACCCAGGGTATAACCTATCGGTGACTTTGAACACCAATGAATTGAGTAAGATGCTTTGCCTCTTAAAAATTACCTTAATTTTTAAAATATGTTCAAAGAACTTATGAAATGTAAAATGTTCTTTTATAATATGTTGAGACGTCTTATAGAGTTCACTCGGCCTGCACCAAACACTATAGTATTGCTGGATATGATGGATGTGCTTTGCTATCTGCTCACAAAGTTGGCTGTTGTTTCTGAGTGGATTCCACTTGTGCAGGCAGATGTTCAAGGTGGGTGTCTGTCCTACAACAGGATCTAGATTCTGCATGAGCATCTCTCCCAAATAAATTCTCTAACATTTCTATTTCCAGCCAGATAATTACTTCCACCTGCCACAATATCCTAATTCTTCTTGTTGTTCATGGCACATGTGACTTCAAGTATCAGTGACAAACAAACCAAAGTTCTAGCAATGTAGACCTTAGCTGATAAGATGGAAGATATCCAGGATAAGTAAAATTCCAGATTCTTTAAAAATTGCTTTTTGTGTTCTCACAGCAGCTCCTGATTATTTTCCCCTGGATTTCTCAAGATCAAAGAACTTCCTTTCAAATTCTATCATTAAGAGATTCAGCTCTGAATCCCATCCTTTCTTGCCCCACAACATGAGATGACAGATGAATTCACTCAGGAGAAGTTTATGACCCACCATCTCTTTGGTAAGTTTTAGTTCCCTTCCTGGTTCCAGAGAGGACCAGCTTATGCCTTTACCCACATCCACTGATAAAAATGGTGCTCAAGGAATTGTCTATTCCTTATGATTACTTCAAGTGGGAAATAAGCCTCCTAGGCTTTAGGAGAACTTGTCAGGTTAACTTGAGCTTACAGTTCCTATTGAATAAATCAAAGGACTTTGGTCTTAAACTAAATAACAGCACTGGCAAGAAGTAGAAAAGAGGGGGCAAGACACCTCTTACCTGGAGACAACAGGAGCGCTGTTTGCAAATGGATACCAGACAAGGGGAAGAAAGAAAAGGAAAGAACATTAAGGTCCCATCTTGAAAGTTTCCCCAGGCTTTGTGGTTGTAGCAGCGTAAGGGAAGCAGTGAGCTTAGTAGGTGAGAGCTCTGCAGCCACATGCGAAAGGCAGCATTTAAAGCATGCAGCAGTAGCAGCAGCAAGAGGTGTCGGCCACTGAAGAGACTGCTGAGCACCAGGTCCCTGCAGTTATGAGAGTTTTCCCCACACCTTCCCTGTGACTCTGAGGGCTAGGGAGCGAGGGATGAGGATAGGGGAACCAAATAGGTGGAGCAGAGACAGAGTTGGTCATTTGTGATTTTCTAAGGAATCAAGTTATCACGTCCACTCTATAAAGGAGAATCAGTTACCTTGAAAACTGTACAGGTTGCAACCCAGCCTGAATAGCTGGCTTATCAGTGGAGAATATGACCCTGGGGCTTGAATAGGAGCTCTGGGCACTGAGCCATGGTGTACAAGAGCGGAACAGTGCCCAGTTCTATGTCTTCTATCCTTAATTTTTAAATCAGATCATGCTCTCATCTCCCAGGGCCCATAACACTTCCCTGGCCATAAAGGGCTTCGTAGCTACCATGTCGGCTAGAACTTTGAGTTCCCTGAAAAGAATGACGCAGTGAAAAGGTAAGTCCTGCAGAATGTTTTCTTTGAATGGTTTATCTTTTTATAGATGTAGCCTGGAGGTCAGGGCCACGCACTCCTCCCATTCTGTACCGTGTGTGCCTAGCTAACTCACTGCAACTAGTAGTTGTTCAATAAGGTTTTGTCATTTGCTGGCAATTTTGGCAATTGTATTTCTCACGAATCCTGAAGTGCTACATCGCTAGATGGTGGCCTTTTGTTCCAGAAAGGACAGGCTAAATCAGAACCCAGATATTCTGGACCAGAGAGGCTCTCATATTCATAGGCTGAAATAGACTGAAAGTTATTCATAGGTGGGAGATGACAAATACAAGGTCCTTGCATGGACTGGGAAGCTGAATTAAAGATGGACCCAACATCAGTTGTCCCCAGTCCCTAAATGTGTACTTACGCTAAACTCTTTCAGATTTCAAGGTCCCCAAATAAGACATTCTTGTGACATACCACATTTTCATCTCGGTGGTTAGTACATCCCCTTACTCCTTGGCTCTTGTCAAGTAAAAGTCTAGGAATATACTCCACATACTCCTGGTGTAGCTTGTGACTGGTAGAGATTGCTGAAGAAAGAGTGGCAGGGAGGGTGTCTGCGAATTGTTTCTTCTAAAAATCTCTAGGAATGCAACTCAGGCCTGTGATCCATCATCCCATATTCACAGCCACTGAAGACATATGTCGATCCAGAATCTTTAGGGTATGTAAGCAGCAACTGACTTTTTCTGGTTTCTCCTATATAGAATTACAAGGGGTAATGGATCAATGGATCTCCTTACTACACTGAGATTGACTAGATAGATCAATCGATAGATAGATGATAGATAGATAGATAGATAGATAGATAGATAGATAGATAGATGATAGATAGATCGATAGATAGATAGATAGAGGACAGCAAAAGAGCTTGTTTATTCTGTTCCTTCTAGGGATCTGCATGGAAGAGCTCCATCTTGACTCCAACTTCCAGTGGAGACCAGAGACCCAAATGCATCAATGTACCCAGGTCGGCCAGACAAGGGGCAGCTCTTCCGAAAGATCCCTGCTGCCCTGTTTATCACTCAGACGTTCCTCCCAACACCAGGAGCATCCTAGCACAGTGAAAGGGCTTGCAGTCAGCTAGAATTGCACCACTCTCCGGTCAGTGTCTGCATGAATCTGAGCTGTTCCACCTAGCAGTTACAGATGGGTCACTGAGATCCAGGTAGCCCAACTTTGAGTGACGCGATACTTCCAGGGAGTTTTTCCTGCTACTGATTATGAGAGAAGCTGGAGCTGACCTTTCCCCTACATTGATCCCCAGGGTCAGGCATGAGTCATCTATCCCTGCTCAGATAGCATTGGGACAAGAAGGAAACAGCATAGTTCTGTAAATAATCGGAAGCATCTTGTCAGGGTGAGACCATGGATGTGGTAAGAGGATGACCCAACAGACCCCATCGTTGGGGGAGAGTGCTTTCCTTCCCCCCCGCTGAGACTTTCAATGCCCAGGCCTAACAGGCTTGACTCTGCTATCAGTGTTGCTCTCAGAAGACCATGTCTAGACCCCAGTGCTTACTTGACTCCAGCATAACCACGTTTCCTAATCATCCTCCCTTTTCCCCGCCCAACCTTGTCCAAAACTTTTAATCTCACTTCTGAAATCTCTTTTGTTTGCCAAGAATAGAATCTCCTATTTCAAATCCACTCCTTTTTAAATTTTTTTTGTAATGCAATTGTCATTTTGGCCATGCAGAGACTTTGCTGTTCTGAATGCCTAAGACGCTCCCATGCAGCAGTGATAATGAAAAGCAATTTCCACTGTACTGCTTCTCACTCCAAGAACAGCAGGGAATTTGGAAATCAGGATGGGTTTTCATTTGATTCTGAGTCTAGACAATCAAGTTTTAAGACCTTTCACCTGAAGGTCTGATGACAAAATATGGGAAGACCTGAAGAAACTGAAAATTACTCCTACAGACAATAGCATAGGATGCCAAGAAACTGACACATTTCCTATTGGCACCTTCCATCTTGGTCCGGGGAAGATTTGCAGGGCATATCACACCAATGACTTGATGAAATCCTTGTCTTCTTACCTATGCCCTCCCTCAGGACTAGGCTCCACCAGGGCTTTGCTGATATCTTCTTGGACAGAGAATTCAGTACAGCAAAAAGGAGTCCTCAAATGGGGAGTAGCCATAGGTGTTCGCGTTTGACCAAGCCTCTTGAAGAGCACAGAAGAGCACAAGGTTTATCGCAGGTCACTTTCTGTCCTACTATTGATAGGGGTTTGTTGAAGAGGCAGGAAATAAGAGACCTTTTACCAGTGGAATCAAGTCATGGACAGACTTCCAGCCTATTCTTATCCGGAACCACTGCCTTCTTTCCAGCTACTCTGTATGATCCTTTGTGCTGCTTTCATTGGCGCCTAAGTAGTTGGGACTGTGAAAATTGATGAAGCTGGTTTCCAATGACCTCAGGTGTCTGCTGCATCCAACCAATCATGAAGATGTGGAGTCAATGCAAAGGGAGGTGGGAATGAGGTAGGGCTGGTGTTGAGATAATTTCTAAGAATATTCTCAGTGGCAGAAGCTGGAAGACTGGCAAGAATACAGCCTGGGAAGCAATGGAACCACAGGTTTCTTTATCTTCCTTCCAACACTCTTTGGCAGTCAGGTTCATGGCAGCGCCCTATTAGGTAGCCAAGGAGACGATGAGTAACAGAGGATGGAGGGGACTTCTGCTTCTAGAACATCAGGTGTGTTGAAACCAGTGTGGGTATAGAACTGGTCAGGTCTGCAGAGACAGTCCATAGAAGACAATGAGAACTGATCAGTCATATGGGTCTGAGAAGATCTGTTGATGAGCCTTTGGGAGTGTAGTTGCTGAATCTCTTAGATCTGTCCTTGGGTGAAAGTCTTTATGAGGCTCTTTGCCATGTAAATATGAAGTGGTTGCAGAATAATCACCCCTTTTTGACAAACAAATGGCTCTTTCACTGTTTCATCTTCCATGAGGCTCTCAGCAGCATTTATCTCCCGAAGGGGAGTGTGACCGTCCTCCTCTTGGTACTTCCCAAGCGCACCCTTACCAATTCCCACGTGTATTCCTCCACAACTTTCAAAGTAGTGGCTTCCAATCATTTTCTTCAAGGGAAGAAATCTTTCCTTTCATCTACCTTGGTTGCAACATAATCAGTCCCACAGGAATGAAACTCTGGAAGGTATTCCAAGACGAATGTCCGGAGGAAAAGAGGAGATGAGGCCATTTCTCTGGTGTGGGATGATGTGTTATCTTGGGATCTGGGCGATGTGCTCATTTGCAAATGTGAAGCGAAGGCAGGCTTCTGTGAACCATCCAACACCTGTTTCCCAAGGACTAATACCCACTATAGCATTTAGAGTCCCTTCTCCAATTGAAAAACTCGTAAGTCAATTCTCTGGGGCTGCCCAATGTCAGTCCTTTTCCAGGGCCCTCTGGCTAGGGAGATTTCCATACTTAAAATTCCTTCCTTCCTTTTGCAGACTCTCCATTTTCTTCTTTAGGGATTACATTATCCTAAAGTAGCCTGAATACAGTAACTTACCTTGGGCTAGGAACAGAGGTAGAATGGGATGGGGTGGTATACTAAGGGGAGGAAGAATAGCTCAGGATTACAAATTACACGACTACCACAGAAGCCAGCTCTTTCTCAGAGAGCTTTCAGAAGCTGTGGCCTCTGACAAATGGTATACCTTTCCATGCCACGGTCTACCCAACTGTGAAATAGCCAGATAAAACACTTACCTCCATGAAGGGCAGAGGGGCCTATGGGACACTGCAAGTGAACAACCTGGCAAGCACGCAACGGAGGAGGTTGGGGAATGCAGCAGAAAACTGTCAAAGCATCATGGCAACATGGGCCCAGCCCCCATTCCAGACCATCCCCCATTCAGTCCAAGCTGGAGAGTGAGGGGTGGGAGGGGAAGAAAGCAGGGAAGGGGCACCAGCATGCATTGCATCACATTCCTTTCTTTTTCTTCTCCTCCCCACCCACCAAGGAGTTTCCACATTTACAAGTTATTGTGTATGTGTGGGGGCTGTGCAGGAGAGTGCAGGGGACAGTGGTCATCAGATAACTGGAGCACAAGGCAGAAGTAACTCGTGAGGGTAATGAGGAGTTGAGGCTGCAGCACTGCCCAAAAGGTGGGAAAGGAGGACTTGGAAATAAGCTAAGGCTAAGAAGGCAGAGATGATACCGAAACAGGGTGAGAGCGAGAATACAGGAGGGAAAAGAATAAAAAAAGTCTGTTGGTCAAAAGGAGGAAGGAAAAGGGACGAAAAAGGGGGAGAAAAAATATAGTTGCTTTTTGTTGTTGTTGCTTTTCGGTTTGTTTAAATTTTTTTGTTCTTTTTGTTGTTTTATTTTGTTCGTTTTTTTTTAAAGAATCTCACACCTGATATTCCACGTTCCATCCATTTCGGTTCACCAAGGGCAATGAAGAAATTCTCTTGCCTTTCGTATTCCTCCTCATCTACTATTTTAACCCTTATGGTTTTCCTGTAGGGACAACAAGAGAGAGAGTGTGTGTCGACTGGGTCGGCAGATTGGTCGGTCACGTGGAGCACAGCCTTTAACATCATCCCCCATCACTCTTGGCACATGCAGCCCAGTCCCGCCATGGTGGCTTTGACAGGACTATGGTGGATTGTATTGTTCTTATATTTTAAAAAATAGTCTTAGCTTTTCTTGTCTCCTTGGTCATAGTTGTTCTTATGGGTGAGAGGGAAAGGGAGCCAGGAGGCAAAGAAAAGTGGGCAAAGGAAGGGATCCAGGAGGACAGCCGGGGAATGGAAAGGGAGAAGGGGTTGATGGTGGGGAGGAGTCATTTTAGATCCTGCGGAAGGTTAGTAGGAAGTGAGTTGGGCAGCACATTCCACTGGGTGTCACATGGTAACAGTGGCATTTCTTTGGGCAGCAGGTAAACTACTGGTCCACGGCCCTTCTACAACAGGAAATATGTCAACAGTACCTAACTAGGGACTGCTTTCCTTCCTTGCGTCTATACCCACTTCTTATGTGAGCCCCATAAATAAAAATCTGGAAGGAAAGTATTTATAAGGAAGGGAAATGAGAGAGAGAGAGAAGGAAAGTGGAATTCTATTACCATTTTCATTCTTTACCTCATAGGGCTTCCACGGTGGAAACTAAAATACACAGGTATTAATCACAATATAATATAGGGCTCCTTTGATATTTACAGCTGATGCATTCCTGGGAAAGTGTGAAGAAAATGATGTAAATCATGAAATTCTAAATCGCCCTATCGACTTCTATCATATCGGGGCGATGTCCCAAGGCTGGCCTCCCTCAATGCTGATTAGCAAGGCTCCAAAGGACAAGGTGATGGAGGTTTCTGCTCATTTCTGGGTATCTCAATGAAGCATAGTGTCTTTTAAAAACAAATCATCAGGAAATCAA
This sequence comes from Rhinolophus hipposideros, assembly GCF_964194185.1. NCBI lineage: Eukaryota > Metazoa > Chordata > Mammalia > Chiroptera > Rhinolophidae > Rhinolophus > Rhinolophus hipposideros. The sequence goes on from NC_138051.1 coordinate 75,334,083, forward strand.
AGTTCCCTGGAAAATCGCTCCCCTCCAGACATGAGCCTGGCTCAGGCCTATGGTCATTGGAGAAGTGGCTGTGTGGGCCTGGATCTCCCTGTGTGGCTTCTCCCGGTCCTTCATGGAACCACAGTGAGGTCGGTGGGTCCCAACAGTGAACCCTGATGATTATTCTCATTCTCTCTCTCTCTCCCCCGCCCCGCCCCGCCCCGCCCCGCCCCTGCTTTTTGGCCTGGGACCTAAATGTTCTCTGAAAAGGGCAAAGGAATGCTAACAAAAAACAGCCTAACATGTCTAATCAGAGCCTCTGATATATCTATTCCATTCTAAAAGCAGGCTCAGCTTTGCTATCTATGAGGTGGTAGACAGATCTGAGATGGTTTGTTGGGCACAGGACTTGCTGTGCATTTGTGTGTGTGTGTGTGTGTGTGTGTGTGTGTGTGTGATGAGTATAATTTTGGTCAACTTTCTGGCACTTTCTTGGACACCTTGCTCAAAGGAGAAGACAAAGCTCACTGATTTCAAGAAACATTTTCTGGGAATTGCTCTCGAGGCGCCAGGCCCTGGGGCTGTCTAGGAGATGTGAGCCTGGTCTGTTTCTCCACTGCAGGGACTCTGCTGTAGGATGGGAAGGGCTGCTCTGAGACCGTGGGCTTGGCCTGCAGTGATGTAATTGACAGCTCTGCCAGGGAAGGACTGCTGCCTCACATCCTAGCAGCTACCCCGTCCATAGTGTCATCCATTCAGAAGAGGATTTTCTGACTTGCTTATCTGAGGCCTGGAGGGTATAGAGTCATTTAAGTTGAAGGCAAAAGCTCTTATCTACTCTGAGGAGCCCTGTGACTTCTTGGAGAAGTGTCTGCTCAGGTCAGAATCCTCTCTCCCACTGTTGTAACACTCTCCACATCTAGGTGCTCTTCACAGGGAAAACAGAATACTGTCTGTAGGTCTCTGACCTAGACCTGCTTGTATTTCAAACTTGTATTTTCAGCTCAGCCCAGGTTGGGGAGAGAAACACACCTTGATAGCAGGGATATGGCAGATAAGATGGATCCTAAGGCCTGCTCTGGGGAATGGGATGAACCACAAACAGAACCCAAATCTAAATACATTGATTCTCAATGTCCAGGGACCATAGCTTAGCCCTGAGATTAGCTGTTGCATGGAAATCTGTGCTGAGAGCCTGGGCGAGTTTCCAAGTCGTGCTTTGCATTGTGCTATCTGGTCTTTCTTTTCTGCGTATTAAGCCATTGAGGAGATGCAGAGAGCCTCGTATATGAAAGTCTCGGGGCTGTGGCTAGCTCTCTCTCTCTCTCTCTCTCTCTCTCTCTCTCTCTCTCTCTCTCTCTCCTCTCACCCTCCCCTCTCTCTCTCTCCTCCTCTCTTTCTGGTTTTCCCCATATCCATTTCCCCATCTTACAAAAATTACCATTGGCTCTTACACATCCCTCTTATGGATACCATGTGACAGGTTGGCAGATGTTAGGACACAGCTGGGAGCGAAGAGAGGAGAGGGAGTGGTGAAAAGAGAGGAAAAGAGAGAACAAGAAAGGAAACAAAGAAAAAGTGAACCGGAGAAGTAGAAGAAAGGGGAGGAGAAGGAGGCAAAGAGATTGGGGAAAGGAAGAAACAGAAGAGAAGAATGTTAACGTTAGTGTGGGGACAGGGTACTACACCTTTCTGAAAACTCATATCCACCATGCGGGGGCCCATCAGCTCAATGAAGTAATTCTTGTTTTTCTCATACGCCTCATCATCAATTACCTTGATGTGAATTGTTTTGCTGTGGATGGAAAAATAAGTGTCATAAGAAAGGAGTAGATTGGGAGGGCAAGCCAGCCAGGAGAAGAAACAGAACGAGAAGGAAACAGTGAAAAAGTCCAGAAAGGTCAAATTTCGCCCCAACTTCACAGGGGCAGGGAGGAGACGGGCTGCCTTGACCTCTTCCAGCCTGCCTAGGCTCCTCCTGGGTTTCCTGTGGCTTCATGGCATGGCCAGACTTGAAGACAGAAAAGAGCACAGGCTTCACAGTCAAAGGTTCTGGGTTCTGATCCTGGACATGCTATGTGACCTTGGACAAATAATTTCGCCGCTACGCAGACATCGGTTGAATAATGCTACACCGTCCCAGAACAGTTCTGAGAGCATAAAATAATCTATAATACCTGTAATGCCTTAGACATTTAGATCCTCCAAAAAGGTTTGCTTCCTTATTCCTCTTGCTTTTGAGACAAGAAAGATTTAAAAAAAAATTTTTTTGACTTTTAAAATCAGCTGATGTTGATCTGAAATGTTTATTTTATAGAAAGGGCAGAGGGGGCGGGGCAAGTTGGCCTGCGGGAGTCTTGCCTGGAATAGTAGAACTTCTCTCTTACTCTGTGGCAGTGACTGTCACAGGGAGGCCAGGAGGGCCACTTGGCTCAAGCCACACATTCTTGTCATTCACGACGGGCCTAAGAAACTACTGAAGCTCTCTCCAAGCGAACTTCTGTAGTCACAGGCATACACTGACCAGATCATATTAATTCCAGCGCACTCTGAATTTATTATTAGTTTATAAATCCTACAGCGATCTTGTGACTAGCACATCTATGTTGTTTTTTTATGTTAAAAGGTGTTATTCTGTTCATTTAAACATTGAAAAAACTATAAACCGATTTTAGTAACCCTGCTTTGCATTTCTTCTTCTTCTTCTGTTTACTATTACTAGGAGCTTTAAAAATGGAGATGGAACTGGGCCAAGCCTTTCCCAACCTTTGCTTAGTGATGGGGACATTTCAGGACCAGACCCCAGTCAAGCTGTTTCGGCCTCTCCCAGAGGATGTGAGGCATTGCTGGATGAAGGTAGGCATGGAGCTGAGCCTCCCCTCAGCCCTCAGCACTGGGAAAGAAGGGACCCAGCAGGAGCCTGTTCAGCAGCCTGTGGGTGCGCCTTCTTTCAGACTGGGGTGCCCGGAGACCTGCCCTTTGTTGAGGACAGTGAGGTCCTCAGCAACGCTCTTTATTTTTCTTTTTTATAGAGTAAGAATATCTTTACATTCTGACTTGGGACCACCTCTCTGCTCTCCTGAGCTTTCCCAAGTCACCGTTCGAGATGGATGTCTGTAGAGCTACTCTGTCCACACTGTCGCTCCTGTAGAAGTAGATGTGGATCCATCGCTCCTGAAGTGAATGCAACAAGTTACTGACACACCCCGACCCCCACTACCCGCTACTTCACAAACCAAGACTCCACAGCCTCATCGCTTGCCATCCCCAACCCTGTCACAGAAACACTCGGCTAGCCACCATAGAAAGGAGCGTGTTCAGTCTCCAAAGGCCTTCCTTCCTTCAGAGCAGGGGCACTGGTAAAGGCGACCGATGGCCTGGGATCAAATCCAGAGGCCCCCACCTCTCACTGGCCGGGTGACCTTGGGCACTTGCTAGAGCTCCCCCAGTCTCATTTGTAAAGTGGAATACGAGGACCTACTTTATAGTGTTCTTAAATGAGATAACGCACACAAAGCCCTTGGCAGGGTACTTATTCCCTAGTGTGTAATAAATGGCAACCACTATCACTAAGAGCAGTATGATCCATTTGGTGGTTTGAGAGTAATATATGAGGGAATCTTACGATCGTCAGTCATTAAGTCAGAAAAAAAGGGGAAATCGATAAATAGAACTGGTGACCCAAGCGGTGGTAGGGGCTGGAAATAGAAGTCAAGTCAAGAAAGCACGGGATAAAACAGGATGCTAGATCCCAAAAGGGTGATTGAGGGGCTTAGGAAGTGGAGGGTGGTAACAGGAAGAGCAACTCTCAGATTCTCCTGAAGTCTGGCCTTGTGCCCCTGTCAGCAACAAGCTCTGGGCTGAATAGAGGACATGTCATAAAATATGGCGTGGCTGGTGCTTGCTGTGATGTTTAGTGAACAGATAAACAGAGTAAGAGAAGCCATCGGCAACTTACTGAAGACAGGGGAATAAGAGCAGACCTTAAAGAGTGGCAAGAGAGATTTAGATGAGTGAGCTGGAGCCACCAGTGGAGGAGGCAGGTGTGAGATTCCCTTACTGAGGTCATGTATGGGGAAGGGAGCCCATCGGTTTGAACTTAAGACGTCACCTTGCCTGGAGGCTAGAGAAAGCCCTTCCAGATCTTGAAAACTAAGAAAGTTCTCAGTTCTGCTTAAGCCACAGATGAGGCCAAAGAACATTTAAATGTATTCAGTCACCGGCCAGGTCTTAAGCTCTCTTTCCAAACTTATTCCCCCAATTCAGTTAATGGCACCATCGTCTATCAAATTGCTCAAGCCCCAAACCTGGAATCACCCCTGATTCCTTCCTATCTTTCCTCCCTTCTTCCCTGCTCCCACTTCCAACCCTAATCCATTTAACTCACCACCATCTTTCCTTCTGCTTTCAAGACCAAGATCACAACACCATTACTTCTCACTTGGACTTTGCAATAGCCTCCTAAGAGATTTCCTTCTCTCGCTTTTGCCCTCTTCCTGCATAAACCTTTCCCTACATAACAACTGGGGTTATCTATTAAAAATGCAATCCAGGTCCAATCACACCCCCTGTAATTGGATACATACAAATTCTTTGTACGTCCTCTAGGGTCTTGTATGATCCAGGTGCTGTTGAGCTCACTGACTCCAATCATAGTGTTCTCTCCTTGTTTGCTGGTCCCAGACAGACTGGTCTTTCTGTTCCTCCAATCCAGTCCTTTCCCACTTAGGGCATCATGCTTGCTGTTTTCTGTATCTGGGTCTGTGCTTAGCCTCGTCCTTTGTGTCTCCACATGTACCTCAGCTCCTCAGAGAGGCCTTCCATGGCCACGTTACCTCCTTGGATCTCCTTCCTCCCCACCATCTCCACCTTTCCATCATGGGTCACGTTCCATCTTGTCCCGTCTGCTCATTCCCTTCAGTGCACTAATCACAGCCTGAAGTTAGCTGGTTAGTATATGAGCTTACTTGTGTATAGTCTGTGTGTCCGCATTAGACTGTAAGCTCCATGAGCACAGTAAACTCGTCTCTTATTTGTCACTGTCGTCCCAGTGCCTGGCGCAGAGAGGGCCCTCCATCGTGACTTACTGAGGAACTGATCGTGAATTCCTAACACACCTGAGGCTTCATGAAATCACTCTGCTCTGCCTTTTTGCATAAAAATATAATTCATTAGGGACAAAAAAAATATTTTGAAGGCGATTTTGATGGCATGCCTAAGGATTCTCAGTGAGACAAAGAGACCAGAAGCCCAACGTCATTGAACCGCACCCTCGGCTTCGTAGCCTATTTTATGGTCCAGCCTACTACAGGAGAGCTTTCCGACAACAAGCCTAGATCTACCTCATTGGTTTCGTAGAGGGACTTTGAACCCTACATTGCTCCTATTCCAATTCCTCCTTCTGGCCCGGTAGCAGTTACTAAATGGTTATGGGGTCACCCTATCCTGACGAGCTGTTCTGAGAGCCAGTAATGCTTTTAGAGATTCCAAAGCTTGCCCTGCCCCTTCCTGAGCCTTCTGCGGAGGGACATGTCAAAGCTGAGGCTCGGCTGTGCTGCTTGGGAAAGGTGCTCCCAGGAGATCTCCCACCAACAACCCAGAAGGGAATAGGGAACACATTTCTGGGCCATCAGGCTGGCCTCTTAGAACATTTCTTTGCATGGAGAACACCCAATTACAAATTAAGCCTCTGGTCCTCAGGGTGCTGCAAAGAGAAAGATCATCTTTAACCACTGAGTTCCTCTAGAGTGAAAGGGGAAGGAAGCAGCATTTATTTGTTGAGTGGATGAATGAATACTACGTAGGAGGAGGACCCTTTATGCGAGAAAAGAATCTAAGATAACATACACATTTACATTATATTCATCACCATGAGAAGAACTTTCTTATTTCATCCTTACTTCAAATGTGAAACCTAGGTATTACTACTTCTACTTTAAAGAGGAGAAAACAGATGCTCAGAGAGGTTAAGTATCTTGCCCAGAGTCACACAGCAGGTAAGCAGCAGAATTGGGATTTTAGCATATGTCTCCTATTACTCCTACAGCATATTTCCCACAAGCAGGTCGGCAAACTCTGAGTGCCATTCCCAAGTAGTGGCCACAGTGAGGAACCACAGAATTCTTCCATTGAAATTCAGGCAGCACAGGCAGACAATACGTGGATCTGCCTCTGCATTGTGCTGTGAGGAGGTGGTATCCTAACCCGTTGGCTGTCCCTTGATAGATACATTCTCTAAATAATCTCTGACTCAGTGACCTCTTCCCTCCTGATCCCCACTAAATGCATCTTCACCATATCAAGAAGGGCTCCTTTTCATCATTCCTAAATTTATCCTGGCTGCTCCTGACCGGCTAATGCTCAAGAAGCTTCCTCGACCTGGGACTATGAAATAGAGCTGGTGGTGGGGCTTTTAGCCTTTCTGTGGGAACTTTCAGCAGCCTCATATTTCTGTGTTGGGTTCTTTTTTTAGTCTTTATCTCCCCAGTAGGGCACTAGTAGCCCCCATCTCATCAAGCCTTAGCAGGTTTCTGGCTCTGAAAGGGCCAGAAAAGCCGCTGTCACCTCCAACCATACCCGGACAGCTAACACTGACACTGCCCCGACCCTACAAGGTCTGCGGGAAGGGCTCCTTGTCTCATGAGGAGGCTCAGGGTGCTTCATTTACTGATTTTTTAAATTAAAGTTTATTGGGGTGACAAAGGTTAGCAAAGTTACATAGGTTTCAGGTGTACAATTCTGTATTACATCATCTATATAATACATTGTGTGTTCACCACCCAGAGTCAGTTCTCCTTCCATACATTTGATCCCCTTTATGCTCTTCTACCACCCTTCCCCCCCTTACCCTCTGGTAACCACTAAACTATTGGTTGTGTCTATGAGTTTTTGTTTTTTTATTTGTTTGTCTTGTTCTTTTGTTGTTTCAGTTTTTTATACCAATGAAATTTATGTATCAGTGAAATCATATGGTTCTTTATTTTTCTCTTGAAAATAGGGTCCCCGAAAATAGTCATTCTTAAACTTTGGTGTGCATATGTGCCCCCTGGTGATCTTGTTAAAATGCAGATTCTGATTCAGCAGGTCTGGGGTGGGGCCTGAGATTCTGCATTTCTAATAAGCTCCCAGGGTTTGCCTGTGCTGCTGGTCCAGGGCCCAACATTCCTTGGAGAAGTGTCTCTGACTCTATTAAAAACTTAGGGAAAAGAAGGCAGCTCAAATGCTCTTGCCAGTCAGAGAAAGAAGGCTGAATTGACATCTAGCATTTCAGCCAAAGGCTGGAGTGATTAGGTCCGTTCCGACACTACCTATTAAGATGGACACTAGAGTGCACCCGGAAGAGCGTGACTAGTATGATCAAAAATTTGTAAACCACATTTTAACTGAATTTGCTAATATTTCTATAGTGCTTGCTTTGTGCCAGGCACTGTACTAATGTAATCCTCACAACAAACCCGTGAGGTAGAAACACGGCAGGCAAGGTGCTAGTCTCTCTGCGTGTGTTATCTCATTTAATCTTCACCATAACCGGTGAGATAGGTATTATCTTTACCCATTTTATAGATAAAGAACCAGACGCCAAGAAAAGTTAAGAGACTTGCCTAAGATCACAGTTAAATAAGTCGCAGAGCTAGGGTTTGAATTCAGACAGTGTGGCTCCAAAGACTATGCTTCTAACTGGGATCTGATGTGTATCCAGAGGAGAGTTGTCTGCAGGGGTAGATGGCATCCACTCCAAATGGTTCTGGGGCTGTCACAAGTGCTGCTTCCAAAGGCCTGGGGCCATTGGCAGGGAGGCAGGCTTCAACTCTCTCACGTACCAGTGAGATGAACTGGCTTATAAGGGGAGTGATCACCCCATTCCCGGCGGTATTAAAAAGTAGGATGACCCTGTATGAAAACAGCCATGGAAAGGATTCCTACATGCTACAGAAGGTCAAGTAGATGACCTGTAAAGGTCTATACCCAGTGGTATGCTGGTAAACCAGCTGTTTGGGAGAGAGAGGGGAAAAAAAGGAACTCTGATTTGGGGTGTATGCCTACCATGGTGTTAAACACTCCCACTATAGTCAATTTCAAGCTACTAATACTTTTTAACAGTCAGCTCTTGTGAACTGGTCGGAGCCAGTTCTAACATCCCACTGACCGTGTCAGATTCTACCAAAATGTTTGAGAGCAGTTATGACGAGAAAAGGTTAATTCTGGTGGATTTACAAATTATTTTACCACATGCTACTAGCGTGTGCTCAAAATGGGTAACTATCTGATAAAGTAAGGTATGCATGTGCTGAATCAAACAAGTCTTTGGGGAAAAAAAAGGCTCAAAGATCTGGCTTTCCAAAGGAATGTGGTGGGTGGGTGAGGACGCTGTGTTAAGTGGAATTTCTAAAATGTCCCATCTCAGATGTTCTGCCTTAATACCTGGAACCTGGAACTATGACGAAATATCACTCCCACAATGTTACATGATATGGTGTGTTATATGGCACAGTTGACCTTAAAAATAGGGAGATTATCCAGGTGGGCCTGATCTAATCACATGGGCCCTTAAAAGCAGTGAGCTTCCTCTGGCTGAAGAAGAAAGGGAAGCTTCTGGCTGAAGAAGAAGGGGAACCAGAACCTCTTCAAAGCATGAGAAGGGGCTCGGCTCGCTCCTTCTGATTTGAAGATGGAGGGTGTCACACGAGCAGGAGTGTAGGCAGCCTCTAGGAACAGAGTGGTCCCTGGATGACAGACATCACGGAATGGGGCTTCAGACCTAGAGCCACAAGAGACAGGATGCTGTCAATAAGCTTAGCGAGCTCAGAAGCAGACACTTCTTCAGAGTTTCCAGATAAGAAGCCAGCTGGCCAAGGCCTTGTTTTTAGCCTCGTGAGAACCCTGAGCAGAGAACCCAGCCACACTATGTCTGGACTTCTGAGCTACAGAACTGTGATATAATAAATGGGTCTTGTGTTCAGCCTCTAAGTCGGTGACAATTTGTTCCTCAGCAACGACCGACTGTAATAATATGGGAGGCTTGTTGGCTTTATGAAGCCAGGAACTGGGCAAGACGGTCTGTTGGAAGTGTCTTGCAGTTATCTATTTTGTAATCAGAATACTCTGTCCTGGTGGCAGGGCCACTGCTAGGCTATGCGCAGCACCTTTGTGCAAGGCTGAGAAAAGATACAGCCTTACAGATAGACCGCTTGGCATGGACAAGGTGCCTTCCTCTGGCTTGTGGAGCAGCAGGTCAGCGCACAGGGCCTGACGTAGAAAGCGCTGGCTGCATTTGGGCCTCCACCCAGAGGTCTTTACACAGTGCACAACCTGTACAACTGGGAGCAGCAGCCCTGTTTGGCAGACTCTTGCCTGAGTCACTATTCCATACATACGCCCGGAACAGAACCAACAGGAATATGGGAAAAGCTGAGGCAGAGAGATGAGTTTTACCAAAGAACTTTCTGCAACTTGGGGGTTGGGGGAGTGGTCAGATGGGTGGGAGGATAAGTAGCAAGGCAGGCACAAAGTGGGAGGGAAGGGTGTTTGAGTGTGCATGGAGGAGTGTGATCTTTGCTCCTTTGGCATCCACTCTGGACCCTTCTGATAAGACCTCGCTGCTCGCAGCTTCTCCATACCTATGACTAGCTGAGATGATCACAGAAGACCCACAAGGACGCGGCTACTCCTTGGCAAAATGCAGGAACATTTTGTCTCCACTAACAATGAAGACCTGATTGCTGGGCCTGTCCCTGGGCACACACCAGTGGCTCATTCTGTCTGTTCCAGAAGGCTTGGGATCATTCCTTGGCACCATAGCACGTGATCAACTCCTTTGTTGTCCTAAATATCCCTTTTCCCAATGGCTGAAGAGCTTCACACCTGTAGCTAAAGGGAAAAGGGCATCTGAGACGCCTGAGTGATTATGGACCTGCACGTCAAGATATGGTCAGAGGCAAACGGGCGTCTAAAACCCCTAAAAGGCCACTCATTGTTTCCCAAAGGTCAGGGTAAAGGGAGGGACGTTTTTATTCCTTAGACAAGCAGTGTTCTAAAGTAGCACCCTTCCTTTTGGACGTTATCATGCCTTGCAGGGCAGCTGTACAAGGTAGAAGACATTTTAAATCCTGACTTTTTATCCTCTCCACCGCTTCATGGAGGATAAAGACTAAACCCTTCATCCCAGGAATTGTAAGCTCTCCGTAATGTCCATCCATCCATCCATCCATCCACCCACCCACCCACCCACCCACATACCGTGTTTCTCCGAAAATAAGACCTAACCAGAAAACAAGCCCTAGCATGATTTTTCAGGATGATATCCCCTGAACATAAGCCCTAAGGCGTCTTTTGGAGCAAAAATTAATATAAGACCCAGTCTTATTTTTGGGAAAACATGGTATATATTAGATGCATGTTCCTGTTATCATGAAACTTAAAACTAAGTGGTGTCAACATGCACAGGAAGCATCCCTTTGGCCACTCCCCTTTGTTTGAGTATGTGGAACTTGCACAGGGTAGGGAGTAATACTAAGCTCTAGGAAATTCAGCACCTGTATGGAGGGAATCAACTCACACTCCTCAGGCAGCTCAAATCAGTCTCGGTGTAAGGACACCGCAAACCACAAGAAGCTCCTAAGCTTGACTATTGCTTATGGGCACCACACAAAGATAAAAGTGTGTGTGTGTGTGTGTGTGTGTAGTCACACACATGGGAAAATTAAGGTGCACACCCATTGTCTAACTATGATTTCTCTGCTAGTACAAGAGTGCTCTCATTTCTTTTAGCCACAACAAAGATTTCCCTTCCTCTTTGCTGCTCTATGGTGGGGAGGGCTTCATATTCCTGATTGAATGTGAATACATGTGAATGGGGGCATGATGGCATAGGGCAAAGGTTGGGGACAGTCCACTGTACGTTAAGAGGGACAGTCTAGGCTTCCTGAAAGTAGTATCTGGAGGAGTTTGACTAGTTATTCCCAAAGGGGAATTAAATTTCCAATCCCCACAGCAGTGGGCCTCTGCAGGTGTCAGCTCTATATGTAACTCAGTTTTTTAAAACCCTATTTGAACCCCAAGTCTGCCCTGCCTTCCCTCGAGGAAGGTGGTGTGGGAAAGGAAGGATGACACATAGCTCCAATTCTTTCTGTCATCTAAGTCAAGAGGGGAAATTAAAAAATCCCACCAATGGTCTGGGCAGAAACAGTCTCAGTGCCCTGAAGGTGATAAATCCCCTTCTTGGGAAGGCAGTGAAAATAATCTATAAAATCATTTTATTTAACCGTGTGTCCGCTATCAGCACTGAAGAGAATAAATGGCTGGTTATCTGATTCATGGCTTTGGAGATGTTGGGTCTCTCTGTCTCGCTTTCTCTTTCTGCTGAGGATCTCATTTTTTAAGAATGCTTTTGATCCAAGCAGAAAGAAGTTTACATTGTATAGACATGAAACTTCAGATCCATGAATAGTATAATAATACTTCTAATAATTATGAAGAGAGAGGAGCTGGCTCCCCAGGATCTGACTCCAGCAGGCAAAGCTGCTGCCTCCTCCTTGATTTCCTGGGCCCTGGAGCACCTATGAAGCCCCTATTTCTGGTGGATAATTTCCAGAGATCTCAGGGAACGGCAAGGCCAGGAAAGGTTACTGTCCTAGGGCTGGTCAGAGAAAATCCTTCAATTAGAGACTGACTTAACTATGTGAAATCCTAGCTGATTCTGTAGGCGTTTGATTGACTGAATCAATGAGGACAAAACTAAGGCAGAGCTGCAGCATTGCACAGCGCAAGGTGCTCCATTTACGTAGAAGTCAATGGGAATGCTTCACGTGGGGTTGTGCAAGGCAGGGGCCCTGGGTGAAAGAGCAGCCCACGGATGGTGTATCAGCCATTGTTGCCATTTGAGGTGTCTTGTTATGTGGGTCGCAAAGGAGGTGTCAGAAATTTCTGCCTGGGAGGCTTCCAGATGATCTGTTTTCCGTTTCAGGGTTCTTCCCATCTTCCCAGCCAAAGGGCAAATTCTTGTTTTGCACCACCTAGAGACACAATGGGACCCGCTGTCAGGGGTTTGAGCCAGCGGGGCTGCGTCCTAGGTCGCCCGCTCAGCTGCAGGAGTGCTGAGCACTGTATCCTCTGCTCTAATGCGAGAATCTAGCCTGCAGCTGGTTCCACAGAGCTGGTGATCTTGGCAGAGGCACAGGAGGCAAAGCTCCTGGGGAACGGAGACACTAAAAGCAGAAGCTGAGATTTTCGCAGCAGTGAGGGGGATGACCATTCTATCTGCTTTGTGTTTAAAGGTCTGAAGTGGTTGACGGAAGAGGCTGACATCGACAGTAATAGACCCAGGGCCAGAACCAGGGTGAGGCAAGCGAGGCCTATGTGCGAAACTTAAGGGCACACCAAACTCCTCAGTAATTAAGACAAATACTAATTTAATGCAATATTTTTCAAAAATCAGAATTAATGCAAAAAATCCAGGACGACGAAATATCAAAAATTTTACATCAAGACAGGACCCAAACCTGCACTTGCACGACTCACTTCACCCAATCCTAACCCCCTCGAGGGGTCATTTGGTGCCTGAGATATAATGGAGAGGACGTCAGACAAGAGGGCAAAAGACCTGAGTGTGAGTTCCGCGGCTGCTGCTCACCGGTGGCCTTCGCTAAGCCATTTACCCTTTCTGAGCCTAACAAGGAGAGGCCTTATTTCTTTCTTGGGATTTCTGTGAGTAGTGATGTAAGCAAAACCCCACAACCCTTGTTTTCAGAAACTGCAGGTTTTGCTCACCCGAGTGTGTGTGTGTGTGTGTGTGTGTGTGATGTAAGGAGGACCCTACTTCACCCTTCAGGGCAAACCCTTTAAGCCTTTCAGGAGACCAGCCGACGTTTCAGAGTCCATCCGTTCAACACGCCCCCCACTCTTCACCTGCCCCTCCTCCTCCGCAGAGGAAGCACCCACCTCCTTTTGACAGGCAGATGTCTCTATGTCAGACAACAGGGCGGAGGTGGGGAAGGGGGAGTGTCTTCTCCAAGGACATCGCCTTTGAGCAGTTGGCAGCCAGTCCTCTGTGGCTCTAGCCTCTGTCTCGCTGTCCTTGTCAGGAGTGGTCCATCTCTCCTCTGGGCCACACGACCCTGCTGTAACCACTGTCACCTCTGGCCAGGACCCTTTCCATAGCCACCGCATCTGGCTCCATTTCTCTTGTCCTGTTTCAGTCCATTTCCCTCTCAACAGTCAGAGTGCTTTTTAAAATTCTTTAAAGAAAATCATAACATGCCACGCCCGCAATGAAACCCTCAATGGGTTCCCACTGCACTAAGAATAAAATTAAAACCATGTAATCGAGCCCAGGAGTTGTGAAACTTCAGTCTATTCACAATAATGTAGAAGGCTTGATAAAACACAGAAGGCTTGATAAACCCCAGTTTCTGAATCAGGACGTCTGGGTGGGACCCAAGAGTTTGCATTTTGATCCAGTTCCAGGGTGAGGCTGAGGCTGCTGGTCCAGGCACCCCCTGAGAACCTGATGAGCTGCAGAGCTCAGCCTTGCTTGCCCCCAGCTCACGTCCCACCGCTGTGCCTCCATCCACGGCACTCGCTGTGTTTGCCTCCTCTCTGTTTCCTCCAGCGCACCCACTATTCCTGCTTCAGAGCCTTGGCACCCCTGTTTCCTTGGCCTGGAACTTTCCTCCTCCACATAGTCTTATCTCCAGGTCCTTTTTAAATGTCTCGGCTTACATGTTACTTCCTTGTCCACCCAGTCTGATTGGCCCTCCAGCTGCTCTCCATCAAATCACCCTGTTTTGTTTTTATCTTATGTATTTGTTTATCTATATATGGTCTGTTTCTACACCAGCACCCAAGCTCCTTGAGCGCAGAAACCACGACTGTCTCATTTATCAGCACTTGAACAATCTCTGGCACACAGACAGCACCCAATATGTGTTTTTCAACGAAAGAGTGAATGATTCATGAATACTACCAAGTGGTGAAGCCAGGATTTGACCCAGTCTCTGACTGCAGAACCTAACCTAACACTTAACGTGTGATTATTACTGGTAGGTGTGCTGTGGCAGACCTGGGATGGTCTCCCTGACTCCATTCTTAGCCATATTACTCACTTTAGAGTACTATTATTGGACTACTCTTAGAAAATGATCACTTTAATCATTCCTCTCTCCCATTGCAAACAAATCTAAGCTCCTTTGGCTTTCAAAACACACATAAAAGGAGTCACCTTGGCTAGAACCAACCTGGCTCTGCTGTCACTTCAATTATTCAGTCATGACTCCAGTTAAGCGTATTTTCCATTGTTCCTTCTGGTGACTGATGACACAAAAATAATTATCTGTTCTGTCACTTAGTGACTAAGAGCATGGTCCCCAGGATCAGGATGTCTGGATTCAGTACCTAAGAGTTTTAGGACTTCTGGCAAACTACTTAATCTCTGTGAACCTCAGTTTCCTTATACGAAGATGGGTATAATAATTAAACCTATCTCATAAAGTTTTGAGAGGATTAAGTAAGACAACGCGAATAAAACTTGTAGAATAATAACTGGCATATAATAAGTCATCAGAGAAACACAAATACCATATGATCTCACTTACATGTGAGGGGGAAAAAATGAACTCATAGATACAGAGAACAGATTGGTAGTCGTCAGAGACAGTAGGTGGGGGTGGGGGCTAAGCAAAATGGGTGAAAGGGCTCACAAGGTACAAATTTCCAGTTATAAAATAAGTAAATTCTGGGATGTAAGGCACAGCATGGTGACTCCAGTTAATAATATTGTATTGCATATTTGAAAGTTGTTTAGATAGATCTTAAAAGTTCTTACCACAAAAAAAGAAATTTATAGTTGTGTGTGGTCATGGACATTAACTAGATTTATTGTAGTGATCGTTTTGCAATATATACATATATCAAATCATTATATTGTACACCTGAAACTAATATAATGCCACATGTCAATTATCTCAATAAAATATGTAAACATTAAAAAATAAGCAGTAATAAATGTCAATTTGATGATGGTCTGTTTTTTAAGTTATAACTAGAACAACCAATAAAAGGATTATTCTTTCCCTAGTTTCCAGGATAGGGTCTGAAGAGGGCAAGATAATCGGGAGATTGACAATTGCCAGTTTGGAACCAAGCAGGGAATTTTTTGAACCCCATGGTCTGGCCCGAGGAAGAATTACAGACACAGGGGTATGCCTGGAGAGGGCTTGTGTTTCCTCAATGTCATTCCTCATTTTCATTTCACTGCATGTTGACCTTGGCCTGTCCTAGGAAGTCTGTTTGGAAATGGTTATTATATTCCCCCTGCACCTGCTGCCCTAATGTTAGCTGCATGCCTCTCAGAGAGTAACCTTCTCTACTATCCAGCACTGCTCTGTGTTCTTCCCTAGGGTGGGAGCTCAGGGGTGGTTGCAGAGGCAGTTTATTTGCATATTTTCATCCCATTGGTTACATGAGGGCCTTCGAGGATCCTCTCTGATCTCCAGAAGGGAGTATGTGTGGAAGAACCAATGATACTAATTTGTCCTATAAAAGGTTCCTCAACCTTGGAGGAGGAGATCTCTATGAGAGATCCAGTGGGTGGGAGCAGCATTTGAATTGACTTCCTTTTAGCCTGATCCTAGTTCTCTTGTTGACAGATAAACACCCCCATTCACACCCTTTCCATTTCCCAGTGATGCAAGAATCTGATTTTGTGTCCCACTCAGTGCCAATTTCTCAAGCTCCTTTCCCATCCAGCCTTCACCTCAATGACTTCTGAGCTCTGCTCCCTTACTCTGTTGGCCAGGCTGGTGAGGTGGTGGAAAGCGTCTGTTTCCCTTTCATAACACATCTGCCCTTCCTCCATTTGCCACCTCTGAACCGTGTTCAGGGCCACAAGGTTTGTAGTCAACACTCATTTTGAGCACATTTACATATTTCTGTCTTAATGGTGGAAATAAAACGAGCTTGGGAAAGCCAGGGTTCAACAGAGAGGCGATAGCCAGCCCCAAACCCCCTGGACCCTCATTTAAAAACATGTTTGTTTATACTGGACATTGTGGGCTGCTGCCCTTCCGATGACATTCAGAGCTCCCAACAGTCAGGCAGAGTCGTTCGCCTGAAATGGAAGGCAGTGACACTCCGGGGTGGTAAAAGAGAACATAACGACAATGACAATAACATAATCCCTCTAAAATTCTACATCTGCCTGGAGGGACTTTAATCAAGAATTTCAAAGCACCTTCCCCAGCTCTTGCCCATTCATCTGTACCTCATCCCTGGGAAAGAGCTGGCAGGTAGGTAGCAGAGCACTATAAACAGAGTACTGGATCGTTATCTTTGATGTGAACGTTATATATTTAGACAGCATTTTTCTGAAGAGCTAAAGAGCTCCATACACATTATATTATCTAATTCTAGCTCATTCATATAGCATCCCCTATATTTGCTGCCTTGCAGGTAGTTTGGAAAAGCTTTGGATCCACAGAAATTCACAACTTTAATAACTACTCCTGCCCCTCTTGTTCCTGCTTAATTTACAGGCACTTCTCAGTGCTGCTCCTGCTAACCCTAAAGGGTCAGGACCACAGCTTGACTAACCTTCCCACATGTCACACACTGGGTTTCACGCCACTGACAGCGAGGAGTGTACGAAGAAGCCATCATACACTTCCTGCCAGATTGCATTGGGGTCTAGTTTGTTGGGTTGTGAAAGCCTCATCTGCATGGTTATCAGATGGACTTCACGATTATTATGAAGATACAAAGCAGGGGATGGTTTTACAGGGTGCACTGATAACACAGGCCCATGGTCCAGGCTAAGATACTAGTAGAGTCTCTCTATTCACCTTGAAAATGCACATTACCTTTAAAATTGACCAAGTGGATTTTCCATTTGTGAGAGCTTATGTATTTCCCTTCCACTGATACCATCAAGGAGCTGGTGTTCTGCTTTGTACTTACAGCACGTGTCACAGTTGTAAAGAATCAATCAAGTGTGTAATTATTTCCTTATTTGTCTTTTCCACTGTCCTAAGCTCTACAAGGACGAAGGCTATATTAGTTTTCATTGTTTCTGTATCTCCAGAGTTAAGCACATGTCAGATGCTTAATAAAAATATTTGTTGACTGAATAAATGAGGGAATGAGTGACGGTATGAGTCCCAGTGAGCATTCTCTGTTCTAGAGCTCCTAATTGTGTCCTTTTTTTCACTGCTTAAGTTCCATTTTAGGGTATTCTAAGGGCCTCCACTCCCACTGCATACCATTATCCAGTCTTACCAACACCCTCCCCCCCATCATTCTCCCGGCCCTCAAGGAGCACACCTCTTCTTGGCCCCACCTCACTAGGCCTAGTCTCATCCAGTAGTTTAGTGGAAGTCTGGCCTCGGCTTATCTGACCTCACAAAACCCAGCATTCCCAGCAAACTCTCTTGCCTACACTGTATATGTGGTATGGCGGGGAAAACATAAACTCTGGGATCCCAGAGATGTGAGTTAAAATCTGAGCTCTATTGCTCACAGCTGTGTGACCTTGGCCATGTTCCTAGCCTCTTTGAGTTTCTGGATCTTCAGCAGTAACACGGACAAGAGAGCATCCACATTGGGTAGTGTGTGGGGGCTAAATGAGAAGACACAGGCACCAGGCCCCGTAAATGACAGTTCCCTGTCCTTCCCTTCTAGCCTCGACCCTTCCTTGACTCATCCTCCCTCCTGGCTGCCGTTCATCCTTTGAATACTTCTAGCTGTCACCTCCTACGTTTTAGGCTCCATGTTGGAAGTGTTGAGACTCAGACTATATTTAGATGCCTTGGCTCTTTTATTTTTTATACCACTGTGTTGCTATGGTGACGGCTGGGAGGGAAACAAGGAGGACAGCCTGAAAGGAAGGATGGAGCTCAGCCATGAAGATCAGCAGATCGGGCTGGGGCTGGCTCCTGGTGAGCTGGTGCTTCCTGAGGACCTTGCTTGTGCACGCTGTCAGGAGAGGCCACCAAGAGATAGGAAGAGGCCCTGTCTAGTAAAGGCTCTTAAGAAAAGAGACGATAAAGACGACTGACTGCTGAAAGCTGCTCACTCCCCTGGCCCCGCCACATCCTTTGCTCCTGGAGCCTTCCTCAAATGGCTTCTCTATCAATCAAGTCAGGAGATAGCAGATGGGCTTGGGTGGAGGAATGACATCATGATGTTGGAGTTTGGAAGATGCTTAAACCAGACTTCTTCCAGGAAGAAAGTGGGGAAAACTCTTGTGCCACTCAGTTCTGAGGGCTTGGAGGGAGAAACAACGAGGTCCAGTGCAGCCACATTACGACCCAGTCTTATCACATTCAGTCCAAAGTTGCACAAGGGCAGAAGGGAAGAGAAGGTCCTTTACGCATGTGCAAAACTCCATATACTTGGAGGTCAAGCATCCCAAACAAGCAGGCTGAACTCTTTCTTTAGTTTCCTAACTGCCCTGTGGGCAGTTAATCTACAAACTAGTCATCAGGGTCCAGATGAGGCCACAGCCATGTGTGACCTGAGTGGAGTCACCACAGGGCCTAACAGAGCAGCTGCCCATGCAAGGTCCCTTGGGGCGGGAGCAGGGAGGAAGGCTACCTTACTCAAGAGCATAGAAGGGATGTCTCCCAGGTGAAAAGTCCCAAAGGGGCATGTGATACTTGGGCTGAAAATACGTATACTGGCCAACCATGAAGTCTGGAAACATATTTAAGAATGTCAATGCTTATTTCTCATTCATGGAAGGATTGAGGGAACTATAGGACAAGGAAGGGGGTTCTGACACTGCTGAGGAAGGGGGCAGTCAGAGCTGGATGATGCTTTTAGCTCCTCCAAGTTCTGAAGGCCTTATGATGACCCCCGACATCAGCAAGAGCGTCCTCAAGGTCAGACACTGTGCTTTACACAATAGTTCATTTAACCTTTCCCAGAACCCTAGGAGGTACTATTAGCTCTTCTATTTTGCAGGTGAGGACACAGACTATTCGAAGACAACTAATTTTGCTCAAGGTTACCCAGCTAGTAAGTGACAGAGCCAGGATTTGATCCCAGTGGTGGGATTCCAAGGCCTATGTATACTCTTACCCCAAACAAACCCATAAAATAAGTGTACCAACTCCAATTAAACTTCCATGATCAGATTTTTTAAAAATCTCAAATTTATTTCAATTTTTTTCCTAATTTTTTTAGGGGGATAACCCTACTTAGCTGATGTTTTTGGGTAATCTAGTACCAAGTAAGTGAAGGAATGTCTCCAAGAGAGTTATTTTCCCGATTTTCTCCCTTCTGCTTCCTGTTCCTTCAGCAGATTGCATTTTTTAAATTGTCTTTAAAATGTTATTTACAAAAAAAGCCCCTCAAAAACCCAATAACAAAGGACTGCAACACATTTGTTATGTAAGTCCTGCCTCTAAGGCAGAGCTGAGGTCCCATGACCTCCAGAAGCTTTCCCCCCCACAGTGACTTCACTTACAGAGCCTCTCCGTCCTGTGAGCCTCCGTCCCATTTCCAGTTTGTAGCAACCACTTGGCATCCATCACCCACAATCTCTCTCATCCTTATTGTCCTGTGAGCTCCATGGCGGCGTCGCCATGTTGTACACCTCTCTGTTTCTCCAGCACTTGGGAGAGTGAGGTTGGCTTGAACCATCAAGCATTCACACAGGATCAGGAAGTTGAACCAAAGGGAAACTGAAATTGAAGGAGGCCAAAGAATTGTGTGCACAGCAGAAGGTGAGGAAGGGCAGCCTGAATTCACCAGCTTCCTGTGCAGTTTCAACAGAGGTGGAAATGTTCTTGAATACACTCCTTCCTTTCCCATTTGTACAATTCCCTGGGGTCATAATCTACTGTACTTATCATTTGTCCTGGGGCCCAGGAGGGATTAGTAGGAAGAGGGGAATAGGGGCAGGAAATAGACATGACCTAGCAATAACACATGACACAAGCTCATGGTCCAAAGGAAGATGGCTGATTCTGGTTCTAAAGCTTCATAAGTTCAGATTCAACATGACTGGTTTCTGCTTTTCCATTTTGGAGACTGACCTGGCCCTTTTCCCCAGAATCACCACCTTCAGATTCCAGCCACATGTGGAGTAATTAGTTTTCCAAGAATCCATCCCGCAAGCACGGAGCCCTCTGATTGAGTTTTCTTCTCTCTGGATAGCCCTTTTTACCATTTATGAAATGCAGTCTCATTCATGACCATTCCAGAGTTTCCCAACTACCTTGTGGGGTGGGCAGGGCAGTTATCAGGGACCCCATTTTATTTGTTACTGAGAATGGAATTATGAGATTAATTTTGGGGCATCTTGGTCGATTTCCTCTCTCCCAAAGGAAAACAAAACCTACTGGAAAGGCAGTTAGTAGATGTCTTAAGTTTTGGACAAGGAAGAGTAAGAGAGGGGCCAGAATTAACTATAGCATCAGTTGGCAGACAATTGAC
The DNA here is from genome assembly GCF_964194185.1 of Rhinolophus hipposideros. Lineage (NCBI taxonomy): Eukaryota > Metazoa > Chordata > Mammalia > Chiroptera > Rhinolophidae > Rhinolophus > Rhinolophus hipposideros. The sequence goes on from NC_138051.1 coordinate 75,354,489, forward strand.
CATGTTTCATGTTCCCAGTTGCTTAGTAACAATTTCTAATACCTGAATGATAGGAAGTGCCAACGATCCTTTGCATCAAAACTGGGCACTTCTGTTTATTTCATTTTATCCTCACAACAGCCCAGTGAGGTTTCTAGAATCACTCCCATTTTCGGGGTGTGACAATTGAGGGAGGAGTGAAGGGATCTGCCTGAAGTCACACAGTTGGTAACTGGTACTGCCTGGGCTAGGCTCCTGTCTTCAGCTAATGAGGCCAAGGATCTTTTCAGCACTCTTTCTCCCTCCCTGCCTACAAGCTCTACCCACCATGCTTAAGCATTATGAAGGTAACAGAAGCAGTGCACAAAGATGGTCCATAACAGTTGACCAGGTATATCTAACATAGGAAAGGAGCAATCTTGCCATTAGACTGACCTATATTTGAGTCACAGTTCTGCCACTGATAGCTGGATACCACTGGGAAAATCAGCTTGTGAAGCCTCAATTTTCTGATCCGTAAAAGGGTGACATGAGGACTGAGTGAGGTATCCTCCTGCAAATGGCTTCCCACAAAATGCTCAATGTATACTCACTGCTGTTGTGATCGCTGACACCAACACTGTCATTAATCAGTGAATCTGTTTTAATTAAACGATCGTGAATAAGATCCTCTCGCCTTGGTTATTTTCCAAGATGGAAGTGGTGTCCCACATGTTTAGGCTTCATCTTCTCTGTTTCACAAACTTCCCTATCCTGTTTCCTCAAAGTGGCTGTAAAGTTGCTTTTTCAGCCTACCCTCTATTAAGTAGTTTCAATGGCTGTTGTTGTCAATCGTTTCTGGGGCTTGAAGATAGAAATCCTGTGAGTAGGTGCTTATCTTATCTTTTCACCCTGCTGGTCATTATTCAGCCAAGCTTAACACATTTCTGCCTTTTCACTTTTTTCCTCACATTCTATCTAGTCAAGTTTCTAGAGAAGCAAACTTGTCATTGAAGCGATCAGACAGAACACTTAGCCTTTTCCTCATACATACGCTTTCAAAGTACTTTTCCATTTCTCTCCAGTGGTCAGTCTCTAGAGGGAATGTGGTGTCCAGGAGCATGGCATTTAAGAGAAGGGAACATGGAATATTTTCCAGAACTGCTATATGCCTAATGGGGACTCAGAAAATAGTCATTGAGGAAGAGGAGAAATGGAGTTGAGGAAATTAGGGACATGCCTCAGGTCAGAAAACTGGATAGCAGAGTCTGCAAAGATTTCTAAAGTTCTGTTTTCCAAATGGCACTTGAAGTTTTTTGAGAGACAAAAAGCAGTGGAGGAAGAAGATGCCTGGGAAATATTTTCATGTTGTTTATAAGATAGAGGATAAAGGGGAAGATATGGCTGTAAGAACTGTGTAGTGGGGAGAGATGAGAAAAGGTGAGGGCTTCTTGGACTTCAGAAATTCAATTACATTTATAAATGGTTACTGAGCATCTATGGACAAAGTATGTAATTAGCTGTGGGGACAGAGCCCGGAGTGTAGTTTCCAGGCTCTCGGCCTCACATAGAAAGGTGCTGACTCGGGTAGTAAATGTCCATCTACTGTGATTGGATGGCCATCAGCTGTGGCTAGTTGGCCGTTAGCTATAACCAGTGAGCCATTGGCCTCTAATATAACTGCTGTGGCTACGCTAGCAGAAAATGGGGGCTAGCAAGAAGATGGTGGCTGAGCCAGCAAGAGCAGATTGCAGAGAGGCGGATGCCGCCAGTGAGAATACAGTGGTATGACTCCCCCATCTATGGCTCCGTGGGTGTTCCTTTTTGGCCTAGCCACATCCTGCATTCTTTTTTTTCTTTTTTTTAATTTATTGGGGTGACAACTGTTAGTGAAATTACATAGATTTCAGGTGTACAATTCTGTATTACATCATCAATAAATCCCATTGTGTGTTCACCACCCAGAGTCAGTTCTCCTTCCATCACCATATATTTGATCCCCCTTACCCTCATCTCCCTCCCCCCACCCCCGTTACCGTCTGGTAACCACTAAACTATTGTCTGTGTCTACGAGTTTTTGTTTCTCATTTGTTTGTCTTGTTCTTTTGTTGTTTTTGGTTTATATACCACATATCAGTGAAATCATAGGGTTCTCTGCTTTTTCTGTCTGACTTATTTCGCTTAGAATTATACTCTCAAGATCCATCCATGTTGTCACAAATGTTCCTATATCATCTTTTCTTACTGCCAAATAGGATTCCATTGTGTATATATATACCACAACTTCTTTATCCATTCATCTGTTGAAGGACATTTTGGTTGTTTCCATGTCTTGGCCACCGTAAACAAAGCTGCAATGAACATTGGAGCACACGTGTCTTTATGTATAAATGTTTTCAAAATTTTGGGGTAGATACCCAGGAGAGGGATTGCTGGGTCATATGGTAATTCTATTCGTAATTTTTTGAGGAACCTCCACACTGCCTTCCATAGTGGCTGCACCAGTCTGCATTCCCACCAACAGTGGATGAGGGTTCCTTTTGCTCCACAGCCTCTCCAACACTTGTTACTATTTGTCTTGTTGATGAAAGCCATTCTGACTGGCATCCTCCTCTCATGTGGGGAGTGGGAGCAGAGACCCCGCAGGCCGTCCCACATGACAGAAGTGTTAGCGGCTAAAGAGTTACATTGTTTTTTACCCAAAGGAGCTTGGCATGATGCAGATTACAAATGCTGAGAGTGACCTAAAAGCCCTCATTACCAAAGTCATAGCTTACAAATTCCTGTCTGTGGCAATTTCTCTTGAGCTCTAGTCTTGGGAAGGAGAATGGATCGGCACCCATTTTCCATGCACACCCAAATAAACACACAACACACACACAAAACCATATAGTAGTATGTCATGCAGGGTATCACGCAGGGTCTCCAGCCCAGCTCCCCACATAAGAGCGCAGGATATGGTGAAGCCAAAAAGGAACACCCACGGAGCCATAGGTAGGGGAGTCATACCACTATAGTCTCACTGGTGGCTGGGTTGGAGACACAGGAAGCAGGAGCCACACGATCTGCAACCTGCTGTCCGCTTTTCTACCAGCCAACCAACCCCCCTTGCTAACTGCAATCCATGCTTGCCAGCTCAGCCACCATCTTCTTGCTAGCCCCCATTTCCTGCTGGCGTAGCCACAGCAGTTATATTAGTGGCCAATGACTCACTGGTTACAGCTGACGGCCAACTAGCCACAGCTGATGGCCATCCAATCACAGTTGATGGCCATTTACTACCTGAGCCAGCACCTTTCCACGTGAGGCCGAGAGCCTGCAAACTGCTTTCTGGGGCTCTGTCCCCACACAGTAATAATAATATTAAGACATGTGCAAGCAGATCGTAATTTTCTCTTTCCTTCCACACATCCTCCTTAGGCATTTTTTGGTATTGAAACTAAGGTGAAATATTGACCTGACTTTTCCTGGATAACAATGTTTGTAGTTTGTGTTTGGGATTCTTTAGTGTGATACTCCCGAAGCCCTTTCCTCACCTTTAACCTGCCCACCCCGCCACCTACATTGACCAACATGACTGAATGTGTTTGGCAACTAGTAAATGTCCGGCATTTATATGTCATAAACGTCACAGAATAATGAGATGCTGTGCTGTGAGATGAATAAGGTGCCCTCCTCTTCAAGAACTCACATTCCAATGAGGAAGGCAAACATGTAAACAGATGTTTACACTGTGAACTCAGCCTGATTATGAAACTGGGAAGGGACTCAAAGACTTTGACGTTCTTATGTCCTAAGACGCTCATCATTTAATAATAATAATAATAATAATAGCAGCAGCTAATACCTATAATTGAATATGTTCCAGGCACTGTTTCAAGTGTTTTACATGTATTAACTCATTAAATTTCCACAACCCAACAGGGTAGGAACTATTATTTTATTTATTATCCTCTTTGAAAGTTGATAAAACTGAGGCACAGGGAGGTTGTCACTTGCCTAAGGTCACACAGCTGATAAATGACAGAGATAGAATTTGAAGTGAGGTGATCTAGGTCCATAGTCCCTGCCCTTAACCATCCACTATACTGCCCTTCAAATGAGATAATTAGAACTGCTTTGTGAGACAGAAGGAGGTCTTGGCCTCTGTCAGCCACTGTCACTTTGGGATCTCTCGGGCTTCTTTACAACCAGCATTTATCAAGTGTTCCTTACATGCCAAACAGTGTGCTAAGTTCTCTCAGCACACCTGCTTTCACCCTCATTACAACTGGAAGAGGCCGGTGCTAGCAGTACACCTTGTTATGGACTGGATGGTTGTGACCGACCTCCTGAAATTCTGGAGTTTCAAGAACCATAGGATACGTTTCTCTGGTTCCCTCAGCCGAAGACCAGCCGTGCCAAGTCCTCTACCCTAGGAATGCATTGGTATCCACCTCTTGCTGAGTCTGAATCAGATTCCATAAACCAGACCCCGTCCTGCCTGGAGTCAGTACCTTTGCGGTTCTAAAGGTCCTGACCGACGAGAGCCTGGTTGCTGCTGTTGATGCCAGCTTCCACAGGTACCACCTTTGATGTCTATTCAAGAAAACAGAAATTCTTCAAGGATCTCCAGCCATCTAACAAATTTTAGAAATCATTACCCAAAGGGAAAAATAATTCAGGATTATCCTATCTCTAGATGTCCTGGCCCAAGTCCAGGCTAGAGTATTATTCAGAAAACCATCATAAAAATGAGGAAAGGAAGACAGTTTGATGTGAAGACTAGAGAACAGGCAGATGGCGCTCTAAAGGAGTACTGGGTGGCTGTGCGGCTTCCATTCATCTCCTTAAACTTCCTGGAACATTGGCCACTGAGGCACATTATCTATCGATGGCCCAGCAGTCATAGAAACACTGTCCATCAATGGCCACAGGGGCTTATGTCTAACAGTTTCAGACACTTGCCACTTGACCTCATTTATCTTCACTTACTTTTTATTGCTCTGCTATTAAAAAAAAAGTCTTGAGCACTGCCTTGTCTTCTTTTTCCTGTCTTAAGTAGTTATTCTCTATCATATACTCAATTCCATTTTCTGGATGTACAGAAAATCCTTTGAGCTGCAATTCCCAATTTCAGCTTTTAGACAAATCAAACAAATTCAAAACAATGGCTACAAGAACTAAAAGGAGAAAAAAAATTCAGCACCATCTCTCTTACATGTTGTTGCTTCATTGAATTTGAGCTCCACGCACTGTCTATCATTCCTATTTTATAAAAGAAACACACGGGCCAGAGTTTTGCAGCCTCTGTAATCTCCAAGTAGGCATTACCTAGCTAGTTTTCCAAATATTCATGATGCATCTATGCATGTATGTGCATTGTATGCACGGAAATGGGCTAGAAATTGACAAATTACAAGTCCGATTCTCCGTCTGCCAAGAGATTGCAATACATGTGCCTAATAAGTAGTATTTGATAGTTATAGAACAAGTGCCACAGAAGTGTGGTCAGTGGAAAGAATGATCATCACTTCTTACTAAGAACACATAAGGTGCTCATTAAGAACACAATGGGTAGGTGAGGTGAAGACAAGGGGTAAAGAAGGTTACAAACAATGCAGCATTGAAAGAAGAAAACACAAAGTGTATTCAGCAGACGATGGGTAGACCCATGAGGCCAGAGCAGAAGTCTTATGGGAACAAGTAAGTGATGACATATATATCTGGTTGGTGATATTCTGAAAAGTAACAAAATCTCATATCTGGATTAGGAGTCCCTTGGAATAGAATCCATCTAGGCAGGTTTTCTGGGGAACCCAGTGCCCACCACCTCCTATGGATACTGCTGTTTCTTTCCTAAAGATTGGCTGAGAAGCATAATCCTCAGAGCTGCATCAGCAAGCGATAATCCAGTCTTCCCTGCTATCCTCAGCTAACGGTGCCTTCCTCAGCAGGCTATCGACCCTCTCCTGCTGCTCTCTGCCACTGTCTGCTGACATCTGAGCCAGTTGCCTCAACATTGAAGACTTTAGTACCTGGCTCAGTTTTCCCACCAGCATCCCAGGTGATGTTAGTGGTCCCTAGCTGAGTAATCCAAAATCCTTGCATCTTGGTCCCTTGACCTTCTGATCTTTAATGACCTTCACCACTGCTTCAGCCATCTACTCTCAAGTCTCCAACCTAAGCTTTATTATCCCCTAGAACTGCTCCATCTCTGAAATAAAAATTCACACATCCCAAAGCTGAACTTACATTCTTTATCAAAGCTGTTTCTCTTCGTTTAATCCCCATGTCAGTGAATCATACCACTGTCCATTCACTCGTGCATCCTGGATCCTTCTCTGCCATACTGCTGCTTCTAATCAGGCACCAGATCCTGTTGTTTCTACCTACTTACAGCCTGTGACTACAATTTCTTCTTTCCATTCTCCCATAAAACTCATATTCATTGGCTGCTATCACCTCTGGCCCGGATTCCAGTAATGGTCTCCTAACTCATCTCCCTGACCTAATTCCTGCCCACGCGGGTCCTTCTCCCAACACAGCTGTAGCTGTAGTTCAAGTTGCAAATCTCATTAGGATGCTCCTTCCCTTTTTAATGGCTCTTCACTGTCCTCCAAACTTCTTAGCATGCTGTAAAAGGCCCTTTTCTGGAATGCTATTACTTTCCCTCTTTCTTGCCTAGTTCCCACACATCCTCCAGATTTCAGACACCACCTTCTCTGAGAATCTTTTCCTCACCTCCCCGGACTGCCTTGGTGAGTCCTTCATGCATTCCCCCAGCACGCTGTGCTTGCCTCTGTGATGACACTTATCACACTCAATTGAAATTGTTTGTTTACAAGACTGTCTCCAGCACCAAGCACAGTTTCCAGAATGTAGCAGCTCAGAAATGCTTGTGCAATGAACAAAGGAAGGGATGAATGAATGAATGAATGAATGAATGTATGAATGAACGAATGTATGAGAAAAACATTTTGAATGCTTAAATGGGAGGTAAAACAAAGTAAAAGATAAATTTAACATTTCATGCTGGGTGAAGATGGGGGTGATGGAGCAATGGACAGAAAGAAAGACTTCTAGAAGAGAAGGAGTTGGTTTTGGTGAATGCAAATGATGCTTTCAATTTGAGCATGCTGACTGGAAGATTATGGGTATAACAAGGGAACAGAGCCCAGGAGACACAGATTTGGGATTTATACACAAAGAAGATACCTTAGAAGCAATCTACACAGATGATGTCTTCGATGTAGAATTCATATAGAGAAGAGCAGAAGACAGAGGCTCTTCTTGAAGGAAGTTTTACCAATTATCCGGATAATTCAGGTCTAAGTGAGTTTTTTCCTTAATTTTCTGAATAATGGTCTCCATTGTTTTTGATTCTGAGATCTACTCTGTGTGTCCCCTCCCCCTCCCCCAACTAGTCTTTCTCTTTTTTTGGAGCATGTTTTGCTAACTCCAGCTATTAATTACCTCATTATATAACCAGGTCATTGTGAGTTACGTTGGCTGTTTTTATACAGCATGATGATTATTCTTCAAATGGCTTCTACTATTTTCCGCCAAAAGATCATTTAGGTGACCAACATTGGCTGGCTATTGATCTATTCACGTTTTACCAGAAATATCCTCGTTCCCTCTCCCTCCTGCCTCCTCCAAATTGATTTTCAATAAGAAATTCTGTGCTCTGAATTTTCTCCTCCTCCCTCTCAAGGGAATATGTGTGGTCCCGTAAACATATCGTACAATATGGACACATCTTCACGCCTACTTGTCAATTTCAAAAGCTCAGTCCTGTTAGCGGATGACAGTACAGTACACTTGCACTGCCCAAGGGTTGCATTTTACCCCTAGAAGCCAAAATGAGCCACCATTTTCCAATTTGAAGTATAAAGGTTTTATTTAGTGAAATCACAATTAATGTGGGGGGTTGAAATATAAATCCAAGGGAACTTCACAAATCTGATAATGTTCTTTCCTGCCAAGGGAAGAATCTTTGGTCTTTTGGTCTCGTATATAGTGCTCCTTATTCTAAGTAAATTCTAAATTTCTGATTCGTATAGAGTTACTACCATATGTACTTGATGAATTTTTACAGCTAGACACAGAACTGCTATTGAAGTATGAAAGTGCACTCCAGTAGTGGGAGCTACTCTGGTCAAATCTGGAAGTCTCTAAGTGTAGCAAAACTCTCTTTGTTCTAGGGAATGGGTCTCAGCCGTCTGGGGGCCAGGTACTGCTTTGATAACTCAGGTACCTTTTACCAGGAAGTCGTACACACTCACACACAGTGTTTTGTCTATAACCTCAGGTTTCACAGACCCTATGAAAACCCAGCCATTGGTCCCCTGGTTGGTCTCCAGGTTAATAACCCCTAGACTAAGAGCTAAAGATCAATTGTTGGTGGGAGAGGGATTTCAGCAACCTCAGAACGTGCAGGAAACAGCTGCAATGAAAATGTGAACTGCTGGGCAGTAGCTACAACTCCCAGCAGGAGATGCATGGCTTGTGTACGACCATGCCCAGCATGGCACTGAGTGGGCTGCCATCTTTCCTTCTGCAGGATATCAAGTTTTATACCCATTCTATCAGGAGATTTTATTTTATGGCAGCAGATCTCTGACTTCATAATGGAAGTCAGCACAAAAGAACTCATTTTTCTAGACAAAATTTTGCCTTATAGTCATTTCAGCAAAAACAAACCCCGCTTTTAGTAAGAGAGAGAGGCGAGGTGGAGACTCCTGCTTTAAAAGAGCTGCTCTTTCTGCCTCATCCTGCTTCCTTCCCACAAAAGCCTCGCTCCTCACTTTTTCTAATATATTATACTCCCTTGACTTCTACCCACCTTTATTAGATTTCATTTCATTTTCTTGAAGCTGGCACCTGAAAATCCTATATCAGTCCCAATCTTTCAAATGTCTGGTATTTATCTCATTCTATATTGCTTAGCACATATCTGATTTCTGGGTTGCACACCATTCCCTTGAATCCTAAGGGGCAGCTTGGCACCATTACTTTTTCAAAATCATGTTTAAAAGTGTGACCCAAAGAATATGCCAACTTAGTAATCACTAATTACAAACTATGCTGTGATCAACTTTGCCTATCTCACCATCATGCTCATAAATGCATTTACTAAGATTTTATATGTACAGGGAAGCTCGTTATGCACTGAGACAATCTGAGATTTTTCTCTCTCTCTCTTCCCAAAGGAAAATCCTCTAAAACATCATCATGTTTCAGATACAGTTTTCAAGCCAACATTTCCCACCATGTTACTTGCTATCCAATACCTCCAACCTGTAAACTTTGTTCAGGTTGTTCTTTGATTCTACTCTAAACAAATCCTTTCAGGGTTCTTGAGATCCTAACTCCACAAATATGTTCGAAGAAACTTCTATCCTTAACATCATATTCTTACCGCCCTGCCTTTTGTACCTGGGCTCCCAACAATACTCAGCTATTTGCCTTTCCCAGGTTCTCACACTCTCCTGGAGTTTTGCTAATGTGGTTGTTTCTGAATGGAAAGCTCTTCTTCCCTTGTATACTGGATGATTCCTAGTCATCAAGTGTCCTTTAGCTCTCCTGTAATGCTTTCCTGATGCCCCTCCTCACCCAATCCAGACCCGCATGGATGCCCCTCAGCTGGATCTCAAGGCTCTTGTGTCATAGAGAGCACCCGCTACAGCGGGCACCTGCTACAGCTGCTGATTTACTTGTCCATGCCCACATCTCCCACTAGACTGAAAGCTCCTTCGGGTCAAGGACTGGGTATTATTTGTCACCCAGAGGGCAGACCTCCTTCCTCCAGCCCTCTTCTTTGGAGTATGTTCACCTCTCTAATTCTAACCAAGTGGTTCAAATGGGAGCTGCCATCTTCTTACATATCCTACCTCCCGGAAGAGTGAATGGTCTAAGTGATCTCTGACACAAGAAGGACAGTCCATCTCCAATGTTTAAGCTTAAGATGTGAGCCTGATGGCTGCTTGCAGCCACATTCCCAGCCCAATGGAGGGAACTAGTCTGAGAGAAGAAAGCTGGCATGAAAGGAGAAGACAGAATGAATCCTGGAGGAATGTGAATACTGGCTGTGGTCGTCCTTGGGACGGCCTTTCTCATGCATTGCTTACCTGAGCAAATGAATCCCTCCTTCTCTAAAGTGAATGCAAGTTGAGTTTCATAAAGCCAAATTTTCAAAAGATAGGTAAAGTAATATTGACGGCCTTCTTAATGCTTCTACCTCTCGTTGTTGACTCAGGGTTTGGCATTCAAAAGGGGCTCCATAAACCTAGCTGTTGTTAGTTCAAAGCCTGAAATCGTGTTTGTTGTAATGTGGAATCAGTGACTGAGGTGAGAGTGAACACACGCCATACTATGATAGGAATATGAGAATCACACCTTAGAGCTGCAAAGTGGTGAGATGGTGACTCCATACACATTCCGAGCATCTATTTGGGTCTGAGTTTGTTCTATTGGTATTTGATCAACCATCCTACAGAAGTGTTGGCTAATTATTACTTGCCTAACCAAGAATAATTGGCTCCATGATACAGTCCTGAAGGACAAAAATGAGGGAGACGGAAGCATGCATGCTCAATGGTGGGCTATATGGCTACCCAGTTGGCCTTCTATTTGCATGGTGCACAGGCCATTGGATATGGGAGAGAAGAGAGCTGAGATGGACATTGTGTACCAGCTGTGTAGCTCTGGAAAAGCATCTTAACTTCTCTGGGCCTTGCCTTCCCCATTCACCAAGTGAAGAGACTTGTCTCACAGCCCTCACCAGACGACTGAGAGGATGAGACGAGAAAACACACATGGTGGCACTTTGTTATTGTTGTCAGATCCTTTGTAGAGGACTCATGTCAGGACCTTCTCTAAACACAGAGGCCACAGCAGGGCTGACAGGTCTACTTTGATAAACACATGCCTAAGGCAGGGCCAACCGCTTCAAGAGCTGGCCCAGTGTACTTTCATCAAGGAGCTGAGGGGAGCCCTCATGTCTGACTTCCACTTTCTTCCTTTCCCCTCCTCCTGGCTCCAGTGCCAAACAAAGCTTCTGGACACTTAGCCTTCTGCCACTGCTCAGAAACCCCCTCAGCTCACCATTGGCCATGAAAATAGATCCTGAATCTCCCGCCTACCTGTTCCACCCCTTGGAACATGCCCCCACGTATGTGCCCTAGCTAATGAGTTGGGCTGAACCTCTGTGAAACCTGACAGACTGTTCCTTCACAGGCTCCCACCAGTTTGCGCAATATCCAGAATGCCTCTGTAGAACACAGCCAGTCCTGTCTAAGACCCCGTGATGACAGCTGGCCAGATGGTGTGGGCCAGCTGCCTGGGGGCTCCATCCAGCTCTGACTCTGCTTCCTTCCTTGCTGACCTTTGCATAAATAGCTTCCAGCTGGTTCCCAGTCTGCTTGACTGGAAAGGGACATCGCTGACAACAATTCCATGGCCTCCCCTCCAATGGGAGGTTGTGGTAGAAAGACAGAGGCTTTAGAGACCTGGGTTCAAATGCCACCCCCGCCACCACCATGAGAACCAGCACATAGAACACAACCTTGCTGGGTCATATTTTCAGTCTGTAAAATGGGGACAATAAAACCTATATTACATGGCAAGGATGACCAATTCATGCTCCAATTCATGCTGTCCAGTATAGCTGTCCAGTACATAGTAGGTTCTCAGGAACTGACATTTCCTTTCCCATCCCTCAGTTATAAAACAGTCCCCATTACTGGGATATCTCATATCTCTGGCAGAACCATGCATACAAACCAGAATCCACTAATAAAAAGATTTTAAAAATAAGTTGTTGGTTTTTTTTTGTGGTGGTGGTGGTGGTGGTGGCAGGGGGGAATCCATCTCCTTATCTCCTCAACCTGCTGAGACGTAAATTCTAGGTTCTACACCCCCCATCTTCCGAACAACAGAGGACACAGCATGAACTCCACTCCTTCCTGGGCATGGAGAGGTGGAGGGGGGGTGGGCCTCACTCTGTCAGCCTGTCTCAGGATGAAGACGGACTGTCCCCCCTGCTGTTGGTGGGGAGGAGCTCCATGCTGGGTACAGCTCAGCCAAGCCCCAGGGCTGGCATATGTATGACAGCAACAAGAGTAATTCCCATCCGCAGGGGCTGCTACATTTCCAGAGCATTTTATCTTCTTTTATCTGTGTTTCCCCCTACAATATCCATGGGAGATGGGCATTATCATTTCCATCTGACAGACAAGGAAATGAAGCAGGGAACAGAATATCACGAATGGCTCTTAGGAATCAGACAGAGCTGTGTTCACATCCTGGCTCAGCTGTGTGACCTTGAACTAGCTGCTGACCCTCTGGATCCCAATCTGCTTGTCTGTGAAATGGGTCCAAAAGCACGTGTCTCATAGGGTTGTTGTGAAGTTTAAGACAGTTTATCACCTGGTACAAAGAATAGAGGCTCTAGAGATTTGTATTTAAACCCAAGAGCACGAGGTACTAGCTCCATGAGGGCACCTCACAACAGATCAGCAAAGAGCTGCTCCCGGGACCCAGATGTCCTTGTTCCAGAGCCGGAGCTCTCCTAGAACTTCTCTTTTGGTGCTTTTTTCCTGGGGCTCTCGAATTGAGTCTATCCTAAGAGGGCCCCAAGATGCCTTGGCCAGCCAGTGCTGTATGGGTGGCTGTGGGACAAAGTAGAGAAAACACACACTTCCTGTTGGGAATGGATAACATGCCTTGTGGAGCAGGTACTGACACAAAGGGCAGAGCTCTGAATCCTCAAGCAGGCTCATTCTGTACCTTAGTTTCTCCATCTGTGAAAAGGTTGTGACTGACTTCTGCTCTGACCCTTTAAACTGTCACTTGGATCATGACAACAGTCCTGCCTGGACCCCCTATTGCCCATGGGCCTGGCAGCTGTGTCTTTTTCTCCGTTTCCCTGCCCTTCAGCCAGGCCCGTGCCCCGTGCTTTCTGTCTGGAATGTGAGGTTTTGTGGACACTATAGCTGCCTGATATGTAAACTTGGGAGTGTTGATGCGGGTTTTTCCATGTGCCTGATGAATCAATGACAGATAGTCGGAAGAGCTGGGGAGAAACGAGGCAGAGATGTAGATAGACACAGGTAAGAAAACACTGGGTTCCAGAGGAAAACACAGGGAGGCACTAACAGTGTCCCACTTCTGGTTTTCAGCACCTCAGGCCTGTTTGCTCCATTCTGTAAGGCACCCTTGTACCTTATGCATTTAACTTTTTTGTGTTTTTTTTAACGTAAGCTAGCTTTAGTAGGTTCCTGCTTCTGGTAGCCAACAGAGAGTGAGCGACAAGGATAGTACATGTGTGCTCTTGACCTTGACCTTAGATGGGCTACATCGCTGATGAAATCACAGTCATCGATTGTTCCTAGTGGTTCCCAGTTGTCACGGCACCCAGGCAAGACCTTGGAATTGACTGAACACAAGCCATTGACAATGACCAGTCAGGCCAATGTAGCTCCAGGACAGCTGGCCGCTGTTTTATTGTGCTAGAAGATTGCAGCTGACCTATCTCAAACTTTTCCTTGGCTATTCCCAAGTGGGAGGCAATACCGAGTGGTGATGAAGAGCACAGGTTCTCGAGCCAGACTGCGCCGTTTTGCATCCCACTTCCAACCATTTACTGGCGGTGTGACCTTGAGCAAGTTCCTCTATCTCTCTGTGCTTCAGCTTACTCCTCTGTAAAGTGGGGGGTGTTTATGGTACTTACCCCATAGGGATATTGTAAAGATTGAGGCATACAGTATAATAAATACAACCTCCGTACATGTCCCCTATGGTTTTCACATCCTAAACAGAACAGGGAGAGCATTTAGAAGAGAGGCTCTGGCGGGTGGGCTGTGAGTGGATTTTGGTTTCATCAGCTCCACTTTGGTTTTGTGAGGGATATGGAAGGAAGCTGATAACTTCGGAGAATACTAAGTCCTTGAAGATGAGGAGGCTGAAAGACAAAGAGATTGGCAGGCAAAGAAGGAAGGGGCTTGCCAAGCTCGAGGAAGGCCCCCAGAGCTACCCCTCCGAGAAGCTACCAGAGAAAAATGGGAAATGAAGCGCTGTCCTGAGGGAGAGGGAGCTGGGCTGTGGGGCCACGTGAGAAGGAACCCCAGCTGCCTGAGAATTGAAATGTGGGGCACAGACCTACCAGCCATGGTGGGGGGCAACGGGGGATCGAGAGAAAGGAGGCAATAAAAACCAGTTGGAAATGTGGGAAGAAAGGCAAGGCAGCAGAGTCAGAATGAAGCTCGTGAAAATCTTGACTGTAAAGATTTTTATGAATTTGGATACCACCCTCACAAAACCTTTGAAGAAGAAGAAAAAATCAAAACACATCTTTGAGGATGAATGAAATCCCAGAAGCACATCTGCAGACTACTTTCAGCTCATCAATACAGTTACTATAAACGGGTCTGTGCACAGAAAGTGGTTGAAAATGTATGACAGGCCAATGATACGTTACTGATTTAGGACTGCAGATTCTCAAATCAGGTGGCTCAGGCACAAAAGTTGGCCCTCGTTCCTTAGCTCAATGACCTTGAGGAAATTTCAGAACTTCTCTGTACTTCAGTTTCCCTGTCTGTAGAGTAGAGACGGTAAGTGTAGAATTAGGGAAAGGAAAAATGAGTTAACAGGGATCCAATGCCTAAAATATTGTGTGGCCCAGTAAGGACTCAATGTCCATGAGCTATTATCTCGGCCTGTGGTTTTTGTCTCTTTATGCGGTATTACTCGTGGATGTGTACATGCACACCACACACACACACACACTTCAACAACTGCAATGCAAACAACTGACCTAGTTATCAGGAGCTTTCTCAAGTGCAGGGGCAGGGTGAGGGCACAGCCCGTCTGAAGAGCAGAAGCAAAAGTTCTGAGAACCTGAGCAGCCAAGGGGAGGACTGGATATCAGGCTCCAGCATCAATCACACTGCATGCCCTCTCTGACCTCCCAATCCTGTCTTTGGGTGTAAACCTCCAATGTGTTGAGACGCCCTCTCCCCTCTGCTGTCACTCTGTGGTCATTACACACTGCAGAACCCACGAGAGCACTGGCCCTGGCTCTGCTACGCTCCCTTCCCTGCACCTTCCACTCCCTGGGAGGGGAAACCCGTGGGCAGCCCCATCAGTCAGTCACACTCCCTGGTTTAAGTGACACCCTGGCTGGGGCCAACTGAGCTCATGGAAAGGGAGATTCGAGGCTCCCCTGCCATGTGACCAGGACAATTGTCATGGCAAGTGTCCAGAGCCTTCCAGTGGGATGGAGCTAGCCAGGAGCAGCGGCCCCAGCCGCCCAAGAGGAGTGTTTCATCCTTCCCCGCTTTGGTGAAACCCTCTCTTCCTGAGATTTCCCTTCCCTTCCTACCTCTTTTCTTTCTTTCTTTTATTTTTATTCTCTCTATCCATACTGTCCACTGTCCCTTCCCTAGTCCCTATCTCATTACGCAACTGCATGGGCTAAAAATACTTCTGGCAGCCCTGATCAAACCCAAACTGAGCAAGATGCAGATTTAATGAGGCTTCCATGGAAACAAGGCTCCTTTTGCCAGGCAGAAGAATATGTCTGTGCCAGGAAAAGGGGGCAGGCAGGGAATCGTGTGGCGAGGAGACGAAGATGCTGGTTAGATGGGAGCACTGGGGAATCACAGGCAGCTTGTTGGCCTACAGCCTTTTCTGGAAGGGGTTCAGTCCACAGCTGGGGACTTTACCCACCAGAGATGATCAGCCGTCCTGGTCAGCAGCATTCTAAGAGCCACACTGTGTGAGCTCAGCAAAGGAAACTCCAGCTTCTTCCAGGCTGGAGATAAATATTTACCATGGGAGTCCCTTAAACAGTCAAACACTTGGCAGTTTGAATAAATTACAACATAAACATTAAAAGCTCTAGGGTTCCTGACAGTGCTCTGATTATAACCAAGAGGGTGAAGAGGAGAAAGGTTGAGAAGGGTCAGGCAGATGTGAAGACAATTTCTGCCCTGCAGGTTTCCTTTTCCCAGGAGGAGGTATTTCCCTCCAGCCTGTGCTTCTCTGGGCTGCTGGAGGCATGAGACTCCTGAGAGAATCTCAAAGGGAAAAGTAAGCCCTTCCACGGCACAGCTGCCAGGTGGTTAAATGGCCCCTGGCTTCATTTCACCAGAGCAAGGACACCTACTGTAATCTTTCTACCTCTCCTAGGTCCTTTGGATTTTCTGGCCATTTTCCACTGGAAACACTGAGTTTTCACATCCTGGGAAATAGTGTGTGTACTGATTAAAGGCAGGGGTCAGCAAACTACGGCCCACAGGCCAAATCTGGGCCAGATTCGGCCCATGACCTGTTTTTGTATAGCTTGTGATTTCAAAGTGACTTTCAGTGTTTTAAAGGGTTGTAAAAGAAAGAAAGAAGAATACGTGACAGAGACGACCTATCGCCTACAAATATATTTACTATCTTCTCTTTACAGAAATTCTTTGCCAAGCCCTAATGAAGAGCAAAGACTATAGAATCGGACAGACCGATTTAGGTTGAAATCTCAGCTCCTCCATGGACTAGCTCAATTAATGTATGGAATTTACTTTATCTCTTTGTGTCTGAGTTATCCTACTTATAAAATTAGGCTAATAGTACCTATCTCATAGACAATGAAGATACCAGCTTAGCAGTGTTGGTCGCATAAATGTTCTAGAAATGGTAGTTAGCACTACCATTGGGAAGGATGAAAAGGTATATTTGAAGTATGGCAGGAAAATGACCTAGTTTCCTCTCCAGGATTTCTCCAATTGCAAATATTCTGCCCCTTGGTTTGGACTACACATCAGACACGCATCCTCACAATTGATTCAGGAATTAGAATTCCCAGAGTTCTAAGGTGTTCCGTGGGTACAGGGATTTGGGGCCACGAGTTCGACAATGGTTCTGATGATGGACACCTAAAGCCAGAATTTGCTACTCACCCAAATCATTACCTTACAGCTTTGTGCTCTAAGTCTGGTCCTATTATGCACAAGACCTACTAAAGCCGACACCATCATGGGAACATCCCTGGGCTGACTTCACCGTGGTCTTCAGAATTGTGCAACAGCAGAAAAGTGGCAAAGAACGTGCGGTGAGAAATCAGACAGCCTTTCATAGTGCAAAACTCCTCTGGCCTACCTTTTACTCTTCGTCTTCATCTGTTATAAAAGATGAAATAGATAAATGAGTTGAAAAGCCCCAAAGAGAAACTAACGCTCTGTTTGTTTATCCCTTGTATTAAATAACTGAGCTCCAGAGCCAAAGTAGTGCTGAGAAGGTCAAGAGTAAACCTGGATCACCCATTTAGCCTTGTGCGGTCAAAAATTCAGATGGTATTTCCAGCAAGGTATCATGTGACTACCACACTGGTCACAGAAAGTAGCCAGATGGAGAGTGTAGACTCTATCAAGCATGTAAATGACCATAGGCTTTCCAGATTGATGGCTGACTGTTGGCCCTGTTTTATTGGCTTATTGAATTTTAAAAGCTATTCGAATTTTTGAGATACATTTTTTGCCACAAAAAGGCCCAAGCAACTTTAAATTGTAACTAGATGGCAAAGAGTGCCCCAGGGTCAAGAATGGAAATGGGAAAAGTGTTCAGTATGAGAGCTGATAGGAGAAAATGATTGTAACCCTACATAGAGTTTCCTCTGTGCTCACTGATATTTCTAAGGGCCTAAAAAGCCAACATGATTCCAATCTGAAAAACTGAAAAACCTGTTTCAAAAAGAGGACTATGCTTTGTACACATTTTTCCTTTTGAGGTTAGAAATAACCCCAGAGAATGGGAGACCAGTACAATAAAAAACAAGTAAAAAGAAATAAAAGGCATAAATATAGAAAAGAAGTAAAACTACGTGTATACAACATAACTGTTTATATAAAAAATCCTAAGAAAAATATAAAACAACTATTAGTTGCTAGTAAATAAATTTAGCAAGGTCACAGGACACAAGGCCAATATACAAAACTCATTTGTATTTCTACACACTAGCACACAATTGTAAAATGAAATTTAAAAACTATTTTAAAATTTTATTTAACATAGTATCAAAAACAAAAAATACTTTGAAATCAATTTAAGAAAATATATGTAAGACATCTACACTGAAAACTATGAAACAATCCTGAGGGAAATTAAAGATCTAAAGAAATGGAGAACTACATCACGTTCGTGGATTGAAAGCCTCAATATTATTAAGATTTTAATTCCTTCCAAATTGGCCTATACATTCAACATCACATTTCCAATTATAATCACAACTGTCTTATTTTTTTTTAAATTAAAGTTTACTGGGGTGACAATGGTTAGTAAAGTTACATAGGTTTCAAGAAGATGTGGTACATATACACAATGGAATACTATTCTGCCATTAGAAAAGATGAAATAGTGCCATTTGCGACAACATAGATGGATCTTGAGATTATTATGCTAAGTGAAATAAGTCAGACAGAAAAAATCGAGAATCATATGATTACACTGATATGTGGGCTACAAAACTGAAAGCAACAAAGGAACAAGACAAACAAACAAAGACACAACTGTTTTTTTACAATAAAAATTGATAAGCTGACTCTAACATGTATACGGAAATTGCAAAGGACTTACAATAATCTTTGAACAAGAAAAACAAAGTTGAACAACTCACATTACTTACTTAAAACACCACAGTAATTAAGCCAGTGTAGTGCTGGCAAAAGGATAGCCAGACTGATGTGATAGAAGAGTGAATTTCTAGTTTCCATTAAGGATGGATGGATGGATGGATGGATGGATGGATGGATGGATGGATGGATGGATGGATGGATGATACCTAATATTTTTCTAAGAAAATTAGGTTAGCTGAAGTACAAGAAGAAAGCCACTAATATACATGAACAGTTGGTACTCTGTGCGATAATTACAACTTTTAATACTACAAAGAACATTGAAAGGGATATATCAGTGTTACATACATGACAGTGACAGTCATTATTCCCATTCCCCATGTATGTGCATCTTATTTCATATTTGTAGATCAAATTTATTTTGCAACTCCTTTGTGCTAATACTCTCACATGCATTCCAAATTTTATTTTATGAAATTAAGAAAGATTTCTGAAAAAAATAGAGTATATTCAATTCTGCAAATTTAACTTAAATTTTATTCAGAGATGCCTTTAGAAAATGAAGAATCATCTTTATGATATGAATAATCATCCCATACATTTTTGATTTGGAAAGTACATCTTGTTAACTCTGTTTTACTAGTTTTAAAATTATGATGGTGGTTTTATAAGTAGGATGCTGCTGATTGTAATGAGAATGGTAATTACCTTTATAGGAAGCAGGCTAATGTGCCTAGAAGAGTGCCAGGATGGAATCGGGAGATCACGAGAGCAAACTAGGAACTTCATAAGGATGAAAAAGTTCAGAGTTGGGGCCCATGTTTGATTGGCTTGATTTGATTCAATTCTTTATTCTATATCCTTTTGATACCTTTGTTATAGCAAGTTGCATATGGTGTATCTACTTATGTCTGCCCCCCTGCCAGACTGTGAGGATTTGACATCACTTGACTTTGTAGCCCCAGGGCCAAGCACATGACCTGATCTATGGAACCCAAAAGAAAGAAGCAGTAAGACTTTTCAGAGACATTGAGATTTCAGCTGGGTCACAAAGGATGCGAGAAAACTCCCCTGGGGGCAAAGAGCCTTCTGGCTAAAGGACCAGACTGAACAAAGATGACAAGTTCAGGGTCCCCCAGGTAGTATAGTTTGGAGAAGCAATAGAGTAACAGAGAAAAGACAGGAGCTGAGGCTGGAAAGGAAGGTTAGATCCAGTTGGTCTGACCTCAACAGAATATGATTTAATTTGACTGTTTTATATCTCTCATTTGGTAAGCAACTTCTTGCGCGGTCCCCAGATTAAAGGTGGTATAGACATGGGAAGTGAGTCACAGTGAAGCCAGATTCCTTATACATCTACTGTGGCTGATAAATTTTATCAGAATCCTTGAACAGTCTAGCACATGTCACACTCAGGTTGTAATAAATGTTGCCCGCAGCCACTGAGTGCCAGTGGACATGCATCGAGACTTCAGATCTTATCAGCAAGGACACCCAAGACATTTCCAGTCTCAGTGTGGGAAGACATTTGGCTTGCCCTGTGCAAAAAGCCTTGGGACATTTCCAGTAGAAGTCAGCCTCTTGGTTTGTAGCGATACTGCAGTAGGTCAATTCATGCCAATGCCATTCAGAGGCATCCTAACATCACAACAGCTCAAAGGGCCATATCATATCCCTTTATATAAGCTGACGTATACAATGGGGATGAGAGATGAGGAAGTCTGCAAACTCAGGACAGAAGTTTCTATTGTTGCACATTTGCTTATCCCAGAAATGACTCTAGCAGATGCTTCCTGCAATCCTTCCAAATTTGGAGCCGGGGTTAAAAAGGATTAGAGAGAGACTGCGGTACCATAGCAGACAAATTTTGCCACCCAGGTAATTTCCCTTGTCCTTCCTCTCTATTTCCCTTTCCAAAAACTGCTTTCATCATTTAGGTCAGGTCTTAAAATCTCTCTCTGTCTCTGTCTCTGTCTCTGCCTCTGTCTCTCTCTGTCTCTCTCTCTGTCTCTCTCTGTCTCTCTCTCCCTCTCTCTCTCTCTCTCTCTCTCTCTCTCTCTCTCTCTCTCTCTCTCTCTCTCTCTCTCTCGCCTCTGACAGATGTTTGGCGTCCAGGGATGTGTTTGCCCTTAGCCCTTCTCTTGGACATGCTAACAATGACTTCCTAAGGGGTTGCTTTGCATCTCCTCATATCCACTACTATGCAAGAGCTTTGCCTGTCTGATTCATTGTCATATCTCTAAGGCCTGGTACATAGTAGAAGCTCAATAAAAGTCACTGAACAAACTGCATGAGCAGCTCGAGTTATTTCTGAGATTCTCTTCCAAATTCTCTCTAACCATTGAATGGAAGCAGTGAAAACAGGCTCCTCCGTGTAACCAACTGAAGGTGGTGGATGAGGGGAAAGGACTCAGTACCTCCTTTCCTCTTTTTGTCCTACAATATCCCTATCATGACAGGTTGTTTTCCTTTGCTGTCTTATTTCCTCTGAGACCAGACGGATAGCTGGGTTCCTCCCAGAGTAAAATGCCTCCTTTATGAATCAGAGTTCTGTCTCGCACAGTGTTTGGCACAAGGATCCACTCTGAATTAGAACAGCTGCCACTCACGGTGTTGTAGTCCAAATTGCCAGAGTTTATTTAAGAAGCTGCCATCCTTAGATAAATTCACTTTTCAACAGCAATCCCATTATTTTAGAATGCAAAAGTACCTTATAATTTCCCATTAAGAAGAAAAATCTACTAGTTACTGTGGACCACAGAGCCTTGCCTAGCTCTGCGCTTAACCTTTGTCCTGCCATACGGGCCTTCCTTATTTTCATTTCTTCTCCACAGCCTTTTCCACCTCGGAGCCTTTGCATGTGATGTTTCCCTCTGCCTGGATTGTTCTTTCCTCAATATCGGCCTGTTTCTCTTCTACACCTTAACGATTGTTCTCAAGGGGTCTTCTCAATATAAAATGTGCCCATTATTTTCATCTTAGGACCCTTCACTTTCACAAATTTTAATTTATATAATTATTTATCACTTAAATCAGTCTTTCCCAGGGAGCTGAAAATTCCTCAAGAGGAGGGATTTTTCCTTTTTTATTACCACTGCACTCTCATCACCTCGCACAGTTACTGCTGCATAGATGATTCTCAATAAATATTATTTAATAAAGGAATAAATAAAGAATCTACCCTACCTGGCCGTCTCCCCTTCTTCTTCTCAATGCAGAAATCACTTCTGTAACATGCCTGACAGAATTCAAAGCTTACGACGTCTTCTGACAGTTTCGGAGTTAGGCTGCTCTGAGTGTAAACAAGCTGTTTTTATGGCAAGTCCACAATGTCCTCCCTCTAAAGCCCACTGACCGGTGTTAGTCTTACAATATGGGGACACATAAACTAAGACACCTCTTGCTCTTCCATCAGTCAGAGTTTTGAAGTGCTAGGTTTTTAAGCCACCGTGACAATCCAAAATACTACTGCGTCCTATGGCCTGTGCCCTTTGTTCATCATTAACGTCCTCAATAGGCTCTGCTACTTTACGCAAAACAAAGTATAACAAGACCAATTTTACCACAAGCTAATTGACATAAACAAGAATGAAGTTCCTACATCATCTCATCAACCTTATAATGAAACAAAAGTGAACAAAATGACATTATTCTTAGATCTGCTATAATTCACTAGATAGAATGAAAGCTATGACCAGTATAGAAATAATCATAATAGGAGGCAACAGGTGACGAGGAAGAAGAGAAATAGAAAAAGGAGCCCAAGAACAGTGACATTGGCTGGCACTTTACCTGTTCTGATCTGTTTCCACAATTTGTCAAAGGAGTAATAAGTAGTTCCCCTTCCCAGGGAGAGGGCTTTTGTGAGGCTCAATTGGGGAAACGCATGTAAAAACATTTTAGAAACTGTGAAATACTATTCAAACATAAAACAAGGTGACAGTCGTGATGACAGCAATGACGATGTGGGACACAAATTCTAAAGCATGTCTTGGATCTTGATGGGTAGAGCTAGATGGTACAGGAGTGGGGTCAGACGGGGCCATTATGATGGAGGGTGTAGTACTCTCGGGACTGTGTTTGTTTGTGGGTTTGGTTTGATTTTATTGAGAGACCTAAGCCTGCTTATAAAAAGGCACTGAGAATTGGGGGGTAGGAGGAGGGCAGCATGGAGAGGGAGAGATTGAGACCAGCAGCCAGGATGAGAAGAGCTGCTGGAGTAAGGTCCCTGAGGTTGTCCAAAGGGTTGGGGTCAAGAGCACAGAGGAAGACATTCTCTTTGACAAGCAAGGGTTGCAGACATTCCCTCAGACTCAAGATGCATAGAGGGGTTCTGAGGTGAGGAGAGAAGTGAAAAGTGCTCTCATCAATGTGTCCGAGGAAATCATCCATTGAGAGTAAGGCAGGTGGGTGGGTTTGGAGCCTTGAGAAAGGTGAGGAAGGTTTGGAGTGGTCGCTGAGGGGATGGGACAGCAGCCAACAAGAGAGGAATGAAAGGCTTGCTTGCTACACAGCCATGGTAGCCTGGGTGGGACTAGAAAGAAGGATTTGCAGTGAGATCATCAGCAGATTTAACAACTTCCTGTCATCTCAAAGCCTGGAAGTGGGAATGAAGGAAATGGGCAGTGAACAACCCAAGGCTGAGGGTTTCCGACTCTATTTGTTCTCATGTGACTCGAGACAACGCTCTATCCTGTATTAATTTCCTAAGGCTGCCATAACAAAGACCACACACTGGGTTGCTTGAAACAACAGGAACCTATGGTATCACAGTTCTGGAGGCTAGAAGTTGGAAATCAAAGTGCCAGCAGGGCCATGCTCCCTCTGAAGGCTTCAGGAGAGACGCTCCTTCCTTGCCTCTTCCTAACTTCTGGGGGTTGCTAACAATTCTTGGTGCTCCCCGGCTTGTAGATGCATCACTCCAATCCCTGTCTGTCGTCACATGACCTTCTCCCCTGTCTGTCTCCGTGTCTCTGTCTCCTCTCTTCTTCTTATGAGGACATCTGTCATATTGGATTTAGGGCTCACCCTACTCTGGTACAATCTTATCTTATTACATCTGCAAAGAACTTATTCCTAAATAAGGTTACATTGTGAAGTGGACATGAACTTTTGGGGAACACGATTCAACTAAATACACTGGTCTTTGTGCCCGGTGGAGACTCAAGCATGAGGATAATCGTGAAATACAGTGTCTAGACCTGAACTTACAATGCTATGACCAGCCTGACTAGTGCACCGGGGAGAAAGCATACAGCATTCGCCGACTTCAGTAGAGCTGAGAACATTTCCTACTCCTTCCTTTTACAATCCTTTATTTATAAAGTCATTTGTATTCCAGAAAGAGCTATTATTTAGGTATTCTTACCTCAGTGTTAATCCCTCAACACAGAGAAAATGATCCTGCTAAAGGGAAGGGGAGATTAAAAATGAGGCAAATTACTAAATTGTTAGCACTATAACCACAGGCTAATTCAACATGCACAGATAGAAGCAGGTTTGCCTCTGATTGGTTCAGAAATCCACCTCTGTGCTAACGGAAACAACACATTTTAAAGCATTTCATTAGCTCACTTGTCTGTTGTGTTCTGTTATGACAAGTTCGAGGTCAAACCAGAATTTAGCAGCCTAACCTGACCATAGCTGAAGGGACATTGTGGGGTTTTTTTGTTTTTTGGGTTGTTCTTTTTTTATGTTGTTAGGTGTTGGTAAAATTTTCTTCTCTGAAGCCCCGTGAACCACCCACCCCCCCCGCACCCTTCCTAGATGATGTTCATAACCCAGAAAAACCTTGCCGTCTTCCCCAAGAAAGTTTATAAAACAAAGTCCTAAGTTCTTTTTTGTCGGTTTCTTTCCATTTTTTAAGTTTTTCAATTACAGTTGATGTTCCATATTATATTGGGCCTGTATACTTAGGAGGACAGATGAGGTTGTAGCAACAAACGTAACTGAGAAGTCTTGGGTGGAAGGAAGAAGTGAAACAGGAAGAAACCAACCCTTTGTGGACCACATGACATTTCAGTTCTAGGGCTTCAGCTCTGTTGCCGTCTGAGGATCATCTAGGATTTTAGAGTTGGAAGGGACATAAAAATCATTCAGTTCCACCTTCTCGTTTTACAGATGAGGAAATGGACAGGGGAAGTAACGAGCTCAAGGACACATGAAGGGCTTTTAGCAGAGCTGGGAATAGACTCAGATCTTGAGTCTTGGCCCAGTCATCTTTCTACTCTATGCAACAGCATTCAAAAGAAAACTGTAGGTGCAGGAACGTGTACCCAGCTCTCACATATATCTGCTATGATTTAATTGGCCTTTTTCAATCCCCCTCCTGGAAATGCAGGTTCAATCCCCCTCCTGGAAATGCAGGTTCAGAAATGCGAGGGCTGAAATTTGGGGAGATTTATGGGCTTAAAAAAGCATTCTCTAAACATGTCTTCTCCCTGCCCCCATCCCTGCCATCCTTTGGCAATTCCATTAAAAATAGCTTTGACTTGAAATTGGCCTGGAGATTATTCTTGATTCTGCAAATTATATAAGCCCTCAAGTGAAGGCATTATCATACCAAAACCTGAGAAGACAGCAGAATCCCCACTGTAATATGCAGATGTGTGGAGGAGAGCTCAGACCTACAGATCAGACCTATAGATTCCGGGGGGTGGGAGGTGGGGGTCGGGGGTGGGGGGGTTGTTAGTGAGGTGGTGCTCCAAAGAGTTGAAAAAGTGGAGCTTCCTTATCTCAGCCTCTCCCTAGGTGTCAGAACCAGGCAGGGCTCATGTGAGATGGACTTTGCAGACTTGCCCTAACGTCCAGAGTCATACTATTCAGAAGTTTAAAGGAGAAATAATTAGGTTTAAGTGAGGTCGTGAGGGTGGAGCATCCAGGATGACACTTATTAGCGCCCTTATAAGAAGAGGAAGAGAGAGCAGAGCTTTCTCTGTCCACCCTGTGAGGATAGAGTGAGAAGGTGACTATCTGCAACTCAGGAAGCAGGCCCTCTCCAGACACCAAATCTGCTGGCACCTTGATCTGGAACTTCCCAGCCTGCAGAACTGTGAGAAATAAATACTTGTTGTGCGCAGTCTCTCGTATTTTGTTATCACACTCCACGCTGACTAAGACACTCACACACCTGATCTGTTTACCCCAAGGATCATATGATGTCCCAGCTGACCTCATCCAGTTTAACATTCTCACTTCGCAGGATGAAACCAAGGGTCAGAGGGTAAAAGTAAATTGCTGAAGATGACACAGGCTACTTAGTGGCTGATACAGTCTCTCAGGCCAGAAGCTCAACCCAGCTCGTATGTAGCAGATATGAGCCTGCGCTCTGGAGCTACTGCCTGAATGTTAGATTTGCTACCAACTGCTTGTGTAGCCTTGTATTATGAATTATAACAGAGTTATGTTACATCTCTACAATCGGTTTTTTTTTCATCTGTACATCGAGGATAATAATAAACTTGTAGAGTGTAAAGATTAAATAAAGTAATACTTAGCACATTGCAGGGCAAATAAAAAGTGTTGTATAAATGCTAGCTACTTGTAGTGGAGACCAATAAGGATTCAGCTCCCCTTCTAGAGTGTAGGGTTCCTGCTGGGGTGTGGCTGATCAGCCAGAGCCAGGGGTTACATTTCCCAGGTAGGACCACACGCCTGCCTGCAGGTAGCAGTGATGTGTGCCACTGCTGGGCCAGGCCATTACGTGACAGGTACAAAGTCTGCTCTCCTCTATTGGTTGGATTATGCCAGAGCAACTCTGTAGCCCCAACACGTAGAGCAAGATGGAAACAACCTGTGTCCCTGGGTAATGGCTTGAAGAAGAACTGCCTGACCAGGATATTAGAATTTGCATGAGTAAAAAACAAACATTTATTGTGTAAGTCAATGGGATTTGGGGGTTGTTACAGCAGCTAGCATGAAGCACCCTGACCAATGTGTTATTTCTATTATTACGAAAGTAGGACATGTGTTAAGTGAAAAGGAAAATTAGTGTTTAACCAGAATGACTCTTGGCTACACCTTCTGGGTTTGAAGGTGGGAAAGGTGAGCATTTGCAATTTACACTAATCCTCACACCCAAAGCCCTAATTCTCCCGCTATTAAACAGCAGAGGGCAAAGACGCAGAGTCCAAGCTAGCCCTGTCCTGCCTGGAGGCTGACACAGCTTTCCCGATGTGTGTGGTGAGAAGATTCTAAATGATTTCAGCCCTGGCAGTATGCTCCTTGCAGGAATGGTAAAAGAATTAGAAATGTTGTTGCAGGAAAGGTGGCAGCAAGGGAGTTAAGAGAACCGGGCCTGGGCTTCCCTCTGCCTTTAGCTTACTGTGTAACCTTGGCCAAGCCACATAATGTCTTCAGCTTTACTTTCCTCATCTATAAAACGTGGGGCTGAAGGATCTCAAAGGATCCGTTCAGCTCTAGTGATCTGGGACTTTTACAGGTTTATCCACTCAACCAACATTCACTGAACACTGGGCTGGGGACTGCAGGTACAAAGAGCTTTAAGATACGGTCTCTGGCCTCAACGAGCCCTGAGTCTGGAGAGGACTTGCGTATCCTAGAGTCAGGCATGATGGACGTGGTCTTTGTGCAGTGTGCTCTGCCTTCATGGCAACTTAGAGACTTCATTTACCTTGATGTAAAATAGAAGCGGACAGGGATAAAGACTATTCACAAGGCAAGTACTCTAAGAAAGATGTTCATTCTGGAACAGCCCCAAATCTGCAACATGGCAATAATTCAGAATTCTCTTCCCCCCCACCCCTCAACAACTCAAAAGCACTGACTGTATTTTTAGACCCAAATGGAACCTATTACCTCATACTCCCTCATTTACAAGTGAAACTTAGACCCAGAGAGATTAAATAGGTCATGTAAGGTCACTTATCTGAAGATAAGATCAGGCCCAGGCTCTCTATGCCGGTCATCTTGAGTCACGGCTTTGGAAAGGAAAGAACATTTGTAAAAGCGTCTCCACTGTATGTCCCATGGAGAGGCCAGGTGAGTGTTTCCCACTGTACCAGCACCCAGATTCCTTGCTGTGAAAACCTCTGGATTCCGTTCATGCTATTGAAGGAGCTGGGAGCCTCCTGCTGCCCACCTCCCAGGTTCTGAGGAGTCATACTCTAATCAGGTCTAACATCCATAGCTCTGCCATGCAGTTGCTGAGAAATCTCTTAAGCCTTTCAGCCTCAGTTTCCACATATAATATTTGTTTCACTGATGCTTAAAACTCCATAAATGCAAAACTGGTCAGACAACCAAACCAGGGTAGGGGTGAAGTGTAGAATAGCGAGAAGAGCCAGCAGCCACCTCAGAGGGTGGAATCTTTTCAAGTTGAGTCTTGAACAGATTCCACCCTCTGAGGAAAACAAAAAGCCCCTTCCTCTGTTGCCATGGGAACAGTTCAGCCATGCTATGGAGCTCTGCAGGAGGCTGCCTGGGAGCTGGGGAGAGGGTTTTCTTTCCGAAGAGGGAGGAAGGCTGTTTGTGAAAAAGCAATGCTGTCAGCTCTTCTGATTCCTGCAGGGGCTGGGAGGGTACCCGGCCTCTAGCCCTAGAGCATCTGTTTTCATAACATCACCAGAAAAGGGGCCATGGCCCAAGGCTCAGTCCAGATGACTATGGAGTCAGGTTCTCTGTTTAAAGACTCAAACTCACTGAAGAGGAGAGCTTTCTTCAACTCCACTGGTACAGCCATATCACTGTCCCCTCTCAACCCCCCTCCCAGTCCCACCAGGACAGGAGGACTGGACACCCCTTGTCTGAAGAAGCCCAAGATAACCAGAAAGAGAGCCATATCAGAGAAGATTTTGGTGGGGAGCAGGAGTGTGAATGGAGACAGTGAGCAGCCACAGTCTCTTCGATGTGACTTTGGAATCCTTTGTGATCCCACTCCCACACCACACATTCACACAAAGATTGACAATGATTGGTTCCTGACCAGTTTTTCTTTCACTCTGTTTCACAGAAGACTCATTTCTCAGCTCACTCCCAGCTGTTTCTGACTCAGACACACCCCTGGGAGCCATGTTCCATACCCATCCCTTATGAAGAGCTCCAGCTTTACTGGGTCAAGGACAGTGGGGAGGGCTCTGATGGCACAGTGGTTAAAGGCGTGAGTTCTGATATCAGACAGGCCTGGCCCTGTGACCCAGTCAGAATACTAAGCCTCTGAGCCTCAGTTTCCTCATCTGTAAAATGGGTAGTATACTATTTACCTCATAGGACCACTGGGAGTATTATATGACATATTGCATGGATAGCATTTAGCTGAGGACTTGGAGCATAATGCCAATTTAAAGAATGTAGATTTGGCACACACAAAAAAAGTGTTTAGACTAAATGACCTTGACAGTTTTCCCAACTGTAGGAGTCTGCAATTTCTATCCCACTTCTTGAAAACAAGTGTTATGACTCTCTTCCATGGTTAGGATTATTTCAACTATGTTTTAAATGTCTTCTTCACTCTCTCCTTTTCTTAGTCTCCTCTATAAGTTATTTATGCTAAAAACAAAGAAAGAAATACAATAAAATGTGGACAGTGTGTTTGGTGGTTGGAGACTATGTGCAATTTTTTTCTTTTATGATAAAAATAAAATATTTTTAAAAGTGGTAGTATTCAACATTCCAGGTGATCTCTACTCTCTTTTTGACATCTAGTTGAGAGGTCTTAAACATCGCCTAACTTAATAATTACCTCTTCCACAGAGAATATTTTCAAGTCTCCCTTTCTGGGCCTGACGTCCCTGCCAGATTCTGTCCCCCTGGGCCAGCTTACATCCATGTGGATGCGCCAGAAGAACCCACAATGAATCAGTTGCTTGTGGTTTATTTCTGTCTATAAAGCTCTGCCACACTTGTCTTATTTAATCCTCCAACTAGCCCTGTGATATGACTATCGGCATCATCACCCCCATTTTACAGAAGAAACAACTGAGATGAATTAAAAGGCTCCATTTCTATTTCATTCAGTAGATAATAATGGAGCTAGGAATTTCAACCCAGGTATGCCGATGCCACCTCACAACAGGTTTCCCCACAGATGAAATGTCTGGACATCCCAAGCTAATGATCTCTCCACTAAATCTAGTGACTCCTCCGGCCTCTCTTTTCAGTAATGGCATTACCGTTTCCTCACTCACCCAGTCCCCAAACCTGATAGTCATCGGACTTCCCTTCCCTCACTCTCTTCTCCAGCACTTTATTAATCATGAAGCCCGACCAACTCTTCTCTTTCAATGTCTCAAACTGTCCCTTTTTTTCTCAATTTCCACTGTGATCCCCTCATATTCAGACCCTTGTTGCCTCTATGTGTCCTGATGACTCAGCTATGCAATAGCCTTCCAATTGGTCTCACTAACTCCAATCTCTTTGTTCTTCACAGTAACCAAGTTAATCTTATTTACAGTCTGTTATCCAAAAATCACAATTGCTCTTGATTGCCTACAAAATAAAGTTTAAAATCAATGCCTGACAGACTAGACCTTTCTCTATCTCCTAAACTTGTAATCCTTACTATAATTTTTATTTCCCTACTTAGTGTTCAACTCTATCCATACATGCATGACCTGTCCAAGAACAGTAAATGGGTTTATTCTGGTGCCAAGAGATCAAAAAGTGATGTCTGCCTAGAGCCCTGGGTTGAAAAGGCTTATGAGACCATATTTGGGTCAGGAAAAAGGGTGCCAAAATCAATGAGCTATATCTGCCATTGTCAGAACAATGGGGAGGAGGGGTGAAAGAAGATGGCATTCCCTTCTTACCTCTTGTCTTTCCTATTAGTTTGAAGCTCACCTAGGCCATAACCTTGCCTTTCTTCCCCAGTCTAATTTCCCCACAGCCACTTAACACAGTGGGAGAGTTCATCATGCTACTCAGAATGGAGTGCAATTTTAAACTTATGGATTGTTTATTTCTAGAATTTGCCACTTAATATTTTTGGAGCATGGCTTGATCATGGGTACCTGAAACCACAGAAAGCAAAACTATGGTTGGGGGGGACTACTGTACAAAGAAATATTTTTGTCCTGAGAAACTTAGTCTATAACTAAGGAAAGAACATTACACACACACACACACACACACACACACACACACACACACACACACACAATTTAGAACTAAATACAGGGTTCTGACAGGAAGAGTTTTCATGTACTACCATGGAAGGGAAAGATCCATGTTCCCTCCGCCATTCCAAGCTATGTTTCTTTGACCTTAAGAGTGTTGGTATCATCTCAAACCTACCATCAAGTTGATGCATGCCATGACCAATTCCTGGACATAGGAAGGGACTACCAGGATTCCTCTTAGTTGTTGAGCACAGCAGGAAGTAGCAAGAGCCATCTTCCACCCTTCCCATCATCTCTGTCTTCTAGTCCCCTATAATGGCTCCCAAATTCATTCCCAAGTATTTTACATGCAAATTAGACTAGAAGGAGGAAGAAAGGATTGGGGGTCATGGGGTAGACAGGAAGTAAATTGAATCCCAGATACCTACAATTGACAACCAGATGTTTTGTTCCTTGAAAACAGAATCAGGATGGTGCCAAGACTAGGTCCTTAAAAAATGTCATGAATGTGGACTGGGTAAAGGCACTGTGTGCTGAGCAGGCACTTTCTGAGCCTTCCCAGGTATTGTAGTGCTTTACTGACACGTCTTACCAGTGTTCTTTGACCATCTCCCAAAGGTTAACTCTCAACTCTAATTGTTTCTCATTCTGTGAGCGTGATCAGTAGTACAGGTTGGTGCAAAAAGAATAGCGGTTTTTGTAATTATTTTTAACCTTCTAAACCGCAGTTACTTTTGCACCAACCTAGCTGCAGGCTGCATGCAGATAGTGATGTTGATGGGTTAAGCAGAGTCCTGCCTACCTGGAACCAGCACCAGAAAGTGTCTTCCCTATACTAGACTTTCTTTGCTCACTTCTGCCTCAGAATAGCCTTTTCTGACAGCAGCCACTTTTGTTACATTCTCTCCAAACATGGCTTCCCAGAATGCGGAGCATCCAGCCCAACCACCGATTTCACAGCTAAGGAATGAGGCCCTTCTACTGAAGGGACTTGCACACGGTCTGCCACTAGGTGGCGTTAACATCATGACATTCTGGTGGTTTATGCTCAGGTTTGAAGGGTCCCAGGAGGAGAAAGGACACCACAGAGTCAGCCTTTGGCTTCTTCTTTAAATTCTAAATCCTCCCCTTTGGTGAGCTCATCTACCCTCTTGGCTTCGGTCTCACCTCTACTCTAGTGACCTTTGCCCTGGACCTACCCTGAACGCCAGGTCCATATTTCCATATGTCTAAAACATCTTCCCGTGGATGTCCCATTACTGTCTCAAAAACAACACGCCCAGAATGAAATTCATCATTAACCCTCAAAGACCTCACAAACTTGATCCCCACTTTTAGATTTTCCGTCTTACTTAAGGGCAATCCTATCCATTCTGTCATGCGGGATTGAAAGTGGGCAGTCATCTTTGACTCTACCCTCTTATTTCCCCTCTATATTGCCACTCAATCTCTGAATCTATTGGTTCTCAGCATAGAATGTCTTATTCCATCTATTACCTTCTATTTCAATAGACACACCCAAGGCACCACCATCCTTCACCTGCATTACTGTGATAGTTTCTTAATTAGTAGCCCTCTTTCTGGATTCTCCCCATCTGCCCCTTATCTGTCCTCTATATTGCTGCCAGACTAACCCTTCAAGAACACAGATCTGTCATGTCATTTTCTTAATCAAAATGAGCTTTTGTGGTCGCTTTATGACTTATGCAGTAACGTGCAAACCCTCCAGCCTGTTGTCAAGGCACTCTACAATTTGGCCATACTTGTACTCTGAAGTGCTTTCCCTTTACACCCTGTTCCAGCCACATTTCACTACTCATCCCTTCCTAATAGATCCTGAAATTCCTTCTCCTGACTAGAAATGTCCTTCCTTCCATATCACCTTAACAAAACCCTACTTCTTTTTTAAGAGTCACTTCTGTAATGAAGTCACTTCCTATCCCACACATTCTCCCAGAGTGATGACTTTTAACATTTTAAAGTTAAACTGATGGCATGCTGGTTATTAAGACTATAATAAAAAGATGTTAGAAGAAGCAGTACAAAAAGCAAAACCATGAAAAACCTGGAGAAGGTGGTTATAGGGTGCCCTCTTTTAACATGTTTTCTTTCTCCCAATCAATAGGCCAGGCCACAGGCTGTTACAATCCTTCTACCCTGTAATTTTTCCTTTGTACGTACGTCTATTTTAGCTCTCATCATCTGTCTTTCATGAGAGGTGTAGCAGTTTTCCTTCCTTACCAGTCTAAAAGCTCATGCAGAGCACCAGGAAGTGTGAACATTAGGGTGCCTTGACATTTGTCAATGTAATCACCAGGTTATTAGCCTCTGTTGTAGTTATAGGCACAGCCATTGTGGTGGTGATAGTAGGAGGTGGCTGCACGTATGAAGTGGGTCCCATTGTTGGCTTGGGCCTAAATACCCATGTGTAATTCCTCTACACTAGGCCCAACAAAGATTGGGGAGGCACATTTTCCTATACAAGGTAAACCTAACTATAATTCCCCTCCATACTCAAACCAATCTCACATCACACCCTTCCCAAGCTTGGAAAGGCCATACTCAATGTCTGTGAGTAGAAGACGAGAGTTCAACAGAGCATAGGTGAACCCAAATAACCTTATTTCTATTCCTAGGGAACTGCCTACAGAAAACATGGTGTCCTAGAATCTGACCATTCTGATCTGGACTCATGGACATAAAGGAGGGGGAAATCATGCTGGGAAAACTTCCCCTAGAGGCTACCATTACACTGTAACCTCAGTCACCGAGAGTCAGGTTCCTGGGCTAATGATGCTCAACTTACCTGAAATTCACCTGCCGATCCCCATGTTCCCACCCTTGATGGAGGCCCACAGCTCTGACAGCTGGGAAGGAGGAGATACTGAGTTTGCCATGTTTGCTTTTGTCCTGTGTATGCACATGTGTGTGCACATGTGAGCTCGTGTGTGTGTGCGACTGCACATGTAGGTACAAGGAATTAATACTTCTCAGGATCACCATCCACATTGGAGGAAGCCAGGTCTGGTTCCCTGCCGTCCTCTGCCAGGGTGATACCTCTATCTAGGACACCACACCCATGCCTGACTAATTGACATGAATGTCAAGGCAAGCCTTCTGGGAATCTCCAGGGGCTTGTCTGAGAAGAGCTATGAACATTCGTAATAACAAAGGCAGAAAAAATAACAACAGTCCATCTTGGCGCCCTGGCTGTAAATGGCTCATTTACTCTGGCAAGAGGAATGGAGTTTTAATGACAAATTATAATGTCGCATAGCGGGCTTGGTTATGTGCTGTAAATTATTTTGAAAGAGGCACTATGCCTTAATAAAAAGAGGACTGCTGTCTGCTGTGGAGTCTGAATTCAGCCGTGGGCTGAGGGCAACTGGAGTCCCCCCCATCTTCACTCCCACCGCCCTTCCAACGTTCCCCGCTCCATCTCCAGGCCTACTCTTTTCTGCCTCTTGGGCAATGAAGACATGGCAGCCCACTTTTCATAGGTGGGCTTCACTGCAGTGCATTTTCTCTCCTGGGAGGGCAAAAGTATGACGTTGAGTTTCACAAGACCCAGAGCCAGAGGGCACCAGTTCCAAAGGGCATCTGCTAATTTGTCCTGTTGAGAACTTCCTGGTCTCTCTTTCACACAGGATTCACTTTCACAAAGGAGGAAAGAGCTCTGAGAATTGCACTGGAGAGATTTAGAGGCATGCCAGTACACCTCCGAGCTCATACCTTCAACGTCTTTTAACAAGTCACATCTTTTAAGTCTTTGGGGATAAGAGGCAGATGCCATTGGAGCACTGGCAGAGATAATGCGCACTCAATATCCAGTGCCCTCCACTAAACTTCCCAGACTCCCTTGCAGTTGGATTGGGCCACGTAACCAGTTTTGGACAATGAAATATAATTTAAAGTGAAATGTGTCATTTCACGGTCAAAGCAGTTAAGATTTTATGTGGCTCCTCTCTCTGCCTCTCAATGGTGATCCTGAAGGCCATTGGTTCCAGATGGAGTAGGCATGAGATAAAGGAGGGCAACAGGTCCTACACTGGGCTTTGTATTCTAGTGAACAAGAAGTAAAAGGGTATTGTGTTAAGCCAGTGAGGGTTCAGGGTTTCTTCATTACTGTAGTGCACTCCAGCCTATCCCGACCAATGCAGCCATCATCTACAAGGCTCATACTTGGAATTGTGTTTCCTGGTACTTGGTAGCTCATGCCCCATTCTGCTCCTATGCATTAGCTCTATCTGCCTTGAGGCCTGACTGTGAAGCAGTGTCAATGCGATCAGACAGGCCTGCATTCCAGTCTGGCTCTGTCATTTCCTAGGAGCAAAGTTTACTTTGGTGACCATGTGGAGAAGGGACTTGGAGGGGGACAGGCTAAAGACACAGAGCCAATTTAGGAAGCCATTGTAGTATTAAAAACTGGAGTTGATGAAGGCCTGATGTAGGGTTAGTGATAGGTACATGGAAAGAAGGGGCTGGATTCTTGGAGACCATCCTGAGGTACATCTATGAGAAAAAGTTGTTAGGAAGAAGAACATGGGGTTTGCTTGGATGCAGAGCAAAGCACGGTGGCTTGAAAGAATCCCAGGTTCCTGGCTCCAGTGACAAGGTAAAGGATGATGCTACCAATTGAGGAGGAGGCAGTTACAAGGGGAAAATAACTGTAAGGAATGCCTGAGAGATGTTCGGATAGAGTCGTCTAGCAAATAATGGAATATATGGCTAAAGATATAGATTTGGGTCTTGTCAGTACAGAAACTGCGAACAAAACCTGGGGGGATGAAATAGAACAAGGAGGCTATACAGCAAGGAAGCAAAGGTGAGACCCTGAGGAGCACCAATGTTTATGGGGTGTGATGGAGAACAAGCTACCAGGGAAAGAGGCAGACAGAATGAGAAGAGACAGGAGAATGCTCTGTTCTGGAGTGTATGGGAGTAAGGAGCTTCAGGAAGGCCAGTGATCAACAGTGTCAAAGACAGCAGAGAAGCCATGATGATCTCAGAGATGGCAGAGGGCCAAGGAGTGAAGGGAAATGGGGGCATAGACACACTGAAACATTTGAGAAGTCTGGATGGGAGTTGGAGGTGAGTGAGGGAAGGAGCAGAGAAGATGTCAGAGAGGAGGCAGAGGGTGGAGCTTTTGCAATGCTTTGGAGTCAGATGGGGCTTAGTTAGACACTCAGCTCCCATACTTTGTGGCCCAGAGTAGATAATTTATCTCCCAGCCCTGTTTCTTCATCAGGAAGGTGAACGATAATAAAAGCTAGACTATAGGGTATGTAGTAGGTGCTCAATAAATAGAGCTGGAGGACATGGGTTCATAGAAAACGTTTCCTAAAGGACAGAACAGAAGTGAGAGGGACAGATAGGACAAATTCAGACATTGGCCCTAGTAATGTCAAGCTGTATAATTCTAGTGCCACTAATTTCTCTTGAAAGTGGGAGAAACTGTGGGTTTCCTAAATCATTGCACTTGACGAAGAGAGATATGTCAGTTACAGAATGTGAAAGAGTCTGTAATTGTTTAGGAAAGCACTCTGTGAAAATCAGGTTGAAGTTTAGGAACAATAGAAATAAAGATCACAGTGATAGTTCGAAACAGGTAAGCACAGTGAGAGAACAACTGATAAAATAGAAACAAGATGGCAGATGAAACAAGGTCACAGGGAAGGAAGGAGAAGGTGGGGTCAAAGTTGTCTTTAAATAGGAGGAGGTTACATCCCCTGGCATTAAGCCTCATGGGAAAGTTCCCAAGTGAACCAATTCTCATCTGTAGGGAGGGAGGGTAACAGTGAATAGCATCATCCAGCTCGCCTGTTTGTCATGCAAAGGAAGAGCTGGAGTCCAGAACAGCTGATTTACAAAGGTTACACACAGTTAATGGCAGAGCTGGAGCTAGAACCTGGGTCCCTTGCCTCTTTCCACGGCATCTGTTTGGTTGAAATGAATCAAAAATGAAAGAATTAGTTTGTCTTGTTTTGGTGAGTTCCCCTGTTGGTGATCCCTTCTTGCTGGATTGGAATGGGAAAGAAGAAACCAAATAAGAAATGAAAACCCTCCATCAGAGAAAATAGCGAAGTCAGGAAATGCTGCAGGCTTCCCTGTACTATTTAGGTGCCCGCCCTCTTACACTATATAGTCTTTTAATTTATTAGTGAGACTCCTAGCAAGTTAGTGCTAAAAAAAAATAAAAGCCAGTTATGGAAGAGCCAACTCATTTTACAGATGAAGAAAGCGGTTTGCCAAACACATAGGGGATCCATGGCGAAGCTGAGACTAGAACTGAGATGTTCAGACTTCCAGCCACAGGAACACCATTGTGTGTGTGCAGTGTGGTCAAGCAAGTGGAGCTCTAGTAGCTTTAACTTGCGGCTCTCAGTATCTCAGAAGGCAAATGTGGAGGAAACAGGAAGCCCTTTGTCCCATTCTCCAGTTACCTCTCATGGCAGCCTTATGAGGTGATGAGCCTGGTAACCACGTGGTACGCAGAGAGGGCTATCTAGATTGACCAGATAAATTCAGCTCTTTGCTTTGTTGCTCAGTACCTGGCCTCTGTGAACAAGTGTGTGCTGTTTGTCAGTCCCAAGGGAGGTGAGACGAGACAGTGGATGCAGGAGCGCAGGTAATCTCAGCCCATCCTCGGGCATCTGGGGATTCACCACAGGACAGAATGAGACCTTCAAGTCCCTTTCGTGGGGCCAGCCAGCAATGCACCTGTCTCTGCTGCCTGCCCCTGGCAACACCTTCGGCCTCTGCTTGTCACTGACTGCTGTCTTCAGATTCTAATTTACTGCCAGGATTGACATATAATGAAAGCCAAGAAAACATGAGTTAGGAGTCCTTCCTTCCTCCAGCTACAGCCCCCTCCTCTAATCGTCCAAATAAACGTCTTCTGAAGTTACACAAGGGCGAGGGGAGCTTCCTTCCCCACTAGTGTGGCAATAGCACCCAGCATTTGCTTGGCACCTTTAATGGAATGGGCTTTGCCATTTGTTGAAGCCAAAAAAAACACACAACAACAACAACAAGGCCTTGAAGGAAAACAGAAAGAAACAATGGGATGTAAGTGATGCTTAGAACCTTGTTGTGCTCCCAGCTCAGGCAGAATAACCTCTACTCAACAGGCAGTGGTCCCGATAACAGGCTCTGAGGGGGTCTGTTCAAAGATGGTAGACCCTGCAGCCACCCGTTCCTTCATGGTCACCCAGAAAAAGCTACAAGAGGGCTGGGGATCCCTTCTAGCATAGGTAAATGCCCTACTATTTTCTTGGAGGGTAATATTCTATTCAGAGTAAGGTGCATTGAGGCTGGCGAGGAGCAGAGCCTCAACATGTCTTTCCGTTAAGTCCATGTATGAGAGGGAGAACCCAGGATGGGGCAAGAGCACCTCAAATGGTGGGGACCAACGCAGTCATGCTATGCAAGGTACCACAGCCAGGAGGCCACTCTTGATGGTGACCGTCCCAGATGCCCAATTCAGCTGATCTGACAGGAATTCAAACAAAACAGAGCAATGGAGATACAAGCTTAAGGGGATGTGCTGAGGAAAACCCAGCTCTAGTAGAAGCAAAATGCTGGGTTTTCGAAGAGCTGGGAATGCAGAAGAAGGTGGGGTATCAAAAATAATGGAGGCAAGAGAAAGCCATGGTGATGGTGGGTCAAACCCAGAGTACAGTCCTCTTTTAAAAGCCTGGATTTTAGCTTACTTTTTACTCCAAGCCCCATTGCTCAGTTTTATGGACTTCTCTTACTGTCCCCACCTCCAAACCACTGTCTTACTTTCTTCTAGCTGGTTCCTATGGAGGGAACTCGCTACACATTATGCCATTTTGCTGGCATGTTTGACTAATTTGCTTTTGGGTGCTGGTGCTGCTCCAGCACTGAGATGGAATTAAACTAAGCACACACACCTGCAGCCAGTCTAAGGAAAAACGGCCACACTGGGAAACTTTGCCTTGGACCTTCATGGCTCTTTCTTTCCTGAACACGTTCTCTGGTGTCGTATTTGCTGCTGAGTCTCATCTCGCAGTCAACAGCTGTGTTTGGGAAAGGTGTGTTTGGGAAAGGCTGACTGTATTTCCTCCCAGGGATGTTTGCGTTTTTAACAGCGGATTGAACTTTCTGACAAAAGAATGCTTTATCTTTTTACTTATGATATTTCAGACAAAAGCAAGATGGTAGTGATTGGGAGTGGGCAGGTCTTTCTAATTTTCCTCCCTGCATTTTTCCCATACTTGATTTCCCATCCAAACCACTTGCAGCCCCAAACCTGGTCCTTTCCAGCTTTGTCCAAACAAGGTAAATGGTACCATGATCCCCTCACAATTAAAGTAAAACACCTGGACACCATCCCCAAGCCCTTCCTTTTCCTCATCCTACATACAATCCACAGGCATGTCCGGTCATTCTTTCTGTTCCTCAGTATCTAAACTCTGTTCCCTTCTCCCACCTTCACTGCTGTCACCTAAGTCCTTGCCATCATTACCTCACACCTGGACCAGTTCTTCCAAGTGATTAGCTAGTCACCAATGTCTATCCTCACCACCCTTCCACCACCACCACCACCACCAGACTATTGCCACTCAGAAGCCTTTAGAATATACATCAATCACATCATGCCATCCACCTACTTAAGACCACTCAGGACTTGCATGTAGAATAAAATTCAAAGTCCTTACTATGGTATTATGGGTTGAACCGTGTTCCACTAAAATTCGTATGTTGAAGTCTTAATGTCCTGTACCTCAGAATGTGACCTTATTTGGAAATAGGGTCATTGCAGACGTAATTAGCTTAGGATGAGGTGATAGTGGAGTAGGACGAGCCCCTCATCCTAGATGCCTGGTGTCCTTATAAAAAGATGGCCATGTGAACACAGAAACACACAGGGAGAATGCCATGGGATGACGAGGGCAGGCTGGAGTGACAGCTGCAAGTGAAGGGACGCCAAAGACTGCCAGTAACCCACAAGAAGCCAAGAAGAGGCAAAGAAGATTCCCCTACAGTGGAAGCACGGCTCTTCTGACACCTTCATTTCAGACTGTCAGCCTCCACAACTGTGAGACAATAAATTTTGGTTATTCGAAGCCACCCCGCTGGTGGTACTTTGTTACAACAGCCCTAGGAAGCTAATACCCATGGCTCCTAAGAACCTGTGTGCTGAGGTTTCTGCCTAGTTCACCGTACTCCTCTTACGCCATCTCATCTTTACTCCAGCTACACTGGCTTTTCCCCCAATTTCTAAAACACAGTGAGCCCATGTCGCCTTTAAGTCCTTTGCATGTACTAGTCCTTTTCCATAGAATATTGTTCTTCTGGCTCTTCGTGTAACTGGCATTATCTTATCTATTTGGTCTTTAAAATGTCACCACTTCAGAGAGGCCTTTCCAGATCAGCCTGAGTCTTTCCTTCACAGCACCAGTCTTGACCCAAAATGGTTTAATTTTTTTTTTTTTTTAGCAATTTGTTTCCCTACTCGTCCACTAATTAACTGCATAAGGGTATGGACCATTAAAGTAGGCTTGTTATTCTAAACTGAGCTCACTGTTACTGTCTTAAAAGAGTTCGTTCACCAATACAACCTTGGCTTTTCACACAGTGCTTGGAAAATGGAAGCTACTCACTGAGTACGTTTTGAATGAATGAATGAAGAATGAATGCTACCTTGAAGGCACATCCTGTTCTATCTCCCTTTATTGAAGGAAGGAGCACCCACTATGAAGACAGAGGGCTAATCAGTGTAGGTGACAGCACACCTTTGTGGGAATCAGAAACAGAATTAGAAACCCAACCACTAAGACTTCTACCAGCTTATGCTAAGGCTACCATAACAATCTCTTTATGTATAAAGTTTTTACAAAGTTTTTATAAATCAACTCACATTTTAAAAGTACTGAGGGAACTGGGCACTTAAAAGGAATCCTGAGGTAAACCAATCTGTAAAATGAGCAACAATTTCCTAACTCATAATTGGTGAAAATTCAGCTTTGTGACTATCGAGGTGGTTGGTATTCAGGTGCAACCGTGATTCCTGCTTCTGAACACACAATGATGCTTATTTGTGCCACGTGCTCAGAGGTGGATGCATTTTCAATATACACTCCTTGCTGTCACCACTTTTACAGGGTTGGATGCCAAATATAATGATCTGCTCCAAAAAGCAACCCACCAGTCTGTCTGATTTGAGAGCTCGTGGTGACAATTTTTTTGCCAATTTGGAAATCTTCCAGTGCCTTGTTAATTTGACTCTTTGAGAGAAATGGGATCTTCAATTCACCTCCATGGGAGAGAACAATGGATAACTTAGCATGGGCTGTCTTTAAGCCAGTTTCCTTGTTCTCTGTGCTGGGCAATGATTCACTTCCACGGTGCCTCAATTCATCATGCCTCTCAATCCCCTCATACACCTTTCCCAGCACTCTGCAGGGAGGGGAAATGGATGGCAGATGTTCCCTGAGACCTTGCTTTCAAGAGAGGGGGGCAACAGGGGTGGGGGTGGCCCTGCTAATATTGCCAGTAGCTGCAGCCCCTGTCCTTGAGGGGGTGCCTGGCTGGCTGACAGAGTTTCCTGATGGTCTGTGTGACTCTTGGAGCAATTGGCCCCAGGACAGGAGGAGAACAGCCTGTGCTTTCTCCAATAAAGAGAACGGCCACTGAGAATAGGACTTTCAATCTCTAGAATGTAAGCTCCTCAGGGCAGGGGTTTTACCTGTTTTGCTCACTGCTGCTGACTGAAGGAAAGAAAGAAGGAATGAATGATCATGCATGATTCCCACCAGCCATAGAAAGTAGCTTAGATATGATGGACCCTTCTTTGAACCAGTGGTTTCTTCCTGCTCTGAGCTCATAGCTCTGTCCACTGTATCATGCACCTAGATCAAGCAGATTGAATCCTGGTTCAAACCCCTCCCATCACTGCACCAACTATAAGCTCCTGAAAGGTGGGGACTTGGAACTCTGCTTAGAACAACCATCTCTTTCCTTGGTCCCCATATTTGAAATTATCCAACCATGTACCCTGACTTGGAATTCAGAAAAGATGGTCTCCGTGGCCGACTGCAGTGCTTTGCATAGAGCAGTTTCCAATAGATACTTGCGGAATGAGCATGTCTCTGCTGTGCCTTCCAGACTCCCGGGTGGGATAAGGACACAGGGCAGAGAGCGCCACAGTCTCAGTGCTCTGTTTACCTTGCTATGCGGGACATAGCCACCTTGGAGGTTAAGCAAAGAGGAAAATCATACAGTAGGCCTCCTGTTGGCTACCACTTAGAAAACACCTGCCCAGTGCCAGGCCCTGTGCTAATATGCGTTACATATTTAACAGGATGTTGGGCGGAACTTTTCCTGCTGTCCCAACATTGGCACTTGGAGTGCAGAGCTGAGGCATAAAGGCCTTAAGTCTCCCCAGACTTAAAGAGAGAGCAGTTGAGGCCAGATACCACGCTCAGGACTTTGCAAAAGGTAGCTGAAGTGGCTCTGGCCACGCCTTCCCCCAACCACCACTCCCGGAACACCCCTTCTGGTCTATAACACAGAGACGGAGAGAAGGAGAGGCGGTTGTCTAACGGGGAGATTTGGGGCTTCTCACTCTCCTTTCAGGAAGAAAAGAAGTGTTTTCTCCACCTGCCCCCATATCCCCCACCAAGCCAAGTGAAGGGGGCACTAAGAAAATTGTTCAGAAATATTAGGGGTGCCTCCAAAAAGGGGTCACTGTTATTTCACTCCCAGGTGATAATGTGCATGCGCTCTTTGGTGCTGCCATTAAAACGAGCAGAGCAGCGATTTGAGAGAGAACAAGGGTGAGGGGAGGGACATATGAGAACACAGGGATTCACGCCTGCGGGACCCATGGAGCCGGTGAGCTGAGGAGGAAGAGCAATGTCCTAATGTCGCTCCCCTAGCTCCAGGTACCCCTGGGTCTCAGAGGGTAAGAAGCAGGCTCCAGGAAAGTAGAGAGTGGGGAGAAGCTGTGAGGCCACCCAGGCAGCTGCTGGATCAATCAAGGTGATGCCCCCCAGGAGAGGGGTTAGGGGAATGGGCCTGGCCAAAGGGAAGTGTAGTTGCCCCTCCCTTAGAGGGTCCATGTTGACTGTAGGGCTGTCAGTAGAGGACAGAAGCCAGAGTGAGTGACAACCCCAGACATTTTTCCCAGTCCCCCTCCCTGACCCCAGACAGCAGGGGAGCTGGAGCCTAGAAGGGGGCCCTGGGGTCAGCACACCCCAGTGTGACTTTAAGGGCCAGGCTGTGGGGAGGAATCACGGGTGGGTCCCTCCTGGAGTCCCCCTGGAGTCATGGACCTGACTAACATCGGAGGAGGGAACTTCATATAAGATTTGAGATTAGTGTTGTAAACTAGATGCACAGAATCGTTTTAACAACAGAAGTTTCCAGGAAACTGTGGATTCTGTCCAAGATGCCATTAAAGTATGAGCTTAAGGTACATGCCCCAGAGAGGGAGGGAAATTCAATGTAAGGCTTTTGGAGACAATGAATGGAAAAAAATAAAACTGCCCCATATACTTTCTGAGCTCAGACTGCCTAATAAACTAGTTACATATAAATTATGTCACTGCATACTTACAGCAACTATCTAAGATGGAATATACGATCCTCATTGAACAGACAGGAAACTGGGGGCCATGGAGGTAAAATAACTTGCCAAAAGCCACACTGGAGTAGGTATCAGCGCCTCCCCATTCCTCACTGTGGACTGAGCTCCAGATGTGTTCACAGGCAGACACTATGGGGGATTTAAAGCGTGGATTAGGGGCGAGGCAGCAACGGATTTGTGTCGTTGGAATTCTGGGCAAACGACTTAATGAGTATGAGCCTCACTTTCTTCCTCTGTAATATGGGCATAGTACCTACCATCATTTTGATAACATTTTTGCACAGGGCCTGGCAGGTAATGCAGATCTCCATTAATAACGAGTTCTGTCAGCCCTTTTCTTGAAAACCTAGCTTAAGGGGCCTCCTTCTCCTTTATCTCCGAAGACATAGCATCAGTAAAATTTTCTAGCTGAATGCGTTACCTGCAGCACTAGGCACTTCCCACAAACTGCTGTGCATATGTTTAGTTTCCTTTCCATCTGATCACATCATCTCCTCCTAATTAGACCATAAGCTACTTAAGGATGGGGCCAAGTCACACTCCTCAGTATGCTCTAGAGCATGTGGCCACACACAAAGTAGGGGTTCTGCTAAACCCATGCCTCTGCTGAGATATTTGTCTGTGGAACAGCTAGGAAAAACAGAGGCCTATGGAGGAGAAAGAGGATGGTGATAATAATACTGATCATAACAACTCATTTATTGAGCGCTTACTCTACGTCAGGTATGGTACCAGGTGCTTTAAAGGTACCATGGACTCCTTCCATCAACCCCGGCTCAAAGTTTTAGCTTGTTGGTGGACTTTCACATTTATCAAGAGCTTACCATATGCACAGACACTGTTCAAAGTGTATTCAATGTGTATTATTCCAATTAGACTTTACTGCAAGTTTATATGATAAAT
Organism: Rhinolophus hipposideros; assembly: GCF_964194185.1. NCBI lineage: Eukaryota > Metazoa > Chordata > Mammalia > Chiroptera > Rhinolophidae > Rhinolophus > Rhinolophus hipposideros. Next base: position 75,398,642 of record NC_138051.1, read on the forward strand.
ACTACTCCGCCCATTTTATAGGTAGAAAAATAGAGGCATGGCCAGATTGTTCAAAGTCATGTACTTAGAAAACGAAAGATCTAAGATTCAAATGCTTGAAAATGTGTCTCCAGCCTTAACTCCTGTGTTCTAGTGCTAAGGGATTAGGTGATTTGGTAAAGTGTATGTAGCTAATAAATAACAGTTTGGAGATTTGAACTCCCTGACGCTAGGACTCCATCAGGTCCAATGTCTGGTAGCAGAAACAGGACTCCAAAGCAGCAGTTCATAAATGGAACATTTGTTTGCTTCAATCTTTGGATTTCTATAGGACAAAAGAGTTCATGGGGGCCTCTTCTAATCCCTTGTACTTGTCAACAGGACAAGCTCTTCTCCTTAGTGGGAAGATTGGGGAGGCTTTGAATGAGACACTAACGCCATGTGCCCTCGTCTCCATTGATCAGAAATCGATCAATGTACACCAGCCGACGTTAAATGCTATCATTTAGGAATATTACCGTCCCAGAGAGACATCCCTGATGCCCTCCTCTTACACCCCAGGGAGTTGGTACCTTTCTTAGACCTGGTCTCTCTCTTTCTCCCTGGTGACCTCACATTGTGACTTTCTTTCACCTTGTAATCCATTCTTTCTCCAAAAAGGGGACCCGCCTAGCTGCTACCCCTGGGATTTGTAGATCCTTCCCAATGGCGTCCCTATTACCGATGACAAGGGCCCTGTCATAGAACCCAGCTCCACGGAGCCCAGACAGCGCCTAACGGCCAATGCAGCCCCACCTGAGTCCGAATAGAGAAATCATTTGCTGCTCATTCCTGAGTTGGGCTGACTCAGAAACCCCACGAGAGAAGCGGGTCTGATATGTAGAGTGACTTCAAATGATTCACGTTACAGCTATGAACAGACAGGCTTCCAATCTGTCCCAGACAATCAACCCTGGGCTTTCTTGGGAGATGCTATCCCCCATTGTTGCAGAGCCCAGAAAGGAGCTAGAAACCTTCAAAAACTCAGACTGATCCCACAGGACATGTACTACACAAGGCCACTCTACTATGACCAGAAGACACAGCAGCCCTCCCTAATAGAAACAAACATAGGGAGGCAGCCAAAATGGGGAGACAAAGAAATGTGTCCCAATGAAAGAACAGAACAAACCTCCAGAAAAAGAACTAAACAAAATGGAGACAAGCAATCTGTCAGACGCAGACTTCCAAACACTGGTTATCAGGATACTCAATGATCTCAGGGAGAAATTCAACAAAGAGATAGGAAACATAGAAATGGAGACTAATATTATTGAGCTTCTACCATGGACCAGGTGTTGTGCAGGGTGCTGGGGTGCGATGGTGGGTGAAAAAGAATTGCTGCCTTCAATGACCTTATCTTCTCGAGGGGGATGTAGATAGAAATCAAATATAGAATTACAAACCGCAGTAAGAGCTACAGAGAAGAGGGGAGCAGATCGCCGAGATCTGAGCAAGTCACGACTGAACTGGGGAGGTGCAGACTATGTGGGGGAGGGCGGGGGGGGCGGGGGGAGAGGACAGCTGTCTCTGCAGAGAGGAAAGTGCAGCAAGGAATATGCTGGGGTCACCCAAGGTCTAGGATAACAGAGCTGGTACTAAGCTCCTCTCCTATATGAAGGCCCACTGTGTGTCCTGGAGAAAGGGCAGAGAGATTTGGGGATTCAAGGTTGGGCTCTGGGAACTTCAAAATGAACTCTTCTAAGCCTCACTTCAGGGCAAAAGACACACACAGACTAAAAGTAAAGGGATGGGGAAGAGATATTTCATGGAAACGGAAACAAAAAAAAGCCTGTGGCAGCAATAATTATGTCAGAGAAAATAGACTTTAAAACAAAGGCTATAAGCTTTTTTTTTTTTTCGCACCAGCTCTCACCCTCTGCTTTCTTTCTCCTCTCCCTCTCCCTTTCTCCCCCTCTTCCCCTCTCCCTTTTTTCCCCTTCCCCCAACTCAGCTAGGCCAGTTCACTTCCTGAGAATGTTATCACTAATAAACCCTGCTTGCATATTAAAAAACATGAAAATAACAATACATAAAACAAAGGCTATAAGAGACAATGAAGGACCCAGCAATCCCACTTCAAGGTATTTATCTGAAGAAACCTACTTTGAGGGGAGTTGTGCATCCAAATATAATTTTTGCAGCATTGTTTACAAAGGCCAAGATGTGGGGGCAGCCTGGGGTGTCCGTCGACGGAAGAATGGATAAAGAAGAGGTGGTACATATATACAGTGGAATATTGCTCAGCCAGGGAAGGGAATGGGTTCTCGCCATCTGCAGCAGCACGGATGGAACTGGAGGGTACTGTGCTGAGTGGAGTGTCAGACAGGAAAAGACAGATGCAATGTGATTTCACTTATATATAGAATCAAAAGGGCAAAATAAACAAACAAACAAAATAGAAAAAAGCTAACTCAGACTGACTGAGATCATTCCGATTCATGTGAAAGTAGGGAGGAGTACATGGGGGCGGAAAAGCAGATGGTCATTAGTGTATCTGAAAGATTCTTTACTCGACCACAAGACTCCCTGAAATATGCTTTAACTTCCACACAAGTACTCATGAATTCTTTGCTAGCGTTAGTATCTCACTGACCCAACTAATCTTGCATAGGCCGGCTGATGTTTCTCAAAGACAAACACAGGAATGACTTTGGATTTTCTCCTGGGAATCACATTTAAATCCAGTATTGTCTCCTGATGATTGGACTGGATAGAAATCTATTCAGTCCTTATCTTATGAATGGAACCTACTTTCCAGGAGACCTAACTCAAAAGCACTTACCTGAATGCTAATATTTTTGTGGAGGGTCCTTTTGTTCTTTCTCATTTGACTTTTTTTCCCCCATCAAGTCCAGAGGGCAAGGCTCTGTCCCATGCATTGACTTCTATTAAATATAATCTAGATTCTTCTGCTCCCCAATAAAAAAAAAAATCACAGTTTTAGAATTTTTCTTCAATGGATGCAAAATTAATTCATTGACTTTGCCTCACCAAAAAATTTTAGTCTAGGAGCTGTCCAATGAAACACCTCAGCCCAATGAAATCAGCCTCACCTCAGCCCAATGAAATCAGAATCTCTGCAGGTGGGACCCAGGTATCAATGTTCTTTTAAGCTCCTTGGGTCATTCTAATGAGAAGCCAGGTAGAGGACCACTCACCCACAGGAAAGAACTGAACTCATGCCTACGAGAGTGTTTGGATTCAAGATCCCAGAGCTGGTGTGAGCTCTAACAGCAACAGTAACTTGCTGGTTTTGCTGCGGCTGTTCTAGAATCCCACGGCTACCTCTGCCTTCCAGAGAACTGGTAGGTCTATCCCATCCTATCTGGGCTCTAAAATGGAACATGGCGGTTAGCTGTGTACACATTTCACAGCACCCAGTGGCTTACTTATCCTCTGTGAATTCTTCCCCTGCACCCATGCCCCTCTCACTGTCCTTCCTCCACAGTTAGTCATTCCCTCTTGTGAATCCCCACACCACCACCATGATCATAAGCTTCGTACTTATCTCGTATTGTCACCATCTGCTTATACGTCTGTCTCCCCCTCTGGACTGTGAGCTACACAGGAACTGGGGCTGTGCCTGAATTGTCCCTGTGTTCCCCCTGTGCCATGCAGCTCTTAGCACAGAGGATGGATTCAAACAATGTCGGTTGAAAGAATGCATTCAGACCTGAAGAGCTGGCTTCTGATATCAGAAAAATCTTTAGAGAGATCTTTCTCCTTCTGTTGCCATAGACTCTCCTTCCCTTCACCTCCATTTGACACAAAGACTTTATAGGAAGCAAAAAACAAAAGCAATTCACCCTTCAAGATTTGGCTCGAAATCTATCTCCAAAAAGAAAGTCTCTTGAATTGTCCCCAGCTTGTAATGATCATTTTTAGTGAATTTTTATAGTCATTACAGTCTACAGAATTCAGTTGTCAATTGCATTCTTCTGTTACTATTTTCAATCGTTGGTTTTATAATGTGCATAGGTTTATGTTTTACCTTCCGAACAAGACTGGAAATTCCATGAACTTAGGGACTATCCCTAAGATGGTAGATCATTTTGTTGGCTCCCTTATTTGAGATCTCCTGACAAACTGTAAGCTCTCTGAGGCCTGGCACTCCCTGACCTTGCTCTTCAGAGGGCAGCACCAGGCACAGTACTGGCACAGGTTAGGAGCCCAGCGGACTTTGTTAAATGAAGACATTTGGTAACCCCTCTTGCCTAGTGCCCTGAACTTACTAGGTACTCACTAATCATAGTTGCTGACTGGGTATGAAGTGAAAAAGCAGACTTCTTTTTATAAGAGGTGGTTCACATGATACACAGACATTCTCAGATTAAAGCTTATTTAAGGTTTCTTTTTTCGCTTTTTGTAAATGCTTATTTGGCTCCGAAATTGAATAGAAGTATCAGGAAAGAATCCCTAATCCACTTCCAAATCCCTTTCATATCAATTTTACACAAAGTCCCTAAACCTTCAGTTCAAATCATTCTGGATTTCATACATCTTCATTATTAAATTCAACAAGTCACTGCAGAGAAAAGACAGTGGTGCCAGCGGGGTTGGTTGGTGCCTGCACACCCACACGTGCACCTAGTTATGACTTCTAAGTATGGAATCAGGTCTGCTATTTAATTTCTTAGTGAAAGCAATAGACTCCGCAGCCCCCTCAGTGGAGAGGCTGCTCTGCTGTCCCAGCTGTAAAGCACAGGGTTCTGCTCTGTTTTGCAGCCTGATGACAGAGGAGGGTCCCCTGCAGATGGCAGGCTTGGTACCCAAAGATAGCCATGTTGCCAAAGAGATCCTTGTTTTCTGTTTTCCTTCGGTGCAGTAAAAGTGTGGGGGTGGGGAGGGAGAGGGGGACAAAAGAAACAAATGAGCTCACCTGCCTCAGAAAATCATTCCACCACCCTGTTGCCCAACACCAAATCCCCAGCCCCATTTTTGGCTTTACAGCTGCTGCTGCCCAGCACAGTTGATGCTACGGAGTTCTAATGAGCTACAGTTAGCAGGGTAGGGAGAAAGGAAGGGCTCCCATGTCACTAATGAGGAAGTGTGAAGACAGGCGCTCAGCACAGCTCGTTTTCAAGCAGGTGAGTATAAAGAAGGCAGAGCCGGAAGTCAGTGTGTCCCAATGTCGGAATTAGAGGCTATGCTTAAGGCGTCCTCTGCAGCACTACAAGTGGGTCTCCAAGCCACCACCAGCCAGGCTGGTTGCAATCCTTCATCACAGGCAGGAGAAAGAGAGGAAAAGGCGGCTGGTGTGTCTGCCCCACATCCAGCTCCAGCCACTCGGGCTTCACCCCTTCAGCATTCTTCGAAATAGAATGGCTATTGTGGATGTCTCCCCACTATAGGCAGAAGATGTGTAACGTCCACGGTGCCGTGGCCAGGAAGTTCCGGCCAAACTACGTTTCGCAGGCATCCCTGAGCCTACCAGAGGCTGGGGCGGGGCCTGAATTTCTGCCTTCCGAAGGATCTGCTAGCACAGTGTGCTTCTTAGCACAGTGTGATAAACTAGTGTGGGTTTTGTTGTTCTTGTTTGATTTGGGTTTTGCCTTTTCTTTTATCAGTGTTTCCCTCTTTTAACGGTGCCCTAGAAGAGCTGTGAAATTGATTTCACAGAGGGGGTGAATGCTCTCTCAAGGGGCCCCACAAAGGGAAAGGGAGAAGGGCCCTGACTTCTGATCCTTCTCTAGCTCCTCAGTCAAGTCATTGAAAAAACACTAGAAAAAGATTTGAGGAAAACAATAACCCATCTGTTTATACACACACGTTCCTAAAATTTGGGTCACCTGACTATACGTCCCCAGGTGAGGCTGACAGGGGAGGCTCTGCCTTCTTGCTTCATCTCATACTGTAAACAAGCGCCTATTGCAGTCTACTTCCTGCCCTCTCTTCACATTTTGGTGGTTTTCTTGGTGGTGGTGGTGATTTTGCTGTTTAAAATGGTCCCCAAGCACAGAGCTGAAGTGTTCCTAAGAGCAAGAAGGCCGTGCGTGAGGTGCCTTACGGAGAAAACATGCATGTTAGATGAGCTTTGTTCTGGCATGATCCATAGCGCTGTTGCCGTGAGTTTAATGTTAGTTAGTCCACAGCATATATTAAGTAAGGTGTCTTTAAACAGAAACACACTTAAAACAAGGTTTCATCAGTTGATGAAAGGTTGTGAGCAGAGGCTCACAGACACCTAACTCAGGTATTTCGCCCCCGGGCAATGCTTCAGTATTCACTTAGTGTTTTCAGTGACTTTATGGAACGTAACTATTGCAAATAATGAGAACTGACTACTTTGGGGCATAATTTTGACTACCTGGAATGGTTGTCTGGGTATTTCAAATTGCAGACATTGCAGGGTTAACTAATTACCACAAACAACACTGATTATCTCTCAGTTTCCATGAATCAAAAGTTTAGGAACAAGTTAGCTTTAGTCAAGGTGGCAGTTGAGGCTGATGTCTTCTCTGAGGCTCAGGGTCCTTTTCCAAATTCCGGAGGTTGTTGGCAGAATTAATTTCCTTGCCCCTGCAGAACTCACGGCTTGCTTCATCAAGGCCAAGAGACAGACGCTCACCTCTTTTAAAGGGCTCACTTGATCAGGTCAGGCTCACCAGGATAATTTCCCTTAAAGTCAAGGCTTAAAAATCAACTGCTTAGGGACTCTAATTATACCTGCAAAATCCCTCCACCTTTGCCTCGTAACCTAGTTGTGCCATATGACCATTACCACGTTCACATTAGATGTCAGAAAACTGCCTTGCTTACGTAAGATGAAGGCAAGGATGAGTCATCTCCAAGTACAAGGATTAAAAAAAAAAAAAAAAAGGTATGAGGACCCAGTTGGGAAAACTAGAATGAGGCTGGAAAAGATCTAATTCTTCGGTCGCGGAACTACCTCTTCTGGGCAGTACAGGGGGAGAAGGGACAGCCACTTGGACAGCACAATGGGAGAGCTGCTCACCTGACTCCAGCTCACTTGACCGTCAAGAACAGGCTTCTCCATCTAGAGGAGTCCAGGCCCCACAGGCCGTGGTTTTCATCACATGAGCCCACAGATGGAACTCCACTCTGAAAGAGTAACTGTTCTGTGTGGCTTCCTGATCAGCAACAGGCTCTGGGTGCATCGTGCTCCCTGGGGCCTGGGAGGCGGGTCGAGCGAGAGAGGCCTCAACACCGCCTGCTTGCTGCTCAGAGACAGCCCAAGGGCCCTCGGATCCTGTACTGTAATTAGTATCGTTGTCCCAGCCCCAGAGTCCCACTGGTGAGTGATTTCACATGTAATTATCCTCGAGACAAAGATTTTACCCACCCTCCTTCCAGCCCTTCTTCCTCCTTCTCCTTTGATTCGCCTTCTCTCTCCACGTTACTTCTTTCTTTCCCTTCATCTCCCAAACGAGTCCAATAGAGTCCACATCAGGATGCAGAGAAATCGACCTCAAGGTCACCTTCTACCCCGGCCTGGGGCTGCTCTCTCCTTGGAGAGCTATCTGTCATGTTCTGTGACATCGTCAAAGAAAGCTGGAATATTTCCCTCCACCTTCCCCCAGACAACACTATTTGACTTTCTATCTTTAGATCAGTGTCTCTTCCTAAAAGCTCACCTTAGGCTCAGGGAGGGAATATAATTACTAATGGGGAAACTGAGTAAAACATCAGACCTCATAGGTCAGTGTGGCGGTAATATAGCCAGGATTCTATTAATTAACTAATAACTAGCACATAATACCCTTGATGGGTAATTTAGACTCAGCACTATGTTAAATGTTTTATAGTCATATTAAATTGTTACAATAACCCTATAAGGTAGGTACTATTATTATCCATGCGATATAGATGAGTAAAGTGAAAAGTTAGGTAACCTAACCAATCAGTAAGATCACCAATCAGTAACCAAGCTGGGACTCCAACCTGGTCTGTGTGACACCTGGTCCGTGCGTTTAATCACCCTGCCCTATTTACCCGGCTTTTACCCACACTGTTGCTCTCACACTTCGGTTACTGGCAATTTCATTGTGCAAATGATAAAGCAAAGTTTTATCTTCCAGCTCCCCAATGCTCATTCAGTGACACCTACTCAGCTATCAGTGCCACCTCCTTTCATCACAAACAGCCACGGCATTTTCAATCGTTGCCCAGCCAGCAGCTTTGCAGAGGGAAGCAGGTGACATACCTGCATTTCAGGACAAACAGGTAACACACCTGCATCTCAGGACCAGCTGTCAGGCACCAGGGAACTCCAAAGGGAGAGAGGATCTAGAGAATGGGGCCTTCGCTTACCTCCTCAATCAAAAGATGAAACACTCCTAAGTACACAGTAGGGCATTGTTGTCAATGGCCCAGAGTTCAGCCACTGAAAGGCTGGGAAAGACAAATGGGCTTGTGCTTCATAGAACATCAGCTAGAGACCCTGGACAGTTGTTTAAGAATTATCAATGGACCAGGACTAAGGACATTGGAAGATAAGAGGCCATTAAAAAACCTGTAATAATGTAACTAAACTGATTTGAGTATGTGGCTTAGAGAAAGAGGCCGTTCTATGTTTTTTGGAGGCCGTTCTATGTTTTTTGGATCCTCATCTAAGTTGCAAAGAGGAATTGAAAGGTTTATGATCACAGCCCGTGTATAACAAAGCTGTTAAATGAGCGCTGGTTTCACTCCTGTCTCTAACTTTCCTAAGGGCAGTGAACCCCAGAGGCAGTGCTCTTCTCTACCGATGTGTTGACCATCAGTGTGTGGTCCCGCACTCACGGAGGGCTAGAGTAGCATTATGCAGAGCTTGGGTGTTAGTTTCCTGTAGCTACTGTAACAAACGACCACAAACATGGTGGCTGAAAGCAACGGAAATGTATTCTTTCATAGGTCTGGGATTTGAAGTCTGAAATCAAGGTGTCAGCAGCATTGATGGCTTCCTCAGAAGTTCTGAGAGTGAATCTATTATTCTATGCTTCTCTCCTAGCTTCTGGTGTTTGCCAGAAATCCCTGGGGTCCCCTAGCTCATCACTCATCTTCATCTCTGTTGTCACAAGCCTTTTTATAAGGATGCCAGACATAGGATCTAATTGAGTATAACCTCATCATGAGTAATTACATCTGCAATGGCTCTGTTTCCAAATACTGTCCCATTCTGGGTTCTGGGTGCACGTGAATTTGGCAGCGGGCCTCTACTCAACCCAGTACAGACTGTCAGTGGCATTTTTGGCAGATCCCACATAACGGCAAAGAAAGGATCTGGGTTTCTCAAGACGAGGGCTCACATAAACCTCAATGCAGGCAGGGAGGCATAGGGGAGAGGCCACCCTGAGCAGTGTCTGTGGCAGACTGAGACACTGCCCCTGAATCTAAAACATTTCACAGAAGTTAAGCCCAAAGGAGTCAAGAAAGTCACGCAGACAACTAAGGCAACCTCCCCCATAGCTTGAAACAGAGCAGCCGGACTTCCCTTCAAGTGCAACATTTGAATTAATGTAGGTAAAATGCCAGGTAACTTAATCATCTTATACCCCCTCCCCCCAAGCTAATATGGAAAACAGGCAAATACCTTCAACCTCCTTTCATCTCCCTTCTAACCCCCAGGAAAGCTGGGGGCCACCCCAGGGACCTGGCCATGAGAGAAGAATGGAACTTGCTCAGCCCCCACTCAGGCACTCCGAGCTCCTGGCAAAGAGCAGAGCGACATCGAGTGAGCCCTCACGGTCCCCCCAGGCGGCCCTTTCTGCTAGTGGGGACTCATTTCTGAGGCTTTCGGGGGAAAGGCTGTGCAGAACTGCATCCAATCTGGGCTAAGCAGATTAGTTCCCTTCCAGAGAAAGGTTCTGGGCAGCTGAGCAGGGCACAGTGGCAGGGGGCTGTGATTACAAGGACCAAATAGGACATAATGACATGCTCCCTGGAGGGAGCTCCTAATTGAATTACTGGGTATCTCCTGAGCATCAAAGGAAGCCAGTGCTCAGAGGTGGCCGTGTAGCAGCCCAGGAACAGACCCTCTGAGGAGCTGGTTCAGGGCAGGGCTGAGCCTGTGGAGGAGCTCAGGGATCCCCAAGGCAATAGGGCTCCGTGGATCTCCTGAAATGGAAAGAGAAGAGGAGGAAGGCATGGAAAGTGGGTGATGATGGGCACGCCCTAGGCCTTGTGCCTGAGGGGTGTGTTCCAGTTCCATACCCCACTGGGCTTGCTGCAACTTGGAGCCAGTACAGAGCCAGAAGACATGCCAGGAAGTCACTCCATTCATTCACGTATTCATTCATTCAACAGACATTTTTTGTGTCCCTACGATGTGTGAGGCATCTGACAGACACCAGGAAGAACTGGGTGCTGCCTGAGGACATGGGCTGCCTGGGGACCATTTCCTCCTAAGGCCAACTTCTTAGAGTTGTGTGTATCCCACAAGCCAAAGCCAGTCAGCCATTTTTCTTAACAAGTCCTTCGGAGTTGACTGGAGGAGGGGGTGTGCAAGTCACTTTTAACAACTCCAAACTAAATACCAACAAAAGGCAGGGGACAGTGCCTGTATGTGGCCACGGCCATAGGAGGTCCGCTTTTCTATAGCAACTCTCACACACATTCCAGACTGGGAACTCCCTGAAGACAGGGACAGTACCTTTTCTCACTGTGCTCAGCCCACAGCATGAGCTCAGAAAATGTCTGCTAACTGTATGATGAGCAACCGACACCTGCCTCCCGGTCTCCGCTGTCCTGTTGCTTCCAGCCTCATTGCTTTAGAGGGGTCTCATAGGCTCTGCAGGGGCTGCCATGAGATCCACGTGCTTTCTCTCATCATCACACCCTCTAACCCTTGATCTTAGATGCCCTCAGATACCACGTACACAGTGTGAAAGGAGGCTCCCTGCATCTGAACACATGATCCTGGGCCAGCCTTGCCCTGTTCCCCAGACAGCCGGCCAAAGTGTCATCTGTCCGTAGTTCCTGACACAAACAAGAATCCTCTGTGCACCGGCTTGGGCAAGGGTGGGTCTGAGCCAGAGGTCAAGGGTGATGAATCCAAATTTCTGAGCAGGGCAGGCGTTAAGGAGTTTTTCTGGCCCTTGCCAAACTCCCTGGGCCTGGGCCCAGTTCCCCCTGAATTAAAAAGAAAGAAGCCAACTCTTGCTGTTAAGGAAGAAATGTGGAATGTTCTCTTAGCTTCTTCGGTGTGAGGAGAAGAAAGCCTGCTGTTTTCAGCTTTATGATCTTATTGTGATGCTGAAATATGTAACACAGTAGGAAGAAGGGGTGATTTAGAATCAAAAGATCTAGGTTTTGCTACATACTCTTAGAAGCTCTGTGTTCTAGGGTAAATTACTTAATATTTCATAGACTGTGTTACCTAATCTCAAGAAAGTAGTAATAGTAACCCTAAAGCTATGACAATATTCTTATACTTTTTTATATTTTCATATAAATATTAGAAGTTTTATTGTGTAAGAAAAATAACAGCAATAGTATTCTTTCCCCAAGATCTGAACAATGGTGAAGCCCAGGTAACCAACACTGTGCCCTATACTCTCACATGTTCTCTAGAATGTTCTGATCTCCCATGCGGTCACTGTCATCAAAACAACTTTAAACAAGTGCCTAGTATTTTCAAAGCACTTTCCATCAGTTAGTTCCTTTGAAAGTTGGCCCTTGGCTATGTTCCTTCTACTTTTCCCCCAATCTCCAAAAGAAAAAGTATATATTCTTCGAACAGTCCACACAGGTTAATCAAAATGTCATTTCTCTCTGCTTCGGCTAGAATTATATTAACTCACTGTTGTAACACTAGGTATCTTTTGCTGTATTTTATGGAGGGGAAAGGAACTCTAATTGATTTTCAGTTAGTAATCTTCTAAAACACAGGTTCTATGAGGAGGGGCAGATAAGTAAAATGGCCTGTGGTAGGGATCAGCTTGGGAGCCACTGGTCAACTTTATGAAACCCATTAGGTCAACAGGGTCTCTGGAAGATTCTGGTCTAATAAGGAAATGATCTGCTTCATGTGTCCAATGGGAATTTATGTCCTTGTGGCTTCATCCAGGGAATACAAGAAGGTTCTGTGTTATGTAGGATGAAGAAGAATGATTTAATGCGTTTTTCCTATTAGGATTAGCCCAGTATTGGAGAGAGAGCGGCAACTTCATGCTAATACACCCTAGTGAAATGGAGACTCTTGTCTCTTTATCCCATGAGGCTCTTTCCATCTCTCATTCCTAAACTAGCATTGACAGATATTTGGTTGTTTTTTGCTCACAACCACAGGTGAGCCCAGATACAGCCTCAACAATCCTTTCCAAGATGGCCCCTTGGACAGCCACTACTAACTGACTGGAGGTGACACAAAAGAAGTCCTATTTTACACCACAGCCCTGTGCTCTGTGACACTGACACATGACAGAGTCACACATTGTGCCACCTGGAGATGAGAATGCTCTGGCTTCCAAGGAGTTCCTGGAAAGGCATCAAGTTACAGCCCCAAAGATAACGACGAGGTGCCTGCTGGCTCCAGCTCAGTCCAACTGACCGGCTGTCCAGCAGGGGAGTGGAGGGGTGGGAAAGGCTGCCATTCTATCCCTGGTAAGCATGAGTGGCAGGGAACCTTTCTGTCTCAGTCTGGAACACGGGCTGCTCTGGAAACCCAAACCCAGAAAGAGGCTTTGAAAGTGACTCAGTACACAAATAGTGCACCTGAAAATGATAGCAGATTAACTTCTGACGCTAATGTCCTGGAGAGGACAGAGCAGAAGGGGGTAAAGGGGAGAAATGACCCTGGTAGCCTTGAGATTTGTGTCACCGAGCATCAGCCCCTCGGAATGTTTTCCGTTTATCTGGGCAACGTACAGCTTAATCTTGGCTGCTGAGTCTGTGGTCAGCTTGATGAATCTGATAGGGCTGGGGGCTCCAGAGGTGGCTGTTTCTCCTATTCTCCAGCCTATTGCCTCAGAACAGACCACCATAAAATCAGTGCTTCTCTCTGAGACACTGCAAACCTCATACACTGTGTCAGTTTTGAGGTGACAGATGACTTCCTTCTAAGTGATACTGCCCACCATGTAGAGACACAACTGCTGAGGTAAGCTTACCATGGAATCCCCATGGCAAGTTCCTTTTTCCACCCCTCCCTCCAGGGGTGGAAGGAGCTTGGCTTAACTAACTGTTGGGGTGGAGAGGAGCTTGGCTTGACACAGGGCAACCAACATGCATCTAGCTAGTGGCTGTTAAAGGGCCAAGATGGGGGGGAAAGGGGTGGAGAGGACCCATCAGATTCTCTCTCTTGAAAATCTGAGCTAGAAAAATAGAAAAATCTTTTCAAATAGGAGCTGAAAGCATATATGGAGAATGGAGCCATGAGATAGGACTACTGGTCAATGAAGTATCATTGCAAGCTGGAAGCAATAAGGGAGATGGCCACAGAGAGATGCGGAGATGCCAAGAGACAGATCCCACGTGGCCCAGGAGGGAGGGTATCAGAAAGAGAAGCTAGTCCCTAGGGCTCCCTCAGCCTCTGCTGGTTTCCTGATACCAGTTCCAGGCTACGCTGGAGCCCTACAATTCAACCTTCTTGCATTAACGTACAGTCAGGCAAACACTCTCTGGCGAAGGAGAAAAGAGTACCACAGTGAGTGGTTTGCTTCCTGGGAGGTATCAGTCTTCTTGTTATTATCGTGAACCAGCTCCTTCTGTCCAAATGACAGGCTTTCTTAAGGAATACATAGCTTGTTCCTGATCACTCAAAGAAATTGTAGATCAAACAGCAGACAGAAGGCAATCCAAGTACAGACGCCAACAGTGTGAAGGAAGGGGATATAGGGAATAGGATAAGAATAAAAGAGGAGACAGGACTAACAGAAACGGGGCGGAAGGCACGGCGTGTGAGCAGGAGTGGAAATCACAGCACCAGTGTCTGCAATACCATTAGCAAATGCAGTAGAGAAAGGAAAGATGCAGCAGAAAAGAGAGTAAGTGTAAGAGAAAAGTATACACACAGCAAATAAGGTATGAACAGGAAAGTAAAGTGAATGCATTGGAAAATCTGCAGCCAGGGCCATGGTTAGCCTTAGTGACGGTGACAGAGCACACCCCACATCACCACAACTCAGGAAGAGAGGGCAGGTGGTAATGGGGTTCGCAAAGAGAACTCGTGGGTTACATGAGGAGAAAACCAAAAGGTAGACAAATGAAGACCAAGAGCTCTGAAAAAGACGGACTACTAGGGAGAAATGTCTGTATCATAAATAACTGGTTCTCCATGAGCCCTAACCACCAAGTGGCAAGTGAGCTGGGCTCAGGCCGGGACAAGTTAACCAGGTTGTGTCTATGCTTGCTGGCCCGTCGCTAGAAAGGGTCAGGACGCTGCCATGGATAGCTGGACTGACTTGTACACACATACCTACTGATGACTCAGTTTTCATAAAAGCATATTTTTCCATAATGAATAAGTTCCGCTTTCAATTTTATCTTGTTCTCTACTTGAGTACTTGGTAGGTGGGAGTGGTGGGAATATAATTCCTATGAATGATAACTATCATACCAGCTGAGAATGTTTCCTATGTGCTTTTCTTCATGGTCATTTGGCAAAACTCTCAAAGCACTGATTCCTGCAAAATGCTTCTGGACTGCACAGAAGTTAAATAGGGGGACTTTGCTCTATTTGCAGAACAAGGAGTTGCCTCTCTCTGACTACTGACTCTGTGCCAGGGCTTCCTACTGCGTTCTCAAAGCACAACTTAGTTTTTCTTTTAAAAAGGAAAACAACACCTTGAAAAAGCTGAAGACCGAGCTCTGAATTCTACCTTCCTGTGCAGTTGACGGGGAACAGCCAAAGGGTAGACAAGCAGTGAGTGCTGACGCACCACCCCATGCATCTGGGAAGCTGATGACAGGTTGGACAACACGGAAGAGTCCTCCCCACTCACCACCTCGCGTGGCCCAAGTGTCCCTTTCTGTCGCCCTTGTGACTAAATGAGGAAACTTTGACCTTAAGAGCCAGAAGTTGAGACAAAAGAAGCAAGGTCGTGGCAGGCTCTCCATCAGTATCCCAACTAGTACCTCTCCAAGGAGTGCACAGGAGAACCTGCTGTGAGGATAAGAGTTTCATTTTCTGACTGGACAGTCATGTGATCATCTCCAGTCACAATATGCCTTTCTCCTAAAACCATCCCGACATTCTCCCTGGTGGAATCTCCATCCCTGTAACACTGAGTTTTCTGGAGGGCAAACCAACATGAGAACCAAGGCTGGACACACTGGATGCTCTGACCAAATCAGGTTGAGGGGGGTGTTACCAGGGGATACTATACCCTTAGGCCTAAAGCAAGTTAACCTGGAAGGCTCTGGACTTTGGGAGATTTTTGCAGACATGAAAGGTTTAAGTAGACTTGGGTGCTTTATGGATCCTAGGGTTGAAATATGTCCTTCTTTGACATACTCTTTGACAATAATTTCAGTAATTTTAGTAATTAAGAAGAAAAGAAAAAAATCATTGGGATATGGGGCCTTTGTGGGCAAAATATCAAAGGCTTCTTGCTAAAAAAGGCCACGTAGTCTTGAGTCACTCCTTTGGACCCAGAAGAGGGAGAACTGTAGTTGAACAACCTATTTGAAATGTTCCACTATACTGTTTCGTTCCCCCATTCAACAATTGGCGTAGATATGGAATCCCTTCTTCAGGAACCCTGAGCCAAGTACATAGCTCCACTGGGAGTTCCATGAAGCCATGGGCCCTGGTGACTGACTGTTTACCTAAAACTGGGGAGAGATTTTGTTACTAGAAGTCAGGCACTGAAGGCAGAAGAAAAGAGAAAGGGAGGGATGCCAGCTAAGGGAGAATTATCACAACCTCCACCCAACTCACACCCTTACTAACCTTGCACCTTGTAACTTTTCTCAATCACAGCAAAGGCATTTTGGAGGCAAACAACCTCCCTTGGTGGCAGGAAAGAGACTATCCTAACACTTTGCTGAGCCAAAGGAAAAAGAAAAGGCCTACAGTGTTTTAGTCAAATTGGAGGATGTGCAAATTGTGCCTTGGAGCACACCAGATTTTTATAGATTCTGATGGAAAGATTACTTGGGGTTGAAACTTTACAGAGAAAGCACTCCTGGAAGAGAATGGCCTGCAACATTTTGGAAAAAAAAATCATTATTTCATGGAACAAGGTCTTAGCTGCAGTTTGCTAGCACTGCCTGAAAGATGTCCCAGCTCCGCTTGTCACCTTTCCTCAGTAAGAGATCATTAAAATAAAGGTTTGGGTGGGTTTTTTTTATTTCTACCTGCTCAATGTTTTTCTTCCTCAACAGTCTCAAGGTGAACCAAGAGATTAAAAATAGTCCATAATACATTATTATTCTTAGTCATTAGTCACATAACACTCTTGCATTTGCACTTCCAGAGCATCTCTACCCAAGAATTTCCATGTTCTTTCCAAAGTTAACATTTTCCTGATGGGTAAAAAGAAAAAGAAAAAATTCAAACAGGGAGGAGGAGACATCAAATCTATAGCCTTTAGAAAGTCCTTTCCAACTCCCACTTTATTTCATATCAACTGTGTGATCCTGGAGAAGTCACTTGCCCTCTCTGAATCTCAGCTTCATAATTTGTAAAAATGGGAGGTCAGATACCTTAAAGCTTTGACATTCTCATTTTGTTGGGAAATCTGTGGCGTAGCTAATATTCCATTCTTCTCCAAAGGAGGCCTGTGCTATTTAAGTATAGTGATCTTGGCATTTACGTATTTGACATCTGTGACTCTGAGTAGTCCTGGCGACACCAAAGGTCCATCAGCTGCAATAATCTGTGATTTTGCAGAGGCGTGTTGCGAGCCTGGGATGCAGGAGCCAGGCACGTGTTTGGTGAGTGAGATTCACGTGCCAGCAGAACCCACATCTCCGTGAGGTTTTGCCATTGCTGGCAGCAGGCTCAAAGGCCACGATTCTCGTGATGTGCTGTAGTCACAAAGGTGGGGATTCTTCTAGATCATGAAGTTGTCAATAGCATCCCTATCAAAGGTCAAGAGCCGATTGCAATGTGGGTTTAAATTAATCATGTCCCCACCCCCACGTCATCTACTTCACCACTACACCATAAATGAAGGCTGCTTTAAAAACTTTAGTGGTGCCATACACACAGCAAGGAGATGTCATTCCTCTTTCATTGAACTTATCTCAACCATAGCACTTCTCCCACGTGTTTTGATTTGTCTGTAATTCTTGTGTCCTTTCCACCCTCTCCACCAGAGAAGATCCTTGAGAGCTGAGTTGCCAGCTTGTCTTATTTATTTATCTCCAGTACCTAGTAAAGTACCTACTATGACATTTAATGTTTACTGAATGACTGAGCACCTTCACGAGCAGGCACTGTGTTAACACTGCATTCTCTTTGCGTTTGTATGTAGCACTTGGTCACACCGCAGCAGGATAGATATTATTATTCCTATTATTCCAACAACATATCTGGGACTCAGACAAGTGACTTGTTCAAAGTTACACAGCTGGTGAGTGAAGAACTCACGTCTGTTCATGTTTTTCCATCCTACCATCTTTGAAGAAGCAAAGCATAAAACCAAATAAGTGAATTCATGGACCCAATATTATTGAGAGAGCAGGGGGTTGGCTTCAACCTGAATAGATTTAGAGGAGTATGGTGAAGACAAAATGGATAATGCTACCAGGCTTGGTAGGTAGCTACACAAAATAAAAGGTAGTTACAAAGAGAGAAGGATTAGAAAGTGGACTTGTTCCCGGCATCACACAACTTCTATATAGGTACCCTGAGGTTTTCAGTTCCAGTTTCCAGATTAGTACTGCAATTAGCAGGGTCTCAGGAAAGAACTGGGTTCTAGCTAAGCTAGAGTTGAATCGGACTGGAGCTTGTAATTTCAGGTGGAACTGGAAAGCAAGCATTCATGACTCAATTAAGTGAGTCATTTGAAAAGCCACTTTCCTTCCTGGGTCTCATGGTTTAGTCAAGAGCTTTAGGGCCTTTCAAATCTAAGTTGGGACCAGCAGCATCAAGAGCTTATGAGAAATGCAGAAACTCAAGCCCTACTCTAGACCTTTTGAAACATAATCTGCATTTTAGCAAGATTCCTGAGTGGTTCATCAGCACATTAAAATCCAAGAAACATGCCTCAAGGATATTCTAAGGTCCTTTCTGGTTTTAATATTTTATGAGTTTAGATTAGGAATCCTCATGGTAACCAAAAAACTAGCATGCTTATTAATAGGGTCACATATAGATCCAAGTGACCTGATCACCTTAACGATATCTTTCAAGAATATTGCTATTTCATCGATATTATTAGGTTGGTGCAAAAGTAACTGCAGTTTAAAAGGTTAAAAATAACTGCAGAAACCACAATTACTTTTGCACCAAACTAATACTATTAATGGCCTCAATTACTAAGTGTATACCATGTACAAGGAACATCATATACAATATCTTGAATCATCATAACCGCTCTGCAAGAGAGACATTATTGTCCCCACTCTGACAATGAGAAAATAATCTCATACATTAATAAAAGTCCCGCAAACTACATGATCAAATCAGTAGTAGAGCCAAAATCCTAACCCAGAATATTTAGAGTCCATGGTTTTTCTGCTACATCATACTGCCTCTAGTTGTAAAATTACAATTTAAAGTATCAAGTGTAGGGAAGGGATGTAAGGAGAGACTAGCAGGTTTTGAACTCATTTTCCTGCAATGAAGACCAAAAGGGTAGTCTGAGTCTACTGAAATCTAAAAAATAAAACAAAGGAATAGATGGGAACATAGATTTGTTCACCCAACCCTAGAATACCTGGCTCAGAATGTCAGTCATGGGGAGGTTAACATACATTTAGAACCAATATCACCCAGAAGTGATCATTCATAAAGCATATTTATAGTGAGGTATTATCCAAGCTGAAAACACAAATATGAAGGTTTAGCATATTCAGAAATCTTAGGTGCACGACTGATTACTAATGGGACAAAGAAACTGGAAGCCAAGTCTCTGATCTCTCAAAAACTACCCTTCAGTGCCCTCGGTAGATAGGTACTGAATAGGAGGCACCGCATGTCTGTTAAATCATGGCCGATGCTGTGGTCTTGATGTCATTTAATGCCTGACAATAAGCTCTTATATAGTGACATTGCATAAACGTGTAGGAAATTTCACAGTTTGTCTTCCCAGAGAGGGCCTGTCCTTCATTTGTATGGATGAAACTCTCCTCAGAGCACATATAAAAGATAGTATTCTCTAGAAGGCACAGGTTTCTACTTACATTAACAAATGACTATTCTTCCCAACAAAATGACTACACAGAGCTCTAATACGTCAATTTGTAATGGCTATTTCACTTTAGGAGATAATATCCCCTGTTCCACCTTTGGCTAGCACAAATATGACCTACACTGTGCACCTATGTCTATGGTTCAGAAAATCCTAGAGCTAAGAGGAACTACAAAAAGATCCAACCCTGCCTCTAAGCAAGTATCGTTATTCTCACTTTACAGATGAGA
The DNA here is from genome assembly GCF_964194185.1 of Rhinolophus hipposideros. NCBI lineage: Eukaryota > Metazoa > Chordata > Mammalia > Chiroptera > Rhinolophidae > Rhinolophus > Rhinolophus hipposideros. The sequence goes on from NC_138051.1 coordinate 75,418,134, forward strand.
CAGTTTAATTCTAGAGCTGAGACCAAATGACTTGCCCAAAGTCACATTATTAGGAAGAAATTGAGGAAGGACAAGAGCAGAGTCCCCTGAATGACTCACTGAGCTCTGTTGTCATCAGAACCCAACCCCCTTTGAGCTCTGTCCCAAGGCTGGACGTGGGAAGAAGCTCTTCTATAATACCTCTCCCTCGGTTCTATGGACCCCCTTTTCCATGAGCTCCTTCCTTCCCTCTTCTGGAAGTTGTATGGTTTTATTTCCCACTGAAAGTATTTTTAGGATGTTCTCATCCCTCCTTCTGATATCCCCTTTTTGTGCTTCACACCTTCTCCTTACTGCTTGTGGATATGAGCATGAATTCAGAGACAAGTTTCCCCTTTCTCATCCCCGTGCTTCTTGGCCACCCGGGAAAGTCTACCCTCTCATAAGCTGAGAATCCAGAGGAAAGTAATTCTGCTTTCTTCTTCAAAGCTACCCATCTGAGAAAAGGACAGGACACCCATTACAAGACGGTTTAATGGAGGGAAGCCTTAGAGTTATGGAGGCCAAAGAAGTGCAATACTCACAGTGTGACAAGGACTAAATGGGGCAATGACCTGAGAACTATTGCAGGAGAATTCTGGACTATAAAAAGAGATGACCACACAGAAGATGTATTTTCTTCCACAATTCTTAAGAGACTTCTCCTTCACTGCTAAGCCAGACTTTGGAGCTTAGACCTGTGACTGAAGGCAGGTGGCTGCTGCCGTGGGAGCTCTGCTTCTCCAAGATACATCCAGTACCCAAGCCATACTGACTCATCTCACCTAGATGGGCAAGCCTCGTGAAAGAGCCTGTGGGCATTTAAACAGATTGCCAAGTTTCAATCAATTTTCCAATTTCAAAATTGAAGGAAAGGTGCCTGAAATCTGTCATGTTACACAACTGCAATATGGCACTGGGGGGAAAAAAGCCAATGCCAATTGCTTTCTTGAGGATGTCCTGATTGGGCTATCACTGTCTCAGAATGGAAAGGGTTGGCTTCAAAGCTCATATAAGCCCTTAGCATGAGGAGAGGATGAAGGAGACATCCAAGTGGTCTCCTAGCTCTTGCTTAATCCCAAGAATTCTCCAACAGTTGGTATCAAAACTTGTGCCACCCCACACCTCCACCAGCCATCATGTTGAGTTTTGGTGGGCAAAATCTGTGTCCTTAGATCCTGCCACAGGATTCCTTGCCCAGAAACAATGTAAAGTGAGAAAACTGAAGGACAGTTTGGAAGCAGAATTTGCCAGTAGCGTCTGCTGATCCTGCACACCTGTGATGGAACCAAAGTTTGACATTAACACAAATACAAGGAAAAGTTGTAAAGAGGGGTGTAGAAGGATAGAAGGATATGGCAAGGGATGGAGGGGGACCGAATACCGAAAGGTTACTTACACAGTTTCATCATTCTTGAACTCCAACTCCCCATATATGTCTTCAAAATCCTCACCACCACCCTTGGCTGTCCCTTCTACTGTCCTAAAGGGGACGATGACTGTGCCCCGGGCACCTGATGTCCGCAGAACCTTGACCTCCATGACACCAATACTCTCACTGATATGAATAGTGTCACATTCAAAAGTGAAGATGCCTGCATGGTCATCATCCAAGATAGTGACTGTGGCCAGACAAGGGGACACCAGGACAGCCCGAGACAAGGGAAGACAATTGAGTATTGTTGGAGACATCCCCTCCTCTGGCTGCTCCTTCTCTATGCGGACATTGCTCAACCTCACAAAGAAGTGTTCGTCCTCCTCAAAAATGTCATCGTCAATGATGCCCACAGAGAACTCCTTCTGGGTCTCTCCTGGCTTCAAAACCACAGTGCCCTCTGTGAACTCATAGTCAGCCCCTGCATTGGCAGAACCATCCTCTGTTTTGTAGTCCACATACATGGTCTTGGACGTGTCCCCTCCTTTCCTTACCACTGTCAGGAGTACAGCCCCGCAGTTCTCCAGGCACTGGTAAGAGCACGGGTCAAAGAAGACCTTGGAGACAAAGTCCTCGGGCTCATCAGTATGTACCTCACTCATGCTGGAGGCCTTTTTGGCTTGTTCTGCTGCATGTTTCTTCAGGATATTGCCTGCGCCAGTCATCCTACGGGTGGCTTGGATCCGGTAGAAGGCGCGGCTCTTCTGTTGATGGGAAAGAGCATAGTAGTTGGCCATCTCTACGAGCTGATCTAAGTCCTTCTCTGGGTGTTTTTGCTTCAGATCCTTGAGAATCCGGATCATCTCCCTGCGGGACTCATCCACTTCCTTCCCTTCTAGGGGCACCAGATTCCCATCAAGGAAGTGGGAATTCATCATTTTTCCATCCATCTCAATGCCCTTGGGGTGGTCACCCTCTGTCTCTATGATAATTCCTCGGTGTTTATCTGTGCGGTACCTTTTGTTCATGTATTTGTAGAAGAGCAGTCGCCTATCTGCTACCCAGGCCAGAAGGACACATAATGGAAAAAAGAAGAGAGTGAGGAGGCCTTCCCAAACCTGGACCACACCAGGAGAGAAGACTGCCAGGATCATATAGAGCCAGATGTAGGCAAAGATGCTCCAAGCGGCAGTGACAAAGAAGACTCGCAGGTGCTTGATCTTACGCGTCTCTCCATCGGGGATCACGTAGACGCAGATGCCAACGATGATGAACATGTTGAAGGCCGCACTGCCGACGATGGTAGAAGGTCCTAGATCCCCAGCAATGAACCCATGACCACACACCTCAATTAAAGAGAGGAGGATCTCAGGAGCAGAGGAACCCAGGGCCATAAGGGTCAGGTTAGAGACAGTTTCGTTCCATACCCGAATCGTTGTTGTACTTGTCTCTCCATTGGGCTTTTTGATAGTCACCTCTCTCTCTTGAGAAGTGATGACTTCAATAGATGCCATGAAGCGGTCGGCAATGATGGATACCCCAAGGAACATGTATATCAGAGCCACAAAGTAAACAATGACCCTGGCAATCTTGTCCCCCAGGGAAGGGTTCTCCGGGTACCAGATTGGTAAGATGACACCCTCCTTGCAGTCTGATGACCCTGAACAGGACTCATTGTTCTGCCCTGTGCTGGGCACATCCCCTGAGCCACCAGCCTCTGCCCGAAGACCATTCAGGAAGAGCACAAAGGTAATCAGCCCAAAATGGAGGAAGGCAGAGGTGAGAGGCTGCAACCTTAACCACGCCATACACGAGACTTAGCCGCTGGCTTCCACTGCAGCACCAATGGTCCTCCTGACAGGCCAGAGACCTAAAAAAGATCAGAGAGGCAGGAAAAGGCATGAGGAAAAGGGAGGTGTAGATGGCAGATTTCCACCAATACAAACTGAGATTTCACCTCGAGTGACATATTGCACTACCATATGGGGCAGTCTCTCACTTGGAAAAATACATGTTAGTGGGAGGCACACATAGCTGGTCTGTCCTCAGGACCATCTGCTGGAGACTCAATTGAAGAATGGCTTAAAATAGCTGGGGATATTGGTAATGGAAACAAGTGATGCCCATCTAGTCCTGTCTCCCAAACCTACTGTTATCTGTGAGAGTTCTCAAAAATCGGCTTAAAATAGGTCAAGAATGATCTGAATTTTCAACCACTTACACTATTTCTCGGGTTTTCAGCCTTCTTTACCTCACTATCATCATACTCAAGAATCTTGTATAACATGGGTTTACAAGAGCACACACTGAATTAAACTGTTATCATGCGATAACCCCCAAAACAGAACACGTTGTCTGTGTGCAATTGAGCCCACTTGGGACAAACTCCTTCCCCCAATGCCGAACTTGTGCAGGTAAGCTATCGTTCTGAGATTGCTTAGGAAATGAAGAGAGTTAATTCTGTAGTGAATACTACCTACAGTGGAGCTACAATGAAGCGCTGGAAGCTATGTCCAAGGCATCCCTTAGCCCTCCAGCAAAACATGCTTATGAAACCGTTTCGGTATCCAGTTACAGGAAAACGAAGATCAGTCAGCCACTCAAATTCCAGACCCAAACATTGAGAGGGCCAAGTGGTAGAAATCACTATTAATAAGACGTGCAAGTGGCTCTCAAATAAGTTTTTATTTTTAACTGTAGACAAGATTTGGGGGTGAAATGCAGCCTCATCTCCTAGCCTCAAAGTACTAGCAGGTGAGCATAAATTCAGAAGCATAGAAAGAAACTGAACGGAAACTAGTCTCATCTTTCCACTCGTTGCCTCCTTCAGCTAGAATGAGAATACAAATAACCACGCGATAGCTAAAAACAACAAACAAAAAACTACTTGCCAATTCTCCCCCCTCTGCTGTAAACATGTGGGATGCTTTTAGTAACAGAAGAATGCTGATTCACACCTGTACAGCGCCTTAAAGGACTTAGGTCCTTGTCCTTCTTACCTGCTCCTCCTTCTCCACTGCTTCCCATCTCAGGAAATAGCATCTCCACCCACCCGGTTACTCATGCTAGAAGGCAAGTCTTTGTTAGTCTGTAAGCCTTCCTCTCCCACCTGTTCCTTATCCAATCCAACACTAAATCCTATCAACTCTCCTTCCATCTCTACCACCACCATCACAGCCCCAAACACCATTACTCCTCACCTGATAAACCTATGCAGTAACTGCCAGACTGAACTCACCACTCCAACTCTTGCTATTCTCTTTGCCATTTCCTCACAGCCACAGTCATCTTTTTCTAAAAAACCAAAGCCTCTGCCATCACTTCCCTGTTTCAAACCCTTCAGTAGTTTCTTCTTGTTCTTAATATAAAGACCAGATTCCTTCCCATGACCTACAAAGCTTTGCAGGAGCTATCTTCCTCCTCCTCTTCCCCTTCTCTCCCGGCACTCTCCCTCTTACTACCTTTTCAGCAACAATCGACTTCATATCAGGTTATTTTTCACCTCAGGACCATTGCACATGACATCATCTATACATGCTGGAATGACTGTTTTTTCTTTGTACCCCGACTCTCAACAACCCTTTAGATTGCAGCTTAAGTGTCACTTTCTCAGAAAACCTTGTCCTCACGCCCTGAAATGGTCAACTCCCTCTGTTATGTCCTCTCACCACACTCTTTTACGTTTCCTTCATGACACTTATAAACTTTGAATTTGTGGGATTATATGTTTAATGTCGAACTCATCCATTAAACTGTGAATGACATAAAGGCAAAGACTATGTCTATTCTGTTTATCATGGTGTCCTAAGTAGTTAGTCAGTAGCTGCTCAGTAAATGTATGCTTCTGAAATAAATAAACGCAGCCAGAAAGGAAGTTTCCTCAGTGGTATGGATTGTGTCCCCCTTCAACTCATACATTGAAGCCCTAAGCCCCAAAGTGACTGTATTGGAAGATATGGAGGTAAAGACGAGGTAATTAAGGTTTAACCAGGACATAAGAGTGGGGTCCTAAGCTGACAGTACTGTTGGACTTATAAGGAGAGGAAGAGAGATCTCGCTCTGCCATGTGAGGACACAGTGAGAAAGTGGCCATCTGCAAGCCAGGAAGAGAGCACTCGCCAGAAACCGAATTGGCCAGCACCTTCATCTTGGACATCTTAGCCTCCAGAACTGTGAGAAAATACACTTCTATTGTTTAAGCCACCCAGTCTATGGTATTTTGTTATGGCAGCCTGAGCAGACTAACACATTCTGACATCAGCCTTCTTAAAGTCATTTTCTGATCTGAATTATAGCCATTTGTTTGAGAAAAAGTATAGATCTCATAAACAAATCTTGACTTGATTTTAGAGGCTCTGTAGGACCTCTTTAAATTCCCAAGGCTTGTTCTCAAAGACAAATTCTCTGTGGGACACAGTATGCTTTGGTGCATACTGTAATCTTGAAGGCCTTCCTCCCAAAGGGCTCTGGGGATTAACTTGGTTTCATATTCCCCAGAATGGCAGCCAAGTGCTGAGGCCCACATTCCCCATTAGTCCAGGTACTGGGGGTTATCACAGCAGGTGTCTGGGGCTTTGACCTCACTCAGAAAAGTAAAGGTTACGAGGATGACTGTGGAAGAGGAGGGCGATGTCCAGCATCGATATTCAAAGGTGGACAAAGCTCTCATAATGTGTGCTATACACAGAGACCTCATTCACAGGTTTGGCACCCTGGAGAAACATGGACAGAGAAGTATCTTGGCACCTTGCTTTCACCTCTGAAAGCCTGACACTTTGTGGATTCTAATAAGCACCAGGCAGGAGGAGACAGAAGGTGGGCACAGCTGGAGCAGCTCTTTGATCAAGAGCCAAGATGGTGACAAGAGGTGGCAGCTGCATTGGTGGGTTAGCCAACCCCAAGGAGGTGGGCTATCCACAGGTTAGGGATGAGGGCTGGCCTGCTGCACTCAAAGGACATGGAATTATCCTGATTAATGCGGACAAAGACTCCTGCTTCTCTTGCCCAGCAGGAGAACTAAGGAGGTTTTGTTCTCCTCAGCTTTACAGATACCTATGGCAACAGGTTTTCTATGGGAAATATGCTATCATGTGGTCAGAATCAGAGACCAGTTAAAGAAGACTTTTCCCTGAGAAAACAAATGAACGGAAGGAAAGGATGAAAGAAAACAAGGCAAGAAGAAGGATAATAAATGTTTGCACAAAGTTTTTGGAATTGAAGGTGGAAAACGACCTGTGAATTCCCAGTTGTTCTTTCCAGCCCTGCCAGGAAATGTTTTCTGAGATTTTAGAAGGAGAGAGACACCTCTGATGATCAAGCCAAGGGTCATTTTCTTGTGCCATTGCCCCAGCCCCAGATACCAATTGAGACAGATCCCAACCTCCTGGGGGTCCACCCCAGCGCTTTAGATACCCAAATCATTCCAGAAGGCTCTTAATCAGCCCTAAGGCACACTCGGACATGACTCAGCTTAAAACTTCCAGAACCACCCCCCCAAATAATGAAAATATTAATAATAGTAGCTAACACTCAGAAGCATTTATTGTGGGGTAATGCTAAGTAGTTCCTCAGTTAATCTTTGTAAAAACCCTATGAGATTAGTACTATTTTTAATCTCTATTTTATGTTTTGAGAAACTAAGTTAAGTGAGAGTATAAAGCAAGGAAGTAGCAGAGCCGGAACTCACACACAAATGACATAAAATATATGGTTTTTAACCATTCCAGTTTACGAAGATGTCCTACTTTGTGATAGAACATCCATGACCCCCAGTCCAGTCCTCTGTGGACTTAGAAGCCCCACACACCCTAACAGGAGAGACTAGCCACTTGGTCAAGTTATCTAGCCCCCAGGCTTACTGGGGGTGTCCTGGTTGCCCAATGCAGTCTCCCACCCAAATATTCTCCTTCCGTAAGTTCAGTTTGACAAAAATTAACAAAAGCCAGTGATTTGCCAGGCCTGGTATTAGCTGCTGCTCGAGGGCAAAATGAAAAACAAGACACAACGTTCTCTTTCGAAGCTGCAGTCTAGCAAAGGTAGATAGCTGCACAAATAAAAAATTTCTTGCCTCCTGCTTCACTTTTACTATAATATGTGATGGTAAGGGCAGAAAGCTGAGAGAACATGAAGAGGGCACTGAGCCAGCTTGGGGAGTCAGGAAGGCATTCCAAAGGAGGTGATCTCTGAAATGAGTCGTCAAGCATGAGTGAGCTTTAGTCACAAAAAAAAAAAGAAAGGAAGGAAGGAGGGAGGGAGGGAGGGAGGGAGGGAGGGAGGGAGGGAGGAAAGAGAGAGAGAGAGAGAGAGAGAGAGAGAGAGAGAGAGAGAGAGAGAGAAAGAGAAAGAAAGAAAGAAAGAAAGAAAGAAAGAAAGAAAGAAAGAAAGAAAGAAAGAAAGAAAGAAAGAAAGAAAGAAAGAAAGAAAGAAAGAAAGAAAAAAGAAGAAGAAGAAAGAAAGGAAGTGGGAAGGGCATTCGAGTCAAAAAGAACCGCCTAAGCAAAGATACAGAGACATGGAAAATCCCGCTGTGTGCATGGGATTACAAGGAATTCAGTGTGAGGCAGGAGGGGCAGAATCTAAGTGTCCAGAAGACTGGACATGTAGCGGGGACTCAATTTATGGTAAGTTTCATATGCCAGATTGAGAAGGTCGGATTGTATCCTGGCGACAGTGAAAAGTCAATGATAGGATATTAAACAGGAGAATGACATGGTCTGATTTGTAGTTCAGAGAAACCAATTTGGCTAAAGGGCTTAGGACGGCTATAAGAGGGACAAGACCAGAGCAGGAAGATCAGTTAGAAATCTATTGGAAACAGAACAGACACAGGTAAAGAGGATGGGCCTAGGGTATATTCTGCATATGATGACCCTCTGTCCCCATGTCACATTCCTCTTCCAAAGCTAAACTGAAGCCCCAGCTCAACCCACAGCCTCTCATCTCTCTCCTGGATTATTTTCCTAACACCCCTGGGGCCATCTGCAAGGTGTCTGTGTCCTCAGCAGTGGCTCCTGACATCTTTTAATATCACTGGCAAATTTAATTAAAGTCACTGTTCCTCTGCTCTTCCAGATCATTAATAAAACAGTGCCACCAGGCCAGACGGAGCGAATTCTCCCTCCTGCTACGCCCTCCACTTTCTCCAATGGGAACACTGCTCCAGGCCTGTCACCAGCCTGGGTAGAGTCGTCCTGCTCTGCTTCTAAATCTGGGCCCTGGCACAGGTATCACAGCCAATTTACATTAAAATTTTAGGTGCAGCCAGGCTGCACTGGATCCAACGTTTCCCTCGAATCCAAGAGCACTGCACCTTCTCCTGTACTTCCTCTGCCTACAGAGGATGAGAGGCAGTGCAGAGGCCTCTCTGTGGCAGTGCTCTCCCCCACACTCCAAGAAACACAGGAACTAAATTCCCTGCACTTCAAGAGTAGGAAATATGTGACCTCAGCTGCTTAGATAGTTTGATTGTCACAACTGGAACTTGGATCACAGGAGGAAAATAGAATGATGCTGTTTTTCATGCATTACCTCTTTGAATCTTCATAGTGAGGAAAGTACTATTATCATCATGCCCATTCTGCAGATAAGCCAATTTGAGCTCATTAAAATGAATTTGCCCAAGAGCACAGTTGATAAGTGGAAAAATAAGCGTTTGAATTCTGGAAGCCTGACTCAGGAGCACACAGTGTTAACCATTGTGCTTGGTATGTACCCTGGGTTTCGGGACCCCTTTGAGCAAGGGCCTAGGGAGGGCAGGGTGAGTCTTTCTGAACATGGAGCCCTCACCACAAGCTTGGAGGTGCTGCATACACCAGGGCAGCCGGGAGCAGTGGTAGAGCCCCAAATTTGAAAGCAGGGCAAGAACTTTCTTCCTAGCTGAGCCTCAACAACTTGTAAGACTCTGAAGAGTCAGTGAACTTCTCAGAGCATTAGCTTCGCCATCCAGAAAATTCATGTTGGTTGGATGATCTCCAAAGTTCCATTAAGACAAAGATACTTTGATTGCCGGCAGGCCTGTCTTTCAAAAGGCAAAGAAGTGAAGGGACACGTTTGAGTTAGGTTGGGCCCAAGTAGTGTGAGCTACACACGATAAAAGAGTAAGTTAAAGGAGGGTGGCAGAAAAACAAACCCAAGAGAAAGTCACGGCGAGCCTACATTTTGGATTTACCAAAAGCACGTTGGATTAAATCCATTTTTTAAACAACTGCTCTTTGAATGACCACTGTTGGGTCACGCACTGTGCTAGTGACTGGGAGTACAGCCATGACCGAGCTATACCAAATCCCCAACATTATAGAGTTTATTTTCTGAGGGATAGAGACAAACAAGTAATTACAGAGTCATGGATTACAATGATGTCATGGGAAGTAATATCTTCTTCTTGTTCTGCTCTAAGCGCTCAGCTCCTTAAACCATGTGGGCAGCGGCTGCAATGCAGCACAGCGTTGTAATACAGAGAATCCTGCAGTAGTATGTGATAACAGTAGTCGTCTGTTCTTGCTTCTCCTATCTCATGCGATTGTCATAGTTTGCTTTCCCTAAAGCCCCTCAAGCCCTTAACAACACCCAAACCATATGATAACTTCATGGAACCTGCTGACATTTTCCCAGGCACTATCTCACAAGAAGAGGAAGCCTTCTGGACAGTCCAGGTACCAACACACCTCATTCTCCTCATGCTTTATATGAACCAAAGACTTCAAAAATTACAACAACACTAATCACATCTATTCATTGAGTACCTACTCTATGGCTAGCACTGCATTAGGCACTTTTATAGCTTCTATTTACTACGTAAGGACCCCACAATGAGACAGGTCTTGTTATCTGTTTTAGAAATGAGGAGACTTGGGATCCAAGATTACTAATTCACTGAAGGTCCAGTAGCTGAGCAAGTGGCACTGCTGGGCTGTGAAACTTGGTGTGTCAAATACCAAAGTCTGCTTTTCAACCCCAGGGAGTGAAAGGGATGGTGGAAGAGCAGGGTAGGAATCCAGAGCCCTTAGGTCAAGCACCTAGAGTCCCAAAAACCTCTACCTCCTCTGGGAAGCCTTCCCTGATAATACCCTCTTCCTCCACTTTCCAAATGAGTCATTTACTGCCCTGTGTTCCTCTAGCACCTTGACCACCACTGAAGCACTTGTCACACTGACCTGGGCTTCTCTGCTTATGTGTCCATTGTCTACACTCAGGTAAACTCCCTGAGGGATTTCAATTCAGTACAGGGAAGCTTTATTTATTTGTTTATTTATTTATGTCTGTGGGGGGAGGGGTAGAGGAACAAAAAGTGGTTCCACTCAGTGAAAATCTATTGATAGGGCTCAGAGGTTGGACCTGCCCTCTGATATCCTTTCTGCCTCTAACATTCTGTGATTCAAAGGCTTGTGGATTCTATTATTTTAAGGCTTGTTGATTCTTTACCAGACTCTATGAAGCCGGAGGATTTTGCCCTCTGCAACTCCTTGACAGATCTGCGGAGTCACAAACAATGACAGTGGGCCCGAGAGACAGGAAAAGGAAGGGCTTTGCCACTTAAGTTGTGCTTCTCCCACCGCTGGATCTACATCTGCATTTAAGTCATTCCCCAGGGCAGACACAGTAATGGAAGAAGGACCACGTGCTAGAGAGGGTTGTGCTTTGGAACAACTTTGGAGCTCTAAAAAGTACAAACATCTGGATCCTTCTCCAGACCTAAGTTTTGAACTCACTGGGAGTGGAGCCTAGATATTTAGGTGTTGTTTTTTTTTTTGGTTTTTGTTTGTTTGTTTGTTTTAAGTTCTGTAGTTGATTTTGAGGTACAGCCAAGGTGGAGAATCCTGGGAAAGAAGGCAAGGAACATAGCCTGACAATGACATTTGCATCTCAGGGATTTCAACCAGTAGGGACTTTCTTTGGACCAGGAGAAGAACTCTTAGGGCATCATGTGTTGACTCACAAATTGGTACCACAAAGCCTTCCTATACACTCCACAAACACCCCATCCTCCTGGACTCTCCTTTACTTTCATACTTTGCCAAGGATAGTTAGCTTCAACTCCCTACCTACATAAGTAGGTCTTCCCTTTTTCTCTCTCCCTAACCCTGCTGCCTGCTTGGTTTACACTTTTACTAAGGAAATGTAAGAGATCCAACGTTCCCTTATCTTCACAGGAAAATGATGTTACCGATCCATTTGCAGCAGACATGTTTCTACTTGTTTTCCCTCTCATTGATGAGAGCTTAGGTGGCCGTGTCCACACGTCCCCTCAGGGCCTCATTTGTGCATTTATTCACTCACGCATGCATTTATATAAAACCCAGTCTATGTATCACAGGTTGACTTTCACTAAATTATGGTGAGAAGATTACTCTGATCTGTACCCAACTCATTCTTTTTTTTGCACACGAAAAAAATTAAAATAAAAAGAAATAAAAGTTCCTAGAGGGTAGGAATTTTTACGTTTGGTATTTCTGTATCCCCGGTGCCTATACCAGGGCTTGGCATATAGTAGGTGCTCAGTATATATTTATTAAATTGATACACTGAATAAATGTGCAAAAATAGAAGGCATAATATCCAGTGATTTCTCCCCCTCTTGGCAGTGTTCAAATGAAGCATCCCATCTGTCAGGGATGCTGTGAGCAAGGTTTTTCAAATATGAGTAATATGAACAAAATATAATCTCCCTTTAGGAGCATACACTTCACTGGAGAACAGTGACAGAAAATAAAACAATGATAACAACACACGTACTAGGTTTGGAAGCATGTGGAGTGTGGAAGAAGCACAGAAGATGCAAGGTGTGTGCTGCCTGGGATCATCAGGGCCTGCTTCATGAACCAGGCAACTTTAGATCTAGGATTTAAAGAATGAACAGGAGGTAACTGGGTAAAAGCCAGCGAATGTCAAACAAAGGTAACAGAAAGCTGATGCTAAAGAGCGTGGCAGCCTTGATTGAGCAGGTCTATTTAAAGAAGGTTGAGCAGTGTGGCCAAAAACAGAGCACTTGAGAGAAGCTGCACAGATAAGTGAGGAATAGCTTGTAAAGGGCCTCGTACACCCAGCTAAGAAACTGGGGCGTTATCTTGGAGGCAGTAAGGAACCGCTGGAAGTTTTTTAATCATAGGAGGGACAAGATCAATGTTTTTCCTTTGGATAGCAGAGCTAGAGTGATAACAACATGGAAACTGGATAAATGAACAAAAGCAGGGCAAGACTAGAGGCAGAAGGATTAGTTCAGAGACTCTCCAGGTATTTGAGTGAGAGGTGATCAGAACGTGATCAGAGGCAAGGAGAGTAGGCCTGCTGGGGAAGGTGTGGATTTAAGAGCTCTTTCAATACATGCTGGAGACTAATTGAAAACAGATGATGGTGAAAGAGGAATGAAGAGGCAAAGCAAGGACCAAACCACATCAGGAACTTTCTTCATCCCACTGGCCCTGCAGAGTTCCTCCTGATTCAGGGATATACAGGCCCAAAGAAATGGAAGTTAAAGGAGTCAACACAAAACCACTGAATTTAGACACATGTTTAGTTTTAGGGACATCTTGTGCCTGTGAGACAAATGAAGCCAGTGAGAATTCTGGGCTCTCCAGGAAGAGATCAAGAAGGTCCTGGAATTCAACCAAGGCACCAGAGTCAACATAGTAACTATTTGTTGATTCAACAGTCCAGACTGGTAAGCTCTGGAGATGTAGTGATAAAGCAGGTCTAGTCCCTGCCGTGGAGAAGTGCATAGACAAGTACCCGGGATCAGTATGTAAATGTGAGCAAAGGCTGCTGGGATTCAGGAACACGGAATGAGCATCATGGAGGGGGTGGAGTTGCATTTCTCATGTCTATTTCCAATGAAAATGCAGTTTCACATAAAAGAAAATTAACTCATGGGATGATACACTGTCCCAAGGAAATACTGATAAGCTGAAAAAGTAAAAAGTATTTTTTTAAATCTCCAAAATGTTGAGATAAACTCATATCCTAGAGTGACCAGAGAAAAGCCTGATTCCTCTCATTGGTTCATTTGTTGAGCACTTTATGCCCACCACAGTTGTAGGTTCTTTGAGAATTATTTCTGCCTGGATATGTTCTCACATTTATTGAGTTCCAAATATGTGTCACCCTCTGTTCTCGCTACTGGAGAGTCAATATTATATCTTGTATGGACTACTGCAATAGTTGCCAATCTTGCCCCATCTCTGACAGCCTAGTTTCCACAGCCGAAAATGTCTCTTTAAAATCAGATCATCCAATTCTTTGCAATCTTCTCTTCCTACAGAAACTCCTGCTTCCTTACTGACTTCTAACTCACTGCCTTTAACTCCCAACTCTGTTTTGCTGCTTCCACGCTCCACTCCAACTAAGGTGGAGTTCTCTGAGCTTCTAGAACACGCCAAGCATGTACCTGGCCCTAGGATCTTGGCATTTACTGTTCCCTCTGCTTGGAACACCCTTTCCCAAAAGATCCCAAAAGATCACTTTTTTATTTCATTCCGGTCTCTGATGCCCCTTTCTCAGGTGCTTTCCCCGCTCATCTTACTAACGGTGATCTTGTCCCTGTCCTCCAGCACTCTGTCACATCACTTGTCCTTTTCTTTCTAGCGCATAGCATTTACTGAAATCATCATTGCTTTTGTTTGTTTGATCATTGGTTTATCATAAAATGTGAACCACAGGATAGCTGGAAACCTGTTCTTTTTGTTCACCACAGTATTCTCAAGGTGCTGACTTGAGTGTCAGTATTTGTTGAGTGGATCGATGATAAATCTGCAAGATTCAGTGTGGAAAGATGCACCTGTGAGGAGAGACTTCCAACTTCCTGGGTAGAGAGGTAAATGGTTAAAGCCAATGGCCTCAGAGAACAGGCAGATTTGTTCATTCAAAAGAACCAACAGGACCACATAGTGTTTGAACGACCCCTGTGAGGCTGTTTCTAAACAAAATTCCTTCTTTCTACCATAGCCCTCTCATTGGCACCTGACTTTTCCTCCACAGTGTGTGACATAATGATGACCAACATTTATAGTGCACCATTCATTCAACAAATATTAAGCAATACTACGTGCCAACAGTTTACAAAGTCCTTCTCACTCATATGATCTCATTTAATCCTGCTTGTGAGGATAGTCATACAGATGAAGAAAACTGTGGCTCGGATAACTGCCAAGAGTTTTCATGCCAATAAATAAAGGAGCCAGAACCAAACCTTGGTCCTCTGGCTGCCAGAGGTGTCCTTCTCCCAGGCTGGAAGGAGTGTCATGTCAGCAAGGACCAAGAAAAAACATTCCCTGCCACTGAAAGGAAATCAGGGCTGGGTCAGGGTAGTGAGAAGCCCAGGGCAGCTGAGGGGGCACTGTTTCTGCCCTTGCCTATTCCCCAGAGAGAAGCATCTGGGCCCTATCTTTTGGGGTTCCCCATGGAGAGAGGGCTGACATCCTTCTGCCCCGTGACCCACCCATCAAGGGGAAGCTGGTGATTAGCTGCCTTTACAGCCCTTTCCCTCAGCTCATTCTCCAGAAGCCTGATTTATTTTAATGCCATTTAATTTCTCTTAACTTTCAAATGTTGAAATATGGAATTAACTCATATTGTTGCCTGACTGAAGGAAAAATAGGCTCTGGCAAGCTGTGAAAGTCATCTCTCTGAAGTGTGCTACGGAATTCTCTTGTAATATCAGCTCTGGGGGTACTCTGGGTCCCCCTTCCACGAGAGGGTGTTAGGAGCAGATGCCTAGGACTTCCAGCAGATCTAGCCACAGTTTTTGCAACTGTGTTTTCTCTCCCCGCTTCTCTAATGCGTTCCCTCAAAGTTGACTCCCCCATTAATTCCTTCTGAGGGGCTGGAAGGCACAGGCTCAGGATGATTCTTCTGGTCTCATAGTGGGGGTGGGGGAGGAGTACAGTGGTCTGGTAGAGGGTGGGCAGAGCCTCTGGAAAGCCATGGAGCAGAGTGATTCCACTGAGACTCTCAATAGGGCATACACGGCTCAACTACATCCTTCCTGGACGGAAAAGCAATGGTAGAAGTGCAGGAGATGAGACAGGACTGGCTGAGCGTTTGAGGCCGAGGGCATTGGCTGTCATTCTATGAATGCCCTGGAGTGTTGCAGTGGGACGTGACTCCACACAGAAGTGCCAACCTAGGGCCATCAGGGCACTCAACCAGCTCAGGGTGCCTCGCAGGCCAGACATTCAGAGAGTAGAGTTGGCCGGTCATGTTGACCACTAGAGAGCCAATGTGACAACAGATACACTGGGGGCTTCAAACTACAGCTAGAAAGTTCTGAAACGAAAGATACTGTCAGTACTAAAAATATTCTTAGCAGGAGGCAATCCACAGGGTGTGGAAGGAGACTCACAACACAGAATTGTCAGGCCAGGCAGGTAGCTTAAAAGTCAACACATGCAACGTAACCTTCTTTGATGGATAAGGAATGTGAGGCCCAGGGCGCAGAAGTGGGTCATGCCTGTGGTTGTCATGAGTGACAAGAACCAAAATATACCTTTCTCACCACCAGTTCAATGCTGCTTCTGTTCCACAATGTCGCCTGCTCCTGGTTTGATTTCTGACTCCACCACAGCTTCTTTTATGATGAATGGGTTAGACCCCCTTTTCTTGACCTTGTTTCACCTGCCTCAAAAGTGAGGCAGGTTACTCATTTACTAATTCATTCATTTTTCATTGAACACCCACTGTGTTTCAGGTATCATGCGACAGAGAGTAGAGGGAGAAAAAGCACTTGGTCCAGGAGGGGAGGTATGTCACATGCAAAAGACAAAATAATCACACACACACACAGACACACACACACACACACACTTCAGTAAGTATAAGGGCCTCCTGAAAAACAGATGCTGTCTTATCAAAATTCAGAGGAAGGAAGGATTCCCGTCAGGAAGAGGCATTTGAATTGGACGTTAAAGACCAGGTGGGATTCTTAGAGAAAGGCAAACCACGAACAAAAGCACAGAAGAGGAAAGGACAAGTTTACCTCGGTGCCCACATGGAAGGTGTAAAACATGAGACTAGACATGAGTGGTAAATCAGGCCACGGTGGAGCTGGACTGGCACAAGTAATGGGAGGCCCTTCAAAAGTTTCTGGTGTAGGAAAATGACCAGCCTAAAAGGGCGTTTTAGGAGAGGAATCTTGTCAGAGGCATTAAAATGAATTGAAGGAGAAGGAGGTTGAAGTTGGGAAGATGTTAGAAAGCTATTTGTCATAGTATCGTAGTAACTACTTTACACAGGTATGGTAAGGATTCAGTGGGAAAATCAATGTAAAGCACTTTGCAACAGAGTAACTGACAGGTGGTAAACACACATATGTTGGCTGCTTTAATAGTAGTAAATGGGATTATCTTTGCTATTATGTAAGAGGTTATCAGATCTGTACTTAGGCTGTAGAAGTACAGATACAGAAGAGGGGAGTGGACTTAAGCAACAGTAGCGATACTTGAAGGACCAGGGAGAGGAGTCAAAGATTAACTGGGGGATTTGGGAGCCAGGGTGACCGGAAGTTGGCTGGTGTCATCAATAGAAAAGTAGGAAGTCAGGAGGGACAGCTCCTTAGGACAAAGATGAGGTCAGTTTAGTGAAACTTCAACTTGAGTTGCTGGTGGGACATCCTATTGGAGACACTGTGAAAGTGGCTTGGAGAGCTAGAGTCATAGATTTGAACTATCCGCACTGGAGTAACAGCACAAACCATTGCAGAGACTGCTGAGGGCTAACGGACAAGGGGAAGATGGGGAGAAATGAGAAAATATTGGAGAAGTGGAAGAGGGACCACCTAGAGGATTAGTGGGACCCGGAGTGTTCAGTGTGACAGAAGCCAAGAGCAGAAAGTTTTAAGAGCTAATGGTCAATCTTATCTGATGGGGGTAAGTAGAGGGGGGAGCTATAGATAGACATCAGGAATAAGTTATATTTGGGGGAATGAGAAGTCCTTGTTGGATGAGACTTGGGCAGAAGGTGGGGAAAAATGGGAAAGCAAGGGGCTAAATGAATGAATGAGTGATGAGGAAATAGAGACAGATGATTACTCTAAAACTGCAAGAGTTTATTAAAAGCAAAATGGGAAGAGAGAATGATGGGAGTGGGAGGAACTGGACAAGTGATGCACTTTTTAGGATGGGGTTTGTTGAGCATGCTTACAACTGGAGGGAGGGATTCAATGTTGAAGGAGAAAGAGCCCGGGGTATGTTGATGACGGCAGGGCAAGGGTGACTCCTGGGCACCGTACAGGAGCAAAAGGGAGGTGTTTTTCACTCTGAGACTAGTGACAGGGAAGGATGAAGAACAAAGTGGGGAGGTCAGGGTGCAATGGAAGAATGTCAACCAAGCTCACACTCTCTGGCTTCCTTCCCTAGGACGAGCACAGCAGTGCGGGACTACGAGGTCCTCTCCTCTCACGTCATTTGGAAATTACCACACGGAAGCCAGGGCAGGATTATTGTTTCCATTCTCACTTCTGGGTCCAGTCCCCACGTGACCTAGCATTCTTGCATACAACCAGGAAAGCACTATTTATCATTCCAAATATCAACTCAGTCAGTGCTACATGGGCCATTCCAAATTATATCCAGGATGAAATAGAGCTGTTTTCTTAGTAAACATGATTCTGTATACCATATCCAAACACCATTGATTCTGGAATTAGCCTTTATTCACTCTCCATATTATCAAAAAAATATCCATATACATACACATGCGATTCTTTCTATCTAAATGTCTTGCTCAGTGGTCTCTGTGGATCTAAATATAAATCTAAATCCTTACCCCCCCCCCCCCAGGCTTCTTCTTCAGACCTTCCCCATGTTCTGGGATTCTCCTTGCTTTGCAGCTCAGTAGGTCAGGAAGTGTATTTTACACCTGCTGGAGCCCCTTTTCCTTTCCCCTGAGGTGCCCCGCCCAGTGTTGGGTTTAGAGTACCCATTCAAAAACTAAATAGACAACCAAACATAAACCAATCTCATTAAAGAAAATAGTGCAACTTCTTCCTAGGAGGGCAGCTGTGGTTTGTATGCTAAAACAGAAAGAGGAAACTCCTGACCCCTCCCTCACCGGCAACCAAGGCAGTGATACTCCCCAGGTTCTACCGTAGCCTCCTAACTCCCTGCCTCTCTCTCTCTTGCTACAGTTCAGTCTCCACATACTATCTAAAATGCAAATCTGACCATACACTTCGGTACTACGAACCTTCCTAAGCCCCATTGGAAACTCAATGGAAATCCTTAGTGTGGAGTACAAGCCCTGCAAGGTTTAGCCCCAGAGCTTCTACAAACTCATCTCCCCCAATTTTAGCCTCTGTCTATAGTCATATAAAGAGCTCTCATCCACTTTAAGCGTTTACATACTGATGCCTTCACTCATAACACTCCAAAGCCAAGTTCTACCCATCCTTTCTTTCTGGGACGAGCTGTCCCTAGGAGTCCTCCTCTAGAGAAGTGACCTTCCTATATGCCTCCATTGCACCTGGGATCTACTCTCCACTGAAAGGAATCACCTTATGTGGATGGTAATTGTCTGTTCACTAGTTGATTATCCCTGGAGGAATGAATGTATGTTTAGGAGGAAAGGGACCATTCTATTATTATCATTATCATTATTATTATTATTTGTCTCTAGCAAATTATTTGTCTCTAGCAAATGCCAGACACAGTAGGTTTTTGCTGAACGTTTATTGAATAAATAACTGGCTGAATAAATAAAGAATGCTTTTTCTTCTGCAGTCCAATGTATTTCTGAACCCAATATTTGAAACTGTCGGCAAAGCCACCAGGCTTGAGTGAAAAGGGAGTTCTCTTCTCTTCTGATCTGACCTTGGTAGCTTGAAAAGAAGCCAACATGTGTGACACATTCCCCCAAATCCAGATTGTGGGCAATTCAGACAGGGGAACAATGCCCACAATGACTACTCATGGACAATACCAGAAACTATGCCCAGAGACTGTACAAGGAACTGCCTTACACAGGGACAGGGCAGGGTTAGGGCAACAAGACACTGCCTTAGCTTTAGGGTCCCAGCCTAGGGAGGAGCCCAGGGGAAGGGAACGTTTGTACAGGGTCAATTTGATAAACCTCTTCTCCCTTCTCTGCCCAGAAGGCTGTGGAGGGCAGTGCAAGAGATGCTGAAGTGGAGATCAGCGGAGCAGGAGCAGAGAGGAGAGGTACCTCGTCTTCTAAGCCCATTCATTTAACCAACATTTACTGTGTGTCTATTCTATGCCAGGCACAGTGCTAGGCCCTGGGGATACAATGTGAACAAACCTACCATCTATCTGTCCTGCCTTCATGCCAGCTTACTATCTACATGTGTGACTGGCATTATTCAATCACTTAAATAAACTTAAATGTGCATCTTTAAATTACTTCAAAATAACAGGTTCAGATTACGGGTATGTAAAATAGGGGGATCTGGCCTAGTCAGGGAAGGTATGGAACACTTCCTTAAGAAAGCAACCAATGAAGTAAGAACTGAAGGGCGAATAGGAGTACAGTAGACACAGACAGGGCTGGAGTTCGGGAGTGTTGGAAGAACAATAAAGAGTTCCAGGTAGAGGACACTGCATGAACAGCTTTCCTATCCTCGTTGAGTTCAAGAACCACTTCAACCAAATTCAGTTCTGTAGGCGCCATCTGCTTCTTCTCAACCCAGTAACTATATTTTATTTCAAGAAAAATGAGGTTATTGAGTGGACTTTTGTGTGAGGACTGCCAATAGAAAAAAGAAATGTAGATTGCAGTGAGGGGCTGGGGTAAGCAGCCCCCCCCTAGTCACCCCAAGCTCTCTGATCATCAACCATCCTCACCTGAAGAACTGCAAGGCCTGTAGGGGCAAGTTCCTGTCAAACTGGGATCCGCTGAGGCTGGCAGAAGGAAGGGCCAGCGAGAGGCCAAGGGCCATACCACCCAGTGAAGTGATCCCCCTATTTCAGGAAGAGCACTGGCCCAGCAGCTATATTTGAAAATCGAGGTAAACAAGAGCTAGCTCAAGTGGACGGGGCACAACAGCTGTGGGAGATTAGTAACACACGGCTGCGAGTCACCGGGTTACCAGAGGCCCGAGGCTGCCTTCCCTTTCGGTGCCTCACCAGTAGGCCGGATGTGCCCCCGTAACTCACTCACAACTCCCCGCGTTTGGGGTGTTTTTTGACCATCCAGGAGCTCCACGCCTTGCTCCCAGCTGCGGCCTGCGTTTTTGAAAACCTGTCCCCCGTTTCAATCCATCTGCCCGAGCGACCGAACAACCAAACGTTCTGGGTTTTTTAATCGTCAGAAGAGAGAGAGGAACTATGGGGGGAAAGGCGGGCACCAAATGAGTAAATTGAAGGCACTGCATTAAAGGGGTTTGCCTGTTTAACCAGCCCCCCCTCCCCTCCCGACACGGTTAAAAATAAAACAGTGAATAAAGACCAAAAGCTGCTTTTTCCCTCCCGGAGCAAATACCTTTATCTCCCCCTCGGGTCCTCAGGGCAGGGCAGGCAGAGTCTGCTGGAGCAGCTCCATCCTCTGAATGAGGGCGTGTGAGTGTGTGTGAGTGTGTGTGTGAGTGTGTGTGTGTGTGGTGGGGGGTGTCGGCGCGCGGGGGGCGTAGTTACATCCCTCGCTTCTCGCCACCTGGCCCCAGACCGCCCAGAGCAACGCGGTCTGGAGAGCACGGCGCAGGAGAAGCCCTCCTCCCCGCCCCTTGGCCGCCGCGGGCCGCTGCGCTGGGGCTGCAGTTCCTGACCCGCGGCGCCGGCGTCCGGACGTTGGGGTGCGCGCGTGCCTGTGCGCACGCGGGCGCGCGCCTAGTGAAAACCCGCTGCCCTCCTAGTCCCCACACCCGGGGGGCACTCACAGCCCAGGAGCACAACACGCCCTGGCACGGCCAGCGGACACACGCTTCCAGCAGGCAACACGGCGGCCAGCCTCCCCGATGCGCACCCGCCGCGAACCTGGCACGTCCGCCCCCCGACTGCACACACATGCCCGGGCATCTCTTTCTGCGCCCGCCCCGCCAACCCCCTGCGAGACACTCACGCTGCCAGGACGCAACACGCTCCCCTCCAGAACCGCATCCCCCACGTAGACTTTCCGGGGCCCCTCCCCCCACCTCTTCAGACGCGAAGCCCTCAGGAAGGCAGTTTAATGATCTTGAGAAATAACTTAATGGACTCCATTACTCACAAGTAGGAACCCTCTTGGGGAACACCCCCAAGCCCTCAACCGCGGCCTCCCTGGTCTGGGCCGCCCGCTGCGGGGGAAGGGCAGGAGGCGCACCTCATTACTCACCGTTTCCTCTCGGTCTCCCGAGCGGACAGGGCAAGTGAGGTGGTGAGGTAGGTGCGCGAAGCCCCCGCCACCTGGCTTCTCACCGGCCGCCGCGGCTCATCGCCCCCGCGGGCTGCCCGCCGGCCGCAGCCGCGTGGGGGGCATGTCCGTGCGTCGCTGCCCGCGGGTGGTGGGCGCGCAGCTCTCAGGGAGCTGCGGGGAAGCGCATGTGGAGCGCGAGGGCGGGGGCAGGGCGGGGGTGGGGCCCAGGAAGGGGTCCCCCGCGCCGGTGTTAGGAGCACAGAAAACCTGCCCGAAGCCCCCGGAAATCCCTGACCCGGGGAACGGACTCGGGACTAAGCCCGGGAGAGACCCGGAGTCCCGGCCTCCGGGAGCGGGGGGATCCCTGCCGGGAGGGGCAGAAAGGCGAGCAGCCCGGCGCGCCCTGGCGGCTCCGAGGGACCCCGGCTTGCCGTCGCTGCGCGGGGGCTTTCCCGGGGCTGGGAGAGCGCCGGCTCTCCGCCTCGCACGCCGTCACCGCGGGCGACGTCTCGGCCTCGCCGCGCGCGGAGGGGCTGGTTTCTGGGCGAGCCGAGAGCTTTGCCCACTAAGCTGCAGCAAGAAGCCAAATCAAAAAGCCAATCTCCAAGCCTCCAAACCGAACGTCACCCTATCAGCTGGGAGAGAGCGAGGTGCACGGAATGACAAGGCGCGCGTATTCATCTTCGCCCGCAGATGGGGCCAGTTTTCAGATCAGCAGCGGGGAAGTCGAGCCGGCACCTCCTGGAGTCCAGAGACACCCGAGTACCGAACGCAGACCAAACCCCCAGCCGGCGGCCACCCACCCAATGGTTGGAGCCGGGCGCCGGGCGCCGGCCGGCCAGCGGCAATTCCAAGACCGCGGCACGTCCTGACCTGGATTCCGCGGAGTCCGGAGCTCCCGGGCAGCAGGCGGGGAGGGCGGGCAGGAGGGCGCGCGGCACCGGCACCCCTTGTCCTCAGGAGACGCCGCCTGCAATTCCGAAACTGAGTCTCCACCAAACACATCTGTGGGTTTTAAATATAGCAGGGACGATTACCCAGGCAGGGTCCACCCAGGCCTAGGGGAGGGGTTGAGGGGGAAGGAGGTTGGCAGTGGAGGGAAAATAAAACTCCCTTTTTCCCCCCTCTTTTTTTCTTCTGTTCTTGGTGCAGAACTCTGTCATTTTCTCAACCCAAATCAAACAACAGCTTGTGAGAGACGCTTGGGTGAGCACTGGTATGTTGGTTTTAGGTTTTTAAGACTAAAAATAAGAGGGGGCTGTCTCCCAAATTGCTGCTTACTCTGGGCCTGGAGCCTGGAAGAGAGATGGTCCTTTGATGCAGTAGCAGAACTAGGGTTTGGGGCTTGGCTCAGGCCAAGTGTACACATGTAGTCTTAAATCAGATGACTGTAATTTCTGCTATATTTGTCTGGCTGGGTCCTGGAGGCATGAGAGGTGGGCAGGCCTCTCCTAAGAAAGGGGTTTCGCATTCCCTAGTTTATCCATGGCATTAGGCAGATCTAAAATGATCCTGGTGGCTGGCCTTTTGTGAAGACACCAGTGTAGATTCTGGGACAGAATGTAAGGGTGGGAAGTTGTTCCTCTCCAGCCTCTGTAGCCTAAAGCCAAATAGGAGGGGCCAACAAAATAATGCTTAGCAAGTATCAGCACCTTCTTAGGGCCGGGCGCCCTGCTAATGAATGTGTTCATTGCTAAAGGCAGAGGGACTTGGGTGGGTTCTCTGAATTCTAGATAAACTGAAATAAAACCCAACTCTGCATTCCGGGCCTCCACATCCTCACCTATAAAATGCGAGCAACAATAATAATACTCATCCCATGGACTTGTGAGGATTCAGTGAGATTACAGTTTCTGGTATAATTCCCAAATGTTAATACAGTATGTTAATTTTCTTTCTCCTCCCAACCCTGCTTCTCTCCCACTGTAAGTTCTACAACTGACTTTTCTCCTTTGAACATTAGAGTATCACTTTCCTCCCCCCCCCCCCACTATATGCATGCAGGGATGGAAGACAGTGAATTTGATGACAACCTACCTTCAGTTTCTGCCATTATTTATTCCTTTATTTCTATTTGTGCTAGAAGTCAAGGAGATTTTCCCAGAAAAGCCAGCAAGCAAGATATTTATCATCAGCATTAGGAACAAGAGCCACAAACTTAATTTTCAAGCTGGGAGGAAACTTGGAATGAAAGAAGTGAGGAGATTTGACCCAATCACAGAACTCAGCAAGGGACAGACTCTGTTATGAGCTGAACTGTGCCCTCCTCCCCCTACGTCCCCAAGTATATATCAAAGCAGTAACCTCCAGTACCTCAGAATGTGGCTGCAAAGAGGTAATGAAAGTGGGGCCATTAGGGATGGGCCCTAATTGAATGACTTAGTGTCCTTATAAGAAGAGGTTAGTGCACAGATAGAAGGAAGACCATGTGAAAACAGCAAGAAGGCAGCCATCTACAAGCCAAGAAGAGAGTCTTCAGAAGAAACCAAACCTGCTGAATCCTTCATGTGTGAGAAAATAAAGTTCTGTTGTTTAAGCCACCCAGTTGGTGGTATTTTGTGATGGCAGCCCTAGCAAACTAATACAGAATCCAAGTATTCTGGCTGATTCTGTGAGTCCTTGTTATATTCCAACTTCAAGGAGTTACCTAGGGTTATGTGGAACCTTGAAGCATCCTGGATTTTACAATTTAACAAAAGGGAAGCAAGGAAAGCAGCTTTACTGAATGCCTGCTATGACACTGTGCTATGTGTTTTTGCATGTGTTATTTCACTCAATAAATATTTGTTGGGTACCGCGTACTACCGTGTTTCCCAGAAAATAAGACTGGGTCTTATATTAAGGTTTGCTCCAAAAGATGCATTAGGGCTTATTATGTTCAGGGGATGTCATCCTGAAAAATCATGCTAGGCCTTATTTTCTGGTTAGGTCTTATTTTCGGGGAAACACGTATTCTAAGTGCTGGGGACACAGCTGTGAACAATGAAGATAAAAATTCCTGTCCTTGTGGAACCTACATTCTAAAGGAAGGGACAGATGATAAAAAAATAAAATACAGGGGGCATGTTAAATGGTAAGTGCTATGGGGGAAAAAAAATGAAGAGAGAAGGATAAGGAGGATAAGGACAGCCGAGGAAGGGAGGGGAAATTGTTAGACTTTTTAATTAAAGGGAGTTGGGGAGTTTGTTCTGGAAGCTTCATTGAGAAAGTGATGGTTGAGTAAGAACCCAAAGGAAATGGGGGAGGGAACCACGCTGATGCCTGAAAGAAGACGGTTCCAGAACAGCAACTGCCAAGGCCCTCAAATAGGAGTATATCAGACCTGTTCAGGAAAAATCATTTTATTTAGAACTCATCTCCACATTGAGAAGAGCATGTTACACCTTTATCTAGAGAAGAAGAAATCTCAGATGGGTAAAGTGACTCCCATTAAGGTAATACAGACAGGAAGTAGTAAAACCCTTCTTTCTCCAGAGGCTGCCAGTTGATGGGGCTGATGTAATGAATAGTTAAGAACTGGCCATGTAATAATAATAATAATAATAATAATAACAACAACAACAATAGAACATGCCATGTGGCTTCTCCGTTATTCCCCGTTACTTACCGTTATTATGTCCCAGGACTCCATAAATTGGTGCCTCCGCAAACGTGGGGCCTCAAGTACTTCCCAAGCAGCAGCCCTGCCTGCTTTTGCTACCATTCACTCTTCATTCCACACAAGCCATAGTGTTACTGGTCACAG
Organism: Rhinolophus hipposideros; assembly: GCF_964194185.1. Lineage (NCBI taxonomy): Eukaryota > Metazoa > Chordata > Mammalia > Chiroptera > Rhinolophidae > Rhinolophus > Rhinolophus hipposideros. Next base: position 75,443,543 of record NC_138051.1, read on the forward strand.
GTGCCACTGTACCCAGGTGCCAGCATTTCGTGGCCCTAGGACTGTATAATCTGACAGCAGTTAAGAAGAGGCAGGAGCAGACAATCAAGTTGAAGTTTACGTTCTGGAGCAGCTCTGTAGGGGAGATAACAGTTTCATAAGCAAAGTTTGATATTAGGGTAGTTTAGTGAGACATAATTCCTCCCTGTGGGTTATATCATTTTTAACCTTCTTATAACTTTTATTTCCAAGATTTGTCATTTAATTATTTTGCTATTTTTTCTTAAATAAAATTATTTGTTCAAGTAGAACATATACAGACAAGTGCACGCGTCATTAAGTATAAACTCAAAGAATTTTCACAAACTGAATACATTTCACTTAATCATCACCCAGAGCAATAAGTCTACCAGTATCCCATATACTCTGATGCCCTACAAGTCACACTTCCTCCTCTTCAAAGGTAACTGCTTTCTTGACTTCTAAAACCATTTCTTGATGTGATTTTGAACTTCATGTACATGGAAGCATAAAATGTATCGTTGTGTCTGCTCAACATTATATTTGTAAGATTTATCCATATCGTGTGTAGTAACAGTTTATATTTCATTGCTGTAGTGTTCCCACTGAATGAATATGCCACAACTTCTCATTCGGCTCTTGATCGACAGCTAAGTTGTTTCCAATTTTTTATTATTTCGAATAATGCTACTATAAACATTTGCATACATGTCTTCTGCTTCACATATGGATTCACTTCTCTTGGGTGTATACCTAGGAATGGACTCGCTGGCTCAAAAGTTTTGTGAATCTGCAGTTTTAATTAATAATGACATTTTTCAGTTGTTTGTACACTGAATTTACACCTCCCCTCTCCAGCAGCATTGCACCACATTCTTGGCAACACTTAGTATTGTCAATTTAATTTTACCCATTCTGGTGGGTGTGTATTTAACTTTAATTTGTGATTTTCATTTGCACTTTATTAGTGACTTTTAAAGTGGGAAGTTTTTCATATATGTATTGGCTTTTGGATATCCTCTTTTGTTAAGTGTCTGTTCAAGTCTGTTGCTTATTTTTCTATGAGGTTGTCTGTCTTTTTCTTATTGACCTGTGGAGGTTCTTTACATATTCTGGATATGAGACCTTTGTTGTTACATGCATTGCAAATATCTTCTTTTCATTGGAGAAGATATTGGCTTGCTTTTTCATTCTCTTAATTATGTCTTTTGATGAATAAAAATTCTTAACTTTCATATAATACATTTATCATTTTTTTTTCTTTATCCCAAGTGCTTTATGATTCCTGTTCCTTTGTGTATCCACGGTCATTAAGATATTTTTCTTTGTTAGCTTCTAGAATTCTTAGTTTTTAATCTTTCAAATTTAGATCTAGTATTATCCTGGAATTCCATTTTTGTATTTAATGTTAAGTAGGGGTGAAATTTCATTTTTTTCATATGGATATACAAATGACCCAGTACAATTTGATAAAAAGAGATCATTTCACCTGCAATATCACATTTGATGTAAACCAAGTATTTGTGTATGTATGGGTCTGTTTGTGGACTCTATTCTGCTTTATTGGTTTATTTTTCTATTATCTTATTCACATCCTACTGTCTCAATTACTGTAGCTTATAAGAAATCTTGATATCTAATAGAATGTGTGTTTTTGCTTTGTTGTTCAGAGCATCTTGGTTATTCTTGGCCCTTTGCAGTTACACATAAATTTTAGAATCAGCTTGTCAGATTTCACAAAAATGCCTGCTGCAATTTTAATTAAGATTGCACTGAATCTATAAATCAATTTGAAGAGAATTGACATCTTTACAATATTGAGTCTTTTGACCCATGAACATAAATTATGTATTTATTTAGATTGTCTTTAATTTCTCCCAATACTGTTTTAAATTTTTCAATGTACAGGTCTTACACATATTTCTTTAGATCTATTCCTAGGTATTTAGGTTTTGTGATGCCAAGTAAATGGTACTGTTTTCTTTTTGTTGTTAAACAAAATTTCGTGTTAAATTGTTTTTTATGGCAAATAAAAATACAATTGATTTTTCTATACTGACTTTGTATACAGTGACATTGCTAAATTTACTTTTAATTCTAATAGTTTATTTGTAGTTTTTGTTTGTTCATTTTTCTCATATATCACCATGTTTGAAAATTTCTTCCTTTCAAATTTTTTTTTCTTTGTACTGCTAGCATCTCAAATACAATGATAAATAGAAGTGGACATGGTGAGAATCTGTTTCTTTTTTGATGTTAATGGAAATGCTTTCAATATTTTCCCATTAAATACATGTTTGCTATATATTCTCTATAGGCAATCTTTATGATATTAAGGAAGTTCTCTTTAATTTCTAGTTCCTTAAGTTTTTTTTAATCATAAACTTGTATTGAATATTGTCAAATGCGTTCTTTGCATCTATTGAGATGATTGTTTTTTTCTTAATCTGGTAAATTAAATCAAGTGGTAAATTATATGGACTCATTTTTTTAATGTTAAACTAAGTTTACATTCCTGAAATAAAGTTATATTGGTTTTGATGTACTATCCTTTTATGTGTTTACTGGATTTGGTTTGCTTATAATGTATTAAGATTTCTGTATCTATATTCATGATAGAAACTGGTCTGTAATCTTCTGTTCTTGTCAGATTTTGGTATCAAGCTTTTCTGACCTCATCAAATATGTTGGGAAGTATTTCTTCTTCTCTATTTTCTGGAAGAGTTTGTGTGACATTGGTGAAGCAAACCTGGGACTGGAGTTTTTTTTATGTGAAAGCATTTTCTAATTAGGTATTCAAGTTCTTTAATAAATTATATTAGCTTTCTATGGCTGCTGTGATAAATTACAACAAATTTAGTGACTTAAAACAATGTCAGTTTATTATCTTACAGTTCTGAAAGATAGAAGTCAAATATGGTTCTCAGTGGTATGGCAGGGCTGCATTTCTTTTTCATCGCTCTAAGGGAGGATCCTTTTCTTTGCTTTTCCTGCTTCCTAAGGTGACTCACTTGACTCATGACCCTTTTCTTCCATCTTCAAAGCCAGCAACATTGCATCTTTCAGATCGTTCTTTTTTTTTAGTCATATCTTTCCCTGACTGCAAGTGGGAAAGGTTCTCTACTTTTAAAGACCCATGGTGATTAGAATGGGCCTACCTGGATAATCCAAAATAATCTCTTTATACCAAGGCCCTTTTGCTATATAAAGTAACATTATTCACAGGTTCCAGGAATTAGGACTTCAGCACCTGTGGGGGGCCATTATTCTGTCTACTGCACAGACGTTTTAGTTAAATTTAACATAGATTTTCTATTTCTTCTTATTTCAGTATAAATTGTGTTTTTTAAGGAATTACTCCACTTCATATACATTGTCAAATTTATTGGCATAATGTTGTTCATAATATGCTATTTTAATGTTTTTTTTATTAGTTTCAGGTGTACAAAATAATGTAATAGGCATTTGTTATTTATACTCCTCACAAAATGATAACACCCCCCTCCCCGAATCTACTACCCCTCTGGCATCGCATACAGCCATTACATTTCCACTGTCTCTATTCCTAATGCTGTACTCCACTTCTTGTGACCATATATATATATATATATATATATATATATAAAATTATAGTTGACATTCATCCGTGAAGTGGTCTCCCTAATAAGACAAATGTCCATCGGATACCCTACAAAATCTTCACAACATTATTGACTATATTCCCCAAACTGACTTTCTTATCCCCGTGACAATCTTGTGGTTACCGACTGCTTTCTAATCCCCTCACCTCTCCCTCACCCCCCCCCCTCCCATGTAGCAGTACTCAGTTTTTCCTCTATATCTCTGAGACTGTTTCTCATTTGTTCGTTCGTTTATTCTTTTCTTTAGATTCCACATATAAGTGAGATCATATGGTATTTGTCTATCTCTGTCTGACTTATTTCACTTAGCATAATGTTCTCTAGGTCCATCCTTATAGTTGCAAATGGTAAGATTCCATTCTTCCTTATGGCCAAGTAATACTCCATTGTATAAAAGTACTATAGTTTCTTAATCCAGTTGTCTACCGATGGGCATTTCTGTTGTTTCCATGTATTGGCTATTATGTATAGTGCTGCAATAAACATAAGGGTGCATAAATTTTTTCAAATTAGAGTTTCGGATTTCTCCGGATAGATACCTAGGAGTGGAATTGCTGGGTCATAAGGTAGTTTCCATTTCAGTTTTTTTGAGATAACCTCCATACTGATTTCCATAGTGGCTGCATCAATCTGCAATCCCACCAACAGTGCACAAGGGTTCCCTTTTCTCCATGTCCTCACCAGCACTTGTTTGTTGATTTATTGATGATAGCCATTTTAACTGGAGTGAGGTGGTATCTCATTGTGGTTTTTATTTGCATTTCTCTAATGATTAGTGAAGTTGAGCATTTTTTCATGTCTATTTGCCATCTGTATGTCCTCTTTAGAAAAATGTCTTTTCATGTCCTCAGCACATTTTTCATTTGGGTTATTTGTGGGTTTTTTTTTGGAGTTGAGTTTTTTATAAATTTTGGATATCAATCCAATATATCAGTAAAAATATTACTCCAGGTAATATCTGTAAACTTTCTTCCTATGTTTTCTTCTAGGAGTTTTATGGTTTCAGATCTTACATTTAAGTCTTTAATCCATTTTGAATTTACTCTTGTATATGGTGTAAGGAGGTGGTCCAGCTTCATTTTTTTGCATATGTTTGTCCAGTTTTCCCAGCACCATTTATTGAATAGACTGTCTTTACCCCACCGTAAATTCTTGCTTCCATTGTCATAGATTAAATGACCATATAGGCCTGGATTTATTTCTGGGCTTTCTATTCTGTTCCATTGATCTATTTGTCTGTTTTTATGCCACTTTCATGCTTTTTTGAATACTGTAGCCTTATAGTATAATTTGATGTCAGATATCGTTATACCTCCCATTTTGTTCTTATTTCTCAAGATTGCCAAGGCTATCTGGGGTCTTTTATGGTTCCATATAAATTTTAGGATTATATATTCTATTTCTGTGAAAAATGTCCTTGGTAGTATGATAGGTATTGTGTTGAATATGTATATTGCCTTAGGCAGTATTGACATTGTAATGATATTAATTCTTCCTATCCATGAGCATGGTATGTGTTTCCATCTATTTATATTTTCTTTAATTTCTCTCTTCAATGTCTCATAATTTTCTGAGTACAGGTCTTTTGCTTCTTTGGTTAAATTTATTCCTAGGTATTTGATAGTCTTTGAAGCAATTGTAAATGGGACTGTTTTCTTATTTCTCCTTCTGATATTTTATTATTGGTGTATACAAATGCAACTGATTTCTGAATATTAATTTTGTATCCTGCTACTTTACTAAATTTATTTATCAGTTCTAATAGTTTTTTTGGTGGAGTCTTCAGGGTTCTCTATATATAGTATCATGTCACCTGCATATAACGACAGCTTTACTTCCTCCTTACCAATACGGATGCCTTTTCTTTTTTTTAATCTGATTGCTGTGGGTAGAACTTCCAGAACTATGTTGAATAGAAGTGGAGAAAGTGGGCAACATTGCCTTGTTACTGATCTTATGGGGAATGATTTTAGCTTTTCCCCATTATGATGTTTGCTGTGGTTTTATCATATATGGCCTTTATTATGTTGTGATATGGCCCCTCTATTCTCACTTTCTTAAGAGTTTTTATCATAAGTGCCTGCTGGATTTTCTCAAATGCTTTTTCTGCATCTATTGTATGATCATATGATTTTTATTTTTCATTTTGTTAATGTGGTGTATCACATTGATTTGCGGATGTTGAACCAACCTTGCATACCAGGAATGAATCCCACTTGATCGTGGTGTATGATCTTTTTAATCTATTGCTGAATTCTGTTGGCTAATATCTTGTTGGGGATTTTTGCGTCTATGTTCATTAGGGATATCGGCCTATCCCTGTAGTTCTTTTTTTTGTAATTTCTTTGTCTGACTTTTGGATTAGGGTGATAGTGGCCTCATAAAAAGTGTTTGGGAGCCTTTCCTCCTTCTGGATTTTTTGGAATAGTTTGAGGAGAATATGTGATAATCCTTTTTTGAATGTTTTGTAAAATTCACCTGTAAAGCCATCTGTTCCAGAACTTTTGTTTGTTGGGAGCTTGTTGATTACTGGTTAAATTTCCCTGGTAGTAATCAGTCTATTCATGTTTTCCATTTCTTCTTAAGTTAGCCTTGGAAGGTTGTATGCTTGTAGAAAATTGTTCATTTCTTCCAGATTGTCTAATTTGTTGGCATATAGTTGCTCATAGTAATTTCTTAAATTTTTTTGTATTTCTGTGGTGTCTGTTGTCACTTCCCCTCTTTCATTTCTGATTTTATTAATTTGGGTCCTCTCTTTTTTTTTGATGAGTCTGGCTAAAGGTTTGTCAATTTTGTTTATCTTTTCTAAAGACCAGCTCTTGGATTCATTGATCTTTCGTATTGTTTTTTGGTCTCTATTTCATTTATTTCTGTTCTGATCTTTATTATCTCCTTCCTTGTACTCCCTTTGGGCTTATTTTGCTGTTCTTTTTTTAGATTCTATAAGTGTAAGAATAATCTGTTGATTTGTGATTTTTCTTGTTTCTTTAGGTAGGCCTGCATTGCTATGAATTTCCCTCTTAGGACTGCTTTCATTGCATCCCATAGATTTGGGGTTGTTGTGTTTTCATTTTCGTTTGTTTCAATATATCTTTTGACTTCTTCCTTGATCTCATTGTTGACCCATTCATTATTTAGTAACATGTTATTCAGCATCCATGTATTTGTATGTCTTCCAGTTTTGTTTTTTTCCTGTAGTGGATTTCTAATTTCATAGCACTGTGGTCAGAGAAGACAAATAATATGATTTCAATTTTCTTAAAATTATCGAGACTTGTTTTGTGCCCTAACATGTGGTCTACCTTGGAAAATGTTCCATGTGCGCTTGAGAAGAACATGTATTCTGCAGCTTTGGGGTGAAATACTCTGAAAATACTGATTAAATCCAACTGGTCTAATGTGTCATTTAAGGCCTCTGTTTCCATATTTAAGTCGGGAAGACCTGTCCTTTGTTGTCAGAGGTGTGTAGAAGTCCCCTACTATGATAGTGTTACAGTTGATCTCTGTCTTTATGTCAGTCAATATCTGTTTTTATATATTTAAGTGATCCTATGTTGGGTGCATAGATGTTTACTGGGGTTATGTCCTCTTGTTGGATCAATCCCTTTATTATTATGTAATGCCTGTCTTTGTCTTTTAATACATTCTTCATTTTAAAGTTTATTTTGTCAGAAATAAGTATTGCTACTCCAGCTTTTTTCTCATTTCCATTCTCATGAAATATCTTACTTCAACCCTTCACTTTCAGCCTGTGTGTCTTTTGATATGAAGTGAGTCTCTTGTATACAGCATATGCAAGGGTCTTGTTTTCTTATCCACTCAGCCACCCTATGTCTTTTGATTGGAGCATTTAATCCATTTACATTTAAAGTGATTATTACTAGGTACATAATTATTGCCATTTTTGTTATTTTTTTGCCATTTTATGCCATTTTTATGTTATTTGTAGTTAGATTGTTTTCATCTTTCTTCTGCTTACAGAAGTGCTTTTAGTATTTCCTGCAATGCTTGCTTGGTGGTAATGAATTCCTTTAGCTTATTCTTTTCTGGGAAGCTCTTCATCTCTCCTTCAATTTTAAATGATAGCCTTGCTGGATAAATCCATCTAGGTTGTAGGCCTTTGTTTTTCATCACTTTGAATACCTCTTGACACTCCCTTTTGGCCTGCAAAGCTTCTGTAGAAAAGTCATTTGATAGTCTTATAAGAGTTCCCTTGTATGTAACCCACTGTCTTTTGCTGCTTTTAGGATTCTCTCTTTGTCTTTAACTTTTGAATTTTAACTATAATGTATCTTGGTGTGGACCTGTTTGGGTTCATCCTGGCGGGACTCTCTGCACTTCCTGGGCTTATATGTCAGTTTCCTTCACCAGGTTAGGGAAGTTTTTGGTCATTGTTACTTCAACTATGTTCTCGATCCCATGCTCCCTCTCTTCACCTTCTGGTATTCCTGTGATGTGCATGTTGTGGTGCTCGATGTTATCCCAGAGGTCTCTTAAACAATTTTCATTGTTTATTCTTTTTCCTTTTTGTTGTTCCACTTAGGTGATCTCTGCCAGCTTGTCTTCTAAGTTGCTGATTCGACACTCTGCCTCATTTAACCTACTGGTAATTCCTTCAAGTGTGTTCTTTATTTCAGTTATTGAATTTTTTAGTTCTAACTGGTTGTTCATTATGATTTCTCTATCATTCGTTATGTCATCACTAAGCTCCTTAAACATTCTTTATGATCAGTGTTCTGAACTCTGTCTCTGATAGGTTGATTACCTCTATTTCATTTGGTCCCAATTCTGGGAGTTTCTTCTGCTCTTTTGAGACATGTTTCTTTGTTTCTCCATTCCAGCTGACTCTCTGTGTTTGCTTTGATGTATTAGGTAGATCCCTTAGGGTTCTTGGTCTTTGCTGGGTGATCTCATGTAGCATATGTCCTTTATATTTGACTTGCACCACTTCCCTCCTGTGCATGTACTCCAAAGGTCACCCTTGTGTTGTGTATATTGTCCTGTTAAAATTGAGCTTTACTTGCTTTTGGCTTGTCAGTAGGTGGGATTGACTCCTAGGCTGACTAGTTGTGAGACTTGGCTCTGCCCACAGTGGATGATCTGGTGCTTGAGGGTTGACTGCTCAAATGAAGTTTGGCCCCTATGGTCTCTTGTGCCTGTAGAGAATTCCCTCTGAGTGTGTCACTTATATGTCAAACCCGGTAATACTCTGGTTTGGTCTGGAGTTGGCCTCTGGGTGTTTTGAATCTTGTGCCTTTTTGGGCTGGGCCCTGGTGTAGGGTAATTTCAAAGCAAAGCAAATCACCAAGCACCACCACCATAACCACCAGCACAACAACAACAAAGAAAAAACCACATACACTCACATGTAAAAACAATCGATAACCCATACTCAACACAGGCAAAAATATCAAACATACAAACAAAAAAAAAAAGCAGTGCCAGTCTTGGCTTAAGCCCATCAAGTAATCTCCAGGCTGTCCTCTGCTGTAAAAAGTCCTCTGCACCTTGTGGAGGCAGAGCCAGCCACCTGGCACCAAGAGAGCTTGGCACTGCAGTTCTAAATGACTGGGACTATGTGGTGTGGTTTGTAGTTTTTACAAAGTCAGTGCAGTTTCTGCTTTCACCTGCACATATGTGCACTGAGAGTATCACAGGCAGCCCTGTGCCCAGGTCTCCTGAGTCTTAGGGCACTTCTTCTGTGTGTGTGTGGGGAGGGGGTGTATGGAGGGGGCAAGATTTATGAGCTGAAAGCCCAGAGCTGCCTCTGCCACCTGCTGCTAACCCCTGGGTATGTCTCCACAGGTGTAATTGCCCTGACCTAGCAGGCCAGAAAAGGTGGGGGCTGGGGATGGAGGAGTCTTCTGTCTCCCAGCCCAGCAGTGTCACACTCTTCCCAGCCTCTTCCCTAGGTCACAGCAGCAAACCAGGTCTTCCCAGATCCTGAGTGCTCCTCTTTAATCTGACTACTCCTCAGTTCAGGGTCCAGCTTGAGTCTCTGGAAGGATGGAGGGTAGGATTGGGAGACTAGGGGGAGGGGCCCCGGTAAGGCATTTACGTCCCTTGTCTGACCTAGGGCCCAGCTGAGGTAACTGCCTCAAACGCTGGATAACTCTTAGCAGGAGAGACCAGATGTGGGACGCAGGGAAAGAGCCCACCTCCAGGCTCTTGTGGTATTTGTTCTGTCCTGGCCCCCACGCCCACCCCCGCGCATCTCAACAGCTGCAGATGCGGGCCGCATTTCTGTTCCCTTCCCTTCCCTCATCCCCTGCTTACCCGGTTTGCCCACCTTCAGGTAATCCTCGTGTGAGCCTCTCAGCTGTTCTGTGTGATGAGCAGAGAATCCTTTGATGGCTTATAGATGTTCAATTTGTAGTAAGTTCTGGAGAACTCAAGAAGACCACCTCACTGCCGCCATTCCTATGATGTCCTCTTTTAATGTTTTCCCCCCTTCTTCAACCTCCCCTCCCCCCATTTCGGTTCAAGCTATTGTTTCTCAGTCTAGTTGTGTAGGACAACAGCTCCCTGGCCCATGCTAGTATTATGAGCCTTGCACTCCCCATGGCTGAGGCAGTTGGTCGCCAGTTGTTGGTCAGCCACTCATGGCAGCTCTTGCCGGCTGCTGGCACAGGGTAGCCTGTCACAGCTTAAAGCAGTTTATGGTAGCCCAGCTCCAGGGAGTTGTTATTGTGGTTTGTAGTTTTTCTGCCACAATCTTAGCTGTAGAGGGCGCAGCTCACTGGCCCATGTGGGAATCCAGCCAGCAACCTTGGCGTTAGGAGCACGGCCCTCCAACCACCTGAGCCACCAGGCTGGCCCTCTTTTGATGTTTTTAATTTAAGGATCTGCATTTTTAAATGCTTATTTTTCTTTATTTAAATTTTTGATATTGGTAACTTATGCCTACTTCCTTTTTTTCCCTGATTAGACTTGCTAGGATTCATAATTTTATTGTCTTTTTAAAAATTTCAAAGAAACAATGTTTAAGATCTGCTGATTTTGTCTAATATGATTGTTGTCTATTTCACTGATTGTTATTATCTCCACTCATGTCATTATTTTTTCTTTTAGCTTGATTTACTGTTTTTCCCCTCATTTCTTGAGGTAGATATTTTACCATTGATTTTCAATCTTTCTTCTTTTAAAATCCATGCCTATAGAGCTATAAAGTTCACTCTAAGCACTGTTTTAGCTTTATTTCATAACATTTCATAGGTTGTAATTTTATTTCTCAATAAAAATTTTTTTATTCTTTAACCCATGTGTTATTTAGGAATGTACTTCTAAATTTCTAACATTTGGAGATTTTGTCTTCTTGTTATTGATATCTAACTTAATTCCTCTGTGTTTAGAAAACATTCTTTGTATGACTTAAGTCTTTCAAATGTATTGAAAGTTCATATGTTCCATATGCCTTGGGGATGGGGAATGTGTATTCTGCAACTATTGGATACACTGTTCTATATTTCAGTTAGGTCAAATTTGTTAATTGTATTGTTCTAATGTATTTTTCTATCTGCATGTTCTATTAGTTTCTAAGAGAAATATGTTCAAATATCTATGGTTATGGGTTAGGTCTGACAATTTGTTCATTATATGTTTTTGAGACTACATTATTAGGTGCATATATATTTAGAACTGCTATTATCTTCCCTTTTTATCTCTATATTGCTTCTTTCTTTTAAAGTGTTTGTCTGATATTACCGTAGCTCTAGCTTTCATCTTTTGGTTAGTAATTATATGGTCTTTTTAATGGGACTGTGTTTATTTACTTTCTTTTCAACCAATATAGAATACCAAAAACTGAACAAAAGCCCTACAGAAAGGAGTATGTAGTGGAAGACAGGACCCTGAGCTGGAAGTCAGAGGCCATGTGTTCTGGTCCAAACATTCCCACTAACCATATGCCCTTAATTGCTTAATCATTTATGGGCCTCTGTTTGCTTATCTGTCAAACTGGAGAACCTCTACCTTTGAGGGTTATTATTAGTTTCTAAGGATATCATAGCTATGGACATAATAAAAATTGTAAAATGCTATATAAATGTCAAATAATTGTTATCTATGTTCTAAGTAAAATCATTGAAGACCCGAAAGCAGCTCACCTCCATTTTGGAACAGTGAAAAGTCTTTTCACAATAATTTAAAAGAAAAGAATATTCTTGGCCATTAAATTCTCTATTCATTCAGGTTCCTTTGTCTTGGTTCAGCCCGCACATCCTTCCCCTTTCCTCCCAGTGCACTATGACCTTGAAAATACTCAAAGGGATAGAAGAACTTTGTTCATCTTCTATGGAACAGAACAGTTCTCTTTAAGAAGAGCCCCTGAATTTCATGCCTTTGAAGACTTTCTCATTGCTATGTTCTTCCAACTCAATCTTTGTGTCTCCACATAGATTAGACTGCTCAAAATTCTATGTAATTTCTCAATCTCTTAGTTGCTATGGACTATTTAGCTTTTCAGTAGACCACAGTTTGTGGATCTATGAATGCTTCAAGGAGAAAAGCACTGAAGAATTTCAGCTCATTTCTTGGAACTTCACTTTCCTCATGTTTTTGGCCCCTCAGGTCATTACTGCCTTAGTAGCTCTCTGTAAAAATTGACTTGACTATTATTCTCAGCTATTCTTCCGTTGACCTTTAAAATCATCATATGCAGTGTAAAAAAATAACAAACTGGGATTCTGGTTAAGATTTCATTAAATATATAAATTATTTGGGAAAGGTAGATATTGTTATGACATTATATCATTCTACTTTAGAAAGTTCTTACTCCATTTAGATCTCTTTTTTCACATTTTAATAAAATTTTATAGTTTTACTTATGTAGATCTTTGCCTTGTGAATTTTATTTATAGACATTTTATAGTTTGGGTTTTTATTAAAGGTGGGATTTCCTTCCTCCTCACATTTAAGTTTTTGTTCATTAAAAGTAAAATTTTTACTGGCCTTATCAGGGGTAATCACTTCATAAATTATTTAAGTGCCTAATCACTGTGCTGTAGACCTGAAATTAATATAAAATAATATTAAATGTCAACTACAATGTTAAAAAATACATATAGCCACAGGATGTAAAGTATAGCATAGGGAATATGGTATCGTAATAGCCATGTACCGTGTCAGATGGGTAGTTGACTTGTTGGGATTATCACTTTGTGAGGTGTGTAAATGTATAATCATTATGTTGTTTTATGCACATGAAGCTAATAATAAAAATAAATAAGTAAAACTAATTTTTTTAAAAGTATGTTAATTTTGCATCCGGTCACCTTATTCAAATATTGAAACAATAATAAGCTAACATTTATGGAGAACAATGGGCTAGGCATTGTTCTAAGTCTTTTACATGTATTAGATTATTTAATCCTCATAGTATCTCTACAAGGTAGATACTATTATATCAGTTCTCAGATGAGAAGTGAGACCTAAAGTATAATTTTTCTAGGAAATTATTTTTCTAGGAAAACAATCTTCTAATCTGAAAATGAAAAATTTTACTATTCACCAATATTTACAGTAATTGTTTCATTTTATTTTCTTATTGTATTGGCTAAAATTTGTAAAACAATGTTGAATAACAGAAGAAATAATAGGCATTTTTGTCTTGGTCCTGATTTTAATAGAACTGTTGTAAATAGAAATTATAAACCCAAATGTATACTGGTAATTAGATAAAGAGTTATGTTTGCAAATAATGATATAATAATAATGATAAAAATTATTATTAGGTAGCAAAAATGAATGGATTTATGTAAATAAATGCAAGTATCTTCCATCCTTAAAGAAATCCTTGCTCAATCCCACAACCCTGTTAGGATTTCTTCCATTAAGTACTAGGGTGTCTAACCAACATCAGTTTAAAGCATAAGAAGTCCAAAGGAAAGTGATCTCAGGGTAATTCAGCAGCTCAGTAACATCATCAAGGATGATAGATATTAAGACCTTTTTACTCAACTGTCCTTGGCATGTTGACTTTCCCCCTCATGGCTTGTAAGCTCCTGAGTTGGTAAGAGGTTTTAATGCAGGATGACCTGTTCCATTTTATTAGGGGGAAAAAAGTTATCACAGTGCTGAATTAAGTGTCAGGGATGAAATAGGTCTCAGAGAAACTTCTGCAGCAACGAGGAGGCCACTGTGGGCTTCTGTAGGTCACTTCACTTGGACGCTAATTATAATCTCTGAGATTCAGAGGCTGGGTCCAGATGAGAAAGACCAGGTTTCTGTTATGATGAAGAGTACAAGGGAAGAAAATCTTGCCACCTGCAACAACATGGATGAATCTGGAGGATGTTAGACTAAGTGAAATAAGCCAGACACAGAGAGACAAATATTGTATGATCTCAATTATATGTAGAACCTAAAAAAGTTGAACTCGTAGAACTAGAAAGTAGAACAGTAGTTGTCAGGGCCTGGGGGGTGGAGGAAATGGAGAGATGTTGGTCAAAGGGTACAAACTTTCAGTTATAAGATGAATAAGTTCTGGGGATGTAATGTACAGCATGGTGACTATAGTTAACAACACTGAACTGCGTACTTGAAATTTGCTAAGAGAGTAGATCTTACGTGTTCTCACAATACACTCAAAAATGTATATGTATATTGTCATCACATTGCACACGTTTAAAAAATAACATTATACAACCTAAATCTATGCAATTTTTATTTGTCAATCATACCTCAATAAAGCTGGCAAAAAAAAGAGAGCACAGGGAGTAACCCAGGAAAAAGTTGAGGCTCTAAGAGGATTCCGCAGAGGAAAGGTTGAAGGAAACAAACCAGACATAAGTAAAAGAAAGTGAAGGAAGGGACAGGGATGTGCTTTTTTCAGTGACCATCAAGAGGGAGGGAGACAAAAGGGAAACATATTCAGCATCAGACTGGGAGTTACAGCACAGTAGTGAGGAGTGGTAAAGCTGCCACAAAGTCAGCCTCACAAGTGAGGTGAGGGGGGTGGTTTATTCGTTCATTGATGACATCATTATTCTTGAAAGCCAACTGACTGTACATGGCAGTGTTCTACCTGTGGAGATTCACCATTCAATAAGACAAAGTTCCTGCTCTCATTGTGCTCCTATTATAATGGAGAAGGGGGATAATCAACAAGGAAACTAGGGTGCATTTTATAACATTTGAGATGAGAATATGTGAGATGAAGAAAACTCAAGCCAGGTGAAAGTTAGACTGGCTGTAGTGGGAATCTTCCAGTAGCAATTTAGATGAAATTCTCAGAGGTCTCTCAGAAGAGGTACCATTTGAGTAGCAACTGCAACAGAGTGAGCCATGTGCTGATTTGGGGGCAGAGGAGCAATGGCTGTGTTCAAAGAGGAAGAAGAAGCCATCTTGGCTAGAGCCTCATGGATGGTAGGGGAGAGTAGCAGACCATGAGAGAAGACTTGCAGCTCTGGCTGCTGGTGAAGCCAGGCAGGCTGGAATCCCTGAGGATTTTAGCTTGATTTCATCTCTTTAAATACTTTCTACCTAAGACACCGTATCATTCTTCCTCTTGGTATAAGTAGTCTTCTTCCTAATGGAGAGCTGTTTTCCTTCCAGGAAGCTCCATTGCCCACCAGCAAGGTGCTTTGTCTATTGCATGTTTGTTTGTCTATGGTTTAGAAGTCAACAGAGCTAAAAATAACAGTCTTGATGGAGCACCATGATTAATCTGCTAAATTCTGCAGCCAGCAGGAGCAGCAGGGAGCCAGACAGAACAGGTCCCCAACAGGCAGTCTCTTCCCTAAGAAATCATCACAAAACTTCTGGTGTTGATTTATTGATTATTCTCCCTTTCGCCAGTGAGAAATGCACTTCTTAATGAAAAGAAAACACCACTTGAAAGGTTTGCTCCTTCTCAAGTTAGTGAACAGTACCAGCTGTTTTAATAGCATCTTCCTCTGTGACACTGATTTTAAAAAGAGGGAAGAAATGATATGTATCTAATTATGAAAACAATATTTATTGTTGGGAAATTAGACATGCAGAAAAGCATGAAGAAAAATCATCAAAATATAACCACCTGGAGATAACTAAGTTTCAAATTTTGTATAATTATACACTTAATATATATTTGGGTATATCTGAGGTCATTTGGTAGCTATAATTTTGTATCCTAATTTTAAATTTAGCATTATTTGGGAGTTCTTTCCCATTGATATTACCTTTTAATTCCACAGACTGGGCTCTAGGCTGTAGTGATTCCAAGGGAAATAGTGCAGAGAGGTTGGGGTTGGCAAAAGCCAAACGTATGTCCCATGCGGCTGTTTTCTGAGGTAACCACCATCATGCTACAACTTAGGCAACTTCTTGGCTCTCCTCTCCAATTCATAAGAGGGTATCACACAAGGAGGACAGGGAGACTCAGAGACCAAAAATTGGTTTTTAGAGCAGATTATTTTATTTGGTATGTAGCTGCCAATCAGACTTATTTCAATCCATAACGCGCTGCTGAGGAACATAACACAGACACACCCACATAAATGATATTTTAAATAATTTTGACTGCCCATATCATTGCAAACACATCCTGACTGTTGCCCTAATAAGTGGGCCCTTTTAACTAGAAAAATTGGCTGATTCCTAGTCTTATAAGAAGACCTGTCTTCAGCAAAGATACTATCAGAGATTGTTCTGGGCCTGACTTGGAACCACAATTTCAGTTGCCTCCTTATTTTTGGCCCAGCTGAACCTCTTAATGGTATTTGTAATGAGTTCAGCGTATGGAAGATTTTTGTATTCCTACAATGTTGGTTATCTTTTTCATTCTTAATGTAGCCAAGGTTGTCAGAGCCAAGCATTGACCAAGCCCACTTCTTGGCCAGCCCTAATCATAGCCTATTGTATAGGTAACCCTATTGTTCTTTCTTACTTATCAGAGCACAAAGGATCATATGACCTACCACATCACATCCATATCACATGAGCTCCCTGTGCAACAGTCTTTTTTTTTTTTTCCAGCTTTGGCTACTGTAAGAGTGAAAGATCAGAGAAAGCACTACAAAGGCAAGAATTAAAAGGCTGAATAAACATAAACTGTGACCAGCCTAAGCTAATCATCGGACTTTTAAATGCCATAGCCAAATACTCACTTTTCAGCATGTCTTGTAGTTAGCAATGGCCATGTGATTTAGTTTCCATTAAGGGCATAGGAGAAAATCTAGAAAATAGTTCCTTCCTGATGAATAGGAGTTTTCTTTAGCCTCCTTTTCCTCATCTTTAAACATAGTGTGAAGACCTAATACCTAGAGCTGTGGTAGCCATCTTGTGACAGAGAAGTGAGAAGCATGAAGATGAAAAGACAGCAAGCTTGGCATGCTAAAGCTGCAGCATGGACACAGACAATAGTTTAGTGGTTACCAGAGGGTAAGGGGGTGGGGTGGGAGATGAGGGTAAAGGGGATCAAATATATGGTGATGACTCTGGGTGGTGAACACACAATGGGATTTGGAGAGGACATAATACAGAATTGTACACCTGAAATTTATGTAACTTCACTAACAACTGTCACCCCAATAAACTTTAACTTAAAAAAAGTGACTGGATCCTTGATGACATTTTTGAGTTGTAGATAAAAAACTGGCAACTGCTCACTTTGAAGATTTTTCTTAAACAGGAAAATGTATTACAGTTTAAGGCACGCTTTCTTGCAAGTGAACCTATCCTAATTGATACATGCCAAGGGTGGCCAATGAGTGAGATGTTCAACTTTCCTGAAGGTTAGCCTCAACACTGTAGTAACTGCAAAACCACAAAGCAACAAATTCAATTTCTGGAGTGGACCAACTGGGGAAACAAAATGCATTTATCTTTCAACAGGTAGAAGCTGATCTTTCCAGATGATGGACAGATTTAGATCAAAGAGTAGGCAAAAGGGAACCAACCAGAATCTATATTCCACAATACCTTAAGTATAGGGAATGTGGCTACTCTTTAAACATTTTCTCTGTTAAATCTAAAACATGTCAGCATTAGTATTGTACATTTTTGACAACACCTAATGGAGAAAAGTTAACCTATACAGTATAAGAACAAAGAGTTAGACTCATGAATAGAGACTTCTCTAAGAGCTTTGGATTGGCACTAAGGAAGAGCATAGAGTTTAGCCTGAGCGTGCACCCACCTCAAAGCAGGTAATACAAATTGGTTTTAGGACCAAAGGAAATTATTAGTACCTCTTGATTTCAGTTACCTTGAAATTAAACATTTTAATTGCCATCAATTTTTAGTGAATAGTTATTCATTTTGCAAATTAATGCACTGACAGTTTTAAATGATCATCTTACTGCATCTAAGATATTGTTGGATCTATACAAAAATTGAATTATGGAATCTCGTCAGGAATATGGTATTAGGAAAAGTTCCTGAACTTTGAGGTCTGACCAAAAAGAATTCAAACTTTCTGCCATTAAATCTAATAGTTGTGACCTTGGACATATTAGTTTACTTCTATGAGCCTCATTTCTTAAACGGGGATAATAATACACATCACAAAAGGCCACTGGGTGATTTAAGTGAGGAATATAAAGTATAGGACACATAGTAGATATTGATAAGTAGTAGCTTCTGTGCCAGTTAGGGTCTAACAGCAAATAGCACATTTAAATTAGGATATTTTAGGGTTTTTTTTCTTACAAATGGATTGTTTCCAAAGGTAGGCAGGAAAGATATCTAGAAAAAATTCCCAGGGTAAACAAACAAAGCTGCTCTCCAAATTTAATTTACAAGGGTGTTTACCACATCATTGTTCTTAGGGAACCTCAGGGAACAATCCAGATGGCCACATATAGGGACCTGTTATATTCATACAGCTGAATACCATAAAACCACTAAAAACAATATTGTAAAAGTAAACATATTGACATCAAATATATTAGTAATACAGTGCTCAGTGAAAAGAGATTTCAAGATATTATGGACAGTAGACTCTATTTTGCTAAAATTATATGTAAATTATATTTATCACCTATATTTATATCTAGATATAATTATTTAAAGCCAGACTTTAGGATTCCTTGGGGATCTTTTAAAAATTGCCAGCTTTTTTGAAAAGAGGTAGAGTTGATTTCACCTTTTTGGGGGGTGGGGGTGAGGGAGTGACCCTTAACCTGATTCAGATGATTTAGATTGAGTGCGCAGTATACTGTTTGTTAATGGGCCTTCTCAAGTGTGCTTGAATTAGAGCTGTTTCTGAGATGTAACTTCTTTGGGATGAGGTTTAAGGTGAAGGTGGAAAAAATGTTGCTTGCCTGTGTGAATTTAGAGAGCACTGCCTTGGCAAGTGTTGCTTGTTCCTTTTTGGTTAATTATGTGCAGGATATCTGGAGCTGGGAAACTGAAAACTGCAGGAAGGACGTGAAGCAGGATCATCCCTTTAGAATACAGACTATAAAAAGTAATCGTACTGGCCATGGTTGAACTGAACATGGGCTGGATGATTGATGTCCATGTGTGGAATTACTTAGGGCAGAATAACCCAGAAAGCAACAACTGCTATGTTATTGTGGTCTGACCTGATTGACTGAAGCCATATCTCTAAGGGTGGAGGGATGGAGTTTCGTCTAGAGCAGGAGATACAAACTGAAGTGCTTACACTACGACAGGTAATAATAATTAAATAATAATTATAATAGGAAACACTTATACATGCCAAAGAGTGTCCTAAGGTTTTCCTTGGATTATTACTTTAAATCCTCAAAAACACCTATGAAGAATATACAATTATTACCTCAATTTTACAACTGAAGAAACCAATACTCAGAGAGGTTAAGTAACTTGTCCAAGTTTCTAGAGCCAGTAACTATCTATGGGAAGAAGTTGGAAAACAAAACTTTGCTAGTGAGTGTTGGTAACAATTGACTGCATTTAACGATTTGCTGAATTCAGGAAAGAATTTGTATGCTTATAAATAGGAATAAAGAAAGTAGAGAGAATATAAAAATTCATGCACTTTCAGAGATGGAAAACTATCTCACCACCCCAAAATGCAAAAATTAAATGTAAGAAAGTCTTTGAGGAACAAAGGCTAATTATGATTCAGCTTTGAGGCAGAGGTCAAATTAAAGCTGTGCACATTATAACTTTGTGAAAACCATTGGATGGACTAAGGACTTCAGAGCAAAAAAGCCAATTAAGATGTGGTATCCAAAAATTGCTTATTTAGATAAAATAAACTCAGAGTTAAGAACTAAAGTATGTATCTCTCCCAGCAATATGTGATAGACTCAAGTTACCTGATATTAAAGGGGTTGGGGATATAGAAATACATGTGTGTAAGAAAAGAGAAATATAACACCCTAAAAAAGCACATCTTTTAAAGAGCTGTGTATATGGATATTGGCACATATAGCTGATTGGAATCAAATAGACAGGAGGTCTATTAAGTTTGGGTGAGTTTTATTGCCAGAGGAAGTAGGGCAAGATAAGGGCTGAGGAAACTACATGACCCACAAGGAGGTTCTGTTGCTCTCTATTTCAGATATGGCCAAAAGGATAATAGAAAAGGAAGAACTTTCTAGAAAGTAGTCAGGGCCACAGATAACAATGGAAAAAGAAGCCCCTCTGCTCTCTGAACATTTCCCACCTCAAAGATGGAGGGCCTTAACAATATTTGCCCATTAGAATTTCAAATCAAAATTGCTGTGGACCATTGATCGCTGTGTATCACAGAGTTCTTCTTTTCCAAATGGGAGTATTATTCTGGTTGTGCTGTGCCTGTTTCACCATTGTACACTGGGAGCATGTAATAAGCACAGTTTGTCTTTTTGGCTCAATTAGCTTGTATCAAGAGTAACCACATCAAAATACATTGTACAGATGGCTGTGCATCCACAAAAAGAGGAAACCTGACTCGGCTAACCTTTCCAACTAGATGGGACTTTGGGGCTGTCTCCATTGAGATGGGAATACGTGTAATCTACCTGGGAGAAAGAGTGACCCAAATATTTGGTGAACAGAAGGGCAAACTGTGGTAGACACTGTATCTCCTTACCAATATTTCAAGCTTTCCTCTTTTACTCACACAGGAGAATTGTACTTTCCTGCTCCCAAGAATTTGGTGGTGGTCATGTGATTTGTCCAATAAATTATGAAAAATGATCCAAGACAGATTCATTTAAGCACCTCTGCAAACTACCTATTTGCTCATCTTGCTGCTACAACTGATGTCCCCAAATGGTAGATCCTCCACCAGCCTATATTGTAGAAGGAGCATGGAAACCTTTATTGTTCTAAGCCACTGAGTATTTGGAATTGTTTATTCCCAGTGCATAATATAGTCTATTCTATGGATACTGGTATACAAGTTAAAATATATAATTTCAAACTGTTAGGGGAGAAAAGGAATGAAAAAATTGAAAAATAAATCAAGAATAAAGCACAATAGGAGAACAAAAAGAATACAGAGAGACAACAATAGAGAGAAGCAATAATACGGTAGAAAAAATTTTAACATATTAATCAGATCTTGTAAGTTTATACTACACTAATAAGTCATTCCCAAATATCAGTGATTTACAGAATCTACCATTTATTTCTCATTCACTTTACATGCCAGTCTTTGGTTGGCTTTAGATAGTCAATCTGGGACCCAGACCAAAGGAATAGCTTCAGACTGGAACACCACAAATATTGTGTCAGAGAACAATTCAGAACAGTATGGTGACTCTGAAAATGTCTACTCGAAAGTGGTACATTTACTTCTATTCACTTTTAATTGATTAAAAAATCAATCAATCAATCAATCAATCAACTCACGTGGCCAAGCCTTATATGTTAATGGGTTAGAAGTATATTTTAACAGGGACTCTGGAAGGAAAGGGCTTCATAAGGAAGAGCTATAGGAAGGATCAATGAATATTTTTATAATAAAATAATCTACCATGTCAAATATAAAACTGATCCCAATAAATAGAAATTGTCTAAACTATCCAATTAAAAGTCAAAGGTGTCAGACTGAACTAAATAATGCAACTCTATACTCTTTGTAAGTGCCTCACCTAAAACAGAGGGACAGAGGAGGTGTGAAAGTCAAAACATGGGAAAAATAGACTAGGAAAATTAAACAAAGAAATCTGGTGTAGCTATACTAGTATCATAGAAAATAGACTTTAGAACAACAAAAAAAGAAGTTCTAGAGAGAAAGATGGACACTACATAATAATAAAAACTTCAATTCATCAGTAAAATATAAGAATTCTAAACTTTGTGCACTTAATAACATAATTTCATAATATATGGACAAATTGACCATCTTAGAGGAAGATTTTGATTTAATTTTTCATAGTAAATTAAACAGACCAAAAAATAAGGATATAAAAATATGAGCAACACAATTAACAAGCTTAATAAAAAAAAGATAAGTATAGACCACTGCACTCAACACCTTCAGAATATACATTCTTTACAAGCACAAAATATTTATTTTAGTTTGTAAAACAAGCCTCAGTAAATTTCAAGAAATTCACATCATATAGAACACTTACTTGACAACCATAAAATTAAGTTAAAAATCAATAACAAAAAAACAGGTAGAAATACTTCCATGTGTGGAAATTTAAATTTTTATTTGTCAGTTACAAAAAGTCATAATGGAAATCAGAAAACTCTTAGAACTGAACGATAAAGTCATGGGGACAGATCCAAGATGGTGGAGTAGATAAACACTGTGCTGGCTTCCTCCCATGAACACATTAAAATTACAACTAAATTATAGAACAATCAACCTGGAGAACCATATAAAGTCTCTTGGAACAGAAGTTTTATAACTAAGGATATAAAGAAGCCACATTGAGACTGATAGAAGTGGAGAAGATGTGAAATGATTGGCCCCAAACCTCCATGTGGTGGTTGAGAATCAGAAGGGATATCATGGCAACAGAGGTTCCCCCAAGAGGAGCAAGGGACCCCAGCCCAGAGTACTGGTGCCAGGAAGAGAAGCCCCCACAACATCTGGCTGTGAAAAACAGTGGGGATTCCAACCATCCAGGTAGGATGGAAGGCTGTGGGAAACCCAGACATCATCTTAAACAGCCAGCACACAGACTCATTTGCTCGCAGGCACTCACCCTGGGCTCCAGCAGAGGGATGGTGACTCGAGGGGCATTGAAGGCATACGGGGAGCAGACTGAGGTGTGTGGTTTTGTGGCAAGAGCTGGAAGACAGTTGCCATTTTCCCTGTGAGGGAGCCTTCTCCCTTACAGCTGACAGCTGGGTGCCTTCTTTCCTGTGTTGAACCCTCCCCACACAGCCAAATATGAATCTGATTGGCTTGGTGAGCTCTGCTGCTCCACCGTGGTGAGCTCCGCTGGGACCCCACCCCAATGATGGAGGCACTTTCTCAGGAGTAGCCAGCCCCACCAATATTGCACTTTTTGTTGAAAAACTATCATAATCTACGGGCCTCAGGTGGGAGGTGAGTGGCCTTGGTGTGCTTTGAGACTTTTGCTGAATAGCTCGAGGCTCAGCACTAGTAACAAACAAGAGTCTACATTAACCTGTTGACCACAACTCTTCCCACTCTAGTGACTCCCTGAGACCCTGCCTTACCCAATTCGCATACCCCATGAGGCTTTATAGTGTCTGAACCGTAAGGAAGCCGGCAGGTGGCAGCAGGCCTTGGGGTGTCCTGGCTTTTTACAGAGTCACCCCTGCCCCAGCACTGGTGGCAGCCATCCTCGATTTGCAGCATGGCCTCTCCCACATACCTCCAACTTTAGCAAAAGAAGTGAACAACCATGGATCACTTTGTAGCTCCTACCAGGTACTCTCCGGCCAGTAACAGGCAGTGGGTGACCTGGGACTACACCAGAGATCCTCCCAAGAGGCCCCAGAACCAACATACCTGGAGGTTGGCTTCAGACCACAGCAGAGCACTACCAAATTAGCCCCACAAGTAGCACACACAAAGCGTGGTCTCAACAGGCATCAGAGCCCACTGGGGCAAATCCCTCTCAGTGGGATAAGCCCCCAGCACAGCAGCCCATAAGCTGTGGATGTGGCTAAACCCCAGAGACAATCAGCCTCAAGTCCAATCCCACCTACTGACATGCCAATAGTAATCAAAGCTCAACTATAACAGGAGGGCACACACAACCCACACAAGGGACACTCCTGGAGCAGGTGACGGGAAACTATTCCAGGGCCCCACAGGACACCTACTACATAAGGCCACCTGGTCAAGATGGGGAGTAACAGCAGAACTACCTAATACATAGAAACAAACACAAAGAGGTCACCAAAATGAAAAAAAACAACAACAAAGAAATATGCCTCAAATGAAAGAACAGGAGTAAACTCCAGAAAAAGAACTAAATGAAGTGGAGGCAATCAACCTACCAGAAACAGAGTTTAAAACACTGGTTATAAGGACACTCAAGGAATTTAGTGAGAACTTCAACAAAGAGATAATAAGCACCAAAAAGGACATAGAAACCATAGAAAAGAGCCAGTCAGAAGTGAAGAATATAATAACTGAAATGAAGAAAGCTCTAGAAGGAATCACCAGCAAACAAGATGAAGCAGAGGATCAAATCAGTGATCCAGAAGACAAGGTAGCAGAAAACACCCAATCAGAATAGCAAAAAGAAAAAAGAATTAAAAAAAAAAATGAGCAGAGTTTAAGAGACCTCTGGAACAACATCACGCATAACAACATTCGCATCATGGGTGTAACAGGAGAGGCAGAAAGCAAGGACTTGAGAACCTATTTGAAGAAATAATGACTGAAAACTTTCCTAACCTGGCGAAGGAAATAGACATACAAGTCAAGAAGCAGAGTCCCAAACAAGATGAACCCAAACAGGCCACAACAAGACACATTATAATTTAAATGGCAAAGCTAAAGACAAAGAAAGAATCTTAAAAGCAGCAAGAGAAAGGCAACTAGTAACTTATAAGGGAGCCCCCATAAGATTATTAGCTGATTTCTCAACAGAAACTTTGCAGGCCAGAGTAGATTGGCACAAAATATTCAACATGATGAAAAGCAAACACCTACAACCAAGGGTATTGTATCCAACAAGGCTATCATTTAAAATCAAAGGACACATAAAGAGCTTCTCTGACAAGAAAAAGCTAAAGGAGTTCATTGCCACCAAACCAGTATTACAAGGAATCTTAGAGGGACTTCTTTAAGACAGAAAAAAAAATCAAAAATATGATTAATAAAATGGCAATAGCTACGTATCTATCAACAATTACTTTCATTGTAAATAGCTTAAATGCTCTAATCGAAAGACACTGGAGAAATGAATGAATAAGAAAACAAATGCTTTACACATGCTGTCTACAAGAGACTCACTTTAGATCAAAAGACACACACAGGCAGGAAGTAAGAGGAAAAAATTATTTCATGAAAATGGAACAAAAACAAAAAACCTGGGTAGCAATACTCATACCAGAAAAAACAGACTTTAAAACAAAGTCTATAAGAAGAGACAAACAAGGACCCAGTTATACCACTTCTGGGTATTTATCCAAAGAAACCCAGAACACTACTTCGAGGGGACATGTACATTCATATGTTCATTGCAGCATTATTTACAATGGCCAAGACATGGAAGCATCCTAAGTGTCTGTCGCTGGAATAATAAAGAGGAGGTGGTACATATGTACAATGGAATATTGCTTGGCCATGGAAGGGAATGGGTTCTTGCCATCTGCAGCAGCATGGATGGACATGAAGGGTACTGTGCTGAGTAGAGTGTCAGACAGAGAAAGACAGATGCAATGTGATTTAGCTTATATGTGGAATCCAAAGAACAAAATAAACAAACAAAACAGAAACAAACTCATATATCAGAAAACATTTTGATGGTTGCCAGATGAGAATGAGGTTGAAGGGGTGGGCTTTGAAAAAGGGAAAGGGATTAAGAAGTACAAATTTGTCATTATAAAGTAGTTATGGGGATGTAGGGTGTAGCATAAGGAATATAGTCAATAATATTGTAATAACTATGTGTGGTGTCAGATGGGTACTAGATCTATCGGGTGATAGATGGGAGGGGGTTGTGGCAGGGTGAAAAAGGTGAAGGGATTAAGAAGTACTATTTACTATTTTGTAAATTGGTAGTTACAAAATAGTCATGGGGGTGTAAAGCATAGGGAATATAGTCAATGATACAGTAATAACTGTGTATAGTGCTAGGTGGGTACTAGACTAGCCAGGCGGATCACTTCTTAAATTATATTAATGTCTACCCACTATGCTGTACACCCGAAGTTAATACAAAATAGTATTGAATTTCAACTGTAATTGACAAATTAAAAAGCAGGGGCAAAGCTGGAGGGGAATAAGAGGTCCAAATTTCTAGGTATTAAACAAATAAGTCATGGGGATGTAATGTACAGCATAGGGAATATAGTCAATAATACTGTAATAGTGTGGCATGGTGTTAGATGGTTGCTGGACTTATATCATGGTGGTCACCTCTTTAGGTATATAAAAGTTGAATAATTATTATGTACGCCTGAAACTAATATAATATTGTATGTTGGCTATATTTTTAACAAAAATCTTTTTAAAAAGTCACATTCAATACTTGTGAAATGTTGCTAAAGTCTTATTTTGAGGACAATGGATAATTGCATATTCCTAAGTAAGCACAAAAGAGGCTCAAAATTAATTAAATAAGCATTCCAACTTTAGACGTTAGGGAAAAAATAAACTTTACTAAAGTAGGAAAGATATAATCAAGTTTTTATTAAGGAAGAAATTACATAATTACCTGAGAAATCTTGGGCCAAACACATCCCTGGGCTGCCTGTTTTGGTCAGTCACCATATCAACAACATATTTTATGGTCCGTCCTCATAACTACTTAAAAATCTGTAATGGAATGAGGGAAAACAGAAGAGGTTAAGGGAAGCAAAATAAGACTGTAGTTTCAGCTCAGGTAGCCTCACCCTAAAATCTTCAAGAGTTCTGGTGTACACATTGCCTCCTGGGCTTTCCCACATTACAAGAGAGTGAGGGTGTGTACCTTTATATCAGGCATTAGGCAGTCACTGTTTACAGACTTACAGCGATGAATAGTGCATAACTTCCAGACACCTCCTGGTGACACTGCTCCAGTGTACCAAGGGCAAGCTCTTGAAAATGTTGCAGGTGTGAGCCATTAGGAGCACTACATGTGGCAGCTGGAGTGGAATGAGCACACGGAACCAATATAAATGCAGCCCAGGAGACCTGGCTAGAGCACCGACAGTGCCTGCTGTGCTCCTTCCCTTGTACCACTCAGGTCCACTTGCTCGGCACATTAGGTTCACTCCATTCTTTTACAATTTCTCAAGGATTCTGGATGATCACAATTTCTAGGAAAACTTAATAGAAAAGTCAGTGGGATGAAACTATAGCCTCCCCAGCTGCCGTCAGTCCTGATGTCGGAAATGATATTATTTCCCCTCATCCTGTGCCAGCATTCTGTTGGTCTAGGTGGCTTGCCCGGTGGTGTCACCTGAGGGGTCTGAGATTTTGGTTACCGTGCTGTTGTCTGGACAGATGGGGTCTACTTGCCAATTTACAGTGAAAACTAGGATTCAGAGTACCGAGAGATACCCCATTGGTTCACAACGAATGCTAAACATATTCTTCGCTGCCACCATTATGTAGCAGCAAGTCTACCTCCTCGTGATTATCAATTACCCCTTCAAATATGGTAACTCTTTTCTCTTCTCGCTGGTCTACACGCACAATGAGCCTAAAATGATAAATGGCAGCCACAGTGTCATATGGGGTGGTCTGCGGAGTCTCTAGTCCAGCTCCCCACATAAGAATGCAGGATATGGTGAAGCCAAAAAGGAACACCCATGGAGCCATAGGTAGGGGAATCATACCACTATAGTCTTGCTGGCAGCTAGGTTGGAGACACACGAAGCAGGAGCCACACGATCTGCAACCTGCTGTCCGCTTTTCTACCAGCCAACCAACTCCCCTTGCTAACTGCAATCCGCACTTGCCAGCTCAGCCATCTTCTTGCTAGCCCCCATTTCCTGCTAGCATAGCCACAGCAGTTATATTAGTGGCCAATGGCTCACTGGTTACAGCTGAGGGCCAACTAGCTACAGCTGATGGCCATCCAATCACAGTTGATGGCCATTTACTACCTGAGCCAGCACCTTTCCACGTGAGGCCAAGAGCCTGGAAACTGCACTCCTGGCTCTGTCCCCACACACAGCCTTAAGTTTAGTGGAACTATTAATGTCCCCTAGTCAGTGCCCCTTTCTAGAAACCGGGACCTCTAGTTCTTAAACAGCCTAAAGCTTCAGAAACTACAAGCAAACATTTCCCAAGTGGGTCACTGGAACAAGGGCCGTCCTCCTTCCCACTCCTTGGTTCCCAGTGGGACCGTAACGCAGGACCACACAATGATCATTGGTTTAAGGCAAGAGTGGCAAACTTTGTAAAGGCCAGACTATAAATATTTCAGGTTTTGTGGATCATACAGTCTCTGACGCAACTGCTCAACTCTGCTAATGTAGCATGAAAGAAGCCAAAGACATGTAAATGATGAGTGTGGTTGTGTTCCAAAGAATTTTGTTTGTAAAACAGCAGCAAGCCAGATTTTGCCTTTGCACCATGGTTTGCCAATCTCTGCTTTAATATACATTGTGTTCAGAACGATAGTGCTCCATCTTGTGGGGTATCATCTGCAAGCTGTTGCTTCAGCTGTGTGTCTGAGAGGCCATTCCATTGCTCTATCAGGCTGGCAGCTTATGAAAATAAAGTGGGACGTATTAGGTTGGTGCAAAAGTAATTGTGGTTTAAAAGGTTAAAAATAATTGCAAAACCCGCAATTACTTTTGCACCAACTTAATAGCAGGACCAGTGAAATCACACAGGTATGTGCCCATTGTTGAACCACTTTTTTCATAAATTGGGTCCCTTGATTTGCAGTGACAGTATGTGGAAGATCCCGTATCAGTGAATCAGACACTCTGTGAGCTCCTGAATAGAGGTGCTGACCAAGTCAATGCAAGTAGGAAAGGTAAGCCCACACTGAGAAAACATGTCTATCTTCGTCAAGATGAATTGGTGCCCTTTCCATGGTAGAAGGAGTCTTATGTAATCAAATGCCAGTAAGTGGCTGCTTGGTCTCCTCAAAAAGTCATGCACTATCAAGGGCTCAACATCAGTCTCTGTTGTTGACAGGGAGGGTGGAGGCAGTAGCAAGGTCAGCTTTGGTGAGGGATGAAATGCTTTTGTGCCCATGCATAGCCTTCATCTCTGCCATCATGGCTACTCCATTCATGAGCCCATTACATCAGCACTGACCAATGATTGCAACTCTCGTTCTGGTGCTTTCTAGGTCCCCATATAGTGTCTCAACCACAGATATCTCTAGGGTCACTGTAGTGTGTAACTTCTAAGTAAGTACTTTTTTTTTTTTTTAGTAAGTACTTTCTAGTGAGACAATTTCAATTGAACAAGGGCAGGTCTCCTGAGAACGATGCGGGTGTGACCTGTTAGCGTCACCTGCAGTAGCTGGGGGATGGGCATGCCAAACTGGTAAAGAGGATCCTAGGGGATCTGGGCAGGGCACCAATAGTGTCCGTTACATTGACCAAGGTGGATTTGTTTCATGAATGCAAGATTGCATTAATATTAGAAAATTAATCTGAAACTAATCTACATAACTCACATTCACATCTTAAAGGAGAAATATATCATAATCACCTCTGTAGATGGGAAAAAATTTCAATCATTCAATGTTCAATATCCACCACAGTGACACTGTGAGCAAACTAGGATTAGAAGTAGGTGAAGGCAAACACTATGGTGACATGTGATACGTGTATACAAGTATGAAACAGGGTTTTTTGTTTTGTTTTAGGCGGAAACTTGGAACATTTCAGCAAGATAAGGCCCAGTTCCTCTTTTTTCTCATAATCCAATGCAGAGGTGAGCAGGGGCCAGAGCACTGTTGGATGGAGGTGTGGTTCTGTCCTGGGGGTGAGGAATATGTGTACTGTAGCCTTGCGACAAGGCTTATTATTGTTTAAGAGTGGGAGTGGCCTTTGGTGTAGGAAACACAGATAGGATTTAGGTAGCTATCTGAATTGATGGCAGTTGTTCAGTGATTCATTTGTGATGACCTCCTGTTCCTTTGCTATTCTAGCTTCTGTGAAAGGAGAGCAGCCTTTTATGTAGGGAGGTAACAATCAGTCAGGGCCTAGATAGCAAGGGGGCTAGGTTTAGAAACCAGTCAGATAATTATCATAGAACACCAGCTGTTTTACTGATTTCTTTTCATTTTTAAACAGCCTCATTGAGATAATAATTCACATACCACCATAGTCACCCATTTTAAGTGTATCATTCAATTAATTTTATTTTTAGTTGTAAAACCACCACCACGATTTAATTTTAGAACATTTCCATCACCCTAAAAAGAAACTTCATGTCCATTTCAGCCATTTTTCATTCCCATTCCCAGCCATAGATAACACTGACCTATTTTCTATCTATAGATTTGCCTTTTTTGGACATTTAACATAAATGGAATCATACAATGTGTTCTTTTGTGACTGGCTTCTCTCACAGAGTATAATGGTTTTGTAGTTCATTCACATTGTAGCATGTATCAATACTTCATTCCTTTCTATTGCCCAAAAATATTCCATTGTGTGACTATACCATATTTTATTTATCCATTTACCAGTAGATGCACATTAGCCTGTTTCCACTTTTTGGCTATTATGAAAAATGCTGCCATGAAAATTTGTGTCCAAGCTTTTGTATGGTCGTTGTTTTCATTTTTACTGATGATCTTGGGGAAACTGAATTCAGGCACCTTGAGGAAGGAGAGTTTCCAGTCCTGGTGGAATTAGGTTCAGGCTTATCCCTCCCACCTGGCTGGGGAGAGACACTGTCCCCAGTCCCAACTATTTCATTGTCAGTCAACCAAAGGGCATTCCTTGGATCGCCATCAGCCACCGCAGAGTACCTATAAACTACATAGTTACTTAATGGTAAAAGCTTCACTTTTACAATCAGGACACTGTACCGAAGGTTCTAGCCAGTTAAAAGCAAGAAAGAGTTTAAAAATACCAGGACAGGAAAGGAAGAATTAAAACTGTTTACTATTTAGAGATACACAGAAAAATCAAAATAATTTATAGAGAAATTATTGGAATGAGAATCATGTGAGGTTACTGAATTTGGAATCAAATCCAAGATACACAGTCAATTTATTTTATACATACCATCAAAACACAGCTTTTTAAATATAAAACCTCATTTAGAAAAAGATTGCATTTACAATAGCATACAAAAGTGAAGTAGCTCAGAATAAGCCTGACCAAAAATGTGCAAGCTCTTCCTGGGAAAACTAACACTTTCTTTAAGAACAATGAAGATGACTTCTATAAATGGGGAGAATGCCATATTTATATATAGGTAGACTCAATACTGCAAATATGTCAGTTCTCCTCCAATTGACTTATAGATTCAATTCAATCCCAATTTTGGTTTGTTTTTGTTTTTTGTTGGTAGTTCAATAAGCTGTTTCTAAAATTTCTATGGAGGAACAAAGGACCAAGAATAGTTAGGACACTCCTAAAGAAAAAGAATAAAGTGGGAATCTTGTTCTATTAGATATCAAGGCTTATAACTAAGCTATATTCACAAGCCAAAATTATA
The DNA here is from genome assembly GCF_964194185.1 of Rhinolophus hipposideros. NCBI lineage: Eukaryota > Metazoa > Chordata > Mammalia > Chiroptera > Rhinolophidae > Rhinolophus > Rhinolophus hipposideros. Next base: position 75,474,815 of record NC_138051.1, read on the forward strand.
CTTGTACAGAAACAGACAAAAACAGACTAATAAATCAGTCAGAATAGAGAACTCAGAAAACAGACCACACATACAGACAATTAGACTTAGGAATTTTTGAATTTATGGTGGTGCAAAAGTAATACGCATTCAGTAGAAACTGGGTAGGCCTAAGCTATGATGTTTGGTAGGTTAGATATATTAAATGCATTTTCAACTTGTGATAATTTCAACTTACAATGGGTTTATTGGACCATAACTCCATGGTAAATCGAGGAATACCTGTATATGCAAATTTGACTTACGACAGAGGTGATAACATGAATCAGTGGGTTAAGAACCCTTAAATTAACGGTGCTGGGGAATTGTTTATCCAAATAGTCAGATATAAAATTAGAATGTAAATTTTTGCAGCCACTTTGGAAATCAATTTGTCACCATCAAATAGAGTTAAAACTGTGGCTACTGTACAATCTAGAAATCTGCTCAGTCAAACATGCTGGAGAAACTCTTGTACATTTTCATTAGAGCTTATGTACCAGAAAGTTCACAGCAATATTATCTTTTGTAAGAACAAAAGAGAAGGGAGAAAATCCAAATCTCTACTGAAAGGAGAATCCATAAATTACTTGTAATATAGTCATACAATGGAGATACAATATAGTAGAGAAAATAAATGCATACAGCAATATGAATAAATCTTTCAAATATCAAGAAAAGTACTCAAATAGTATACACAATATGATTTCATCTATACTGAGTTAATAAATGCAAAACAATATATAATTTAGGAATCCTTAAAACATCTGTGGTTAAAATGTGAAAGTAAAATAAAATAAGGGGAGTGATAAACAATCAAACATCCATGGTAATTAATACCCTGATTAGCGGGGCTGGGGGACTGCTTTTCGGAGGGTAGGGCATGAAATCAGGGAAAAGCACCTCAAACATATTTGTAGTGTTCTATTTCTTAGGTTGGGAGATAGGTCTAGAACTTCTTAAAACTGTTACTTTTATACTTTAAACATATAAATATTCCTTTGTATGTATTAAATACTTAATAAAATTGTTGCAGACACATTGTCAGGATAGACCCAATTCAAAATTGGTTTGGTCATACACACGTACGTACACACACACACACACACACACACACACACACAAGAAAGTATGAAAGATTTATTATTCATATAATGAGAGAACGGTAGCTCCCAAGCAGGCCTAGAAATGGCTTGAGAGAGCAGGAAAAGAAGATTGGTGTGGGGATTATATGTGACTAGGGAGGGTGACTAGAACAAACGTTCCCGTGCGAGCTTTGAACTTCCACAGACACAAAGCAAGTATCACCTGGGCTTTATCAGCGGGCCCCCATGTGGGACAAAGGGGGAAAAGAGAGGTGAGCCTTAACAGATGTAAGTCAAACATCAAAAAATAGTCACACTCTTCATTACAAAAGTATTTTCAACAAAACTAGATCGGAAACAAAAGGATATCTGCCATTTTAGAAATAACACATCTGCAGAGAAAAGAATGTGACCTCTCCTTTTTACTCCTCTTCTCCCATTCTTTCTTCTCCAAGGAATACCCCACCAGAGGAATAACTAGTCAAATTGTTAAATTTGGTAGAAAATTTAAATTCTTTACTATTTCACAGAAGAAACTGAGTATCAAGAGGGATTATTACAATAACATAAAAAGTGAAAAATCAAGTCCTGTGAATGGAACAGAATGAGAATTACTAGTGATGTTTAAAAATTCTTGGGATTATGCAGTGGAATAAATATCATTTGGGTCTCTGACCCCAAAAGGAATCATTTGTTTTACCATCATGGAAGTGAAGAAGTTCTGCAACTTACACCCATTAACTGCAAACGAACAGCAGGCTTCAAGCCTTCTCCCACAAGAAAGTATTTCATTCCTACTGAAAAGAGATAGACAACAAATTACAAGTGTACATCCATTTTTGAGCCACCTACTGGGTACCGCTATGGCTATAAAGATTCAAACTCTGCTGTTTAGGGGCTCACAGTCTCTTTTATTACTTTTGCAGTCTGAAGTATGAAAATGTGGATTTACAGAAAACCTACAGCCAGACTGATAGCTCAAATGATAAAATAATTAATCCGATGGCTTCCAACATACGAGTACTTCAGTATTAAAGAATTCCTGAGAACCATTAGGGATTCTACCTACTGCATGATATATGCTCAGAGAAGAAGGAAATATCTATGCTTAAGAAGATTCGTAATAAACAGACCCTGAAACCATAGGTCAGTAGAGCTAACGGTAAAGAAACAGCTAAAGTACGCTGCATTCATGATGATCAGAAATGTGGGATGAGTGGAGAGTAAGAGGAGAATAAATTCAATGGAAACATTTGAGGAACTTTTAGGAAGAGAACTGTGTATCCTGAAATTCTAAGTTGTTGACACAAATGAAATGCAAATGCCTTCATCTCACCAATCTTTAGAAAAGGCACACACACAAGCACTCTTGAGTAGGGCTGTTTTGGGTGGGAAGAAAAAAGAGCCTGAGGTCAACATCTGATATGATTAATAACATCAGGTCAGAAAAACTGTAATATTGTAAAAATACTTATTATGTGCCAAGTGGTATTCTAAGCTCTTTATATACACTAATGTATTTAAGTGCTTTATAGTAATTAACTTATTTAATAACACTCAAGGTAAGCAGTAATATTTTCACCATTTTGTAAGTGAGGCACCAAAAACACAAAAAGGTAAAGTAATTTGTTCAAGGTCATGTAGCAGCTACTAAGAGGCAAAACTGGATTCCAACTTAGGCAGGTTGATAAACAAGGTGTGGAAATAATCTATAACTGCATGCATTCAGTGGGAGAAGTGTGGGTCAGTGAGGGTCCTAAGGGACCTGGACCCTTCTAGAAATTCACAGAAATATTAGGGAGAAATTTAGTATTTTCATAATTCAAGTATGGGGGGCTTTCTATCAGTCTTAGCCATATCTGGAAGGATGGGATCATCCCAGCTTGTTCCCTTCCTCTGTCTCTGTCTCTCTGTCTCTGTCTCTGTCTCTGTCTCTGTCTCTCTCTCTCTCTCTCTCTCTCTCTCTCTCTCTCACACACACACACACCTGCTTCAATTTTAAGTTTTTTGATTTTCATCCTTCTGAGAATTAATAAGCAAATACAAGCTGAGCATCTGCATTTTCTAAACACTTCTGCATTCTTCCTAGAGCTCTGGTTCTGTCCATCTTTTGCATGTGAAGAAAGCCCCAGATGAGGCTCTTTGTGCTTTTCCTTGGTTACATACTGATACTTTTTGTTCAGTCTCTGCCTCAGAGGGGTCTCTTGCTATCTGCCACAGGTGTCAGCCCGCCTCTTAAAAGCCTCATTACTCCCACCACATGGTGTCCATGTGCAGAAAGCAACCTTGCAGATAAGGTCCAAAGTGAGATGGAGATCTCAAACAGATCAATCCTAGGTCATAAGCATTCCACTTTTCCCTGCCTCTCCTCTTCAGCCAGCTTTCCTGCCCCAATGTCCCTTGTGTTCTCTCTCCAGGTTAAGAAGAGTGTAGAATCTTCCTGCAGGCAGTACCCATACTCTGGGCCTCCAGGAAGAGAAAACTAAATGAAAGGAAGAAGAGGCAGTATCTGAGAATATCTTCACTGAAACTCCAGTTTAACTTCTGGAAGGATCTTTCCATTGAAGTGTATGTAAACGTCTGATAGGACGCATACAAATGTGCTTACACACATACACAGACCCCTGATTTGGATCAGATGCCAGCTCTGAACGAGATGCATCATTCTAGGGGCTTTATCTGTATTTTCTGTTTTCACCCTCACCAGTTAAGAAAAATGAGACCCACGTGGTCAAGCAACTTACCCTAGGTAGTCGACTAGCGTCAAGTTAAAAGGGACTTCCCAACAAAGCTTCTTAATTGTCACTGAATCGATGTGGATACACAACACAGGCTTAACCACTGTTGGCTTCGAGGGTGGCTCAAAGACCCATGGGAAATAACTTTTTAGGGTTTATACTTGCAGTTGGGAGATAGCAATACCTCCCCAATGGTTGAGGTACCCAAGTTAGAGGGAGGAAAAGCAGATCCCCCATAAGTGATAAGGGAACAAGACCTCCTATGGTGGAGTCGGCAGTGATATCTGAGTGGCAATGGCAATGGGTCTCCCCCTGAACATGCCTTCTTCCAAAGACCCCCACTCCTTTAAGCAAGCACCTGTGCACCCAGTGGGAAGAATGGACTGTGGGACGTATTCAAGTCTGTGTCACTAGGGCCTAAGCAACTCCCCTTCCAAAAGAGCTGAATACAAAAGCAAGTGTTTCCTTCTAAACGGAGCTGATGCAGAGGTGAGTCGCTGCAGGTGACAGCAACGTGAATAGCTCGTGCCCAAACCCCACCCAGAGGTGGAGGACAGCAAGCCAGCACCACCACACCAGGAATGTTGGGAGGGCTGGTCAGTCAACAGAGGGCCAGAAATGTACAGACGGGTGAGAGCTGACAGACTCAAGATGACCCCAGGACAGAAATGCAGAGCAGAGGCCCGAGCCCAGCAGTCTAAGCCGATGTCCTCCAGAGCTGGGTGCAAGTTCTGACCTGTATACATGACCCTGCCTTTTTGGGGACACCTAAAAGATATGAATGAGGAAAGCCTAAGGTCCAGCCATTTGCCAGACGGGGGCTGTTGAAGACCAAGGAGCGAACTGCTCAGATGATCTTATCCAAGACTGGGGTACGGTTATGTTCTGAATGCATAAATCCATACACTTACGTGTGTACATAAATGTGCTCTGTCTCCCATTTCCCCTTTACTGGTACCAGCACAACTTAGAAACCTTAGAACCGCACTCAGTTCCTCCCTCTTCCTCATTGCCACATCTGCTCTGCCACCCTATCTGGTCAGTTCCATTTTTAAATCTTTCTTGACTCCCTCTTCTATTCTGCTGTCGCTGCTTGCCTCCGTCAGCATCCTCACCATTTCTCTCTCATCTGTTGTACTGCTGTCTCATTTCAGTCGGAAAGGCCAGGTGAGAACACCGCGTAAGGGAGGGTGGGTGATGTGAGGGCCTTGGTGGCCAGGTTAACCCTGGTGGAGTGTCACCTAAGCTATTAATAGTTTCATTTTTGAGAAGCATCAAAGCCATATTTGAGAAGTCAAGTTAATACATCAAATCTGAGAAGCAAGGTAAAGATTAGTTACTGAATGAGTTAAAAGCCAAATTGAGCAAGATGTGAGGGAGAGATTGTGAAGCACAGTTCAGTACAGCACCAGTGAACACAGTAATAGCAGAATGCAAAAGCGGTTTTTAAATGGCCTTGGCTTAAGCTGCAGGGACAGGGGCCTATTAAAATTGCTGCTTTCTGGGCAACTCCAGTCTTCTAGCTGCCTCTCCCCACCTTCAGTCCTGTCCTGTTCCCACCCATCCGTTATACTGTTGCCAAAATCATCTCAATGAAACGCAAGCCTGAGTTTTTCACATCTCTGCTTGATGCCCTTTAGTCACTACCACCGCCACTAGCTCAATTCTAAACCTGTAGAAATGACATTCCCTATCATTTGTTGTCAAGGTCCCAGCTGCCTCTTTGGCCTCATTTCCTAGCATTCCTCCCATACCACCTTACCAAACCACATCTGTTCTCCAAAACGTGCTCTCTTTTCTCACACCTCTTGCCTTCGCACATGTGGGTACCTGCGCCGGTAATGCCCTTCCTCCTTGCAGGCAGCTGGGACAATCTTATTCACGCTTCCAGCCTCAACTTCAAAATCACTTTCTCTGGGACTCCTCATACTCTCAATCTTCAAGTGTGCTGATCCCTTAACGTGCTTCTACAGTGATTAGGAAATGTCTGCATTAGAGCACTGACTACATTCCACTGCTTATCTTTTTCATTTAAAAAAACTGCGATATATAAAATACAAAAACATGCATGTGAAAACCACAAATCTCAATGATCACAAAGCACACTCATGTAACCTCACCCAGAGCAAGGGTTAGCAACCGTTCTCTGTAAAGGACCAGATGTTAATGTTTTAGGCTTTGCAGACATACAGACTCTTGTCACTACTGCTTAATTCTGTTGTCATAAAAGTAGTGATAGATGATAGTCAACAAAAGGATACGGATGTGTTCCAATAAGACTTTACTGACAAAAACAGGAGCCAGGCCAGATTTGGCCTGTGGGTGGTAATGTGCAGACCCCTAACCTAGACCAATACCCGAATAACCCATAATTAATGACTATCTTCTACCTCTCTCACTATTGTGATATATAGTAATTGCTATTTTTCTTCATAATTTTAACACTGAAGCATGAACCCCTAAACAGTTTATTTTTGATATTTACATAAATGGAACTGTACATTACATATTCTTTCGTATTTGACTTTTTTCACTCCATATTATATTTGTGAAGTTCTACATATCCACATGTTACTACATATAGCTATAGTTTGTTGCTTTTCACTGTTATAGAGTATTCCATTATACAATTTTTTTTTCATTCTGCTGATGATGGATATTTGGTTGATTTTAGTTTTTTACCGCTATGAATTACGTTATTATGCAGCTATGAACAATCTTATATATGTATCTTGCAAAGGCACACATTTGTTTCCACATTAATGCTACCAATTTATACTCCACCAGCAGTGTGTGAGAGTTCTAACTGTTCATATACTTGTCAATTCCTGCTATTCTCCTCCTTCTTAAATGTTAGCTATTCTGTCAGATGCGTAGTTGTATCTCACTGTAGTTTTAATTTGTATTTCCTTCTCTTATTAATGAGGCTGAGCCCGTTTCACATTTGTATTGGCCATTTGGATATCCTTCTTTGTGAAGGCTTTGTCCTCTTACTTACTGATTTATAAGAAGTTCATTTTATGTTCTGGACACAAGCCCTTTATTGATTGTATGTGTGGCAAATACCTTCTCCCAGCTTAAAGCTTGACTTTTTTCTTTTTTAATTTATCTTTTGATGAATATAAGTTCTTAATTTTAAGTGTCCAATTTATTAATATTTTCCTTTATAAAGACTTTTATATCCCATCTAAGAATTAGTTTTCTGCTCTAATTATCTAAAAATTGTTTAATCTTTTAAATGTGATGTATAGTTAATGGCATATTGATTTTCTGTGGTGTGGGACAGAAGATTCTATTTTTTGCCATGCGAATATTTCTTTGTCCCAGCACTATATACTTAAAAGATCTTCCTTTACATAGTACTTCACAATGTCTTAATTTTTTCCCCATAAATCAGGTCCTGATGTACATGAGGATTTTTCCCCAGGAATCTCTATTATTTTTAATCTTGTCTACTTGTCTATCCTTGCTCATATGTTTTAATTACTGTCTTGGGCAAATCTTGGCCCTTTGAATTTCCAACTGAAAAAAAAACAGATTAATGGACACACCAAAGGAAACCAGGAAGGAAAATGAGAAAGAGCTGCAAGCTAGCAAAAAAGAAAAAAGAAAAATGGAAGCACAATGGGTTTAGGTAAGACAATGGGGTTTTTGAAAAGCAGGAAGTCAGCATTGCTAACACATACTATAGAACCACCAGGGTGGATAAAGACGTGAAAGCACTGGATTTAGAAAGCAGTGGGTCACTGATGATAACAGCCAAGGGAATTGAGGGAATGCGTAGGGAAGAATTTCAAGCAGCAAATTCATTATTTTGTGGAGAGGTTTATCAAAGAAGGAAAGGAGAAAAATTACTGTGTATACCTGGTACTTTAAAATCCTCTCCGTACGTCGTTCCATAAGATTACTAATATTTATCAGAGAAAATAATCCACCTTGAAGAAGTATAACTATGGGATATATAATAAAATGATGTTCTTTACATAAAATTCCTACACGGGAAAGAGGACATATTACTTGAGTTCATTCCAGTAGTTTTGTTGGGTTTAAGAGCATTGAATCCATATATTTTCTGTCCGCCTGACTCCAAATGTGCCCATAAGCCAATTTGGATATCTGACAGACCACCAGACATGAGACTTATGATCCTTCTCCCAGACTATTTTATGTTTAAAATGAAGTGGGATTTAACTGAGACACAAGGCCTATCTCGTGTTCCAAAGCTTTCTCCAAATTATGCTGTTTATGGACAAGACTGAGCATTGCCAAAGTAAAAACTTGCCTAAAGTCACACAGTCAATAAAGGAAGTTGTCTGGATTCCAACTCGGGTCTAATGGCTTTCAAGGCCTACTCCTTCCACTGTTATACCAATGTTCTCTCATGTTTCCTTGAGCAATGGACACAGTCCCCATTCTCAGGGCACTCAGTGTAGAATGGGACACAGACACATAAAGAACACCATGGAATATCACGGGAGCAGCAGTATACTAAGGGTACGTACAAAGAGCTACACAAACACAAAGGAGCACACAGCTTCCACTTTGCGAGTCTCTACCATTTGACAGACAGTGTGCTAAAACAGGGATACATCCTGACAACTACGTGAAACATGAATTAAGCCCTTTTCACAAACTAGGAAACGGATGCACGGAAATGCCCCAAATTGTACAATTATTAAGTAACCGCATTTGGTTCCAGTGATCCTGAGATGCTGCATGCTAAAGAATGCAGACTTTGTAATCACCAGACTTGGGTTAAAATGTGGCTCTGGTGTACGTTAATTTTGTTACTTCCTGCAAGCCTTTCACCCGTCAGGAGTAGGACTAAAAACTCCCAGTATACCCACCGCCCGGTGGGTGCCAGGGCCCCAGCTTCCCGCAGCACAGAGGCCACGCCCTCCCCATCCCACCAGCAGGAGGCCCCGCCCCTTTCGGAATCCCGCGGGACACGCGGTCTCCTCCAGCCTCCCGGCTCTCACCTCTCACCAACATGGGGACACCGTAGCGAAGGGTCTTGTTCTTGCGCAAGGCGCGCGTCATCACGTGTACAAACATGACTGAGCTCTCCGACTCGCTTGGACGCCCTCCAAAGCAGGCCCAGCGCGGCCTTCCGAACGTCAGCCATTCATGCCACTCCCAGACCTCAAGCTCCCCCAGCCCAGGACGTGCCTCTACGCGCCCCCAAGTTCGCGGTCCTCTCCTGAGAGGCCTCCGCCAGGCAAAAACAATCGATCCATCGTAACATACTCAGGCATCCGCCCGGAAATTGCAGCGCCAACGGTTTGGTTCCGGCCCGCCGGCGTGCATTTGGGATTTAGAGATTTGAATTGGGTTCGCCTTCGCCATCAGACTGATAAGAGAAACCAGTACCTCCCATGTTCTAGTTGTTGACTAAGGTCCTCTTCGCTCACCCCCTGGCACATAGTCGCTCGATGAACTCAGCCAAGAAAAAAAGTTATTTTGAAGCTAGTGCTCTAGTCTCTATGGCTATTTGTAGGATGGGGAGTTTACCATCTTAATAAATAAATAAAAATTTAAGAGCGACGAAAGGTTAGGTTGAGTGGTAGTAAACAGCGTACTGTCTTGCTATCATTGCACCTGTAATGCTAGTGGCAGGTAGCCTTTAATCTTCAGTCATTTGCAAATGCCTATTTTCCACTCATTCAACAACCATCCAACACACTTTTTGTAGGACATTAGAAGGCTGGAGGAACACAGAGATTGAAAGACATTATTCCTGCCTTAAAGAAGCTGGCAATCTAATTGTCACACAACTGAATGTGTGCTTAAAGTACTGGTAGCTTAGGAAACAGCCCCCACATGGCCCATTCACCAGGGCGAGGCAAAGAAAGCCTCACCTATCAAGTATTATTTGAGATGCCATAATAGTATAGAGTGCCCATGACATGGAGTAACGCTTGCCATGGTATCCCTGAAATCTTTTCATCTGTCCTTGCCTCTCTATTGCCACTAAAATATTTCTGATTGAATCTCTTATTATCTTTCCATCTATTAAAGTAGCTCCTAAGTGGTCTCCACAGGAGAAACTCCTAACACCCATGTCTACAGGACTACAGGGTCAAATATGGAAAGAAAAAAAAAAAGGAAAGAAACTTCGTTGTAATTTTCAAGTCTATCTTTGACACTGCTGAACGTTATCTAAAAGATATACGTGATGATGGGATTCCCCTGCTTTTACCTATAGTGTTCATTCTGATTTTCTTAGCAAGGAATTTCAGGTCTTTTGTAATATAACTTTGGCCTGATTCCTACTAATGTCCCCTATTCACTCCATACTCCATCCTAGAGGAGACACCATTCTCTGAGTATTCAATGAACTTGCACAACTTCAAAAATGCAGCTCCAGGGAAACCAGGTTTATGAAATCTCCCCTATTCTACAGGCAATGTCAGTTAATCCCTCCTCAGAATTATATATATATGTGTGTGTATAAATATAAATATTTATATTTATATTTATCATAGTCTATTACTTTTAATGTACATATAAAGTTAGTGTCATTGACCGTATATAAGAATATGAGAAACATGAAAAGAGGAGAGGGTCTTACTGTTTGAATTCCCAGCATCTAGTAAAGTTTCTAGTAGCAAGTGCTTAATGTACATTGAATAAATTTTTTTATGACGTAGATGATTTTAATAAAAGTCTTCTATGCTATTGTCTTGATCAAGTTGGGGCTATGAAGGAGTTCTGAGGCATACTTTGTTCAAATGTGATTTCTTCCCTGTTTTTGTCTCTTTTTGTTTTTTTTTTTTTAAAGGCAGCTGGAGTGAGCCAAAGAAGGTGAGCCAAAGTTTTAAGACTTCTGGCTCTGTATTGCCCACTACAGGAGCCTGAACTATACCAAGTGGGGCCTGTTCAACAACCTTGGAGTTGCACACTTGGAGTAAGCACATTCTCTAGGGCACAAAAATGGACAGTCACTGCCAAAGGGCTTAATAAGTTTTGGGAAATGTTTCTGGAATTCCAACACCATCCTCTTCATCACTGACTTCCTAGCTGCCTTTAACTTTACTTCTTTTGCTGCCTGGTGCCACATCTCCGTATTTCACCTGCTTGTTTCTTTATCTAGATGTGAAATGTAAGAACAGTTGAAAAAGGCCTTTGGCTCAAGTCAGATCAGATCCATGCCTCAACCCAGCACCTAGAGAGATACTTGTATGTAAGTCAGATCGTATCATTCTGTTTAAAACCCTCTAATAGCTCACCAGTCCCTTCAGAGAAAATCCACAGGCCTTAAAATGGCCAACAAAGTCTATGATCTACTCCTCCCCTCCTCTCTCTACCTCTCACTTCATCTTTCCTGTTACTCTCCCCATCGTTCACTTGGCTTTAGTCCTACCTACTTCCTATATACCTCCAATCATATTCCCACCTCAGGGCATTTGCACTAGCTGTTCACTCTGACTGGAGCCCACTTACCCCAGATATGCACATGGCATACTTCTTTAATTCCTTCAGATGTTTACTCAAATGTCATTTTCTCAATGAGGCCTATCCTGAGCACCCTATTTAAAATTGTAACCTGCTGTCCCTTCTACAGACTCACAAATTCTGTCATCTTTCTTTATTTTTATCCCTATAACACTCATCAACTTCTAACATACCATAGAATTTACTTATTTACCTGCTTATTATGTAATGTCTACATCTGGCTGCTAGAATATAAAGTCCATGAAAGCAGGGATATTTTTCTGTTGTTAACATTGCTGTATTCCAAATGATAGACTGTTGCTTGACTCATAGTATTCACTCAATAAATAGTTGTCACATGAATTAATCTTTGCCATCTCTTCTTTGCTAGAATTTGTCCATGATGGAAAATGCCCTGATATGCCTCACTGGTGACTTCCTAACATTTTACAGTCCAGGATCTGTAATGTTTTTGTTGCCAACAAAGCACTTTGTGTCTTTCCTTAGGCTTATAAAGTGATACAAACAAAACTGATCACTGGTTGCTTTGTAAAATTCCGTAACTGGGAACCATATATAAGTCATCCTCATTGTGACCAGCCTCAAACTATAAATCCTTCCATTTCTAGTATTTTTTTCTTCATAGAACTTATTTTCCCACTGTCACCCTTGTACCTATCAGGAACCTAATCCCTAGTGCCCAGGGGTACTTTCGTGCATTGCAACATATCATGAAGCTGATTTGAGCAAAGAGGCTGGAACCTGAATTTAAATCTGATATCCATTAATTATTGAGATCAAAGAGAATTTAAATGAGCCCATTTCCTGCACAAAATTCAGTAATGAGCCAGGGTATCTAACCTTTCGATTCATCTGATTTTTATTTTACAGAGATAGGAATGAAGCTCGGGTTAATTCTCATTTCTAGAGAAACAGATTATAATTTGCACTCGTGATGACTTCCAGCCATGGTAATATAATTTCTCGTGTGAGGGATCAGAGACCGACCTGGAGCAACTAAGCCCGCTCCCAGCTATGGGAGGTGGACCACACAATCTTCTCGGTGAACCTTCAGACTTACTCCCCTTTGACTGACTTGTCAAGTGCCAGGAGCCTAGTCTCCAAATGAGAAGAGCCCTTCTGTGGTGATGTTCTTCCTGTCCCCTCCCCCTGCTTCATTATCCACCCAATACAGCAGCACTGGGGCCTTGGAACAGACCTATTCGTAAGTGGTGGTGGGTGGCCTGTACATCAAAATGAAACCCTCTATCTCTTTTCCTTTCCAAGTTCTCATTTCTCATGAAGAAATGGGGCTTGGGATTTGGGAGTGGAGCCAGATGTGTTGTAAGGTAAAAGGCAGGAAGGCTGGTTTTCTACCAATTACATGTTCCAGGAAGAACCCCCTACACACACACACACACACACACACACACACCACAGTGTCACAAGATGAAATGACCTTCCTATGAAATCCATTCCCTCCTTGAGACCTGTGGTCTGACAGACGCAGATCTGGGACAATCCCTAAGATTTACTGTAGTTACTTATATTAAGGACGATAAAGAAATGGAGCCCAAGGAGGTTTAATCTAATCCCAGGACCACAGACTGGACCCTCAGTACACCTGGCGCTTACAGACACCCTTTCAACACAGATATGCTCTCCCTCACCCAGACTTCATACCCAGGGGACAACACACTCCCTAACACCTGTGGGTCCCTGACTTGTCTGCTTCTACTGAGTCATGGGTAACACTGTGCATATGGTTACTCCTCATCTGCCTGTTCATGCATTAATCCAATAAGTGGTTTTTAGCATGTATTCACCTAGCACTATTATAAAGGCTGAAAACATTGTACCTGCTCTTCGGTCTGTTTCCTCACCCACATTCACAAATAGAGACACGCAGAATTTATCACCTTTGAAAAAGAATAGTGGTTCCTACCCAGCCCTTTAAACTGAGAGTGAACAGAAGGACTGTCTTCAACTAGTAGTCAAGGTAACTGGATTTCAGTCCAGAATCTTCCACTAACCAGCTGCGTGACCTTGGACAAGTTGCCTTTCTTCTCTGGCCTCATTTTTCCCTTCTGTAAAATAAGGGTCTTAGTCGAAGATGGGTGATCTTTAATTCTTACTCAATTTCACATTCTCTAATTCTCTGACACTTTAATAAATGTAGGCCCTGTATCATTTAAGAAAAGCTGAGGTTATTAGTTGGGGGAAATTGATGAAGAGCCTAGATTTATATTCTAGTGAATTGTAGGTGGTAGTATTATATTTTCGGGGGCTGAATCAGGAACTGTAGCCTGAGCCTACGGAATATTACAGAACTTGGCTATCAGGCCTCTCTGCTCTTCACACACCAGAACTTCAGAGAAAGCTCATGGTAAAAGTAGCTAACATAGCACAGCAAAGAAGGGAAAGGGGGAAAAACGGTGGTAGCCTCTTGCCCTTCCGTGATGGGGAGGAAAGGGGAAGCCCGCAAGGAGGGAGAGAAGGTTGCCCATGGGGCCTTCACAATATTGTACAACCTGAGGAACTGGTTAGGAGAAGACACTTTACAAGGGTTTTGTCAAGATTTTTTCCCCCTTGTGTTTAAAAAGGGTCATACTCCAATACAATTAGTCTGCTTGCCCAGACTTCCTGCCATAAAAATCACCAAATATGCCTTGAAGAACCTCACCACTGGACCTTTGCTGGCGAAGTGCTGGAATTCCTCAAAGTTGGGCATCTTCTCACATTCAGTGTCCATTTAGAGGGCTTGGAGTTTCTTGTCTTGTTCTCCCAATGGCTGAGGAAAACTCTGATTTGCCAAGAGACTCTTAATCAAGAGAAATGCTCTTTGCAAGGACATTGCCCCTTCAGTGCACAGGGATAAACACACCCCTTGGGGTAAGATACAGACTGGCAACTTATGCTGAAGGCAGGCCTCAGAGCTACCTCCCAGACGGCTGTCCCAGATGGCCCCTTCCCACTCAGGCACCCACTGTCAGGAAGTTGGCTTGTGTGCCCATGTGTGTACACATGTGTGTCAGTATGTTTGTGAAGCAGCAGGTTCAAAGGACCAGCAAGAGGATTTGATTATAATTATGAGATAGCCTGGAGCTATCTCATGCCCTGGTTTCTTGTGGTTAATATATCTGGGCAAGGAAAACGGAGCTGAGAAGGAATAGGAGAAAGCTGATCAAGAAGCACGAAAGCAGAAGGAAATAAGAAAGAGAGCTCAGAGACAGGACCTTGGCAGCTCCTCAAAACTCCAGATGTGGAAAAGTTTTCTCATCTATAGTTTCTTATGTGTCCTCTTTGTGGAGTCCAGGTGACTGATGTGGTTTGCTGGGCTGCAGACATCAGCCTCTCCTTGGGAAGGCAGCTCTGCACAGAGGATTGGATCCACCCAGCCTGGAATCTCCTGGCCGCACAGTATCTAAAGGGAGAATGTAGAGAGAGAACAGGTCAGGATTCATGATTGTGGGAGCCCTGTGGAGAGTGTGGCCCTACACCAGAGGGGGACTTCATCCAAGAGGTAGTGCCCAAAACTCAGTGTTGTGTGGTCTTAGCACGCCCCCTAGTGGTGTCAGGCAGTGACTCCAAGGCTTTCCCACACCAGGATGATTTCTTTCAGAAGCACCACAAACCAGTTATGCCTCTCAATCCTTTTGTCCTCAAAGGCTAGTCTCTACTCTCACCATCTAAAGGAAATCGAAAATCCCATTCAGAAACCTTTTGTCCACTTGCATTCTATCATTTGGTAATGCTTCCAGCAGGTTAAACAAACATTGTTTAAGGATCAAAAGACAGAAAACAAACCAGAGAAAAAAATTTTTTCAATGAATTATTTGAAGCAATGACTTAGTACAGAATATTTATTATCTGGAAACAGATTGTTTTTCATCTACTAGTCAATAATAATAATACTTTTATCATCTATTTTTTCTTAGCCTGTTTCTTCGCTGACTTCTTTGCATACTTCACCTAGGCTAATTGACACAGACAGCTATACAAAACTCCAATTCATAGATGAGATAATTGAGACTCGAGTGAGTTATATAGTTTGTGTAAATTACACAGTTTATAATCTGACAAACTGACGGAGACAAGATTCCAATTCAGGTCTATCAGTTTGCATGTTTTTCCCACTGAACTTTGCTGTTTGTAGGAGACATAAAATATCACTCAGATAGGTCTTTTCACAAAGGATTAATTGCTACTAACTTAAGAGATGGCTGAGCAATGTTATTAAAATGCTATTTTAGATGTGTCATTTTTATAAGAACTTTTGTTCTCACTAATAATCCTTTCCTAGATAATAATAGCTAACGTCTGTTGAGTTCTATCTCTATGCCATTTCTTCTAAGAACTTTACATAATTAAATCACATTAACTATATGGTGTCATTACTGTTATTATTCCCATTTTCCACACGAGGAAACTGAAGCACCAAGTTGCTAAATAATTTTCCCAAGATAATACATGCATATTTAATTTATAGACTATCCTGCTCTTCACTATGGTTCCTCACTACTTCCTTGTGACAGAAACGAGCTTATTTGCAGAGCATTTGGGGATGGGTGCGCTGGTTTGCAGGAGCTGGGGAAAAGCTAACTTGCTGTGCATATGAAAATAATGAGTATGAGGGAGAGGGAGAGAAGGGTATGCGTTGGGAGGGTATTGGTTAAGAGCAAGAGAAGATCCAGAAACAGAAAAATAGGGATCCATGGAGGCTGGGCCCCTCATAGGGAAATGGCCAAGTGGGGTGCCTGTGATGGACTTCATGGAAAATTTAGTAAAGGGATTTCTTGAGGTAGTCATTGTATGGTGTGCAGTGCAAACCTCTTCTCTACGAAGTAAAGTTTACATTGATTACTAATACTTTGTATCAGAAAGCTGAATTTTCTTTAGGGTGGGAAACTCAAAGACAATGATAGAACATTACCAATCAACTGAATTGTAAACTGAAATGCTCCCATGGATTCTCAAAGGCAAGAGATATCAAGGTCTTAAATATATTCACTTTTTACCAGGAAAGACCAGGAAAAAGACTCCAAGTTAAGTCAGCTCAGAAAGCATTGTCTTTAGTGTTGTGGTGGAGACAGAAGAGAGGAGAATTGAAAGGAACAATCTTTGCCCTTGAGGCTTACAGTCTTACCAAATCCTAATGCCACTCCGTAAGGGTCTAATACACCTACCAGGGCTGAACTCATTTATTAGTTATAACAGTTTTAGTGGATTCATGGAATGCTGTATATACAGAATTGTGTCAACTACAAATAGTTTTACTTATTCATTTCCAGCCTGGATGCTTCTTATTTCCTTTTTCCCCTAATAGTCCTAAGACCTCCAATTTAATGTTGAATAGAAGTGGTGAGAGTAGACATGCTTGTCTTCTTTCTCATCATAAAAGAGAGCACTCATTCTTTGCCTATTAAGTACGTTAGCTGTTTGTGAGTGCGTGTCTGTGTGCCTGCACCCAGATGCTTTTAATCAGGTTGAAGACGTTTCTTTCTATTCTGTTTATTCTTACTATCATAAAGAGGTGTTGAATTTTTTTCAAATGTTTTTCTGCATCTTGATATGATCATGTGGTTTTTGTTCTTAAATCTATTGATATTATGTATTATATAATTTTTGAATGTTGAATCAATCTTCCAATCCTGAGATAAATCTCACTTGATCATGAGGCATAACACTTTCTATGTTACTGCATTTGGTGTGCAAGTATTTTGTTGAGGATTTTTGTATCTACGTTCCTAAGAGATATTGGTCTGTAACTCTCTCATCATGTCTTTACCTTGTTTTTGTACTAGGATAATACTAGCCTCATAGAATGAGTTGGGAAGTGTTCTGTCCTCTTCTATTTTTTGGAAAATTTTGTGAAAACTTGGTGTTAATTCTTCTTTTGAATATTTGGTAGAATTCACCAACGAAGCCATCTGGGTCTGCGCTTTTCTTGTGGGTATTTTTAAAATCTTAATTTTCTTGTTATAGGTCTATTTAGATTCCATCTTGAGTCAGTTTTGATAGTCTGTGTCTTTCCAGGATTGTATTTAATCTAATTTATTGGCATATAATCTTTCATAGAATTCCGATAGTTCTTTATTTCTGTAATGATTCTGGTGATGTCCCTCTTTCATTCCTGATTTTGGTAATTTTTCTTTTTGTATCTTGGTAAATCTAGCTGAAGCTTGTCAATTTTGTCTTTTTTAAAAAAATAACTTGTTTTCATTTCTTCATGTATTTTGCTTTGTTATTAGGTACGAACATATTAAAAATTGTTCTGTCTCCTTGGAGAACTGACTCCTTTATCCCTCTTTATCCCTGAGTTTCCCTTGTTTTGAAATCTGCTTTGCCTAAAATTAAATAGCTTACTACTCCTTCCCTCCCTGCCCCTTCCACTTTCTCCTTTCTTCCACCCACCCTTCCCTTCCTTTTTCTTTGTCATGTCTACTCTGTTGATGACCCCATCAAAGACATTCTTCGTTAGTATTTTGATTTCTAGAATTTCCTTTTCTTAAAACCTCCATCTCTCTGCTTGATTATCTGCCTGTTCTTGCATGTTGTGTACTTTTTCCATTAGAGCTCTAGGCATATTGATCAGCTATTTCAAGTTGTGTGTGACAATCTAATATCCCTGCCATATATGAATCTGATCCTGATGTTTGCTTTGCTTTTTCAAACCGTGCTTTTTCTTTTAGTATGCAGTTTTTTCTGTTATTGTTCTACATTGGACATGATACCCAGGTGGACTGGATAAAAGAAACTCCAGTGACTAGGACTTTACTGATGTGGCAGTGATGTGTGAGTGTCTATAGTCTTATGATTCAGTCTTTCAGTGGTCATGGTCCCCTGGGATGTGACCTTCACTACTGCTTCTCCGTCTTCCTCCCCACCACTTACTTCCATTTAGGTGTGACAAGAAGGCTAGAGGGAGCTGGACTTGGGTATTTCCCTTATCCCCATTTAGTCAGGCTCTGGTAACTCCCAATGTGATTTGACTCTAGCAAAATAATTTCCTTTGAGGCCAGGCTTTTAAGGAGAACAGAACTTGGGAGGCATATTTCTAAAAGGTTACTTTCCCCTCCTATTGCTAGGAACACAAGGAAATTTTTCTCTGAGACTCCCTGTGAGAACCTGGTGGGACTCCAGGAAGTAAAACTCACACAAGTGTGTTCCCCGCCCGGTCTCCAGTTTTTAACTCTCAAGTTGGTTCATGCTCAGTCTCTAGTAATTAGTCAATTATCCTTTAATATTCCTACCTGATGCTGGCTCCCGTGGTGGTTTCCAGGTGGTTTCTCTTCCAGGTAAACTGTGATTTTTGGTATTTGCCTCAAGTGTTCAGGATAGTGGTTTTGTCTTGTGACCTCAGTTCTCTCATGGATCAAAGAATTGTCAGAATTTTCTGTTTTTCAGCTTTTCTTTGTTAGGATGGGAGTTATGACTTACAAGGTTCCAATACGTTGGACTGGAAACCAGAAGTCTCCTATGCTGATTTTTAAGAAACTGCCAAACAATTTTCCAGACTGGCTGTACCATTTGACATTACACCGGCAATGTGTGAGAGATCTAGTTTTTCCACATCCTTGCCAACATTTGGTATTGTCACAATTTTTAAATTTTAGCTGTTCTAAAAGGTGTCTAGGTGATTTCTCAATGTGTCTAAATTTATATTTACCTAATGGCTAGTGAAGTCAAACATTCTTTTTGTGAGTTTATTTGCCATCCAGTGAAATGTCTCTGTCTTCTGCCCATCTAATTGGATTGTTTGCTTTTTTACTGTTGAGATTTCAGAGTTCTTTATATAGTCTAGATATGAGTCTTTTGTCAGATATGTGGTTTACAGTATTTTCTCTCAGTCAGGAGACTGTCTTTTCATCCTTCTACTAGGGTCTTCAGAGAGCAAAGGTTTTTAATTTTGATGAAGTGTCCAACTTATCAAGCTTTTCTTTTATGAATTTTTTGGTACAAACTATTCATCAAGAACTATACACTAGATCCTAGAGACTGTTGTTTTTTTCCTAAAAAAAACACTTTTAAACTATAAAACTTTTTCTTTCTATAAAAACTTTTTCTTGTGTTTACATTTAAATCTGATCCATTTGGAGTTAGTTTTTGTACAAGGAGGAAAGCTTAGCTGGAGCTTCTTTCTTTTCTTTCTTTTTTCCCTATGAAATCCAATTGCTCCCTCAGATAACTAAGTCTTATGAATCCCCTCTAACACAAATTATCATCACTAGATAATTAGTTTGCTTTCCTTTTTGCTAACACTAACGCACTGAAAAGAGGGATTTTCATTGAGGATGAGGTGGGTGGATTTATAACTTTTTGGCAATTAAACAGTGACATAAAATCACTGTTTGATGTTACTGTGAGAATTTGGATCCAGACCTACTACTGTCATTAAGAATCAGACTGAAGTATCAAAATGTTGCCCCAATGGCTGGTAGAAAAGGAATATGAGTGGGTGGTAGTTGAGAGTGGAATAAATGATACTCTTTGTAAGTAGCAGTGTTCACATTTTTAGTGAATGGTACAAAATATGTGTGGTCTATACTGTTACTTTCATCTGCAAATGGGAGAGTTAGGAAGTATAAAGACCTGTACTTGACTTTTTATTAAGATTATCTGTTATCAAATTATTCACATCCAGGCTTCTGCAGGTCTGGAATTTTCATTCCACTGGAGAGGAGTATACATACAGTGGGCATTCCAATTGATAACATTTTATTTAAAAAAAAAAAAAAGAAAGAAAGAAAAGAAATCAGAATAGTCAAGTTGTCTTAGTCTTCAGGAATTCTGGATTTCGTCCTTGAAGGAGCTGAGGATCTTCCCAAGGCCTGGGTCCTCGAATATTCTTCCAATCATCAAAAGCAGAGTCTTTTATTTTCTATAGAGCCACAAAAATTGAAGTATATGTATTAATACATACACTAGGATTAGGAGTCCTGTGGTTTTAATTAAGACATCACTGAATGAATGAATGAGCGAATGGAAAGAATCAAGTAGGTCCTCAATGTAATTTTAGCAAATAAATCAACTGCATGTCAAACACAATAATTGAAAAAATGACGTATTTCTTAGGATTTTGAATTTTTCTTGCTTGCTATCGATGTTAATGCCAATCTTTACCCCTACCAGAATAAAACCATTCTTTTAAAAAAGAGTCTACATGCTGTTTTTGAGAGTACAAAGAAAGAGAAGCCTAAGAGAATTCAAAAATAATTCTTGAATCCTTATAGTAAGTGACATCATAAAAATGGTGGCGTGAGGTGAGCCCCCTGAAATCTCTCCTGGAACTTACAACAAATTGAACTGTAACTCCACAAAGGACTCCCTGCACAGCAGACAGACAAGAATAAGAGGTGCACTACTGAAATCACCTAAAGGTGGGCAAATTCCGCGAGCAGGGAGGAGGGGAGGGAGAAGTGTGGAGACAGGGCCGCTCAGGCGCAAGACGCAGACCTAGCTCAGTGCTCCGAGCTTGCTGCATCCCGAACTACTGCAACTGCGGGAGAGGGAAGAACTCGGACTGCTAGGGCTCTGCTTATGGCGCACAGGGATGAGGGTGCAGATATAACACGGCTGAACCCAACCGTGCTCACGGCAGAGACCTCGGAGAAAAGACTGAGGGAAGAAGGCTGAAAATGGTGGTTTAAACCCTCACTGCTGCAGAGAACGGAAGCCTTAGGCACTGACACTAGCCACCCCCTCCCTCCCCTCCCACAGCTCGCCCCACCCCCACCTGCCTGGTGCTAGAAGCAGAAAAGTAGCAGTTTCAGATCAAAAGAACAGAATATTTGCACTTCTGAGAACTGTGGTCTGTAGACACGGACTCACAGCCCAACTAGTTTTGGCAAAGGGGAGGGAGCTGTGGAAGCAGGACTGGCTGTGGTGGTGGTCGCCGCCATTGCTCTGGGCCACCTCTCACAACCCATCCCAACCCCCCCCCCCCCAATCTGGGCAGATTCCTGCAGGAGTAAACAGAGCTGCTGAAACACACCAGCTCTGAATCTGGTGCAGGAAGAGCTTTGAAACTTCAGAAGCTCGCCACATCCCCCCACAGAGGGGGCACATTATGACCCAGGTGAACTGTTCACAGAGGAGAAGCCCACCTTCCAGGGAATCCTCCCATTGTATGAGAAGCCCGAATAGTGCAGAGAAAACATAACACTACAGTGTGAGAGAGAATAAAGGGCTGCAGTTGGAGAGAAAATAAAACATTCTACCAACACCTACTGGAAAACAAGAGAAAGACCTCTTTCTATCAATCTGTTGCAGAACCCACTCCTGCAGATGTCTAGGAAGAGAAATAATAAATCATTAATTGCCATGAACCAAGGCAACAAGACAGCTCAGAAAGAAAATGAAAAGTCTCCAGAAAATGACCTTAAAGATATGGAAATATGTGACTTAAATGGTAGAGAATTCAAGATTGCAGTTCTTAAAAAACTCAATGAGATGCAAGAAAACACAGACAGGCAGATTAATGAACTTAGAAACACAATCAAAGAACAAAATGAACATTTTTACCAAAGAGATTGAAATTTTAAAAAAGAACCAAATAGAATTTCTGGAGATTAAGAACTCAAGAAGAGAAATGAAGAATGAAATAGCCAGCTTAGGTAGTAGAGTTGACCAGATGGAGGAAAGAATCAGCAACATCAAAGATAGAAATCTGGACATGACACGAATGGAAGAAGAAAGAGACTTGAGACTTTAAATAAATGAAAGAACTCTACAACAAATTTCTGATTCCATCAGAAAGAGCAACATAAGAATAATGGGCATACCAGAAGGAGATGAAAGAGAGAAGGGAACAGAAAGTATATTCAAACAAATACTCAACGAGAACTTCCCAAACTTGTGGAAAGAACTGGATCCTTGAATCCAAGCAGCAAATAGAACACCTAATTACCTCAACCCCAACAGGCCTTCTTTAAGGCACATTGTATTAAGCTGTCAAATATCAACGACAAAGAAAGAATCCTCAAGGCAGCCAGGGAAAAGAAGACGGTAACCTATAAAGGAAAGCCCATTAGATTATCATCAGATTTTTCAGCAGAAACTCTACAAGCCAGGAGAGAGTGGAAGCAAATATACAAACTATTGAAAGAAAGAAATTATGAACCAAGAATAATATATCCAGCAAAGATATCCTTTAGATATGAAGGAGGAATAAAGACTTTTCCAGACATACAGAAGCTAAGGGAATTTTCTAATATACAACCTGCAACACAAGAAATACTGAAGGAGGTTATTTAACCAGCATCAATAGGGATAATTTGTGGCAACCAAAATATAAAAGAGAGAGTAAAGGCCTGAACTGAAATATGGGAATGGAGAAAATAAGCATGTTAAAGAAAATGGAATACTCTAAATACAAAACTTTTTTACATAAATGTAATGGTAACGACTCAAAAAAAATGAAAACAAATATATAATGTAATAAAAGAAGAAACAGAGGGAAAAAATCATAGAATACCACCACACAGAAATAACAGACAACAACAAAAAGGCAAAGAAATAATGGAGACACAGTCTTACCAGAAAATTAAAGATAGAATGATAGGAAATCCTGACATATTCATAATCACCCTAAATGTAAATGGACTGAACTCACCAATAAAAAGGCACAGAGTAGCAGATTGGATCAAAAAACTAAACCCAACCATTTGCTGCCTCCAAGAGACACACCTCAGCTACAAGGACAAATATAGACTCAAAGTGAAAGGGTGGAAATTGACACTCCAAGTAAATAGTATCCAGGGAAAAGCAGGTGTATTCATACTGGTATCAGATGAAACAGACTTCAGGATAAAAAAGGTAACAAGAGACAAAGATGGACATTTCATAATGGTAAAGGGGACTATACAACAAGAAAACATAACAGTCATCAATATTTATGCCCCCAATCAGGGAGCACCGAAATACACCAAGCAACTACTAACAGAACTAAAGGGAGAAACTGACCAAAACGCAATTAGAGTAGGGGATCTAAATACATCATTGACAGCTATGGATAGATCACCCAAACAAAAAAATAAATAAATAAATAGCAGCCCTAAATGACACATTAGATGAAATGGACATAACTGACATTTATAGAGCACTTCATCCTGGAACATCAGACTATACATTTTTTTTTTCTAGTGTACATGGAACATTCTCAAGAATATACCATATATTGGGAATAAAACTAGCCTCAGCAAATTTAAGACTGAAATCATACCAAGCATATTCTCTGATCACAGGCTTTGAAATCGGATATCAACTGCAAAAAGAAAGCAGGAAAAACCACAAATACATGGAGATTAAACAACAAACTTTTAAAGAACAACCGAGTCAAAGAAGAAATAACAGGAGAGATCAAGATACATAGAAACAAATGAGAATGAAAATACATCCTACCAAAATTTGGGGGATGCAGCAAAAGCAGTTTTAAGAGGTAAATTTATATAATTACAAGCCTATCTCAAGAAAGAAGAAAAATCCCAGATAAATAACCTCATGTTACACCTTAAAAAACTAGAAAAAGAACAACAAATGAAACCCAAGGTTAGCAGAAATAGGAAATAATAAAAAGCAGGGCAGAACTAAATGAAATAGAGAACAAAAAGATAACAGAAAAAATTAATGTGACAAAGAGCTGGTTCTTTGAAAATATTTATAAAATTGACAAACCCTTGGCTAAACTCACTAAGATAAAGAGAAAAGACACTAATAAGCAAAATCAGAAATAAAAGAGGGGAAGTTATCACAGATGCCACAGAAATACAAAGGATCATCCAAGAATACTATGAAGGACTATATGCCACCAAATTCAATAACCTAGAAGAAATGGACAAGTTCTTGGAAACATATAGCGTTCCTAGGCTGATTCATGAAGAATTTAAAATCTAAATAGGCAGATCACGAGTAAGGAAATTGAATCAGTCATCCGAAATCTTCTCAAAAGCAAAACTCCGGGACCAGATGGCTTCGCTAGTGAACTCTACCAAACCTTCAAAGACAATCTAATACCTGTCCAACTCAAACTCTTCCAAAAAGTTGAAGAAGAGACAATACTCCCTAACTCATCTTATGAGGCCAACATTACCCTGATATCAAAACCTGATAAGGACAACACAAAAAAAGAAAACTGCAGACCAATATCTCTATGAATACAGATGTAAAAATCCTAAACAAAATTCTAGCAAATCGAATAAAACAATACATTAAAAAGATTATTCATCACGACCAAGTGGGGTTCATCCCAGGGCACAAGGATGGTTCAACATACGCAAATCCATCAATGTGATACATTACATAAACAAAATAAAGGACCAAAATCATATGTTTATATCAATTGATACAGAAAAAGTGTTTGACAAGACACAACATCCATTTATAATTAAAACACTTAATAACATAGGTATACAAGGAAAGTACCTTAAACATAATAAAGGCCATATATGACAAACCCTCAGCTAATCTAATAATTAACAGTGAAAAACTGAAGCTCTTCACTCTACATTCAGGAACAGGACAGGACTGTCCCCTATCACCTCTGCTTTTCAACACAGTGTTGGAAGTCCTCGCCAGAGCAGTCAGGCAAGAGAAAGAAATAAAAGGCATCCAAATTGAGAATGAAGACGTTAAATTGTCACTCTTTGCAGATGACATGATGCTATATATAGAAAACCCTAAAGACTCCATCAAAAAGCTACTAAAAACAATAAATGAATACAGTCAAGTTGCCGGCTACAAAATCAACGTACAAAAGTCCATTGCATTCCTATACACTAACAATGAGATCTCAGAAAAAGAAATGAAAAAAAAAAAAACCCACAATTCCTTTTGCAATTGCAACAAAAAGATTAAAATACCTAGGAATAAACTTAACCAAAGATGTGAAAGACCTATATGCTGAAAACTATAAGACATTTTTAAAAGAAATTGAAAAAGACACAAAGAAATGGAAAGACATTCCGTGTTCATGGATTGGAACAATCAACATAGTTAAAATGGCCATATTACCCAAAGCATTATACAGATTTAATGCAAACCCCATCAAAATCACAATGGCATTTTTTAAAGAAATAGAACAAAAAAACATCAGATTTGTATGGAACCACAAAAGACCCCAAATAGCCAAAACAATCTTAAGAAACAAGAACAATGCTGGAGGTATCACACTCCTTGACTTTAGCTTGTACTATAGGGCTACAATAATCAAAAGACCATGGTATTGGTAGGAAAACAGACACATAGACCAATGGAATAGAATTGAGAACCCAGAAATAAAACCACATAAATATGGACAGGTAATTTTTGACAAAGAAGTAAAAACATACAGTGGAGAAAACACAGCCTCTTCAATAAATGGTGCTGGGAGAATTGGAAAGCCACGTGCAAAAGAATGAAACTGGACTGCTATCTGTCACCATGTACCAAAATTAATTCAAAATGGATCAAAGACTTAAGCATAAGACCTGACACAATAAACTGCATAGAAGAAAACATAGGTACTAAACTTATGGACCTTGGGTTCAAAGAGCATTTTATGAATTTGACTCCAAAGGCAAGGGAAGTAAAAGCTAAAATAAATGAATGGGACTATATCAAACTTAAAAGCTTCTGCACAGCAAAAGAAACCATCGACAAAATAAAGAGGCAACCAACTGAATGGGAGATCTTTGCAAACAGTCCTCCAATAAGGGGCTAATATCCAAAATATACAAGGAACTCAAACAACTCAAAAAGAAAAAAAAATCAAACAACCCAATTGAAAAATGGGCATTTCTTCAAAGAGGACATACAAATGGCAAGTAGACATATGAAAAAATGTTCAACGTCACTAATCATCAGAGAAATGCAAATAAAAACCACAATGAGATATCACCTCACCCCAGTCAGAATGGCTACCATCAACAAGACAAATAGTAACAAGTGTTGGAGAGGCTGTGGAGAAAAAGGAACCCTCATACACTGTTGGTGGGAATGCAGACTGGTGCAGCCGCTATGGAAGGCAGTGTGGAGGTTCCTCAAAAAATTACGAATAGAATTACCATATGACCTAGCAATCCCTCCCCTGGGTATCTACCCAAAAAATCTGAAAACATTTATGCATAAAGACACGTGTGCTCCAATGTTCACTGCAGCTTTGTTTACGGTGGCCAAGACATGGAAACAACCAAAATGTCCTTCGATAGATGAATGGTTAAAGAAGTTGTGGTATATATACACAATGGAATACTATTCGACGGTAAGAAAAGATGAAATAGGACCATTTGTGACAACATGGATGGATCTTGAGATTATACTGCTAAGCGAAATAAGTCAGACTGAAAAAGTAGAGAACCGTATGATTTCACTGATATGTAGCATATAAACCAGAGACAACAAAAGAACAAGACAAACAACTGAAAGAACAAAAACTCATAGACATAGACAATAGTTTAGGGGTTACCAAATGGTAAGAGGGGAGGGGAGAGCCAGGCTCTAGAAGAGGGTAAACGGGGTCCAATATATGGTGATGGAAGGAGAACTGAGTTGGGTAGTGAACACACAATGTGAGCTATAGCTAATGTATTCCAGAATTGTACACCTGAAATCTATGTAACTTTACTAACAATTGTCGCCCCAATACACTTTAATTCAAAGGGAAAAAAACCAGAATAATTCTCAGATAGGATGCAAAGTTGGCAGAACAACTTCATGTAAAAACGGTCCAGTCTTCAGAGATCTTTGGTGACGGAAAGATTCCCTGTAGAATTCTGCAAACCATGCAGAGTCGCTGAAGACTAGGCTGTCCGTGTGCTGGGCAAGACCACTTATGGCTTACTCGGTAACAGCCAACTGCTCTAGCACTGAGTGTGGAAAAGAGTCAAAAAATGCTGAGGATTTTCAGTCCTGTCAGAGTGGACTTAACACCTGTTTGCTACCTTAACATCCAGCTGGGACACCAAGAAGGCTGCTCTTGAAGAGTAATGATTATGTCAAGAATAGGACCTACTTGAGACTAAGCCAAGAAAGCTTAAAACCAAGCTCTGACAAGATTCTTTGGGGAGACAATTTGGAGAATGAGACGCACAAAGAGGGGCTGAGGAAACTCCAAAGCTTGTCCACAGTTCCTCCTTATAAAGTACAAAATCAAGTTCAAAATGATCAGCCAGTAATTGAACAGCCTACTAAAAGTTCAAATCTCTTTAATGTATTATTCACAATATCCACCTCTCAATCAAAAATGACCAAACATACAAAGAAACAGAAAAAAATAATACACAGCCAAAAAATGAACAAACTAAAAGAGATACAGAACATCCTCCCTCACCACATTCTATATAATGTGCTATTTATTAAACTCTTTGATTTTTGCTAATCAGATGAGTGAAAAATGACAGCTCATTATAATTTTAAGTAACATTCTTGTAAGTTGAACATCTCTTCATATGTTTAAGAAAGATATTTCCCTTCCTCTGAACTCTTTACATGCTTTTGCCCATGTTCCTACTGACCAACTTGTTGTTGAGTTTTTGAACTTCTCCATATTGATTTCAAATGATGACACAGTTGTTCCAACACCATTTGTTTAAATAAGGTAAATTTTTTTTCTGCACTGTTAATAATTTAAGTTAACCTTAAGGAAGACAGAACCAGTCACTGACTAGGAAGACTGTGACAAAAGAGGGATTATATTTACATACTGTACCTCGTACTCTGATTCCAATGACACTTTATTCATTTTCAATTTTTCTTCTAATTCAGGATCGATCTGCAAAAAATAAAGAAGAACATTACATAAGTCTGTTGAAATTAATTTTCATTTTAAAAAGTTATACAGAGGATGGCTGGGATGGTATGGTAGATTACAAACACATGGCAAAACCTCCACCATCCATCTGTCTAATTGCATAATGATAACTAATGCAGTACCACCACCATCACAACCACCACTAACAGCAGCTATTATTTACTGAGCACTTGTTATGTGCCAGGCATTTTTACCTTTTGAATCCTCACAAAAACCTATGAGATAAGTATTATTATTATGATCACAACTAAGAACAATAGGACATCGGGAGTTTGAATAACTTGCTAAGAGGCAGAACGTGGTTCTGAACCTTGCCATGCTATTATCCACCACCCTAAATTATATTACATAGAAACATTATTAAAATACTAACAAATAGAATGCTTCTCTTAAAAACAAAAAAGAGGGGCAGCCGGATGGCTCAGTTGGTTAGAGCGTGCGCTCTTAAAGACAAGGTTGCCGGTTCGATTCCCACATGGGATGGTGGGCTGTGCCCGCCCCCCCACTCCCACACACAACTAGATTGAAAACGGCAACTGGACTTGGGAGCTGAGCTGCGTCCTCCACAACTAGACTGAAAATAATCACTTCACTTGAAGTTGACGGGTCCTGGAAAAACACACCGTTCCCTAATATCCCCCAATTAAAAAAAAAAATTGAAAAACAGAACAAAAAAGAACACCTTCCATATACCAGAAACAAAGAAATATGAAAAAGTTAGATGGGATTCCATAGTGGTAAATAGGAGCTGATGCCGTATTACCTCTGCGTGGCAAAGTCTTTAGGAAAGAAGAATGTGACTGCTGAAATTAATAAACAAACAACAACAAAACCCAAATTAAGTTAAAAGGGACAGCTGAATAGTGACTGAACACAGCTTAAGACCAAATTAGTACATCAGAAATAGAACCTGAGGACTCCAACAGAGAAGGGATGAATTTTATATAATACATATAATGAAACATTGTTCAGCCATAAAAAAGAAATGTTGCTATTTGTAACAACATAGATGGACTTTGAGGGTATTAAGTCAGACATAGAAAGACAAATACCATATTATCTCAATTATATGTGGAACTTACAAGGAAAAAAGCACACACACACAAAAACACATATAAGAAGAAGAAAAGAAAGAGAAGCCAAGCTCACAGAGAGAACAGGCTGGAGGCCAGGGATTGGACAGGGGGTGGGCAAAATGGGTAAAGGGGGTCAAAAGCTACAAATTTCCATTTATAAAATAAGTAAGTTATGGGAATATAATGTACAGCATGGCGACTATAGTCAATAATACTGTATTGCATGTTTGAAAGTTACTAAAAGAATAAATCTTAAAAGTTCTCATAAGAAAAAAAAATTTTAGTAACTATGCATGGTGATGGATATTAACTAACTTATTGTGGTGATCATTTTGCAATATATACAAATATACAAATCGTGTTATACACCTGAAACTAGTATGTTATCAATTAAACCTCAATTTTTAAAAAGTTGGACAAAAAAATATTTACTATTCAACAGATACAAAATTAAAAGTAAAGAAAATTAACCATAGTGTTCTGGGATGTGCTCTGAAAAGGTAAAAGCAAGGAAGTAATTATTATAAAAAACAAACTAATGTTTATCCTTTGGGCAAGAGAAGGCCATGGAGAATGAGGAAGAGGGATTACATGGAATGCTAACAATTTTCTATTTCTTTTCTTTTTTTACAGTGAAAAAATTGTTATATTTAAAATTAGCCAGCTGGACTCAGTTTAGGTAATCCCAATTTTGTTGGCAACATCCAAAGCATCACAGATAGGAGCCAGTTGAACATATGCCTTCTTCTCTCCATCAGGCCTGAGCAGGGTGTTGACCTTGGCCACGTCAATGTCATAAAGCTTCTTCACAGCCTGTTTGATCTGAGGCTTGTTGGCCTTGACATCCACAACGAACACCAGTGTGTTGTTGTCTTCTGTCTTCTTCATGTAGTTACGGGGAACTTGGTGGTGGCACAGTGGTCAACCTTGTTTCTCATGGGGGGCGCTCTTCCCAGGATATCTGGGCTGCCTTTGGAGACAGTGTCTTGGGCCTTTGGAAGGTGGGTGATGTGCGGCTCTCCTTTTTTGTGTGAGGCTGTGGATGCCTTTCAGCACTGCTTTCTTTGCCTTCAAAGCTTTTGGTTTGGCTTTGGCTTTGGGAAGGGCAGGGGCTTTCTCTTTCGCTTTTGGTGCCATCTTCATGGGGAAAAAAGCAATTTTTTATTTCTTGACATGAATTAGTGGGTTACCTGGGTGTTTACAGTAATTCATTAAATTGTACATGTATAATGAATGAACTCCTTGGATTCTGTGCTATATTTCACACACACACACACACACACACACAAAGTTAAAAATGAATAAAGAAATAAAATAATGAATTACTATATTAATAATTGAATTATATAAAAGGAATAAAACACAAACCTAAAACACAAGTTAACTCCCTCATACGGTTTTCAACTGAGAACATGGCAAATGACTTAATGATCGCGAGGGGGAAAAACGGCTGTACTACTGAGAGATGACATGTCTGTACTTTGGGTGACTTTAAAGAGTTTTGTAGTGTTAATTTTGATAGTGTACAATTGTGCAATTTCTGTCTTACTGACAAACATTAAAACCAAACCCCTATCTCAGACGCCATTCTATTGTACAAGCATAACATTTTGATAAACCATCTTTCTGTGTCTTTGTTTTCTGGACAAAATAGGATTAAAAATGTGTCCAATGACTTCAAAATTATTTGCAAAATAAAAAAAATCAACCACAACAAAAACCATCATCTGCAGTCTCTTGGAATTTAAGAGATTAATGACCCACCAGGGGGCCGGTGCTAAGAGTTGAAAGACCATTTTTTTTCCCTGGGTACACTTGCCAAACCTGAAAGGCTGCTACTGGGTGTTACAGAAAGCATCACAAAGGGCTGACAAAAATACAGATCAAGGGTCTTAAACATCCAACACAGATACCCCTCAAGACAGTTCCCAAATTATGAACTGCATAAGGCAAGCATATACAACAAAGTTGAAAGTCTCTGAAAAATGGAGCTGAATTTCCTGGAGTGCCCACTGAAAGCCACATAGGGCCATGCCTTAGGAATAGGGAAGAAGCAAAGATACTTCAACTGCCACCAAGCCAAGACTTGGCTCACTCCTGGAGAGTATTAAAATCAACCCCTACTCTATCTGCCTCAGAGAAAAAAGGATAAACCCTTTCTGGAGGAAAACAATACCATCTGGAACGTCCACAGTTGTTTACAATGTCCAACACTTAATAAAAAAAATTAAAGGCCTATTCACAGATAGAACCATATATACAATAAAAGCAGATCTATACTTGATCTTTATGTTGGAGATAGGACTTTAAAGTAACTATAATTCATATGTGTTCAAAATATTGAAGGAAATAATAAAAATATGACTTCATGGAAGATTTCTCCCTATATTAGAATATATCATTAAGAATTAAATTTACGTTTCAGAACTAAAAAAATATTTTAAGTAAAATTACAAAATCAAAGGATGACTTTAATAAGTGATTGGACACAGCAAAAAACAGGTTTAGTGACTACAAGACAGAACAATAGAAAATACACAAATTAAAATTTAAAAAAGAATGTGGGAAAACAAAACATTAAAAAACGAAAATGGGGGCCGGCCCGGTGGCTCAGGCGGTTAGAGCTCCATGTTCCTAACTCCGAAGGCTGTCGGTTCGATTCCCACATGGGCCAGTGGGCTGTCAACCACAAGGTTGCCAGTTCGATTCCTGAAGTCCTGCAAGGGATGGTGGGCAGCGCCCTTGCAACTAAGATTGAACTTGGCACCTTGAGCTGAGCTGCCGCTGAGCTCGCAGATGGCTCAGTTGGTTGGAGTGTATCCTCTCAACTACAAGGTTGCCAATTCGACTCCCACAAGGGATGGTGGGCTGTGACCCCTGCAACTAGAAACGGCAACTGAACCTGGAGCTGAGCTGCGCCCTCCACAACTAAGACTGAAAGGACAACAACTTGACTTGGAAAAAAGGCCTGGAAGTACACACTGTTCCCCAATAAAGTCCTGTTCCCCTTCCCCAATAAAAAAAAAGCATAATGGAAATGTTGAACATGGTTCAAGAGTCTAATATACATCTCGATTGGAATTCCATAAAGGGAGCAGAGAGAAATTGGGCAAAAGCCACATCTGACAAGATAATAAAAATTTATTTATTTATATTTTCACAGTTTTATTGAAATCTTCAAAGAAATAAGAAGACAATTTGAAACTCCATTTTCACATCAGAGTACTTAAGAGCTAAGATGAACATTTTTGTTGCCATGATTTCATTCATCACTTGATACACTATAGAAAGCATGATGCTTGGTAAGACTTAACAGAATCAGCTCCATATTGTAAGGGGTTGATACATCTGTGTTACTGAAATTATCCCCGTTGTCTGCCCACAGGATTATTTTAGTTTTAATCTCTAGATCAGAAAAAAGTAACTTTGCTCAGTTTCATACAGCAATCAAGAACATAGTATGAAAATGCATGTTCTCATTAGTGTGATATACACAAAGTCACTCAGCAACTGTTATTTTCAACCGAGTGTTGATGTTTTGAGGGGAGACAAGTAAACTGGATGGATTTACAAGTACTTGCCTCTCTCATCCTGGACCCATGAGATGCAGTCTTCATTTGTGTTTTCACATCCCTGTTTCCACCATGCCCAATCTCAAGTTCTTTTTCACATATTTTGTAGTATGATCTGTTTTGGTTATTTAACTGCCTAATCCAGTTGTATGTGTCCTTCCATCTATCATTAAAATAAACACAGTTATTTAGCTTTCTTTTTCAGTGACGTCGGGATCATACTGACATTGGTACTGTAATTGTTCTCATTTCCATTATCTGAATCTTAGAAAACCTGGTCACAATACGAGTATTTACAAAGTTAAAAATTAAACTAGCACTATTTCCTTGCAAACGACAACAGACAAGCAAAACCAAAAAAAGACTGGCAATGCTCCGGATCACAACACACCTGACTGCACATTTACATCACATTACTTGGAGTGATGCAACAATGGATGATCTATTATTGTGGACCCATGGTTGTCAGCATTAGGAGAAAAAAGAGCAATGGCCAGTAAGGATGGCAGATAAACTATGTCATAGCTATTTCACACTAAAATTGAAAACTATTCCTTTCAGTTTATTTTCTTAGCCCACCTCACAGTTTCTGTACTTTCTTTTCAACCTTCTGTACACATGACTGAAAAGCAGGAATTTTTGTGTCCTGGGATGCTGGATTTTCAGTCCTAAAAATGAGGACAGTTCCAGGCAAACTAAGATAGCTGATCACTTTGAATCAACACCGTCTTTCTCCACCCTTCTCAAAACTTCTCAACTGAATTTACCCTCTCTTGCTCCTTCTCGACCAAATTTGTCCTCTCAATCCATCTTGACCCCCAACCCCTTGACCTCAGAAATTTTGCTCTAACTCCCCCTGGATCCCAAATTCTCGAGCCTTATAACCCCTGCCAACCTCAACCAGTCTTAACGTCTCAGTCCCTCTCAGATTGAGTCCACTTCACCTTCTCCTGCCTGTTTGAACTCAACCTCACCCAAACACTGACTGTTGACTTCACCTGAGTTTGACTTCTCAACATCAACCGAATTGGACCTCAGTCTCAGTAGGTCCTGCCCTGTGACCCTTTTCACTGAACTTTGTCTTCTCAGCCTCCTTCCACAGACCTTGACCAACCATAACTCTCAACCTTGGTCTCTTGATTTTAACAGACCTTGTTATCTCAACTTCAATCAACCTCATTCTCTAAACTTAGTGCCTGACTTTGTTTTCTTATTTTAAACCCATCTTCTAGACTTATCCTGTTATCCCATTGTTTCTTCTTAACTGAGTGATTACCACCTCCATTTATCCAGTCCTCAAAACCCAAACCTTGAGTCATCTGAGATTTATTCATATTTTTATATAATATACATCACATTAGTCATCAAATACTATCAATTTACTGCTAAAAATTTTTATGGAACCCATTTATTTTTCTCTGTCTTCACTGCAAATGTTTTATTTCACATTCCATTACTGTTTATCTATATTACTGCGAAAGCATCCTAAAAGGTCTCTTCACCTCCAATCTCTTCCCTCCTACATTGCTCTGCCAATCCCCATCCACCCTATACTCTGTTGCCAGAGGGGCATTTCTAAAATGAAAATCTGACCATATGCCTCATACTCCTTCTAGTATATACTCCCTCTAGAATATTAATCATTTCCACTATTTAGCTCTTACTCATTCTTAAGGCCTGAATTCAAAGTTTGATAACTCTCGCAAAGCTTCTCAGATACCCCTCTTCCAAGTCTAAACTGTATGCCTCTCCTTGAAGTTCTAGTAATGTTTTATGCAAAATTCTAATATAGCACTTTATTGAGCATTGTTATATTATATGTTTGGTACATGTTTATATTAGATGTCTTCCAGCCTTGATTATGTTACAAACTTTCTAAGAACCAGTTTCTTAAATCTTTATCTGTAGGATCTACCACAATAAACACAACAAATATTCAATTATTTTTTAAATACATACATGTCACCCCACTTCCACAAGTCAAATTATTATAATTTTCACCTTAAAGCAAAAGGGAAATAATTTCTTAATGAAATAATTGGGATGCTAACAGAAACTTTTAAACTCAGTTGATAATTGCTGTATTCCCTCACAGAAACTACATATTCTTTTAAAATGTAATTTTTATTCTAATACCTACTGTCTTTAAGACTAGCTAGACTTGGTGTTTCTCTTAAACTATACTGAGGTCTGCTAATGAAATACATGTTACTTGGAAAAAAATCTCCAATATCAAATGTGTTCCACAAACAAAAACTACATACTTATGAATGAATTAACCAGAATTCTTACATACACCTGGCCTGAATTTGACAGTAATTGTGTAATCACAGAGGGTGGGAGTACTGGTTCTACCCCTAAATAGCCATGGGATTTATGCCCACAGGTTCAGGATGAGAAAGTTTACTCACCTGTAAAATAAAGATAGATAGATATCAGTACAGTCCTACCACAAAGGCATACCTATGAAAAAGATACCTACAAAAAGATAGGTATCACTATTTATAATGAAAAATAATTTTCCTTTCTTTTAGTACTAGTTACTAAAAATAATGTAATTTATAAAATTACTAGGATTAAAATGAAATAAATTCTCTAAACCAGAATACACACACACACACACACACACACACACGTCAAACTCCAAGTACAGTTCTTACTTTAATCTTCACAGCATCATAACGGATTTGTGAAAACTCACGAAGACCAAAAGAACCTCCAACAACCAACAACTGAAACAAAGAAAGGAAACAATTAAAACAGAAGGGCAGAATTCAGTCTATCTATAGATTACTTATCTAAATGCCAACAGTGACAGATTACACAAAATTCAATAGATTATTTTTCCTAGTTATTTACCATTCATCTTTCAGAGTAGATGCAGTAGATGCTGAAACTGGGAAACATTTCAGCACATTACCAAATACCAAAATCAGTACCCCATACTTGTACCTGACCTTATAGTTTAAATAACATCATCACAAGCATTATATTAGTTGATCCTTACAAAA
The DNA here is from genome assembly GCF_964194185.1 of Rhinolophus hipposideros. Lineage (NCBI taxonomy): Eukaryota > Metazoa > Chordata > Mammalia > Chiroptera > Rhinolophidae > Rhinolophus > Rhinolophus hipposideros. Next base: position 75,510,535 of record NC_138051.1, read on the forward strand.
GGCCTATGAGCTAAGGGGGTGGGGGGAATCAATTTAATAGATGAGGAACTATAAGCACTGCCAACTAAATGACTTGTCCATAATCACCCTGGCTAAAGCCAGGAATGAAATTCTTCAAGACCAAAATTCTTTCAATTTTATGATTTTACAAAATAAACCAGTTGGAGAGCATTTTTCTTCATTTTCTTACCAAGTGATAAAAGAATCTTATGAAATATACCACACTTTTAAGTATGTGGTGAATCCTAAAGGAGCTCTCAAACTGTCATTGCTGCTTTGTCATCTCCTCCAATAATCTAATGGGTTTTAATTCCTCATTCTAAAGCTGCAAAAATCTAGCAATTTGGCAACACATTAAGTTTGATCCCTACCTTCCTTTTTTATATCAATACATTAATATTACCCCATAAGTAAATACAAAAAGATATAAAACATTATAAAATTTTATAGTTTTGAAGCTGGCATACCAACAAAACCTTGCGGCTATGAATTTCAAAACCCAAAATCTGACCGCATAAAAACGGAAAACATCTATTCTGACAAATAAATGAACTAAAAACAACATAACATCAAAAGACAACAACCAAAAGACAGTATCAATCAGGCAAATTTCTGTTATATACGAGCAGCTAATACTTGCAATGTCAACATATAAGAATTATTTACAAAGGGAAATAACTGTTGTCTCTTAGTTTCAATGAAAATGCACACCTCTGGCTTTCCTAACTCCCGCTCAGTTTCCCTCTATCCATTCTTCCTCACGTTTCCAGCCTTGAAATGTTGGGTTATCCCAAAGGATTCAGTCTTCATACCTCTTCTACCTACTGACAACCAGCACTGAGTCCGTGGGTTATGTCATCCAGTTCTATGGATTTAAATATAGCCGCTAATAACCCAACACCCTCCAAATGTACAATTGCAACAGGAAATATCCTAGTGAACTAAAGATGTGCCTTCCAGTTTGACATCTCCACTTGAAAGTCGAACAGGTATATACAAATTAACATTTTTTTTTTTAAAAAAAAAACCTCTTGAGTTTTATCCCAACACTCTTTCTACCCCAACCTGCCCCTAACCGATCTTTCACATCCCAGTAAATGTCAATTACTTGTATACAATCACACAAGCCAACTTTTGGGGGGAGTCATCTTGAGCTCCTCTCATTCATGGATCGCACATCTCTGATCCATCCCTGAGTTCTGTCACCTCTACTTTCAAAATATTTCTTGAAGCTGACAATCTCTGACTGCGTCATCTTCTAATCCTGCAGTCCAGGCCACTGCCCTCGCCTTCCTGGACGACTGCAATCACGGTACCCACGTTACATTTTAAACGTCGTCCAGCCTTTGCCCCGGGTTTCTTCGCACACTGGGAATCGCCGGAGTGCTTTCGATACGTAAACTACCACACAGCGACCTCTGCAGGGCTGCGACGATGTGGCAGGGGCCGGGCTCAACACTCAGTTCACAAGGTTTTATGTGACTCAACAGCCACCGCGGAAGAATTAAGCGGGGTCACAAACCAGGAAGCTGAAATATGGAGATGCTCGAGACTGTATAGTTAAATTAACAAATACACCCAGTATTTGCAACGACCCAGAGCACAGTCAAGCTGGTTTGGAAACCTCCCGGACTTGGGTTAAAATCTGCCCCTGGCAGAACTCGGAAGCCCCAGGGAAGGGAAGAGGGGAGTGAAGACACCACCACCAACCAGGGAAGACTCGGACGACCGCCCCAAAGCTCTCAGCCTATCGCTGGGCCGTTCCCAGCCCAGGCCCCACCTCACGTATTACAGATTCCCCGCAGTCTCCACCCAGCCAAACTCGAGGTCCCACCCCTTTCGCAATCCCGCCCCCACGCTGTTTCTTCCCTGCACTCACCAGCATGGGGACTCCGTAGCGAAGGGTCTTGTTCTTGCGCAAGGCGCGCGTCAGCGCGTGTGTAAACATGACTGAGCTCTCAGACCCGTTCGGACGCCCCGCCAAACAGGCAACGTGGCCTTCCGAATCTCAGTGACGCAAGCTCCCTCGGAGACCGGGACGTCTTAGACTTGACTCCCTTTCCTTAGCCCCGCTGCGCTCGGTCCTCTCCGGAGAGGCCTCCGCCAGGCAAAAGCAATCGATCCATCGTAACATACTCGCGCGTCCGCCCGGAAATTCAAGTGTCGGAGCTTTGGTTCCGGCCGCTGGCTTGTGCTAGGGACTTAGGCATTTAAATCGTGTTTGTACTCGTCGTCCAGTCGTATGGTAACCGGTACCTCCCTAGTTCTGGGTTTTCATCAACATCTTATTAGAACACTCCCTGGCACATAGCCGCTCGATAAAATCAGCTAAGGAAAAAAATAGGTTGGTGCTAGCGTCTGTGGCTGTTCTATGGATGGAGAGTTTACCAGCTTACTAAAGATCTTTAGAACTAAATCGCCGCAAAAGGTTAGGTTGAATGGTTATCAGTGTAATGTCTTGCCATCATGGAACCTTCAATGCTGATGCTTTGACTGTGAAATAGCCTGTAATCTTCAGTCACTTATGAATGTCGGTTTTCCACTTAAACTATCCAGCACACCTTTTTACTGGTCATTACAAAAGGCTCCCGCAACACGTAGATGAAAAGATATCCCTGCCTTAAAGAAACTGGCAATCGAATGGGTACAGAAATGAATGCGTGTCTAACTACTGTGATTGCTTGGAACGCCCCGCCTCCCCCCAGTGCCAGCTGCCAGCGTGAGTCAGAGAAGCCTCACCTACCAAGTACTACACAGTCACTCCCAGCTTTCTTAGCAAGGAATGTAAGGCCCATTGTCATATGACTTTGGCCTGCCTTTTCTGCCACTTTTCCTCATCCACTCCATACTCCACCATGGAGGAGATAGTATTCCCTGAGTATTCCACGAACTTCCACGTCTTCAAAATGCAGCTTCAGGGACACCAGTTTCTTGAAGTCTCCCTTACTCGACAGGCAATGCAAATTATTCCTTGCTGGGCGCTCCAGCAGCCTTTGACTAATGCATGTCACAGACCACGAGCACTGTGTAGTTTTAGTGTATAAAGTCATTGTTGCTCCAAATAGCATATAAGCAAAATGAAAATAGGAGAGGAGGAAGATTATTTTGTTTTGAATTTGAAACTTGGGGTTTTCTTTTTGATTCTTTGGCTGAATAAATGAGTCACACCCCACCCCCACCCCCCCAAAAAAAACCATCACCTAAACTGAGCCAACGAAGATTTTGAAATAATCAAAGCAAGGTTCATAAAAGTAAGACTGTTATATCCTTCCCTTATCCCTATTTTTCCAGTCTTCCCTTACTCTAGTCTCTCCCAGAAGACACCTTGCAAACCTAAGGACTAGAGCAGCAAGAAAGGTGGGAGAACTTAACATGAGAAGTGAAGTCAATCTGCAAAGTTGAGAGTGCTTGGAGAAAATAATGTATACTTATGAGAAAGAGTGGAGCATTTGTAGAATGCCAGAGAAATTTTGGGTTAGAAGGATGGGCTTATAAACAGGGTTGCTATGGTTTATAAATAGAATCTCCTTTAATGTTGTGATGCTTTTGTACTTTATTTTTGATTGTTTGACTTATGCTTTTTGTTACGTGTTTAACTAATCTGTGTGCAGAGAAGAAACCATATAGGGCCATAAAGTTTATTAGAAAATATATGTGAGGTATGCAAAATTTGGCATTACCACTCTCTTTATTCATCTCCTTTTGATATTTCAGAACTCATACAGCATCCAGGTTACTTAAGTGAATTATTTCTCCCATTTTCCGTAATATGCTGGATGCCAAGGGCACTATTATAAAAGCCTAGAACTTTCCCTATCTTTTAACTACTTAAAACATCACCTTACTGGATCTGACTCCAATAAAGCCCTATACTCAGCTAGTAGTTAATAATGGATTAAATAATATACATATATTCTAGGTAATGCTATAGCTAGTAATCTGTAGTTACCCTTTTCGGATGAGCATATATTCAGCTACTCATTTGTTCAATCATTCAAATAAGCATTTATTGAGGACCTTGAGATGGCCCTGAAGGGCCGGTCCCTGTGTATGTTTTGCTTTGTTTTAAGTGCTTGAGTAATATCTGTTGTCTGTCACTGGTTAAAAAAATGTCAAATATCATTCTACATGTAAAGTTTCTATAAATCAAAATACAATGCATCCCTCCATGGATGACTGGATAAAGAAGATGTGGTTCATATATACAATAGAACACTACTTAGCCATAAAAAAGTATTAAATATTGCCATTTGCAATGTGAATGGATCTTGAGAGTATTATGCTACTATGTTTTGCCCAAAATAAGACCTACTGCGAAAATAAGCCCCAGTTATGATAGTCAGCCAGACGGACACATTTAATACGTTATGACGATTTTCCAGAAGAAGATGACATGACTGTATTTGAATACATGTAGATTGTTGTACATGAAAAAATAAGACACCTCCTGAAAATACACCTTTTGGAGCAAAAATTAATATAAGACCCGGTCTTATTTTCGGGGAAATACGGTAAATGAAATAGTCAGATGGAAAAGGATTACTCATATGTGAGATATAAAACAAAAAGCAACAAACGAGCAAACAAACTAAACCAAAAAAAAATCAAAACTCACAGATACAGACAACAGAATGGTGGTTACCAGAGGGGATGAGGAGTGGGAGGAGGAAGAAGAGGGTAAAGGGGTCCAATATATGGTGATGGGAGGAAACTACAGTTCGGGTGGTATAAGTAAACAATAGAGTATACATATGTCTCATTACAAAGTTGTACACCTGAAATTTACCTGTATTAACCAATATTATCCCAACAAATTTAATGGAAAAAAAACCAAAAACAATGCACATCCAATACAACTAGAACTTGACACCTCAAAGGTGAATCTACCTCCTAAAGTAACCATTTCAATATCAAGTAACAGTTTTACAATTTAAAATTTTACAAAGTAAAATTTTTCCACTTCGATATCAAGTAAGTTTTACAAATTAAAATGACATAACAGTGTATAAGATTAATGTGTACAACATGATTTGATATGTGTATATATTGTGAAATGATTACTACAGTAAATTTAGTTAACATCCATCACCTCACATAGTTACAATTTTTTTCCTTGTGATGAGAACTTTCAAGATCTATTATAACACTACTAGTAACACTATTTTGAATAACCCCCAAATCAAGGATATAAAAATAAAAATGATAAGTTATATGGCAATTAATATTATCAAAAGGGAAAAAACTTCACATGAAATCCTATGACTTAAGAGAACAAAAAATAAATATTCAATTTATAAAAAAGAAAAAGACCACCCCCTGCAAAAAAAACAAAGAAAGTATAAAGAAAGAATTAGTCAAAATGAAAGCTAACATAAAAGAAGTGGAAAACAATATCAGAAGAATGGATTAATATAAAGCTAAAAGCCGGTTATTAGAAAGAATCAATATATTAAGAACAAAATTTAATTTGTTAGGAATGATACCGAAAATAAAAGTATATATAAGAAAGTAAAAAGGATTATATGAGAATTTGAGATTCTGTTCATTACAAAACAACGAATGGCTAGAGAAATTCATGGTTTTGTGATAAAAACTAAATGATCATTTAAAAGTCATACATATCAATTACTGAGGAAATCGGAAATTTACCATTAGGAAGAGGCCCTTGACTGTGACACAGGAGTAAACATTCATCTTAATTGAACCAAATTGTAACTGTCTTTCAAAACTCAAATGAAAAACTGGTCTTTTTAGCAAACAGCAGAGTGAGTACATTGGACAAGGCTTAACAGTGGGAATAAAATATATTTTACTTATTTCTCAACATTCATCACAGCACAAGTTCCATTGGAAAGATACTTTATGATCTCATACTCATTATCTAAAAAAGTTAACCTTTGCTTAACACCTTCACAGAAAATCCAGATTTATTTCAAGTCTAAATTTCCTGACCCCTTAAAATAATGCTGAGATAAAGAAAAAGCTTTTTATACTTTCCTTATCTCAGCAATCTGGCATTCACATTTTTCTGGCCAAGACAAACATTGAAGATTCCTGTAGTGATGCTGTTAAATTTCTTTAAACACCAGCACCTTGTACACCAGCACCCCTCTCCAACAAAAGCCAGATTAAAATACTCTTGTTAAAACCTAACGACGTTAACTGGGGACAGTCACTTCACATCTCTAAAGTTCTACTTTTCCATCTTGAGAATGGGGTAATTTCAATCTAATAAGATTATTTAAGCATTAGGGCCTTCTACTGTAAAGTGCTTGGTGAGTACTTAATATCACTAGTATTTTTAGGTGAATCCTGCATTTCAGGTGATGTCCTGGACATGATCGGTGCTCCGTCAAGTCTGACAATGGTCACTCTTCAACTCATTTCCAAAACTGCACCAGGGGAAATATTTATTGGACTTTCCCTGGCTTCTCTTTCTTAGAGGACAAGAGATTTTTTAAAAATTCATTCCTAGGAAATGTGTCAATGCTTTTCAATCTGGAACTCAAAGGGATCAACATTTGGGAGCTTTCTCCTCTCAGTTTTACTCCTAAAAGTTCATCTCAACTTGCAATAGTCTTTGTTGGCAGTCCTCAAACTAGTATAGACCAGCAGGGACTCGTTTTTGTAAATAAAGCTTTGCTGGAACACGGCCATGCACTTTTGCGTATACTAGAGGTGCCAAAACAATGTATACAAGTGGACACTTTGTTCAGCGTTGCTCAAGCAGTAGTTCGCCATAATCAGAAATGTCTGGACGCTGATGGTGACCACTTTGAGCACCTCTTGTAATTGCAGAAGTCAAATGTGATTTGTATTCATTTTTTGTTATCATTATATATTGAGTATTACACTTTTAATAGTTTTTTCCTTTCTTAAAATGTGTATACATTTTTTGGATATATATACTTTATGGTTGCTTTCACACTATAACTGCCAAAGAACCAAGGCCCATAGACCTAAAATATTTACCATCTGGTCCTTTATGAAAAAGTTTGCTTACCCCTGATCCTTGCTGTTTAAATTCTGGTTTCTTTCTGTGATGGATTAAAAATGACCACAATTCTTTGCACTATTCCCCTCAAGGGGTGGAGTTTAGGTGCTCTTCCACAATGCCTCGGGCTTGGCCCTGGCTCGGTCTGCTCGATGAGACATCAGCAAACATGAGAAATGCAAAGGCTTGATTAGTGCTCTCCACACTGGGGCTTGCCTTCTTGGAACACTCCCCTAAGACAACCCTGCCCCCATGCTGTGAAGAGCCCAATCTAGTCTGTTGGAAGATGAGAGGCCATGTGGAGAAGAATCAAAGCATCCTAGCTAATAGTCAGCACTAACTTCCAGACAGGAAGAGAGGCCACCTAGGACTACTACCCCTGTTCTGCCATCAGATTAATGCAGATGCATGTGACCCCAGGTGATATCGGGAGAAACAGTCAACCCACGGAATCTTTAAAAATTATTAAAATATTGTTGTTTTAAGCCACTAAGTTTTGCAGCGGCTTGTTATATAATTGGTAATTGACATACTTTCTTTGCCCACCAAGGGAGAAAACTGCCATTTTGTACACACCACAGTTATAGACTAGCACTTTGATTTTAGATCTGAACTTTGCTTAAGCTGCATGACAGAGCAATGATGACCAATGTAAACTGCCTTTTTCTCTTCATATCAAAGTCAGCTATGTGTAGACTAACTTCAGCAAAAGGTCAATCAATATTCAGTTCTGACAAGTCCTTTTTTCATCCTGTGGCACAAACCCATTTCTGCCTTCTATGTATCTTGTAGGGCTTTGGGGCCACAGTACGATACTAACGGTTGGCAATTGCTTTCCCGTTTTGTATATAAATACAGAACGGTACTGTTACCGTATTGTTGTGCCTCGTATAGTCAGTTTCCTATTATCCATAATGAAAGGTTGGGCTAGCATGAACCAAATTCAGTATAATAAACTTCAATTTTCTGGAACACTGAGAAGTGGACCTCTCCTTGGCTTGAATTCCCAGGTCTGGAACTAACTAGCTATATATCTTGAGCAAGTTATTAACCTCTTTAAAACCTGGGTTACCTTATCTAGAAAAATAGGATTACTGATACTGCCTTGCATATGTGAGAATTTGTTGACATTAGTTTTGCAAAAGGGCATCCCAGTGAAGTAAGTGCCTGCCACCATGGAGAATGGGGACAGTATAGTGCCATGGTTATGTATGCAGGTTCTGGAGAACCTGCATGTAGACTGCCTGGATGTAAATCCCAGCTCTGGCACTTAATAGCTGTGTGACTTGGGCAAATTACTTCATCTCTATATGCCTTGTTTATCTCATCTGTAAAATGGGGATGATGACAGCAGCCCTTGTGAGGCTTGAACACATGCTTAGAACAGTAGCTGAAATATTGACAAGGTTCAATAATTGTTAGTCAATTCTTAGCAGTAGTAGTACATGACAGTGCCCTTATCCTTATCTCCTGTGGCAAAGCTAAGCTTCAAATTGATCAGATTTCTTTCCTCTTTCCATTGCTCTGTCTGAAGTGCTACTCTAAGAATTTGGCAAAAAAAAAATTTATTCAACAATCTCCAAAATAAGTTGGAAGAAAAAGATTGCAAAGATTCACTGACAAATGCAGCAACTTTTTATTGAATGTGAATACTGAGCTAGACACATTTAGACACTATTATCTCATTTGTTGTATCTAGTATCAAATAGCAAAGTTTAGGAAATTATCATCTATTTTCATGGCATCATTAACATATTTCATCTGTAGTAATAATACGGTTTTATGCCCATGTGTCTTCCAAATTGCTATAGGGCATCTATCTGGTCTGAGAAACAGATTTCTGTTTAGATCCAAGCATACAATGTTAGGATCAAAGTAGAAAGGAAGCAAAATAAGGTTCATAAGGAAAATAATCTTGTAAGAACAAATATGGCCTGGGGGTAAAATGCACATATATCCAGTAATAAGAAATTCATATTCAAATCAGAATTGCAGACACAGAATTAAAATGGAATTCGATTCTGTGATTCCATTTGCAAATCTGCAAACTAAGAAGGATCATCCCATTTCCTGTGATTGATCAACAAACTTAATGGTTACAGTAAATACAAAGTTCTTTTATGACTCTATTCGTTAATGATTGACTTGCATTTGAAAACATACTTCAGCCTTCTCCTTTTCCTTTCCCCATGCGAAAAGGTGATTATGAATAGTAAGGACAAAATTTAGAAACAAGACATAGTGTTTGCTCTAACTTGATTCCTCAGACATAGCAATACTTTCCTATAGTGGATGTTATTACAGTATCATCAAGAGCATCACGTAAGCAAATCAAGTGCTACGTAGTCTGTTGATACAAATATCAACATCAGGAGTCTACGGCTGTTAAGAACCTGGTTCCGACCAGAACATAATTCCTTAATCCTGTCTGCCTTTGGACCACAACTGCCCTTTGGAATGTAAGTGCTGGTCTCAAAGATTTGCCGATTAAAACGAAACAGCAAAGAGGCCTCGCCCAAGATAATCAACTCTAAACCTATTATAGGTAAGAGGTAGAGAGCTTCATCACTCAACTTTCTGCTTCTAGGTGATGTTAGAAATTATCTTTGTATCCTCAACACCCAGCACATAGTACGCACTCATTTATTGAATGAAGGAAAAACCCTCACCCGTCCAAAGGTAAATTTCAACAAAAGTTGAGTAGAATAAAATCTTTATTGACTCCACGTGAAATTACATAAACTCCACTCCCGTACATACTTGACAGCTTAATATTCCTTATGTTGTTTCATTTCTTAAATACATCTTAAGTTGCTTATTTACACAATAAAAACAATGTCCAACATCAAAAAACAATACTTCTCTAGTTTAGAACTACTGGAATTAGTCTCAGGAGAGCTCACTTAATTGAACTTGGTGTTAGGTCTTAGGTTATTCTGTGGCATCTCCCAATTTTGCATGCTTGCAGTACACTTAAGCTGTCAATCAGTTCTCCTGGTCTTTATTTAAGGTCCAAAGAGAGAAGATGGAAATGGACTAAGATAAAACGGACAGTTCTGCATATGACCATGTAGTGGACACATTCAAGACATAAATGAGACAAAAAAGAGCACCTCTGCAACAAACTGTCTTTGCTCTGGGTTATGAGCTCACCTCTAGGAGCCTTGATTTTCTCATCTCTAGGACAGATTCATCCTAGAATCTTTCTGGTTCCCTTTGACGCCCATGTTCTACATTTGGTTTGGTAACAGATGCACAACCTGAAACACTCACTAGTACATTTTGCTGGAGGTTGGTCAGTCCCTAGCAAATCAGAAGCCACTTCCTATTCTACACCTAGACTTGGGAGAGCAGCTCACAAAGAGAGGGACTCTAAAAAAGGCTCTAGAGAAATTTCATTTTTGGCTGGAGCACTGTCTGCATGTAACTTATGTAGTGTCTAGGTTTAAATGGCATACAGTATTTTTTACGGATATTGCACACTGGAATCACTTGATGAAATTAATTGTATTGGTGCCCGAGTCCCACCCCCGAGATTGTATTGAATTCATCTAGGTGCAGCCCACGCATGAGAATTTTTACAAACTCTCTAGATAATTCCAACCTGAGGAAAAGGGGATAATTACTGGCACAGAGCAGTGATTCTCAAACGTTAGCTGAATCAGTCACCTAGAGGGCTTATTAAAACAGATTGGTGGGTGCCCTCCCCATTTTGATTCAGGTCTGGGGTGAAGCCCAAGAATTTGCTTTTCTAGCAAGTCCTCAGGTAATGCTTCCTTTTTTTTTTTAAAGGGCACAGCTCAAAGTGGCCCAGGTGGGGATCGAACCGGCAAGTTTGTGTGGGGAGCACGCGCGCTAACCAACTGAGCTAATGGGCCACCCATCCTCACGTAATGCTGATGCTTTTGTCCAGAGACCTCACTTTGACAACCACTGCCAGTGAGGAAGTGTCACTGATGGTGGTATCTGAAGTCGAGTTTAAATCCTGATTCTATTATTACCACTGATGTAACCTTAGGAAAGTAATTTTATTATCTTTTCTTTAGTGTCTTTGTAACAATACTTAGATCGGAGTTGTGAGGCATAAACAGTGTTATCAATCAGGGCTTAGTACAGTACCTGGCACAGAATGCAGTAACAAATATTAACTTCCTTTTTCCATTATACACGGCTAGATGCTGTGATTAAGTTAAATCAATAGCACAGATTAAAACTTGGCAGAAGGAAATAGAGATGATTGAAGCAATGTGATATAGAGAAGTGTTTTAAGTATATCGTCTTAAAAATACTTTCATTCATTTTTTAAAACTTTGAATTTAGGTGGTAGGAATATAAAATACAATCTATAAAGTGCCAGAAATAATAGACTGAATTTATAAAGAGCATGAATGTTTTTAATGACCTACAATGGACTCCGATATCTATAAGTCTTCTAGAGAATCAGAAATAATAGCACATCTGCCTAAAACTTTAGTATGTTGATCTTTAAATGCTATTTAATTCCAGAAAAAACCTAAATTATTAAAGTGCATCAGAATCCCTATTATTAACCAAATCAAAACTACCACTGACAATGGGATAGGTGTCTTTTTACATACATATGTCAACAAATAAAAAACTAAATAGCATTCCTTCCTGCTTGCCATTTTGCTTCATTTTGCACGTGTCGGGTCCTCTCAGGAGTTAATGTCCAGACCCTAAGCTGAATCTTGGAAGCAGCAGACCCACTGCAAAAGCTACCGCACAGACCTCCAGATACAGGGAGGGCATCAGGGGCTGTGCGTCCACAGCGGCGTGGGTTAAGGTGGGAAATGGAATACTGTCAGTGTTTCTCTGCGGAACCTACAAGTGCAATCGTCCGAGTGAATCTCAAAGGCACTGAACAGTTCAGGTCTAAAGGCATAAGTCACATCAGGATTGTTTAAAGCAAGTTTCTCCCTATACGAATAGTTGACTGAGAGGGCAACGTCTTTCTGGGATTTTTATTTTTAAAAGCCTTCCCTTTCTACTCTGGCCTCAAGTCATTACATGACAGCTTTCTTTTTCTGAATTCCTGAAAACGTGATGGTTCTGCACATCTTTGCTGCTGCATCGTGTTCTGAATAGTACCATTTATTTTATTGTTTTCAACTTTTATTAATTCTGATGATATACTTTTAACTTTTCATCTATTTATGAATTCTCCTACTAGACTGTGAGCTCAAGGGTCCTCAACGTGTCCCCTTCCTCCATGGAACTGTCTCAAGTGTCTCAAATTCAGTAACCATTCTCTTTTGCTGTCTGCAATATAAATGTGACACCAACTTACATTACCCTGCCTATACAGCTAATTTCATTTTTATATATATAAGTTTTCTTGTCCCAACTGGAACCAAAAAACTCATTAGGGTGGAGGCTATATGTATTTCACTTCTTTGCAAAAGTGTCTTAACAAAGCTGATAAGCAATCAACCTTTGCAAAATACTCACTAGATAATCCATGCTAAAAATCAGACACAACTCATTACCTCATATTCTTGCTGTCAAGATTATATAAGGCCTATAGTCTTGCCAGTGTGTTTGTAAGATGGAAATAATTTATTTTTTGGAAATGATTTTCTTGAAGCCAGAAAATTAGCTTTGGGAGCCCCCATTAGTGCTTGAAAACCAACTTTCAATTCCCATCTCATTAATAATCTTAGTATTTCCCAGCACCCACTCATCTGTATCCTTCTCTCAAGCTTTCCCTATGAAACACCCACCAAACTTCCTTACCCCCTAAAACAAACAAAACTCTCTTTTCCCCCCTTTTCCCGCAAAATGGTTTATTCATTAAAAGCCATAGCCCCTATGTAGAGGCATTTCAAAACCACTAGCAATCCAAACCCTCTAAACTTAACTGACCCAGAAGCAAGAATGATGTCATGCCCATCCCGCCAGGGAGCAGTTCCTTCTCTTGGATTCTGCCTGTTACTAGAACCCAAGACCAGCAGACAGCCTGAGAGGGTTCAGGTGCCCCCTCGAAGGCACTGTCTTTTTTCTTTTTAGAGTATTTTCATTGGGTTGGTTTGGCCCCATCACTATAGTTTTGACCACAATCATTCCAGCTGATCCTTTCACAGGACGTGAGGTAGCAAAAAAGTCACTAAGGTAAGATTTATTTATCTTTAAATCTCAAAGGTTTTTGAACAGATTGACTTGTGCAAAGCTGGATTATGGCATTTTACCTCAACTTCACTTTAGTATTATGAGAATAAGATTTCTAAGGTTTTAAATTAGTTGCTTCGATTTTCTTTTTTTTTTTTCAATGACTCAGATGGGGCATCCTGTGAAGCTCACTGTCTCTTACTCCCACCATGTATCAAATACTTCAATTAAGACCATCACCTTATATCATACTTTAAGATCATACCTCACAGAAACCTAGAAACCAGAATAGCTTTCTACATCTTTAATTCTCCATAAGGCATTACTATTATACTTCATATCTGCATATGTGTGTATATATATATGTTTTTAAAAGAAGTAAAAATGCTCTCCTCATTGTCTTTTGTTTGATACAGGCACCCACCTATGTAGTTAAAAAGTAAATAAAGGCCACAAAAACTTCCCAAGGAAGATCATTAAAAAGAAAAATCCTCTCTTCCTCTTATATCACACAACTGGCCTTTGAGGCAAGCCAGCTGAGAAAACTGGTATCACCCATGGTGATGGGAAGACTGGACCTTTCCTTCTTTGGGTTGTAGCTGAACTTCTATTGGCAGTCCTAGTAAAATGTATAACTGCTCATTTGTTCTAAGCAAGTCTTTTCTTCAGCTTTCCTTCAAACAATGCCTTTACTTTCCCATTAGAATACGAGGATTTGGAGATTTTGAACAGCAAGGTCTGGTTGGGAAGGAGTCTCTTTCAATCATGTGTTGGCTTGTGCAGAGAGAGGGAAAGATACGGAAGAACGGCAGGGGAGGAGGTGAGAGAAGGAAGAAATGTGTCTTCATCGGGAGCGCGGGAAGAAAGGACGCTTTTCAAAGTTGTTGCCGATATCTCATGAAGGCCCAGGCCACTACCATGGTGAGGGCAAACACTGGCACCAGCACCATGGCTATGGGAATACCACTTGGTTCCCCTTCACTTCGAGGTCCTATAGGCCCATTCTGCACCTGTAGCTGGAAGGGAAAGAAAGTGTTAACTCTAGTGACAACGTGTGCTGACAACTGAAATGTTCAGCTAACACATTACCTGGGTCTGGAGTCTCTAGCCCACCCAAAGCTGCAGACCCAAGCACCGTCTAGCAGAGGGCATCCTGTCGGTTTGTCCTCAGTTGATAATATCCGTATCACCGATTCTTTGGAAACAAAGTAAGTCTGACGGGGAGGCATTTAACCTTATTGGGCTACTGACCTAAAGGGACCCCTGAAGGTAAGTCAGACAACCTTTCACTTTCTGTTTTTGTACTACCTCCACCAACCTATTGTGTATTGATCAGGAAAATGAAGATATGAGATGAAGCCTACTGATCCTACAGGAAACCTGGAAATTCTTGGGTGTGGTGGGGGACATCCATCTTCCTAGAAATGCTTACTTAGGAAGATTATCAGTCATGTTTCTCACATGTTTCCTTCCCTACTTAAAAAAAAAAAAGATTTTGGTTGTACCGTTTCCCCCTTTATTTTAATTTGGTTGTCAAACTTTATTTTTAAGGCACATTATCCTGAAGCTAGGACCTGGGTTGCAAGCATACTGTTATGAATTTCCTTTAATGATAACCAGAAGTCACAGAAGACCCTTTCTTATGCCAGAAAAGCTCTTCAAAAGAGTCGAAGTAAAAGGAAAAGACGCCAAACACACTACTGAGGATTATGCGACAGGGTTTACTCCCAAGAAGGTACAGAAGCCGAGAGCCAGGCTGCTGGCTGCAGAGACACCTACCCTGTGCTGCACTCTCAGCGACACGGCGTAGCCTGCGTTACGAAAGAGGTCTACAGCATCCTGATGCAGCAAGTTCTTTAGGTCTTGGCCATTCACCTGTCAAAAACAGCAAGGAAAAGTAGTAAGGGCTAGAACACGAACTCTCTTAAGTCCAAGATTTACACTCGTGACCAAACAAACAAACGAAAAACCCCCAAACTCCTACAGAACAAATTCCAAGAGTTAGCAGAATGGGTAAAGTCACTTAGAACCCAACGTAACTTTTTTCATTTTCAAAGCTATGTTTTCCTAGAACAGAGGTTCCGTAAGCTATTTGAAGAGCACCTAAGTTTTTTCTTTCATCTTAGTAGCTCCTACGGCCTGTCTTGTTTTGGCACGTGGGCTATGCTTACTGTATTTGTATGTCTTCCACAAGCATCAGCCTGGCTCCCTATAGCTGACATGGTCTTCTAGGTTCCTTCCTAATACCTGACACTGCCAGCTTCAATTCTAGAAATATAAGGCTGTGAAACTCACCAACAATTTATTTTGATGTGGTACAAATCTACTAGCCCATTCTATTGGTCTTGTTCTATTGTGAACAATTTCCCTTGATTCCATGGATACTCCTATCCTCCTCAAGTTTCCTAAAAATCATTATTTCTGTGATGATAGAAACTCCTAAAAAATGTTTCAGTGTAGGTCAAGCTTAGAAGTGAGAGATGGGAAGGACTACTGGTATTAATATTAGATTGGTGCAAAAGTAATTGCAGTTTAAAAGGTTAAAAAAAAAAAAAATTGCAAAAACCGCAATTACTTTTGCACCAACCTAATACTTTTTAGTGTCAGGAGTAACACTGGCCACAAGTGCTATCTATCCTATTCTGTGCACTCAGTGACACGGCATGCAAGCTCTACTTATCTTTTACACATGGCAATGTCAGCAACAGCAGCAAGGACATCTAATATATTTAGTTAGTAGGTTCTGTGCTATATGCTTTACATTATAAATTATCTAACTTAATTCTCACAATAATCTTATGAGGCAAATATTACTTTTATCTTGTTTTCACAGATGAAGAAACTGAATCTTAGCAAGGTTAGGTGATTTACCAAAAGGCATAGTACGTGTGGGAGCTAGGGTTAGGGTTTTTAAAATACCAGAAGGAAGATCAAAGTGCCCTGCATTTTACTGTTCCTTCTGTACTATTCCTCCACCTTAACCCACCAACTATTCTCTGCTCAGCTGAACTCAAGCAATTGACTTATTCAACCCCTCGACTTCCTTGTCACAGTCTTCCTTCTCCTACAGGCTCATAATAGTCCCTTCACTCTATCTCCTGCCAATATCCTTGTGAATTAATCTACCAACACTCTGGACTTATAGATTGTCTGCCTTCCCAAATTAAGTTTCCAGCTCTGTCCATGTTAGTCATCAATTGGCGTAAGCCTTGGACTTCAACATTAGGCATGCTTCAGCTCCAATATCTCAAACTCTTAAAAACTAAACACAATTTCTACTCCCGTCACACTTCTGGTTCCTCTTCTGAGGAGCCTTTATTCTCATCAAAGCCTTTAAACTTTTTAGACTTTAATTGCATCCTTATCTAGGAGATCCTATTATTATTTCTTTGTTTTTTATTGGAATATCACTACATTTTTGTTCTGCTTTTTTCCCCCAATATTATTTTATATTAATTTCAGGTGTACAGCATAATGGTTAGACATACTGTTGTTATTTCAACAAGCACTTGGTAAACTATTAGAATCCCTTGTCTCCATGATCTTCTACCATCTTTCCAGGCCTTCCTTGTTAGCATTGAATTTCATGTTCCTGGAGACAAATACACAATCACACTCTCCATCACAGAGCCAGGCCAGCTGACTCCCGCTACATCCTCACAACCCTCCCACTCATCGGATGAACTCTCTAGTAAGGACCCAGTGGTAGCTGCTCTGGATCTTTCTACCAGCAAACCCCAACTTCCAATCCCATCTCTCTTCTCGGCAGATTCCTTTGCCTTATCTTTCTTGATAATATTGAGAATTCTTACAAAAACGCTCTCCATTTTCTCCCCCCACCTCAAAGTTTCTTGATAGCCTCTCACTGCTCCTTCCCTCTTGTTTCGGAGTTAGATCTATTTCCTTTATCGAGGCTAAACCATCCACTAGTGCTCTAGATCATATTCCTTCTAGTCTCCTTACAGACTTAAGTAGTCACTTACTCTTCTTGATTCCTTAATTATTATTACCCTCTGCTCCGTCACAACTAAAATTATCCTCATCTATTAAGAAAACAATACAAATATTTCTTGGAATGCACCATCACCTCCTGCCCATCTTCTCTCCTCTTTCATTGCAAAACTTGTGGAAAGAACTGTTTGTGCACACTGTCTCCACTTCCTCAGCATCCATTCACTCTTTATTCCCTTGTAATCTCGTAATTTATGAAGTGGGAGGGAAGAATGCTGTCCCACAGGTCGCGGTCAATTCCAACCACTGAGTACTATAGCCCTTTTCAGTCTCCAAACCATCTCCTCCCTTTTGCAGTTATCTCCTATCTTAGCTTATGAATACATAGCTCTCTTACTTCTTGAACTATTCCTGATTCCTTTTTTTCTTCCTTCTTTCTTAAATATTCCTCAATGTCAGTTGTTCTTTGTTCTCTTTATCTTTTCTTCCATGGTGATCTTTCACAATTTCAACTGTAATCTGCAAGACAACTCTCAAATTTTTATCTCTACTTCTACTTCTGGATTTGCCATCCTCCTGCGTGCCTGTATTTGGATATTCTGCTAAACCCCAATTCAATATATCCAAAGCCTCTTTATTTCTTCCCACAAAACCAGACTACTCCAACTTCCTTCTTATTGCCACTATCATTCCTTCAAACTAAAATTTAGATAATATTTTAAAACTCTTTCCACTCTGTCAATGTTCACATACAACATATTGCCAAACCCTGTAGTCTAATATATAATGACTGTCCTCAGATGCTATGTTCCTTCTATTACCTCTCCCTTTAGGCTATGGATACTTTTAGCTAAACTGCTGTAATCCCCCATCTATGTCTCCAGACCAATCTTCCCCAAGTATAATTCTGTTCATACCACTTTATGGCTCAAAAACAAAAACAAAAGTAGGAGCAGGGGAAGAAAGAGTGCATACCTCATTTCTCATTCTGGTATGCAAAGTCCTCCAGGAAATGATTCAAACCTATCTTCCCAATTTAATCTCTCATTGTTTTCTTTCATATATCCTATGCTCTAGCTAAATCACGTAACTCACTGACCCTGTGATATAAAAAACATTTATTCTTATGTTCATACTTGTGCTATAGCTGTATCCGCCATCTGAATACACTTTCCTTTTAAAAAATTGTATTTATCTTACAAGGTTGATCTTAAATAGGATGGGTTTTTTTTGTTTTGCTTTTGTTTTTGTTGTTGTTGTTGTTTTGATAGATATGCCACAGGGAAAGAAATCTAGGATCTCTCAACTGAGTCATTCTCAATGACTCAATTTTCTAGTTAATTCCTGGGGAAGAGAAGAGGCATGAGATTGCTGATTGTAGTAAGAATACTCACTTAACTAACCTAGCCCATGTGATAACTGTATTTCTCGTTGTAGAGAAAAAGGTACTTATTTTCTCTCAGACAAATAAGTTAATGATGCTGTCATGTCAACGGATGTCACGATGTCATAGCTCAATATCAGCCAAGTTTCCAAGTAAAGTGAATGCAAGTGGGAGAACTGAGTCACTAATAGGACATTCAATGGCAGGAATACTGAGTTCAAAATAATCTTTGCAATAGTAGTCAGTAATAATTGCCAGCAATCGCTGCGTATTTATTGTGTCTGGAGCTGATACTCACTTTACATGCACTAACTTATTTAGTCTTCACAACAGTCATAGAAGTTAGGAACCCCCAGTTTACAAGTGATAAAACTAGAGAGGCTATGCAACTTGTGCATGGGCATACAGAATGGACGCAGCAAAGCCAGGATTCAAATTCAAGCCATCCAGCCCCAAAACCTTCACTTTCAAACACTAAATTATAGAAATTTTCATTGTAAGCTAGGATTTTATTTTGGTAACATACCACTAGCCAACACTTTAATGCTGTAAATTGAATTTTTACTGATTTGGCAGTTTAATTTCTATATAATGTAACACATTTAAAATTTTTAGAGTTGTATAAAAATATAAGGTGTTTATATGCTAACATTTTTTACTCATTTGTATATATTGAAGTAGCATTAAAATAAAAAAAAGCAATTTAGTTAACTGCCACTTCATTGACAAGGCCTTTCTAGAAAACTCCACTGGATGTGACTGATTTGCTTCTTTGAATCTCCATGCTACGTAACCATCTTTAAGCTCAAGCTGAACTCTGCCTTACACCATACCACTTTACGTTCTACCGTAAATAACTTGGAGAGGTTGTATCTCAACTCATCATTATGACCCCTATAATATCTGAATAGTGCTTTGAACAAGACGTGAGTATAATAAATGTCACATGATTTCCTGAGGTTTGGTGGCAGAGTACACCATGCAAAAACCTTAACTACACAAAGCCTGATGGACATATTCTCAGTATTACACAGAGCTGAAAGGCCTGTACTCCACTGGCACCTTCACCTGCCAATGACTACTGTGCAATCTGGGTCCTCACCTGAGCCTCCTTCTGCTAACAGGGAAGAAAGACATTGGTGACAACAGGTTAAAAAGAAAAAAAAAGGTGCTATACAGGACACAGGCAAATTATGCCAATTATGCCTTTCAACCCTACCAGTTAAGCTGAAAGGTATTCTAATATAAGAGGACTGTTACTCTAATTGCTTTAAAAAAAAAAAAAATACAACCCAAACAAGAGGCCTTTTAGAAATGCAAAGGGAATTTCTTTTTTAAAGAACCATTTCTCACTTTGCCTCTTAAACCAGCCC
Source organism: Rhinolophus hipposideros (assembly GCF_964194185.1). Lineage (NCBI taxonomy): Eukaryota > Metazoa > Chordata > Mammalia > Chiroptera > Rhinolophidae > Rhinolophus > Rhinolophus hipposideros. Next base: position 75,530,363 of record NC_138051.1, read on the forward strand.
CATAAAACAAATCACGATTCTCTCTTCACAATGTCATCTCTACTCCAAAGCCAAATTTGCTCTCCAACATTTACCTCCTCTAAGCATTTTTACACATTCAGTTCATATCACCAAGTTCTGTAGACTTTACCCCTAAATATATGTGGAATCCACTCTTTATCACCATCTTTTTACTAACATAGACCAGAGGGTCTCAAAGTGTGGTCCCCAAATCACCAGCATTAGCATTAACCTGGGAACTTGTTAAAAGTGAAAATTAGTAGGCCCCATCCTAGCAATCTATGTTTTATTAACAAGCCCTCCAGGTGATTCTGAAATTTGAGTTAGCTTTAACCTAAACTGCCTGAAAGAGTCTTCTAACTAGTCTCCATATCCAGCCTACTTACCCTATTTAATACATATTCTGTGCACCCACAGATTTCATCAATGATTTTCCATTTACTGGAGTAGTGATTTTTCAGAAATAGGTCTGGTGACCCATTACAAAAGATAGTGACGTCCATCCAGTGGGTCAAGACCAGTATTGAATTTTTTTCAAAGTGAAATGAGAAGAAAACAAAACATGTCAGAAAGCATCACATATAGAAGAAATAAGTATTATTTTGTTAAACTGTTTCAAGTGTGTGTGTGTGTGCGCGTGTGTGTGTGTGCATGTGTGTGTGTACACGTGTTTCCTATTACAGGCCACAATTTAAAAGGTTTGAAAGACACTTGTCTACTGCAGTGCTTCTCTCACTTTATTCACTTACCCAGGGATCCTGTTATAATGCAGGTCAGGGAAGGTTCCTGAGACTCGGCATTTCTAACAAGCTCCCAGGTAATGGCCAGATGGTCCTTAGACCTCATTTTCAGCTACCAAACTTAGAAATCTTAGAACACTATTAAACTTGCTACTTCAGCTTCCTTAACTTATGGCATGGTAAGTTTTATTGAACCTGAGATATGGCAAATTTGCAATATGCTAGACAATTTTGCTGACTAAATGTTCAGAAAATTGGGATGGTTGTGTTCTAGTTAACGGATGGGGAAACATACAATTTTTCTGCCTTAACTATGGTTGTTTGCAATCTTTAAAAAAGACTTTCCTATTTCCTGCCTTAAGAAATGAGTAAACGGAGTTTAAATTTGTTTTCTTTGATGATAATTTTGAATTGCCTCAGGATAATCTAACATTATCTCAGGATAATATTAGTGTTGCAAGAGCTCTAACTATAGGATAATATAAACGCAGATGTGTAAGATGTAGAGAAAGAATGGGTTCAATTTAATAAGCACTGATCAGATTACATTCTGGATATTTTAATTTTTAATCAAGATGCTGAAGTGAACTGCAATTTTTTTGGGGGGGAAGGGTCTCTTTTTTCATCAGAGTTGAAAGAAAAAATAAAATTATCCAGTTCCAATTAATCAGGCCCAACCAAAAAAGTCAGTTATGCTATAATTCATTTACAGAACAACTAATTTACTAGATGCTTACTCTGTGCCAGCTACAGGCCTTTGTGCTGGGAATACGGAGATGAGAAGACAAAGGCTCCTTCTTAGAGGTACACTTCTTAGAGGTACTTAGAGGTATATTTCAATGTCTCTGCAGCTGATTGGATGAGGGTTTTTAGGGGGTCTTTCCCATTGATTTCTCAGCTAAGGGCAGAGACGAGTCTTTTAATTTTCCATAGCACCTGGCACAGTGCTCTGCAGGCCATCAAGTACAATAGTTGATAAATGTTGATGACTACTCAACTGTTTCATTCACCAAGTTACTAATTGTATTTGAAGAGAATATTAAATGCAGCTGAGTAACAGCCCAATCTGTGCCATTTTTGTTATGTAAGGGGTTTGGTCAAAACGGAATGTTCATCTGTGCAGTATAATAACCATCTCCCATGACCCTGAGCTTCATAAAAATGTATAGTGACCGAGGATGGATTATTCTTGACTATCCACCTCCCTTCATTTAGGCAGACATGTGGGGGAAATGAGAAAACTAGACAGTTTAGTTTTTTGCCCCACAAAAATAAAATTTCCCCAGGTTCCCTGATAATCTATACAAATGTTAAACCATCTTCACCATCACACACAGAAAATGAATTTTGGGTGAGGAATCTCCGGCCCTCATCTCAACTTCAGGGCTGTTCTGCTATTGGTAATATCTGTTTTTGTTTCATGCTTGTCAGATATAACAGGGCCTTAAATGTCATTTACATTCATTAAAGAAATTTCTTTTCTTTTTTAGTTTAAATCATCCACCATGATTATAAAAAAATTAAATTTCACTTTTGATGAGAAAGGGAAAACTGCATAATAAATCATGGAGTTATTTAGTTTTAGAACTAGAAATTAAGACAAAACATGGGTATTTCAGGAGAAATGGAAAGATTACATTAATAGTAACTCCCAGGAAATCTAGATCACTTAATGACACTTCTATTAGTTATCCAAGATGGGTATATGCTAAGGAAGGGACATATTCTTAGTTTGATTATCTAGCAAAAGTTAAAAGAAAGAGTTGGGGCATATTTTATAACATGGAAGAATTATCCATGTGAGGAGAATAGGAAAGCCCATAAAGAATAAATGGGAATAGAGGCTAATCAATACTTTAGTATCATTTTACAGAGACTCCAAAGCCAATAATAAATGAATATTTAAGTACATAAAAGGGATAAAGTAAGCTAAAGCATGGACATAACCGTTTAATGCTTAATGCCTAACAAGGTCACTTAAGGGTAGAGAGGGAATAGGATGGTGAGCGAGGCAACAGAGGCACTATTTCTTAAGGAGTGGGATCTAGAAAGAAGAATTTTGGAGCAAACTCTTGAAAGGGAAACTGGAGTCAACGAATGTAGTCCTAGATAGAATGGAGAGGATATGCTGAGCTTTTTCTCTTCTACACAAGAGATGCTCCAACTTTCTCTCTTTGTATTTTTTTCTCTCTATATCTGCCTTGCATTTTCTTCTCTTCTTTCACACGTCTTTTCCTTAATTGGCCAGAACATAAACTTGAATCACTCTTTGTAATGTGTTATATACATATTTGTAATATTTAATATCTTGTATAGGTCTTTGTAATAGTTCTTGTATTTTGATAAAGTGAAATCCTCTTTGCTATACATTTTAAGGTCAAGTGAGCTGAGTTTTTTTAGACATCTACTTTTCTCTTCATGGACATTTATCTCCTACCCTTTTTAAAAACTTGAGTAGCCTTCCAATAATTTCTCTCTGTAGGAGGCAATGAAGAAAGGCTCCTCATCTTAGCTTATGTCTAATAAATTCTCTCGCATTGAGGTTTGTGTCCTTTTCTCCGTCTAATTCTACCCTTCATAGAAATACTAATTTCAGTTTTTATATAAAATCTACATAAAATCTACTATTAATTCACCATGCAACTTTCTGTTTAGGATAACTAATCCTAGCTCCTCATTTACGTTTTAGGAGGCAGTATGGTATGTTAAGAGTACAGGTTCCAAATTCACACAGACCAAAGTTTTAGTCCTCTGCCACTTACAACTTATGTGACTTTGGCAAGCTGCTTGACCTTACCAAGCTTCAGCTTCCTTAGCTGCAAACTAAGCATAATAATTGTACCCACCTTATAGAGTTACTACAATATGAAATAAGTTTAAAGTTCTCAGCACATTGCTTAGCATACAGCGCACAAAAACTTCTAACCATTCTCCTTTTCCCGTAATCTACCTTTAACCAAAGCTGTTTGAATATGGCTCTCATCTTAACCCCTATACTTTTCAAGTCCCTGTTATGTCAAAATATTAGGCTGCATAGTCTCTAACTACATGCTATACCTTATTTTAACAACCCATTCTCAAGTTTTCCTTAATGTACCACTCAGGATGATTTCATGTTTTTAGAATGTCTTTCTCCTAGGAGCTATAGAAAATAATCTGCTTTTTAACTTCTACATATCCTTAGAAATAAAATGTAGATTATCACTGTCTCTATGTCAACAGATTAATAGGGGTCCAGAAGCTTAATGGACTGAAAAGAGGCAAAATGGTCAGTGAGAAGGACTAAAGTGGATCAGCCAAGCTTGCTGAGCTTCCCTGAACGACTAACTTGTCAATTGATTAAATATATAGTGAGCACTGTGCTAGAATGTGAAAGGTTAGAAAACGATCTGGTTTTTGCCCTTGAGGAACTTCCAGAAAATAATAAAAGAATGCTTACCGTGTAGTAAGGGTATTACTAGGTACATGAGCAGTGTGACATGGGAGCACAGTAGACAGGTATCCAAATCAGACTGCATTCCAATTTTTATCTTAATAATGGGTAAAAAAGGGCTCTAAGTCTAAAAAGAACACTTAATTCACCTTCCTTTTTTTTTTTTTTTACCACTTTTGGAGTAAAGGAAGACATAGTGTTTTCATCAACAAAAGGGCGGTGATAAAAGTGTAAGGGAAGAATGACAAAAATTGTGGGTTTTAAGTGCCTCCCCTGACCTGCCAGTCCCTCAACCTTCCGTTTCATGTTTTTGAACTTGGGTAAATAGCTTCACATTCTGGACTTAATTTGCTTTGTCTATCAAGTGAGGTAGTATCCTCCATACTCTACGGGAGGGATGGAAAAGGTGAATGATCAAGGTCCCTCCCGCTGAATTCTAGAATTTGGAATTTCCAGAACCAAAAAGGCAGGCAGGAATCTTCCCAAGGAAGGGCGAGGAGTAGGAACAAGGGTCTAGGGAGCAAGGGACAGTGTGGGAGGCCGAAGCCAGTTCTCACCGAGAGGATCTTATCACCCTCCTGGAGCCGCCCATCCAGGGCCGCAGCTCCGTTCTCTTTGATGCGACTGACGTAGATGCCACTGTCATTGGAGACATCCTGCTGGTCTGTCCCACCGACGATGTTGAAGCCCAGCCCTGAGAAAATCGGGGAGGAGGTGTGAAGGAGACGGGGTGAAGAGAAAGAAAGGAATCCGAGCAGAGGAGGAGGAAGAGAGAGGAAAGGCCTGGTGGAGAGGGGAGACTAGTGAGTCAGTCTGTGATGCAGCTGGTGAACAGTCATGGCAAGGTCAGTGTGTACTGTCGCCAACAGAGGGCAAGAGCACCTAGAGACGCCCTCTCAGACCAGGTAGAACTAGAAACACAAACACAGTGATCATCATGGTTTGTTGACTATAACAAGAAACAGCGATACTGACTCAGTGAAAGAACAGTGATTCCTGTCAGGTGTGCTTCTGCTCACACTTGATTCTGATTCTGTTGGTGCCATTAAGAGGACCCAATAATTCTTGGCTATTATTCATGTAAGATGGTTAGCTGTGTTCATGAGAAGAAGCCATGCTTTTGAGTAACTGGCAAATGTACTATTCCTAATTTAGTGGGCGAGAGATTCCTAACCAAACCTTCCCCTCCATACTTCTCCAAACCTCTGGGAGAATTTGTGTATGTGGTGTTTTGGAAGAAATGGTCGTGCGAGTTTCATTTATTTTTTCTAATTTGAGTTGAGGGGGCAGTAGTGTAGGTGTTGGCAGGAAACCTGGGAAATGGAAAAGTAACTGATGCTTCATAATAGGACTAAATCACCAAATTCAATCTTCCTTACTTTTCTACCTCAAGTGCAAACAACCACATACTTGGGTACAGTGATTGCCAAATTTCACTTATGGTAGAAAACTGACTATTCAATGATTAGCAACTCCCCATTTCCTCTTCTCCCTAGCCCTTGGCAACTACTATTCTATTTTTCTCTTCTAGGAGTGACTATTTTAAATGGGCATAAAATTTCAGTTATACAAGATTAGTAAGTTCTAGGGATCTGATGTACGACATTGTGCCTATAGACAAGAAAGCGTACTGTTCACTTAAAATCTGTTAAGAGAGTAAATATCATTTAGGTGTTCTTACCATAATAAAATTAAATTAAAAAAAGAAAACTGACTACCAAAGCACTATTTCCATGGACCAACCACTACTAAGTTGTGGGAAGAATTTCACTTTACTAAAACCATTGTTATAAAGAGATTTTACCTATGCATTCAAAAAGAAAGGGGAAAAAAAAGGAACTTCTCTAGGATTTTCTTTATGTCAGTTACTGTAGAATTCAGAGCCACAGTGCAGAGAAAAAAGATAGCTTCAAAACAATTAAAAAACAAAAATCTGGTAGCACAACTGGAAGGAACAACCATAATCAGTAGACTAATACTGGTTTCAATAGAAAACATACTTACAGAGACATGTGGACTTTCTAAAAGTTCTCCCCATTGGTGGGCTGAAAGCTTGCACGAAAAGCTCATAGTATTAATACAAGAACTAGCAAAGCAATCTGTGTGTTAAGGAAACGCATGGCTAAAGAGAGAAGCAGCAGGAGACATTGAACTTAAATAGCATACATTGTGCACAGAGGATCTGCAGCTAGAGAATGAAAAGAGGGATTTAAGATACCATAGAAAGAACAACTTCTGGAAGATGACTATTTCAACTTCCTTGAAGGGTAGGGTGTGAAACATTTAAGTTACTAAATAGTTTCTCTTAGAACACTTAATTTATATTATAGTGGGTGGGAGGTTTTGCAAAGGGGATTGTGGGTAGTTATTTGAGATAAGATGAAAGATAGATGGAGCCTGATTATGGAAGCTTCTGAAATGACTTCAAAAGTGTGACAGGTTTGAGCAAAGGGGCAGAGGCCAATCAGCCTCTTTCAATACTGGGACGAACTATTTGGAGAAAATCTTTCAATGAAATCCAACATCCTCACCAAACACTACAGCTACCCCTGGGTTCTTGGGTAGGAAGCATGTGTTCAGCAGTTGAATGTAATATATTAGTTAGAAAGAGGAAGGACTTTGCTACTGGTTATTTAAACCTACAGAACAGTGTCTAAAAAAGAAGAGTAGAAGAAATCTCATCGAAATTTTCTACAAACAAATGCACTCTACTCCCCTGAGAAATTACATTATATAGGCATTTTTATAACCTACTGCTACTTCAGATGTAAATGAACCATACCACTTAACATAAGAACTCCTGGACTGACGTGAAATCTCTTTCTTCAGCCAGAACATTTATAGAACCGAACTCACTTATAATTCAAAGCATTGCTGTAATAAACAGTAATCACCAAGGCACTGAGTGAGCAGCATTACCAATTCAAACCTGGGCCCTACGGTTACCTACATAATCCCCAGTTTATTTGTTCATTTAAAAATTACTGATCACTTACTATGTGTCAGGGACTGTGTTATGATCTGAGAAAGGCATAAAGCTAAACAGGACATCCCCTGCTTTAACCATGAACAAAAATTTACCCTTTTCCCTGTCCCTTTCAAATTTTGCAGAAGCACGTTGACTCAGAAGACCTGGTCACAAATTTAATTCCGTAACTTACACAATATGTGGACTAAAACAAGTCAGTGTACCTCTGAGCCTCAGCTTCCTTTTCTGTAACATAAGGGTGACAAATGCTGCCCACTCTACCCCAGAAGGTAATTGTTAGGGTCCAATTACATAAAATCTGAGAAAATCTTTATAAACTACACAATGGTTGCTATATGGAGTAGCTGCACTATGAGTAGTTGCCAATAAACTAGTAGTACCTACCACAGCCACAAACCAGATAGTTTGATGGAGAAAGGATGAATAACTACACAGTGTAAGTGTGAAAAGTCCTGAAATATAGGAAGACAGAGAGATTAAAAAGTCTGTCCATCTATTAATAGGACAAGACTGAACCGGACCTCAAATTTGTTGAAATTAAGTAAGTCTATAACCTGTGACCCAGACATCTGCTCTCATGAGTAGTTTCTAGCAAGTGTGGTATTTAAAATAAGCAGCAATCAGTCAAGCACATGCACCAACCAACCACAACAGATGTCGGATGGAAACAACCAGAAGCAGAAGGGCTATCCCAGTACATATCCGCTAATTATGGGTTGTGTCCTAGGACATTCCATGAACAGGTTGGACCACATATCCTGGTTTGTCTGGGAGTCTTGATATACACTGTTGTCCCTGTGTAATCAAAACATTCCTTTTCAATTTCAAAAGCATCTCAGTTTGGACCAATGTGGTCATCCTATCTATAAAGGGTAATGTAAAATTATGTCAACTGCAGTACTTTGTAATAGTAATTTGTAATAGTGTGGATGTAATGGTAATTCAGGCATCCATTCTTTGGGGGATAAATAAAATATAGTGAAAAGTTAGAAGCACTAAAAATCATGTGTAAAATAACAAAGTTTTAAAATGTAACGTTGATATTAAAATAGCACTGGTATCTTCTTACAAATTAAAACCCATACACACAAAACAATATTACCTATTTACAAAAATGCATGCATATTTAAGGACATGTAAAGACACATTCGAATGGGTAACTATGGGGGAAGGATACAGGATGAGGAATGAAGGGTAAAAATAAAACCAGAAAGGGACTTTGCACGTCCTGATGATGACAATGTGTTATGGAGCGAAAGAATGTAATTAATTCATTCCTCAGCATCTATAATCCAAAAGGGGTTGAGGAGAGAGGACAAAGAAAAAGACCTGATTCAATAGGCTTTTTAAAAACTAAATTTATAATGTGGTGTGAACCAAAATATCTGCAAGTCACTAATATCAGGGAACCCAAAATTGGAGTCGGGAGGCCGTTAAGAAAGTGGGGCCTCTGCAGCCTATGTGTGTCCTGGGCCTCACAGTTCTCAGATCTGCTATGAAGCGCTAAAGCTGTTGCTAAACTCAGCTCAAGGCTAAGCCATAAACATCCTGCAACAATTGCTACACGGACACCTAGGGGCTTTACCTCTTTTTGGTAGTTTTTGCCTCCCTCGTTTGCATACTGGAATTAACCTAGACAATAATTCTTCATTTGCATGAAAGAATTACATTTTGTGGTTTTTGCTCTTATGAACTCCGCCTTTCTTTGTTCTGCCCCGAGCACAATTTAGGTTGCCACCTATGTATCTCGAGTTGCAGCTTCTTTTGCTCATATAAATACTTTTTATTCTTTATTAGTCTAAAATTAACTTGGTTTATAGTGGCAAGATTGAAATGGGTTGCTTAGTTTCTAATTTAAAAGAGAAGTCTAAACACACGAAAAGTAAAGATGACACCTCCTTCTCTGTAGTACTGGGAAAGAAAGAAAGTGAGCCTAGTTTAAGAGCTTTGGAAAGTTTAAACAAGAAATGCCTTCTTGTGGACTCCTCCTGTCTCCAGGCCTGGATCTCGGGCTTGTTTATGAATGAGAGCAGCAGCAACAACCTAAGATTTACTGAGCATTAAATATGTACCAGGTACTATGCTATGTACTTGACATCATTATCTCGTTTAATCTTCTCAATAAACATACGAAGTGATTATTGCTCATATATTAGGGATGAATTTAAAAGGTGAGGCATAAAGAGATTAGGTCACAGTTAGCTCTTCGCACAAAGCCAAGACAGTAAGTCAGGATGTTTGATTCCAAAGTGTGAGTTTTAAACCACTTTGCTATACCGTATCTTTGTAAAAATCATGAACAACTGATTGAGAAAAAAAAAGTCTGCAAAGCACTGCTGGGTATCATGAGAGTCCATTTGTCTTTGGTCTGGCTCTGAGTAAGTAATGTTGGGATAATGGCTGTAGAACAGCCCCAAAGGGTAGGTAATCTATTCCAAAGGAAGAATTGGGTCATTCTGAAGATCTGTCACCTTAGTCAGGGTCCCTAGTGCTTACTTTCAGGCCAGAGAAGGAACAACCCTTCATTTCATTCAGATTTTTGTTTATTAAATCTAAAAGTTATAAAATAAAAGACCAGCGTTCAACAATCTGTTATTCTGGAAATAATTCTGGACATAAATGAAACAAAACAAATCAACTAACATCAATGATGATAGCTACTTGTTGAGTTATAAACACCAGATTGACAAACACCTTGTTTTCCCCCTATCTTCTTGCAGGCTTTTTCTGTTCCAAGATAATCTTACTACTTTCCCCTAGACAACAATCCAACTCTATTGGACACACAACCCACTATTTATTTAATTATTTTGTGATAAAATAAACATACATAACAAAAATCAAACTGTATTGGACACACTCAGTTTGTTTAGCAGTAAAACATATGTAACATAAAATTTAACATTTTAACCATTTTTAAGTATGTGACATTAATTCAGTGGCATTAAGCACATTCATAATGTGCAATCATCATCACTATACATATTCAGAACCTTTATCATACCAAACAAAAATTCTGTACTCATTAAAGAATAACTCCTCACTCCTCCTTGCCCAAACCCCTAGTAACCTGTTACACTTTCTGTTTCTATGAGTTTGTCTACTCTATGTACCTCATATAAGTGGAATCATACAATATTGGTTCTTTTCTATCTTGTTTATTTCACTTTGCATAATGTCTTCCAGGTTCATCCTTGTTGTAACATATCAGAATTATTTCATTCCTTTTAAAGGCTGAATAATATTCCATTGTAAGTATATACCACATTTTATTTATCTAGTCATCTGTAAGTGCATATCTGATTGTTTCCATTTTGGCTATTGTGAATAATGCTGCTATAACATTGGTGTACAAGTATCTGCTTGAGTTCCTGCTTTCAAGTCTGTGGGGTAAGTGTCTCAGAATTGAATTGCTGGATCATACGGTATCATACGGTAACTCTATGTAACAATTTAAGGAACTGCCCACACTGTTGAGGAACTGTTTTCCACAGCAGGTACACCATTTTACATTCCAACAAGCAATGTCCAGGGTTCCAATTTCTCCACATCCTAACATTTTTATCTTTTATCTTTTGGATTTTTTTGGATAATACGCGCACTTATTCTAATGGATGTGAAGTGGTATCTCACTGTGGTTTTGATTTGCATTTCCCTAAGGCTTGTGATATTGAACTCATCTTTTCATGAGCTTATTGGCTATTTGAATACCTTCTTTGGAGAAATTTATATTCAAGTCCTTTGCTTATTTTCAAATTGGCTTTGTAGTTGTTGAGTTGTAAAAGTTCTTTATACATTCTGTATAGTAGTCCATTATCAGATAAATGATTTGCAAATATCTTCTCCCATGCTGTGGATTATCTTTAACTCTCTTTATAGTATCTTTTGATGCATAAAAATTTAATTTTGCTAAAACCCAACTTAATTTTTTTGTTGTTGCATGTGCATTTGGTGTCATATCTAAGAAATCATTACCAAATCCAGTGTCATGAAAAAACTTTCCGTATCTTTTCTTCTAAGAGTTTTACAGTTTTAGCTCTTACGTTTAGGTAGTTGATGCATTTTTAACTTCTGTCTATGATGCAGGGCAAGGATCCAACTTCATTCTTTTGCATGTGGATATCCAGTTTCCCCAACACCGTTTGTTCAAAAGACTGTCCTTTCCCCCACCCTTGTCAAAAATGATCTAAGCATTAACATCTGGTTTTGGAATCAGGGTAATAATGGTGGGCTTGTAAAATGAGCTTGGGAGCCTTCCCTCCTCTTGAATTTTTTGGAATAATTTGAGAAAGACAGGTGTTAATTTTTCTTTGAATGTTTGGTAAAATTCACCTATGACGCCATTCAGTCCGGACTTTTCTTTGTTGGGACTTTTTTGACCACTGATTTGATTTTGTTAGTAGTTAATAGGTCTGTTCAGATTTTCTATTTCTTCTTGATTGTCTTGGAAGATTGTATGTTTCTAGGAATTTACTGATTTCTTCCAGATTGTCCAATTTGTTGTCATATAACTGTTTGTAGTCATATAACTGTTTTTCTTATAATCCTTTGTATTTCTGTGGTGTCAGTTGTCTCTTCTCTTTCATTTCTGATTTTATTTATTTGGGTACTCTCTCTTTTTTTCTTGATGAGTCTGGTTAAAGGTTTATCAATTTTGTTTATCTTTTCAAAGAACCAACTCTTGGTTTCATTGATTTTTGTATTTTTTTATACTCTATTTCATTTATTTCCATTCTGATCTTTATTATTTCCTTCCTTCTCCTCACTTTGGATTTTCTTTGCTGTTCTTTTTCTAGTTGCTTTTTTTTAGGTGTAAAGTTAGATTGTACATTTGAGATTTTTCTTGTTTCTTGAGGTAGGCCTGTATTGCTACGTATTTCCTTCATAGGACTGCTTTTACTGTCTCATAGATTTTGACTCATTGTGTTTTCATTTTCATTTGTCTCAAGGTATCTTTTGATTCTTTCCTTAATTTCATTAACCCATTCACTGTTTAGTAGTATGTTACTTAGCCCCCATGTGTCATGTTTTTCATTTCTCTTGTAACTGATTTCTAGTTTCATATCATTGTGGTCAGAGAACAGGCTTGGTACGGCTTCAAACTTCTTAAATTTATTGAGACCTGTTTTGTGGCCTAACATGTGGTCTATCCTGGAAAATGTTCCACGTGCACTTGAACATACATTCTACTACTTTGGGGTGAAATGCTCTAAAAAGATCAATTAAATACATCTGGTCTAATGTGTCATTTAAGGCCACTGTTTCCTTGTTGATTTTCTGTCTGAAAGATCTATCCATTGTGGTCAATGAGTTGATTTTCTGTCTGAAAGATCTATCCATTGGGGTCAATGTCCCCTACTATACCTGTATTACTGTTGATCCCTCCCTTTATGTCCATCAGTATTTCTTTTTTATACTTAGGTGCTCTTATGTTGGGTGTATGAATGTTTACAAGGATTATATCCTGTTGTTAAGAGTGATCACTTTATCATTATGAAATGTCCTTGTCTTTTATTATAACTTCTGTTTTAAAGTCTATTTTGTGATATATGTATTGCTACCCCAACTTTTTTTTCATTTCCATTTCCATTTGCATGAAATATCTTTTTCCATCCCTTTACTTTCAGTCTGTGTGTGACTTTATATCTAAAATGGGTCTACTTTCGATGTGAAGTAGACATCATATATATGGGTCTTGTTTGCTTATCCATTGTGCTACCCTATGTCTTTTGATTGGAGCATTTAATCCATTAAAAATGGTATTGATAGGTATGTAGTTATTGCCATTTTATTATTCATATTTATTCCCCCCCTATGCCCCCAATTCTAAAAGAAGTCCCTTTAACATTTCTTGTAATACTGGTTTGGTGGTGATGAACTCCTTTAGATTTTTCTTCTCTGGGAAGCTCCCTATCTCACCTTCAATTTTAAATGATAGCCTTGCTGGGTAGTCTTGGTTTGAGGTTCTTGCATTCCATCACTTCAAATATTGTGTAACAATCCCTTCTGGCCTGCAAAGTTTCTGTTGCGAAATCAGCTGACAGTCTTTTGAGAACTCCCTTGTAGGTAACTAACTGCCTTTCTCTTCCTACTTTTAAGATTCACTCTTTGACTTCAATCTTCACCCTTTTAATTATGATGTGTCTTGGTGCGGGCCACTTTGGGTTCATCTTGTTTGGGACTCTGCACTTTCTGGACTTGTATATTTGCAAGGTTAAGTTTTCAGTCACTATTTCTTCAAATAGGTTCTCAATCCCTTGCTCTTTCTCTTCTCTCTAGTACTCCAATGACATGAATGTTTTACAATTGATGTTCCGAAGTTCCCTTAAACTAGCCTCATTTTTTGGGTTTTTTTTTTTTTGCTGTTCCAATTGGGTGTTTCCTACTACCTTGCTTTCCAAATAGCTGATTCGAAACTCTGCTTCATGTAATCTGCTGTTGATTCCTTCTAGGGTATCCTTCATTTCAGTTATTCTATTCATTTCTGACTGGTTCATTTTTATGGTTTCTATGTCCTTTTTCATGCTTACTGTCTCGTTGAAGTTCTCTCTAAGTTCATTGACGATCCTTATAATAGTGTTTTGAACTCTGTATCTAGTAGATTGCATGCCTCCATTTCGTTTAGTTCTTTTTTTGGAGTTTTCTCCTGTTCTTTCATTTCTTTTTCTGCTGATTTTGGCTGCCTTTCTGTTTGTTTCTATGTATTAGGTAGATCTGCTATGTTTCCCAGTCTTGGCAGGATAGCCTTGTGTAGTAGGTGTCCTGTGGGGTGCAACGGTGTAGTCTCTCTTATCACCTGAGCCAGCTACTCCAGGAGTGTCCCTTGTGTGGATTGTGTGTGCCCTCCTGTTATAGTTGAGTCTTGATTGCTATTGGTACATCAGTGGGTCGGACTGACCCTCAGGGGACTGCCTGTGAGGATTGGCCACAACCACAGCCTACAAGCTGCTGTGCAGGGCTGGCCCTACAGAGTGGTATTCACCCTATCGGGCTCTGGTGCCTGCTGAGACCACCTTTGGGTGTACCACTTTTGGGGCTCATTGGGTGTTTCCTGTGGTTTGAACCTAGCCACCAGTCGTATTGGTTCTGGGGCCTCTTGGGAGGAGCTCCCCTGTAGGCCAAGGTCAGCTGCTGCCTGTGACCAGCCCAGGGCTACCTGGTAGGAGCTACAGAGTGATCTGAGATTAGCAGCTGCCTGTTCCAGACCTGGAGGAGCATTGGAGAGGCCACTCTGTGAACTGGGGCTGGCTGCCACCAGTGCCTAGGTTGGGGCAACTCAGCAAAAGGCACAGGGCACCCCAAGGCCTGCTGCTGCCTGCTGGCTACCCGTAAGGCTCAGCCACTGAAAGAGCCTAGGTCAGTATTCTGGTTGGGTGAGGTGCAGTCTCAGAGAATCACCAGGGTGGAATGAGTGGTGTTCATCCAGTTAGTGCAGATTCAGATATGGTGCCAATGCCAAGCCTGGAGCCATTCAGTAAGAAGGACATGCCACACTGAGGCTAGTCACCCACCACTGAAAGAGCCTCCAGTGGTGGGTGAGCTGGATGGGGCAGGGCCTCAGGGAGTACTCAAGGTGGCTCAAGTGGTGTTCATCAGGCTAATGCAAACTCAGATTTGGCTGTTTGGGGAGTGGGTTTTGCATAGGAATATGGCACCCACCCACCGGCTGTGTGGGAGGAAGGTTCAACACATGGACAACAGCAACTATCCTTCCAGCCCTCGACCTGAAGGCACACAACTGAGTTTCTCCCTGTATGTCCCTCTTGCCCCGAACTGCTGTCCTTTGGCTGAAGCCCAGGATGAGTGCCCTTTAAGAGAGTCTGTCTGTGAGCCCTTTAAGAGAATGCCAGGGTTTCCAGCTGCCTTCTGTATCACCTGGTCAAACAAAATCCCTGTGGATTTTCATAGCCAGATGATGTGGGGGCTTTTCTTCCCAGTACTGGTGCTCTGGGCTGGGGAGCCCAGTGTGGAACTGACATCCATTGCTCCTCTGCAGCTGAGATAGCCCCCCTGATTTTCAACTGACACATGACTGTGGGATCACCCTCTTTTGCATCTCTGCCCCTCCTACCAGTTTCGATGGGGCGTCTTCTTTATATCCTTAGTTATAAGACTTCCGTTTGGCTAGTTTTCAGATGATTCTCCAGGTTGATTGTTCTATAATTTAGTTGTAATTTTAATGTGGCCATGGGAGGAGTTTAGCAGTGTTTACCTACTCTGCCATCTTCACCTGACTGCCTCTACCTAAGCACTTTAAATTAATCAACTGAGTTATCTTTTGGTAAAATGATTAGAACAGTGCCTGGTACAGTCAACAAAATAAAAGTATTTGTATAACAAAACACAATTTAAGTTTTACAGCTCTATGAGTAGGTTCTATTAATACTTCATTTTATAGCTTAAAAAAAATGAGTCATGGAGAAGTTAGATAGCTTGCCCAAGGTCACAGCACTAGTAACTGAGGCATACTGGCTCTTAATCACTAGGCTCTGCTGCTCACTGCAATATATTAAAATTCAATTCTCTTTTGTACCCACAGTGCTTAGCACAGAAACTTGCCCTATATTCATTGCTCAATAAATATGTATGGATTGAGAGAATGACTGAATGAGTCAAATGAGTGACTCCAGAGGTTAACTGACTCGGCATCTTTTCGCCCAAAACTATTCTCTGGAGAAAATCTCTGGTCCAAACATGAAATATGTCACTTGTCATTTGTTACCACTCCCAAAAGACAGTAACAAATATACATTAACAAATATATCAAGACAGAAAGAGGGAAAATATTTCACCTCAAAGGAACAGAAAGACAATGCAACAATAAAAAAGAAAATGTATTATGACCACAGTCAGTCCCTCCCCATCTCAGTGCTTCATTTGACAAGGGCAACAAAGAATATGGCCTACCAAAGATGTTTCAGGAAGCGCCTGCCAGATGTGTACGAGGGCTCTTACTATTGTTTCTAAACTTTTCTTTCAAATATCTAGGTAGGCATTCTTATTTTCTCATTCCAAAACAAGCCCTTATTCAAGCACTGAAGGTAAATGCCTGGTCTCTACTAATACATGTCTTCATTTGCTCCCTTGCTTTTGAAATGTTTCAATCTCTTCATTTGTGTTTCATATTACAATCTTTACCCCCTTTGTTGCCCTTTTTTTCAACTTTCTTTTACTCTACTGCTTCTTGCCCAACAGATGGTAAACTATACCTTGTAGTAGGCATGAATATATGCCTTCATTTTATATGAGGGGAGAATCACATTATCTAATTTGTTTCCCAAACAGTTCCTAAAGGCATTTAGTATTTTATTAGGTCTTTTTTGCCTGAAATAGTAGTAGGCATAAATATATGCCTTCATTTTGTATGAGGGGAGAATGACATTATCTAATTTGTTTCCCAAACAGTTCCTAAAGGCGTTTAGTATTTTATTAGGTCTTTTTTGCCTGAAATAGTCTACTGAGTCTGACTCTGTAAGGAACATAACATAGCTTATAAAGGTCCATAGCTCTTTCACTATTCTGCCTCTTAAAGTTACTTAACACATATCATAATTGCCCTCCTATTGGACTACAACATTCTTAAAAATAAGGATCATTTCTCATTTCTTATTCTTGTATGCATGATTCCTAATCACAGTACAGGCACAAAGTAAACATTAAATGAGTATTTATGAAGCTTCCCTTCATTTTTGAGTCTCCTGAAACCAACAGTTTGTTCTCAGGTTATAGTCTAAGTATAAATTTCTTTCCTCAATGAATAATT
Organism: Rhinolophus hipposideros; assembly: GCF_964194185.1. Classification (NCBI taxonomy): domain Eukaryota; kingdom Metazoa; phylum Chordata; class Mammalia; order Chiroptera; family Rhinolophidae; genus Rhinolophus; species Rhinolophus hipposideros. The sequence goes on from NC_138051.1 coordinate 75,547,288, forward strand.
TTTCATTTATTCAAATATAGTCATTGGCTACTTTGCTGCCTAGTCACATGGCTTTATAAAATGTCTCTACCGATGAATATCTATTAGCTTGCCTTTCTACTTCTTCAGAATAATTCCTAGATATTTTACACTTTACAGTTATTCTTAAGGATTGTCTTGAAAAAAACCTTAATAAGACTGATCTTTGAAGCAATATTTAGAGACTTGTACCATATAATCTTCTCACTGGGGTTTTCCATCTATTCCATTTCCTTGTTTCTAGTATTTTTAGTTTCCTATTCATTATTACACATTATGTACAAACTCATTCTTTCACTCTTAAATTGTATTTAGTTGAGAACCTTGTTTATGATTTTTTGAAAGCTGAAAACAGATGTTACTAGTTTTCTTTACTTAACAACATGCATAGTCATTTCATAAACATTTGCTGAACATGTTGTGTCATGTACAAGGCAAGGTGTTAGGAAAACAAGAGATGAAATACATATCCTTTGAATCAAAAGAGCTCATAATAGAGGGAAGAGACACAAGTCAGGAAGCAAATATAAACACTAAGATAGGAATATGCACAGAGCACTCTGGGAGCAAAAGGAGAAAAAAAATTTCTATGACGGTTGAGAACCTCGATTTTTAAGTCACACAGTTGGATCCAGTTCTCAACTCTACCACCTAAAGAGTTATGTGACACGAGAATCAAGGTTTTCTCGTTTGTAAAATGGGATAATGATTTCATCTGTTCCTTGTTAGGAGTAGACGAGACTAAAGTGCTTAGTATGGCAATACATGAGAGGCACTCAGTAAGAGGTATCTGATACTCATAAGAGGACATTTGGCCTGGGTCAGGAAGGATTCCTGGAGGAGGTGACTCTTGAATTGAGTCTTAACCAATGAATAGGAAGGGGAAGGAATCAAGATGGAACCTTAGAGAAAAATTAAATTTCCAGAGTAGCATAGAGAACGTTTCAAAATCCAGTCTCTACCTCTCTCAGTAACCTCCTCCCCCTTAACTCTTCTTCTATCTAGGCTGGTTTATCACTGACCTCGGAATGTGCTTATCTTATTTTCTTTTCTCTATTACTGCTTAGGCCATATCCATCCCTGTTCCTGACATTAGCCTAAAGCCTGTCTATAAAACAACCATATGTTCTATCTTCTTGTAATTAATTAGTCTAGCCCTTATCAACAGCTCCATTCTTTGAATTTTTCCATCACAGGGGCAGATTCACACACTCCCCTCCACACTTCCTTTGCCCTCCCACTTCATACATGCTCGTCATAGTCTATAACCTTAATCTGCACCTTTGCACTGAGATTTAACTTTTTACATGTGAATGCCATGTATCCATTGGAACGTAATTTCCATGAAGGCTAGACTTCATGTAATCAAGAGAAAACAGCACAAGGATACAGCATTTTAGTCTCAGATCTATTTAATACATGAAGGAACAGATCAGAAAACTGTTAACAACAGTCTCAGGGTTAAACATAGAGCCCATGACAGGTCTATAGAGACTTAAATGCTTGGACTTAATAGGGTTTCTTGTTTTTAGGTTCTCACCTTGATATGCCCTCAGCTCTATCAACAGCAAATTATAAAAACTTTCCACTGCAGATTATGTGAGTCATTTAAAATGCCCCAAATCCTTCCTGGAATAAGGTATAATGTAACAAAATAAAGGTCAGGAGAAAGGTTGTCAGTCAACTTCTTAGATATGGCTACTATAATGGGAGGTAGCATATGAAATAGCAGAATCAATAAATCTAGGTTAAATTCCTGGCTCTTGAAACTTACTGGCTTTAGAACTTTGGCAAATCCTTAACCTCTCTAAGAGAAGATTTCTTCCTCTAATAATGAGGATTAATCACTTGCCACTCAGGGTTGCTGTGAAAATTAAATAAGTTAATACATATATAACGTAACTAACACAGTGCCAGAGAGATAATACTTGCTTAATTATTCATTAAAACAGTATACCAACCCATTTATTCTCTGAAACTCCTTTAAATAGAGTAGAAAAATAGGTATTTTCTTTCCTTTTTAAAGTTGGTATAACAGTCTCCTTCCTAATACCCACTGACGCCTCAGGAACAAGGAATCCTAATTCTAATGCCCAATGTACAGTAGCGTTGTCTTTATGGACAATCTCTACCTGCTACAGTGAAAACAAAGCTAGATTAGATTCTTGTCATATTTCTTAGAGTAACTGAATATTTCTAACATTAAGAATTCAATTTGACAAAAGAAAAAGTGGGAGGTTTAAAGACTATAATCAAGCTGGACTCCTATAAAAAGAAAAGATAAATAGTGTTCCATAAAGCATAAAAGATGAATGCTTCAAACCCTTGAAGGCATTTGAGCACCCACTGTTGGACCAAAACGGCAGGAATCATAAAATAACATGTAAAATGTGCCAAAGGATCCTGAATTTTTGGAAGTTAAAAAAAAACCAAACCTCCAAAGTCATATGTCCTAAGTCTCTCCTTGTTCAGTTGAGGAAGTTGGTACAGGAGAGAAGTCAAATTATATGCCAAGCTTCTTTTTGCCTCCCCAGATATTCACTTCATCGTCCCAATTTTCCTAAGATTTCATTATTTTCCTTGCAATAAGCAAGATCAGAAAGAATAGTTCATTTGCCTTGCAGAATGGGCCCAAACACTGGAAATATCAACACTCTTGCCCCTGACAACATTGGCACAAAAAACAAAGGTATATATATTCTTGCAGTTACCTGATTAAATTATCAGGTCCCTGCATAGGAAGTTGTACAAAGACAAACAGTGACAATACTGTCTACAAACAGAAATGCATACTGAGAACAAGAGGATTTTCATAGTTCTATTAAAATAAAGATTTCTATGAGACTATCAAAATTACTGGAAGTTTCTAGTGGTGATAACTGACTTCTCTGTGTATCTCCATGATAACACAATGAAGAAAAGCTGAATTAGACTGTGAGACTTCTTAGGAGTACCACATACCTGGTAAATAGCTGTGAGGTGATAAACACAAACTTAATATCTTTTCCTGTTAACTGAACCAACCAAACTTCAAATGACTATTTTAATCCAACTTCAATACAAAATTTGTGGCTCTACTCTCCTAAACTCAAGTTTATCAACTTATGTGAGTAAGACATGCACATGCTTGGGAAAATTGAATAAGTCACCCAGTGAATAAATCCATTCATTCATCTTGAATAAATGCACATATAATCCAGAAATTAAACTTCTTCTGGGTGAAATATATTAGCTACGTATAATTATTTTTCTTAATTAGTCCCTTGAAGTTGGTCTAACTCCGGTGCTTCAGAAAAATGCTAACACTAGGAACTTTAGGTCTGCAAGATCAAGAGGATCAGAAATTTTAGTAAATGGTAAGCTGCACATTAAGCAACACTGTTAGGTAAATACTGAAAAAGGTGAAGTGATACTACTGAACTTTAAAAATATTTAGTGACTAGAACATGCAAATAATATGAGCTCTGCTCTGTTCTAGTTAGGAGATCCTGGAAATAATGCTGGATACCACAGCAAAAGGACTCTGTCAAATTCCATCAAATTCCTAGGAGTCAAACCTCAAACCACATCACAAGAGAGCTAATGTAATAACTAGGCATATTTAGGCTATAGAAGGAAGAGACAAAACAGGAGAAGAACAGCTAGATGCCATTAAATATTTGCAGGGCAATCAGAAAATGTATTCCCATTGTTTTAATGGACCCTAGGAAAACAAGCATCAATGGATGAAAAGTATAGAAAAACAGATTTTGGTTTAACAATAATTTTCCATATTAGACTGTAAAGTCAATACAAATTAATTGTGAGAGGAGAAATTTACATAAAATAGGAAAAAAATGAATCTCAGAGATGGGAATAAGAGCTTTTGACAAAAATTTAGGAGCTCGTACGGAGCATGACACTAAACTATGCAGATTAGCAATGAATTATATTCTCATAAAGTCAACTTCCAATGTTTTATAACAAGAAAGAAGGCAAAGTATGGATGATTCTGAAAGCCATATTTTATGGAGGATAATCTTTGATATGAGAAAAAATAATGGACTGTTCCAGGTAGGGGTGATGGGAACAGAAAGGAGTGGAAGGTTTACAGAAACATTTCAGAGATAGAGCTCATGGTACTTGATGATTTATTGGAGACTCTTGGAATAACAGCATTTAGTGGGGTTTACTGTGTTTATCTAGCCATTCATCTATTAAAAATAATAACAACAGTAGCAATTACATAGTGCTTACCAAGTGTCAGGCAATGTTCTGCATGTCTTACACAGATTAACTCATTTTGTTCTCCTAACTCTATGAAGTGCATTGTACTATCATGCACATTTTACAGACCAGAAACTAAGAATTACATAAGTAAAACTGGTCAAAGAATAAATATCAAAGAACTAGTAGGAGATTATGTACTGGATTTGGACCTACATAATCCCAAAGCTAAAGCTCTGAATCCATACACTAGAGAGCTGTAAAGGAAAGGCAACAAAATTCTAGGCAGGCAGCATGTAGTAATGTTAACATGTTAACATGATAATGTTAAGTGACTGAAGAGTAATCAGGGGTAAGAGGACTGTAGGGGTAAGTGAGGATTTGGTCGTACCAGAATCAGGTAACCACTATCCTTGTCAAGAAACAGAAAACTGTTGGCACTCCAGAGCATATGAGCTTGTTTAAAAAGAGAAAGGAAAAACACCCAAACTATAAAACACCTGCATTGAGTCCAAATTCCTAGAGATGGGATCTAGGAATTAAGTTGCTGGGTTTTTTGTTTTGTTGTGCTTTTTTAAGCAAACCCAAAAACCCTGGGTGATTTTGGGGCAGAACCAGGTTTGAGAACTGCTCTAAGAGATCACTGAGGCCTCTTTCTGCTTTAATATTCTAGTTGACATTTTCCCAGAAACAAGAGGGGAGCGAGGGATACAAGCACCAAGAAAACGGCTGAGTATTTACAGTCCACACCATTTATGCTCCCATTTTTACTAAACAGTCTCTCATAGGAACGGGTATAAAGCAGGCAATGGAAGGAGGGGTGTGGTGTTCACGGTATGCTGGCTAAAAAGCAGGCTTTCCCCCAGGATTTTCTGGTACCATTAGCAAAAAGGAAACCCGTCATGAGTATAAACACATGTGGTATCCGACTCAAAAATGAGGTGGATTCCTCAGATCCGTGTCTGGCTAACGATGGATGCCAATATGTTTTTCTACGTGCTCAAAAGAATTGCAGGAAACCTCTAGCTTGGGGCCTGCCTGTTCCGAAGCCAAAAGAATCTGGCTCAGCAAAAGAGGTGTTTGCTCTGCAATTACACCTCAAGTACCTACTACCAAAGATGACCTGTTCCGCACATACCTGAGGGTCCTCTGGTAAGATTAATCTCTTCCTCAGTGACCAAATAATCCACTCTTCCGTTCATGGTTTACTGCCTGTCTGGCTTCCCACCTGGGTCAACTAGGGCTCGCACAGGTGAAGGTGAATCAATCTCGGCGCGGCGCCCAAAACTCACCACTTTCGATTTTAGCTGCCCTCGGACCGGAAGAGGAAGCCGAGAGCGCTGGGAGCGCCAGGAATGCTGGGAGTCGTGGTTCTGGCGCCAAACGCGTTGCGTTCCCTCCCCCCGGTCTTCAGAGCGAACTGTGAAGTGAGCAAGGAGCAAGATACCCTCTTAATTTGCTTTGGGGTTGGGGGGAGAAAGGATAGTAAAAGTAAGAGACATAAATAAATTGATATTGTCGAGGAATAATTAAAAATAAACTCTCCTGCCATCTCAGAAAATCTCCACAAATGAAGAAAAGAAAAAAAGAAGAAAAAAATTATTCAGTAAGCATTAAACCAGCCTGGTTTGGGTGTCTCAGGAAATCCGCTGATGGGATTACAAAGACAACTCTCACCCTTTTATGTAGCCAAGCAGAACAATCTATTACGTGCATATCCTCATGTAAGAAGAGTTAACACCATTTGCTATATACATTCTTTGGTAAATCGTCCTTGGGGTTACAATCTGTTACTTGACATTAGCCAAAGAAAAAAAAATAAAACGATCTCTATGACAAGCAGGTACATAAAGCTTGGAGCACAGCACCTAGGGTAACTCCTATAGTAAAGTTAGGTGGGGCAGTATCTTCCCTGATAGTTACATTTCAAAGAGGTGGCTCCCAGGACTTTGAGAAAAACTTTCCTGAGTTGTCCCTGACTAGAGGCTTGTTTAGCTTTAAAAAAAGATTTATAGACATATCAATGGGACAGTGGAAGGATTTATAATTACAGATTTGCTCAAGCAAATCCTTTAAAGGAAAAGGGGTAGAGGTCTCTTCATTTTGGTAACAGGGAAAAGTCAATCTTTCTTTTTTTTTTTTGAATCCTTACAGTAAGACTAGTGGATGAACTAGCTGTGACTTCAACCCACTTCAACCTACCTGACGTTTGAGGTAGAATTCCAAAACAGGGCTTTAAGGAACTGTCAAAGGTCAAAAATTTACAAGCTTTAAGGGCCAGGAAGGTGATCTAAATGTGGGAAGAAACCTGGATAGACCACAGGAAGTGGTGGGGACCTTGGAGACCCAAAAAGTGCAGTTCCAATTAATGCAATTCAAATTCAGATTAAATAAAACAGAAGCTACTGTGTTTAGCAACAAAACAAGAAAGAGGCAGATTCCTCGGGAAGGCCTCTTATTTGTTAATCCTGAGAGAAGTTAATATGGAATAGTGGAAAGAACACAGGAGGTAATGTCAGAAGACCTGATCTCAAGTTTTGGTTCCATCTTCTTCCAGTTGTCAGGCTTTGAGCAGGGAACATAATATCTTCTGTGTTTCCCCATCTGAAAAAAGGGGATAATACAGATTTTTAAAAGGTTGTTGAAAGGATTAAATGAGATGGAATTTTTAAAATTATTTCTCAACTTCAAACTCATATTCCTACTACTGTCACTCCCAACCCTCCTCAACATATGTTGGTTGAATGAGTGAATAACAGGATCATAATGAAAAGCAGAGTATGATAAGTGACAAAACTAAGGTACAACTAAGGGACATTGGAATACCAAGAGAGAAAAGATCAAATAGAAATAAGAAAAGAAAATCAAGAAAGTCATCAATGAAGAAATTTGGAGGAAAAAAATTTTTTATAGACTACTAAGGGGGAAATCTCTACTGTGTACCTGGGAAGAATGCCCTTTTCACCTGGGCAACACAGCTTCAGCAGAAACACATAGGGCAGTAAAAGGAAAAGAGATACCAAATAAGTTCAGGAAATGCTGGCTGTAAGTGGAGTGACAGATTAGATGTGTAAATTGCCTTTATATCTTAATGTAAGTATAGTTTTTTTAAGAATGAGGAAACTTTAATATTTAGAGAAGCAGAAAACAGGACATAGGGATTTCCACTCAGAGAAAACAATTGAGAAAAATTATGGAATCAGGATAATGATGGGAGTAGTTAAGGAATAGCAAATAGAGCTCATGAGTGAAAAAGCAGAATGGGATGGTAGGTGATGACACTGAAAAAATAGGCTAGAAACAGATTGTGGAGGAAAACAGATTGTAGAGGAAGTGTATGCAGAAATATGCACTTAATTTTATACGCAATATGCTACGATGGAAGTTTGTTTCTCTCACATTAAAGAACTCTGGAAATAGCTGGTTCAGGCCTGACATTGAGGCTGCTCGGTCATTGTGGTCCAAGTTCCTTCCTTTCTGTCTCCACCCAGCCCCACCCCTGGAGTGTGGCCTTTGCTTCATGGTCCAAGATGGTTAAGATGGGTTTGGGAACTTCAACCATCTATTTCACATTCCAAGAAAGTAATGAAGAAAGGGCAAAGAAAGGTTCATTCCATATCTTAATGGAGACCTCTTGGAAGTTTCATGCACTTCTTATATCTCATTAACCAGAAGCCTGGTCTTATGGTTATATGTAACTATAAGGGAGGCCTAGGATGTATTTTAGTGGAATGGAAATGTGCCAACTAAAAAAAAATTAAAATCAGGGTTGCTATTATAAATTAAAAGGTGAGAACGGATATTGGGAGGCCATTGGTAGTCTCTGACACACAAAGCGACACTTTCTGTCTGAACTAGCCTTTCTATTTAAGGTTTTATGACCTTGAGGTACGTAAAAATTATGAAACTTGGTGACTTCAGCCTACTATTTACAAGATTAGTGGAAATTTTGCCTCATAATAATTTGCTCTATTTTTGCACATTTCATATCATGTATTCACTTTGTCTTTCCAATCTCCTATCTGCTTCTACCCGCTCCTACTTCAATATTTTATTCTATCAGCCTCTTGATGACTAACTCATGGATGTGTTTGTATTTAGGACTTAACTACCTCTCCTTTGATAGGCATTAGTTCCAATTTGCTGCCCTATAACTGACCTCTTTGTTTTCAAACTCTTGCATATTTTATTTTTTCTATGCTTTCTTAGGTGATTAAACCCCTTTGTGATTGACATATTTTTTTTACTTGTTATATTATTACATTTAATAAGATTTTATTCGTTTGTTAGAGCTACCATAACAAATACCACACACTTAGTGACTTAACAATAAAAACGTATTTTCCCACAGTTCTGGAGACTAGAAGTCCAAGATCAAAGTATAAGCAGTATTGCTTTCTTCTCAGGCTTCTCTTCTTGGCATGTAGATGTCTGTCTTTTTCCTCTGTGTTTACATGATCTTCTGTGTGTGTACAGATCTGTGTCCAAATATCCTATTCTTATAAAGATACCATTCGTATTGATTTAGGGCTCATCCTAATGACCTCATTTTAACTTACTTACTTCTTTAAAGACCTTATCTCCAGCAGGCCAGAAGGGATTGGCACAAAATATTCAAAGTGATGAAAAGCAAGGACCTTCAACCAAGATTACTCTACCAGTGAGGCTATCATTTAAAATTGAAGGACAGATAAAGAGCTTTCCAGACAAGAAAAAGCTAAAGGAGTTCACTGAACCAGTACTACAAGGACTATTAGGGGAACTTCTTTAAGATGGGGAAAAAAATCAAAACTATGAATAATAAAATGGCAACAACTACATATCTATCAACAATTACTTTCAATGTAAATGGATTAAATGCTCTAATAAAAAAACATAGGGTGGCTGAACAGATAAGAAAACAAAACCCTATGTATGCTGCCTACAAGACACTTCAGATAGAAAGTCACACAGAGATTTAAAGTAAAGGGATAGAAAAAATTATTTCATGAAAATGGGGAAAAAAATAGCTGGGGTAGCAATACTTCTACCAGACAAAACAGACTTTAAAACAAAGACTATAACGAGACAAAGAAGGACCCATAATTCCACTTCTGGATATTTTTCCGAAGAAACCCAAAATGCTACTTCAAAGGGACCTGTGCATGCACAGTTTCATTGCAGCATTGTTTACAATGGCCAAGATGTGGAGGCAGCCTGGGTGTCTGTCAATGGAAGAATAGTAAAGAGGAGGTGGTACATATATACAACGGAATATCGCTAGGCCATGGAAGGGAATGGGTTCTTACCATCTGCAGCAGCATGGATGGACATGGAGGGTACTGTGCTGAGTGGAGTGTCAGACAGAGAAAGACAGATGCAATGTGATTTAGCTTATATATGGAATCTAAAGAGTAAAATAAACAAACAAACAAAACAGAAACAAACTCATAGATACAGAGAACATTTTGATGGTTGCCAGATAGGACGGGTATTGAAGGGGTGGGCTTTGAAAAAGGGGAAGAGATTAAGAAGTACAAATTTGTTGTTATAAAGTAATCTTGGGTATGTAGGATGTAGCATAAGGAATATAGTTAATAATATTCTAATAACTATGTATGGTGTCAAATAGGTACTAGATTTATCAAGGTGATAGATGGGAGAAGGTTTGCGGGGGGCAGGGTGAAAAAGATGAAGAGATTAAGAAGTACAAATTCGTAGTTATAAAACAGTCATATGGATATAAAGTGAAACAGGGAATATAGTCAATAATATGGTAATAACTATGGATGGTGTCAGGTGAGTGCTAGACTAGACAGGAGGATCACTTCTTAAATTATAAAATTATACAAATGTCTAACCACTATGCTATACAACTGAAATTAATATAAAGTAATATTGTCAAAAAAATTAAATAAACTTTTTTTTAAAAAAAGACCGTATCTCCAAATATGGTTATGTTGTGAAGGTTAGAGCTTTAACATATGAATTTTGTGGGGACACAATTTATCCCATAAAACAGATTACAGTGAAGTCTTACACACTTTAGAACTGCTCAATATCTTTAAGATGGTACTGTGTATCAGCTCCAGCCTATTACAAGTTGGTTTTACAGTTTAACCCTGATAGCACTATTATTTCTTTAACTTCCCAGTTCTTGGGGAAAATTGCACTGCAGACCTTAACTATTGATAACAGCAATTACCAGCAAGGTATTTACAATGATCTCACCTTACAGCAGCCTTTTTAATTGGTACTCTCCATTCTTTTGAATGCATACACACACACACACGATGCCATAAAAACGTATACACATTTTAAGAAAGGAAAAAAACTGTATTAATTGTAATACTCAATATATACCGATAACAAAAGATGAATACGTCATGTTTGACTTCTGCAGTTACAAGAGGTGCTCAAAGTGGTTACCATCAACCTCCAGACACTTCTGATGATGGCAAACAACTGCTTGAGCATAGATAATAGTTCTTAAAATGTGTATACATTTTTTTGGCACCCTTGGAACACACACACACACACACACACACACACACATCCTCTTCACAAGAAATTTAATTTATTCCCATGGTTATAAGTGCCATTAATATGCCAGCCCTCTCCTCTTCACTTAGCATCAGTCTCATATAACCCAGCTGTCTACCTGTTATCTCAAAACTTGGCTAGCAATAGGCCAAAATTTTCTTAAATTATCATGAAAATAGATTCTTAATCCCCATGTCTCCAAACCTATATCTCCCTTAGTCTTTCCCCTTCCTTGGGTCACTTGATTTACCCAGTTAAAATAAAAATCTACAGAACCATTTTTTTTTATTAGTTTCAGGTGTACAAGACAAGGTAATACTTAGACGCCCACCATCTACATCCCTCACACTGTGAACCCCCCTCCCCCCACCCACCATCCCTCCGACCTCACACCCAGCCAACACATCACACACATAAAATTATAGTTGGCATTCATTAATGTTTAGCCTCTGGTGCACAACGCCACGATCAGGCATCCACACCATCCCTGAGGTGGTCTCCCAAATAGGACGCATGCCCATCGGATACCCAAAAAAACCCCTACAACATTATTGAATAAGTTCCCCAAATTAATTTCCAGAAAACCCTGAGGCCATCTTGCGGCCACCAGCCGCCTCCCAATCCCTTCACCTTTCCCCTTATCCCCAACCCCCCCTCGCCCCCGCCCATCTAACAACTCTCGGTTTTTTCTTTGTGTCCTCAAAACTGTTTCTGATCAGTTCATTCACATGTTCTTTTCTTTAGATTCCGCATATAAGTGAGATCATATGGTACTTGTCTTTCTCTTTCTGACTTATTTCACTTAACATAATGTTCTCTAGATCCTTCCATGTTGTTGCAAATGATAAGATTTCTTTCTTCTTTATGGCTGCGTAATACTCCATTGTGTAAATGTACCACAGCTTCTTAATCCAGTCATCTACCGATGGGCATTTCGGTTGTTTCCATGTCTTGGCTATTGTGTAAAGTGCTGCAATAAACATAGGAGTGCATACTGATTTTTGAATTGGAGTTTTGGATTTCTCCGGGTAGATGCCTAGGAGTGGAATTACTGGATCATCGGGTAGTTCCATTTTCAGATTCCTGAGATATCTCCATACTGTTTTCCATAGTGGCTGCACTAATCTGCAATGCCACCAACAGTGCACTAGCGTTCCCTTTTCTCCACATCCACGCCAGCATTTGTTGTTTGTTGATTTATTGATGATGGCCATTTTGACTGGAGTGAGGTGGTAACTCATTGTGGTTTTTATTTGCATTTCTCTGATGGTTAGTGAGGTTGAGCATTTCTTCATATGTCTTCTTGCCTTCTGTATGTCCTTTTTAGAAAAATGTCTCCTCAAGTCCTCTGCCCATTTTTTAATTGGGTTGTTTGTTTTTTTGAAGTTGAGTTGAGTAAGTTTTTTATAGATTTGTGATATTAATCCCTTATCAGATATATCATTGGCAAATATCTTTTCCCATTCAGTAGGATCCCTTTTTGTTTTATTGATGGTTTCCTTTGCTGTGAAAAAACTTTTTAGTTTGATGTAATCCCACATGTTTATTTTTTCTCTTACTTCCCTCGTGCGAGGGGATATATCAGTGAAAATCTTGCTCCGGGTAATGTCCATGAAGTTTCTTCCTATATTTTCTTTTAGATATTTTATGGTTTCAGATCTTACATTTAAGTCTTTAAGCCGTTTTGAATTTATTTTTGTATATGGTGTGAGGAGGTGGTCCAGCTTCATTTTCTTGTATGTGTCTGTCCAGGTTTCCCAACACCACTTATTAAACAGACTGTCTTTACCCCATCGTACATTCTTGCTTCCATTGTCATAGATTAGATGGGCATATAGGCATGGATTTACTTCTGGACTCTCTATTCTGTTCCATTGATCTATGTGTCTATTTTTATTCCAGTACCATGCTGTTTTGATTACTGTAGCCTTGTAGTATAGTTTGAAATCAGGTATCGTTATGCCTCCCACTTTGTTCTTATTTCTCAAGATTGCTGAGGCTATCCGGGGTCTTTTATGGTCCCATATAAATTTCAGGATTATATGTTCTATTTCTGTGAAAAACGTCGTTGGTAGTTTGATAGGAATTGCGTTGAATATGTATATTGCCTTAGGCAGTATGGACATTTTAACTATATTAATTCTTCCTATCCATGAACATGGAATATGTTTCCATCTATTTATGTCTTCTTTCATTTCTTTCTTCAGTGTCGTATAATTTTCTGAATACAGATCTTTTACATCTTTAGTTAGATTTATTCCCAGATATTTTATAGTCTTTGGAGCAATTGTAAATGGAATTGTTTTTTTAATTTCTCCTTCTGATATTTTATCATTGGTGTATACAAATGCAACTGATTTCCGAATATTAATTTTATAGCCTGCTACTTTACTAAATTCATCTATCAGTTCTAATAGTTTCTTGGTGGAGTCTTTAGGGTTCTCTATATATAGTATCATATCATCTGCATATAGTGATAATTTTACTTCCTCCTTACCAATTTGGATGCCTTTTATTTCTTTCTCTTGTCTGATTGCTGTGGCTAGAACTTCCAGCACTATGTTGAATAGAAGTGGAGAAAGTGGGCAACCTTGTCTTGTTCCTGATCTTAGGGGGAATGGTTTTAGCTTTTCCCCATTGAGTACGATGTTAGATGTGGGTTTGTCATATATGGCCTTTATTATGTTAAGATATGATCCCTCTATTCCCACTTTCTTAAGGGTTTTTATCATAAAAGGTTGCTGTATTTTATCAAATGCTTTTCCTGCATCTATTGATATGATCATGTGATTTCTATTTTTCATTTTGTTAATGTGGTGTATCACATTGATTGATTTGCGGATGTTGAACAACCCCTGCATACCAGGGATGAATCCCACTTGATCATGGTGTATGATCTTTTTAATGTATTGCTGAATTCTGTTCGCTAATATTTTGTTGAGAATCTTTGCATCTATGTTCATTAGAGATATCGGCCTGTAGTTTTCTTTTTTTGTGGTGTCTTTGTCTGCTTTTGGGATCAGGGTGATAGTAGCTTCGTAAAAAGTGTTTGGGAGTCTTCCTTCCTTCCGGATTTTTTGGAAGAACTTGAGGAGAATAGGTGATAGTTCTTTTTTGAACGTTTTGAAAAATTCGCCTGTAAAGCCATCTGGTCCAGGGCTTTTGTTTGTTGGGAGATTATTGATTACTGATTCAATTTCCCTGGTGGTAATCAGACTGTTCAGGCTTTCTGTTTCTTCTTGAGTTAGCCTTGGAGGGTTGTGCGCCTCTAGAAAATTGTCCATTTCTTCCAGATTGTCAAATTTGTTGGCATATAGTTGCTCATAGTAATTTCTTAAAATTTTTTGTATTTCTGTGGTGTCTGTTGTCACTTCTCCTCTTTCATTTCTGATTTTATTAATTTGGGTCCTCTCTCTCCTTTTTTTAATGAGTCTGGCTAAAGGTTTGTCAATTTTGTTTATCTTCTCTAAGAACCAACTCTTGGATTCATTGATCTTTTGTATTGTTTTTCTGGTTTCTATTTAATTTATTTCTGCTCTGATCCTTATTATCTCCTTCCTTGTGCTCCCTTTGGGCTTATTTTGCTGTTCTTTTTCCAGATCCCTTAAGTGTGAAGATAAACTGTTGATTAGTGATGTTTCTTGTTTCTTTAGGTAGGCCTGCAGTGCTATGAACTTCCCTCTTAGGACTGCTTTCACAGCATCCCATAAATTTTGGGTCGTAGTGTTCTCATTCTCATTTGTCTCGAGATATCTTTTGATTTCTTCTTTGATCTGCTGCTTGACCCATTCATTATTTAGTAACATGTTATTCAGCTTTCATGAATTGGTGTGTCTTCCTGGTTTTTTTTCCCTGTAGTTCATTTCTAATTTCATAGCACTGTGGTCAGAGAAGACAATTGGTATGATTTCAATTTTCTTAAATTTATCAAGGCTTGTTTTGTGTCCTAACATATGATCTATCTTGGAAAATGTTCCATATGCACTTGAGAAGAACGTGTATTCTGCAGCATTGGGGTGAAATGCTCTGAAAATATCAATTAAATCCAACTGCTCCAAAGTATCATTTAAGGCTGTTGTTTCCATATTGATTTTCTGTCTGGAGGACCTGTCCCTTGTTGTCAGAAGTGTGTTGAAGTCCCCTACTATGATAGTGTTGCTGTTGATCTCTGTCTTTATGTCCATCAGTACCTGTTTTATATATTTAGGTGCGCCTGTGTTAGGTGCATAGATGTTTACTAGGGTTATGTCCTCTTGTCGGATTGATCCCTTTATTATTATATAGTGCCCATCTTTGTCTTTTAATACGTTCTTCATTTTAAAGTCTGTGTTGCCACGCAGCAGCCTACCCATCTGTCTCCTTGTACCTGCCCCTAAAGAAAGGAGAGTCTTGAGATGGATCCTTTCAGGGACTTTGCTTCACCTTTGTGCTTGCACCTTATGTCTCCCTGTTTTGCCCCAAAGATGGGTACGACTTTCCACGTGGAAAGCAACCTAAGACAGGCACAGTCGAGTGGGGACCCACTGGAGAACTCATGGAGTTCATAGAGGTGGGCACAGCCCTCCACCTTCCCCCGGCTAAAGAGAGCCTCTGCATCTGTGGCTGCATTCCTTCCCAAAACCTGCAGGGGAAGTGATTCAATGATGTGCTCTCCATCTATTCATATGTGTTGCGTCCAGCGCAACATGGGCAGTGAGGGAACGAGAAGGGGCAGCATTAGGTTAAGATTTAAGAAAGAAAGAAACAGAGACTTAATGCAGTTAAATCTCAGAGAACCAAGGGGTCTCACAGTCTGGCAAGAGACTAGAGCGCAGAATCAGGCCAACTGGTGGCTTTTATTGATAATCATACAAGGAAGTGGTATTGTTTTTTACACGGTCTGTAAGACTCATCCATCATGTCACAAAAGTGAATCAAACCAATTATCCCTGTCCACTAGCAGCCAGAGCAGAAAGCCCTATGATGACTTAGGTGAGGTATGCACCTCCCTGGGAACAAATCTCTCATGTTGAAACTGTTCTGTTGAGCTAAGCGGAGAGAACTGATCTTTATCGCTCTCATGACTTTTCTCACAATCAGGTGAGAGAGGAAAGCCAGAGTCAGCAGTGGCTTTTCCCAGGCAGGGGGGAGGGGAAGCAAGGCCCCTTCCCAGATCTTCTAAGGCAGCTCATTCGGGGTCCGCACTCGGTTCTGCCTGGCTTGAGTTGCCCTCCCCTCCCCCATCCCCCCCCCCCCCCGTGGGGAATCTTACTCGCCATTGGCTGCAAACCATCTTTTGGGGACCAGACAGAGAGACATGAGGTGTAAACATCATGATAAAACAAAGTCCCAAAAAGGCACAGTCTCACAGACTCTTCTTTCCTCAAGGAAAGACACGGGAGATAGTCGGATAAGCTGCTGTGTGACAATAATATGCATGTAGGTTTTGTCCCTTGGGGAACTAAATACACCCTGAGACTTACGGTTCAGCTGACTGCAGGCAAGGATGATTGGCTTGAATCAGTTTCCTATTATGGAGTATGGAATTCACAGATCTTGAGATTGACAAGCTTTATCTCCTTTACTTCCCCACCTAACTAATAAAAGCTAATGCGTAGGCCCAACGGGACCTCCAGTCCTTGAGGCTTAAACTCTGTTCATGTCTACTGTCTTTTCTTAACCTTGCGCCGCCCTTCTCACTCCCCACAACCCTCCTCACGCGGGACGCGACAGCCAACTAGTCACAGCTGATGACCTTCTACTACCTCAGCCAGCACCTTTCCACGTGAGGCCGAGAACCTGAAAACTGCTCTTTGGGACTCTGTCCCCACAGCCACCTTGAACCTTGAACCGCTTTTCTCAGCGCTCCTAATTCTTTGGAGTGTACTGTCTATTCTAATAAACTTTTCTCTTACCACTTTACCTCTATGTCTCGTTCAATTCTTTGCTCGAGTCGCCAAGAACCTGGACACAGCATCAAGGAGGGCCCATCCTTTGGTAACTTAGCAGCTAAGTTTCCCAGTTTTTCTCCCCTAGGCCCCGGTTGGATCCCCAGTGTGGGAAGCTAACCTACACTCCGCCCAGACTACACTGGTTCAATCCTCCTACCCCCCATCCGCCACCCTGTGTGAGAGACAAGCTGGAATGGCTAAGATTCCCAGTTTTGCACGGGGGCCAGGTTCAACCCCAGGTCTGGGAATCTAGCCTGAATACCGCCAGGTTCGACCCCCCGGTGTGGAAACCAAGGTTGGACATTGCTCCAAGAAGGGCCCACACTATGGTAACAATAAAAGCAGCAAAGTCCAAGAGAAAGCCCCTTAAACTGCCTCCTTCACCAACATAGGAGGAATATATAATAAAGTTGCAGAGATAATGTTTACCTCAAGTGTTTAAGATTGGTGGTCCCTATTATATTCCCATTTAAAATTCTGTGCAGCCCCTGAAAAAAACCTTACTGGTTACAGGCAGCTGCTGATTCTGTGGACCACAGAAGTACACTGATCAGGGGAATCCATTCATTTGAGGGAGCATGGCTGATCAACAGCTTCTAACCATCATACTTTTCACCCCCTTTTCCAAAAAAAAAATTCAATTACAGTTGACATAAAATATTATATTAGTTTCAGGTATACAACATAGTCATTAGGCATTTATACAACTTATGAAGTGATCACTCTGGTAAGTTAGTACCCATCTGACACCATACATAGATATTTATTACAATATTACAGACTACATTCCCTATGCTGTACTTTATATCCCATGACTATTGTCATACTGCCAATTTGTACTTCTTAATGCCTTCACCTTTTTCACCCACCTCCTGCCCCACCCCCAATCTGTCGACCATCCTCTGTATCTATGAGTTTGTTTCTGTTTTGTTTCTTTGGTTTTTTTATTTTTATTATCTTTTTTAGATTCCACATATAAGAGAAGTGATATGATATTTGTCTTTCTTTGCCTGACTTATTTCACTTAGCATAATACCTGTAGGTCCATCAATGTTGTCATAAATGATAAGATTTCATTCTGTTTTAAGGCTGTGTAATATTCCATTGCATATATGTACCACTTACTCTTTATCCAGTAGTTTATCAGTGGACACTTGGGTTGCTTCCATATCTTGGCTATTGTAAACAACCGCTGCAGTGAACATATCTTTTTGAATTAGCATTTTGGATTGCTTCAGATAAATACCCAGAAGTAGAATTGCTGGGTCATAAGGTAGTTCTTTTTTAATTTTTGAGAAACATTCATACCATTTTCCATAGTGGTCGTACCAATTTATAATCCCATCAACAGTGCACAAGAGGTCTCTTTTCTCCATATCCTCACCAACACTTGTTCTTTGTTGACTTATTGATGACAGCCATTCTGACAGGTGTGAGGTGATATCTCACTGGGGTTTTAATTTGCATTTCCCTGATGATTAGTGATGTTGAGCATCTTTTCAAATGTCTATTGGCCATCTGTATGTCCTCTTTGGTGAAATGTCTATTCAGGTCCTCTACCCATTTTTAAATTGGATTGTTTGAGTTTTTTGGTGTTAAGTTACATGAGTTTCTTATAAATTTTGGACATTAACCTCTTTTGGATATATCACTGGCAAATATCTTCTCCTATTCAGTAGGTTGTCATTTGTTTTATTGATGGTTTCCTTTACTGTGCAAAAACAATTTAGTTTGATGTAGTATCATTTGTTTAATTTTTCTTTTGTTTCCCTTGCATGAGGATACATATCCAAAAATAAATATTGCTAAGAGTGATGTTGGGGAGGGGGGTTCACGGTGTGAGGGATGTAAAAATAAAATAAAATAAAATAAAACTATATATATAAAAAAAGAGTGATGTTAAAGAGTTTACTGCCTATTTTCACTTCTAGGAGTTTTATGGTTTTGGGTCTCACATTTAAATCTTTAATCAATTTAGAGTTTATTCTGTCTCTGGTGTAAGAACGTAGTTTAGTTTCCTTTTCTTTTTTTCTTTTTTGCATGTATCTGTCCAGTTATCCCAACAGCATTTATTGAATAGACTCTCTTTATCCCATTGTATATTCTTGGCTCCTTCATCATAGATTAATTCACCATATAGATATGGATTTATTTCTGGAATACCTATTCTGTTCCATTGATCTACATGCCTGTGTTTATGCCAGTACCATGTTGTTTTGATTACTATAACCTTGTAGTACAGTTTGATATCAGGCAGTGTGATATCTCCAGTACTGTTCTTTTTCAAGATTGCTTTGGCTATTCAGGGTCTTTTGTGGTTCCATATAAATTTTAAGACTATTCTACTTCTGTGAAAAATGCCATTGGTATTTTGATAGAGATTGCACTGAATCTATAGATTGCTTTGGGTAGTAAGGACATTATACTTTATTTTTTTTTTTAAGAAGGGCACAGCTCACAGTGGCCCATGTGGGGATCAAACGGGTAACCTTGGTGTTATTAGCATCACACTCTAACCAACTGAGTTAACCAGCCACCCCTTTAAGGACATTTTAATGATGTTAATTCTTCCTATTCTTGAGCATGATATATCCATCCTTCCATTTATTTGTATCTTCTTCAATTTCTCTCTTCAATAACTTATAGTTTTCAGAATACAGGTGTTTTACCTCCTTAGTTAAATTTATTCCTAGGTAATTAATTATTTTTGATGCAATTGTAAACAGGATTGTTTTCTTAATTTCTCTTTATGATAGTTCTTTATTGGTGTATAAAAATGCAACCAATTTCTGAATGTTAATTTTGTATCCTAAAACTTTGCTGAATTCATTTATCAGTTCTAATAGTTTTTTGGTGGATTCTTTAGGTTTCTCTCTATATAATATCACGTCATCTGCTAATAATGACAGTTTTACTTCTTCCTTTCCAATTTGGATCACTTTTATTTCTTTTTCTTGTCTGATTGTTGTGGCTAGGATTCCCAATACTATGTTGAATAAAATTGGTGAAAGTAAACATCCTGTGTTGTTCCTGATCTTAAAGAAAAAGCTTTCAGCTTTTCACCATTGAGTATGACGTTAGCTATGGGTTTGTCATATTGTCTTTTATGTTGAGGTATGTTCCCTGTATCCCCACTTTACTGAGAGTTTTTATCATAAATGGATGTGGATTTTGTCAAATGTTTTCTCTGCATCTATTGATATGATCATATGGTTTTTATCTTTCATTTTCTTTATGTGGTGCATCGTGTTAATTGATTTGCAGATATTGAACCAGCCTTGCATCCCAGGAATGAATCCCACTTGATCATGATGTGTGATCTTATTAATGTATTGCTTAATTCAGTTGTTCTATAATTTAGTTGTAATTTTGATGTGGTCATGGAAGAAGGTGAGTACAATGTTTATCTACTCTGCAATCTTGTCCAAAAGTGCAGTTGCTGCATTTTTGAATCCATGGAGACATTCACTCCAGGCCATGTTTCTCTTGGGAAGCTTCGGCCATGTTTGAGCATGGTGGGACTTGAAGAGAGCCATTGCTACCCATAAGAAATGTAATGAGTCACTCTGGCTCAAGGGCTCTTCACTGGCCTGGATGAACCTGATTCAGACCTACTCTGTGGTCTGAGCCTCTTCCAACACAATTCTTATTTTTTCTCCCTCCTTTTACAGGAAAGGCATTGCAGCCTGAACTCTCCTTCTGTCTACTCTTACTCCTTCTTTATTATTATAGATATTTCCCTCAATAAACCTCCTAAATGTCTAATTCTGTCTTGACATCTGCTTCTCAAAGAACCTGAAATGACATAAGTGGGGCTGAGAGTGGCCTGACAAAACCAGTGAGATGGGGTTTGGGGACCAGTTCAATCAATACTCAGCTGGCAAGGATAACCCTATCGAAGAGGATTGTGGGTAAAAAATAATCCCTAGCACAAGGTGGAGCCCAGTGTTGAAGAATTTACCAGTGACCATCTAGGAAAAGGTCCCGGAAGAGGGCAACACTCTCATGTGTAATGATGTAAGCACTTGAAAGATGGAGGCAGCAATGTCTACAGGATGGCAAAGTTGACTGGTTATTACTAAGTTGTGTTGATGTAAGGAATAGAATATATGAAGGTCTGCCTGGGAACATTTGGGGATGTAAGCTCTCATAGTGGCTGGGATACGTGCTTGGCCTTGGACGGATTGGCTACCCTCCCAAGGACCAAGAAAATATTTACAGGATGTGGAGCCTGGCCTTCGCCTTGGTACAGGTGGGCCGAGCTCTGATACATCTAATCTCATACCAAGGACTGGCCCCGGCTCCTAGCCAGATCCGAGACCAGTTCCTTGTGTTGTTAACACGTATGCTAATTGGCTCCTTGCCGCTGTTGTTAGTGAAGTCCTAAAACACCAGAAAACAGAGGCGGAGCAGCAGCAGTAGTTGTTGTTCCCCGGCCGCCTGGGCTGCTGCAAGGTGTTTCGCCCATGCTGATAACTTTACTGGAGTGGGATTTTGCCATGCTGATGAAAGGCCGTTGCTGTTTCTACAACTCTAATTGACTGAGCCCTGGTGGAATGATGAATTGCCTCCTTGCTTGTTAGTGGTATGATAATATATTCCCCTAATCTCTATCTTCTCTTACTTTCACTTTGTAATAAAACTCTTTAACCCCTTCATCCCGGCTTGTGGTGGTGTGTCTTGCGTGTCGGGCCTTGAAAATAAGACTGTGCACAGCAATCGATAATACTTATCGATACAGTTGATGACCTGAAAAAGGTAATGAGAACTAGGGTAACTGCCCTAGTTTATTAAAAGTTAAAGGCTTTTTGTGAAAAACCATTGCCAAGACCAATGTCAAGGAGATTTTTCCCAGTTTTCTGCTAGGAGTTTTATGGCTTTAAGTACTACATTTAAGTCTTTAGTCTATTTCATGTTAATTTTTGTAGGTAGGGTAAGATAGAAGTCTAGTTTCATTATTTTGCTTGTGAATATCCAATTTTTCCATAACCATTTATTGAAGAGACTATCTTCACCATAGAGTGTTCTTGGTTCCCGTGTAGATATTAGTTGACTATATATGCATGGTTTAATACTTCACAATATTGTATTGTATATTTGAAATTTGCAAAGAGAGTGCATAGATCTTAAAAGTTCTCACCACAAGACAACTTTTGAGACTATGTGAGGTGATGGATTTGACTAAACTTATTGTGGTAATTATTTCATAATATATAATGCATCAAATCATATGTTGTATACCTTAAACATATACCTTATATTTCAATTATACCTTAATGAAACTGGAAAAATGAAACAACAAAATCCACACACAAGAAAAGCTTTTTGTGAGTTGCAGAAAGCTTTTCTGGTTACTTACAAACAGCCCATATCTCCCAGGGTAACGGGGGGAAGGGGGGCAGGGAGGAGAGATAGGGAGAGAGAAATTGTAGCTAAGGAGCAACCACAGGATTAGACAGAGTCCAAGAACTCCAGAGACTTTTACATGCTCATCCAGAGCAAGTCTGCCATGCTTGGAAAACACTGGAACTTTAAACATGAGATGGTGACATCTGGGTAGGTGACTCTGAAGATACTAGCTCTGCGGATCCATGTGAACCCACTCATAGCTTGTCCCCCATAAGGAATTGTCCCCACTTTTCTTCCTGACTGCCCTCCCTTACCTGGGCTGTTGTGCCATACTGAGCATAACCTGGCTAGACATGTATAAGCCATGATATGAAAGGAATGAGATTACACACTGAAGTAGCAACAAGAATCACCCTGGCAAGGACACCATCCCAAGAAACGGGGCAAACTCACTTCTAGAATGATACATAGAAGCAGGGAGAAAGCAATAGCCCATGCTGGTAAAAGTGTAAATGCCTAATTTTTCCTGGAAGTTAGGAGAACAAAGCTGAGATAATTAGGCATGCTCATTGCATAAATTATGTGAAAACAGAGAACCCATCAGGAATGCTCTGGTATAGATACAGAAAACAGATTGGAGGTTGCCAGAGATGGAAGTCTGGAGGTGAGTGAAATGAATAGAGAGTCAAAAAATACAAATTTCCAATTATAAAATAATCCATGGGGGTACAATATACGGCATAGTGACTATAGTTAATAATACTGTGTTATATATTTAGAAGTTGCTAAGACAATAGACCTTAAAATTTTTCATCACAAGAAAAAAATTCTAATTATGGATGGTGACAGATGTTAACTAGACACATTGTGGTGTTCATTTTACGATATAGACAAATATCAAACCATTATATTGTACACCTAAAATGAATATAATGTTATACGTCAATTATATCTCAGTAAAATTTTTAAAGAAAGCACCAGTGCAAGGGACAAAATCATTTTCTAAAGAGTTCAGTTGTGTCTCTCCTCTTGTAGGCCAGTTTGATGGTAGGACAGATTGTCACAGATCAATGTTTGTCAATAGTGATGGCGATAATGAGATCTTACAAAATAAGAGGCCAAGTGGCTGCACTTTACAGCCCAAAACAAAGGGACCACAATTACCGTAAAATTTGGTAATTCTGTTGGATTTGGTAATCAGCGTTGGAGAGGAAGCTAAGAAACAGAATGACTCTACTCCTGGAAGACACATGTTACTTTCAACAATTGCCTTTGGATCAACAAGAAATAATCATTTAGCAAATGGTCATCCAACTTTGATTTTAGTAGATTGTGGTACCAAGTGTACATGCATTCACACATGTTTCACAGGGGCATAGTAAATGGGTTCAGACCCGTCATGGACGGAGATATGGACCCGTCCACCAGGTAAGCTACCTGCACAAGAAGCGCTGCTCCTGAGAGCTGTGTGGACACACACAGGGCCACAGAGTGGCGATCCTATTGATCGCGATCCTACTGCTGCATCCCGCCCCTCCCTTGGGTGGCTGCCCACATCTGGACTGCACATTTTCAAAATGAGTTTTGATCCAAGGCCTGAGGCATCTACATTGCACTTATCACTTATCAGACCCTCTCTAGAGCACCATTTCTAAAGTGATTGCTTCCTATTTCTTTCAACCTAAATTTTGGTCTCTGTACATATATAAGTCAGCTTCCTGTATTTATAGACCTGTACATAGGCAATCACAGAGATTTTAAATGAGAGATACTATGGCATTAATAACAAGAGGCCTTAGAAATATACCAATAATATATGGCTCCTTATGCAACTGTTTTAGGCTAACGATACAATGCTGAAGTCATTATATTTCTAATACCTGGGTTTAGCACAATCCAAAATGATGAGAATGCTAGCAGCTGGCAGGAATTAACTGCCTAAAATAATCCACACCTTTCTTAGCTGCTTTCTTTTATCATCACAAAACCCCAGAAAAGTACGTTTCACCTTTCAATGTAGCGTTTAGACATGGAAACTTTGAGAGACGAAGACTTTGTCCAAGATCATAAACTCAGCAAGCTGTAGATATGTTGGAATTCCAGTGGCTATTGTACAAAATCAGATCATTTTATTATATCTGCCACTGGTTACTTTTTTATGCTATTTGTTTAACACTAGGAATAAAATGAAAAAATAACAAAAATCTAGGACCTAACCATTTGGGGAAAACTGTTATGAAAAAGCGCATAGCGGTACACACGAGATTTGCTACAGGCGCATTTATAAGACCTTACAATCAACACCTTAAAAAAGTACAGGTCCTATTGTTAGTGAATCTAAAATTTCCTACTATCTTCCACGAGAATATTAACAATAAAACCACACAGGAGATGTTAAATGAATTGAAATTGCTAAGTCATTTTATTTCAAGATGACAACCTCAGAAGAGCTATAGCATTTTTCAATGATCAGAGTGATTATTGATCATTTCTGCCAGTAAGTGCCAGTGTGATTTTCTCTATTGTGTAGTTCCCAGTTAGCAGTCACGCAGGGTCAAGGGATGCTGTTTCATTCCCGGTTTAACTTTTACTCCTACCTACCTATAGCTAATAGTGAATAGCCTCCAATAATGATTGAAAGCACTAAAACTACTTCACGAATGAAAATTAGAACAATTGCAATGTTTACACTAACAATTACTTTTGCACGGACACCTAGTTCTTTGCCAGGTGGGGGGCCGCTATCTATACTCCCACCCGATCCTCCTTTCTGACATAATGGGGGGCTCCATCCTTTCTGACAGTGACAATGTTTCTTGTCGTTGCACACCCCTCTGAAACTGCACGTCTTCACATCACAGTCAAAACCCATGTCTTGATAAAAAGTACAATTCTGTCTCAAACAGTACTTTCCTGGCCCACACGTGGCACCATCCACTACAAGTCCGAATTCTGGCACTTCTGCCCCAAAATGTGCCTCAAATCCAAAGCATTTTTCTTGTCGAACAGCGTCTACCATTATATGACGGAATGTAGTGTGCTCGCCCCCTCCAGGAACTTCTTGGACATGACTACAGTGCAACATTCCACAAAAGACATCCTTTGGTTCACACTTAAAAGGTCTTCCTTTTCCTCGTGTAGTCCTCACCCCACAGTTTCCAAATCGGTCACCTATTATATTCAATTTATTATAGCATGCTGGTGAACCATCTTTTACCTGGTAGCCAAAAAGGGCTTGACACTGTGCGTCACGGTCAGTACAGTTTCCTCTCACGCAAACGGCTAATGCTGAACATGGGGTTCCATCCTGGATGTAAGAGTCACTTGGACAGACAGGGCTTTGTCCGTTACAGTATTCTGGTAGATCACAAATGCCGAGCGTGTCTCTGCAAATCCATCCCGGAGGGGCAAGTTTACAGTCCACACAGCAACCTCCTTCACTGCATTTATAGCCAATGGAGAGGGAACAATTGGTCTGACAACATTTATCCTCAGCACAATCTCTTAAGGAGCCACAGTCACATTCTTCCCCCTGATCTATGATCTTGTCACCACAACGAGGAGCGACATAAGGAAAATTATCGTATGGTACATTTACCAGACTTAAACAACTGTCAGATGCAGCAGAAACCAGAGCATGCAGTCGCTCATAAGAACAATTGCTAAGCATATCATTAACACTAGGCGTAAGAGACATGACACAGAAGGTTCTTCGGAAACATTTACAACCAGGTCTGTCATGAGGAAGACCTAAATTATGACCTAATGCGTGTGCGGAAAAGGTAGCAGCTAAAAATATATGAAAATTTCCTACATATACAAATACTGCCCCCCAGTTGGGGTTGCATACTCCATTGAAAAAGGCAAAATATACTTCTCCATCGACCTTATGTCCTGTGAGAAGCACTGAAGTGTCATGAGGAATGCTGAGATACCAAGTGTGCCATTTCCACAAACCAAAATATTCTGTGATATGGTAACCACCTCCGGATTTTACATTTATCGCATCTTCATGTTCCCATATGCACAAAACACGTATATAAACATCAAGATGATTATGATGGTAAATGGTATGTACTATGCTGTTTAACATCACCATACGCTCTATGACTTCTGTCTTATTAGGCCTCATCATATACAATGAATGAGAAACTGTATAGTGAAGTTTCAAGTATTTCCGATGTGGCCACCACAAATACACAGGGGCTGCTCTAGGGGTCTCAGCAAGTCCTGCCTCTCCATATGCTTCATTGGTGTCTTCCCCTTCAATCTTACACCTTTCAACTTCTGCAGATCTTGCTTCTGACACAAGCAGAGAAACCACATGCTCAAATTTGGAAGAAGCCTCCAGTGGTTTGATTTCGTAAGTGAAGTCATCCACCTGTAGCATGCCACGCAGACCCCCATAGCAAGTGTCCAGTGTACCCCTGGACGCAGGAACCCCTTCCAGGTAGCTGTAGTAGTAACAGTTTCGAGGGACAAAGGGGTAGTCCTCCTGCATGGCGCCTTGGTCGTTGTCGGTGACGACAGGAAAATGTCTGGGCAGCAAGCTCTTCTTTTCCTTCATGTGAAGCACATGTCTGCGGCCCCTGAGGGGAATCTTGTAGGAGAGCTGGTTTTGCAGCCCAGCTCCAACCGTCCTGTGGGACACCTTCCTGGGGATCACAACTTCCGAGGAAGTGAAGCGCCATCCTGGTAGGGCATGGGAGCAGCACACCTGGGACAGCAGTAGCCAGAGCAGAGGCAGCCAGAGGTCACCAGTCAGGTGGGCCTGGGCCCAGGCAGGCCCCATGGGTGAGGGAGCCTATGACCACGGAAACTGCAGTCAGGTGGGAGGCAGGCAAGACCAACTCTGAAAGAGCAGCTTTGCCAGCAGTGTAGTCAGGAGGAGAGCAGAGAGAGGCTGGAGGCTTCCCACCCCCAGAGAGGTGGAGGAGGGAGGGGGAGCTATTACATAACAATGGTGTGCTCATTAGGGGAGGCTGTGCTCAGTGAGGTGGGCATCCTGGGCTGAAAGGTCCCCTGGTCTCCTGGAGAAATCACAGGGGAAGAAGAAGTGGGGTTGGTCCAGTTTGAAGACACTTTGCGGCTTCTTTTTCCTCAAGCTTAGAGGAGATAAGGCATCTACATGGAATTAAAGCAAAGAATGGAGAGGAAAGTGGAAGCTTCTTCTCACAAGAATTTTGAGAAGTCGATTCTCTCATACTTTGTAAAAACTGAATGCGGTGAGGGGTGATTCATGGAAAGAAAGAGCAAATAGATGTCATGAGTAGAAAAATTAGGGTGTATGATAAAAGTTTCTCGTAAAGGGAAACTTATACCTACCCTATGTCCTGGTGATTCCAGTCCCAGGAAATATCCCACTACAACTTGTATATGAATGTTCATAGCAGCACTGTCCATAAATGTACCCCACAGGCTGGAAACAAACAAACCAGTGCTTCATAATCCAATGGATAAACAAAGTGGTGTGTTCATCCAGTGGAGTAATCCTCAATACATCAGAACAGACTTCTCATACGTTGAGAACATGGATAGAACTCATAGATATAATGATAGAAAGAAATCGGACCAAAGGAACTTAATATATGACTTATCTTTTATGAAGTTCTAAAATAGTCCAAAATAAGCTATGGCAATAGAATTTGTATCAGTAGCTTCCTGATGTGAAAATGGAGGAATGGAATGAACTTCCTGGTGTGATGGGAAACTTATGTATCTGGATTGGTGTGTCCTAAAGATTGAATGTCTGTGTCCCACCAAAATTCATAGGTTGAAATCCTGACCCCCTAAGGGGGATGGTATTAGGAGGTGAAGCCTTGGGAAGTGATTAGGTCCTGGGAGCAGACCCCTCATGAATGGGATTAGTATCTTTATAAAAGAGGCTCCGGAGGGATCTCTCAGCCTTTCTGCCACGTGGGGTTACAAGAATAAGGTGCCATCTGTGAGAAAATGAGTAGTTGTAACTTTCTATGCAATTCCTAACAATGTGTTGTGATTGGCCTAAATTCGTTTTTATGTCAATAGAAATTTTAAATGTTTTCACAGTTATCTCACCTATTTATGCTTTTAAAATTTGCCATAGAAACACAATTGACTCAGATTACAACTAGATTTTCATGTGATCTGGTGCCATTGGTTAAACACCAGTGGGTCTGAAGCAGAAAAGAGGCCCCAAGATGGGGCCAATTTTACTGCTACACTTTCAAACGTGGCTTCTTGTTTAGTTACCGTAGGTAGCAATTGCCCATATCCTCTGAATTTCTTTTGGCCAATTCTGTAATTTTGCCATTCCACCAGCTCTTGGGGGTTCTGAAGCCAAAGGATCAGAGATATTACAGTACTGAGCTCTACAGTACTACTAAGAATGTTGGGTTATGGATGGAAGCACTTAACCTTGAAGGCAAGGTTGACCACACTTCATAATTGCTGGTTTTCATTGTTTAGTTTTCAAAATGGTGAATTACACAGATTGAACTTTGACTGGTATAAACCTTTCCTCCCCACAATAAACCCCGCTTGGTAAAGTATTATGCTTTCTGTATATCATTGGATTTGATTTCCTAATACATGTTTCTTCCTGTATTCTTAAGGTATAGGGGTCTGAGGATTTCTTGTCTTAGAATAGTTTGCTTTTCTAAATAAGGTGATGTTGGCTTAATAAAATGTGGTGAGAAGATTCCCTTCACTGTTATTTCCTGGGAGACTTTGTACACATTTGGCATTATTGTATTATTTATAATTTAAATTTTTGGTATAATTATTGATGAAAGAAACTGGATCAGAGGTTTCCAACTATAAAATTCATTTTCTATACATATATATTGCAGACATATATACTTATAATACTTACAATACGTATAAGTATTCATTACACTTACATAGTAAGTATATAATTAAAAATTACATATACTTATATTTTAACAACTGTAATATATTTTTCATATAATATATGCACACTGTATTTAGGTTATTATTATGAGTTTTTGAATTATCTCTTTATTTAGTGATCTATGAATGTTTCTGTCGTTCAAGAAATTAGTCCATTTTATTAAAATAATCGAATTTATTGAGATCAGTTTGTTCCTAATATCTTCTTATTGTTTCAATAACATAAGGATCTGTGCTAATGTAGCCTTTCTTTGTGGATAATGGTAATTAGCTATGTCTTCTTTTTTCTCGATTTGTCGGACTAGCCATCAATTTTACTCATCTTTTTCAAAGAACCAAAGAACAAAGGTTTCAAATGAAACCTTTCAGTTTCATTGCTTTGTCTCTACTATTTTCTATTTCCTGTTTTATTTATGTCCGTACGTCCATTATGGCCTTCATTATTGTCTGTCTTCACTTTTCCTTGATTTTTTTATACTCTGTATTTTCTAGAATTTTAGGGTGAAAGCTCTGATATTGACTTGAAACATATCTTCCCTTGTAATATAAGCTTTTGATGACATAAGTTTGCATCTACTTCATCTTTCAAATGTTGATTTGCTGTTCTTTCATTCAATTCAAAATATTTCCTGTCTCTTTGGGGATTATTTGTTGCGAAAAAAGTTGCTTAATTTATAAATATTTGTGGATTTTTCAAAAAGCTTTCTGCTACTGATTTCTTGTTTGATTCCATTATATTAAATGGGTGTAACTGACATGATTTCAGTTTGTTTCAATTTGTTGGCTTTTGTTATATAACCCAGGACATGATCAATCTTAAGGTGTTCTTTGCGCACCTGAAAAAACTACATATCGGTATATACATATGTTCCGTCATTGTGTGGCATGCTCTGCAAATGGCAAGTAGGTCAATTGGTAATGTTGGTCATGTCTTACATGTGTTTATTGTCCAGTTGTCCTATCAATTACTAAGATAGGACTGTTGAAATATTCACCTATAATGGTGGTGTGGGGACAGAGTCAGGAGTGCAGTTTCCAGGCTCTCGGCCTCACGTGGAAAGGTGCTCACTCGGGTAGTAAACGGCCATCAACTGTGATTGGATGGCCATCAGCTGTGGCTAGTTGGCCGTCAGCTGTAACCAGTGAGCCATTGGCCGTTAATATAACTGCTGTGGCTAAGCTAGCAAAAAAAACTGGGAGCTAGCAAGAAGATGGTGGCTGAGCTAGCAAGCGGCGGAGTGCGGGTTGCGGCTCTTGTGGCTCCTGTTTCCTGTGTCTCCAACACAGCTGCCAGAGAGAATGTAGTCGTGTGGTTCCCCTACCTATGGCTCCGTGGGTGTTCCTTTTTGGCCTCACTGTATCCTGCGTTCTTGTGTGGTGAGCGGGAGCTGAGATCCCACATGACACCCCACATGACAGGTGGACTAATCTATTTCTTCTTCAATTTTCAGATTTTGCTTCACGTAACTTCAGTTTTATTAGTAGTTGCATATATGTGCAGAATCCTTACATCGTGAACAACTAAACACTTCGTCATTATGAATTTTCTCATTTTATCCCTGTCAACGTTCTTTCTTTTGAAATCTAGTTTTTCAACATTAATTTCACATTCCCAGTGTTCTTTGACTAGTGCATTCATAATATCGCTTTTCCATATCATTTTACTTTTATCTGCTACTTTATTTTTCATGTTTTATTTGTAGATAACAACTACCGGATTCGTGAATTTTTAAATCCAATATGATAATACCGGTTTTTCAAATGGAGTGCTGATTATGTAGTTGCAATCCAATTTTGGCCACAGAATAAGAGATGCTTCATCAGAAGTCCATCTAAATGTGAATATAATAACTAGGTGACCAATTTCAAAGCTGCGGAGAGGTTCAAACAATCACGTTTTGGGTGGGAATGTTACACTGTGATAATATCAACCAAATTCTTGGTGAAGGTGCGCACACCACATTTCATCATGTAATAGTACAAGAGTCACCAAGAAAATACTTTGGATACAATGTATATGAACAGAGCATATACTCAAATAAATAGTCGATGAGAATTTTCCAAATTTGTGGAAAGCACTGGATCATCGAATCCAAGAAGCAAATAGAACACCTAATTATCTCAATCCCAACAGACCTTCTCCAAAGGCACCTTGTACTGAAGCTGTCAAAAATTAACGACAAACAAAGAATCCTCAAGGCAGCCAGGAAAGAAGATGGTAACCTACAAAGGAAAGTCCATCAGATTATCATCAGAGTTTTCTGCAGAAACTCCACAAGCCAGGAGGGAGTGGAATCAAATATTCACACTATTGAAAGAGAGAAATTATGAGCCAAGAATAATATATAAAGCAAAGACATCCTTTAGATGTAAAGGACGAATAAAGACCTTTCCAGACATACAGAAGCTGATGAAATTTTCTAACACATGGTCGGCTCTACAAGAAATACTGAAGGAGGCTATTCAACCTGAAACAGAAAAGCAAAAGAATACAAAACCATCACTAGTATTACAAACAGACAGAAGCAGGAAATGGCAACCCCTACATCAAATAGGACACTATACACTTAAACATAACACACAGGATAAAGAAGGAAACAAACAACTGAGGGTTGCTAGATGGGCGGGGGGAGTGGGGATAAGGGGGAAGATGAGGCGATTAGAAAACAGTCAGTAACTACAAGATGGCCACGGGATTTTGAAAATTAATTTGGGGAACGTAATCAATAATGTAAAGATTTTGTAGGGTATCCGATGGACACGTGTCCCATTTGGGAGACCACCTCAGTGACGATATAGATGCCTGATCACTGCACTGTACACCTGAAGCTGAACAATAATGAATGTCAATTGTAATTCTACATATATATGTATGTATATACTTACAAGAAGAACAATGGTGGAGGTATCACAGTCCCTGACTTCAGTTTGTACTACAGGGCAACAATAATCAAAACAGTATGGTATTGGCAGAAAAAAGACACACAGACCAATGGAATAGAATTTAAAACCCAGAAATAAACCCACATAAACATGGACAGATGATTTTTGACAAAGAAGCCAAAAACATACAATGGAAAAAAGATAGCCTCTTCAATAAATGGTGCTCGAAAAATTGGAAAGCCCCATGCAAAAGAGAGAAACTGGACTGCTCTCTGTCACCATCTTCTAGTTTTCAATTTCACTGTTTTCTGCTCTAATGTTTATTATTTCTTCTCCTGCTTTCTTTTGATTAAATTAAATGGCAGACTATTTATTCAAGATTTTTCTTCTTCTCTAATATATGCAATCAGCGTTATAACTTGTCCTAAACATTGATTTGCTGCACCCCACAAAGTTTGATAAGTTGTAGGATTTCCAATCTTTGAAATTTATTAGCGTGTTTTATTTCCCAGGACATGTTTTATTTGGTAAATGTTCCATGTGAGTTTCAGAAGAATGTGTATTCTGCTGTTGTTGAATGCAGTATTCTATAAATGTCATTTATATCCAGTTGATTGATGGTGCTGTCGAATTCAGCTATATTCTTCCTTCATGATTTTCTACTTCCTAGGTCTATCAATTGCTGACAGAGAGTTGCTGATATCTCCAAATATTTGTGCATTCGTCCATTTCTTATTGCAGGTTTGTAATTTTTCACCTTAAATATTTGCCACCCTGCTGTCAGGCACATACACATTAAGGACTGTTATGTCTTCTAGGAGAATCGATCACTTTATGATTATTTAATGATCCTTTGTATCCCTGATTATTTGCATTACTCTAAATTCTGCTTTGTCTGAAATTAATATAGCCACTCCAGCATAAATTTGACTAGTGTTGGCATATCATCATCCATCCTTTTACTCTTAATCCATCTGTAGGTTTCAAGTAGGGTTCTTGCAGACAACATATAGTTGGGTCTTGTACTTTGTATGCCCTGATCATTTCTGGCTTTAAAATTGTTTGTTTAGACCATTCACATTTAAAGTGATTATAGATGTGTGATTAATATCTATCTTTTAATATTAATATCTAATATTTATATTTGTAAAACTCTTCTGGTCATTGCTCTGTTCTTTGTTTTTTTGTTTTCTACTCTTCCTTCATTTTTGGCTCCTGTGGTTTTAATTCTGAAAATTTTTTCTCATTCAAATGAAGCCTAAAATTTGAGTGCCCATTAGCCTCTTTGCCATTTCTTTACGGTATCAATGTCTTAAATACTTCCTCTGCATACACTGAGAACTACATTAGGCAATAATATATTTTTGCTTCAGCTATCAAACGTAATTTAGAAAATTCAAGAGGAAAAGTACATTGTACTTACCCACGATCTGACTCTTCCATTGTCTTCTTCCTTCCCAACATTGTAAGATGCCTTGTTTTATAATTTCTTTTGTTTTAGGAATTTTCTTTAGCCATTATTTTCAGGTAACAAATTCTCTTAGTTTTCCTTCATCTGAGAATGTCTTGATTTCCTCTTCATTCCTGATGGATATTTTCACTGGATATAAAATTCTGGATTGACATTTCTTTTAACTCTTGTAACATATTTTGCTACTTCCTTCTGGCTTCTGGGGTTTCTTAATGAGAAATCTGCTGTCTTTCAAATGTTTCCCCCCATAGGTAGGATTAGGCAAGATGTTCGTTCTCTTTCAAGCACTTTCAAGACTGTTTATCTTTGCCCTTAGATTTCAAAATGTGATTATGATGTGTCTTGGAATGGGTTTCTTTGGATATATCCTGTTTGTGGACCTCTCAGCTCCTTCAATCTGTAGGCTATAACTTTTGACAAATTTAAGAAAACTTCAGCCATTATTTCTTTGAGTACTTTTCAGCCCTGCCCTATTCTTCTCTCCTACCTTGATTGACTGTGATAACCTGAATGTCAGATCTTTTGTTATAGTCCCACAGGACCCAGAGTCTCTTCATATTTTCTGAAGTCTATTATCTCTGCTTTTCAGATTTGATGATAACACTTCAATGTTTGAGTACTGTGATTAATTCCTCTGTTCTATTTTGTTGCTGAGCACATCCAGTGACTTTCTGCCTTCGGGTTTTGTGCTTTTCAGTTACAAAGTTTTCATTATTTTCATTTTTATATCACATATTTTTGGTGAGACTTAATTTTTCTGCAAGTTCCTATTTTTAAAAATTATTTCACTCATATTTCTCGTTGCTCAGAGAAACATTTTGACGATGGCTGTTTCAGAAACCCTATCAGATAATACCAAAGAGCTGCATCATTTCAGAGTTGGCATCTGTGGATTGTATTTTCTCATTCGAGTTGAAACATTTCTAGTTGTTTGTATGACAGGTACATTTCCATTGTATTCAAAAAAATTTTTGGTGTTATATTTTGAGGCTCTAGATCTTATTCAAATATCAGGCACCCTCTGACGTTGTACTACCAGAGAAACGAAAGCATTGCATTGTTATTGCTGCATGGTGGTACATGTCCAGGTTCTCCACTCAGTGTCTGTTGACATGCTAGAGGGAAGGAGAACCGCATAGTGTTAAGGCATGGAAGTTCATTCTCCCAATCTTGGCCTCTGCTGATACCACCCTGGCTGGCAAACTGAAGGATGCCTCATTACTGCTGCCCAAATGGCCTCCAGTAACATTGTGGAATGGGGCCTTAATACTACATGATGAGGATGAAGTCCCAGAACTCTATTTGACCTTCACTGACACCACTCTAGTTTGGGGGATGAGACACCTCATTAGAACAGGGTGAGATGGGAAGTCTAAGCCTTCCAGGTGGCCTTTGCTGGTAAAGATGCATGTGGCGCTACAATTTTTCCCAGCACATTTCACTAGAGTAGGACAGTGATTTTCTAAAAGGTTTCAGTCTTATCAGGCTGTTCATTTCTTGGTCCTTTGAGTAGAGAGAGAAAACTTGTCTTGGAGCCTTTTGAAAATCTGTCTATTGCATTTCAGGGTTGCAGGCTTCTCCAGACTGCAATGAGAGTAAAGCAAAATGCAGAGAAATCACCACCATGTTGTTACTTAAGTCCAAATGTCCCTAGCTGGTCTGTATTCTTTGCTCCACATTTTTGAACGTTCTTGTGTTTGTTTTGTATATAAAATACAGTGATTTAACCTGTATTGAGCAGGAGCAATAGGGATAAGAGTGTTTACTCTCTTTTCTGGAGCCAAAAATCCTTAATGCTATTTTAAAAAGAAACAAATATTATTCCTTCTTAAGGCAAGAGAAAACAAGCCCAAACTGCTTTTGGAAGATTTCAATCTTTTCCCACCTTTAGATCTCTCAGGATAGTGTCCGATGGGGAGTAGGCACTTCAGTCTTTCTCAGTTATCTATTTTCCTAGATTGAGTTTCTTTCCTCTTCTTACTGGTGCTACTGGCTTGCTACTAAAACTTTTTCAGCATTGAGCTCTGTAGTTTCCCATTCTCTCATTTCTTGGGTTATGTTTTCTTCATTGTTAATCATCTCTGGTATACTAGATTTTGTCCACCGAGTTTAGCTGCAGAAAGACCTTTTTTTTTTTTTCCCAAATCTCCTAGTCTTAGGAAAGAGGTGTCTCTAAGTTCTGCTTGTATGAAAAAAATACTTTATGAAACGAAACCTTCCAAACAGATTTCTCAGAAAACCAGCATGGACAGAAGAAACTTTTTCTGAGAGGAAATAAAAGAGACTGCCGTTAAAAATGCCTCCCAATGACAGTTATCTCACACAGCTCTGAATCTACTAGTTAAATTAGGAGGTGGCAAGGCTCATCAGCCATGAACACTTTAAAACAGAATCTATCCAGAGTTAGAGTTAATATTTTACTGAATTAGCTTTTATCATATGCAATATTCACACAGTTCAAATCTTAACGATAAGTATTTTTGCCAAACACTATACTATAAATTCTCGACCAAACAATTATGAGCATATTTTTCTCAAAAACATCTTCGTTTAAGGGGCAATGCAATTTTTAAACTTGTATATAAAACAAAATAGCAAGATTACAAATTGTATAATACAAAAATCTATTGAACGTGGTAATTATAAAGCAAGTTACAGAATATCACAGTTGTCTTGATTTTTTAAAAAGATTTCATGCTGGATGTAGAATTTGATCTTAACCTAGAAAGTTATTATAATTTAGTCCAATAGTGAAAAGCGATTAACAGTGTGGCCCAATGCAATAGCATCAGCAAAATTTTGAAGCAGAATTTAAGCCACACTGTAGGGAGACACAGAATGGAGTTGAGGAGGCTATCCAATTCCAATTATATTGAAGTCACACATAAAGTTCTATAGAAATGGTGGAGCTGGAGCAAGACATCCTTGAGAGCCAGTTGTTGTTTCTGGACAACGGAAAGATCTTGTTGCTAAGCGGTTAAATCTAGAACTTCATCACTGGAGAGACAAAAGGGGGTGGGCTTAGGCTTCCCTTTGTTATGTGAGTCTCAACCACCAATCTTTCTCCATTGGTAAGTGTAGTACAAACCATCTGGAAAGAAAAGGCCATGGCATCTACTGTTTCTTCTGTTGATAAGTCATTTATCAAGTTTGGCTCTATGTATAAGTTGGTAGCCAGAATCGTATGTTGGATAATGTGAAGTTCCTTCAGTTTTGTTTTGTTTTCCTTTCTAAAGATGGGACAGACTTGAGTATGCGTGCGATAAGGTGTCACAGGTAGGGTGACTAACTGTTCCAATGTTTTTTAAAGTTTATTAGGGTGACAATGGTTAGTCAAGTTACATAGGTTTCAAGTGTACAATTCTGTATTATATCACCTGTATATACCACATTGCATGTTCACTACCCAGTCAGTTCTCCTTCCATCACCATATATTTGACCCCATTTACCCTCATCTGCCCGTCCCCTTTACCCTCTGGTGACCATTAAGGACTGAAGAGGTTGCTGGGATGCAAGGCTTGCAGTTTAAAAACCAGGAATCAGTACAGTCCTGGGCAGACCAGAATGAACTGCTTACCCTAACTGCCAGTTAAGAACAGGTAAAATAGGAGAAAACATAGTTGAGAATAGGGAAAATTGACAGGATCAGTCCTCTAGTAGGTAGGAGATGTGATCTAGGAACGGAATACGAGGAGCTACAATCTGAATCTGGGGGAGGATCACTTTTCCAGTGAAACTGGGATGTGGACTGGGGTAGAAGAGAGGTAGAAATGGGCATGAATTCAGATAGGTTTGCAATGGTGAAAATCCTAGAAATCATTTTGTCTTGGAATTTGCCATCACTTATTGATATAGGTTTTTTTTACCATGTTCCAGGATAAGAAATCCATTTTATATTGTGCCCCAGTCGCCACACACACTCAAATACCATCGCCGTCCCCCCCAGTTTGGCACTATATGTGTAAGAATTACTGAGGAATTTGTAAGAATGTCCTGTTGATATTTTTATTCGATTTCCTTAAAGAAAAATCTGCAGTTCATGATCCATTAAACAGATTTCATGACTTGCTAATGAGTCAATATTAGTGAGAGACAGAAGGGAAAACAGTACATTTGAGCATGATAGAATAAGGAGAGATGGGGTATGTAGAGGTCTTGAGGAATTTGAAATAGCTGTGAGAAAAGAAAAGAGTTGATAAAACCTACTTCAAGATTGGAATAATGTTAGAGCATACGGATTTTTAATGGCCCCACTTTTTAATGTTGACAGTAGATTGATGTTCCTTTAGGAGTTTGGGTCTCTGGGGTCCTAGGAATAACTTAACGAAGGCAAAAAGTGTGGTTCAAAGATTCTTTGAAGCATTTTCCTATTCTTGCCTGCTCTCAACATGAGCACTAAGAAAAATAAGGGGACATCATTTATATAGCTTATCAGCCTTCCTCACACTATATTTTTGTTAGCCCTTTCAACTTTCCACCCTCTCATCCACAACTATCACTCCATGATAAGTAACAAACATAGCAAAAGAGATACAGAGAGTAAATCAAGAAGTTAGAATTTTACCCAATTTAGAGATCTCTGTCCTTGGACGTTTTTTACCATAGTTCACTTTGTCTATGAACTTTGCTTTTCTCTTGTCAGCCACTTGCACCTGGAATAAAGTGCCTATCCATTAGCAATGGAATGTGCTCAGATGGATCCACGCTCTCTAAGCGGATTAACTCAGTATATCTGAAATAAATCCTCTCCACCTACCAGCACCCACATAGCAAATCTAGGGTAAGTTATAAACTTGAATGCTGTACGTTAGAAAGGAAAAGACAGAGTGTATTTGGTTAACTATTTAACTCTGTGATTGAAAGGCAACCAGAATGTACTGACTACTGACACTATACAAAAATGAGGAATTTCAGAATATTAGGGATGCGTAATGTCCAGGAGAATGAATGAACAGCAGTAAGACATAGGAGCGTTTGAAATATCAGCTGACTTCCTGCCTCCATCCCTCAGGATGGGGAGCCAACACAAACCTTTCCAGTTCCCACTGTTCGTGACTTTTTTAAGATTTTCACAGACACATTGTTTGGAGATTCTACCGCCCCGCCCCGCCCCGCCCCCCACCACCAAAGCGGTGTAGGATAGTTGTGATGAAGAAGTGGGTAAAGCATGTGGCAGAATGAATCCAGTTTTGTTTGCTGGTTTATTTGTCTTGCAAATTAGTGTTATAGTTG
Organism: Rhinolophus hipposideros; assembly: GCF_964194185.1. NCBI lineage: Eukaryota > Metazoa > Chordata > Mammalia > Chiroptera > Rhinolophidae > Rhinolophus > Rhinolophus hipposideros. The sequence continues at coordinate 75,585,791 of NC_138051.1, forward strand.
AGCTTTAGGAAGCTAAAGGTTTTGGCATAAGGTGGTTTAAGCAAAAAACAAAAAAAGCAAAACAAAAAGAACCAAACCAGATTGTCTAGTCTGAAATGGAATGGAATTGAAGACAGGGGCATGAGATTCAGAGTAATGGCAGATAATGAAAGACAAAAAGGTATGTGGGTCTTTGAGTTTCAGAAATAGGCACAGCAACAGTAAGGGAAACTGGAAGGATTAACATTACTGGTCAATTGCTTAGGATGTAAGAAATGGTCTTGTTTTGCTTGGTGATGAAAAAGGTATATATTGTAACTGTGGGTGGGTAATCTAAAGTTCATTGAAGATGAATTGGACAGGTTTACAAAACGATGAAAACCCCTTCTGGTTTTCAGATGAGTTGTTTATATGCTTCCTATCCGTTTTCATGATGAAGGTAGGATATTCGGTGAAGAGTAAGTCTGTCAGTCAGGTGTCAAAGGCTTTTCAGTTTATAGAAGAATGATAGGGAGTGGTTAGTGGAAGACTAAGAAAGAAAGCTTGAAAATCTGCACAGTCAAATGTAGCAGGATGAATGATTCGGAAACGACTTTGTGGGCTGTGAAGAATGGGAACCCCCGCCTCTGGACCGTGAGGTACACAGGGCTTCTGAGTATTGGGTGAACTTTAGGGAAAGCAGTAAATTCTGTTGAAGCTCAAGTTCAATAAGGTAAGTAGGTATAGAAAGCTCTGTAAAAAAGTATGATATAGAGGAATGTGAATCAGGGGAAAGGAAGTATTGACTAGGAATGGATTCAGTGTCCAGATTATTGGTAGAGGGTCAGGCATCTTCATTTTCATATCTCTTAATGCAAGCCTTTCCAGATTAAATGAAAATCCAAGTACCTATCATCTAACTTTGATAATTATCAACATATGACCAATACTGTCTTATACGTAACCCTCTAACTTCCCACCCCCATCTGGTGAAAGCACATCCAAAGCACTATCGTGACTCAAAATCACTTTTTTCTCCACTAACTTCTTTCTCTCTCCCATTTTCCTTACCCAATCCCACCACCTTCCCTACGCTTCTTTTTATTTTCAATTTCAGCACCGCAGCTCTAATGGACAATTCTGCCAGGACTCAGCTCCTAAAAGGTCAGATCTACACAATGAGCAGCTCAGAGGGAGGGGTCAGAGCAGCAGGGCCTCACACTCTTTTGCTCTGGATAGATGACTCCATAACGGTAGCTGGTGAGGCCCGAGTGTCAGTGAAACTTGTTCTTCTGCTGCTCTGGCTTGGGGTGTCTCTGTCCCCTTCTGGCCTCTCCCAGGGTAGGCCCTCCCATCACCTCAGCTCCCCAGAAGTGGTGATCCCCTTGAAGGTGACCAGCAGGGGCAGAGGTGCAAAGGCCCCAGGCTGGCTCTCCTACAGCATTCAGTTTGGGGGATGGAGACATATTGTCCACTTGAGGGTCAAGAAGCTCTTGGTCTCCAGACACCTCTCGGTGTTCACCTACACGGACCAGCGTGCCCTCCATGAGGATCAGGCTTTTGTTCCTGACGACTGCTTCTATCATGGTTATGTGGAGGGGGTCCCCGAGTCCCTGGTTGCCCTCAGTACCTGTTCTGGGGGCTTTCGAGGAATGCTACAGATAAATGACCTTGCTTATGAAATCGAGCCCATCACGCACTCTACTATATTTGAACACTGGGTTTATAAGATCAACACCAGTGAGACACCATTCCCACCTATTAGATGTGGCTTAACAAAGAAGGAAATAGCACGCCAGCAGTTACAATTTGAAGAGGCTAAGGAAACGACTCTGAGACAAAATTCTACTGATAACCGGTGGACTCACTCATGGTTTCTGGAGCTGGTTGTCGTGGTAGATCAAAATTTCTTCACTTACTCCCAAAGTAACTTCTCAATGGTGCAGGAGGATGTATTTCTTGTTGTCAACATAGTGGATTCCATTTATCAGCAGTTGGGCACTTATGTGATTTTGATTGGGATGGAGATTTGGAATCACGGAAATGTTTTCCGAATGATAAGCATAGAGCAGGTTCTGGAGGATTTTGCTCAGTGGAAACACATCAGTCTTTCCCGGCTACAGTATGACGCTGCACATATTTTCATTAAAAATCCACTTATAAGTACACTTGGGATAGCCTACGTTGCCGGAATATGTCGTCCGCCTATTGATTGTGGAGTTAACAATTTCCAAGGAGACCCCTGGTCTCTTTTTGCCCTCACCGTGGCCCATGAGTTAGGTCATACTTTGGGGATGAGGCATGATGAAGAATTCTGTTTGTGTGGGCAAAGTGGTTGCATCATGAATGCTGTCAGAGGGCCAGCAGAGAGCTTCACCAACTGTAGTTATGCAGATTTTACAAAGACCACTTTAAACCAGGGGTGGTGTCTGCACACTCCTCCCAGTCTCGGGAAAGTCCTCACGCTGAAGCGCTGTGGGAACGGTGTGGTTGAAGGGGAAGAGGAATGTGACTGTGGATCTACAAAGCAGTGTGAACAAGATCCCTGTTGTCTGTTGAGCTGCACTCTGAAGCCTGGGGCTGCCTGTGCTTTTGGACTTTGTTGCAGAGACTGCAAGTTCATGCCATCGGGGGAACTCTGTAGACATCAGGTCAATGAATGTGACCTTCCAGAGTGGTGCAATGGGACATCCCATCAGTGCCCAGAAGATGGATATGTGCAAGATGGGATTCCCTGCAGTGACAATGCCTACTGCTATCAAAAGAGATGTAATAATCATGACAAACAGTGCAGGGAGATTTTTGGTGAAGGTGCAAGGAGTGCGTCTCAGAATTGCTATAAAGAAATCAACTCCCGGGGAAACCGTTTTGGCCACTGTGGTATAAATGGCACGGCATACCTAAAATGCAATACCTTAGATACCTTTTGTGGGAGAGTTCAGTGTGAGAATGTGGGAGACATTCCCCATCTGAGAGATCACTCTGCTTTGCAGCATACTCACATCAATGGTGTCTCCTGCTGGGGTATCGGTTACCATTTAGGGATGCACACACCTCAGGTTGGTGAAGTGAAAGATGGCACTGTGTGTGGTTCAAGAAAGATCTGCATACACAAGAAATGTGTCAGTCTCTCTCTCCTGTCACAAGTCTGCCTGCCTGAGACCTGCAACATGAAGGGGGTCTGCAATAATAAACATCACTGCCACTGTGGTGATGGGTGGTCCCCACCCTACTGCCTGCACAGAGGCGACGGAGGTAGCGTTGACAGTGGCCCGGCACCTGCCAGAAGAGTTTTCTTTCCACTCGTTATAATTCTCAGTTTGTCTATTTTTCTTTTACTGTTGGCAACTGCATTTATGTACCTTCAAAAACATTTTGCTCTCTAGGAGACCAAGGCTCACCCTTCAGATTAACAAAATGCTTCTAATTTAATGGCCTATGCATTATTAACTTTTAGTTTCTTGGAGGTAGAAATCTGACATGGGTGAAACTGAGCACATTTCTGACAGTTTACAGAAAAATTAACAGACCTTCCTTTTGTCAGTATGACAAACATTGCCATCAAGCAAATGTAATTCCTAACATCTTCCCAACTACTGTTCATTGTCGTAAGCGGCAAATAAAGCTCCATTTTCCCTCTGAATTAGTCCTCCTTGTGTTTCTTGAGCGCAGATGTGACTCATGGGAAAGGCAGGAGACGGACATATGAGGAGTACCCAGGGTGAGTCTGGCCTCTCTTTACTTACTCCCAAAGTAACTTCTCAAAGGTGCAGACGATACATTTCTTGTTGTCTCCATAGTGGATTCCATTTATCAGCAGTTGGGTACTGACTTTGATTGGGATTGGAATTTGGAATCACGGAAATATCTTCCCAATGATAAGCACAGGACAAACCAAGACCACAAATTCATGACACCGGGGCAACTCTGTAGACATCAGGTCATGAACATGACCTTCCAGAGTGATGCAATGGGACATCTCATCAGTGCCCAGAAGACGGGTATGTGCGGGATGGGATTCCCTGCAGTGACATCGTCTACTGCTATCAAAAGATGTAACGAAATTGGGAAAATTACTTAAATTTTCTAACATCCTGAAAAGGAAGATGATAATATTGCTTGTCCCTACGAACCTCTTGGATTTCTTTGGTAACCAAAAGAAAAAAGGAAAAAAAAAAAGAGAAAATTTCCTGTCCAGATGTAACCAAACGGATGTTTGTTTAAAGAAAACTCCTGACCCTGTTCCCTCTGTGCTTTCTAGCCAGGTTTGTCTGCGCTATTTGCCTTGATTTGGCAGTTTGGATATCCTCTTGGAGTATTTTCTTTGAATGCCAGAACATACTTCCCGTGAGGGCAGGGTTCTTTTCATCTGTTGTGCTCACTGTTGTATCCAATACCGAGAACATTGCCTACTACACAATAAATATTTGAATGAAGTAATTAATATAAATGAATTATTAATTGCATGAAATTTATTAGGAAAAGTAAAAATAAACCTTCCTCCTGTTTTTAAAACTATCGTAGCTCTTGCTCAAAATTGAACACCGAAACCTTAAAATATGTGTATTTATAATGATCCCTTTGGTACTTGCCCTTCGTCAGTCTCTGTGTCCCCAGTTTGTCTTCTCCTCAGTCTATTCTCAGTGTTTTTGGAAATCGTGTCTCTTGAAAACGCGTATCTAATCAGATAACCTCTCTATATGGTCCATAACTTCTGAATGCCACGCTTTGTAAACTGAGTCAAGCAACATTTTTGATATCATTTTCCATTACGCTTTGCACACTTGGTATCCTCTGCCTATTTTCTGTTTTGAATATACTTGCTGTGTCTTGCGACTACACACCTGTACAGGCAAATCCTATTCCCAAAACGCTGTTTACCACCCTCCCCCCCACACCCACTCCACCCCTGCCGTAGAAGACTCCAATTTTACTCTCAATAGAGCTCAAACATCATATCTTTGGAAAAGCATTTCCTTGTGAAATGTTATGGGCTCTACTTTTGTGTTCCTGTCATTTTATGGATATCCCTTTGAGGCACTCTACGAATAGATGAGGAGTCTCACAATGTACCAGCAAGGGATAGAAAGAAGAAAAGGATGTCTAGTGGAGCCATAGAAACAGGGAGACGGGAATCAAGAATACAATCTGATTAAACTGGGATAAAGATGCACGTGTTTTAAGTGTCTATGTCCGTGTGGAGACAAAAGGCAGCTGCTCCAATTATCGGTTCTCTTTTGAAATTCGTTTGGCTTTTTTTTAAGCTAAATTTGATTACTGTCAAATATATCAATCTAATATTATTTGATACCGGGTTTTATATTTTTAAAAATTTTGTAGAATTAGCCCCCTTATGAAAAGCATAGTCTTACCTATTGTCTTAATTTGGATTCCCCAAAAAGCAGATACTGACTCCAGGATTTAAATGGGACTGGTTTATTTTGGAAGCACACAACAAGAGCATATTAATGAGCAAGTTTCCCCTGTGGGCTACAGGCGTCAGCCTCCGTGGACTCTAAGAATTTATGAGAAACCAACTCGGAGTATTCCTCCTTGGGGAAGGAGAAAGCTGTCAGGAAAAGAAGGGAGATTCAACACTTGAAGTAGGAATGGACACTGTCTACTGCAGCTGCCAGTGAACTCAGGTTGGACGGTGGGGGGAGGGGTGTACGGTGAACCATCGGCATCTACTGAAGCCAGGTTCCCTAGAAAACAGATGCTGGGGTAAGGATTAAATGCCAATGTATCTTCCGTTGTACGGGTGACAATTCCTACATACACCAATGGCTTTCTACTTTATAGGAGTGTGCTCAGCCCACTCATGGAACGGGCTGGGAGCCAGAGGGAGTGAATACATCTGGAAGCAATTCTTAACCAACAAGAGGTGTTTTGTGAATACATCTCAGAGGTTCCTCTGTCCTCAGAGGACAATTCTGAGGTATCTGACAGTGTCTCTCAGGCCACCTTAGAATCGAATCCTGGTTACTCACATGGTCACTCACCCGTGAGTCTACGCCTGATTTGCTTTTAACCATTTCCTGTCTCAGTTTCCTACTCCTTCACCATGCACTCACATCTTGAAATTATATCCTAAATAAACTCGTCACAGATAAATCCTGTCTCAGGGCCTCAGGGTCAGGGACCGTTGGGACCAGAAGTGATCCTTAAAAAGCACATCCATAGGATGTGAGGTTCTAGAACTGGGTCAGTGAATTGTCAAATGGCAACTAGGACTCATAGTGCAGCCGGAAGACTCGCTGCACCACCAGAAGCTAAGACTCACTTGTGGTGCGTTAGGATGAGGTCCACATGGAAGTGCTGCCCTGGATTATACAATAGCTCTCGTGTTTGAATTAGGAATATGAGAATGATGAAGTTAGTTAACTGGTGAAGAAGCCGTGAAGAAAGAAAATGAGAGGCTCGGGTCAAATAACTCAGGCATGGTGTGAAGGTCGTAAGATCTCTATGACAACGTTTGAAGAGAATCTCATCCTATAGACCGTGTTGAAAATTACACCCAAGATTTCTCATCAATATGCAGGATTATAAAGATTGCTGAATTCAGAGCTCTAGTATGTTTCCTATGTAAAAATCAGAGGTCCTATTAGGGAAGAAGTGCTATCCTGAGATTTTGGATGAGGACAGTTGAGTGGATGCATTTGAAAATTTGAATTTGAGATTCTCATGAACACCTTGGACCACCAGAACTTGTTTCTTACCCTTTGCTAGAAGACAGAAGCCTCTCATGACCTGGAGACCCTGTTTCACCAAAGATTATGCTGAAGATCTTCCTGAAGATCTGTTCTTAACTTCCTCTCATTGCATCTAGACCACTAACTAGGGTTAGTACCATTATTTTTTGTGTGTGTGTGTTTAATGTATTTTATTTTATTTTTTTTGTTTTTTTGTGTTTAATGTATTTTATTTATTTTATTTTATTTATTTATTTATTTTAATTTATTTATTAGTTTCAGGAGTACAAGACAAGGTAATACTTAGACGTTCATCATTTATATCCCTCGCACTGTGAACCCTCTTCCCCCCATCCACTATCCCTCCGACCTCACACTGAGCCATCACATTATATATATAAAATTATAGTTGGCATTCATTAATGTTTAGCTTCTGGTGTACAATGCCATGATCAGGTATCCACAGTATCCCTGATGTGGTCTCCCAAATAGGACGCATGTCCATTGAATACCCAACAAAATCTTTACAACATTATTGAATACCTTCCCCAAATTAATTTTCAAAAAACCCTGAGGCCATCTTGTGGTTACCAGCTGCTTCCAAATCCCTTCACCTTTCCCCTTATCCCCAACCCACCCCCCCACCCATCTAACAACTCTCGGTTTTTTCTTTGTGTCCCCAAAACTGTTTCTGATTAGTTCATTCACATATTCTTTTCTTTAGATTCCACATATAAGTAAGATCATATGGTACTTGTCTTTCTCTTTCTGACTTATTTCGCTTAACATAATGTTCTCTAGATCCATCCATGTTGCTGCAAATGATAAGATTTCTTTCTTCTTTATGGCTGCATAATACTCCATTGTATAAATGTACCACAGCTTCTTAATCCAGTCATCTACCGATGGGCATTTCGGTTGTTTCCATATCTTGGCTATTGTGTAAAGTGCTGCAATAAACATAGGAGTGCATACAGATTTTTGAATTGGAGTTTTGGATTTCTCCGGGTAGATGCCTAGGAGTGGAATTACTGGATCATAGGGTAGTTCCATTTTCAGATTCCTGAGATACCTCCATACTGTTTTCCACAGTGGCTGCACTAATCTGCAATCCCACCAACAGTGCACTAGCGTTCCCTCTTCTCCACATCCGCGCCAGCATTTGTTGTTTGTTGATTTATTGATGATAGCCATTTTGACTGGAGTGAGGTGGTATCTCATTGTGGTTTTTATTTGCATTTCTCCGATGGTTAGTGAGGTTGAGCATTTCTTCATATGTCTTCTTGCCTTCTGTATGTCCTTTTTAGAAAAATGTCTCCTCAAGTCCTCTGCCCATTTTTTAATTGGGTTGTTTGTTTTTTTGGAGTTGAGTTGAGTAAGTTTTTTATAGATTTGTGATATTAATCCCTTATCAGATATATCATTGGCAAATATCTTTTCCCATACAGTAGGATCCCTTTTTGTTTTATTGATGGTTTCCTTTGCTGTGAAAAAACTTTTTAGTTTGATGTAATCCCACATGTTTATTTTTTCTCTTACTTCGCTCGCGCGAGGGGATATATCAGTGAAAATCTTACTCCGGGTAATGTCCATGAAGTTTCTTCCTATATTTTCTTCAAGATATTTTATGGTTTCAGATCTTACATTTAAGTCTTTAAGCCATTTTGAATTTGTTTTTGTATATGGTGTAAGGAGGTGGTCCAGCTTCATTTTCTTGCATGTGTCTGTCCAGGTTTCCCAACACCACTTATTAAACAGACTGTCTTTACCCCATCGTACATTCTTGCTTCCATTGTCGTAGATTAGATGGGCATATAGGCATGGATTTACGTCTGGACTCTCTATTCTGTTCCATTGATCTATGTGTCTATTTTTATGCCAGTACCATGCTGTTTTGATTACTGTAGCCTTGTAGTATAGTTTGAAATCAGGTATCGTTATACCTCCCACTTTGTTCTTATTTCTCAAGATTGCTGAGGCTATCCGGGGTCTTTTATGTTCCCATATAAATTTTAGGATTATATGTTCTATTTCTGTGAAAAACGTCGTTGGTAGTTTGATAGGAATTGCGTTGAATATGTATATTGCCTTAGGCAGTATGGACATTTTAACTATATTAATTCTTCCTATCCATGAACATGGAGTGTGTTTCCATCTATTTATGTCTTCTTTCATTTCTTTCTTCAGTGTTGTATAATTTTCTGAGTACAGATCCTTTACATCTTTGGTTAGATTTATTCCCAGATATTTTATAGTCTTTGGAGCAATTGTAAATGGAATTGTTTTTTTAATTTCTCCTTCTGCTATTTTATCATTGCTATATACAAATGCAACTGATTTCCGAATATTAATTTTATAGCCTGCTACTTTACTAAATTCATCTATCAGTTCTAATAGTTTCTTGGTGGAGTCTTTAGGGTTCTCTCTATATAGTATCATATCATCTGCATATAATGATAATTTTACTTCCTCCTTACCAATTTGGATGCCTGTTATTTCTTTCTCTTGTCTGATTGCTGTGGCTAGAACTTCCAGCACTATGTTGAATAGAAGTGAAGAAAGTGGGCAACCTTGTCTTGTTCCTGATCTTAGGGGGAATGGATTTAGCTTTTCCCCATTGAGTATGATGTTAGCTGTGGGTTTGTCATATATGGCCTTTATTATGTTAAGATATGATCCCTCTATTCCCACTTTCTTAAGGGTTTTTATCATAAAAGGTTGCTGTATTTTATCAAATGCTTTTTCTGCATCTATTGATATGATCATGTGATTCTTATTTTTCATTTTGTTAATGTGGTGTATCACATTAATTGATTTGCGGATGTTGAACCACCCCTGCATACCAGGGATGAATCCCACTTGATCATGGTGTATGATCTTTTTAATGGTTAGTACCATTATTAGTAGGAGAGGAACTGGATCACTGGTCAAGAGAGCTTTGGGAGCTGCCTAGTAAACGCCATCACAAGCTAAGAAAATATACGTAGGAATAGATTCTGGGATACTTTATCAGGAGAAATAGAACATAAGATGATACAGGGGAAAGCATTTTAAGAAAGAGGTGCTCAGGATTTAACATCATTGCAAACATGTCCAGAGCTTATCCTAACGTACTACTGGAATTATTGCATCTTGGAAGATTTGAAATGCTGATGGACGACAACAATTGAGGTGGAGATGCTAGAACTACTTTGGCAGACAAGTAAATTTGAGGGTCAGGATATTCAGGGAAGCAGGCAGGTTACAACGGATTTATTACAAAGGCCAGAGAAACCACTGCTGACCCGGTGTCTCTGGCAGTCCTAGAGGACAATGTCTTCACTCAAGCATACGAAATACATAAGTAGTCAGTCAGAGGAAAGCAGTCATCATTGGGGCCTCAGTGGTGGCTGTCTTTGTAGATCAGGGTTGATGGCAGGGTTAGGTCAGGTCTCGGGGTGTCCTGTCATTTTTGGTGAGCTGCCACAGGCTAGGTACTAATGGCAGCCAGATCTGGTTCACAGCATGACCTCTCCAATGCACCTCCGGGTCCAGCAAAGGAAGCTCGAATTGCTTTGTAGCTCCTACCAGGTAGCCCCAGGCTGGTCATAAACAGCAGCGCAACTTGGCCTGCACCAGAGGCCCTCCCAAGAGGCCCCAGAACCAACATACTCAGTGGCCAGCTTAAATCACAACAGAGCACCACCCAATTAGCCCCACAAGTGGCATACCCAAAGCTGGTCTTGAAAGCATCAGAGCCCGCTGGGGTGAATCATGTTCCATGGGGTCAGACCTGCATAGGAGCTCATACGATTTGATTGTGGCCAATCCACACAGCCAGTCAGCCTGAGGGTCAGTCCCACCCACTGACATGCCAACATCAATCAAGGAACAACTACAACAGGAGGGCACACACAACCAACACATGGGACACTCCTGGAGCACCTGGCTCAGGTGATCAGGGAAACTGTGTCACCGAGCTCTACTGGACAACCTACCTGCTACATAAGGCCACCCTGGCAAGACTGGGAGACCTAGCAGATCTACCTAATACATAGAAACAAACACAGAGGCAGCCAAAGTGAACAGAAACAAAAACACGTCCCAAATGAAAGTACAGGAGAAAACTTCAGAAGTAGAACTAAATGAAATGGAGGCAACCAACCACCCAGAAATAGAGTTCAAAACACTGCTTATAAGGATGCTCAAAGATCTTACTGAGAACTTCAACTAGAAACAGTCAGCATACAAAGGGACACAGAAACCACAAAAAAGAATCAGAAATGAATACCATCACTGAAATGAAAACTACATTAGAAGGAATCAACAGCAGATTACATGAAGCAGAGGATCGAATCATTCATTTGGAACACAAATCAGAAAACACCCAATAAGAACATCAAAAAGAAAAGAGAGGGGAGGACGGCTGGCTCAGTTGGATAGAGCGTGAGCTTGCGGCAATGGGGCTGCCGGTTCGATTCTCACGTGGGCCAGCCAGCTGTGCCCTCTGCAATGACAATGAAGTCAATGAGCTGCCGCTCAGCTCCCAGCTGGCCAGATGGCTCAGTTGGTTGGAGAGCGGGCTCTCCACCACAAGGTTGCCGGTTCGACTCACGCAAGGGATGTGGGCTGCGTCCCCTGCAGCTAACAACGGCAACTGGACTTGGAGCTGAGCTGCGCCCTCCACAACTAAGATTGGAAGGACAACAACTTGATTTGCAAAAGTCCCATAGGACACACTGTTTCCCAATGAAGTCCTGTTCCCCATCCCCAATAAAAAAAAGAAAATTCTAAAAAACAAAAAAAAAAAAAAAAAAAGAGACAACGCAAACAAATTGAGGATAGTTTAAGGGAACTCTGAGACAACATCAAGTGTAATAACATTCACATCATAGGGGTACCAGAAACAGAAGAAAGAGAGAACAAGGGATTGAGAACCTATTTGAAGAAGTAGCGACTGAAAAGTTCCTTAACCTGGTGAAGGAAATAGATATACAAGTCCAGGAAGTACAGAGAGTCCCAAGCAAGATGAACCCAAGGAGGCCCACATCGATAATTAATATTTTTAGAACATTTCACCCAAGAGCAGAAGAATATACATTACTTTCAGATGTACATGGAACATTTTCAAGGACAGACCACATGTTAGGCCACGAAACAAATCTCAATACATTTAAGAAGGCTGAAATCCTATCAAGTATCTCCTCTGATCATAACAGTAGAAAAGGAGAAACGAAATAAATCTCAATACATTTAAGAAGACTGAAATCCTATCAAGGATCTTCTCTGATCATAACAGTATAAAACGAGAAATCAATTAGAAAAAAGAAAATTAAAAACAAAAAAACAGGAAGCCTACGTGACATGATAGTAAACAACAAATGGCTTAACAGTGACATCAAGGAAGAAATCGAGATACTTTGAGACAGATGAAAATGAAAACACAATGACCCAAAAATGCTGTTTGTCAGTTTGGAGGTTCCTCAAAACATTAAAAATAGAACTGGCTTATGATCCAGCAATTCTACCTCTGGGTGTTTAGCTGAAGAAATCCAAATCAGTAATTTGAAAACACATGTGTAATATGTGTACCCCTGTGTTCACTGCAGCACTATTTACAAGATAGCCAAGATATGGAAGCAACTTCAGTGTCCATCAAGAGGCAACTGGATAGAGGATCAAGGAGATGACAGTGTGAGGAGTGCTTCTTGGAATCTCCCCGGGAAGCTACAACAAATTGAACACCTATAATTCAACAAAGGATTCCCTGCGCAACACACAGGGACACCTGAGCGAACCCCACATGCAATCACCTGAAGGTGTGCAAATCGGGCAAGCGGGGCAAGAGGGAATGGGGAAGTGCAGAGACACCAGCCACGGGGCCACAGGACACAGACCAGAGCTCACTGCGGTCTCTGAAGAGAGAAGAATCCAGGCTGCAGGCACACTCCCTGTGGCACACAGTCCTGCCCGAGGGATCAGCATATAATATGGCTGAAGCCAGCGTTTGGCAGACACCTCGGGAGAGAACTGTGGTTTATGCTCTCACTGCCACGCTGAAAACAGAAAACAAAGACGTGGATCCTCGTTGCCTCCCCCCACCCTCCCAGTGTTAGAAGCGATCTCCTCAAGAAACTGTAGCAGTGTCAGATTAAAGAACAGAATATCTAGAGCCCTGGGAACGGCAGTGTCAATCCCGCAGCTACAGACTCACAGCGCAACTAATCCCGGTGAAAGGGAAGGCACTGTAGGGGCAAGACAACTGTGGGCTGGTAGTAGCCATTGCTCAGAGCCACAAATGCAGCAGCCCCCTCTCACAGCCCACCCACCCTCACCTTTCAGGGCAAATCCCTGCAGGGGCAACCAGAGCCACGGAGATACACAGGCTCTGCATCGGGCTGCAAGGGTAGCACTGGGACTTCAGAAGCTCGGAACGCTATCGCCCTCCACATCCTCCCATGGTGGCCGTACCCTGAGACTGAGGGGACCTGCTCACAGAGGAGAAACCTACCTTCCAGGGAACCCCACATTGAGTGAGAAGCAAGAACAGTGCAAAAGAAAATATAACACTACAGCGTGAGAGAAAATAAAAGGCTGCAGTGGGAGAGAAAATGAACCATTCCAGCAACACATACTGGAAAGCAAAAGAAATACCTCTTTATATCAACCTACTGCAGAACCCACTCCTGTAGATTCCCAGGAAGAGAAAAGAGTCATTAGTTGCCATGAATTACCAAGGTATCAACACAGCTCAAAAACAAAATGAAAACTCCCCAGAAATTGAACTTAAAGATATAGAAATATGTGACTTAAATGACAGAGAATTCAAGATTGCAGTTCTAAAAAAACTGAACGAGATGCAAGAAAACACAGGTAGGCAGTTTAATGAACTCAGAAACACAATCAAAGAACAGAATGAACATTTTACCAACAGGTATGAAATTTTAAAAAGGAACCAAATAAAAATTCTGGAGATGAAGAACTCAATAAAAGAAATGAAGGTGACGTCATAGGAATGGCGGCAGCGGGGCACATTTTCTGAGTTCTCCTCCGGATTTTATTACAAACGGGACATATAACCCATCAAACAACTCTTCGCTCATCACGCAGAACAGCTAAGAGACTCCTAAGAGACTCGTGTAAGGATTACTTGAAGCTGCGCAAATTGGGCGAGCAGGGGAAGAAAGAAGGGAGCGGAGAGGAAAAGCGCGGTCGCGCGGTGGAATCAAGCCGGCGGCGGCGGTAAACTGCAGCTCTAAAGACACAGGGAGATATAGAACACGCAGAACAGCGGGGAGACTCGTGGAGGAATTTGCCTGAAGGTGTGCGCGGATTACAAGCAGGGGAGGAGGCGGGACAGCGAAGTGGAAGCGCGCCCCCCCACCCCCACCCACGCGGAGCCGAGGCCGGGGGCGCCGGGACTACGGAACGCAGACTCCTGGAAGCGGAGCACAGGCAGTGCAGCGTTGCTGCGCGGCTCCCAGGTCGGACGGAGGCTCGTGGAAGGTTTGCTTTGAGGTGCACTAGGTGGGCGAGCGGGGGGGAGGAGCGTGCTCACAGAAAAAGTGGAGGGCAGCACCCGGGGCTCTAGAGTCCCACGGGAGCCCAGGGTGTGGCGGAGAGCGTAGGGTCCAGGAGGTGAGCTCTTTCCCTGCGTCCCACAGTTGATCGCTCCCGCCGGGGCGGGCAGCTCGTGGGCCCTAGGGCAGACAAAGAACTGAGACGCCACACCTGGGCCCCTCACAGCGCTTTTCGAATCCTCCCCCCGCCCTTCCAGAGACTCAAACTACCCCTAACTGAGAAACAGTGTCAGATTACAGAGGGGCATCTGCGCTCAGGCGCTGGGAAGATTGGCAGCCGGCTCTGACCATCGGAAGAGGCTGGGAGGAGGGGATTTTCGCTGGACGAGGAGAGAGGAGACTCCCACACCCCCAGCCACCACCTTTTCAGGCCTGCGGGAGGAGTGTGAGTGGCTGGCCTGGGAGGGAGGAGACCCCTCCATCCCCAGGCCCCACCCTTTCTGGCTGGCCTGCGGCGGGGCAAGGGCAACCGCGGAAGCAATCCCTGAGTTCAGCAGTAAGCGGCAGTCGCAGCTCCCGGCTTTCAGCAGCTTAGAGATCTCCCGCCCGCCCCCTCCCACTCATCCTTGGAAGGAGGGCCCTAAGACTCAGGAGTACTGGGCACAGGGCTGTTGGAGCTACTCTCAGCGTGCATTTGTGCAGGAAAGGACAGAAACTGCATGGTCTCTCTGAAAACTGTCATCCAGACCCCTCAGCCCCTCGCATTTAAATCTACACTCCCAAATTCACTCTGGGCACCAGGTGACTAGCGATGCCTGCGCACTAGGCAGGGAACTCTTTGGCACAGCGGAGGACAACCTGGAGATCACCTGGTGGGCTTAAGCCAAGACTGGTGCTGCTTTCTGTTTTGCTTTGCTTGGTGGTCTTTATTTTTATTTATTTTTTTATTTTTATTTTTTATTTTTTATTTTTTTATTTTATGTTATTTTTTTTTCTTTCTTTCTCTTCTTTTTTTTTTTCTTTTTTCTGCTTGTTGTGATTTCCTTTGTTCTGTCTTTATTTCTTTGATATCTTTGCCTATGTAGAGTGGGGATTGTCGGTTGTATTTTATTTGTGAATGTACTTGATTTGTTTTCTTTGTTGTTGTTGTTGTTGTTGTACTTGCTAACTTTATTTGTGCTGAAACTGCCCTACCAGGGCCCAGCTTAAGAGGCACAAGATTCAACATATCCAGAAGCCAACTCTGGACCAAACCAGAGTACTACCGGGTTTGACCTACAAGTCACCCACGGAAGGAGGGCCCTAAGACTCAGGAGTACTGGGCACAGGGCTGGTGGAGCTACTCTCAGTGTGCATTTGTGCAGGAAAGAACAGAAACTGCATGGTCTCTCTGAAAACTGTCATCCAGATCCCTCAGCCCCTCGCATTTAAATCTACACTCCCAAATTCACTCTGGGCACCAGGTGACTAGCGCTGCCTGTGCACTAGGCAGGGAACTCTTTGGCACAGCGGAGGACAACCCGGAGATTACCTGGTGGGCTTAAGCCAAGACTGGTGCTGCTTTCTGTTTTGCTTTGCTTGGTGATTTTTTTTTTTTTTGTTTGTTTGTTTGTTTGTTTTGTTTTGCTTTTTTGTTTTTTTGCTTTTGTTTTTGTTTTGTTTTGTGTTGTTTTGCATTGTTCTTCTCTTTTTTCCTTTCTTTTCTTTTTCTTTTTTTTCTTTCTTTCTCTTCTTTTTTTTTCTTTTCCTTGCTTATTGTGATTTGCTTTGTTCTGTCTTTATTTCTTTGATATCTTTGCCTATGTTGAGTGGGGATTGTCGGTTGTATTTTACATGCGAATGTACTTGATTTGTTTTCCTTGTTGTTGTTGTTGTTGTTGTTGTACTTGGTAACTTTATTTGTGCTGAAACTGCCCTACCAGGGCCCAGATTAAGAGGCACAAGATTCAACATATCCAGAAGCCAACTCTGGACCAAACCAGAGTACTACCGGGTTTGACCTACAAGTCACCCATGGAAGGAGGGCCCTAAGACTCAGGAATACTGACCACAGGGCTGGTGGAGCTACTCTCAGCGTGCATTTGTGCAGGAAAGGACAGAAACTGCATGGTCTCTCTGAAAACTGTCATCCAGACCCCTCAGCCCCTCGCATTTAAATCTACACTCCCAACTTCACTCTGGGCACCAGGTGACCAGCGCTGCCTGCGCAATAGGCAGGGAACTCTTTGGCACAGCAGAGGACAACCTGGAGATTACCTGGTGGGCTTAAGGCAAGACTGGTTCTGCTTTCTGTTTTGCTTTGCTTGGTACTTTTTTTTTTTTTTTTTTTTTCTGCTTGTAGTGATTTGCTTTGTTCTGTCATTATTGCTTTGATATCTTTGCCTATGTTGAGGGGGGATTGTCGGTTGTATTTTATTTGTGAATGTACTTGATTTGTTTTCTTTGTTGTTGTTGTTGTTGTACTTGGTAACTTGATTTGTGCTGAAACTGCCCTACCAGGGCCCAGCTTAAGAGGCACAAGATTCAACATTTTCCAGAAGCCAACTCTGGACCAAACCAGAGTACTACCGAGTTTGACCTACAAGTCACACACCCAGAGGGAATTCTCTGAAGGCACAAGAGCCCATAGAGGCCAAACCTCATTTAAGTGGCCAACCCTCACCCAGCAGAACACCCTGTGGTGAGCAGAGCCAAGTTTCACAACTAGACGGCCTAGGAGTTAAGCCCACCTACTCACAAGCAAAAAGCAATCAAAGTTCTTCTTGAACAGGACGATATACTAAACACACGAGCCTCCTGTGGAGCACATGCAGAGAAGAACGAAGTAGTCCAAGTCAAATATAAAAGACACATACTACATAAGATAACCCAGCAAGAACTAAGAGCTCTAGGGGATCTTCCTAATACATCAAAGCAAACACAGAGAGTCAGTCAGAATGGGGAGACAAAGAAACATGTCCCAAATAAAAGAACAGAAGAAACCTCCACAACTGGAACCAAATGAAGCAGAGGTAACCAACATGTCAGAGACAGAGTTCAGAACACTGGTGATAAGAATGTTTAAGGAGCTTAGAGAAGACATAAAGAAGGATATAGAAATCATAAAGAACAACCAGTTAGAGCTAAAAAAGGATGTAGAAATCTTAACGAACAACCAGCTAGAACTAAAAAACACAATTACCGAAATTAAGAACTCACTTGAAGGAATGACCAGCAGGTTAGATGAAGCAGAGGATCGAATCAGCGACTTAGAAGACAAGTTAGCAGAGATCACTCAAACTGAACAACAGAAAGAAAAAAAAATAAAAAACAATGAAGATGGGTTAAGAGACCTCTGGGATAACATCAAGCGCAACAACATGCGCATCATAGGAATACCAGAAGGCGAAGAGAAGAAGCAAGGGATTGAGAACATATTTGAGGTAATAATGTCAGAAAACTTCCCTAACCTGATGAAGGAAACCAACATACAAGCCCAGGAAGTGCAGAGAGTTCCAACCAGGATAAACCCAAACAGGCCCACACCAAGACACATTATAGTTAAAATGGCAAAGCTTAAAGACAAAGAGAGAATCTTGAAAGCAGCAAGAGAAAGGCAGAAGGTTACATACAAGGGAACTCCCATAAGACTATCAAATGACTTTTCTACAGAAACATTGAAGGCAAGGAGGGAGTGGCAGGAGATACTCAAAGTGATGGAACACAAAGGCCTACAACCTAGATTGCTTTATCCAGCAAGGCTATCATTTAAAGTTGATGGAGAGATAAAGAGCTTCCCAGAAAAGAACAAACTGAAAGAATTTATGACAACCAAGCCAGCATTGCAAGAAATACTAAAAGGACTTCTGTAAATAGAAGAAAGATGAAAACAATTTACTACAAATCTAAAAATGGCAATAACTATGTACCTATCAATAATCACTTTAAATGTAAATGGATTAAACGCTCCAATCAAGAGACATAGGGTGGCTGAGTGGATAAGGAAACAAGACCCTTGTATATGCTGTATACAAGAGACTCATTTCAGATCAAAAGACACACACAGGCTGAAAGTGAAGGGTTGGAGTAACATATTTCATGCAAATGGAAGCAAAAAAAAAGCTGGAGTTGCAATACTTATATCTGACAAAATAGACTTTAAAATGAAAAAAATATTAAAAGACAAAGATGGGCACTACATAATAATAAAGGGATCAATCCGACAAGAGGACATAACCCTAGTAAACATCTATGCACCTAACATAGGAGCACCTAAATATATAAAACAGGTACTGATGGACATAAAGACAGAGATCAACAGCAACACTATCATAGTAGGGGACTTCAACACACCTCTGACAACAAGGGACAGGTCCTCCAGACAGAAAATCAATATGGAAACAACAGCCTTAAATGATACTTTGGAGCAGTTGGACTTAATTGATATTTTCAGAGCATTTCACCCCAATGCTGCAGAATACACGTTCTTCTCAAGTGCTCATGGAACATTTTCTAAAATAGATCATATGTTAGGACACAAGACAAGCCTCGATAAATTTAAGAAAATTGAAATCATACCAATTGTCTTCTCTGACCACAGTGCTATGAAATTAGAAATGAACTACAGGGGAAAAAAACCAGGAAGATACACCAATTCATGGAGGCTGAATAACATGTTGCTAAATAATGAATGGGTCAAGCAGCAGATCAAAGAAGAAATCAAAAGATATCTTGAGACAAATGAGAATGAGAACACGACGACCCAAAATCTATGGGATGCTGCGAAAGCAGTCCTAAGAGGGAAGTTCATAGCACTGCAGGCCTACCTAAAGAAACAAGAAACATCACTAATTGACAGTTTATCTTCACACTTAAGGGATCTGGAAAAAGAACAGCAAAATAAACCCAAAGGGAGCACAAGGAAGGAGATAATAAGGATCAGAGCAGAAATAAATGAAATAGAAACCAGAAAAACAATACAAAAGATCAATGAATCCAAGAGTTGGTTCTTAGAGAAGATAAACAAAATTGACAAACCTTTAGCCAGACTCATTAAAAAAAGGAGAGAGAGGACCCAAATTAATAAAATCAGAAATGAAAGAGGAGAAGTGACAACAGACACCACAGAAATACAAAAAATTGTAAGAAATTACTATGAGCAACTATATGCCAACAAATTTGACAACCTTGAAGAAATGGACAATTTTCTAGAGGCGCACAACCTTCCAAAGCTAACTCAAGAAGAAACAGAAAGCCTGAACAGTCTGATTACCACCAGGGAAATTGAATCAGTAATCAATAATCTCCCAACAAACAAAAGCCCTGGACCAGATGGCTTTACAGGTGAATTTTTCAAAACGTTCAAAAAAGAATTATCACCTATTCTCCTCAAGCTCTTCCAAAAAATCCAGAAGGAAGGAAGACTCCCAAACACTTTTTACGAAGCCACTATCACCCTGATCCCAAAAGCAGACAAAGACACCACAAAGAAAGAAAACTACAGGCCGATATCTCTAATGAACATAGATGCAAAAATTCTCAACAAATTATTAGCAAACAGAATTCAGCAATACATTAAAAAGATCATACACCATGATCAAGTGGGATTCATCCCTGGTATGCAGGGGTGGTTCAACATCCGCAAATCAATTAATGTGATACACCACATTAACAAAATGAAAAATAAAAATCACATGATCATATCAATAGATGCAGAAAAAGCATTTGATAAAATACAGCAACCTTTTATGATAAAAACCCTTAAGAAAGTGGGAATAGAGGGATCATATCTTAACATAATAAAGGCCATATATGACAAACCCACAGCTAACATCATACTCAATGGGGAAAAGCTAAAACCATTCCCCCTAAGATCAGGAACAAGACAAGGTTGCCCACTTTCTCCACTTCTATTCAACATAGTGCTGGAAGTTCTAGCCACAGCAATCAGACAAGAGAAAGAAATAAAAGGCATCCAAATTGGTAAGGAGGAAGTAAAATTATCACTATATGCAGATGATATGATACTATATATAGAGAACCCTAAAGACTCCACCAAGAAACTATTAGAACTGATAGATGAATTTAGTAAAGTAGCAGGATATAAAATTAATATTCGGAAATCAGTTGCATTTGTATATACCAATGATAAAATAGCAGAAGGAGAAATTAAAAAAACAATTCCATTTACAATTGCTCCAAAGACTATAAAATATCTGGGAATAAATCTAACCAAAGATGTAAAGGATCTGTACTCAGAAAATTATACAACACTGAAGAAAGAAATGAAAGAAGACATAAATAGATGGAAACACATTCCATGTTCATGGATAGGAAGAATTAATATAATTAAAATGTCCATACTGCCTAAGGCAATATACATATTCAACGCAATTCCTATCAAACTACCAACGACGTTTTTCACAGAAATAGAACATATAATCCTAAAATTTATATGGGACCATAAAAGACCCCGGATAGCCTCAGCAATCTTGAGAAATAAGAACAAAGTGGGAGGTATAACGATACCTGATTTCAAACTATACTACAAGGCTACAGTAATCAAAACAACATGGTACTGGCATAAAAATAGATACATAGATCAATGGAACAGAATAGAGAGTCCAGACATAAATCCATGCCTATATGCCCATCTAATCTACGACAATGGAAGCAAGAATGTACGATGGGGTAAAGATAGTCTGTTCAATAAGTGGTGTTGGGAAACCTGGACGGACACATGCAAGAAAATGAAGCTGGACCACCTCCTTACACCATATACAAAAACAAATTCAAAATGGCTTAAAGACTTAAATGTAAGATCTGAAACCATAAAATATCTAGAAGAAAATATAGGAAGAAACTTCATGGACATTACCCGGAGTAAGATTTTCACTGATATATCCCCTCGCGCGAGCGAAGTAAGAGAAAAAATAAACATGTGGGATTACATCAAACTAAAAAGTTTTTTCACAGCAAAGGAAACCATCAATAAAACAAAAAGGGATCCTACTGTATGGGAAAAGATATTTGCCAATGATATATCTGATAAGGGATTAATATCACAAATCTATAAAAAACTTAACTCAACTCCAAAAAAACAAACAACCCAATTAAAAAATGGGCAGAGGACTTGGGGAGACATTTCTCTAAGAAGGACATACAGAAGGCAAGAAGACATATGAAGAAATGCTCAACCTCACTAACCATCAGAGAAATGCAAATAAAAACCACAATGAGATACCACCTCACTCCAGTCAAAATGGCTATTATCAATAAATCAACAAACAACAAATGCTGGCGCGGATGTGGAGAAAAGGGAACGCTAGTGCACTGTTGGTGGGACTGCAGATTAGTGCAGCCACTATGGAAAACAGTATGGAGGTATCTCAGGAATCTGAAAATGGAACTACCCTATGATCCAGTAATTCCACTCCTAGGCATCTACCCGGAGAAATCCAAAACTCCAATTCAAAAATCTGTATGCACTCCTATGTTTATTGCAGCACTTTACACAATAGCCAAGATATGGAAACAACCAAAATGCCCATCGGTAGATGACTGGATTAAGAAGCTGTGGTACATTTATACAATGGAGTATTACGCAGCCATAAAGAAGAAAGAAATCTTATCATTTGCAGCAACATGGATGGATCTAGAGAACATTATGTTAAGTGAAATAAGTCAGAAAGAGAAAGACAAGTACCATATGATCTCACTTATATATGGAATCTAAAGAAAAGACTATGTGAATGAACTAATCAGAGTCAGTTTTGGGGACGCAGAGAAAAAACCGAGAGTGGTTAGATGGGTGTGTGGGAGGGGGTTGGGGATAAGGGGAAAGGTGAAGGGATTTGGAAGCAGCTGGTAACCACAAGATGGCCTCAGGGTTTTTCTTTTGAAAATTAATTTGGGGAAGGTATTCTATAATGTTGTAAAGATTTTGTTGGGTATCCGATGGACATGCGTCCTATTTGGGAGACCACCTCAGGGATACTGTGGATACCTGATCATGGCATTGTACATCAGAAGCTAAACATTAATGAATGCCAACTATAATTTTATATATATAATGTGATGGTTCAGTGTGAGGTCGGAGGGATAGTGGATGGGGGGAGGGGGGTTCACAGTATGAGGGATATAAATGATGAACGTCTAAGTATTACCTTGTTTTGTACACCTGAAACTAATAAATAAATTAATTAATAAAAAAAAAAAAAAAAAAAGAAATGAAGAACGAAAGAGCCAGCTTTGCTGGTAGAGCTGACCAGATGGAGGAAAGAATTAGTGATATCTAAGATAGAAGACTGGAAATGACACGGATGGAAGAAGAGAGAGACTTGAGAGTTCAAAGAAATGGAAGAACTCTACAACAACTTTCTGACTCCATCAGAAAGAGCAACATAAAAATAACGGGCATACCAGAAGGAGAAAAAAATGGAGAAGAGAACAGAGAGTATATTCAAACACATAGTCAAAGAGAACTTCCCAAACTCGTGGAAAGAACTGCATCCTGGAATTCAAGAAGCAAAAAGAACACCTAATTACCTCAATCCCTACAAGCCTTCTCCAAGGTACATTGTATTGAAGCTATCAAAAATTAATGACAAAGAATTCTCAAGACAGCCAGGGAAAAGAAGATGGTAACCTACAAAGGAAACCCTTATCATCAGAATCATCAGAATCATCAGAATCATCAGAATCATCAGCAGCAACTCAACAGGCCAGGAGGGACAGGAATTAAATATTCAAACTATTGAAAGAGAGAAAGTATGAGCCACAAATAATATATCCAGCAAAGATATCCTTTAGATATGAAGGAGGAACAAAGACCTTTCCAGACATACAGAACTGAGGAAATTTTCTGACACATGACCTGCATCACAAGAAATACTGAAGGAGGCTATTTGACCTGAAACAAAAAAATCAAAAGAATACAAAACCAGGAGTAGTATTACGAGCAGACAGACAGAAGCAGGAAATCACAGCCCCTACACAAAATAGGACACTATACACTTAAACATAACATAAAGGGTAAAGAATAAAAAAACATTTTAAAAAGAGAGAAAAAAAGAAAAAGACAACATTCTATTGCAACCCAGAAATCAACTCAGGGTCTAAGTAGGTATAACTAGAGACAACAAAAACATAAACGGGGAGAGAATAAAGGTCTCAACCTGCAAATGGGGAATGGAGAGAAGAAACATGCTGAAGAAAAAGCACTACTGTAAATATGAAACTTTCTTTTACATAAACTTCACGGTAACCACTCAAAAGAAATCCAGAACCGAGATACATAACGTAAAAAAAGAAGAAACAGAGGGAAAAATCATAGAGTACCACCACACTGAAATAACAGATAGCAACAAAAAGGCAAAGAAACAATGGAGACACCTAGCCACCAGAAAACCAGTAATAGAATGATAGGAAATCCTCATATATCAATAATCACCCTAAATGTAAATGGACTGTATTCACCAATGAAAAGGCACAGATAGCAGGTTGAATCAAAACACAATACCCAACCCTGTACTGTCTCTAACAGATGAATCTCAGCTATAAGGACAAATATAGGCTCAAAGTGAAACGGTGCAAATTAATACTCCAAGCAAATAATATCCAGGGAAATGCAGGTTTAGCCATACTTCTATCAGATGAAACTGACTTCAGGATAAAAAAGGTTACAAGAGACAAAGATAGACATTTCATAACGATAAAGGGGACAATACAACAAGAAGGCATAACACTCGTCAATGTATATGCACACAATCAGGCAGCACCGAAATATAGAAAGTAACCACTAGCAGAACTAAATTGTGGAATTGACCAAAACACAATTATAGTAGGGGACCTAAATACATCGCTGTCAGCTATGGATAGGTCATCCAAACAGAAAATAAATAAGGAAATATCAGCCCTAAACGACACATTATGCAACGTGGACATAATGGACATTTAAAGAGCACGTCATCCTAGAATGTCTGGCTATACATTTTTTTCTAGTGTACGTGGAACATTCTCAAGGATAGACCATATATTGGGACATAAAACAAGACTTAGCAAATTTAAGAAGATTGAAATCGTACAAGCATATTCTCTGATCACAAGGCTTTGAAATTGAATAAACACTGCAAAAAGAAAACAGGAAAAACCACAAATATATGGACATTAAACAACATGCTTTTGAAAACCGGGTCGAAGAAGAAATAAGAAAGAGGTAAAAAGATACATAGAAACAAATGAGGATAAAAATACATCCTACCAAAATTATTGGTATGCAGCAAAAGCAGTAGTAACAGGGAAATTTATACCTATACCGGCCTCTCTCAACAAACCAGAAAAATCCCAGATAAACAACCTAACATTACACCTTAAAGAACTAGAAAGAAGAACAAATGAAACCCAAAATCAGCAAAAGGAAGGAACTAATAAAAATCAGAGCAGAACTAAATGAAACAGACAACAATGAGACAACAGAAAAAAATTGATGCAACAAAGCCCTGGCTCTTTGTAAAGGTTAATAAAATTGACAAACCCTTGGCTAGACTCACTAAGATAAAAAGAGAAAAGACGCAAATAAACAAAATCAGAAGTGAAAGAGGAGACGGTACCATGGACACCACAGAAATACAAAAGATCATACAAGAATACTTTGAAGGTCTGTATGCTACCAAATTCAATAACCTAGAAGAAATAGACATCTTAGATTCCTAGACTGAATCACAAAGAACCGGAAAATCTAAATAGACCGATCAACAGTAAGGAAATTGATTCAGTCATTCAGAAGCTTCCCAAAGCAAAAGTCCAGGACCATATGGCTGCACTAGTGAACTCAACCAAACGTTCAAAGACACTCTAACACCTGTCTTCCTCAAACTCCTCAAAAAATCGAAGAAGAGGCAATACCGCCTAACTGATTTCATGAGGCCACATTGTCCTAATTCCAACACCTGGCAAGTATAATACAACTAAAGAAAATTACACACCAATATCTCTGATGAATACACATGAAAAAATCCTAAACAAAATGCTAGCAAATCGAATACAGCGATACATTAAAAGGATTATACATCACGATCAAGTGGGGTTCATCCCAGGGACACAAGTGTGGTTCAACATACACAAATCTATCGATGTGATACACCACATAAACAAAAGATAAAAAGCACATATGATTATATCGATAGATGCAGAAAAAGCACTTGACAAGATACAATATCCATTTGTGATTAAAACACTTAATAAAATGGGTATCACAGGAAAATACCTTAACATCATAAAGGTCACATAGGACAGCCGTATGGCTCACTTGCTTAGAGTGCGAGCTCTCAACAACAAAGTTGCCAATTCAATTCCAACATACGATGGAGGGTTGCGCCCCCTACAACTAACGTTGAAAACGGTGACTGGACTTGGAGCTGAGCTGCATCCTCCACAACTAGATTGAAGGACAACGACTTGGAGCTGATGGGCCCTGGAGAAACATACTGTTCCCCAATATTCCCCAACAAACATTAAAAAATAAAAACATCGATTCCTTACAAAATAAAATAAAATAAAATAACAAATGAAGGCCGTATATGACAAACCATCAGCTACTATCATAATCAATGGTGGAAAACTGAAGTCCTTTGCTCTATGTTCAGGAACAAGACAGGGTTGTCCCATATCACCACCCCTATTCAGCGTAGTATTGGAAGTTTTAGCCAGAGCAAACAGGCAAGAGAAAGAAATAAAAGGCATCTGATTTGGAGTGAAGAAGTTAAATTGTCACTCTTTGCAGATGACATGATGCTTTACACAGAAAACCCTAACGACTTCACCAAAAAGCTAGTAGAAACTATCAGCTAATACAGTAAAATTGCTGGTCACAATATCAATGCACAAAAATCCATTGAATTCCTGTATGCTAACAATGAAATTTCAGAAAAAGAAATTTAAAAATTTCTTTAGCAATTGCAACAAAAACAATAAAATACCTTGGAATAAACCTAACAACGGATGTGAAGGATCTATATACTAAAAACTATAAGACATTTTGAAAAGAAATTGAAGAAGACACAAGGAAATGGAGAGACATTTCGTGTTCATGGGCTGAAAGAATCAATACAGTCAAAATGAACATATTACCCTAAGCAACGTACAGATTTAATGCAATCCCCATCCAAATACCAATGGCGTTTTTTAAAAGAAATAGAACCAAAAAATCACCAGATTTGTATGGAATCACAAAAGACCCCGAATAGTCAACACAATCCTAAGAAAAAAGAATAATGCTGGAGGTCTGACACTCCCTGACTTCAGCTTGTACTACAGGGCAACAATAATCAAAACAGTATGGTATTGGCAGAAAAACAATACACAGACCAATGGAATAGAATTGTGAACCCAGAAATAAACCCACATAAATATGGACAGGTAATTTTTGACAAAGGAGCCAAAAAAATACAATGAAAAAAAGACAGCCTCTTCAATAAATGGTGCCGGGAAAATTCGAAAGCAACATGCAAAGAAAGAAACTAGACTGCTGTCATCATGTACCAAAATTACCTCAAGATTGGACCAAAGACCTAAACATAAGGCCGGAAACAAACTGCATAAAAGAAAGCATAGGTACTAAACTTATGGACCTGGGGTTCAAAGAGGATTGTATGAATCTCACTTCAAGCACTAAGGAAGTAAAAGCTAAAATAAATGAATGGGACTATATCAAACGAAAAGGTTCTGCACAGCAAAAGAATCCATCGACAAACTAAAGAGGCAACCACCGAATGGGAGAAGACGTTTGCAAACAACGCCTGCGATAGGGGGCTAATACTCTGAATATATCAGCAATTAATACAACTCAACAACAAAAAGACAAGTAATCCAATTTAAAAATGGGCTAGAGGACATGAACAGAAACTTCTCCCAATAAGAGTTAGGGGAAGAGTTGTCTGAGGTCAGACAACGACATTCACAAACCTCCACTGTGTAAGTGCAAACAGCCAAAAGATGTATGAAAAATGTTCAACTTCACTAGCTATTAGGGAAATGCAAATCAAAATCACCACGAGATATCACCTCACACCTGTAGAATGGCTATCACCAACAAGACAAATGATAATCAATGTTGGAGAGGCTGTGGAGAAAAAGGAACCTCATACACTGTTGGTGGGAATGGGAATTTGTACAGCCACTATGGAAAACACAGGTTTCTCAAAAAATTAAAAATAGAATTCCCATATGACCTCAGCAATCCCTCTCCTGAGTATCTACACAAAAACTCTGAAAACATTGATCCATAAAGAGCTATGTGCTCCAATGCTCACTGCAGCATTATTTACAGTGGCCAAGACATGGAAATGACCAAAGTGTTCTTGAACAGATGATTGGATAAAGAAGATATATGTACACAGTGGAATACTACTCTGCCATAAGAAAAGATGAAATACTGTCATTTGCGACAACATGGATGAATCTTGAGATTATCATGCTAAGTGCAGTAAGTCACAAAAAGTCAAGAACCGTATCCATATGACTTCCCTCATATGTGGGATATAAAACTGAAGGATATAAAACAAAATATCATAGAGACAGCAGTCTAGTGATTACCAGAGGGGAAGGGGAAGGGGAGATGGTAAAAAAGGGTAAAGGGGGGCAAATATATGGTGATGGAAGGAGAGCTGACTCTGGGTAGTCAACATATAATGCAATATATAGATGACGTATTATAGAATTGTACACTTGAAATGTATGTAGTTTTGTTGAACACTGTCACACCAATAATTTTTTTTAAAAAATGCACTGGTCTCAGAGACAGAATCATTCTCTAAAGAGTTCATTTGTGTCTCTCCTCTTGTAGGCCAGTGTGATGGTAGGACATATTGTCACAGATCAGCGTTTGTTAATAGCTCTGGGGATAATGAGATCTTACAAAATAAGAGGCCAAGTGGCTGCACTTCACAGCCCAAAACCAAGGGACCACCATCACCGAAAATTTGTCAGGGTTGGACAGGCAGCTAGGGGATTACCTGTAGGGACTATTGAGGTGGGAACAGAGCACGGGATCTCTAGTGGCAAATAGACGAGTAGCCAAAGAGTGTGCTGCTTAACATCTACAATCAGCAATAATGGAGGAGCCCGAGATGAGAATGGTTGCACCAATATAAAATCATGATCCATGTTCAGTTCCTGCAACAAAGTTGAAAAGATAACACCACACACACTCAGATTTATGGTACCACAAATTAAATAGCCTGAGGAAATACAAAAGTTCCCTCACAAATGCACAGGATATTAATACGGATATAAACAGAGACTGGATACAAGTAAATAAAGAGAGAAAAAGGCTACAAGTCCAGTTATCATGCTTTGGCAAAGAGGTTGTTGAAATAGAAACAAAATGACTCTACTCCTGGGAAGACACATGTTACTTTCAACAATTGCCTTTGGATCAACAAGAAATAATCATTTAGCAAATGGTCATCCAACTTTGATTTTAGTAGATTGTGGTACCAAGTGTACATGCATTCACACATGTTTCACAGGGGCATAGTAAATGGGTTCAGACCCGTCATGGACGGAGACACGGACCCATCCACCAGGTAAGCTACCTGCACAAGAAGCGCTGCTCCTGAGAGCTGTGTGGACACACACAGGGCCACAGAGTGGCGATCCTATTGATCGCGATCCTACTGCTGCATCCCTCCCCTCCCTTGGGTGGCTGCCCACATCTGGACTGCACATTTTCAAAATGAGTTTTGATCCAAGGCCTGAGGCATCTACATTGCACTTATCACTTATCAGACCCTCTCTAGAGCACCATTTCTAAAGTGATTGCTTCCTATTTCTTTCAACCTAAATTTTGGTCTCTGTACATATATCGGTCAATATCATGTATTTATAGACCTACTGTGCTTAGGCAACTACTGAGATTTTAAATGAGATACTAGATATTAATACCGTGTTTCCCCGAGAATAAGACCTAGCTGGACAATCAGCTCTACTGCGTCTTTTGGAGCAAAAATTAATATAAGATTCGGTATTATATTACATTATACTAATTATATTATATAAGACCCGGTCTTATATTATAGTAAAATAAGAGCGGATCTTATATTATGTTATGTTACGTAAGACCTAGACTTGGTAGTAAAATAAGAGTGGGTCTTATATTAATTTTTGCTCCAAAAGATGCATTAGAGCCGATTGTCTTGCTAGGTCTTATTTTCAGGGAAACATGGGAACCAGAGGCTTTAAGAAGAATATCAGGGGATGGACGGATGGCTCAGTTGGTTAGAGCACGTGCTCCTAACAAGGTTGCCCATTTGATTACCACATGGGCCAGAGAGCTGCACCCTCCACAACTAGATTGAAGAGAACAAGCTGCCACTGAATTGCCTGTGGGCGGCCAGATGGCTCAGTTGGTTAGAACACGTGCTCTTATCAGCAAGGTAACCCCTTTGATTCCAACATGAATGGTGAGGCTTCGCCCCCTACAACTAGACTGAAAACGGAGACTGGATTTGGAGCTGAGCTGCACCCTCCACAACGAGATTGAAGGACGACTTGACTTGGAGCTGATGCATCCTGTAAAGAACACACTGCTACCCAATATAATTAAATAAAAAACAAACAAGTATATCGGTAATGTACGGCTCCTCATACAACTGTTTTAGACTAACGATACAATGCTGAAGTCATTATATTTCGAATACCTGGGTTTAGCACAATCCAAAATGATGAGAATGCTAGCAGCTGGCAGGAATTAACTGCCTAAAATAATCCAGGCCTTTCTTAGCTGCATTCTTTTATCATCACAAAAGCCCAGAAAAGTACATCTCACCTCTCAATGTAGTATTTAGACCTGAAAACTTTGAGAGACGAAGATTTTGTCCAAGATCATAAACTCAGCAAGCTGTAGATATGTTGAAATTCAAGTGGCTAATGGCACAAAATTAGATCATTCTATAATATCTGCAACTGGTTACTTTTTTATGTTATTTTTTAACACTAACAATTAAGTGAACAAATAACAAAAATCTAGGACGTAACCGTTTCGGGAAAACTTATGAAAAAGCGCATAGCGGTACACACGAGATTTGCTACAGGCGCATTTATAAGACCTTACAATCAACACCTTAAAAAAGTACAGGTCCTATTGTTAGTGAATCTAAAATTTCCTACTATCTTCCACGAGAATATTAACAATAAAACCACACAGGAGATGTTAAATGAATTGAAATTGCTAAGTCATTTTATTTCAAGATGACAACCTCAGAAGGGCTATAGCATTTTTCAATGATCAGAGTGATTATTGATCATTTCTGCCAGTAAGTGCCAGTGTGATTTTCTCTATTGTGTAGTTCCCAGTTAGCAGTCACGCAGGGTCAAGGGACGCTTTTTCTTGCCAGGTTTAATTTTTGCTGTTCCTGAACTGTACCTACTTGTGAAAAGCCTCCAACAATGATTGCAAGCATTACAAGTAGTGAACGAGTGAACATTAGAACTAGTGCATGGTTTACACTAATAATTACTTTAGCACGGACACCTAGTTCTTTGCCAGATGGGGGGCCACTATCTATACTCCCACCCGATCCTCCTTTCTGACACAATGGGGGGCTCCATCCTTTCTGACAGTGACAATGTTTCTTGTCGTTGCACACCCCTCTGAAATTGCATGTCTTCACATCACAGTCAAAACCCATGTCTTGATAAAAAGTACAATTCTGTCTAAAACAGTACTTTCCTGGCCCACACGTGGCACCATCCACTACAAGTCCGAATTCTGGCACTTCTGCCCCAAAATGTGCCTCAAATCCAAAGCATTTTTCTTGTCGAACAGCATCTACCATTATATGACGGAATGTAGTGTGCTCGCCCCCTCCAGGAACTTCTTGGACATGACTACAGTGCAACATTCCACAAAAGACATCCTTTGGTTCACATATAAAAGGTCTTCCTTTTCCACGTATAGTCCTCACCCCACAGTTTCCAAATCGGTCACCCATTATATTCAATTTATTATAGCATGCTGGTGAACCATCTTTTACCTGGTAGCCAAAAAGGGCTTGACACTGCGCGTCACGGTCAGTACAGTTTCCTGTTATGCAAACGGCTAATGCTGAACATGGGGTTCCATCCTGGATGTAAGAGTCACTTGGACAGACAGGGCTTTGTCCGTTACAGTATTCTGGTAGATCACAAATGCCGAGCGTGTCTCTGCAAATCCATCCCGGAGGGGCAAGTTTACAGTCCACACAGCAACCTCCTTCACTGCATTTATAGCCAATGGAGAGGGAACAATTGGTCTGACAACATTTATCCTCAGCACAATCTCTTAAGGAGCCACAGTCACATTCTTCCCCCTGATCTATGATCTTGTCACCACAACGAGGAGCGACATAAGGAAAATTATCGTATGGTACATTTACCAGACTTAAACAACTGTCAGATGCAGCAGAAACCAGAGCATGCAGTCGCTCATAAGAACAATTGCTCAGCATATCATTAACACTAGGCGTAAGAGACATGACACAGAAGGTTCTTCGGAAACATTTACAACCAGGTCCGTCATGAGGAAGACCTAAATTATGACCTAATGCGTGTGCGGAAACAGCAGCAGCTAAAAATATATGAAAATTTCCTACATATACAGTTACTGCCCCCCAGTTGGGGTTGCATACTCCATTGAAAAAGGCAAAGTGTACTTTTTCTTCATCGAACTTATGTCCTGTGAGAAGCACTGAAGTGTCATGAGGAATGCTGAGATACCAATTGTGCCATTTCCACAAACCAAAATATTCTGTGATATGGTAACCACCTCCGGATTTTACATTTATCGCATCTTCATGTTCCCATATGCACAAAACACGTATATAAACATCAAGATGATTATGATGGTAAATGGTATGTACTATGCTGTTTAACATCACCATACGCTCTATGACTTCTGTCTTATTAGGCCTCATCATATACAATGAATGAGAAACTGTATAGTGAAGTTTCAAGTATTTCCGATGTGGCCACCACAAATACACAGGGGCTGCTCTAGGGGTCTCAGCAAGTCCTGCCTCTCCATATGCTTCATTGGTGTCTTCCCCTTCAATCTTACACCTTTCAACTTCTGCAGATCTTGCTTCTGACACAAGCAGAGAAACCACATGCTCAAATTTGGAAGAAGCCTCCAGTGGTTTGATTTCGTAAGTGAAGTCATCCACCTGTAGCATGCCACGCAGACCCCCATAGCAAGTGTCCAGTGTACCCCTGGACGCAGGAACCCCTTCCAGGTAGCTGTAGTAGTAACAGTTTCGAGGGACAAAGGGGTAGTCCTCCTGCATGGCGCCTTGGTCGTTGTCGGTGACGACAGGAAAATGTCTGGGCAGCAAGCTCTTCTTTTCCTTCATGTGAAGCACATGTCTGCGGCCCCTGAGGGGAATCTTGTAGGAGAGCTGGTTTTGCAGCCCAGCTCCAACCATCCTGTGGGACACCTTCCTGGGGATCACAACTTCCGAGGAAGTGAAGCGCCATCCTGGTAGGGCATGGGAGCAGCACACCTGGGACAGCAGTAGCCAGAGCAGAGGCAGCCAGAGGTCACCAGTCAGGTGGGCCTGGGCCCAGGCAGGCCCCATGGGTGAGGGAGCCTATGACCACGGAAACTGCAGTCAGGTGGGAGGCAGGCAAGACCAACTCTGAAAGAGCAGCTTTGCCAGCAGTGTAGTCAGGAGGAGAGCAGAGAGAGGCTGGAGGCTTCCCACCCCCAGAGAGGTGGAGGAGGGAGGGGGAGCTATTACATAACAATGGTGTGCTCATTAGGGGAGGCTGTGCTCAGTGAGGTGGGCATCCTGGGCTGAAAGGTCCCCTGGTCTCCTGGAGAAATCACAGGGGAAGAAGAAGTGGGGTTGGTCCAGTTTGAAGACACTTTGCGGCTTCTTTTTCCTCAAGCTTAGAGGAGATAAGGCATCTACATGGAATTAAAGCAAAGAATGGAGAGGAAAGTGGAAGCTTCTTCTCACAAGAATTTTGAGAAGTCGATTCTCTCATACTTTGTAAAAACTGAATGCGGTGAGGGGTGATTCATGGAAAGAAAGAGCAAATAGATGTCATGAGTAGAAAAATTAGGGTGTATGATAAAAGTTTCTCGTAAAGGGAAACTTATACCTACCCTATGTCCTGGTGATTCCAGTCCCAGGAAATATCCCACTACAACTTATATATGAATGTTCATAGCAGCACTGTCCATAAATGTACCCCACAGGCTGGAAACAAACAAACCAGTGCTTCATAATCCAATGGATAAACAAAGTGGTGTGTTCATCCAGTGGAGTAATCCTCAATACATCAGAACAGACTTCTCATACGTTGAGAACATGGATAGAACTCATAGATATAATGATAGAAAGAAATCGGACCAAAGGAACTTAATATATGACTTATCTTTTATGAAGTTCTAAAATAGTCCAAAATAAGCTATGGCAATAGAATTTGTATCAGTAGCTTCCTGATGTGAAAATGGAGGAATGGAATGAACTTCCTGGTGTGATGGGAAACTTATGTATCTGGATTGGTGTGTCCTAAAGATTGAATGTCTGTGTCCCACCAAAATTCATAGGTTGAAATCCTGACCCCCTAAGGGGGATGGTATTAGGAGGTGAAGCCTTGGGAAGTGATTAGGTCCTGGGAGCAGACCCCTCATGAATGGGATTAGTATCTTTATAAAAGAGGCTCCGGAGGGATCTCTCAGCCTTTCTGCCACGTGGGGTTACAAGAATAAGGTGCCATCTGTGAGAAAATGAGTAGTTGTAACTTTCTATGCAATTCCTAACAATGTGTTGTGATTGGCCTAAATTCGTTTTTATGTCAATAGAAATTTTAAATGTTTTCACAGTTATCTCACCTATTTATGCTTTTAAAATTTGCCATAGAAACACAATTGACTCAGATTACAACTAGATTTTCATGTGATCTGGTGCCATTGGTTAAACACCAGTGGGTCTGAAGCAGAAAAGAGGCCCCAAGATGGGGCCAATTTTACTGCTACACTTTCAAACGTGGCTTCTTGTTTAGTTACCGTAGGTAGCAATTGCCCATATCCTCTGAATTTCTTTTGGCCAATTCTGTAATTTTGCCATTCCACCAGCTCTTGGGGGTTCTGAAGCCAAAGGATCAGAGATATTACAGTACTGAGCTCTACAGTACTACTAAGAATGTTGGGTTATGGATGGAAGCACTTAACCTTGAAGGCAAGGTTGACCACACTTCATAATTGCTGGTTTTCATTGTTTAGTTTTCAAAATGGTGAATTACACAGATTGAACTTTGACTGGTATAAACCTTTCCTCCCCACAATAAACCCCGCTTGGTAAAGTATTATGCTTTCTGTATATCATTGGATTTGATTTCCTAATACATGTTTCTTCCTGTATTCTTAAGGTATAGGGGTCTGAGGATTTCTTGTCTTAGAATAGTTTGCTTTTCTAAATAAGGTGATGTTGGCTTAATAAAATGTGGTGAGAAGATTCCCTTCACTGTTATTTCCTGGGAGACTTTGTACACATTTGGCATTATTGTATTATTTATAATTTAAATTTTTGGTATAATTATTGATGAAAGAAACTGGATCAGAGGTTTCCAACTATAAAATTCATTTTCTATACATATATATTGCAGACATATATACTTATAATACTTACAATACGTATAAGTATTCATTACACTTACATAGTAAGTATATAATTAAAAATTACATATACTTATATTTTAACAACTGTAATATATTTTTCATATAATATATGCACACTGTATTTAGGTTATTATTATGAGTTTTTGAATTATCTCTTTATTTAGTGATCTATGAATGTTTCTGTCGTTCAAGAAATTAGTCCATTTTATTAAAATAATCGAATTTATTGAGATCAGTTTGTTCCTAATATCTTCTTATTGTTTCAATAACATAAGGATCTGTGCTAATGTAGCCTTTCTTTGTGGATAATGGTAATTAGCTATGTCTTCTTTTTTCTCGATTTGTCGGACTAGCCATCAATTTTACTCATCTTTTTCAAAGAACCAAAGAACAAAGGTTTCAAATGAAACCTTTCAGTTTCATTGCTTTGTCTCTACTATTTTCTATTTCCTGTTTTATTTATGTCCGTACGTCCATTATGGCCTTCATTATTGTCTGTCTTCACTTTTCCTTGATTTTTTTATACTCTATATTTTCTAGAATTTTAGGGTGAAAGCTCTGATATTGACTTGAAACATATCTTCCCTTGTAATATAAGCTTTTGATGACATAAGTTTGCATCTACTTCATCTTTCAAATGTTGATTTGCTGTTCTTTCATTCAATTCAAAATATTTCCTGTCTCTTTGGGGATTATTTGTTGCGAAAAAAGTTGCTTAATTTATAAATATTTGTGGATTTTTCAAAAAGCTTTCTGCTACTGATTTCTTGTTTGATTCCATTATATTAAATGGGTGTAACTGACATGATTTCAGTTTGTTTCAATTTGTTGGCTTTTGTTATATAACCCAGGACATGATCAATCTTAAGGTGTTCTTTGCGCACCTGAAAAAACTACATATCGGTATATACATATGTTCCGTCATTGTGTGGCATGCTCTGCAAATGGCAAGTAGGTCAATTGGTAATGTTGGTCATGTCTTACATGTGTTTATTGTCCAGTTGTCCTATCAATTACTAAGATAGGACTGTTGAAATATTCACCTATAATGGTGGTGTGGGGACAGAGTCAGGAGTGCAGTTTCCAGGCTCTCGGCCTCACGTGGAAAGGTGCTCACTCGGGTAGTAAACGGCCATCAACTGTGATTGGATGGCCATCAGCTGTGGCTAGTTGGCCGTCAGCTGTAACCAGTGAGCCATTGGCCATTAATATAACTGCTGTGGCTAAGCTAGCAAAAAAAACTGGGAGCTAGCAAGAAGATGGTGGCTGAGCTAGCAAGCGGCGGAGTGCGGGTTGCGGCTCTTGTGGCTCCTGTTTCCTGTGTCTCCAACACAGCTGCCAGAGAGAATGTAGTCGTGTGGTTCCCCTACCTATGGCTCCGTGGGTGTTCCTTTTTGGCCTCACTGTATCCTGCGTTCTTGTGTGGTGAGCGGGAGCTGAGATCCCACATGACACCCCACATGACAGGTGGACTAATCTATTTCTTCTTCAATTTTCAGATTTTGCTTCACGTAACTTCAGTTTTATTAGTAGTTGCATATATGTGCAGAATCCTTACATCGTGAACAACTAAACACTTCGTCATTATGAATTTTCTCATTTTATCCCTGTCAACGTTCTTTCTTTTGAAATCTAGTTTTTCAACATTAATTTCACATTCCCAGTGTTCTTTGACTAGTGCATTCATAATATCGCTTTTCCATATCATTTTACTTTTATCTGCTACTTTATTTTTCATGTTTTATTTGTAGATAACAACTACCGGATTCGTGAATTTTTAAATCCAATATGATAATACCGGTTTTTCAAATGGAGTGCTGATTATGTAGTTGCAATCCAATTTTGGCCACAGAATAAGAGATGCTTCATCAGAAGTCCATCTAAATGTGAATATAATAACTAGGTGACCAATTTCAAAGCTGCGGAGAGGTTCAAACAATCACGTTTTGGGTGGGAATGTTACACTGTGATAATATCAACCAAATTCTTGGTGAAGGTGCGCACACCACATTTCATCATGTAATAGTACAAGAGTCACCAAGAAAATACTTTGGATACAATGTATATGAACAGAGCATATACTCAAATAAATAGTCGATGAGAATTTTCCAAATTTGTGGAAAGCACTGGATCATCGAATCCAAGAAGCAAATAGAACACCTAATTATCTCAATCCCAAAGACCTTCTCCAAAGGCACCTTGTACTGAAGCTGTCAAAAATTAACGACAAACAAAGAATCCTCAAGGCAGCCAGGAAAGAAGATGGTAACCTACAAAGGAAAGTCCATCAGATTATCATCAGAGTTTTCTGCAGAAACTCCACAAGCCAGGAGGGAGTGGAATCAAATATTCACACTATTGAAAGAGAGAAATTATGAGCCAAGAATAATATATAAAGCAAAGACATCCTTTAGATGTAAAGGACGAATAAAGACCTTTCCAGACATACAGAAGCTGATGAAATTTTCTAACACATGGTCGGCTCTACAAGAAATACTGAAGGAGGCTATTCAACCTGAAACAGAAAAGCAAAAGAATACAAAACCATCACTAGTATTACAAACAGACAGAAGCAGGAAATGGCAACCCCTACATCAAATAGGACACTATACACTTAAACATAACACACAGGATAAAGAAGGAAACAAACAACTGAGGGTTGCTAGATGGGCGGGGGGAGTGGGGATAAGGGGGAAGATGAGGCGATTAGAAAACAGTCAGTAACTACAAGATGGCCACGGGATTTTGAAAATTAATTTGGGGAACGTAATCAATAATGTAAAGATTTTGTAGGGTATCCGATGGACACGTGTCCCATTTGGGAGACCACCTCAGTGACGATATAGATGCCTGATCACTGCACTGTACACCTGAAGCTGAACAATAATGAATGTCAATTGTAATTCTACATATATATGTATGTATATACTTACAAGAAGAACAATGGTGGAGGTATCACAGTCCCTGACTTCAGTTTGTACTACAGGGCAACAATAATCAAAACAGTATGGTATTGGCAGAAAAAAGACACACAGACCAATGGAATAGAATTTAAAACCCAGAAATAAACCCACATAAACATGGACAGATGATTTTTGACAAAGAAGCCAAAAACATACAATGGAAAAAAGATAGCCTCTTCAATAAATGGTGCTCGAAAAATTGGAAAGCCCCATGCAAAAGAGAGAAACTGGACTGCTCTCTGTCACCATCTTCTAGTTTTCAATTTCACTGTTTTCTGCTCTAATGTTTATTATTTCTTCTCCTGCTTTCTTTTGATTAAATTAAATGGCAGACTATTTATTCAAGATTTTTCTTCTTCTCTAATATATGCAATCAGCGTTATAACTTGTCCTAAACATTGATTTGCTGCACCCCACAAAGTTTGATAAGTTGTAGGATTTCCAATCTTTGAAATTTATTAGCGTGTTTTATTTCCCAGGACATGTTTTATTTGGTAAATGTTCCATGTGAGTTTCAGAAGAATGTGTATTCTGCTGTTGTTGAATGCAGTATTCTATAAATGTCATTTATATCCAGTTGATTGATGGTGCTGTCGAATTCAGCTATATTCTTCCTTCATGATTTTCTACTTCCTAGGTCTATCAATTGCTGACAGAGAGTTGCTGATATCTCCAAATATTTGTGCATTCGTCCATTTCTTATTGCAGGTTTGTAATTTTTCACCTTAAATATTTGCCACCCTGCTGTCAGGCACATACACATTAAGGACTGTTATGTCTTCTAGGAGAATCGATCACTTTATGATTATTTAATGATCCTTTGTATCCCTGATTATTTGCATTACTCTAAATTCTGCTTTGTCTGAAATTAATATAGCCACTCCAGCATAAATTTGACTAGTGTTGGCATATCATCATCCATCCTTTTACTCTTAATCCATCTGTAGGTTTCAAGTAGGGTTCTTGCAGACAACATATAGTTGGGTCTTGTACTTTGTATGCCCTGATCATTTCTGGCTTTAAAATTGTTTGTTTAGACCATTCACATTTAAAGTGATTATAGATGTGTGATTAATATCTATCTTTTAATATTAATATCTAATATTTATATTTGTAAAACTCTTCTGGTCATTGCTCTGTTCTTTGTTTTTTTGTTTTCTACTCTTCCTTCATTTTTGGCTCCTGTGGTTTTAATTCTGAAAATTTTTTCTCATTCAAATGAAGCCTAAAATTTGAGTGCCCATTAGCCTCTTTGCCATTTCTTTACGGTATCAATGTCTTAAATACTTCCTCTGCATACACTGAGAACTACATTAGGCAATAATATATTTTTGCTTCAGCTATCAAACGTAATTTAGAAAATTCAAGAGGAAAAGTACATTGTACTTACCCACGATCTGACTCTTCCATTGTCTTCTTCCTTCCCAACATTGTAAGATGCCTTGTTTTATAATTTCTTTTGTTTTAGGAATTTTCTTTAGCCATTATTTTCAGGTAACAAATTCTCTTAGTTTTCCTTCATCTGAGAATGTCTTGATTTCCTCTTCATTCCTGATGGATATTTTCACTGGATATAAAATTCTGGATTGACATTTCTTTTAACTCTTGTAACATATTTTGCTACTTCCTTCTGGCTTCTGGGGTTTCTTAATGAGAAATCTGCTGTCTTTCAAATGTTTCCCCCCATAGGTAGGATTAGGCAAGATGTTCGTTCTCTTTCAAGCACTTTCAAGACTGTTTATCTTTGCCCTTAGATTTCAAAATGTGATTATGATGTGTCTTGGAATGGGTTTCTTTGGATATATCCTGTTTGTGGACCTCTCAGCTCCTTCAATCTGTAGGCTATAACTTTTGACAAATTTAAGAAAACTTCAGCCATTATTTCTTTGAGTACTTTTCAGCCCTGCCCTATTCTTCTCTCCTACCTTGATTGACTGTGATAACCTGAATGTCAGATCTTTTGTTATAGTCCCACAGGACCCAGAGTCTCTTCATATTTTCTGA
The DNA here is from genome assembly GCF_964194185.1 of Rhinolophus hipposideros. Classification (NCBI taxonomy): domain Eukaryota; kingdom Metazoa; phylum Chordata; class Mammalia; order Chiroptera; family Rhinolophidae; genus Rhinolophus; species Rhinolophus hipposideros. The sequence continues at coordinate 75,625,548 of NC_138051.1, forward strand.
AGTCTATTATCTCTGCTTTTCAGATTTGATGATAACACTTCAATGTTTGAGTACTGTGATTAATTCCTCTGTTCTATTTTGTTGCTGAGCACATCCAGTGACTTTCTGCCTTCGGGTTTTGTGCTTTTCAGTTACAAAGTTTTCATTATTTTCATTTTTATATCACATATTTTTGGTGAGACTTAATTTTTCTGCAAGTTCCTATTTTTAAAAATTATTTCACTCATATTTCTCGTTGCTCAGAGAAACATTTTGACGATGGCTGTTTCAGAAACCCTATCAGATAATACCAAAGAGCTGCATCATTTCAGAGTTGGCATCTGTGGATTGTATTTTCTCATTCGAGTTGAAACATTTCTAGTTGTTTGTATGACAGGTACATTTCCATTGTATTCAAAAAAATTTTTGGTGTTATATTTTGAGGCTCTAGATCTTATTCAAATATCAGGCACCCTCTGACGTTGTACTACCAGAGAAACGAAAGCATTGCATTGTTATTGCTGCATGGTGGTACATGTCCAGGTTCTCCACTCAGTGTCTGTTGACATGCTAGAGGGAAGGAGAACCGCATAGTGTTAAGGCATGGAAGTTCATTCTCCCAATCTTGGCCTCTGCTGATACCACCCTGGCTGGCAAACTGAAGGATGCCTCATTACTGCTGCCCAAATGGCCTCCAGTAACATTGTGGAATGGGGCCTTAATACTACATGATGAGGATGAAGTCCCAGAACTCTATTTGACCTTCACTGACACCACTCTAGTTTGGGGGATGAGACACCTCATTAGAACAGGGTGAGATGGGAAGTCTAAGCCTTCCAGGTGGCCTTTGCTGGTAAAGATGCATGTGGCGCTACAATTTTTCCCAGCACATTTCACTAGAGTAGGACAGTGATTTTCTAAAAGGTTTCAGTCTTATCAGGCTGTTCATTTCTTGGTCCTTTGAGTAGAGAGAGAAAACTTGTCTTGGAGCCTTTTGAAAATCTGTCTATTGCATTTCAGGGTTGCAGGCTTCTCCAGACTGCAATGAGAGTAAAGCAAAATGCAGAGAAATCACCACCATGTTGTTACTTAAGTCCAAATGTCCCTAGCTGGTCTGTATTCTTTGCTCCACATTTTTGAACGTTCTTGTGTTTGTTTTGTATATAAAATACAGTGATTTAACCTGTATTGAGCAGGAGCAATAGGGATAAGAGTGTTTACTCTCTTTTCTGGAGCCAAAAATCCTTAATGCTATTTTAAAAAGAAACAAATATTATTCCTTCTTAAGGCAAGAGAAAACAAGCCCAAACTGCTTTTGGAAGATTTCAATCTTTTCCCACCTTTAGATCTCTCAGGATAGTGTCCGATGGGGAGTAGGCACTTCAGTCTTTCTCAGTTATCTATTTTCCTAGATTGAGTTTCTTTCCTCTTCTTACTGGTGCTACTGGCTTGCTACTAAAACTTTTTCAGCATTGAGCTCTGTAGTTTCCCATTCTCTCATTTCTTGGGTTATGTTTTCTTCATTGTTAATCATCTCTGGTATACTAGATTTTGTCCACCGAGTTTAGCTGCAGAAAGACCTTTTTTTTTTTTTCCCAAATCTCCTAGTCTTAGGAAAGAGGTGTCTCTAAGTTCTGCTTGTATGAAAAAAATACTTTATGAAACGAAACCTTCCAAACAGATTTCTCAGAAAACCAGCATGGACAGAAGAAACTTTTTCTGAGAGGAAATAAAAGAGACTGCCGTTAAAAATGCCTCCCAATGACAGTTATCTCACACAGCTCTGAATCTACTAGTTAAATTAGGAGGTGGCAAGGCTCATCAGCCATGAACACTTTAAAACAGAATCTATCCAGAGTTAGAGTTAATATTTTACTGAATTAGCTTTTATCATATGCAATATTCACACAGTTCAAATCTTAACGATAAGTATTTTTGCCAAACACTATACTATAAATTCTCGACCAAACAATTATGAGCATATTTTTCTCAAAAACATCTTCGTTTAAGGGGCAATGCAATTTTTAAACTTGTATATAAAACAAAATAGCAAGATTACAAATTGTATAATACAAAAATCTATTGAACGTGGTAATTATAAAGCAAGTTACAGAATATCACAGTTGTCTTGATTTTTTAAAAAGATTTCATGCTGGATGTAGAATTTGATCTTAACCTAGAAAGTTATTATAATTTAGTCCAATAGTGAAAAGCGATTAACAGTGTGGCCCAATGCAATAGCATCAGCAAAATTTTGAAGCAGAATTTAAGCCACACTGTAGGGAGACACAGAATGGAGTTGAGGAGGCTATCCAATTCCAATTATATTGAAGTCACACATAAAGTTCTATAGAAATGGTGGAGCTGGAGCAAGACATCCTTGAGAGCCAGTTGTTGTTTCTGGACAACGGAAAGATCTTGTTGCTAAGCGGTTAAATCTAGAACTTCATCACTGGAGAGACAAAAGGGGGTGGGCTTAGGCTTCCCTTTGTTATGTGAGTCTCAACCACCAATCTTTCTCCATTGGTAAGTGTAGTACAAACCATCTGGAAAGAAAAGGCCATGGCATCTACTGTTTCTTCTGTTGATAAGTCATTTATCAAGTTTGGCTCTATGTATAAGTTGGTAGCCAGAATCGTATGTTGGATAATGTGAAGTTCCTTCAGTTTTGTTTTGTTTTCCTTTCTAAAGATGGGACAGACTTGAGTATGCGTGCGATAAGGTGTCGCAGGTAGGGTGACTAACTGTTCCAATGTTTTTTAAAGTTTATTAGGGTGACAATGGTTAGTCAAGTTACATAGGTTTCAAGTGTACAATTCTGTATTATATCACCTGTATATACCACATTGCATGTTCACCACCCAGTCAGTTCTCCTTCCATCACCATATATTTGACCCCATTTACCCTCATCTGCCCGTCCCCTTTACCCTCTGGTGACCATTAAGGACTGAAGAGGTTGCTGGGATGCAAGGCTTGCAGTTTAAAAACCAGGAATCAGTACAGTCCTGGGCAGACCAGAATGAACTGCTTACCCTAACTGCCAGTTAAGAACAGGTAAAATAGGAGAAAACATAGTTGAGAATAGGGAAAATTGACAGGATCAGTCCTCTAGTAGGTAGGAGATGTGATCTAGGAACGGAATACGAGGAGCTACAATCTGAATCTGGGGGAGGATCACTTTTCCAGTGAAACTGGGATGTGGACTGGGGTAGAAGAGAGGTAGAAATGGGCATGAATTCAGATAGGTTTGCAATGGTGAAAATCCTAGAAATCATTTTGTCTTGGAATTTGCCATCACTTATTGATATAGGTTTTTTTTACCATGTTCCAGGATAAGAAATCCATTTTATATTGTGCCCCAGTCGCCACACACACTCAAATACCATCGCCGTCCCCCCCAGTTTGGCACTATATGTGTAAGAATTACTGAGGAATTTGTAAGAATGTCCTGTTGATATTTTTATTCGATTTCCTTAAAGAAAAATCTGCAGTTCATGATCCATTAAACAGATTTCATGACTTGCTAATGAGTCAATATTAGTGAGAGACAGAAGGGAAAACAGTACATTTGAGCATGATAGAATAAGGAGAGATGGGGTATGTAGAGGTCTTGAGGAATTTGAAATAGCTGTGAGAAAAGAAAAAAGGGTTGATAAAACCTACTTCAAGATTGCAATAATGTTAGAGCATATGGATTTTTAATGGCCCCACTTTTTAATGTTGACAGTAGATTGATGTTCCTTTAGGAGTTTGGGTCTCTGGGGTCCTAGGAATAACTTAACGAAGGCAAAAAGTGTGGTTCAAAGATTCTTTGAAGCATTTTCCTATTCTTGCCTGCTCTCAACATGAGCACTAAGAAAAATAAGGGGACATCATTTATATAGCTTATCAGCCTTCCTCACACTATATTTTTGTTAGCCCTTTCAACTTTCCACCCTCTCATCCACAACTATCACTCCATGATAAGTAACAAACATAGCAAAAGAGATACAGAGAGTAAATCAAGAAGTTAGAATTTTACCCAATTTAGAGATCTCTGTCCTTGGACGTTTTTACCATAGTTCACTTTGTCTATGAACTTTGCTTTTCTCTTGTCAGCCACTTGCACCTGGAATAAAGTGCCTATCCATTAGCAATGGAATGTGCTCAGATGGATCCACGCTCTCTAAGCGGATTAACTCAGTATATCTGAAATAAATCCTCTCCACCTACCAGCACCCACATAGCAAATCTAGGGTAAATTATAAACTTGAATGCTGTACGTTAGAAAGGAAAAGACGGAGTCTATTTGGTTAACTATTTAACTCTGTGATTGAAAGGCAACCAGAATGTACTGACTACTGACACTATACAAAAATGAGGAATTTCAGAATATTAGGGATGCGTAATGTCCAGGAGAATGAATGAACAGCAGTAAGACATAGGAGCGTTTGAAATATCAGCTGACTCCCTGCCTCCATCCCTCAGGATGGGGAGCCAACACAAACCTTTCCAGTTCCCACTGTTCGTGACTTTTTTAAGATTTTCACAGACACATTGTTTGGAGATTCTACCGCCCCGCCCCGCCCCGCCCCCCACCACCAAAGCGGTGTAGGATAGTTGTGATGAAGAAGTGGGTAAAGCGTGTGGCAGAATGAATCCAGTTTTGTTTGCTGGTTTATTTGTCTTGCAAATTAGTGTTATAGTTGAGCTTTAGGAAGCTAAAGGTTTTGGCATAAGGTGGTTTAAGCAAAAAACAAAAAAAGCAAAACAAAAAGAACCAAACCAGATTGTCTAGTCTGAAATGGAATGGAATTGAAGACAGGGGCATGAGATTCAGAGTAATGGCAGATAATGAAAGACAAAAAGGTATGTGGGTTCTTTGAGTTTCAGAAATAGGCACAGCAACAGTAAGGGAAACTGGAAGGATTAACATTACTGGTCAATTGCTTAGGATGTAAGAAATGGTCTTGTTTTGCTTGGTGATGAAAAAGGTATATATTGTAACTGTGGGTGGGTAATCTAAAGTTCATTGAAGATGAATTGGACAGGTTTACAAAACGATGAAAACCCCTTCTGGTTTTCAGATGAGTTGTTTATATGCTTCCTATCCGTTTTCATGATGAAGGTAGGATATTCGGTGAAGAGTAAGTCTGTCAGTCAGGTGTCAAAGGCTTTTCAGTTTATAGAAGAATGATAGGGAGTGGTTAGTGGAAGACTAAGAAAGAAAGCTTGAAAATCTGCACAGTCAAATGTAGCAGGATGAATTATTCGGAAACGACTTTGTGGGCTGTGAAGAATGGGAACCCCCGCCTCTGGACCGTGAGGTACACAGGGCTTCTGAGTATTGGGTGAACTTTAGGGAAAGCAGTAAATTCTGTTGAAGCTCAAGTTCAATAAGGTAAGTAGGTATAGAAAGCTCTGTAAAAAAGTATGATATAGAGGAATGTGAATCAGGGGAAAGGAAGTATTGACTAGGAATGGATTCAGTGTCCAGATTATTGGTAGAGGGTCAGGCATCTTCATTTTCATATCTCTTAATGCAAGCCTTTCCAGATTAAATGAAAATCCAAGTACCTATCATCTAACTTTGATAATTATCAACATATGACCAATACTGTCTTATACGTAACCCTCTAACTTCCCACCCCCATCTGGTGAAAGCACATCCAAAGCACTATCGTGACTCAAAATCACTTTTTTCTCCACTAACTTCTTTCTCTCTCCCATTTTCCTTACCCAATCCCACCACCTTCCCTACGCTTCTTTTTATTTTCAATTTCAGCACCGCAGCTCTAATGGACAATTCTGCCAGGACTCAGCTCCTAAAAGGTCAGATCTACACAATGAGCAGCTCAGAGGGAGGGGTCAGAGCAGCAGGGCCTCACACTCTTTTGCTCTGGATAGATGACTCCATAACGGTAGCTGGTGAGGCCCGAGTGTCAGTGAAACTTGTTCTTCTGCTGCTCTGGCTTGGGGTGTCTCTGTCCCCTTCTGGCCTCTCCCAGGGTAGGCCCTCCCATCACCTCAGCTCCCCAGAAGTGGTGATCCCCTTGAAGGTGACCAGCAGGGGCAGAGGTGCAAAGGCCCCAGGCTGGCTCTCCTACAGCATTCAGTTTGGGGGATGGAGACATATTGTCCACTTGAGGGTCAAGAAGCTCTTGGTCTCCAGACACCTCTCGGTGTTCACCTACACGGACCAGCGTGCCCTCCATGAGGATCAGGCTTTTGTTCCTGACGACTGCTTCTATCATGGTTATGTGGAGGGGGTCCCCGAGTCCCTGGTTGCCCTCAGTACCTGTTCCGGGGGCTTTCGAGGAATGCTACAGATAAATGACCTTGCTTATGAAATCGAGCCCATCACGCACTCTACTATATTTGAACACTGGGTTTATAAGATCAACACCAGTGAGACACCATTCCCACCTATTAGATGTGGCTTAACAAAGAAGGAAATAGCACGCCAGCAGTTACAATTTGAAGAGGCTAAGGAAACGACTCTGAGACAAAATTCTACTGATAACCGGTGGACTCACTCATGGTTTCTGGAGCTGGTTGTCGTGGTAGATCAAAATTTCTTCACTTACTCCCAAAGTAACTTCTCAATGGTGCAGGAGGATGTATTTCTTGTTGTCAACATAGTGGATTCCATTTATCAGCAGTTGGGCACTTATGTGATTTTGATTGGGATGGAGATTTGGAATCACGGAAATGTTTTCCGAATGATAAGCATAGAGCAGGTTCTGGAGGATTTTGCTCAGTGGAAACACATCAGTCTTTCCCGGCTACAGTATGACGCTGCACATATTTTCATTAAAAATCCACTTATAAGTACACTTGGGATAGCCTACGTTGCCGGAATATGTCGTCCGCCTATTGATTGTGGAGTTAACAATTTCCAAGGAGACCCCTGGTCTCTTTTTGCCCTCACCGTGGCCCATGAGTTAGGTCATACTTTGGGGATGAGGCATGATGAAGAATTCTGTTTGTGTGGGCAAAGTGGTTGCATCATGAATGCTGTCAGAGGGCCAGCAGAGAGCTTCACCAACTGTAGTTATGCAGATTTTACAAAGACCACTTTAAACCAGGGGTGGTGTCTGCACACTCCTCCCAGTCTCGGGAAAGTCCTCACGCTGAAGCGCTGTGGGAACGGTGTGGTTGAAGGGGAAGAGGAATGTGACTGTGGATCTACAAAGCAGTGTGAACAAGATCCCTGTTGTCTGTTGAGCTGCACTCTGAAGCCTGGGGCTGCCTGTGCTTTTGGGCTTTGTTGCAGAGACTGCAAGTTCATGCCATCGGGGGAACTCTGTAGACATCAGGTCAATGAATGTGACCTTCCAGAGTGGTGCAATGGGACATCCCATCAGTGCCCAGAAGATGGATATGTGCAAGATGGGATTCCCTGCAGTGACAATGCCTACTGCTATCAAAAGAGATGTAATAATCATGACAAACAGTGCAGGGAGATTTTTGGTGAAGGTGCAAGGAGTGCGTCTCAGAATTGCTATAAAGAAATCAACTCCCGGGGAAACCGTTTTGGCCACTGTGGTATAAATGGCACGGCATACCTAAAATGCAATACCTTAGATACCTTTTGTGGGAGAGTTCAGTGTGAGAATGTGGGAGACATTCCCCATCTGAGAGATCACTCTGCTTTGCAGCATACTCACATCAATGGTGTCTCCTGCTGGGGTATCGGTTACCATTTAGGGATGCACACACCTCAGGTTGGTGAAGTGAAAGATGGCACTGTGTGTGGTTCAAGAAAGATCTGCATACACAAGAAATGTGTCAGTCTCTCTCTCCTGTCACAAGTCTGCCTGCCTGAGACCTGCAACATGAAGGGGGTCTGCAATAATAAACATCACTGCCACTGTGGTGATGGGTGGTCCCCACCCTACTGCCTGCACAGAGGCGACGGAGGTAGCGTTGACAGTGGCCCGGCACCTGCCAGAAGAGTTTTCTTTCCACTCGTTATAATTCTCAGTTTGTCTATTTTTCTTTTACTGTTGGCAACTGCATTTATGTACCTTCAAAAACATTTTGCTCTCTAGGAGACCAAGGCTCACCCTTCAGATTAACAAAATGCTTCTAATTTAATGGCCTATGCATTATTAACTTTTAGTTTCTTGGAGGTAGAAATCTGACATGGGTGAAACTGAGCACATTTCTGACAGTTTACAGAAAAATTAACAGACCTTCCTTTTGTCAGTATGACAAACATTGCCATCAAGCAAATGTAATTCCTAACATCTTCCCAACTACTGTTCATTGTCGTAAGCGGCAAATAAAGCTCCATTTTCCCTCTGAATTAGTCCTCCTTGTGTTTCTTGAGCGCAGATGTGACTCATGGGAAAGGCAGGAGACGGACATATGAGGAGTACCCAGGGTGAGTCTGGCCTCTCTTTACTTACTCCCAAAGTAACTTCTCAAAGGTGCAGACGATACATTTCTTGTTGTCTCCATAGTGGATTCCATTTATCAGCAGTTGGGTACTGACTTTGATTGGGATTGGAATTTGGAATCACGGAAATATCTTCCCAATGATAAGCACAGGACAAACCAAGACCACAAATTCATGACACCGGGGCAACTCTGTAGACATCAGGTCATGAACATGACCTTCCAGAGTGATGCAATGGGACATCTCATCAGTGCCCAGAAGACGGGTATGTGCGGGATGGGATTCCCTGCAGTGACATCGTCTACTGCTATCAAAAGATGTAACGAAATTGGGAAAATTACTTAAATTTTCTAACATCCTGAAAAGGAAGATGATAATATTGCTTGTCCCTACGAACCTCTTGGATTTCTTTGGTAACCAAAAGAAAAAAGGAAAAAAAAAAAGAGAAAATTTCCTGTCCAGATGTAACCAAACGGATGTTTGTTTAAAGAAAACTCCTGACCCTGTTCCCTCTGTGCTTTCTAGCCAGGTTTGTCTGCGCTATTTGCCTTGATTTGGCAGTTTGGATATCCTCTTGGAGTATTTTCTTTGAATGCCAGAACATACTTCCCGTGAGGGCAGGGTTCTTTTCATCTGTTGTGCTCACTGTTGTATCCAATACCGAGAACATTGCCTACTACACAATAAATATTTGAATGAAGTAATTAATATAAATGAATTATTAATTGCATGAAATTTATTAGGAAAAGTAAAAATAAACCTTCCTCCTGTTTTTAAAACTATCGTAGCTCTTGCTCAAAATTGAACACCGAAACCTTAAAATATGTGTATTTATAATGATCCCTTTGGTACTTGCCCTTCGTCAGTCTCTGTGTCCCCAGTTTGTCTTCTCCTCAGTCTATTCTCAGTGTTTTTGGAAATCGTGTCTCTTGAAAACGCGTATCTAATCAGATAACCTCTCTATATGGTCCATAACTTCTGAATGCCACGCTTTGTAAACTGAGTCAAGCAACATTTTTGATATCATTTTCCATTCGCTTTGCACACTTGGTATCCTCTGCCTATTTTCTGTTTTGAATATACTTGCTGTGTCTTGCGACTACACACCTGTACAGGCAAATCCTATTCCCAAAACGCTGTTTACCACCCTCCCCCCCACACCCACTCCACCCCTGCCGTAGAAGACTCCAATTTTACTCTCAATAGAGCTCAAACATCGTATCTTTGGAAAAGCATTTCCTTGTGAAATGTTATGGGCTCTACTTTTGTGTTCCTGTCATTTTATGGATATCCCTTTGAGGCACTCTACGAATAGATGAGGAGTCTCACAATGTACCAGCAAGGGATAGAAAGAAGAAAAGGATGTCTAGTGGAGCCATAGAAACAGGGAGACGGGAATCAAGAATACAATCTGATTAAACTGGGATAAAGATGCACGTGTTTTAAGTGTCTATGTCCGTGTGGAGACAAAAGGCAGCTGCTCCAATTATCGGTTCTCTTTTGAAATTCGTTTGGCTTTTTTTTAAGCTAAATTTGATTACTGTCAAATATATCAATCTAATATTATTTGATACCGGGTTTTATATTTTTAAAAATTTTGTAGAATTAGCCCCCTTATGAAAAGCATAGTCTTACCTATTGTCTTAATTTGGATTCCCCAAAAAGCAGATACTGACTCCAGGATTTAAATGGGACTGGTTTATTTTGGAAGCACACAACAAGAGCATATTAATGAGCAAGTTTCCCCTGTGGGCTACAGGCGTCAGCCTCCGTGGACTCTAAGAATTTATGAGAAACCAACTCGGAGTATTCCTCCTTGGGGAAGGAGAAAGCTGTCAGGAAAAGAAGGGAGATTCAACACTTGAAGTAGGAATGGACACTGTCTACTGCAGCTGCCAGTGAACTCAGGTTGGACGGTGTGGGGAGGGGTGTACGGTGAACCATCGGCATCTACTGAAGCCAGGTTCCCTAGAAAACAGATGCTGGGGTAAGGATTAAATGCCAATGTATCTTCCGTTGTACGGGTGACAATTCCTACATACACCAATGGCTTTCTACTTTATAGGAGTGTGCTCAGCCCACTCATGGAACGGGCTGGGAGCCAGAGGGAGTGAATACATCTGGAAGCAATTCTTAACCAACAAGAGGTGTTTTGTGAATACATCTCAGAGGTTCCTCTGTCCTCAGAGGACAATTCTGAGGTATCTGACAGTGTCTCTCAGGCCACCTTAGAATCGAATCCTGGTTACTCACATGGTCACTCACCCGTGAGTCTACGCCTGATTTGCTTTTAACCATTTCCTGTCTCAGTTTCCTACTCCTTCACCATGCACTCACATCTTGAAATTATATCCTAAATAAACTCGTCACAGATAAATCCTGTCTCAGGGCCTCAGGGTCAGGGACCGTTGGGACCAGAAGTGATCCTTAAAAAGCACATCCATAGGATGTGAGGTTCTAGAACTGGGTCAGTGAATTGTCAAATGGCAACTAGGACTCATAGTGCAGCCGGAAGACTCGCTGCACCACCAGAAGCTAAGACTCACTTGTGGTGCGTTAGGATGAGGTCCACATGGAAGTGCTGCCCTGGATTATACAATAGCTCTCGTGTTTGAATTAGGAATATGAGAATGATGAAGTTAGTTAACTGGTGAAGAAGCCGTGAAGAAAGAAAATGAGAGGCTCGGGTCAAATAACTCAGGCATGGTGTGAAGGTCGTAAGATCTCTATGACAACGTTTGAAGAGAATCTCATCCTACAGACCGTGTTGAAAATTACACCCAAGATTTCTCATCAATATGCAGGATTATAAAGATTGCTGAATTCAGAGCTCTAGTATGTTTCCTATGTAAAAATCAGAGGTCCTATTAGGGAAGAAGTGCTATCCTGAGATTTTGGATGAGGACAGTTGAGTGGATGCATTTGAAAATTTGAATTTGAGATTCTCATGAACACCTTGGACCACCAGAACTTGTTTCTTACCCTTTGCTAGAAGACAGAAGCCTCTCATGACCTGGAGACCCTGTTTCACCAAAGATTATGCTGAAGATCTTCCTGAAGATCTGTTCTTAACTTCCTCTCATTGCATCTAGACCACTAACTAGGGTTAGTACCATTATTTTTTGTGTGTGTGTGTTTAATGTATTTTATTTTATTTTTTTTGTTTTTTTGTGTTTAATGTATTTTATTTATTTTATTTTATTTATTTATTTATTTTAATTTATTTATTAGTTTCAGGAGTACAAGACAAGGTAATACTTAGACGTTCATCATTTAAATCCCTCGCACTGTGAACCCTCTTCCCCCCATCCACTATCCCTCCGACCTCACACTGAGCCATCACATTATATATATAAAATTATAGTTGGCATTCATTAATGTTTAGCTTCTGGTGTACAATGCCATGATCAGGTATCCACAGTATCCCTGAGGTGGTCTCCCAAATAGGACGCATGTCCATCGGATACCCAACAAAATCTTTACAACATTATTGAATACCTTCCCCAAATTAATTTTCAAAAAACCCTGAGGCCATCTTGTGGTTACCAGCTGCTTCCAAATCCCTTCACCTTTCCCCTTATCCCCAACCCACCCCCCCACCCATTTAACAACTCTCGGTTTTTTCTTTGTGTCCCCAAAACTGTTTCTGATTAGTTCATTCACATATTCTTTTCTTTAGATTCCACATATAAGTGAGATCATATGGTACTTGTCTTTCTCTTTCTGACTTATTTCCCTTAACAAAATGTTCTCTAGATCCATCCATGTTGCTGCAAATGATAAGATTTCTTTCTTCTTTATGGCTGCGTAATACTCCATTGTGTAAATGTACCACAGCTTCTTAATCCAGTCATCTACCGATGGGCATTTCGGTTGTTTCCATATCTTGGCTATTGTGTAAAGTGCTGCAATAAACATAGGAGTGCATACAGATTTTTGAATTGGAGTTTTGGATTTCTCCGGGTAGATGCCTAGGAGTGGAATTACTGGATCATAGGGTAGTTCCATTTTCAGATTCCTGAGATACCTCCATACTGTTTTCCACAGTGGCTGCACTAATCTGCAATCCCACCAACAGTGCACTAGCGTTCCCTCTTCTCCACATCCGCGCCAGCATTTGTTGTTTGTTGATTTATTGATGATAGCCATTTTGACTGGAGTGAGGTGGTATCTCATTGTGGTTTTTATTTGCATTTCTCCGATGGTTAGTGAGGTTGAGCATTTCTTCATATGTCTTCTTGCCTTCTGTATGTCCTTTTTAGAAAAATGTCTCCTCAAGTCCTCTGCCCATTTTTTCAATTGGGTTTTTTTTTTGGAGTTGAGTTGAGTAAGTTTTTTATACATTTGTGATATTAATCCCTTATCAGATATATCATTGGCAAATATCTTTTCCCATACAGTAGGATCCCTTTTTGTTTTATTGATGGTTTCCTTTGCTGTGAAAAAACTTTTTAGTTTGATGTAATCCCACATGTTTATTTTTTCTCTTACTTCCCTCGCGCGAGGGGATATATCAGTGAAAATCTTACTCCGGGTAATGTCCATGAAGTTTCTTCCTATATTTTCTTCAAGATATTTTATGGTTTCAGATCTTACATTTAAGTCTTTAAGCCATTTTGAATTTGTTTTTGTATATGGTGTAAGGAGGTGGTCCAGCTTCATTTTCTTGCATGTGTCTGTCCAGGTTTCCCAACACCACTTATTAAACAGACTGTCTTTACCCCATCGTACATTCTTGCTTCCATTGTCGTAGATTAGATGGGCATATAGGCATGGATTTACGTCTGGACTCTCTATTCTGTTCCATTGATCTATGTGTCTATTTTTATGCCAGTACCATGCTGTTTTGATTACTGTAGCCTTGTAGTATAGTTTGAAATCAGGTATCGTTATACCTCCCACTTTGTTCTTATTTCTCAAGATTGCTGAGGCTATCCGGGGTCTTTTATGTTCCCATATAAATTTTAGGATTATATGTTCTATTTCTGTGAAAAACGTCGTTGGTAGTTTGATAGGAATTGCGTTGAATATGTATATTGCCTTAGGCAGTATGGACATTTTAACTATATTAATTCTTCCTATCCATGAACATGGAATGTGTTTCCATCTATTTATGTCTTCTTTCATTTCTTTCTTCAGTGTTGTATAATTTTCTGAATACAGATCTTTTACATCTTTGGTTAGATTTATTCCCAGATATTTTATAGTCTTTGGAGCAATTGTAAATGGAATTGTTTTTTTAATTTCTCCTTCTGCTATTTTATCATTGCTATATACAAATGCAACTGATTTCCGAATATTAATTTTATAGCCTGCTACTTTACTAAATTCATCTATCAGTTCTAATAGTTTCTTGGTGGAGTCTTTAGGGTTCTCTCTATATAGTATCATATCATCTGCATATAGTGATAATTTTACTTCCTCCTTACCAATTTGGATGCCTGTTATTTCTTTCTCTTGTCTGATTGCTGTGGCTAGAACTTCCAGCACTATGTTGAATAGAAGTGGAGAAAGTGGGCAACCTTGTCTTGTTCCTGATCTTAGGGGGAATGGATTTAGCTTTTCCCCATTGAGTATGATGTTAGCTGTGGGTTTGTCATATATGGCCTTTATTATGTTAAGATATGATCCCTCTATTCCCACTTTCTTAAGGGTTTTTATCATAAAAGGTTGCTGTATTTTATCAAATGCTTTTTCTGCATCTATTGATATGATCATGTGATTCTTATTTTTCATTTTGTTAATGTGGTGTATCACATTAATTGATTTGCGGATGTTGAACCACCCCTGCATACCAGGGATGAATCCCACTTGATCATGGTGTATGATCTTTTTAATGGTTAGTACCATTATTAGTAGGAGAGGAACTGGATCACTGGTCAAGAGAGCTTTGGGAGCTGCCTAGTAAACGCCATCACAAGCTAAGAAAATATACGTAGGAATAGATTCTGGGATACTTTATCAGGAGAAATAGAACATAAGATGATACAGGGGAAAGCATTTTAAGAAAGAGGTGCTCAGGATTTAACATCATTGCAAACATGTCCAGAGCTTATCCTAACGTACTACTGGAATTATTGCATCTTGGAAGATTTGAAATGCTGATGGACGACAACAATTGAGGTGGAGATGCTAGAACTACTTTGGCAGACAAGTAAATTTGAGGGTCAGGATATTCAGGGAAGCAGGCAGGTTACAACGGATTTATTACAAAGGCCAGAGAAACCACTGCTGACCCGGTGTCTCTGGCAGTCCTAGAGGACAATGTCTTCACTCAAGCATACGAAATACATAAGTAGTCAGTCAGAGGAAAGCAGTCATCATTGGGGCCTCAGTGGTGGCTGTCTTTGTAGATCAGGGTTGATGGCAGGGTTAGGTCAGGTCTCGGGGTGTCCTGTCATTTTTGGTGAGCTGCCACAGGCTAGGTACTAATGGCAGCCAGATCTGGTTCACAGCATGACCTCTCCAATGCACCTCCGGGTCCAGCAAAGGAAGCTCGAATTGCTTTGTAGCTCCTACCAGGTAGCCCCAGGCTGGTCATAAACAGCAGCGCAACTTGGCCTGCACCAGAGGCCCTCCCAAGAGGCCCCAGAACCAACATACTCAGTGGCCAGCTTAAATCACAACAGAGCACCACCCAATTAGCCCCACAAGTGGCATACCCAAAGCTGGTCTTGAAAGCATCAGAGCCCGCTGGGGTGAATCATGTTCCATGGGGTCAGACCTGCATAGGAGCTCATACGATTTGATTGTGGCCAATCCACACAGCCAGTCAGCCTGAGGGTCAGTCCCACCCACTGACATGCCAACATCAATCAAGGAACAACTACAACAGGAGGGCACACACAACCAACACATGGGACACTCCTGGAGCACCTGGCTCAGGTGATCAGGGAAACTGTGTCACCGAGCTCTACTGGACAACCTACCTGCTACATAAGGCCACCCTGGCAAGACTGGGAGACCTAGCAGATCTACCTAATACATAGAAACAAACACAGAGGCAGCCAAAGTGAACAGAAACAAAAACACGTCCCAAATGAAAGTACAGGAGAAAACTTCAGAAGTAGAACTAAATGAAATGGAGGCAACCAACCACCCAGAAATAGAGTTCAAAACACTGCTTATAAGGATGCTCAAAGATCTTACTGAGAACTTCAACTAGAAACAGTCAGCATACAAAGGGACACAGAAACCACAAAAAAGAATCAGAAATGAATACCATCACTGAAATGAAAACTACAATAGAAGGAATCAACAGCAGATTACATGAAGCAGAGGATCGAATCATTCATTTGGAACACAAATCAGAAAACACCCAATAAGAACATCAAAAAGAAAAGAGAGGGGAGGACGGCTGGCTCAGTTGGATAGAGCATGAGCTTGCGGCAATGGGGCTGCCGGTTCGATTCTCACGTGGGCCAGCCAGCTGTGCCCTCTGCAATGACAATGAAGTCAATGAGCTGCCGCTCAGCTCCCAGCTGGCCAGATGGCTCAGTTGGTTGGAGAGCGGGCTCTCCACCACAAGGTTGCCGGTTCGACTCACGCAAGGGATGTGGGCTGCGTCCCCTGCAGCTAACAACGGCAACTGGACTTGGAGCTGAGCTGCGCCCTCCACAACTAAGATTGGAAGGACAACAACTTGATTTGCAAAAGTCCCATAGGACACACTGTTTCCCAATGAAGTCCTGTTCCCCATCCCCAATAAAAAAAAGAAAATTCTAAAAAAAAAAAAAACAAAAAAAAATAGACAACGCAAACAAACTGAGGATAGTTTAAGGGAACTCTGAGACAACATCAAGTGTAATAACATTCACATCATAGGGGTACCAGAAACAGAAGAAAGAGAGAACAAGGGATTGAGAACCTATTTGAAGAAGTAGCGACTGAAAAGTTCCTTAACCTGGTGAAGGAAATAGATATACAGGTCCAGGAAGTACAGAGAGTCCCAAGCAAGATAAACCCAAGGAGGCCCACATCGATAATTAATATTTTTAGAACATTTCACCCAAGAGCAGAAGAATATACATTACTTTCAGATGTACATGGAACATTTTCAAGGACAGACCACATGTTAGGCCACGAAACAAATCTCAATACATTTAAGAAGGCTGAAATCCTATCAAGTATCTCCTCTGATCATAACAGTAGAAAAGGAGAAACGAAATAAATCTCAATACATTTAAGAAGACTGAAATCCTATCAAGGATCTTCTCTGATCATAACAGTATAAAACGAGAAATCAATTAGAAAAAAGAAAATTAAAAACAAAAAAACAGGAAGCCTACGTGACATGATAGTAAACAACGAATGGCTTAACAGTGACATCAAGGAAGAAATCGAGATACTTTGAGTCAGATGAAAATGAAAACACAATGACCCAAAAATGCTGTTTGTCAGTTTGGAGTTTCCTCAAAACATTAAAAATAGAACTGGCTTATGATCCAGCAATTCTACCTCTGGGTGTTTAGCTGAAGAAATCCAAATCACTAATTTGAAAACACACGTGTAATATGTGTACCCCTATGTTCACTGCAGCACTATTTACAAGATAGCCAAGATATGGAAGCAACTTAAGTGTCCATCAAGAGGCAACTGGATAGAGGATCAAGGAGATGACAGTGTGAGGAGTGCTTCTTGGAATCTCCCCGGGAAGCTACAACAAATTGAACACCTATAATTCAACAAAGGATTCCCTGCGCAACACACAGGGACACCTGAGCGAACGCCACATGCAATCACCTGAAGGTGTGCAAATCGGGCAAGCGGGGCAAGAAGGAATGGGGAAGTGCAGAGACACCAGCCACGAGGCCACAGGACACAGACCAGAGCTCACTGCGGTCTCTGAAGAGAGAAGAATCCAGGCTGCAGGCGTACTCCCTGTGGCACACAGTCCTGCCTGAGGGACCAGCATATAATATGGCTGAAGCCAGCGTTTGGCAGACACCTCGGGAGAGAACTGTGGTTTATGCTCTCACTGCCACGCTGAAAACAGAAAACAAAGACGTGGATCCTCGTTGCCTCCCCCCACCCTCCCAGTGTTAGAAGCGATCTCCTCAAGAAACTGTAGCAGTGTCAGATTAAAGAACAGAATATCTAGAGCCCTGGGAACGGCAGTGTCAATCCCGCAGCTACAGACTCACAGCGCAACTAATCCCGGTGAAAAGGAAGGCACTGTAGGGGCAAGACAACTGTGGGCTGGTAGTAGCCATTGCTCAGAGCCACAAATGCACCAGCCCCCTCTCACAGCCCACCCACCCCCACCTTTCAGGGCAGATCCCTGCGGGGGCAACCAGAGCCACGGAGATACACGGGCTCTGCATCGGGCTTCAAGGGTAGCACTGGGACTTCAGAAGCTCGGAATGCTATCACCCTCCACATCCTCCCATGGTGGCCGTACCCTGAGACTGAGGGGACCTGCTCACAGAGGAGAAGCCTACCTTCCAGGGAACCCCACATTGCGTGAGAAGCAAGAACAGTGCAAAAGAAAATATAACACTACAGCGTGAGAGAAAATAAAAGGCTGCAGTGGGAGAGAAAATGAACCATTCCAGCAACACATACTGGAAAGCAAAAGAAATACCTCTTTATATCAACCTACTGCAGAACCCACTCCTGTAGATTCCCAGGAAGAGAAAAGAGTCATTAGTTGCCATGAATTACCAAGGTATCAACACAGCTCAAAAACAAAATGAAAACTCCCCAGAAATTGAACTAAAAGATATAGAAATATGTGACTTAAATGACAGAGAATTCAAGATTGCAGTTCTAAAAAAACTGAACGAGATGCAAGAAAACACAGGTAGGCAGTTTAATGAACTCAGAAACACAATCAAAGAACAGAATGAACATTTTACCAACAGGTATGAAATTCTAAAAAGGAACCAAATAAAAATTCTGGAGATGAAGAACTCAATAAAAGAAATGAAGAACGAATGAGCCAGCTTTGCTGGTAGAGCTGACCAGATGGAGGAAAGAATTAGTGATATCTAAGATAGAAGTCTGGAAATGACACGGATGGAAGAAGAGAGAGACTTGAGAGTTCAAAGAAATGGAAGAACTCTACAACAACTTTCTGACTCCATCAGAAAGAGCAACATAAAAATAATGGGCATACCAGAAGGAGAAAAAAATGGAGAAGAGAACAGAGAGTATATTCAAACACATAGTCAAAGAGAACTTCCCAAACTCGTGGAAAGAACTGCATCCTGGAATTCAAGAAGCAAAAAGAACACCTAATTACCTCAATCCCTACAAGCCTTCTCCAAGGTACATTGTATTGAAGCTATCAAAAATTAATGACAAAGAATTCTCAAGACAGCCAGGGAAAAGAAGATGGTAACCTACAAAGGAAACCCTTATCATCAGAATCATCAGAATCATCAGAATCATCAGAATCATCAGAATCATCAGCAGCAACTCAACAGGCCAGGAGGGACAGGAATTAAATATTCAAACTATTGAAAGAGAGAAAGTATGAGCCACAAATAATATATCCAGCAAAGATATCCTTTAGATATGAAGGAGGAACAAAGACCTTTCCAGACATACAGAACTGAGGAAATTTTCTGACACATGACCTGCATCACAAGAAATACTGAAGGAGGCTATTTGACCTGAAACAAAAAAATCAAAAGAATACAAAACCAGGAGTAGTATTACGAGCAGACAGACAGAAGCAGGAAATCACAGCCCCTACACAAAATAGGACACTATACACTTAAACATAACATAAAGGGTAAAGAATAAAAAAACATTTTAAAAAGAGAGAAAAAAAGAAAAAGACAACATTCTATTGCAACCCAGAAATCAACTCAGGGTCTAAGTAGGTATAACTAGAGACAACAAAAACATAAACGGGGA
The DNA here is from genome assembly GCF_964194185.1 of Rhinolophus hipposideros. NCBI lineage: Eukaryota > Metazoa > Chordata > Mammalia > Chiroptera > Rhinolophidae > Rhinolophus > Rhinolophus hipposideros. Next base: position 75,644,774 of record NC_138051.1, read on the forward strand.
GAGAGTAAAGGTCTCAACCTGCAAATGGGGAATGGAGAGAAGAAACATGCTGAAGAAAAAGCACTACTGTAAATATGAAACTTTCTTTTACATAAACTTCACGGTAACCACTCAAAAGAAATCCAGAACCGAGATACATAACGTAAAAAAAGAAGAAACAGAGGGAAAAATCATAGAGTACCACCACACTGAAATAACAGATAGCAACAAAAAGGCAAAGAAACAATGGAGACACCTAGCCACCAGAAAACCAGTAATAGAATGATAGGAAATCCTCATATATCAATAATCACCCTAAATGTAAATGGACTGTATTCACCAATGAAAAGGCACAGATAGCAGGTTGAATCAAAACACAATACCCAACCCTGTACTGTCTCTAACAGATGAATCTCAGCTATAAGGACAAATATAGACTCAAAGTGAAACGGTGGAAATTAATACTCCAAGCAAATAATATCCAGGGAAATGCAGGTTTAGCCATACTTCTATCAGATGAAACTGACTTCAGGATAAAAAAGGTTACAAGAGACAAAGATAGACATTTCATAACGATAAAGGGGACAATACAACAAGAAGGCATAACACTCGTCAATGTATATGCACACAATCAGGCAGCACCGAAATATAGAAAGTAACCACTAGCAGAACTAAATTGTGGAATTGACCAAAACACAATTATAGTAGGGGACCTAAATACATCGCTGTCAGCTATGGATAGGTCATCCAAACAGAAAATAAATAAGGAAATATCAGCCCTAAACGACACATTATGCAACGTGGACATAATGGACATTTAAAGAGCACGTCATCCTAGAATGTCTGGCTATACATTTTTTTCTAGTGTACGTGGAACATTCTCAAGGATAGACCATATATTGGGACATAAAACAAGACTTAGCAAATTTAAGAAGATTGAAATCGTACAAGCATATTCTCTGATCACAAGGCTTTGAAATTGAATAAACACTGCAAAAAGAAAACAGGAAAAACCACAAATATATGGACATTAAACAACATGCTTTTGAAAACCGGGTCGAAGAAGAAATAAGAAAGAGGTAAAAAGATACATAGAAACAAATGAGGATAAAAATACATCCTACCAAAATTATTGGTATGCAGCAAAAGCAGTAGTAACAGGGAAATTTATACCTATACCGGCCTCTCTCAACAAACCAGAAAAATCCCAGATAAACAACCTAACATTACACCTTAAAGAACTAGAAAGAAGAACAAATGAAACCCAAAATCAGCAAAAGGAAGGAACTAATAAAAATCAGAGCAGAACTAAATGAAACAGACAACAATGAGACAACAGAAAAAAATTGATGCAACAAAGCCCTGGCTCTTTGTAAAGGTTAATAAAATTGACAAACCCTTGGCTAGACTCACTAAGATAAAAAGAGAAAAGACGCAAATAAACAAAATCAGAAGTGAAAGAGGAGACGGTACCATGGACACCACAGAAATACAAAAGATCATACAAGAATACTTTGAAGGTCTGTATGCTACCAAATTCAATAACCTAGAAGAAATAGACATCTTAGATTCCTAGACTGAATCACAAAGAACCGGAAAATCTAAATAGACCGATCAACAGTAAGGAAATTGATTCAGTCATTCAGAAGCTTCCCAAAGCAAAAGTCCAGGACCATATGGCTGCACTAGTGAACTCAACCAAACGTTCAAAGACACTCTAACACCTGTCTTCCTCAAACTCCTCAAAAAATCGAAGAAGAGGCAATACCGCCTAACTGATTTCATGAGGCCACATTGTCCTAATTCCAACACCTGGCAAGTATAATACAACTAAAGAAAATTACACACCAATATCTCTGATGAATACACATGAAAAAATCCTAAACAAAATGCTAGCAAATCGAATACAGCGATACATTAAAAGGATTATACATCACGATCAAGTGGGGTTCATCCCAGGGACACAAGTGTGGTTCAACATACACAAATCTATCGATGTGATACACCACATAAACAAAAGATAAAAAGCACATATGATTATATCGATAGATGCAGAAAAAGCACTTGACAAGATACAATATCCATTTGTGATTAAAACACTTAATAAAATGGGTATCACAGGAAAATACCTTAACATCATAAAGGTCACATAGGACAGCCGTATGGCTCACTTGCTTAGAGTGCGAGCTCTCAACAACAAAGTTGCCAATTCAATTCCAACATACGATGGAGGGTTGCGCCCCCTACAACTAACGTTGAAAACGGTGACTGGACTTGGAGCTGAGCTGCATCCTCCACAACTAGATTGAAGGACAACGACTTGGAGCTGATGGGCCCTGGAGAAACATACTGTTCCCCAATATTCCCCAACAAACATTAAAAAATAAAAACATCGATTCCTTACAAAATAAAATAAAATAAAATAACAAATGAAGGCCGTATATGACAAACCATCAGCTACTATCATAATCAATGGTGGAAAACTGAAGTCCTTTGCTCTATGTTCAGGAACAAGACAGGGTTGTCCCATATCACCACCCCTATTCAGCGTAGTATTGGAAGTTTTAGCCAGAGCAAACAGGCAAGAGAAAGAAATAAAAGGCATCTGATTTGGAGTGAAGAAGTTAAATTGTCACTCTTTGCAGATGACATGATGCTTTACACAGAAAACCCTAACGACTTCACCAAAAAGCTAGTAGAAACTATCAGCTAATACAGTAAAATTGCTGGTCACAATATCAATGCACAAAAATCCATTGAATTCCTGTATGCTAACAATGAAATTTCAGAAAAAGAAATTTAAAAATTTCTTTAGCAATTGCAACAAAAACAATAAAATACCTTGGAATAAACCTAACAACGGATGTGAAGGATCTATATACTAAAAACTATAAGACATTTTGAAAAAAAATTGAAGAAGACACAAGGAAATGGAGAGACACTTCGTGTTCATGGGCTGAAAGAATCAATACAGTCAAAATGAACATATTACCCTAAGCAATGTACAGATTTAATGCAATCCCCATCCAAATACCAATGGCGTTTTTAAAAGAAATAGAACCAAAAAATCATCAGATTTGTATGGAATCACAAAAGACCCCGAATAGTCAACACAATCCTAAGAAAAAAGAATAATGCTGGAGGTCTGACACTCCCTGACTTCAGCTTGTACTACAGGGCAACAATAATCAAAACAGTATGGTACTGGCAGAAAAACAGACACACAGACCAATGGAATAGAAGTGTGAACCCAGAAATAAACCCACATAAATATGGACAGGTAATTTTTGACAAAGGAGCCAAAAAAATACAATGAAAAAAAGACAGCCTCTTTAATAAATGGTGCCGGGAAAATTCGAAAGCAACATGCAAAGAAAGAAACTAGACTGCTGTCATCATGTACCAAAATTACCTCAAGATTGGACCAAAGACCTAAACATAAGGCCGGAAACAAACTGCATAAAAGAAAGCTTAGGTCCTAAACTTATGGACCTGGGGTTCAAAGAGAATTGTATGAATCTCACTTCAAGCACTAGGGAAGTAAAAGCTAAAATAAATGAATGGGACTATATCAAACGAAAAGGTTCTGCACAGCAAAAGAATCCATCGACAAACTAAAGAGGCAACCACCGAATGGGAGGAGATGTTTGCAAACAACGCCTGCGATAGGGGGCTAATACTCTGAATATATCAGCAATTAATACAACTCAACAACAAAAAGACAAGTAATCCAATTTAAAAATGGGCTAGAGGACATGAACAGAAACTTCTCCCAATAAGAGTTAGGGGAAGAGTTGTCTGAGGTCAGACAACGACATTCACAAACCTCCACTGTGTAAGTGCAAACAGCCAAAAGATGTATGAAAAATGTTCAACTTCACTAGCTATTAGGGAAATGCAAATCAAAATCACCACGAGATATCACCTCACACCTGTAGAATGGCTATCACCAACAAGACAAATGATAATCAATGTTGGAGAGGCTGTGGAGAAAAAGGAACCTCATACACTGTTGGTGGGAATGGGAATTTGTACAGCCACTATGGAAAACAGAGTTTTCTCAAAAAATTAAAAATAGAATTCCCATATGACCTCAGCAATCCCTCTCCTGAGTATCTACACAAAAACTCTGAAAACATTGATCCATAAAGAGCTATGTGCTCCAATGCTCACTGCAGCATTATTTACAGTGGCCAAGACATGGAAATGACCAAAGTGTTCTTGAACAGATGATTGGATAAAGAAGATATATGTACACAGTGGAATACTACTCTGCCATAAGAAAAGATGAAATACTGTCATTTGCGACAACATGGATGAATCTTGAGATTATCATGCTAAGTGCAGTAAGTCACAAAAAGTCGAGAACCGTATCCATATGACTTCCCTCATATGTGGGATATAAAACTGAAGGATATAAAACAAAATATCATAGAGACAGCAGTCTAGTGATTACCAGAGGGGAAGGGGAAGGGGAGATGGTAAAAAAGGGTAAAGGGGGGCAAATATATGGTGATGGAAGGAGAGCTGATTCTGGGTAGTCAACATATAATGCAATATATAGATGACGTATTATAGAATTGTACACTTGAAATGTATGTAGTTTTGTTGAACACTGTCACACCAATAATTTTTTTTAAAAAATGCACTGGTCTCAGAGACAGAATCATTCTCTAAAGAGTTCATTTGTGTCTCTCCTCTTGTAGGCCAGTGTGATGGTAGGACAGATTGTCACAGATCAGCGTTTGTTAATAGCTCTGGGGATAATGAGATCTTACAAAATAAGAGGCCAAGTGGCTGCACTTCACAGCCCAAAACCAAGGGACCACCATCACCGAAAATTTGTCAGGGTTGGACAGGCAGCTAGGGGATTACCTGTAGGGACTATTGAGGTGGGAACAGAGCACGGGATCTCTAGTGGCAAATAGACGAGTAGCCAAAGAGTGTGCTGCTTAACATCTACAATCAGCAATAATGGAGGAGCCCGAGATGAGAATGGTTGCACCAATATAAAATCATGATCCATGTTCAGTTCCTGCAACAAAGTTGAAAAGGTAACACCACACACACTCAGATTTATGGTACCACAAATTAAATAGCCTGAGGAAATACAAAAGTTCCCTCACAGATGCACAGGATATTAATACGGATATAAACAGAGACTGGATACAAGTAAATAAAGAGAGAAAAAGGCTACAAGTCCAGTTATCATGCTTTGGCAAAGAGGTTGTTGAAATAGAAACAAAATGACTCTACTCCTGGGAAGACACATGTTACTTTCAACAATTGCCTTTGGATCAACAAGAAATAATCATTTAGCAAATGGTCATCCAACTTTGATTTTAGTAGATTGTGGTACCAAGTGTACATGCATTCACACATGTTTCACAGGGGCATAGTAAATGGGTTCAGACCCGTCATGGACGGAGATATGGACCCGTCCACCAGGTAAGCTACCTGCACAAGAAGCGCTGCTCCTGAGAGCTGTGTGGACACACACAGGGCCACAGAGTGGCGATCCTATTGATCGCGATCCTACTGCTGCATCCCGCCCCTCCCTTGGGTGGCTGCCCACATCTGGACTGCACATTTTCAAAATGAGTTTTGATCCAAGGCCTGAGGCATCTACATTGCACTTATCACTTATTAGACCCTCTCTAGAGCACCATTTCTAAAGTGATTGCTTCCTATTTCTTTCAACCTAAATTTTGGTCTCTGTACATATATCGGTCAATATCATGTATTTATAGACCTACTGTGCTTAGGCAACTACTGAGATTTTAAATGAGATACTAGATATTAATACCGTGTTTCCCCGAGAATAAGACCTAGCTGGACAATCAGCTCTACTGCGTCTTTTGGAGCAAAAATTAATATAAGACTCGGTATTATATTACATTATACTAATTATATTATATAAGACCCGGTCTTATATTATAGTAAAATAAGAGCGGATCTTATATTATGTTATGTAAGACCTGGACTTGGTAGTAAAATAAGAGTGGGTCTTATATTAATTTTTGCTCCAAAAGATGCATTAGAGCCGATTGTCTTGCTAGGTCTTATTTTCAGGGAAACATGGAAACCAGAGGCTTTAAGAAGAATATCAGGAAATGGACGGATGGCTCAGTTGGTTAGAGCACGTGCTCCTAACAAGGTTGCCCATTTGATTACCACATGGGCCAGAGAGCTGCACCCTCCACAACTAGATTGAAGAGAACAAGCTGCCACTGAATTGCCTGTGGGCGGCCAGATGGCTCAGTTGGTTAGAACACATGCTCTTATCAGCAAGGTAACCCCTTTGATTCCAACATGAATGGTGAGGCTTCGCCCCCTACAACTAGACTGAAAATGGAGACTGGATTTGGAGCTGAGCTGCACCCTCCACAACGAGATTGAAGGACGACTTGACTTGGAGCTGATGCGTCCTGTAAAGAACACACTGCTACCCAATATAATTAAATAAAAAACAAACAAGTATATCGGTAATGTACAGCTCCTCATACAACTGTTTTAGACTAACGATACAATGCTGAAGTCATTATATTTCGAATACCTGGGTTTAGCACAATCCAAAATGATGAGAATGCTAGCAGCTGGCAGGAATTAACTGCCTAAAATAATCCAGGCCTTTCCGAAATCTGGCACTTCTGCCCCAAAATGTGCATCTTTTATCATCACAAAACCCCAGAAAAGTACATCTCACCTCTCAATGTAGTATTTAGACCTGAAAACTTTGAGAGACGAAGATTTTGTCCAAGATCATAAACTCAGCAAGCTGTAGATATGTTGAAATTCAAGTGGCTAATGGCACAAAATTAGATCATTCTATAATATCTGCCAAAGGTTACATTTTTATGTTATTTTTTTAACACTAACAATTAAGTGAACAAATAACAAAAATCTAGGACGTAACCGTTTCGGGAAAACTTATGAAAAAGCGCATAGCGGTACACACGAGATTTGCTACAGGCGCATTTATAAGACCTTACAATCAACACCTTAAAAAAGTACAGGTCCTATTGTTAGTGAATCTAAAATTTCCTACTATCTTCCACGAGAATATTAACAATAAAACCACACAGGAGATGTTAAATGAATTGAAATTGCTAAGTCATTTTATTTCAAGATGACAACCTCAGAAGAGCTATAGCATTTTTCAATGATGAGAGTGATTATTGATCATTTCTGCCAGTAAGTGCCAGTGTGATTTTCTCTATTGTGTAGTTCCCAGTTAGCAGTCACGCAGGGTCAAGGGACGCTTTTTCTTGCCAGGTTTAATTTTTGCTGTTCCTGAACTGTACCTAATTGTGAAAAGCCTCCAATAATGATTGCAATTACTACAAGTAGTGAACGAGTGAACATTAGAACTAGTGCATGGTTTACATTAACAATTACTTTCCCACGGACACCTAGTTCTTTGCCAGGTGGGGGGCCGCTATCTATACTCCCACCCGATCCTCCTTTCTGACACAATGGGGGGCTCCATCCTTTCTGACAGTGACAATGTTTCTTGTCGTTGCACACCCCTCTGAAACTGCATGTCTTCACATCACAGTCAAAACCCATGTCTTGATAAAAAGTACAATTCTGTCTAAAACAGTACTTTCCTGGCCCACACGTGGCACCATCCAATACAAGTCCGAATTCTGGCACTTCTGCCCCAAAATGTGCATCAAATCCAAAGCATTTTTCTTGTCGAACAGCATCTACCGTTAGATGACGGAATGTAGTGTGCTCGCCCCCTCCAGGAACTTCTTGGACATGACTACAGTGCAACATTCCACAAAAGACGTCCTTTGCTTCACATGGAATAGTTCTTCCTATTCCTCGTATAGTCCTCACCCCACAGTTTCCAAATCGGTCACCTATTATATTCAATTTATTATAGCATGCTGGTGAACCATCTTTTACCTGGTAGCCAAAAAGGGCTTGACACTGCGCGTCACGGTCAGTACAGTTTCCTGTTATGCAAACGGCTAATGCTGAACATGGGGTTCCATCCTGGATGTAAGAGTCATTTGGACAGACAGGGCTTTGTCCGTTACAGTATTCTGGGAGATCACAAATGCCGAGCGTGTCTCTGCAAATCCATCCCGGAGGGGCAAGTTTACAGTCCACACAGCAACCTCCTTCACTGCATTTATAGCCACTGGAGAGGGAACAATTGGTCTGACAACATTTATCCTCAGCACAATCTCTTAAGGAGCCACAGTCACATTCTTCCCCCTGATCTATGATCTTGTCACCACAACGAGGAGCGACATAAGGAAAATTATCGTATGGTACATTTACAAGACTTAAACAACTGTCAGATGCAGCAGAAACCAGAGCATGCAGTCGCTCATAAGAACAATTGCTCAGCATATCATTAACACTAGGCGTAAGAGACATGACACAGAAGGTTCTTCGGAAACATTTACAACCAGGTCCGTCATGAGGAAGACCTAAATTATGACCTAATGCGTGTGCGGAAACAGCAGCAGCTAAAAATATATGAAAATTTCCTACATATACAGTTACTGCCCCCCAGTTGGGGTTGCAGACTCCATTGAAAAAGGCAAAGTGTACTTTTTCTTCATCGAACTTATGTCCTGTGAGAAGCACTGAAGTGTCATGAGGAATGCTGAGATACCAAGTGTGCCATTTCCACAAACCAAAATATTCTGTGATATGGTAACCACCTCCGGATTTTACATTTATCACATCTTCATGTTCCCATATGCACAAAACACGTATATAAACATCAAGATGATTATGATGGTAAATGGTATGTACTATGCTGTTTAACATCACCATACGCTCTATGACTTCTGTCTTATTAGGCCTCATCATATACAATGAATGAGAAACTGTATAGTGAAGTTTCAAGTATTTCCGATGTGGCCACCACAAATACACAGGGGCTGCTCTAGGGGTCTCAGCAAGTCCTGCCTCTCCATATGCTTCATTGGTGTCTTCCCCTTCAATCTTACACCTTTCAACTTCTGCAGATCTTGCTTCTGACACAAGCAGAGAAACCACATGCTCAAATTTGGAAGAAGCCTCCAGTGGTTTGATTTCGTAAGTGAAGTCATCCACCTGTAGCATGCCACGCAGACCCCCATAGCAAGTGTCCAGTGTACCCCTGGACGCAGGAACCCCTTCCAGGTAGCTGAAGTAGTAACAGTTTCGAGGGACAAAGGGGTAGTCCTCCTGCATGGCGCCTTGGTCGTTGTCGGTGACGACAGGAAAATGTCTGGGCAGCAAGCTCTTCTTTTCCTTCATGTGAAGCACATGTCTGCGACCCCTGAGCGGAATCTTGTAGGAGAGCTGGTTTTGCAGCCCAGCTCCAACCGTCCTGTGGGACACCTTCCTGGGGATCACAACTTCCGAGGAAGTGAAGCGCCATCCTGGTAGGGCATGGGAGCAGCACACCTGGGACAGCAGTAGCCAGAGCAGAGGCAGCCAGAGGTCACCAGTCAGGTGGGCCTGGGCCCAAGCAGGCCCCATGGGTGAGGGAGCCTATGACCACGGAAACTGCAGTCAGGTGGGAGGCAGGCAAGACCAACTCTGAAAGAGCAGCTTTGCCAGCAGTGTAGTCAGGAGGAGAGCAGAGAGAGGCTGGAGGCTTCCCACCCCCAGAGAGGTGGAGGAGGGAGGGGGAGCTATTACATAACAATGGTGTGCTCATTAGGGGAGGCTGTGCTCAGTGAGGTGGGCATCCTGGGCTGAAAGGTCCCCTGGTCTCCTGGAGAAATCACAGGGGAAGAAGAAGTGGGGTTGGTCCAGTTTGAAGACACTTTGCGGCTTCTTTTTCCTCAAGCTTAGAGGAGATAAGGCATCTACATGGAATTAAAGCAAAGAATGGAGAGGAAAGTGAAAGCTTCTTCTTACAAGAATTTTGAGAAGTCGATTCTCTCATACTTTGTAAAAACTGAATGCGGTGAGGGGTGATTCATGGAAAGAAAGAGCAAATAGATGTCATGAGTAGAAAAATTAGGGTGTATGATAATAGTTTCTCGTAAAGGGAAACTTATACCTACCCTATGTCCTGGTGATTCCAGTCCCAGGAAATATCCCACTACAACTTGTATATGAATGTTCATAGCAGCACTGTCCATGAATGTACCCAACAGGCTGGAAACAAACAACCAGTGCTTAATAATCCAATGGATAAACAAAGTGGTGTGTTCATCCAGTGGAGTAATCCTCAATACGTCAAAACAGACTTCTCATACGTTGAGAACATGGATAGAACTCATAGATATAATGATAGAAAGAAATCGGACCAAAGGAACTTAATATATGACTTATCTTTTATGAAGTTCTAAAATAGTCCAAAATAAGCTATGGCAATAGAATTTGTATCAGTAGCTTCCTGATGTGAAAATGGAGGAATGGAATGAACTTCCTGGTGTGATGGGAAACTTATGTATCTGGATTGGTGTGTCCTAAAGATTGAATGTCTGTGTCCCGCCAAAATTCATAGGTTGAAATCCTGACCCCCCAAAGGGGATGGTGTTAGGAGGTGAAGCCTTGGGAAGTGATTAGGTCCTGGGAGCAGACCCCTCACGAATGGGATTAGTATCTTTATAAAAGAGGCTCCGGAGGGATCTCTCAGCCTTTCTGCCACGTGGGGTTACAAGAATAAGGTGCCATCTGTGAGAAAATGAGTAGTTGTAACTTTCTATGCAATTCCTAACAATGTGTTGTGATTGGCCTAAATTCGTTTTTATGTCAATAGAAACTTTAAATGTTTTCACAGCTATCTCACCTATTTATGCTTTTAAAATTTGCCATAGAAACACAATTGACTCAGATTACAACTAGATTTTCATGTGATCTGGTGCCATTGGTTAAACACCAGTGGGTCTGAAGCAGAAAAGAGGCCCCAAGATGGGGCCAATTTTACTGCTACACTTTCAAACGTGGCTTCTTGTTTAGTTACCGTAGGTAGCAATTGCCCATATCCTCTGAATTTCTTTTGGCCAATTCTGTAATTTTGCCATTCCACCAGCTCTTGGGGGTTCTGAAGCCAAAGGATCAGAGATATTACAGTACTGAGCTCTATAGTACTACTAAGAATGTTGGGTTATGGATGGAAGCACTTAACCTTGAAGGCAAGGTTGACCACACTTCATAATTGCTGGTTTTCATTGTTTAGTTTTCAAAATGGTGAATTACACAGATTGAACTTTGACTGGTATAAACCTTTCCTCTCCACAATAAACCCCGCTTGGTAAAGTATTATGCTTTCTGTATATCATTGGATTTGATTTCCTAATATATGTTTCTTCCTGTATTCTTAAGGTATAGGGGTCTGAGGATTTCTTGTCTTAGAATAGTTTGCTTTTCTAAATAAGGTGATGTTGGCTTAATAAAATGTGGTGAGAAGATTCCCTTCACTGTTATTTCCTGGGAGACTTTGTACACATTTGGCATTATTGTATTATTTATAATTTAAATTTTTGGTATAATTATTGATGAAAGAAACTGGATCAGAGGTTTCCAACTACAAAATTCATTTTCTATACATATATATTGCAGACATATATACTTATAATACTTACAATACGTATAAGTATTCATTACACTTACATAGTAAGTATATAATTAAAAATTACATATACTTATATTTTAACAACTGTAATATATTTTTCATATAATATATGCACACTGTATTTAGGTTATTATTATGAGTTTTTGAATTATCTCTATTTAGTGATCTATGAATGTTTCTGTCGTTCAAGAAATTAGTCCATTTTATTAAAATAATCGAATTTATTGAGATCAGTTTGTTCCTAATATCTTCTTATTGTTTCAATAACATAAGGATCTGTGCTAATGTAGCCTTTCTTTGTGGATAATGGTAATTAGCTATGTCTTCTTTTTTCTCGATTTGTCGGACTAGCCATCAATTTTACTCATCTTTTTCAAAGAACCAAAGAACAAAGGTTTCAAATGAAACCTTTCAGTTTCATTGCTTTGTCTCTACTATTTTCTATTTCCTGTTTTATTTATGTCCGTACGTCCATTATGGCCTTCATTATTGTCTGTCTTCACTTTACCTTGATTTTTTTATACTCTATATTTTCTAGAATTTTAGGGTGAAAGCTCTGATATTGACTTGAAACATATCTTCCCTTGTAATATAAGCTTTTGATGACATAAGTTTGCATCTACTTCATCTTTCAAATGTTGATTTGCTGTTCTTTCATTCAATTCAAAATATTTCCTGTCTCTTTGGGGATTATTTGTTGCGAAAAAAGTTGCTTAATTTATAAATATTTGTGGATTTTTCAAAAAGCTTTCTGCTACTGATTTCTTGTTTGATTCCATTATATTAAATGGGTGTAACTGACATGATTTCAGTTTGTTTCAATTTGTTGGCTTTTGTTATATAACCCAGGACATGATCAATCTTAAGGTGTTCTTTGCGCACCTGAAAAAACTACATATCGGTATATACATATGTTCCGTCATTGTGTGGCATGCTCTGCAAATGGCAAGTAGGTCAATTGGTAATGTTGGTCATGTCTTACATGTGTTTATTGTCCAGTTGTCCTATCAATTACTAAGATAGGACTGTTGAAATATTCACCTATAATGGTGGTGTGGGGACAGAGTCAGGAGTGCAGTTTCCAGGCTCTCGGCCTCACGTGGAAAGGTGCTCACTCGGGTAGTAAACGGCCATCAACTGTGATTGGATGGCCATCAGCTGTGGCTAGTTGGCCGTCAGCTGTAACCAGTGAGCCATTGGCCATTAATATAACTGCTGTGGCTAAGCTAGCAAAAAAAACTGGGAGCTAGCAAGAAGATGGTGGCTGAGCTAGCAAGCGGTGGAGTGCGGGTTGCGGCTCTTGTGGCTCCTGTTTCCTGTGTCTCCAACACAGCTGCCAGAGAGAATGTAGTCGTATGATTCCCCTACCTATGGCTCCGTGGGTGTTCCTTTTTGGCCTCACTGTATCCTGCGTTCTTGTGTGGTGAGCGGGAGCTGAGATCCCACATGACACCCCACATGACAGGTGGACTAATCTATTTCTTCTTCAATTTTCAGATTTTGCTTCACGTAACTTCAGTTTTATTAGTAGTTGCATATATGTGCAGAATCCTTACATCGTGAACAACTAAACACTTCGTCATTATGAATTTTCTCATTTTATCCCTGTCAACGTTCTTTCTTTTGAAATCTAGTTTTTCAACATTAATTTCACATTCCCAGTGTTCTTTGACTAGTGCATTCATAATATCGCTTTTCCATATCATTTTACTTTTATCTGCTACTTTATTTTTCATGTTTTATTTGTAGATAACAACTACCGGATTCGTGAATTTTTTTTTTTTTTTTTTAATTAATTTTATTGGGGTGACAATTGTTAGTAAATTTACATAGATTTCAGGTGTACAATTCTGTATTACATCGTCTATAAATCCCATTGTGTGTTCACCACCCAGAGTCAGTTCTCCTTCCATCACCATATATTTGATCCCCTTTACCCTCATCACCCACCCCCCACCCCCTTACCCTCTGGTAACCACTAAATTATTGTCTGTGTCTATGAGTTTTTGTTTCTCATTTGTTTGTCTTGTTCTTTTTGGTTTATATACCACATATCAGTGAAATCATAGGGTTCTCTGCTTTTTCTGTCTGACTTATTTCACTTAGCATTATTCTCTCGAGATCCATCCATGTTGTCACAAATGCTCCTATATCATCTTTCCTTAACGCCGGAATTCGTGAATTTTTAAATCCAATATGATAATACCGGTTTTTCAAATGGAGTGCTGATTATGTAGTTGCAATCCAATTTTGGCCACAGAATAAGAGATGCTTCATCAGAAGTCCATCTAAATGTGAATATAATAACTAGGTGACCAATTTCAAAGCTGCGGAGAGGTTCAAACAATCACGTTTTGGGTGGGAATGTTACACTGTGATAATATCAACCAAATTCTTGGTGAAGGTGCGCACACCACATTTCATCATGTAATAGTACAAGAGTCACCAAGAAAATACTTTGGATACAATGTATATGAACAGAGCATATACTCAAATAAATAGTCGATGAGAATTTTCCAAATTTGTGGAAAGCACTGGATCATCGAATCCAAGAAGCAAATAGAACACCTAATTATCTCAATCCCAAAGACCTTCTCCAAAGGCACCTTGTACTGAAGCTGTCAAAAATTAACGACAAACAAAGAATCCTCAAGGCAGCCAGGAAAGAAGATGGTAACCTACAAAGGAAAGTCCATCAGATTATCATCAGAGTTTTCTGCAGAAACTCCACAAGCCAGGAGGGAGTGGAATCAAATATTCACACTATTGAAAGAGAGAAATTATGAGCCAAGAATAATATATAAAGCAAAGACATCCTTTAGATGTAAAGGAAGAATAAAGACCTTTCCAGACATACAGAAGCTGATGAAATTTTCTAACACATGGTCGGCTCTACAAGAAATAGTGAAGGAGGCTATTCAACCTGAAACAGAAAAGCAAAAGAATACAAAACCATCACTAGTATTACAAACAGACAGAAGCAGGAAATGGCAACCCCTACATCAAATAGGACACTATACACTTAAACATAACACACAGGATAAAGAAGGAAACAAACAACTGAGGGTTGCTAGATGGGCGGGGGGAGTGGGGATAAGGGGGAAGATGAGGCGATTAGAAAACAGTCGGTAACTACAAGATGGCCACGGGATTTTGAAAATTAATTTGGGGAACGTAATCAATAATGTTGTAAAGATTTTGTAGGGTATCCGATGGACACGTGTCCCATTTGGGAGACCACCTCAGTGACGATATAGATGCCTGATCACTGCACTGTACACCTGAAGCTGAACAATAATGAATGTCAACTATAATTTTACATATATATGTATGTATATATATATATATATATATATATATATACATACATATATATGTATGTATATACTTACAAGAAGAACAATGGTGGAGGTATCACAGTCCCTGACTTCAGCTTGTACTACAGGGCAACAATAATCAAAACAGTATGGTATTGGCAGAAAAAAGACACACAGACCAATGGAATAGAATTTAAAACCCAGAAATAAACCCACATAAACTTGGACAGATCATTTTTGACAAAGAAGCCAA
This sequence comes from Rhinolophus hipposideros, assembly GCF_964194185.1. Classification (NCBI taxonomy): domain Eukaryota; kingdom Metazoa; phylum Chordata; class Mammalia; order Chiroptera; family Rhinolophidae; genus Rhinolophus; species Rhinolophus hipposideros. The sequence continues at coordinate 75,659,865 of NC_138051.1, forward strand.
AAACATACAATGGAAAAAAGATAGCCTCTTCAATAAATGGTGCTCGAAAAATTGGAAAGCCACATGCAAAAGAGAGAAACTGGACTGCTCTCTGTCACCATCTTCTAGTTTTCAATTTCACTGTTTTCTGCTCTAATGTTTATTATTTCTTCTCCTGCTTTCTTTTGATTAAATTAAATGGCAGACTATTTATTCAAGATTTTTCTTCTTCTCTAATATATGCCATCAGCGTTATAACTTGTCCTAAACATTGATTTGCTGCACCCCACAAAGTTTGATAAGTTGTAGGATTTCCAATCTTTGAAATTTATTAGCGTGTTTTATTTCCCAGGACATGTTTTATTTGGTAAATGTTCCATGTGAGTTTCAGAAGAATGTGTATTCTGCTGTTGTTGAATGCAGTATTCTATAAATGTCATTTATATTTAGTTGATTGATGGTGCTGTCGAATTCAGCTATATTCTTCCTTCATGATTTTCTACTTCCCAGGTCTATCAATTGCTGACAGAGAGTTGCTGATATCTCCAAATATTTGTGCATTCGTCCATTTCTTATTGCAGGTTTGTAATTTTTCACCTTAAATATTTGCCACCCTGCTGTCAGGCACATACACATTAAGGACTGTTATGTCTTCTAGGAGAATCGATCACTTTATGATTATTTAATGATCCTTTGTATCCCTGATTATTTGCATTGCTCTAAATTCTGCTTTGTCTGAAATTAATATAGCCACTCCAGCATAAATTTGACTAGTGTTGGCATATCATCATCCATCCTTTTACTCTTAATCCATCTGTAGGTTTCAAGTAGGGTTCTTGCAGACAACATATAGTTGGGTCTTGTACTTTGTATGCCCTGATCATTTCTGGCTTTAAAATTGTTTGTTTAGACCATTCACATTTAAAGTGATTATAGATGTGTGATTAATATCTATCTTTTAATATTAATATCTAATGTTTATATTTGTAAAACTCTTCTGGTCATTGCTCTGTTCTTTGTTTTTTTGTTTTCTACTCTTCCTTCATTTTTAGCTCCTGTGGTTTTAATTCTGAAAATTTTTTCTCATTCAAATGAAGCCTAAAATTTGAGTTCCCATTAGCCTCTTTGCCATTTCTTTACGGTATCAATGTCTTAAATACATCCTCTGCATACACTGAGAACTACATTAGGCAATAATATATTTTTGCTTCAGCTATCAAACGTAATTTAGAAAATTCAAGAGGAAAAGTACATTGTACTTACCCACGATCTGACTCTTCCATTGTCCTCTTCCTTCCCAACATTGTAAGATGCCTTGTTTTATAATTTCTTTTGTTTTAGGAAATTTCTTTAGCCATTATTTTCAAGTAACAAATTCTCTTAGTTTTCCTTCATCTGAGAATGTCTTGATTTCCTCTTCATTCCTGATGGATATTTTCACTGGATATAAAATTCTGGATTGACATTTCTTTTAACTCTTGTAACATATTTTGCTACTTCCTTCTGGCTTCTGGGGTTTCTAATGAGAAATCTGCTGTCTTTCAAATGTTTCTCCCCATAGGTAGGATTAGGCAAGATGTTCGTTCTCTTCAAGCACTTTCAAGACTGTTTATCTTTGCCCTTAGATTTCAAAATGTGATTATGATGTGTCTTGGAATGGGTTTCTTTGGATATATCCTGTTTGTGGACCTCTCAGCTCCTTCAATCTGTAGGCTATAACTTTTGACAAATTTAAGAAAACTTCAGCCATTATTTCTTTGAGTACTTTTCAGCCCTGCCCTATTCTTCTCTCCTACCTTGATTGACTGTGATAACCTGAATGTCAGATCTTTTGTTATAGTCCCACAGGACCCAGAGTCTCTTCATATTTTCTCAAGTCTATTATCTCTGCTTTTCAGATTTGATGATAACACTTCAATGTTTGAGTACTGTGATTAATTCCTCTGTTCTATTTTGTTGCTGAGCACATCCAGTGACTTTCTGCCTTCGGGTTTTGTGCTTTTCAGTTACAAAGTTTTCATTATTTTCATTTTTATATCACATATTTTTGGTGAGACTTAATTTTTCTGCAAGTTCCTATTTTTAAAAATTATTTCACTCATATTTCTCGTTGCTCAGAGAAACATTTTGACGATGGCTGTTTCAGAAACCCTATCAGATAATACCAAAGAGCTGCATCATTTCAGAGTTGGCATCTGTGGTTTGTATTTTCTCATTCGAGTTGAAACATTCCTAGTTGTTTGGATGACAGGTACATTTCCATTGTATTCAAAAAATTTTTGGTGTTATATTTTGAGGCTCTAGATCTTATTCAAATATCAGGCACCTTCTGACATTCTACTACCAGAGAAACGAAAGCATTGCATTGTTATTGCTGGATGGTGGTACATGTCCAGGTTCTCCACTCAGTGTCTGTTGACATGCTAGAGGGAAGGAGAACCGCATAGTGTTAAGGCATGAAAGTTCATTCTCCCAATCTTGGCCTCTGCTGATACCACCCTGGCTGGCAAACTGCAGGATGCCTCATTACTGCTGCCCAAATGGCCTCCAGTAACATTGTGGAATGGGGCCTTAATACTACATGATGAGGATGAAGTCCCAGAACTCTATTTGATCTTCACTGACACCACTCTAGTTTGGGGGATGAGACACCTCATTAGAACAGGGTGAGATGGGAAGTCTAAGCCTTCCAGGTGGCCTTTGCTGGTAAAGATGCATGTGGCGCTACAATTTTTCCCAGCACATTTCACTAGAGTAGGACAGTGATTTTCTAAAAGGTTTCAGTCTTATCAGGCTGTTCATTTCTTGGTCCTTTGAGTAGAGAGAGAAAACTTGTCTTGGAGCCTTTTGAAAATCTGTCTATTGCATTTCAGGGTTGCAGGCTTCTCCAGACTGCAATGAGAGTAAAGCAAAATGCAGAGAAATCACCACCATGTTGTTACTTAAGTCCAAATGTCCCTAGCTGGTCTGTATTCTTTGCTCCACATTTTTGAACGTTCTTGTGTTTGTTTTGTATATAAAATACAGTGATTTAACCTGTATTGAGCAGGAGCAATAGGGATAAGAGTGTTTACTCTCTTTTCTGGAACCAAAGATCCTTAATGCTATTTTAAAAAGAAAGAAATATTATTCCTTCTTAAGGCAAGAGAAAACAAGCCCAAACTGCTTTTGGAAGATTTCAATCTTTTCCCACCTTTAGATCTCTCAGGATAGTGTCCGATGGGGAGTAGGCACTTCAGTCTTTCTCAGTTATCTATTGTCCTGGGTTGAGTTTCTTTCCTCTTCTTACTGGTGCTACTGGCTTGCTACTAAAACTTTTTCAGCATTGAGCTCTGTAGTTTCCCATTCTCTCATTTCTTGGGGTATGTTTTCTTCATTGTTAATCATCTCTGGTATACTAGATTTTGTCCACCGAGTTTAGCTGCAGAAAGACCTTTTTTTTTTTCCCCCAAATCTCCTAGTCTTAGGAAAGAGGTGTCTCTAAGTTCTGCTTGTATGAAAAAAATACTTTATGAAACGGAACCTTCCAAACAGATTTCTCAGAAAACCAGCATGGACAGAAGAAACTTTTTCTGAGAGGAAATAAAAGAGACAGCCGTTAAAAATGCCTCCCAATGACAGTTATCTCACACAGCTCTGAATCTACGAGTTAAATTAGGAGGTGGCAAGGCTCATCAGCCATGAACACTTTAAAACAGAATCTATCCAGAGTTAGAGTTAATATTTTACTGAATTAGCTTTTATCATATGCAATATTCACACAGTTCAAATCTTAACGATAAGTATTTTTGCCAAATACTATACTATAAATTCTCGACCAAACGATTATGAGCATATTTTTCTCAAAAACATCTTCGTTTAAGGGGCAATGCAATTTTTAAACTTGTATATAAAACAAAATAGCAAGATTACAAATTGTATAATACAAAAATCTATTGAACGTGGTAATTATAAAGCAAGTTACAGAATATCACAGTTGTCTTGATTTTTTAAAAAGATTTCATGCTGGATGTAGAATTTGATCTTAACCTAGAAAGTTATTATAATTTAGTCCAATAGTGAAAAGCGATTAACAGTGTGGCCCAATGCAATAGCATCAGCAAAATTTTGAAGCAGAATTTAAGCCACACTGTAGGGAGACACAGAATGGAGTTGAGGAGGCTATCCAATTCCAATTATATTGAAGTCACACATAAAGTTCTATAGAAATGGTGGAGCTGGAGCAAGATATCCTTGAGAGCCAGTTGTTGTTTCTGGACAACGGAAAGATCTTGTTGCTAAGCGGTTAAATCTAGAACTTCATCACCGGAGAGACAAAAGGGGGTGGGCTTAGGCTTCCCTTTGTTATGTGAGTCTCAACCACCAATCTTTGTTCATTGGTAAGTGTAGTACAAACCATCTGGAAAGAAAAGGCCATGGCATCTACTGTTTCTTCTGTTGATAAGTCATTTATCAACTTTGGCTCTATGTGTAAGTTGGTAGCCAGAATCGTATGTTGGATAATGTGAAGTTCCTTCAGTTTTGTTTTGTTTTCCTTTCTAAAGATGGGACAGACTTGAGTATACGTGCGATAAGGTGTCGCAGGTAGGGTGACTAACTGTTCCAATGTTTTTTAAAGTTTATTAGGGTGACAATGGTTAGTCAAGTTACATAGGTTTCAAGTGTACAATTCTGTATTATATCACCTGTATATACCACATTGCATGTTCACCACCCAGTCAGTTCTCCTTCCATCACCATATATTTGACCCCATTTACCCTCATCTGCCCGTCCCCTTTACCCTCTGGTGACCATTAAGGACTGAAGAGGTTGCTGGGATGCAAGGCTTGCAGTTTAAAAACCAGGAATCAGTACAGTCCTGGGCAGACCAGAATGAACTGCTTACCCTAACTGCCAGTTAAGAACAGGTAAAATAGGAGAAAACATAGTTGAGAATAGGGAAAATTGACAGGATCAGTCCTCTAGTAGGTAGGAGATGTGATCTAGGAACAGAATACGAGGAGCTACAATCTGAATCTGGGGGAGGATCACTTTTCCAGTGAAACTGGGATGTGGACTGGGGTAGAAGAGAGGTAGAAATGGGCATGAATTCAGATAGGTTTGCAATGGTGAAAATCCTAGAAATCATTTTGTCTTGGAATTTGCCATCACTTATTGATATAGGTTTTTTTTTACCATGTTCCAGGATAAGAAATCCAATTTATATTGTGCCCCAGTCGCCACACACACTCAAATACCATCGCCGTCCCCCCCAGTTTGGCACTATATGTGTAAGAATTACTGAGGAATTTGTAAGAATGTCCTGTTGATATTTTTATTCGATTTCCTTAAAGAAAAATCTGCAGTTCATGATCCATTAAACAGATTTCATGACTTGCTAATGAGTCAATATTAGTGAGGGACAGAAGGGAAAACAGTACATTTGAGCATGACAGAATAAGGAGAGATGGGGTATGTAGAGGTCTTGAGGAATTTGAAATAGCTGTGAGAAAAGAAAAAAGGGTTGATAAAACCTACTTCAAGATTGCAATAATGTTAGAGCATATGGATTTTTAATGGCCCCACTTTTTAATGTTGACAGTAGATTGATGTTCCTTTAGGAGTTTGGGTCTCTGGGGTCCTAGGAATAACTTAACGAAGGCAAAAAGTGTGGTTCAAAGATTCTTTGAAGCATTTTCCTATTCTTGCCTGCTCTCAACATGAGCACTAAGAAAAATAAGGGGACATCATTTATATAGCTTATCAGCCTTCCTCACACTATATTTTTGTTAGCCCTTTCAACTTTCCACCCTCTCATCCACAACTATCACTCCATGATAAGTAACAAACATAGCAAAAGAGATACAGAGAGTAAATCAAGAAGTTAGAATTTTACCCAATTTAGAGATCTCTGTCCTTGGACGTTTTTACCATAGTTCACTTTGTCTATGAACTTTGCTTTTCTCTTGTCAGCCACTTGCACCTGGAATAAAGTGCCTATCCATTAGCAATGGAATGTGCTCAGATGGATCCACGCTCTCTAAGCGGATTAACTCAGTATATCTGAAATAAATCCTCTCCACCTACCAGCACCCACATAGCAAATCTAGGGTAAATTATAAACTTGAATGCTGTACGTTAGAAAGGAAAAGACGGAGTCTATTTGGTTAACTATTTAACTCTGTGATTGAAAGGCAACCAGAATGTACTGACTACTGACACTATACAAAAATGAGGAATTTCAGAATATTAGGGATGCGTAATGTCCAGGAGAATGAATGAACAGCAGTAAGACATAGGAGCGTTTGAAATATCAGCTGACTCCCTGCCTCCATCCCTCAGGATGGGGAGCCAACACAAACCTTTCCAGTTCCCACTGTTCGTGACTTTTTTAAGATTTTCACAGACACATTGTTTGGAGATTCTACCGCCCCGCCCCGCCCCGCCCCCCACCACCAAAGCGGTGTAGGATAGTTGTGATGAAGAAGTGGGTAAAGCGTGTGGCAGAATGAATCCAGTTTTGTTTGCTGGTTTATTTGTCTTGCAAATTAGTGTTATAGTTGAGCTTTAGGAAGCTAAAGGTTTTGGCATAAGGTGGTTTAAGCAAAAAACAAAAAAAGCAAAACAAAAAGAACCAAACCAGATTGTCTAGTCTGAAATGGAATGGAATTGAAGACAGGGGCATGAGATTCAGAGTAATGGCAGATAATGAAAGACAAAAAGGTATGTGGGTTCTTTGAGTTTCAGAAATAGGCACAGCAACAGTAAGGGAAACTGGAAGGATTAACATTACTGGTCAATTGCTTAGGATGTAAGAAATGGTCTTGTTTTGCTTGGTGATGAAAAAGGTATATATTGTAACTGTGGGTGGGTAATCTAAAGTTCATTGAAGATGAATTGGACAGGTTTACAAAACGATGAAAACCCCTTCTGGTTTTCAGATGAGTTGTTTATATGCTTCCTATCCGTTTTCATGATGAAGGTAGGATATTCGGTGAAGAGTAAGTCTGTCAGTCAGGTGTCAAAGGCTTTTCAGTTTATAGAAGAATGATAGGGAGTGGTTAGTGGAAGACTAAGAAAGAAAGCTTGAAAATCTGCACAGTCAAATGTAGCAGGATGAATGATTCGGAAACGACTTTGTGGGCTGTGAAGAATGGGAACCCCCGCCTCTGGACCGTGAGGTACACAGGGCTTCTGAGTATTGGGTGAACTTTAGGGAAAGCAGTAAATTCTGTTGAAGCTCAAGTTCAATAAGGTAAGTAGGTATAGAAAGCTCTGTAAAAAAGTATGATATAGAGGAATGTGAATCAGGGGAAAGGAAGTATTGACTAGGAATGGATTCAGTGTCCAGATTATTGGTAGAGGGTCAGGCATCTTCATTTTCATATCTCTTAATGCAAGCCTTTCCAGATTAAATGAAAATCCAAGTACCTATCATCTAACTTTGATAATTATCAACATATGACCAATACTGTCTTATACGTAACCCTCTAACTTCCCACCCCCATCTGGTGAAAGCACATCCAAAGCACTATCGTGACTCAAAATCACTTTTTTCTCCACTAACTTCTTTCTCTCTCCCATTTTCCTTACCCAATCCCACCACCTTCCCTACGCTTCTTTTTATTTTCAATTTCAGCACCGCAGCTCTAATGGACAATTCTGCCAGGACTCAGCTCCTAAAAGGTCAGATCTACACAATGAGCAGCTCAGAGGGAGGGGTCAGAGCAGCAGGGCCTCACACTCTTTTGCTCTGGATAGATGACTCCATAACGGTAGCTGGTGAGGCCCGAGTGTCAGTGAAACTTGTTCTTCTGCTGCTCTGGCTTGGGGTGTCTCTGTCCCCTTCTGGCCTCTCCCAGGGTAGGCCCTCCCATCACCTCAGCTCCCCAGAAGTGGTGATCCCCTTGAAGGTGACCAGCAGGGGCAGAGGTGCAAAGGCCCCAGGCTGGCTCTCCTACAGCATTCAGTTTGGGGGATGGAGACATATTGTCCACTTGAGGGTCAAGAAGCTCTTGGTCTCCAGACACCTCTCGGTGTTCACCTACACGGACCAGCGTGCCCTCCATGAGGATCAGGCTTTTGTTCCTGACGACTGCTTCTATCATGGTTATGTGGAGGGGGTCCCCGAGTCCCTGGTTGCCCTCAGTACCTGTTCTGGGGGCTTTCGAGGAATGCTACAGATAAATGACCTTGCTTATGAAATCGAGCCCATCACGCACTCTACTATATTTGAACACTGGGTTTATAAGATCAACACCAGTGAGACACCATTCCCACCTATTAGATGTGGCTTAACAAAGAAGGAAATAGCACGCCAGCAGTTACAATTTGAAGAGGCTAAGGAAACGACTCTGAGACAAAATTCTACTGATAACCGGTGGACTCACTCATGGTTTCTGGAGCTGGTTGTCGTGGTAGATCAAAATTTCTTCACTTACTCCCAAAGTAACTTCTCAATGGTGCAGGAGGATGTATTTCTTGTTGTCAACATAGTGGATTCCATTTATCAGCAGTTGGGCACTTATGTGATTTTGATTGGGATGGAGATTTGGAATCACGGAAATGTTTTCCGAATGATAAGCATAGAGCAGGTTCTGGAGGATTTTGCTCAGTGGAAACACATCAGTCTTTCCCGGCTACAGTATGACGCTGCACATATTTTCATTAAAAATCCACTTATAAGTACACTTGGGATAGCCTACGTTGCCGGAATATGTCGTCCGCCTATTGATTGTGGAGTTAACAATTTCCAAGGAGACCCCTGGTCTCTTTTTGCCCTCACCGTGGCCCATGAGTTAGGTCATACTTTGGGGATGAGGCATGATGAAGAATTCTGTTTGTGTGGGCAAAGTGGTTGCATCATGAATGCTGTCAGAGGGCCAGCAGAGAGCTTCACCAACTGTAGTTATGCAGATTTTACAAAGACCACTTTAAACCAGGGGTGGTGTCTGCACACTCCTCCCAGTCTCGGGAAAGTCCTCACGCTGAAGCGCTGTGGGAACGGTGTGGTTGAAGGGGAAGAGGAATGTGACTGTGGATCTACAAAGCAGTGTGAACAAGATCCCTGTTGTCTGTTGAGCTGCACTCTGAAGCCTGGGGCTGCCTGTGCTTTTGGACTTTGTTGCAGAGACTGCAAGTTCATGCCATCGGGGGAACTCTGTAGACATCAGGTCAATGAATGTGACCTTCCAGAGTGGTGCAATGGGACATCCCATCAGTGCCCAGAAGATGGATATGTGCAAGATGGGATTCCCTGCAGTGACAATGCCTACTGCTATCAAAAGAGATGTAATAATCATGACAAACAGTGCAGGGAGATTTTTGGTGAAGGTGCAAGGAGTGCGTCTCAGAATTGCTATAAAGAAATCAACTCCCGGGGAAACCGTTTTGGCCACTGTGGTATAAATGGCACGGCATACCTAAAATGCAATACCTTAGATACCTTTTGTGGGAGAGTTCAGTGTGAGAATGTGGGAGACATTCCCCATCTGAGAGATCACTCTGCTTTGCAGCATACTCACATCAATGGTGTCTCCTGCTGGGGTATCGGTTACCATTTAGGGATGCACACACCTCAGGTTGGTGAAGTGAAAGATGGCACTGTGTGTGGTTCAAGAAAGATCTGCATACACAAGAAATGTGTCAGTCTCTCTCTCCTGTCACAAGTCTGCCTGCCTGAGACCTGCAACATGAAGGGGGTCTGCAATAATAAACATCACTGCCACTGTGGTGATGGGTGGTCCCCACCCTACTGCCTGCACAGAGGCGACGGAGGTAGCGTTGACAGTGGCCCGGCACCTGCCAGAAGAGTTTTCTTTCCACTCGTTATAATTCTCAGTTTGTCTATTTTTCTTTTACTGTTGGCAACTGCATTTATGTACCTTCAAAAACATTTTGCTCTCTAGGAGACCAAGGCTCACCCTTCAGATTAACAAAATGCTTCTAATTTAATGGCCTATGCATTATTAACTTTTAGTTTCTTGGAGGTAGAAATCTGACATGGGTGAAACTGAGCACATTTCTGACAGTTTACAGAAAAATTAACAGACCTTCCTTTTGTCAGTATGACAAACATTGCCATCAAGCAAATGTAATTCCTAACATCTTCCCAACTACTGTTCATTGTCGTAAGCGGCAAATAAAGCTCCATTTTCCCTCTGAATTAGTCCTCCTTGTGTTTCTTGAGCGCAGATGTGACTCATGGGAAAGGCAGGAGACGGACATATGAGGAGTACCCAGGGTGAGTCTGGCCTCTCTTTACTTACTCCCAAAGTAACTTCTCAAAGGTGCAGACGATACATTTCTTGTTGTCTCCATAGTGGATTCCATTTATCAGCAGTTGGGTACTGACTTTGATTGGGATTGGAATTTGGAATCACGGAAATATCTTCCCAATGATAAGCACAGGACAAACCAAGACCACAAATTCATGACACCGGGGCAACTCTGTAGACATCAGGTCATGAACATGACCTTCCAGAGTGATGCAATGGGACATCTCATCAGTGCCCAGAAGACGGGTATGTGCGGGATGGGATTCCCTGCAGTGACATCGTCTACTGCTATCAAAAGATGTAACGAAATTGGGAAAATTACTTAAATTTTCTAACATCCTGAAAAGGAAGATGATAATATTGCTTGTCCCTACGAACCTCTTGGATTTCTTTGGTAACCAAAAGAAAAAAGGAAAAAAAAAAAGAGAAAATTTCCTGTCCAGATGTAACCAAACGGATGTTTGTTTAAAGAAAACTCCTGACCCTGTTCCCTCTGTGCTTTCTAGCCAGGTTTGTCTGCGCTATTTGCCTTGATTTGGCAGTTTGGATATCCTCTTGGAGTATTTTCTTTGAATGCCAGAACATACTTCCCGTGAGGGCAGGGTTCTTTTCATCTGTTGTGCTCACTGTTGTATCCAATACCGAGAACATTGCCTACTACACAATAAATATTTGAATGAAGTAATTAATATAAATGAATTATTAATTGCATGAAATTTATTAGGAAAAGTAAAAATAAACCTTCCTCCTGTTTTTAAAACTATCGTAGCTCTTGCTCAAAATTGAACACCGAAACCTTAAAATATGTGTATTTATAATGATCCCTTTGGTACTTGCCCTTCGTCAGTCTCTGTGTCCCCAGTTTGTCTTCTCCTCAGTCTATTCTCAGTGTTTTTGGAAATCGTGTCTCTTGAAAACGCGTATCTAATCAGATAACCTCTCTATATGGTCCATAACTTCTGAATGCCACGCTTTGTAAACTGAGTCAAGCAACATTTTTGATATCATTTTCCATTACGCTTTGCACACTTGGTATCCTCTGCCTATTTTCTGTTTTGAATATACTTGCTGTGTCTTGCGACTACACACCTGTACAGGCAAATCCTATTCCCAAAACGCTGTTTACCACCCTCCCCCCCACACCCACTCCACCCCTGCCGTAGAAGACTCCAATTTTACTCTCAATAGAGCTCAAACATCATATCTTTGGAAAAGCATTTCCTTGTGAAATGTTATGGGCTCTACTTTTGTGTTCCTGTCATTTTATGGATATCCCTTTGAGGCACTCTACGAATAGATGAGGAGTCTCACAATGTACCAGCAAGGGATAGAAAGAAGAAAAGGATGTCTAGTGGAGCCATAGAAACAGGGAGACGGGAATCAAGAATACAATCTGATTAAACTGGGATAAAGATGCACGTGTTTTAAGTGTCTATGTCCGTGTGGAGACAAAAGGCAGCTGCTCCAATTATCGGTTCTCTTTTGAAATTCGTTTGGCTTTTTTTTAAGCTAAATTTGATTACTGTCAAATATATCAATCTAATATTATTTGATACCGGGTTTTATATTTTTAAAAATTTTGTAGAATTAGCCCCCTTATGAAAAGCATAGTCTTACCTATTGTCTTAATTTGGATTCCCCAAAAAGCAGATACTGACTCCAGGATTTAAATGGGACTGGTTTATTTTGGAAGCACACAACAAGAGCATATTAATGAGCAAGTTTCCCCTGTGGGCTACAGGCGTCAGCCTCCGTGGACTCTAAGAATTTATGAGAAACCAACTCGGAGTATTCCTCCTTGGGGAAGGAGAAAGCTGTCAGGAAAAGAAGGGAGATTCAACACTTGAAGTAGGAATGGACACTGTCTACTGCAGCTGCCAGTGAACTCAGGTTGGACGGTGGGGGGAGGGGTGTACGGTGAACCATCGGCATCTACTGAAGCCAGGTTCCCTAGAAAACAGATGCTGGGGTAAGGATTAAATGCCAATGTATCTTCCGTTGTACGGGTGACAATTCCTACATACACCAATGGCTTTCTACTTTATAGGAGTGTGCTCAGCCCACTCATGGAACGGGCTGGGAGCCAGAGGGAGTGAATACATCTGGAAGCAATTCTTAACCAACAAGAGGTGTTTTGTGAATACATCTCAGAGGTTCCTCTGTCCTCAGAGGACAATTCTGAGGTATCTGACAGTGTCTCTCAGGCCACCTTAGAATCGAATCCTGGTTACTCACATGGTCACTCACCCGTGAGTCTACGCCTGATTTGCTTTTAACCATTTCCTGTCTCAGTTTCCTACTCCTTCACCATGCACTCACATCTTGAAATTATATCCTAAATAAACTCGTCACAGATAAATCCTGTCTCAGGGCCTCAGGGTCAGGGACCGTTGGGACCAGAAGTGATCCTTAAAAAGCACATCCATAGGATGTGAGGTTCTAGAACTGGGTCAGTGAATTGTCAAATGGCAACTAGGACTCATAGTGCAGCCGGAAGACTCGCTGCACCACCAGAAGCTAAGACTCACTTGTGGTGCGTTAGGATGAGGTCCACATGGAAGTGCTGCCCTGGATTATACAATAGCTCTCGTGTTTGAATTAGGAATATGAGAATGATGAAGTTAGTTAACTGGTGAAGAAGCCGTGAAGAAAGAAAATGAGAGGCTCGGGTCAAATAACTCAGGCATGGTGTGAAGGTCGTAAGATCTCTATGACAACGTTTGAAGAGAATCTCATCCTATAGACCGTGTTGAAAATTACACCCAAGATTTCTCATCAATATGCAGGATTATAAAGATTGCTGAATTCAGAGCTCTAGTATGTTTCCTATGTAAAAATCAGAGGTCCTATTAGGGAAGAAGTGCTATCCTGAGATTTTGGATGAGGACAGTTGAGTGGATGCATTTGAAAATTTGAATTTGAGATTCTCATGAACACCTTGGACCACCAGAACTTGTTTCTTACCCTTTGCTAGAAGACAGAAGCCTCTCATGACCTGGAGACCCTGTTTCACCAAAGATTATGCTGAAGATCTTCCTGAAGATCTGTTCTTAACTTCCTCTCATTGCATCTAGACCACTAACTAGGGTTAGTACCATTATTTTTTGTGTGTGTGTGTTTAATGTATTTTATTTTATTTTTTTTGTTTTTTTGTGTTTAATGTATTTTATTTATTTTATTTTATTTATTTATTTATTTTAATTTATTTATTAGTTTCAGGAGTACAAGACAAGGTAATACTTAGACGTTCATCATTTATATCCCTCGCACTGTGAACCCTCTTCCCCCCATCCACTATCCCTCCGACCTCACACTGAGCCATCACATTATATATATAAAATTATAGTTGGCATTCATTAATGTTTAGCTTCTGGTGTACAATGCCATGATCAGGTATCCACAGTATCCCTGAGGTGGTCTCCCAAATAGGACGCATGTCCATTGAATACCCAACAAAATCTTTACAACATTATTGAATACCTTCCCCAAATTAATTTTCAAAAAACCCTGAGGCCATCTTGTGGTTACCAGCTGCTTCCAAATCCCTTCACCTTTCCCCTTATCCCCAACCCACCCCCCCACCCATCTAACAACTCTCGGTTTTTTCTTTGTGTCCCCAAAACTGTTTCTGATTAGTTCATTCACATATTCTTTTCTTTAGATTCCACATATAAGTAAGATCATATGGTACTTGTCTTTCTCTTTCTGACTTATTTCGCTTAACATAATGTTCTCTAGATCCATCCATGTTGCTGCAAATGATAAGATTTCTTTCTTCTTTATGGCTGCATAATACTCCATTGTATAAATGTACCACAGCTTCTTAATCCAGTCATCTACCGATGGGCATTTCGGTTGTTTCCATATCTTGGCTATTGTGTAAAGTGCTGCAATAAACATAGGAGTGCATACAGATTTTTGAATTGGAGTTTTGGATTTCTCCGGGTAGATGCCTAGGAGTGGAATTACTGGATCATAGGGTAGTTCCATTTTCAGATTCCTGAGATACCTCCATACTGTTTTCCACAGTGGCTGCACTAATCTGCAATCCCACCAACAGTGCACTAGCGTTCCCTCTTCTCCACATCCGCGCCAGCATTTGTTGTTTGTTGATTTATTGATGATAGCCATTTTGACTGGAGTGAGGTGGTATCTCATTGTGGTTTTTATTTGCATTTCTCCGATGGTTAGTGAGGTTGAGCATTTCTTCATATGTCTTCTTGCCTTCTGTATGTCCTTTTTAGAAAAATGTCTCCTCAAGTCCTCTGCCCATTTTTTAATTGGGTTGTTTGTTTTTTTGGAGTTGAGTTGAGTAAGTTTTTTATAGATTTGTGATATTAATCCCTTATCAGATATATCATTGGCAAATATCTTTTCCCATACAGTAGGATCCCTTTTTGTTTTATTGATGGTTTCCTTTGCTGTGAAAAAACTTTTTAGTTTGATGTAATCCCACATGTTTATTTTTTCTCTTACTTCCCTCGCGCGAGGGGATATATCAGTGAAAATCTTACTCCGGGTAATGTCCATGAAGTTTCTTCCTATATTTTCTTCAAGATATTTTATGGTTTCAGATCTTACATTTAAGTCTTTAAGCCATTTTGAATTTGTTTTTGTATATGGTGTAAGGAGGTGGTCCAGCTTCATTTTCTTGCATGTGTCTGTCCAGGTTTCCCAACACCACTTATTAAACAGACTGTCTTTACCCCATCGTACATTCTTGCTTCCATTGTCGTAGATTAGATGGGCATATAGGCATGGATTTACGTCTGGACTCTCTATTCTGTTCCATTGATCTATGTGTCTATTTTTATGCCAGTACCATGCTGTTTTGATTACTGTAGCCTTGTAGTATAGTTTGAAATCAGGTATCGTTATACCTCCCACTTTGTTCTTATTTCTCAAGATTGCTGAGGCTATCCGGGGTCTTTTATGTTCCCATATAAATTTTAGGATTATATGTTCTATTTCTGTGAAAAACGTCGTTGGTAGTTTGATAGGAATTGCGTTGAATATGTATATTGCCTTAGGCAGTATGGACATTTTAACTATATTAATTCTTCCTATCCATGAACATGGAGTGTGTTTCCATCTATTTATGTCTTCTTTCATTTCTTTCTTCAGTGTTGTATAATTTTCTGAGTACAGATCCTTTACATCTTTGGTTAGATTTATTCCCAGATATTTTATAGTCTTTGGAGCAATTGTAAATGGAATTGTTTTTTTAATTTCTCCTTCTGCTATTTTATCATTGCTATATACAAATGCAACTGATTTCCGAATATTAATTTTATAGCCTGCTACTTTACTAAATTCATCTATCAGTTCTAATAGTTTCTTGGTGGAGTCTTTAGGGTTCTCTCTATATAGTATCATATCATCTGCATATAATGATAATTTTACTTCCTCCTTACCAATTTGGATGCCTGTTATTTCTTTCTCTTGTCTGATTGCTGTGGCTAGAACTTCCAGCACTATGTTGAATAGAAGTGAAGAAAGTGGGCAACCTTGTCTTGTTCCTGATCTTAGGGGGAATGGATTTAGCTTTTCCCCATTGAGTATGATGTTAGCTGTGGGTTTGTCATATATGGCCTTTATTATGTTAAGATATGATCCCTCTATTCCCACTTTCTTAAGGGTTTTTATCATAAAAGGTTGCTGTATTTTATCAAATGCTTTTTCTGCATCTATTGATATGATCATGTGATTCTTATTTTTCATTTTGTTAATGTGGTGTATCACATTAATTGATTTGCGGATGTTGAACCACCCCTGCATACCAGGGATGAATCCCACTTGATCATGGTGTATGATCTTTTTAATGGTTAGTACCATTATTAGTAGGAGAGGAACTGGATCACTGGTCAAGAGAGCTTTGGGAGCTGCCTAGTAAACGCCATCACAAGCTAAGAAAATATACGTAGGAATAGATTCTGGGATACTTTATCAGGAGAAATAGAACATAAGATGATACAGGGGAAAGCATTTTAAGAAAGAGGTGCTCAGGATTTAACATCATTGCAAACATGTCCAGAGCTTATCCTAACGTACTACTGGAATTATTGCATCTTGGAAGATTTGAAATGCTGATGGACGACAACAATTGAGGTGGAGATGCTAGAACTACTTTGGCAGACAAGTAAATTTGAGGGTCAGGATATTCAGGGAAGCAGGCAGGTTACAACGGATTTATTACAAAGGCCAGAGAAACCACTGCTGACCCGGTGTCTCTGGCAGTCCTAGAGGACAATGTCTTCACTCAAGCATACGAAATACATAAGTAGTCAGTCAGAGGAAAGCAGTCATCATTGGGGCCTCAGTGGTGGCTGTCTTTGTAGATCAGGGTTGATGGCAGGGTTAGGTCAGGTCTCGGGGTGTCCTGTCATTTTTGGTGAGCTGCCACAGGCTAGGTACTAATGGCAGCCAGATCTGGTTCACAGCATGACCTCTCCAATGCACCTCCGGGTCCAGCAAAGGAAGCTCGAATTGCTTTGTAGCTCCTACCAGGTAGCCCCAGGCTGGTCATAAACAGCAGCGCAACTTGGCCTGCACCAGAGGCCCTCCCAAGAGGCCCCAGAACCAACATACTCAGTGGCCAGCTTAAATCACAACAGAGCACCACCCAATTAGCCCCACAAGTGGCATACCCAAAGCTGGTCTTGAAAGCATCAGAGCCCGCTGGGGTGAATCATGTTCCATGGGGTCAGACCTGCATAGGAGCTCATACGATTTGATTGTGGCCAATCCACACAGCCAGTCAGCCTGAGGGTCAGTCCCACCCACTGACATGCCAACATCAATCAAGGAACAACTACAACAGGAGGGCACACACAACCAACACATGGGACACTCCTGGAGCACCTGGCTCAGGTGATCAGGGAAACTGTGTCACCGAGCTCTACTGGACAACCTACCTGCTACATAAGGCCACCCTGGCAAGACTGGGAGACCTAGCAGATCTACCTAATACATAGAAACAAACACAGAGGCAGCCAAAGTGAACAGAAACAAAAACACGTCCCAAATGAAAGTACAGGAGAAAACTTCAGAAGTAGAACTAAATGAAATGGAGGCAACCAACCACCCAGAAATAGAGTTCAAAACACTGCTTATAAGGATGCTCAAAGATCTTACTGAGAACTTCAACTAGAAACAGTCAGCATACAAAGGGACACAGAAACCACAAAAAAGAATCAGAAATGAATACCATCACTGAAATGAAAACTACATTAGAAGGAATCAACAGCAGATTACATGAAGCAGAGGATCGAATCATTCATTTGGAACACAAATCAGAAAACACCCAATAAGAACATCAAAAAGAAAAGAGAGGGGAGGACGGCTGGCTCAGTTGGATAGAGCGTGAGCTTGCGGCAATGGGGCTGCCGGTTCGATTCTCACGTGGGCCAGCCAGCTGTGCCCTCTGCAATGACAATGAAGTCAATGAGCTGCCGCTCAGCTCCCAGCTGGCCAGATGGCTCAGTTGGTTGGAGAGCGGGCTCTCCACCACAAGGTTGCCGGTTCGACTCACGCAAGGGATGTGGGCTGCGTCCCCTGCAGCTAACAACGGCAACTGGACTTGGAGCTGAGCTGCGCCCTCCACAACTAAGATTGGAAGGACAACAACTTGATTTGCAAAAGTCCCATAGGACACACTGTTTCCCAATGAAGTCCTGTTCCCCATCCCCAATAAAAAAAAGAAAATTCTAAAAAACAAAAAAAAAAAAAAAAAAAAGAGACAACGCAAACAAATTGAGGATAGTTTAAGGGAACTCTGAGACAACATCAAGTGTAATAACATTCACATCATAGGGGTACCAGAAACAGAAGAAAGAGAGAACAAGGGATTGAGAACCTATTTGAAGAAGTAGCGACTGAAAAGTTCCTTAACCTGGTGAAGGAAATAGATATACAAGTCCAGGAAGTACAGAGAGTCCCAAGCAAGATGAACCCAAGGAGGCCCACATCGATAATTAATATTTTTAGAACATTTCACCCAAGAGCAGAAGAATATACATTACTTTCAGATGTACATGGAACATTTTCAAGGACAGACCACATGTTAGGCCACGAAACAAATCTCAATACATTTAAGAAGGCTGAAATCCTATCAAGTATCTCCTCTGATCATAACAGTAGAAAAGGAGAAACGAAATAAATCTCAATACATTTAAGAAGACTGAAATCCTATCAAGGATCTTCTCTGATCATAACAGTATAAAACGAGAAATCAATTAGAAAAAAGAAAATTAAAAACAAAAAAACAGGAAGCCTACGTGACATGATAGTAAACAACAAATGGCTTAACAGTGACATCAAGGAAGAAATCGAGATACTTTGAGACAGATGAAAATGAAAACACAATGACCCAAAAATGCTGTTTGTCAGTTTGGAGGTTCCTCAAAACATTAAAAATAGAACTGGCTTATGATCCAGCAATTCTACCTCTGGGTGTTTAGCTGAAGAAATACAAATCACTAATTTGAAAACACATGTGTAATATGTGTACCCCTATGTTCACTGCAGCACTATTTACAAGATAGCCAAGATATGGAAGCAACTTAAGTGTCCATCAAGAGGCAACTGGATAGAGGATCAAGGAGATGACAGTGTGAGGAGTGCTTCTTGGAATCTCCCCGGGAAGCTACAACAAATTGAACACCTATAATTCAACAAAGGATTCCCTGCGCAACACACAGGGACACCTGAGCGAACCCCACATGCAATCACCTGAAGGTGTGCAAATCGGGCAAGCGGGGCAAGAGGAATGGGGAAGTGCAGAGACACCAGCCACGGGGCCACAGGACACAGACCAGAGCTCACTGCGGTCTCTGAAGAGAGAAGAATCCAGGCTGCAGGCACACTCCCTGTGGCACACAGTCCTGCCCGAGGGATCAGCATATAATATGGCTGAAGCCAGTGTTTGGCAGACACCTCGGGAGAGAACTGTGGTTTATGCTCTCACTGCCACGCTGAAAACAGAAAAGAAAGACGTGGATCCTCGTTGCCTCCCCCCACCCTCCCAGTGTTAGAAGCGATCTCCTCAAGAAACTGTAGCAGTGTCAGATTAAAAAACAGAATATCTAGAGCCCTGGGAACGGCAGTGTCAATCCCGCAGCTACAGACTCACAGCGCAACTAATCCCGGTGAAAGGGAAGGCACTGTAGGGGCAAGACAACTGTGGGCTGGTAGTAGCCATTGCTCAGAGCCACAAATGCACCAGCCCCCTCTCACAGCCCACCCACCCTCACCTTTCAGGGCAAATCCCTGCAGGGGCAACCAGAGCCACGGAGATACACAGGCTCTGCATCGGGCTGCAAGGGTAGCACTGGGACTTCAGAAGCTCGGAACGCTATCGCCCTCCACATCCTCCCATGGTGGCCGTACCCTGAGACTGAGGGGACCTGCTCACAGAGGAGAAACCTACCTTCCAGGGAACCCCACATTGCGTGAGAAGCAAGAACAGTGCAAAAGAAAATATAACACTACAGCGTGAGAGAAAATAAAAGGCTGCAGTGGGAGAGAAAATGAACCATTCCAGCAACACATACTGGAAAGCAAAAGAAATACCTCTTTATATCAACCTACTGCAGAACCCACTCCTGTAGATTCCCAGGAAGAGAAAAGAGTCATTAGTTGCCATGAATTACCAAGGTATCAACACAGCTCAAAAACAAAATGAAAACTCCCCAGAAATTGAACTAAAAGATATAGAAATATGTGACTTAAATGACAGAGAATTCAAGATTGCAGTTCTAAAAAAACTGAACGAGATGCAAGAAAACACAGGTAGGCAGTTTAATGAACTCAGAAACACAATCAAAGAACAGAATGAACATTTTACCAACAGGTATGAAATTTTAAAAAGGAACCAAATAAAAATTCTGGAGATGAAGAACTCAATAAAAGAAATGAAGAACGAAAGAGCCAGCTTTGCTGGTAGAGCTGACCAGATGGAGGAAAGAATTAGTGATATCTAAGATAGAAGACTGGAAATGACACGGATGGAAGAAGAGAGAGACTTGAGAGTTCAAAGAAATGGAAGAACTCTACAACAACTTTCTGACTCCATCAGAAAGAGCAACATAAAAATAACGGGCATACCAGAAGGAGAAAAAAATGGAGAAGAGAACAGAGAGTATATTCAAACACATAGTCAAAGAGAACTTCCCAAACTCGTGGAAAGAACTGCATCCTGGAATTCAAGAAGCAAAAAGAACACCTAATTACCTCAATCCCTACAAGCCTTCTCCAAGGTACATTGTATTGAAGCTATCAAAAATTAATGACAAAGAATTCTCAAGACAGCCAGGGAAAAGAAGATGGTAACCTACAAAGGAAACCCTTATCATCAGAATCATCAGAATCATCAGAATCATCAGAATCATCAGAATCATCAGCAGCAACTCAACAGGCCAGGAGGGACAGGAATTAAATATTCAAACTATTGAAAGAGAGAAAGTATGAGCCACAAATAATATATCCAGCAAAGATATCCTTTAGATATGAAGGAGGAACAAAGACCTTTCCAGACACACAGAACTGAGGAAATTTTCTGACACATGACCTGCATCACAAGAAATACTGAAGGAGGCTATTTGACCTGAAACAAAAAAATCAAAAGAATACAAAACCAGGAGTAGTATTACGAGCAGACAGACAGAAGCAGGAAATCACAGCCCCTACACAAAATAGGACACTATACACTTAAACATAACATAAAGGGTAAAGAATAAAAAAACATTTTAAAAAGAGAGAAAAAAAGAAAAAGACAACATTCTATTGCAACCCAGAAATCAACTCAGGGTCTAAGTAGGTATAACTAGAGACAACAAAAACATAAACGGGGAGAGAGTAAAGGTCTCAACCTGCAAATGGGGAATGGAGAGAAGAAACATGCTGAAGAAAAAGCACTACTGTAAATATGAAACTTTCTTTTACATAAACTTCACGGTAACCACTCAAAAGAAATCCAGAACCGAGATATATAACGTAAAAAAAGAAGAAACAGAGGGAAAAATCATAGAGTACCACCACACTGAAATAACAGATAGCAACAAAAAGGCAAAGAAACAATGGAGACACCTAGCCACCAGAAAACCAGTAATAGAATGATAGGAAATCCTCATATATCAATAATCACCCTAAATGTAAATGGACTGTATTCACCAATGAAAAGGCACAGATAACAGGTTGAATCAAAACACAATACCCAACCCTGTACTGTCTCTAACAGATGAATCTCAGCTATAAGGACAAATATAGACTCAAAGTGAAACGGTGGAAATTAATACTCCAAGCAAATAATATCCAGGGAAATGCAGGTTTAGCCATACTTCTATCAGATGAAACTGACTTCAGGATAAAAAAGGTTACAAGAGACAAAGATAGACATTTCATAACGATAAAGGGGACAATACAACAAGAAGGCATAACACTCGTCAATGTATATGCACACAATCAGGCAGCACCGAAATATAGAAAGTAACCACTAGCAGAACTAAATTGTGGAATTGACCAAAACACAATTATAGTAGGGGACCTAAATACATCGCTGTCAGCTATGGATAGGTCATCCAAACAGAAAATAAATAAGGAAATATCAGCCCTAAACGACACATTATGCAACGTGGACATAATGGACATTTAAAGAGCACGTCATCCTAGAATGTCTGGCTATACATTTTTTTCTAGTGTACGTGGAACATTCTCAAGGATAGACCATATATTGGGACATAAAACAAGACTTAGCAAATTTAAGAAGATTGAAATCGTACAAGCATATTCTCTGATCACAAGGCTTTGAAATTGAATAAACACTGCAAAAAGAAAACAGGAAAAACCACAAATATATGGACATTAAACAACATGCTTTTGAAAACCGGGTCGAAGAAGAAATAAGAAAGAGGTAAAAAGATACATAGAAACAAATGAGGATAAAAATACATCCTACCAAAATTATTGGTATGCAGCAAAAGCAGTAGTAACAGGGAAATTTATACCTATACCGGCCTCTCTCAACAAACCAGAAAAATCCCAGATAAACAACCTAACATTACACCTTAAAGAACTAGAAAGAAGAACAAATGAAACCCAAAATCAGCAAAAGGAAGGAACTAATAAAAATCAGAGCAGAACTAAATGAAACAGACAACAATGAGACAACAGAAAAAAATTGATGCAACAAAGCCCTGGCTCTTTGTAAAGGTTAATAAAATTGACAAACCCTTGGCTAGACTCACTAAGATAAAAAGAGAAAAGACGCAAATAAACAAAATCAGAAGTGAAAGAGGAGACGGTACCATGGACACCACAGAAATACAAAAGATCATACAAGAATACTTTGAAGGTCTGTATGCTACCAAATTCAATAACCTAGAAGAAATAGACATCTTAGATTCCTAGACTGAATCACAAAGAACCGGAAAATCTAAATAGACCGATCAACAGTAAGGAAATTGATTCAGTCATTCAGAAGCTTCCCAAAGCAAAAGTCCAGGACCATATGGCTGCACTAGTGAACTCAACCAAACGTTCAAAGACAATCTAACACCTGTCTTCCTCAAACTCCTCAAAAAATCGAAGAAGAGGCAATACCGCCTAACTGATTTCATGAGGCCACATTGTCCTAATTCCAACACCTGGCAAGTATAATACAACTAAAGAAAATTACACACCAATATCTCTGATGAATACACATGAAAAAATCCTAAACAAAATGCTAGCAAATCGAATACAGCGATACATTAAAAGGATTATACATCACGATCAAGTGGGGTTCATCCCAGGGACACAAGTGTGGTTCAACATACACAAATCTATCGATGTGATACACCACATAAACAAAAGATAAAAAGCACATATGATTATATCGATAGATGCAGAAAAAGCACTTGACAAGATACAATATCCATTTGTGATTAAAACACTTAATAAAATGGGTATCACAGGAAAATACCTTAACATCATAAAGGTCACATAGGACAGCCGTATGGCTCACTTGCTTAGAGTGCGAGCTCTCAACAACAAAGTTGCCAATTCAATTCCAACATACGATGGAGGGTTGCGCCCCCTACAACTAACGTTGAAAACGGTGACTGGACTTGGAGCTGAGCTGCATCCTCCACAACTAGATTGAAGGACAACGACTTGGAGCTGATGGGCCCTGGAGAAACATACTGTTCCCCAATATTCCCCAACAAACATTAAAAAATAAAAACATCGATTCCTTACAAAATAAAATAAAATAAAATAACAAATGAAGGCCGTATATGACAAACCATCAGCTACTATCATAATCAATGGTGGAAAACTGAAGTCCTTTGCTCTATGTTCAGGAACAAGACAGGGTTGTCCCATATCACCACCCCTATTCAGCGTAGTATTGGAAGTTTTAGCCAGAGCAAACAGGCAAGAGAAAGAAATAAAAAGCATCTGATTTGGAGTGAAGAAGTTAAATTGTCACTCTTTGCAGATGACATGATGCTTTACACAGAAAACCCTAACGACTTCACCAAAAAGCTAGTAGAAACAATCAGCTAATACAGTAAAATTGCTGGTCACAATATCAATGCACAAAAATCCATTGAATTCCTGTATGCTAACAATGAAATTTCAGAAAAAGAAATTTAAAAATTTCTTTAGCAATTGCAACAAAAACAATAAAATACCTTGGAATAAACCTAACAACGGATGTGAAGGATCTATATACTAAAAACTATAAGACATTTTGAAAAGAAATTGAAGAAGACACAAGGAAATGGAGAGACACTTCGTGTTCATGGGCTGAAAGAATCAATACAGTCAAAATGAACATATTACCCTAAGCAACGTACAGATTTAATGCAATCCCCATCCAAATACCAATGGCGTTTTTAAAAGAAATAGAACCAAAAAATCACCAGATTTGTATGGAATCACAAAAGACCCCGAATAGTCAACACAATCCTAAGAAAAAAGAATAATGCTGGAGGTCTGACACTCCCTGACTTCAGCTTGTACTACAGGGCAACAATAATCAAAACAGTATGGTATTGGCAGAAAAACAATACACAGACCAATGGAATAGAAGTGTGAACCCAGAAATAAACCCACATAAATATGGACAGGTAATTTTTGACAAAGGAGCCAAAAACATACAATGGAAAAAAGACAGCCTCTTCAATAAATGGTGCCGGGAAAATTCGAAAGCAACATGCAAAGAAAGAAACTAGACTGCTGTCATCATGTACCAAAATTACCTCAAGATTGGACCAAAGACCTAAACATAAGGCCGGAAACAAACTGCATAAAAGAAAGCATAGGTACTAAACTTATGGACCTGGGGTTCAAAGAGGATTGTATGAATCTCACTTCAAGCACTAGGGAAGTAAAAGCTAAAATAAATGAATGGGACTATATCAAACGAAAAGGTTCTGCAAAGCAAAAGAATCCATCGACAAACTAAAGAGGCAACCACCGAATGGGAGAAGATGTTTGCAAACAACGCCTGCGATAGGGGGCTAATACTCTGAATATATCAGCAATTAATACAACTCAACAACAAAAAGACAAGTAATCCAATTTAAAAATGGGCTAGAGGACATGAACAGAAACTTCTCCCAATAAGAGTTAGGGGAAGAGTTGTCTGAGGTCAGACAACGACATTCACGAACTTCCACTGTGTAAGTGCAAACAGCCAAAAGATGTATGAAAAATGTTCAACTTCACTAGCTATTAGGGAAATGCAAATCAAAATCACCACGAGATATCACCTCACACCTGTAGAATGGCTATCACCAACAAGACAAATGATAATCAATGTTGGAGAGGCTGTGGAGAAAAAGGAACCTCATACACTGTTGGTGGGAATGGAAATTTGTACAGCCACTATGGAAAACAGAGTTTTCTCAAAAAATTAAAAATAGAATTCCCATATGACCTCAGCAATCCCTCTCTTGAGTATCTACACAAAAACTCTGAAAACATTGATCCATAAAGAGCTATGTGCTCCAATGCTCACTGCAGCATTATTTACAGTGGCCAAGACATGGAAATGACCAAAGTGTTCTTGAACAGATGATTGGATAAAGAAGATATATGTACACAATGGAATACTACTCTGCCATAAGAAAAGATGAAATACTGTCATTTGCGACAACATGGATGGATCTTGAGATTATTATGCTAAGTGCAGTAAGTCACAAAAAGTCGAGAACCGTATCCATATGACTTCCCTCATATGTGGGATATAAAACTGAAGGATATAAAACAAAATATCATAGAGACAGCAGTCTAGTGATTACCAGAGGGGAAGGGGAAGGGGAGATGGTAAAAAAGGGTAAAGGGGGGCAAATATATGGTGATGGAAGGAGAGCTGACTCTGGATAGTCAACATATAATGAAATATATAGATGACGTATTATAGAATTGTACACTTGAAATGTATGTAGTTTTGTTGAACACTGTCACACCAATAATTTTTTTTAAAAAATGCACTGGTCTCAGAGACAGAATCATTCTCTAAAGAGTTCAGTTGTGTCTCTCCTCTTGTAGGCCAGTTTGACGGTAGGACAGATTGTCACAGATCAGCATTTGTTAATAGCTCTGGGGATAATGAGATCTTACAAAATAAGAGGCCAAGTGGCTGCACTTCACAGCCCAAAACCAAGGGACCACCATCACCGAAAATTTGTCAGGGTTGGACAGGCAGCTAGGGGATTACCTGTAGGGACTATTGAGGTGGGAACAGAGCACGGGATCTCTAGTGGCAAATAGACGAGTAGCCAAAGAGTGTGCTGCTTAACATCTACAATCAGCAATAATGGAGGAGCCCGAGATGAGAATGGTTGCACCAATATAAAATCATGATCCATGTTCAGTTCCTGCAACAAAGTTGAAAAGATAAAACCACACACACTCAGATTTATGGTACCACAAATTAAATAGCCTGAGGAAATACAAAAGTTCCCTCACAATGCACAGGATATTAATACGGATATAAACAGAGACTGGATACAAGTAAATAAAGAGAGAAAAAGGCTACAAGTCCAGTTATCATGCTTTGGCAAAGAGGTTGTTGAAATAGAAACAAAATGACTCTACTCCTGGGAAGACACATGTTACTTTCAACAATTGCCTTTGGATCAACAAGAAATAATCATTTAGCAAATGGTCATCCAACTTTGATTTTAGTAGATTGTGGTACCAAGTGTACATGCATTCACACATGTTTCACAGGGGCATAGTAAATGGGTTCAGACCCGTCATGGACGGAGATATGGACCCGTCCACCAGGTAAGCTACCTGCACAAGAAGCGCTGCTCCTGAGAGCTGTGTGGACACACACAGGGCCACAGAGTGGCGATCCTATTGATCGCGATCCTACTGCTGCATCCCGCCCCTCCCTTGGGTGGCTGCCCACATCTGGACTGCACATTTTCAAAATGAGTTTTGATCCAAGGCCTGAGGCATCTACATTGCACTTATCACTTATCAGACCCTCTCTAGAGCACCATTTCTAAAGTGATTGCTTCCTATTTCTTTCAACCTAAATTTTGGTCTCTGTACATATATCAGTCAATATCATGTATTTATAGACCTACTGTGCTTAGGCAACTACTGAGATTTTAAATGAGATACTAGACATTAATACCGTGTTTCCCCGAGAATAAGACCTAGCTGGACAATCAGCTCTACTGCGTCTTTTGGAGCAAAAATTAATATAAGACTCGGTATTATATTACATTATACTAATTATATTATATAAGACCCGGTCTTATATTATAGTAAAATAAGAGCGGATCTTATATTATGTTATGTAAGACCTGGACTTGGTAGTAAAATAAGAGTGGGTCTTATATTAATTTTTGCTCCAAAAGATGCATTAGAGCCGATTGTCTTGCTAGGTCTTATTTTCAGGGAAACATGGGAACCAGAGGCTTTAAGAAGAATATCAGGGGATGGACGGATGGCTCAGTTGGTTAGAGCACGTGCTCCTAACAAGGTTGCCCATTTGATTACCACATGGGCCAGAGCGCTGCACCCTCCACAACTAGATTGAAGAGAACAAGCTGCCACTGAATTGCCTGTGGGCGGCCAGATGGCTCAGTTGGTTAGAACACATGCTCTTATCAGCAAGGTAACCCCTTTGATTCCAACATGAATGGTGAGGCTTCGCCCCCTACAACTAGACTGAAAATGGAGACTGGATTTGGAGCTGAGCTGCACCCTCCACAACGAGATTGAAGGACGACTTGACTTGGAGCTGATGCGTCCTGTAAAGAACACACTGCTACCCAATATAATTATATATAAGAAAAACAAGTATATCGGTAATGTACGGCTCCTCATACAACTGTTTTAGACTAACGATACAATGCTGAAGTCATTATATTTCGAATACCTGGGTTTAGCACAATCCAAAATGATGAGAATGCTAGCAGCTGGCAGGAATTAACTGCCTAAAATAATCCAGGCCTTTCCGAAATCTGGCACTTCTGCCCCAAAATGTGCATCTTTTATCATCACAAAACCCCAGAAAAGTACATCTCACCTCTCAATGTAGTATTTAGACCTGAAAACTTTGAGAGACGAAGATTTTGTCCAAGATCATAAACTCAGCAAGCTGTAGATAAGTTGAAATTCAAGTGGCTAATGGCACAAAATTAGATCATTCTATAATATCTGCCAAAGGTTACATTTTTATGTTATTTTTTTAACACTAGCAATTAAATGAACAAATAACAAAAATCTAGGACGTAACCGTTTCGGGAAAACTTATGAAAAAGCGCATAGCGGTACACACGAGATTTGCTACAGGTGCATTTATAAGACCTTACAATCAACACCTTAAAAAAGTACAGGTCCTATTGTTAGTGAATCTAAAATTTCCTACTATCTTCCACGAGAATATTAACAATAAAACCACACAGGAGATGTTAAATGAATTGAAATTGCTAAGTCATTTTATTTCAAGATGACAACCTCAGAAGAGCTATAGCATTTTTCAATGATCAGAGTGATTATTGATCATTTCTGCCAGTAAGTGCCAGTGTGATTTTCTCTATTGTGTAGTTCCCAGTTAGCAGTCACGCAGGGTCAAGGGACGCTTTTTCTTGCCAGGTTTAATTTTTTCTTCTCCTGAACTGTACCTAATTGTGAAAAGCCTCCAATAATGATTGCAATTACTACAAGTAGTGAACGAGTGAACATTAGAACTAGTGCATGGTTTACATTAACAATTATTTTCCCACGGAAACCTCGTTCTTTGCCAGGTGGGGGGCCGCTATCTATACTCCCACCCGATCCTCCTTTCTGACACAATGGGGGGCTCCATCCTTTCTGACAGTGACAATGTTTCTTGTCGTTGCACACCCCTCTGAAACTGCATGTCTTCACATCACAGTCAAAACCCATGTCTTGATAAAAAGTACAATTCTGTCTAAAACAGTACTTTCCTGGCCCACACGTGGCACCATCCAATACAAGTCCGAAATCTGGCACTTCTGCCCCAAAATGTGCATCAAATCCAAAGCATTTTTCTTGTCGAACAGCATCTACCGTTAGATGACGGAATGTAGTGTGCTCGCCCCCTCCAGGAACTTCTTGGACATGACTACAGTGCAACATTCCACAAAAGACGTCCTTTGCTTCACATGGAATAGTTCTTCCTATTCCTCGTATAGTCCTCACCCCACAGTTTCCAAATCGGTCACCTATTATATTCAATTTATTATAGCATGCTGGTGAACCATCTTTTACCTGGTAGCCAAAAAGGGCTTGACACTGCGCGTCACGGTCAGTACAGTTTCCTGTTATGCAAACGGCTAATGCTGAACATGGGGTTCCATCCTGGATGTAAGAGTCACTTGGACAGACAGCCGTTTGTCCGTTACAGTATTCTGGGAGATCACAAATGCCAAGCGTGTCTCTGCAAATCCATCCCGGAGGGGCAAGTTTACAGTCCACACAGCAACTTCCTTCACTGCATTTATAGCCACTGGAGAGGGAACAATTGGTCTGACAACATTTATCCTCAGCACAATCTCTTAAGGAGCCACAGTCACATTCTTCCCCCTGATCTATGATCTTGTCACCACAACGAGGAGCGACATAAGGAAAATTATCGTATGGTCTATTAAACACACTTATACAAACATCCGACGTACCATGATACCGTTCAAGCATTCGCTCATAAGAACAATTGCTCAGCATATCATTAACACTAGGAGAAGGAGCCATGACACAGAAGGTTCTTCGGAAACATTTACAACCAGGTCCGTCATGATGAAGACCTAAATTATGACCTAATGTGTGTGCGGTAACAGCAGCAGCTAAAAATACATGAAAATTTGCTACGTATACATATACTGCCCCCCAGTTGGGGTTGCATACTCCATCGATAAAGGCAAAATATAGTGATCCACCGACCTTATGTCCTGTGAGAAGCACTGAAGTGTCATGAAAAATGTGACGAAAAACGTTGGTCATTTTCCACAAACCAAAATCTTCTGTAAGTTTGTAAGAACTTCTGTGTGATAAAGACATCATATCTCCTTGCTCCCATATGCACAAAACACGTATGATGACATCTAGATGACTAGGCTGGTAAATGGTATGTACTATGCTGTTTAACATCACCATACGCTCTATGACTTCTGTCTTATTAGGCCTCATCCTATACAATGAATGAGAAACTGTATAGTGAAGTTTCAAGTATTTCCGATGTGGCCACCACAAATACACAGGGGCTGCTCTAGGGGTCTCAGCAAGTCCTGCCTCTCCATATGCTTCATTGGTGTCTTCCCCTTCAATCTTACACCTTTCAACTTCTGCAGATTTTGCTTCTGACACAAGCAGAGAAACCACATGCTCAAATTTGGAAGAAGCCTCCAGTGGTTTGATTTCGTAAGTGAAGTCATCCACCTGTAGCATGCCACGCAGACCCCCATAGCAAGTGTCCAGTGTACCCCTGGACGCAGGAACCCCTTCCAGGTAGCTGTAGTAGTAACAGTTTCGAGGGACAAAGGGGTAGTCCTCCTGCATGGCACCTTGGTCGTTGTTGGTGACGACAGGAAAATTTTTGTGCAGCATGCTCTTCTTTTCCTTCATGTGAACCACATGTCTTCGGCCCCTGAGGGGAATCTTGTAGGAGAGCTGGTTTTGCAGCCCAGCTCCAACCGTCCTGTGGGACACCTTCCTGGGGATCACAACTTCCGAGGAAGTGAAGCGCCATCCTGGTAGGGCATGGGAGCAGCACACCTGGGACAGCAGTAGCCAGAGCAGAGGCAGCCAGAGGTCACCAGTCAGGTGGGCCTGGGCCCAGGCAGGCCCCATGGGTGAGGGAGCCTATGACCACGGAAACTGCAGTCAGGTGGGAGGCAGGCAAGACCAACTCTGAAAGAGCAGCTTTGCCAGCAGTGTAGTCAGGAGGAGAGCAGAGAGAGGCTGGAGGCTTCCCACCCCCAGAGAGGTGGAGGAGGGAGGGGGAGCTATTACATAACAATGGTGTGCTCATGAGGGGAGGCTGTGCTCAGTGAGGTGGGCATCCTGGGCTGAAAGGTCCCCTGGTCTCCTGGAGAAATCACAGGGGAAGAAGAAGTGGGGTTGGTCCAGTTTGAAGACACTTTGCGGCTTCTTTTTCCTCAAGCTTAGAGGAGATAAGGCATCTACATGGAATTAAAGCAAAGAATGGAGAGGAAAGTGGAAGCTTCTTCTCACAAGAATTTTGAGAAGTCGATTCTCTCATACTTTGTAAAAACTGAATGCAGTGAGGGGTGATTCATGGAAAGAAAGAGCAAATAGATGTCATGAGTAGAAAAATTAGGGTGTATGATAATAGTTTCTCGTAAAGGGAAACTTATACCTACCCTATGTCCTGGTGATTCCAGTCCCAGGAAATATCCCACTACAACTTGTATATGAATGTTTATAGCAGCACTGTCCATGAATATACCTCACAGGCTGGAAACAAACAACCAGTGCTTAATAATCCAATGGATAAACAAAGTGGTGTGTTCATCCAGTGGAGTAATCCTCAATACATCAGAACAGACTTCTCATACGTTGAGAACATGGATAGAACTCATAGATATAATGATAGAAAGAAATCAGACCAAAGGAACTTAACATATGACTTATCTTTTATGAAGTTCTAAAATAGTCCAAAATAAGCTATGGCAATAGAATTCGTATCAGTAGCTTCCTGATGTGAAAATGGAGGAATGGAATGAACTTCCTGGTGTGACGGGAAACTTATGTATCTGGATTGGTGTGTCCTAAAGATTGAATGTCTGTGTCCCGCCAAAATTCATAGGTTGAAATCCTGACCCCCAAGGGGTATGGTATTAGGAGGTGAAGCCTTGGGAAGTGATTAGGTCTTGGGAGCAGACCCCTCATGAACGGGATAGTGTCTTTATAAAAGAGGCTCCAGAGGGATCTCTCAGCCTTTCTGCCATGTGGGGTTACAGGAATAAGGTGCCATCTGTGACAAAATGAGTAGTTGTAACTTTCTATGCAATTTCTAACAATGTGTTGTGATTGGTTTTACATTCGTTATTTGTTTGTTTTTTTAATTTATTGGGGTGACAATTGTTAGTAAAATTATATAGATTTCAGGTGTACAAATCTGTATTACATCATCTATAAATGCCATTGTGTGTTCACCACCCAGAGTCAGTTCTCCTTCCCTCACCATATATTTGATCCCCCTTACACTCATGTCCCACCCCCCACCCCCCTTACTCTCTGTAACCACTAAACTATTGTCTGTGTCTATGAGTTTTTGTTTCTCATTTGTCTGTCTTGTTCTTTTGTTGTTTTTGGTTTATATACCACATATCAGTGAAATCATATGGTTCTCTACTTTCTCTGACTTATTTCGCTTAGCATCATACTCTCAAGATCCATCCATGTTGTCACAAATGTCCCTATATCTTTTCTTACCGCCAAATAGTATTCCATTGTATATATAGACCACAACTTCTTTATCCATTCATCTATCGAAGGCCATTTTGGTTGTTTCCATGTTTTGGCCACCGTAAACAAAGCTGTAATGAACATTGGAGCACACGTGTCTTTATGTATAAATGTTTTCAGATTTTTTGGGTAGATACCCAGGAGAGAGTTTGCTGGGTTAACATTCGTTTTTTAGGTCAGTAGAAACTTTAAATGTTTTCATGGCTATCGCACCTATTTATGCGTTAAAATTTGCCATAGAAACACAATTGACTCAGATTACAACTAGATTTTCATGTGATCTGGTGCAATTGGTTAAACACCAGTGGGTCTGAAGCAGAAAAGAGGCCCCAAGATGGGGCCAATTTTACTGCTACACTTTCAAACGTGGCTTCTTGTTTAGTTAGCGATTGCCCATATCCTCTGGGTTCCTTTGGGCCAATTCTATAATTCTGCCTTTCCACCAGTTACTAGGGTTCTGAAGCCAAAGGATCAGAGATATTACAGTACTGAGCTCTATAGTATTACTAAGAATGTTGGGTTATGGATGGAAGCACTTAACCTTGAAGGCAAGGTTGACCACACTTCATAATTGCTGGTTTTCATTGTTTAGTTTTCAAAATGGTGAATTACACGGATTGAACTTTGACTGGTATAAACCTTTCCTCTCCACAATAAACCCCGCTTGGTGAAGTATTATGCTTTCTGTATATCGTTGGATTTGATTTCCTAATACATGTTTCTTCCTGTATTCTTAAGGGATAGGGGTCTGAGGATTTCTTGTCTTAGAATTTTTTGTTTGCTTTTGGTGATAAGGTGATGTTGGCTTAATAAAATGTGGTGAGAAGATTCCCTTCACTGTTATTTCCTGGGAGACTTTGTACACATTTGGTATTATTATATTATTTATAATTTAAATTTTGGTATAATTATTGATGAAAGAAACTGGACCATAGGTTCCGAAGTATACATTCAATTTCCTTTACATATATATCACATACACATATATGTATAAGTATGTATTATACTTACATAGTAAATATATAATTTAAAATTACATATACTTATATTTTAAAACCTATTATTTTTTGTATAATATGTGCACATCTTATTTAGATTATTATTATGAGTATTTGAATTGTCTTTCTTTAGTGATCTATGAATGCTTCTGTCTTCAAGAAATTAGTCCATTTCATTAAAATAATCGAATTTATTGTTGTCAGTTTGTTCGTATTGTCTTATTGTTTTAATAAGATAAGGATCTGTGCTAATGTAGCCTTTCTTTTTGGTAACGGTAATTAGCTATCTCTTCTTTTTTCTCGATTTGTCAGACTTGTCATTTATCAATTTTATTCATGTTTTTAAAAGACCACCTTTCAGTTTCATTGCTTTTTCTCTACTATTTTCTATTTCCTATTTACTTATGTCCATTATGGTGTCCATTATTGTCTCTCTTCATTTTACTTTATACTCTATTTCCTAGATTTGTAGGATAAAAGCTCTGATATTGACTTGAAACATATCTTCCCTTTTAATATAAGCTTTTAATGACATAAGTTTGCATCTCAGCACTGTTTTACTGCATCTTTCAAGTGTAGATGTGCTTTTTTTAACTTAGATTCAATTCAAAATATTTCCTGTGTCTTTGGAGATTTCTTTGTTTAGAAACAAGTTACTCAATTTATAAGGATTTGTGAATTTTCCAAAAAGCTTTCTACTTCTGATTATTTGTTTGATTCCATTATATTAAATGGGTGTAACTGACATGATTTCAGTTTGTTTCAATTTGTTGGCTTTTGTTATATAAACCAGGAAATGATCAGTCTTAAAATGTTCTGTGTGCACCTGAGAAAATACATATCGGTATATACATATGTTCCGTCATTGTATGGCATGCTCTGCAAATGTCAAGTAGGTCAATTGGTAATGTTGGTCATGTCTTACATGTGATTTTTGTCCAGTTGTCCTATCAATTACTAAGGGAGGAGTGTTGAAATATTCACCTACAATAGTGGACTAATCTATTTCTCTTCGATTTTCAGATTTTGGTTCACATAACTTCAGTTTTATTAGTAATTGCATATATATGCAGAGTTCTTACACTGTGAAAAATTAAACTCTTTGTCATTATGAATTTTCTCACTTTATCCCAAAGTTCCTTGTTTTGAAATCTAGTTTTCAAACATTAATTTCACATTCCCAGTGTTCTTTGATTAGTATATTCATAATACCTCTATTCCATATCATTTTACTTTATCTATTACTTTATTTTTCATGTTTTGCTTATAGATAGCAAATACCTGATTGTTGATCATTTAATCCAATAATGATAATACCAGTTTTTCAAATGGAGTGCTGATTATGTAGTTCCAATCCCTTGGCTACAAAATAAGAGATGCTTCTTCATCAGCATTCCATCACAAAGTGAATATAATAGGTGACCAATTTCTAAACTGAGGAGAGGTTCAAACAATCATGTTTTGGGGGGAATGTTACACTGTGATAATATGAACCAAATTCCTGGTGGAGGTGCGCACACTACATCGTATCACATAATAGTACAAAAGTTAACAAGAAAAATGCTTTGGATACAGTGTACACCAAGGGACATAACAGCCAGAAATGGGGCATGTAATGTATAATGTGACATGTGGCCCAGGAAAATACTGTTTTCAACAGAATGGTACTTTTTTTTTATTAAGAGTATGAACGTGCTGTGAAGAAATGTAATTTCAGAGGGGAGTTCAACAACAGCAAATATTGTCACTGCCAGTGTGGTTGGACACCATCTTCTTGTAAAGACAGAAGATCAGATGGTAGTATAGATACTAGTCCTCGAACTGCACGAGAACACGATAGTTGTGTAGTAAGACTTGTTAATGTTAATGAGGCACTAGCTTCAGTGTTTGTATAATACTCTTACTGGTTTCATTCACTGGAAGTGTTTCACAAATACAACAGAATATTTTAATCTGCATAAATACTAACCCACAAAATGGTGAAAATCACAATGTTACTTACTGAAGCAAATGACCAATAATCACTCTGACAATTACATGATCCAAAAGCTATTCAAGATGGTTGCCATCTTGAAATAAAATGAGCTGGCAATTTAAAAAGGGCCTATGTGTTTACATTCACTTAACATTTCATGTCTGCTCATATTGTTACATATACATATAATAATATATACGTGAACATATATATATATATATATATATATCACATAAATTATAGGTTATGGCAGGAACTCTTATATGCACTAAAAGAGGACTTGATTTATTTAACTGTCACTATATATAGAAAACCCCAAAGAGTTCACAAAAAAACTGTCAGAATTAGTAAATAAATTCAATAAAGTTGCAGGATAAAAAATATACAGGGAACCAAGATGGCACAGTAGGTAAACGCTGTTTTTATCTTCTCTCACAACCACATCAAAATTACAACTAATCTACAAAACAACCATTACTGAGAATCACCTAAAGTCAAGCTGAACTGAAGCTTTTCAACTAACGAGTTGCAGAAGAAGTCACCTCCAGACTGGTACGAAGGTCAGAGACGTGGAATAGGCTGGTCTCACACCCATGTGTGACCATTAAAGATCAGGAGGGCTATTTCGGCTGTGGGAGTCCCCTCCACATCCACTAGAGGAGCTAGAGATTCCAGCTGAGTGTTCCAGTGCTGGGGAGAGAAGTCCCCAAAATTTCTGGTTGTGAAAACTAGAGGAGATTGTGACTGAGTGAGACGGAGTGCAGCTGCACTCACAGGTGTTCCTCATAAAGGGACCGCGCACGGACTCACCCACCATTGGAATCACTGGTTATGTGCTCCATCACTAGGGCAGCAGCTGAAGAGGTGGCAGGGACAAATGGTGGGGAGTTGTCTAGTTTGGGCCGGGTACTGGAGAGATGGCTTACTCCTGGATGGGGGAGCTGGCAGAGGCCATCGTTTCTTTGTTGAGCTTGCCCCCTTCCTAGCATGGGAACACAGGCGGCCGCTATATCTGAGTCTCAGCTGTTTGTTCGCCATGCCCTGGTGATTAGAGACCTTGGCCCCGCCCAACTTTGGGGCACACCCAGGCTGCTTTCAATGGCTTTTCTATGCAGACCACCTGCCTTGGCTCAAGCTGCAGACCTTCCTAGACTCTCAGAGGTTCATGGAACCCAGACAAGCAGCATCTGGCTTGAGAGTGTCCTGTACCTCTGGTTAAGCAGCCTTAAGCCAGCACTAGTGGCAGCCGGCTTTGGTTCGCAGCTTTGCCTCTCAAGGCACTCCCAAGCACAGCAAGGATGGCAGCCATCTGTGGCTTTCTTTCTGACTCCCACTGGGTGACCCTGGGTGGGGCATGGGCTGTGGCTGAAGTGGACCTACAGCGAACACCCTCCAACGGAAAAATGACCAGACAATATGGAGCTCAGAAAAATCCTGCAAGAATACACATGCTTTATGGCATATTCATCTGTGGCCAGCTTCAAAATGAGCCGGAGCATCACCCAGCTCCCTCCAAGTACAACACACCCAAGGGGCAGGCACCAGAGTCCTGCTGAGGCCTGCTCCGTAGGATCAGCCCCTGCACAACAACTTTTCCACTATAGTCAAGGCTAGTCCTCACAACCAGTGAGTCCAAGGGTCAGTCCCTCACATTGATGTGCAATTATCAATCAAGGCTCAACTACAAGAAGAGCGCACACACAACCCACACAAGGGAGACACCTGGAGCGCATGGCTCAGGTGATCAGAAAGACTGCGCCACTGAACTCTGCTGCAAACCTACTACATAAGGCTATTCTACTAAGACGGGAAGACATAGCAGCCCTAACTAATACATAGAAATAAACACAGGGAGGCAGCCAAAATGGGGTGACAAAGAAACATGTCCCAAATAAAAGCTCCAGAAAAAGAACTAAGTGAAATGGAGATAAGCAATCTATCAGATGCAGAGTTCCAAACACTGGTTATAAGATTGCTCAATGATCTCAGGGAGTACTTCAACAAAGAGATAGGAAGCATAAAAATGGAGATGGAAACCATAAGAAAAGAATCAGTCAGAAATAAAGAATACAATAATGGAAACAAAGAATACATTACAGGGAATCAATAGTGGATTAGATAGCAAATAAAAACCACAATGAGATACCACCTCACCCCAGTCAAAATGGCTATCATCAATAACTCAACAAACAACAAGTGCTGGCAAGGATGTGGAGAAAAGGAAACCCTTGTGCACTGTTGGTGGGATTGCAGATTGGTGCAGCCACTATGGAAAACAGTATGGAGGTATCTCAAAAATCTGAAAATGGAACTATCTTATGATCCAGCAATTCCATTCCTAGGTATCTATCCAGAGAAATCCAAAACTCTAATTCAAAAGAATTTATGCACTCCTATGTTTATTGCAGCATTATACACAATAGCCAAGACATGGAAACAACCGAAATGGCCATCGGTAGATGACTGGATTAAGAAGCTGTGGTACATTTATACAATGGAGTATTACGCAGCCATAAAGAAGAAAGAAATCTTACCATTTGCAACAACATGGATGGACCTAGAGAACATTATGTTAAGTGAAATAAGTCAGACAGAGAAAGACAAGTATCATATGATCTCACTTATATGTGGAATCTAAAGAAGAGAATAAGTGTATGAACAAATCGGAAACAGTTTCAGAGACATAGAGGAAAAACTGAGGGTTGCTAGATGGGAGGGGGGGTGGGGATAAGGGAGAAGGTGAGGAGATTAGAAAGCAGTCGGTAACCGCAAGATGGTCACGGAGTTACCATGAAAGTTAATTTGGGGCATGTAATCAATAATGTTGTAAAGACTTTGTAGGGTATCCGATGGACACTTGTCTCATTAGGGAGACCACCTCAGGAATGATGTAGATGCCTGATCACTGCACTGTACACCTGAAGCTGAAGCTGAACAATAATGAATGTCAACTACAAGTTTATATATATATATATATATATATATATATATATATATATATATATATACACACACACACACACACACACACACACACACACA
This sequence comes from Rhinolophus hipposideros, assembly GCF_964194185.1. NCBI lineage: Eukaryota > Metazoa > Chordata > Mammalia > Chiroptera > Rhinolophidae > Rhinolophus > Rhinolophus hipposideros. The sequence goes on from NC_138051.1 coordinate 75,698,073, forward strand.
CACACACACATATATACACACATATATATGTATATACTTACAAGAAGCGGAGTACAACATTAGGAATAGAGACAGTGGAAATGCCATGGCTGTGTACGACGTCAGAGGGATAGTGGATGGGGGAGGGGGGTTGACACAGTGTGAGGGATATAAATGATAAACTAAGTATTACTTTGTTTTGTGTCCCTGAAACTAATTTAAAAAAACGTGCTAGAGGAAAAAAAAAATAAAAATAAATAAACAAACAAAAAAACCCAGTAGATTAGATAAAGCAGAGGATTCAACCAGTGATGTAGAAAATAAGGTAGCAGAAAACACCCAACCAGAACAGCAAAAAGAAAAAAGAATCCAAAAACTGAGGAGAGTTTAAGGGGCCTCTGGGACTATATCAAGCATACCAACATTCGCATCATAGGGGGACCAGATAGAGACGAGAGAGAACAAGGAATTGAAAACCTATTTGAAGAAATAATGACAGAAAACTTCCCTAATCTTGTGAAGGAAATGGACATACAAGCCCAGGAAGCACAGAGAGTCCCAAACAACAAAGCCCAAAGAGGCCAACACCAAGACACACCACAATTATTTAGCCAAAGGTTAAATACAAAGAGAGAATCTAAAAAGCAGCAAGAGAAAAGCAGTTAGTTACTTACAGGGGAGCCCCCATAAGACTGTCAGCTGATTTCTCAACAGAAACTTTGTGGGCAAGAAGGGAATGGCAGGAAATAGTCCAAGTAATGAAAAGCAGCATACAACCAAGACTGCTCTACCCAGCAAGGCTGTTATTTAGAATTGAAGGACAGATAAGGAGCTTCCCAGACAAGAAAAAGCTGAAGGAGTTTATCACCACCAAACCAGTATTATAAGGAATCTTAAAGGGACTTCTTTAAGATGGGAGGGGAGTTAAGGACTGGTGAAAGGGAAGGGATTAAGTACAAATTGGTTGTTATACAGTAGTCATGGGATGTAGGGTATAGCATAAGGAATATTAGTCAACAACATTGTAATAAGTAGGAATGGTGCCAGATAGGTACTAGATATATCAGGATGATGGATAGGAATGGGTTTGGGGGCAGGGTGAAAAAGGTGAAGGCATTAAGAAATACAAATTGATAGTTAATCAATGACAGTATGGGGGATATAATGAACAATGTTGTAAAGATCATGTAAGGTGTCTGATGGGCACTGGACTTATCAGGGGCATCACACCATAGACTGTGCAGATGCCTGACCAATGCGCTGTACACCTGAAGCGGAACTAGAATAATACTGAATGTCAACTATAACTAAATATATAGGTACACATAATCACGGGAGGTGGAGTACAACATAGGGATGATAGTTGATGGTATTATAACAGCTATATAAGATGTCAAGAGGGGTAGTAGCTTGGGGAATGGGTTTTCACTTTCTGAGAGGTTTAAATGTCTAATTAGTATGTCGCTTTGTACACCTGAAACAAATAAATTTTTAAAAAACTGGTGGTTATGATGTAAAAAAGAAACATGGAGAAGGACAAGTATAAGATCAAATAGTAAAAAAAATTAATATCCAAAAATCAGTTGTGTTTCCATCACTGCAACAAACTATCAGAAAGAGAATTTAAGACAGCAATTCCTCTTACAATTGCATCAAAAAGACTAAAATATCTAGGAATAATTAAACCAAGGAGGTGAAGGACCTGTGAACTGGAAAGTCGTAAGATGTTAATGAAAGAAATTAAAGAAGACACAAATAAACGGATATTCCATGCTCATGGATTAGAAAAATTAATACCGTTAAAATGTCTATACTACCCAAAGCAATCTACAGATTCAATGCAATTCCTGTCAAAATTCCAATGGTATTTTTCATAGAAATTGAACAAACAATCCATTTGTATGGAACCATAAAGTCCCCAAATAGCCAAAGCAATCTTGAGAAAGAAACTATGCTGGAGGTATCACACTCCCTGATTTCAAACTATAGTAATCAAAACAACATAGTGTTAGCATAAAAATAGACCTAGATCAATGGACTAGAATAGATATCCCAGAAGTAATTGCATATATGGGCAATTAATTTTCAACAAAGGAGCCAAAAACATACAAGACAGGAAAGCCTCTTGAATAAATGGTGTTGGGAAAAACAGAAAGCCCCATGCAAAAGAATATATCCAGATTGCTATCTGACACCACACACAAAAGTTAACTCAAAATGGATTAAAGACTTGAATATAAGACCAAAGACTATAAAAAATACATAGAAGAAAAGAGACATACTAAACTTATGGACCTTGGTCTCAAAGGGGTTTTGTGAACTTGACCCCAAAGGCAAGGGAACAGCAAAAATAAATGAATGGGACTATATCAAACAAAAGCTTCTGCACAGCAAAAGAAACCATCAACAAACAAAAAGGCAGCCAGCTGAATGGGAGAAGATATTTGCAAATGATACCTTAAGAAGGGATAATATCCAAAATATATAAAGAACTCATACTATTCAACAACAAAAATAAACAATCCTATTTTTAAATTGACAGAGGCCCTGTAGAAATTCTTGTTTGCACTTGCATGCACTTGTTTTAACAATTTTAAGAAACTTGTTCCCAATTGGTTATATACTAGATTTCTGTTATGTGTTCATTTTATTGCTAGTGTGAACAAAAATAAGCATAAAAAGAATTCCTTGACAGATACAGCAGGAAGATCAAAAACTTGTGTCCCAGGCATGTGAATGTCAACTATAATGCAACCACCTGCTCGATATGTGATCTCAGAAGAAGTCTTAGAATTTTAGGCTTTCAAGGTTCACCATTACATTCAGAGATGTAACCTATTTTTCTAAGGTTTTGTGATGAGCAAAGAAAGCATCTAAGAAGGGCTTGCCCATTTTAAGCACTTACAATGCTAACTCTACTATTCTCCTTATTCTCATTATTATTCTTTGGTAGTGCTAAACCTGGAGTTTTCCAAGTATAATGACTTCAGCGTTACATCTTTCTTGTAAAACTATCACATAAGGAGCCACTGATCACAGATATATCACTTCTTAAGGCCTCTGGTTTTTGAAGTCATAGTATCTCACATTTAAAAAATCTCAGAAATTGACTAATCACAGCTTGTCTAGTCTAATATATGCAGAAAGACAAAAATTTAGGTAAAAGTGATCACTTCAGAAAGAGTGCACCAGAACAGATTCTGAGAAGTGATGTTACACTTGTGCTATTGAGATGCCTCAGGCCTCAGATCAAATCTCTTTCTAAAAATATGGAGTCCAGATGGGGGCAGCCACCAAAGGGAGGGGAGGGACGCAGCAGTAGAGTATCAATGGGATCGCCACCCTAAGACATAATTTATCCATCTTTTATAGAGTGCTCTTAACCAGCACTTCTTGTCTAGGTAACCTAGCTAGGGGACCTCTATCTTCATCCAGGATAGGTCAGAGTCCCTGGTTACTACTCTTACCAAACATGGGTGCTGCATTCGCAATTGTCACCAGTGTCTACTAAAATCGAGGTTGGATGACGATTTACTAACAGGGTTATTTCTTGCTGATTCAGACACAATTGTTGCAATTAGTAGTGTCTTCCTAGGAGGAGCATCATTTTGTTTCTGTTGCAGTAACCTGTTTACCAAAGCATGAGAGGTGTGGGCCCTGTAGCATTCTTCTCTTTCTCCCCTTTTCCAGTATTGGTTCATGTCTGTTTCACATCCAGTATTGATTACTATTCTGTTTTGCATTTGTTAAGGACTCTTTGTTTCCCTCAAGCTGTTTAATCTGTACTACTATAAGTCTGAGTATGTGCAGTTTTGTCTTAGCTTATCATGCTGTCTCCAAAGTCATGAAATAAGTGCTTTCACCCAAGGATGGGTGTGCTCTGTCAGTCTAAGATATTTCTAAATAGCCCTGATATTTCAGGCTATAGGCCATAATTTTTTTTTAAGTGGCTGTATCACGTTAAGGCCTAACATGTGTATTCCTTAAAAGTGGTTTCTAATTGGTGCCAGATATTTGAGACATTCATTCCAGTAGTCAACACGGCAGGATTATTCCTAGTTAACACAAGATTCTTTGTACCAACTGAAGCAAGCTACCCATGGTGCACTCACTATTCAATTATCCTTTTCTTTTAAGGTGTCACAATTCACAAGTTTCACATGCCCAAGAAACCAAAGGGCCACGACAATTCCAGGTTGTACTCGAGCAGGAAATTAACAAAGTTAGTGACCTTTGTGCCAGGCCATGCAGAGGCCCAATGTATCCTCTACCTATGTGCCACCATGGCTACTCTCTCCATGAGCTCATTATGCCAGTTCCACAGTGGACAATGATGATGTTCGCATCATGTTGACAAGCGAAGTCATTTTGCCTGCTTGGTTTTTCAGGGCCCCTTCCAGAGTGGATATTTCTGGGTAGGTGTGAATCTGCTACAAAAATGTTAACACCTCCTGACTACTGCTAAATCTATAGCTACATGTCTGTACCCTAGCACACCTTTTCTCTGACTCCCCAGTCCTTTCACTTCCAGGCCCCTGACCAGTTGGTGAGGCCCTTGGCCACCTTAGGTCACTAATCCTTCCACACAGGGTAGATGACCAATTGCAGTCATGACAACTCTGCCCAATACAACGATCTTTTTTCATTTACTCCCTTTTCAAAGTCATCCCTAAAGAGGAATGTTATGTGGTCATCTTCCATGTTGGGTTTGAACCCATACACCAATCCTTCCCATCTATACACAAAATTTAGGCATTTTATTCCCCCTTCAGCTGGTTGAAGAAAACCCCCATGTGGGTATATATGCAAGCTGAGTGAAATTCACTGGTGAAACCATGTTGAGTGATATGGTGACTTCAGTTGCCTGTTCATATAGCTACACATTTATCCTCTTGTATGACCTTGATATTAGATGCTTTATTTTGATCTTGCTGTGAGTTGCCACCAGACCTTTTTGACTTTATAGCTTTGCAGAAGTAAAAGAACCTAGCTGATGCTGGACAATTCAGGACACATGCTCACAAGGAGCCACATGGCCATAAATCTCATTTTCCCCAGGGCCCTGGAACAGACCAAGAGCTGATTCTTGATAGGCAGTTCAGATGGCCTTGTTTCAACCCCCAAGCACGTGCACTGTGATTTCTTTTCCCTCTGGGGCTTGCCACACCACATCTTTTCCCACCACCCATAACCCGACAGGGTCAAAGACATAGAGCGTGCCAGATTTTGTGGCCCACACGATGTATTCTGCTCGTGTCACTGCCTAGACCTACAGCAAGTCCCCTTCCTGCCTTAGGTTCCACTCAAAAATGGCCACTTTCATTACCGTCCAGTATATGGCCAGCACAGTATTCACAGGTGTGAAAAGTTTGTTTTAATAACCCAAAGAGGCATCTATCAGGCACCACCTTCCTTGAGGTAGGGAATGCAAGATGAAGCAATTTGCCTTTACTCTAAGGATATGTCCAAGTGTGCCATCAACCACTGTACACCTAAATTAATAAAGTAGGATGTCCCTGAATCTTTGTAGGTTTTCTCTCCCATACCTGACATGCACATCTCCCAATTAGAACAATTCCAACAAATTAACCAATTCATGTTTGCCAGGTCCCATCCTCTTGATACTGTTGACATAAGCAATCAGAATAATGTTTTTTCGATGTTCAGTCAGTCTATATCTGTTCAGATATTATGCCAGAGACAGGTGAGTGAATGTAGCCCTTGGGGGCTATAAATAAGCATGTTTGTCCGTGCTATGTGAATGCTAGTTTTTTGTGATGCTTGTTTTCTGATCAGAATAAAAATTAACACATTTACTAAATCAGTGGCTGCATGCCAAGCACCCTGGGCCGTGTTAATTTGCTCTAGCAATGATAGCACATCTGACCCAGAGCTACAATAAGAGATTCTACTGGGTAGAGCTTCATGTAATCTACAGTCATTCTTCAGGAGCAATACATTTTGTGCAGGTGATTTACATGGGAACTGATAGGGACAAGCACTGTGGCATCTTTTGGCCTTTAATGGTGTCAATCATGTCCACCTGCCCACCCAGAACACAATACTGTCTTTGATTTGCTATGCTGGCCAAGGGTAGAGGGGCATTTAAGAGGCTTCTACCTGCAGCATGATGATTACAGCTCTTATTCCACATGCCAAGGACTCTAGGAGGATGTTATTCTAACTGCCAAAATACCCATCCCAATTACATACCTGACCCCTGGCTTGGACTGCAGACCACCGAACCCACGGCAAGCTGTATGTCAGCTAGGACTCCACTTATTGCCTGATATCCCAAAGCTCCCACTATAACAGTGTCCATGATAATGTTCTGGAGCTATGGGTACCAATGTCAATGCAGACACTACTCGTATATCCAACAATCCTCTCAACTACAGGCATTTATCTCTCGAGCATACAGACTCCCAAGAAAATGGCTAAAGGTTTCTTGGGGGAAGGACTGGGATAATCATTACATTATATCTCTTTCATGATGTTGGTACGTCCTTCCTCCTAGGAACTCAGTGATATCTTTAGTCAACAGATTCTGTATCTGAAAATTAGCTTTGTTCCAGAAACTGAACAGGATCATGATTTTATATTGGCGCAATCATTCTCATCTCCTGCTCCTGTTTTGCCTTTTTTCTGTTTGTACATGTTAAGCAGCACATTCTTTAGTTACATTTTGCCACCTGAGATACTGTGATCTGTTCCCACCTCAAAATTCCCTACAGGCAAATCCCTTTAGCTGTTTCTCCAACCTTGGCAATTTTTATGGTAACTGTGGTCCCATAACTTCTGGCTGTTAAGTACAGCCACCTGGCCTCTGTAACTTTGAGGGACCTTATTATCCCCATGGCTGTTAACAAGCACAAATGTGAGAGAGCCTTTATTTTTAACATTACCAGCACTTCAAGCAATGTGTGAATCTTCCTCTGCACCAGTCATTAGCTCTTTCTTCTATTTCCAGCAGCTACTTCAAACTCCTCACAACCCGTATCTTACCATGTCTCCTCCACTCACTCAGTCATGGACTATATCAGTGTTTCTCAAACTTGGGTCACAAACCATACAGGGTCATGAAATCGATTTAGTGAGCCACAGCTGAACGAAATACAAAAGCAGGTATCAGACAGGTTCACACAGACAATGTCACCTGCTATTAGCTCTCACCACAGAAGCTATAGCAGCATTTTGCTGATGGCTTCTTATGCTGATTATCAACTATTTTGTAAACTCCAAAACTAGAATTTATACTTTGTCTATGAAGCTGGAGCTGAGACTCTGGATGGTGTTATTTCTTCATTGCCATTTGGCTTCCTGAAATTTTATCAAGAAGGGTACTTGCTAGAGGGAGAAGAAAAGATAAAAGGGGAGGACAAGGGACTTGTCCTACCTGCCTGCTGTTAGGACTGTAAATCCCCAGCAATGGTGCCTTGCTCTGGTGGTGAGGGTTGGTTACCACAATCCCAGAACCAGCTTCATCAAGCCCTGCCAAAGGTACAAATACCTGGTTGACAGTGCACCCTCCCCAGAAGTCTGAGAACCAGATATATACAGCCATGCTCTTGTACCCTAGGCAACCCACACCAGCCTTTCTCAGATGTTCCCGGCCGCACCACAAAGTGCCTTGATAAAAGTCCCACACATACAGACCTCTCTGCAAGATCTGAATCTGAGTTTTCGAGGAACTTCTTCCAAGTCCCTAAGAAACTAGCACGAACTCAGCATTTCCTTAGAAGAGGCACAGCTAACAGCTCTACAAAGCCCCTTTCTGAGTACCTCAATTACCAGCATCACCTGGGCAAGGCCCTATCTTCTACAGTCCAGCTCTAGATTTATGAGGCCCATTACGACAGCTTCCATGTTATAACCCTAACTTCCCTTTGTTCCCCCATTCTTAGGGAGTAGATCTTCTGGCAACTCATACCTCTGTGTACCTCAGTGTTCCCTTTTTATCTTTTCAGGTCACTAGCACCTTTTCAAGAATTCCCTGTGTTAATTATTCTTGGTGGGTTTTTTCTTTTCTGGACTGTCTTGGCAGATATAGGACTTGCTACCAAGAGTCCTGCCAAGAGAGACAAACAACATGGAACTTTGGGATTGGTTTGGACCTGTCGTGGCTTTAACACACTGCTGAACTCCTGTCCAATGGGGAATGGGCATGTAGCGGCATCACAGTTAATTAAATTGCCAACCAATACTGATTGTGATGAAGTGCCCTATTGAAGCAAGTGTGTGGGGGACCAAGCGAGGGCTGTGATGATGTAAGTAGCTCAAGGACCGAGGGCAGCGTGGGCCATGAATTCTACTGGAGAAATTTGCACAACGAAGCTCAAGATTCTAAATTCTCAGCTCAGAGAGCTGATCGTGATCTCTCCTTTGTTTTAGGCGCAAGGCCAACCTCACAGAAAATCAGATTTTAATTATGGACTTACAGAATCACAACGTAAGTTGAAGACACAGATCTGCCAAGACTCGAGTGGGAAAGTTAGGACAGTGACTGAAAAGGGGAAAAACCTTGATACTTGCAAAAGGGAATTCCAGCTGGACTTTATTGATTCTGAGTTTCTACTGCCGCCCAAGTATCCTTGGGTCTCCTTTACTAGAAGGAACCTAGACCTCTCCTGTCTGAGAAGTCTGCCACCTCTGGCCTGAGACCCTGTAATTAACTCAGGTGGGGAAGTTATCCTGCAAGGGGATGCCTAGTCTCCTCTAAACATACTTCTACCACCCTTTACTGGCTCTGAATGCAAATCAGAATCAAACTCAACATGTTCCAGAGGAACAAGTGCAATATCTGAGTTGAGAAAACTTCTACTCCAAAATAACGACAATATTTTACTAATTTATATTGGCAAAATTAAGGAAACAAGCCATATCACTAAAAAGGATGTAGTCACATCTTTTGATACAGTTACATCTATCTGTCAAGATCTAGTCCAGAAAAGAGAAACACCTACCAGATGTAGTTACAAAGATAAAGACATATTTAATAAGACAAAATTCAACAGGAATGTGTATCTGCTTAGCAGTTTCAAAATATATAAACCAAATGTTGAGAGAACAAAATGGAGAAACAGAAAACTCCAAAATCTACTTTGTAGGTATTAACACACTTCTCTCAGCAACTGATAGAACAATCAGACCCCAAAATAATAATAATAGTACTAATCTTTATGAAATAAAAGGTTTAAGGTTAATCAAATTAACCTGACACATGTAAAACACTATACCCAACAATTGCAGAATACTCATTAGGTTTAAATTCGCTCAGGCCTCACCCAAGTGGTGATTCCCCAGAAGGCCCCCTGTACCAGCTAGCCTATAACCTGCACTTGGAGGGTCACATCCCGCAGCATTTGCCTACGGCCTAAAAACCTCCTGGTTTCCAGACAACTACCAGTGTTCACCTACTACACAAAGCAGCGTGCCCTCCAGGAGAATCAGCTTTGTCCAGTGTAACTACTATCATGGTTATGTGGAGCGGTCCCAGAGTCAATGGTTGTCCTCTGTACTTATTTGGGGGCCTTTCAAGGGATGTTACAGCTAAAAAACTTCACTTGTGAAATCGAGCCCATAAGGCCCTCTACCACATTTGAACACCAATTGTATAAGACAGACAGTTAATGAGACTCAATTCCCACCCATGTGGCTTAATGGAAGAGGAAATACATCAGAAACTGGAGTTGAAGGCCAGAGAACTCGAAACTGCCGCAAAGTTCCCAGAGCTGGTGGACCTACTGGCCCTTTGTAGAGTTGGTCCTAGTGGTGGACAACGATAGTTTCAATTACTCAGAATGTCTCAAAAGCAACAGAAGAAACACATATTAAACATGACTCCATCTGTGCACAGCGAGTCTCAACATTTCTTTAACTGGAACTGATTGTTGAAACCAGGGGAATATTTTCAATGCTGAACAAGATGTACGAGGTCTGAAAATTAAGTTCACGAACTTGTTGCAATGATGTTGCTAACCTTTTTTTGGTATCAGAGAGATTATTCATTATGAATTTGTACCAATTAGACAAAGTTAACCAAGTTTACTATTTGGAAGTGCTGAAAAGGCTGCATGAAGAAGTTAGACGACCTCAACTTTTCACCATCTCATGGCTCTTGCATCACGACAATGCACCAGCTCACACGGCACTGTCTGTGAGGGAGTTTTTAGCCAGTAAACAAATCACTGTATTGGAACACCCTCCCTACTCACCTGATCTGGCCCCCAATGACTTCTTTCTTTACCCAAAGATAAAGAAAATACTGAAAGGAAGACATTTTGATGACATTCAGGACATCAAAGGTAATATGACAACAGCTCTGATGGCCATTCCAGAAAGAGTTCCAAAATTGCTTTGAAGGGTGGACTAGGTGCTGGCATCAGTGCATAGCTTTCCAAGGGGAGTCCTTTGAAGGTGATTGTAGTGCTATTCAGCAGTGAGGTATGTAGCACTTTTTCTAGAAAGGATGAGATCACAAACTTAATTGTCAGACCTCGTATGTGCATTCACTCATACACATGCATGTATATCTCCAGTTCTCAACTCTGTCAGCTGAGAGGGCCTAGAAGCAATGACACCCGAGTACCAATGAGTTGTACTCCGCTATTTTGAGCATACCTAGCAGAAAGACCTTGATTTCCAAATGCACTCTCCACCAAAAGGAACTAGGAATCTTAGAGAAATGAATGGTTCATTCCATGGTTGGGAAAAGCCTGGAATATCTTACTGTGCCAAAATGTAAAGAAAATGCTCAATGAATGACAAAGTAATGCCAAAAGGACACAGGAATCAGCTTGAAGGGGGTCCCATTGGCCCAATCTGGGAAATTTGTGCATTAATATAAACAATAATAATAAAGAAATATAATCATTGAATAAAATCAGAATCCAGGAGTCCACAAAGATACAAATAAATAAGGAGGGGAGAAAGGAAAGCTCATCTTTATGGCAAAAGACCAACTACTAGCCATAGAAGAAATGCTGGAATCAGAAAATCATCATTTGGCAACCATCATATGCAGGCAAGAATTATCAATGGATACCATAACTAGTGGGTAAAACTTTGAGGAATAAACAGGATATTTACAGAGCTTCAAACTATTTCCCCTACAAGATACAAATTACAAAAGGAAAATGAGTAACTTTACAGTGGAGTAACCTGACAGACACTACCTTAATCAAGTAAAGTTAATATCACCAGAAATGGGGCAAACTCATAGCATATTCCTCCACAAACCATCTTTTCCATAGTATGCCTGACGAAAGCAGATGAGGTGAATTTGATCATAAAAATAAATCAAACCCACACTTAGAGACATTCAACAAAATAACTGGCCTAAACTCCTGAAATATCAAGCCATGAAAAATAAGATTAAAGAACTCTTTCAGATTAAAGGAGAGTACAAGAGACAGAACAACCAAATCCAATGCATAATGCAGGACATTCTTTTGTTGTAAATGACATTCTTGGCAACACTGGCAAGATATGAATAAGATCTACAGATTAGGTAACAGTGTCAAACTGGTTTAATGTTGATAATTGTACTATAGCTTTGTTAAGAGAAAGTCCTTGACTTTAGGAAATGCACACTGAAGTGTTCAGGGGAAATGGGCATCATGACTGCAACTGGCCCTCAATCCAAAAATAAAAGGTATATGTATAATGTATCATATACAAATACATATACATACAGAGAAAGACAGCAATTGACAGCAAGAGTTAGAGATGGGAGAGAGGAAAGAAAAAGATTAAAGGATGAAAGAAATATGGAAAAATGTTAATATATGAGGAATTTAGGCAAAAGGTATATATACCGGGGTGCCAAAAAAATGTATACAAGTGGACACTTTGGTTAACATTGCTCAAGTAGTAGTTCACCATAATCAGAAGTGTCTGGACACTGATGGTAACTACTTTGAGCACCTCTTGTAATTGCAGAAGTCAAAGTGACTTGTATTCGTCGTTTGTTATCGGTATATATTATTACAGTTTTAATACACTTTTTTTCTTTCTTAAAATGTGTATACATTTTTTTGGCACCCTCTGTATGTAGTAATTCTTTGTACTATTACACTCTTCTGTAAGCCTGAAATTATGTCAAAAGCTAAAAGAAAAATCTTATACAATACCGAGAATGAGACATTTCATAAAAGCAAAAGACAAAGATGACAAATTATTCAACCACTTAACATAATAAAACACCATTTTTTGCTACTTAATTAGCACTAAAAACAAGTGGTAGCAGTGAGATTCTGGAGAACTTGGTATTTTCATACCTCGCTATTAGTAACAAGTGATCCAAACCTTTTGAGAAAAACAATTTGGCAATATGAACTAGGAGCAAAAAAGTAGATTCTAGTGATTCTACCACTGGGACTCTATCCTAAGGAAATAAATGCTAAATACTGAAAAGTCATTATACACAAATGTAAACACACAGCCTTATTTAAAAAAATGCAAATTGGGAAAAACCTAAGAAGAACACATGAAGATTTTAAGAAAACACAATCACAGGAATTCCTCAGTCACTAAAATAAATGCTCTATAAAAATAAAAACTAAGTAAACATGGGGAAGTGCTTACAACAGACATCATAATATGTTAAAGTAAAATTATGTGAACAATTATAAACTGGTTTCTAAAATATCTATGCACAGAAAACGGAGAAAATTCACAACACATTATAGCATTTGTAGGGTGACAGTGTAGATGAGTGAGTTTTTTTCCATTTCTTTATCCTTCAAATTGTTGGTAACTTTATTATTTTAATATTGAGGAATATACAACTAATAAAAGAAAATAAGCTTAGTTACTACTTTCACATCAATCCTTTGTGTTTACAAAGAGCATCTGGAAACACTTCGGAGAAACACGGAGAAACACGGGATAGAAGGTGATGATAATTTATACAAATACCTTTATTTGGTTTTAAATGTAGCAATACATATACGAGAATAAGGAGGCTGCTCAAGTCCAAGGGGGAAGGTTACAAAAGATACATGAAAACATTCCTATCTAAAGCATGAGGGTCCTTATATCCTTTCTTAAAGAACAAGTACATCCTGTACAAATGAGAGGGTTGTGACAAAAATTTTGAAGTTCAAGAGCCCGGCACAGTGATGAGGTACAATAACGGACAAAGGAATTCTCTCTTGTCCAATATTCACTGAAGTCTCATCCGTTTTTCAGGTTGGCCTTTAGTGCTCACTGTCTGTTGGATGTTCTTTGTAGTCTCCTTCTCCTCAGATTTTACAGTTTCTGGGATAGGTTCTGCCTCTTTCTTTGTCTGATCCACTACACATCAAAAGAAAGTATTTTTTGGAGGGGCAGAAGGATGGAGATGAGATCAATTTAGACAACACTTAATGTGAATGGTTGAGACTCTCAAATTCATTTAGAACTGCATATCTCAAGTTCTAAATTTAGCTGTTTCACCGGGCAGATGTATAACAACCCATTTACCCAAACAAATTTTTGATACTAGACAAAAACACGAGATTGCAATAAGATACTACACATAAACAAAATACCAGGGGAGCCAAAAAAGAAGTATACACATTTTAAGAGATGTTATCTATTTATTACTTTTCGAAGTTAAATTATGGTAGCAATGTATAGTATGACGTTCGCTCAAAAGATGGCATTAATTAAACGATAATAAAAATAATTAAATTAAATAATAAAATGATAATAAAAAATAAATAATAAAATGATAATAATAAAATAATTAAATTAAATGCTAACATCACCATGCGACAGGCAAGACAGTCAAAGAAAATGGCAGAAGCACGGTTGTTGTTCGAGGAGCGCAAGACCATTTTGAAGTGGTATTTGAAATTCGAGAACGTTGTGCAAATACGATAATGGAGGCGTGCCTAACCACTGCACACATTCGTGATAAGTTTCAAACACGTGGTACTGTGTGAAGAAATTGGAATGGCATTCACAGCAATACAAGTGGACACTTTGGTCGATGTTGCTCAAGCAGTAGTTCACCGTAATCAGAAGTGTCTGGACGCTGATGGTAACCACTTTGAGCACCTCTTGTAACTGCAGAAGTCAAACGTGACTTGTATGCATCTGTTATTATTGGTATATATTGAGTATTACAATTTTAATAGTTTTTCCTTTCTTAAAATGTGTATACATATTTTTGCACCCATTATTTTCCATCCCAGTGACTTGTATGCATCTTTTATTATTGGTATATATTGAGTATTACAATTTTAATAGTTTTTCCTTTCTTAAAATGTGTATACATATTTTTGCACCCATTATTCTCCATCCCAGTTCACTGGATAGTTCAATACCTCTTTTCAGTGATGAAACGGAAGACCTTTTTCAGCATGCTGAGATTTGAACTAAAACCAACCTCAAATCACCTTGGTTTTCCACACCTCCTCAATACCTACTCTTCCCACTCCAGTTCCTCTTTTAAATACTAATATCACTATCACAAAAGCATCATCTTTGGGCAATTCAGCAATCTCAAAGGCTAGGAGTAACAAACTACAACGAATCCAGAAGGACAAAATGACCACAGCTCATCTAACATGCTATGTTGTAACTGATTTAAAAAGGCTATTTTGGACTCATTTCAAGTTTAATAAGAGTATCAGATAAACCATACCTGGGACAGGCTTTTCTCCAGATTTTTGCTGTAATTAAAAAAAAAAAAAAGGGAAGGGGGAGTAGGGGGAGTAGTAGAGGAAAACAGAGCAGGTTAGACAAGTTTTCTTCTTCATTTCATAATTCTTATTATAATTACACCTTTATTCAAATTATATTATAAATGACTTCATGAAGAGGAACCACGTACCATAAAAATTTATCATTTTCTTTTTATTGACTTGTTCCAGAAAAGACAAATCTAAAGCTAGAACAAGAGTCAAACATAAATAACCCTTGAGAACCTACAAAGCCCTTTGCTTCTGCACCCAGGCTACAATGATTACAAAAAGCAGCTAAGTAGAATCCAATACACACATACACACGCACACACACACACAGACACTTGTATATATACAAACACAATGAAATATTACTCAGCCTTGAGAACAAAGACAATTCTGTCATTTACAACAAAAAAAAGTGAATGAACCGTGAAGGCATTATGCTAAATGAAATAAGTCAGAGAAAGACAAATACTATATCACTTAAGTGGAATCTAAAAAGGCCAAACTCATATAAACAGAAAGTAAGTTTTAGTTACCAGTGGCTGAGGGGGTGGAAGGGACAATCATGGGGAGATGTTATTCAAAGGGTACAAATTTCCAGTTATAAGATGAATAAGTTCTGGGAAGCTAATAATGTACAACATGGTGATTATAGTTAATAATACTATCTTACATAATTGAAAGTTGCTGAGAGTAAATCTTAAATGATCTCACCACAAAAAAGAAATGGTAATTATGTGACATGATGGAGGTGTTAGCTATAGCTATGGTGGTAATCATTTTGCAATGCATGTCAGATCGACACATTGTATACTTTAAACTTACACCATGTTACATGCCAATTATACCTCAATAAAGCTGGAAATAAAGTTTATCCCTAACTTTTTTTAATACTTTTCAGACAGTTCGTTGTTAGTGCATAGAAATGCAACCAATTTTTGAGTGTTGATTTTATACCCTGCAACATTACTGAATTCATTGATTAATTCTAAGTTTTTCTTAGTGGAAGCTTTAGGGTTTACTATGTATACGATCATGTCATCTGCAGAGACAGTCTGATTTCTTTTCCTATTTGGATGCTTTTTATTTCTTTTTCTTGCTTAGTTTCTCTAGCTGGGACTCCCACCACGACTACGTTGGAAAGCAGTGTGAGGAGTTAGCATCCTTGTCGTTTTCCTGAGCTTGGAGGAAAAGCTTTGTTTTTCAAAGCTGAGTATGTTAGCTGTGGGTTTGTCACATATGGACTTTATTATGTAGAGGTACATTCCTTTAATACTTAGTTTGTTGAGGATTTTTATCATAAAAGGGTGTTGGATTTTGTCAAATGCTTTTTCTGCATCGAGATGGTCATGTGATTTTTATCCTTTGTTCTGATCATGTGGTATATCACACTGATTTACTTTAGTATACTGAACCATCCATGCATCCGAGGGATAAATCCCACTTGATCATGGTATATGATCCTCTTCATGCGCTGTTGGATTCGGTTTGCTAATATTTCGCTAAGGATTTTTACATCTATATTCATCAGGGATATTAGACTGTAGCTTTCTTGTAGTGTCTTTGTTTTCGGTGTAATGCTGGCCTCATAAAATTAATCTGGAAGTGTTCCTTCCCCTTCAGTTTTTGGGAAGAGTTTGAGAAGAACTGTTGCTAATGCTCTTTAAACATTTGGTAGAATTCACCTGTGAAGTCGTCTGGTCCTAGACTTTTACTTGTTGGGAAGTTCGTGATTACTGATTTATTCTCCGTATTCATTTCCGATCTGTTCTGATTTTCTGTTTCTTCATGACTCAGTCTTGGTAGGTTGCATGTTTCCAAGTATTTCTTATAGATTATTCACTTTGTTGGCATATTATTGTTTACAGCAGTCTTGTCTCTTATGACCCTGCTGTTTCTGTAGAATCAGTTGCAATGTCTCCTCTTTCATTTCTAATTTTATTTATTTTAGTCTTTTCTCTTTTGTTAGTCTAGCTAAAGTTCTGTCAATTTTGTTTATCTTTTAAAGAACACCAACTCTTTATTTCATTGATTTTTTTCTATTGTTTTTCTAGTCTCTATTTATTTTTGCTCTAATCATTACTATGTCTTTCCTTCTGCTAACTCATGTGGAAATTAACATACTCCTGAACAACCAAGGGGTCAAAGAAGAAATCAAGAGGGAAATCAGACATTATATGGAAATGAAAATGAAAACACAACATACCAAAACTTATGGGATGCAGCAAAAGCAGTACTAAGAGGGACACTGATAGCAATAAATGCCTATATTAAAAAGGAGGAAAGTTCTCAAATAAACTATCTAATTACACCTCAAAGAACTAGGAAAAAAGAACAAACTAAAGACTCTGTTTTCTGAGTATATGTTCATTAGCACTCTTTCATGTTTCTGGTTTTTCATGTTCTATTCCCATTTTTTCTAGGTCCAGCACTGTCCAAAAGAAATATAATGAGAGCCACAAATGCAAGATATATATGTAATTTTAAATTTTCTAGTAGTCACATGCTCACAAAGAAATAGATGAATTTTGTTTTTAACCAAATATAGCTGAAATATTATTATTTTAACATATAATCAATATTTTTTAATTATCAATGTTTTAGTTTTTCTGTACTAAGTCTTTGAACCCAGTGTGGTTTTTCACACTTATAGCACAACTCAATATGGATTATCCGTGTTTCAAACGCTAATTAGTCACATGTACTACCTAACAGCTACTATCCTTGGAAGGTCTAGCTGTTCTTCCCCCAGACTCCCTAGCATATACTCTATACTCACTGAGTGAATGGTCCACCACACCTAACCTCTTACACTCTATAGTGGGTACTCAACATTCTACACACAGCTACAATTTCATTTATTCACCAGATGCTGTTTCATCTTCAAGTGCAATCATGACATTTCTCTAAACTGGCTTTCCTGTCCTGAATTCCAACTGTGTCCTGTAAAGGTGCATAAGAACTAAAACTAACATGAGAATAACATGTTCACATATTCCATCTCATACCTACTTCAGTTCAAAAGCTCATTTAGTACAATGGCAGGTGGATTTGCTATTGCTGTTGGAACCCCTTCAAATAACATAATGGAATTCATATAACTTATTTATTATTACTCTTCCATTTATCATGCCAAGCCCTCTACCTCAAATGTTCTATTCTTTTATTACAAAAGTTTTAACTATTATGTTGTTTAAGAACTGCTCCCTTCCCAGGCTGGAAGGGAGCACATAGCATAAGTTTCATATAGCCTAAGTTTTAGATTCTAGTTTTGTTACCGTCTATGACACTTTCAGCAAGCAACCTTCTAAATGAGAATATCGTCTGCATGCAGTCCTCATAGTTTGCAAAGACTCAAAGAGCCCAGAACAGTGTTAGTTCTATTCCCTTTACCCACTTCCTCCACTAAGTCTTTGTAAACCTCTCCTCTGAGTGAGAGATCATTTTTTAATTAAAGATGAAAATCAAAATTTTAGGTCACATGTAAAATAGTTCTCAATTTAAAAAAATGCCAGGAAAAAATGTCAAATCAAAAGTATCGTGTATGCTCTCATTACCTGCACAAATCTGGGTGGAAATTTTTGTCTGAGGTCTAGGAGTAAAGCATCCACACGCTGCCTCTGGAAAATAGAGCTTGGTTCTTCTTTCCTTTTGGTTTTAGGTTTGACTTTATCTATTAAAATATGAAGTCCCAATCAAAACATTGCCTAGTTTGGTGTTTTATATTTTACAAATCTTTGTCCAGCATGAATATACTCAAACTTCATTATTTTTAATGGCTGCTAGTTCAAAGTTAATCCCCCAAAATAAATTAAACATAACATATACACAGAACTATTCTAATGCTCCCTCTTAAATGAAGTTAACATTCTAACATTTAAAAAGCTGATATGTCTTTTAAAGATACTTTAGTTTTAGTATATAAGCATGGATAGACAACAGAATTTTAAGTCTAGAGTTTTCCATAATAACTGAAATCACAATCCAGACTATTTTTTCTATATTTTAAGTGTATTAAATGGTCTTTTCCCATAAAACCTAATAGGTGCAAATGGAAGATGCAGCTTTCACCAAGTTACCACACTCAATTATGAAGACTATAATTCACTGAAAAACAGGACAAACCAAACAACAAAAGATCAAGGCAAGATGAACGATATGTTGTAATTTTCCCTGGGAGGGGAGATACTGGGAGACTATCTCTAAATGAAGGGTTCCAGATAAGTTTTACTCCAAACATTTCATTAGGGTAGGGGCAAAGAGCTCTGAGAAGTTTACTTAACCAATACAAACTTTCCTACACCCAATGTCGCAGCCTGCACCACTGTTAAGAATAAATACAGCTGTATCTGAGAGACCATTCCACAGGTCTGAATTCTATTTAAAGGCTATTTTTCCATCAATAATTTATTGCTAATTCTCAGAGAAGGAAATACAGACTACAGATATACTGCTACAGACACATTTCTAGAAGTACTCTTATTGGTAAAATACAGTGTAAAACAAGAAGCAGATTCGCAGCTATGGAAACTAGGGAACCTGGCATCACAACAGGTGATAACATGGAAAGACCAGAAAACAGATTGGTCATCTGGAAATAAGGTTCTAAGAGCATCTCCCTTACTTTTAAGACTGGAGGGATTCAGATTCCAAATTTCAAGATGATTCAACAGTTAGGTAAGCAAGAAATGTTGTTACTCATTCCTCATCAATGATTTCCTCTGCATGCTCCAAATATGTAAAAACCTTGAATCCACTTATCAAAGATTACCACTTACGCTAACAGATTAAACTTTGTATGTGCTCCTATAGGAAAGCTGTTATCACATCTAGACACATGAACTGTAGCTGTGACAACGTCATCATTCACCCTACGAAGAATATTCCTAAGAAGTAAAACACTTACAAACCATCAATAGCTATCTTCCTAAAGAAAACAACTTCATTCTCAGAGCACCAAACAGTATTTTAGGAGGGTCTAGGTGTCTACCTACCTTGCTCTTCATGATCTTTGAAGTGCCACCAATACCCTTTGGAAGGATGATATCGACAGTATGACATAGCTTCATCAAAAGCTGACTGAATGCCATGTACTGCAGTAAGCTTGTAAAAAGAAAATGAATTCTGAATTTTTCATTCGATCAAAATTTCCAAAGTAAATACAGAAATATTACAATTACAAAGACAGTAATTCCGTGCTTTTCAGAACCAGAATTTCTATATTGCTGGGGCTGTGGTATACACTTTTAACATGGAGTTGGTCCAGAGTAACCAATGCTCAAAACATTCTAATACTCAACGCTTTATACCAACTTACACAAGGGAGAGGAGCTCCTGTTTGATTCTTGGAAGCAAGTAGCTCAATTAAACGTTTTCTTTAGTAGTTAAAGAAAGTGAAGATACTTACCACTCTAGAGTTTATAACTGATCCCAAGTCTGGTGCCTGATAGATGACTCCAGCAATGATATAGTAATCGGCCAGTGGGATAACTAAAGCAGTGGGGGAAAACAAAAAGTTTATGGATATAGCTATGTACACAAACTACTAAATAGATTTCCATTAAAAGAACAACTAAAATTTGACATTCTCCCATATTAAAGCTTAAGGCAGGGTCTGGCATTTCCTATTTCTGTAAATAAAGTTATGCTGGAAAAAAGCGACACCCATTCATTTTCGTTATTATCTAAGGTTGCTATGGCACAATTAAAATAGTTGTCCCAGGTACCATGAGGCCCACAAAGCCTAAAAAAATTACTCTCTGAACCTTCACAGAAAAAGTTGGCCAATTCTTGCCCTAGATCAGCGCTGCTCTAACTTTAATGTGTATCTGAATCACCTGAGTATCTTGTTAAAATCATTTCTTACTTATAAGGATGATGCATTTCTAACAAGTTCCCAAGTGATCCAATGCTGCCATCAGTCAACCACACTTCGAGGAGTAAGACCTTAGAGCAAAAGAGATTTAGGGCCCAGGGTGAAGACATCAGATGTGCTAAACTTGCCTCTGTGCCCCACTCCTGGGTCCTAAGAAACAAAACATCTGCTAGTGAGGCTGGTGCCATTTTGTGTAGCTTCTGTACCTTGAACCCTCTCATCATGGAAATCTTGTCCCTGGTCTTACCTTTGTTCTGAAGTCCTCTTTTTCTCTGGGCTGAGACTCTAGATCTTTGATTTTCGAACTAAATTTAAATTCTTGACTCTGGAACTACAACTTAACAAGTCATTCTCTAGACTCAATACCAGGATGAGGGTTGTTTCTAAATGTTTTGATGAGAGTATCTATCTAATTATAAGATGTAATGGATCGTGTCTACAAATAGGTGACTCTTTGATTCCAAATCAAATCTAAATTCTATACTCTTAATGTGATTTCTACAGCAAGTTTTTGTTTGGTAATATAACCCAGGTAAGAGTTTTGGTTGGATGTGTCAATGAGGACTTTCAACCCTTTATGGATTTGGTACAACTGCATCTACCATGTATTTTGCAACAGAATTACACTCAGTGGACTGAGATGAAAAGAAAGGTTACTTAGGATGCTCGAGGTTCAGTTGGAATCCCAACAACTGTGCTCACAGGAAGAGGTGGTTTCAATAGAGCAAGTTGCTGTTAGAGCTTGCAGAGTTGTTCTTGGGCATGTTGAAAGACTCCTGATGTCCAACTATGTGACTTGTGGAACTTGGCTTGTCACCTAAACGATAAAGCTATGCCTGCTGTACCAGCCTGCGTAGACAAATTATACAAATAATGATTATAGTGGAAACCTGATTTCCTTCAGAATCTGGAATTTTAACAGAGGATGCCTACATTAGCCCTCAACAAAAATTCTGGACTCAGAGTCTCAAATGGACTTCTGTGAACAGGCATATTACACACATGGGGCTGCATTTCACTGCTGGAGGGTGTACTTGGTGTGGCCCCTCACAGGATGGAAAGCTTACACATGGATTCCTACAGATCCCACCTGAAATGGCTTTTTCCCTTATTGATCTGACTGCGTATCCTTACAGTGTTGCCATAACAAATCTTAGACATGACTGACGATATGCTGAGCCTGCTCAGTTCTCCTAGTAAAGCACTGAACGTGTGTGCTTTGGGGATCCCCAAAACAGAACCCAATTCAAAAGGAGGAAGAAGAGCAGGAGCAGGAGGAGAACACAGCGCTCAGAAAGTAAATAAATCATGGTATTTTAAGAAACTAATGCCTGAAGTTTACCCATTTTACCTTGGGTAGGGGACTGCCGCTGTTGCTTCCGAATGATAAAAAGAATGGGCTCTTGAGCATGTAAAAGGATGTATTCCACTCCAACCATTTGACTGAAAACAGAATAGACATCCAGAGATCTATGAATGCCCTACAATTCTGTTGAACATTCATATTATTATATAAAAGTATAGCAACATTGTAAATAGGATTAAAACTGCCAGTGTTTGATGTTAAAAACTGGCTGTTTAATAAAACTGACAATTTTCCAGGTAGGTGGAATAAAGATTTGGTTCTTAAACAACAAAATTCCTTTACAAAAATTCATGAACTTAAACCTGAGTATTTTCAGTCATGAAAGTACACTGAAGAGCATGTTTCCAAAAAGGCAACCAAGATATCATGAAGCTTCCTGACCAAGGCAATATATAAATATACGTAAAAGATAAAAATATACTTGAAGATTATACATGCCTTAACCATATATGTCAACAATACATTCTACCCAACTGGAAAACAAAAATCTTACCCTTGCCCCAACACATTTCTGATCTGACAGATTGTTTAAAAGCAACAATAAGTTGTATTAATAGTTATATTTGTCTCATAATAAAAGTTATTTAAAATACCATAGAAATTTAATTTCATGAATTCACCCTGATGTTTAGTTGACAGATAAAAAAACTTTATCACACAGTTGTTTCAGAAATTTTTGTAACAGTAATAAATTCTTAATTATTTAGCATCATAAGTCTGAAGAAACTTGCTTTGCATCTGTTTGGCTAAATTTTTTTTATTTGTCATACAAAGAAAAATCTACTATAAACCAGACTATGGTTTAAGACATTATGTTAGATGCAGAGGAGACAATAAATATGGTTCTCTGGTTGAGGATAACAGTTGCATTGCTAAATCATTCATCAGCTCTACATCTAAACCCCATAGCTGTATTTTAATTGGACAGTGATATTTGAAGTTATACAGAAAAGACTTCCTAGGTGACAAGTGACTACTAATAATTCCTTTGCATGTCAAATTTGTTACAAACCCAAACAAAACTCCAATTCTTCTAAAACTCTCTGTACTTCACAATCCACAACTTGAAAGAACAGTTTATTGCAGAATCTCTAGCTGGAGGAGATGCTACCACCTTACAATAACTTACTTTAAGTGTTCTAATGTTAGCCTTTGCATTTTGACCACTTCATTATTACATGTCCTGTCATAAAAAGGATTACTTCTTTCTGAAAAGTAATCCAGGACACTGCCACTGTTCAAAATGGGGATCCAGGAACTGTCAACCCAAGAGATTCCCAGCAGATTATCTGTAGGGAAGAAACAAAATGATAAAGGATGAGAAAAGAGAAAAAAAATCCAATCCAACAAACACTTACCATGCATCTAATGTTGTAGGCACTATGAATAGAAGGATAACATGGATCCTAACCTACATCCTCTCAAAATCTAACAGAAGAGGTAAGTATACAAGAAAGCAATGACAATTCAACATGATTAAGTACTATAATATAGGTATAAATAAATGTGTCATGAGAGCACAGTGGAGGGAGAATACCTTACCTGGGGGAACTAGAATGATTTTTCGTGGGGCGACAAAGAGGTGGGTTTTAGTCCTATATGTTAAAGAATAAATAGAGATTCACCCCCAGAAAAAGAGGGGCAAAATAATTCTAAGCAATGAGAATACATATAAAAGGTAGGAAAACATAAGTGTATTATATGTTTGGAGAGTAATTTGATTAGGTGGAGAAGTGAATTTGAACTTTAAAGAGTTCTTTTGAAAAATTGGATTGTACACCTTAAATCTATGTAACTTTGCTAACAATTGTCAACCTAATAAACTTTAATTTAAAAAAAAAAGGAAAAACTGGAAACACTGAGTTTTTATATGTTGGCAACTAGGCAACTAATTCAAAAATTTTCAAACAACACACATGCTGAAGAAAACACATCCATAGCCACCAGTTTGAGACTTCCCAATTAGGGTCAGAGAAATAAATTAGGAAGCTATTATTATAGATGAGATAATTATGATGTAAAAGTTAAGGGACAAATGAGAAGTAGAATGAGCTTAATTACAGCCAAACGATTTCATACTTTAGAGAATTAAATCTTAAATTTTTCAAAATGCAAAAAGAAAACTAAAACACGGTAAATAGAGCTAGATACCTTTAATTAATGAGCTTTTATTGGTTACTGACTGCAATGTTTCATACCACTGACTACTAAACCCCACTAGGCGTGAGTCATAAACATCAAAAAGCCTATATAATACTGGTTGAAGGAAAAAGAATCTTATATTGTAACTGCTTCTGGCATTTTTAAAGAAGTCAGGCCTAATCCAAGGTGACAAGCAGTTGTGAGCAAAATGAATTAAATGATAAAGTAATTATAGAAATGTAAAATGTGCTGTGTGCATTATAAAATAGAGGAGACAAATGAAGTCTGTTAATGACCAAATAAATAATCAGTACAAATCATTAAGATGGTTCATCATAAATGGATCATGATATAACCAAATATAAACGGGCCAGGAAATAACATTTTCAGAAAAAGATTTTCTAATGAAAAGCAACTAAGGATAATCATTATTCTCAGCTTGAACTACTACAACCCAGTTATTAGTTTTGTTTAAAGCAAATTTGTTACACATTTCTTCATTTCCTTAGGAATGATTACATAAAAGCATTTGTAGAAGGACAATTTTAGGTTTCTCACTGATAGTGAAAACTGCATCTGGTATCATAATAAGCTATGGACGATAAACTGTTATAATATTACAGATCATTTCCCCAGAAAGAAGAGTAATCTGCAGAAATAAATAAAAGTATAAGTACAGATCCTACCTACCAACAATTATGGATAGTCAGTAGCTACGGGCATGAGGTGATAAGGACCTGGTGGAAAGCAATGGCAATGACAGGAAGATAAGGACCAAGCTACCAGTTATCTCTAGACCTCATCTCCTTCCCGCCTCCTCTCTCACTCTGCTTCAGCCATACCCTCTTCCTTGCGGTTCCTCTAACACATCAGACACACGCCCACCTTTGAGTCTTTGTAATGACTCTGACAAATCTAAGTAAAAAGTAAAACATTATGAAAGTGAAATAGATGAAAACAGCCTGATAAACTAAATGTTTCTTTTATTCAGTAGAAGGAAGAGTGTTCACACAGTCCAAACATAGCTCTCTAACAATCAGCAAATGATGAGATTAGGTACTTGAAACTCTAATTTATAACGAAACATGCACACATAAAAATATTACACAGAAATGCTGAAGATCACTGGACATTTTAAGTAACTATAAATGAGACAATATTTGTAATAAGTGCGCTAGAGTCCACTTTGGTTAATACAGAGGTAAGAATCTCAGACACTTCCCTTTAAAAATCAACTATGTACAAACAAAACAACCCTATGTAGACAGTAGGAGCATATTACAATTAAACATCTTTTGAGGAAAGTCTTTTTTCTTTAATCTGCTGGGGTGTGTACCTACGTACAAAAATTCACACTTCTTTTAAGAAAAAGTATCACAGTTTCCAATGGAAATAACTGTACGGTGAAAGTTTCATACAAGTGTAAGAAGTTGTGTGGGAGCCACTGCAACAGTAAAAGATAAAGCTATTCACAGGCACTCTCTCACTACAATGAATTTTTCCTGGAAACTTCCATGACACCCCCTCCCAACCTGGAGGCACCTGGTCTGTTTAGAACTACGTTCTCATGTTTCGGCTATTTTTTAACAGCCCTTTCCTTCACTCTTTGGAATCGCAGAGCTCAAGCCCTAGGTTGTTGTTGTTTTTTCCAAATTCACTGGAACGGATGTCTGTACGTGAGCTGAGAAGAGAATGCATAGCCTAATGCTACCCGAGATCAAGTAGCAATGAAGGGCATGCCCCTCCCCACACACTTACTCACTTGACTCAACAAAGATTTGCGTACCTTTACACTTCAGCTGTGAAAGAGAAACGACCCCTGCCCTCAGTAATTGTCGGGTGTTCGATGGAAAGGATTACAGACTCAAAAATAAAACGAACAGAAGAAAACCTTGGGGACTCATGCTCAGGGACGAATAGGGCGCGATGTCAGAAATAAGGCAGCCCCCACGCCAAGTCCCAAGACATGAAAGAAATCATGTTGGTTCATTAGCCCACGCACCACTCTGCCCAAAGGCCGTTCCTTCACCAGGCTACAACAGCCCCAATATTTGCTGTAGAAATATACGTGTGACACAACACTGCAGGTTTGAGGGCTCAAAACCCAGAAATTTTTCCAATCCCTTCATTTAGACGCTCCTAAGAGACCTTAGAGGAAAAGGGGGAAACTATGCTATGCAACTTGTCGCCAGACTGAAGCCTTGGGTCGTCCACAGAAACCATTCAAAAGAGCCTGGGACACATCACAAAAGAACCTGAACCTTGCCTCCGCGAGCTGCAAAGCCCCACACCAGACCTCAGACACTCAGGAAACAAAGGCGAACAGCACAGATTACCTCGGATGTCGACCGCCGCCATAATCCCAAAAGCGTTCGCGCGTTCTCCTTCCGGCGCAGAGAAAACGTCACAAAGTGACGCCGGAAGCAGCGAGATGCAGATCCTAGGCACCCTGCGGAGAAATGCAGAGAGGGGTGGAGACTGCGAGTCCGGGGAGGGAGGGTTGGGAAGGGGAGCGAGGGTTGGGAAGGGGAGCAGGCAGGGAGCGCGGGGCCGCGGCTGCGAGGTGGAGGGGGCGGGGCTGGACGGTGGGGGGGCGGGGCTGGACGGTGGGGGGGCGGGGCTGGACGGTGGGGGGGCGGGGCTGGACGGTGGGGGGGCGGGGGCTGGACGGTGGTGGGGGCGGGGCTGGACGGTGGGGGGGGCGGGGCTCGACGGTGGAGGGGGCGGGGCTGGACGGTGGTGGGGGCGGGGCTGGACGGTGGGGGGCGGGGCTGGACGGTGGGGGGCGGGGCTGGACAGTGGGGGGGCGGGGCTGGACGGTGGACGGGGCGGGGACAGGAGGGCGGAGGGAAGGAGCGACCGGCCGCAAGGAGAGAGCGGCGCCACCGCTCGGTGGGCAAGTAGCAAGGCGTACTAGTGAAAAAAAAATTGGGAGACTGAGGGAAAAGGCTGAGCGACTCATACCCACGCCAACCATTGAGAGAGTCGAAGATTCGACCTTGATCTCCTGTGATCGTTTAAAAAACAAATTCTGATTACGCAGACTTGGGGTTGGGAGCATCTTCAATGTTTCAAAGCTCCCTCAGGTGTATCCAGTGAGCTGTTAGATTTAGGAGCTGCTTGGCCATTCTGGTTTTTTCTTCCTTAAAGCCACTCAGACTGGGTCCTCTCCCTCTTACTTTCCCAAAGGAAGAGCAGAACGATCATCAGTGGCTAATGACAGTTATAAAAGCAGCACCAAGAGCCGGCTTCACGCTCAGGAGAGAACACTGCACCTCCTGCTCGTGGTTTCCGGTGCTCTACGCCATCACAGAAACTTCTCTACTAACAAACTATAGAAATGATCCCTGAAAGTATAGTCTTTGGCCATTCTATTTTTTACCCGGACTCAAGGGTGGGGATGGGACAGGACTAAGCAGAAAGAATTTGAAAGTCATTACCTTTTGTGTGACTTAAACACATTAAAAGTCTTAACCCATTAAGTAAATACCTTACATGCCTCTGCCGCAAAAAGTTCACCAGGCAGGAAATGCTTCTGAAGTAAAATAGTAACAAGATTAAAAGAAAGGAATAACGCTGGGTCTACGTAAGGACCCAGTATCTGCATTCCAGGCAATCTGGGGTAGGTAGCAATATGTCAGAGAGGAGGATAATTCTGTGATACGGGAAAGCCATAGAAAGATTTTCCAGAAAGCCTCAGAAAGATCAAACTCCACTGTGGCCCCATAAAAGCACAATGATATCTGCAAGCAAGACACAGATACCTGGAAGAGCACCCCAAAATCTAAAGGAGCCCTGGATACAGGGATAAGAGGCAAGTACCTACATCTTCTACAAAACTTATGTACTATGAAGGCTCCTCCAGAATTTAACCACAACCCAAGGGCAAGGGGAGAACACCATGAATTTACTGGGATTTTCCACCTCATAGAAGGGGAAAAATTTTAAATCTTAAATCTAAGTGGAATAAAAAGATATTGCTTTGTTACACTTCAATTTTTGAGCTGGAATTTTACACCGGAGACAGTAGTATAGAAAAGTGTCCCTAAAGAAGTATGTATGGGGCCGGCCTGGTGGCTCAAGCGGTTGGAGCTCCATGCTCCTAACTCCCAAGGCTGCCGGTTGGATTCCCACATAGGCCAGTGGGCTCTCAACCACAAGGTTGCCAGTTCAAATCCTTGAGTCCCGCAAGGGATGGTGGGTGTACTGAACCTGGAGCTGAGCTGCACCCTCCACAACTAAGGCTGAAAGGACAACTTGAAGCCGAATGGCACCCTCCACAACTAAGATTGAAAGGACAACAACTTGACTTGGAAAAAAGTCCTGGAAGTACACACTGTTCCCCCAGTAAAGTCCTGTTCCCCTTCCCCAATAAAATCTTTTAAAAAAAGAAGTATGTATGTACACAGAGCAGAATTTTTATTTTATTTTTTGTTTGTTTTTGTGTGTGTGTGTTTGTACTATAAATAGTATTTTTTTTTTTTTTTAGTTTCAGGTGCACAAGACAAGGTAATACTTCGACGTTCATCATTTATATCCCTCACACTGTGAACCCCCCTCCCTTATCCCCCCTACCACTATCCCTCCGACATCACACCAAACCATCACATGATATATATAAAATTATAGTTGGTATTCATTATTGTTCAGCTTCAGGTGTACAGTACATTGATCAAGCATCTACATCTTCCCTGAGGTGGTCTCCCAAATGGGACCTGTGTCCATCAGATACCCTAAAAAATCTTTACATTATTGATTACGTTCCCGAAATTATTTTTCAAAAACCCTGAGGCCATATTGTGGTTACTAACTGTTTTCTAATCCCCTCACCTTTCTCCTTATCCCCACCCCCCACCCTCGCCCATCTAACAACCTTCAGTTTTTCCTCTTTGTCCCCAGAACTGTTTCTGATTAGTTCATTCACTTATTCTTTTCTTTAGATTCCGCATATAAGTGAGATCATATGGTACATGTCTTTCTCTTTCTGGCTTATTTCGCTTAACATAATGTTCTCTAGATCCATCCATGTTGTTGCAAATGGTAAGATTTCTTTTTTCTTTATGGCTGCATAATACTCCATTGTATAAATGTACCACAGTTTCTTAATCCAGTCATCTACCGATGGGCATTTCGGTTGTTTCCATGTCTTGGCTATTGTGTATAGTGCACAGAGCAGAATTTTTAAAAGACAGATTTTTCCGGGAGGAAATTTTCAGAAGGGCCTGGGGGGGAAGAGAACCTGGTAGAGAGAACATTTCATAAAGGAAGGACATCATGTCCAATAAACAGAGGTGTGAAACATCAAGCGTTTTGTTTTGTTTTGTTAGTTTTGTTTTCTTGTGTTTTTATTAGGAGAGAAGGAGATTAGGAGGGGAAAGCAACAAAAGAAGGATCTGTAGATAATAAAACACAATGTAAGCGTGGTAAGCCAGACCTGGGAGCTCAGCCTTTATCTTATAGGCAGTGGAAGAAATGTGATTGGGCTTCCATTTTAGAAGGATTATTCAAGGAGGATGAGTTGTACACATTTTTAAGGAGACAGTTTAGGAGACCGTTACAAAGTAAACAATGTCTTCATTTGTATAAAGGCAGTGGTAACTGAGGGAAGAGAAAAGATTGCAGATATTTAGGAGATAGTATTAAAAGAGAATTAGTGACTAATAGATGAGCATAATGAGGGAGAGGAAATAAAAAATGATTCCCAAAACACTGATTTATAAAACTAAGTGCCATTAATCAGATTAGGAATAGCAAGGAACAAGTAGGTGAAAAAAGGGGTAATGATTTAGTTTTGATCATGTCCACGTTGTGCATGAAGTATCTGCAGGACACGCTGCACACTAGGGTTTCTTAGCCTTTGTACTATAGACATTTTAGGCTAATTCTTTGCTGGAGGTATGGGAAATTGTCCTTTGCATTGTAGAATGTTTAGGAGTATCCCTGGCTTTTACCCACTAGATGCCAGTAGCAGACCCCTGCCAGTTATGACAACAAAAATGTCTCCAGACATTGCAAAATATCCCCCGGGGGCACAAAACTGCCCCCAGTTTGGCAACCACTGCTATACACAGGTATCCATAGGAGTACAAAGTCAAAGCAGAAGAGTTTCAGGAAGAGAGGAGAACCCAGCAGTGTCAAGCAGACAAGTGAGTTACCTAAGAATCAAGCATTGGATTTGGTAAATAGGATCCCCTAAACAAGAAGTTTCTGTGGAATGGTAGGGGCAGAAGTCAGAGGAGAGTATATTCAGGAGCAAAGGGAAATGGAATTGAGTATACTCTGTGTTTTCAGGAAGCTTGGCTGAGAGGGAAGGCTAGAGCTAGAGCACTACCTGGAAGTTGTACAGAAATAATAATAGGGAAATGTGAATGTGTTGATAGGCTAAGGTGAAACACCCAGTTGAGAAGATTTTCAATTTATCTTCAATTAATTCATTCCTTCATTCAATTAATTATCAATTATTTAATACCTACTAGACGTTTTGCTTAGCTCTAGTGGCAGAGGATAAAACAGTAAACAACCAAAGCCCCTGGCTTCAAGGATCCAACAGTTCTGATGGAAAAGACGGATAATATTCAAGCAAACAAAGAAGAGCATTACAGATTGTGATAACAAAAATGGGGGGAAATGAGATAGGGAATAACTTGAGGCAGATATTTTGGGTAGGATGATCAGGACAGACCTCTCTGAGGAGGGTTGTATCCGAGCTGAGACCTGGAGGGTGAGAATGAACCAGCCACGTGAAGAGCTGGGGTATAAGCATTCCAAGCAGAGGGAACCACAGACCCTGCAGTGGAAAAGGGCTTGATCTGAGAACCTGAAACAGGCTAATATAAACAAGATCATAGAAGTAAAGGAGGAATTATAGGAAAGAAGAGATTGGGAATGAAGGCAGGGACCAGATGATAGAGGGCCTTGTAAATAATTTGTTTTTTACTCAGAGAAAATGAGAAGCTATTAAAGATTTTAAGGAGTAGAATGCCACAAAGGTATTAGTTCTAATCAGAAATATTTTTTTATTTTAATTTATTAGTTTCATGTGTACAAGACAAGGTAATACTTAGACGTTCATCATTTATATCCCTCACACTGTGAACCTCCCTCCCCCCATCCACTATCCCTCCGACCTCACACCGAGCCATCACATTATATGTATAAAATTATAGTTGGCATTCATTATTGTTTAGCTTCTGGTATACAATGCCATGATCAGGCATCCACAGTATCCCTGAGGTGGTCTCCCAAATAGGACACATTTCCATCGGATACCCAACAAAATCTTTACAACATTATTGAATACGTTCCCCAAATTAATTTTCAAAAACCTTGAAGCCATCTTGTGGTTACCAGCTGCTTCCTAATCCCTTCACCTTTCCCCTTATCACCCCCCACCGCCCATCTAACAACTCTCGGTTTTTTCCTTTTTGTCCCCAAAACTGTTTCTGATTAGTTCATTCACTTATTCTTTTCTTTAGATTCCACATATAAGTGAGATCGTATGGTACTTGTCTTTCTCTTTCTGACTTATTTCACTTAACATAATGTTCTCTAGATCCATCCATGTTGTTGCAAATGATAAGATTTCTTTCTTCTTTATGGCTGCGTAATACTCCATTGTATAAATGTACCACAGCTTCTTAATCCAGTCATCTACCGATGGGCATTTCGGTTGTTTCCATATCTTGGCTATTGTGTAAAGTGCTGCAATAAACATAGGAGTGCATACAGATTTTTGAATTGGAGTTTTGGATTTCTCTGGGTAGATGCCTAGGAGTGGAATTACTGGATCATAGGGTAGTTCCATTTTCAGATTCCTGAGATACCTCCATACTGTTTTCCATAGTGGCTGCACTAATCTGCAATCCCACCAACAGTGCATTAGCGTTCCGTCTTCTCCACATCCGCGCCAGCATTTGTTGTTTGTTGATTTATTGATGATAGCCATTTTGACTGGAGTGAGGTGGTATCTCATTGTGGTTTTTATTTGCATTTCTCTGGTGGTTAGTGAGGTTGAGCATTTCTTCATATGTCTTCTTGCCTTCTGTATGTCCTTTATAGAAAAATGTCTCCTCAAATCCTCTGCCCATTTTTTAATGGGGTTGTTTGTTTTTTTGGAGTTAAGTTTTTTATAGATTTGTGATATTAATCCCTTATCAGATATATCATTGGCAAATATCTTTTCCCATTCAGTAGGATCCCTTTTTGTTTTATTGATGGTTTCCTTTGCTGTGAAAAAACTTTTTAGTTTGATGTAATCCCACATGTTTATTTTTTCTCTTACCTCTCTCGCGCGAGGGGATATATCAGTGAAAATCTTACTCCGGGTAATGTCCATGAAGTTTCTTCCTATATTTTCTTCTAGATATTTTATGGTTTCAGATCTTACATTTAAGTCTTTAAGCCATTTTGAATTTATTTTTGTATATGGTGTAAGGAGGTGGTCCAGCTTCATTTTCTTGCATGTGTCTGTCCAGGTTTCCCAACACCACTTATTGAACAGACTGTCTTTGCCCCATTGTACATTCTTGCTTCCATTGTCGTAGATTAGATGGGCATATAAGCATGGATTTACTTCTGGACTCTCTATTAGTCAGAAATATTTTTAATAGATGTCAAAAATGTTTGCCGAACCACTTACTATAGATCAGGCACTGTGCTAAGCTCTTGGATGAATTATCTAATTTTTCTCTCACATTTTATGAAGCAGAAGTTATTATTACTCCCATTTTACAAATGAGGAGACTGACAGATGAGCTAGCTGCTCTCAAACGTATCTACTTGAATATACAGTTAATCTGCACTTTCCATTCCCCTTACATCTACGTGGAGCTACAAAGCTAGTTCTCATCGATGGAATATGAAAGAAAGTAATGAGTACCATCTTCAGGCCAAAATGGTTAAAAGTATGGCTGCCTTTTTCCACTTTCTCTCTCTGCAGCCACTAGCTTGATATCAGAGACCTTAAGGCCATGGATAGAAAATGGAGGAGCCAGGGTTTCCGAATGATTGGTCACAGTTACTACTGACCTACACTGGACCTTGACAAAAGCAGAAATAAGGGGTTTTTTTTGTGTTCACTAACCCCCACACCCACACACACACACGCATACACACACAATTTTTGCTATGTACTCTCCCTTTTATAAAATTATGTAATAATGCTAGTTAATCTACTCCATTTACTATAGGATATGCTAAAAATTTGTACCTGCCTCCCCTACATACAATGTGCCCTTTTGAGTCCTTGTGATTTGGGGACTTACTTCATTTGATATGCAAGTGTGACAGTGCAAGTGAAAGAGAAAAATAAGAATCTCTTCAATAAGAGGGTGGGAATGATTTCTGATTAGATAAAGGAAATAATGCTCATGGATGATCGATAAGGCACTGTATTCTTTTTCCCTCATATGGTCACCATCCAAATAAACAGCTTTTCCTCATATAGGCGCCTTTTCAATACTTGACACACTGACATCACTATGTTTCACTTTCACTAACATTTCGATATTGTAAATTTACACACATCATGTCATCTCACTTCTTTACCTACACAAATATGCGCTTGTCCTTATAGGAATACCTCTATAATTCCAGGGCCTGAATTCAGACTCTCTTCTAAAAAGAAACTCTCTACAATCCATGAGCACATGGTCATATATGTATTTGCTTGATGATATTTACCTAATCCTTGGCAAGGTATCTTCCACATAATAACAAATATTTGTTGAATAAACAAATCATGTATAAATGAATGGATAACGCAATGGCCCGCAGGTCAGTAATAAACTTCTGGAATTCAATAACAAATGAAACGTAATGACAGTGCTAAACAGAAATGATTTAGGGCAAGTTACAAGAAAACTCCTAAAATCTCTCTTGATCTTAGAATAATGCAGAACAAATAACTTTATTTATGCTAATGTTCTGGAAATCCACAAAATGAAAAGAAAAACACATGGCTGTGTTTTGTGTGGTGTCCTACTAGAAAAGTGTTCTAGCAAATATGAAATCTGTATGGGTTAATATTTTTTTTTTGTTATTTGATGAGGGAAAAGCCAGCTACTTCATAATATAGACCAGAAGAAAAAATCACCTCAGAATTACTTAAGAGCTATATCTGAAAAGATACTCTGGAACCTCTGACAGTCGCCCCAATGATCCAGGGAGAGACATGCTACCAATATTTTATATTTTAGAAGTTGTGAGAAAATCTACACCATCCCTGCATGGCAAATGCCAAAGCCTGACCTGGAACAACACCTCTGAAGGAAACTGTTTACCTAGGGAAATGGCTGTAATCAAAAACCAAAAAATCTGATCACTAACAGTTCTGCCCTAGAATCCCAAACATGTAGTACAGACAAGCTTAGCCCAAAAGAAACAGAATCATCTTCCCTTCAAGAACTTCTCATTGGATTTTGTTCTCATTGCAGGACAGTGGTCAAGTGTCCATGAGACTGTGCCGCACTGAACGTCAAATAAGACTCCATGAGGTATTAAAAAGCAGGAGCAAAGGTGGAGTAAATTGATCAGATTCCAGTATGGCAATCAAAGATGGCTAACAATTCATGCACTCTTTGGATTGAGTCTGCCAGTGAGATGCTTGGCTGACTCTGGAGTGAAGCTAACGGAGTATACCAAGGTAGATCCATGACTAACTACTGATATGGTAAGAAGGACCCCAGAAGTGATGCTGAACATCAAATTGCTTTACCTTAAGTGGCAGTTCCAGCAAACCTTGGAAAGGGGATGGCAGTGGCAATAGCTTGGAAATCTGCTGGTAGACCTTGCTTTACTTAGAGACTGCAAGTAGAGCACTAGGTAGTTTACTAAATAAGATTACAGGAAAGAAGTAGTAATTCCCAGATCTTATCAGTAATAAAATCATTCATAGTATTCTCATATTGTTTTTCTAATCTAGGCTGTATCTGCACATATGTCCCCATTTTTAGTCATACATTTTTCTTCTCTATTTTTTCACAATTACTGTCACCAAAGTTTTATCTAATTTGATTGTATATGAGTATTTTAAAAAACAACTTTTAGCTTTATTAAGTCACTCTGTGGTATCTTTTTCTATTTCACTTATTTCGGCTTTTATTTTTATTTTTTCCTTCCTTCTACTTTCTTTGGTTTTATTCTGTTGTTCTTTTCCTAATTTATGCAGATGAGCATTTAGCTCATTAACTTTCAGCCTCTATTCATTTCTTAAACAAGACAGAGATGCTATAAATTTTCCTTAAAGAAACATTTTCCTTGTATACCTCAAGATCTGACATAGTATTTTCAATATCATTTATTCTGAGTATTCATTAAGTCTTAATTCAATTCCTTTTTTGAGATGAGTTACTCATAAGTATGTTTTTTTTAATATCCAAATATATGAAATTAAAAAATATTTTTGTTATTAATTTGTAACTTAATTGCATTGTTCTCAGAGAATATGTCCTATTTGTTTGATATTTGTTTAAATTTGCTTTAGGTCTTATACGATCATGTGTGTTTAAGAAGGAAATGCATTCTTTAAGTGTTGGATACAGATACCCACAACTTCTCTAAGCTGTCTTTTCCTGGTATCCATGGCCCCACCCTCCTCTAATATTTATGCTGCCTCTCAGATCATTCCTTTTTTATCTCTTAGATTGGCTTCTCTTCTTTCCTTTTATCCTCAAATTCCCTAATCCTTAGTTCCATGTGTCATCTTTTCTATCTTTCTGCTTTTTACTCTCCTTTCTAGACGACCTAATTCAATTGTGGCTTCACTTTCCATCTGTGTCATCGTGGCTTGGAAAGTAGCCTAATCCAGACATCTCCCAAATTCCAGGAACATATTCATAACTGCTTACTGGACAGCTCCAACTTGCTGCTCTGTGTCCCAGACTCAAAGATTTTCACTCCAGCCTGGATTCTTGATCTTAGCTAAGAAACCTTGCCTCCCCTCTTCCTCACTGCCCACATCCAAGGTGGCACTAAATCTCATCTATTTTCCTGAGGCACCTCTTGTGTCAGGCCCCTATGCATGGTCATTGCTGCCTTTTCCATCCCCTCATCCATTCTATCTTGCCTAATCATTGCTGCCAGGGAAATTTGTCTTTAGAAAGTGTTTTCTTGTTCTAAAATCTCTATTGACTCCTTATTTTCTG
Source organism: Rhinolophus hipposideros (assembly GCF_964194185.1). Taxonomy (NCBI): domain Eukaryota; kingdom Metazoa; phylum Chordata; class Mammalia; order Chiroptera; family Rhinolophidae; genus Rhinolophus; species Rhinolophus hipposideros. Next base: position 75,734,256 of record NC_138051.1, read on the forward strand.
CCCACAGGATGAAATGTAAGTGGGCCCCAACTTGCTTTTCAGCTTTATCTCCCAACCCCATACTACCACTCCACACACTGAACCCCTACAAGAAGCTTCTCAAGGATTCCGGAACTGCACAAGATGCTAATGTCTTTGAACCCTTGAATGTGGTTCTACCTGGAAACTTTGAATGTTCTTCTCTACCTTCCTTCACTCACACCCTCAGCCCAATACACAAAAGAGCAAATTTGTATGTGTGCACACATACACACAAACACACATATTTACACAAATGCACAGAAACCTATGTGTAAGCAAGATTAGAATGAGGAGAAAACTTTTTAAAAAAGTTTATCACTGTGCAGATACTGCCAATTGGTGATTAATGTGATTTTAGTTGGAGGAAAGGAGTTTGATAGGGAGAAGGCAGGAAATGGTTAACAGCGTGTAAGCCCACAAATAGTTCCCATCTCTTTATCCTCTCTCTGCTGCGTTAAGAAATTTTCTTAAGCCTCCATGAAACGATAACATGTTCATTCCCACTCCTTCCCAGACACCTAATTGCCCAGGCATTTGGATGATTGGATGACTCTATTTCCCAATCCACTTTCATGTTATTTTCTCTTGGGATTAGTTGCCTGGTAACTCTGATACCAGGTTTGCCTTCCTAATATGTAATTATGCTCTTTGTATCTCCAATAACTATCTCCTGTTGAGTTTTCCTGCAGTTTACATTTTCTTTATTTCTAAATCTAAAATATATGGACACAAAGAAATAATTTTATTTTCCTAGGGCCATGTATAGAGTATATTTATATAAGAACATTTACCAAATATTTATTGGTAGGAAGAAAATTTCTGGGTTCATGTTCTATTTCCTGCTAGATAAAGTGACCCTTTTCTTCACAGATTTCTGTCCTTGTGAGTATGGCTTTCTGTGAATCTTACATATAATGCGAGCTAATTCTTTTCTTTCCTGTGGGTGCTGAAGTGTAAGATTTGAAGTCATTTCACAGACCTGGATTAAAAGAAGGTTAAAAAAAGTAAAACTTAAAAACAGCCAAATAAAACTTAAAAACAGAAAAATGTTTTGAAATGACAGACTTTGTAATACAGCATCTTTTCTCATGTCACCAATCCATGCCATAAATTATTCTCAAGTTATACGCAAATGAAGACTATTAATGCATATACTATTTGGATATACAGTGTAACCATGTAAAATGTAAAACTATATTTTATATGTGCTAGCATCAGGACTCTGTTTTTTAATATGCCATTTTAAAAACTAAGAAAATTTGTTTGATTCATGGACAAATCACTCAGAGAAACAATTTGTCTTCTTGGTATTCATTCATCTATTCATTTTTAATTATTCATTCAGCTATCAATTGTGGGTGCATACAAAATGGCTGTATGAACCAATATTGTAATACAAAGTGAAAAATTATGTAATACATGTTATAGGTTTACAGAAGACAAGTCAACTGTAAAGCTCTTGAGAAACTGTGGAATAACGAGGGAAGGCTTCTATTCTTAACATGTTTAAATTTGTATTTTTAGATGAATAAGACATAGTTGTACACATGTATGCACTCAAAGATGTAACAAGTAATTCATAATAAGTTTTTACTGCAAATTCAATTACCACTTTTACCAGAAAACTGTATTTACATATAAGAGTTTGTCGGATCTCAAAAGCTAGATTAGAAATCACAATGATTTCTGCAGCATTTTGATATAGAATAGAAATAAATTTGACTTTGATGTGCAATTAAAATGGAAATAAGTTCAAATTGAAAATTAGAATGAATAAGTTTAAAGTGGTATTAAAAATCATACTTCTGGGCCCGGCTCGGTGGATCAGGTGGTTAGAGCTCCATGCTCCTAACTCTGAAGGTTGCGGTTCGATTCCCACATGGTCCAGTGGGCTCTCAACCACAAGGTTGCCAAGGTTGCCAGTTCAACTTCTCAAGTCCCACAAGGGATGGTGGGCTTCGCCCCCTGCAACTAAGATTGAACATAGCACCTTGAGCTGAGCTGCCTCCTGAATGGCTCAGTTGGTTGGAGCGCAGGCTCTCAACCACAAGGTTGCCAATTAGATTTCTCGACTCCCGCAAGGGATGGTGGGCAGCACCCCCTGCAACTAAAGATTGAACATGGCACCTTGAGCAAGGGATGGTGGGCTGTGCCCCCTGCAACTAGCAACAGCAACTGGACCTGGAGCTGAGCTACGCCCTCCACAACTAAGATTGAAAGGACAACTTGACTTGGAAAAAAGTCCTGGAAGTACACACTGTTCCCCAATAAAGTCCTCTTCCCCTTCCCTGATAAAATAAAATAAAAAATAAATAAAAGATAAAATAAAAATAATCCCTTTAAAAAAAAATCACACTTCTGTGTATACATTTAATAAAAACACTTTATTCCACACATAGTGAACATAGAAAGATTTTACAAAGGTACAATCTTTAATTATTTTATGTTAATGTTGCTTATTATTAAAGCAAAGCACTAAAAATACCTGACTGAACTCTAAGAATCCCCAAAATACAAAAGCTTGATCCTGACTTAATAGTTGTTGATAGAATTACACTTATAATTATCACTGTCATATAGCAGTTCAATGTAACTTATTCAACCATGTTCCATGAGATATAGCTGTAGTAAATATTAAGAAATAAATGAACTAGAACTGATAATGACTTTTGCCCTGGTTTTTCAACTCACCCAAACTAACATAATTCTAGGCATAAAGGCTAGTTAAGCTGAAACATAACAAAGTTAAAATACAATTGAATTGGAAAAAATGTCTGCAAAAATAGAAATAATAAACATTTACATATGAAGTACGTAAGTACTTTTGATGTGCCAGGCACAGTGCTAAGCACTTTAAAGAGATTGCTGCATTTAATCCTCCCAATAACCTCATGCAGTAGTTGCTATTGCTCTCTAACTCACAGAACCAGAGACAAGAACACTGGTTGCCAGGAACTGAGGAAATGGGGAGATGTTGTTTAAAAGGTACAAACTTTCAGTTATAAGTTTGTGGGATCTAATGTGCAGCATGGTGATTATAGTTAATGATAATAGTATGATAATAGTATATATATACATATGTATATATATATATATATATATAGTTGAAATTTGCTAAGAGAGTAGATCTAAAGTGTTCTTACGACAAACGAAAAAAAGTAACAGTGATAGATACGTTAATTAACTTGATCATGGTAATCATTTCACAATGTATATGTATATTAAATCATCACATTGTACAACATATATTTTTAAATAAATGATTTTTATTTGTCAATCATACTATAATAAAGCTGGGAGGGAAAAAATCCCTAACTTACACGAGGCAACAGAAGCTTAGGGAAGTTAAAAGAAGTCACTCAAGGTTACAGTGATCAATGATGGAGGCCAAGTCTCCAGTCCCCTTACTCTTTCCCATTTTGCTGCTCTGCCATTAACATATTGGACACAACAACTGAAATTTGAACTAGTATCAAAAGATGGGTGTGATGTTTTTTTCCTATAAGAGGGAAGAAGATGGGCATTTTGCTCTGCCGAGGGGAATGGCTGGTGAAAAGTCACAGAAGTGGAAAGGATTTTGTTCAAAGGAGAGCAAATATATTGGACCTTGAGCATACAATGTGATGATGCCAGAGGATGAAACTGGAAGGGACATTTGAGCCCCATTTATCTCGGATCTTATTTGCTTAGGCGTTTGACCTGATCCTAAAGGCATTGCCTAATCAATGGAGGCTTGCATTGGATAATGGGAACTCAGATGTCTGTGCGGAGGGTGAATTGGATACATACTAAGCAATAGTTCCTAACAATTCAGACAAGAGATGATGATGGACTAATCTAAGGTGGGAGCTATCAAAATAATAGCAATATAGACTTTGGGGGATAAAAGAAATTAGCTCCCCTCCTCTTCCTCCTCTCCTCTGCAAGCTCTTAATCAACTGTGGGGTATGTGCAAAAATGGTAACAGTCAGCAAAGGAGTGCCATCCTGAGTTTTTTACACACCAGTAATGCTTCCTGCTGTGGGTTCTTCTTTACCATTTCAGATGAGGAATCATCACTTGTGGACTTCAGAGGAAAAGGTAATTATAAAATTCATTAGGCTTCCTGAATGAAGAAGTATAATGTCTTCCAAGAAATTAATTAAACCACCGTGGGCTAAGAGCCTCCTCCGTATCGTTTAAAACTATGCAGTGGGTTGTTGTTTAGTGTCTCAAATCTAGTGCACATGTAGCTAATTCATAATCATGCTCCACCTGGCCAAGATTAGTCACATTATTCTGTAGACCAAGCAAAACTATTTGTTTTGCTTTAGAGGTTTCAATATTCTATCCGATGTAGTCTAATGTGCATCTGAATTATCCATTCTCCTTTTCTCAAAATATTTGAATCTTGCTAGAGTGAAAAGAAAAAGTAGAATCAATGTCATGTATAACAAAAAGATCTTGGTTCAAGAGCCCAGAGCCCTTAATAGAAGGGGGTTGGGATAGAATATTCCTATACCTATTTAAAAGACAAGGAAACCAAACAGATGTGTGTCAAGCTGCCAGGTGCTGACATGGTCAGTTAAATAACAAGCCAAAATGAAAGTAACAGTCAAACCACTTTATTCATTTATTTTGACAGTGTAGGCAGGAGACAAAAGAGAAGACCCCGGCTCTCTAATGTTCCCTTTCCTCGTGGAACGGCACCAGGCAAAGATCAAATGGAAGCACAAATGGGGAATGTCATCTCACGCCAAGAAGCCCTGAACAAAACGTCCTGCTTTTCTATGAACTTGTGGGGCCACAGGAAGGAAGAAGCGGAGAAGGGGAAAGGCTAGGTGTGAAAAGATACTGAGAAAACTGCCTTAGCCAAGGGCCCGTAACAATGCAGTGCTTGGAAAGGGTCTTAGCCAAAGTCCCCTGATAAAGAGGACACCAAATGAAAGTGCCTGGGCTGGGAATGCAGGTATGCAGATGAGCATGGCTGGTCCCAGAGGACCTGAGTCCTTGACTCAACTCCCTCCAGATAACTACAGTGCACTGGCTGTGCACCAAGCCTGGTGTGGGAAAGCAGCTTCCCCCATGAGGCCTGCCAGGCAAAGCCTTGTAATTGCCTGTGGTCAGACCTGACAGATCACACATAGGATTTTGTTCTAGAGCCACACTCCTCAATGTGAATCCAGAAGAATCCATCTCTGATAATAAATGAAGGTAGATTCAGGCATCTAGTATGCTAGTCTGCCAAAAGCCATAAATTGTGAATAGAGGGCATAAAGGAAATTATTTGGTCTGTCATACAATCTCTAAGGGCAGTTGGCAGTCTTGATTTCATATAGTATACCCGGGAAGCCCAAGACCAAAGATTAGATCTAAAGCTTGGGTAGGGAGAAGAGAAACTAGAATTTTCCTTCCTGCTTCCCAACTCTGCTGATTTCCTACCCATCTGTATGTCAGACTTTGAGAAGAGAGGGAAGGGAAAAGGAATGGTGCTCTGAAGATATTTGACCTTCCTTAGTCCTACTGACTGTGTCAGCCTTCACCATAGGGGAAGCAGGCATCCGCACACATTGTGTCATTCCGGAGCACAGGCAAGAGTCTTGCCATCTGGCCTGGAAGCAACTCATATCTCAGAAGTTTCTTAAATTTGTCCTCTAATTTCCATTCTCATTGTCTCTCACTTAGATTATTGTAATCGACTTCTGATTACTGTCCTTGTCTCTGGTTTATTTTCCCCACTGGAATATCTGGTGAGCTATAAAAGACACAAAACTGGAGCTTCTTGGGAAATTAGTTGTGTAGAGTTGGTAATTGAAGCCCATGGGAATGAACAAGCTCTCCTAGACAGGGATGTAGTATTAAAAAAAAAGATAACAACCGCCACCAAACCCTTCTACTAACAAACTAGAGAAAGAGTATATACATCTATTTTTTTCATTTATTCAATACATAATTATTATGAATATTTATTATTATACTGTTACTATACTTCAGGGAATAATGAATTCTACCCAGGAAATAATGGGGTGAATGGGGTCGAGTTTTCAGCAAAGGGTTTATATCAGAAATGACATTTGAGCTTACAAGATGGATGAGATTTTTTTTCCAGATGGGGCGGAAAGGGGAGGAGAGAGACAAGAAGGGAGGAGAAAGGAAGGAAAACAGAAATATGTAGACATGAAGCATCCTGGCATATTCAAAGTTTTGCAAACATCTATGTGTGGACATTGAGCGTAAGGTGGATAATGAGTGAGATGAGGGAGTATAAGATACAGCAAGAGGCAAACTGAAGCCTAGTAACTGGAGGGCTTATAGTCCATGATAAGTAATTTGGGTTTAATACTGTATGCAATGCGGGAACCATTGGAGAATGTTTTACTTAGGGTAATAAAAGGTTAGATTTTTGTTTTGGAAAGCCCAATCTCGTAGTCATATGAAAGATGGTTGGAAGGATGTGAATGGAGAAAATACTACCTACAGTCTAAGCGAAAAAGAATATGAGCCTGAATAGGGAAAATAGCAATGGAACAGGCAGGACTCCTGAAGCTATTCAGTAGGTCCATTCAAAGGTAGATGCAGGTAAAATAGTACAGATTTTAGGATCAGGTGTTTCCATTTAGAAAGTTATATTTGGGCCTAGTAAGGAAAATTGCATTCACTTCTATTTAAGCACATGAAGAGTTCATTCACTTGTACCCAGTTTCTGGGGGTGTTGGTAGTAATTATAACCAATTACACAAACACCTCATTTTGATAATCATGTATTATAACAAATGACTCACAGTTTTGGTATCTACAGCTGGTTAGAAAAATTCTGTGGAGAAACCAAATGTCACCTTGGATGATGCATGCTCAATGGGGGCGCTGTAAACAGGCTCTTGGGAGGAGGGGCAAAAAAACCCTCATGTATAAAGCATCGATATACATGTGATACATAAACATATATACAGTATATTGGTACCATTAAAACTTCATAGGGACCCAATATTATATGATTCCTTTTATATGAAATGTCCAGAAAAGCAAATCTATAGACATAAAAAGATTAGTGACCGTCTAGGGCTGGGGGGATGAGGGTGGGGCACAGCGGGTGATAACTAATAAGTACAGGGTTTATTTTGGGGTTGATGAACAGGCTTTGAAGTTGATTGAAGTGATGGTTGCACACTGCTGTGAATATACCAAAAGCATTTAATTTGTACACTTTAAATGAGTGAATTGTATGGTACATGAATTATATCTTAATAAAGTTGTTAAAAAAAGAAACAAAAATCTCTCCACCTTAAAAAAAAAAGTCATGATGGGGTGATTAGGAAAAAATACCTAAAAAGTCTCCTTAAGAGGCCAATAAAAAAATATTGAGAAACACTGCCTTGGCTCCCCGCTTCCCCCTCAAAAAAAAACAAATTTCATTTTCATTCTCTGTATTCCCAGCCAAAATATCTGCGATGACACATCATCCTCACTTAGCCTAAACAGTTCCTGGGTTGGTTCTACCCAAGCCAGGCAGTATCCTAAGGACCTCGTCTCTACCAGAGGTTGAGTCTGGAATTCATATTGCTACCCAGAACCTGGTTTCTAAGAGCAGTTGGGCTGAAAAAAGGGGTTAGAGCAGGCATGTCTTACAGGAATCAGGAATCATGGCTGCCCTGTAGGAGTCATATTAGAAACTATCTCCTAAAATCTGGATTGTTTGAGACTGTAAGTGTCTAACTCAGAGTCACAGGGTAAGTTCTCAGGAAGACAGACTCCAAGGTGTTTAGTAACCATGACTTTCATTAGGGAGTGCTCTTAGAATCAACTCTTATGGACAAAAGGGGAAGGAAGCAGGAATCAGCAGAGAAAGAAGTTGAGCTGTGATACAGGCCTTGACAATGGGTTTAGCCAGCCCCAAGAGAAGATCTGGAGCTGAGATAGCCCTTCAGAGTTGTCCCAACAGCTGAGCATAAGCCCTTCATTCCTGAAGGGGTATCTGGCTGGTGCATCACAGCACCCATCCAGCTCAACATTTCCCAAGCGTCAGAATTGGTTATTTAAGAACACCAACTGAAGCTCATGAGATATCTTGGTTGCTGTAACTAAAGTAGACTATAGAAAGTGACCTCCCAGATGAATTAATTCTTTCAGATACAGAACCATAGAGAATGACATTGTATGGCATCATAATGACTATGCAACTAACAGTAGCTAATATTGCAAACTTATGTTGATATTATGACAAAATAGATGAACCCGCCATCATCAAAGAAGCCACATCCATCAACGTAAGGATATTCAGTAAATGCTGCCAACAATGCACATTTCATATTATGAACCTATGTATATTATCTGACATGCAACTTGTTAGGTATGATATACTATTCCTTTAAGACAGATTGTCACATGATAATATAAAAACTATACAAATATGGGGCAGCTGGATGGCTCAGTTGGTTAGAGCATGAGCTCTTAGCAACAAAGTTGCTGGTTCAATTCCCACATGGGATGATGGGCTGCACCCCCTGCAACTAAGATTGAGAATGCTGATTGGACTTGGAGCTGAGCTGCGCCCTCCACAACTAGATTGAAGGACAACGACTTGGAGCTGATGGGCCCTGGAAAAACACACTGTTCCCCAATATTCCTCAATAAAATTAAAAAAACAGAAAACTATGCAAATATGTTTAGTATTTATATATATGTAAGAATGTATTCAGTAAGATTTCCCATGTTCAGTCATGGCTCTGGGAAACCCTGTTCTTATCCAAAGCCTTTCTCTTCCCCAAGTCTTCCATGCTGTGCTACTACTATATCTTCCTGGCTCCTTGTTGCTCTCCCTCAGAGGACCCTATATTTAGAAGGCACGAAGAATTCAAAATGTTTATAGAAGGGCTTCAGGGAGACTGTGAACACCCTGGAATTCAATTCAAAGTTTGTGTATCATTGCCTGTATACATTTTTCCAGGATAAGAGTCCACAACATTCATCAGATTCGCAAAAGGGTCATTCCTTTGAGTTTGTTATTCATTGTATCACCCATGATGCTCTTTCTACTGTTTTTTTATATTCACTTTGTATTTTTATACTCTATCAAGTGTTACAAATCAGATTTTTAAAAAATCCTCAACCCATTATGGGTCTTTCTTGAACTTACCTCTTAACTGAAGATATACATTAATATTCACTCCCCAAGAGCCGACATATCTCAAGTGGGTCCATTTCTAATACATCTGAGAAACTCCCTAAATAGTTGGCACGACTGTCCAAGATGAGAGTATGTGTAGGGAGTTCCTTTCCTTGCCTCCATTTCCAGATATATTCTCTGTCTTCCTCTGGAGAGAAATCCAGAAGGCCTGGTAAATTATACTATAAGCAAAGCAAAACAAAAAATTTTGCCATTGAATTTTTGTCTTTTAGGTACAGCTACCATTTATTGAGCACTTAACCAAATATCAGGCACCAGACTGAGGACTATATAAATAATCTCATTTATCTCTCATAACAAGCCTGTGAGATGGATGTTATTGATATTCCCATTTTACAAAGAAGAAAACTGAGGCTTAGCAAGGTTAGAGTGCCCAAAGTCACAAAGTTGATCAACAACAGAGGCACCGTTGACTCCAAAGCTGGTTATCTACAAGGCTCACATGCTTAACAACTAAGCTTGACTGCCCCTGAACCCATGGCAAGGCTGGCTTTTTAACCTTGTTTATTGGACGAGGGGGAATAAAGAGTGTACAAAACACATGAGGAAGATGGGGGAAGACTTCCTGGAGGAAGGAATGTCTAAGCAGAGACATGAAAGATGAGTAGGAATTCACCAACTGAACAAGAGAGGTAAGGAAAAATGCAAGGCAGAAGGAAGAGCATGAACCAAAGCCAAGGGGCAAGAAAGAAGAAGAAAATGAAAAATGTTCAGATGAACTGACGCATAGAACATATAAGGAGATTTGGAGAGATAAGGCTAGAGCAAAAATCAGAGGCAAGATCACTATAAACTACATCAAGGAATTGAGAGCAGTAGGAAATTAAAGAAAGATTTTAAGGAGGCAAGTGACAAGGTCAGATTTCAATTTAGAAACTTTTACCAAAACGATGATGCCCTATAGTAAGGAAGTGACAGTAAGAAACGAACTAAATGGTAGATATTTAGGAGGTGAGATTGATAGGAATTGGTGAAGAGCATGAGGTAAGGAGAGGAAGAATTCAAGGTATCTAGCTTGGCGGTTAGGGGAATGATTTAGTGAGACAAGAAACAGATGGAAGAGCAGTTTAGAGAAGGGGGTAGAAGAGTTGGGTTTTGTTTCAGTTGTTTAAAGTGCCAGTGGATTATCCAAATGACGATGTCTAACTGGACAGATAAAACTAAGAAAAATCCATGAATCCCATATGTAAACTTAGGAACTGTAGCAGCTACTGAGTGTATATGGTGGCGGAACACTGGGGCTGTGTCAAAAATACAGAGGGTGCCAAAAACTTGTATGAGTAAACACATTTTAAGAAAGGAAAACTGTATTAAAATTGTAATACTCAATATATACCGATAACAAAACATGAATACAAGACACATTTGACTTCTGCAACCGTGGATCCCCGAAAATAAGACCTAGCCGGACAATCACATCTAATGCATCTTTTGGAGCAAAAATCAATATACAACCCGGTCTTATTTTACTTTAAGACCGGTCTTATATAAGACCGGTCTTATATTAATTTTTGCTCCAAAAGATGCATTAGAGCTGATTGTCTGGCTAGGTCTTATTTTTGGGGAAACAGGGAAATTCAAGAGGTGCTCAAAGTGCTTACCATCAGCGTTCAGACACTTCTGACTACAGCGAACTACTGCTCGAGCAACGTTGACCAAAGTGTCCACTTATATACCTTTTTTTTGGCCTCCCCGGTATTAAGAGAAACAGGCTTAATGGACATTTTTTTTATTGTCTCATCATGGGCTTGAGGTGATTTATTATTCTGTTCTAGCTTCCTGGCCTTAACTTGTTGAATAAGGACCTCTCAAAACCTGGTGTTTGTTACGAGGCGGATTATATCTGCTAAACTGTTTTAGATACTTTTCATTCCACGCAGCTACCTGGGTGGACTCAAAGAGGGTGGTAATGGAGGTCACACTGTTTATTGGAAACAACAGAGACCATAACAACTGAGTGTTTGGAGCAGGGAGATGCCTAAACAATCCCTCTAACTGCCACAGATGCATAAGCAATTTCACTACCTCTCTCTTCTACTCCTGATTCATCAATGCAAAAACTATGCCATTCTTCCAGGGAAGAAACCAGCCTAGATTAGAATGATGCTAGCTTTTGCCAAAACATAAATTAGGCTGACGTCTATGGTTTAAAAAAGGCATTAGACCTTTGAATTCACACTTTAACAAGCTTCTTTCAACCTCTACATTTCCTCTTTTTTTAGAAAGTAGTGTTTTCCTAGGTTGACACTAAACCTTTCTATGTCTCAGGTTAACTAAATAATAACCACTAACATTGATCAGGTATTAAGTTTAGACAACATTTTATTTTCCATGTGAACCTCACAACAATTATATTAGAGGATATTGGGGTTTAGGGAGGTTAGACAGTTTTTCCAAGGTCACAGGGCCCACATCCTTTAGCAATAATGCTATACTTATTCTCATTTTCTACCTATTATCTTAATCTTGATGGTGACAATAATTACCACACAAATAATATGTGCTGAGCATTTATTATGCCCCAGAAACTCAGTGAAAGCATTTGATATGGATAGTGGCTTTTAATAGTCCCAACAATTTTATGAAGTACTATTGTCTCCATTATTTTTTTACAGCGAGAGAAAATAACCACATGCAATATATACATACACATGGGAACCCCACATACATGAGAGAGTCAGAGAGGGGCATACGTTTCTTTAAAGCCTGTGCTCAAAGTAATCGGCATACCCTGGAGGCACACATGGGGTGGCCTGTTCGGAACCCACACAGCTCCCTCCTCTGAAACTTCCCTGGATGTTTCACATTCCAGAGCTGGGTTGATAGACCATTTTATCATTAAACTAGTCTCAGTTTTGTGAAAAGTTCAGTTCAGTTAAACAGTTGTATCTCATTTCAGGAGGTGGTGATGCTGATGGGTTCCCAAAGTTAGGCTTATGATGCAACCATCCAGGGATTTAATAGGAGTTATTGTTATGGAAACAAAAGAAAAACAAAGGTTACTGTAATCCTAGTTTTTGAGTTCTGAAGACAGGCAGTCAAGAAGATTTCTAGATGTCTGTCTCAAATCATCTTCAGCTGAAGTACAGGCATGTCTCCATTTTTATTTTATTTTATTTTATATTTTATTGGGAAAAGGGAACACGACTTGATTGGGGGACAGTGTGTACTTCCAGGATTTTTTCCAAGTTAAGTTGTTGTCCTTTCAATCATAGTTGTGGAGGGCGCAGCTCAGCTCCAGGTCCAGTTGCCGATGTTAGTTGCAGGGGGCGCAGCCCACCATCCCTTGTGGGAGTCGAACCAGCAACCTTGTGGTTGGGAGCCCAATGGCCCATGTGGGAATTGAACTGGCAGCCTTCGGCATTAGTAGCATGGAGCTCCAACCACCTGACCCACCGGGCCAGCCCATGTCTCCATTTTTAAGATGAGGATTCTGAAGCCTAGAAAAGTTGTCACTTGCTAAGTGATAAGTGGCAGGGTCAGAATTCGAACACAAAAACATGACTTCAGAATCCTCGCTGTAACACTATACTTTGGTTGGGGTGACCTTTGAGGTCCGTTTCCCACTACCCAATCCCCTGCTGCCACCTGTTTAAAGAATCAGTGGCCTATCCCTGTATCATGGAGAATTATGCCATTTTATTTCACATAAGTTCCATCATGAAAATTATGGTTTTAGGGATGGCTGGATGGCTCAGTTGGTTAGAGCGCAAGGTCTCAATAACAAGGTTGCTGGTTCAATTCCCACATGGGATGGTGGGCTGCGCCCCCTGCAACTAAAGATTGAATACGGCGACTGGGCTTGGAGCTGAGCTGCTCCCTCCACAACTAGATTGAAGGACAACTTGAAGCTGATGGGCCCTGGAGAAACACACTGTCCCCCAGTATTCTCCAATAAAATTTATAAAAAAGAAAATTATGCTTTTAAATTGTTGTGTTGAGTTTATCCAGTTTAACAAGTTTTTGTCTAGCCCAAACATTGGAAGTAACTAAGGAAGAAGAAGCAGGTAGAGCCAGTCACAGGGTGGCACAGGGCCAAGTTGAAGTAGAGAAATTTATTTTTCAACCCTGAAGGTGCAGGGAAAGGGCTGAGCCTTGGCTTCCCACTTCACAGATTGGGAGGACCTAGCACCTCTCCATATAGCAGAAGTCACCTTTGCCAGCAGGAGTCTCTGTTTCACCAAACAATAGTCTATTGGCTCTTCTTTTGGTTCCAGAAACACAAGGTTGGCTGGATTTCCTTGTCAGTACTCAGGCAGAACTTTAGAACTCAGATTTACCAGGACAAAAAAACAAAACAAAATAAAACAACACAATTTTTCTATGGCATTTTTTTTTTAACTGAAAGAGAACTGGTAACACAGGAAACCATAATTTAAAAAACATTTTTTAAGTAAATCCTGAGCATTGTACTCCCTAAAGTCTTCAAGCTAATGCACTAGATTTAGAAATGGACATTTGGCTTGCCCCTTTGTACTTGCTCCCTAGCTGTCTGATAGCCCTTAACTCCTACAGTACCTTTGCACTGACCTTCCAGACCCTAACTCGGCCCCTATCTGTTTTGATTCTGAACTCTTTTCCAGACTTTCCCCATCTTCTCCCACATGCCAAGGAAGCCCTGAAAATGCTAGTCAATTGTGGATTAAATAACAGCTAACTCAAAACAATGTAATATTTTACTTTCTAAGCACAGACAGGTACTGAGAATGTAGAACAGATCTATCAACTACAATGCAAACTTAGTTACTGGAAAATAGAAGTAAAGGAAGACTGGAAGGAGAGACAAAGGAAAAAAGGTGAAGAAAAATAAGTTGTTGGGTAGCCAGATGGTTCAGTTGGTTAGAGCACGAGCTCAGAACAGGGTTGCCAGTTCAATTCCCACATGGGCCAGTGAGCTGCGCCCTCCACAACTAGATTGAAGACAATGAGCTGCCGCTGAGCTTCCAGAGGGGGAGCCAGATGGCTCAGTTGTTTAGAGCGTGAGCTCTCAACAACAGTTCGATTCCCCCATGGGATAGTGGGCTGTGCCTCCTGCAACTAAAGATTGAAAATGGCAACTGGACTTGGGCTCTGAAGAAACACACTGTTCCCCAATATTCCCCAATAAAATAAATAAATAAATAAAAAGGAATGATGGGGTTTATTTTAAAAAAAGGAAAAAGAAAAAGAAGTTGTTAATAAACTCCATCTATGTGGTGGCTTTTACATGTTTCTCTCTTAATTTTAGCCTTACGCAGCCTCCTTAAATTCCACCAATGAGTTTGAACTTTGATTTATTGTGAAAGTTCAGAGAGCCTTGGATTTCAAGGTCAGATATTTTACACACCATTATAAGATTATCTGGTATGTGTAAGAAAATAAGTGTAAATAAAGCTGTATGTTCAGTCTAATTCTTTTTCTCTGCCCTACCCATCCCCGCCATGTCCAAATACCTCCCTCCCAGGCTCACAACTCAGTCCTAAATGTAGTGATAAAACCTCTGAAACTTGTGGAGGGGAGGGTTGGGGCAAAATGTAAGGGAAGGAAATAAATAGTGGATGATAAGCTTGGCTGGCAATAGATTGTTGGAACAGCAGAATCTGCAAAAGTTTAGATGTAATTCTGAAGATCTGAAGAGATCTTGAGTATAAGAGGAGGGAAAGAAAATCTGGCTATTGTCAGCAGCTTAATGATTATGAGCCCACACTTCACAGTTACCACAGACAATCAAAGTGCCACACAATCCAAACATTTGTGGTGGTCAAGAGTATGATTTGAGGTGCATGAGAACAGCCATCAGTTCACAGAAAGCTCTCTCTTACAAGGTCTGAAATGCCCCATTTTTTCATTAAACCTTGATGGTTTCCAAGTTACAACATCAGGACATCCGGGGAACCATATTGTACTGATCAAGTACCCAAATTTGACTGATTTGAGTAGAAAGGGATTGTTTAAAAGGGAGAATGATGTCAGCAAGGTGGTGGAGTTAGAAGCTACAGAACCTCCTTCCCCACAGAGACACCAAGTTAACACTATATGGACCAAAATAACTCTGTGAGAACTCTAGAGACCAATCAAGCAGTTACAGCAGTCAGGTCAATTTAAAACAAAGAAGGGATTCAAACAAGAGGGGTAGGAAAGTTTGCAGCATTTGGCACATTCATCCTTGCCCTTTTCCTAGGCAGCATAGTACTGAGCAACCAGGATTAAAAATCCCTCATATCAGGGATCCCCTTCAGGATGGAAACAAAAGAATAGACCATGTGCCCAACATTCTAACTTGTCTGGGGGCTACCTGAGAGACTTGTTTCTATTTTGGCTGATTTGGACCAATGAAAGGACTTGAACCAGAGTTTAGAAGCCACTGAAAAGAGAGGCAAGTAGCATGGTAGAGCTGCAGAACCACAGGTAGATACCAGGAGAGCAATAGATCAGAAAAGGTTTGAGAGGTCCTAGAACCTGCAACTGAGTTAATTTGCAAAGATCTCCCCATGCACAAAGCCAATATGCAAAAACTGGGAGAGGTAGTTGTTTTTTCAAATGCCCATATCCCAGCAAAAAATTACAAGGCAAACAAAGAAGCACAGAAACATGGGCCAATCAAGGAACCAAAATAAAACTTTAGAAACTGGCTCTAAAAAAAACACAGATCTATGAGCTGTCTGACAAAGAATTTAAAATAACTATCACAAAGATGCTCAAGGAGCTAAAAGAGAACACAGACAACTAAATGAAATCAGGAAAACAATGTATGAATAAAATGAGAACATCAACAGAGAGACAGAAACAAAGAAAAAGAACCAAATACAAACTCTGGAGTTGAAAAATACAATAACAGTACTAAAAATATATTACAGGAGTTCAGCATCAGAGTTGGTAAATCAGAAGAAAGAATAGTGAACTTGAAGACAAGTCATTTGAAATCACTGAGTCAGTGGAGTAAAAAGAAAAAAAGAATGAAGAAAAGCAAAGAGAGCATAAGGCACTTATGGGACACTAACAAGAGGACTAATATATTAATACATGTTTGGGAATCCCAGAAGAAAAGAGATAAAAAGGTTCAGAGTTTATTTGAAGACATAATGGTCAAATCTTCCAAAATTTGAGGAAAAACATAGACATATGGATTCAACAAACTTAAAAAACTCCAACTCAGACAAGTCCAAAGAGAACCACACTGAGACACATTACAATAAAACTGTCTAAAGTCGAAGATAAAAGAGAGACTCTTGAAAGCAGCAAAACAGAAAAGCAATTGGTAACATACAAGGGTGACTTCCATAAGATTACCAGTGGATTATCAGTGGATTTCTCCACTGATATTTTGCAGGCCAGTACAGAGTGGCATGATACACTTAAAATACATGCCAGTACAGAGTGGCATGATGCACACAAAAAGAAAAAAAATCTGTCAACCAAGATTACTGTATTCAGCAATACTGTCCTTTAAAAATGAAAGAGAAATTGAGCCTCCAAAATGTAACCCTAGTATTCCCCACCTCCTGTATTTACACCCTGTGTAGTCCCCTAACACCTTGTACCAGGGTTAGTCTGTGTGACCAATAAAATATGGCACAAGTGATGGTATGTCACTTTCAAGATTAAGTTTGAAGACTATGGCTCACTTAGATCTCTCACTCTGGGGAAAGCCAGGTACCATGTCATGAGGATACTCAAGAAGCCTATGGAGAGGCCTACCTGGTGAGGAACTAAGATATCCATCCAGCAGTCAGCAAGGAATGGAGACCTGCCAACAATGATGTGAATAGGCTTGGAACTGTAATCTCCTCCAGTAGAGACTTCAGATAACTTCAGTGCCAGCCAACAGCTTCACTGTAACTTCCTGAAAGACCTTGAGCCAGAACCACCCAACTAAGAGACTCACAGAAACTGTGGGATTACTTAAAATCAATAAATGGTATTTTAAGTTGTTAAATTTTGGGATATTTTGTTATATAGCTATAGATAACTAATATATCCCTTCAGGAATTGTGTAGGGGATAAAGTGTGTGTGTGTGTGTGTGTGTGTGTGTGTGTGTGTGTGTGTGTGTCAGAAAAGGCTGTTAAAATGTTAAATGCATGAAGATGCATACATAAAAATTATGAGAAATAGGAAAATGATGAAAAAAATCCACGTATAACCTCACATACTAACAGCAGAGCAGATCTCAGCACGTGGCCAAATAGGCTGCTGCAAAGTAGACAGAATTTGAGAATAAAAAGGTACAGATTAGCTCCAAATAGCTCACCCTACTAACCTGAAATATTTCCATTAGAGATAAATTTCATTGAGTCTTGTAGTATCAGGTCTTTAAGCATCTCCTAGAAGGAATAACATCTTAAAGTAGTATTTATGATAGGGTCTATGACAGGAAACAAACTCCAACTCTAATGGTTCATCTGAAGAGACTTTTAATACAGACTACTTCCAAAAGCATTGGCATGGTTATAGGAACGAAAGAATATTGAAGCATCCAGAGACAAGAAGAGAGGGAAGATATTTGGGCAAATGACAGAAATTGTGTTATCAGAGGCCATTGACAGCTAGGCCCCGAGAGGAAGGGGCACCCAAACATAGCTATCATCATGACAGGATATAGCCGTGCCCAAAATCCTGGTGCCAAAGCAGAGAGCGCATGGGAAAGAAATACATTAATCTCTCTCCCTCCCCCCATCCTCCAGTCTCATGGTGATGTTTGCCTTTGGGCAAACCGGACCTGCAGCAAGAGGGCAAACGAGCCCAGTTGGTAAAGGGGTCAGTCTCCCAAAGCACAAAGCCAAATAGAAAAGGGCACAAGATGGATAGTGGGGTGTAGCACAGTGTTAGAGCATTTCCATATTCTTAAAAAGAACTTTTAAAGATCATCTAAGACAGTCCACCAGGCCATCTGTGTAAACCTTCTTTATTTCATCCCTAGCAGAAGTACCAAAAACTCCAATGGTGGCAAAAAGCATGGCCTTTGTAGTCCCGCAGGCCTGCTTCCTGCTTCCAAGCTGTGTGACCTTGGGCAAATTACCTAACCTCTGAAAACCTCAGATTTCTTCTTTGTAATGTGAGCATCATAATAACCTCATGGGGTTGTGGTGAAATTAAATATATATGCAGAGGTGGGGAGACTGTCCTCCTCCCCAGGAGGAGCTGTTGACTAGTTAAGGATGAAAAATTTGATCACCAGATTCACAGTGCAACCTGACTTCTCAACTAGGTGAGTGGCTCACCAAAGCATCTCTATTACTACTTAAATATCCATCAACTGAAACCTGGTGAAATATATTGATATGTCTGTACAAATACCATATAGCTATATTTTAATATGTGGCAGTTCTTAATATACTGAAATACAACGATTTTCAAGATAGTACTTATAATTGAAGAAGATAGATAGAACAATAGATAGATAGATAGATAGATAGATAGATAGATAGATAGATAGATAGATAGATAGATAGATAGATATTGATAGATAGATAGATTGATTGATTATCTCTGGAGGGAATGCATAAGAAACAAATAACAGTGGATGCCAGTGGGAAGGATTTGGGAGGACTTAGTCCAGAGGTAGAAGGAAAATTTAATTTTTATTATATATTCTTTTACAGAGAATTTTTTTCCATGTATATGTATATTTTCCCACTATCTTTTTAAACTTCCTTGACACCAAAAGTCTTTCAAGTTGGTGTCTTGTAGTCTTCTATTTATTCCATTTATTCCACAACCATGACAAAGTGCTTACTACCATACTAGGAGCTGGGGTATACAATCTCTGCTTTCAAATAACTATAGTCTAGTTGCAGAGAGAGAGAAAGCAAGCAGAAAGCCATCATGCAGTGTAATAAGTATGGCCTATCTTATTTTCCTTATTAAAAATTGGAAGACACATGAGCCGGCCCGCTGGCTCATGCGGTTAGAGCTTCGTGCTCCTAACTCCGAAGGCTGCTGGTTCGATTCCCACATGGGCCAGTGGGCTCTCAACCACAAGGTTGCCAGTTCAACTCCTCAAGTCCCGCAAGGGATGGTGGGCTCTGCCCCCTACAACTAGGGCAACTGGACCTGGAGCTGAGCTGCGCCCTCCACAACTAGATTGAAAGGACAACAACTTGACTTGGGAAAAAAGTCCTGGAAGTACACACTGTTCCCCAAAACAGTCCTGTTCCCCTACCCCAGTTTAAAAAAAAAAAAAAAAAAAGCTCAGTGGTTTTAAGCATGTTTCAAGAAAAAAAAAAATTGGAAGACACACATATGCCCAATTCTCCTATACGCCCCCTTTTCATTGTACTTATCACATTCTAACATACTATATAATTGATCTGTTTATGTCAGTTTCCCTCTACTCCATGAAGGTGAGAATTTTTGCCTGTTTTATTCATTGATAGATCTCCAGTGCCTAAAATGGTGACATTTTTCAATATGTTTGTTAAATGAACATTGAATGAATAAATGCTATGTAACATAAAAAGTACGTAAAAGGAGCTACCAGAACACAGCAGCAGAAACACCAAACTTGCAGAGCTTCATACTAGTAGAGGTAACGTATGGGCTAAATCTTGAAGCAAATCTGGATGACTTTGGCTGAAAGACCTAATTTTCTAAAAGCAAGCAAATGAGAAATACAGAATGATGAAACATACAGGGAACCATGAGTCCAAAGGCACAGAGATCTAAGAGAGAATGGCACATATGGAAAACTGAACATATGGCAATAATATCAGTTGCTGTTAATTGTTTATGCTGGCTGGATGATGGGTTCTTGAAGGTTTGTTATACTATTCTTTCATGTCTCTTTTCCATCATACAAAATTAAGAACAGACAAATAAGCAAACTATTTTTTAATGAGTGTAAAATAATTTTAAAAATGAATGTTTTCTAGGCAGTGGGACGTGGCTATAGTTACCAGCCACATGTAACAGCAGCCAAAATGGGGTGGCAGTAGGTGGTAGGTAAAGAGGGTAAATACTTGAGAAGGAATATATGTCAATAGTTTTTATATCGTAAATTATAACTCAAATTAGCTCAAATATAAAAGGAAATTCATTAGTTCATATACTAGGAAGTCTGAAAGTATATCTGACATTAAAAACTACTGAATCTAAGAACTTAATTGATACCACCAAAGCTCTGTCTTTCCCTTATACCCTTTTTGGCCTCTGTTCAACTTCATTTTTCAGATAGGCCTTCTCCAGGTGGTAAGCAAGACAGCCATTGATATAGTCCCCACGTCAAATCCTCCCAACTTAAAGAAATTTTCTCTCCTAATGTCAGTATAAAAATTTCATGGAAGTTTATGATTGTCTCTATTTAGGTCACGTGCCCCTCCCTGAACCAATCACTGTGGGGTGGGGAGATGGAATATGATTGACCAAGCCTGTAATAGCATTAGCAAGTGGTGTGGGAGGGGAACTCGGATACCATGATCCAGGGCTCCACCAGGACGAAATGGAAAAGGGGTAGAAAGAATCCCCTAGGGAAGGTATGCTAGCAGATCCAAACAACCGATGTCATGGCTGTCATGAAGGGCAACAATTGATATTGGAGATGAGAAGGTTGTGGGGGTGCAGAGTAGATTGAGTAGTAGGAGAGTAGGATTAGGCAAAGAGGCCTTATTTTTCTAAATAAGGCCAGACTGAACTAGACTCTGGAATTATAGAGAAATTTGTTGTTGGGGTGGGGGTAAGGGGTCAGATGGTGGGAAGAATGAAAATATGAAGCTCATATTAGCCTCACATGGCTAATGCTACATCTGGGCATGAAATAGTTTAAAATCTCCCACTTTTTCAAAGGATGATTGAAGATTGAATGTGGATAAAAACTGGTTATGGAAATTCTGTAATTTTTCTCAGGTAAATTGTGAAATTAAACGCAATTAGAAAAGCATCCCCAAAATAGCTATGTTTTGGTTGGCACGTGACCAAACCCCGAACAGCTTAGATGAGTATAAAAGAGATTCAAATATATATCTTTCACATATGCTTAAGAAACTGAACTGAAGAAAGAGAAAAAGCAGCACATGCCATCTGTTTAGGAGGTATGCAAGCTCCAGTGTGAGTTTGGAAAGGAAGGGGGCTTCAGTCATCTAAGATCAGTAGGCAGTGAGAAAGACAGAGACTCAGAGAAGCAGAAACAAGGTCAGAACCCAGGGCAGGTACAGAGCCTGAGACCCACAAAGCCAGCAGGAGCACGGGGCCTTCTGCTATGTACCACACCAAGTTCTTTCCATCAAAATAGCTCCACATACATCTCTAAGAAATCTCTCAGCATATCTCAGCAGTAATGAGTTATTTCATGAGTGGCATGCTCATCCTCAGGATGCATTGGCCTGTGCCCAATATTTGCCCGTGAGGAATGAAAGAAGAGGTTTTGGTGATATTGGGCCAAAGGAACATGAGTCCTAGAAACCTTCTCTGGCTCAATCATCTTTCTCGCCTGTGAGGTTCATGAGCATCAATACATTCAAGGGCCATCAACAGATAAAAAACCAAAATACTACTTTATTTTCAGCTGAATAAATGCCCAAGTTTTTAGTGCAGCGCTACCTTGTAAAAACAAGGTTGGAGCAAGCAGCCTACAGTAAAGAGCCAAGAAAACCTTTCCTTCCCCTTTCTACACCCAAATCTTCATACCCTCCATTCTGCCACATTTGGACCAGAAATGAAAAGCAATAAAAATATGCTTTATTTTTATGCTTGGCGATGCATTTGAGAAGAGAAAATAAGACGGCCAGCTCCCAAGAGGAGGTCCTGGCTCAGCCTACCTATTCCTGCTGCATGAAGTAGAAGAGAAAGCTGCATGGAGGGTCATACCCTCGCCCTTTAAATGTAGACCGATTAATTTCCTGGAATCTGACCAATCTAATAAAAGTCCTCTCTGGGAGAAGGCAAAGGCCAGGAGAGAAGGGGAGAGATGGAACTTCCTTTACTCCTCAAAATGTGGGCCATGGGCCAGCTCTCAGCCTCACCTGGTAGCTTATTAGAAACGCACAATCTTGGGCTCCACCCAATATTAATGAAATCAGAGAACTGCACTTTAATAAGATCTCCAGGGGATTCATGTGCACATCAAAGTTTGAGAAGCACCAAGTTTCTGAATCATAAATCCATGCCCAAATTATCTGTCATTTGGATATTTGCTCACTTCCTAAAATAGTGCTCTGCATATGGTCAATAGTTAATGACAGGATGTTTGAGAAATTCTCTTTGGCACCTATTTAATTCCATTTAAAGGGAGGAGACAATTTCTGAGAAACCAGCACACATTTACCAACGAGTGGCTTAGACAGAGACAGAAACATACTAAAAACAAGCAAGCAAAACAGTTCTAGACACACACGCAGCTCTGCCGAGTAGGACAGATGGGCATAGTAAGTCTCCTCTTACTCCATCCCTCCGCCCATAAATTCCCTCCCTTCCTTACTCATGCTTTCCTTCACCCACGCAAGTGTTAAGCTCTTGTGTTGAGTTCTGTTTCATACACTGGATAGCACCACGTAGATTACATGTCTCTTGCAGACCTGTCCTCAAACCCAAATTCTAAGAATGAGATACTCTATCTTTAAGCCAGGACAGAGCAGGAAAACAAAAAGCAATTTGGCACATCGATATTTCTCACCTTTAAACAGTTGACCCATCATGACCTTCATGACCCAATTCACATCTTATTTTCGACAGTAGACAAATACCAGGTTGGATCTTCATCCAATATTTGCTTTCAGTAGCTCTTCCTACCTGAGTAGGAAGTTATCAGTAAAAACTCAGAGCATCCAACCCCTGGTGTCTTCTCTTTCCTCTACCTGACACAATACCTTGAAGTATAAAGGGCCAGGGATTGGCAAATATAGATTAACTAGAGTCTGCCATAGAATTTTTTATGGGATCCAATAACAACTGGAATTAATGAGTAATGATTAAAG
Organism: Rhinolophus hipposideros; assembly: GCF_964194185.1. Classification (NCBI taxonomy): domain Eukaryota; kingdom Metazoa; phylum Chordata; class Mammalia; order Chiroptera; family Rhinolophidae; genus Rhinolophus; species Rhinolophus hipposideros. Next base: position 75,757,324 of record NC_138051.1, read on the forward strand.
TTCCCATCTGTTAAGTACTTACAGTGTGCTTTACAACAACTCGATGAAGTAAGTAGTATCCCCCATTTAAGGAGTGAGAAAATTTGAAGTTTTCAGAAGTTCAATAACTTGCCAGGAAGCAGTAAAGATAGAACTCCAGCCCACACCACCCTGAGCCCGAAGCCTCTTAACCGCTGAAATAATATGATGTCTCACGGGTCAGAAACCACTGTGTGAGTACAGAATCATTTTCCTTCTCTGGGGCTAAGCAGAGGATTAAAAGAGATTAAAGATGTTCAAGCACTTAGGAAAGTAAGGTGTTGTAACATATAAGGTATAATTTAATACATTATGTCTAAATAAAGGCTCTCAGTACTACATAAATGGCAATTATACTCGTGAAAAATTATAATTAAAGAGATCCCAGTTCATTCAGTATAAAGTTCTCATTTATTAAATGAGAAAATACTTTTTAAAGTTTAATCCTCAGTGTTGGCAAGGATGTTGAGAAACTGGTACACTGCTGATGGGAGCACAAGTTAGTATGACCTTTCTAAAAAGCAAACGGACAATATGTTACATTTTTAAAAACTGACATCATAATTTCTTGTAAGGAAAAATAAATTAGGACAAAAACTGAAGTATAAATATATTTAAGAGCATAGATTCTGAAACCAGATTGCTTGAATTTAGATCCCAGCTCCACTACTTATTACAGTGTGACCTTAGGCAAGTCTCTGTGACCTGGTATCCAAAATGAGGATACCCATGAGTGCCCATTGCACTGGGTTGTTATGAGGATTAAATGAATTATATGTAAAGTGCTTCACCCAGGGCTCAACAAAGGAAGCACTATATATAAATGGTAACTATTATTTTTGTCTCAGTAGTCTATGTAATAGCAAATGATTGGAATCAATCTGCCTGACCATAGAAAAATGATTAAGTACACTATGATACAGACATAAAATGAATATTATGAAGCAATTAAAAATGAGGCTTTAAAAGATTATTTTATCACATATAATGTGAAAAAAAGCAGGAAACTGTATATATCATCTCCTATGATTCATGTTAAATGAATATTTATTGTTAAAACAGGACTTTGTACAAATGTAGATATACAGAAAACAACCTGAAGGAATTACATCAAATTATTAACAAAGAATATATCTGGGTGCCAGAGGAACAGCACTTTTTCTTCCTCCCTGGTCACACTTACATATCGCTATTGGTAGAGTGACTCTAAGGGGGGAGGGGTGTCTCTCCCCCGATAGACTGGGACTGAATAGAGAGCAGGGTACTCACTTGCCTATCTTTGCCCCTTGGTATGAGCAAATCCTCAGCAGAGAGCCGACACTCAGGGCTGACCGTAAGAATGAATGAAGTAAGGAACGGCATCCTGAGTAAAGGCAAAGAACCGTCCTGTAAATGGAAACTGGAACGCATGCACGCCAAGCCTGATGACCCACAGTAACAGGTGTTTTCCATCTCTGATATCTGTGACTCATTCTGCACAGCTGCTTGCACACCGCGGTGTCAGCACAGGGAGGCTTCTGGAGTACAACGCCCCACACGCTGAAATGCACTGTATTCTGGGTGCCCCGGCGGCCACACACGGAGACGCACCTCACCGTCAACCTGGATTCACAAAAAAGAGGCCCTGCCACCTTAAAAATATTCATGCCTTACTGCAAAGAACAAAAGCTATGGCTTGTGCCTACGCCCCTTGCTCCCCCACCGCACCATTCTTTTTAGTTTCTAAGAAATCTATTGAGGGTGAGTCTGCATGCATTTCGTCGCTGGCCTCCCAACTCCCTAAACACACAGCCACGCACACAGACACACACCTCTTCTTCCTCCATCTGTCCCCAGCTCCCTACACACACACACACACACACACACACACACACACTCACTCACACCTCTTCTTCCTCCATCCGTCTCCAGCTCCCTACACACACACACACACACACACACACACTCACACCTCTTCTTCCTCCATTCGTCCCCAGCTCCCTACACACACACACACACACACACACTCACACCTCTTCTTCCTCCATCCGTCCCCAGCTCCCTACACACACACACACACACACACACACACTCACACCTCTTCTTCCTCCATCCGTCCCCAGCTCCCTACACACACACACACACACACACACACACTCACACCTCTTCTTCCTCCATTCGTCCCCAGCTCCCTACACACACACACACACACACACACTCACTCACACCTCTTCTTCCTCCATCCGTCCCCAGCTCCCTACACACACACACACACACACACACTCACACCTCTTCTTCCTCCATCCGTCCCCAGCTCCCTACACACACACACACACACACACTCTCACACCTCTTCTTCCTCCATCCGTCCCCAGCTCCCTACACACACACACACACACACACACACACTCACACCTCTTCTTCCTCCATCCGTCCCCAGCTCCCTACACACACACACACACACACACTCACATCTCTTCTTCCTCCATCCGTCCCCAGCTCCCTACACACACACACACACACACACACACCTCTTCTTCCTCCATCCGTCCCCAGCTCCCTACACACACACACACACACACACACACCTCTTCTTCCTCCATCCGTCCCCAGCTCCCTACACACACACACACACACACACACACACACACACTCACACCTCTTCTTCCTCCATCCGTCCCCAGCTCCCTACACACACACACACACACACACACACACACACACTCACACCTCTTCTTCCTCCATCCGTCCCCAGCTCCCTACACACACACACACACACACACACACACTCACACCTCTTCTTCCTCCATCCGTCCCCAGCTCCCTACACACACACACACACACACACACACTCACACCTCTTCTTCCTCCATCCGTCCCCAGCTCCCTACACACACACACACACACACACACACACTCACTCACACCTCTTCTTCCTCCATCCGTCCCCAGCTCCCTACACACACACACACACACACACACACACACACACTCACACCTCTTCTTCCTCCATCCGTCTCTTTCAGACGAGGCGCGTCTCCCTGGGCCGGATTGAATGGGAAAGGACGGGCCTGTCTTTGTCATTAATCCTCCCCTCCTTCGGGCGAGCCAAGCTTCTTCCGGGTCAGCGACGATCCCCGCCACCGCAATCCGGCTCGCGGCCCCCCAGACCGCTAGCCTCCGAGCGCCCGAGGGCCAGGTCGCCACCCCCCGCAGGTTGCGGGAAGGGAGGAGGGCGAGGGGGAGGGCGGGCAGCGCGGGAGTGGGGGAGGGAAGGGGGGAGGGAAGGAGGGGAAGGCAATCCGAGGAGGAGGAGGAGAGCGCAGCCTCCCGCAGCTGGCGAGGAGAATGGGAGTGCGGGGCGCCACACCGCCGCGGGGAGTCACGGCCGCGGCCGAGCTTGCTAGACGCCCGGCAGGCGCCCGCCGCTTTTAAACCCGGGAGGGCGCGGCGGCTGCAGGATCGCGGCGCGCGCTGGGCGCCGGGCGGCGGCCGAATGGAGAGGAAGGGCTCGGCGGCGGGGACCAAGGGGAACCCGAGCCCACCCGTGGCAGGCGAGGCGCAGCGGCCGCCGCCGCCTCTGTGCGTCCCGGGCGGCGGTGGAGGGGCCCCCGCGCGGGGCCAGGCTGGGGCGGCGGCCGAGCCCGCCGAGTTTATCCGGCGCGCGCACGAGTTCAAGAACCAAGGAGCGCAGTGCTACAAGGACAAGAAATTCCGCGAAGCCATCGGCAAATACCACCGGGCGTTGCTGGAGCTGAAGGGGCTGCAGCCCGCCCCCGGGGAACAGGAGCGGGACCTGCGCGCGGCCTCCCCGGCCGGGGCCTCCAACCCTGGCCGCCTCTCGGAGGAGCAGAGCAAGACAGTGGAAGCCATCGAGGTCGACTGCTACAACAGCCTGGCAGGTGAGCCGCGCCGCGCCGCGCCCCCGGCCCCTCCTCCCCCGGCCTCCCCGCCTCCCGCCCCGCGCGGGGCCGCGTTCCCCAGCTCCGGACCCCGGGTCACAGCCGCCCGCCGCGGCGAGCCCGCGATGCGTACTCCCTGCTGGGACCGTGCTGTTCTGGGAAGGAGAACCGGGGAGGGGGGCGCTTTGGGAAAAGTGTGACTTTTTAGCATCATACCTTCCAAAACTCGTTGTCATCCCGCGTCCCTTCCCCCGCATCCATCGTAAATCTCACCTATAAATAACTGGGCAGACAGGAGGAGACCCAGCTGGCCTGGCGGCGACTGCTGCTACTATCAATCCCCAGTGGACCTGGGTCGAATGCGGGAAGCAGCGCCTGGGTGGGCCACCCGCACCCACTGCATGCCCAGTGACTGCTCTCCGCAGGTATCTCTGGCTCCAGAGCTGGCCCTCATCTTCCTCCCAACTGACTGTATCCCTATGGGTAAGGTTTTCCCCCAAGTTCACTTGGCCCCAGTAGGAAAGAGCAGTCTGCCATAATGCCTTCAGCATCCTGAGCAAAATGGATTCCGAAGTGCCACTTTCTTCTCTCTGAGCTCTGCTGGGGCTCGGTTGCCAGGTGAAGAGAGTGATCTCAAAGGGAGCCTAGTTCATGGTTGGGCCAGAGCTGTGCTACATTCCTGCTCTCCTCCCTGCCTCCTTCTCACTCTGGGTAGCATTGGTCCTCACACCAGCTGTCCGCTAGATGTGAGGAAAGGGAGCCTTTCTACTGGGATGAGAAGGTGAGGTATACATTCCAGAGTTCACTTTGGGGATTGAGGGCAAAATCAGACATTTCTACAAATTTAACTTTGGCACAGGAAAATTTAGTCTCTAAAAAAGGAAGAGTCTGGATCTAGCCAGGGCCAGTCCTGTGAGAAGGTGGGAGAGGCAATGGCCTTATATCCCCTATTAAAAGCATTCCCTCCTTTCCCCCCACCCTATTTGGTGGGGTTTGGGCATGGTCCAACTCCTCTAACCAAACAAAAGTCCATTGCTCCTAATCCCTAACCCTTGAAGTTGCCTAAATTAGCCATGGACAGTTGGAGCTGAGTAGGGTTGGAAGAGTGACTGGGTGTGGCTGGGGCCCAAGCAGTTGAGGGATGAAAAAAATATCGATAATTTTGCTCTGTTCCAAATTGCAGATGTGTTCTGTTCCCTTTGAGATCTCTAGTGCCAGCCTACCTCTGCTTTTCCGTAATGCCACGTCCAGTATCATCTGTCATCAGGCAAAACCCAGGCACTTAAAAAACTGTAGTTTACAAACTTAATTAGTAGTAATAGTAGTAACAGTCGTAGAAATGGTGGTACAGATAGCAGTACTACTAGTAATAACGGCAGCAGATAAAGTAGTAGCTTAGCAAAGATGGAATATTTCAATCCCTCACAATGTACAGTTTGATTCCCTTTATTTCCTGTAAGTCTCTGGCATACTCAGTTATGCCTGATTAATAGTTAAAGGGCAGAGTGGCCTTGGGTGGGGGAAGAAGCACTCTGGATCACTAATGGGGAGATTTCAGAGTGGTAATGGAGTCTTATATTTAGTGTTATCTATGGGCATTCTGGGATTGCCCCTCACCCCATGCTTTTGGCTGCCATCCTGTGGCTAGCACTGCCTGTCTTCTACCCCAGAAGTGGTTACATTTCTATAGTGAAACCAAAGATGTGTGTCCTTGGTCAGGCCAGCCCAGTCAGGACGGGCAGGGGCTAAGATCTGGACAGCTCCTCCACTTTCGACCCCGCCTCAGCCACCCACACACTTTGGAAAACTTCAGAGCTGAGAGAATGGAGAGTAACAATAGCAGATTTCCCCCTCTACTGCCTTCTCTAGTGCTTACCACTAATATTAATAATTTACTGTGTGCACTGTGCTAGGCCCTCTACATACATTGTATTTTTTAATATTTAAAACAACTCAATAAAAAGAATATGATCATCAGTTTTGCAGAGGAAAAAACCCCAAGGTTCTAGAACCATTGAACTCCAATGTCAATGTTTTTGTCGTCACACCTTCCTGCACAAAGTCAGCATCCTCTAGACTGCTGTGTCCCTGGAGTTGTCTCAGGCAGGCTCCAGAGCCCTTATACTACTTGGAAAATTCTCTTGGGAGCTCTCAGCCCTGGTAACCAGGAGAAAGAAATAAAGTACCTTAATTCAAGGCTCCGTAGGGCTATTTTCAAATATTGGCAAGTTTCACATTAAAAAAAAGAAGAGTAATTACAAGGTGAACAGTCTTATGAAAGCCAAATCTGTATCCTGTACAGAAAATTCAACTGAGAGAAAGGATCCACATAGAAGTCACCTGGAGTAGAAGCCCAATGTTGGTTTCCTTTTAGACAATGCATAAAATCGGTTAGATATCCTAGCAAATAGAAAAGTATCCTTTCTTGTTGGATTGTAAAAGTAATGCATACCTAAATAATGCATTTTCTTTTACTAGAAAATACCAAAAAGTTTATAGAAGAAAATAGAAAACTACTTTTAACCCCACCACCTAAAGAAATCAATTGTGATATATTTCCTTCCTGTATTTTTTCTGTACCTAAATGTAAACTGTTTACAAAGCAGAGGCCCTCCAGTATCCTGCTTTTATTTCTGCTTACCAATATATCAGAAACATTTCACATTTCATTAAAATATTTTTGTGACGATTATCTTAAATGGCACCGTAAAATTTTTAAATGTGTGTTTACAATCATCATTTGATGGAAAGGGAAGGAAAGATGATCACTATCATTTCGTGAGTGCCAGAACAGTGCAGTGTGGCCCATAAGATATCCTTTCCCTCTTGTGCCTGCCAAAAGGAAGGAGACAACAACTGCAAGTTCATTCTGTCAAAAAGGCTAGTGACCCTTCCATTGGGGCTGCAGTGCCAGCTGAGCAGCCCAGCAGGCTGCAGGCAGGAGCAGTCTGAAGATGTCCTCTCAAGGACCTGTCCTCCTTCTACACAGCTGTGCATAGAACGGGAGGTCTGGGACTTAGAAGGAATTTGGACTAGCCCAGAAGGAGCTAAAGGAATAGGCTGCGTTACTACGGGCAGCTCAGCACTAAACAAAAGACTTCTGAAGGAAACCTGGATTCAGTGGACCCTTGGACTCTGCATGGAAGACTCCAAGAGAATAGCAAAGGGGTAGCTGGAATGTACTAAGAGATGTTAGTCTAAAAATGCATTTGGGGTGACTTGAGGGCATCATGTGAAGGGCATGCAGGCAATTTGCAAAGTGCCCACAGTTGTGGTCTGTTCGGGCTTAGGGTTTCTTCGGATTAGTAGGGATCTGGTCAGTGGCACAAGATGTCTGGACTTGGTTTTACAAGTCTCATTCTCTAAGGAATTCAAGGAAAGAGATGGGAGGCACCCTGTTCCTTCAGAATTTCTAACGATTTTGATACAATGACTAGAAAAGATATTCTGACTTGCCTGGGGAGATGTAAGAACCTGATCCTTACCAAGGAAGCGTGTATTGGCCTGTTGAACAACTCCTGTTGACCTTGAACAAGACACAGGACTCTCCTGGGGCCTTGGAATGTTTTGTGCCAAACCTCTTCAAGGGCAGAGCCTTTGGCTCTACATCTGTTCCTGTGGGGCTGTGGTGGCCTCACCTGGGGTATGGTCAAAAGGTTACAACACATAATGACTTGGTTGGTATTTTAAAATGATGTTTGACACTCAAATGCCAGCAGTGGAGATGGGTGCAGACAGGCCATGGTATTGCATCCAAAGGCAAGATGAGAGCCAGGCCATGCCTCTCTCCCTGACATGTCCTGTGACTTTGGATGAGCTCCGACCACGTCGTCATTTTACCTCCATTTTCCCATGCATTTTGAGCTATGTTAGGGAGATTTTTTGTTTATTTTACCAAAGGGGCAGATAATATCCATCGGTCCCAACTTGAAGCCCAGGACAGGGGTGTGACAAGGCCTAGAGAAGTCACACTGGAATAGGAACCAGTTTTATCAGAGCTTGTAGACATGTCCTGAAGCCTTGGGACCAGAGCAGCTACATAATTTGTGGGGTCTAGTGCAGAATGAATGAAACTGTGGGGCTCCTTGTTCAAAAAGCAGGGGTGAAATGTCATTAAAGATCTTAAAAGATAAAGCTTTCTTTCTTTCTTTCATGATCTCTCTCTCTCTCGACTTTATATGTTTTTATGTGATGTTTTATTTGTTATTTAATGTCATTACAAGAAAATTAACATTTTAAATTATTGGCATGAATTTTAATGTTCATCTTTATATTGTGCAATGCCACTTTTAAATGGAAATAAAACAGCACTTAATTTGCATATGGAATCATATATATTGCACAATTCACTTTTTTTTTATTAGTTTCAGGTGCACAAGACAAAGTAATACTTAGACGTTTATCATTTATATCCCTCACACTGTGTGGACCCCCCTCCCCACAACAATTCACTTTTTGTAGCTTATACATGCATATGTAGTTTATTCTTACTAGAACAGTGGAAATGCTAACAAAACAAACTCAACTGTTTTCCTTTCGCTTCTTTATATGCATACTTTATATACACACACTTTCTACCAAACTTGGCTTTCTGATGAGTAAGGAAAAGAAAAGAAATTATAGGTTACCCTAGTCTTTCTTTCTATGTCATCGTTTTCAGCCTACGTGGTTGGCTACTACAGGAAGTAACATAAGTAGGAAAGGGTTCCTAGGTCATTTGTGTTTCTTAGAATACTATTCCTTTCCTTCTGCATTTGAAGCAACTTCTGGATTGAATGGAAAGCATAGTCTGTTGGTGCTGTCAAGCATGTCTGCTTACTTACAGACCTAACAAACTCATACTTACCTTATACTCGAGTTTGGTCTTGCTGAACTCTCATTCACCGGAATTATGTGCTCATGGGGCATTGTGACTGCTATATGTGAGTGGGGCTGCAAAGAATGGTTTGCCTATCTCTTCTGCTCACGTTAATGCGCCATCGACCCATCAGACTTCACTTACAAAACACAATTTCAGAGATAAAATAATTAAGAATTTCAAAAAGGTAATAGCAGAGCATTAAGCTAAATACAAGGTGCTTCTGTGCATGGGTCCAATGTGACTACATAAATTGCCCACCCTTGAAGCCAGCCCTCAATGGGACACCAGAAGATGATTGGGTGGCTACATCTAAAGTAGACAAAATTAAATATAGACTCTAAGGCAGATTCTAACACAAAGGGTACTCAACAGAAATTGGTGTGGAACCAAAGAACCAAGCATAAAGATGGATGCATTACAAATGCAAGAACTCAGTAGTGAAAAGGAAGTCAAGAGCTAGAGATAACTGGTAACCTGGTGCCAGAAGATGAGTATTGGGGTATGAACTGGCCAAAAGAAGGGGAAAGAACAGGGGCTTCATACTAAGATCCTCAGCCAATTTCTTGCCATCTGAATGGGAGAACTTGACTGCCCAAGCCATTGTCCATCTGAGGCTATTGCTTGGACAGCACCCTGGCCAGTAAATCTTAAGCCTGTAAATGTGCTTTGAAGACCATCTTCCAAAAAAGAAGATGAGACTTGAAACTTACAGAACGCTTTCAAGAAAATAACATTCTGAATTTAGATTCTGGGCAGAGTTTCTAAAGTGGATTCTGAAGATCTTTACCTCCAAGGAAAATGAGTTGGATGGCTCTTGGCCAGAAACTCTTTGGGACGTCTTGAAGTCAGAGTCCCTACAGCTGAATACCTGGGAGTGCCCCATCAAAGGCAAGGGGATTTGGCTGCAGTGCAGACAGAAAAGCCAAGATGCAGAGCAGCCAAAAGCTGCTCCCAGAGCTTTGCAGGTTGTGAGTGACCTCCAGATGGGAACTTCTCTCCTTCCAGCTGTTCTCTTTCACCACCAGGCTGTGCCTACTCCAAACAGCTAGGATGAAAACCACATGTTTCGACAAATCAACCAGCAATTTCCCAATTCCCAGGTGTTTGGCTTTGGGAAGTCTGATGTACATGCTGGGAACCGAGTTTTCCATTTTCACCATGATGATTAGTGTTTTCCAGTCCCAACCACATAGGAGCAACCACAAGTTCTAGCACAGAAAATGGCACCAAACACAAAAAAGCCAAAAATAATGCTGTAGAAGATTAAAGGAGTTTAGCCTTGCTGGTGATGTTCATATGGCCTTGAAATGATTCATTAGCAGTATAAAGCTCTTTCTTTTATACATACATATCATATATTATCTTTCTATATGTTATACATACATAACATATATTATCTTTCTTTTATACATACATATCATATCAGCAATGAAATGGTACCATATCTAGTATGACTCAAAATCATAGTTCCCAAATATTTTTGAAAAGGAAGCAGGATGTGTAGTGCCAAGGAGGTTTGACTTGAACTAGAAAAATTCTAGGTTGAAATGTAGCCAAGTGGACCTTCTTGCCCTTTCTGAATATTATGGCTAGATTTACACAGAGGAAGCTTATGGGGCAAATGTTTCCCTTCCACAATGTTTCTGTGTGTAAAGAATAAAAGTGAGAAGTGGTGCTAACTAGCTAGCTCAAGAGTTATGTAAAATCAGAATTATAATTTCAGATTTGGGTATAACCCCATCCCTTACAGGTGCATGAATTTCCTTTTCAACATTACCAACTTGTCATCCAGCATGAACTTAGGCATGTCCAACAATAAAGGTACTCACCACCACCTAAAGTGACTCATTTAACAACCACCACCACCACAAAACGACAATATAATAATGTTAATAAACAGTAACTGTAAAGATCTAATTGGCTCTATGAAACAGTTCATGAATCGGGCAGCATCTCATCTAGCAAGCAGAGAGATACTTCGAGGGGTTACACAGGATGGAAGGCTTTTTCAAAAAGGAGGGTAAGACAAGAAACTTATCAGCAAGAGAAAAATCAAACTTCACTGGAGGAAAGTAAGCGTTCAGGTGACAATAGCTTCTCATTGGCTGAGCTGCAGTATTTCCTTGGCTGGGCTTGTTGCTGGGCAAGAGGAAAATCTTCCTCCTGCTAGAGTAGTAAAGTAGCTGCACTTCCTGTTTGGGAGTGCAAGGTATGTTTTTCCCTGTTGGGGGTCTGTAATTGATGTCTTTCTATTTGGAGTAATTGTCAAGTGGTAGGGTATAAGAGCTTTCTCTACAGGCCTTCCCATTTTCAGTTTTAGTTGAGATCTCTTTTGTTAATTTTCACAGTAACGATGGCAGTAAAGACTACCATGATGAGCCCAATTCATGGCACCCAATAGATGTTGGATGAATGTGTTTGAAATAAATGAAAATGCTTATCCCAGCATCTGTCTTATATTAAGGATCCAATAAATTCAGTCATTCCATTATATTGAGCACCTAATATGTACTAGACTCCGGGTTTGGGGGCTGGGTATGCAGGAGTAAACATGAAGAACAAGGTCTCTGCCTTTATTTGATATACAACTTTATTTGATATACAACTTTGTGAGACAGAAAGCTCAAGCTTAGAACAGTTGAGTCACTTGCCCATGGCCACATAGTATGTGGCAAACTGGGATTTCTCATCCGTCAGGTCTGTAATTCCAAAGCCTATAGTCCTAACCATTCACCCAATAGCCTCCATGTTTAATAGTTTCTTCCTTAAGTACTAAAATTTGCCTCCTTGAAATTTCTATCGATCCTTCCATATTCTATCTACCCTTTGAAACAACTTGGAATACATCTCATCACTGTAACAAGGACAAACCCTAACATTTTTAGGGCAAGTTGCTTGCCCATCCTCCAGTCTTGTTTTCTGTACATATCCTTTTACTGTGATTAAATCCTTTTACTGTGATTGTGCCTTGTGTGATCAGGATTCCCATTCTATGACCATCCTGGGTGATTAAAGGGAAATTGTCCTGTGTTCTATAACCAGGTCATAGTTTCCCTAGGTCCTACGTCACTAGAAAGGTGACCTGAATTTGTACGGACAGAGAGGAGTGAGGAACTAGTGAGTCATAATTTCCAATGAGCCTAGAGGCCACCGAAGCCCCATTCATATCTCCTCCTTTTTTCTAGGCTAGAGTGTGTGAATTCCAGTTCAGAGATTTTGAGAAATTTAAGTGGAAACGTTAAGAGTAGAAGTTCATTTCGGCCATTACTATTTCAGTATCCTCTCAGTGGACAATGAGGGGAAATGACCCACCAGAAGAATAACATCTGGAGTTGTCCAAATGCGTTACTTCAGACCAGGACGTTTTTAATGTAATGAAAGTGATGATACCATCATTTGAAATAAGTTCCAGTTTAAGTGCCAAATGAAGTTGGACACTATTATTCTGCATGTCATGGAACGTTGGCTCTGCTGACATCCTGGAAGGTCATACTTATTTTTTAGTTTGTGTTTTTATGACTGGCTGATGTTGTATTCTTTCCTGATGGGCAAAAAACCTCATCTCTCAGGAAACAAAAACAAAAATCCCCAAACCCAGCACTGACTAGCTGGCCCTATGTCTAGTGGAACACTAATGGAGGTAGTCCCACATTAGAGCTGATGGCAGATTCATTACTTAATCTCACTACTTGAACTTATTCTGATCACAAGATCTCTGACCTTGAGTTTCCTCACTGATTAAATGGGTATACTCATGCCAGCCTGACTTATAAGGTAAGGACAGGGGGCAAGAAGATATGTATATGAATGTACTTTGTAAACTACAAAATATTAAAAATGTAAATTATCATTTTAAGTGGGAGGGGAGATATAGGAGGAGAAAAAAGAAGTGGGACCTGCCCAATGAAGGAAATTCTCACTTCTAATTCTAACAATTTTAAGATAAAAGGGATATTTGAATAGTATCTACTAGGAAAATTCTCTTGATACCTGCTTTCTGTATTAAATATCTATCGACATGGACTGTCCCATGTAATTTCAAACACAAACACTAAAAGGGTTCCCCAAATGCAGGTTGCTTCATAGTCCACCAAAACAGCACTTGTTAAGAGAGAGAGAGAGAGAGAGAGAGAGAGAGAGAGAGAGAGAGAGAGAGAGAATCTGATGAGGCTCATGCATGGGGTGTGGGGTGTTCTTTGAAGGCTAAGATTTCCTCCATTTCTTCAAATGTTCCCATCTTTAAGAACATAGAGGAAGTGTGGCTTGCTGGACAGGGACTTGGACTACAAGTTCTTTCTCTAATCTGCCAGGTGCCTTGGGTCAAGGAATTTAACCTCTTGGGCCCAGTTTTCTGATTTATAAAAACCTAGGGTTAGATTCCAAGATCTCAAAGGTCCTTTACACCTCTTAAAAAAAAAATTTTCTCTGCATGTGAAGGCAGTCTGGCTGCGACATCTGTCACCCCATTGATCACCAGGGGTGATTAGGCCATTCTGGCTGGCTAGGCGGGTGTGCCCTTCCTCCCTCCCTGCTCCACGAGAGTCCCTCCTGAAGCTACACACTGGGTCGAAGAGGACAACCTTCCCAGCTAGAGGAGGGTCATCTTCGGTCAAGGGTAAGCGAGTAGCTGCGCTCTCCTGCTAGAGCCTTCAAACAAGCTCTCAAAGTCCATTTGTAGGAGAATGTAGGGTAGTTAAGCTTCCAAGACCCCAGACACATCCAAATGAGACACTGCATGTGGCAATCTGCCTTTCTTTAAGGAAAGGAGGGAGAGAAAGATGGAGGGAGGCAGGGGGAGGGAGGAAGGAAGGAATGAAGGAAAAAAGAAAAATTCTCCATGCCATTCTTTGTGAACTATGTGGCCCTCACAAAGAAGGGGATAATTTTGTGTGTGCTAACATAGACCAGTCTCCAAAATGTGTTATTATACATAGAGGCAGAATGCAGGACAGTGTTTAATATGATTCCCTTTGTGTACAGAAAAAAGATACAAACTAGCATAAAAGTGTTTGCATTCAAAATTATCTGAAATCATACAAGTGAAGCTGTTTACTTGAAAATGATAAGCAGAGGAATTGGCGAAAGAGACTAAGTCTTTTGTTATTATTAAGACTTTATTGTTTTTAGACCATTTTAAGGCTCACAACAAAATTGAGGTGAAGGTAGAGATATTTCTTATATACTCCCTGCCCCCACACAGGCTCAGCCTCCCCCATTATCAACGTCCCCACCACAGCGGTACATTTGTCACAACTGAGGAACCTACGATGACACACCGTAATCACTCAATGTCCATGGTTAACATTAGGGCTTGCTCTCACATTCTATGGAGTCAGACAAATGTATGACATGTATCCATCACTAGAGTATCATACAGAGTGTTTTCACTGTCATAAAAATCCTCCGTGCTCTGTCTGTTCATCTCTTGTCCTCCACCCCTAAGGCCTGGCAAACACTGATTTTTCTTTTTACTGTTCTCCATAGTTTTGCCTTTTCCAGTATGCCATGGAGTTGGAATCATACAGTACGTAGCCTTCTCAGATTGGCTTCTTTCACTGAGTAATATGCATCTGAGGTTCCTCCATGTCTTTTTAAACTTAATTTTAAATCTTTCTGTAGTGTTTGATTTTTCTAACCATATGTATTACTGCTTTTATATTTCAAGAAAAATGATGACAGAGTTATCTGTGCAGAGAAATTAGTTTTGCTTTCCTTTTATTTTCTTGAAGAAAAACCACGTTATAAACATAATTGTTAGTGCCATTTGGGATATTACCCATGCATGTCTATCCTTGTTTGATAGTAATGCCAAAGATGTCAAGCAAAATCATCCCAAGCCCCAAATTTTCTCTTAATATCCCGTCAGAGGACTCATGCCCCTTTCTGCAGTGCCCACCATCCCAATCCACACACAGGGCTAGATCCTGGCAGCTTGGTACCCCACAGTAGAAGGATACCCTTCTGGACTCAGTCACATGTTAGTGACAGTTTGAATCTGCTGGTGAGATGGGGAAGAAAGTTGAGTCAGAGTCTGTGATATAACCTGGTCCTAAACGTTAGTGACATGCCCCTGGTGTTAACAAAGAGATGGTATGGGCGCGCAGTGTCCAAGATTTTTGTTGGCCCCTGAGTCTAGGAAATCCTGCCCATCGGTGGCTCAGACATAGCAGCCAGAGCATCAGAAGGAAAGTCACGCATTCGTAGAATCTTTATTGGACGCCCGCCCTGACTCCTCACGGCCCAAAGCTAAATCCTTTCTGCTCTCCTCAAAACATGGCATGAGGCAGTAGAAACCAGGATGCTAGCTCAGATTCTGCTGCTAACTTGCTCTGTGATTTTGGACAAGTCATATCACTCTAAGCCTCAGTCTCCCCATATGTAAACAGTGGGGGTTGGGTCAGATGCCCTTCAAGTCTCCTTTTAGAAGTATTGAATCATCTAGGATTTTGAAGGCCCTCCAGCCCCCTCCTCCCCTCGGCCTCTCTTTCTGGAGATCCCTAAGGAGTGAGCATTTTGGGATATGATTCTGGGCCTATTACTCATGCTGAGTCAGAACCGAGCGCCTTTCTCGAATGGACCCGCCATCCCACGTTGTGGAAATCACTGGGTCTTGGGAACTTGTGTGAACACGTCCCTCATACCTATATAAGGAGAGGGCTGTATCCCTGTGTGTGCCAGTGAGGACAGAAGGGAAGAGAGAGTACACAGAGGAACAGACAGGCAGCGGACCTATATCCCCAGGAAACCTGCAGAGCAATGTGGCCTAATGGAAAAGAACTTTACATAACATAAAAGCATCTGGGTTTGAATCCTGACTTCCCATCGACTCCTCCATTAGCCTTGGACAGGTCCCAAGCTCTATGACCTTCTGTTTACGTGACAGCAAGGAAGTAATAATAGGCACCACACAGGATTGTGATGACGAGTGAAATTAAACGATACATGCACACATGCCTAACACAGTGCCTGGCACATAACAGACGCTTGCTTACTAAATGATGGTTATATGTAAATCTAACTCCTACCCTGGTAGGTACTAAGACAGGAAAGTATGTGATAGGGAGGGGAAAAAGAAGCAATGAGGGAATATGGGAAGCAAGTGAGTACACAGAGGAGGGCAAAAGAGGGCTCAGGGAAGTTTCACCTCCCTAAGTGGCTAAGGTGCAGGGGAGGTGAACAAGGTGTGAACCAACAGCCTTCAGTGTGGGTTTTTGCTACCTGATGCATTGCTGGGCGGGGGAGGCTGAGTGAACAAGTGACCCATCAGGCTTCCTCTGAAGGGCAGCTGAGTTCCAGCAGAACACAGAGCCCTTGGGTCAGGGGTTTGTGCCTACTTATAACTTCTCAGGATCAGGTAAGTCCAGGAAACACTTAGAAACTGCTAGCTTCTAGGCAGCAATGTCTCTGGCCTGAAATTGTGTAAGCTAAGAAGCCTCAGTTAGACAGCCTCTGCTCTCTGCCACCTTTTTTTTTTTTTTTTTTTTTTTACTCTGCCCCAGGGTTTTCTGACCCTTTATTTGAACTGAACTAGCAGTGAAAGAACTTCGGGCTCTTTCACATGTCAGACCAGTTCAGAGTGTGAGAGCAAGAGAATAAGGAGTTGCCAGGAACAGAGGATACATGCTGGGATCAATTGGGTTCCCTGGGGAGCTTAACAAGCAAGAAAGCTTACTGGTAGGAAGGGGAAATAGAGGAAGGCAAGACCTCTGTGAGAGGGAGGCATCCGAAGGAAAGGCTGCTAGGCTGGCAGCCTCATGCCTGCTCTGCCTGCCCCTCTTGTGCCTCGTGCTGGTGCCAGCTTACTGAACTCCTTCTGGTGTCAGATGAGGAAAGCCCCTGGTTTGACCAGGCACCCTGAGCACGAAAACACTAGCAAGGTGTGTCCCTTGGGCCGACCTTTTAATTCCCCCCTTCTAGGCACTCCTCCACTGTAATGTCCCCTCATGAGCCTAGGTTTCTCCAAGGCGGTGCCCCATGAACAGGCAGTGCTTTCTGCTCAGGAAACCCTCAGAAGCCTGATCCGCACCTTTCTTCCCTCTTAGAAGATGGAATGGCCAGGGGTGATTTTTTAAAATAGTTTTCTAATTGCAACATGAAAACATCGTAATGATAAAAGATAATGGAAAATAAATGAAATTCAAAGAAAAAACTAAAACTCACTTGTCACCCATGACCCCAAGATGCCCACTCTTTCCTCTTTGGGTTTACGTCCTCCCAGCCTTCCTCTGTTGTGTATATAAACATATATGTGTAAAACATACCAGCCAGCCCACGTCAATGTCTACCTTTCTCCAGGTTATTTGTACAAGAAGGGGTTTGTCTCATATGTGCTGGGGCCACTGCTGGAAAGCCCAGGTCTCCCTCCTTCCCCTCTGCCCCCACAGGGGCATCAACCAAGGGCCAGTTCTACTTCCCCTTGTTGCTTCTTTCCTTCCATGACCTCTGATACCACCCCATCAGGCTGTACAGTCATGTCAGATTTTACGGAATGGTACAGGATACAAAGGATTGTGCAGCTCAAAAGCTGAATATTCAACATTGTTTTTTTCCTCAAACTGATTTGGCTATCAGACTACCAGGAATTTCTTAATTGACCTCTTATTTTTTGTGACTGGTTCCAACTACCTAGCATGCTTCTCAGACTTTTTCCCCTTCTAGTCCTTTTCCACATCTTAGGTTCTCTGATTATCAAATTGCTGTCATTTCATATTCAGAGCAGTTTGACCATCTTTTCTTCTTTTCATTTACCTGATTTGCCTGATCTCAAAGCTTCCCCTTCCTCACTGAAGCAGTTGATGAGGATATTCTAAAAATGAGGTAATTTCTTCCTGAATAGAAACTCTGATGCCTACTATTATAACTCTTCATTCGTATTCTCTCTCTCTCTCTCTCTCTCTCTCTCTCTCTCTCTCTCTCTCTCTCTCTTCCTCCCTCCCCCCCACTCCTATTTTTCACAAGATTCAGGTTGTACTGCATAAAGTTTTATCCATTCTCCTACTGATGGATATTTAGGGTATTTCCAACACTTTGCTATATCGCACAGTGCTGCCACAAAGGCCACAGAAGTGCTTTTTCTGCTACATGTGTGCCTGTTAACTAACTTATCCCCAAACAAAACTGGTGACAAAACTGGTCTGGTGTCATAGAGGGATGCTGAGAGAGGCAGCGGGAACAGGAAAGCTATTGCTGGAGTCATGGAGAAATGGTGGGAGAGGTGATCCGAACAGGAGAGGTATTCTTTAAAGTACAAAAAAGCACAGGATGGAATTTTGGCTCCTGAGATTCTCCCCCATCCTGGCACAGAATTCCTGCCAATGGCATGACGTGTGTCCTTGGCCAGAGCCAACAAGGAAAAAAAGATCAAATCAGGCAGTGGATTTCTTCTGAATATTTCTGGGCGTATACTCATTTATCACATCCGCATGGCCCAGCTGGCCCCTTCAAAGTCCCATTTCCAACCCAAGAGAGGGGTGTTAATGAAGACTCCAACAAAAATAGTCCTGTCTCACCTTTTTCCTACTATTCCCGTCTTTCTCTGTGTCAACTGCAGTGAGATCCTGCATAGGATCACTTGTAAGTGTGCTGCCAGGATGCCCAGATCTATGCCTTCCCTCATGAACAGTGGCATGTGAGGGGCACCAAAAAACTGAGGTGACCTCAGGCTTTGGCATTACAACACCCTTGAGTAGATCCAGATATCCCTTAAAAGACTGTCAGTATAAGCCTTTAGCTTATCAGATTTTTAGATTGGTGTTTCACCTTCACTCTTTTACCTGCCACTTTGAAAGCTCAGTACTGGCCAATGAAGGATGAATAAGAATATGAAGTCATTGAAGATTATCAACATCTTTTGAATGCGCCCCTTTTTCCTCCCAAAGCTCCAGGCACAGGCCGGGATGACGAATCCATATTAAATAAGTTCACTAAGAGCCTCTGCCCAGGAATGTGCCATGATGGTGAGAGTGGTACAGCAGCCCTTGTTCAATCAGCCCTTGAATGCTCGGGGAATCGAAGGGAAGAATTCAAAGGGTGAGAAAACAAAGAGCAGCTTGGGAATGGTAAAAAGCAGAGATCTCCAAGGACAGTGTTGCTAAAACAGAGAAAACAAAAACACTTGGCAATGTTTGTTTGAATCAAGTGCAAGCATGTGCTATGCTAGATTGGAAAAATAGGTCAGAAATTAAAGTGATTGGAATCGGAGGAGATTCAGCTCACTAGATAAAGCCAAATGACTCCTGGTAGTATGCAGAGCAATAGCAGAAGTGGGAGAATTCTTTCTCCCACTGTCTGGGCGCCAGGCAAGGCAAATGTGACATGAACAATGACACTGCCATCCTCCTCTTGTTATAGCTTTTCCGTGCTTTAGATTTGGAAAAGATTCTTAAAGATCAGTGAGTCCAGGTTTCCAATCTTTACCACCAGCTCTGCAGGAATGGAACCAACATAGGACTTATGCTTAGACAACACTGATTCTTTCCCTACAAGTCAAATGGCCTCAGCAAGCAAGTCATTTAACTTCCCCAAGCCTTTGGAAGCTTCTGGAAGTAGGGCTAATACCTATTTCCCAGAGTCACTATGAGGGTCAGGTGAGTTGTAATTATAAAACACTATACTGATATTAGGAATTGCTACTTACTGAGCACCCAATATGTGTGAATCACTATAATGTGGTTTTGTTGTGTGGGGATTTAAAGATGACGTACAGATGTTTGTCTAGAATGGTGAAGAAGACATGTTTCATTAATAACTGCAATATTAGGTATCTCCTGATCTGAGTATGTGGATGTGGAAAATAATTTTATTCTTTGGAAAACTAAAGGGTCCACTGCATGATCGTACCTGTAGGTCTGATCTCATTAGGAAAAGGCTACTTAACATGTTGTGTGAAAGCATTACCATTAGGTGGGGGTGTGCTATAATTCACAGGTAATAGAAAAACAATTTCTCAGCAAATTAGAAATAGAGGAAAAGTACCTGAACTTGATAAAGAGCATCTACAAAAAAACTAAAGCTAGCATCATACTTAATGGTGAGAGAATGAATACTTTCCCTTATGACCCAGGAATTGCACACGTGGGCATGTATCCTAGATAAATGAAAGCTGCCTGTGAATGTTCATAGCAGCATTATTCATAGTAATCCAAAACTGGAAACAGCCCAGATGTCCTTCAACTGATAAATGGTCAAACAAACTATAGTATATCCATACCATGGAATACTACTCAGCAATAACAAGGAATGCTCAGGGGAATTATGCTGTGTGAAAAAGAGCCAATTCCGAAAGACTTCAAACTGTCTGATTCAACTTATATAATGCTTTGAAATGTCAAAATTCTAGACATAGAGAACAGAGTAGGGGTGAGAGGAAGTGGGGATATAGGAGGGATATGTATATAGTTATAAAAGAGTAACAGGGGCCGACCCAGTGGCTCAGGAGGTTGGAACTCCTTGCTCCTAACTCCGAAGGCCGCCAGTTCGATTCCCACATGGGCCAGTGGGCTCTCAACCACAAGGTTACCAGTATGATTCCTCAAGTCCCGCAAGAGATGGTGGGCTGCGCCCCCTGCAACTAGCAATGGCAACTGGACCTAGAGCTGAGCTGCACCTTCCACAACTAAGATTGAAAGGACAACAACTTGACTTGGAAAAAAAAAGAGTAACAGGAGGGCTCCTTGTGGAATGGAACTGTTCTTTAACTTAACTTTGGAGGTAGACAGAGGAACCTACATATGTAATAAAATGGTATATAACTAAACACATACACACACACGTACAAGTAAAGCCAGGGAAATCTGAATAAGATCTGTGGATTGTATCAGTATCAGTATTATAGTCAATATATTGTACTATGGTTTTACTATTGAAGGAAAATTGGGTAAAGGGTACAGGAGATCTCACTATATTATTTTTTACAACTGTATGTAAAGCTACAGCTACCCAATAAAAATTTCAATTAAAAAACAATACTGTGGGAGTTAGCTTTCAAGCATCAGATAAGATAGAAGCTGTTTCAGGAAGAAACCAGAGATGTGTGGCATCAGCTGTATTAGGCTAACAGTAGACTCTCAGTGGAATTGGAGATGCTGGTGGTTTTAGAACTTAAAAATTAGTGTTGGTGGAAACTCTGCACTTGTTTCATTTGTTTGTTTGTTTGTTTCTTTGAATACAGAGAAACAAGTGGGGTAGAGGGTCCTGGAGAATTATATAGAAATTTTCCAGATGAGAAGTATACATATAAAGTATACATATAAAGTGAGCACAGTTTGGCACTTATGAGGGTAAGAAGCAGAATCATGCCTCAAATCTAATGAAGGAACTGAGTTAAAATTCATCATAAGGAGAAAGATCTAAGATGGCAGAGTAGACAAGCACTGTGCATGCTTCCATGAACATTTTAAAATTACAACTAAATTATAGAACAATCAACCTGGAGAACCATCTGAAGTCGGGCTGAACTGAAGTTTTATAACTAAGGATATAAAGAAGAAACTATGTCAAGACTGGTAGGAGGAGCAGAGATGAGAAACGGGCTAACCCCAAACTTTCATGTGGCGATTGAGAATCAGGAGGGATATCTCGGCCATGGAGTTTATCCCAAGGAGCAAGGGACCCCAGCCCCACTGGTGCCAGGAAGAGGAGTCCCCACAACATCTGGCTGTGAAAAGCAATGGGGATTCCAACCATCCAGGTGGGACAGAAGGATGTGGGAACCCAGACATCCTTTTAAACAGCCCGTGCACAGACTCACTCATAGGCACTCACCTGGGCCCCAGTGGAGGGATGGTGACTCGGGCATTGAAGGCATTCGGGGCACAGACTAAGGTGAGAGCTGGAGGAGAGTCGCCATTTTACCGGTGTGGGGTCCTTCTCCCATGCAGTCCTAGTAGGCTGGTGCCATCTTTCTTGTGTTGAGCCTAGCCAACAGGCCAAATCTGAATCTGATTGGCCTAGTGAGCTCTACTGGGACCCCACCCTATCCAACTCCTCCAATGCCAGAGGCACTTTCTCACAAGCAGCCAGCCCTGCTCGCATTGCACTTTTTCTTGGAAAACTATCAGAGTCCGAGGGCCCCAGGTGGGCAGCGACTGGCCTCAGTGTGCTCTGAGACTTTTGCTGAGTAGTTCCAGGCTCAGCACTGGTGCCAAAAAAGAGTCTATATTAACCTGGTGACCACAACTCTTCCCATTCTAGTGACTCCCTGAGACCCTGTCTCATCCAATTCATGTACCACATAAGGCTTTATCAGTAGCTGAACCTTAAGAGAGCTGGCAAGTGGCAGCAGGCCTTGGCATGTCCTGGCTTTTTGGGGAGCCATCCTAGGCTCCCTACTGGTGCAGCCATCCTCAGTTCGTAGTGTATTCTCTCCCACATACCTCCAACTTTAGCACAGGAAGTTAACAACCGCAAATCATTTTGTAGCTCCTATCAGGTAGTCCCCAGCCAATCACAGGCAGGAGGTGACCTAGGCCTGCACTGGAGACCCTCCTCAGAGGCCTCAGAACCAACATACTTGGAGACCACAGCAGAGTACCAGCCAATTAGCCCCACAAGTGGCACACACAAAGGACGGTCTCAACAGGCACCAGAGCCCCCTAGGGTGAATTCCACTCATTGGGGTAACCCCCCTGCATAGCAGTCGGTAAGCTTTGGATGTGGCCAAACACCACAGCCAATCAGCCTGAGGGTCAGTCCCACCCACTGATATGCCAAAAGCAATTAAGGCTCAAATACAACATAAGGGTACACACAACCCCCACAAGAGACACTCCTGGAGCACCCAGAGCAGTGACCAGGGAGAGACTGTGCCAGGGTCCTACAGGGCACCTACAACATAAGACCACCCAGCCAAGACTGGGAGATATAGAAGATCAACCTAATACATAGAAACAAAGACAGAGAGACAGCCAAAGTGAGAAAACAAAGAAATACATCTCAAATGAAAGAACAGGAGAAAACCCCAGAAAAACAACTAAACAAAATGGAGGCAAAGAACCTACCAGATACAGAGTTCAAAACAATGGTTATAAGGATGCTCAAGGAACTTTGTCAGAACTTCAACAAAGAGATAATAAACATCAAAAAGGACATAGAAACCATAAAGAACAAGTCAGAAGTGAAGAATACAATAACTGAAATGAAGAATATCATAGAAGGAATCAGCAGCAGACTTGATGAAGTAGAGGATTGAATCAGCTGTGTGGAAGACCACGTAGCGAAAAAACACCCAATCAGAAGAACAAAAAGAAAAAAGAATCCAAAAAAATGAGGATAGTTTAAGAGACCTCTGGGAAAACATCAGGCATAACAACACTTGCATCGTAGGGGTAACAGAAGGAGAAGGGAGAAAGCAAGGGATTGAGAACCTATTTGAAAAAATAATGACTGAAAACTTTCCTAACCTGGCGAAGGAAATAGATATGTAAGTCCAGGAAGCGTAGAGAGTCCCCAACAAGATGAACCCAAACAGGCCACAACAAGACACATTATAATTAAAATGGCAAAGGTTAAAGACAAAGACAGATCCTAAAAGCAGTAAGAGAAAGACAACTGGTAATTTATAAGGGAGCCCCCATAAGATTGTCAGCTGATTTATCAACGATACTTTGCTGGCCACAAGGGCTAGGCACAAAATATTCGACATGATGAAAAGCAAGTACCTACAACCAAGGGTACTCTACCCATCAAGACTCTTTATCTGTCCTCATTTAAAATCAAAGGACAGATAAAGAGCTCCCCAGACAAGGAAAAGCTAAAGGAGTTCATCATCACCAAACCAGTATTACAAGGAATCTTAGAGGGACTTCTTTAAAAACGGAAAAAAAAAAAAATCAAAATTATGATTAATAAAATGGCAATAGCTACATATCTATCAACAATTACTTTATATGCAAATGGATTAAATGCTCCACTCAAAAGACATAGGAGGGTTGAGTGGATAAGAAAACAAGACCCTTACATATGCTGTCCATAAGAGATTCACTTCAGATTCAAAGACACACACAAATGGAAAGTAAAGGGATGGAAAAAGTTATTTTATAAAAATGAAAGTGAAAAAAAAAAAAAGCTGGGGTAGCAATACTTACAAGTATACCAGACAAAATAAAACAAATGCTATAACAAGAGACAAAGAAGGACCTAGTAATCCCACTTCTGGGTATTTATCCAAAGAAAACCAAAACACTACTAGAAGGGATGTGTGCATCTTTATGTTCATTGCAGCCTTGTTTACAATAGCCAAGATGTGGAGGCAGCCTGGGTGTTCATCGATGGAAGAATGGATAGAGAGGAGGTGGTGTGTGTGTGTGTGTGTGTGTGTGTGTATATGTATATATATATATATATACAATGAAATATTGCTTGGTCATGGAAGGGAATGGGTTCTTGCCATCTGCAGCAGCATGGATACACCTGGAGGGTACTGTGCTGATTGGAGTGTCAGACAGAGAAAAACAGATGCAATGTGATTTTGCTTATATATGGAATCTAAAGAACAAAACAAACAAACAGAAACAAACTCATAGATACAGAGAACATTTTGATGGTTGTCAGATGGGAGGGGTATTGAAGGGGTGGGCTTTGAAAAAGAAGAAGGGATTAAGCAGTACAAATTGGTTGTTAAAAAGTAGTTATGGTGTAGGGTATAGCATAAGGAATATAGTCAATAATATTATAATAACTATCTATGGTGTCAGATGGGTACTAGATTTGTTGGGGTGATAGGTAGGAGCGGTTGTGAGCAGGGTGAAAAAGGTGACGGCATTAAGAAGTACAAACTGGTAGTTATAAAATAGTCATGGGGATGTAAAATAAAGCACAGGGAATATAGTCAATGATATGGTAATAACTATGTATAGAGCTAGGTGGGTACTAGACTAGTCGGGGATCACTTCTTAAATTATATAAATGTCTAACCATATGCTGTGCACCTTGAAATTAATATAAAATAATATTGAATGTCAACTGTAATTGAAAAATTTAAAAGGGGAGGAAGATGAAGGAGAATAAGAGGTCCAAATTTCCAGGTATAAAACAAAATGGGAATATAATATACAGCAGAGGCAATACAGTCAATAATATTGTGGTAGTATAGTACAGTGTAAGATGGCTGCTGGACTTACCATGGTGATCACTTCTTTAGGTCTATAAATGTTGAATAACTATGGTATACCCCTGAAACTAATATAATTTTGTATGTTAGCTGTATCTTTTTAAAAAATCTTTTAAAAAATTCGTCATACGCAGTTGAGCATCCTAGGGGGGCAGTATGTACAATGCTTAAAAGCACAGTTTCAGGTGCCAGATGGCTTAGATTCAAATCCTGGCCCTGACACTTATTAGCTTTGTGACCTTGGGCCTCAGTTCTCCCATCAGGAAAATGGGCAAAATACTGGAACTTACATCATAGGTTGTCAAGATTAAATGAGTTAATGCTTAGAACAGTGATTGGCCCATTCATGCTTAATAAAAATTACCTGCTCTTATACTTATGACCCCTCTGGAAAGATGGATGAACTCTGCCCGCAGTTGTCCAGCTAGATTCTCCTGAGCTCATCGTGGAGCATCTCAGCCTTCTGCCCTGTTTCCCCATTTCCGTGGCCTGGGCTCCTTTTCTCCATTGAGAAGTCACCACTCACTAAGAAGATAAAAGTCTAAAACGTCACAAGTTGACTGTCAGTCTGAGAGCAATTGTTTGTCCAAATGTACAGCTCTAGGACTTGGCCATCTGGAGCCTCTTTGCCCTTGTGGGTAATCCTGGAGCTCCTCATGGCTGTCGTGGGCACTCATAGTTTAGGCAACTGGATGGTCCTTAAGAAACATATATCCAAAATGCTAGAATGTACCAGCTCAGGTGGTGAGGAGATGCCCACTGGGGACTTACTAAAAATGTGGATTACTGGGCTTCACCCTAAACCCTGGGGATCTGCAAATCTGCATTGCTGGGGGCATGGGGTCTGGGAATCTCCATGTTCAATGAGCTTCCACAGATGATTTAATGAGAAACACTTGTCTGTGAAGTTCTCAATGCGTGGGAAATAGTGACGTTTTTCATCCTGCTAACAAGCCTTCAAGGAAAAGGTTTATAGCAACCATAATTACCTTCCTTTTTCCTACTTCAACAATGAGACCCTGAGAGGTGAGGTGTTTTAACTCAAGGACACATAAGTGAATGCCAGTGCTAGGGACCTTGTTGTGAAGAAGCGAACTCAAAAGCACCGAAATTGACCAACAGCTACCTCCTCTGTTAAGAATATTTTCCTCTTCCTTTATAGGCTGTCTCATGCCCTATTCAGTTGGAACCCAGGCCTGCTCATTTTCCTGCCACAGCTGACTTTTAGAACTCCTAGTTCTCCTGAATTATTAGAGTACAGAGGAGACTTTGGGTCCATCCCCCCAACCCATCCATAAAGATGTCAGCCAAATACCGTGAAATCCACTCATCATTCATGGTGAAGGACGGGGCAGAGTGCAGGCAGCAGACAGCACTAATGTTTGCAGTTTGGGAGTGTGAAGGGGTGAGGGTAGAACCAGCTGTTGACTCAGAAGCTGTCTAATCTGTAAGTGAGAAGAAAATAGGTCCAGATCCCCACCCCATTCTTTCCTTCAAGTCCCCTTTTCTGGCTGCAAAGTTGCTTATGTAATGTTCTCTGCATGTACGCACCCATCCCCAATAGGGAAAAACATAACTGAAAGGAAAGATGGTAAGTAAAGCCAAGCATCAAACCTTGGTTTGGGAAACATGAGGCAAGTGTGAGTTTATGTACAACTTAGACCATGAAACAAAAATGAGAAATCAGAAGAAGAGAGTTGTTTTCAGAACTCTAAATGCAAGCATTTATGTACGCAGAAGAGAAAATCAGCACTTTCATGGAAAGATGAAATTGAGCAGTCACTGCAGGCCTAGAAACAGAGATTCCTAAGAAAATGTTACTGTCATTTCACTGCACACACTACATGCCCATTGCTGTGCCATAGAAAGACCCTCTAAATCACCTTCCAAAATGTTTCTGACCTATTCTTAAAATTTGCTTTAAATTAAGCTATAGCTTTGTGTATGCAACATACATTGTGTATTGCACTCAAAGGGGAAATTTTGTTGGATGAAGGTACACATTGCTGGGGAAACCATATTGAACAAATGGCTTCCTAAAGAATTAGCATTTATGAGAATCAGCTTCTGTGCCCAGCACTGTGTGAGGCATACCATACATTAATTATCTCATTTTATTACCACAAGAGTTCCCACAAAGTAGGTATTATCTTCGTTTAACACATGAGAACAAGACCCAGGGAGATTAAGTAACATGCCCAAAGGCCTAGGCTAGTAGGTGGCAGAGCTTGAATTCCAGCCCAGGACTCTATCTCCAGATCCAGCACTGATATTCAGCCAGGACATCTCAGAACTGGCACAATACTATGTGCCTGTTCAATTTGGTTATGACCTATACCAGTTAAATATTCTGAATGTCACTTCTGTCCAGATCCAAGCACCTTCCATGTCACTATGCCATTGCCCCTTGAAATAAGTTTAAAAGCCAGTTAAATAATTTGGTTAACTTTGGGGAAGTTTCCCCCCAGTAATACAATAGCCAGTCCCTGGGCCCAACTCCCAGAGGAATGACCAGCAAGGTGTATTAGTTTCCTAAGGCTGACGTGATAAAGTCCCACACACTGGGTGGCCTAAAATAACAGAAATTCATTGTCTCACAGCTCTGGAGGCTCGGAATCCAAGATCAAGGTGTTGGCAGGGTTGGTTACTTCTGAGAGCTGTGAAGAAGAATCTGTGCCATGCTTCTCTCCTACCTTCTGGTAGTCTCCAGCGGTCCTTGGTGTGTAGATGGCCATCTTCTCTCTGTCTTTTCACCTTGTCTTTCCTGTGTGTGTATCTGTCTCTGTGTCCAAATGTCTCCTTTTCATAAGGATACCAGCCATATTGAATTAGGGTTCAACTTAATGACCTCATTTTGACTTGATTGCCTCTCTAAAGACCCTCTCTTCAAATAGGATCATATTCTGAGGTACTGAGGATTAGGATTCCAACATACCTCTTTGGGAGGATAGAATTCAACTAGCAAGTGAGGCAGCATCATAGAGGAGGCTTGTTCCTTCTCCTCACTCCTGCCCCCAGACAGGTCTTTCCTTCCCTCCCATCCAGCCCACGCTTCCCTTCTGTTCACCAGGTAAGGACAAACGACAGTGAATCAGCTAGAAGAAGAAAAGCAATGGCTACATGAACTTGTTCTTCCTCCTGTCATCCAGTTTCCCTTCATCTCATGCCAATGAATGGCATTTTGCCCAGGCAGTCACTATGCCCTGCATGCACCAGGGAAAAAAAGCAAAACAAAACAGGTGCCAGAGCCAGGAGAATCTGACATGTTTTAGCCTGAGGTTTCAGTGTGGTAGCTTCGGGAACGTCAACCTTTGTCTGAGTGCATGAGTATGTAATAGGATTCTTTAAATTGCTGATTCTCTGGTTTTTTTCTCACCACAGACCCCTTAAGAAAGCCTGCCAGCCCTTTTCATAAAATCATATCCTAAAGGGGAATGGTAGAAGAGGGTAAAGGGGGGTCAAATATATGGTGATGGAAGGAGAATTAAGGAGGAAGGAGAATAAAGGATGGAAGGAGCACACCCAGTGTGCTCTGGGTGGTGAGCACCCAATGTGAAATATAACTGATGTATTATAGAATTGTACACTTGAAACCTATGTAATTTTACTAAACATTGTCACCCCAATAAATTTAATTAAAAAAAATCATACCCTAACTACCCAAAGTTGGGGTGGAAGAGGAATCTCCACATGGGAGGGGTGGTTGGAGATTTACAGCCCTAATCCTTGTCCCTCAAATTTACCTTTCTTGTAAGTTGCACTGGCTACCACCGCTATCATCATATTAGACTCAAGGAAGGCTGTTTCTCTTCTAGCACTTCTTCCCAAGCATGAAGAGAAATTTGTCTCGATTCTCTACAGCTTGGCTGATTCTAAACTGCAACATTTATTAACTTGTCAGAAGACAAAAGACCAGAAGGTTAATAGCATTTCTTTCACAAGAGTTTCTAGATATGGTTGTCTTGGAGTCCAGGCCCATCTTTAAGTGTCCACTATGGACAGTCTCCCCATCCTGCACCCTTTCTGCTGCTGAAAGGGTGCATATTGCTGAAATGCATTTTGCTGAATGACTGCATCTTTGAATCCGAATACATACTCAGAGTTGACGCCATAGACAGACGGGAACAAGCTCCCTCTCCATCCAGCCTGAGACCTGCCTTCCCAAGCCCACAGCCTTCTCTGCTGAGACTGATTAACACGGCAGTTCTTACTCCCTTCAGGGAAGATCCTGCCCCAGAGCCTTGCCTTGGGAAGACTGCATGAGAACATAATCAAATCTCTATGCGAAAAAAAAAAATCTCCACGTAGGAGGAGAATTATCTGATAGAAGCCCTTTTGATCACTGCCTTACCAGTTCGATTGTCATTCCGAACAGAAGATGCCTTGCCACAAGTAATAGGGAGAACAGAATTCCTTTTGAAGGAACCAGTGAAACAATTTCATCCTTTTAGTAAGTGGCAAACATTGTATTCGTAGGCTGTTAGAGTGAAACAGATGGTAGAAATTATTTAGTGAGGTGCAGGCCCCTTGATTTACAGATAGGAAACTGAGGCTCAGAAAGGGAGAGTGACTTTCCTAATGTTGGCTAATAGCAAAAGTGGAACTAGAATCCAGCTCTTCTGATTCCCAGCCCATTACTCTTTAAAATATTTATTATCCATGCTGTATAGCAGAGCACAGAGACTGTCGTAGTATAAACCTTAATTCAAACAGAGGCCGGGTGATAACAATGTGGTTGAACAGTCCTGGATCATCTAACGGTCCTGATAATCTAAGACTTCCAGTATGAAGGGCGCCCACGTGAATGTAACAGCACAGGGAAAATGTTTTCGGGCTCCCTTACACCCGTCAGTGCTATGTCCTGGATACCACTTAAATGAATCCCTTTCTCCTGCCTCCACTTGAGTCAACATAATCACCATCATTTCATCATCCAAATCCACTGTTGCCCTAAGAATAAAGTCCCAGATCTTCAATATGGACCATAAAGGTCTCTGTGTCCCGGTTTCACCTTGCTTTTCCAGTCTCTCTCTGTCTCTCTCTCCCTCCACCCCGCCACCCCACGCCCCCGCCTAGAAAGCTTTATCTCCTACATCAGTGGTTCTCAAACAGGGGTGATTTTTCATCCAGGGGACATTTGGCAATATCTGGAGACTCTTTTTAGTTGTCATAACTGGCATCTGGTGGGTAGCAAGGAGCCAGGGACATTGCTAAACATCCTACTGTGCACAGGACATCCTCCCATCACAAAACATTGTCCAGCCTAAAATGTTTATATAGTGCTGAGGTTGAGAAACACTCAATCTTTGGAACCCACCTTAAATACCACTTCTTCCAAGAAGCCCTCTCATGATCATTTGTACTGGTTGAGGGCCCCTCCCCGCACTTATCCCTTCTCTTTCACAGCACTTGGCACATGGGAGTATCTGAGATAATGTAACATCTGCCTTCCCCACCAGTCCCTCAGCTCCAGGATGGAGTGGAAAGTTTGGTTTATCACTTGATCCTAGTGCCCTCAATGGTGCCCAGTGTAGTTAGGCATTGTTTTTTTGCTGTTGACCCCAGAACACAGAGGAAAGTAGTTTACACGGGTGATCTGTCTTTTACCAGAGATCACGTGGGTTTTCAAGGGCTTCAAATGCAGATCCATAGACACCCATGGTCAATAGCACAGTCTTAGGAGCCTGGCAGAAGTGGGTGGATATCATAATTGGTAATACCATCTCCTAGTTGAGTGGCGTTCAGCAGGTTACTTAATTTCTCTGGAACTGGGGTTCATCATCATAAAAAACAAACAAACCTAAAAATAGAACCTGTTTCATAGAGTTGCTGTGAAGATTAAAAGATATAGTATATGTGAGGTACTGAGTACCACCTGTGACATACAGCCAGGGATCAACTGAGAGGAAGAAAGGACAATGGGAAGATGTGACCCATTTCACTGCAGGCCCCAGGCCCTGGGTAGTGGGCACGAGGACGTGGAAGGAACATAAGGAGACTGCCAGTCAACTTCTCTTTCTTAACGTCCTCAACTCTAATATGTGCCTCACAAACATCCCATCTTACCTGTCCCACGGGCTTGGTATATGAACCCCAAATAGCTCCCTAGCCAAACTAGAAAGGTGTCTAAAAATTACCTGTAGGTGGGGCTAAGGGCAGCTCTCCAGACTCTCTTACCCTCTGCACCTCAGACCCTTTTAAGAGCGCTGGCCTGGCACCCATGGTTCCTTATCTGGATTCCACCTCTCGGCCCAGCCTTTCTGGATGGCAGCCCATTTGAAGCCAAGCAAACTCTAGATTTCTCCATCTTCCTGGGCTCTGCTTCTGGTGCCAGCAGGGGCTCTGCATTCTATAACCTGCCTGGCCCCACCTCCTGCCAGGTGTGAACCCTGGTCCACAGCCAGGTATCACACTTCTCACTGGATCTGCAGGGGAATTTTAAACATTTCACCAAGTCCCAGAAATTGACTGCTACTGTTCCTTTTGCCCTGGGGGAGAAGGCATCTTTTCCTTTTCCAGGCCTCTTTGCCCTTCCCCCATGTTAGACATTCAAAAACTGTTTTAAAAAAAAAAAAACAACTGGAAAAAAAAACCTAGGTTCATTTCCTAGACTGTTGAAGTTAAGAAACAGAGGTGTCTGTTTGAAGATGGAGGGCTGGAGGGGAAGAGGGCCGCTCAGTCTGGGCCCAGGGCACATCAGATGGAGCACATGGAAGCTACAGACAGGACATCCTTTACCTCTGGGAGATGTTGAAGCCGAGCCCCACGCAGGTTGCAGCCAGAGAGGTTCACACACAGGAAAGGAACCTCTTGGCAGAAGCCCCTCCCCATCAGCAGAGCGGTGTAACCACCAGGGAAGATGCCAACAGCATGGGGGTGATGTGGGGACAGCGGGATGGCCCCGTGGCATGTCAGCAGATGGAGAGCCTCTGTGAAAACAGCCACGGATGCCCACGCCCCTGGGGTTAGCAGCCGGTTGCTTTGGTCGACTTGTTTGGCTTTCTGCCCTGTGGCCTGTGAAACCTGACGGGCCAGTTTCCAGATCTGGGCTGATTCTCTTCCACTTCCTGGTTCTCACACCTTCAACTTGAAAAACTGTGTGGTTCACCACCCCCTCACTGCAAAAGGATGTGTTTTGCTTTGTTTTGTCCACAATGCCAACGAAAGGTCTGGTCTCTTCATCAGCCATTCTGATTGCTGGGAAGTTATTTAAGGGATAAAAACAGCTGAAGTTAGACCCCTGAAGATTAAAACCAGTGACTTGCCTCTATCTGGGGATGGTTCTTCCAATGTGGGAGAAACCTCGGCACAAAGGAGCAGCTACCAGCATTCTGCCCCACCCCACCCAGCCAGGTCTTGGCGGGAAACTTTTGCCTCCTAAGTTTGTTTTTATTTGCTTCGAAGAAGCAGACTGGTGCCTTTTTTCCTTTCTCTCTCTCTCTTTTTTTTAATAACCCCTCCAACATGCATAACACACCTCTTTGTTCTTAGTCGATGCCTACTAAATATCTGAGTGATTGAAAGGAAGAGGAGGTAACTCCCCAGGGCTGGGATTAGGGTGAGGCAAGTGAGGCAACTAAAGCACCAAATTTCAGGAGGCGCTCAGTGTCCAGAGCCATATAAGCTTCCTCACCCTGCTCCTGGTCTTGTGGCTGATTGCTGGTGAGAGAAAGCTTCAAGGGGACAGTTTACTCAGAGATGGCTGACTGTGGAATAGGAAAGGGCCCCACCACAGATACCTGCCAGCCTTAGCTTCCTCTTGCCTGGGACACACTTGTCATGTTGTCCACAGGTAGGAGACAGCACACTAACCTATCAGACAGTCCCTGCTCCCAGAAACTACAGAGACAAACGTGTATGAAAGAGAACTTGAAGAAATTCCATGGCAGCTGCCTCTTCAGGGGTGCAGGGGCTGAAAAGAATTATAATAATATTAGACAGCACTTCAGGTACTTACTATGTGCAAAGCCCAGTGTTAAATACTTTATGGTCTTTATTTTGTATAATCCTCTCAACAATTCAATAAAGAACTTGGGCTCTGGCACTCGACAGCATGGATTTAAATCTCAGCCTTGCTTCTTTCATATTGACTTTGGGAAATAACCTCACTGGGCCTCACCTTTCTCATCTGTAAAATGGGAATATTAATAGGACCTATATCATAGTATTCCAAGGATTATATCAGGTAACACAAGTAAAGCAATGAGACACACATCCAGCACAAGGTCAGCACTGGACAAATACTAGCCACAGTTAGTACTGTGAATGCTCCTTGTAGCTTTTTCCTAGGGCTGCCATAACAAAAGTCTCACGAACTGTTGACTTCAACAATAGAAATGTATTGCCTCGCAGTTCTGGAAGCTAGGAGCCCAAGATCAAAGTGTTGGCAGGGATGGTTCCTTCTGTGAGCTGTGAGAGAAAATCTGGTTCATGCTTCTCTCCGAGCTTCTGGCATTCTTTGGCTTGTAGATGGCCATCTTCATGTCTCTTTACATCACCTTTCCTCTGTGCCTGTCTCAGTGTCCAAGATTCCCTTTTGTCTTAGTCCATTCAGGCTGCTGTAACAAAAATACCACAGACTGGAGGCTCAAACAACATGCCCTTATTTCTCACAGCACTGGAGGCTGGGAAGTCCAAGATCAAGGTGGTGGCAGATCTGGTGTGCGGTGAGGGCCTGCTTCCTGATTCTTAGACGGCCATCTTCCCACTGTGTCCTCACGTGGTAGAAGGCGTGAAAGAGCTCTCTGGGGTCTATTTTATAAGAGTACTAATCCCAATCAGGGGAGCCTCATCCTCATGACGTAGTTACCTCCCAAAGGCCCCACCTCCAAATACCGTCGCACTAGGAATTAGTTATCAACCTATGAATCTTGGGGGACACAGACATTCAGTGTGTAGCATCCTTTTTATAAGGACACCAGTAACACTTTTTTTTTTTTTTTATTGGGGAAGGGGAACAGGACTTTATTGGGGAATAGTGTGTATTTCCAGGACTTTTTTCCAAGTCAAGTTGTCCTTTCAATCTTAGTTGTGGAGGGTGCCGTTCAGCTTCAAGTTGTTGTCCTTTCAGTCTTAGTTGTGGAGAGTGCAGCTCAGCTCCAGGTCCAGTTACCATTGCTAGTTGCAGGGGGCGGAGCCCACCATCCCTTGCGGGACTCGAGGAGTTGATCCGGCAACCTTGTGGTTGAGAGCCCACTGGCCCATGTGGGAATCGAACCAGCAGACTTCGGAGTTAGGAGCACGGAGCTCCAACTGCCTGAGCCACAGGGCCGGCCCCAAGGACACCAGTAATATTGAATTAGAGCCCACTCTAATGACCTTTGTAAAACTTGATTGCTTTTATGAAGACCCTATTTCCAATTTAGGTCACATTCTGAGTCACTGGGGGTGCAGAATCCAACATGTCTTTTGAGGGGGCACAATTTAACCTATAATACAAAGCTAAATAACTTGCTCAAGGTCACACAGCTTCTTGGTAATGGAACTGGGTCCTAGAACCCAGGATTATTTGATGACAAATTCCATGGTATAAACCCCCATATAGAGGTACTTCTAAACCTTCTCTGGATGGGGAGAAAGAACCAAAGAGAGACATTCAGAGCCTGCCGCTGTAGTGTTGATGGCATTTTCCCTTTTTTCTCTCTTCTTCGGTAGCCTGCCTGCTCCAGGCTGAGCTGGTAAACTATGAACGAGTGAAGGAATATTGCCTCAAAGTCCTGAAGAAGGAAGGAGAGAACTTCAAGGCCCTTTACCGATCTGGTGTGGCCTTCTACCACCTTGGAGACTATGACAAAGCACTCTACTACCTGAAAGAAGCAAGGACACGACAGCCAACAGGTAAGGCAGCAATTGATGTTTTCTTACCATTAGCCCCCTCTGGCAGCTCCTGGGGCCTTCTCACCCTGGTGGACAGCTTTCATGGTGCAGGGCCAGGAAGGCACAGAAATGACAAATTAGGGGTCAGGTGGGTGCTAGGACGTTGGATGAGGAGAGCACACAGTCTTTGCATTTGCCTGGGGTCTGGATTCTCGGGAGCTTAGGCACCTCTTCTCTACAAATCGAATATGGAATGCTTTGTCTTTTCCTCCCCAGAATCCAGCTTTCTTCACTTACTCAACAACTACATGTTGAATTCTTACTATGTGCCAAGATTTGTGCTGGGGACCAGGGATATAATGGAGAAGACCTGTCCCATACTTGTGAGGACCCCACACTCTGGTTGGCAAGACAGACTACAAGTAAATCATTTTGGTGCTAAGGCCAGCATCTTCCAGGAAGCATGCTCTGACTTCTCCAGTCAGATCCCACTCCTTAGAGCCTGCAGTACCTGTACCATTCACTTCAATTCATACCCACTAGCTCAGCCATTCGTCCATTCCACAGATATTTATTGAACAGTTACAGTAGCCCAGGAACTTTTCGGGGTGCTAGGTAGGTAGTAGGGAACAAAAGAAAGTTGCTACCTTCAAGGAGTTGATGCCATAAAGAAGGAAGACGGACAGTAAACAAATGGACAAATGGATAATGTAATATTTAGTAGTGGTAAGTGCTATGAAGAAACTAAAGCAGAGTAAAATGGTCAGGAGTAAATGGGGTGCTCTTGTAGGCCTGCTGGTAAGAGAGCCTCTCTACAGAAGGCAACAATGATTTTGACTTGATGTTGCGTTGTTGTTCATATGGCTGATTTTTAAATGCAATTCTCCTTCCAAGAAGTCTTTAAGAACTTTAGGATCAATTTGCAAATTTCCAAATGTATACTTACTGTTTTCTTTATTTTTTTAAGAACATCAATTAAGAACACATATTTTTATGTGTTGGTTTGTTTTCTGTATATCAGTTGTGGTCCCCCAACTATACTGGAACAACTTGAGGACTAAGAACTGGATTCATTCAACAGAATTTTCTTGGACACCTACTATATGCCAGCACTGTTAGGGATGCTGTGCCTGAAATGTTTGAGTATTCTACAGCATTCA
The DNA here is from genome assembly GCF_964194185.1 of Rhinolophus hipposideros. Classification (NCBI taxonomy): domain Eukaryota; kingdom Metazoa; phylum Chordata; class Mammalia; order Chiroptera; family Rhinolophidae; genus Rhinolophus; species Rhinolophus hipposideros. Next base: position 75,793,168 of record NC_138051.1, read on the forward strand.
TTTCTGCTTCTGGAAGTAAACATCTCCGGCAGCCCTGTAACTTTTATATTCTGGTGTGTGCAGAGCTAAGCAGCTGTCCCATGTCATAGCCTCCTCACTAATTTAAGGACTAGGATTGGGGGGAAATTCCCGTTCGTGAGGTAGTTGTCTGACTCATAAGAACAAAAATAAGACAGTGAAGCAATGTCATTTAAAACTCTTCCATTTCAAAAAATTACATTCAACTAATATTCATTGGGTTAAGCACTTTTGGACTAACCTGTTTTGGTCCTCACAGCAATTTTATAAGGAAGGTATTATGATGCCCAGGAGAGGCGGGCTTAGGAGTCAGATGTACCAACTACTATGTGTCTCCTTGGGCGTCTTACTTAACCTCTCTGGAGCCCAGTTTTCCCCTTTGTCACAGTGAGAATGATGCTACATACCTTGCAGGATTATAATGGAGGTAAAATGAGAGAATGAAGGTTAAAAACATGGTACAAAGTAGACATTCGAAAATGGATGTTTTTTGCACACAGACATGAGGCTCAGAGAAGCTGGAAACTTGCCTGAGGTTAAAACTCTAAACAGAGCCTCAACTGTGCTAACTCAGGCACTGGGACATGCTGTTTCATAGAAATAAAGGAAGAAATGCCGCCTCCTCTCCTCCCCTTCCCCACTGTCCCCTGGGTCAGGGTGACCTGTTCACATTTGCTCGGGGGGAGACAGAGCAGGAGTCACCCTCTCAGCTGAGTGAGTCTAGCCTGTCCACCATCTGCAGACACAACTTTGGGCGGGTGCTGTATAGACCCAATGGTTCCGCTCACCGAGTGTTCTCTAAGGTGTGCTTCTCCCCTCACAGACACCAACGTGATTCGGTACATCCAGCTGACGGAGATGAAGCTCAGCAGAAGCTCCCAGAGAGAGAAGGAAGCCCTGTAACTGCAACACTTCTCTCAAGTTGCACCTGCGCCTGGCCCTGGACTTCCAGGCACCCCCTGGTGGAGAGCCCCTCCCTGAGTTCTGGTCCTTTCTCCCCACTTCTTCCATCATCCCCTTCCTACCTCTTCCTCCTGTTGCCCTCCATTCTGTCTGCTCCCAGTTTGAAAAGAAACAGAGATGCAAATTGGGAATCTGTTGGGTTACCCTGACAATGGAGATATCCTCTTCCTAGTATGTCAGCCACTAGAGAAGTAGGGACCTAACTTCTTCGGGGACAGCTGGGGAGAACACTCACAGGCCAGGAATGCCATAGTAGCTTTGACTTTAGCCTGTGCTTCTGATACAGGCAGAGCCTGGCAGGTGTACCATCCCAAAGGCAGAAGGCATGGAGCCCACGGCTTGATCCTCCTCACCTTCCTGACACACCAGAGTATCTTAAGGCAACTGTGACAGATCCAGGGATGAGACACACACCAGAAGCGTTGGTTAAGCCAGGAGAGAGACCGTGAATTTGTACACTGGATTCCCCCTCACCCTCAGTAACCTCAGCCCCGCCTCCCTCCCTCACTTGTTGTCTTGGCTTGTGCTGTTTTCTATCCCCCTCGGGGATCTGAGACTGTGCCAGGATTCACATGCCATTGAAGCCCACTCTCAGTGCTCTCTGGTGACCACACATACCATTCTCCCATACTCCCACCCAGCAGGCAACTGTGACAGCAAAAAGGCAGGGTAAAGTGAGCAAGTTGACCACGTAGGTGATGGGGAAAGGGAGAGATGACATCTAGAGGAAAGAGCATTGTATAGACTGGAGGACTGAACTGTGGACTAATTAAGTATAAATAAAAATAAATTAACAGGCAGCAGTTCCTGTCATTTCTGTTGGAAGCAGCCTACTCCCCCACTTATACTCCCTCCCCCAACTGTCAATCAGAGCTACTTACAGCCAGGCAGGATGGGGCTTCCCCCAAAGCAATGGGACATTTGTTCAGAGGTATACAATGTTGGCTGCCGCCTTTGTGCTTTCAGAGTAGGCTGGGATTGGGGAGACTGCCCAGGAACTTGGCTTTGTGGGACTCATACAGCCTCTTTTTGATGACATTATCTGAACTCCATATCTAGCACAGAGAATGTGTTCAACAAATATTTGTTGAATTAATAAATTATGACTGCAGACTGGCTCTCCCGCCTTAAACTAATTTTATCCCAGCCTAGTCTCCTGATATCTATGCTCTTTACGCTATGCCATGTTGCTTCAGTCAAATGAGAAACATTTCCTGAGAGCTTATTGTTTGCCTATTATTGTGCAATATGCTGTGGGACATAGGATGTGGTCCCAGTTTTCAAGAAGATGGAAAAGTTGAGAAATACTCCTATGAGATTATTACCAATGACACATTTAATTTATATGATGCTTTAAATTTTTCAAAGCACTTTCATGTATTTTTTCGTGTGATTAGTGAAAGAGACACTATTGTACAAATTAAAATATATACAGATGCAATAATGTTAATAGTTAGCATTTATTAAATGCACTATCCTCAGAGCTTTACATGTATAATCTCATTCTTTCATGCAGTTACCCTATGAGATACTATTCCCATTTGATGGGTAAGAAAACTGAAAACCAGAAAGATTAACTATCCCAAGGTTGCATGGTCGTAAGTGGAATAGCTAGGATTTGAACCAGGTCTGTCTGACTCCGGAGCTCTAGCTACTAACAGCTTTATGGTTAGTTGCTGCTCTATAAAGTATTACAATGAGCAGTTACAACCATTCAAAAGCAGGACAGTGTGCATTAAGTTGAAAATCCTTGACTATGTCAATGGTGGTACATGAGCCACCTCTTATATTTAAAATGCCTCAGGCCAAAAAGAAAAAAAAAAAGTCCCCAACACTAGACTCTAGTGGCCAGGGCAGTGATAGACCAGGAAAAGACAGCTGAGACCCAGAAGTTACTTCTGTGTATTGTTCACTCTGCTTGCTGAAGGGGCTAGCACACATCCAAACAACCCACCTGGCATTCCTCACCCCATCCCCAGCACTGGGGAGGATTCACAATTATAGGTAGAGACTAAGAGGAAATACAAAGTTTATTATGGGTTATTTGTTTAAGCAGAGGCTCCACCACTGCAGGACCCAATCACTGCTGTCAGGCCCAGAAGCCAACAGCCTGGGGTTATATTCAAAGAGCTCCTCAAAGGCTTCCAAGGGGACTGTAAGAAGGTGCTAGAAATATCCAAGGGCCCACAGTTGCTTGCCTATATAGTTCAACCTCTGGAGAAGAGGAAAAGGAAAAAGCTGTTATAGCTGTCACATTCTCCTCACCCCTACCATACCCTTCTCTCTGCTCTCTTCCTCCAAAATGGTTTCACATGACACCAATTCAAAACCACCCTGCAGCACGCACAGCACAGGCAAACAGGCAAAACCCCTGTTTCCAAGCCTCCGGCCTAGAAAGTTTGTGAGTTGGTGAACTGCTTGTTACAGTAGATCTGAAGGATAAGATGACGTCAAAGGTGGCCTGCAGAACCAGTTCAAACTGGCAGGGACTTCCTTTGGTCTTGCTTTCAGGAAGGACTCAGAGTAAGTATCCGAACGTGGAGCAGGAGAGAGGATTTGCCTCAAAGAGTTGCAGCAGGGCTGGACAGACAGGGATAAGATTGTTGCCGTCCTTCCAAAGACAAAGGTTGAAAACCAGAACTAGGTGAAGACAACCCAGAAGGAGCTCATTGTACAAGTGTACATGCAGGCTGTCTGCTTGTTTGGTGGCTTTGATTCACACGCTTATTGGAACTCCATTCACTGTGACTCAAAGTTAAATGATCCCAAGGGAAAAAGCTGCCCGGAGGTATTTGTTGATGTTTGGGGTGAGTGGTGAATTTTCTTTTCGTTTATCCAACAGAGACCTCAGAGAACTGTTAAAGTAAACTCAGTTCTGTGCCCCTTTCCAAACCTTCATCTTCCTTCTCCCATCCCTCCCCCAAACAGGAACCCTCATTTACATGCTTTGTTTGCAGATGTCACTGCTGAACTCTACCTGGGGAACAAAACCTGGATTTGACCTGCTTTGTCATCTCCGGCTTGGATTTTTGTGGTAGACTCTTCAGAGAAAAAAAATTATACTTTTCTTGTAATTATTATGAAAGTCTCACATGTGTAATTATAGAATTTTAGCGAAGAAAGACAAATTCCAACCCATAGTTCTACCACCCAAGACAAACATTGTAATACGTTTGGATGTTATCTTTTGGTTCTTTTTGGTATAAATGTACTCATGCACATACACAGTTTGTGTTTTTTTAACAAAATCTGGATCACACTTTATATATATACTCTTTAATAACTTTCTTTTCAAAATATGTATTTATATTTTAAAATATGTAACACACACACACGAATTTCAAAAAGTACAAAAAAGCTCTATAATAAGAAGTAAATCTCCTTCCCACCCTATCTGCCGGCATCTAGTTTCCCTCCCATTACTTGTATATCCTTCTGAGACACGTTAGCACTTTCAAACATATGTGTGTCTATTCTTTGGTCACACACAAATGGTAGCATAGGGACACAGTTTTTTGCACCTTGTGCTACTACACTTACTATATCATAAACAACATTTTTTGCATGTCAAACATTTTCAATAGCATCAATTATATGGATGGACCCTCACTGGGTAACCAATCTCCTGATAGTGATTATTTCATTTGTTTCCAATCTTCATTACAAATAATGTTGCAACAGACATACTTATAGCTAAATTTTGCACATATCTATGACTATTTCCTTAGGATAAAGATCCAAGGAGGAAATTGCTTGACTATCTTTAAGAATTTTGATATATGTTGCCAACTGCCCTCCGGAAAGTTCATACCTAAGCCCTCTCCTCTTTTCACGCTTGAGAGTGCCCTGCTCCCTGCACACTCACTGATGGTGGGTACTATCACTTATCAAATCTTTACCAATTTGATAGGAGAAGAATAGGATGGCAATGTTATTTGAATTCGCACTTTGCGTATTACTGAGTAACATCTTCATATGCTTATTGACCATTGAAACTTCTTTCTTTGTGAATTTTCTATTTATTTGAGATCGGTACGTTTACCTTTATTATCAACATGTAATTTTATTAAGAATATTATTTTTGTCGAGAAACATTGCAAATATGCTTTCCAAGTGCTTTGCTTTCTAATTTTGTTTATGGTGCTTTTTGACATACATAAATTCTTAATTCTGCAATTAATTTGTTCCTCTGTTGCCAGCTTCTTCTGCCTATGGTTCACCCTCCCATTTCTATCAGAATCGCTCTTCTAAAACACACCTGATTTTGTTGCTCCATAGCTTAAAAATCTCCTCCTCACTTTAAAAGCCAAACTCCTTAGCATAACATAGATGGTCTTTCACGTCCTCTCTCCCACTGACTCTTCCAGGCTCATCTGCTGGTCTTCTTCTCAAGGTACCTTCCCTTCTATTGCTGCACAGGTTCTTGTGATTTCCTGAACCCATCCTTCTGGGTCTCTAGGCCTTTTTGTGCTGTTCCCTCTGCCTCGCTGGTCATGCCTTACCCTCCAACCCCCTCTTTGCCTTGCTAACTCCTTTAGGACTTGAAGCATCACTATGTGAATGCCTTCCTTGATCCTTTAGTCTGCATTCCTAAAGCAGCATAAGTTCACCTCTGGCTAGCATTTGCTATAGTGGATTAGCATTCCTACTTAGGTTTGTCTCCCCTACTACTTGGATGTTCAAGGCAGGCACTGTGCTTTATTCATCTCTGCAGCCAGAATTTCAAGCACAATGCCTGCACATAGTAAGTGCTCGATAAATGTTGAGCATTGAGCCTGGAATGAATGAATAATGGATTCGGTGGCAAATATTACTTCAGGTAAATCCAGGGCTGGACTGGATCTATGTTTCTGTGAACTGAAGAAATCCTGGGAGACTTGGGTTATAAGAGAAGCCACATGCTCCACTGCTGTGCTTTCTAAAACATCAGAATCGCTTAAAGTAGCTTTGTAAAAATATGTAATCTCAGGCTCTGCTTTGGACCCACTGAATCAGACTCATGGGGATAATGCTCAAGATACTATAGTTTTTCCTAATGTCCCGAAGTGTTTCTGATGACCAGCCATGTTAAAAAGCTGCTGCTGAGGTATACCAGCAGACAAATCAGAGCTTCAGCTCCACCATTTCAAATCATGTGAATTTTTGGAGTGGACAGATGGAGTTTGTTTGAATACCAGCTTTGACATCTAGCTGTGTGACCTTGGGGCAGTTGCTTGACTTTTCAGATCCTCATCAGCCTCACCTATACATGAGGACATTATGTATCCCTTAAAAGGGTGTTGGAAGGATTAAGAAATACCTGTCTCCTAGCTCAGGGCATAGCACAGTTGATGCATGAAATAAACATTCATTTCCTTTCCCCGACCCTCAGCTTCAGTTTCCTCATTCATAGCGTGGCTACTAATACCTGTATGTTTGTCTTCCATATTCCTGAACTCTAGAAGGAAGAAAGCTTCCAACAGGCCCTTGGATTACTCTGATCAAACAAGACCAGTACTTGGGTAATGTAGAGGCAGAAGAAGTCCCATATTCCACCACATGCTCTCTTCAAGAATATCAGAGAATTCATAGCAATCAATTGGAATAATTCTGATGCTTTTCAGAGCCAAAAATCAACACAGTTTTGTTCCTGTGTTTCCATCAGAGGCCAGTGACTTCTGACTTGCAAGGAGAAGGCGATTGTCAGGAAAAAGTAGTCATCGCCTGCTCTCCTTCCAAAGCCTTGGTATCCTCACCTCATGCCGTAGTATAGGAAAAACAACACTGGCTGTGAGGTCAAAATAGCTGATCTGCAGCCACTTTGACTAAGATACCCCTACTTCCCGCTCCCAGTGCCTGCACATTCTCTCCCCACCAGCCCAGGGCCAGCAGCAGAGACAGGGAAAATGCATTCAGTCCATCAGACTTGATAGAGTTCAAATTACCGAGTCAGCATGAAAAGTCCCACTCTAAATGGACTGAAATTGCATTCTATTAAAAACCACACTCACAGAGGCCCTTGGCTATTAATATTTGCTAAGACATAGGAGGGGGAGTCGGGGGAAAAGCAGAGGCCCCTGCAAAAGGTTGGAGATCGCAGCTGTTCTGTTGAATTGCTTTTCTGGAAGTGAGCCTACACTTGAAAGCTAGATTTGCCCTGTTTTCAACATCTCACAGAATATTAGGGCTGGAAGGAATCCTTAAGCTCAAAAGTTCAACATTTCTCATCTTACAGATGAGGGAACAAGTCCAGAGAAAGTAAGTGACGTATTCAAGGTCACACCACTAGTAAGCAACAAAGCCAGAACTGGAACTCTGATCAGTTTTCTGACAACAAATTTAATGTTTTCACTGAACCAACACACACTTACAAAGTGCCTATTTTTTTAATGTAATGCTGTAAAATTATTCTCTTCTAAAAGTGTTAACCTAAAAATAAAAGGCCAAAGTGAGAGGCCACAAGCACTTTTTTGAGATCAAAAAAGAATCACTATTCAGGAAGGCACTGATTCAGGCAGAAACCAAATCATGTTCTGATAAGGAGATAAAGGCAAGGGATATTTATGAGAAAGAAGAGGGAACAAGTAAATCATTAGGAGGAAGGCAGTTCTGCTGGAGCAGATAAGCTTACATAGTGATGCTAATTCTAAAGAATTAGTCCAGTAGTCATACATGCTATTTTTGTTATCCTTTGGGACACAATGTTGCTTTAGGCCCAGTCCAAAGATTATTTTGCCATTTTAATATTCCAAAGTTTGAAGCATAAGACGTGCAAGATAGTTCTTTTGGGATGGCAGCTCGGACTCCATTTTTAAGTGCCTCCATTTATATTACTTTCTTACAGAAAGAAGGAACATAGTACTCATTCATTCATTCCCTCACTCCATATTTATTATTCTAGTCACTTCAGTGTACAGGTGGTTCAATGGTTTACAAGATATTGTCTATGCTTGACAAGTTTACAATCTATAGGGAAGAAATGTAAACTGACAACTTCATATCTGTGTAATAAAAACACCAAGGGCACACATCGAAAGAGCATCTATACTAGTTCTGGAGGATGAGGGAAGCTTCTGAGAAGGTGTCAAGTGGTGAGAGATGAATACATTTCAGTCCAGGGTCAATGGCAATGCACTACTGGCCCTTTTCCTAGATATAATGTGAAAACATTTGAGATCTTGAGACAAAAGCTGTCTTTTCTTACTTTTTTTTTAGTTCTGGTTTTTGCCTGAGCTCAGGCAACGTCACTTATACTACCCTGTAGACTCAAGGGCTGAGAGGTCACAGAAACTCTGAAGATTGATCTGATTAAATTTCCTCTGTATAGAACAGGGACAAGTGGCTACATATGTTATCTCTGAGTGCAATCAGAAGCTCTTCAAGACTTGTTATTTCCATAATAAGTGGAAATCCTCACCAGGTTTCATGACTATAGCTCCAGAGTGATAATGTCATGATTACCCTGAATATCTCCCGTTGTTTTATGTTATTTTGTTTTCTTTAATCTCAGCATTTTAATTCTAGAACAGCACTGTCCATTAGAAATATAATGTAAGCTACCCTTGTAATTTTAAATTTTCTAGTAGTCACATTTTAAAAAGTAAAAATACTCAGAAACAGAGAAAATTAGTTTTATTAATATGTTCTAAATAAAAATAAAATTAAGAAAATAGTCAAAAAGAATTAAATACTCAGAAATAAATTTAGCAAAAGAAATACAAAACTTACACTCAGAAGGCTATAAAACATTGTTGAAAGAAATTAAACACCTAAATAAATGGAAAGATATCCCATGTTCATGAACTGGAAGACTTAATGTTGTTAAGATAGCAATACTTCCCAAACTGATCTACAGATAGAAAATAATTCCTATCAATATCCCAATTGATTTCTTTGCAGAAACTTACAAACTGATCCTAAACTTCATATGGAAATTTAAAGGACCCAGAATTGCCAAAGCACTCTTGGAAAAAAAGAGTATAGTTGGAGGATCCACACTTCTTGATTTCAAAATTTATTACAAAGCTACGGTATCCAAGACTGGTACTGGCATAAAGATAGACAACAGATCACTGGAATAGAAATAATAGTCTGGAAATAAACCCTCAAATTCATGGTAAATTGACTTTTTTGTTCCAAGTGTATTTTTTCAGGATCCATCAGCTCCAAGTCATTTCAATCTAGTTGTGGAGGGCGCAGATCACAGTGGCCCATGTGGGGATCAAACTGGCAACCTGTTGTAGAGCACCACGCTCTAACCAACTGAGCTAACCGGCCACCCTGGTAAATTGATTTTTGACAAGGGTACTAACATAATTCAATGGGGGAAAAAGAATTTTTCGACAAACTGTGCTGGGACAACTAGATAACCACATGCAAAAGCATGAAGTTAGACCACTGTCTCACACCACATACAAAAATTTACTCAAAATGAATTAAAGACCTAAATGTAAGAGCTGAAACTATAAATCTCTTAGAACGTAGGTGTAAATCTTTGTGATCTTGGTAGGTGATGGTTTCTTAGGTATGACACCAAAAGCACAAGCAACAAAAAAAAAATAATAGATAATCTGGACTTTTTATATATTAAGATTAAAAATTTTTGTGTTTCAAAGGACACAAACAAGAAAGCAAAATGACAACCCACAGAATGGGAGAAAATTTTGCAATCATACATAGCTGATAAGATATTTGTATCTAGAAGATATAAAGAACTATTATAGCTCACTAGTGAAATACAAATAACCCAATTTAAAAATGGATAGAGCATCCAAATAGACATTTCTCCAAAGAAGATATGCAAATGGTCACTAAACACATTAACAGATGCTTAACATCATTAGCCACTAGAGAAATGCAAATCAAAACCACAAAAAAGATACCCATTAGGATAACTATCATCAAAAACACAGATAACAAGTGTTGATGAGGATATAGAGAAATTGGAACCCTCATACACTGCTGGAGGTAATACAATATGGTGAGACTGCTGTAGAAAATAGTCTGGCAGTTCCTCCAATGGTTAAACACAATGTTGACTTATGACCCATGTGATTTATAATTATGTACTATAAAATGCACAGCTCTCAAGTGTCAACTGATAAATCCTAAAAATGAATACGCTCCTGCAACCAACACAACGATCATAATATAGAACATTGCCATCACCCTAGAAAACTCTCTCATGCTCCTTTCCAACCATGAAATCCTCCTTCATGAAATCCTAGGAAGAATAGCAGAATAGCAGGAACTACTGTTCTGACTTATAGCCACATAGGTTAGCTTTGAAAAAACAAAATTGTTGTTGAAATTCCTAAAAGTGGAATAATGTAGTATTGCACCACTATAATTTTATCTTAATGCACAATTTTATTCCTATTAAATTTCATCATATTGATTTCAGTCTGTCCTTACAGATTGTCGTGAACATTTTCATCTTGATTCTATCACCCTTATCTGTTCATTTCCCCACGCTCATGCCATCTACAGATTTGACCATAATTCTTTCTGTCCTTAATCCAACATAAAACAAAATAAAGATGGAGTCCAGTAGTATTTAACTCGAAATCTCCCTTCAATTTTCAAGCTTAGATGAGAAGCATTGTGGAAGCAGTGGCTAAAAGGAGGCAAGGGAAGAAAATCTGTCTTAGTGGAGAGGACTGAGTTCTGGTTGGAATGCACTGAAAGAGGGAGGCGGTGACAGGTCGTCCTAGTGTGCTGGGGAGGTGTGCTGGGGAGAGCACAGGGTTGCAGGGGAAAGTCTGAGAGATCCATGCATAGAAATGAGCACTGAGGTAGAGGGAGGAAAAGAGCTCCCATGGGGAAGAATCAAGGGCCCATCAGTTAGGAAGGTTTCCAAGATCATCACAGGCGTCCTGAGCTAGAGTTGTTTGGTCTGGTTTTATGTTTTGTTTCGCTTGTTTTGATAAGTCTTAAATGAAGTCTGGCAGCTTATAAGGAAAATTATTTTCCAAAATTTAGAATCTACTGCAATTGTTAAAATCATGGTGGGATTTTAGTCCATCCCCACACTCCCCAAACCTTAAAGCAGTGAGGCTTTGAGGACAAGCTGAGGACAGGCTGAGGGGAGGGGCTGGGGGAATCGATGTTTGGAACTTTTGGAACACATGCTGGGGACAACTCTGGTAAAGTAAAGTTTACCTTATCAAAATGTTCCTTAAATTTTTACTTTTTCATTACTTTTGATTCAACATTAAAGGGCTTTCGTGTCTTTAACAGAGTGCAGATAAGCACATGACCTATGATTGAGGAAACCTGAACTTCAAGCTGCTACCATCATTGGCTGTGTGACCTAGAGCCTATGCAGGTCTCATCTACCTCATTCTCATCTACGAGTGGGTGAAAGCGAGTCAGAAATCCGTCTGGGTATCAGAATCATCCAGACATCAGTTTAAAAAATACAGGTGGTGGCGTCCTGGAAACTACTTTTTTGAAGTTCTGATACTGGTTCAGACTGGTATTTAGGAATCACTGAACTACTGCAAGGGTCTCTTATAGTTCTAATATTCTATAGTATGTGGTCGGATATCCTAGCTGACTACAAATAGAATTGGTCCTTTCTGGGTTTTTTTTTGCATGAATTTTTTTGGCATTTATTTGCATGAATTAATATGCATATTGGTCAAAGGTGGGGAAAGGCTTTTACTTTCTTTCTTTCTTCTTTTTTTTTTTTTTTTTTTTTTAGAAAAGATAGAGGATAGAAATAAGGACAACGGAGATAGAATGGAGGTCTGACCATCAGCATGGTTACAAGTTCATGGTAGAAAAAAGGAAATGAAGAAATTAAAAAGGCATGCCAGTGCCCCATTTGGCACATAATTCAGTGTAAGAAGGTACTGACACCTCCTCTTCCGTGGATTGAACCTTGTAAGCTTTGAGCATGAGGTAACTGAGGGCTCTTGGGTACTATCAGAGCTGTCATTGAGCTTGTAGATAGAGTTAAATTCTTTAGCTTCCTCCATTCCCTGTCCACTCCTTGCAACCAACAGACGATGAATGGAGACATGTTCCCCACATTTAGAACCCTTCAGCTTATCGCCTCTGAGCTACCTTCCCCAACCAGGCCGGTCTCACCTCAGAGATCCCACCAAGTCCAGTGAACCTTATCTTCAATAACAGCAATTGTTCAACAAGTGGTAGCACTTACTATGTACTAGTCACTATATTAAACACTTTATGTAGAGTATTTTATTTAATTCTTATGAGGTAGGTAATATTATTCCCATTTTCACACGGGAAAACTGAAGCTTTGAGATTGCGTTGAATACCTAATTTGGAGACTTCTCCCTTTTTTCTCTTCTCTGAGAACTTTCCATCTATGCACAAAGTGGGTTCTTGCTGGCATGTTGGTACCAGGCATATCCCACTATTCCTCAGGCCACAGAGAAACTTGACCTTAGTGGGTCAGGTCAGTCTCTTATCCCAGAAATGTAGACTTGGATGTAGAGACATTTGTCCTCACTGATAGGCCCTTTATAAAGGCAGAAACACCAGTGTGTGGTCATGCGTACCAGGAGGGCCAATTGAGAAAGAAGAAAGAATCTATGCGCTGAGTAAAGCAGGAGCAGGGCATTTCACAGTTCCAAAGAAGGAGAAAGAGGGAGAGACCATGCCACAGTCCACAGAGTCTCTCCTAGCAGCTCCCAGGTTTTCTTAGAATCTCTCTTATTTTTCAAATTAAGTACTACATTATGATTAAGATAAATCGAGTGGCTTTCAATCATTGATAACCAAAGGAGCTTGAATCAGAGAAGGTAAGTAACTTACCTAATGCCACATAGTTCCAGAAGGATGAATCTAGAACTCCTAAGCCCACACATTTCTCTAACTGCCTCATCACTCAGACTTTGTCTTCCTCCCAGAGGTAGCAGCACAGAGGTAGGGCATTCCCTACCAGGTCACACTGTCTCCTTGTTCCTCCAGCCACACCCAATACACTTTCCCAAGGGACGTCCAGGACAGCTTCAAATGGGAAAAGAAGTTACTTAATGATGAGATGTGTAGGAAGACAAAGGCAGCATCATTTGGGTGGGTGGGGATGGGGCATCATGAGACAAGTTCATGTTTTACCAAGTCTCAGTTGTTTGCGGGAGCAGGTGGAGCCATCTCCTTCCCTCCATGAGACCCAGCTAAGCAGATGGTTAGGGTGAGGAGGGAAGTGGTCAGGAAGGAATGGGGACAGCTTAGCCTTTGGGGCGGGGACTTTGTCCATGAGGCCTCCAGACCCAAGTCCCTCAAGGGAACTGCATTCAGATTTGCCCCAAATATGCAGTCAAGCCAGGTGAAGCCCAAAGAAAAGTGGGTCAAAGCCTTCTCTGGGCAGTTCCATTTGAGGTAACTGCTCCCTCAGAGCCACTTGAAGTCTGCAGCTCCTGGAGCTCCGTTTATTGACTCTTGATTATTTCTCTAATTTGTCAAGTACTGTCTGCAAGCTTGAGCTCGCCTCCTAAGTGCTCAGCTTCCATGCCGCCTCGCAGGCTTCCCCAATTTGATTAGCATACGCTGCACCCCATCTTTTGAGTTATTAATGAAAACACTGATGAATAATGGGTGTAAGTCAGATTCCTGGGAGGCCTCTCCTCAGCTGCAACGTCTTTTTGCCTAACAACCTGGGGGTGGGAGGGTGACCTGTCTTTTCACACCATTATTGCTACTTGTTCAAGAGTTTTTGTCCCCTCTTCATTCATTCATTCAATCACTCATTCCTTAATTGTGCTAGGGCTAGAGACTTCCCACAATTCCTGGCAAGTGCAAATTCACGGAAAATGCTTAACAAATGCAAGCTATTATTACCACGATGTCGTGTAGTAGAGAAACAAAGATGCTAGAGGACAGACCCCAGCCCTCCATAATAAGAATGGGAATAAGAAGAGTTGCCACTTGCCAGTGCTGGGCTAAGTATTATACAGATATTATCCAGCCTGTGCTGGAGATTATTCACCTTAGGGAAACAGCTGTTGGTAATGATTAAGAGTAAGGATTCTAGAGTTTTTATTCCGGCTCTTTCACTTACTGGCTTAAATCTTCTTTGCCTTAGATTCTCCCTTTGTAAACTTAACTCACAGAGTTGTTATAAGGATTTAAATTACTGAATAAAATAATACAGAAAAGTTACTTGGAGCATTGCTCAGTACAAAATAAACATTCAATAAATGCTACTTAGCTATTGCTATTATTTCATACAATAGAAATACCCAACATGAGGTATTTTTATCTGTGTTTTACCAGCAAGAAAGCTGAGGGCTAGGAAGATAACAAATGTGCCCAAAGTGCTTCAGCCAATAATGGAACTAGTTAGTGTCCAAGCCCAAGTCTCTTTGATGCCAAATCCCATTTGCTTTACTATTATAATCTAGAAAGGAAGAAAACATTTATAAGTAATTATCTTACAAGATAGAAAAGCAAATAAGACTGTAAAACTCAGAATATTTTCATGACACACAGTAGATTCTCAATAAATATTACCAAGTGATGATGATGGCAAAATTATAAGTGCCATACTGAAGTTTTAGAAAAAGGTGTTTTAGGTTGTCAGAGGAAAGAGAGATCATTTCTGAACAAGGTTAATAGTTGGAGACTTTCATAGAGAAGGTGCCATTTGAGTAGGCCTTAGTAGATGAGTTCAAGCTGGAATCAATGAGAAGAGAATGTGAATCCCGAGAAGAAATGTATCTGTCAAAATGGACTTCTCATGGTTAACTGGGCCAAATTTATAACCAGCGTCTATAACCATTGCTGATAGACCTCTCATGCTTTCTGCATTTCAAGAAAAGCCACAGAGCCACAGACTGATTTTCAACCCCCTGTAGTATGCTCCTACCATCTGAGTCAACCATTATAAGGGAGTTCCTTGTTTTGTCTTTTATTTTTTAAAATTTTATTGGGGAACAGTGTGTTTCTGCAGGACCCATAAGCTCCAAATCATTGTCCTTCAATCTAGTTGTGGAGGGCACAGCTCAGCTCCAAGTGCAGTCGCCATTTTCAATCTTTAGTTGCAGGGGGCACAGCCCACCATCCCATGTGGGAATTGAACCAGCAACCTGGTTGTTGAGAGCTCGTGCTCTAACCAACTGAGCCATCCGGCCGCCCCTGGTTTTGTCTTTTGACCAGTGGACTGAGACCTAACCCATCCAATCAGAACTGCACAATTATATCCTCATTTGCATCTAAACTGACCAATCAGAACTGCTTTATAACAACCAATCAGAACACATAATACCAACTAATCAGAACTGCATGATTCGAACTGTACAAATTTGCAAAGCTCATTTGCATAAAATTGGACCAATCAAGAATCTGAGTGGGAACTTTCTCTATAAAAGGCAGTCTTCCCTTTGTCTTGGTGGAGCACACTTTTGATTTTCACTGGAGGCTGCGTTTCCTGGTTTGCAAACCGTTCGCCTGAATAGTTTCTCCTTTTTCCACACCTCTTTGGGAATTTTTGAAGTTTCCTTATAGAGGAAACTGCATGAGCAAAGGCATAAAGATGGGAATGTTTAGTATGTGTCTTAAAAAAATAGCAAAAAATTCCATTTAGATAGTATGTGGTACATTAAAGGAAATAATTGGGAATGAACTAAAAAGTATTGGTAAAGGAGGCCTTGACCAAAATACTGGCCAAAGCAGAGAGATTTCTCATACTGCAAGAGTCTCCTGAAATACACTGGGGAAAGAGTTGTAGTAAGGATTTGGGGATGAGGAAGGAGATTTCTTTAATATTCAAGCAAGAGTAATTTCCAGAATTGTGCAATAGGGCTTAAGTTTGAGGTGGTGGTGAGGCAGGGCTGACATTCAGCCAATACATGTGTGTAAATATGGTTTGTTAAAATACTAAACTGTTATGAACCTCAAGGACATTATGCTAAGCAAAATAAGCCAGTCACAAAAGGACAAATATTGTATGATTCCACTCATATAAAGCATCTAAAGTAGTCAAAATGATAGAAACAGAAAGTAGAAAGGTGGTTGCCAAGGGCTGAGGGAAGGGACAAGGGGGAATTTGTATTTAGTAGGTATAGAATTTCAGTTTTGCAAGATGGAAAATTTCTAGAGCTCCGTTGCACAACAATGTAAATACACTTAACACTACTGAAATAAGCTCTTAAAAATGGTTAAGATGGTAAATTTAATATTATGTTTTTTTACAATAAAGTAAAAAAAAGAAGTGAATATCCTCTCTCCAAATACATTCAAGTGTTTTCCTTCCAGCTGGTAAATGGCACTGCCCTGAGCCACCCAAGGTCCCTTCCCCTGGACATCCCTGACATCCGACTATAAAAGGACGAATGTCTAGCACTATTTTGAAAATCACCCCTGGGGCTAAGGGACTTGGCTTGGAGATGAGTTTGCACAGCACTTCTCTTATGATGGAAAAACACAACAATTGTATCAATGAATGAGGAGGAGGCAGGGCAGTTGATGAAGAGTGTTGAAAAAACAAACAGACCCAACTACTGCACTGTGGCCTCAGATAGTCCTCAGGAGAGATCCCGACAAAAGAGAGTAAGCATTGCCAGGAAACTCTCTTCCTGCTGAGTCAGTGGGGCAGCAGCCCTGCCCCGCCATGAGGCAGTTACATGCCAGTGTGAAGGTACAGACCTCGAGAGGGTTCCTTTCTGAGCCCAGGGAGACCACAAGAGTCCCTCTCAGGACATCAAGCATGGCCACCACGTTAGGCACACACCTGACTGACCACCTTATGGAGGCCTGGTTTTCCTGTTGCTCCCAGCATTCAATATCCCTAACTTCTCCATCAGCTTGGCAATGCTGTGAAAGGTCAGAAAAAAACAATCCTAAAGAGTTGGTTCTTCAATAATGAATGCCAACTATAATTTTATATATATAATGTGATGGCTCCGTGCGATGTCGGAGGGATAGTGGAAGGGGGTAGGGCGGAGGGGGGAATCACAGTGTGAGGTATATAAATGATGAATGTCGAAGTATTACTTTGTCTTGTGCCCCTGAAACTAATAAAAAAAAAAAAAGTTGGTTCTTGGCAGCTTTGGCTGTCATTTCTCTTTCTAATGAACCAGTGGAGAGCTGGGTCTATTGATACTTTATCGCTCCTTGCCCAGCCCCTGATTCATCATCTGTGAGACGGTATAGTTCCTTCTGAGGCACAAGGTGAGAGGAAGAAAGGGGAAGTGGAAGCTGAGGGTCTGCTCTTCCTCCTGCTGCCACTTTTTTCCTCCTGCCCCAAGCAATGGTCTCTCTCAGTCCTGCATTTCAATCTGGTGACTCCCACTCCCTACAGTTGCCTCCCTCCAACACCTGCCCTTCATAAAAAAAAGAGCCAAGAAGGAGGAGGAAGGAATCCTTAGGCAAAGTCCCTGATTAGGGCAGGGTCCATGGGCAACTCCAGAGGTCAGATGTGAGTGGTGCTCCGGAAGGATGGTGCCCCCACCCTCTGAGTGTGTGGGTTTGCATGCGGTGTACTGCTCCTCACTTGGGAAGACAGGCCCTCCCTTGAGCCAGAGACCAATAGGAAGGAGGTCCTGGACCTCCAACATCTGCCCTCCTACGGGGTGATGATACTGCTTTTTCTTAATAAAAGTCAGAATCTCCATCCCTCCCATAAACAGAAAACTTATAAGACACACTCGTATAAAAGACCTAAAGTCATTCACTCTCAGGTATGGCTGCTGTCAGAGGCTATTCCAAGAGGTCTCTCCTGAGAAAGCAAGGTGGAGCCCATGAATGGTATTGAGGACCTCAACAAGGGAAAAAGGACACAGGAAATGGAGGAGGAGGGGGTTGTGACTATTAAAACGGTTTCTATTGGCACCTTGGCCCTCTGCATGAAGCGGGTCCCACCTACCCACCCCCAGCAGGTTACTAAAGAAGCCTCCATATTCTCCATTTTGGCCATTCAGCCTTCCCCCAGCAGTGGCATGTACCCTCTGTTCTCCTGCCCACTGCTGGCCTGGAGTCCAGTGAGTGCTTGAATGATGTCATCTCATCCCTGGCCACTCTGACAGCATCAGACACTAATCTGGCACCCCTGTAGGCTGGCCACCCCACGATGGCCCTTGAGTCAGCTTGCCATGGCTGGAGGGTTCTACATGCAGAACGTTTAGCTCCAGAACATCAATTCATATTTATATAGATAACAACACCTAATTTTTATAAAACTTCTCAAGTGCCAAGCACTGTCCAAAGGTTTACATACATTAGTCATTTAATCCTCACAATTCCACGAGGTCTATACTATTGTTAGCCCTGACTGAGAGAGAAAAATAGAGCATAAAAGTTTGGTAACATACCCAAAGCTGCATGTAAGGATTCCAACCCAAGCTATTAATCTCCAAAGTGTAGGCATTTTCCAAAACGTCGTGCTATGCGGCCACCAGAGGAACACAAGACTGATACCCAATCCTTTCTTCAGAACAGGTGGTGATGGGATGGGTGGAGTAGCAAATGAGGAAGCAGATACCTGAAAGAGGGAGGGGAAAGAATGCAGAAAGCCAAAGGCCACAGAGGAACTAGGACTCGCTCTCGAAATTCTTGGAGACCTGGCTTTCATGGATGGTGTGGTGTGAGTGGGAGAGAGAAGAGGGAGCTAAGGAAATAGAAAGAGAATAAGTGAGCAGAGGGCACCTAGAGGCAAGGAATGCACACAGGCTGAAGTGGGAGAAGTGGTGAGATGGATATAGCACATTAAGGAAGCATGATGGGAAGAGGAGTGGGGACCCAGCATCACCCCAGAGGTACTGACCCCCACCCCCTCCCCACCCCATGTGGGTCAGGGAGGACCCAGGCAGTCACCAATTTTAGCTCTAAGGCCTCAAAGCAATCAGTTCATCATTGTAGGCTTCTTATTGACCAAGTTTTTCCAAACGCATGAGATGGCAGTGGCCTCTCAACAGTGTTCCCAGAGGGCCAAGGAAGCTAAAACTGAGACCAGAAACCAGGGCTCAGATCCCTGGCAGTGCCCTGGCCCTGAAGCAGGCTGCCAGGACAGGCACAGGCCCGGGGTGAGGAAGGGAGAAAAGCCACCCCAAGGCCCTTGGGATACCTTGTCAACAGGCCAGTGTCCTTTGGAAACACTCCAGAGAAAACAGCAACAGTAAGACAAAGGATTTCCTTCCTCCTCTGGCATGTCAGAAATTCCCTCAGGGTTCTTCCAGGAGCTTTGGGTCTGTCTTTTAACAACCCTAGTCCACATTTTTAACCTACTCTGCAAACAGGAAATGGAGAAGGAAGCAAGATTGAAAAGATGTGTCAGAGTCTGTAGCTGTTGCTGCAGGAGCTTGCTGGTTCTTGTCATGAGGGATAAAACGGAGGAAACAGACTTTTCCACATTGCCCTGGGTGAGGGTGGGAGCTTGGACCCACAGCCTAGAAGTGAGCATAAGAGGAAAACAGTACACAGTTAGAGAAAGGGGTTCGTAGGAAGGAAGACAGGGAAGCAGAGGGAGATGCAGGAGGGGGCTGGAGAGAAAAGAGAGGGATAAGGGTGGGATGGGAAAAGAAGGAAAGAGGAGGGGAAAGAGGGGGAAGGGGAGAGAAATGGAATCATTGACTATTCTGTCTTCGCTTCTCCCTGCCTCTCTCTCCATCCTCCTATAATCTCAGTCAGCAAGTTCTTGCCACTGACACCTAAATTCTCTTCACTTTATCGGCCCCATCACCCAACCCTTCAGGTCTTTCCTGCCTCTCACCTGGACTGTGTCAGTGGTTTCCATTAGTCTTCTTAGCTTCAGTTTCTCCCGTCTTCAACTCTTATTTTAACCACTGTAGGTTTACCTTCCTAAAAATTGTTTTTCATGACATTCTTCTCCTACTGTATTCTTTTTACACAACACCCTCTTCAACTGCCAGCCCCGAATGTGATGTAATGGAAACCACATGAGCTTTTTGTAGAAAAGACCTCAGGGGTTGTCAACCTCAGCATTATTGACATTTTGGGGTGGATCCTTTATTGTGGGGTGCTGTCTTGTGCATTTCTGCTACCCAGTAATATCCCTCCCCAACCCCTATCACCACCACCACCACCATTTGTGACAATCAAAAATTTCTCCAGACATTGCCAAATGTCTCCTGAGGGACAAAATTGCCTCTTGCTAAGAACTACTGATCTAGATTCAAATTCTGACTCCATCAGTACTGTGCTCCCTTGGGTAAGTGACATAACTTCTCTGAAGCATAGTTTCCTTTACATTAACACAGGGCTAATAATATCTACCTTACAGAACCATTGTGAGAATTTAATAAAATAATTCTAACATATAATACATACCTAACACAATACCTAGCACACGATGAGCACTCAGTAAATATTTATTTCTTACCCTAATCCCCATTCTTTCATCCAAAAGACTTTGGTAATTACCATTGTATACAGTACAAACCACAGACTCCACCAGCATTTAGCCCCATCCTGTGCGTGTTAGTTAGAATATCCATTTGTCTGTTATTATAAGGGATAAAATAACAATGAATTAAACAAGATAGGAGTTTCTCTCTCAAATAGCAGTCCAAGTGAAAGCAGTCCAGGGCTGATACGGTGACCACATATTGTCAACATCCAGGCTCTATCTTGTTCCTGCCATCTTCAGCACAAGGCTTCCATCTTGTGGTCTAAGATGGCTGCTCCCACCCCACAACCACATGTCTGCACTTCCAGCCAGCAAGAAGAAAAGAAGGGTGAAAGGGGAGGGTAGGTCTCTTTCTTTGCATGGGCACAATTGGGAAGTTGTCCACACCACTCTACCCACATCCTCTTGGCCAGAACCTAGTCACACGACCACACCTAACAGCAAAGGAAATGTCTTTCAGTAAGTGGCCAAGTGCTAAGCCAAACCTTATACCACCATGATGAGAGAACAGATATTGAGAGGAAGTATAGCAGTGTTGGTATCAGTCTATAGCCCCATCTTTCACTATCCTACTCGAGGAACCACCCTTCAGTCAGCCTGAACTAATTACTGTCTCCTTCAACATCTCCCATTCTCCTCTACACTCCTTTGCTAGCCTAGTCCCCCTACAAGGGCTTCCCTTCCCCTTTCCCTGCCACCCCCCATCCTGTACATCCTTTAAGGCTGAGCTCAATCCTCCTGAGTCCTTTTCCAATTACCTTAGCCTAGAGCAAGTGCTGTGTTCTCTAACCTATAGTGTTTATTAACCTAATTACCCAAACCTGAGTATTATACTGGCTAGAACAGCCAGTTATTTTGTTTTTATCAGTTTCAGGTGTACAAAACAATGTATTAGTTAGACATTTACACCCCTCACAAAGTGATAACCCCCCTCCCCCAATCTACTACCCCTCTGACATCATGCATAGCTGTTACAGTTCCTAGAACAGCACGTTATTAATCTATGTGCTTCTCTTCCTAAAAGACTTCTAAGTTCCTTGAGGGTCCTCGCTCATGTTTGCTTTTTCTAATCCCTACGTAAAGCATTGTATTAGTTTGTGAGAGCTGCCATAATCAATTACCACAAACTTGGTGGCTTAAACAACAGAAAGCTATTTGCTCACAGTTCTGGAGGCTAGAAGTCCATGATGAAGGTATTGTTAGAGTTGGTTTCTTCTGGAAGCCTCTATCCTTGCCATGTAGATGGCTGTTCCCCACTATGTCTTCACACAGTCTTCTCTCTGTGTCTGTGTCCCAGTCTCCTCTTTATAAGGATACCAGTCATACTGGATTAGAGCCCACCCATATGACCTCATTTTACCTTAATTACCTCTTTAAAGGTCCAGTATCCAAATGCAGTCATGTCTGAGGTACTAAGAGTTAGAATTCAAATATATCTTTTTGGGGGGACAAAATTCAGGCCATAACAACCATACTGTGGATGCTCAGGAAATATTCCTTGTTTATCTGAGTAGAAGACATAGAAAGAGAAAGAACAACCATGCCGTTGTTAATTAACTCCCATGCCTAGGAACTCTCTCTGTAACGCTTGACATAGTTACTTCTCCTCCTGCCGCCTCTTAGAACTCACTATTCTCTTTGGCATCTATGATTCCACTCTCTCTTAGTTCTTCTCCTTCTTCTCAGGCTACTCCTCTATCTCCTTTGTGAGTTCCTCTCCCTCTACCATCCTTGAAAAAGTCAGTATCCTTCGATGTTCTTTTCTCCTAAATCTAAGCTTTTTGCATGGTGGTCTTATGGACTCCATTGTTGCAATAATCATTTGCATTCTGATGGTTCTCAAATTCATAGCTCCCACCAACCTCTTCTAACAAATGGTTCAAAGCACTGACATTTCTATTTGGATATTCTACTGATACAAACACATCAATATATACCAAACGGGATTAGTTCTCAATCTCCTCCATCTTCTCCACCATGATGCACTATCCCTCTCCTCCCCTCACACACTCATATTCTTCCTTCACTAAAGTACCTTATCTCAGTGAGCTAAATCACCATCTCTCCAGAACTAAATTCTCTCGCTCCTATATCCAATCCCCAAATCCCATCAAGTTTTACCTTAATATTTCTTTCCACCTCTTCTACCAGTGGACTTTGGGCCACTGTTATCTCTCACTTAGAAAATAACCTGCTTTCTAACTTCTTTGACTTTAATCCACTCTCTCCTCTTCTTCTAAAGTGATTTTCTAAAACATAAATACAATGATATCTATAATCATTGTCCATAAATACACCTTTTAAAGACTTACTTAGTCAAAATTCCAAATTCCTTAGTCTGGCAAAATAATTCTTCATGCTCTGGGCCCTTCTTCTCTTCAGCCTTATCTCTCCCCCATCCTCCTGTATACTATTGTATTTTATTATATTACATTACTTACAGTTTCCCCAAGAGTTCTACACTCTCAGTCTTTTACATATGTCTCCAGCTTTTACATATGTTTTTCACTCTGTCTAGTCTCCATTTACTTCTCTTCTCCTGGCTAATTCTTATCATATTCCAGGTCTCAGTTTAGACAGTACTTCCTCCAAGAAGCCTGATCATTATTTGAGAAAGAACTCCTCTGCAGTCCCTTCCCAGGAACAAATCTCCCCCAACCTCCACACACATTAAAACCCTCCTGGAGGAATTCGTTTTCTAATACCTGAGCATCTCTTGTACTTTGTTCATATCGTTATTAAAGCATTTATCTCACTGTAATTTACTTTTACACTCCTATCTCTCCTGCTAGTATGCAAGCTCCTTGAGGACAGAGGCCATGCCTGATTTCTGTGCCAGAAATCTCGTTTTTCTAGATTCTCACTCTTCTCCATTCTGCTGTGAGCTCCAGAAGTCTGACTCATACCAACTCCGTGGAGTTCAGCCAATGGAAAGAAGGGAGAGAGGTCAAGGTTTTCACCTTCTAGATGAGTCCCTCAACCAAAGGTCACACACAGCTCCTGCCAGGTGGCCCTCTCCACAGGGCTCTCGCCTGGATTCTGTGAATTTTCTCTTATCAAATTCAGCCTAGGGTTAATAATCTCCCTGATGTTACTAGCTCCAGGTTACTACATTATCCCTCACCTGACATTCTGTCCTCACCTTTGAAAGCAGTCTCTTTATTAAACCCTCCTCAAATTACCAATTACCAAAGTTTGGTGGGACCTGACTAATTTCCTCTTTGAATCCCTTGTAAAGAGTCTAGCACATAAATGTTGAATGAATGAATGAATGAATGAATGAAATGAAGAAAACAACCCACGCCATTGGCTAGATAGGATTACTCAACCTCCATTTCACCTCTATTCCATGAGGGGAAAAAATTTCAGTTTAGAACTTTGAACTGAAGTGAGACAGTTTTAGGGTTGGCAAATAAGAGAATCCTTGGAACTCTTGGCAGGAGGTGGGGTGGGGAAGTGAAAAGGGGCTGTTGTGCATATCCGTCTTACACAAGCAGTCCCCAAGCCCTTCTGCAGAACTTCAAGAAAGCCAAGCATATCTCTCCTGTGACCCCCACCAAGGGAAATCCATTTCCTGCCCTGACTTTGTCTCAGGTTGGGTGGGAAGGGCTCTCAAACTTTCAAACCTTCCTTTTCTTTCTCTTGGTCTCGTTTCTAGAGAAGAGCTTAGAAAACCCCTGGAAACGTCGCCTGCTCCATTCTCTCACTCAAATCCAGCAGCCTGAAACTCAAGGGATGTGGGAGGGGAAAGACCAGCAGTTGTCCAGGCAGGAGAGATTGCATTATTGAGCAGAGTGGGGTCAAGGCCACAGCCTGGGAGTAGGCTACTCCAAGGTAATTCATACCCTGAAGTGGCCTCCCACAGTCGGAGGGCTGTTAGAGCTGGAGGGACCTCAGTGCTCATCGCACCAGTAGAACCGGGGGGCCCAGAGAGGTAAAGCGATTGCTCAAGATCACACAGCAAGTTAGTGGCAAGGGAGGTGCCAGAACCCAGGTCTCCCCATGAACAAACCTACCACCTCGTTGTTACATATACCACAGTGCCTTCCAAGGACAGGAATGCTTCAAAAATGTCAGGTTTCAGTGAGAGGGCCACGTTCCCAAAAGAGGAAGAGTAGATAGACCACAAGGGTCTTAAGCTGTGTGACTTAGAGAAGCGCTGGTTGAGTTGTGGCTACATACCAGGCCCTGTGCACTATGTCGTCGAGGTTAAAAATACTGGCTCTGGGCGTAAACAAATATGGACATGAACTTGGTGTGATGCCGGATAGGTGACTCAACTTCTGTAAGCCTCAGGCTCCTATTCTGTAAAATGATGACAAAAAGACTACCTCAGGATTTGGGAGAGGATTAAATAAAATAACCCACATAAAGCACTTAGCACATTTGAAAACTGGCACTGAATAAACACTTGATCTATGTTGGCTATCATTTTTATCTACAGCAGTTGTCTGATTTAATTCTCACACCTTCTTTTTAAGAGAGGGGGGATATAGGCTCAGGAAGGTAAGTTACTTGCTCAAATGTATGTATCCTTTTGTGGGGACAAAGCCCCAAAAAAACCAGTTTCCAGGCTCTCTGCCTCACATAGAAAGGTGCTGGCTCGGGTAGTAAATGGCCATCAACTGTGATCAGATGGCCAGCAGCTGTGGCTAGTTGACCGTCAGCTGTAACCTGTAAGCCATTGGCCACTAATATAACTGCCGTGGCTATGCTAGCAGAAAAGAATGGGGGCTAGCAAGAAGATGGTGGCTGGCAAGGGTGGACTGCTGTTAGGCAGATTATGTAGATCCTGCTTCCTGTGTCTCCAGCCCAGCCACCAGCGAGAATATATTGGTTTGACTCCCCTATCTATGGCTCCGTGGGTGTTCCTTTTTGGCCTTACCGTGTCCTGCGTTCTTGGGCGGGGAGTGGGAGCTGAGACCCTGCACGACACCTTTCATATTAGTTAAACTCATGCCAAGAGCCATACATCGTTCTAGATGCTGGGGATATAGCAATAAACAAAGCTGACAAAAGTCCCTGCCCTCAAGGTACTTACATCATATTTGGGGCATACAGACAATAAACAAAATATACAAGTGAATTATATGACATGCTAGAGGATGATAACTGCTATGGAGAAACAAAGCAAGGAAGGAGACAGAGTGAGGGCATGGAGGGCTGCAATATTCGAAAGTGGCCATAGAAGGCCTCCACCTGATGACACTGAGCAGAAAGGCTTGACGAAAGCAGGCCTGTAGACATGTGAGGGAAGAGCATTCCAGAGAAAGGGAAGCACAAGTGCAAAGCCGGGACCAAGTATTAAAGAGACAAGCTGGAGGCTAGTGCTCTGAAACGGAGGGCGGCAGGGGGAGCAGTAGGAGATGAATTTAGAAAATGCTGTAAATTATGGGGCTGGAAGCTGGCATTTGAGCCCAGAACTGATTCCCAAACCCATGCTTACACACACCCTGCCTTGTTCGGCCCCATCACAGGTTCCCTAGATGATAGGCTGGTGTGATGGCGGGGGTTGGGTGGGGGTTGATTCTGTACTTTCCAGAGACAGCGTTGTGTGGTTCAAAATCAGATACCAGGAAAGGGGTGAAGAATTCCATTTCTAAATAAGTGGAATGCCTTTATGTTCAGAACCAAAAATCACAATATGAGTTTCAATAAGTACATGAATTTATAGAGTGTAGGACAGAACACTTGAGATCAGGACATCCAAGATATCCAGGGTGTGGTCACCTTAAACAAGCACAAATGCTTTTATCCCAAAAGATCCGCAGCTAATTTACCTTTATCCACCTCTAATGAGGAGCACCTGAGAAACTCCTCCTTCACAGGCCTGGGAAAGGGGAAACTGGGACTCTCTAAAATCCTCTATCTGCTGTAGTAGCAGCAAGGTCCAAATGGGCAGAGTACAGGAGGGGTGGGCCGGCAGCCTGGAGATCTGGTTGTGACTTCTGGTCACTCTCAGGAACCTCTGAGGACCTTCATTTGTTTCCCATCCCCACCCCCACCTCTGAGGATATTGCTAGGAAGGATCAAAGAGAGCCTCTTGAAAGAGCTGGCTCCCACTCCAGATAATTGCCAGGTAAACACTCACTGTCTTTATGATGTAATGGGCCTGTGCTGGCAGAGCAGAGGAAATTGCTCACTTTGGGGAGGGACAGGAACTCTTCCAGGCCATTATGGCCCACTCAGTAAGTTGCCTTTGCCAAGGTGAAATGGTTCCCTTGTGACTTGAAAAGTGAACTATCTTGTACCATTTCACAAAGCATTTCAGTTACCTGGGCTATGACATCCCTCTTCTCTCTCCATGAAACGTCTGTAGCAGAGTCGCCATACTTCTGGCAAAAAACAAAAACAAAAACAAAAACCTGGAAAAACAGCATCTATTTCAAAGAGGGTGGGAATTCGTGTTGAAGGCGGGGCAGTTGGAGAAGAGACTGCTCCAGAGTCCCGGAAGGGGCGGGGCCTCGCCGTTAAGCCAGAGAGGACCCTGTGTTCAGGTTCCATCCATCCTGGTTATCAACTGAGCAACCTTGAATAAGTCAGTTCACAACTCTGGACCTCAGATTCCTCATATATAAAATGAAAAGGTAATTGTTAAGTTCACGTTCAGCTCTAAAATTCTGTGATTGTTAAGCAGAAGAAGAGATTGAATGGGGCATTTGTAATGACTGGGATGGCTCATGATTGGACTGAATGATCTATCTTTGTTTTAGGTCCAGAAACCCTGTCCAGTGAATGTCATCACCACAGGCCAGACTGAGACCTAGACAGGGATTTTCACACAGGCAGAAAAAAAAGAAATCATCATTAAAGGGGGTCTGGTCATTTTCACTTGGAGCTTAGAGGCCCAGAGGAAAAACACACAAATAGGGCTAGGGACACACACGTACTCAGCCCTGAATTTTAATATCAGAAGATCACTCTCATAAGCTGCATCAACAACTTGGTATCCCAGTTGGTGCCAACTAAGCCCTGTTACTTAATTACATGCCTAGAGCACTACAATTTAAAATCCTGGCAGCTGTGTTCTATGCAATTAAAAACAAACTAACAAACAGGCCTTTCTTGCACCCCTAATATTTTATGAGAGTTCGTCCCTGCTCTTCTCCCGCTTCCCTGGGAACACTTAATGCTCTTCACTGAACAGCCTCAGCCCCCTGTTGCCTAATGCCTGTTCATCACTCTCCAACTTCAGTCAAGAGGCCCACGGTCAGGTGCCATTCAAACAAACAGCTTTGCTTACTCCCAGTCTGAGTTTCCAGGGCATGGTGCTTCCATTTCTCCCAGATGAGAAACACAAGATTCCTGAGTTGGGGATGCTGAGTGGATTTTACATCATCCATGGCTTTGGAAGTGAGACTTCAGCCTTGGTGCCTAAGAGACATTATCAGTCAGAATCCCAGGGGACAGAGAACTGTGAACCCAGGTGACTCACTTCTATACATCATCCCAACCAAATGTTAGCCCCAATGACATAGTCTTATGAGAACTACTAGCAGGCAGCTGTGGTCAGGCTTAAAGTTTAACCATGCTCCCTCCCCAGAAAACGCTACCACTTGACCAGGGAGCAAAGGGGGCACCATTGGGTATGCTTAAGGATGGAATCTCTACGTCACATCCGTCAGCAAGACCTGGGTGTTCTACCTCAAAACATTTTTCTTTACCTTCAGTGCCACCACCCCAGTCCAGGCTACCAGCACTTCCTGGGTGTCGGGTGGACAACTGCAACATGCTCCTTTGACGGCTATGACTTTCTCTATTACTCCCATCAACCCATCCTCCACTCCACAGCCTGAATGATCTTTCCAAAATTCAGAGTAGACTATGTCACCCGTGATTAAAAACATTGAGTTTTTTCTACTTAGAATAAAACTCAAACTTTTTACTATGGCCTAAAACACTTGCAATGTAATCAATCCTCTCTTGATGGGCTCCTCATCCGTCCAGTTTCAGCTTAAACCATTGGTTCTCAATCGGGAGCAACTTTGGCCCCTAAGGGACACAACAACATCTAGAGACATTTTTGGTTGTCACAATGGGGGTGGAGGGTGCTACTGGCATTGAGTGGGCAGAGGCCAGTGATGCTGCTAAACATTCTACAACGTGCAGGATAGTCTTCACAACAAAGAATTGTCTGGCCCCAAATGTCACTAGTGCCAAGGCTGAGGAATCTTGGCTTAAATTCATTTCCTCAGAGAGGTCTTCCCTGCGCATCTTTATTTAAAATTGGTTCTCATGCCCCTTGTCCCGTGTGGGGACAAAACCCCAAAAAACAGTTTCCAGGCTCTCGGCCTCACATAGAAAGGTGCTGGCTCGGGTAGTAAATGGCCATCAACTGTGATCAGATGCCAGCAGCTGTGGCTAGTTGGCCGTCAGCTGTAACCCGTAAGCCATTGGCCACTAATATAACGGCTGTGGCTACGCTAGCAGAAAAAGGAATGGGGGCTAGCAAGAAGATGGTGGCTGGCAAGCGCGGACTGCTGTTAGGCAGATTATGTAGATCCTGCTTCCTGTGTCTCCAGCCCAGCCGCCAGCAAGAATATATTGGTTTGACTCCCCTATCTATGGCTCCATGGGTGTTCCTTTTTGGCCTTACCGTGTCCTGCGTTCTTATGGGGGGAGCAGAGACCCCGCCGGAGACCCTGCACGACAAATGGCGCAGCGAGCAGGGTCCGCCGCATGACACCCTCATGTTGCTAACCACAATCTATAAATATGTTTTTATTGTTTACATACTTGAATGCTCCACCAGGTTAGAGACTAAGTATGTCTTGTTCACCTTTATTGCCCCAGCACCTATCACTTAGTAGGTGCTCAGTAAATATTCACGGAAAGAGGAAAGGCAGGAAGGGAAGGGAAGAAGAGAGGGAGAAAGGGCAGTCAAGGGTAAACAGCTTCTCCACCCACTCTTTCTGAGACAGCTTCATTTCATATGGGAAATCTGCCATTCAACTTGGCCAAGCGCACGGATAGTTTTACTAGACAATAGGCTGAGTGGACTTTGAAACATTTAAAAAAGCCTATGGTGAGGGGGTGGCATAATGTCTAGATTCCTTCAGTATTGATTTGGATTTTTTCAAACAGATACCCCAAAAGGGTAGGAACCTTGTCTGCTTCAATCTCCAAGGTAGACCCAGCACCCTGCATAGCGCCTAGCACACAGATGGTAGGTTCCAAACAATGATTATGAATGAGTGAATGGATGGATAAATATCAGAGGGGGACACTCATAAACCCCCAGCCTAGGGAGGGTTGATACCTCATTACAGGCATTTCACTAGCAGCTCCTAAATCCATTCAGAGAGCCAGCCCCATCCCACCACCCTTAGGCTCTAGTTCCTTTCTATTGCTGACCCTTAAAACAGCATTGCCAATAAAAACTTCACTTCTGGAAAAGACTTCTATCCTTTATCAGCTGTTTCAGACTGCCCTTGAAGGAAAATAAGTTTGGCTTTAAGTTTTCCCAATGCCAATTTATAGTTCCTCATACAAAGCCCAGACATTTATACAATTTTGTCATCTCGTGGCTAGCTAATGCTCTCAAAGGTAATCTTCTCTTCACCTCCACCCCACTACCTCCTCCCCTACTTAGGATCTCCAAGTACCTCTGGGAATAAGCTGCAGGCTATTAGGTTTCTACAATGCACTCCTTGCCTAAATTTTGCTCTTACACCCCAGAGATTAATGTTATCTTATTAGCAACACAAAATGGAAAAGACTGAGCTCTTTCAGTTTAATCTGCTTAGTTTCCGAGGCTGCAGGGAGTTTCTCTAAGGAATGTGCTTGGCTTTTGTTAGAGAAAGGGGAAAAAGAAATCCAACATATTATTTGGCATAAATCTGCCTATCTAATTTAGATTGTGAAAACCCAACTGATTAAGCCCTGAGCCTGTCATTTTATTTTTCCTGTGGAGTCTACAAATATCATTGCTATTAGGAAATCTCATATAAAATTCACTACTGCAAATTCCACTTTTATTCTCTCTCTCTCTCTCAAACACACACACACACACACACACACACACACACACACACACAATCTGCTCTATATTCTCATCATCGCCATCTGGTGGTGATTCAAATCCTCTTGTACTTAAAAAAATATTGAAGACCCCAGTGTCTGTTTATGTACATTCTATTGTATTTAGCTATTGAATCAGAAAATAAAACCAAGAAAAAAATTTAAATTCAGTGATTCATTTTTAAATAACAATAATAAGTGCATTAAATGTTTAATATAACATATTTTAATGAAAAATAACCATCTTTTCCAAAACAACAAAAAAATTATATGAAAAAGAGTATCCTTATTTCATATTTTTGCACATCTCTTTAATGTCTGGCTTAATAAAAGACAGCCAAATTCTCATCCATTTCTACATTCAATTTTTTTCAATATCTTCTTTTTGGTTGAAACATATGAAGAAAATCTGGCCTCACACAGATACGTAGTTGGAAAGGGAGGAATATTTAATAGATTTTTTTCAGATAATTGTAGGCATTCTTCTTTGATACTATACCCAAACTCAACAAGTTAGTATACAGTTTCTTGCAAGTTAGTTAGGATGTGGAATCTGAAATCATATCCATGAACTTTTTGTACTATGCTATATTAAAATTCATTGCTCAATCTTAGACGTTGAGTGGATTTTTGAATGCATGATTCTGTGACTTCATTCACTGTCATATAGAAAATACTTGTTCACTGAATTGTGCAGAATTTCCAAATGTTGACACATTTCGTTATATGACATCAAAAAGTCATATTCATTAATATTGCTACCAATCTCATCAGAAAAGTTTGTAAGTATTGGGAAGTTGTCAAGTTCATGACAGAACTCAAATTTTACAAAATCCTAATTTTCACTTGAAAGCTCAAATTTTATCATTGGGAATAAATACTGTTAGTTGTTTTCCTTGAAGTAACAGTCTCACTTGATTCATTTTCAAGAGAATATCTGCCAAAATAACCATAGCTTGCTTGACAACCATTCTTTTGAGTAAAAATGGTGTTCTTTGGGGGAAACAAAAGCCAGCTAGTTAACCTAGCAACTCAGTCATATGTGTGCTTTCCCTCAAGACAACCCTTGTACTTCCATAGGCAGCAAAAGTGCCTTATGCGAACTTCACATCTCATCACACAGAACGTTAAAAATGTGTACTCTTGAGTCAATACGTAATTAAATTAGGGTTTTCTGTATTATGAAGGATATTCTTAAGTGCAACTGGCATCCCTGTTACTGTGAGTGCATGGTAGTAATAAATACACAGAGTACTGTCCAGTCTGGTGTCACTGCCATGCAGTGTGCGAGGGGCCCGGCGTTTCACCCACCACTGCTTTTGCACCCGTGGTGCAGATATCAACACAGTGAAATGGCAAACAACTGGTTAATATGATTGGAAAAATAGTTTCAACCTCACAGACCCCCAGGGGTCTATAGAGCACACTTTAAAAATTGTTGCTCTACTGGGACAGACCTCCCAAGATGCGCCACAAAAGGAAGGAGGAATGGGCTGTTATACAGAGGGTGCCACAAAAATGTATACACATTTTAAGAAAAGAAAACTGTATTAAAGTTGTAATACTCAATATACAGCGACAAGAAAAGATGAATACAAGTCACGTTTGACTTCTGCAATTACAGGAGTGCTCAAAGTGGTTAGTGAGACAGTTTAGTTAGTATGACATCAGGCAGGCAGGAATTCCCTGGTGGGCTGACCAAAAAAACGAAACACTGGCCATTTTTGTTAAGTTTTCAAAACAACACACTCTTCACAAAACAGAAACATCAATCATGCCCCAAGGCAGCAAAGACATGTCGAAGGACATTTCCAATAGCCTTCCCCAGGCTAAAGAATAGAACAAATTTAATAAACACCTTAACAGTAAGCACCACAACACCAGCATTCCAATATTCTCCTCCCGGGTAGAAATAGAAATATAATAGTAAAAGCCTTTTGCCTTAGCTAATGGGCTTCCCAGTTTGGGGTACCCCCTCCTGCTCAGGAGCTGTAACCTTTTCTCCTGGTTTTAATAAACTATCTTCCTTTACAACTCCTTGCCTCTCCCTGGTCTGTGTGTCCTTTCTTCAGCTTCATGAAACATGATCCCAGCCCACACCTAGAAATTGCCGGCATATCCTACATCATTACCATCAGCGTCCGGACACTTCTGATTACAGAGAACTACTGCTTGAGCAACATTGACCAAAGTGTCCACTTGTATACATGTTTTTGGCACCCACCCCTGGTATTCTGTCATTAATATCATTTGCTCAGAGATGGGGTCAAGAAAAAGATATCTGTCCCCAGAACCCATCTCCTGAACCCTCTCCCCACCTGTTATTTTCCCTTATTTATCCTTTTCTTATTCCCCATAGAAAGTCGCTTGAGAGACACATGTTTTTCCCCTCACCTGAGGGCAGGTTAAATGGCACAGGTGGAACCCAGCTGGAAACACCCACTTAGGCTAAAATTTATCTTTTCTTTATCTCTCCCAGTTATGACCTACCCCTAACACTGATAAAAAAACAGGCTTCCATTTCCCCCCCCCTTTCCCCGTGGCTCACGTGGTTGGAGCGTGGTGCTTCTAATGCCAAGGTCGCAGGTTCGATTCCCACATGAGCCAGTGAGCTGCGCCCTCTACAGCTAAGATTGTGAACAGCAGCTCTCCCTGGAGCTGGGCTGCGGTGGGCAGCCAGAGGTTGGCGTCAGCTGCCATGGGCTGCGGTGGGCTGCTGAGTGCTGCCATGAGTGGCCAGCAGCCAGCATGAGTGGCCGTGAGCTGCTGTGTGCTGCCGTGGGTTACTGTGCGCTGTCATGAGTGGCATGACAGCTAAAGCTGCCATGAGCTGCTGTGAGCGGCAGACTGATGACTAGCGCCTGCTGCCGGCCTCCCATAATACCAACATAGGCCAGAGAGCTGTGTCCTACACAACTAGACTGAGAAACAATGGCTTGAACCAGAGTTGGGGGGCAGGTGGAAGAAAGGGGGAAAAAAAACAGGCTTCAAGAACAAAGCACCCTATGAGGTGAGGAATGCAAGATAACCAATCTGTCCGGGATAAAAATCCCCTTCACAGGGGCCCCTCACAATACTTGGAATCCCCATTACCATCACAACCCAGTGACGGTTTCAGTCTTACTCATCATTCAAGTCTCAACTTAGATGTCACTTCACTCCCTAGACAGAGGGAGGAAGGGAGGAGAAAAGGGACGGACGGAGGGAGAAAGGAAGAGAGAGAGAGAGAGAGAGAGGCTCACAGTGCCTTAATTGTCTTGCCTTACCTGATTTTCCCCACTAGATGGTAAATTCCAAACAGGCAGCAGTTACTTTCTGTCTTCATCACTCACTCTCAGGGGTTTTAAAACAAGGGGGGAGGAAGATGGTTTATGAATTGCATTTTCTTTTAAGGAGGATGCAGCTCACAGTGGTCCATGCAGGGATCGAACCGGCAACCTTGGTGCTGCCAGCATCACACTCTAACCAACTGAGCTAACGGGCCACCGCTATGCATTGCTTTTTTAAGTGGATGACTTTAAATGGGGCATGCCTCTCCATTTGCTACAGTCCCCCGTTCTATTGTCATAAGGGTGCATCGCTCATTGACGCCTGGCCCTGAATGAATTGGAATTTGCCGGTCACACTGCATCTCAGACCAGAATAGGCTCTCCGTAAGTATTTATCAGAGGGATCCTTCTTTTCTTTTCAGGTTGGGTAAAGCACAGAACAAGGTAGGAGTCAGGGCTTCTTTAACTGGCCCCCCCTCACTAACCATGGCCCCCAGGACTGCCTTTATTTGCAGGAGTACCACTGTGCTCAGTCAACTGCTTCAGTGCATCCCAGCACAGTGGGTCTCACCAGGGAATCTGTGACCTTCTAGAGAGCAGAATCCAAGTCTCTCTTCTTCTCTTTCCCTCTTTCTCTTGCCTAATTCTTCCTTGCCTCCTCCTATCCCAATTTAACCACTTAATTAGGTTACAGTCAGCTTAGACAGCTGGGTAGGTAGCAGAGAATCTGCTCATAAAGAAGATAATGCCTTCTTAAGCAGGAAGCCTCTGTTCCTGGAAGATCAAGTCTTACAGGAAAAAGGGAAGTGTATGGTATGATGGGTGGGGAAGAGCTGGGAGCAGGGAACTTGTAGTAGGAGTTAGGTAGGCTGTGACCTGATCATGAGAGGCCCTCAAGGCCAGCTAAAGAATGCTTATCTTTTCCTATGGACATGGGGGTGTAACATGATCAGACCTGTGTTCCATGAGCATATTTTCTAAGGCTAATCTATCCCAACCCACCCCCTTTTCCCCTTATCACAAAGGAGTCTCCAGTGTCTACCACTGAGACTGTACAAGAGGCCCTCCTGATTGGGTGGCTGCAGTGTGACCAGTGCCTGAGAGGAGGGGCAGGGCAGAGCAGCAGACGCCCACCCTTCACCACCACCCCACTCTCCTATGCCAAAACATGTTCTCAATTTAAGCTGGTCAGACTAGACTGGGTGGGGACTGGACGGCTCAGAGGATTAGTACATCAGTCCCAGCCTTAATGAAGCACATTCCAGTAGTCAAGTAAACAGGGTGTGGTGTACCTAGGACCAGCCCAGCTCAGAGGAGTGTGTGCATGTGTTGCAAAAGTAAGAGCATGCTACCTGCCTGTCCAGGACCCGACATTCCTAACTAGGCTTGCCCTCTAGGAGACCTCCATGGTACCTCCTCTTAGAACTTCCTCTGTTCACGTGTCCTGACTACTTTCTGCTTGCATTCCGCATGTGACTCACCATTCCAGCACCATCTATCAACTAGGAAAAAGAAAAGAGGAAAGGGATGAGGGGAAGATTCTATTAGAACTGAAAGCTGGACCTGGCCCCGACCTGTTCTACCTTCTAAGAGCAAGGCTTCTTGAGCCACCTTGTTATACTGCTCAGGGCAGGGAGCATCCCCGAAGTAAGTGGCCTAGGACTCTGGAACATCTACAGAGGGGCCTGGCATCATGGGAAATTAACCCCCAAACTGCTGTATTCACTATGGTTTTGCTAAATGGAAAAGTAACATATATTCCTTCTAGAAAAAGTCTTAAAAATTCCAAAAGTACAGAACATTTTTAGATTATCCATAATACCTCGCCATAGAGATAACAATTACTGACTTTCCATCTTTTTCTGAGGCCTATCAAGTATTTATTTTTTTAAAAGATGGGGGGGGAAGGAAATACATTTTCTCTATATAATTAGGATAAAGTTGTTTTTGAAGCATTTTTCTATCCTGCCTTTTAACTTATGGACAATTCCCTATTTCCCTAATGATTCTTGAACAATCTAACTGTAATGGCTCCATAACGTCACATATATCATACATGTATCATACACCCAGAGATAGGAACCTAGCGTGAGGAATCATGAGGGGGTCACTTTGAAAACGGGACGAGACAGAACTGTGCTGCTCGCTGTGAGGCACAGCCATCTCACGTCTGGTGCCTTTGTGTCTCTCTGTCCCTTAGGACTCAGCTCAGGTGTCATAGCCTCCGTGAAGTCTGTGACTCCCCACGTCAGGCTAACACCAATCCATGGTGCTCCTCTAGCACCATCATAGCACTGACCACATTATTATATTAAACAGATTACTTTAGATTTCCATCTCTCCCACCACACCACAGGGCCTCTGAGAGCTGGGCTCTATCTGAACAAGCTGTGAATCTCCAGTGTGCAGCTGGCACCTGGCACATAGAAGATACTTGACAAATGCCTTGCAAAGAAGTGAAGTGTAAGCACCCCCCCGTTGCCAGGCATTTAGATTGTTTCTCATTTGTGAAGAGCCTTCACGCTCTCACTTTCTCAGATTCTGTGTTGAGTGAGGAAGCGGGTGGAGAGTGGAAGGAGACCAAAAGACAATCTTGTTTGGGTCATGTGTAGTCACTGGAACCCTCCTGTAAATAATGTTGGGATGACCGGTACATTTTTGTCTGTATCTGACTCATGCTTAGGATACCAGTGCATATGCTAGAACCAGACATCCCAGCCCCTTTGATAGCTGTGTGGCCTTGGGCATGTTACTTGTCTCTGATCCTTACTTGCCTCAAAATAAAATGGAGATAATGGGATCTACTCTTCAGGATGTTGAGATGTAAATGAGATGATGTCCGTCAAGTCTTAGTGCAATGTTTGGCACATTGCAGCTAGTTTTATTACTAAATGGACTTTCTGGGCCTATGTGATAAAATTAATGCCATATGGTCAAACTGCTTTCCAGAACATGGGACAATTTATATACATGTACACAGTACGTGGTACCTTTCATGGCATCTTCTCCAGCAAGGAGTTTCGTCAAATTTTCATCTTTACCCAACCTGCTTTACAAAGGTTACATAGGCCCTGGTCAAACCTACCTTGAAGTTCAGCAAAAGGTCATCTTTCTCCTCACAATCTAATCATCCAGCATAGAACCACAGCTCAATGTCACCGGTCCCGAGGTTACAAAAGAAAACGCTAAGAAGCATGGTGTGAAGTGAAAGGTCATGGCATTAAGGCATGAGGGTATCAATTTTTTCCACAGTCAGCTGACTAATGAAATAGGGGACTGAAAAAGCAGAGAATGGCCTCAAACAAAATTTTTTCCTGTCTGCTTTCAGTCCCATCCCCACTCAGTACATAATCATTCAAAGTGAGAGCACAAAGGCTGCTTTTTGATCAGCTCGCTACAGAAGTGGCCCAGAGAGGTGAAGTGTCTTACCCAAGGTCACACAGCGGAAAAAAATGCCATTTGTATCAAGACCACAAGGAATCCGTGACTCACAGCCAGCAAATCGTGTCCACGAGTATACAACTCCACTTGTGTTTATCCTCTTAACTCCATTTACAACTTCACCAGCAATGTCAGGGTGGATAATGACGGGGAGCTGGAGACAGCATACGCTATCTAGGGGCTCTGAAAACCAAAACTCATGGTCTGTGCCAAAGTCAGCTGTGAGAAGAGACCGAATCATCTGGACAGGCGCTGTTCAGCGTCATGCTTCAGAAAAGCTGCTGTGGTCCAGCTACAGGTCGTAACCCCTTCGGAGAGGTTCCCTCAGCCACCTCTTATGTCCTGTACCATATCTGTCTCTCTCTTATTTTTCTTCTGACATTTGAAAATTCCCCAGAAACAGCCAGTCACTTGGACATTTTGTTTAATTAAAAAGAAAAGAGGGGAAAAGACAAGTTTACAAAGCACCACGGTAAAACAGAAATCATCGTTATAACAGTTTTATTCAAGTCTGTGTGTACTCTGGTGGTGAGACCAGGCTGAGATCAGCATTACACTGTAATACGATAAGAGGTTTAGCCATTGAACCAAGCCTGCTTGGCATCCCTAGTCAACAATTTACAGTACCTTGAAAAAAAAAAAAGAAGCCAAAGAAAAGAACCTGAAAATTTTTCTTCAGGACTTTTCTATTTTAAATATTGTTGACAAATTATAATAACTTAAATCCCAAAGCAAAATGGGAATTCAAAGACACAGGGTCAGGACACACGGACAGGACACTAGAGCAGGGAGGGCATAGGGATGAAAACTAGTAGCTAATTAAAGAGAAGGAAAATGAACACATACGTGAACTTTCACTTTACCAGGACTCAAAGGCTCTAACAGGGGGAAATCCCAAAGAAAACTTTTCTGCGAAGTAGATAAAACCCATC
Organism: Rhinolophus hipposideros; assembly: GCF_964194185.1. Lineage (NCBI taxonomy): Eukaryota > Metazoa > Chordata > Mammalia > Chiroptera > Rhinolophidae > Rhinolophus > Rhinolophus hipposideros. The sequence continues at coordinate 75,831,126 of NC_138051.1, forward strand.
TCCAACTCCTTTCCTTAATTCTCTAGAAGATATAGTCTTAGACCAAATCTGTGTGTGAGCACGGGAACGTGTGTGTGTGGGAGGGGAATGGGTCATGAGGGAAACTAGAGGAAATATTTGACAAGTTCATCATCTCCCTTCTTTGCTACAACTGGGTACCAAGGGCATGTAACTACTCGATACAACAAAAAAGGCAAAAGCCTGGCTTCAACTTCCACACAAGGAGCAACAATAAGGCTTCCAAACTCAAAAGACTGGGAGGGACATTGAAGCTATGGCAAAGAACAAAGAATGGGGCAACTGGAGGCTAGAAACAGAGGAGAGAGGCCCACAGGCCTTGAGTGGTCCTGGGAGAAGAGCTAAAGAATTGACACATTCAACTCATGTGGAACAAATCCTGAAAAATTGTGGAGAGGAAACAGTGGAGGAGAAAGCAGCCAGTGGAGAGGAAGGCGGCTGAATGTTGAGAGGTTACAAGTTCTGCTGGGTGAGTCCAGTCACAAAAGCAGATGATGGGTTAGCCATGGGACACACTTCTCCTGGGACAAAGCCGTCACAAAATCTAGGTGTATCTAAGCTAGATTGATTTTATCCCAGGGCTTCTAAATAGTGGCCTAAAATGTGCTCAGAGGAAAATGAGAGACAACTTTGGAGCCAAGCAGATCAGCAATGTAGCTGCTGTGTGATCTTGGGCATGTTACATAATGATCTGAGCCTCAGTTTCCACATCTTTGGATGGGGGTCATACCTCCCCTCCCAAAATGATTGAGTATATATATATGAAAGCACCTCCCACACAGAGGAAATGTAATGATTTCTTATAATTTCTGGTTACTCCCCACGCCTAGGCCAGGATAAACCCATATCTCACTCTGACAGTGATGAAGAAAAGAGCCATAGCCAGCATAGCTTCTGGAACTGGAGGCAGAGAAAAATGATGAGAGTGAAATAAAGATGAGAGAATAATAATGGTAGTAAAAAGGATACTGGTGGCAGTGATGTGATGTCTTGACGTTAGAAGGCTCTCTAAGGCCAGGCACAGTGACCGCTATAGGCGGGCAAGGAAGTGAAAACACCTCCACCCACTTGAGTCCTTTCTGAAATCTGGGAGAGAGAATGAGTATGGTTTGTGCACATCTCCAGAAATTCAAAGATGTCCCAAAAAGGCTTAAGAAAGGCTCCTCTCTACTGTAATCACTTAACTTTCCCTTAAAACACGTACACACCTTTAAGTGGCCTCAAGGTTTCAGAGAGGCTGAAAAGAAGCCAGAGGATATCAAGAAAAAGTCACCCCCAATTACAGGTCCAAAGATGAAAACTGTCCTTGATGCTTCACTGTTCTTTCCTACGTAAATGCGAACACTCCCAGAGCTACCACCTCACGGAGGACTTGAGGGCAAGGGCAACCAGAACAAACAAATAAGCCTAAAACCTCCTTCCCAACTCTGCCTGAGCACCACCACAGATTCAGACGAGGGGCAGGCAGGGCCGGGGCAAGGGCGAGGTGACTGAAGTGCTCACCTGGGTTGCAGAACTTAAGGGGGCACCAAAAAGACCAGTTATCAAGATAAATCGTATTTCAGTATTTTAAATTAAAATAAATGAAAACAATCCATGTTGAACACAATATCAAAATTTTAAATAAAATCAGCATCTGTCCATGCAGTTGTCTGGGTGTGAAGGATTTTAGAAATGTGGACAGCTTAGTGCTTTTGAAACTTGGTCTTGCACTTTAGTAAGTGCAAGAGCAAGTAACACCATATCCACAGGCCCGTCACTCCCCAGGACTCTTCATAAAACCAATCTGACCTCTCGGTTCAGAATTCCTGGATGTCCACTTCACGTGTCCCAGCAGGAAAGGGCTGTCTCTGAACCTCAGGAATTATGTTCCAGTGTTTAATCCAGAGACACCTATCTAGTTGTCAGGTCCACACCTGGCAATCAGTCTAGTAAAACTAGGTTGTGGGTGTTGGCTGGGAGGGTGGGTCAGGCCAGTCAGGAGGGAAGATGGGTCAGGAGAAAGGCCTATTTCCAAGAGAAACAAAGAGAGGTGTGGAAAAGCTCCTGGCTCTGGTAACCAACTGGGCCCTTCTCCATTTATTGTTTCTAGCTGCAGTTGTGAGCTAAAAACCCAAAGCAAGGCGACTGGCAGGGGATGCAGGGAACCAGACAGTAAGAATCAGGAAGGACCAGTCCTACTGGCTCCAGATTAAGGAGGGAGCCCAACCTTTGGAAGAACAAATGCCAGGGCTCCCTGAGAAGCCTTGGGGTGGGGTGGGGTGGGGTGGGGGGTGCAGCCTGCTTCCAGGCTGGTAATGGACAAAGGAGGGGGTGGGCCTGTCAGTATCTCATCAAGTCTAATGGGAAATATTCAGTCAACAGTCTGAGATGAGAGGCTCACCTGGCCTGCACAGCCCATCAGAAACCCAGGGTTGGGTCAGCCTAATTAGGCACCTTAGCCCTGTTAATTAGCTTTAATCAGCCAGGACTCCAGTTTTTGCCTCCTGCCTTCCAACACTAGTGTCTGAGGTGGCAAGCACCCAGGTGGCAAAGCCAGGAAAAAGCCAAGGCCCGAGGACTCCCCGGAAGCAGTGGTGGGTTTTCCTTTCTAACGTGGATTTTTATTCATTTGAATTCCTGATCTAAGAAAACAGTGTTTGCCTGAAAGAAGAGAGGCACATTTGAGAATGTGTTCCGAACAATTACTGTAGCTTGACAAGAAATCATCCTCAGGCCTGAAGCCAGAGAGAGAGGCCCATGGTCTAGAAGGTTGAACCATGTGGAGCTGACCATTTTCCAAATGTTTTTGACTTACAAGTCTTCTCCCTCTCCGTCCCACTTTTCTCCACAAAGGGAAGCAATCTAGCCAGGTGAGGATTACCAGTGCTGAACCTGGGGCTCCAGGACCTTACATTTTAAAGGTAGAAGGTCTGCTTCCTGCTTCCGGTACGAAAGGCAGCATCATCCTTAGTTCGTAGTTGGGCTCAGAGGTCCACAGAGGGGAAGAGATGCTGCTCAGGTCACCAGATTCCTGCCACCACATTCGCTTACGGCCACAATGCACTGTGAGGGCTGCTCTCACCTCCCACCCAGTCCACAGTCTCTGGCAGGGCCCTCAGGAAAAGCCTGGTACTCCAGAAACGGCCGCACCTGCTTCTTCCCCCAACCCTTCAAGAGGCAATGGAGTGTTCCTGACCTGACAGGGCCTCACACGCTAGAGTCTAAGGCACAGGCTTAATTAAACACGAGGGAAAGGTCAGGTTCTGCATTCAGAAGGGACTGCTGGGTGGACATTTCAACCCTGAAGCATATCATTCACAGTCATCCAGCTTTCAGTAGCCACAGCTCTGTGCTTGGTTAAAAGCAAGCTTGAAGAGTTAGGGCTGCTGATGAAGGGTCTCCCTCCTCATAGGGGAAGGAGGCAGGAGGGCTCCCCAATATGGGGATTGTGGAGCAAGAATCAGGCCTAGCTGCCCTTGGGGTGTCTTGTGTCCCTGAGCAATCATAGTCTGAAGGAAAAGGGCTTCTTGAGGAAGCCCATACCATGACACATGTCCCAAGGGTCAGCAGACCCTTTCCCAAAGATTTCTTCCAGGAATTGGCCTGATTCCAGTCTCTAAATAAATAAGACCCTGGGAGTGACTCCAAGAAATCAGAAACCTGAAATTGTGATCCTGATGCTGCTTCCCACCTCCCCATCTCCTACTTCCTCCTCTGTCAATCAGACACTAATGGTAGGGAGGATCAGCCTGCCAAGTTAAGTGAGGGAATTAGGAAGGATGCTTGTAAACATCAGGTGCTACATAAACGCAGAAAAGCATGTGCCTCACCATGGTCCCTATTAGTCATGCAAAGCCAACTCCCAATCACAACTCTTCCAGAAGCCAAAGGAAGAAACAGTCGGTGAATCTCCTTGAAATAAAGGTGGTGAGAACCACACTGTCAACTTCAGCAGTTCGTCCTAGTCACTGACTGCAGGGAGCCACGTGCTTCACTGACCTGCTGATACTTACTCTCATTGCCCTTGTGAGGGAAGCAGGTGACGGCAGCTTTTACAGGAAGGAAATCTGAGAGGGGCGAAGGGACGAGCCTGAGGTCAGACACCGAAAGCAGAATAGGGAACAGAGCCAACTTGTTCAGGTCTCAGAGCCTGGTGGCCAACTCAGCAAACAATGCACGCAGCTTTTTAATCTCTCTTCACTTGAATCTTCACCTTTAAGCATTGCCCCACCTCTATCAGCAAGGATATCGAATATAGAAGGAAAAAGATGTAATTTTGTAAAAGTCATGAGGAAAGGGTAGCATTATTCCCAGTCATGCAGGTATCAGATTCATCCTTATCATTGTTGTCGTCACTACCAGACCCGCAGGATGTGAAGTTAAGAGCATCCACCACAGCTCTTAGAAATAATATGAGGATAACTGGGACCTTTACTCAGCCCCTGGCAGTGATCTGGATGCCCAAGGGGATAAACGGAGGATAATCCTGTTTAGAATCAGTGGAAGGAGCCAAAGGATCCTATCACCCGCTTCCACATAGTGAGTGCCTGCCAAGAACAAGAGAAAGAATCTGTGAAGAAAGAGAAGGGAAAAGGAAGGCCGCTCCTACCGCTGCAGAGGTTGCGCCCCAGCTTCAAGGCCTGCTGCTGACCATGAGCAGAGGCAAGGGAACCTGGGTGGACAGAAAGCAACTCAATCCCCTGACTATACAGGATCCAGATCCCGTCCCGACCTTGCCCTGCAGAGAAAGAGTGTGGCAAGCAGGGGCCCCTGAGACTGGGTTTGGAGGAGTGGAAAGTTCCCTCTTCTTCATGGAAACTCACAGAAGCATTTTCAGAACAATCCTGCTTCCTCCTTCTGCAGGTATAATTAATTCTTCCCTTAGCACAGACCCAGGTTTCCCTTGTCGTCCCCCTGGATGGAGGAGTAAGAACTGGGTTCAACCTCTCACTCAATGGCAAGTGGCCGTCATTCAGTGTACGCTACCTCAGTTATATACCACTTCCAAGAGAGATGGCTACACCTAACAAAATGACAAAAAGTAGGAAATGAGCAAAGGAAAAATCCCTGCCTCATATCAGAGAACACTGTCCAGAGCCAGCACAGTTTATATTATGCTGTAGGCCATACCCCACCAGAGCGCCATTTACTGGGGCCACATGTTTACAGATGTGTTAGTGGCTCAGGGGCTGGAGCTAGAGAGAGTCCAGGGAGAGGGAACAGAACAGACCATCTGTGTCCCTCTCCCCACCAAGAATGAAGAGGAAGTCACTTGGTTTGCTGAAATTGCTGACAAGATTCACGTATGCTGGCATTCAGGCAATGCCAGAATTCAAGGAATCTGCAGGTTGGCTTCCAACATCTCCAGAGAAATATTCCATGATAAAAGACAGTGGAGCAACATTTAGAGAGTCTTGAGGGGAGAGGAGCAAGACCTAAGAATTCTACTCTCCATCAAATTGTTATTCCCGCACAGACAACTGTTCATACTTGACACAGGAGGCCTCAGGGTAAGGGGAATAGTGAAGATACACATGAGAAAGCTCCAGAAGAAGCTCAACACTCTACTTAAGGAAACAAATTCCAGAAAAGTCAGAGTTGGCCATGTTGTTTTACTACGTAGCTCATGGTGCAGAGCCCAGCATTAGGCGCTATCTGGGCCCAGAGACAGGAGGCCTTTGTCAGTGTCCAGTGCGCGAGACTTGAAGGTTATTGTACATCAGCGGTTCAGTAAGCATCTTACAATCATCACCGCCTCACCACATCCAGGTAGGAAGGTAATACTAATGGCTCCATTTTACTTCAAGGGTATCATAAAATGGATAGCCTGGCTGAGAAGGAATACCCACAGTTCCAACGCCCAGTGTCCAGGACCCCTCACCCCGACCCCATCGGCTATTCTGGTGCAATGCAGAGATATTTATAACCCAAAGTCCACTAATTCCAGGGGCTGCAGGAAAGGTCAACGGAAAGGAATAACACACGGAGATCAGACAACGAAAGGGACAAACACAGAAACTTCATCTCTGGCATCCCAAGAAACTATTCATGGGATGAACATATATTTGTATATATGCTGCTGAAGCGAGCACAAATGAGCATATATTTGTATCTGAATCTGGTCTGACCATGTTCGGACCCCAGGCAGGAGATGGGTGCCATCAACAAGTGCTGGTTTCTTCCCTTCTGAGTTTTTCAGAAAGGAACAAGGATAGACAGACAGATTCTGCTATCCTCTTTACTGAAATCAGTGTATTTTTCCTAACTCCCTTCCCTCCCCCCAGTTCTGAGGCAACTCGCCCTACCACTGGTTGGCTCAAATAAATAGGTGGGGCACCTGGAAGTGCAGGTAGGTAGTGCCAAGACTATCAACTCCCATGCCCCACTCCAGGGCACCTTGCCTTCAGTCTTCCAGCTAACATAAAAGGACTTAGGACACAGAAAAGCTCTTATCTCACACTAAACAAGATTCGGATTCATGGGTGTTGGGGAAGAATGTGGAAGAGGAGCAAAATCAATCACAGAACATCCAATACTGGTGTTTGGGAAGGCTGAAATCAGGGCCAACAGAGGGACCCCAGGACAGACTCTGGGCATACCCAGGGGGCTTAGGAGAGGGAGCAGCAGACAGATTTGGCTGAGTGACACTGCAGGGTCACCCCAAAGGCGAGGAAGACTGTGGAGAGTGGGGCACATGCATGCACTCCCTCCCCTGGACCAGAGCTGATACCCATAACCCCTCCAGTGGACATGGGTAGAAAGGCCCTGCAGGGCAAGAGACCCTCTGAAGTGGCCCTGCTTCCATCCCTTCCATCTTCAAAGTGCATTATCAGTGCAAGAAGTAGGACTGGATCTCAGGGGGTCCAACTCTGAGAAAGGGCTGTGCCAGCCAGCTCCCCCCGCCCCCATATCCTCCTGCTTCCTCCGTGCCACCCCCCTGACCCTTTCCAGGCTAAGACCAGAATTCTTGCTGGATCTCATAAGGGGCAGGCCTGTGTGTGTTCAGTTCAGCTCTGCACAGTGGCACAGTGCTGTCCTGACTCTGGCCATCTGCATCCAGGTCCAGAAGCGTCCGCTCGCTGGGGGGCAGTGGCCCTGACTGGAATGGGAGCAGGGCTGGAAGTCCAGGCCGCTCTTCCACAGTGCTGCTGCTGCTAGCAAAGCAGGAGTCCAGGTTGCTGGGCGTCTCCGTGCTGGAGCTGTTGGCTGGGGAGGCGCTACGGGCATGGCTGGGGGACACAAACCACCAAGGGTCCAACCGTTGCCGGTTGGCAGAAGGACGTGGCCGAGGCAGAAACTCCAGGGTCTTGGGCCTTTCCAAGGTAGAGTCCTGCTGTGTGTTCCAGCGTCTGGGGGTTGGGGGAAAGACCACATTGGGGTCGGGGAGACGGGGGAATTCACCTGGGTCTCGGCTGGGGCTGGGGGTTTTCAACATTCCTGGTCAAAAAAGACAAAAGGAGAGGCATCAGATGATGGCACTTCGTTTCTGAGCCCGAAATACGCCGCTCCCTTCCCACCTTGCCATAGCCCTACTCACTTACGATAAGAGGAATAATAAATAATTAATGTGCATCTACCATGTGCCGTCCAGTGATGGGAGGCCCTGGAAATATACCAGTGAACTAGAAGGCCATGGTCACTGTATCTGATGACGATAAAGAGACATATGGGGGTCACATCTGTAATGAAATGACTTAAGGTGGATGGCAGCAAACTACAACCCATACGCCAGCCACCTGTGTTTGTAAATAAAGTTTTATTGGAACATAGCCACACTCATTCCTGCTCTCCCACTACAGCCGCAGAGTTGAGTAGTTACAATGGAAACTGTCTGACCCACAAAGCTTAAAATATTTAGTATTCGGCCCTTTACCAAAAAGGTTTGCTGACCCCCGATTTAAGGAAATGTCTGTTCATTCACAGTTCATTCATTCAATAAACATGTGAGGGGAACAAAGGTAGATACCAGAAATCTAAAAAGGATGAGTAATATAAGGGTCTCTATCTCCAAAGAGATCACATATTTGAGTTTAACAAAAAAATGTGAAGAGGGAGGGATAGCTGAATGGTCAAATCCAACTGTCATTCACACTCAAATCTCGTAGAAAGGGTATTGCCATCCCCTCTCCTACTGGATTAGAGGCGGTTTCCAAGTCAGATCCAAGTCTCCTAGGGAGCAAGAGACAGTGGTGGGAAAGACCTAGGCTGGGCGTATGCCTCCCAGGTGTCACAGGTGTCAGATGGTGAAGGCAGGCATATGCACAGGCACCGCAATTTACCTGGTCACATCTCCACATCCAAAGAGTCAGGCATGAGACAGGGATGAGTGGTGCAGGGTGTGCGGCACAGGTGAAAGCTTGCCTCATGAGTGTTTCTATCCTAATGCTATAATGAGAAGCAAGAGCCCAGCTATGTTGCAGAAAATACCCGTCCTGTATGCAGGGCAGGACTCCTTTCAGTAATTTCGTTCTCCTCTGCAGGGAACAAGCAGCGCCAGACTCCTGCCCTTCCTGTAGGCTGAAAGCACTGCACTGTGCACTCGAAGACCCAGTGCCTGCACATCTGCAGGGGTCCCAGAAACTGCCTGCCCTCTTTCGCTCCTCAGGCAAGACCCCCTGAGGTACAGGACAGAGAGAAGTCGGCCACTCTTCCACCCCAGAGCAGCACGTCTTGATTGGCTGAGTCAGAGAAATGGAGTTCACTACTGGGGGAGGCACAAAGGCAGGAAAAAGAAAGGAGGAGGCGGGCAAGACTCACCTGCTCCAGGGCTGGGGCTCAACCCATTGCTGGAGGGGCTCCTGCTGGCTAGGAGAGCCGCTGGCTTGAGGGCCCCATCTGAAGGAGTCCGTCGGTGACCACTGGGATGGGTGGGGGCTGTAAGGGTGACGTGGGTGGGAGTCAGAGATTGGTTAGGGTCTCGCTTGAAGCGCTCTACTCGGACATTGACCAAGGGGTTGTGGGTGCAGGGGGTCCGGGGTGGGGCATCAACTGGGCTGACAGGCATCTCATACACCATGATCTCATCACTGTCGGAACGCAGCAGGGAGCGGGTGGAGTTGCACTCGGAGATGGAGGAGAGAGACAGCAGTGTTAGGGAGGCAGAGGGGTCTCCTAGTAACAGCATGGGCTCTTCCTTCTTGAAGAGCTTCCGGGATGGGGGGCTGGTGCTCCGGCGAGGACGACTGGCCCTCTGAAAAAGACCCTCACGCCTCTTCTTCTCCTCCCGGGCTGGTGGCTCAGGTTCCTCCGGGGGAAGCAGCTGGCACTTGCCAGCTTCCAGCAGGTCAAACCCTAGGCCTGTGGCTGCGAGAACAGCCCCGCAACCAAGCAGAGCCACCTCACAGCGACGGTGGTGGGTGCCACCCCGCTTGAGGCTATTGGTTGGCGTCAGTTGAGGGGTACTGGTGGCTGAGTTGACTGGGGTGGGTTCCTCGTGGACTCCATCACTGGAGGGGCCATCCCCATCCTCTCCACGAGGGAACGGGATACAGAGGTAGGACTGGTTGGGTGAATGCTGTAGATGACTCTCCCCACTCCTTGGGCCTTCACTGTCCTCATCCTCTGTGAAGATGAGAAGAGGAACAGGAAAGAGGAAATGGGAACGAAGCAACAAGAATAAGATTCTCGTCCTATCCTCCATCTCCAGGCCTCCTGAGGTCAAGGGACTGGGCACTGAACCAATAGGGCTTTACCCTCCACACTCAACTGTGATCAGTGGGAAAATCACTCTCCATTCCAGAGCCTGTTTCCCTATTTGCCGAAAGGGGACCTGCTAATTTGCTCTTTCTTTAGAGCATAGGGACCCTCAACATAAGAAGCACAGTGTGTTTCCTAGAACATTGGATAAAACAGAAATATCCCTAATTTTTTGCACCTTAAAATTGGAAGGGACCTTGGATTTCTAGAATGATATCCTAGAGACTTGTCTTAGGACTAGTTTCCTGGAAAGGATTAGAATCCCCTACATGGGTAAAGGCCAATCTACTCTATAGACTGATTTGCTATGACCTTGGAAATCTACAGACATAAGAGGACTATCTGAAAGAGATCCTGGAGAAGAACTTACCCATTTAGTAATCATGGGCAACACTGTAAAGCTTCCTTAAGAGGAAGACTGCAGCGTCTTCTACCACCATCTCTTGTGGACTCCCCACATTAAAATACCAGGAAACAGACCCAGAAAAGGGAGATGGCTGATTCACGCCGCAAACTTCTGCACTCTCCTAAGGAGATTATAACTAGCCCCTTGGGATAGAAGGCCAAGGGCAGGCTCCATGGCAGCAGTAGTGATTTGGGAAGATTCAAAATGGGAGTAGGGCAGACTAAGAGGGAACAGGGTGAGGGACCAGGAGTTGAGTAAGAGGAAACGACTCCCATGCAGTAATACTAAGGGTCCTAAATAGTCCCAAAAGCTTGGCCAAGAATTCCCTCAGGGAACAGTGGAGAATCAAGACGAGGGCTATGCTTACCCATCTCCATGAGGCTGGTGAACCCTGGCAGGGCTGGGCTGCTCCTCGGGCCCTTCCCCAGGTTGGGGGCACTGGACGACCACTGTTTGTATCCATCTACCAGGGACTTGAGGCTAAATAAGGGGAAATGAGGAAACTGTTAAAACTGCTTACTTCTCTTCCTCCACCCTCAGCCGCATGGGCCTGTGGAAATGTCCTTCCGTCTGCTTAATTACATCAAAGCCCAAGAACCTTGGGATACAGGCAATAAACCTTACTGAGCCCACCTGCTTCACTAACAAAAGTGCACATGCTCTAGGGAAAGAAAAGCAGTGGCATGACCCATCGCCTTCACATGCTGCTATGGGCTATTGCGAGGTCTGGTGAGCAGGCTGGAAGCACGAGAAGGACTATCCAGCAGAAGCCAGGATCTTGCCTGAGCCCATCTTAAGGGAGAGGCCATCAATCCACAGACACTGAACACAACACATTGGTGATATTAGAAATACTGCAATGCCAAGACCTGCGATGCCAGGCAAGCTCTGGGCAAGGAAGTAGCAGAGATGGGCCAGGCCTCTCCACTCACATCATTGCTTAATTTCTCCTTCCAAGCTTATGGCATGCTTAGGCAACTTTCAAAGCCATCCACTTCTCAAACAACAAAAACGAGACAACAAAGCTGCACCCACACAGTGCACTTTGGGACAGACCTATGTGGGTAATACACAGTGCTGTACTTGAGCCCTCGGTTTGTCTGGGACTGGAGAGGAAAAGGACAGGAGCTCACTTTCAAATCCTTGTGATCAGCTCACACTGACAAGCCAGTAACTCCAGGATACAGACCGGGAGCCCCGCCCAACCCCCTTATAGGCTGGGGGAATCAGGGGCCCAGAAACACTGGTCTCTTCCCTTGAGGACAGCAAGAGGGAGGACTGAGAAATCTGTGCTATGGTTGCCTTAGAGATACGAGGATTAGAACCAGAGGTGGCTCTCATTTTCGGGATAGAAAAAGCTGTTCAACTAAAGCCTCCTCTTGCCAGCCCATCCTGAACGACCACCTTTTTCCTGACTTCAGATCTCTGTTTCAAGTGCTATCACAAACACCAATGAATTAAAGTACATTCTAGCCAACAGTGGTGTCCCCCAAAAGACACAGCCAGAAATGAGCATGTTGCTAAACCCCTAGCCTGGGTCTTCTAACTGATAATCTTGTAACACCGCCCCCAGCTCTGGATTCAAGGAAATCCAGATTAGTAAAGTCAAAGCTAGGGCTACAGACCAAAGGGTAAATAGCCAAGTACCGTCTGCGTAAAACTAAGGGTGCCCGGAGAACCCCAACAGGTCAGGGAAGCGAAGAACAAGCAATAGTCAACCCAACACAGGAATTTTCCCAAGGTGCACGATGGTACTGCTTAAAAAAAACACACAACAACAACACATCAGCACAGCCTGGTAATAATGAGGTTTGAGTCTCTGGGGTATGCTGGGAGAACAAGGAAATGGAAGGGGGATTATTACCAATACATTTGCAAGGGTGAAGAGTAGACTCACCCCAAGTGGAAATGTGGAGATTCTGATGGGGTACTTAAACCATTAGCTTTTTCACGTCTCTGAGGGGATCTTCAATGAATAAAGACAATCAGTAGTGGGCAGCAGCGGGCACATCTCGTGTTAGCCTTTCCCACACGAGAACCCTCAGAGCTGACCTCTAGCTACATCGCCATCCACCCTCCCCTTATCGTCAGCAAAGCCTACACCATTAAAAAGTATTAACAAGATGGCCCTGCTTTAGTTGTTACACACCAGACCTCCCAAATCTGTGTGACAAAGGTCCCTGGGCAGCCACAGCATAATTGCAGGGGGCCTGTGAACCCATCAATACCCAAGCTGACTACAGATAAGTGCGTATGTTTCCTACAGATATGTACTATTTTTTTAAAGTATGGAAATGCAAATTCACTTAACCTTATGAAATTCAAGATAGTTTTTTGCCATTATGTATTTTCTTCAGTCAACAGGGACTAAATTTAGAAATATTGTCATGCAGAGGCTCTCAAAAATATCTGACATTAAAGAAGTCTTTACTCGAGACTGGGTAGATTTATATTTTATCTCTTCAATAGGAATTGAGAATCATGAAAAATAAAGTCACATATTTTGAACTCACTCAAAAGTTTTGAGGGAAAAATCTAAATACGGAGGAAGAAAATCCCAAAGTTAATATTTGGTAAGGCAAAATAAAGTTACTTTACTAACAAGACAAAAAAAAAATCTTTTAATGAAGCAGAGCCATAGAAACTATTGGGATCCATAGCCACCCTCGGAAATCCTACCTAGAATCACACTAATGTCAGTAATATCACGGGATTCAGGGTGACAGCTTCTTCTCATCCCCAGCTCAGCCCTACTCTAGGCCAGGGCTCAAAGGACAAACAGAGGAGCTCTTGCTACTGTAGAATTCAGTATAGCCGAGCACTCTGTCATCCCCAGAGAGCTCAATCACTGAATTCCTACATCACTTAGGTAAGTTTGCCCTCATATCTAAATTTTCTATTCCAAGGTATAACACAGAGAAACAGATTTTGGACATGAAATCTTAGTGTTTGGAGGAATACCAAGGGCAGTTACCTTATAGGTTCAGGGTACGTATAAGCCTAATATTCAACCTTGGAAGCTCTTCGTAGAGCCACTTAAAAAGGTAAAGGTGGTTGCTACTTATACTCACACTAGGAAAAGTCAAAAAACATGGTTCTAGATTCTAACACCAAGAATAAGAAGCATAATTCACTATGTTCATTCTTCAGGTATGAAAGAGAATTGTATGAGAAACATGGAAGAACCATAGCAAATATGTACACATGCTCACTATGAGGCAGCTAATCGGTTTTTGTTTTTTTCTAAAGGAGAGTGCAGCTCAGTGGCCCATGCGGGGATTGAACCGGCAACTTTGGTGTTAGTAGTAATGCATTATAACCAACTGAGCTAACCGGCCACATGAGCTAGCTAATCTTTGCACTTCACAAAGATGAACTTATCTAATTTTCCATCAACTCCATGAGATGGGTGCAGATATAATCCCTATTTTATAGATGAGAAAACATAAAGTCCCCCAGCTGGGTATGGTGGAGCCAGGATTTGCACCCAGGCAGGCTGGGGTCAGCATGCAAACTCTTTACTACACTACTAGTGACTAGCCTCTGAAGGACTGGAACTGGGTACAATTTGTCTCCTAGGCTATAAGCCCACAGCAAGAACAGAGGGGGAGCTCATACACATCAGTGTGGCTATGGGGTGGGGCCTAAGAGAAGTTCTAGTGGCCCTCGAATTATGTCTAACTGCTCTACTAGAGCTAGATTATTCTGTGGGCCGCTGCTTCGGGATGAGCCTCAAGTCAAGAGTCTCATAATCCACTCTTCCTTCTCTTTCTTCTGAGCAGATGTTTTAAGGGGAAGAGCCAGATATAAGGGGAACGCTCAGGAGAACTCTATATCTGCTTAATGCTTGGAGTACTTGCTACTCTGACTAGGACACCTTCAGGGGTCAGTGAACTATAACTTGTGGGCTACATCCTGCCTGCTACCTGTTTTTATAAAAACTGTTACTGGAACATGGCCATGCTCATTCATTTACGTCTTGTCCATGGTCTATGGCCACTTCTGTACTACCACAGTGGAGTTGAGTAGTTACAAGAGACACCACTTGGCCCACAAAGCCTACAATATTTATCATCTGGCCCTTATTGGAAAAAGTATGCCGACCCCTATCCTAGGAGATTCCAGGGAAAAAGGAGATTGGAAAACTTTGTGGTAAAGATCAAGAAGCTTATAATTTCTCAGAAAGAAGTGAAACACGCAACAGAGAAAATGGTATTTCACATCATAGTTGAAAAGAGCGCACCCGATGTTAAATGAGAAAGAATTTCCCATCATCTGGATCTTACCCTTCGTCTCCTGAGGCAAGCTCCTTCTGACCAAGTGTACCCGGCCCCCACGTCCGTCCTTTCTTCTTGGGGGCCCTCTTCTCTTCCTCTTCCACTTCCTCCTTCGGGAAGACTGAGCTCCGGCCCCAGGTTTTGCTGCTTTCACCTGGTGTCACTGCGAATAACAAAGGTTGGATGGGATCTGAAAACAGACAGAGTCCCCCCATAACTAGCCTCTACCCAAGCAGGCAGACACACACACATGCACGCGCGCACACACATGTTTTGTTGGGTGGAATTGGGGGTGGGGGGGTGGGTGAGGAGGTAGGTGGAAGAGAAAAAGATAAGGGGTAAGGAAGATGTGGAAGTACTGAAATTTGGTAAGAAAGTGCTAGAAAGGAAGAAAATGAGGATTTTAAGACTGTGGAGAAGGAAGTCAGAGGACAGGGAAGGAATAGGCCTACAGAAATGTAATAGATAAGAGAGGAGGAACAGTCCTCAGAAATTGGTACCTGAGAGCAAGGGCTGAAACCCAAATGTTTCAGAGACTTGGCTTATCCCACAAATGAGTGAAGTGAGGGAACTAAAGCAAAATGCAGGGCATGGGGAAGCTGCCGTGAGCTCCAGCCAGCTGTGACCACATGCAAAAGCGAATCCAATGACTTAATATCAAGGAAAGCCAGAAATCTAGCGTTTTTGTTGTGGTTTTTTTTTTTGATGATTTCTACCTTTAAATTAGGGAAACTAATTCATTCATACACACACATGCATGCACATGTGTACATGTATGTGTATGTGTAAATTCTTTTTAATAAACACTGCCATAAAAATAAAATTGGTCCAGATTTGGACTATCATAAAATATTTGGCAAGTTTCCCTCGGACGACACTTTGAAGCCACCCTTCCCTGGGAAGCATGAACAAAAGAAAAACAATGATGCACCAAATATGGAGGAGCTCACAAGGTTCCCAGGCCACGGTACCAACCTATACGTACATCATACACCTGTTTCCAAATTGCTTCATACCCACAATGCCCACATACCCTTTTTCTGGTATCTGACTAAGAGCAAAAGGTAGAGGAAGCAGCAGTAAAACTAATGGAGGAAGACAAGGGGAGGGCTACGGTTTGCGTACATATGTGCATGTATATACACATTGTCGAGAAGAGGTGGCAGAAGTTATGGATGGAGCAAGCCTGGACCAGTCGGTGGCTGGACAGAGTAGGGGACAGGTGCCCCTGGTGTGTTCTGGCCCCAACTAATTTGGGAAACAGTCTCACACTGGATGGCTCGAAGGCGAGGAATGATGGTAGGGCTTGCAGGAGGACTAGAGCGGCTGTTGACGAGACTCTTCCTTTTATCCATGGTGGGGGAGGCCTGAACCGTGAACTTGTGCTGGAAATCTGCTTGGGGGGAAAAATAAACACATGTGTATGCATTAGAATTTTCCCATAATCAAATTCATAGAAAACTGACACTTCCTGGCAGGCTTGAGGGACAGGCCCCCATTTCCTGAGAAGCTCCTTCTTCACTTGGGAAATATTCTGTTTTAGAATCCTTTTGCTTCCCCAACAGACGGTAGGATGGCAAGATGAAAGCACGAGGAGAAGGAAATTCCTTATCCGAGTGAATGCCATTAGACAGTTTTCATTAAGCTGTCTGTATAATGTATACAGGTGTAGCAATTACATATTTAGAATAGTCATTTTTAGGTCAGGAGAGCTAATTATTCTAGGAAATCCAACTTAAAATTCTCCATTTCATGTAAGCTGAGCATACGCCTCCTCTTCTCGGGGACCAAAGCAGGCAGACTAATGATTATCACTCCGTGCAGGCAGAGCAGGGTAACAGGAACTAGTGCTTGGTGGGAACTCAGGGAAGTGAGGGCCCTGGGATGAAAGGTCCAAATTCTGACATATTCCAAAGGCAGTTACAGCATAGCACCAGGAATGTAAAACTTACAGCTATGACTTTCTGAGTTTCATTCTCCTCATTTATCAAAGGGGTATTATAATTAGACTGTGAGTTGACACCTATCTCCCTACTAGACTGTGATCTCCCTGAAGGTGGGAACTATTGCTTTTCTATCTGCTTCCCCCGTATGCTGCGGTATGCTGGCACATGCTATATGCTCAAGAGGTGCTTAAAGACTCTGTGTTACCTGGAAAGAAAAAAAATGTACAACAGGGAAACCAGTAAACATGTCCCATGAACACATTCACTGACTTTCACTAAATGAATTCCCTTGTCTGTATGTAAGCCACCATCCTAGTGCTTAAAGTCATCCACTTCTGCTCCTGTTGTGTCACGTTTCCTGGGTTCCTTACGCTTCTGATAAGCTTGCTTCCTGGAGGCCTTACGGACTCCGAATCCAGTCAACTCTTTTTATCTACATAAACACACGCTTGAGCACACGTCTCTCCCTATGGGTACACTGCACCCCACAAGATTCTAATTCATAGTTTCATATTTCTTAGAATTTTCCCAAGGCTATAGATTCTACACATGTACTCACACTCAGCCGATGTGTTTCTGTAAAAAGGGTACGTGTAAATCAAATTCTTATATATTAATCCTCATCTCAACTGCATGCAGAGAACTAATTATTTCAAGAAAGCCTGAGATGAGTTACGTCGTGGAGACGAGAGTTCACTTGTCTCACATATACATACCCAGGAACTTTCCCCCCCCAATTACATACTTCCTTCTCTAAGTCCGCCTAAAGTGAGATGTGCCTATGTGAGCAACCACAGACTGTCAGGGCCACCACCTTTCTCTTCCCTTCATAGTCACACTCAAAATTTCCCCTGAGGTGGGTAGCTTTTCAGCACGCCAGTCTTTCCATTGAATAGAATGGCTCTTTCCAAACCAGCTTGTGTTTCCAAGCTCAGTCCCTGGCTCCCACTAACCCCAGGCCACACCAGCCCCTTGCCCTGCTCCCAAGTCCTAGCAGGTCCCTGGCCACTGACCAGAAGGGAGGCTGATGCGGTTTCCATCCTTGAGCTTCAGCCGGCTCTTCCTGAACTTGCCCTTACGTTTCTTTACCCGGGGCTTCTCCTGGCACAGCTGGTGGATGATGATATTGAGCTCCCGTTCCAGGATGTCAATCTCCCGCTCGGCCAGCTCCTGCTCCCGGCGCCGCAGCAGCTCCTCCTGGTTCTTCTGCTGGAGCGCAGCCTGTGTCAGCTCCTCCTCCCAGGTGCGGAGCTCCTGCGGGGCAGGTAGAGCCATCAGAGAGAAGAGTGGGGCGCTCAGTGCAGAGGGGTGAGGCCCAAGAGCCCCAGAGCACTACTGCTCACAGCACCCTGGAAAGCACTCCTTTAATGCCCCATACATCAAGTTCCCAGTGGAGAGAAGGGCTCAATAGCTAGTAAATGAAAACCTGACCACCTGAATGGTGGGGAAAGGAAATCTCAGAACAGCCATACTGAGGATACAGCTAGAGTACCCACAGGCTAAGCCCGGAGGACAGAGGCTCATAGTTCCCAATTGTTCCTTGATTATTGATTAAAATTGCCTGTGACTGAGGAAAAAATTGAGGTCTTGGGTAGAAAACATATGTATTTAAATTTTACAGACTTGGTTCTATTTTTATGTTTCCCATTATAGAAAATAATTGTTTTAAAAAACAGATCCAACTTAATGTGATCTAGCTTAAAATGTGCCCATTGTAAATGAATCACCCTCCCATATCAGCTAACATTCAAATAGAAATATTTCCAGGGTGGCTGTTCAAAGGTATGTAAGGCATGTTCACTGGATGAGTGAATCCACAGAAGCACGAGGTCTGAACGCTTATCTTATCTTAAAGCAAAACCATTTGCTCTGGAAGGATCATGACAGCACAACAAAGAGAAGAGAGAACATTTCCTGAAGTCTTTGCCAGACACTTGCTCTAGAACTACTGCCATGTTAAGTGGGCAGAACCTCTTCCCTGCCTCCCCGTTTTCCTTCTGCATGAGTGTATTATAAATGAACCCATCATGGAGTCTCTGGGAAGAGGCGAAGTATGGAATCAGGAAATAGGAGATAAAATAGGAACGCATAAAGCATGTGTATAAAATTTTTAAATCTGGACTCTAAACTGTTAACAATGGTTACCCGGGACCTAGGATTGAAGTGGTTAGGGGTAGGGGGAAACTTAAGAAGCTTTCTTGTCAGTAACCTGAGAGAACCATGTCTTTCAAGCAGGAAGCTTTTTCAATAAAGAAGCCAGAGCATGAGGCGGCCAGTTAGCTCAGTTGGTTAGAGTGCAGTGCTCTTAACCACAAGGTTGCCAGTTCAATCCCTACATGGGCCACTGTGAGCTCCGCCCTCCACAACTAGATTGAAACAACTATCTGACTTGGAGCTGATGGGTCCTGGAAAAACACACTGAAAATAAGTAAAAGTTTAAAAAAAAAGGAAGCCAGAGCTACATTTCTGTGGTTGAAACTTAAAATTCTCAGTGAAATGTTCCACCAGAAGAAGTCATTCTGGACTAAAACAAAATACAGTGGTACCTCGGTTTTCGAATGTAATCCGTTCTGGAAGACCGTTCGAGTCCTGAAACGTTCAAAAACCGAGGCATGGTTTCCCTATAGAAAGCAATGCAAAATGGATTAATCTATTCCAGACCTTTGAAATCAATCCCTAAAACTGCAAATTTAGCATGAATTGTACTATCTAATGATACCATAGATCCATAAAATTTACGGCGTTCGTAAACCAAAATGTTCGTCAATGGAGACGTTCAAAAACCGAGGTAGCACTGTACTATAGAAAAAAGAACCTAGAGCTATAAAAAAAAAAAATGTATGTGAACACATAGTGGGGAAGCTGAGCAGCAGGTAGAGAGCAGAAGAGAGAACAGAGACAAGATGAAAATAAAATATTCTGATATTAGTTGCTTTTCATTCAAGTTGTCCTCTATTCCCAAGAGAATATCAAGACAACCATAAAAGTGATAGAAAGGAGATAAATCGAGAAAAGGATTACCCCTTGAAAATTGTCTGGTACATGGTAGGTGCTCAGTAGTTGCTGAATAACTGTTGAATCAATGAATGAATGAATGAATGAATGAGAAAGAAGAAGGAAATAGAAAATAATTTTATAAATGCAACCCTTCTTTATGGGAACATAGATTCATCATAACTATCTGCGAGATGAATCTGAAGGTTTGAGCTTCTTCTTTGATGAAATAAGCCCCAAACAGATTAATTGTGCACCCTCCAAATCGTTGGCTTCCCTGTCCCACTACTTTGTTTTCACCTTTGGGAGAACAAAAACATAAGGAAGATTCAGAAAAATGATTTTGAATTGGTTGATTTGCTGTTAAATGGGAAAGCTGAAAAGTTCAGGCTCATTTCAGCCTTCCTGAATCCTCTCTCCTGCATGCCCTTGTCTAAGGGATGGTTTGGGTATAAGCCCCTTCCTTTAAGGGAAATCACACCCCAACCCAGAGACCAATCCATCGTCACAATACCTAGAAGCAGCAGGTTGAGTCAACCCAAAGAATGAGTTGAATCATATGGGAAACCATGACATCCCTGGAGTGCTTGCCTATGGTACCATATACCTGGAAAACCCCCAAATATGGTAAATCCCTTTCTTGTGAAACACCTACTGGGGGATCAACCTCATAGTATACAAATCACATGTTTCACATACAATGATTTGAAAGGAATCTCTCCAGAGAGAAAACTCATCGTTCATCTTACCCTCACCTGCCCAACTATGAGCCTTATAATGGAGAGGCATTACAGCATGGTGGTTAAGAGCAGAGACTCCGGAACAAAGTGCCTGAATTGTGGCCTTGGGCAACTTAATATGGGCATCAAATGGATATTCAAAAGCACTGACATCACAGGGTTGTGTTACGTAAGATAATGATCTTACGTAAGAATTCACATAGGTGACTTATAACAGACTATGTCGCATAATACATGCTCTATAAATGTTAGCTGTTATGAGAATGGGCCTGGCTTTTCCTGGTAACTGCTTACTGACAAAATCCAACTTTCAGTTTTCTTACTGGCTGTTACCCTTATAATTTCATCAATCAAAAGAAATAACCAAGAGTCAGTGATTCAGTAATCTAACAAAAGGCTAGCAACTCGGGGGTTCTTCTAGCTGGAATAGCATTAGTAATAATAGGAAGTCTTTTTTAATCATTCTGCTCAATGGTCAGTGCAGGTTCACCCCCTTCCCTCCCTACGCCCTAAACATTCCTCATAGGCTCGCTGTATTCTCCTGTAGAATGCTCGTTGACTTGCCAAACAGTACCAGGTTTAGAACTGCTACGTTGCATAAAAAGTTTACTCTCCTCAAATAAGCTCCACGAATGATTTTGAAGTCATTTGTTTAGGAAAACAATGATACGGGAAAGAAGATGGTTCTGAAATCAGAAGATCCAGGTTCAAGATTCTGATTCCCCACTTACTAGACAAGTCACTGACCCTCAGCTCTGAGAAGAAAGAGACAGTTAACACCTATCCTACATGTTGGTGGCAGGGGCCATAAGACTCCTGGATAAAAAGGATGAAAAGGTCTCATCAGAACTTTCAAGTGAAAGACATATACAATTTTAGCTACTATTATTATCATATTGCTTTCCCAAATTCCCATGGTGGGGAGTGAGAAGGGAAAATGTCTATATATGGGCATTCCTCCTGTCCTAGCTATAGCCCTTATATTTATAGTCCTGTACCTACCAGTGATTTGATTAGCTTCGCCAGTATAGACACTGATTGCTAGCTAGACACCCAGTGCATAGGGAGGGGCCACTTAAGGAATGGCTACCAAAACAAAAAGGTGGATCTCTAGTAGACTAAGTCTCTGAACCCGCCTAGTTGGTTTGGGCTTTCAGCCCTTTTCATAAAAACATGAAAAATGCCAAACAATTTCAGACCCATGGTATTTTTAGTCCACATTCTATTTCTAATGGTGATACCAAGACACTGGCAAGATGTTCTGATAACTGTTCTCAATGTTGAAGTATCCCTGTATCAAGTTATCCCATCTAGAAGGCCATTACAAAACCAAGAAACCTTTCTAGAGCCCTGTGGTATATTCAGCTGGCCGGGTGTGACACCCCACTGGTACTTGTCCAATGGTGCTCTTCGTCTGGTTTGGACAATGCAGTAGATACCCTCAAGGAGAGCTCTGGATTCATGACTCCCCCTGATTAATCCTGCCATATCCCAAAAAGAAAGAAAAAGTCTATACTATTTCAGGTCATTCCTGAGGCCTGGAGAATTCTCTCCATGTAAAGCCGGAAAGGAAAGACCTGCCCTGTTATCGCAAACGAAGCCAGAAGGTAGTCTTGTTAGGCCCAGTAGAGAGGGTCTACGGATTCAAACCCTGCATGCCTTTTTCTTTTCTTTCTTACCTTTTCTTTGGCCCTGAGTTGGTCAAACATCTCCTGAATCTCATGTTTCCAGTCATCCTGCAGGCAGTGGAAGGAGTCCTTGGGCATTTCAAAGAAACCAGACTCCTCTATGGTAGTTAGCTGGTCCAGGATACTTGTGAAGGACGGTCGGGAATGGGGGTCGGGATTCCAGCAATCTTCATGGAACATGTGAGTAGACAAAAAGCATGAATGGCCAGAGGCAAATGTAAGACTTAGGATATCACTTGACCTCATTTACCAGAAAATCACCTCTCATTTCTCCTTCCAGAAACAGAAATGGGATTTTAGGAAACCACAGATAGGGATTAAGAAGTAAAGCAAGCTGTCCAACATCATAATCATAAAGAGTGAATTTGGAAATAAAATGCAGTAGTTTTGCACCCATCTGATTCTGATGGTTGATTTAGCATAAAGATAAAACAAGTCCAAAGAGTTCCTTGGGTGAAGCACGACTACCACAAGTTATCACATTACTCAGGACTCTGGTCCTCACAGTGGGTGACTATTACACCTCGGGCCTCACTTTCCTGTAAATAAATGAGCTATCCTACCCCACCTCAATGAGAGGTAAGGGTAAGAAGCAGTGGAGTAGGAGTCAGGAAAAGTGAATTATTTCCACTCTCACCTCAGCCACTAACTAATGGAGGGGCCACATATCCACTTAACCTCTCTCAGCTTTGGGTTTCTCACCTATAAAAGTATCGGATATGACGAGATGACTTTTGGAGTTCTTTTCTTTTCAGATACTCTTTGTTTCTATATGTAAGACACTCGGAGGTCTTGAAGTAAAAGCTGCTCTACTTTTTTATTTTGTATTTAATAATAAATATACTGAAGTACTGGATAGCAGGCTTTAGTTACTAAGTTAAGTTCTATAGTCACTGGAGATAGAGAGAAGGAACATCTGTGACATCAATGTAGCAGGGTGCTGGCATCATCTTAAAGCAGCTCTTCCCATGGCCCACAGGATTTTCCCTTGAGTGACTATACTTCTTCTCCTCTGCCAGTAACGGACCCTGCAGAATTGGCCAAAACCTATCAAGTGCCAATAGGAAGGTAAACCGTGTCCAGTTTTCCTCTGGCCAGGGATCACTTACCTTCCATGAGTTTGGCAAAAGGTTCTGGGCATGTAGAAGGGATGGGAAGGGCGAGTTTGTTCATGGCCACTCCATAAGCGACCGCTAAGCCATCGATTCCTCGGAAGGGCACTTCACCAGTCAGTAGCTCCCAAAGCAGTACCCCATAGCTAAGGAAAAGAAGACAGAAGCCACATAATAAACCACAGGTGCACCTTCACGGAGATAGCTTATGAGGCCTTGCTGAGCATCCCACATTCTCTCCAATATGTAGGGAGACTAACAAAATAGATGTACTAATGTAATATAAAAGGGAGACCATAGGCCTACTGGCTGAAAGCAAAAACTCTAGTGTCAGCCACACTTAGTCGCAAAGTCTTGTTTCCCAATTCCTTATCCGTAAAGGGCAAATAACACTAGCATTCTCACGGGCTGTCATGAAATTCAATGAGCTACTCTAGTGTTTAAATCAAGTGCTCAAGGGCCACAGCTATTTTGTTGTTGTTATTGTTCATACAATAAACTGGGAGAAATATCCTCCCCAAAATACAAGTACATTGTTTTCTGTTTTAAGAAAACTTCAGCTTTAGTCACAAATACATTATTTTAGCTTGAGAAAAGTAGAGAGCTGACCCCCCAAAACAAACAGATTTTTCTCCTGTAAAAGATTTCTGTAATGCCCACTAGGTTGAATAGATTCCTACCCCCATCAGCGTGAGTGAGCCCTTAATGGAGACCTCTGTCTAATTCAAAGGGGAAAGTTTCACAAGGGCAGCCTGCATCAGTGGAGCAAATCAGAGCATCAGCTGTGAGGACTTCAGAGTTCCCTCACTACCTTTCAAGTCCACACAAAGAATTTCTTTTCAAATGTCCTGGGAGTCAGAGAATGTGGAGCACAAGGCTTAGCAGAATAATTATTCTAAATTCAACATCAGAACTAGGCAAAATCATGTAGCATTCAATCCTTCCAGGAATAAGTCAGGACAAGAAAATGTCAGGCCATGAACATTTGGAAGAGTGACTCTCCTTCCATTTTCAACACAAACCTCAAAAATGTTAATATTCATCAGTAGCTTACAACTCCCCCCAAAATCATATTAATTAAAAAAAGAAAACCCATTATCTAGTTTATCATGGTACCTTGTATGTGTAGGGTGCTAAGTCGTTTACAAACATCATCTTGAATCCCTACAACAAACCTGCAAGATAAGTTTTATCATCATTTTGCAGATGAGGAAAGCAGATAGGTTTAACAGCATAGATTAAGGGCATACACAAAATAAGTCATAGTGGACCCTGGACGTAGTCTCAGTTCTTTCTCTCTAGAGTACCCTTTTACCATTTCTCTGCTTGATAAACTCGAATCATCTTTCAAGATCTGATTCAAATGCACCACCATTTACTCATTCATTTTAAACATCTACTAAATATTTACTATGCATCAAGCTCAATGCCAAGCCTGGCATACAGGATAAGACACAGATCTTATCTATAGATTCATGAAAGGAACAGAAAAAAACAATTAGAATACAGAGAAATAAGACACAACAGAGATACTATGAAAGCACAGAGGAGGGTCACCCAAAGCAGACCAGGATGGAGGCAAGACATGGCTAAACCTTGAGCTAAACCTTGACTGCTGAGTGAACAGCCAGTGCTCCAGAGACAGAGATCAGCATGTACAAGGGCATGAATTTGCTGTCAAAGAAGCCCAACTGGCTTGGCATGTCTCCAAAGAGCAGTAACGTGCCAACCAATGTGCCAGGGCAGCCTGGCGGATCCCTGGATGTACCCTCCAAGTGGCCTGGCCAGTCTCCTTGGACAATGGCTTTATCCCAGTAACCCCTCCAAATACGATTGCTTTCTTTCCTTATCTTGACAGAAGGAAGCCTGGTAGACAATTCCGAGTCTTGTCTTGTCTAGACAAGGAGTTGGATTTTAGACTGAGACCGATGGGAACAATTGGATATTTTAGGAAGCCTTCCCTGACACCCCGGTGTTACTCAGCCTTTGTTTGGGTTGTCAGGTATTGTAGTTGTTTGTTTACCAGCCTATGGGCTCCTAGAGGGCAGGGATAATAGTTTTTAATTTACATTCTCAGGACCTTGCCTAGACTTATGTACACAGTAGACACTCATGGTGAGTGAGCTTGTGGATGAGTGTGGGAGTGAGTGCTTGGTCAGATGGTCCTGCAGACTGCACTGGGTACCCTAGAATAAGCCCTGAAGACCAGCAACAATTGCATTATTGTACTTCCTGCCAAGCCTTTAATGTGACTCACCCAGGCACTGGTCATGCTTCGCAGCTTCTACCAAGTGGCCTCTAGGAACTCTCAGCACTGCTGACTAGATTCCTAGGTTAGAGCCACTTTCATCTTCAGTTGTCTGCTCTTGGCTCTACTGCCAATCTCCACCCTGAGGAACAGAAACCCAAAGAACTCCTTTCTCCCATCCAGGCAAAGACAACTGGTGTCTGAACCCTAACCTGGAAAAATACTAGAGTGTTTTCAAGATCCAAGTATGTGTCCTATTTGTGTCCTGGCATCCCCTCTGTGGTGGTTTTCACAGGGAACCCAAAGTGGCCCATGGAGATGTCTCAGACCACCTGGGAGAGGGAGGAGCCAGGGACTCTACCCCTCCCAGCTTCAACAAGGGCAGATCTGCTCATACCTGGCTTGTTTCTTTGTTTGTCAGCATTCCATTCCATTTGAAGGGCTCTACAACTAAGTGAAATGGGAGGGAGAGCTGATGCTCAAGTGGGGGCAGGGGTGAGGGTGGGGGTGGGGGGAATTGCTGCTCAAGAAAGATTTAGACAAACTTGAGTCAAATGCCTGCTTTACCAGTGACCAGCCATGTGACCTTGGGAGAGCAAGTTCATTTCTTCAAACATCAGTTTCCTCATCTGTACAACAAAAACAGCCAACCCTACACCAACCTCACAGAATAGCTGCAAGGGAAAAATAACAACTACTGCTCATCCAGAAATGACCATCTATGGCTAGTAAACAGTGTGTTTCCCCTTGGAAAGGACCTGCAATGAGAAAGTGTCTGGTGAGAGTTAGGGAGAGCCCACCATGGCTGGTGAGAGCCTTGCCGAGGGACACAAGCATTCAGGTAAGAAGCCTTTCTGGGGATGACTAAACCAGGCAAAGTTTTTCTCTGCCAATGTTCCTCTTTATTTTTGTAACAGAAGGTGGGTGATATAAATGAAGTCTTGCTATTTCTTTCGCAGGAATAGAATCCAGGAAAGGAAATGGAGAAATACGAGTTAGACGGGTCTGAGCTGTAGGGAGAGGTGGGCAGAAGCCTACCGATTTACCTCAGATTTAGCCTACTTTGTTGCCCTCCCAGGACTGAAAAGGTCAAGAGGTTCTTTCAAGACCATTTACAAGCAGCCTGGAAGTACTAGCTCAGCTAAAACATTGCCACGGAGTCCCTTCCCCCACAGAGAACCATCAGCTCCCACAGTGCTGCCAATGACTCCCCATCCTCAGAGCCAAGGCCGGAACCCTGGGAGAATTCACCCTTGTGTCAATAATTAGCCACCACCAGAGGCGTGGTAATCCTTCCCACCATTTGATCAGAGGTGGGGGAGGGGTGTTTTCTTCTTTTCAAAGTAAAGAAAAGCATCAGAGTGGAGAGCAATCCTTCCCAACCAAAGGCATGGCAATTCTGCACCTGTGCTGGACCAGGACTGTTTTTCTTATTAACCTGCGTTGTCTCTAAGACTACCTCAGGGGTCCACACTCTGAAAGGAGACAGTGACCCTTGAATGGGTTCCTACACTTGGTAACCAGTTGTGACCCCAAAGACAAATGAACTATATCATATGTAAAAACACTTTTAAATGGTAATGTATAATTCTTGTTGTTAACCAGACCCTAACTCAAAATGATGACACTTCTTAACATACATATGTAATATATACATTAATATATTTATTGACATAATAAATATTTATTGATGGGGTAATATGCTCGTGCTGTATTATGTTTTAAAAGTAGCTTACAGGGGTGGCTGGTTAGCTCAGTTGGTTAGAGCATGGTGCTAATCACACCATAGTTGCCAGTTCGATCCCCGCCTGGGCCATGGTGAGCTGCGCCCTCCTTAAAAAAAATAAAGCAGCTTACAAAACAGAATGATCCCATTTTAAGGAATGGGTGGATGAGCATACAGGCATAAATGCACCAAAATATCAATGTAGGTTATCTTTAGAAGGGGGTTATGCGTAACTTTTTCTTTTTTTGTTTATACGTATCTTCTAATTTTTCTATAGTGAACATGTTTTACTACTGTAATTTTTAAAGTGATCAATAAAATGCCTCCATTTCATCCCACACACAACAGGCAAATGAAATAAAAGATGGACAGCATTCAGCATACAGCCTAGCCTGTAAGCATTTGTAGGCAGGAAATACTGTTACCAGTGTATGTGGATTGTACTATTGTACGTAGAGCAATGGATACATGATTTCTTGTTGTAAAAGTGCAAGATCATTTGAGCCACTTAGGCTTGAGGAGGGAGGGATGAAAGTCCCATTTAACGGGTTTAATAGATTATGTCCTAGAAAGAATTGTTGCAACATGGAAGTTAAGAAAGCTGGAACGGAAGGGGGTGATACATGTTTTCAAATGACATTCATCAACCAAGCTGAGTTAGGAGGCTTAAGTCGCAGGAACAATTTTAAAATAGAGACCAACTGGCACAGTAGACTATGTGACAAATTCCAAGACACCTCATCCAAAGTGCTGTTGATTTGGAGTTTACCTCCGAGCCAGTCCCTTCAGACAGCAGAATTACTTCATCAGATGCCTCTCACCACAGGCTCCTCAAGCCTGCTTTCAGGATCTGTGGCTGGAGGGCAAAACCTGCAGGTTAGTCTTGGAACAAGGACACTTTGGATAAAAGTTGAAAGGCCCTTCCTTGTTCCTTCCATGATGGACACAGCCCTGCAATGGCCTCACCCTTCCTTGCCTGCCATTTCTATCACTATGAGAAGATCCCCCATGAGGCATTTGGGCTTTCCCCTCCCACTAAGAATGTACTTGGATACCAGAGTCAACTCTGCCCAAATCACTATAGTAGCAGAAACCTTTGGAATATGTGACAACAAAACCTGAATGATTTCAGGGCCAACCTGGAGGAAGAGGCTAGCAGGAATATAGAACGTAGAAAACAATCATGTTACTGTGAAGTCATGCTTTCCCATGAAGAAAGGAAAGATGAAGTTGAATGTGGCAAGCGGTTGGTTGTTCCCCCAAATCCATTTTATCCTTCTTCTATAGTTTTCTAAGAGTTTTCGCTGGGCACACAGTTGTCCAACTAGAGCCTACATCTGTCTACTTCTCTGGGAGCCAGGCGTGCCTACATGACCTAGAGCAGGCAATGGGGAGTGCACAGAGGAGATGTGCATCACTTCTGGGTCGTCTCCAAATTAAAGACAAGCTGCTTGCCATGAGGAAACTCTCTTTCCCCTTTTCTGCAGAGCAAATGCAGAAGTAACAGACACTCAGTTGCAACCATTTAAACGAAAACAATGCACTGAGGGACGCTGAAAGAACCTCGGTTCCTGAATGATCTCAAAGGGCACAACTGCCCCTCCAGTTTGGACTGGCTGGCCTACCCCTTATAAAAGAAATACACTTCTATGTTATTTAAGCCACATCTGTAGGCTCTTTGCAATAGCAACTTAGCTTAGTTAATATATAACATTAGCTTCGTTAATATATAATACTTAATATTATATATTAACTATTGTATATAATATTAACTATATATATATAATATTAACTAATCTCATTAGTCTATGGTCAAGCAATGAAAGTATTAGGTTGATACATATGAAATTGCTATTTTTGTAGGTCAAAACCAGTTGAGTATCAGTATATAGGTCAACCCAATGAGATCTGGTCAGTTACTTTAAGTAAAGGAAAACGATTTTCTTCACAATAGCTACTTCGCCTTGCAATTAATGTGTAATAAAATAAGATTCAATATACAGAAGCTACAAAACATCACTGAAAGAAATTAAAGGAGGCCTAAATAAATGGAAAGATATCCCATTTTCATAGATTGAAAGGCTTAAGATAGTAAGACTCTCCAAATCTGTGATTTACAGATTTAACACAATCCCTATCCAAATCTCAGCTGCCTATTTTGCAGAAATTGACAAAATGATCCTAAAATTCATATGGGAATGCAAGGGATCCAGAATAGCCAAAATAATCTTTAAAAAGAAGAATAAAGATGGAGAACTCACACTTCCTATAAAACTACAGTAATTAAAACAGGGTATAAGGGTATAATGATATAACGGTAGACACTTAGATTAATAGAGTAGAATTGAGAGTCCAGAAGAAAACAGTTACATTTTTGGTAAATTGCTTTTGACAAGTATGACAAAGTAGTTTACTTTGGAAGAACAGCCTTTTCAACAAATGGTACTGGGACAAATAGCCATATGCAAAAGAATGAAGTTGGACCCCACCTCATATCATATACAAAAACTAACTCAGATTGGGACAGAGACCTAAATATAAGAGTTAAGGTTATAAAACTCTTAGAAGAAACCATAGGTATAAATCTTCATAACTTTGGCTTAGGCAATAGTTTCTTAGGTATGACACCAAAGCACAAACAATCAAAGAGAAAAATACATTGGACTTCATCAAAATTAAAAATGTTTGTGTTTCAAAGGGTACCATGAAGAAAATGAAAAGAAAACCCACAAAATGGGGGAAAAAATTTTGCAAATCATGTATCTTGGAACACAAGATATATATATATCCCTTAGGATACAAGGGACTTGTATCCAGAATGTATAAAGAAGTCTTTCAACATGAAAATAAAAAGACATCTATCCCAATTTTTTAAATGGCAAAGGATTTGAATCGACATTTATCCAGAAGATATAAAAATGGCCAATAAGCACATGAAAAGATGCTCAACATTATTAGTCATTAGGGAAATACAAATCAAAACAATAATGAAATACCACTTAATATCTATTAAGATGGCTAGACTCAAAAAAACAGACAATAACTAGTGTTGACAGTACGTGGAGAAATTGAAACCCTCATATGTTGCTATTGGGACTGTAAAATGGTGCGGCCAAGGTGAAAAACTCTTTGGCGGGTCCTCAAATAGTTAAACATAGAATTAACACGTGACTCAGCAATTCCACTCCTAGGTATATACCCAAGAGAACTGATAACATATGTTCCCACAAAAGCTTGTACACAAATGTCCACAGCAGCCTTGTTCATAATAGCCAAAAAGTGAAAACAACCCAAATGTCCATCAGCTGAAAAATAATGAATAAACAAATTGTGGTATGTCCATAAATGGAATATTATTCAGCTATAAAAAGAAGTGAAGTTCTGACACATGCTACAACATGGATAAACCTTGAGAATATTATGCTAAATGAAAGAAGCCAGTCACAAAAGACCACGTAGTATATGATCCCATTTGTAAGAAATGTCCAGAATAGCCAAACCTATAGAGACAGAAAGTAAATCAATGGTTGCCAGGGCAGATTAGGGAATGACTGCTAATAGGTATAAAGTTTCTTTTTTGGATAATAAAAATGTTCTGGAAATAGATACTGGTTGTACTGAGTTGAATTGTGGCCGTAAAAAATTATATCCATGTCTCAAGACTCAGAATCTTATTTGCAACAGAATCTCCCCTAGAGTCTCTGGAGGGAGTGTGGACCTGCTGACACTAATTTTAGATTTCTGGCCCCTGGACTATAAGCCACCAGGTTTGAGGTAATTTATTAAAGCAGCACTAGGAAACTAATAAAAACGGTGATTGGTATAAAGCTTTGTAAATTTACTAAAAACCGTTGACTTATACTATTTAAAGGGTAAATTTTATGGTATATAAATAGTATCTCAATATAGCTTTCGTTTAAAACACACACACACATATGCACACACAAACTCACTTTACAACACATGAGGGAACAACAATTTCATAGACTGAAGTACAACGATAACTTATAGGCCTTCCTTTCGCATACCACGAGGATGTCACTGTCTCAGCCATGACGATGCAGACACTGTGGACGCTCATCCTCATCCTCCCCTCAGTGGGGACACGATTCTTAGACACATAGCCTTGTGACCTCTTGAGCTGATAATTGTTAGGGGGATGGCTGGTCTAATCAGTGACTCTGCAGTTCTGGGTGCATGCTGGGGATCTGTCTTTTTCCATTTCTTTATCAATATTCAACAGATAGACACAGCCTTGATTAAAAGGTTAACTGGTAACTGGCAAGGATACTTTCCAGTCCACC
This sequence comes from Rhinolophus hipposideros, assembly GCF_964194185.1. Taxonomy (NCBI): domain Eukaryota; kingdom Metazoa; phylum Chordata; class Mammalia; order Chiroptera; family Rhinolophidae; genus Rhinolophus; species Rhinolophus hipposideros. The sequence goes on from NC_138051.1 coordinate 75,862,263, forward strand.
AGGAAAAAAGAGCACAAAGAATACTTATTGGCCCAAGAGCTTACAGTGAGGACAAGTCCAGCAGTAACAGCCACTGTTGCGAAGCCAGCCAAGGTGACCCTGAGGAAGGTCTGCAGGAGTGACTGAGTGCCCTCACCACCCTACAGTCGGAGTACACATTGCCCCTGGCATCTACTGATCTCCCCTAGGAAGAATCACCAACACAAAGGGGTCTGCATAGAGGTGGTACCTGCCACAGCACTGGAGGAATTGCTGGTAGATGAAGGTATTGGAAACTGTCCCCTGGGAATTAGGGTAGATTGCTATAAAGGGGTCACTTATACCTAGCTGGGGTGCCTGGGAGTCTATGCAACTTCAGTTCTCCAAGTCCGGAAGTATGTGTGCAGCCAAAACAGACCTGGGGAACACTGACGCTGTACCTGTGGCCCTTACCTCCACACGTCACTGCCCTTGGAAAACATGGAGGCACGAATGACTTCGGGTGCCATCCACGCATATGTCCCTGCTGCGCTCATCTTGGTGGTTCGGTGCCATTCCCGAGCCAGGCCAAAATCAGTGATCTTCAGAATCTTGTTGCTCAGGTCTCCATTCTCCACCTTCTGGAGGATCAATACTGGGCAAGGGAAGGGATACAGAAGAAACCAGAGAATCTGCATTAATCACAAGGAAACCCCCCAATACAGAGCCCTCCTGCCATCTGCTGGCTTCTCCTGCAGGCTCCACCATGAAGCTACCATGGAATGATGCTAGGAACCATCATTTCTTAAACATATACAATACATCCATTTTTGTACCAACCCTTATATAGACATTATCTCTTACCCTCAGAACAGGCTTATGTGATAGGTACTATTGCCATCTCTGTTTTATAGATGAGGAAACTGAGTTACAGCACCATTAAATACATTTTCCAAGGCCATGCAACTACCGTGTTTCCCTGAAAATAAGACCTAGCCAGACAATCAGCTCTAATGTGTCTTTTGAAGCAAAAATTAATATAAGAGCCAGTCTTATTTTACTATAAGACCGGGTCTTATATAATATAAGACCAGGTACAATATAATACAATACAATACAATACAATACAATACAATACAATACAATACAATACAATACCGGGTCTTATATTAATTTTTGCTCCAAAAGACACATTAGAGCTGATTGCCCGGCTAGGTCTTATTTTCGGGGAAACACGGTAATAAGCCAAGACTGAAACCCAGGCAGCCTGATTCAAGAGCCTCTCTCTTAACCTTTATACCACACAGCCCATAAAAGGAGCTGCATGTGATGTCAGAACTGTACAGGTCCCTCAAGTCACATAAGCTGACCATTCTGACGAGCAGCTACTTGGGCTTCCTGTTGCCAGGGTACCCCTGGACTATAACCTCTCGTAGACCACAAAGAATGGACGTACACGTTGGATTTTCAAGATTTCAGTATCTGAAGAGTTTCTATGAACCAATCCAAGTTACTTTACTTAAGCTCTTAAGAAAATACATTTCTGGGCACAGAGATTTCCCCTTAACCCAGGAACTCGCCCCTACCCATGGAGAACTGGCTGATAGGGTCAGAGGGCCCACATATGTTCTCTGTGAACAGGGTCCAGGAAGGAGGAACTGTGCTAGTGCACTGAACTAGTTATACTCTGGGTCCTGTCTCCCAACTTCTAACATCATAGCACCGAAATGTGGGAGCCATTTTGGCTTTCCTAGGACAGCAGCTGAGAAAATCACCTCACCTATAGGATGGTTCCAGCGATAAGTGTGCCCTTGTGGGAGGCAATCTCCCCAAAAAGAACAAAAAAGCTAATTGACTAAAGTCCTGTAAGATAAGCCAAGAAACTGTGCCTATGTGGGTAGCTAGTGAGCTCCTTGGATCCGTGGAAGCCAAGCCTCCATTTTCACAAGTGGGATGGTTCAGAAGGCGCGGTACAAGCACAACCTCTTATGAGCCAGATACTGAACCACCTGGAATTCAGAGTTCTGTACACAGGATTTTCAGGAAAGCAAGATTTTCTGCCATTCAGAAAGCGGGGGCGGGGGTTAGTGCAAGGGCCTTAGGCAGGTCCCTCAAGTCACACAACTGTACTTTTCCTGTCCACCCCCCACCTGTCCACTGAATTGTTACCATATTGAAGGATGTGGGTCAAAGATCTCTATGTCCTATGTGCTTCTCAGAAAATCATCAGTAAAGAGGGATTACAAGCAGCTACAGAGCTGGAGGCACAAAAGAAAACAGTGCCAGCCACTCCCTAGATCTAAGGAACTAAGTCTCCTTCCCCTATACCACACGCCCCTGACACACCCATCCCGACTCCCAGCCTCCAGCATCCTGGATGGGTCCAGGCCTCTGAACACTTGGGTGGATTAAAAACAAACAAACAAACTTTATCTCATCTAATAACAAAAATCTTTCCAGATTCTTCTATGTCTCTCTCCTCTTCTCAAGCAGAGACAAAGGACAAATATGCACTCAGGTTGTTGACACTAAAGGAAAGAGACACTAAAGTAGCCCACCGTTTCCTCTACAGAGGGGGCCATCAGCTGCTACCATTTCTCTCTGAGCCATTCTTAAACCAAAGATTCAGGGAAAACATGGTGATAGCCTACATAGCCAGTTGGGTTCAGTCCAGTTACCCCAAACTTCAGGGTGGCTGAGACAAGGTACAATGGGCAGGAGGGTAAGTTTCATGGTACATATGGAACCAGCTGAGCTTCCTCAGGTTCTGAAGGCGCGGTACAAGCACCTCTTATGAGCCAGATACTGAACCACCTGGAATTCAGAGTTCTGTACACAGGATTTGTACACAGAAGGGGAAGCACAGAAGTTTACATTCTGTTATAAAAAATAGTTTAGCAACTGAATGACATATTGAAGATGATTTTTAAAATAGACTAGTCTGTCAGATGGCTTAAAAGGGATGGCGGAATGATGGCGATGAGGCAAGAATATGTCCAAGGTCAGTCTGGCTGAATCTGATTGCCTTTATATTGTGCAGGTCCAGCCCAGTGCCACCTAATCCTCACTAACTACCCTCTGCCGCCTTACACCCAGCTGACCTCAAATATTTATCCCAATAGGCTGGGCCCCTGAAGGCATCAGAGTTAGAAATCTCTGGCCTGGGGTCCTGTCCTCAGCCAAGAGGGAAGGTTGTAATCAGAAGCCAGCTAGTAATCCTGGCAGATGGCTACAGCCAATGATTCTCAATAATGGTGTCCTGACATACTGGTATCAACTAAGCACTTATTACTATTAATAATTATGGTAATTAAGTTTGTGAAAGTTTTACTTTTCTTGTAGATTTTTTATTGAGATGAAATTCACATAACATAAAGCTAACCATTTTAAAGTGAAGAATTCGGTGGCATTTAGTACAGTCATAATGTGTTGTACAACCACCACCTCTGCCTTGTTCCAAAATATTTTCATCACCCTTATAAGGAAACCCCACACCCATTAAGCAGTCATTTCCCATTCTGTCCTCCTCCCAGGCCCTGGCAACTACCAATCACCCCTTTCTATCTCTGTGGATTTTCCTATTCTGGATATTTCATATAAATGGAATTACATAATATGTTACACATCTGGTTATTGCACTTAGCATGTTTTCAACGTTCATTCACATTATAGCTTGTATCAGTATTTCATTCCTTTTTATGGATGAATAATATTGCATTATATGTATACGCAACAATTTGTTTATCCATCTGTCCATTCATAAGACATTTGGGTTGTTTCCATCTTTTGGTTATTATGAATAGTGCTGCTATGAACATGTGTGTACATATTTTGAGTACCTGTTTTCAATTCTTTGGGGTGTATACCTAGGAATGGAATTATGAGGTTATGTGGTGATCCAATGTTTAACTTTTTGAGGAATTGCCAAACTGTTTTCCACAGGAGTTGAAAATTCCCATCAGCAATATATAAGGGTTCCATTCTCCAATCTTTACCTTACTTATTTTCCTTTTTCTTTTCTTTTTTTGGGGTAGCCATCTAGTGGATATGAAACGGTATCTCATTGTGATTCTGACTTCCATTTCCCTAGTGATTAATGACGTTGAGCATCTTTTCATGCCCTTGTTGGTCATTTGTGTGTCTTCTTTGGAGAACTGTCTATTTGTTGTTTGTCTTTTTGTTTTGAGTTATAAGAGTTCTTTATATATTCTGGATACTAGACACTTATCAAATAGATGATTTACAAATATTTTTTCCTTTCTGTAGGCTATCTTTTCACTTACATGATAATGTCCTTTGATGCACAAGTTTTTAATTTAGATGAAGTCCACTTTATCTATTTTTTTCTTTTGTTGCTCATAGTTTTGGCATACTATCAAAGAATCCATTACCAAATCCAAGTTCATGAAGATTTATATTTGCCTCTGTTTTCTTCTAAGAGTTGTATGGTTTCAGCTGTAATACTCATATGTAAGTCACTCATCCATCCTTGGTTAATTTTTGTATATTGCATGAAAAAGGCATCCAATTTCATTTTTCTGCATTTGGATATCCAGCTGTCCCAATACCATATGTTAAAGGGAAAAGATTTACTTTTTAAAACAAAGTGGAACACAATTCTCTCCCACATGCTTTCCCGGGTGGGAGAGAAAGGTTATACTCACAGAAGCTTACTTATCTGTATCACTGTGGTGAGCCCATTCCAAGCTTCTACCACTGACAAACGGCTGCAGAAATAACAAATTATTGTGCTTTCCTTCTTGGAAAATTTAAGAATATTTTATCAAAATCTGGTGAATTCCATGAAAATGTATTGTGGAAACCTCACCTCTCATGTGTCGGGCAGTGGAACAAATGCTGTAACAAGCCCAGGCCCAAGTCAGTGGGCCCTGGCGAGGGTAAGGGAGGAGAGAGGAAAAGATGCATTTGAACTAAAAAACCTAGTGATTAACCATATAAAGGGACTTGCTGGAGAAGAGACAGGTCTTCAGCCTTTCAGACATGGTTGACAAGTAGAATGGTGGTGACCTTTGGTGAGAAGTTGACACAAAGCCCATTTGAGGAAGCCAAGATCAGTTTGGGACATAATGGGTTTAGACTGACAGTAATAAGAGTCAGTAGGGAAAAGGAAAAAGAACAGACAATTTAAAAACCAGGCTTGACACTCTCCATGTGATCCTGCACAAGTTTCATATGCTCTGCCCCTCTATTCCTGCTTCTATAAAATGGAGATAAAGATTACAGGCGACACAATAATGAAGCACCTAGCAGAGTGCCTGACACATAAATAGTTACTCAGGACACTACAGTTATTATTATTACTGTTATGATTAAGTGTCTTGTACGTAAGTGGAAACCATAGGACTCAGCACTCAAGGTATTGATGTGGGAAGCCCAGCAGTCCCTGACACATAATAACCATGCAATAAATTTTTGCTGTATCAATGAAATGAAATGGTTGATGAAATAATGATAGCTACCCATTATCAATCACTTACTATGCAGTGACAAGATGCTCTTTACATGCTGCATGTAAAGAAGTTCACATACGTCACCTTAGTTAATCCTTAAATCAAGTCTATGCAGTAGGAGCAATTATTTTCTGCATTTTACCTATGCTGAAACAGACACCAAGAGCTTACGTTAGTGAGGGATGGAGATGGGATCCAAACCCAGATCTTTCTTCAAGTGCTGTGCCATCAGAGGACAGAAAGGAATCCCACTGACCTTTAAGGCTTATCTCAATTTCTGCCTGGTCTCTAAATTGTCTTTGATTAGCTTGTCTTCACTGCTCTCCCCTTTCCTGAATTATTCCTTCAGTACCCAAAACCAATACCACACGATTTAAAACAATTTACTTCTTTTAATCATTTCCACTACTGCACTCATGTGTCTCATCATTTCCCCTGGAATGTGATGGAATGTGACTCCTAGAGGGCAAAAAAACCTCATTCTCTTTCTTCTGGAACCCACACCATGTGCACTCCAGAAGCCAAGCACAGGGGCTGGGCTCTCTGAAAGAACTGAGCCCTCACTGGTCCCTTATGTGACTGAAGGGCTCTCTGGGCGTCATTCTCAGGCTGTTCACTTCTCCGTCCTATTGTTGCCAGGTATTGGGGAGCACCTTCCCAATATTACTGATCGCTAAGGAACTAAGGGGAGCCAAGTGTATGTCAGGCAGGATGATGACACTGGAGAAAGACCAACATCTCAGCCAGGGTTCACTAGTGACTAACGCATCCAGCCAGTGCCAGGTGAGGTAGGGGAACACAAGTAAAGGTAAGCTGGTGACTGTGCCCTCAAGGACCTTCCACAAGCTATACAGAAAGATACACGACAAGATTGAATACATGGTCAAAGACCAAGTGGGCATCAACAAGGACCCAGGTGTCACTACAATCAGTAAGGTAGTTACGGTTGTCCAAACCTCAGTGACTGAAAGACATTATTCTTGATTATTTCCAGATCAGGACACTGCCTATATACCATTTACTTAATATTTTTCTTTAAATTGAATTTTAAAAAATTACTTAAAGAAGAAATTTAATTTCATTACTTTAAATGGAAAAAAGAAATATTCTAATATTAGGAAACCTGTACAAATAAATACACTGAAAATAACTTATTCCGTTTCATTAGATCCTGCTACTTGTCAAAGTTCTGAGCCCAATGCCTGCTTTCTAGGTTAGAAAAGATTACTAGTGTTAGAGAAGAATAAGGCAAACAAGCACGAAAGTGAACCTGCTCCCCCATGAATCTAGAGCGGTTATGGAATTTAATGGTATTTAACACAGACCACCTAAAAAAGCCTCACGGCCATCTCCTGCTAGGATATCAGAGGGAGAAATGATCATGTCATTTAGCTGAAGGCCAGGCTTTCAGTACTTGGAGAAACTACAGAGACTGTTCCGTACGTCTTGATGGTAAATGATGATTTATCTTATGGAGACTTCTTATTTATTATTCATCTCCATTAGCACAAGGGGCTATGATTTGCTAAATGCTCACCCTGGAGCAAAGGCTCCCATCCCCAGGCCTTCGTTTAACTCAAATGATTCCCATCACTTCTTCTAGATTAAGCAACTAGTCTAACTCTGTTTTGAGAGTTGTGTTTTGCTTGGGTTAGTCTTTTTTTCAAGTTTATGTTCAAATGTATATTCACATAGAAGAGTGTATAAAACATGTATGTATGGTTTAAAGAAAGTAAGATGAAAATCCAGTCCCTTAGAAGCTCTGTGTGTCCCTCCCTGTCACATGCCTTCCCTCTCCCTAGACATCGCACAATCTTGATTTCTGTTATTCATTACTTTACTTCTCTTTCTAATTTTACCACCTACATATACATCCCTAAGTAAGAAGCTGCTTAGTTTTGAAACAGTGAGTGAGAGCAGCACAAATGTAGCTGTGTGTACTAGTTTCCTAGGGCTGCCTTAAGAAATCAACACAAATTTGGTGGTTTAAAACAACAAATTTCTTCTCTCATAGTTCTGGAGGCTAGAATTCTAGTCCAAAATCAAGGTGTGGGCAGCTTGATTTTTATACCACCCATAGGTGGTATAAAAATGATTGGAGATTTTCCTTCATGATTTTGAAAAGCATCATGCACTATTTTCTTGCTTCCAATGTGGCTATTAAGCCCCAAGCCTTTTTGCTTCCTGATGCTCTATATATGACGTCTTTTTCTTACAGGAAATTTCTAGTCTCTTCTTAAACCCCAGTATTCTGAAATCTCAGAGGGATGCGCCTTGGGTAGAAACTTGGTGAATACTTTCTGAACACTCATGTCCTTCAAACTCTATTCAGATATTGGTCTTTCTAGACTGGTCCTCCAATTTTCTTATCTTTTCTCTTCCATTTTTTCCATCTTTTTTTCTTTTTGCTCTTCTTTCTGAGACATCATCACTTTACCTCTAACTGTTCCCTTGAGTTTGTCATTTCCCTATCATGGTTTTAATTTCTAAGAGAGCTCTTTTTTGTTCACTGATTTCTTTTTTTTAATTGAATGGCAAGCACAAATGTAGCTATGTAAAAGCTGTTTTTGTAGTGTGGGTACAATATCTTTTCTTTCACCCAAGTGTATTACTGATGGTTTTTTTTTATTTCTTCGTTTTCCACCAATGTAGTTTGTTTCAGCTGCTTTTTCTATTTGTCCTTTGGTCTCTAATGTACTTTTGCTCAGAATGATAGTAATCCTTGATTGTCTGTTCATGATTAAGAACCAAATTATGCTTAGGTTTTAAAAAGGAAGCCTTTATGTTTCAAAGGTACATACTAAAATATTTACACACAAAAAAATTTTACATATACATGTATGTATGTATATATATATATATATATATATATATATATATATATATATATATTGCAGATTTCCTTCAAAATAATCAAGGGTAGGCAGTAAGTGGGGTGACAGAAGAAAGAAGATAAGCTCCGTGTTGGTCACTGTTGAAATTGAATACATGGGGGCTCATGATGCCAATTTCCCTTACTTGTGTATATTTTTTTCCATAATAATAAGTTGGGGGGGGGGATCAAAAGCTGAGTAGAATCTCTAAGCACATAGGAGAAGCGTCAGCTCTGAGCTTTGCTGTAGGGCTATCCAGGTAAGCCTAGACAAGAACATCTGAGGCCATTTCTCTTGAGCTAGTCAGTACTCTTCCAAACTGCTAGGAAAATAAAGGTCTGGTTGCCAGTCATGAGGAGGGCGAGGTGGTCTCAGAATGCAGGCTTAAGTAACAAATAGTGACTTCATCTCCCCCCTTTTAAAAAATAAAGTACCCATACCCTCCATGTGAGTAGAGTCCCGCAGTCCAGAAACTGTTTCACCCTCCAAAAGGAAAGTTAGTCAAGTGACTGCATGGAGTAGAAGAGGAAGTGGTCCAGGGATCCAAATGAGTTTCACACAATTGCTACCCAATCTTATTTTAGTCCTCCATTTCACCCCCGTTCCTGAGATGCCTGGTCCTGCCAGTTCCTAGACATGTTAGAAGTCTGTGATATAAAGGGATTTGTTCTTTGCTTTCCTCATTGTCAGCTTAAAATTATCTTTCTCAAATGTCCTAAGTCAGTTACCACTCATCCATCCACCTGTTTTCCAGCTTGCAAAACTTTATTGCCATTGTCTCCTCTCCTGGTGGCCTTGTGAGTTACTGTGGTTCTAGCTAGGGTCCAAGAGAGAACACAGGCAGATGTAGTATTTGTATGTGTTCAATCTGCCACCTTGGCCTGGAACCCTGCCTTCAGTTTTGTTTTCTTGAATAGGGTGAAGGAAACGGGTACAATCTGTACCCAGAGGTTTCCTGCAAGAGTTTCCTGCTTTCCTTGGCTTGGTTCTTCCCATCTCTCCTAGTATGCAAAATCTGTATTCCTGCTTGTTCCTGCCAAAGCTCAGATCAGCCACCAGATATTTGTCACATCATCTTTTCCCACTTTCACAAAAATAATCTCTGAGCTGCAGCAAGGTAGAAAGAAAAGAGCAACAGATGAAGACTCAGAATGTCTGGCTCTAGCTCTTCCACTGTATGACCTTTTACCATGGCCCCATTCCTCCATCGCTGACATTCTCTGAGTCTGTAGTTCCCTGAAAGTAGTGTCAGTCTTTCCTGGGCCCAGCCAAGGTCTACCATCCATCTGAGCTTAAGAACAGTTAAACCCAAGGGCAAAGAGAAGTCAGGCAAGAGGATTCTACCCCAGAGATAAGCTCCACAGACGGCCGGGCCTTTGGACACCTGACTCAGCACTGGAGACATTCACTTCCCATATCACGTTGTCTCCAGTGGAGGAAGGAAAAGATCTCGGGCTCCAGCTCTACCCAGCAGCCCAGAGGAGTGCCAATAGGCCAGCAGCTCATACACAGCAGGCTCCCTGTTTGCTGACTCAGCAGGAGACCCATGGAAGAGCCTGACTCATGGACCACAACCGTGCTGTGAGAGCAAGGCCAGCATACATCCCCCAGCCTCTCCTGGCCCCTGGCCCTCACCCACTCTGTCCCTCCAAGCAAGGCCAAGAGAGGTCAGACTTGCTTACCCAGGAAAATGATTCACCACCTCGACTCCCCGACTGTCTGCCTCAGCAGAGGTGTGGTGCTGCCTGGAAACGGCAAGGAGATGCCAGCAGCGGCTAAGGCCCCAGCCGGGTTCAGCAATGTCAGCAGAGATGCTCCGAGTCCCACTGGCACAACCAGCGAAGCTGTGCTTCTTGACAAACACTCGGGCACAGGCAGCGAGAAGTCCCCGTCAGAAGAAGGCATCAGAAGAACTAGAGACACGTAGAGAGCACTGGGTCCTCGGGGACTTATGATCCCCCTGCTTTTGGTACAGAAAAGGAAACCACTGGATGTGTGCAAAGCAGTCCTTGCAAAGCCAGGGAACACTCAGCACAGTGACCTTCTCCTGTGACCCAGAGCTAGAGCAAAGGCGGATACAACGGCCTCCCTTTCTATGCCTGTAACATGAAGAGGCATCATAGGTGCTCAATAAATATCTGTCTTAAATGAACGAACGAACACAAATCACCCCCAAAGGTGTCTGATTGAATCAGTTAAGGTAGTGTCCTCAAATATCTGTTTGAGGGCTGGCTACATCAGAATCACCAAAGAAGCTACAGTGATGATTCCTAACCTTTTAAAATAAGTCCTTTAGGCCTTACAAAATGCTCTTATGATGGTAAATGTACTTTTAATGTGTGTCAATTAAGAAGAAAACAACAACCAGAGCGAGTGTTTATGAGGGCTTTAATGTGTGCTGTGCTGTGGACTAAGCGATTTGTCCAAATTTTATTTAATCTTCTCAACAATTCTGGAAGGCAATTTCAGATGTGGAAACTGAAATTCAGAGATGTTGGTCCACAGCGCCAGGATGTAAACCAGGTCGGAATGAAATCACAGTCTGGGCCCCAGACCATCATGCCATATTAAACACCCAATAAGAAAACACTTTTCAATGGATGTGTGTTCTATCAACACAACGGCACCTACACACATTTGAAAAACAGAAATACAAATATTTGTGCTTTCTACAAACATGTTTGGATTCAAAAACACCTTGCAGCAGCCCACTCCCCAGGGGTCTACAGCCCACCCCTGGGAACCACCAGGCTCAGTGACCATAGCCCATTAAGCAGAAAACAACAGGTTACTGCCAGTGAGGAAAGATCTACCTGTCTGCCCTCATTTCACATCCTAGCAGGTGTCTCAAAGCCTCCGACTCCAGAGGAGTAGATGGGAGACTCTCCAAGGAAGGGTTAAAATAGAAGGACAGAGTCAGCAGCATTTGTGAGAAAGAGAAAACAAATTGAAAACACAGCAGAATCAAACTGCTACATTAGCAATCCTGGCAACACATTGTGGAAAGACTAACGGATTAATGGTAGGAAAAGAGCCTGATATCTGTGACCCAGACTGCTGGTCGCCCTTCAGTGGTTTTTCTGCCCCCTCCTAGAGTAACAGAACCCTCAATTTCAAGATGGGCACCTGGCCACATATCACATTAACTACATTTCCCAGTCTCCTTGTTCCAAGGTATAACCAGGTGACTAAGAAGGGCCCTGCGGCTGCTTTCTGTAATCTGTTTTAAACGACACCAGCTCAGGGTCTTCGGCCCTTTTTCCTCATCCCTTCCTACACTGTGCTGCCTGGATCAAGAATGTGACAGCTGGAGGTCTAACTATACTATCTGGGACTGAGGAGAAGATCATGCCCAAAAGATGGCACAGCTGTGAATGGGAAGGAGTCTAGGGCTTGTGAAACAGAGATGCCATACCAACCACAGACTGTCTCTCACCAGACTTTCCGTACAAGAGGAACAGACTTCTTCTTTCAGCCACACTGTTATTTTGAGTGTCTGTTTCTCATAGCTAACCTAACTAATACAAAGTTCAATTCTACGACTACAAAATCTCATTATAGCAAAACAGAAATAGACATATTAAAATTGAAAATCTAAACCAAAAGCAACATTCCAGTCAATAAAATTTCCATACAATATAGCCGAAGGTTCAGATGGCCTCCCCGAGATGTTATAAAATGAATCAACTTGAAACATGCTTCAGCTGCATATTTTTAAAGTAGTATGTCATATTCTATAATAAGTGTTGACGTAAATCTTTCAAAAAAAAAGGCTACACATATAGAAGGCCTGCATGCTTTGTGCTAAGTTCAGGGTGTTCGAATATAAATTAAACCTGTACCTTTCCTCAAGAAGCTCATTGGCTAGGAGAAGATTCAGGGAGTAAGAAAGGATGGAGCAGATGACCTTCGGTTTTTATTATAAGCTTTGTTACATACTTTGGCTTTTACACTGGATACTATACATGTGTTACTTTAAAAATATGTATCAAAAAGATGTAGCAGGCAATTTAATAATATAATTGACTATGAAAACAAAACATTAGTACACAAAAATACATAGTCTGATGATATTTCTTTTTGTTAAGAATATGCTGTCTATCTATCACATAGAAAAAAAACCTGAATGATATACACCTAAATGCTAACAATTTTCTCCAGGTAATTTGAGGTGACAAGTTTTTCTTTATACTCATCTATGTTGTTGAAGTCATCTAAAATAAGTATATGTTTGTTGTTAATATAAAAAATTAAGTCATTTAATAATAACAACAATAATAATAATACCATTTCTTGCATACCTACTCTGTCCCAGGCACAATACTAGGAACTTCACATATGTTACCTCAGTCCTCATGGCAACCTGCAAGGTGGGTAGCACCCTCATTTAATAGATGAGAAAGCTGGGGCTTAAAGGTTGAGCAACTTTTCCACATCTAAGAAGAAAGGAAGTCGGGATTTCGATCCTGCTCTGGTTACTATGCTTACTCTCCTTCCATTAAACCATGCTGTGGCCTACACTTGCCGTTCAAATGTCTAGCAATTACATCTCTACAAGACCTTGTGCATCTATGTCTACAATGCTGGTCTCTCCTACGCCACATTGCACCCCACAGCTTCATTTTATTTGTTGTCTTGGGGTGAACTCATACCATAAATTAATTGGGCAGGCACCTCACCTAATCCTATGTGCCGTATGAAGAGTCACCACTAAGAATGGTGTTCTCGTAGCACTGTCAAGTTGATGATGGCTACTTCTCACTGGCCAGGACAAGGAGGGATTACTGTTTAGAACAGAAGAGAACTGGCAGAGAAGCCACCAAAGCTAGGAGTCAAACCTGATTCTACCTCTGAGCCCGCTGCCCTTTCCACTAGAACCCAAGGGGTCTCTGATTGAAACCAAACCACCTGAATACTGCTCTGTATCTTTCTAGGGAAGGGAAACAGCCTTTTACCCTTAAAGGGGAGTGCTTTAGAAATAAAGACTAAATATTTGGGAAGCTCAGACACTCAAACTAGGACAGCTCTGGCAAGGTGTGGTGGCAAAAGCTTGCTGGTGGGCAGCATCTCACTAGGCATAATTTAGGGCAAATGTGTGCTAAAGCACCACAGCTGAGACAGTCCATCAACTGAGGGCTTGTGGGGAAGGGCATGTGTTGATGGGCAGGATGTGTGACCCTCCTAAACCCACGTCTGACATCATTTTAGAAGTTGTGAGCTTTGCTTTGAGTCTTACAGGCTGGACCCTGTAAATTCAATATCACTGATCACCTTTAAGCCCTCTAGATAGTAAGTATGTCAAGGCAAACCATCAGTAAGAAGGTTGGGGGGAGAGCTGAGAAGAGAAAACTTAAATGTGTCAGGATAAGAACTAACTAAGTAGAGGAATCCTAGGATCTTGAAGTTCTGCCATCACCATTGGACATCCAACCTCATGACATGTCTGTTATTTGGTGCTGAGCAGTAGCAGGTGGGCCCGATCGAGCTGTTCATCAAAGCCCAAAATGAAACATTCTCAGTCTGGGATCTCTACTTTAATTTACAGAATCTTCTTCCATCAGCCTTTCAGTCACTAAGCTATAAGAACTAGGAAATACCCTTGACTGACCAATCTCTGACTTTCACAGGGAAATCTTCAGTTCTTATCCCTACGCACACCAAGTCACTATCCACGTCTCCTTGACCTGTTCTATAATGTGTGCCCTGCCCAGTGATTCATCCCCAAACCAGCAGAAAGAGCCTCCAGAGAGTGGTAAGAACGGCTGATCCTCATATATCAGAAAGGCAAAGAACAAGTGTGAACTCCCACGCCTCTGGACCTCAGGCAGCTCCACTGCTAACCACCAGCCGCAGTCAACCGTGGGAGAAACATACTCACTGCTCACTCGCCCCAGGAAGGACCATTCTTCACATTCAAACATGGAAGGAAAGGTTATTTTGGAGAGGAAGATTCTCCTTGCTCCATCACAACCCCAGGGTCAGTAAGTCTCCACTATAAGACCAGCCGGGTGCTATTGAAAGTGGTCAGGGTGTACTGGGTGGAATTCTAAAAGCACAAAAATCAGCCCCTCACAGAGGGTCATATGCACCCCGGCAACTCAACTCTTGAGATGCTGGGCTTTGTCCTCTGACCATGAAGCCCCATCCTGACTAACTGCAGTGTCCACCTTCCTTTTTGGGAAGATGGCACCACCACCATGGATGGAAAGGGACTTGGGGTTAGCTGAAGCTTCTAAAATATAACCAACATCCAGGATCAGAATGATCACTGGGAAAGAATCCAGGTTCTTACCGCAAGAGATCAAGACTCTGCCCTCCTAACATCCCTGCCTGGGAATCTACTGACTTTGGCCAGTAAAAGATACCAAATGCTTTGGTTACTGGACAAGGTCAGCAGTCACCTACATAGGCAAAAGGGAGAGAAAGAGAGAGATGAAGAGATGGGTCACAGACTACACAGCTGCCCTTAGAGCTGTAAAGAAGGGACAGGGCTTGGGCCAGGGAGAGAATCAGGACATTTTCAGTAGGGGGAATAATGTGGTGCCAGGGCAAAGGGAAAAAACACCCTGGCACACCTAGGAAATAGTTCCTTGTAGCTGGAGTTGAACCTTCATGAAGGGAAAAGGGAGAAGATGAAGCTGGAAGAACCAGGACTAGATAACCACAGGCCACGCGCAGGATCTTGGAATCCACCCTACAAGTCATGGGCAGTATTTAAGCAGGGAAGTGACATGATCAGATTTGTGTTTTACCAAAATAACATGGCTGCGGTAAGACAGATTGAACTGAAAAGGCAACAGACTGGCAGCCAGGACACAATAACCTGATACAATTGTCCAGGGTAAGGTGGTAAAGAATAAACTAAGGTACTGGAGATGGGGATGATGGGACCAAGAGATGGAGTAATTAATTACCTGTATAGGGAACAGGGTGGCCAATGAGTCCTAGCAAATCTTCTGGCTTCACATCACCCACTTTCTCCAGCTGTGTACCTGTATGTCACCAATCTTACCGGAAGCATTCTTACTACGAGCATTCTGTCAGGCCAGGGGCTTTTAGAGGTCCCATTCCTTGCCACCTCTGCACCAACATCCACCCACCCGCTCTTCCCTTCCAACAGGACTGAAGCTTCCCATCCCCCTCCATCCACTCCACAACCACCTAGGAACAGGGTTCCTCTGTTTCCAGTTGTAGCCACGAACTCATACATTACTAACTGCCACTGTCTGGACCACATACAGTTCCAGCCTTCACTGGCTGAGACCAGACACTATTGCCAAAAGAAGCTCAGTCCTACACTCATCTGGGACAATGGGTTGTACGTCATGATGTCAGCCACAGGCGTGCAGCAGAGAGCTCAGGGAATGGCACAACTAAGAATGAGGCCAAAGAAGACAGAACTGGCAGATGAACCAGTGCTCAGACAGGCCCCTGGGCCTTAGGCATGGTGTTCAGACAGGCTAGTTAGGTAACAGACTGTGCAACTGGGGCCTTGGCTCAAACTCAGAGAGTGTCCAGGGTTCCGGGCTACTCCCACCTGTGGCCAGCCATCTTGTGAATATGTGCCATGGAGAATATGGGAAAATCAGATGCAGATGGGTAGACCAGCTTTTTTCATAATGTGCTTGCCACATGATTCAACAGCATGAGAGTTGGATTTCTGCTGTCTTGTTGGGCTGGAGCATAGAAGGGGACATGATAGGGAAGTACAACATTTATAGACTAACAACGGCTGGTCTCAAGCAAGGATAGCACAATTCACCAGCCTATTTCAAACTATTTTTCAATGACCCTTTTAACCAACCCTAGCTTTCCATGGGAACTTCACTTTCATCTCTTCTTTGGATGCTGTATCCCCTTCCTATCTCTCTCATGCTGCCGAGTAAAGGTTTTCTTATAACCAAGCTTCTTGTGATTAAAACAGAAACATCAGTGCCGTCTCCCTGGCCAAACCTCCCAGCATGTGTCCGCAGGACACCTTGTTCTCTCCCGCATCCTGAAATATGACGATTTCAAAAGACATCAACTTGGGTACCGATAGCCACTGCCATCTCGTGCAAATTAATCCCAGATAACAGGGACTCTAGCCCTGTGCTCCTCCAGACACAGCTGTCACCAGCAGGAAACAGAAAGGCCAAGGCAGAGCTTTTCTGCAGCTACTTTCCTCATGAAAGCACACTTCCTCAAAAACCCACCTGCCATGAATATTCCCCCCCCACCAGCTCAAATTGACTGAGAAGAGATGCCAGATCTCTGTCATGTCTCGGAAGCACACAGCTACAGACTGGATAAAAATAATCAAAAACGAGGGGGCACATCAGGTGTTTGATGATTTTGTCAACAGAAGGTCATTCATCTTTCTTGGCATGTGGGCATGGGGTGCTGCTAAGGCACAGGTTCTCAGGACCTGTATCTCCATGCTCTGCCACCAGAGTTCCCTTGGCAGGCATGGCAGGCTGCATTTTCAAAATGGCACAACAACGTCTCCCATCATATATGCTTTTCCCCAACGTGACCTGAACACTCCTCCCACTGAGAGATGGGTCTCCACTTGAATCTGAGTGGGCCTGAGACTCACTTTAACTACCAGAATGCAGTGGAAGTGACACTGTAATGTTTCTAAGCCAGATCAGAAAGGATGATGCAGCTTCTGCCTTATTCACTGGACACTTATGCTTGAAGCCATGAGTCACCACGTGAGAAGGCCAAGAGCCATGAGACAGCCACGCTCATGGAGGGGTTAGAGGTGGGCACGCCCATCAGCAGTTGGGGCCTTCAAGTCTTCCCAGCCCAGGCATCAGATGTGTGTGTGTGAACGAGCCTTTCCAGTGATTCCTGCCTCTATCTCTGGCCTCACCCTGAGCTGTCAAATCTTCCCAGCTGACGCCCTAGACACTGATAAGCAGAAAAAAGTCATTCCTACTGAGCCCTTTCCAAATTCTTGACCCAAAGCTTCCATGAGCATAATGAAATGGTTCTTGTTTGGGGTGGTTTGTTCCAAAGCAATAGTAATGGAAACAGTTGGTGACACACTTCTCAGTCTATTCTCATATCTCCTGCTACCAGAGAAGGAGCTGCTCTTGGAAACAGTATTTTTCGGAAAGAAAAAAGCTTCCTTTCACTGTGCATTTACTTTGTGCCAGGCATTATGCTAAGGGCTTACATGCATAATTTAATGTAATGTTCATTACAATGCTATGGGTAAACACTAGGATTATCCCCATTTTGCAGAAAAGGAAATGGGTTCCGAGGTTGACGAACTTGCCCAAAGCCAGATCTCCCTGACTCAGAGCCCATACCACTGCACCACGCTCTGCTCTCCAGTCACTTGGAGATAGGAGCTGTTTCTATATGGAAGACTCAACTACTTGGGAGCATAGTTTTCCTGTTCAATAGTCCAGGTGTGGGAATTTCCTAAAGAACTCGGGTGACAGGGGCACAGCATCGACAAACACTTGACCTTGTCTGAGCTGGGGCAGGCCCCCCTTCCCTGGAAGTCACTGCTGGCCCCACCACCCTATTACCAGCTCCCTCTGAATCCCACTCCTTCTTTAATGCCTAACTCCTCCATCAAGTCCTTGCAGAGCATTCTGCCTTCTCTGGACACCACCTCACGTACCTTGGGTACACTGCTCCATACTGCCTCCTACTGTTCTGGTTTTTTGGGTGTGTTATGTAGTACGGCTCCTGCGGATGGAAAGAAAGTGGTGGAAGTAGCGTCTAAGTTACGGTGATAAAGTGACCTCACCTGTAGCACCTACCCTAGCAGGCTCATCAGTTTCTCACGAGGACCTGCTGGGTTCCAAATCATAACCCACGCACGACACAAACATTCCAGGCTCCGTGACCTGCACTTCACCCAGGACATCACAAAGGAAAATGGATTTGATGGCAAAGGAGGAAGCAGCTTGACCCACCACAGATACCCATCACCAGCACCTGGCAGGCAAGGAAGCCCTGACCACAAAGGCTCAAAACAAGGGAGTTGCCATTTTGAACCACAAGTCCTTAATAGTCCTGAAAAGCTAAGAAACACAGGTTAAAGTTTCCTATGAGTCACTCTTCACGCTCTCCATCTAAGAGTAGGGAGAGACCAACCTCAAATACCTCCTCAGGCTAAGACTAGCTTTGTTCTGACTGTCTTTCTGTCTATGCTATGGATGCCTTTCCGAGTACCTTCTTTCTACCTCCATGCCCACTGGGAAGGGGTTAAGACAAGGTGTGTGCCTGTACCTTCCCAGCCTATCTCCAAAAATTACTCTACAAATCCTATTCCCCATGTGGTGGAGTTGAGAATCTTACTATGGTTGGGCAAACTCAAAACCACACAGATTCCCAAGGTGGTACACTTCAGTTTCCAGTGGCCAGCCAGCCTGTTCCTTCCTTCCCTGTTACCTAGGCAGGTAGGCACAATGGGCATACCCAGAAACTGCTGGGAAAATACTCAAATGCCTTATTTCCTGCCCTTGAGGAACCTCCTTGTGAGGAACAGTCTTAGAATATCTCCTTTTTCTTGAACAGGGACATTCTTACACTTTCTGGAAGGTCATTATCAGTGACCTTCCCATTCCCCAATATACTACATGTAAAATCAAGCACCAAAAAGCTTAGAGGAGCCTAAAATTGGCCAGGTTCATGGTCCATGCAACCGAAACCAGGCATATACAGCCAGACTCAAGGTTATAATCACAGGGCAGAGATATGTCCAGTGGGGGGGGGGGGCGGTGGGGGGGGCATCCTAAACTAAGTCAAAAAAAGTTGGACTGTTTCCTTATTTTTCAGGCACCAGAGGGTTCATATGGTCCATAGCAACACTTCTTCAAATCCCCTTTTTTTTTCTCCCATTGATTGCTCTTACACAAAAAAGCTCACACATTTTCTGCATAAAATTTCTTTTTAAAAAGAGTTTCTGGGGGCTGACCCGGTGGCTCAGGTGGTTAGAGCTCTGTGCTCCTAACTCCGAAGGCTGCCGGTTCGATTCCCACATGGGCCAGTGGGCTCTCAACCACAAGGTTGCCAGTTCAATTCCTCGAGTCCCGCAAGGGATGGTGGGCTCCGCACCCTGCATCTGAAATTGAATATGGCACCTTAAGCTAAGCCGCCTCCCGGATGGCTCAGTTGGTTGGAGCATGTCCTCTCAACCATAAGGTTGCCGGTTCGACTCCCACAAGCGACGGTGGGCTGTGCCCCCTGCAGCTGGAGACGGCAACTGGACCTGGAGCTGAGCTGCGCCCTCCACAACTAAGACTGAAAGGACAACAACTTGAAGCTGAACGGCACCCTCCACAACTAAGACTGAAAGGACAACAACTTGACTTGGAAAAAAAAGTCCTGGAAATACACACTGCTCCCCAATAAAACCTTAAAAAAAAAGAAAAAGAGTTTCTGTTAGGCTGAATTTGCAGAGTTCTAGTACGTGTCCCCTCCCTTTCCTTCCCACCACAAAAGCTCAAAAGTACTAGTAGCAACAAAGTCAAAATTCTCCTCATGCGAAACAAAAACTCATAGACACAGACAATAATTTAGTGGTTACCAGAGGGTAAGGGGGTGGGGGGTGGGTGATGAGGGTAAAGGGGATCAAATATATGGTGATGAAAGGAGAACTGACTCTGGGTGGTGAACACGCAATGGGATTTATAGACGATGTAATACAGAATTGTACACCTGAAATCTATGTAAATTTACTAACAATTGTCACCCCAATAAAATTAATTAAAAAAAAAAAATTCTCCTCATGAGACGGAAGAAGGGAGCCTCAGAGAAGTTTCATTCATAATAGTCTGGGGGCCTGTTCCACCAGCAATCATTGCAAATTGAAACATTAAAGAACAAATGGTAAAAACTCAACTTTCTCTTTCACGATATTAATCAAAAACTGTAAGCGGGCACCGCAAAGCAGGCCTAGCTAGCTCTCCTCCATGGGGAACAGAATCGCCGTGCGGATGTGGTCCATCTGGCTACCAACTGAGCTGCAAAGGCAACACCGAGGAAGGCCTGCTCACCTCCAAGATGACAAGGCGGTAAAAGCCATGTCATCTGAATAAACCACACAGGGCTCTGCCATTAACAAACACTTTTGAATGTTTACATTACTTTTCTGGTTAAAAAAATTTTAAGTGAAGTGGCATCTGTGAATTTATCTGAAATCTATATATCCTTCCTTTGTTTCAACAAAAAGAAAACCATAACACGAACAGAAACAAGAGTTGAATAACGTGGAAATTTCTGTTACGGCCCAGCTTTTGGACAGCTGTATGTAAGCCTAACATTGGTTCAGCATCAACACTAACAAGAAGCAAAGCTGAGGCTACAGAATGAAGGCCGAGGTTCATATTGTGCTTTGGGAGGGCACCTAGGAAAAGGGGAAATGAGAAACTAGCTCACAGTTCTTGTGCATTTTAGGACCGTTAGGTCCAGACATGTAAGAGGCCCCTGGGTTGGAGCAGTGAAGGATCCCCTCCCTGGAAGGATCCCCTTCCAGATGTGTGGATGATCTGCCCCACAAAGGCCCTAGGACTAGCCCCAGCACACCCAGACTCTGGGGAGTAACAGTCCACCCTGCAGAACAAGCTGCCAGAAGAGAGGTTTTTTTTACTGCAATCTGTTCCCAAAGAACAGAGCAGAAAGAATAGCACACAAGTGCTGAAGAGCCTGGGATTCGAGTTCAGGCTCCACCACTCTCCAGCTGTGTGTCCTTGGGCAAGACATTAAACCTCACTGAGCCTCGCTTTCCCCCACTGTAAAATGGGGTCTAACACCAAATCCAACGGGATTACCTAAGATAGACACCGTGTTTCCCCAGAAATAAGACCTTTTGGAGCAAAAATTAATATAAGACCTGGTCTTACTATGAAGACGCATTTGAGCTGATGGTTCGGCTCAGTTTTATTTTGGGGGAAACACAGTACAGTTCCAAATAAAATTCTATAGCACCAAATACAAAATGTGATTATTCTCCCATTTCTAGGAATACTAGGGGGAATGAAGTTTCATTTACTGTTGTCGCCATGAATAACAGTCTAAGGAAAAAAACCAGATAATGACACATTACACTAGTAATCTTAAATCAAATGAAAGAAGCTTATGTGGGAAAAACGTTTAATGGTTTTCTATTGCCACCTACGGAACTCAATGGTGCCTCTTTCCTTGTCACCAGCTGCCGTGCACTTGGGATAGACAAGCTAATTTTAGTAATTGAATCAAATTAATTAGAATGGAAGTCCCCTACAGGAGTAGAAGGGAGAACCACCAATGACGGAGAGATTGTTGTTACTGACCCCCCCCCCCCAGGATTCCTATCCCTAAGAACAGGTACCAGAACTTAACTGCTTAAGAAATAAAAATGTTTTTCAATCTGATTGAAAAATGAGCAGAGGACAAGACATTTTTTCTTTTCAGGAGGGCGCAGTTCACAGTGACCCATGCGGGGATTAAACCGACAACCTTGGTGTGATTAGCACCGCGCTCTAACCAACTGAGCTAAGCAGCCACCCCCAGAAAAGACACTTTTTTAACAAAGACAACCAAATGGCTAACAAGTGCATGAAAAGACGCTCAATATCAGTAATCATGAGGGAAATGCAAATCAATACCACACCTGTTAGAACGGCTATTGTTAACAAGACGAGTGTTGGCAAGGACGTGGAGAAAAAGGAAACTCTTGTACACTGTTGGTGGGAACGTGAATTGGTGCAGTCACTATGGAAAACAGTATGAAGTTTCCTCAAAAAATTAAAAATAGAACTACCATACGACCCAGCAATTCCACTTCTGGGTATTTATCCAAAGGAAACAAAATCACTATCTAAAAGTGATATCTGCACTCCCATGTTCATTGCAGCATTAGTCACATAGTTAAGATAAAGAAGCAATCTAATGTGAGGGGTATAAATGTCTAACTATTATGTAACTTTGCATACCTGAAACTAAGAAAAAGAAAAAGAAAAAAGAAACAATCTAAGTGTCCTACGGATGAATGGATAAAGAAGATGTGGTATATGTACAATGGAATATTAGTCAGCCCTGAGAAGGGAGGGAATCCTGCCATTTGTGATGACATGAACGAACCTTGAAGGCATTATGTTACGAGGTAAGTCAGACAAAGACAAATACTATATGATATCACTCATATGTGGGACCTAGAAAAGCTGAACTCATAGAAATAAAGAGCAGAATGGTTGCTGTCGGGCTGGGAGGTGGGGGAAATGGGGAAATGTTGGTCAAAGGGTACAAACTT
The DNA here is from genome assembly GCF_964194185.1 of Rhinolophus hipposideros. NCBI lineage: Eukaryota > Metazoa > Chordata > Mammalia > Chiroptera > Rhinolophidae > Rhinolophus > Rhinolophus hipposideros. Next base: position 75,884,801 of record NC_138051.1, read on the forward strand.
CTAGTTACAAGGTGAATAAGCACTGGGGCTATAATGTACCGCATGGTGACTATACGTAATAATACTGTATTGTATACTTGCCAGTTGCTAAGAGAGTAGACCTTAAATGTTATCACCACACACACACACAGAGGTAATTATATGAGTTGACAGGGGTGTTAAGCCTATTGTGGTGATCAGTTTGTAATATGTATGTGTATCAAATCATCTCTTTGTTTACACAGTGTTATGTGCCAATTATATCTCAATAAAGCTGGAAAAAAGAAATTAAAATATTTTTACTGTGTTTTCTTCCTGAAAATTGAACCACCTAGAAGAGGAGTGAACATTCTTACCCTTCCACCTACCACAGTGAAGAGAACCATGGAGCTCCTGTCAGTGAGCAGGAAAGAGGCAGACTTCACTCCCCAGCTTCGGCCTCAGGGCCTTATAGGGAAGTCATCCCAGTGCCTCAGATGGTGTATAGACCTTAATCCCACCATTGTCCACAATACTTTGGACCTGACTGGAAAGCCTGACAAAGTAGCAGGCCCCACTGTCAGGGGCGGGGGCTGGAAGAAAGAATCCTGTCCTGAGGCTCAGGAATGCACGGCAAATCAACCACCTTCTCAGGGTCACAACGCTAAGGTTCCTTTAAGCGCTGCCCTTATCAGTAAACACCAAAGAAAGTTAAGAATGACTGGAAACTGAAGATTATTACTATTTTCCCCAACATCTTCTCCTTCCTTCTGGATTCTGGAGGTTAACAGAATACAGAAAAAAAATATCGTAAGAATCCAGACAGCATGTACACTACGACTAAAATGGCAGGAGAAGCTAAGGTATATAGATAAGAATAGGCAAATCATATATGAAATAAAAACAGTCACATTTGCACAGTGAAATCTGGGATAACTTTTTTTTTTTTCAGTGATATTTTTTCCTGTTACATTGCCTTATCGGGCACATCAGGTTACAGACAGTGACAAGAATTTGTTACGAGCTCAGTTACTGCCAGGGCCCTGCAGCCCCACTGGTTTTGGTGACAGGTTGGGCAGACAGAACTTTTGCAGGTGGGCAATTCCGGAGGCAAACATTTGGATCCTAACTCTCTGAGAAACTCTAAGGCACACCTTCCTGTAGGGTCCTAAGCTCCTGAAAAGTTTATAAAATAGATACATAAAAAGCAAGGGCCTGACAGAAGCAAATATAGCTCACTCAGTTAAGGAGTCTGAAATCATCCAGAAGAGAACTAGTGACAGAAAAGTCAACATTTCATAGCAAAATTGAAACTGCTGCTGAACATGTGGACTGCTGTATGCAAACGCTATTATACATATTGGAGGGAGACAGGGGGTAGGGAGCAGGGGAAGATGGAAGAAGGAAACAAAACATCTCTGCTATCAAGATCCTATTTGGATTTCTACGTTTCCATAAGAAAAGAATTATCAAAGGACACCCCAAAAAATCTTAATTTCATTTGCTTTTAACAAGTAAACTTAGGGTTTAAGGTAGGAAGGAGACTGACTTTTCTTTGTATTTCAGTTTTGCACTATTTTGACCATGTGTAAGTATTATATTACATTTTTAATTTTAAAAATCCATAGTGCATTTGGATAGGATATGACTACAACACCAAAAATTCAGGTACAAAGCAAATTATACTCAAAAGTACAAGATCACACATTGTGGATCTAAACGCTGAAGGAATAAATGCAGCCGCTGGAATTACAATAATGGTCAATATATGAAGCTCTTACTACGTGCAGAGCTTCACCTAGATTATTTATGTAATCCTCACTTATACTCTGTAAAATGAAAAGGTGGGATTATAATTATTCCCCTTTCACATGTACAGAAACTAAGGCACCAAGAGTTTATCATTTGTTTAAGGTCCCAGCTAGCAGAGTTCAAACTCAGTCTCACCCAGAGCTCACATGGGGTCATCTCCAAGGAAAGGGGGTTTACATCCTAAATGTGGGCTCTAAAGGAGAAGAGTTCTGGCATTGTTTGGAGAATGTCCTGGGGGAGGGGGTAATGAATGGGGAAGGGTTCAGCACTGGAATCTGTAATAATCAAAACCACAAACCAATCTTGAGGACATACTAAGTGCTGGGCACAACCAGATTTGGAATAGCTGTAGGAAGTGAAGAAGCTAAACAGAGATGGAAAAGGGGAAATCAGGTTCCATTCTCCCTCCAAAAGAAGACCACAATACTCAAAATAAAATCATTCAGCCCTTCCTGAATATTCCAGTCTTGAAAGAGACTGGATCCTAAATTGATTTGGGAGGCTAGGGGAATGGGGGTGGGGGTGGGGTGAAGGATTGAAAAAAGGAATTCCTTTTGACCTTGGCAGCAGAGAAGGGAGAGAGAGAAACATGTGGCCTTCCTCCTGGGGCAAAAGCATTTTAATTATCAGCTGAGAGGCCAGCAGAGCCATAAAACTGGCCAGCTGTCCCATTCAATCAGGCCAAAGGCCATAAGGAGAAGAGACAGCATTTCTCAGGGGCCCAAGCACTGAGAGTTAAGCTGGGTCCAGAGGGAGCAAAGGGCACAGGCCTTTTCCACAAGACGCCCAGGTACAGTTGGAAGGGGCTGTTGGGGATCAATCCCCTTTTTGCAGCTTCAGCTGAAATAAATCTGCCCATTTCAGTGAAAAAAGGGGAAACTACACTGGCTGACTTGGAGAGGGAAGCTCAGGGCTGCCTGAAATCCTCATACCACTTCAAACCTAACTGTGTCCTGTGTATACCTAAAACAAGAGGAATAGAAAGAAGTTTCCGCTACACCCTGGAAAGAGGGGGAAAAAGGGCAGCCCCCTTAGTGACGGCGGTTCCTGTGTGACACTGGCACATATCATTTCACATCACCTAAAACAACACTGCTCTTTTCTGTATCGTCCACATTTTACAGATGAGAATCCTGGAACTCCAAGAAGCTTACCACATGCCCAATGTCGGGTGCTCAAGAAGTAGCTGAAATCCCAGCCTCTCTGACTCCCAAGCTAGTGTTCCTTCCATTAGACGCAGTAGTTCCCAAAACCAAGCTTAAGGGGGGAATGCTTTCTTCTCAAATGAAAACCTCCAGGTTTCCTACAGAGAGCAAAAATCCCAGGGAAATTAGGAAGAAAAGGGACACGCAATCCATGGCTTTAATAGGTCTCATTTCGATATCTCACTGTCACTGTCAATGGACTGCAGAACCCAGTCTTCCTACAATTCTGTTGTAGAAATGGGGACAGAGGCACACAACTCAAACCACCTAAGTGGTCTTGAGGCCCCTGTGAAAAAGCCTTATGTCGCTTCGGAGAAGTGGGTGGGAAGCCAGTAGCAATGCCCTGAGACACCAGGATACCTGTCGCTTAGCTTCAAGGACAGAAGCACATTTGACTAACTGAGTCCTGCTTGCAGATGCAGGCTGCCCCTGGTTTACTGTGAATCCCCGTCATGATTCATATGACCAGAGCATCTTCTCTCAACAAGGCCATCTGTCATGCCATGGGCAGGGAAGGGAGCACTTGTGCGCTCCTGTCAGCTGTTTCCTCGCTAAACCGCTTGGCAAAGATCCCCCATCAGGAGCTTTGGCCCAACAACAAGAAGCCAGAAAGGGGGGAACCTGGGCACACTATAGCCTGACACACAGATTCAGACACACCACGTAGTTATCACCTGCTCCCCACACCCACACACACTTAAGTTACATAATGTCAGTCCTGCAAGGAACCCCAGAGACCATCCATCCAAATCTCTCATTTCACAGATGAGGAATCAGCCAGTCAGTGCCAAGGGCAGCACCTGGGCCGGTGTTCCTCTCACTGCACCAGCCCTCCTCTTACCTGGATGCCCAATTTAAGAAGTTCTCTATAACATTGTTGATTCATAACCTTATCTGAGCCTTGGATTGGTAAAAGCTATAACCCTTTCCCCCAAAATGAACCTACACACATTTTGTATAGAGTCCATGGGGTTCAAGGTTAACAACCCCTCCTTAATAAGGGAACAAGTGTGGTTCTACAAGAAGCTGATGGGCGTATTGAAGGGGACTCCAAGGTAAAGGGATGGGCGACCTGGGGAAAAAGTTACATTTTTCTCTGGACTCAACCAGACCACTGATGTCACCACTTTATGTCTCAGTTTTCCGATCCATAAGTGACCCTGAGCTACCTCACAGAAATGAGGTAACAGCACCAACTCAGAAATGGAAAATTTTCTAAGAGACACGGAGGAAAGGAGAGACAGACAGGCTTTTGTCTTATCTCCTTAGAGATCTGGAAGCACAAACCTTGACCCTGAGTGATGACAGTGCCATAGGCCACCTGTGGAAGGTAGAAGTCATTATTTAAATGTTACTAGGTTTGCTTGAGGAGGGCTGCAGGGAAGAGAAGCCATAATAATCATTTATTGGAGGATGGCCAGATGGCTCAGTTGGTTAGAGCGCGAGCTCTTAACAACAGAGTTGCCAGTTTGATTCCCGCATGTGCCAGTGAGCTGCGTCCTCCACAACTAGACAGAAGACAACGAGCTTCCGCCGAGCTTCTGGAGGGGCAGCCAGATGGCTCAGTTGGTTAGAGTACGTGTTCTTAACAATAAGGTTGCCGGTTCAATTCCTACATGGGATGGTGGGCTGTGCCCCCTGCAACTAAAGGCTGAAAATGACAACTGGACTTGGAGCTGCGCTGCGCCCTCCACAACTAGATTGAAGGACAACGACTTGGAGCTGAAGGGCCCTGGAGAAACACACGGTTCCCCAATATTCCCCAATAAAAAGTAATTAGGTACCTCATGTTTGTTTTAAAAAAAAAAGTTATCTAGAAATGACAGCCCACATACCTTTCGAAGCCCTTCTTGCCCTAAACCGGACCCAACCCAAGCCCTCATGGAGGCTGATTACCCCAAGCTAACAGCTCAATCGTAGTCCAGAAATATGTACCAAGATCCTTCACACAACACAACCTTCTTCTCCAACTCCAACACAGGCATTATAGGTGCCTAAATGTTGCCCAGGGCCCCAAGCTACTCCAGCCCCATTGAGTAGGCTACAGAGAAGCTCCCAGAGTCAGCAAAGAGGTAGGGAAGGTGCGCAGTGCTCCAGAGCAAGCTTGGGGGAAACGAAGGCAAATGTTCCATAAAGAGATCAATGAAGCCCCTCCAACCACAGGAAAGGAGTGAGGCAAGACAATCCACAGGGAATGTGAAGGGCACTATTTGCCTCCTGGGGGTGGGCGGGGACATTTGTGTCTGCTAGGCTCTCTGCCTGGAACGTCCTTGCCTCATCAACCCTCATCACTTTGTCTCCTTTACTCCTCGTCACTCCTTCAGATCACATCCTCAGGAAATCCTCAGGCATGTCCCTTTATTAGTCATTCTCCTGGCACCCACATCTTCCCTGCACAGCACTCCCCATAGTCATGACTTTACATTCTAGGTCATTCTCCCTGACCCCACAGGGAGCTCTGTGAAGGCGGGGCTTATGTCTGTTTTTGCTTACCGTTATATTCCCAACACCTAGCACTCAAAACTGACACACAGATGAGAACCACCTTTGTGCAGGAGATGGCCATGCCCAAGGGAAAAGCAAGGCTCCCAGACACAGTTACACAACTAGGACAAAATGCGATCTGCAGGTTAGGCTCCTGGCCTCACCGGGTTCTTCTGTTCAGTCACATTACCTGGCTGGTTACTTGCCTCATTTCAGCTTTATTCACTTATGTATTTATTTTTACTTGCAGAACATGTCTCTGTATTGAAAGAAAATACTACCCATCAACTGAACACAATCTTCCGGGCTGTGCCTGGTGGCCACTAGCTGACAACAGGCACAGCTTCCTGCAACCAAAGGACACATTCAATTCACTAGGCACTTGTATGCTTCTGCCAGGAAAAATCCTCAAAACATACATGTCATCTTCCAGCTCTCTGTGAGGGGACACTTGTAGCATAAAACCCCAAAGACCAGAAATGGGGAGAATAACAGGGAGAGATTCAGAAGTGCATGAGCCAGGTACTGATGGAAGTGTCTCATTTGGGGATACGTTCATGAGACAGAAAAAGTCATTTATGCACCCCTCAAAAAGAATGGGAAATGGGTTCTCTATCCAATACTTCATAGCCTCCCAGATCCACCCTAGGAATGTTCTATAGTTTACTTTATTCTCTTATAGGAAAAGCTACTTATATGGCTACTCCTCACCCTTTTCTAGCTTTAAGTCCTTTCTGTGGACACAGGACGCCGGTGCCGTAGTGGCTTCGTCCCTAAGGCGGGAATGTGCTCCACCTCAGGAGGAATGTGTGCGGGAACAAGGACACTAGAGCGTGAAATCCAGTGGGTTGCTGGGCTCCACAAGCCTGCAAACAGCCAAGTCTCAGCCTGGAGAAGTGCTCCAGGGAACACAGTCAGGGCTGTGGCCAGTATCTGCTCCAGGTGCACACCAGGCTTAGAATGTTACAACCTGCCCGAGGCCAAGGGCAAGATGGAAGCTCTGTCCTCCTCACACTTCAAGAAAGCAGGTCTTCTGCTTCCTTAGCTTGTGAACTCTGAGTCAAAAAAGAATTGGGGTGCTACTTAGGCCTCCAGCTGCAAGAAGAGCAGCCAATCAAACAACTCAACTACATTGGCCCAGGCACAGTGAGGAGCATGACAGGAACTCACAGGTTGGGAACAAAGGAAAGCTGAGGTTGGATGAAATAAGTTGGCAGTGGATCCAGACAGCACAGCATAGTGGCCTCTTCCAGCAGCACCTGGCAGCCTGCAACTGGCAGCAGTGGAGGCATCAGCCGGTGAGAGCTACTCTGGGCTAGCATCGGGGAAGGGTGCAGGGAGCGAACAGTGCAGAGACACTGGAGGGTAGCCATACATGTGCTAAAAAACGCCACGCTCTGCACCCAGAACAGGCTGATGAATGCAGACGTTAGCAAGGATCGAGGGCCTGGAGACGATGAGGATGAAAAGCAACTAACATGCAAGTGAGGCATGAGGGACCGCCTACAACAAGAGAAAGGGGAATTTTTACATTTTGAGATCCTGCAAGTAGACCAGTTCAAGTGATCCTTCCCTCCTTCCTTCCTTCCTTCCTTCCTTCCTTCCTTCCTTCCTTCCTTCCTTCCTTCCTTCTTTCCTTCTTTCCTTCCAGTGCCAGGAAGCTAAAGACAAAATCTATTTGAAGAGTAGGGGAAATCATAGGCAATAAACACAGGAGGCCAGGGATGCAATTTGGCAACCGGCTGCAGGCTAGCAGTGTTTTGCTTTGTTTTTCAATAGCCTGTGTCGGGTGGAGGAGAAACTTACTTCACCATCATTCTCAACAAGCCCTCCAGCTTCACACCAGCTGCGTCACAAACTTACCGACCCTGACTGGAAGGCATCTGAGCTTGCAACCACTGGACTGGCAGCTCTAGTCCTTGTCACCTCGTATTCTTCTACATAGTATCAGGTAATATGTGCTTAGCACTAAGCGACTATGTAGCACTGACCACAGTAACGAGCTATCAGGAAGGAGAAGCACCCAGTTTTGAGCTGAGCACTGAAAAATGGGTAGGGTTGGGTCTGGAGAGGCAGAAAGATGAGGCACAGGCACCCTTGAAAGCAAGTTTATTCCCACAGCAAGGGTGAGTGTCATGAGAGCCTAGTGGCTGGGAAGTACGGGATGTGTCCCAAGGGAAAGAGAAAACCAGCTTGGCTTTAAGGGGAAATTACCTTTAGAGGAAGAAAAGGGAAATAAGGCAGCAAAGACCTCATGAGAAGTTTGACATCTTAAAAGAGGAAGGCGGGTGTGGCTAGTCCCAGACCAAATACAGTTCACCACGAATCTCTGTTCTTTGAACTATGAGATTAAGAGGAAGTTGATCATACATTAATGAAATGTGGATGCTATGACTCTGTGAGCAGAATAATATTACTCCTAATTAAAAAAACTAAAGTACTACAGGGCGACGAGAAATAATGCAGTGAAATCTTAGCACTGGCAGTGAGATCCTAGAGAAATGGCTGACCCCTTCTGAGCCTCAGTTTCCTCATTTGTAAAATAAAGACATTCATAGTCTTTACTCTGTAGGGTTGCTGTGAGAATTAAATGAGAATCCTCATAAAGTGCTTAGACAGTGCTTCACCTAAAGAGAGTCCTCAGTAAGTATTAGTTGTTGTTACTGTCCTATAGGGGTTTCACTTTGTTACTACAGTATTGTATATTTAATAGTGGAATACTGTATAACCTTTAAATATTGTATTTTGTGGTAGAATATTTACTTACATGAAAGTGGCCACAATACACTGATGAGTGAGAGAGGGGAAAGCATGCTCCAAGGAATATGTTTGTTGGGATTTCCTGCACATGATTTAGGAGTGAAAACAAATATGCTTAAAGGCAAAAATTGGAAAAACACACACTGCTTTCACCTCTGTTTTTATCTACGTTTCCCAAGAGGAGGAAATAAATTATTTCATAATAAAAGTAATAACCTTCACTTTGGGCAAGGCTTTCCATTTTCCAAAGCTTTTTATATGATCTCATTTTTACACTAATTTAACTTTTAATGGCCACTATTAAACTGCTATTCTGCCAAATGCCTTTAAGTCAAAATCCTGAAATTCATCGACCAACCCCCAAAAGGAAAATCTTTTCACTAAAAGACATTTTCACAAACATCACTGCTAGCAATCAAGCAGCTGGTTTTCCCCAATCCGAGAGGGCAGAGACATATAAATCCATTTTTATAGCCAGGGCTTTTACAAGTAGTTTCAAGAAGTGATATTTAAGTTAATGATGCAATGTGGTAAAGCAGCATAAACCATTAGTTAAATCAGGGGTCTGAGCCACACGTCCCAGGGCCTGGCTAACCTTGTTTGGCTGTATGACGCCAATTATCTGAGATAACAGTTCTTCCAAATGCATGTCCCGCAGATGATTCCATGGTAAGACTGCCACCAGCCATGCTCTCCCTCTTCCTTGGTAATAAACCTGATTATTAGCTGGGCTCACTGCTACCCAGAACAAAATCCCCCATTTCCCAGCTTCCTCTGAGCTAGCCATGGCTATGTGATTACATTCCCATCAGTTAATGTATTGTGCTGGAGCTGTGGGCGGTTAATGGGCAACAACTCAGCAACAAGAACACAGTCTATGCTTCGGCTTTTCCTCCTCCTTCAGGCCTGTGACTTAGACCAAATAACTGGCATTTCAGCATGCATCCTGGAGCACAACCCTCAGGATACCAGCCATGTACTGGGGTGATGGAGTGAAAAATGGGAGCCTGAGTCCCTGATGATACTAAAATGGGGTTTAAAACGGAGATGCCCTAAAACCCTCCCGACTTCTTTTCAAAGACAAATGAATGTATACCTTCTTTTAGCCACTGTTACTTTGGTTTGTTTTTCAGGTTATGTGCAGTCAAACCTAAACTTATTGCTGGTCATATATCAACATAAAATGTTACATGCTATTACTTAGATTTCACTGCCAACAAACAGCACATGACTTTTTTAAGTAGGTGACCAGGGTGATAAAACATTTTAATAAGTCACTTTTTTACTGAGCCTTTTTAACAGCTAGATGTTTATCATCAACTACTTTCTTTTTTTCCCCACAAAGATAGCCCCATATGTACGTGTGTGTGTGTGTGCATATACACATATACTCTTTTCTCTAGAAGTTCAAAGTCAACCAATACATATAATTCATGGAATTATAATTCACCAGACAATGACCAAAATTCAACTCTCTGGAATCCCTAATAAAAACCAAGGGAGACAGGCCAGTGTCCTCAGGTCTGCAAAACACAAAAAAGTTATGACTCTCCAACCGGAGGCAAAGAAGTGACATAACATTTCTAAAATGATTTTCAAGTTATGCACACACAACAATGTGACAAGCCTGACCGTGTCTTCAAGGCTCACACTGGACATGCTGGATATAATCCCAGGCAAACGGCCGCCCACAGACAAATGCCCAGGAGGTACCCCAACCCACATGTGAGACATACAACCAGCATCAACATTAGCACCAACCATGCAACCCAATGGACCGTGCACACTTCCAGATAGCAATTATCTTGATGAGGTCCTTTCAACTACGGCCCTATGTGTAAGTCCAACTCCTGCCACAATACACTGCACCTGAAGGTTCCCCCTTGACAATCCTAAAACCCACTCAAGGACAAAGAAAAGACCAGGGCTCTGTCTCCTGGATGACAGAATGACATTCAGGTCTCTTGCTATCTCCTGCAAACAACAGAACCTTGGCAAGTTAGCTTTTCCTTCACAGAAACCTAGACTTCCAAACACAGTATCATAAAAAGTAAAAACAAAACAAAACAAAAACCCTCATATTTACAGCTTGAAATTACACTCAAATTTAAAACGTCATAGAGGAAATTAACTTTTGCAATTCCATTATCCTAGCCCAAGTTTTTAATGGGCTCAATTATGTAAGGTTAGAGCAGTTTACCTAGTTCTCCCAGCATGGTAAGGATATTTTTTTTTTTTAAGTACAATAAAGAAAATTCAGCTTCTATATCTCATTTTCTACCAACATATCTTTCTTACTGCATCATCCAAAGCAATCTCTAAGTAGAAATTACTTTAAAAAGGGATCACCAAATGTTTTGATTTATTTAATACACTTAAAGAACAGAATTTTGAAGGAGCGACGAGAATAATCATATGGTAAAGAGATAGAATAACGGCAGAAGGAAAAGAGAAATCCGATTTTATTTTATGGAATTTAAATCCTTCACATGCATTATATCTAAAATACGTATCTAATGTTCTATATGCTCGCAGGGATGAATTTTTCTTTATTAAGTGGGAACAGAGTGCAGGTAGAAGAGGCAACGATAAAACGGCTATTTTAAAGTAAATTGGAAAATATATTTGTAGCTACATAAACCATATATGCTTTAAAAATGTCTGGAAGGATATGCCAAATGCACTAGTTATACTCCCTGAAGGAAAACATTATGCGTTATCTTTCTTTTCTTTTTGTTTATATACACTCTCTAATTTTTGTACAAAAAAACAGTTACTACTTACATAATTTTAAAACGTATTTATTGAAAGTAAACAGATTCACAATAGCATCGACAGAGAAATAAGCCACATCTGGAAGAACTTGGAACAAAACAAAGCCTGAAGGACTTCTGGGCTCAAAGCTGAAGGATGCAGAGAGTGAAGTTCCTGGGGCTCGCGCCACCCCTGCAGTCTTAACGCCCTCCTCTCTGGACAGGATGCTCACGGTGATTTTAAGCATATACCATTTAGCCAATTGTATCCTCTCTACTACGCAGTTTAGGCGAGAGGCACAAATGACCACACAATAGAAGCATATTCCCAGCATCTGCTGATTCAGCCAAGAAAAGAGACTCAAGTGTCGACCAACTCACCATTTAATTGTGTATAACACTTGCTTTACAATCCAGTTTATGGATTCTGGATGTTTAATAAACAGTTATTCCTCAGTTCCCTGCTGTTAAAGACTAGGTAGTCATGACAATTAATTAATACCACCCTAGGCTATCAAGAGGTCTAACACTACCAGCCAGGTTGTGCTCTCCAACTGACACTGCATTGGCCTCCCAGCATAAACACCTGCCTCCTCCTCTTCCTTAGAGCCCCTCCTCTGGTGGGCACCTCAGTTAGGGTATTTACACAGAAATGCAAACAGGTAGTATAGGTTTACTTCTGTTCCACCAGAGAGGAAAATCCCAATCCCTCCTGATTACAGACACACTTACCTCAAGTGTAAAAATAAATACAAATTATATATATATAGTTGCACAGTACATCAGAATTACACATTGTGAAACTTGCCTGCTAATTTGAGCTCAGAATTATCTCCAGACCCCTCGGGTGCCTCATTCTTCTCTTCCTAAACCAGTTTTTCCTGGCACACATTCCACCCCTACAACTCAACTCAAGGATGGAATGTTTTTAAGCAAGGAGTTTCCCTGCCCATTAAGGTTCCATTAGGAATCCACTCCAATTGAAGCCATGGACTAGTATGAAACTGCTCTTAAGCCCTCCAACCCCACCCCTTCATACTCACTGTTGCTGGACTTAAGGTCGCGGTGGATGATGGGGACAATTGCCTCATCGTGTAAGTAGTTCATCCCTCTGGCAATCTGCACGGCCCAGTTCACCAAGATGTCTGGGGGAATCCTTTTCCCAGATAACACTCTATTCAAAGGCCCTCCACGAGCAAACTCCATGACCAAGCAGAGGTTGGGTTCCTTCAGACACACCCCTCTAAGGGCAATGATGTTGGGGTGCTTCAGCATGGCGAAGAGCTTAGCCTCCTGGCGAACATTCTCTATGGTCTGGCTGATGTCCTCATCGGGATCGTGGCGAGCTGCTTTGACAGCAACCTCATCCCCTATCCAGAAAGCTCGATAGACCTTCCCAAAGCCCCCGATGCCGATAATCTCTTCCAGGGTTAGCTCCGCAAAATCAATCTCTAACACTGAGAAATAGAAGAAAAACAGAAGCAAGTCAAAAACATTCTGAAAACACCATTTAATCACCCATTTCCTGGATGGGTAAAGACAAGTTGTCTGTTTATTTGGCTTTTCTGTCTCCCCACTCACTCTAAGGGCAGGAAATGTGATTAATTTACTTTCTGTTGCATTATCCTTAGTGACTAGCACATAGTAGGGATTCAATAAATAGTCGTGCAATCTTGTACCGAGATGAACCTTTTTTTTAAAAAAAAAAGATTTTATTGGGGAAGGGGAACAGGACTTTATTGGTGAACAGTGTGTACTTCCAGGACTTTTTTCCAAGTCAAGTTGTTGTCCTTTCAGTCTTGGTTGTGGAGGGCGCAGCTCAGCTCCAGGTCCAGTTGCCATTTTCTAGTTGCAGGGGGCACAGCCCACCATCCCTTGAGGGAGTCGAGGAATTGAACTGGCAACCAACTGAGCCATCCGGGAGCTCAGTGGCAGCTCAGCTCAAGGTGCCATGTTCAATTTTAGTTGCAGGGGGCAGAGCCCACCATCCCTTGTGGGACTCAAGGAATTGAACTGGCAACCTTGTGGTTGAGAGCCCACTGGCCCATGTGGGAATCGAACCGGCAGCCTTTGGAGTTAGGAGCATGGAGCTCTAACTGCCTGAGCAACCGGGCCGGCCTGCGAGACCAACCATTTTAACTAAAGGGAAGATCATTTTGATGAGACTTATTCAGATTTTATTCTGTACTAGGTGGTGAGAAGTATACAATCCAGTACCAAGGCAGACATGCAACAACCAAACCATAGAGTGAAAAGTTTTTGTAGCAGCATGATCAGAAGATTAGGAAGATCACTAACTCTCATCAGGGGACAGTGCTTAAGAGCGTAAATGGGGAAAGGATTCTCAAGAAAGGCAACACTTGAAATGGGCCCTAAAGAGTGAGTGGGAGAGATATCATCAGGCAATGAAGATCAGGGTGGAGAAGGACAATCCAGGCAGAGGGACGGTCGTGAGGAAGCACATGGGGCATGAGAGCATAGGACATATTAGGGATTTCAGGGCATCCAGTGCAGCTGAATTATACGCATTAGGGGATGAGGTTCAAAACCCAAAGCCTTGTTGGGGGCAGCCAGATCATAAAATGCTTTTAAAGCCATTCTGAGGAGCTTGAACTTCACACTGTAAATGATAGGAGTCATGTATCTTTAAGAAGGAGAGCGTTATTAAACCAGTGCTTTAGAAAGGAAACCAACTCTGGCATTATGGGGAATACAACCAACCTAAAGGACAGAGCCTACAGCAAAGGGAACCACTAAGGAGACCACTGCAGTAACCCAGGCACAGCAGCACAAGAGTCTGAACCTCGGCAGCAGTGAGGACCGGGAGGGCGGAGTACATTGGGAGACCTTTAAAACTTGGTGCTCCCAGGACCTGGCGACTAAGACGTGCGGGAAAGGAGCCTCACAGCAGACATCTTATTCCAGTGGTCACCTGGGCTGCAGCTCCATTCCTGATGTTCCCACTGCCACACCTCAGCACTCATTCTCCTTTCCAAAACCCAGAGTTCGAATCTAAGGTACTAGCTTATATCTTTAGCTATGTTTGGAAAGGCTTCTATGGACAGATAATAACAGCTACCATGATTATAAATCTTGGGCTAGATATGGTGTTCCTAGATGAGCAAAGTGCTAATTTACGTTTCTCTCAAGAAAAAACTTGTTCTCTGTCTTCTCAGCCTCGTGGTCTTTACCTGGCTTGCTCATACTCATTTCTCAGGTCTCAGGTTAAACATCAATTTTCTAGAGAAACTTTTCCCAAGCCCTGACTAACTGAGGTAGGCCCCCATCAAACACTTCCAAAGCCATCTCTATTTGTCAAGACTAAACATGGTTACAATTACTTGTTCAATGCCTGTCATCCTGCGAGATCCACAAGGGCGGATTCCGTCTGCCTTGTTCACCACCATACTCATCATACTGAATATTCAGTAGGTAAAGAAAAATGAGGAAAAAAATCTACCTCAGTAGAAAATAGAACTAAAGTTAGATCTGGGGAAAAAAAATTGAATTGTACCTCCTAAAACAAACAAATACAGAGACTCGCCTATACTTTTGCTGGGGGGGAAATAAAAAGCAACTTTGCTAAAAAAAAAAAAAAAAAAAAAAAAACTAAGAAAACAAAAATATATTTCTAAACTTTTGAAAAGACCAAAAGAGGAACTGCCCACTGCTGACTGTTCCCTTCCTTACACGGCTGGTCCCACAATGCCTCCATTCTCTACTCAGATGCTGGTGGTGTTCCAAACTGTTCTTGCATAATTATAGTGCTTCTATCCTACCTCGGGCTAATATTCATTTGTATTTTGTAATGCAACTGGCAGTCTGCACAAAGGAAACTCTTAGGAAAAGTGAGTTGGACTGTCTTTAGGTATACAAAGAGTCTAGCCCTCTTGATCCCAGAAGTTCCAATTGTTCAAGCTTATCACCTTATCTAGCACTCTTCCTGAAGAACAAATGGTGTGGCAGGTCCTGCAGACTAGCCATCAGCATCCATTCTAAAATCCTTCTAGCATGCCTTTCAGTACTACAGATGCCAGAAAGCTAAAAACTACATTTCCCAGAATCCCTGACAGCTGGAGATCTGGATGCAGATTAGCTTCTGCCAATTAGATGCACGAGATTTGGAAGGCAGAAGTGAGATGGAGACCATCTTCTTGCTGTTTCTCCTGGCAAGCATGGCTGTGGAGAAGTAGGGTTTTCCTGCAACAACACATCAGTGTCCAATCATTAGCTCTGTGGATGTGGAGAAGAATGCTTAAGGCCAAAGAACTGCCTAATTTCTGGACTTCAACTACAACCAGATGTTCTTGAAGTCAACAGCTTCAATGACAACTCCTGATTCGGCACCTTCCCAGTTAGAGAAGTTGTATCTTGCCCGGTAGGCCAGGTCTGCAATGTTCTGAAAATTTTTCCCATAGGTCTGGCTGACAGTACCTTCTCCCTGCCCTTCCAATAATTCTGTATGCATCTAATTACCCGTACTAGAGCATTCTCTGCTTAAAATAGCTTGAGTGTTTCTAAGTCCTAAAATAAAACCTGACTGATTACTAATTATTGCCTTATCTCAACTATATGAATGAGAAAAATATGACTATGTTAAAGAGAGATTAGAAACCCTCTTGGAGAAATACGTAAGTTATGTTAGGAGTCTCCTTGATCATGGAGGGAAGGCACATTCGTTTTTTTCTACCAGCTTTTACACTGATGAAAAGACATGTGCCTATTTAACAAATTTGTATTTACACATCTTATTTCCTTAACTGAATATCTGAATTCTCCCTAAAGGGGATTAACTGCTGTATTTTCTCTTGCACCCTACCTTCTTTCCTCTGGTCTAAAACATAGTTGTGAACACACTGGAGGTGTTAAATATTTATTTAAATGTATGAGAATCTAAAGGATGTGTTTCAACTAGGGTGCTGAAAGGACAGCTCCTCTGATGGCATTTTGCAGAAGACAGAAAACCTCTGTGGGGAAGGCAAAGCAATAACCTCTTTCAGGTTCTTGCTATTTAGTTAAGAAAACATTATCACCAGCCTTCAAGAAACGTATAGAACACGGCTTACAAGCACATAGAAGACAGAACAGTGGGGGATGGGGGCAAGGGAGGAGGTTCCTTTAGCTTCCCTCCCAAGAAGTCCCTTGGGGTAGGAACTAGACCTTCAGTTGCAGCTGAAAGAACGTGTGGCTCTCCTTCCCTTCCCTACTCCGGTCAAGACCTGGTTTTAAGTAAAAATCAGGTCAAGTTGCATTCATCATATTTTTCAGTTTCTGTGGAAGGCCATTTTCAGGAATATCAGGAATAAAACCTACTTCTTTCCTTTTCAGAATGAAGATGTTATTCCCTCTCAATTGTATCCTTGGAAACTAAGTGTATAGGCACATTCTGGTGGGTGTTGGGCAAGTAAATGGTACGTATCTCATTCATTTAAAAATCTAAAGTATATCTGAAAATACATCCTTATATTTCTAGTGGGTGCAAGAAAAACATACATTAGAAATAATTTTAATTTGTGCCCTGCTTGAAAATAGACACAACTCTTCTGTAGGAGAAACTTTTTTTAAATACCTAGAATTATGTATCTCCCAAGATAAATTTGGAACTGTATGTTTTCCATCTTTCACTAAAATAAGGAAGATGAGAGAGCTTCTGGGCTATTTATATTTGTCAGCCATCTGGAGAGCTATATTCGAATATCTACACCGGAGGGTATAAAAGCACTATATGAATGTTAGGTGATTTATAATATCACTATATTTTTTATTTGTCACAGATTTTGTAATTGCCCCCTCTTCTGTTTTGAATAAAGTTTGAAACAAAATTTTCACTTTGAAAAGTCATAGTTAAAACTAAAATGGAACACTATTACTTGACTTCCTGTCTTCTATTCACAATCTAATGTCACAATTCATGCCCCAGAGAAGAAGTTCAAAAGGATAACTAGAGAAAAGTTGTCAGTGGCTCAACTTTACTGCAAACCTTTGGAGACAAGATTGCCAATCACCTTTATTTTCTGACACTAGCTGGTGGACATTAGCATACAGGTCAGAAGCACACCTCTCAGTGACTTCCTGTGTTCATCTTTATCAAAGCACTGCACTGAAATTATATATTTATATCCCCAATCTCCCTCAAGTGTGACTTATTCATATAATCACCTCCTTATCTTCTTTGTCTATCCCTAGATATTTAACATAGTATCCATTTTTGACTAGGCCCTCTAACTGGTTTTTGACTGGAATTAAATTTTCTGAATTATCAAGAATTAACTCCAGTCAAGATCAGAACCCCTGGGAACACTAAATAAAGTACCTTTAACAAAAGGACCTTCAAATGCCATGTTCTTTAAGTCAATTCAAAACGCACAAGGTACTTCCTACTTTTTCATCCTCTGAGTTCTAGCTATAGGAATCTACTCTATGTGAGGTAACTTTTGTTACAATAAAGTTGCAGTCCTGGACACCTAATGAAGAGTTTCTAATGTTGCACACTGTGGACCTGTCTGGCTTTCTGTGGGTGGGGTCTTCCTGCCTAATTGCTCCTGATTGCTTGGACAGCTGGGACCACAAGCTAGGAAAGAAACAGTTCCTGCTCCTGAACCTCACACAGCTTTTCTGCTCTGACATTACCTGTCCTTGAAAGAAAAAGAAAAATCAAAACTTCACCCACAAAGAGCTCCAAATCTGACACATTTAAAACTACAGTTTTCTAACATGGTTTTCTAACATGCCAGAGCCATTCTTCCAACGTGTGACCAAGTTCTTCAACACTTTCAGACACTGTGCTGGGAACTTTATCCTTCATCTTCCCAGTACAAGTGCCAAAAAGACAGAACACTTAGAAACGATTTAAAGTAATTTGTTGCCTCCAGGTACTATCAAATGTAGAAACAGGAGTTTTAAATTGAATGAGAGAGAAACAAAGGGAACTAAAAGATTTGAAGACCAATTAGACAGTCAAAATGCCAATAAAAGTGAGTAGAAAAACAGGGAAAGAGATTATGGTTTTGTTAGTAGGTGATAGTATTTAATAAATATCTTGGGATAATAACACAACTGTTCAGGTGAAAATAAGTCACAGGGCCAAAAGATAACTGTTACAAATGAAATTTAAAAAATAAATGTTTAAAGTTGGCCCTTTCTAATGATTTTTTAAAAATCAACTAAGATGCAAAGTATACAAAATGTGGAATAAACTGATAAATGTGTATTAAGGATACTTTTTAAACAGGGTAGAAATTATGGAAGCTCTCAAACACAAAACAGTGCAAACTGTACCAGAAGTTATCACCAACTAGCATCATTGATTAAGGGATTTTAATGGCGATTTAACTCCTTTGAAAAAAACACAAGAAATTTCATAATGGGGTGTGGAACAGGGGGCTCCCGGGAAATTGGTGAAAACCAGGACACTGGAAGAAAGATCCTAGGAGGGACTCCTGGGCATGGTCCCTTGAGATTTAGCAAATACCAAATATAGGCAAGGATCTAGGGTGAGAAAAAAAGATAAAATGTATTGTCTGAACATCCTGGGTGCCAAGGGACTAGGATTCAGCCACTGTACCTTGTACTCCTGACCTCTCCTGGGGGAATGACATACTTTTCCCTCTCTAAGCATTTCTCCACCCCATCACCTGCCCCTCTGCACAACACACACCCTTCTTAGCACATTATACACTGAGACTCCTGAAGGTGCCACTTCTGAGGTACGAGATCAGGATCCAAAAAATCAACACGACATTTCAGAGACACTTCAGCCCTGTGCTCACACGGGCATCCGGGACTTGTGAGGCAGCCAGCTCAACCCTGCGGGAGACACCCCCATCTTCTTCAAGGCAAATAACTTTAATGGGCGGGGACAGGCGATAGAAGTGGCCGGCAAGGTCCCTGGTTTGGGGACTAAGGTTATGACAGAAACCACCAGCTGGCCTGAAATCTATCCATGTTAGGGGAGTTGTGGGGGGGGGGGCAAGTCGGGAGATTCTCATGCTGGGGCTTCATAATGTGGCATCAGGATGCTGCTGAGATGGTCAGATGAAGGTTAAGAAGCCCCAGCGCCTGAGGTTCCAGGCAAGGCCTGCGGCGTCTCTAATTTTAGCCACCCCCCCACCGAAGCCCCTGCGGTCCGAGCTCGCGCGCACTCAGCCAACCCTCAACCTAACCCTCCAAGAAGGCTGCCGTCTCTCTGCGACCACCCCCAGGCTTCCATCATCTCCCCCCTCCCCACCAGGCTCCCGGCCCCGCCCTCGCCTTACACTGAATGGGCGGGTAACAACTGGGGTCCTCGCCGCCGGGCTGGCAGCGGCTGGAGAAGGCGCTGCGCGGGGTCACGTAGTTGCTGGGGAAGATGCCCACACGCTGGTTCAGCTGCCCAGTCCACCAGCCCTCGTCGCCAGACACCTGCGAGTCCTTGGACAGCACCTCCACCACATCGCCCAGCCGCAGGGTCAGCTCGTCCTCGCCCGCCGCCTCGTACTCGAACACGGCGGTCCAGTAGGGCAGCGCCGAGTCGGAGCCCAGCTCCCCGGGGGCCGCCGCCGCCTCCTCCTCCTCTTCCTCCTCCTCCTCGGCCCCGGCCCCCGCTCCATCCTCCCCCGGCGGGGCGGCAGCGGCGGCGCTCGCCAGGCAGCCGAGAAGCGCTCTGGGGGGCTCCATGGAGCGGCCGATCCATAGGGTGCGGGGCTGCCGCCGCCCGCAGGAGCCGCCGCCGCCTATTGTTCATGCGGCTCCGCAGAGCTGGGGGGACCCCCTCCCCCGACGGCGGCCGCAGGTAGGGCCCGGGTTGGCGGGGCGGAGAGAGCCGGCTGCGGCTGCCTGGGGCTGGCGCGGCGACAAGTGCAGCGATCGCGAGTGCTCACCGCAGCACGGGGCGCGGCGGGCCAGAGCCCCCGCCTGCGAGCTCGCCCCCTGGGGGCGACCCGGCTACCTCCGTGGCGGCCACCTGCTCGCGCCGCCGGTGCCCGCTGCCGCTCGCCAACAGCCGCTCCCTCTCCGCGCCGCGCCCCGCCCCCCTCTCCGCGCCCCGCCCCGCCCCGCCCCCCGCGCCGCCAGCCCGCGCGACCGCCCGGGACCACCTGACGTGGGCCTGGCTCCGCCCCAACCCTGCGGCCCCGAAGGGGCGGAGCTCCGGCGCCCGGGTGCGCCCCTGCGCCAGTCTGCCTGCCCATTGGCCGCCGCAGCCCCGTCCGCAGGTTCCCCCCGCTGTGGTTGGGGCAGCCCCGCCAGCCATTCGGCCCACCCCTCTTCACCCACGGCGCCTACGTCGCCAGTCGCGCCCCCCATGCCGCCCCCTTTTTCGGGCTCTTATGCTCAAACCCCAGGTCAAGCAGTTCTCTCTCCCATTGGCCCGCCGCAGCTCCCACCATTGGCCCGAGGTACCTGTCCATTTCCTGGGAGAGTTCAACACCTCCCGGCAGGAGGAGGCTGTGACTTCATTGGGTGCACGAAGAGGGATGGGTGGATACTGAAAGGTAAAGCCGGGAGTTCATTCAGACCAGAAGGGCTGGAGGAGGCCGTTCTCTTTGTTGGCGGTGGGTGGGCAGGGACTCCGTTGGGCCGCACCGGTGTTTTTCATCCTAAAGTGAGCTTGTAAAAGTGAGCAGAGAAGGGAGTTGGGTTGTACCCCCACGAGAGCTCTTTCTTCTCCAGCTCCCTCTTACAGTTGGATTCTCCCCTCTCTTGGATTTGCCTTTGTCGTAGTCCAAACAGGTGGATCAGCTTCCGCTCTCACCCGACCGAATTGCACCCTCCAACCCCCCCTCCGAAACCTTTCATTTCCTATTAAGCCCTTTAGGCCCACTGGCATGTTCTTCAGAAAACTCTTAAAAACGCCTTCATGACAGACTGCATACAGCCCCGCCCTTCCCTGGGTTCCTGGAAGAAGAGATTCCAGCACCGTGGTTTTTAGAATTCGGAAAGACGAGAGACCACCTTACAGAGTTTTCAAACTGAGGCTGGAAAGCTGTTGGTGAAGTGGGCTTGGTGTCTCTGAGAGACAGCTTTTCTACAATAGTGGGTGTCTTTCGCTTGGATGAATTGCACCTCACGTCATGGTGACTTCTGTAGAATTCAGATTAAGAACCAAAGTATAATATACATACAAGACAATGCTGCAGTTCATGATCAAGTGCTGACCTTTTCCTAGATTCTTTTGTTATCCTCCATTTCTCAAACATTAAGAAAGAATGAGATAGGTGGCCCCTAGTTATTTCTTCTGTGCTTTAATTCTATCACAGTAATGTAGATTTCCAATGGTTTCCACAGTAATGTAGAAACCAATGCTGAAAGGTCTACCCTGAGCTCTACCAAGCTGCGGTACCTTTCCCCCTTCAATGGTAGGAATAGATATGATTTATTTACTAAGAGTTAGTGCTTCACTGAGTATTTTTTAATTGTAGTTTGGGGTTAATTGTTGGACAAACTGGACATAGTGGAGCAATTTGGAAGGATAAGCAGGGCTGGCATCTTGGGCTGCGTGGCCAGCAGTTGCGTGATCTTAGGGCAGTGCTTAACACTGGAGTGTAGTGTGCTCATCCATAAAGTGAGGGGGTGAACTGGAGATGAGTGTTCTTGAGGGTGGACCATTTCCGTGGTTTGCACACAAGTATGGCTGCACTGGATAGCCACCCATTAGAGGTCTTGAAGAAGCTGTTCTGAAGAGTATCCAGAGGGTCTTAAGAAAGGACTCCTGAGTAGATGCTCTAAAACAATGCTCAGATTCTTCTTGTACATAGGTCAGTGAACTGAAAAAGATATGGATGAGTCTTTAAGTCAATTCTCTAGATTTTGTTTAAGACAAAACTACTTCACCCCCAAACAGAAGAGAGCAGGATAGTGGAGATAGAGGTACTTTGTGTTTTTGAAAAGACCACAAGAAAAAAGATTTTATTTTCTTGATGTGTTACTATATAGTTTTGTGGCTCTCCACCCAGAGGAGAAGGGAAAAAAACTTGATCCCTCTCCGTAGGAAAAGTCTAACTCCCATATGCTTTAAATCTTTAATGCCATAGCATGTGTTTAGGACCTCATGAAGAGTCATTCATCAAACATTTCAAGAAGTCATTTAGTAAATATTTGTTGAATGTGCAAATGCTAGGAATTCAAATGAGGGTAGATTCTTTAGGCTAAGATTGTCTAGCAGGGCTTCATGGAAAAGACAGAACCAAAGCTGGTCCTGAAGTGCGACAGGGCAGAACAGAGAAGAACCTGTATTCAGGAAAGGAGGGATGGTATGGACACAACCACTGAGGTGGGAAAGCTTGAGTAATCTCATTTGGATGGAATAAAAGGATGTGAAAGATCTCTGAAAAGATAGGTTGAGACTAGATTGTAGAGGGCTTTGTCATCACTTGATTCACACTAATAATTACTTAATTGATTATTTGTAATTATTTAATGTCCAGTTTGTTTACCATAAGGGCGGGGACCTGTCTGTCTGGTTCTCTACAGTTCTCCCAGCACCTAGAGTACCTAGCATATAAGTAGTTTTCTGTACATATTTGGGACTTGAATGGCTGACTGGAATACCCAGCTAAGAAGCGTGGGTTTTGTTTAGCAGATAAAAGGTTATCACTGAAAGCTTTTGAGCAGGGCTGTGGGGAGATCAGATGTTATCGTCACTGAGGACTAGAATAGATGGGAAATACATAAGGAGGTGCTTAAGTTGGGCATTGAAGGATATATACAACTTGATTAGTGGAGAATAGAAAGTGTGGAAGCGGAAATTAATGTAATGGATAGCGATAATAGAAATATCAGCCTGAGAAGAGGAGATAGTGCAAAAAAAGGAGTGATAGGAAATAAAATTAATTAAATAAAAGAAGGGCAGATTGCAAAAGATTTTGAAAGCCAGGCGGAATTATAAATACTAAGATTTCACCACTATTAAGTTCTTGAGCAGGAGTTGCCAAATGTCACCAAAAAAAGGACCATTTTCTCTAAAACACTGGAAAGGATAGCATAAGTCAGGGAGAAAATGATAGCAATCAGTGATGCAGCTTGGCTCTATACATGTCAGAAAATCATGATTTATTTTGGCTCTGGCCGTGAAAAACCATATGACTGGACAAGGTACCTGTCTGAACCTCAGTTTCCTCATTTTTAAACAGCTGTAAAATAGAAGCTGCTTCTTCTAGAGGTTTATAGGATTAAATGAAGCAAGTCGTACAAAAACTCTCAGCATGCTGCTGATCATCCACTAACAATTCAACATACTTATTTCCTTTTTTTCTTTGCCCATCACTCTCAGAAACATCCTTTAATTGCACCCTAGAAAACTTCAGAGGCTTCCTGACTGGAAGTTGATCTAGGGTTTTTCCCTTAAAAAAAAAAAGAAGGGAGGGGAAAGGATAGAGAGAAGGAAGGGAGGGGGAAGGAAGGAAAGAAGGAAGGAAGGAAGGAAGGAAGGAAGGAAGGAAGGAAGGAAGGAAGGAAGGAAGGAAGGAAGGAAGGAAAAAAGAAAGGAAGGAAAGAAGATGGGATTAAGATTGATTTTTTTTTGTCCCATACTATTCAGTATTTTCTACCATTAAAATGTACTGATTCTCTAATCAGAAAGTGTTATTGTTATGATGACCATGAAAATTTTTAATGGCATGGAAATGTGCATAATATAATGATAAATGAAAAAGTAGTGAAAAAAGCCCTTTATGTGTTATGACCATAAATGTGTGCATGTGTGTGTTTGTGTCGTATCAAAATCTTTTTATTTTATTAGTTATTTCTGAGCTGAGTGGTGGAGTATGGGTAATTTGGATTGCCTTTATTTCACTTTTAAAAATTTTCCATATAGTTAAAAGAACCATGTTATACTTTTGTAATTAGAAAAAAATACCACAAAATCATTTTTATTTTTTGTAATAATGAAATAAATTCCAAGCGGAAAGCCTTATTGTTAGTTGGAGACATGGTAGAGGAGGGAGAAAAACTGGAACCAGAGGATGACAATAATATTAATTACAATAATGATAATGTCTACTATGAATTGAGGGCTTACTGGATACCATGCACCATTCACAATCTTCTTTATTTATCAGAGTCTTTAACAGCTGTTCCAAGCAAACAAAAAAGCCTTGGAATATAAACAGTTCATTCCTCCCTTATCCTACTTTCTAGAGGGAGCGTTCTTGGTTACATGCAGACAGATATGTGGCCACATACTTTTAGAAATAATTTAGTGTAGCTGTGGGCTAACTCACCTAACTCTGGCATAGACTTCTTTTATTTTTCAGCTTTTCAAAGCTTGGTCTTTAAATCATGTTGGTGACAAAGATTTAACAGAAACATCAACTCGCTGTTTTGCTTTTGAGATTTATGCCTTCTTACCTGAAAAACAAATCAACTTAAATATTTTTGTTATTTGTTATTTAAACAAACCAGTAATATGTGATGAATGAGCAACTCAGTGAAAGATATTTTACAATAACCAGAGCCATTTAGTTAGGAACTTGGCACAGGAACGTCGTCTTAAAGACAATGGTAGGCAACTGCGCCACCGTGTGGTATTGAGGAGTATGGTAGCCATATTTTTCTTTTTTTTAAAGGACATTTTTTTTCTAGTTTTACCATTTAAGTGCTGAAAGTAACCTTAGTGGTCGCTGGGTGGACCTCTTTCGATTTGTTGTGGAAACCAAGACCCAGACAAGTGATATTACTAGAGCTTGAACCCAAATCTTCAGATGGACCCTTTTCAGACCCTTTCTTGCCACACAACTGCTTCCAATTCTTCAGGTTAATTCAAGGATATCTGCATATCTGCTGCAGCGAACCTGAGAACTATCTAGTGCAAAAGTCAATTTTACATCCGAGGAAACCAAAGCCTAGAAAGGATAAGTGACTTGTTAATGTGTCCACAGCTAGGTTTAAGTCCCTTGTTTTTTATTCCATGCATTGATTTAGTCACTGAATATTTATTACCTGTGTCTATGTGTCTATGTGTCAGGCACTATTCAAGGCACTGGAG
Organism: Rhinolophus hipposideros; assembly: GCF_964194185.1. Lineage (NCBI taxonomy): Eukaryota > Metazoa > Chordata > Mammalia > Chiroptera > Rhinolophidae > Rhinolophus > Rhinolophus hipposideros. The sequence goes on from NC_138051.1 coordinate 75,909,733, forward strand.
ATACAATAGTGAGCAAAACAGACAAAAGTCCCTTCATAAATCTCACCTTCTAATAGGGGAGACAGACCAATAAGATAAGCAAGTACAATACATAATATTAAAGAGAGACATGCTTAAAAGAAAAATGGTGTGTGTGTGGGAGGGTGGAGGTGGGATTAAATGTTAGAGGGGATTACATTTCAGAGTGGCCAGAGAGGGCCTCCTTAACAAGATGATTTGAAATAAAGACCTGAAGGAATTGAGGAAACCAGCCATGCCGATATGGAGGACGAGAGTACTGGCAGAGGAAACAATAGTGCAAAGGCCCTGAGGCAGGAATGTGCCTGTGTATTCAAGAAAAGAGCAAGGAAGCCAACCTAGTAGGAATGCGAGTTCCCAGGTAGTGAGAAGTTGGAGAGGTAATGGGGGGGGCCGGATCGTGTGGGACTTTCAGGTCAAAGGAGGACTTTGGCTTTTACTTTTCATGAGATGGGAGCCATTTAAGAGTTTTCAGCAGAGGAGTGGTGTATGATCTGCCTGACTTTAGAACAGGAATATTCAGGCTGCTAGGTTCACAATGGGCTGCAGAAAATAAGGGCAGGGACGTGAGTTGAGGAGGCCCTCCAATAACCCTGGCCAGAATTAAGTGCAGGCTAGACCAGGGAGGTGACCGTGGGTATGGTGTAAGGTGGCAAGAATTTTAAAAATACATTTTGAGGGGAGAGCAACTAGCTTTGTAGATGGATCATAAGGGGTATGAAGGAAAGAGGAGTCATGGATGACACCACGTTTTAGGGCCTGAGCCTCGGGAAGCATAGCATTGTCATTAATGAAGAATGGGGGAGCAGCTCTGCTGCTGTGAGACTCACTAAGTGTGGATCACTACTCCCCACCCAAGTGGAGATATCAGGTAGGCAGCTGATGATGGACGTCTGGAGTTCAGCCAAGAGCTGTTAAGTAGCAACAGTGCAGTCAGTGAAAACAGTAACTCCTTAAAGTAACTAAAGGCACCATAATGATTGGAAAACATTTAAGCCCAAATGATAAAATACTCCCTGTTCTTAGCATTTGGCCTTCCAGATTTCTGCCCAAAGAAGTCTTTGTTTAATGACTTCTCTGCCTCACATAGTTGAAGCTGTGAACCTTTTGCTCATAGACATGAGACTTAAGTCTCCTGACCCTGGTTAGACCCATAGGACGACATTTGTATGCTCTTTGGGTTAAAAGATGGAGCCCTGCGTGAGGTCAGTGGGAGCCCCAGAGGGCGGCCTGTCAGACCAGTGGAACAGCAGGGAAACGATTTCGTGCTTCCTATTTTACTAATGGTGGAGGAGATCCCAATGTGAGGACTTCTTTGCTTCCTGTTGATGCCCAGGTCAGGTGCAATTGCTGGCATCTGTGTGATATGTCTCTTATTTTATTACCAACCTTTAACCCAAACCCTAATCTCTCCCCTCTCTCCGAATAGCTCTGTATGTGATGGAATTGACATTCTTTTGTATCATGTCCTGTCTTAGACAAGGGTCAGGGATGACAGAGTGACTGAGAGCGTATTAAGTACCAGGTAGTACGTAGGTTGGGAGCTGATCCACATGCCTTCGTTCATTTAGTCTTTAAAGACAACACCACCGACCCATCACCTATGCCACCGATTATAAAAACAACCAATATTTGAACAGTATTTGACAGTTCCCAAAACACGTCTGCATATATGCACTGGACTCTGGAACCAGACTACCTGGGTTTCAATCCCAGTTCTGGTATGACTTACTGTGTGGTCTAGGACAATTTCCTTAACCTCTCTGTTAAGCCTCAGTTTCTTCAATTGCCAAATGAGGATTTAAAAAATCGTACCTACTTCCTAAAGTGTTTTCAATCGCTTTATTGAGCTATAACAGGCCTATAAAGAAGTGCGTGCACTTAATGTGTACAATCTGATGAGTTCGGACATATGCAAACACCTGTGGTCTAAAGTGGTTTTAATAATGAAGTGAGGGCATGCGTGAGCAGCACGAGGAGCAGTGCCTACAACGTAATGAGTAAGGACAGGAGTGATTGCCTTACCTCTTTGGACCCTGAGAAAAATCCTGTAAGGTAGGCATTCTTTTTCCCAACTTTACTGATAAGGACACTGAGGCTCAGAGAGGCCAGTCAGTGTGACAACACAGTAATGAGTAGTAACAGGAGCACTAAAAGACCCAGTCACTGCCTTTGATTCCCAAGCTTTTCCCACTTGGTATCCACTTCTTCCATGAGTGTGGGTTTTGTGTTAAACAAACCAAAATTTTCCACCAGGTCTCCTGGTGTCCTCTGGCTTTGTCTTTATGAAAGGGCACACTGAGATTGCAGGGGAATCACAGCCAAAATAACCAATCTTTCTTGGGGACATCAGTGTGTCAGGTCTGGGCACTTCTCCTGCCTTTCCCTTTTCATCTTCACCCAAACTCTATGTGCTAGGTCTTTTAATAAGGCCTTTGTTTAAAAACTGGGGCCCAGAGCCATTAAGTTACAGGAGTGGAATGAGCTGGAGCAGAATTCAAGATCCGCCCAGCTTATGCGCAGAAGACTCATCTGGGAGCAGCTTATCTCTGCAAAATTCACTGCACTGTAGCGGCTCCCTTTCAGGACTTCAATAGAGCGAGGGGAGGCAGGTTGCCTCCCACCCCTTGATGATAACCCCCCCACTGGCCAAGTGGTGAGGTGCCGGAGTGACTGACCCTGGGGAGTCCCATCTAGCCTTCAACCCTGCCCTTCCCTTTCTTCCTCCTAAACAGAGAGGCTGTGCAGGCTGGCAGCCCTCCAAGCCCAGGACCAGGCTGAAACCCTCCGGCCTGCTTCAGATGCAAAGAATCCCTAGTCCAGAGGTTATCTCCCGGCATGGAGGTGGAGGACAGACTGCGTGGGGCTGAGGAGAGTGCCGGGGGAGTCTGAGGTTTGTACTCAGTCCCACGTCCAAGTCCCTATTCCTGCCCCGGAACTCGCACCCCTTCGCGCTACCCTCCTGTGTCAGTGTTGGGAGTCTGCGTTGATTCCTTGTCTCTTGATGTTCCCATGCTCCACTTCTGGGCCTCCGGCATGTTGTAACCAGAATTTCTTTCTCATGGTTAAGTGGAACAGTTTCCTCTCTGTCTCTGTCCCAGCAACACCCCCCCATCCCTTCCTTCCCTTTCAAAGAGAATGGTGCACAGCCCAAAGGCAGATGGCAGCATAGCCCTGAGCAAGCGCCCAAGGTCTTGCGGCTCCGACCTGAGGCAGCCTGCACCCTAGCCTGTACTAACTGGGTCAGCTGAGTTCAAATGATCACTGTACATGCTTCAGGTGTCTTGTGGGGGTGTGGATCTGGGTCGGTGTGACTGTTCTGCCCCTAATTTAAGCCACTGGTTGCAAATATATGTCCTGTGTACCTGTTAATAACCCACAGTCAACACACTGTCCCCTGGGACCCCAGTCACTCTGACCATGACCCCTCTCTCCCCGACCCTCCTCCCCACAGCCCTACATGCACAGGCTGGGCCACCTGTGGGCTTCATGAATTGCAGCTTGGTCTGCAAATGCATTATAGTTTCTTCCCCTTTGTCTCCACCCACATTCCCCCCTCACTTGCCTGCTCCTCTATCCTGACTGTTAACTCTGTTCTTGGACTGTGGCACTAGGTCATTAATAGGCGTCGGAGAGAAGGAAAGGACAGAGGAAAGTAAAATAATAGCAATTTATTCTGATAAACCCTTAACATTCTACACCTAGGATTACTTCTAGTCATTGGCTTTGAAAATAGTGGTCCTGGTTCTCAGAGCTCCCAAGGTCTGTGGTTTGGATAAGGAGCCTTCCCACTGGGTAGGATTGCTACGGAAGCTGAATCCACTAACAGCCAAGGAAGTTTATCTTCATGTCTGTGAAGACTTCAGCCTCCCTATTCTGTTTGCTTCCTCTCTGTCTCAGTGTCTCTCCTATTTATACGGTAACCCACTGCCAAGGAAAGACTTGAAATTTGAAGTGTAAATAAATAATACCTCAAGTATTACCTGAAATGAGGATTTGAAACATAAAAGGGACCAAAGAAAAGAAGCATCTTGATAGAGGAGAACAAGAAATCTAGGAGAAGCAGTTCTGGGTCCTATGTCCCCCGGTACCAATGGTGGCTTCTGTCACCCACAGTTGCCTTGTCTAGATTCTATTTTTAAGATCCTTGAATGAATCTATATTTACTATGAGGTTTTTTTAATTCAGGGAAATCTACACAAGTCATTTGACTGAAGGCTGAAGCTTATTTCAAGAAAGCAAGTCTGGGAAAGGAAATGGCATGCCTACTGTCATTTTCCCAAAGCCCCAGTTAGCTCCTTTCATACCTGTTCTGTCTTCTGCCAAGCCACCTATTGCTCATTTCCAAAGAAAAAAGGATCAGGACCCAGATTCCAAAGCAGAATGCAAATGGTACTTAAAGAAACAGGCCTGTAATTTTCGTCATGAAATTTTTGTCATAAATTTTCTTGATGGACAAATATGTATTCTTTAGAGTCAACACAGATCCCTCATGAAAATGCATTCCTAATCTCATAAAGGTTGTCTCCTAAAGTAACACTTGTAGAATCCCAAGTAATGGACCATTAATCCAACCCCCTCATTTTACAAACAAGGAAACTAAGGTGCAGGAAAGGCAATGGCATACTTACTAACACTCAATAACTCACTAATAATACTAAGTAATAGCAGATGGAGGACCAACACCCAGATCTTCTTACCACTAGATTAGCGTTCTTTCCACGATTTCATGCATCCTGGCTGTTACAATGGTCTTACCACACCTCTAAAGGCCTGGGCTCCAACAGTTTCATCTCTGTGTTTCTCATGTACACACAGTTATTGTTCCCCAAGCTCACCCAAATTGCTAGGTGACTAAGGGTTTCCAGCCTTAGACATTCTGCCCAGACCAGCCTCTGCAATGTGACAACCTCAGTGCTGCTGTGGAGTCCAACTTGCCATTCCAGGCTTCCCTCCCTGTCGATTCAAGTTGCCCCTTCCTGCCAGCTGACCTTAGCTGGGACCACCTCAGGCATCAAAAGTGTCGGATAATATTAAAACCCAAGAGAGAAGTAATCTGAGTATTAAATCCCTTTCATTCAAGTAGGATCCTTGGCCTCCAAGGCATATTTCTTCAGCCTCACCCCCACAGTCAACCACATACCTGGGATTAGACCAAGCTTTAGCCATGAAACTTGCCCTGTTTGCTTCCTCCCTCCAGGACAATGGACCATGACCAACTTTATTTTTTGCATAACCAAAGAGCCAACTCAGACAATTCTTGCAAAACAGGATCTGCCCCAAGTTCCTTGCCCCAGGTTTCTTTGTTGTAGCCATCCTAGATCAGGGCTTCAGCAGGTGCCTCTTTTAGAGGTCAGCTTCTCTCTCTAATGAAATAATTAAATTTTTACTTTTCTTGGGCCCTTCTACCCAAGCATTGGGAGTTTCATAATATCATCATTTAACATATATTGAGCACCTATTACATGTAGGGCACTGTGCAAAGAGCAAGAGGTAGAAGTAAGATACAGGCTTTCCTAAATGAAAAGGATAAAAGGCACACAAAGCTGCAGCATTCATCCTAGGTCTCCTGCCCCAAAGACAACAGGAAGGGCCTGGGGAGGGAGGGAGGGAGAAGTGGTACATGGGTCGACAGACGAGAGGGAAGAGGCAGTAAACAGTGGTCTGAAGACTATTTGCTGGTAAAAGCAGAACAGCCTGACATTAAGTCCATTTAAGGACAATTTCAACAGAGAAACCTTATTAGCCAAAGCTAACCCACTTTCTAAATATGTAGCTAAACGTTTCACTCCCCCACAACTATATATAGAAATATCCCACCAGACTAATTTTTTCAACACAGCCTCCGAAATACATGATGCTGTTTCCATTGACGAGCAAAATAATTCAGCTGGAGTTGGTGAATGACTTGCCCACTATTATGACACAAGGCAGTGAAAACGCTAGACACTGGTTCCCAGGCGCTTACTGGGAACTGCCTTGGATTTCACAAATGGCTGGTGCTTGGGTGAGCATTGCAAGTATCTATTATCGCATAACAAGCCACCCCAAAACATAGCCGCTTAACAACGTAACCATCTATTCGTGCACAATTCTGAAGCTGGGACTGGGCTTACCTGAGCGATTCTTCAGATCTCACCTGGGTCACACATGAGCTTGCAATATCCTTTTTTTTTTTTTTTAATACAAATGTCCAGTTTTTAAAAAACTTTTATTTATTTTAAATGTGTTTTTCCAGGACCCATCAGCTCCAAGTCAAGTAGTTGTTTCAATCTAGTAGTGGAGGGCATAGCTCACAGTGGCTCATGTGGGGATTGAACTGGAAACCCCTTTTTTAAGAGCACCGCACTCTAACCAACTGAGCTAACCCACCGCCCATGCTTGTGATATTCTGACAGGTTAACTGGAACAGGATGATCTAATATTATTAATGACCTCACAGAATGGTGGCCTTGATGCTGGCTATCAGCTTCTCCTCTCCAGCTGATGTCATTCAGTAGGCTAGCACAGGCTGCATGGCTGCAGAAGTGTGGCAAGAGGGCCACCGTGGAGATACAAGAGCTCTTAGGCCTAGATTCCAGGACTTGCACATTTTTGTTTTTGCTGCATCCCATTGGTTAAAAGCTAGTCACAATGTCAGCCCAAATTCAAGGAGTGGGGAAATAGTCTCCACCGCCTGATGGCAGAAGCTGCAAAGTATTGTGGCCCTGCTTTTCACAGTGAGAGATAGCTAGCTCATTTTTACCAGTCTACACACACTAGCTATTATTATCACATCCAGGAACCAGCCAGCATCTACCAGCCCCTGCTGCCTCTGGGGATGGTGGAAAGAAACATTTTCTACATTGGAGCTTGGGGGCTTGGATACTTAGCCTTAGTCCCTGGATGATATCCAAAATCTTGAGATATTATCCCAAATACATGCTGAAATTATAAATGCAGTTGCAGACTATCAAGCATTGTGTAGACACTTTAGAGTAATAAGTAAAACCATATAAATGAATTTAGTAATTTTCTTCAGATATGTTTTAGAAGAAAATACCTTGCCAGCCTTGATTGTTATTTGTCTTTATAGGCAGACCTCTCAGTATTTGGTGGAACATGAGAAAATCCTGGCTCAGACAAGGACGCCAATGAGTGAGGCAAGAGCCAGAAATGTGCAGCACACCTAAGAGAGGTCAACATTGCTAAAAATGAATTAAACCTGTCCAGGTGAGGGCTAATGAAATGCAAATGATTTTGCAGCTCCATTGCGGTATAGTTGACACAATAAGCTGTGCATATTTACAGTAGACAATATAATAAGACCATCACCTATGAAACCAACAATATAATCAATATAATGAATACACCAACCCATAAATTTTCTTGTGCCATTTTGTAATCCCTCCCACTGTCCCTCTCCCTTTTCCCCATCCCCAGGCCATCACTAATCTACTTTCTGTTGCTATTTATGACTGCATTTCTAAGATTTTATATAAATGGGATCACCTAGTATGTACTCTTTTTTTTGTCTGGCTTCTTTCACTCTGCAGTTTTATTTTGAGTTTTACTCAAAGTGTTAACTACATCAATATTCTTTTTAATTGTTGAGTAGTATACCATTATACAGATACACCATAATTAGTTTATCTATTCCCCTATTGATAGGCATTTGGGTCGTGATATGTACTGAAGTTGATCCCCATCATATGCTGAAGCCCATGCCCCCAGTGAGACTGTATTTGGAAATACGGTCTTTAGGAGGTAATTAAGGTAAAATGGTCATACAGGTAGAGCCCTGATCAAGTAGGATTAGTGTCCTTATAAGAAAGTAACACCAGAGAGCCCTTGCTCTGCTCAAGTCCCCCACACCACCCCACCCTGCCCCCGCACCCCAACACCCTCATAGGAAAGCCCATGTGAGAACAAAGCAGTCAAGAAGCAAGCCATTAGCAGACTGTGAAGACTACTAGAACCTTGATCTTGGACTTCCCAACCTCTCAAATTGTGAGAAAGTGAACTTCTGTTGTTTAAGCACCCAGTCTATGGTATTTTGCATGGCAGCCTGACTAGACGGATAAAGGTGGTTTATAGTAACACTTTAAGGCTGTTGCAAATGAAGCTCCATGCAACCTTCGTGTACAAATCTTTGTGCAGATAAATGCTTTTGCTTCTCTTGGGTAAATATTAGAAGTAGAGTAGCTGGGTCATATGATACAAGAACATTACCTTTTTGAAAAACTGTCAACACTGTATTCCAAAGTGGCTGTACCATTTTGCCTCCCCACCAGCAGTGTATAGGACTTCTCATTGCTTTACATTCTTGCCACACTTACTATGCTCAATCTTTTTAATTTTAAAAGATTTCATTTTTTAAAAGGTTTACATTTTTGATGGCAATTTAAGTAACCACTACACTGGTGAATGTACAGTGGTGTCTCATTGTGGATTTAGTTTGCCTCTCCCTAGTGGCTAATGGTGGTCATCTTTTCATGTACTTATTTGCCATCCCTGTATCTTCTTCTGTGAGGTATCTGTTTGAATATTTTGCCCTTGTATTATTGATTGAGAGCTAATTAAAACGTGAATTTGAATAACTGTAAGCATAGAAAATTAGATCCAAAATCTTACCGGCTGTCCAGGTTGGGAAGGCCTGAGAAAGGATATGAGAACATACGGGAAGAGTATGGGGCCATTGAAAGCTGGGATGAGGGTGATGAGGGCTTAATGGGGAGTGGTAGGGCTGAAGATAAATCCTGCCAGCTTCACAATTTTGTCTTAAGTTTGGCTTTGAGGCCCCCCTAACAGTTTTCTCACCATTAACAACTAATCCAGCCCCCAGGTTTTTTGAGAGCCTCAATTTCATGACACTTTCTTGTTTCAGGAATGCACCATATGTCACTTTTGCCTGAAGAAGTTTGCCAAGTGTGTAGGCAGATACATGAGAAGTACCTAGATAAGATTTGGCCCAGAGTCTAGTTGGGGGCAGAGTTGAGAACAACATAATGTCTAAGCCACCTTCCATTAGAATGAAGACCTTGGAAAGGAGAAATGAAGAGAAAGGACTCAGGAAAGATGGGAGTGAGAACAGACAATAAAAGTTGTTACTGTGACCAAGGACGCTGTGTTCAGCCACTGATAACTCCATGCCGGAAAGAGATAAGTGGGAGGGAATCCAGGAGAAAACAGAATAAATGATTAAGGAAAGGAGAAGCTGATTTATGAGGCTGACTGCATAGAGCTCTCTGAAGCTAGTTCATTTAACAAAATGTAACTGAAGCTAATTTTCTATCAGAGCCTGAAAGGCAATGGAAATGCAGATAGAAAAGATTAGGAAAATAGCAAGTGTTAGAGTCAGCTTGTCTAGCAAGCCCATTAACTATAATAAAAATAACTTCTGCATTAAGCAAACCAGTCCTTGATCTAAACTTGTCCTGTCTGTCCTTACAAGCAGCTTATTGAAATTTTCTCATTCTCTTCCACTTTTCTACTCATTCCCTCCCTCATTCTTTTTGTCTGGCGAATGTCATAATTATACACAAAACCCCAGCTCTGAAAGTTCTTATTTCTTCATCTTTTAGGAGAATCCTCCTCTTTGGCTCCTGTCCATACGTCCACCTATCCATATCTGTATTCCTTTGGCTTTGCTCTGTTGTGCTAGGCTGAGATTTACCCTCATCCCTTACCTGGTACCCCAACTCCTCTTTGAATTAGGGCTTTCCTCAAGCCAGGAGCTCAGGAAAAGATAATAAATGATCTTGAATTCTACCATCCTAACACAATCACCCGTAGCATTTTGGAGAAGTTCCTTGAAATCATTTTTCTTCTGTACTGGAACCACTCAGGTAAAATTACATCATGTCAGTGTATAGTATCATATTGAAGATAACAGTTTCCACATCACTAACTATGACTGGTGATATAGCTAACACTCAGAATTCTAGTGATGTGATCATAGGCTTCCTCAATTAAGAATCCAGCCTCGGAGATTTAAAATTCACTAGCATTATGATATGCTCAGGTAAGAGCTTTTGCAAGCAAGTGAGACAACAGTTTTTAGAAGCATTTTCAATGATACAAAAGGCAATTGATAAGAAAGAACAATTAAGTTCAGAACTCATCCTAGAAAAAGTGCTCCATACCTCATTGCTGAATATCACTACGGTCACCTTCGAAGTACTCCCCTTGGGAAACCATGCCTCGACGCCAGGGCCTAGTCCACCCTTCAAAACAATTTTGGAACTCTTTCTGGAATGGCCATCAGAGCTGTCGTCATATTACCCTTGATGTCCTGATTGTCATCAAAATGTCTTCCTTTCAACACTTTCTTTATCTTTGGGTAAAGAAAGAAGTCATTGGGGGCCAGATCAGGTGAATAGGGAGGGTTTTCCAATACAGTTATTTCATCAAACCCAACTGCATTAGGTCCTGCCGTAACTGTGCACCACCAACTGGGTGGCTTAAACAACAGCATGTATTGTCTCACAGTCTGGAGGATGGAAGTCTGAAAACAAGGTTTTGGCAGGGTTGGGGCCGCGAGGGAGAGTCTGTTCCTTGTCTCTCTTCTCACTTCTGATAGCCTCAGGCATTCCTTGGCTTATAGATGACTGTCTTCTTCCTGAACCTTCACATTATCTTCCCTTAATGTCTCTGTATCCAAATTTGCCCTTTTCATAAGGACACAGTCATATTGGATTTGGGTCTTCCCTAATTGCCTCATCCTAACTTGGCCATCTGCAAAGGCCCTCTTTTCAGATATGGTCACATCCGCAGCCACTGGGGTTAGGACTTCAGTATCTTTTTAGGGGGATACAATTCAATCCATAGCGCTAACTTTGTGAAAAAAATCATAAGGGGGAATATATGTGAATCTAAAAGTAAACTGAAATATCTGTCAAGAAAAGCTGGAGTGAATCCTGGGTAGGTGAGCACAGCTGCCCACTTAGCATGATCTTGGTCTAACTGCAGGCTCCTTCCATAGAGATTATGGGATCTATGGCAGGGACAGTATCCATGGAGGAAAACAGTTTCAAAGGCTTGCTCAGATAGTACCAATAATATATACACATGAGTGTAAAGGTGTATATGGACTCACTTGTCTATCTGTAGAGCCAGCAATCCTCAAGCACAAAAATCAAGCCCTTCCCGCTTGATGAGAAGCCAAAGTGAGTCTCCTACATAAATATCATTTGAAACCCTTCCACTGGACTGTTTTCACTCATTCATTCATCAAGTAGACTCACCTGCCTGTGTAAACCCCATCTTTATTTTGACTGCTGGGTGAAAATGAAAATCTCATTGACTCACCCCAGTCCTGAGGCTCTTAGAAATAAATGGCGAAACTTTCATGAGCTACACATCTAGGCTAGAGAGAGCCACAGAATGGTTTGTGCCCTGACCCAAGGTCAGTTATTTTTTTTTTTGCCTTTGCCTTCTCTATTCCTGTCATGTGAATTTCCCATGCTTCTCCCTGACACACACTCTCTGTAGAAAGATGCAGAATCTTTGTTGGGTAGCACCTCTATAACAATGAGAAAATTCCTCCCCAGATGACTTGGGACAGCTTGGAGCCAAACTACTTCCTTCAGTCCCTAAGCACATTGTTTCCCTCCGGTGACTTCTGCAATCCAGAAACAGCTGCAAATTCCAGTAAAACAATGTTCTGATCCAATCCCTCAAGCCATCCTTACACTTTTGTTTTTCTCTCTGGAAGGAGGAAAGAGAAAAATCCTTGAAAAGTTGCCACGGTGCATTATTTCCAAGCGTCTGTTGGTGGAGGTGTGAGCCAAACAGCCCTTTTTACTGGAGGAAAGGAGAGAGCAAAAATGGAAAAAAGGAAGACATAAAAAATGATGGAGAAAATCTGAGTGAGTGAAATAAAGTTACACAATGGAAAAAGAATTGAGCAAAAACGTTGCTTATGCAATGCGTTTGAAATGCGCTTGTTCAGGAGACTGAAGTTCACCTTGCCTTTCACTTTGGGTGAGCCAGGAAACTAGTCTAGTTCAATATTTAGTTTGAGCCATTCTGACTTGAAGTTAATCTGGTAAGATAACATCAGGATATATAAAAAAGATACTCTGAATTGAAAGTGCCTGAAGAGGATATTATTTCACAAAATAATTTACAGTAATACTCTTGTAATTAGCAACCTCTACAATATGCTTAACTGGTGTGCCCATTTATAAAACGATCCTTCATTTGTCCTTTCACATTCACTAGCTACCCTTTTTCACTTCTTGCTGTGCTTAGGAGACCCATCTTTACGGATGGAATCAATGCTTGCTCTGTGGTTTCTGGTTGGTGTTAGCTAATGGGAAGAATTACCAGGAGATTGAAGAGTAGAAAGAGTGAGGTTGAGATATTTATTACTGTGGGTCCCACCCTGATAGGTCACCGTGGGTTGGCTGTTTCTCTCCATTGAAGGTCACAGCTCTTGGGAGAGGGGAGTGTCCCTTCCTCTTTATGCAGCTGTGCTCTGCTGCTTCTACTTGTCCCTGCACGTGTGGGGGTTGGGTAACTGAATCCCACTGTTGCTCACCTGAGGGTACTACAGTTTTCTTTTCCAATTTCCTAAACCTCACCCACAACTTTATAATAGATCAATCCCTTAAACTCTCCTTACGTGTACAGTTTGAGTGTGTTCTCTATTTCCAAGAGGTGCCCTGACTATTATAAGGCATAATTTTTCTCTTCAGCTGGACTGTCTCTTGGGTGCAGTCTTATAAGATGCCCTGTGTCTCCTTCAAAACATCTAGCATAGTCCCATGCACAGAGTAAACGTCGGTCATTAAAACTGTTGATGATCTCAGGAAAGCCCTTCACTAGTCTGCCCCCTATTTCCAAGGTCACACTAGCAACATTTAGTGAATCATACATGGTTCTACCTGTTCATACAAAGTCTGCCCATCACTGAATACCTGCATTTAATGGGCTTTGCTGTCTATTGTCAGCAGTGTGGTGTAATGAAAACAGTAGGTGTTTGGGATCCTTACTGACCTAGCTCTGCTACTTAGTATTAGGTTGGCACAAAAATAATTGCAGTTTTTGCAATTGTTTTTAACCTCTTAAACCGCAATTACTTTTGCACCAACCTAATAATTGGGTAACATGGGAAAAGCTACTTAAAGGCCCCAAGAACCACTGTCATCTATAAATATGAGATGCAGAATCTCACATCTTTGCCTTCTCCGAACCCTTGCTCCTTCCCCATCTTTACCAGGGTGGCCAAGTAGCGTTTGTTGTCCGCAATTTGAACACAATGTCTGGTGGTAGGACCAAGCCAAGTTCCTGAGGAAGAGGGGATAGAAAAGAAAGGAAGGGAAAATGATAGAAGGTTTGGATATACCGTGTTTCCTCAAAAATAAGATCTAGCTGGACAATCCGTTCTAATGTGTCTTTTGGAGCAAAAATTAGTATAAGACCTGGTCTTATTTTACTATAATATAAGACCGGTCTTTATAACATAATATAATATAATATAGTATAATATAATATAATATAATATAATACCCAGTCTTATATTAATTTTTGCTCCAAAAGACGCATTAGAGCTGATTGTCCAGCTAGGTATTATTTTTGGGGAAACAGGGTTTTGGCAACATGGATCAGGCTTATGATCAATATTACACACATTTGGGGGAGATGTGGAAGAAGCTGTAACACCAAAGAAGTAAGGAAAAAATATACAAAGAGGTGTAAAACAGGAAAAGATGGAATGTTCTAATGCTGTTGGTCTGAAGCGATGGTGCTATATTAGTAGTCTTTTCAGTGAGAGCACATTAAAGCAAAGAATTTATGCAGTGCAGAAACTAGGACACGAAATACATAACATGTTCAAAAGAGAACCATAAGAAGGGAGCACGATTCCTGCCACCTCTTAAATGAGTTGGTTTATAACTCTTAAGTTCCCCCCAAACAGAATTTTTTATTTTCCAACCCTACCAACAGAGTGAGCACCATAACTCACTCTTCAAACAAGTGGATTTACTCTTGTTACTTTTTTTGGACAGATACCATAGTATCGCAGTTACCTTTGTGGGGGGTAAAAGGGAAAGAGGTTTCCAGGCTCCCCTGCAAAGCTGACTTAGTGTGGACTAAACGACAACCCCAGAAGACAAGAATGTTTGCATCATGCTCTGGGCTCAGAGCGTCTCCGCCATTGGCTACAGCTAAGTGTGTTCTTCCAGGCAGTGGGCCAAGCCTGTGTGCCTACCTGGCTGCTGTGGAGAATCACAGCAGGGTCCCAGGAATTACCATACCTTTTCCAAAGAGCTGCGGTGAGGCAGTTCAACGAGATGATATACGGAAAGAACCGAGTGCCCAGCACATGGTAAGCACTCCACAGATGCCCTTTATGATTTTTTGTAGAGACTTAGAGCCTGTATACAATTTAGATGGAAGGCTTATTTTTTTTTTTACTTTGGAAAATCATTATGCGTGACATTCCACTAGTTAGTCATGCCAACCATGGCAATGCCCCCGGAGGGTTATTTTTCATCTCCTTTCCTCCTGTTTCCATGATAAACAATGAAGAGCACTCAACAACACTGAGGATCCAATAGTACAATGGAGTTATGTACACAAGCATTTACGTTGCTTGAAGTCAACTCTATGTTCAACAAAAGAAAATAATACACTCGAATATGTATATACATATATGTAATTTCCCCTTCAACAATATGGCCCTTAAATTCAAGCCAACTACTTCATCTGGTGCTCCATCAAAGAAACAGCCACGGCCATCTGTTCCAATTCTGGGGGAAAACTGGCTGTGTTGAACTGACTGAGAGATGGTGCAGAATGCATAAAACCGTGTAATCTGTACTGGGTGGGTGATTTGAGAGATTTTTAATGGTCTTTTTCTTCTATATATGATGTTTGCCTTACATGTTGGGTTTAGAACGTGAACTCCAAGTGCTACAACACCACTGCCACACGCGGTTGTATGCAATTTCAAGTTGTCAGACCCTAAGCATATATGAAAGGTGACTCCTAACAATGGCTAGTATTACTCTGAGTTTAATATAGAAACTGCTTATGTAGCCCCATGGCTGTGAGGACGTCTGCATTACCATGTTCCCTCCAAAAAATTCCTTCTGTCCATACTGGCATTATTGATAGTTTTAATTTTTTATTTTAAAAATACTTACTGAGCATCTACTACCTGCTAGGAAATTATTTGATTGGTTACAACTTAAGCAGATGTCTTATTTGGGAAAAGCCTAGTTGGCTGTTTGTGATATAGGTTGTTTTTAAGTTTCCTTTTCTCGGATTTGAGTGCATGGACTCTGGCTTAGGTTTTGATTTGCTTACATAGGCTACCGAGGCATCAGAGCCACCTCAAACTAATGGTCCCCTTGTTTAATTACTCTAACACCTGGACTATCCAGGAAATACTCTTCTGTAAGCATGACTCTACTTGCGAGGTGGGGTCTAAAGGGAAGGATGGTTATCCAGAGTCTTTCTAAGAGTGTCAAGCCAGTCTCTCACTGGTCAGGCCCACACTTATGAGCATTGAAATAAGGAAACCACATGGACCAACAAGAAATAGGTGAGTGCTGTATGTGACCAAGGGCCAGACAGGTGAGCATCTGAGCAGAGAAGACAAGACCCGAAAAGGGTGCATATCTGTGAAGGACAGGAGAAAGGCAATTCAGGAGCTGAGTGGAGAGTAGCATCAAAGGCCCAAGGATAGAGGTTCAGGCAGAGTCAAGAGCCTGGACAAGGAGTCAGGACCACAGTTATGTGGTAGAGACAAAGTGAAGAGGGCTTCGGCTGAGCAGACCCAGGTATGAATCAAAGGGCAACTGTTTATCTGCTATGTAAACTTGGGCAAGCCACTTAACCTCTCGGAGCCTCTGTTACCTTGACTGAAGAGGAACATAATAATGTCTACCTCACAGAATTGTTATAAGGAGTATAAATAATTCAGGAAAGGTGCTTGGCACTTGGAGCGCTCAACAAATGAGAGCTATTATTATTATCGACATCATCTTCCTTATTTATATCGAACCACAGAGATGTCTCAACTCAGGCTGAGGAGATAAAGCAAATGTGAGGAGTGTTTGCCAAGAACAGAGAAACCAGGAGGGGGAGCTGGGCCTCCCCAGAATTGATCACAAATGGCTTCTCTCACTTACGTTTGGCCATTTGTAATTGTCAATATACTCGTTTGTTCTTATACTCGGTGCTGCTATCACTCTTGTCATCAGTCGTTATTCCCTCTAACAAAAATAGAAAGAACCTTAGATTTCTGTTAAACCAGCCACACCGCTTGTGTTTTGCCCCTGGCCTATCCATTCATCTTTTCTGTGGGGTGACCTGTACTCAATATTCAGGGACACAACCTTCTTGGGGTTTCCCCCACTGTCTCTATGGTTTCTGGCCAAATCTAATTAGTTAAGTGAAGTGGAGTCCAGTAAGATTAATAGATTAATGCCAGCAGCGGACTTGGGGGGCTGGCAGAGGGGGTGGGAGACATAGGTGGTTACAAGAGATGGTGCTTATGAAAGGAAGACGTGACCAACCCAGCTTTGTGTTAGGGGATGCTTACTGGGGTCGAAAACCAAGGTCATGACCTTCTGCAGCCTCTGAGTAGTCTGTGACAATGTATGTCATCAGGCAATGCAGTGGTCCTGCATGTTTCTAAATGATGTGGTTTGCCCACCTTACATTCCACTCACCCAGCTCTTAGTGCCCAGTCCAATAACAACGAACATTTGTTAAGCCCTTACTGCGTGTCAGGCACTGAGCTAATGCATTTTACATGCCGTCACATTTGAGCCTTACCATGACCTTATGAAGTCAGCACTATAAATTAATAGAGGCTCAGAGAAGTTAAGTAACTTATCCGAGACCACACAGCTAGTAAAACTGTTGGGAATCCAGGTTTAGCTGATTCCAGATCTCCAGCTCTAAATTAGAATGCTAACCAGTGCATCTCATACTTTAATGTACATATAAGTCACCAGAGGATTTTGTAAAGTGAAGATTTTGATTCAGAAGACCCGGGTGGGGCCTGAGATGCTGCATTTCAAACCAGCTCCCAGGCTATGTGTATACTGCTGGTCCATGGATTATACTTTGAGCAGCAAGGGGCTTGCCTGATTGATTTGGGTCACAGTAGTTGGTAGGTTTCTCTCTTGAGGAGATTGGATTTTGGTCTTAGACAAGAAGTTTTTAAACCATTTATGTATTGCTTTCTATGCTGAGTAACAAATCACCACAAATTTAGCACCTTCAAATCACACCCCATTTATCTCAGTTTTTTGTGGATCAGGTGTCAGGGAACAGCATGACTTTTTTTGCTCAGGTTCTCAGAAGCCTGAATCAAGGTGTCAGCCAGGCTAAGTTCTCATCAGGAGCTGAGGGTTCTTGCCCAAGCTCATTTAGGTGGTCACAGAATTCAGTTTCTTGCAGCTGGAGGACTGAGGTCCCTGTTTCCTGGCTGCTGTGAACTGGGCCAACTCTCAGTTCCTAGACATGGCTGCATTTCTTGCCATCTGGCCCTTCCATCTTTAAAGCCAGCAATGGAGAATCTCCCTTTTGATGAATCCTTCTCACACTTCAAATCTCTTGGACTTTTTCTGTTTCTGACCTCTAGATCCAGATTTAAAAAGCTATATGATTAGGTTAAGACCACCCAATCTCTCTATCTGATTTTAGACCTAAAGTATGTCTGCAAAATTCCTTCATAGCAGGACACAGGTTAGTGTTTCATTGAATAATTGGAAGAAGGCTTCAGTATACCAAGGGCCAGAAATCTTCCGGGCCATCTGAGAGCTCTGACTACAACAGTGTTTTGGTTTCCTGGATGAGCTATGTTGTTGATTGATCAATGTTTTTAGAGTCATGGAAATTGAGACTATATAAACTGCCCCATTTCTGCTTTCATTTCTACTCATTTGTCTAAATTTCTCCTTTAGTATTAAAATTTACCAGCAATGGTTTCAAGATAAAAATGAAATGTCTTGGGGGAGATTACAGCAAATTGAGCTAAGCCCTTTTTCCTGTTTGTTGTGCAAATTGAAAGCATGAAATAGCGACTGATGCGTAGATCATTTCGGGTTTTTTACTGACTTATAACCAGTGTCCAGGAATAAGTCTCCAGATGCAGTGATGTTTACATGAAGGCAGCAGCTTCTATTCAAGGAGCTCTAAGTGCGCCATAGGTGACGTGAGCTGATAAATATTAGTGCCTGCATTTTAAAGAAGGGTTGGCATCAAAGATCTGACTGAAGTCCCAGGACATAAGTTTATCTTTTCTGAGTTCTATCCTATTTTCCTTTCAGTGGCACTGTCCTATAGTTACGTGACTCATAAAATGTTATCCAGGGTTATTTTTCTTACTTGGGTCTGAGAGAAGGCAAGTCAAATTGAGAAGTGGGAAATAAGCTGCTAGAAACTTTCAAGGGGATGGAATTCCCAGGGGTTTTCTACAGTGAGGAGAGTTCCCTCCCTGGCAAAGCAGAGAAAGAAGCAACATGCACACCCTGGGGATTCTGGGTTTGGAGCGCGTGGCCCAGGACAGCCCACCATTAAGAGATGGGGCTAGACAGGACCTAATCCTGGCAGTGCTATTCCCACCGCAATTCTCTTCAGTACCTCCAAAGCAAGATCACTACATAGGAAATACCACGCTTTTCTTAGCCTGCTCAGTATAGAACACATTAGGGAAACGGCTGTGGGAAAATCCAAGAGTCCATTGCAACCTCAGGCAAGGGGGCAGAATTGGTAGTGGTATTGCTTCCTCTAGATCTTGAAAGGAACAGCTGAGGTGGCTGCCCTTAACTCCATTTTTGCCAATACAGAAAAACTCTGCTTTGCATTCTTGGTGTCATGCTTCATTTTTGAAATATGATTCATAAAAGCAGTGTATTTCTGCTGTGCCGGCTGAGACTTGCTTTATCACTCTCCTATTTCAGCGTCAATAAAATGATGCTGTCATTCCAGCCGGGAGGTATTTTGATTGTTCCAGACAGAAAGCTGGCTGAGCACATTGGGAGTGTGAGTGTGAGTGAGTGGTGTGTGCTTCTGTCGTGTATGTGTTTCCTTTCTGGGGCTGAAAAGGAAATGATCTCATCTTAGCAATAGATAAATGCATTTTGCTGGTGACTGATTACTACGTTGAGACCTCCTATGAAGCCTTGTAGCACTATGGCAATTTACTAATGGACAAAGAGAATTCCTTGCTAAAATGATCACTAGCAAAAATCCTATGCCACTAGTTTCTAAATAGAAGTGTAAACATACAATAAATAGAGACTAGGAATAAAATAAGAGGGTTGGAGTAAATGATCTCTAAGGACCCCTTTGATTTAAAGAAAATTCCAAGCTAGACATTGGAAGACTTAGAAATGATACATGCAAAGGAGAACTGACTCTGGGTGGTGAGCACACAATGGGATTTATAGATGATGTAATACAGAATTGTACACCTGAAATCTATGTAATTTTACTAACAATTGTCACCCCAATAAACTTAAAAAGAAAAGTGGAAAGAAACAGAGAAAAAAAATGAAATGATAAATGCTTCAAAAGGAAGAATATGAATTTAGGAGAGTAGTGGAAATCTTCTTAACTGATAAATGAATTTGTGAGTATGTGTGCCTGTATATATCTGTTTGTCTCCAACATTGTTTGTCTCCAACATATATATAGATATAGATATGTTATTGTTTTTTAATCTTTTTATTTTAAAACAAAATACAGATACAAGAAAAGCCCACACGACGAATATATAGTGCCACTACCAGATCAAAAAGTAGAATTTTGCTGGCCACCCCAGAAAACCCTCCATGCGTCCTATTCCAAAACAACACTTTCTCTTCGCCCAAAAGCAACCATGATATTGACTTTCATTATAATAAAAACAATGGTTAGATGCCATGAAGTAGGTGGAGTAGGTGGCAATGCCTTCACCATGCCTTAACCTTGTGCAAATGCGTGTTATTAGGCCTGAGGGCCTCTTCCAGCCTTGTCAAGGGGAGTGCTAAACTTCTCTCCTTTCATGCAAAACTTGTTATTGTTTTTAAATCTCAGAATGATGGCTCAGTTGATGACAGACTACAAAAGACTCAGAGACCAGCCAGAAACCCTGGAGCTAGGCAGGCATTCCCAGAAGGTCTTGGCAGAAGGAATCAGACTGAGAAGTGGGTTGGCTGGTCAGTGCCAGGGAGGTTGAGAAAGGAACTACAGGTGGGTGGAGCATAAGCCACATGGTAAAAAGGTCTGGGCTGTCTGAAATCCAAGTGAGCTGCTCTCCATAGTGGGAAGCAGGGACTGTGCCTCGGGGAATGCAGTTCACAGGTGGGATTTGGGTGCTTAGGAGGACTGACAGGAGCAAGAGCACAGCACCCAATCCAGAACAAATGGGACAGAGCAAGCGTCACCAAAAAGGGATGCAGATACAGGCTGCTAGGGACTTCATGCCTGGCTATTGGAATCAGGAGGAAAGGTTTGTGTAGGCCCAACATGAAGGATGATTTGGTGCTGGTCTCTTGAGAAAGCAGCTCTGCGCTCCATAGAGATACTCTAGGGCCTCAGCTGGGCTAACTGCTAAATCATAGAATTAGATATGGGATTTCCAAAAGTTTAAGATGTGATTCCTGTCCTCAAGGAGTTTATAATCTACTTGGGGAAAAAAGGTCAGCATACGTGAGATAGAAAAATATGTCTGTGTGTTCATTAACTATGTTATATACAGGTTGTAGGTATTAAGAAAAAAGAAAATGTATGGGGGGTGGCCGATTAGCTCAGTTGGTTAGAGAGTGGTGCTGGTAACACCAAGGTTGCCGTTTCGATCCCTGCATGGGCCACTGTGAGCTGCGCCCTCCTTAAATAAATAAACAAACAAATAAATAAATAATGTAGTGTTATTTAAAATAAAGAGAGAGAGAGAGAGACAGAGAGAGAGAGAGAGAGAATGCACTGGAGAGGTCAAGAAAGATTTCATGGAAGAGGTGAGTTTTGTGGAATTGTTTGAATTTTTTAAGCCAAGAAGAGCAAATTCTGGGCACTGGGAGCAGGAGATGTTCATGTGGGTGGAGAGAGAACAGTAAGAAATATCTTGAGATGTCTTCCTCATTCTGCTCCTACCCAAGCAGGAATAGTTGGGCTCGTTACTACAAGGGAAGCCAATAGCGGATTTGCTTATAAGAGAACACAGTCAAAGTGACCGCAGCAGTAGCTCTCGGCCTCTGTGCCTGTGGTCGAGTCAGTTTCCTCTTCCTCCCTGGTCTAGCCTTGACTTGCAGTAGTGCCCATTGCAAGCCTGCTGGGCATTTTCCAACATGCTTCCTGCCTATGCTCCCCACCCTGATCACTCCGACTCCCTGTTTCCCTACATTTGTTTAATGACTACTATTGAATCAAATGTTCCTGGTAATTAAAACCCTTGGATCCTGGAGCCTTAGTCAACTTTTTCCTCCCCTAGATGATGTAATGATACACATAGTGTTCCAACTGTTCTGGATCCTACTGCTGACAGAATAGGTCACTTCTTTAGCATCGTCAGGATGAATGTCACCATCAAGACGACTATATTGAGAGGTGTGAGTCAGTTCAGCATATTCATCTACTTTCATGTCTTTTACTGTTAAAAAAAAAAAAGCTTTAACATTTCTTTAGCACTGGCAGTTACCTTTCCCAATCTGCCGCTACTTAAGAAATTCCTAATGGTTAGTGTCAGGTCCCAGGATACCAGCCTATAATGCTGAGAAAGGAACTGATGTCAGAGAATCTTGGCTTTCAGCTGCTGTTTCACTCTGCAGGAGCAGCAAGAAATAGGAGCTGAGCTAATCCCTTTCCTTTAGCAGCTGCTTAAGCAGACCTGACATTTGGGTTGAAAAAACATATCAACTCACCCCAATTTAGGCAAATTATTTTTTCACCTTAAGAAAGTAATGTACCACACCACTGAGGAGGCTTTTCCGTGGGCTTGTAGCAGGAAAAAGCCAGACACCTTACAGGGCAGTCGTGTGACTCGGTGAGCTGTGCAAGGTGCTGTTGGTGGTGGGAGGTAGTTTAGCAATTACAGCAGATTGTTTGAAACCTCATTTAATCTTCTCAACAAGCCTGAAATAAAGATGTGAATTTATTGTATTATTTTATTATGTAGAGATGAGGAAGTAGACTCACTTTCTTAAATAACCATATGTGAGCTGCAACCCAGAAATGAACCCAGTCTAGTCTCAGTCCTGCATCCTTCCCAACAAACCGAAGGTTCTGTTGCTCTGCATGGCTGTCAGTTGTGAGATGTGTCACAGAATAATGTCATCAACAAAAAAGTGAGATTGATGGCAATGTATTTTAGAATCATTAATCAGAGTATGTAATGTCTCTCTCATTTTCTCGTATTCAAATGTGCTTTTTGAGCAAGAAGAATGGGTCAGATTGCAGCCGGCTAGCTGAGGAATTGCACACATCAGTTTTTATCTGTGCAACAGCACCGAAGGACCAGGGCCGGGGAGACAATAATGTCATGATTACTGTGTTTCCCCGAAAATAAGATCTAGCCAGACAATCAGATCTAATGCGTGTTTTGAAGCAAAAATTAATATAAGATCCGGTGTTGTATTGTATTATATTATATAAGACCCGGTCTTATAGTAAAATCAGACCGGGTCTTATATTAATTTTTGCTCCAAAAGACGAATTAGAGCTAATTGTCCCTCTAGGTCTTATTTTCGGGGAAATACGGTATAAGTTATCATCCTGCTTTATGTCCCCACAAAATATGGAGTTTCACCAAAGTTTGAATCTGGGTTCTGACGTGAGAGTGTGTTGCTTGTGTGAATGTCATCCGTTTTGAATTTCTCCAAAAGACAAAATCGGTGAATCACTGTGGTTCCTCAGGCAGCCTTCTCAATAGGTAGGACATGGTTCAGTTCCTTTTAGCCACTGATCCCTGTCAAAGTTGGGTACTCAACTTTAACATGTGAATCTAATGGACCTTTGTTTGTAGGGAAAACTTATATAACCAACTCCATTCTTATTTGTACATAATGTTAATACCACAGTGTTCTAGTAACGGTAATATTATTATTATCTCTGTGCTATAGGCTATAGAAAACTATAAACACTTTTATTACACACATACAATGTAAACATTCTTGAAGAAACGGGAACTTGCTGCGGGATTACTCCTGGCCACTCCCCAGATATTCAGAAGCTGTACCAGTTAGTGGGACTTAGTAGAAACACTCAAAATACATTTGGGAGCCATTTTTACTTAAAATAGTGCTGTTGAACATGCTTTTTGCCCTCCCCTCCCCCCAAAGGACACTTGGCAATGTCTGCAGACATTTTTTATTCTCCTGACTGGGGGCTGGTATACCACTGCTACTGGCATCTAGAGATGCTGCTAATCATCTTACAATGCACAAGACGGTCCCCCACAACAAAGATTTATTCACCCCCAAATGTCAACAGAGCAGAGGTTAAGAAACCCTGATCTATACTGACACTGAAATGATAAGCATGTTGGTAGAAATTCATATCTGATGCTGCTGAGCAAACTGCAGCTGGCTTCAGCTGGCTTCAATCATAGAAGAAGAGAAAGGTTTTTTACTATACCCCAGCCTCCCTCTGTCTTTCAACTTTTGGGAATCTGTTTTGCTCAAGCCCCCAGCACGCATGTTTCCTGTGGGTTTCCAGGTGGCTTTTGTTTTAGCAGTGGGCTGTAGATACTGTTTGCTTTTTTTTTTTTTTTTTTACTGCTACTGCCTGTTCCAAACTGTTTTTTTCAGCTCAGGCATCTGCTGCCCCACTCCTAGGACCAGTTGGTTCCACATTGGATACCATTCCTCTTTCTCACCAGGCACCTCTTACATATGCCTATTGCGGGTTGCAAACCATTGCAACTATTGCATTATTGTTCAGGGTTATTTATGAATTTCTCAAGCCTTCCTCATCACAAGAAATATCTCATTGGCCGTGATCTTGCGTAGGGTTTAGCTGTCCCACTCAGTTGCCAGAGTTCCTTATCCTCTTACATCTCACTCCTGCTGTCCCTTAGGCTGTCTGTCGCCTGAGTGGACAACTTAACAGTCACAAATTCTTATTTATTTCTTATGCTATAAAGCAATTTGGCCTTCTTTGTTTCACTCTCTTCTTCCCCTGCCCTGAGCTGGGTGGGAGTGGGATTACTCAAATAGGAACATCAAAGTTCTGATTTGTTCCTAGACAAACACACGCGCACACACACACAAACCCTAACCCCAAACAAACAAACAACTAAAACAAACAAACAAACAAAAATACTCCTGTATCCCCTGGAATAAATGTTGATGCTGTTCTGGAAGGCAAAAATGTAAGTACTTACTTTACATAGAATTTTCCCCACCAACAGACTGGGGAACAACAATGTGATGTAGTTGTTACAAGCAGTGGGCACTGGAGTTAGACCATCTGTTATTTGAATCTTGGCTCCACCCTCTATTATCTGTGTGAGTTGGGCAAGATACTTAACCTCTCTGTTCCTTAGTTTCCTCACAGTTACAATGGGGAAGAGGGGGAGGGCGAAGGAATACAGTATGTACCTCATACAGCTATTGTGAGAACTGCAAAAGGTAATGTGTGAAGTGCTTTTTAGTTCAGTGGCTGACACAAGGAAGCTCCTCAATAAATAGTGAGTATTGAAGATTGGGATATACAGGAAGACTGCCCATATAAGAGAGAAAGCAACAACAGGCATATTTTTATAGAGCGGGGTGAGTGCACTATAGGGGTTCAAAGAAGACAGAGCTTTTGCCCTTAAAAGAACACCCCATCTCCTAGGTAAGACAGAGAAGTAAACAGATAACTATAATGCAATTCTGACAGTGAGACAGCAGAACTCTGTTTTTACTTGTCAAAGGATTTTTACTCGTCAGTGACCATGACACTCTGTTGCTGTGGGTAGATGTTAGTTTCTATCCCAGTAGAGAATCAATGCATATGATATTTTCCTTGCAGTGAAAGAGAGTTGAGTAGTGTCCCTGACTATCTGGATTGGGCCAGTTCCGCTGCTAAAGTGCACAGCTTAAGGAACCAAGATGTGTCTTTGTTCTGTCTTTGCTGCTGGGGCCCCCTCTTCATGGGCAGACTTGGAGAGGGGCTTCATAACTCATGGTGGGCTGCCTCTCGATTAAGACTCTGGGGGCTCAGCAGCATCTTAGAATGCACACAGGAGCCAGCTAGCTGCCCCCATCCTCTAGGAGATTCATCATGCCATATCAAAAAAGAGCCTACATTAATAATTAGAACAATTAATCGTGCCAGTTTTAAGTGACTTAAATCACTTACACCATACTTTATTGTTCTTAATTGTTTATATTGTGAGTATATATCCTGAGTAAGCACATTTTCAAATAGCATTGATGATGAAACTGCGGTAAACACTATCCTTTGTATGATTTCAAGGTCTTTTACTCCATCACCCTCCTCCCAACCTACAAAATCTACCATGACCTAGGGTAAGTTACAGAAACTCTGTGAGATATTATTTTGCTAATTACATCCAATGAAGACTTAGATTTTTAAACATTTATAGAGAATTTTGCAATACCTTGAGTGTCACACAACAAGAAGAGGTATCACCATGAAACAACATAAAATTAAAGTCAATCAAATGGGGAGAAAAAAAAAAGAAAGTTGGATTTATTCCTCACACCTAACCAGGATAAATTCCAAGTAGATATAATATTTAAATATTGTCTTCTCTTTTAGACAAAACTAAAAGAGTTACTCACCTTAGAGTGGGGAAGCCATTTCTAGTTATGACATTACATCCAGAACCATTAAAAAAAGATTGATATATTCAATCTCATAACATCACAATTTTCTGCATGGAAAACACTATAAGCAAGGTTGAAAGACAAATGACAAACTGGATGGAAATATTTGCAGCTCTACACAGAGATGGATTTCCCTTAATACATATATGAGCTCTTACAAACTAGAAAGGCAATGACCAACAGTGCAATAGAAACATGAGCAAAGAGTGTGAACAGGAAGGGCCTAGAAGAGGAAGCACAGACGGCTCCCAGGCACATGAAACTGACTCCGCCTCGCTCACAATAGAAAAACATTAAAATTAAAATTAAATGGAGATATTAATTTTTGATGAACAGATTAGCAAAGACCCAAAAGTCTGATAACATGTTCTGTTGACAGGGGTGTCCTGAAACAGACACTTTCACCCTGTTAGTGGGGGTCCAAGGTGGTGCAACAGCTCCGTAGAACAATTTGGCATTCACTCCACTTTTAGGAATTTATGCTTTAGATACTCCCCAAATGTGCACATTGACATAGATACGATATTACCCACCATAACAGTGTTTTTAGAGCAAAACATTATTAGTCACCTAAATGCCCATTTAGAGGAATTAAATAAATTGTGGCACATCCAAACATTTAAATAAATGCAGTGAAAAAAAGAACGACGAAGCTCTTTATGTACTGATAATAATCTTCAATACATATTAAGTGAAAAAAGTAAAGTGCGGAACAGTTTATGTAGCAGGCTATACTTTGTGTATAAAAAGAGAGTGTATATGTATATAATTTTTTCCTGTGTATGCATAAACTATATATGTATGGCTGGGTCAGCAGTGGAAAGGATGTTTCACTATATATCCTTTTTGTTTTTTTGAATATTGAATCGTGTGAAGGTATCACCTATTAACACTTTAAAAATGAAATAAAATTAATAAGTAAAAAATTGTAAAGTAATTAATTTAATTAAATGACCACGTTTCTAAACTCATGAGTGGTTATCTGTTGAATCTCTATTCCTCCTCTCTGATTCTTAACATAATCCAGCTTTATTTAGGCATCTGTCCTTCCCAACATACCTCTTGTTTCTCAGTCCAAACCTGGGACTACCTAGTGTAAGGGTAATTCCATTCTTCTGGCTGATAATTTGTTCAGGAACCCTGGCCAGAATCAGTGTGTGGCATTGCCCTGAGAAGAGGGGTTGACTCAAGAATAGGCATGTTATCAAAAATATGCTCGGGGTTCCTTGCTCTTAGGTAAACTTCACCAAAATTCATGGCACCTCTATGTGACACCAGTAACTGCTGCAGTCATTTTGCCTCCTTGAAGGAAGAAGCCCAAGATCAAAGACAACATGTAGAGGAGGCCGTCTCAGGCTATTATAGAGAAATAGATCCAGAGCCACTACATTAAACTGCCCCTGAATCCTGCCCTACTTCCTGTGGTTATATGAAGCAATACTTTTCCTTGTTGTTTATGTGAGTTTGAATTGAGTTTTTTGTTACTTTCAGCTGTAGGCTAATACCCATGTCACATAGAGGAATATGTTTCCAAGAATCTAAGTGAAACACATGGTTAAGTCAGAAGGAAAAAATGCATCCTGAAATTTCTTAGACTTAGCAAACTGCCAAGGCACATGGCATGTGTTGACACAAAAACTTTCCAAATCAAGCTCTGAACTCCAATTAGATTATGGTACAGAAGTAGTTTGGGGGAAGGGGTGGAGAGACTGAGAAGAAAGATATCAAACATTTATAGTGGTTGTGACTGGGTAGGGGGCCTACTAGGTCCTTTTCCATATTTTCTTAGATAATAAATGTGAATATAGTACTTTTATGATGAAAAATTAAATACCAGGGCCGGCCCGGTAGCTCAGGCGGTTAGAGCTCCATGCTCCTAACTCCAAAGGCCGCCGGTTCGATTCCCACATGGGCCAGTGGGCTCTCAACCACAAGGATGCCAGTTCGATTGCTCGAGTCCCGCAAGGGATGGTTGGCAGAGCCCCCTGCAACTAGCAACAGCAACTGGACCTGGAGCTGAGCTGTGCCCTCCACAACTAAGACTGAAAGGACAACAACTTGACTTGGAAAAAAGGCCTGGAAGTACACACTGTTCCCCAATGAAGTCCTGTTTCCTTCCCCAATAAAATCTTTTTTTAAAAAAAAAATTAAACACCAGCCCAAGAGGCCACTTGAAAGCAGACCGGTAGAGAGGATGGGCCAAGCAAACCCTCAGTAAGTTACTGTCAGGTTTTCAAGCCTGATGGCTAAATAAATAAATAAATAAATACTCAAAAATCTCTTCATAAATAGAGATTAGGAAGTTTAAGAATTCCTGTTAGGCTATTAAGAGCGAGAGATTTAAAACAAACAAAACCCAAAAAGCAAATTAAGATTATATTAGGTTGGTACAAAAGTAATTGCAGTTTTTGCAATTATTTTTAACCTTTTAAACCGCATTTTCTTTTACACTAACCTAATAGCTATAATATTTAAAGCAGCACTTATTTTTTCTGTTTTGAGACAATGATTTTCACAAATAGTTTTGCTGTGTCCAATTGCTAATCACTCCTCACGTGGAGTTTGTTTTTATTTTCTGGTAATACCCAGCAGGTCACCATAAGATTCAGGTTGGGAGGCTTTAGCATTTTCTGGACCCAGGAGAATCCTGGAAGTGCATGGCAGAGGGTTTTTTCCCCCCTTTATTAATTCACTGACGACCTTTAAGGAGGAGAAAGAACAAGAGAACTCCATAAAGGAGACTTGAGTCTAGGATGATCAGGGAAGTAAGAGGAAACCAGGAAGAGGGAGCAATAACCCAGAAGCAAAAAGATTAAATAAGAGAGGGACTGAAACATGCCTGTAGGACTTGGCCACTAGGACACCATTACTGACTAGGACAAGGGCAGTGGTGAGAGTCAAGTTCAAGGCCGGTGAAAGGTATCATTTTACTCTTAAGAAACCTGGCTGTGAAGGAGAGAAGAACAAGGGTGGGAGCTAGAAGAGACAGAGGCTTAGGGATGAGAATGCCTGTGTATAGGCTGAAGGAAAGTGCCAATAGAAGGAGAATGCTGTGGTACCTGCCAGGCCAAGCTTAATAAATGGAGCACGATTAGAAGACCACCGGGCATGGGGTGCAGAGCACAGACGGAGCAATTTCTTTGGCAGAACAACACCTACTCCACTAAGAGAAGGAAAGGGAAAGGGAAAGGGAAAGGGAAAGGGAAAGGGAAAGGGAAAGGGAAAGGGAAAGGAAAGGAAAGGAAAGGAAAGGAAAGGGAAGGTGAATGCACGTGTAGATAAATTCGTGAGAGTTTAAAAGTCATTGAGAGGGATGCGACAGGTACTGAGTAGAAACACAAGAATTGCCAGGAAGAGTCGAGGTATCAGCTGAGGTTACCACCTGGAAAGTTAGCTTGTGTGCTGGGGGCAGAAAAAGCAGGTCCATCCAGAGCTATGGTTTTGGTTGATGGCAAGGGTAAGAGGCAAAGGAGTGAAAAGGCACTAGTTTTGGAATAACTGCACTGCGAACCCATGACAGCTAAACTAGATAAGAAAATGAGGAGGGATGTGGTGCTGCTGGTGGTGGTGGTGGTGGTAGAGGGCTCAGGAGAGAGAAAAGAAAAAAAATTTTAAAAAATAAAAGGAAAGGTCAAGGAGTGGTTCTTAATACTGGTTTGCAGGAAACGAGGGAGCTTATTAACAATGCAGATTTCTGGGCTTCATGTGAGAGATTTCAGTTTAGTGAGTCTTGAGTAGAACCTGTGTTGTTTTTCCAGGTTATCAATTGCTTTTTAAAAATGGGGGTAACATGTGGAACATGTTCCTGACATAAAATTCAGAAAGTACAAAAGATATACAATGAAAGGTGAATCTTTTTCTCACCCCTCTGCCCTCTGCTCTGGCAACCCCTGCTGCCATTTTCTCAGATGTCCTGTTAGGGACATTCCGTACATAATTGTATTTGCATAAATATATTAATATTTCATTTAACTGTGATTCCTCTCTTTTTTTTTTTTAGCTAGAGAGCAGCTCTTAATTTGTCATATATTCCATAGTTTCTTCTAAATACAATTTTATGTTTTTTTAAACTATAATTCCTTTTTTTCCTTAAATTTTATTGAGTAACAGTGTGTTTTTTCCAGGGCCCATCAGCTCCAAGTCACTGTCCTTCAATCCAGTTGTGGAGGGCACAGCTCAGCTCCAAGTCCAGTTGCCGTTTTCAATCTAGTTGCAGAGGGCACAGCCCCCCATCCCATGTGGGAATCAAACCCTGAACCTGCAACCTTGTTGTTAAGGGCACACACTCTAACCAACTGAGCCATCTGGCTGCCCACTGGCCGGTCAGCGGCAGCTCAGCTCAAATTGTTGTCTTCAATCTAGGTGGAGGGCGCAGCTCACAGTGGCCCATGCGGGAATTGAACCAGCAATCTTGTTGTTAAGAGCACGTGCTCTAACCAACTGAGCTAACCGGCCGCCCCAAAACTATAATTCTTAAAGATCAGTTCATTAAAAGCTACTTCAATATTGTATTGGCTGCTTGGAATTCTGTATTTTAATACCAGAAGTTGGAAAACAATGGATGTTTATATTAATTCCCTAATTCAGGGAGTCCCAACACAGAATTTTTTCAATACCTTATGTATGTACTATGACTTGGAATTGTACTTTTTAATAGAAGATTGAGATTTGGGTGGCCCATGGACTACACATTGAAAAACACTTGTCACAGGACTTGAGAGCATAATGAGTTTAAAAGCTGGAAATACTGAGAGAAAGTGAGTGAGAAAACTGGAGTGACAAGGAGATTTTACTTTGCATCATAATCTACTGATTTATTTGAGAGATTTTATCCTAAATATATCACTCCCCTATGTAAATATACAAAATATATTATTTGTGCATAATTAGAAAATGGTTATGTGTATTGACAGCTGCTGAATCCTAATGACAATAGGCAATACAAAAACAAATATCAAAACCAAACCAACCAAACCAAATCAAATGAACAAACAAAAGAAGTGAGAAATACCAGTACAGTCCCATGTGCTGTCAAGGTTTCCATAAAGAAAGCTGTGAAAAATCTCCAAGGGAAAGATCCTTTTATTACATCATTGGAACGTTCATTTTTGCCATGAGAAAACATTTCTAGCAATTGAAACGAAATGCAGTGAGTCTGCAACATTGAATTTTCCAGGATTCTTCACTTCTGTTTGGATTTCTTGACTTGGGGCTACAACCAATTTAGAAAGGAGCAAACTCTGGATTGAAACACAGGTCTTATCTGATTCCATGCCCCATGATCTTTCCACTAGGAAACACTTCTTCCCACCAAGGAATGTACTTGGCGCTCCTGGCTAGAAGAGCCAGACATCCAGCTTCCAGAGGTGACAAATGTCTCATCTCTGCATAACTCCAGGCAGGTCTTCCAGATGACTACTAATTGGCTGAGCTCTTCTGAGAATCACCCAGCTTCATCCCTTGGCCTAATAGGTCCTGCTGGAATTATGTTACCCTGGCGGAAACAGAAAGGTAAATAAGCTCTTTAATATGGTACAGCTAAACACATTAGATATCTAACTGACATAGTAGAATCCTTTAATGTCTAAGATGGGAAATAAGGCGTGTGTATATTGTTTCTAATTTAGGGATTCCCCCAATTTGGGGAGTTTTGCAATATCCTGTATACTTCCTCTTTCCTTTCATTGCCCTGCCCCAAGAGGATTGTGTGTGAGTTTATTACAGTGTATTGAAGTATAACTTCAGGGTGACACAAAACCATAGCAAGAATTATAGAACTTATTAGTGTCAATTACAA
Source organism: Rhinolophus hipposideros (assembly GCF_964194185.1). NCBI lineage: Eukaryota > Metazoa > Chordata > Mammalia > Chiroptera > Rhinolophidae > Rhinolophus > Rhinolophus hipposideros. The sequence goes on from NC_138051.1 coordinate 75,941,308, forward strand.
CATTTTCTAAAGTACTCATCATATGGAATTGACATTTAAAAAAAAACAGAGTAGATTGAGTTGAGGTTTCTAAGAAGGATGAGCTGCTTTTATTTACTTATTTAGTTCTATATTCAGATATTGGTATTTTGTAATTATGTAAGATTTGGGAAGAGCCCCTCTCCCCTTTTGACATTTATCGTCCTGATGTGATAAAAGTGGTATACAGTGAATGACTAAAAAGAGAGTCAGGGAAGAATTTTAGGGCATTTTCCTTCTCTTCCAAGTTATCTTTACTTTTTTTCCCATATTTTCTCCCCTACCTTGAATTGATCTTCTAAGCTGGTAAAATCCTTTAGAATGTTGAAGCGTTACCAAATGAAACTGAAATAGATTAAAATCTTTCATCGACAAGTCATTGCTTTCTGTATTGCTTTATTTATTCAACTTACATTGACTGAGGGTCAGTTGACCTGTTAGGCATCGTGCAAACAGGCTGAGAAGTGCCTTGTGCTCAAGGAATGTACAGTTTAGTTGGAGGGATATAAAGTACTACACATTTAAGTGCTAAACAAATGGAACATAAGAGTGCTCTAGGCTATTCAAAACATAGATGTGTGGGTTTGACGTAGTCATATAGATTTTAGGAGGCAAATGGAGGAGTAAAGTTTTCTAGGTAAGGCAAATGGCCTGAGTAAGAGCATAGAGGCAGAAATTAATAAATGGATGGGCTAATAAATAAACATAAACAAACAAATATGCTGATATTCACTAGTAAAAAGGGTTCATGCTAGGGAGTGGTGGCAGCTAAGTTAGAGAAAATAGTGATTCAGATTATGGGGGACCTTGAATGTCTGGCTAAGGAGTCTGCTTTTAGTCTTATTGGCAACAGAAGAGAATTGAAAGCTTCTGAGAAAGGAAGGGGTGTGGGAAAAGTGTATTAGGGAGATTAATTTGTTGGTGGAATGTAGCATAGTTTTGAAGAGATATTGGAGGCAATAGGAGGCTATTTGGTTTGAGTTGATGAGGACATCCAGGAGGATAGTTGCTTTGGCAATGTAAAAGAAGGATTGAGCAGGGAGAAAAAAAAAAACAAACCCACAAAACTGTAGGAAACCAGACCATGGGGGAGGGTATGGGAGGCTGCAAGTCTGAACGAGTTGGAAAATGTTGGTTTCACTGGGAGAGATAAGTAAGGATTGGTTTGGGGTGGAGTGGGAGAGACATGGAAACCTACTGCACTAGGTAGATTATAGGCAAGACATGTGGGCTACAATGTCTAAAATAGATCATCTCTGGCACATACACTGACCAGGGCTGCAGTTTGTATATCTCTGCTCCAAGGTGGGCTTGGGTGGGTATTATTAGATTTGGCTCAGCTTTGTCCTTTTCAGGCAGGAGACAGCATCTGCCTTTTAGGCAGAAGAGAGCATTTCCAGTCCTCAAGGGGCATATATGCTAGTCACTAAGTATAATTTTACTAGAATTAGCTATTAAAGACAAGCAAATGGCAGGCGATGGTTTGGTAGTATATCATGGCTGCTAACTCTGACATGCTAAGTGTAACATTATTAATGGCTTTTATGTGTGGCTAAGAGGGTTAACACTTAGCAAATTACATTCCTTAGTTTTTGTCCTGCTCTTATAATTTATGGGTATGATAGAGTATGTTAATTTGGGCAAAACATTTAGCCTCTCCATGCCTTGACTTCCTGTTTATAAAATAGGAAGCTTGTTGTGGCAGCATTCATAAACATTTTGAAAGCTACAAATAAAAAGCACTGTAGGATTCTCTCTCCTCCCATCCCCACTGCAACTACTGAGTCAGTGTTTTGGAAAGGTCATCCATTTCATTGAATTCTTTCAATTGCTAGCTCCCTAAGTCAGTTCATTAGCATTTTCCGAAAATGCTTTTACTAGTCCAGAGCTGAAAGATGTAGTCTAAGTACTTTTTCGACCTTCTGGGCCTACCCACCCTGCTGACTCCTTTTTATTCAGTGGCTGGTGCCCTGCCATTGCCATTTCTAGGTTCTTGGATCCATTCCAGCCATATGGAGGGGAATTAACGTTGTGTATGAACATTCTGGGACCTGGACATAAGGCTATCACGATCTGTGTGAAAATTTCAGTGTTAGGTATTAAGTTCCTGTTTTGTTTCTAAGTCTCAGTAAATCCACCCGACATGGCCTTTGGATACTTGTCTTGTTGCTGTGAGCCCAAGTTCTTGCCCCCAAAACTTGCCCAGTACATTTTATAACTTTGAATTCTATTTGGTTTCATCAGTTCTTCATAGGGAGAAGAATCCAGACCTGGAAGACAGCATTGAGCTGGAGCCTTGCTATAAAAGGAACACATTTTCTTAAACTTGCCATGATTTCCCAATTTTTGTGTGCTCCTCGATTTCCCAAGGTTGTGTTGCAGCTGCCAGTTCACTTACAATAGTCACATTCTCTGTGTTGAACTAGCCTGATGCTGGCTGCCTTCCTGGCTGCTGCTAGTTCCATTCCCTCCAGATACTGTCTTTGACTGCAAGCTCATCCCACTGGTGGGGTCTGCCTCCAATTCCGTGGATCTATATCTAATTCTAGTCTCCATTTCTTCCAGTCCACCTCACCCATATTACAGTTAATCCTTTTACATTAGACTACAGCAGATATTTGCTGGTGTGGAAACTGATGTAGTACTGGAATTTTATCCTTGTTTACATCTTTCTTTGTGTTGGAAAACTTGGGATCAGTTCCAAAACCCTGCTCAGAGAGCTTCCCTGTCTCCTTAAGAAGAAACAACTGAACACTTGACAATATCTTGTGTCTATGACTAGGCTTCAAAGCAACTATTTTAATTGTAAAATTGTATTATTTAATCTTAATTTTGCTTTTAGACATCCTTATTTAAAAGTATATTTTGGCTAGTATTTGTTCATGTCTCTCAATTTCAAGGTATCTTACTGGAACTTGATGGCTTTGTGGTTATAAGGACACAAAGAAAGGTTGGGGATGGTGTTCTATAGTGTAATTTCAACCTTTAAGGTACGTTAGAATCTTCCAGAGGGCTTGTTAAAATAGAATGCGGGGGTTGGGGGAGTGGGGGGGAGGGGAAAAGGGGCGGCTGTTGGATGGCTCAGTGGGTTGGAGTGCGAACTTTTCTTTTTTTTTTTAATTATTGGGGAATATTGGGGAACACTGTGTTTTTCCAGGATGTGAAATCATTGTTTTTTCAATCTAGTTGTGGGGGGCACAGCTCAGCTCCAAGTCAAGTTGTTGTTTTCAATCTTGTGGAGGGCGCAGTTCACTGGCCCATGTGGAAATCCAACCGGCAACCTAGTTATTAAGAGTTTGCCCTCTGACCAACTGAGCCATCCGCTGCCCCTGAGAATGGGAACTCTTAACAACAGGGTTGCCAGTTTGATTCCCACATGGGCCAGTGAGCTGCAACTAGATTGAAGACAATGAGTTGCTGCTGAGCTGCTGGAGGGGCAGCTGGATGGTTCAGTTGGTCAGAGCACGAGTTCTCAACAAGATTGCCAGTTGGATTCCCATATGGGATGGTGGGCTGCGCCCCCTGCAACCATATTGACAACAGCAACTGGACTTGGAGCTGAGCTGTGCCCTCCACAACTAGACTGAAGGACAACAACTTGACTTGGAGTTGATGGGCCCTGGAAAAACACAGTGTTCTCCAATATTCCCCAATTAGAAAAAAACTAATTAGAAATAGAATGCTGAGTCCCATGTATCAGAGTTTCTCTGAGGCAGTGCCTGAGAATTTGCATTTCTAACAAGTTCTCAGGTGATGTTGACACAGCTGGTCCTGGGACACTTTGAGAACAACTGGTTATACATTTAAACTGGCCACAAGTAACCAGAAGCTACTGATTCATCAGTTCAAACTCTTACCTGAATGGATAAGGTAGAGAGAGAGTGCTGAGAAATAGATTTCCAAAGTTCAGTCCATGCTGTTAAGATGACTTGGTGTCAGAGGTCTTCTTGGAAAGTTATTACTTCGAGAATGTGGGCAATCATTTGGTTTCTTTGAGCTTGGGTTTTCTCATTCACAAAATAAGAGTAGCTTTTAGGCTGCCCTTACTAGAATGTTGTGATGGTCAAATGAAATAGGTGTGAAAAAGTTTGAACTGTAAAGTGGTATGGCACTGGGAGGTATTGCAATGGAGTTTTTCAATACTCTTCTTAAAATGTCACCAGTTTATTTTGGCTCTCTTGCTTTTCTTCTCATTATTTATAGCTACTTTAATCCAGGAATATAAAAGAGTACTTTTACTGCTATGATAAACTCAAACTCTTTAAAAAACATGTCATTCAGAGACATCAGACATGCCTTATAAACCTTATACAGAGGCAAGAATGATTCCCAGTCTTTACAGCTGTAAATAGAGAAGTACAAGACCCTATTGTGACTTCGGGGGCAGCACGGTTAATCTTTCATCCCTTGTAGGTAGGCCGATTAATAAAAATGGTTACAAGTTACCGCACAGTTAAAAAATAAAATCACCATGCACAAAAACAAACCTGTCCACTCCATACTGTTCCATCTCTTGTAACTCCCATTAATTTCCCTCTTTGGAAGTAGTAAGTCATGCCATACAGGACGTGGCTATGGCTGTTTTTCTCACCCAAGGGCCTCCAGCCCGCTCCAAGTAAAAACACAGTTTTTACTCAAATTGGGTGCCTTTGTGATTTTTCAACAGCGCCATCCACTGTACCTAATTCTTCCAGGCCGTCAACGAGTATCTCAATTAGCCTCATTATTCGTGGGTTTTTAATAAACATCATAAAACATCAGCCAGGATACTGACAAGGCTCTAAAGACAAGGTTTCGGAGAGCGCAAGGCCGGTTCAAGGATCGATCAATGCATCTGCCAGGTTCACCTGCCAGGAGAGGAATGGGGTCTCCCAGAGCCCCGGAGCGGGACCACCCTCAGCCCCGCCCGCCCGCCCGCCCGCGAGCCCGCGCTGCCCCCGGGCGCCGGCAGGAGGCGCCCGCGAAGACCCCGGCGCCGCGCGCACGCTCGCGCAGCCGGCCCGGGGGCGGGGGGCGAGGAGAGGCGGAGCCGAAGGGGGCGCGGCCTGCTCCGGGTGCCTCCCGGGCGCCGGGCCTGCTCGTCCGCCGGGCCCGAGGCTGGCGGCTGGCGGGGGTCGCGGCGGCGGCGGCGGCGGCGGCGCTGGCGGGCCGCGGGCGGCGGGGCCCTCGCTGCTGCTCCGAGTGTTAGCAGACAAGATGGCGGCGGCGCCCTGGAAGCCGGTCTCCTCCTCTTCTCCGCTCTCCTCCGCCCCGCCGCTCGCCGCCTCCTCCTCGGTCTCCTCCTCCTCGTTCGCTGCCTCCTCCTCCTCCTGCTGCCGCAGCCCCAGCGACCGCCGAAGCGCCGGCCCGCTCTCCCGGAGCTCCGGAGGGGGATAGACGGGGCAGCTGCGGGCTCCGGCGACCGCGGCAGAGCTGGGGCCGGGGCGGGGACGGCGGCGGCGGCGGCGGCGGCGGCGCCGGGTGGGGATGGGGTCGCAGACGCTGCAGATCCTCCGGCAGGGGGTGTGGGCCGCGCTCAGCGGGGGCTGGTACTACGACCCGCACCAGGCCACCTTCGTGAACGCGCTGCACCTCTACCTGTGGCTCTTTCTGCTCGGCCTGCCCTTCACCCTCTACATGGTGAGTGTGGGGGCGGGGAGGAGGCTGGCGCCGTCCCCCTCCGGGCTGGCGGGGAAGCGCCCGCGTTCTGGAGTCCCGCGGGCGGTCGCGCCTCCCTGGCCCCGGGCCGGGGTTGCGCCTTCTTCCCGTCCCCGGGCGCGTCCCCACTGTCGCGCGCCCCCCGCCGCTCGGAGCCCGCACCCCGTTCGCTGTCACGCTCCCCTCCCCCACACTCCCCGCTCCCCTCTCCTTAGGGGTTCCCCCGCGTCAGTGATGACACGAGAAATGAAACAGCAGCAGCCCCCACCGCCCGTCCCCGTGCGCCCAACCCTTGTCCTGGGGACCGAGTAGCTTTTTAGGCCCCCTTGTGGGGGTCCCGAAGCGGTAGCCTCTCCAGCTTCTCCACCCGGGTAGGCAAAGCCCGAGGGGGCCTCCCCGCCCTCGGCGTTCCGTGGTAGGCGCCGAGCGTTCCGCTCCGTGGGGGACACCGCGTCCCTCCTTGGCACGCGTGCTCATTCGCTCTCGGCTCCTCGGGCGCCGGGCACCCCCGGGCACTCCCTCCACCCGAGGCGGTGCTCGCTCCTCTCCGGGAAGAGCCCTCGGCTCACCTGGCCTCTGATCCGCGTGCGGAGCCTCGGGAGTCGCGGGAGAGTGTGGGCCGCTCTGTGTGGGATGCGTTTGTGGGTCGTCCGGGCTCGTACTCGCTAATATAGGTGGTGGTCGAGAACCTGGCTTTTAACCTTCCTGCCGCTAAAAATGGTTGATTTTGCTACCACTGGTTCTCAGTTCAGCTCCGTAGTGAGTGGCTATTGTGTTTCCAGGCCAGCTTTGGGGGGAGGAAGCGGGGGAGATACGGGGAATCTGGCTGGCATTTCAGCAGATTTGTTTGGCTTGGTTCAAGGCCTTTAATGATTGGCAAGAGGAAGGTGCTGTACTGCCTGTTGCTGAATTCAGTACGATCAGCTTCTCCTAATTATCAAGGTTCTTAAGCTATATTTGAACTGAAAGTTGTAAGTGCCTTTTTATTTTTTTAACGCGTTAGGTTAGGGTGAGGCATTAGGGAAACTAATATGGAAGAGAAATGATACTTAAGCCTCCATTAAGTTTTTTTTTTAAGTAACAGGAAGATTGGGAAGGATGGTATCTTTATTTTAGGAGAATTCCTTTGAATTCATTTCTGTTAACTTTGTGGTTCTTCATAGAGCTAATAGTAAACGTGCTGGTTTAGAAAATCTCAGAATAGTACTATAATAATGCTAAAGGTGAGGACACCCAAATCTCTCCCAAGTGAAACTCAGTTTCACTAATGGGCAGGAAAAGTGCTTGTTTAGGGCAAGATGTGCCAAATTTCACTTTCTCAAACAGATTTTAATTGTTTGAAATTGTTTTGAAGGGACTTACTGCTTGAGGTAAAAAGACCATTTTTAGAAAGTGCTGATGACTTTTTTTTATTTTAGGGAACGTGTTCAATCTTGACCCATTCTGAAAATTTATCACAAAGTATTGTAATTTTCAATTAACTCTGGCTTAGGGAGTTCTATTTGCATTTCTGTACCTTCCAGGAATATGACATCATTAACGAACAGGTTAATTACTTTGGGTGTAAGAATCCTCAGGCTGTCACAGGGCTTTCACAGCAGGTTTCTCTCATATCCAGGAGAATTGTAAATTTAAAACTGAAACTGGTTCTTGAGATGTAAGGATTAGTTGGTGTGTCCCAGCGTAAGGTTTCCATGTTAGCACGTGAGCTGTGCTCCTCGCTGGCTAAGCCTCTTTGTGTATTTAACAAACATTGCTAAAGAAAATTTAGAGCAAATAGAAAGCAATACGTTAGTTTACTGCTTCATTTTGGAAGTTTATTCAGTTAAGTTTAATTCACAAATAAATATTTGAGTGTCTATAGTATGTACTGGGCAGTTTGCCGGGTTCTGGGAAAATAAAATTGCTTCTCTTGTCTCAGCTTATGCCAACTCTACTCTTCTTAAACCTTTAAAAGCTCTTCTTGATTCTTTCTCTTCACATCCAGTTCATCAACAAATATTGTGGGTTCTGTCTTCAAAACCTGACTAGAATCGAGCTAATCATCATCACTCCCTTGATTCAAGCCACCATTATGTCTCCTCTGGATTATTGCAGTGTTCTAAGGAGGCTCACTGTTTCCATTCTTTATTCTCTTCTCCACACAGAGAAGCCTGAATGATTCTTTAAAACAAGTCAGATAACGGCACTCTTCTGCCCTCAGAGCCTGCCCTCCCACGTGTGTCCCCGCCCCCAACACATACATTAGCCTTCTTAGAATTTTTCCCACACACAGCTCTGTTCCTGCCTCCTGGCCTTTACACTTGCTCTTTCCCCTCTGTCTGGATGACCTCTTCCCTCCAGATGTGTGTGTGACCTGCTCCACTTATTTCAGCTTCCAGTTATATGGGAACCTTTCCCTGATAATCTATGTAAAATACCAACTTCCAAGCTCCTACAATACTTCCTAGCTCTCCTACCCTCCTTTAAGAGCACTTATCACTAGTTGATATATACTTGTTAATGTCTCGTTAGAATATAAGCTCTAAGAGGTCAGAGACTTATTTTGTTTACTACTGTATTGTCAAGACCCAGATCATTGCCAAGCACACAGTAAGTACTCAATAGTGAATGATTAGAAATGAATATGACACAGCTTTTGCCTCCAAGGAACTTAAAGTCTAGCTTGGGGATAACGAACAATGACACGCATTAGACCTGCTGTGAAAAGGCTAAGTGCAGACTGACACTGAGCTTAAAGTCAGGGGATGATCTTAGTCGAGGGGCCAGTCAGCAAAGAGGATTTGTAAACATTTTAGGAAACACTCTGGTACTACAGTGTTGAGGTAGATAGTTTGAAGTACACATTTGAAGCAAAACCCAACATTCCATGTTAAAATCTCAGGCAGTTATAGCTTATTATTTGTATGCTCTTCCAATAATTAACAGATGATGGTAACTATTAAGTATGTATATAGGTTCTTTATCCCAAACTCTGCGTCTTCCTTTTACTGATGAAGATACCTGAAGTTTAGCCATCAGTGACTTGGTTTGTGATCTTAAGCAAATAATGAGTTGGGATTTGATTTACACAGGGATTTTAAAGCCTCTGTACTGCCTGCAGCCTTTTGTTTTGTTTGTTTTAAGACTCAAAGTCTGTGACGAGGTAGTAAATTGAGTTAGGCAGTCTTAGGACTTTTTTTTTTTTTTAACATCTGTTTATTTTGTTTAGGTAAATGCAGTCCATGCTTTTTTGTTTTTAAAAATTTTTTGTACAGATTTGACATATAATATTTTGTGAATTGAAGGTATACAACTTGTTACTTTGACACATTTATATATTGTAAATGATTACTGCTGTAGTGATATTTACCACATCGCATAATTATAGTATAGTATTGTATGCATTTATTATACTGTGCATGAGTTCTCTGGTTTACTACTTGTTGCAGGATTATACTCTTAAACGACATCAATTTTACCCCACCTCCCCTCGCCTGGTAACCACCACTTGCTCTGTTTTTTTTTTTTTAATGGGTTTGACTGTTTTAGATTCCACATATAAGTGATATCGGCAGTACTTGTCTTTCTCTGTTTGACTTCTCTCACTTAGCGTAATGTGCTCAGGTCTTAGGACTTTTTGTGTAGGAGTCAAGCATTTTTGCTATTAGTAGCTTTTGTGTATACTTTGAAAGGTAGAATTTATAGTTTCTGCAGTTACAAACTTTAAAGTAGTGAAAGTCAAGAAGTAATTTTTTCCTCTCACTTTCATTGTCCTTTTTATTTCCCTTAAGACTCTCAGCTCATTTTATCTTATAATTATTTTTGTACATGACATGTCACAGGTGGTGAGCTTTGCGGGTTTGAGCCTTGTGGCATTTTTGTGTGCTGGAAGGTAGATTGGAGTTGGTGTTTTCTTGATTTCTGTGTCTTGGCTCTGTTATTGATTGTGTGTCCTTTGGGTAAGACTTTCCACCTTCTGAACCTTGATTTACTAATTTGTGAGATATTTCATGGGTAGTTTGCAAGGAAATATTTATGAATAGAAGAAATTATTCACCTTCAGAGTGACCCTCAGTAAATGTCATTTGAAGAATGACTAATTAAAATAGTATTTCCTCTATAATGTTCTATGACTAGAGGAAATTAGAGTCAAATCATTATCTTAACATATTGTTCAACATTGTTTTCTTCTATAAAGAGTTACATCCCCAGGTGATGAACTGTAACATGAAAATTTCTTTACATAAGTGGTTCTCAGACTCCAGTTGACATGAATCCTTGAACATGTTAAAAAATGCAGTTGTGCGTGTCCATTCTGATGTAAAAAATCTGGAGTGTGGCCCATTACTTTGTGTTTTATAAACATCCAGGTTAGGTTAAAGAACTTGATCAATAGGTCCCTAATTCCCAGCTCCTGACTTAATAGCCAGGCCTACTCAGCATCTCTTCTTGACCATATCGTCGGCATTTCAGTGGTAACATGTCTAACACTGCTCTTGATTCCCCAATAAACTCACCATCCCACCACCACAAAGTCTTCCTTCGTCTTTATCATTTTAGTTAATGGCAGGCACTGTGTCTCACCTAGTTGCTCATGCCGTCCTCTCCACCCTGGCCTGAGGAGCAAATCTTATCAATTCTACTGTCAGAACACCTCACACCTCTTTCCACTTCCTGGTCCACACTAATTTTTTTTTTGTCTGCACTACTACCTTAGTTTCTATTCGTGCCCTTTTCCAACGATTTCTCCACAAAGTAAAGGACACCAGTCTCTTCATGTAATTCCCCTCTCCTTTACTATCCTTCAATGATTATCTTTTGCATTTAGAATAAAATCTAACATCCTTACCAAGGCTTCATCAAAGCCAGTTCTGCGTTTGTCTGCTGTTGGGGCATTTTCCCCTCTGCTGTAGCCGTACTGGCCTCCTTTCTGTTACTGCAACCTCCTGAGCTTCTTCCTCCTGCTGGGATTTTGTATGTGCTGTCCTCTGAAAGGATACTTTTCCCACTTGCGCTCTCCAGGGCTGGCTGTTGCTTGGTCTTTAGGACTGGACTTGAATGTCATCCCCTCCTAGAGGCCTGATCTGATAACCGTAAACACGTTCTCACTCTCTTTTTTTTTTTACCATCATTCCATCCTGTATCTTTTCTTCTGCAGTGCTTATCACAAACATATTTACACCTCTTTTTGTTTACTTGTATGTTGTCTCTAACATTCCCTCCCTCCAATATCTTGTAAGTTCCATGATGGCATGAGCTATGTCTGATTTATTTGGCACTGTATATCCAGTGTCTGTACTGTGTTTGGCTTATATTAGGTTCTGAATAAACATTTGTTGAATGAATGTAGTATTACATATGTGAATCTTTTTTAGACTTAGCAACTTAACTGATACAGAATAGTTGAGAGTGGAAGGAGTACTGCCATAGCCTGTTAGATTAAATATTAGTGTGCAAGACATAAATCAAATATAGAATTATTGAAAAATCAAACATATAACGACTCTTGAAAAAACCCTTGAGTCAAAGTGTAGCATATGAGGTATAATCAAAAAATACGGTGAATGCTGCCGCTGAGTGCCCTTCAACAGAGAAAGGCAGGGATCTTCAACACAGGAGCGGCGCGTGGAACCTTAGTAACAGTGGGTGACAAGTTTCAACTTGTTCGGTGCAGTCAGTCAGGTGTGAGCTACGGTTGAAAGAAGGTGTGTTTTAAAGTGTGCTGTAAATCATCTTCCATCATGACAGCACTCTGTCACACGTGGCTCTGGTATGGCAATTTCTGTCAAATAAAAACATTATGATGTGTCCTCATCCACCTTATTCACCGGATCTGGCACCATGCGACTTCTGGCTCTTCCCAAAAGTCAAAATGATTTAGGACATCGAGGCAGCCACGACAGTCCAACTAAAGACACTCATGAAAGAGGACTCCAGAACTGCTTCAGAAAGTGGCAAGAACCATGGGATACGTGTGTTTGAAGTGAGGGGAAGTATTTTGAGGGGATTAATGGCAATGTATCTTTTACTGTAACAAATTTTTAAAAATGTAAACATTTACCATATTTTTTGATCACACCTTGTATATACATACACATATATACACATGATATATACAATAATATGTACCTTGTAAATCTTTGGAGAGATTGTATTCAGAAACTAAATCATTCATATAAAAGTTATTTCCTTTTTTTTTTCCTCTGGTTATCTTATTGTTATGTTCTGTAGCTGATCTTTGTCATCTATAGAATGATAAATCCTTTATTAGTGAGCATTTCTCTGAGGGCCTCAAGTCATTTTCTTTTAAAATATTTAAAAACATTTTTAAGATCAATGTAAACAAGATCAAGCTCTGATGATTAAAACTGAAGTTTATGTATTTCCTAAAAAGTTTTGAGTTAGGAAAGTTACATTATAAATTAGCAATAAAAACAAGATTATTTACTATTAGAGTATTTTCTGTGTCCTTTAGGAAAAGTTTAATGAATAGTGGAGGGTCTCTTTTGACCTATATTTTATGCTTTTTCTTACCAGTATTTTCGATATTCAGTATTGAGATGAATGTAATTATTTCCATAATTGGCTGTGGCATAGATATAGTTCTTACCTCTGTTATGTCACATATAATAAGTTAAAGGTACGTTATCCAAAGATGGTTTACAAATGCAGTTTCCAAAAAAGCAACCATATTTATCAGCTTGTAGAAAAAATTGTGATTTACAAATGTTTTAGTAACTTTGGTTAAAGATGGAATGTTTCGTGCCATTTGAGAAATTACTCCAAGTTGTAAAATCTTGGCAATTGAAAAATTAGGAAAGTTTCATCTACCCCAAAAATATAAAAGCATTTCTCTATAGAGACACGTGTACGCCAATGTTCATTGCAGCTTTGTTTACGGTGGCCAAGACATGGAAACAACCAAAATGTCCTTCGATAGATGAATGGATAAAGAAGTTGTGGTACATATACACAATGGAATACTATTCGGCGTTAAGGAAAGATGATATAGGAGCATTTGTGACAACATGGATGGATCTCGAGAGAATAATGCTAAGTGAAATAAGTCAGACGGAAAAAGCAGAGAACCCTATGATTTCACTGATATCTGGTATATAAACCAAAAAGAACAAGACAAACAAATGAGAAACAAAAACTCATAGACACAGACAATAATTTAGTGGTTACCAGAGGGTAAGGTGTTGGGGGGTGGGTGATGAGGGTAAAGCGGATCAAATATATGGTGATGGAAGGAGAACTGACTCTGGGTGGTGAACACACAATGGGATTTATAGACGATGTAATACAGAATTGTGCACCTGAAATCTATGTAAATTTACTAACAATTGTCACTCCAATAAAATTAATTAAAAAAAAATAAATAAAAAAATTAAAGAAGAGGATAATTTTTCACTTAAAAAAAAGTGAATAAAACCAACACGGCTATTTCCAGCTTACTCTGGTGAGACTGCTAAAATACTTTAATAAACAGTGTTTCTAACTTCTAAAAAAAAAAAAAAAAAAAAAAAAATTAGGAAAGTTTCTATTTCTTTTCTAGTTTTTGAATACCCTGTTTGCCCAAAATTAAGACCTTAATTAATTTTTATATTAAAAATTAATATAAGACCCAGTCTTACATAAGACCTGGTATTATATTGTATTGTATTGTATTATAATATGATCTATTATATAAGACCCAGTCTTATACTATAGTAAAATAAGACTGGGTCTTATATTAATTTTTGCTCCAATTAGACACATTAGAGTTGATTGTCCGGCTAGGTCTTATTTTTGGGGAAACACGGTTCATAGATTTAACTAGTAGTTTTCTTTCTCTAGCTGACTTTACTGAAAGTTAAATAATATTTTTCCAACATTTTATTATGAGAATTTTCAGACCTATAGAAAAGTTGAAAGACTTGCACCTACCACTTGGAATCTGCAAGTTTTATTCATTGCATGTGTTTGTCTCTGCATCCCCCTGTCAATACCTTTTTGTAGAGGGATGCATGTGAAGTCAGTTGCAGACATCAGCGCAGATCATCCCCAAATACTTCAGCATGCATACCATTAGCTAGAATTCTAAAAGGCACCAATCCTAAGTGCATCATTGGCTGAATTTTGGGTTTTGATACATGAATACATCTGTGCAGTGTAAACCCATCATGTTGTAGAACATTAGCATTACCCCAGAAAGTTCCTGCTCATGCTTCCCAGTCAGTCCTCTCACCCTTGTTCTGATTTTTTCTCCACCATTGGTTAGTTTATCCTGTTTCATAGCGTCATATAAATGGAATCATGTAGCGTATGACACTTGTGTGTCTTTTTCACTTAGCATAGTGTTTTTGAGATTCATCCACATTGTGTATCTTAGTAGCTTGTTTCTTTTTATTGCTGAGTAATATTCCTTTGTATGAATATACTACAGTTTGTTCAACTTTATCCATTCTGTAGGTAAGGACCTCTTTCCAGGTTTTGGCTCTTATGTAAAAGGAGTCACCCCAACCTGAGGGTGTGCCTTACCAGAATCTAAGAGAAATTGGAAAACTTAATCGAATATCAAAAATGTTTTCTCTTGTCAAATAAGACCATGTTTTAATTAAATTAATGATAATAGCATACTTTATCCTTTCATTTAAATTTTAGAAGTCTGTAATACTGTACTTTTATTTACTCAGCATTTAGATTGTCTATTTTGTCAACACAGTAGAACCTTTTTGTTCAAATATATGTATGCTAAATTAGAAATCATAGATAAGTAAAAAGAAAATGAAAACCACCTGCAATCCTGTTCACTCAGTCTATTAAACATTTAAGTAATCAAAATGTATTTGGAGCTTATAAATACATATTATGTCTCTTTCTTACAAAAATGGGCTTGTAATATTTGTGCTGTTTGGAAGCCTCCTAGTTTTGGTTGAATATAAATCGGGAGTGTTTTTATGTGGGGAAAAAAGTAACAATTTTAATAACTCTGTAGTGTATCATAGTATGGATGTGTTACAGTATAGCTAATCATTTTCCTGTTGTTGGTTATGTAGGTTGTAGTTTTTAGGTATTTAGAAAACACTAGGGTGAATATTCTTGTAAATTAAATCTTTGTATCAGTCTTTTGTATAAATTCCTAGAAGTAGACTTGTTGGATTAAAGGATATGCATATTTTTCTTAGATAAATAATCATTCATTTTACAAACATTGAGTGAATCTTTGTAATAAGAGAGAATATGGATGAGCGAATGAGAAATTGATAGTCAATAATAGGAGGTTCCTCTGAAGGCAAAATAGGTTTGTGGTCCAGGGAGCACAGGTAGTAAGGGATCATTCCCAGAAGAGGAAGGAAGGAGGTAAGGATGAATGCTTATGGAAGAAAGGATGAACAGGTGGTGGTGAAGTAGAGGAGTGGAGAAGTTGGTGAGTTGAGGTATATCTTTTATGATTTATGTAATTAATGTCCTTGAAGTACAGAGTGAGAGTGTTCAGTTGGTAGTGAAGGGTGGAGGTGAGGAGGATTTCCAGAAGGTGAAATGCGAACCTTATTTTTGGAGAGTAGAAAAGTGAACTGACTAGCAAGAGATGGTAGGATTGCTGGGCAATTTTAAGGATGCCATTGAGGTTGGAGAACATGAGTTTAGTGTGTTGAAGAGGAATGTTCAGGAGAGCAATTTGGGGTAAAATATACTTGGAAGTTATGAGCATTATAGAGGATAATCCAAGTTATAGAGTAGATAAGATTTGTGGAAAAGTATAATTCATGAAAAAGAAAATGGACCCGACAGAACTCCAAGGCTCAACAGCAATTCAGAATCAGCAAAGAAGACAAGAAAGATAAGAAGAAAATTAAGAGAGGTACCTCTTATAGAAGCTAAGGTTAGAGAATATTTTGAAAAGAAGAAAATGGTTGAAAATGCCAAATTGCCCTCCTGCATGGTAGTGCTAATTTAAATTTTCATCAACAGTTTTCAGAGTACTTGTCTTCCCACCTTTACTCAACACATTGCAAAACACGCTGTTAGTGTTGTAAGTTTCATATTCAATGGAATGTTGAGTAAAATCATTTTAGTAATATTCTGTTTATGATATAATTGGCGGCATTTTCTGTAAAGTACTTTCGGCATTTTCCGTAAAGTACTTTCTGGTTCAAATTTAGTTACTGCACTAACATATCACATAATTTTTATCTGATTTTTTTCTGTGTTCTGTGCTCAGATAATTTTCACAGCAGGCAACTGATAAATAAGCAGAAATGTTTCTTTGAGAGGAAATTGATTACTTTTTTCTGATATTTAATCTGAGTTAAATCAAATGGTTTTCCTGTGTCTCTCTGCATAGCTGGGGAGAATGGAGAATTACTTTGTACCTCGGACACCTAGAAATAGTAACACTAAAATAGCATAGACTAGTGGTATGGAAAAGGGCAGATTACAACAAACATTCTGTGGATTTTACTACTGTTCAGTTCTTTAGCATAAAGATGAATTTTACCCAATTTCAGTGAAATAAGTAGCTACTGATTCAGATTCTTCTGGTTCCTCTGCCTGTCCCCCCAAAAGTTGGTTAAATGCTTTCTTTGGTAGAATAGTAAAACAGACTTTCCTTCCTTTATTATTAGAACCTGAGGGGTTGCGTCTTCTATAACTTGCACTGTTGGTGCTAGTCTCTGTTGCTTTGTGTTGTGATAAGAAAGGAAAGAAAACCTAGGGATTTGCAAGCCATTTCCTTTTGAGGTTTTAATGGAGAAAAAAAAAAAAAAGTCCTATTCTCTAGTGCTTTGTACAAACCAAATAGAACCCTGAGTGCCAACTGCCCTAAGAATAGGAAGGAAGATTAGTCACAAATTTGAGAAGCTTGAATCATGTATCTGGCTGTTTTACTTTTGCTATCATTCCTCACTCCCCGAGTGTTGTCTAGACATAAACTAAACAGATTGAACCACCATTGTTAACATTTTTAAAACTTTATATTTTGAAATAATTTTAGATTTACAGAAAAGTTGCATAAGTAGTATAGAGAGTTCTTGTCCTTTACCCAGCCTCCTCTAATATTAAAATCTTACATAACCATGGAGCATTTATCAAAATTATGAAACTAACATTGATGTAGTACTATTAATGACCTATAGATTTTATTTGGATTTCATCACTTTTTCCATTAATGTTCCTCCTTTTCTGTTTCAGGATCCAATTCAGGATATATTGCATTTAGTATCATCATCTTTAATATGTTTTTCTTACTGTTTCCTTTACCTTGCTGGAATTTTATTCTTTAAGGAATTTTACGATTTATAACAATTTATCAAATTGTATCATAAGAAAAACTAGTAAAGGGTTTTATGTCTGTGATAGATTCATTTTAGATGGACAAAAGTGGAAGAGTATTCTGAATTATTATTTTTAAAAAAATTTATTGGAGAATATTGGGGAACAGTGTGTTTCTCCAGGGCCCATCAGCTTCAAGTCATTGTCCTTCAGTCTAGCTGTGTAGGGCACAGCTCAGCTCCACGTCCAGTTGGCCACCCCTCCAACTGGAAGCTCGTTGTCTTCAGTCTAGTTGTGGAGGGCGCAGCTCTCTGGCCCAAGTGAGAATCGAACTGACAACCCTGTTGTTCAGAGCTCGTGCTCTAACCAACTGAGCCATCCATTCGCCCCTCTGAATTTTTAAATCATGCGTTGACCATTAATTAATCTATGTTAGGCTATTTTAAAATGGATGTGTTTTACATATAAAAAATCGTATGACATGAAATAATTCTAAATATGAAAAGACTTTACACCTCACTCATGCAGAATGGACACCAGTTTCCTAGCTTCCAGTATAATGCTGCTTTTTTCTAATTTATAAATTGGAGGCAATGAGACAAACAGCCATATTTCAGGGAAGAATATGACTAAGTGCTCAGGAATTGGAAGGAGCATCCAGTTATTTCCTAGAAGGATTTATGCAGAGGATAATTCATACATACACAACATTTACTGTATGCTGGGCACTATGGTAGGCCTTACGGTGCCTGTGGTAGGCTTCAGTGAGTTTTGTTCTGGAACAGCATTCCCCATAATCTTCCGATCAGGCAAATGAGTCTTTGTTCGGGGAAAAGATTGTTTATTACAAGAATATATGTTCTTGGATGTAGTAGTTTGCTCTGCTATCAAGGATCTTATTGTAATATATCCAGTATGTTAAAGCTTTCTCAGTGAATGATTTTTTCATTTCTCAGGATATTATTTATGTCCATAATATTAGTGTACCTGGTCAGTATCTGGAATGGTGAAGAGAAGGAATAAAGAACAAACAGTTAAGAAAACCCCAATAAACCGATTACTATTTGCACTAAACGGTATTTTATTAATGCCATAATCTATATTACAGATGATATCCACAAGCATCACAAAACTTAAGACAGAACCCAAGTGAACTTTGCAAGGGAGTTAAGGGGTTTTTGGGGGCATTTTAGTAATGAAATCTGCAATTTAAAAATTTTCTTAAGTGAAAGTAAGTGTGGCTAATCTAAAAAAAAATTATACTGTATTATCAAAAAGACTTTTTTTCAGTCCCTATGTCACAGGAATATTATATAGTATGTGCTACTGAAGAATAAACTTAAAATAATCTTAATTTTCCAATTTCTTAATAAAACGAAGATTTTCAGATGAAGAAGAAAGTTGAAAGAACAATGCATGATCACCCATATCTGTACAGAGTCAACATTTATGACCTTTTTAACAAAATCATATTTGCTTCAACTGTATGAGTATTCCGATGCATTATATGTACTGTGTTTCCCCGAAAATAAGACCTACCTGGACAATCAGCTCTAATGTGTCTTTTGGAGCAAAAATTAATATAAGATGTGGTATTATACTCCATATTAATATTATATTGTACCTGGTATTATACTATATATTATACTATATTATAAATTATAGTATAATACTATATTATACTATACCTGGTCTTACAGTAAAATAAAACCAGGTCTTATGTTAATTTTTTTTTTCTTATGTTAATTTTTAATGAGTCTAAAAGACTCATTAGAGCTGATTGTCTGGCTAGGTCTCATTTTTGGGGAAACAGAGTATCTATATCTATACACACAGTCTCTCACACACAAGTGTACATCTGGATGCATTCTGACACTTCACCCCTAAATACTTCAGCCTTCATCTCTTGCACAATCATAGCACCCTTATCACACTGAAGATAATTAACAACAAATCTCTAATGTCTAGCATCTAGTTCATATTTAGATTTCCCTAGTTATCCCCAAAATGTCATTTATAGCCAGTTTTCCCAAACCCAGGATTCAGTTCGGGTTTAATCATTTCTCTCCTATCCAATTTGCTTTTAAAAAGTCTAGGGCAATTAACCTTATAGAATATTCTACATTATGGATGTGTCTGTGACGTCATTTTCCCCTCTCTATTCTCTAGTTCTTGTAAACTTAAACCTTATTGTCCAGAGGTATAGTTTCTAGAATTTATAAATTTTAACATGATATTAAACATGATTAGTGTTCTGTTGTAAATTTCCCTTTCATTTTTGTTTTGCCTTTGATTTGGTAATCTTAAGCAATTACCGACATGTTTATAGCATCGTTTTTTGTTCACATTGTTATGTAGTGTCAGTGTTATTCAAACTTTCATTGTGTATCTATTTTGACTTTCTTCCTTTTTAAAGATGTGTTTATAGGATATGTCTTTAAAATAAGGAAAGTCAAATAAAATCACAAAGTACATCAAATAGTTCTTCATCCACTTCTAGGGATTGACGTGGCTTTCAACTATTACAGTTTTACATATTTTTGCTTACTAATACGGGTGAGGAAAATTGTAATTTTCCATGGGATGGTTTCAAACTATATGCCCCCCACTCCTATGCTCATTGACTCACTGCTCATCTCATTTCCTTCTGTAGCAAGATGTGTATCACAATACAGAATAGAGTGAGGGATAATCCTGAATTTGCCTTTTTTCTTTAAAGGCTATTTATTCAGCAGCTTTGGGAGATTATTAGAAATTCTTTGTGTATTCGTTACTAGTGTCTGTCATACTACTTGAGAATTGCTGGCCTATTGCACATGACACAGGCTTTTACACAGGTGATACATGGGACAGAGCTGACATTACTTTAAATAGCAAGCAAACAACCCACAATCTAATAACTGCGGTAAGTTGCCTGAGGTCCTCCTTTGCTCCACTCCAGTAAGCCGGTGTCTAGGGGAGATTCGAGGCATATGAGTTTTGATAACTCCCCCTAAATGTACCAACAGAAAAAGCCCATGGGTGATTCTGATGGGTACCTGAAGTTAAAAGTCACTACCCTACAAGGTCTTAGTCTGTTATTTGAAAGTGTCTGAAAATACCTTAATGATTTTGCTTAAGCTGCTGGTTTAACTCATCTCTTTTTTGTTTCAGCAGTTAATAAATTACTGAATAACTGGCTACAGTGCAGACTTTTATGGTACTGATAATAGTAATGCTTATACAGTCTTTTTTACCCATGATTCCTTGAGCATTTCACCTTCCAGGCCATTATTCGGTTTTTATCATGAAAATAATATTAGCTGTAGGAACTGTTCCACACAGTACTCAAGTATATATAGTCCAAAGTAAAAGTCCAAAATAAAGCAAGCTGTGCGTGGCAGTCCTGTGGGGCACATTTGTGTATATGAGAGTTTGCTTGTGGGAGTTTATAACATAGGTTTCTAGAAAAGAAATTGCTAGGTCAGAGTATTTGTATTTAAACTAAACTAGATGTTGCCAAAAGACGCCTCAAAAAAGTTTTGCCAATCTATATTCTCACAAGTATTTGAAAGGACTTATTTCCCTTTGTTCTCACCAATACTGATTATTATGAATCTTTTTCATTGTGATAGTGTAAAGTGGCATCTTGTTGTAGGTTGTGTTTTCTTAGTAAGTTCTTTGAGTATCTTTTCATACGCTTGGTAGATATTTATATCTATTTTAACTGCCTTTCATGTCCTTTGTCCTTTTTGGGAAGTCATGTTCTAAGTTATTTTTGAGAGGCTTTTGTATGTATGAAAGTTAGCTCTTTGCCAAGTATTACATTTTGCCTCTAATTTGTCTTTTAACTTTGGGTTTTTTTAGCATATAAATTTAATATTTTTAGTAAATATGTTTACTGTTTTTCTCCCTGGTATAAAGACTTTCCCTATTAAAAGCTTGTAAAAAAATTCATGTTTTTGTCTAATAATTTTTAAATTTGGGAATAAATTTGCACGGTCACATAAAAAATATACAAAAACTCTAAAAGGTGGTGAAAGTTTGCCCTCTTATACCTGCCCACCATCCTCCCAATTTTCCACTTGCACTATCCTTTTACGAGAAACCACTGTGAATAGTTTCTTGTGAACCCCACCATAGCATACAGATCCAATTCAAATGTCTGTCATTCTCCCCTACCACGCTATTCTATATATTGTCCCCCCCTTACTATATCTTAAACATCTGTGCAAAAGGGTTTCTTCAGTTTTTTTGAAATTTAGATAGTATATACTTGATCTTTAACATTATATTAGTTTCAGGTGTACAACATAATGGTTTGGTATTAATATGTATTTTGACATCACCACAATAAATCTAGTTAACATCCGTCACCATACATAGTTACAATTTTTTTTCTTGTGATGAGAACTTTTAAAATCTACTCTCAGCAAGTTTCAAATATGCAGTACAGTATTATTAACTATAGTCACCATGCTGTACATTACATCCCCATGACTTAATTGTTTTTGACCCCCTTCACCTGTTTTGCCTAACCCTTACTACCTGGCCTCTGGCAACCACCAGTCTGTTCTGTGTATCTATGAGTTCCATCGTTTGTTTTTAGATTCCACACCTATAAGTGAGATCATATGGTATTGGTCTTTCTCTGACTTATTTCAGTTAGCATAATGCCCTCAAGGTCCATGTTTGTTGTTGCAAATGGCAAGATTTCCTTTTTGTTTATGGCTGAATAATATTTCATTGAGTATATACACCACACTTTCTTTATTCCTTCATCTATCCATGGATACTTAGGTTGCTTTCATGTCTTGGCTATTGTAAATGCTTCGAGGAGGGTTGAGCAGCTTTTCATAAGCTTAGGGTCTTTTTTTTATTTCCATGAACAGTTCATGTGCCTTATCCATTTTCTACTTGGTTAGTTTTTATTGATATCTGAGAGCTTCTATATATTAAGGAGATTAGTCCTTTGTAATGCACTTGCAAATATCTAATAGTTTTCTGATGTAGCCCATTTGGAATTTATTTTGCTGTAAGCCATGTGTCTAATTAAGTGTCTAGTTAAAAGTATTTGTTTGGTTGTCCCAATCAACCAAATTTATGAAACAATTCCATCTTTTTCTCAGTGGTTTAAATGTCACCTTTTTCATGATATGAGTTCTCACTGGTGTTTTGCATTTTCTGTTTTATCGATTTGTCTATTCTTACATGAATACCATATTTTTAGTAACCCTCGTTTTATAGTATATAGTTTTCTTTCATAATAGTAGTCTTTGTTCTTTTGTATCATTGTTTTCTTGGCTATTCTCATGTTTATTTCTCCATTTTATTAAGTCTCCTAAGGATGCCATTAAATTTTTGATTGAAAGGCTTTGAATTTGTGGATTGTTTTAGGGAGGGAAGTTTTTTAAGTTTTCTTTATGTTTACCTTACACATTTCCCTTAAGGTTATTATTCTTAGATAATAAATTTTACTTTCTAACATTAGGGTAAATGGAACCATTTCTTAACTGGTCATTGCTTGTAGATAAGAAGACTATTGATTAAAAAAAACTTACAATAATTTTAGGTTCATAGAAAAGTTGATAGTTCAGGGAGCTCCCATATATCCTGTACCCAGTTTATCCTGTTGTTAACATCTCAGATTACTCTGGTACGTTTGTACAACCAATGAGCCAATATTGATACGTCATTAATTTAAAGTCCATACTTTATTCAGATTTCCTCAGTTTTTACCTAATGTCCTTTTTCTGTTCCCAGATCCCATCTAAAATTAATGATTTTAATTAATTTATTTTGCGACCACTTTATGGAATTAGCTTATTCTTTCTACTTTTTCTGTTTATTTTAAAAGGGTTTTCAGATATGTAATTATATTTGTAAATAACAATTTTAACTTCTTTCCAATATTTATACTTTTTTATTTTGTTTAATTGCTTTGCATGGTACTTTACATATCTGCGTTAAATAATGCTGCAAATATGAACAGCCTTGCCTTATTCCCTACTGTAATGGGAATTCTAGTTTTTTACCATTAAGCATACTGTTTTTGCTTGAAATATAGATTGTTTTTTCTTTGTCATGTCATAGAAGTATTTATCTGTTTTCCAGTGACTTCTTGTCATTCACTATCAGATTAGTGTTTACAGCTTCATGTATTCTGAGGTCTTAGGTTTTACCTACCTCATCTGTTTTGGAGCTCATCTCTGGTTCCTCTGAACTCATTTCTACTCAGAAGTCTTTTTGTTTGCTTATCTTAGCTTTGTCACCACATTGCTTAAATATTATTAAAAATACCACATAGGTATTAGGCTGCATGTGCCCATGCACCATCTACAAGTTTTCTCACTTAATCCTCATCATAGTCCTGTGAAATGAAGATAGCTGTTGTTATCCCCATTTTACAGATGAGGGAACAGGCTCCTGGAAGTTAAATCACTGGCTCAGGGTTCTGCAGATTACCTCTGCCATTTCTCCCGTTGGACCTCAGGACCACTTCAGAATCACCGGCCACCATCCTCCTCTACACAGTCGTGCAAGACGCTTTTCTGACTAACTTGCTCCTGAAAGCCTACTTGTGATTGATTTGAGATGACCTAAGTGTCTCCTCATCTTTTTCAGTATGTATTCTGGATCTAGAATTCTCAGAACTGCCCTTTCCATCACTGTCTCATTATATCCTTAATTTGGGCTCTCCTTTACCAGCATATCATGTGAATACAGTGGAAGCCCATTATGAAGCACAGCGTTCTCCCAGGGATTTCATTATGGTTCTCGCATATACTCAAAGTGGGACAACTTGTCTCACTCATCATCTGGGAAAGAGGGCTTAGTTAGCATTCTTCTGTGGCATGTATTATAAGTGGATCTTATTAAAATTCAATGTTGTGGCCGGCGGCGGTGGCTCAGGTGGTTGGAGCACCGTGCTCCTAACGCCGAGGTCACCCTATGGATTCCCACATGGGCCAGTGAGCTGTGCCCTCTACAGCTAAGATTGTGAACAACAGCTCTCCCTGGAGCTGGGCTGCCGTGAGGAGCTGCAGATTGGTGTGAGCTGCTGTGAGCTGCTGAGTGCTGCCGTGGGCTACCTTGTGCGGCCATGAGCTGCCGGTGGCCAGTGTAAGTGGCTGGCAGCCAGCATGAGCTGCTGTGGGCTCCTGTGGGCTGCTGTGTGCTGCCATGAGCGGCTGACTGATGACCAGTGACCAACTGCCTCATCCGGGGACAGCGCAAGGCTCCTAATACCAGCCTGGGCCAGGGAGCTGTGTCCTACACAACTAGACTGAGAAACAACGGCTTGAACCAGAGTGGGGAACAGGGAAGCGGAAGAAGAGGGGAAAACCAGTATAAAAAAAAAAATTCAGTGTCCTCTAACTGGTCTAATGTGGGTTTTTTTTTCCTGCTGTGTTTATATAAAACACTATTTCCTTCTTGCCATTGCTGCTGTTATCACACGTGCTCCTTCACTCCAGAGAAAGGCAGCATTTGCCATCAGCTTATATCCTGCCTAGTACAGATTTTATGAACAAAATCTGCAACTGTAGTCCTTTTGCATGTGTAAATAGCATCGAGAGAAGCAATTGCTGCAACTTAACTGTATGTTTCAAGGGCCAGAAACTTATTTCTGGAGATTTTAAGCTACCTTTGGCACAGTTGTGCTGTTGGTTCCTAGGGGTACAGGCCAGGGATTGTACTAAACATCCTATAATGCATATGACAGCCCGCCACAACATAGGATTTTCTAGCCCAGAATGTCAACAGTCCTGAGGCTGAGAAACTTTGCTTTAAAGTATGCACCCTCATGGGTATGATGTCACTCTCAAGGGGTGAAAATTAGTTCTTGGGGGTGGTGGTGAAAAAAATCTTTATAAAGTACAGATGTACATACAGAAATACAGAGTATCTGTGGTGGTACAATTTCACGGGGAGAGCGTTTAGAAAATCTATGCTTCTGTGATTTTCTTATGCTGTTACCCTGCTGCTACACTCAACACTTCTGACACCCTGCTGCTACACTCAACACTTCTGACGTGTGGGATTTTGCCCTCATCAAGCAGTTGTCTCAGACACCACCTAGGTGTCCTATAATTAGATTCATTTCTGACACCATCTACCTGGATGTAGTGTAAGGACTCGGTCCCACAAGACTCTCTTCGCCCCCATTCGGATGTCAGCCTGCTTTTGACCGATTGGCCCTAAACCGAAGGTTCTCATGACCCCATCCTCAAGTTAGGATAATTTGCTAGAGTATCTCACAGAACTCAGGAAAACAGTTTACTTACCATTTAACAGTTCTTATAAAAGGATATGATCAAGGATGCAGGTGAACATCCAGCTGGAAGGGCTGCATAGGGCAAGGTAATGTGGGAAGGGGTGCAGCACCTCCACGAGTTCACCAACCTAGAAGCTCTCTGAATTCTATACGATTGGGGTTTTTATGGAGGCTTCATCACATAGGCATGATCAATGATTAACTCCATTTCCAGCCTTTTCCCCTCCCCTCTGAAGAATAGAGTGAGGCTGCGAAAATTCTAATATTGCCTGTTCTTTCTGGTGACCAACCCCCATCCAGGAGCCCAGCCAGAGTCACCTCATTAGAATCAGAGACATTCCTATCACCTAGGAAATTCCCAGGAATTTAGGTGTCAGGAACCAGAGTCAAAAACCAAATATTAGGACACAAAGATGCTTCTAGTGCTCTTATCACTTAGGAAATTCCAAGCATTTTAGGAACTCTGTGCCAGGAACCAGGGGCAGAAACCAACATATATGTGTTCTATTATTTCTCAAAGAGTGATTAGGAAAAACAAACAAAAAGTCTCCTTAGGAGAGTGATAATGAGAAAAAGGTTGGAAAACACTGCCTTGGAGGGAAACTGTCTAGTGTAGTGGTTAACAACTCTGGTTCTTAAACCACTGAGTCAAACTGGATATAAATTCTGTTTCTGTCACTTACCAGCTGCCAGCAAGTGATTTCATAGCCTCAATTTTCTTGTGTGTAAAATGGAGATAATAGTACTTTCTTCACAGGATTGTTCTGAGATAAACATTTAAAGCACGTGGTGCTTGGTAAAACACTAATCATTTTTAAGAACCTCCAGGAGAGAAAGGGTCTTGTTTATTGCAGTGTTACCATTCCTCAGAAGGGACTTAGTAGGTGTTCAGTAAATATATGTTGAATGAATACATTGAGGTAAGTGTGTCCGAGTTGCCTTTATGGAAAATGAGGAAATGGTGGTAGTAAGACATACTGTATGCTCCTTCATTCTTTTCTCCTGATAGGCATCTTTCATATTTACCTCACCTTAAATCTCGTGTGTGATACATTGCCTAATTTTAGCATTTACTTTTTAAGGTAGAAATGGACTGTATAAGCATGCAATACCATCATTATGTTTCAAGCAAACTGAGTGAGTTCAGGGCAAAAATGATACATGGTTTCTGTTAATAATATTCTTAAGAGAACTAATAAACCTTTTTAAATTTATAAATCTTATTGATTTACATTTTTGTGTTAGGATGTCAGCTTGCAACTCCACTGAATTTTAGTGAAACAGAAAAGATTACAATCAAATAACTTTTATAAACCTAATTGTGTATATTATTATTTTATTTCAAAATATTTCTACTTGATCCTCATAGTTTGACTTTTCCTTTGGCTATATGTTTTTGTTACTGAATTAAATTATTTTTATTTTTAAGCCTTAAATTTGAACTATTATTTATTTTGTGTTTCTATAGTGTACAACATCTGTAGCAGTATAGTTAATAAGTGTGAGAAGAATCCCATTGTTTTCTGTGTATTGGCCTATAAAATAATCCCTTTGAATAGATCCTGAACTGGCATTTTGTGAGGTACAGTAAAAATATTATAACCTAGTTGCTATTCCTCAGAATTGCAAAGTGATGCAGACAGAGCTTGTTAATGAATTCTTATTTTTATTTACTGTGAATCCTGAAAAATTATTTCAATAGAATACATCAGAAACAAATGGAATAAAGAACTAGGTCAGGCTGTTAAAGTTGAACTTTATGAGGCAACTTCTGGTCCTCATATGATATTTACCATTTAGATGAATTGTTTTTATCAATTTTCTGAATTTTTTAAATC
Organism: Rhinolophus hipposideros; assembly: GCF_964194185.1. Lineage (NCBI taxonomy): Eukaryota > Metazoa > Chordata > Mammalia > Chiroptera > Rhinolophidae > Rhinolophus > Rhinolophus hipposideros. The sequence goes on from NC_138051.1 coordinate 75,968,293, forward strand.
AAATTACTTGGATTTACTTAGTCTGATTAAACTAATAAAAGAGTGATTCATACACCAAAATGTCAAGCTACTGGTTTACAAAAGAAGGTATGAATCAAGATAGTTCTTAATACAGGATAACCTACTATCTTTCCAGGATGGTTAGTTTACTTAGAAAAACATACATAAATCAAAACATTGGTGCCTCTCAATTTAGGTCCTTAAATGATTTCATTTGGGGAATTTTTTTGGTAAAGAATGAAACCTAGTTCTCTAGGTATATCATCTAGATAATATCGAAAGACAAATCTCTGTACCAGTCTATTTTATTAAGATGTGTAAATATCTCTACCTTTCTTTGTTTACTTCTGTTCTAGCATATTATAATAACCAGTTATAATTTCCAGACCTATCAGTTATTTATTACACTTTAGGTTGGCTACTGCGTGGTGGCTTGGGAATAGGTACCTTAATCTCATCAGAAAAGCACTTCAGCACATAAGAGGATGGATCAGTTTTGGAAAGGATTTTTGGAATCACTAATTCCACCTATTTAGTTTAGATTGTTGTGTAGTGTTTGTATTTGGGGATCTACCTGTTTGTTACCTTTATTTTTGAAAAATTTTCAGATCTTCAATGTGCTATCTTTATTGACAAATTCTTCTAGACAGGAATTGTTTGGAAACCTTTTTGGAATTACTTGACAATTGTTTTTAACCTCCCTTTTGTTCTCTATAGTAATCTAAAGATGATTTTGGAAACTGAGGGAAGTCCTGCTGTAAAGTACATTTGAGTTTTTTTCCCCCCTCCTACCATCTTGTTCTTGTTTTGCAGCATTCCATTTCTTGTCCACCATAAGTATGTGTATATTATCTACATATTCTTATGTATATTTCAATGTAAGGCTGGATCCCCTGCCCCAGCTATCCCTCAGCAAAGAAACACTGTATCATCTGAGTCAGCACAAAATCTCTTAGTTACCTGCAGCTTGCTCAGGTCCTCTTTTCCCCCAGTTGCTTTTTTTGTCTTTTCAGCAACACTGCTTGGCTTTTTAAAAAGTCCTAAGAAACTAACAGATATAGTAACTATTGCTAGGGTTATAGCTTAATAATTCACAAGTGTTGAATGTCATAATATGTTAAAGATTAAATTAAAAGCAATATACGTTGCTAGGTTATGGAGATAGGAATATGCACTTACGAGCTTAATGATAAAAGAACAGTTGTAATGAAATGCAAAAATGAGTATTTGTGATAAACAGAATTTCCAGTAACAGCATCATATGTACATTCACAAAGTATTGTAAGTTAAATGATATCCATATGGAGAAATGACGTTGGTGTGCTATGTAAGTCTAGGTTAGGTAACTTATAATGGCTTTTGTGAGCAGAGTTCTGTTGTTAAAGATACATGTAAATGAAATGAACAAAATTGCTTCATGAAATAGAGTAGAAAAATAGTTTATCTAAATAAATGCTTTATATAGCATTTTAACTGTAAAGACATTGACTTTAACCTAAATTCGTAGATTCAGATTATCTAAAAGCTATTTATTTCCTTTCTTGTTGGGAAAACTAAAAGTAATAGGAAAATTTCTGTAAAGTATATAAGATTATTGTAGTCTGTCAGCCTTACTTTTATTTGTTAAGCTTTTTTTTTTTTTCCCCTCCCTTATTTTTCATGTCCATGCCGTCTTCTCATATATTTTAAATTGCCCATCTCTGGCTCCTAGTACGTATATGTCGATGATGAATTGTATGTACTGTATTACTTTGGTCCCTTTTTAGATGGGTAGTATTTAAATACATTTTGAATGTTGCCTCCCTAAGAGCATTCTACTGTAGTTAAAAATGTAAATACAAATTTATATTTTAGAGTGACATAAATATAAAACGCAAATAGAAGCAGACAATAAAGATAATGTCTAGTATTTTTAGTGATTCTACTTATATTAAAATATTTATTATGTAGATAAAATTCGGACTTATGCAGCAATATGGGTAGGCTCAAGTGCCAGCAGTTCATTTGCAAATGAGTTGCATTTGGAGAAAATGTATTCTTGAGTTTGTTACAGAGGTTCCCAGTTGGCTTTCTGAAATCAGTTTGACTCATTGTATAGTTGAATTTATAGAAAATTATACACACACACACACACACACACGCACACACACACTCACGCACGCACTTCCTATGGGAAAGTATGCCTTAATCTCAACATTGGGAATACTTTTCTCCTTTTCCTCTGCAGCCCCATTCTCTGAAAGGAAATATCCACCTGGAATGCTTTACTTCAACCCCCGGAGGAGACTGGTGATCGGGCCAAATCTGCACAGCCATGACTGTGACATGAGGGCCTTTTTTAAGTTCTGTGGGGGCAGCCTGTATATGAAAACTGTAAGGCCTAAAAGCTTTCTGCTCTAACTTCCCTTACCCCTAATTAACAGTAATTTTCTATAACTCATGGGCAATATTTGATTACTAAGCCCTTCTTCCTTCCTTTCCTCCCAACATTGTCTCTGTCTGCCAGAAATGAAATGTGGGGCAGATACAGAACTATTCTGTGCATTGTAGCAATTAGCAGATGCATATATCCTTTTTGTGAATATGCTAAAAGGGATTTTCCATCAGGATGAGTAAATACAGGTGTTCCCCCAGCTTCAGGTATACCAATAGAAAAGCTAGAACCCAGGGCCAATTGGGAAATCTCAGTAGAGCTTTACAAAAAATGCTTCTTAATTCTTTGCCCCGTTGGTCATTTGTACCCAGTGTAGATAGCCATAGGACTGACTGATTTGGGGACATACTATGGAAAGAGGGCAGCACTCCTTATTGTTACAACTGTCTAGTTTTTATTCTCCTGGAAAGCGTTAAGAAAGCCCGCATGTTGTTGATGGATGGAACTTACAATTTAGGACATGATTAGTATCTGGTTTTTCCTCCCCTCCCGTGCTTAGGTCATAAGGCATACTGCTTTCAAAGTCTGCTAATTTTGGTTTTCATTTCCTAGATAGTTTTTTTCCTATCATTTAATTTTTGCTCCATTTTCTGCAACAGATTGGCAAAGCAGACAGAACTTTAAAGCTAAGAAAAATTGAAGTTGTTTTTCTTTTTAAATATGTCAGTGATTGTGTTGTAGTTCAGTAGAAGTACCAACTACCTTGGTTTGGTTATTTGGCATCATTCAAAGATTCCAAACCATACGAGAGAAGCATGGATTTAAGAGGAAGAATCAATGAATTTAATGTTTTGGACCTAGAAACAAAACTGTAACTCAAGTTTTTCCTTGTAGCCGGATATTGAACCATGGGTTATCATAAGGCAGCAAAGAAAGGTCCCAGGGGAATGACATTTGTATTTATTAGCTATAAATTTATTGTTAAACATTTTGAGGGAAAAAAACATGTCCAAGGAGGTGTTTTGTAGAAATGTGACCTTCTGTGTATCTATTTGTATTTTGAAAGGCTGACCTAATTTTTTTTCCTTTACTTTCTATGATTATCTTCCGGTTAATCTACTTTTTAAGAGAGACAGTGAGATACTGTTTATGTTTGTGTCTATTTAAAAATTTTCCTTCCTAGTACTGATAGAGCCTGTGCCCTGGTCCCTACTTAGTTATTTGCCATTGAATTTTTATCATTTTTCTGGTTATTTCTATGGAACCAGTGGGATTTTCCCACAATAATCCCAAACCAGTGTTTTCTAGTGTAAATTGATAAATTTTTCTCTAAAGGTGAAGGTACCAAAAATACAGAGGCATTATTTAAAATTACAGTAGTAAAAAACAGGTATACTGTACTATATGCTTTTGCCTAAAAACTTGTAAAACTACTTTTTTTTTTAATTAAATTTATTGGGGTGACAATTGTTAGTAAATTTACATAGATTTCAGGTGTACAATTCTGTATTACATCGTCTATAAATCCCATTGTGTGTTCACCACCCAGAGTCAGTTCTCCTTCCATCACGGTAAATTTGATCCCCTTTACCCTCATCACCCACCCCCCACCCATAAAACTACTTTTTAACATTAATTGCAGTTGTTTTGCTTGGAGAGCAAGCAAAATGAGCGATTTTCAGAATTTTGTTGTTACATGATACTGTTGAATATGACTTGATTTCAGAGGAAGTATATTGTCCGAGAAAAATTACTGGCGTGTGTTTGCCAGCAGTTACTTTGTTTCATAATTGGATGAAACTGGTGATGCTGGAGATTGTAGATTTGGATCTGAAGCATATTAAGAGGGAGAAGTGCTTGATGATCTTTTAGATGTTTGGTTTATTGGTGAGGGAAGAAAAGAAATTTTCATTTAGAGCAGAAATCAGCAAATTACGCCCATGTAGTTTTTGTATGGCCCATGAGGAAAGAATGGTTTTTGCATTTTTTAGTGGTTGAAAAACATCAAAAGAAGAGTAATATTTCATGCTGTGTAAAAATTATATGAAATTCAAATCTCAATGTCCACAAATAAAGTTTTATTGGGAAACACTATGCTCATATATTGTCTGTGGCTGCTTTCACACTACAACAGCAGAGTTGAGTAGTTATGACAGATATGACCTGCAAAATGTGAAATAGTTTTTGTCTGACCTTTAATAGAAAAAGTTTGCCCACCCTGATTTAGAGGCAGTTAAGTACAGTGATTAACAGCAAGGAGTCTGGAGCCAAACTGCTCCTTAATGTCTCATTCTGAGACCTTTGGCAAGTAACTTTGTGCCTCAGTTTCTACATCTGTAAAATGGGAAGAATAGTAATGTTGACTTCATGAGGTGATCATGAGGGTTAAATGAGTTAATATACATAAACCACTTAGAAATGTACTTGGCATATGGTAATCACTAAGTATTAGATATTAGTTGATATCCAAGTATGAGATGCTAGTTGGCAGTAAGTGTTAAATTTAGTTGATGACGACTTTGTGACATGAACTGGAAAAAATGTACTGTGGGGACTGCCGGTTACCTCAGTTGGTTAGAGCGCGGTGCTCTTAACAACAGAGTTGCTGGTTTGATCCCCACATGGGCCACTGTGAGCTGCGCCCTCCACAATTAGGTTGAAATAACTGCTTGACTTGGAGTTGATGGGTCCTGGAAAAACACACTTAAATAAAAGTTTAAAAAAAAAAAAAAGATATCCTGTGATTTAAAAAAAAAAAACACGCAAAAAAAATTCAAATTAGTTCTGATTGAGAACAGCTACAAATACTACCGGGAGTACTCCTTTGTTAACTGTATACTTCCAGATCTCGATTCAGTGGTATAGAAAATATTGAAAATTAGGAATCCAGCACAATAAAAAGAGACAGTGAGCTTATGTCTTTCCATTGCTGCACAAGAAAATGAGCATCGTGTAGATTACTTTTCTATCACGCAGTATACTAGCCGTAGGGGAGAATTATTCACTTGAGTTTTGAAATGAAACATAATGACTGTGATAATTCTAGTGTGACCATTTCTGTGATTCCAAGTGGCTTTCTGAAGAGTCCTATCAGAAGTATATTTGGCACCTTGAATAGCTTGAACCTATCACTCCTGGCTGAAATATCACAACTTTTTAATATTAATGATAAATTGTCAATTGAAGAAGACTAAACTGTGGTATAAATGGCTTAGTCTCCAAGCTTGTTTGTCAACATTTGACTTTCTTTCCTCACTTGAGAGAAGACGAAGTGAAATATTCATCCATTTAACTTTTTTAATTGTAGTAAAAAACATAAAATTTTCAATTATAACACATTTTTAAGTATTGTTTAGTAGTATTTAAGTGTATTGTTTTAAGTGTATTGTTTAGTAGTATTTAAGTATACGCACGTTGGTGTGCAGTGGATTTCCAGAAATTTTTCATCCTGCAAAATTGAAACTCTATGCTCATTAAACAACACCTCCCCATTTCTCGTCTTACCAGCCCCTGGACACCTACCATTCTGCTTTTCTGTTTGTGAGAATTTGACTGCTTATACACCTCATATAGGTGGAATCATCTAGTATTTTGTTGTTTTGTGACTGACTTATTTCACTTAGCATGATGTCCTCAAAGTCCATCCATGTAACAGGGTGACAGGCTATCCTTCCTATTTAAGGTGGAATAATATTCCATGATATGTACAGAGCACTTTTGTTTATCCATTAATCCATTGATGGACATTTGCATTGCTTCTACCTCTTGGCTGTTGTGTATGATGCTGTGAACATGCGTGTGCAAACATCTCTGAGATACTGCATCTGATGTGTTTTGTTTAAATACCCAGAAGTGGGGTTGCTAAATCATGGTAATTCTATTTTTAAGGTTTTGAAGAACCACCATATTGTTTTTATAGAGACTGCACCATTTTACATTCCCACCAACAATGCACAAAGGTTCCAATTTCTCCATATCTTTGCCAACGCTTGTTATTTTGTTTCGTTTCCTTTTTTTCTTCCTCCCTTCCATCTCTCTTCCTCTCCTGCCCTCCTCCTGCCTCCTCCCTCCTCTTTCTCCCGCTTTGATAGGAATCATCCTGTTGGGTGTGAGGTAATAGTCCATTGTAGTTTTGAGTTGCATTTCTCTCCATACAACTTTTAAGAGGAGTAATCTTATTAAAAGTCTCGAACACAGTTCTTAGGAGGCTTACCACAATTTGGGGGCTACATTTGATCTGTATATTGAGAGCTGTCTGATAGCCCTTAACATTTCCTGTCATTCCTAGGTAGGTGCAATTGAGAGATAAGTATTTTTTTTTTAACTTGCAAATAAGGAGTAAGGTGAGAGACTGCCTTGATGTGGAACTTTACCTGTTGCTAAGTTCATTGTTGAGATGAATATAAATCATGTCTTTGTAAAAGATGAAAGCTAATATAAATATAAGATGAAAACATTTTATCACTAATTTAATTTTAGTTCTTTTTTCTAATTATAAAAAATATATGTTCATTACCTATAAACCAAGAAAATACAATAAAGTGTAAGTTTACATTTAAAATATAATACTGTATCTATGCAGTTTATGTTGCTACATGTTAGCTGTAGTTTTCACTGTCCTATTCCACTGGTAACTAGTCTACAGTTATCCATTTCCCTGTTGGTTTTCAATTGAGTTTTTCACTCCCCCTTTTTTTTAAAGTCTTATAATGCTGCATGTGCCAGAGTTTTGTTCAGTTTTATGCTTATGGGAGGAATTGCTGCATCTTGGGTGCTGTGTCTACCAATTTATATTTCTCCTAGCAGTTTATAAGAGTTCTGGTTCTCCGTACTTAATATTTGTCTTATTTCTTAAATTTTGTCCCTATATATCAGTGTTAAATGATATGTTGTTGTGGTTTTAAATTGTATTTTGCTCATTACTGATAGAATTGAACATGTTTTCAAATTGGTTTTTTGTATTATTTTTGTGTAAGTTCTGTGTATTGTCCTTTATTTTCTTTGGTTTGGTTGCCTTTTTGTTACTGATTTTGAAGGAATTCTTTATATTTACTCTTTATGTAATATGTGTTATATATGTGTATATATGTGTACATACACACACATATATATAAATATACTGTATATTTGTGTTTTGTGCTGTTATGTCAGCTCCAACTCCTGGCGACCCTATGAATGTAGTGTCCACAATGCCCTGTCTCCAACAGCCCTGCTCGGCTCCTGCAGGCTCGCGTGTATAGTTTCTTTGATGGAGTCAGTCCATCTCCTATGTGGTCTCCTCTTCGCATGCTGCCTTCTATTTCCCCAGCATTGCTGTCTTTTCCAAAGAACGCTGCCTTCTCACGATGTGCCGAAGTAGGACAGCTTCAGTTTTGTCATAGTTGTTCCGGCGATGTTTCAGGCTTAATTTGCTCGAGGACCCACTTGTTTGTCTTTCTGGTGGTTCAGGGTATCTGTAGAGCTGTCCTGCAACACCATAGTTCAGATAAATCAATTTTTTCTCCTATCAGCCTTCACTATCCAACTTTCGTATTCATGCATTGTAACTGCGAATACGAGGATGTGAAGATCTTAGCTTTAGTCTCTAATGACACATCTTTGCTCTGGCCCTAATTCTGTACATACATGTATACAGTGATACTTTTTTTTTTTTTAGAGATTTTATTGGGAAGGGGAACAGGACTTTATTGGGGAACCGTGTGTACTTCCAGGACTTTTTTCAAGTTGTCCTTTCAATCCTAGTTGTGGAGGGTGCCGTTCAGCTTTAAGTTGTTGTCCTTTCAGTCTTAGTTGTGGAGGGCGCAGCTCAGCTCCAGGTCCAGTTGCCGTTTCTAGTTGGAGGGGGCGCAGCCCACCATCCCTTGTGGGAGTCGAGGAATCGAACTGGCAACCTTGTGGTTGAGAGCCCACTGGCCCATATGGGAATCGAACCAGCAGCCTTCGGAGTTAGGAGCACGGAGCTCTAACCACCTGAGCCACTGGGCCGGCCCTACAGTGATACACTTTTTAGTGTGCCTTCTAGTTTCTAGCGTGTCTTTTCAATTTATATTGTCTTATCAATAAACAGTTTTCAATTTTAATTCATTTAGTCCTTTATCGTGTGTTCTTTGACAGTCATGCTTAAGAAATCTTCCATGTCCTAACATCACAAAGATACTTTTATATTTCTTATAATAGTTTGAAAGTTTTGCTCTTTACGTTAAAGTTTTTAATCTGTCTGTCAGTGTAAGAAATTAAAATGTGATGAATCTTTACTTAAAACATACAGTTCACATGTTTGCTTGAATGCCCAATAAGGCTGTGATGCCAGAAGTTCAGTAAATATTGCCTTAAAGAGGTACAGTCATCCCCCCTTATTGATGGAGGATACGTGCCAAGACCCCCAGTGGGTGCTTGAAACCGTGGATAGTACCAAACCGTGTGTGTGTGTGTGTGTGTGTGTGTGTGTGTGTGTGTAAAATTTTCTATACAGATTCACCTTTTCACTTAATGGAAGCACTTCCTGGCTTCTCTTTGACATGCCCGAATTGCCAGTATCACTACTCTTGCGCTTTGGGGCCATTAGTAAGTAAAATAAGGGTGACCTGAACACAAGCACTGCGATACCAGAACACTTGTTCTTGACAAATGAGGCAGCCACTGTGACTAACAGGCGGTAGTGTATACAGTGTACATACACTGGACAAAGGGATGATTCATGTCCCAGGCAGGACGGAGCGGGGCAGCATGAGATTTCATCAGACTACACAAAACGGTGCACAATTTAGAACTTATGAATTGTTTATTTCTGGAATTTTCCATTTAATATTTTCAAACTGCGGTTGACCTTGGGTAACTGAAACTGCAGAAGGTAGAACTACAGGTAAGGGGGACTAGTGTAGTTGACCTCAGTAGAAAAACCCCCTAGCATTCATGGTGTCTTGCATTAAATGATGGCTATTTTAAGAGATTGGTGTAAAAAAAGTTTTTTCACAGCCTTGACCCCATTTGTGGGTGATGTCTGCCATTTTATTAATATTTAAGTTCCAGATCACTGATTTCTGGCTGAACTGGTCTGAATACCTGAGTATAACTACATGATAAGCAAATCTCAAAAATCAAGGCATTAACTGATCATCGCACAATAGAACGGAAAAATACCCGGCTTGTCTGTTTTAATGTTATAATCTTTTGATACATAAGATGTATAAGATAGATGTTTAAAATGTATAAGCAGAATACCTAAAGCCTGTGATGACTGTAGTAGGCCTTATGTTGAGTCTGCAGTGCTGTGACCTTTTTAGTTCTTTAATGAGGGCTTTGTTTGTCCATCAGTGTTAACACTACCTGCTATGTACGGCACCTTCATTCTCTGCTGTCCACGTTTGGTATCCTAGGAAGGAAGTAAAACCAGTCTTTTTATATAAGCAATTTATACAGAGAGGTAGACATTTATGTGAAGAGAAAATAGATTGGCTTTTATTATCAGAGGGCAGCTAATGCGCGTGGTTGCATCAACATTAACTTGAAGATGACATCTACAATAAAATATTATAACCTAAGAAGATAGAGCATGTCCTTTTGGAAATACTAATACTTTTGTTTGTTATGGAACATAATTAACCTTAAATCAGTAAGCACCTGCCCCAGAAATTTCAAAATAGGTGTTTTAATTTGAATTGGGCTGTTGAATGGGATACAAAAATTATTTTTTTAACAAAAACATAAACAGTTTTATCTTGTAAAAGTTTTTTTTCTTTAGAAAAAGAACCTGCTTTCCCATGAGATGCTGCTAATGGAATTCTGAATGTCTCTGAAAATCTTTCTTTGGAAACACAGTATTGACATGTCTAATTTAATAAAATGTAAAAGCCAATAGTAAATACTACTTGGTTTGCCCTTTGGCATACAATCCATAAAACTGAAAAATAGGTGACCTAACTAGTTTCTAGTTTTTGGTGTTTGATTTTAGAGGACCACTGAAACCATGTAAAGGCAGACATCATTTAAAAATTCCTTGTAATATTAGTGAAGCACAGTTACAGGGAGGGTTTATGATCCATTTATGATCCAATACTAATAGTGTCAGCTGTGCTGGGATCAGCTGAGAGCCCAATGAATGCAAGTAGAGAACAAATTTACAGTCACACAACAGCCCAGTGTGTGTACTTTACCCCCGTTGGGAAAAGTGAAACTGTTATAGCACAGCTGTCTTCTGTCACCTAGAAACCTCAAGGGTAACCCCTGACAGGACTTAAGCATTTAAACCACGTAATGTAAAATAAATGGGAACTTTTGTAGTTTGCGTAGAAAATACAAGTGTTAATCACCTGATTCTGGTTTCTAGTATGAAATAGTCACTTGAAATTTTTTGGTTTTCAGTCTTTTCAACGTTAATGTTTTACAAAAACAAAATTCTGTGCTTACTATATGTCCTACACATTTTAGTGTGGTTTTTGGCACTTAATTATCTACTACTCTTAGCAGTATAATTGTAGGGAGAGAGTTTATTTAGATCTGTTTTGAGCATTGATGATCTTTGATTCTTTTGTAAGGGCAAATACAATAGGCAAATACAATAGGCCATTCAATATTAGGTAGTCTCTTTTATTTTTTCCCAAGTTAAGGGGCCATTAACATTTCCATTGTGGGCGGCTGGATGGCTCAGTTGGTTAGAGCTCAATCTCTGAACAACAGGGTTGCTGTTTCGATTCCCACATGGGCCAGTGAGCTGCGCCCTCCACAACTAGATTGAAGACAACAAGCTGCTGCTGAGCTGCTGGAGGGGCGGACGGATGGCTCCGTTGGTTAGAGTGTGAGCTCTCAACAACAAGGTTGCCAGTTCAATTCTCCAATGGGATGGTGGGCTGTGCCCCCTGCAACTAAGATTGAAAACGGCGACTGGACTTGGAGCTGAGCTACGCCCTCCACAACTAGATTGAAGGACAAGTTGGAGCTGATGGGCCCTGGAGAAACATACTGATCCCCAATATTCTCCAATAAAATTACAAAAAAAATTTCCATTGTATTTGCTGCCACTGTGAGTAATAATGGTGAGGTTTTCTTCCCACTTACTTAAATTAATGTAATCAGTCATTTAAATGTTAATATGGGCTATGGTGAATAATGATGGAACTCTGACTCAGTTTTTCATTGACACTTTATATTTGAAAATGGAATTGGTATCTTGGTATTTAGTAAAGCCATAGGCATAAGAGACCATGCTTAATTATGTCATGAAGATGTTATTAAGATGGGTGATCTTGGCTAAGTCACTCAAAGTTAGTAGGTCTCAATTTCCTGTCTGGAAATAAAGGTGTTGAATTACATGATCTCAAAGTATTCTAGTTGTTATGTGAACATATCATATGGAAACCAGTATCATGAAGAACTTTTATAAATACTCTAAGCAGCATATGTGTTCATGTTTGTGTTTACTTTGAAATTTTTGTCAGTGTGTGTGTGTGTGTGTGTGTGTGTATGTGTGTGTTTGTATTTTCTGCTTGGGAAAGGTTATTCAGGGAACTTTTTTTACAATGAATGTTAGATTTATTAAAGCTGTAAATTAACAACTTAGAATTTTAAACTCAACTCTACAAATTGAACAAATTTTAACCATCATTTTTAAGATGTTTGGTTTTTTAAAATATGGCTTCAGATCCTTTTAATTTAAATTGCATTTATAAATTTAGTATTCGTTTTTAAATACTTATATTATCTGACAGATGTTTCTAAGTACTTCACTCTTTTAAACCTGATACTTATGGATTTTGTAAAATTTTAAATACATTTTTCAGCCTAAAATCATAAGCCTGAATCAGTTATTCAGTGACATTTTAAATTGGAATCACAGTTTTGTTTTTTTACATACACTAATATGAAGAGCTTCTTAATCCAAGTATTTAAAAATGCCAAATATATACCTATTCTCATATCCAACCCAAAAGTATTAAACTGTGGGCTTGAGTTACTTTTTTAACCCTCTGCCAATTCCAAATCACATGCTTTTCCTTTGTCTCCCTCCCAAATAACTTCTTTTTAAAAAACTTATCTGTTCTAAACCTACCTAGTTCCCCAGGAGCTTTTCAGTTTCACTATCGCAAGCAATTTGAGGCTACCTTTCCAAGCAAATTTGGAGCTGTGTTCTCAGATAACTGAAGTTGAATCTTATGAAAACATTTGGAACCTAGAGCTACAGACTTCCAGAGTAATTCTTTTTCTCTTGAACGTGGGCATAAGTTGAGCCTAGTTTTATAGTCTTTGTCAGCAGTGCCTCAGGCCAGGCCCTCCGAGTTGGGTGGTCTCTGAGCCTGCCACCCCTGGACGCAAGTCCGTACCACTGAATCCTCAAATATGATGGGTCTGCAGTCCCTGCACCCCGGATGCTTCTGACATATTGCAGTTAATCTATTTATTACTTGATTCTGTTCTGTATTTTTTTTTATTTGTCTATAATTTCTAACTATTTTAAGTGTTTAAGTATATTTTAAAATAAAACGTACTTAGATTTTGCCTGTCTTCCATGTCTTAATCTGCTTTTGCAGTCACAGTTCTGAGGTTATTCTCATGACAGTTTTAACTTGTGATTTTCTAGAATACAGAGAATGTTATATCCTAAAAGTTACAGAGAGAGCACGTAAACAGGGATTATATATATTTGGATCACAACCCTGTTTTATTCACGCATTATGTAATGTGATACCTTAACTCTCCAATTGTATTATGAGCTTTTTGGCATGGACTTTATGCCAGCGTTGGCCAATGGAAATGTAATGTGAGCCATATATGTAATTCAAATTTTTCTAGTAGCTACATTAAAAATAAGTAAAAATAAACAGTTGACATTTTAATGTTTTATTTAGCAGTACTATAAATGTTATTTCAACATGTAATTAATGTAAAAATTATTGCGATCTTTTACATTCTTTTTCATAGTCTTCGAAATCCAGTGTTATTTTACTTACAGTGCACAACTCAGGTCAGACTAACCATATTTCAAGTTCTCAATAGCCTCATACACCTAGTGGCTACTGTATTGGGCAGTGCTGTCCTATACTTTTACAACTTAGTGCTGTAACATAATTGTTACTTTGTGTGACTATATGTTTATTCTATTTACAGATTAATTGAATGAAATATAAAATATTTTAAAATGCTGCCTTTTATTTTCTTTCTCTTTAAGGCTCTTCCTTCTTCCATGATTATAGTAGCAGTTTATTGTCCAGTGATAGCTGCTGTTTTCATTGTTCTGAAAATGATCAACTATCGACTTCACAGAGCGCTTGATGCGGGAGAAGTTATAGACAGGAATGCAAGTGAGTTCACAGATCAGCGAGCCAAAGCCGAGCAAGGCAACTGTTCAACTAGGAGAAAAGACAGCAATGGACCGAGGTATGGAAACCCGTGTCACTCAATTTGTAATGATGTCGATCATGCATGTGTACAGTGATGTGATTATTGTGTCGTGCCTGTTCTGTTTGTTTAGTTTTAAGGCAGTGATAGGTCTTAGCCCTGTAGCTACAATGACAAGTATAGATTGTCACATTAAACCACAGCAAAGCTACCTGGCATATCTGGGGGGATTAAATCAATATTCTTGACCTTAACTACTAAATAACATGTTGGAACAGTCATAGTTATACTTGTATAATAATTCACACCAGAGACCAAAACCAGTGAGTGGGCAAAGGGCAGGGATGCCGCTGTGCACGGAATGGCACCCCACAGTCAAGAGTTACGTGGGCCACAATGTCAGTAGTGCTGAGGTCAAGGAACTCTGCTCCAGATATGGTGTTTGTTTTGGGTTTGGAGCTGGAAAGAGAACTTCAGTGCCTATTTGTTGAAAGGCAGTAATGGTGTCTTAGACTGTGAGCTTTAGAGCTGTACAGACTCGGGGTTCAAATCTTGTCTCACCGACAGTCAGGTGTGTGGGAAGACAAGAACATGTGATAATACATTACAGAGCACTGAGTAGTATTTTTATCCTCCCTTCTCACCTGAACTCTATACCAGTGACTCAGTGTGGTTTACTGAGTCACTCTTACATAAACATGTCCCAGTTTATGTTGCTTATTCCTCTGAAATGTTTGGCAAGTTTTTACACCTTTTGCTTTTTAGTTTTAAATCTGTAAAACAAGGATAGTAGTATTAGTATCATAGGTTTTAAGGGAATATTTCATGAGAAAATGCAAATAAAGTACATGTTCCTATGGCTGTAATGTAATAAGTACTAAGTAAATATTGGTCTTTATTTCTTAATAATTTTACGTTCAGACTGTAATCATTTGGACTTGCTATCAGAAGTAATACATAAACCTAGGCAAGATTATCTGTCATCTGATGAATGGATAAACAAAATGTGTTCTGTCCATTCAATGGAATATTATTGGGCCATAAATAGGTATAAAGTATGGACACATACTACAACATGGGTGAACCTTGAAAACATTATGCCAAGTGAAAGAAGCCAGTCAGAAATGACCACATATTAAGATTCAGTTTATATGAAACATCCAGAATAGGCAAATCTATAGAGACAGAAAGTAGATTAGTGGCTACTTAGGGTTGGGGCGGGGATGGGAATGCTGGGGGTGGGGTGGGTAGTAATAACTAAAGGGGTTGTTTTTGAGGTGATAAAAATATTCTAAAATTAACTGTGGTGATGGTTGTACAACTTTGTGAATATACTAAAGACTTGAATTGCACAGTTTAAATGGATGGTATATGAATTATATATCAATAAAGCTGATGTATACAAACTAGGCTAAATGAGGGCTCTCTTTTCTTTTTCTGGTGTTAAATATTTTATTCCATAACCTTTACATTGCTCTCCATCTTCTGATTTCCATGGAATCTGACTTGGAGGATGTATCCCAATGGAGAGAGCAGTGATGTTGCTGGTTATTACTCATCACTGATTCAGTGTGGTGATGGCTGTCTTCATATACGCCCTTAAGATTTTGCCAAATTAGAAAATGTTTCTCATTCTGCCCTGTATATCTTGTATGAGTTAACACCAAACAACTAAGAAACCCGAGCATGTTCCACTTTTCTCACACATGGACATTTGTACGCTGAATTAGCCATCAAATTTGTGACTGAGTTCCAGTGTTTTATTTTTATAAATGGGTAGCAAATTAGAAAGCTAATTTTCCTTACTGAGTAGTCAGGGGCCTGGAGTTAGGAACCCATTAACAGGGACACGATAGTTATAAGACCATTAATAATAAAAACACACTAGAATTCAAACAGCTATAGTGATAAATACTTAAATGGAACGTATCCATACTTGTCAGAAAATTGTTTTTTGCCTGTATCTTTTTGCAGTGGTCAGAATACCCCACCCAAACAGGCTAAGGGAATTTATGGCTCACATTACTGGAAAGTCTGTCTGTGAGATACGTCTTTGAATGTGACAAGACATGGTTTCAGTCACTTCATGGTCCTGCTTCCCTTCACCAGGCTGTGCTCTTTCCTTCTCATTGGCTTCTTAGACGGGCTCTCCCCTTGTGGTTGTGAGATGGCTGCAGCGGCCACAGGCCCTAAGTCTTCTCAGCATTATAGAGCAATTTCCTCTCTCAACAATAGAACACTTCTGGCCAGATTCATGCTGGACTGAGTTCAGTCGTGTGCTTATTCTAGAACTAAGCTCTGCGACCAAGAGAGTGGGACATGCTGATTGACTTTGCCCAGTATAGCTCTCCCCTAAACTTGAGGATGGGGTCAACTTCACCCAAAACCATATGAGAGTTTGGATGGGGCGGTTCACCAGAAGAATTTTGGGTTGCTGTTTTTTTTTTGTTGTTAACCAGGAGGTTGAATTAGAGATCCTGGATGGCAAGATAGTTCACATCTACTATAATGCCTAGCATAGGTACTAGAGCTTTTGTCCTTGATAATAATAGCTAAAAAGTTTGTTGAGTACTTAGTTTGTATATAACAGATAGAACGAGTGAAAAACTTTGGGCAAAAAAAAGGATTCTGATAACTTTTAGGTCTAAGTTTTTCTCAAAGTTATGTTCCTGAGGAACTTTATTTTAAAACTTGATAAGTTTTTTTGAAATTTGGTGTGATTTTTTTCTTCCTTATTTTGGGGAGCCCATTATCTTTAAGTACTGTATGTGCACTTCCTCAGTTCTTTGAACCCAGTACTTTTCTCTTCTGTCTAATGCCTGTGGTTACTATGTAGTGAGCATCACTGTCCTTGTTTAACTTAAGCCTTCTGACTCAGACACACAGATCGAAACTCTTAGGTTTCCAGTTCTGTCAACGAGTCAGTACCCCTGTTAAACGTTGTTAACTTACAAAATACAGGCACAAATAACTTGACCAGGACCACTGTTCTCTTACATGTTCATCCTTGTGTCACGCAGCCCAGCCCCACGGCTCTTGGAAAGTGGCAATAAGTGCTGATTACTTTCTGTGTTTACAACGGCCGATTTCTCTGCTGTTAGGAAACAAAAGCACATCGTTTCTCTGGTAGAGAGATTTTATGGCACATATCCTAAAATGCATGCTATATTTAGTATGCTAGAATTGTAATTAAGGTCATTTTCTAACATTGGGTGTACACAGTTTGGGAGAGTGTTTTAATTAAATATTTTCAAGTAGTGATGTGCTTATAAAATAGTTATAGTTAGACTTACAAATGAAGAATGATCAGTTTTTTGGTTATTCACTCTATTAAAAATCAGAACCTCTTAGTTTTTTTTTTTATTTTTTTAGTTTTTTTAATTTTAGAGATAAAAAGAAACCTGTTGATGGCAGAATAATGGCAGGTACTCTCTTTCTCTCGTTTTTTTCCACAGTGATCCTGGTGGAGGGATTGAAATGTCTGAGTTCATTCGAGAGGCCACACCACCAGTTGGTTGCAGTTCAAGAAATTCTTATGCTGGCCTAGATCCAAGCAATCAGGTAGGAGTCTGTGTGATTTAATTTTGCCTTTTTCCCTCCTGTTGATGGTACTCTCAGGAATTCTCCTATCTGTAATAGTTGGTGTTTGGGTTTATCTGGCTGATTATTAGGTTTTAGATTATTAATAACATCTTTTATTAACATTCTTATTTTTAACTGAGTTTTCACATTAAGTATATTTTTGCTGAGCATGCAGCTTAATAAACAGTTAAAAATATTACAAAACTCATTTTTTTATTGGTTACATCAAAAGTTTATTAGTAATTTTAACCTGTTCGTGTATGCTTATTTTTACTTATTTTTTTTAATATAGCATAGTACACATATCTTAAGTGTACATACAACTCAGTGGATTTTTACATGTATATGTATGCATTTAATTATCGTCTGGATCAAGAAAGTCCCTCAAGCCCTTCAAAGTCAATATTAACCTATATTTTGAGCAAATTTCTTACTGTATACTTAAGTTGAATTAATGAAAGGAAAGATTTGATAAAATACAAAGTATTATTTGAATGTTCTTAATTTTATTCTTAGATATTAAATTTGACTGTTTTCTTTTTGAATCCCTTGAAAATAGATTATAGAAAGAGTTACTAAGACTTGTTGACTTAGTAACTGTCATTATGTTTTGTTTCCTTAATGTATTCATGGAATTTGTAGTATTTGTTTATATCATTTTTATAATAATATAATAAATGATGATCATGAAGTTTTAGGGAAGTGTTATACATTTTTAATATAAGCACTAAAAATTCGGTAGATTTTAGTTTTCTGTTTATATGGTTTATGCTAAAAACTCATTTTTCGTGGATGCCTTGGTTTTTAATTCTTTTTAAATGTGTTATAGCAGTCTACAAAGACTGTTATAAGTCTTTCCTTGTCTAGAACTGAGGAAAGTATATGTTGATTTATTAACAATTTGACAGTTGAAGATTTAGGTTACTCTTTGTGGCACATATTGTTTCGTCCTCCAAACCTCTCTTTTATTTGTCCTGATGAGTCTAAATTTATTTCAGATAGACTCAACACCTAATTTTGCTTTTGTGTACAACTTGAGCATATCATAATGCAATATAAAAATGATAATTATTATATGACATAGATTGCTTGAAGTTGGAGGAATCCCACCCTGGGGGCTCCATCAATCCTGGGCATTCAGAGGTATGCAGTGATTCAGTGTCCCAGCACACCTGTAAAATATTCACAGTATGTGCTACAGCAGACAGCTTGTGTGGCTGGCTCAGATGTAAAATGCCTAAAGGGTATCTTTAAATGTTGATAAAAGTGACTGATCACATGTTTGGATAATATGATAACTTTGTTTGATTATCTTGCTAGTGTACATTGATAATGACATAGCTAGCATTTTAATTAGTTTTACTTAATTCATGTCATGTTTTCAGATTGGATCTGGTTCCTCTCGTCTTGGAACAGCAGCAACTATTAAAGGTAGACATGATCTAACTTGAAAGTTGACTATGACTTTCCATTTTGTTTTTGGTTGTAATAAAGATAACTGAGTACTGTTTATTCACATGTAGTGAAAAATCATTCTTGAAATTTTCTTGTAGATAAAATCATGTATCTTGTATTACTGGATTTAAATTGTGTCCCCTTTTCATCATCCAAATTTCACAAATGTATTTCACCATTTGAATTACATTGCATAAATTGTAAATTTTAATCTGTAAGAAACTTCCTTGAAGTAAAATACTTTCATGGGTTTCGATGAGGTTTGTGGAAAACTGAGTAATTTATTGTGAGACCGGTAAATTGGTGCAAATGAGACACTAAAAAAAGGAAAAGTGTTTTTCTGTACATCTTATATATTCCTTTTATTCTGTACATCTATTTTAGATAAATTCATATTATTTTTACCCTATAATTTTTTAGCGTACTAATTTGCCCTGGGAAGGAAATTTATGTTGTCTCAAGTTACTACATAATTTCCATTTATTTTTAAAAACGGCTTTTTAAAGAAAGAATTTTATTAGCTAACAATATGAAGCTTTCCATATTATTTGGTTTATAGTGCTATGAAAATAATTATGTGATCTGATAGTCTGATACTTCCTATTAGTTCAATGCATCTTCCATTATTATAACCCTTGATATATAAAAACTGCTTTCGTAGATGTAGTATATAGTAAACCAGTATACTAGATACCTACCATACTCCTTGATATCCTTGTTAGCCTTGTTATCCTTTACTTTTAATATAATGTCTTCGCGTGTTTCTTTTAACTTTGTAGGAGATACAGACACAGCTAAGACTTCTGATGATATCAGCTTAAGCCTGGGCCAGAGCTCTAGTCTTTGTAAGGAAGGAAGTGAAGAACAAGGTAAGAACATTATACTT
The DNA here is from genome assembly GCF_964194185.1 of Rhinolophus hipposideros. NCBI lineage: Eukaryota > Metazoa > Chordata > Mammalia > Chiroptera > Rhinolophidae > Rhinolophus > Rhinolophus hipposideros. The sequence goes on from NC_138051.1 coordinate 75,987,921, forward strand.
CACAGCAACATTGTATATTGTGGTGACCAGGGTAAGTTTGTAGAATATACTGCTTACATTTTGGCACAAGTTCATAATAGTTTAATATGGTATTTTTAAGAAACATTAAAATAAAATTATTTACTAGGATAACAATAACAGTGTTACAAGTACTTTGATGTTTCTATAATTCAATTATACATGTTCTGCCAAACTAACATGGAGAGAAAACTTTTATGAGCATATGTTCCAGAGTGAGTATGACACGGTAGATAAGAATCTGTTATTTATGTAGTTGGTCAGAGCATCCTGCCTAGCTTAGTGATAACCTGATATGCAGAACTGTTATTTTCCATCCAATATGAGCTCTAAATGCAACTGCTTCCTATCTTGCCCAACAATATGTTTTAACAGAAAATAACTTGCTGTTGGAGTTTCTGAGAAACTGTATGTCTGCCTCCAACATGGTGCCTCCTGTAGCAAATTTTTAACAGAAATATTGGCTTTCAATGATGCTTTTTTCCCTTCGATCCAACTCCATTATAAATGAGTATTTTGGATTTTCTTGGAGTTTTTTTTTTTTTTTTTTTAAGAAGTGCCATATTTTCACATTTGATTTTTAATTTTCAAACATGAGTAGTTGGGTATGTTATCCCCATTTTCAAGTGGAGATTATCCCATGTTATGTAATTAGTGAGACAGAAAATTGTCTCCCTATTCCCTGCCTCTTGTTTTTATTAGCCTATGGGTGATGTTATTAGGCAGGCAGGCTGATAAATTCCCTGTACTTATTTATGAAAATACAAATAGATCACTAAATTATGACATTTTTCGATTAATTTAATATTTTACCTAAGTCCAATTCTTACAAGTATTTTTTGTTACTGATACTTAGAATTTTAAGTTGATCACTGTAACTCTGCCTTTTTGAATTGTAGTACCCCACCATTGTTTATTTGCTTTTGTGGACTACCCCTGCCAACCGGTCCCTCTCCACTAAAAAAATACTCCTAAACATACTGTATGATACGGAAACTATTTTCTTATACAAAGTAAAGGTGAGTGATCAGTTTGAGAATTATAGTATCCTTTTCTGTAACATGTAATTATCAAAATGTCTCAAAAAATAGGTAATGATCTTAGACGGGCTAGTACCATTATGTTTAGGGTTTCCAGATATATTGTATACCTGGAAAGTACCATGTACAGGCAAGAATTTTAGTGTGGCAGATTAGGAATTATATACACACGAACCTACCCTGGCAGATACGTTTTGACTGGAGAATTATGTCTAACATCCATTGAGTGCACACTACGGTGTAGATTAAGGGTTAGCGCACTTTTTCCATAAATGGTCAGTAGCTTTGTAGGCCATATGATCTCTCTTGCAACTACGTACTCAGCTGTGCTGTTGTAGAAAGAGACCATAAATAACACATACATGAGTGGGCATGGCTGTGTTACACTAAAACTTTATTTACAGAAACAGGCAGATGGTCAGTTTGGCTCCGTGGGCCTTAGTTTGTCAAGGCCTGGTTTAGGTCTTTTAAGCATTTTATACACATTCACCCAGTTAATCTTTGCTGTAAGCATTTGATGTTAATACTATTATTATTCTCACTTTATAGATGAACGTATGGTTTAGAGAGAAGTTATAAGAAACTTGCCCAAAGTCACATAGCTACAAAGTGGCATTCCTATAACTGAAATCTAGTTTTGAATTATGCTTTTAATGCTGCACTATGCTACTTTCATATAGTTTTATAATTTGCTTTTATCAGGTAACATTTTTCCTCATAGTTAACATTTAACAGATAATATTTAGTACTCATTATGTGCTAAGCACCTTTCAAGTACTGGAAATAAATCAGTGAACAGATACAAATTTCTATCGTTATGTGGCTTCCATTCAATTATTATTATGGAATTATACCAGTATAAATCAAATCTATATCTGGTAATAAACAGGATAAGGAGTGGTGGGGCCGGGGAATTCTAAGTTTAACTAGAGTGGTCAAGGGAAAGCCTTGCTGAGAGCAAAGATCTAAAGGAGGTAAAGGAATAAGCTATCGGGATATTGGGCGGTTCGGGGGCTCCCTCCAGGCAGAGATAACAGCATGGGCAAAAGTCCTAAAGTAGGAACAGGCCTGTCAGGTTTGAGAAGTAGTGTGGCTGGTGTGGAGTAAATAAGGAGACAAATGATATAGTTTTGTAAGCCATTTTAAAGATTTTGCTTTTAATTTCCAGTGAGATGAGGAACTGCTGAAGATTTTGAGCAGAAGAGTGTCATGAACTGTGTTGTATTTTAGCAGAATCACTTGATTCCTATGTTGAGAATATATTAAAAGGCACAAAGCTGAAGCAGGGAGCTCAGGTAGCAGACTATTGCAGTAATCCAGGATACAGATTAGGGTAATGTGAAGTAGTCAGACAGTGGGTATAGAAGATACTGAGAGGATATGTTGATGTTGATGGATTTGGATATATCTTGTGAGAAATAGTAGTCGTGGATGACTTAAGGTTTTTGGGTTAAACAGTGAGGAAGATGAAATCCCTGTTAACTGAAAGGGGGAAGACTGAGAAGCAGCAGATTTAGGGTGAGGGAGAGCAGGGAGGAGGAGGGTAGGAGAGGGAGTTCAGTTTGCGGCATATCAGGTACAAGATGCTGTTACACCTCAAAGCAGGAATGATTAGTAGAAATTAGGTCTGGATTTCAGGTAAGAAGTTTGGGTAGAGGTTTTAAATTTAGGAGTTTTCAGTGTATAAGTACTGGGGGGGAAAATTCAGTCACGTTAGCTGTGAGGTCGTGTTATAAAGTTAATAAACTAACAGGGCGAGCCTGCATGGTTGGCCTGCCAGGAGTCTAGATGGCCTGGGTCCCTGATCCAAATCTGTTATCTTGGCTGTGCTTTGGCACCACCTAGTGGCAATTGTTCATTTGGACTTAAATGTCAGTTGGAGCTCTTCTGGTTCTCTGGCTGGTTTGGATTTATATGACAGTGACCTTTACTTAGTTGGTTAGCAGTTAATTGATTAGCTAGCATTGGTTTTATCAACATGATTCAGGATAATTGGGAGAAAACTGAGCTCGTGGGGCTGTGTGCTCCCCTTTTTCACCACTAAGAAGCGATATCTACAGTTCCCTTTTCCAGACTGACTTGTGTCTTCCCTACTCAAGATCAGAACTTTAGCCCATCCCTATATGAGTACTGGGGCTTGGTAGGAGATGTAGGGAACTAGTTATAAGTATTTCTGAACTTTAGTTATCATGGGGCCAGAAAAATGGATGAGTTTTCTACACAAAAGAGAATGTAGATGGAAAAAGGAAAAGTTCCAAGGATTGAGGTCTGAGCCACTCCAGTTTAATAAAATAAGTCCAGGAGATTGAGTGTAACAACTGGTGAGGCAGAAGGAAAACCAGGGGGTGGTAGCTGGTGTTTGAAGGAGAATGATCACGATCAGTTTTGTCACCTGTTGCTGATAGGTCAGGAGATAGGTCAGGAGTGAGGCTAGGCCGCTGGAGTAAACAGTGTAGAGGGTGGTTGTGACTTTGATAAGCATCTTCCTGGGATGGGATTAGAATACGTGGAAGACAGAACTAGAGGAGAATTGAAAGTGAGTATAGACTATTCTTTTGGTGAGTTTATGTAAAGGGGGTCAGATGTAAGGTGAGACCAGGGAAAATGGGGATAAAGGAGAGATTTGGATTTTGTAAGAATATGTAGGAGAAATAACGGCTTGTTTTTTATCATTGTCAGGGACGATCCAGAAGAGAAGGAAAATAGGATTTTTGTTTATGAAAGTGATATATGCTAATTTTAGAAAATACAGTTAAGTGTGAAGAAAATAATTCATACTTCTGCCACTGAGAAAACTGTTATTAGTATGTTTTTGGTGTATCACTTTTAAAACATTTTTCATTGTGATATAATTCACATATCATAAAATTCACCCTTCTAAAGTGTACAATCCAGTGGTTTTTAGTATATTCACAAGGTTATACACCCATCACCACTATCCATTTCCAGAACATTTTCATTACCCCAAAAAGAAACTCAGACCCGTTATATTCCCCATTTCTTTCTTCACCCAGCCCCTGGCAACCAATAATCTGTTTTCTATCTCTATGTATTTGCCTATTTTGGACATTCTGTATAAATGGAATTATATGATACGTGGCTTTTTGTGTCTGGCTTCTTTCACTTGGCATGTTGTTGCATGTATTAGGACTTTATTCCTTTTATGGCTAAATATAATGTATTACTTTTAACATTCCTACAAACATATGCACATATACTCTAGTATTCTTTTTAACTCTTACAGATTGGAATACTTTTTATATAGTGCCATCTTTTTCACTTAAGTATTTTCTCATATTATTACATAATCTTTGAAAACATTTTTAGAGCCTGCCTGATATTATTAATAGACATCAATTTATTCACCGTTTTTTATTGAAGATTTTTATACTCTTTGTGTTTTAAGAAGTTTCTTAACAACCTGAGCACTTTTTTTTGATAAAACCTTATATACATACCTGATTTTATCCTTCAACAGCAATTTCTAGAAATAGAATCCTGATTATGGTGACTATACTTTTGAACGGCTTTTGGCCATGTTGCCAGATTGCTTTACAGAAGGTTAACCAGTTTGCACCACTGTGAGCAGTATGTGAACATGCCTTTCTTACCTTCAACACCACTAGTAAATCACTGGAAAAATATTGAATTATGTGAAAAATAGTATCTCTTTGTGTTGATTTGAGCTTTGACTACATTATACATTACTACCAGTAAGAAAAATGTCTAAGAAAGCATATTAAACATTTCCTAAAACCACTTGAAGTTCAACTTTTTATGATGGTACACTTATTTAGCAACATTGAAAAAAGTGTGCATGTATTAAAGTAAGCTTGGCTGTGTTTTTTAAAATAAAAATTAAATTTCTGTTTCATTAATGTCTTAGAAGGGAGTTGGTTTTGATCATTAGCATTTTTTAAAAACGTCTTTTGCGTATAAGAATTAGTGATTTCAGCTACTTGTTCAGTTAAGTTTTTAATTCTGTGAAATTCATAACCTTGAAATGTGACTATCACACCAGTCTGTAGTTGCTTATTAGAGATATATTGAGAGTTTTTAGAAATACTATAAAAAAGTAAATACAGCACTAACTTTCAAATTTTGGAATTTAGAGAATATAAGAACCCAAGCATAGTGACAGCTGTTTTAGACAAATAATAAAGAACATAGATTTTACTTATCTTGAAGACTTTAAAACGTAAGATAAAGCTTACTAGGTCATTTGTAAATCACAATTTATATGGTACTTTCTAGAGACTGTGTCTCTAAGTTTTTAATTATTTAGATCTAATTTAGATTTAGATTCTTTTAAAAGAATATAAACATTTCTAATGGATTCTTGTTATATGTTAATCTTAGTGCGAAATGTATGCTTTTGTTGAGATTCTACTGGGAAGAGTCTGACTTAACTACAGAATCTATTATTGTATTTTTTCCATGCAGTTATGACAAATAAGAATAATTTTTCTTTTTATTGAACTAACGGCAGATTCAACCATCCTTGTCCGTCAAAAAGTGTATAAAAATTAGCTGTTGTGTTGTTTGGTTGTCAAGCTCTATTTCAAGATAAATTACAATATAGGTAGGTAGATAGATGGATTTATTTATAGCTACATACATAGTATATATGGTAACTCAAGTCACCAATCACTGCCCTAAATGGAGGGTTAAAGATATACTTACAGATAGATATAAGGGGATATGTATTTTTTTCACGAGGCATTTTGTAATTGTTGTATCAACAATGAAACAAGAAAATGCAGTATTTTGCCTCGTAATTATTGTTTTAATCTTTTCAATCATTATGAACGTCAAGCTATCTTATATCATTATGTCATACCTTGTTTAGGCATTAGTCAGCCTGTTGAAATTTTTTTTTTCCTGTTTTTGATGACTCTAGGATTTTGTTGATTTGTAAAATAATCTTTAGTTTTTCAAAAAGATTTTTGTATTGTGCTAGTGAGGTAAAATAATGATAGTGACCATTAATTTGTCAGGCACTGTGCTAAACAATGTGTGCTATAACTCAGTTATTTTGTGCTACTACTCGGTACTGCACTGACACTGCATTTTACACAGAAGAAAACAGGCTTAGAAAGATAACCCAAGGTTACCCCGATAGTAAGTTAGAGATAGAACTCACATAAAAATCCAGGTCCATTTTAAACATAATCCTTTGTTGTTTCTTGATCTAGCGCTAGTCTACAGAACCTTTTCTAAGGCTATTAGTTCATTCTAATCATAGAATGCTTTCTTTGTGCAGCTGTGAAATAGAAACCAGTTCTTTGGAATGATTAACCAACTGTTATTCAGTGAACTCCTTGAGAAATTGTTTATACTTAATTTACTCTATGCTGCGAATTCTTTCCATTGTTAAACGGTCAAAACAAAACAAAACAAAACAAAAAAACGGTAAAAAAGCAGATCAAAGATTTGTGTTAACATTTCCAAATATGTGTTTGAAACAGATTTGGCAACGGATCGGAAGCTCTTCCGTCTGGTCTCCAATGATTCCTTCATCTCCATTCAGCCTTCCTTATCCTCTTGTGGACAGGACATGCCACGGGACTGTAATGACAAAGTGAGCCTGCCAAGTCACAGCCACCACCACCATGTTGATCAGTCTCTGTCCAGCGCCTGTGACACAGAAGTGGCTTCTCTTGTTCCTTTACATTCACATTCTTACAGGAAAGATCACCGGCCGCGAGGTGTACCGCGGACTTCTAGCTCTGCTGTGGCGTTTCCAGATACTTCCCTGAATGACTTCCCTCTGTATCAGCAAAGACGTGGGTTAGATCCAGTTAGTGAGTTAGAATCTTCCAAGCCTCATTCTGGATCCAAAGAATCCTTGGTGGAAAACTCTTGTTTATCTGGGGAATTCCAGCTTATTGGTGAGCTGAAAAACAGTAATTCTCAGCCACCTACAAAAAGTGGGAAGAGCAAACCTTTGAAAGCAGACAAAAGCGTGGACAGCTTGAGGAGCCTAAGCACGCGGAGTAGTGGGTCAACAGAGAGCTACTGCAGTGGGACAGACCGGGATACGAACAGTACTGTCAGCAGCTATAAGAGTGAACAGACCAGCTCCACTCACATCGAGAGCATCTTGTCAGAGCATGAGGAGTCTCCTAGGGTGGGAAAGAAAAGTGGTAGGAAAAAAGAGTGCTGTGCCAACCCAGAGCACAAGAGTAGCTGTACTAGTGACAGAAGGACTAGTAGTGAAAAGACTGCGTTGGAAGTGAGTACAAATAGTGGGGTTCAGGAGGCTAAGGATTCTAATACCTCCGATGACGTGCACAATCAGAGAGGTCTCAGCACCTCTGCATCTGAAGAAGCCAATAAAAATCCCCATGCAAATGAATTTACTTCGCAGGGGAACAGGCCCCTTGGGCAAACTGCTGAAAACAAAGAGGGGCAGAGTGATAAGCCCGCTGTTTCAGTGGACTCAGAAGTTGGGAAAGACATTGGTGGGAAGCTAAAGGAAGGGGATGTACGACCCAAGTCCTCTAGCTTAATCCACCGGACAGCCTCTGCCCATAAGTCAGGCAGGAGGCGGACAGGGAAAAAACGGGCCAGCAGTTTCGATGCCAGTCGGCATAGGGACTATGTTTCCTTTCGAGGTGTTTCAGGTACCAAGCCACACAGCGCTATATTCTGTCATGATGAAGACTCTAGTGACCAAAGTGACTTGAGCAGAGCATCAAGTGTTCAGTCTGCTCACCAGTTCAGCAGTGATAGTTCTTCTAGCACCACTTCTCATTCGTGTCAGTCTCCTGAGGGCCGATACAGTGCTCTAAAGACCAAACATGTCCCTAAAGAGAGGGGCACTGACTCTGAGCACACACACAAATCTCACTTGGGTCATGAAGGAACTGGCAAAAAACGGACAACACGTCGGACTTCCAGCACAAATAGTGCCAAGACTCGAGCGCGAGTCCTGAGCCTGGACAGTGGCACAGTAGCGTGTTTGAACGACTCCAGCAGGCTCACGGCACCTGAAAGTATAAAACCCTTAACCACTTCAAAATCAGATCTCGAGGCCAAAGAGGGAGAGGTGCTAGATGAGCTGTCTTTATTGGGACGGGCTTCCCAGCTAGAGACAGTCACTCGATCTAGGAATAGCTTGCCAAGCCAGGTTGCGTTTCCTGAAGGTGAAGAAGGACAAGACACAGTCAGTGGAGGTGAGTAAATTACAGGAAGAGATTTCCCTCAAGTCACTGCAGTTATTGCTACTACTGATTGTAGAGTACTACTCATTAAACTATGCCTTGGGTTAATATCCCCCCCTCCACTGTTATTAAAATTGACTTTCTTCCACGAAGGAGATGGTTATCTTGGAGGTTTTTGTATGAACACCAAGGAAATATTTTTTCAGTTGTATTCTTTGAATATATCAGTTTGTTCTTGATGACATTCACTTGTATCTAAGCCAGTTGCCACCTGTTAATATTTTACCAGAAATAACAAAAATTGGTCCTCTTCCTTCCTTGTACAGCAATAGCAACAACAAAATGTAGAATTTTATTAGGGCACCAAACCATGTTTAGTCAAATCTTACATACTGTGTGGCACTGAATTTTCAGAATGAGATCACTCAACCTGTTATATAAGATTTTCCCAAATATTACATTAGCTCTGACTATGTACTTTGAAAACTCTTTTATGTCTCTCTTTGGTTTTATTATTTGCTCACTTAGGTTTTAGGCATTAACAACTTTTTTTTCTGTAACTACACACTTTTCTTAAGGTTTATTAAATCGATGTGTATATATAGTTTAGTATCCATCAATGGATATGCTCCTGTGATAATAGTGATGGTGCTTTGGTTAAAATAATAGCTTATTTATTTCAGGTTTATGGGAAATTGTCCAAAATTTGATAGGTGATCTTATACTATCTTATACTATCAGTATGTTTGGCCATTATGTTTATTTCAGAGTTGTTTCTTGCTATTTCCTCCTGCTCAGAATAGTTTGTTTATTCTGTTCTGCTTATTATGGAATCTGGTTTTTAAATAGAAGGAAAAGAAGGAAGTTTTCTGTTGCCAACACTGTAACTTTTTTATCTTCCATCTCCATTCCCTTTATTTAAGCTTATATTTTTAGTTTTAAAGCTTTTAGTCTGTTGGTATAATAACATTCAGTCTCTTATTAAAATGTAAGCTGAATTTTGTTTGTTTGCACATTCTGAAACACATGGAACATGCTTTTTCTTTCAAAAAATTGTAATTTCAGAAGTTCACATTGTGGTAAATATTCTCGTCTTTTGGTATAGATAGTTTCTAACAAAGATTAATTTTTAATGAGAATGTAAAAGAATGATCTTTAGTATTTAGTACCTAAGAAAGAAAATAGTCTATCACACTTCAATATTGAGAACTAATTATATCTGAAGCGATTATAACCATTTGGTGACAATATAATACATTCTTTTGAGTCTTTGATGTGAATATCATTCTGTTTTTCATAGCTTTGAAATGCTTTCAGTGATTTCTCACACAAATCATATCAGATATGTTCACGACATGTAACAAACCACTGGGTTTTAAAATATAGCTTAATTTTTAAAGTTGTCAGTAAAATAAAATTTAAGAGTGTACATGCTATGATAGAAAAATATTGCTGTTCTACATATTGTTGAAATGTAAATACTAAAAACGTTTGTACAAGAGCTGTAGTAAGTTCTTATGTCTTTGTATTTTTAAAATGTCATTTCCTTTTCACAGGGAATGTGAAGTGTTCTGTTTTTTAGGAAAAGTTATAGAGAAGGTCTTAATTACTTTTTGGTGCAGATCTTTGACTAATAAGAGCTCTATTTTTCCAGATTCTAGCTATTGCTTTATTTGTGTTCTTTTTAAAAAACAAATACATAAATCACTGATTGTTAATAAAAAACAAATACTGAACTAAAAATTTCCATGCATTTTGATAGAATAAATGTAATAATAGTCTGTGGGCTGTTAAACGTTTTTTGCTAAAGGAAGGCATTGTAGGGGTTGTTTTTATTCGAGCTTCATTGTGTTTAGAATTAAAATACAAGGAAAACTCAACTGCTTAACTGTGTTGAGGATTTATATTTGGTGGTTTTGGTGGTTTTGATCATATTTTATTATGGGTTTGTTTGGGCTTTTTGGAAAATCAGAGGTAGTGGGAGGAGATGTTTTGATTCTTGTTATTTAAAAATTACATAGCATCTCAGATACTTGGTAAAAATTTATTTTAGCCTTATTGTTAACAGTCCTTTTTGGCAATTTAGGGGAAAGTTTTCTGGGCTATCTAGTCTACTTTACATACTATATTTCTGAAATGTGTCAGCAAAACAGAGGGTACTGCTTGACCATTCATATGCCTATACGTAAACCATAAATACATTTTATCCAAATAAATTGGGAGGTTTTGATGAGTTCTCCATCGATTTCTTTTTGTTTTATTTTTAAGCTGAGTGGTGTTGGTACTGTAGAAGGATTGAATTTAGGAAGTGTACTTTATTAAAGTGCTAATATAAAATACTCTAAAATAGGAGTTAATGTAACAGTGACGTGGAGTCATACACCCTTGTTAGTATATGGGCTCAGCTGTAGTTATGGCTCTAGGAAAATCACTTACCTTCTTTAAGCCGCAGCTTCCTGATGTTTCATTGTGTTGATAACAGTATCTATCTCATAGGGTTGTTGTGAGGATTAAAGGAGTTAGTAAATGTAAACTGCTTAGAACAGTGCCTGGCACATAGAAAATGTTAATAGTGCTGTTATTTCTATTATATAGGGCTGTTTATTATGCTACTCAAATGTGTCCTGTTCATAAAGTAGAGGAAAACGATGAAATATAGAATGAATTAGAGATATTCTAGTTGTGCCATTGTCAAACTCAACAATAGTAAAAATAAAAATATCCGAATTCCTAATTTTTTACACAATACCAACAAAAAAACTTCTATAACATCTAATCTAGTACTATGAATTTTAATCTTATTTAGGTAGCAATATGTTGTGTAACTTCTAATAGTCTCATAACCAGTAACTTTTCATAGAACTTCTCACCATTAATTAAGTACTTTGGTTAAAATTGGATTTCATCAATAATGTTCTGCAATAGCTTAGACAGGAAAAAAGTTTTAGATTGAAACTAAGGCATTTTCTGTTGTTGATCTCTTGTTTTGCATATTTTTTTGTAATTGTAAAGTATAGCTTTAATAGTTTGACTAATATTTTAAGAATAAAAAGGCACAGACAAGTTATGTGTGATAGAAAAGTGTTGTTTTTCTGGCCAGCATTACTTTGAAATAATTTTTCTTTTGGGTTATATAAATTTACTTACTGCATGATTCAACAGATTATAAAGAACAACCAGAATGGAAAGGTTTATATTCGCTCTATTATTTTTTTGTATTTTTTTAAAAAAATTCTTAACCTGTTTTTCTGTTTGAGAAAATCATTTTCAGTGTAATGTTTGGGCCATTCTGTAAGCATAAAATAGTATACAATTATAATATTTTTGTGTTGGGAACCAGAGATAATCTTTTGTTAAGGGTATATTACTTTATTCAACTAAAAGTCAAATCTTTTTCGATAAATAATTTATGAGGGCTTATGCCATACGTTTAAATAGAGGTTGATTATTTTGAACCCAGATATATTAAACAGAAAGAAAAGATGAAGACCACTGCATAGAAAGAACATGTAAATTGAATCCTTTGTACATTACTAAATAGAGGGCCTCTACATTCCAATAAAATAATTTTCTGATCTCCCAGTCAACATAACAAATTAGAAGAAGCCAATTAGTAGACAGGGAAGGGTGCTTGTAGAGGCAAAAGTAATGACAGCAGAAGAAAGACACGGTTAACGCTAAAGGAGAAGCTGGAATAACTACAACTCAAAGCAAAAACCACAATGTTGTGGGGTCATTCAGTGCAGGAACAAATTGTCTTTTTAATTTTAATTGTGATCAAGGCCATCATAGTATCATAACTTAATGCTGTATTATGGTATAACACAGTAGTAAATGTGTATGTGACTGACCTCGACTTATTAAGGAAAGAGTTTATTAGTTTATACCGAGAAGAAAGCTTAGACATAAAAGCACATAGAACAATGTTCATTAAGTATAGTGAACAGGTTTAGATGCTTCAGTTACTTGGAAAAACTATCTTCTCTTAAAAAGTATCAAGGAAAGAGGTATTTATTGATGGACAAATAAGGGTCTGTATATAGAATTCCCCAAACCAGCCTAATACCCAATTTTGTGTGGTAGGAACAGACATTACAGTATTTATTTTTCTGGCAGCAGTGAAGTTCTAGATAAGGAATCAAATGGTTACACTTGAATAGAGGTTACACCTCTAATTACTAACTGGATACTCTGGCAAGCCTTTAAATCTGTGCCTCAATTTCCTCAATTGTAAAACAAGAATACCACCCTTCTAGGCTTGTCTCACAGTTAGCGATCAGATTCTAATGAGCTTAGATGCATCAAAGTACCTTGTAAATTGTAGATTTATTGTGAAAACAAAGACACTGATGCCTTTTAATCATTTGTAAGGAAGTTTCCCTTTTCAAATATATGTTACTTCAAATATATTCTCTTCATTAATGTAACTTTTTACATAGGAATCCTTTCACCAAGCAATCAGCTGTGTAATTGACATCATTTTTAAGTGACATCTTATTCTGTACATGTTTGTGCTCAAACTTTCCAATTTTTCAGGTAGACTATGGACAACCCTTACATCCTACCTTACCAAATTTTGTTTTTGTGCATCCCAAGCCATCCTGAAAGTATTTTAGTGCCTTCTGTGCTTTCCCTGTTTTCATTTAGAGTAAAACAAACTGGTAATCTGTTGTTTTAATACTCCCATACGAAAATAAATAGTTGCACTAAAATAATTAATGTAGAACGTATAGAATTTTCCTTAACTCATTGAGATAAATGGGAAGTAACTCCTGAGGTCAGAGGTGTGTCTTGTGGACTGTTTTCTTTTTGATCTTTAAGAATAGATCAGATCACAACTGTCTGAGATGTCTTAGGATATCTGTGCCTTGTGCATGAATTACCTTTGGCACCCAGTGTTTAAACTTGAGTGGTTGTATTAGTATGTCAAAAGTAAAGAACTGAATTACCTGAAGTTCCTTCTTAAACTTACTATGTATGATCGTAATTCAGTCTCTTGAAGTTTTCTTAACAAAGAAACGATTAGAAAGTCAAGACTCTCTTCATTATATCTCAATACAATTGGAGAAAAAAAGAAACATTATCTCAAAGAGTCAATTACTGTTTGGATCCAAAGCCTAATTCTTACTTAGCTGCCTAACTTTAGAATGTCACTATAGTCTGTGAGCTGAAAAAGAAATAAGTAATATAAATAAGTGTCTGGTAATTTGTGACTTATACATCTTACTGGCAGAAGCTTGCCAAATAGGTGAAATAATTTTGTGCTTGTCATTACTTCCATAAAAGAAAACAGTACCTAAAGACAGAGAAGCCAGTGCTTTCTGGAGGTAGTCCATAAATTTCTAATTACAATGGATTAATTACATAGAGAATATTTACTAGTATAGTCTGAGGAGGGGATAAAATGTAAACATTTAAAAGAATATTTTATTGAAGTCAACATTCAAATTGAAGGAAATGGCTATTGGTAAGCAGAAAAATGATTTGAGAATTAGTAATGCTTTTAAAATGTCAAGAAGGCTTGCAATAGAACTGAAATCTAAATATGACATTCTTGATTTTGTAATCCATTTCATACTTAAGAAAAAAATGAATTATCATGTGTTTGGAAAAAATGTTTCTGTACTGAGTTGTTTTGTCTATACATATTTAGTTTCAAAATACCCTTTCTAAAAATAAATATAATTCTTAAAATATTTATATCACTAGGAAGAAATTGTTTTAAATTCAACTGGATAAACAACATTTGTTTAGGAAGCTCAAATCAGCCAATTAGTATGGTTCTGTAAAATTGTATGTAGTAATTCTGTTAAGCCATGTTGTGGTTTTTCTCATTGTATATTGGCTTTAGTTTGTACTAAATTTATTGCTTTTGGATTAAGTTAGGAGTTTCTATACTTTCTTTTTTGCTGATACTTGCTTGGTAATGTTGATGGGATCATTGCTGGGGCACAGATTGGAGTGAAGTTTGATAGCAGCAAACTACTTCACAATTAGGATGTGCTCATGCTGCCTTGAACTGAAGCTCTAAACTAGTTGTGCCACCTGGCAGTCAGTGGTTTCATTAACGCTGCCAAAGTCCTGGCCCACGAAAGTATGAGATAAGCTCACAGCCTACTCCTCAGCTTCAGCAAGAGGCACTGTCATTGCTGCTTTTACTGTCCTCATGAGAGTCAGAAACTCAAGCTCCATCCCGCTGGGCGGAACTGACAAATACTGCACTTTTAAGGCTGACTGAATTAAAGCAGGAATACAGAATATGGGACTAAATGAGACTTGAAAAAAAGTTTCAAACAATAGAGATCTTAACATAGGAAATTAAGGTTGAAGAGAAGATGGTGAGGCCAGATAACAGATCAAAAACATTGTTTTTAAAGAAACACTTATCTTTAAATAAAGGACTCCTACTTTTTTGTATTGATATGACAAACAGTGTATATATGAAAACCGTTTGGCTCCATTAGACAAGTTTCCTTGACTTTCGAGGGTGGGAAGCCAGGGAGAGACAGGCTCAGCTGCTCTTTCCACCTCTGACCTAGGCTCCTATTTGACCTAAGTCTGTCTTAATGCAGCAGCACAGGCCAGCGAGGAGGCGGTGTCATTTCGCCGTGAACGCAGCACATTTAGGCGCCAGGCAGTGCGGCGCCGGCACAATGCAGGGAGTAACCCCACCCCTCCTACATTGCTCGTCGGATCACCCCTAAGGTATGGTATCTTAACATTCCACCAAGCTTAGCATGCATGTAACAGATGTTTTAACCTGTTCTGTCGGTCCCAAGAAAGTATTAAAATAGCTTTGTTTTTTCTTTTTCTTCCAGTTTCCCTCCTGTACTTTTAAGCTCTTTAGGCTTTCTCTGCATGTGACCGTGAGCCTATTGCATTGTGCATGCCGTATGTTGCACTACGTAAACAGAATGATCAGATTGGTTTAGCCAATTTTAAATTGAAAAATCACTTTAGGGTAATTTTAGAAATCTAAAATAAAGACCTTAAGTCAGCTTTTCATTTTTTTCGTACTCCAAATTACTAATATTAATGCAACATCTTTCCCCATCGTCTTGATAGCGTTTAATATGAACAAATATGTACTGAGTGGTAAGCTTGTTGAGGAATAACAGATAACTCATCTCAGCTTTAAGCCAGTTTATTTTATTTCACTAAAATGTATTTTTTTATTTTTCATTGCTTAAAAATTTGTGTCTTTATTTCATAATCACCAGACCTAGTAAATGACACAAAACTAAAATTTTTAATTTATGGTAAAGTATGGCCTTTACCATAGGTAACACACACACACACACACACTTCTGTATGTACATCTATGTAGTGTTTCTCAACTTCTATATGTTACTGAATAAAACTTTTAATTTTTTTCCAGTAACCTAATTAAGAAAGCATACATTTATAATATTGGGAATAACTTTTCATTAAAATTTTAGTGTTTTATTCTCAATTGTGTCAAATCTAATGAGTCTATATCTTGAATTAGAAATGTAAAAATCTGTTCAAAAGATTTGTGCTTTATTTTAAGAATATAAACATAGGCAAAAATATATTATATGTGCTTGCTTAAGCAGTGCATGTGTTATACTGTATACTTTCATTAATCTTTGTGTCCAGAAGCACCACTATCCAAATTATTTTATTTTGATTTGAAATTCAAAAGGGAAAGCATTTGATGAAATAACTGCTGTTGAATGCATAGTAGATTGGAAGAGATAAGCCACTTCCCTTGTTAAAATCTTGTTCTTGAGAGTAGCAAAGTCCTTATTTCTTTATTTTATATTCCTCTGGGATTTTCACCTGATTATTTTCTGGATTTTGCATTACAATCAGGAACTTCATTTTCATAGGTCATTTTCCTAGTTAATCCTGCAGTAATACATACTTCTGTAAAAAAATAGTATGAATTTGTTAAATCAGTATTTAAAATAAAAATGGGAAGGCACCAATTAAGAGACATTTGGTCTAGAAACCTTTCCTGGGCACCTTTGCTTTTTATGAGCCCTCCTCTCCTCTTTCCTTTCTACTGCTTGTCCTTTGCTCCCTGAGGTAACTTTTCTGCTGATCTATTTGAGGGATAGTCCCAATCTGCAGAAAGAGCTCAGCATTTCATTTTACTTTTTCTATTTTGTTTTCAAACCTTTTGCCCCTTGACTAATACTTGCCATAGACGTCTTTGATTTCCTAGTCTATGTTGATATTTCTTAATCCTCTTTTTAATCTTTTCTTTTTAGTCTCTAAAAATCCTTCCATTCTTTGCCACAAATAAGTCTGCTAAGATCCTACTCACCAAACAAATGTAGACAAATTAGTTTTTCTCCCTGCCTGGTGGAATAGTATAAAGAACTGTGTTCTAACACCAGCCATGTTTTTGTAGGTTTTTAAATACATCACCATTCAAATGAGGATATGGTGTGAAATTTATTTGCAAAGGGCTTACATTGGAATTTTTGGAAAGTAGTCTTCTAGTAGTTAGCATGTGGATTTTGTCGAGGTTTCAGGATATTTCCAGTACATAAAGGTTGTATGTATCTTAAATATTAAATAGGCTGACCATATCACGGATGAACTAAGATCCAATTTAGCAGTGAGGAATTAGGAAAAACACTAATAAAACTACCCTTTTAATTACAAAAATATTCAGGTAAAGTATATTGGTGTTAATTCTCAGTGAATTACATAATCTCATCTTAATGTAAATACAGGATGGCATGGTCATGCAAAACTTGAAAAGTTTGTCAAAAAGAAATGGAATAGGTGTGATAATGCTTTAATTACAGTTGCTATATAAATACAAGTAAAATCTTCTAACTTGTTTTAAACTTTAATGAATAGTTTAAGTAATTGACAGTCTAAAAAGCATCTTGGTAAAATATATGTCTCCAAGGATTGAGAGTGAATCATCAGTTTCCTCACAAAGAAAATTTGCATGAAATTTTTATGCTTGTTAGAATATCCTGTTTCAGAATTATTTTTAAAAGTATTTTTCTTAATTAAGTTAGCCTTGTAGGTAGGTTTTGTAAGCCCTTCCTTGTTCTTCCCAATTACTAGAGATAAAAGCAAAAATGAAAATTTAAAAATTTTATAGTAATATTAAGAGTTCTATATTTATATTTATCAACCTAAATATGATATTTTTTAGAACTCTTGTTAATGAACTTGAATGAAAAGAAATCAATACAGTTTGGGGAAGGAAAAAAGCTTTAGTGTATTCTTAGATTTATTTTTAAAAATGGAAGATTGAAAGATCTGTAATCAAATAAGGTCATAGAAATAACTGGGAGTCTGTGATTAGAAATTCATAGGGATCATTTTGTTATGCTCAGGAATGGATCCACCAAATATTCACTGTTTGTGTACTGTGTTCAAGACACTTCTGAGTGTTCTTCGGAATCGAGATTAATAGGAATAAAGTGATCAGACTTGTAGAGTTTACTCTTTAGCTAGGCAGACACGTAGATGACTACCAGTGTAAGTCGGAATGCGTGAAATACTGAATAAGTGGTACAGAGTAAGGAAAGACCAAGACCAACTATATTTTTTTGTCATTTAAATTGGAAATATTAATTGGTAAGATTGCATGTCAGTGATAGCCTAAATTTCTACCTTTCCTTTTGCTGTGCTGTAAAATAATTGCCACTTTTTTCAAAGTGGTAGTTTTGATACGTAATAGTATTACAAAAAAAGCTTAATTCTTGTCAATTATGAGCTTAAGGTAGAGTACAACCCTCCAGGAATAGATTTCCTAACAATCTCTTTAAAAATGATAGGCTTTTTGTTGTTGAAGGATTTTGGAAACAGGAATTTAAGGAACATAAACATTTTATGACTAGCTTTTGGTGTTCAGAGACTTGATATTTACAACCACATAGATTTGGGCTAATTTGCTTTGTTTCTTTCTTCTGGAGGTTTTATGCATTGCCTAGTATTTTGAAAACCTTTTTGTATATTTGGATATTCCTGGATATGTTGAAGATTAGTGTATTCTCAAACATGTTTACATTATAATACACGCAACTGCCATATCACACTTTTTATTTATGACTTGACGTGAAAAAATATTGATAGAAAAATTTGTTGAGTAGATATTCTATGAAATTCTTTTGTCTTCTGCATCTGAAGGGACAATATTTGAACTACTTACACGTTATTTCTTCGCTTGTGAAATTGGGTCATTTTGGTAAGGTTTGTGGATCAGTTAAGATAGTTTCTGAGGAAGAATAACAGACTTACTATATTAGGTTGGTGCAACAGTAATTGTGGTTTTTGCAATTATTTTTAGCCTTTTAAACTGCAGTTACTTTTGCACCAATCTATGTATGTATGAGAGATACAAACATATTTGATTATATTAGTTCTCGAGATCATCTATTGATTTGTGTGTATTGTCCAAAAGTTCTACTCAAAAGAAGTCAATAAATGAATACTTTTATGGTTATGGCTTAAAAAATATACCAATGCCAATAAGCATTGACAAGTCAACATTTTGTAGACTTGTTTTTTTCGTGTATTGCTTACATTCCTATGTTCTACTGAGAGTGTATACTTTCATTGGTTCTAAAAGAAGCCTAGAAAATGAGTGCTGTCACGTAGAGATGGTGGCAATGGTCTATAGTCTACACTGTGCAGTATGGTTGACCCTAACTACTAGCTTCTGCCCACTCTGGTAGCTTTCAGCTCTGGTAGTCACTAGCTACTATCAGTGGCTATTGAGCACTTGAAGTATGTTAGCTGGTTTAGCTAGCGGGACTGAGGAACTGAAAATTTAGTTACTTTAAATCATCACATTTGGCTACTGTATCAGACACTATAGTTCCAGAATATATTCTGTTGCTATTACCACAGGCTTATGCAATATATGCAGTATTTTCTACTTAGTCTTTTATTGTTATTTCAAATTACAGCTATCTTCATTGTCTGCAGCATATGAGATTGTTATTTTATAGGCATCAGAGAAACCATTGCATTGAATTCAAAGGATCAGAGAGGTTGACACTCATGAAAATAATAAAGTAACTGAATGAGGCCATCCTAAGGAGCATTCTTCCTCTTTTTTCCCTAAAAGTTCTAATAATTTTAGTAACAATATAGAGTTGCACTAGACATAATGTAGAGAATGACATAATTACACCCAAAATGTTTTCAGGAGTTTCATCAGTTTAAATTTGAGTATTTTACTAAGAATCTTAAAATTCACAGTGATTTAAAATAAATATATATAGAAACCTAAAACGAGTTAAGAATATAATATAGTTTTAAAAAATATATTAATTATACTTCTTCCAGCATCCCAGCAATCATTCATTTCACTTGGTTGAGTCAGTGTTTGTTATTCTGTTTTTTCTTGCACTAGTTTGTGATTTTCTTTTGATTTAAAATTGTCATCCTGTTTGTATTTGATAAAGATTCTTTGGTTTTCAAGTGCATAGAAATTTTGTTTTATTGTGAACTTGAGATCCAGAATATTTGAAAGAACAATTCTAGAATTAGCGTTACAAAGTTATAAATAAAAGTGCGTATTTAACTGGAAAAATAGGATTTATCTATTGGGGACCAGCTGCAGCCCCCATATATTTTATATGCTTGTGATTCTTCTTTGCTGCTTTCTTTTTTTCTTATATGAGAACTTTTTTTGGCTTGAGGTGGAAAAAAGTCACAGAGTGATTAATTACACATACATTAAATGTTTACTGCATTCATCACTATGAATCAGATTTCTAAGGAGCAGAAGATTTAAGCTGGCAGTATGATCTCTATATTTTATAAAGTTTGTTGGCTCTTTCTCAGGCTACATTGAAAAAGTTGTTTTTTAAAATCAGCTTTTTCTCTATTGACTTCATTCTAGCTATTGTTTTCTCTTTTCTTCCCTGTAATGTCTCCCCAATCCATGTTTTTTCCTAGCCTTCAAGATGGGCAGCAAGGCCAGCAGTCCACAGCCCAGGTCAAAGTCCAGTCCCGCCCCCCTTCCCAGGCTGCAGTGCTCAGTGCTAGTGCCTCCTTGCTGGTGAGAAATGGGAGTGTCCACTTAGAAGCATCACATGACAATGCATCTGCTGTAGGCGGCAGCAGTTTGCACGATGAACTTGGTATGCAGGCCTTATGTAATCTTGGTAATACGAAACTAATGCAGCAGATAATGGGTAACAGTGATTGCAATTCTTTCTTGAGATACCTTCATTTTGGAATGTGCATAAGGGCATTTTTTATCAGATTTGCTCTGTATAAGAACGTTTGACTTTTGCTTTTCCTGGTTTTGTTTCTCTTGACTCTTATTCTACATTTTATTTTGAGTATGTCTATTATTAAAAGGTGGTTAAAAATATTAATAAATGTTCATGCTTTAGTGTTTATAATAGTTTGAGCAGTTCTCTTATTCCTTGGAATTTGTACCATGTGGGGAAATGTTGATTTTTTTAAAAATTTATTTTGATCGAACCTTAATTTCTTTAAATTCTCTGAATGTGCTGCAGGAAAGACAAAAATGCTTTCTTATGGTCTATTGCTATAGAATCTTTTTTTTCAGGTATTCTGTATTTCACTACTTAAGATGAAAAATCACCTGAAGTAGGACTTCATGTAATTCTAAAGGCAGTACTCTGAGGACATCATGGCTCTATACTAATACCAAATAATAACCTTATAAAGCTTTTTTTCTTTCTGTGTTAATCTATAAATATGTTATTAAATAGTTAATTCTCAGAGGGGTGGTACAGTTTAAAGCCTCAGTAATGCACATCCACTCAAATACCTGTTTTGTGCCTTAAAGGCAGTATTTTATACTATGGTTTCTATTTCTCTGTGAAGTCCTGCTTTCTTGTGCTCAGATTGCAGATTAATAACAACTTAAGTAAATAGAATGAAGAAAATCTTGTTATTAAAAAGTAAACAATTGGAAGGATTACGTTTGTTCACTGATTTTGTTTATCAATGTTATAACTGCCTTTCATTTATAAACATGATAATCCTGGTGATGCCTTGACTAGCAGGGTTTATGGTGTAAGGTGCCCAAATTAGGGATAATAAAATTTCAAATGCTGTTTGTTCTGTTCTCTTCCCATTTTGTAAAAATCCTTAGTTGCAGAGAGATATTAATAAATATTAGATACGCATATTGATGAACACATTCTTTAGCAAATCTTATAGAAAATGGTCATCTAAGATACAACATTAGAATGTGTGGTCATTTCTAAATAAAATGAGAGGGCAGTAAAACATTTTAATTTTAGAATGCTTTTGCTTTTGAGTTTGTAATTTAAAGACACAGAGTCTATAAGAAGGCTGCTTGAGAGCGAGAGCAAGGTAGACTTCAATTTAGTCACTTGTTTTGACTTAAAAAGTGATACTTTTTTAGTTGCAGATATATTCAGTAAATAACATTCATACTGACATTTCTCTCGGGTTAACCCAAAATTTCTGTGAACAGAGGACTTGTCAGTTGTGAATATAAAATTTCATTCACCATCACCATTGTCTATTGGGTTTATGGTAGTAGATTAAAATTAAAAGGTTTAAAAAAATGAAAAGGTTTAGTTTTGATTTTGTTAAACTAAACATAAAATAAAACAATAAATGATTTTCCTATATAAAAAAAATTGCTCAGAAAACCTAATAAGCAACCTTTAATTGTAAAGTCCGACTCTAAATGCACGTCAGATTATTGAAAATATGTGTGTGTGAACTGTCTTGACTGTTCTGAAGACAAAAAGGCTTTTCTGATTGCAGGTGACTTGAGCATCTACTGGTGAACATTCAGGATATTCTCTTGAAATTTGGATTTTATCTTTTAGGTTAGTGTTAGCTGCCTTCTGATAGCTAGTTGTTGGCTTGTGGTAACTGAATGCTGCAGATTGAATATATAGTAGTAATGAGCACAGAATAAGCAATCTCAATGGGCAGTGTACCACCTGCTCCGTAGTCCATGGAGTTGGCCAAAAAAGATTCTGAAGATGAACTGCAGCTGAGCTTCCAGGAGCTGGTAGAGGGACTGATTTTTATTAGAAACCCTGATTTTTATAATAGAGTCCACTAGACTATTTCTTTTTAAGATTTTTTTTTTATTGGGGAAAGGAACAGTGTGTACTTTCAGGACTTTCGTTTTTTTTCCAAGTCAAGTTGTTGTCCTTTCAATCTTAGTTGTGGAGGGCGCAGCTCAGTTCCAGGTTCAGTTGCCATTGTTAGTTGCAGGCAGGAGTTGAACCAGACAACTTTGTGGTTGAGAGGATGCGCTCCAACCATCTGAGCCATCTGTGAGCTCAGTGGCAGCTCAGCTCGAGGTTCCGTATTCAATTTTAGTTGCAGGGGGCGCTGCCCACCATCCCTTGCGAGACTCGAGGAATTGAACCGGCACCCTTGTGGTTGAGAGCCCACTGGCCCATGTGGGAATCGAACCGGTGGCCTTCGGAGTTAGGAGCATGGAGCTCTAACTGCCTGAACCACCGGGTCGGCCCCCCCCACTAGACTATTTTTGTTGTGTGGTTTCGTTTTCTACATGACTTTGGTTAACAATAGTAACAATTTTGTGTGAGTAAATTTGGGCATTATATGCTCAAATATGTTAAAGTTAGTTAGCCACAGTAATCCCTGAAAGTATGGACTGTTTACCAGGATTGCTTCCTTCCAAATTTAGCCTATTCAGTTGAAAGTTTTTATATGTACAGTATTTATCTGTAACAATGTATACATATACATAATACATTTGTATAAAACATGTATATCCGCTCATACATATACACTCAAACTTACATATATACACTCGTGTACATTTGAGTGCATATAAATGTTTATGTATGTACACATAGGTATGTACTGTTTGTGCGTTTACTTTTAAACTGAGGAATAGCCTTTTTGGACTAAAGAAAACTTGCAGTCAGGCATTGTTTAATTCAAAGCCTAGGCAGTTTTCCTTCTCGTACATCTTTACTCTGGTGTCATAGTAGGTAACCACATTTGTTTCCTATACTAAACCCTGAGAAACCTTGCATTTTGACTATCATTTCAAAGTTATCAGGAAAAACTGAATTGCAAGTGTATAATTTAGAAACTTGTTGGTAGAATTAGAGAAATTCTTTGTTGGTAATTTCCTTTTCAAAGATGTTAATTTCAAAACTTACCCATCACTTACATCATTTGAACCTCTTTTTAAAAAACAAGTTTGCATGGAAATGAAGTCCGTCAATAAGAAAGAAAACCATTCCTTCTCATCGGTCTTTTATTGGACCTGTTTACTTGCAGTTGATTTCCTACTATATTCTGAATTAAACTGCAGTTATACCAAATAAAACAAGCTATGCTTAGTGCCCAGATAAGTCACACAAGAGACTCTGCATTTAGTTAGCCTTATAGTTCCATTTTATCTCTAGGGAGCTTTTTCTATAAAATTTAGTAGTCACTTCTCAGTTTTTATGTGAATCTCAGATTCCTCTTATGAATTAAGACTAATTGATGCAATGATGAAAAATGCCATTATAGTTGATAGTTAAACTCAATATATAATATAATCTCTCAGAGGAAATGTTCTAGATAAGATCAGATAAAACAGGAAAATTTACGTGTTGTTTTCTGTGTGTGAAATTAGTGGTAATCAGTGCTTTGAAAAAGTATATACAAGTGTATTATTTTTATGTAAAAATACTGTTATAGCTAAGAAATAAGTACAATGCTTTTTTTTTTAAGAATGGGGTTGTCTTAGCAAATGTTTTGCGTGCTAAGGAACCAAGAATGCCATTTTTAAAAATTTTTTATTGGGGAAGGGGAACAGGACTTTATTGGGGAACAGTGTGTACTTCCAGGCCATTTTTCCAAGTCGTTGTCTTTTCAATCTTAGTTGTGGAGTGTGCCGTTCAGCTTCACGTTGTTGTCCTTTCAGTCTTAGTTGTGGAGGGCTCAGCTCCAGGTCCAGTTGCCATTTCTAGTTGCAGGGGGCACAGCCTGCCGTCCCTTGCTGGAGTCGAACTGGCAACCTTTGTGGTTGAGAGAGGACACACTCCAACCAACTGAGCCATCCGGGAGCTCAGCAGCAGCTCAGCTCAAGGTGCCGTGTTCAATCTTAGTTGCAGGGTGCGCTGCCCACCATCCCTGCGGGACTCGAGGAATTGAACTGGCAACCTTGTGGTTGAGAGCCCACTGGGCATGTGGATATCGAACCGGTAGTCTTCGGAGTTAGGAGCATGGAGCTCTAACCGCCTGAGCCACCGGGCCAGCCCTACAATGGGTTTTATGTTTATCAAGACATAAATATAAAATTTATAAATATCAGTGGTAGTGTTCCTCTGATGAATTAAGACTTTCTTAATTTCATTAATGTATTAGAGATTAAAAAGTGATGAGTGAATTGATTTTTCTAAGGTATTCCTTTGTTTCATTACTGTACAGGGATTGACAAAGGAAGTGACAAAGATATCTCACTGAGATAATCTGCTTTACTACAGAACCTGTTAATTTGAAAATGTAGTTGGCTCTAGAAAAAGACTTACAGGAAATCTGGCAGCACCCTGTTACCCTTCTTGTTAAGCAGTTTATAGCAGCTGTGCATTATGAAGCTGTGCTTTTTTTTTTTCTTTTTAACTTTCTAAAGCAGAGACTCAGATGATCTACTTTGAGTGATTTTCATTAGAGTTATTCTTGGTGCTTATAAAAAATTGTATATTTTATGTACCACTGTGTGGCATTTTGGGCTATGTCATAAGTAGGGTTCCTTATTACCAGAAATACAGAGTTAGGGCTATAGGGGACCTTGGAGTCTCTACTTCAGTCACCTAGGTTATGGTAGATCATTTTTATTCATTTAAACAAAGTTACATTCTTTTTGCAACAACCTTGACCTTGTCCTTTATTTGTTACTGTTTAATACAAAAATTACAAAATTCTATATTTTTGTTCCTTTTTGGGGGGAGGGCAACATAAAGTATAAATGAAAGTAAAATGTTTATTTCTGTTGAAAAAATAATCATGCTTTATTATAGCTAGAAGGAAGAAGTGTTAAGAGGTTTGAGGGATATAGTCTATTTATATTTCCTTTGGATAAAATTAGGAAGTGCTTTTCCTGTTCTTGTAACAGAAATACACGTTTATGAGGTCTAACAGTTAAGTTCGCGTACTTGCCACTGTGAGCTTACGTTGGCAGCACTGTACAAACAGCTCGGTAAGGTTTCACAACCTTAGCATATCAGTGTCTCACAGCTGTGTTCATGTTGACATGTGGCGGTGTCTTGCTGAGTGGCATTCATTATTGTTGTTGTGTGTTTTTGTGTGCTGTCACAAGAAAGTCTGAGCTTGAATTAAAATAACGAATAAACATTAAATTTGTTAAACTTGGCAAGAGTGGAAGTAAAATCAGGGACATGTTCTTCCAAGTTTATGAGGATAATGCCATGAATAAAACGGCAGTGTACAAATGGATAGTTTTTCTGAGGGGAGAGAATGCGTCACCAATGACGAGAGGTCAGAGAGGCCAGTAACGAGCAGAACTGATGAAAACATTGCAAAAAATTCATCGATTGTGTGTAAAATCGTCGGCTGACTGTGAGAAGCATAGCAGATGAAGTAAACATCCATCGAGAAACAGGAAAATCTTAACTGAAAAGCTTGTCATGAGAAAGGTGTGTGCAAAAATGGTCCCGAAGGAGTTCCCCTATGAACAAAAGCAAAGGAGAGTTCAAGTTTGCCAAGACCTGTTGGAGAGGCAAGATGATGCTTTGGGCCATGTTATCACTGGTGATGAAACATGGGTGTACCAATACAAACCTGAAACAAAGCGTCAAAGTGCACAATGGAAGTCAGCTGATTCTCCACGAACAAAAAAATTCTGTCAGTCCAAATCAAGAGTCAAAACGATGTTGCTAACCTTTTTTGATATCAGAGGGATTATTCATTATGAATTTGTACCCACTGGACAGTTAACCAAGTTTACGATTTGGAAGTGCTAAAAAAGCTGCGTGGAAAAGTTAGACGCCCCGAAGTTTTCGCCAACAGTTCATGGCTCTTGTATCACGACAATGCACCAGCTCACGGGGCACCGTCTGTGAGGGAGTTTTTAGCCAGTAAACAAATAACTGTATTGGAATACGCTCCCTACTCACCTGATCTGACCCCCAACGACTTCTTTCTTTACCCGAAGATAAAGGAAATATCGAAAGGAAGACATTTGGATGACATTCAGGACATCAAGGGTAATACGACGACAGCTCTGATGGCCATTCCAGAAAAAGAGTTCCAAAATTGCTTTCAAGGGTGGACTAGGTGCTGGCATCAGTGCATAGCTTCCCAAGGGGAGTACTTTGAAGGTGACTGCAGTGATATTCATCAGTGAGGTGTGTAGCAGTTTTTCTAGGAGGAGTTTGTGAACTTAATTGCCAGACCTCGTATGTACATGGATATTCATTGTTTGTAATTTGGAATACTTTAAATAATATAAATGTCTGTTACTAGACAACCCTGGAAGAAATGATACCGTGTTTCCCTGAAAATAAGACCTAGCCCGACCATCAGCTCTAATGCGTCTTTTGGAGCAAAAATTAATATAAGACCCGATAAATTACATTACATTATATTGTGTTATATTTTATATCATATATCATATATCACTTCATATCATATATCATATTATATAAGACCCAGTCTTATAGTAAAAGAAGACAAGGTCTTATATTAATTTTTGCTCCAAAAGACACATTAGAGCTGATGGTCCGGCTAGGTCTTATTTTCAGGGACACGGTAGTGTAGCAACATAGTGTAATATTCAGAACTTGACATATCTGTTATTATACATATTATTGACATAAAAAGCTAAGCTGTTTTGTAAGCAAGAGAAAAAATATTTAGATATTGTGTATGAGGAGAATGATCCATTTGTCTTGGGACAAAATGTATATTTAAAAAAATATACAGCATTCAGAAAAACACAGAATGCTGTTCGCAGTGGCTCTGAGGAATGTGAAACTTTCTTCATTTTATGTACTGTTGAATCTTCTGACGTGTAGTATTTTTTAAATGGAACACAAAAACAATATCACGCACTCTCCAAAAGTCATTAAAAATTTTTAAAAAATTTTTATTTAGGTATATTTGGTATACCGTCTTCTATTGGTTATTTTAGTCTCAGGTGTATAATACAGTGTTTCGATGTTTTTACACCTTGTAATGTGATCACTCCACTAATTTTAGTAGTCACATGTCACCGTGTAAGCTTGTCGTGCAATATTGTTGACTTTATTCCCCTTCCCCTTTTAAACTGTCCTGCTACCCTGTCCTGTCTGGTAACCGTCCCTTTGGTCTCCGTTTCTATGAGTCTGTTTTGTTTATTTGTTTTTTAGATTTCACATTAAGTTGGCATCGTGTAGGACTTTCACTGACTACATGCTCTCTCTCACATACCCATCTACTTAGATTCTTACCTGATGAGTCTTTTTTCTTTTTCTTTGTCTTAAAATCAATTTTATTGATATATAATTTACGTATGGTAAATTGCATCCACTTAACAGGTACAATTTGATAAGTTTTAGCAGATGAGCATACCTGTGAAATACCACAGTCAAGATACAGATCATTTCTCTCATCTTCAAAAAATTCTTTGTGGCCCCTTGCTATCCGTCCTTCCTCCACCTTTGGCCTCAGCAGCCACTACATACTTTATGTCATTGTGGTTACTCCTCTCCAGGAAGTTCATATAAATGATAATATGAACTTTGTGGCCTTTGTGTTTAGTTTTGTGCTCATGTGATGCTTCTGAGATTCATCATATTATGTGTGTTAGTGGTTTCTTGTTGCTGATATTATTCTATTGTATGAGCATACTGTATATTGTACATCCATTAATCTGTTAATGGATGAGTCTGTTGTTTCTAGGTTTTGCCTGTTGTGAATTAAACTTATAAATAGTTTTCTAAAGTGGTTTTACATACCTGCCAACAATGTATATGAATTCCAACTAACTTTCTTGTTGACTTTTGCTATTGTCAGCCCTTTAAATTTTAGCCCCAATGAATTTATAATAGTATCTCATTGTGGTTTAAATTTACATTTCTCACGACTAAAGATGATGAGCATCTTTTGATGTGCTTATTGGCTATACATATATCTTCTTTTGTGTCCAAATCTGTTACTCACTTTTAAAATTGGGTTGTTTGTCTTATTACTGGGGCGTAAGAGTTCTTTTGGTATTTTATATACAACTAATTTGTCAGATACAAATTACAAATATTTTCTCCCATTCTTGCCTTTTTGCTTACTTGATCAGTTGTGATGTCATCAATTATCATTGTAATGGATTACTTTATAAAGAAAATGTGAGATGATGAAATCATAGCAGCATATGAACTAGTACATTCACTTTGGAAATTCACCTGATCTGGGGCTTAGGCAGTGGAAGTAAAGACTTAACAGTGAATTAAGACATGTCCTGTTAAGTCAGAATTAGAGAACAATAGCCATGTCAATAAATACATTAGTAAATAAATCTGTTGGTTGCCAAGCAGTAGATAATGTCTGTCTTTCCTTACCAGTCCTCAGAAGCTGTCTTCGAAAACAACTTGTTTGTTCTTGTACCGGCCCTTTCCTTACCCTCCTGTTTTAAAAACCTAGCACAGTATTGCACATTCCAGGAAGAAGGACTGGTTCTCAGTATTGAAACTTTTAATTAAAAGAAGCATAGTGACTTGATTTCCATTGTGACATAAGAGTTAAAGAGAATTTAGAAACCCAAGACTTTTGATCTAGGACGGGTGAACATACTGTAGCCTTAGGGCTAAATCCAGCTTGATGCTTTTTGTAAATTAAATATGTATTTATGTTATTGATTTGCTGCGGCTGCTTTCACACAGCAGTGGCAGACTTGCATTGTCCCCACAGAGACCATCTGGTCCTCAAAGACTAAGATATTTATTTTCTGGCCTTTTCGAGAAAAAGTTACCTGACTTCTTGTCTAGGGAGAAACAAGTCCATTAACCTATAAGCAGCAATAAACGGAGTCATTTCTGTCTGGGTGAAAACTCATTTTTCTTCAGAGACTCGTAGTCACCAGTCATGGTAATAAGGGGAATTGCTATCCCTGAAATTGGAACTCATCTTAAAGGCTTCCTCTGTTAAAAGTATGATACATTCATTGAGATAGCGTTGTGAACACAATACTTACTGCCATCAGAAATAAGTGCTTAGTGGTAGGCTCCTTGAGTTAGTTGTACAGATAGATGTATATGGTCCTTCGACAGCCTTCTAAAAACCATTATAAAGTTGCTCCCTTGTATCTCAGTATGCTCTTGCAGCACCTTCCTCCCCTAAGAGTAACACTAGAAAAATGAAAAGTCAATTACCAGTGTATCAGAATTAGGCTTGGAGAACACAGAATGAACAGGAGTGAGGGGTTGGGGAGAGGACCCAAAAATGAAAATCATCCAGGGAATGTTGGTACTGCGATGATTAGACGAACTGTACAGATGATTTGTCCTTCTAGTAACCATCTCCATCCAGGATACATAGGTAAAATCAGACATCAAGACCACATAGTTGGGTTTCTTGGGTTTCTTGCATTTAACTTTGTGTCATGTGACGAGGATTCTTATTTATAGGACAAGGTAGAGAATTCCCTTCATTTCTCATGTCTTTTATCAGTATCTTGCGAGTGTTTATCTGAATTTGTCTGCTGCACCATTTATGTCTTCAGGCACATGCCTCAAGTGTCCTTGTTCCTTAAGTCCGTGTCCAATTTTATTCATCTTCCTGTTGATCATCATTTATAAATCGACATATGATTAGTACTTTGAAATCCTCCTGCTTCAAAAAAATAGTTTTGCATAATTAAATCTAATTTTTGTAGACAATAGTTATTATTGAATATTCAAATTTGAGAAACACCAGTGACCTTAACTTTTTCTTTTTATTATCTTTGGAGATGCTATGTCACAGCCAATATCACTATGAAGTCTGAAATTCCAGCCTCCATCTTGTTTATTTTGTCAAAAATTGATTTTTTTCTTTTTTAATAGTGACAGAGTCAGTCTATTAGATATAGTTAATTATGGCCTGGGAGCTGAATTATGATGAGATGGCTTAGTTTATAATCATAATTCATGAGGACATATTTCGTTGATATTCTACTTCCCAATTTATGTTCATTAGAAACTACTTGAAGTATTTTTCTTAACACTGAATAATATTAAAATAGGGTTGTTAATATGGGCACATTTTACTTTGAATCCAAAGGTTAACTATGATCATGTTTTTAATCTCAAGTGAGATATATGTAAAATAGTTGTGCATACTAAGATTTGTACAAATATAAGATATTCTTCATCTTTATAAACCAATAGCAATATATACTTTGTTCTGGTTATTTTTGAAGATGCCTTTAAATGATCATATTAACACATTGAAATTTTACTGTTTTTCACTGAGCCATTAAGCTAAATTCTTTTTTTGTGTAATATTTTTTTTCTGAGTTGTTTGTCTTCTGAATAAAATTTGTACTTCTGAAATCCTGTCAGTTGCCACGCCCAAAGATATAAAAGAGGGACAGAGAATCTATTCTTTTGGTGGAGTAAATTTGGGAATATACCATGAAGGCTAAATGTAATGTTAGTTTGTTCTCATGTGTGCCATGTGCACTTTTAGGATTCTGAACACATTCTTAAAGATAGTAAGTAGACAAAAGCTTCTTAGGAAAAACTAAAAAGCACTGTTGAAGTCATGCACATTTGTTAAAATTATAGCTGCTCTTTTCTTAGACATGTGTTATGCTTCTGTATAATTTCTAAATTTTATTACTTGTCTAGTCATTGGTTTTTATAGAAACATTCAGAATTGTAGATTTATGTAATAAAATTGCTCAATTTCTAGCTTTCTTTCTAAAAGCTTTTTGGGGGAGCATTCTTTATTTAAAATACAACTTTCTATATAAAAGTTTCATATTAGACATCTGTATATAGAAGACATAGTTATGTAGTGACTTAATGTTCTTTTCCTTTTCCATTTGAAAGTTACAGAGAGTAATATCTTTAATTGATTTCAGTTGCGTATAAATATTTATTATTTTCAATATCCCAAGAATAGGACTTATATTACTAAAAATCCCACGGAATGCTTAAACACTCAGCCTATACTTCAGTATAGATTTGAATATAGAATTAAGTTATTTCTAAAATACACGCAAATTTTGTGATATAAATGCTTTTATGCATTTCATTCTTACTGGGTTTCACACACAATAGCCAAGCCCTTCCGTGTTTTAGTCATTTAACATGGATGTGTGATTCCTCTGCATTTATGCAATCCATGATTTCAATAATGTAAGTTAATTATAGTAACATAGCCAGTCTTTGATTATCCGTGATGAATGAGGGAAGAGTAGAGCATAAAAAATTGCAATTTAAAAATAATTTTTAAATCTAAGTCAAGCCAGTATTTTTACTTTATTTTTTCTTCACTAACAATTTCTTCAACCCATCCTACTACTTCAAAACATTTTTCAGTAATACATCTAAGAAGTAGCCAAATTGATAGCTTGCATCATTTCATTTTAGTTCATTAATCTGGTTTCTGTTAGGTGTGCTTAAGAGTGAATAGCTCATGATTAAAAGACAGGGGAGTAAAAAGCAGTTTTAGATAACCCACATGCTGAATAATTCTCCCTTGAAAAACAGCAGATGAACTGAGCATTTCCCAGGATGCTGTTTTCTTATTTATCTCAGAAGTATATTATTATGACAAAAAAATTGCTACTATGGAAAACATAATAAAATATTTGCATATTCTCCCTGATCTATTATTAGTGTTCAAGTAATCCTGTTAAATAAAGTACTTTTTCTGATTCTAGTCCTTTTAAATAATGAAGGAATTGTTGGAGTGTTCTGTGAACCCTTAATTATATTATTAGTATATTATAGGGACCTTTTGTTGTCACTTTTCAAGGATTTCACTTAAATAAAAATCCTTACTGTATACTGTTTTCATTGTAGTCATGGAAGATAAGTCTTTTAGTCCTTCCATGAAGGTCAAGTGCCCTTTAAGATTCTTCATTTTCATAACCTCAGTAATTCCAGCTAGTAAAACAAAAACCTCATAAATAGAGAGCAGCCTGGTTTTAGAGTTGTGTACCTCTTCTCATTGCCCCACTGGAAATTTATATTCACTTGATTATGCTCCCTAACTCCCCCCGTTGATACGGCTACCATCGGTCGTCAAGTAGAAGTGTGCATTTCAGACAGTATCCGGACTTTTTAAAATTACATTATCAGAAATCATTTTATCTTAATTCATTTTAAGAGTTTTTTTAAACCTGTGTATTTTTGCAGCCAAAATAATTTCTATACCTTTTATCACTTTTGTAGTGATACTTGACTACAGCAAATGGTGTACCTAAATTTTTTCAGAGTTCTTGTGGAATCATACTAAATAGTAATGTTCATTAAGGACTGTAATTATCACCGTTATTGTACTTCCTTCATTGAACTTCCTTATATCCATTTTGAGTCGTCATTTTTTCTTAAAAAAAAAAAAAATACACCCAAACTCTGAAGGTAGTCATACAAATTTGTTGTCTTGCAGTGTGATCTGTCTTAAAACTTAAGCGGCTTTCCAAATGGCCACTCACTACTTGCAAGTAGTGGTCAGGTGACTTTTAAAGACCATTACATCCATTCATATGATTACTTAAAAATGTGTTAGGAGGAGAGGAGAGGAGACTGTATTGCAAAGCCGCCTTCAATTCCTTAGGTTTAATACCTGATTGTGTATGTTGACATTTTGCCCCACTGTTTAGCATTCCTTTTCAGTTCGTGTCACACTGAATTATGTGCTAATCATTTCTTTTAAAATGTTTTGAAGAAAGTTATAGTACATTTTTAAAGTTGTAACAAGTTGCTTGGAGGAAAAATTCTGAGTATTCTAATGGCTTTTCTAAAAATCATTTGTTTGCTAGGTAAGTTCTCTTCTACGCTTTATGAGACTGGTGGCTGTGATATGTCACTTGTGAATTTTGAACCAGCAGCAAGAAGAGCATCTAATATCTGGTATGTGTGAATTCATATTAGGAGTGTGTGTACTTACATATGTTTGCCATGTTTAAAGATTTTAAGCCTTGATATATAATATAAAAGTTGTTTTGAAAACATTTGTTTATATTGGCTTATATAATTTCTCATAGTGCATTTGTCTCTAGAGAGTTAAAGTAGAATTTGTTGCTATGGGAAAAAAAGCATTCTTAAAACAAAAGCTATTCTGTGTTTTTAAAACGAAGTAAAAATTTTCTGTAGATCTGATAGTGGGATAGTGATTTGCACAGTTGCAAATTTATGGATTTCGTGTGTGTGTATACATATATATGATGTAAAAAAGCTTATTAGACAAATAGTTTATACAACTAAATTCATGCCCATCAGTTCTCTATTTTTGTGTAATTTAAAAATTTTATTTCTTTGTAAAGGTTTAGTCAAATATCTTTTAAAGTGATCATCTTTCATTTTGTTATAAAATTTGTTTACCAGCTATAAGAAGGAATTTCTTAAATTATGGGTCATATACTGTATTACATTTAGTTTTTTTTCCTCTCCTTCCCTTAGGAAGGAATTATGTAAGATAGTGGAGAAATTAGAAAAAAAGCAAATAAGAAATTAGAAACCTTGAACTTATGACATAATTATAGTTTAGAATGTGTTAAAATTTTGGTAAAATTTTAATCTTATTCATGTATGCAAATAGTTGCTTTGAAATCCTTTATTGATTAATTAGCTCACTGTTTTCAGTAAGGTTATTTGATTGTATTTTAGGACTTCCATTTAATAATGGACACACCTATTTAAATGTTAGACATCTGTGGGCAGTTCATCTAGTTTTTTAAGGTTTGAGGTGCCATTTCAATCAATAGGATCTCGTGGACACTTAGCATGCTGCAAAGATAGAACATTTAGAAAATTACATTCTTTAAGCTCCTTTTCAGAATTCATCGTGTCAAAAATGATTAAATTGGAGTGTTAGATGATGTTGTAACAGTAGAAACAATAGGAAGATGGAGCAATGGAAACAATTATATTTAATATAATTCAAGACAAGAACAATTCCTTACACCATAAATGTGGTAAGGTCTCTAGTGTTGAAATCTAAACTTGACTGCACTGTTGAAACTTAATTGTCATGTTCTAGGATATTTATAGCTAAAATTTATTGTGGTTCCAGGCAATATGTTAATTGCTTTCTTAAATACTTTTCACAAGAACCTTGTTATCCCATGTTACTGATGAGGAAACTGAGGTATGAAAAGGTTGGATAATATGTCTAAGATTTAGTTGATGAAGAGATTTGAAGAGGCTATGCTTTTAATCAATCACAGCTGTAGGAAAATGATATTTTGCATTTTGAAGTTTACATAGAAAAGGGAAGACAGTGTAAATATCATCCAATTGTTAAGGATTTATTTTTTTTCCACTACTTGACAAGTTGTTTAGTCCCTAAAGTCTTTTTCATTTTATTTTAGTGACACGGATTCTCATGTATCCAGTTCTACCTCAGTTCGATTTTATCCACATGATGTGGTAGGTTTTCCTTTATTTTTATAAAATTATGTGTTTTCAGATTAAGTCTCTACACAAATCAAAAAAATGAGTTTTGTTGAAAACTATGGTCAAATAACTTTGTTGTCCCATAGTGAATCTCTTCTTAAAAGTCCTTTGTTAAGAAACAAACATGGAATACCATGAAGTTTAATTAGCTATATATGGATAAGTAATTACACTTTTAAGGGTATGTAAAGGCCCATTTGCTCACCAATGTCATAATCTGGTCGTGCCATTTTTAATTTTTTCATTTTAAAACTTCACTTTGAATATTATGATTTTGTTGCAGTTATTTATTGGTTAACTACTAGTTATTCATATACCAGTGTGTGTGGGGAAAGCTTAGTGATGACATCATTGTATAAAAATACGCCACATAAAATAGGGATATTTTAAAAAGATAACACCGCCTATGCCATCAAGATGTATATATTGAAGTTGGAAAACACAAAATGGTGGAATACTTATAAACAACACATAAGGGAAACTTACAGATAAATGTGGTGCCAAAGGGATTAATTATCAGCAGCTTCCTGAAGATGGCGAGTTGTGAACAAGGTTTTTAAGACAATGGATGTGAGTTGGCAGAGAGCAAAGGTTTTCCACAAGTGGATATTTGGCAATGTCTGGAAACATTTTTTGCTTCTCACAGTGTGGGGAACGCTACTGGTATCTAGTGGATGGAAGTCAGGGATGCTGTTAAACATCCTGGAGTGGACAGCACAGCTCCTACAACGTACAATTATCTGGTGGCTGCCAAGTTTGAGAAACCCTGGCACAGAGAGAGGATAAGAAAAAAAGTGTTTAGGGAAGTCTTTGTCAGTGCTTAGAGACAGAAGTGGCTGTGTTACATACAGAAAGCAAATTTTCTGGACTATACCCACATAAGTGTTTGAAAAGTAAAGACTATCCCTACTATTTTTGCTGTAGTGTATTCCTAGCCCCTCCATAGGAAAGCAAAAATGGGAAAACGAGTATTGTTTTCTACGATTAAACATATAGGAGCCTTGAGATAGCAAAATGCTGGCTAGTGCTGTGCTAGATACTATAAACTTTTGATTCTTTCAGAGGAAGGAGAAACTGGTGAACTGGTGAATGGATGAGTTAAAGCTAAAAGAAATGTAATGTGGTAATTTTCTGTATAGCCTCAGCTGAGAAGCGTGCTAAAACAAAAACAAAGGAGAAGGGAGGTTGAAGGGATTTGAAAACAACAATAATTGTGATAAGAGACTGTAGGAAGAAATGAGAGTTGAAAACATTGAATCCAATGCAGTGGAGCTTAGACTTAACATAGTGATGAGGTTCATAGCTTAATGAGAAAAGACCGTAAATGTGACGGGAAGAAGAGAAGCCATTAATGATTCACTGTAAGTGATCTTACTGGATTTACTAGCTAAACGATCAAAAAATGTTAAGATTTTTAAATACTTTTCCTAATCAAACCTTTCCAAAAGATGTATTGATTAATTTGCTTTATTTTAGTTCATTTCCTCTTTTCGCCTTCTGTGGTTTTATTATTTTTTTTATGAGTTTCAGGTGTACAAAACAACATAATTAGACGTTTACATACCTCACAAAGTGATAACCCCCAATAAGTCTACTACCCCTCTGATACCGTACACAGCTGTTACAATACCATTGACTATACTCTCTATGCTGTACTTTACATCCCATGACCATATAAATAAATATATGTATGTATTTAGTTACAGTTGACATTCAATATTATTTTATATTAGTTTCAGGTGTACAGCAGTTTTCTGTACTGTAGTTTTTAATGGTCATAAAATATCCACAAGGAGTGGACTAGAGTAGTTTTTCTGTAGTTTTTAATGGTCATAAAATATCCACAAGGAGTGGACTAGAGTAGAGAATTAAGGGGGCTTCGATAATCTGTAAGCTAATTGAGTAGCCCTTGAATCATAACTTGATTAAAGATATTTTAAGCCTTTCAATGCTGACTTTCTTTTAGCTCTCTCTTCCACAGATTCGATTGAACAGACTATTGACCATCGATACAGATTTGTTGGAGCAACAAGACATTGATCTAAGCCCAGACCTGGCAGCTACTTATGGTCCAACAGAAGAAGCTGCCCAAAAGGTTAAACACTATTATCGGTTTTGGATCCTGCCCCAGCTATGGATCGGCATTAATTTTGACAGACTCACACTTTTGGCCCTGTTTGATAGGTGAGAATATAGTGTGATATTAAAGATGTGTGCAGAGTTTATTTTTAAATTGAAATGTCCCAATGATCCATTGAGGTTTATACTTGATTTTCATGTTGGAAAATGTTTTCTATTTTGGTTCTTTTGATATAAAATTTAAGTTAATAGAGTTCCAAAACATTGACTCTTGAATCCATTAGAAAGCTTTCTGTGGCAATATTAATATTTATAGAAAAAAATTTTTTTAGCATCAATGAGTATCATGCAACTGTACTGAAAAGCCAGAGAAAGTGAAGAAGGTATAGGTAACATGACCCCAAATGAAAAACGCATAAGGGGAAACTTCTATTTCCCTATTTCTTAGCACTAATCTTAGTAGTAAACAATATTAGTCCATTATAAACTTGGTGACTAAATGCTGCTTCCAGTCAACATGGATTAACAAGGATTACATTTACCCTCCTACCTGAAACAGTGAAAAATAAACAAAATACATGGAACAATGGTTTTCAAGACATTGGAGATAAGACAATAAAGGACAGTGATTCCTGAAAAATGGGAAATGAATTATGTGAGCCCTACAGTTACCCCAGCTTACTGCCTTAAGAGCTCCTAGGCTATGACACAGGGATGAGGTATTAGAGCCTAGCAGACTTCCTGAGTTGGAGATGGAGCTAAGAGTCCATAGGACAGAGCATCAGAGAAATGCTTGCTGCTCAGAGAGAGATCTCAGAGATCTGCAGTGGATCTCCTTGACTATTCAGCAGAATATTGGGAAGTGAATGTACGAGAAGAAACTACCCGAGGCCAGGGTAAGAACCATTTGAAATAAATAGAGGAACAGCACCTGGTACTCACATCAGGCCAGGAATAGTGCCTGTTTCCACCAGCTTGATGGAAAAATTTCACAATTCATATGTCATGTGTAGCATACTCAGGAAATTCTTGCCTTACAAGTGGGGAATAATTAGCCCTAGCATGAGCCCTGTTCCAGACCCACCTAACAAGGTCATAAAAGTGAGACCTGAAAGGATCGAATTGTTGCCAAGTAGCATAACAAAGCCCAGAAAAATTTATAGAAATCCAGAAATTCTCAGTGCCCAGTAAGTTAAGATTCATTATATCTGGCACTCCAAGATTTCCAAGCATGCAGAGAAGGGATAAAACATGAATTATAATGAGGAAAATAATCAGTTGGAACCAACCTGCAACTGTCACAGATATTAGAATTAGCAGTCAAAGACATTAAAACTGTTAAAACTGTATTCCATATGTTAAAAACATTAAGTAGAAACATAGAATGAATATATATAAAGACCCAAATCAAACTTACAGAAATGAAAACTAAAATGTCTGAGATGAAAAATGCAGTGAGTGGGATTATTGGTAAATAGACATTACAGAAGAAAATATTGGTGAACTTGAAAGGATAGCAATAGAAACTATCCAAAATGAAAAAAAAATCATCCTTGCACTCCTATTCACCAACGAAAAACATATAAACAAAATGAAGTAACCTGTGGGAGAACTTCAAGAAGAGACAGGAGACAAAATATTTTGAGGAAATAATGATGGGTAACTTTCCAAAGTTGATGAAAATTATAAACATCCACATTCAGGAACCTTAGTGAATCCCAAGCAACATGAAGACAACTATACCAAGGCACATAATTGCTTAAAACTAGTAATAAAAATCTTAAAAACTGCAAGAGAGAGAAAAAAGAGGTTTATTAGAAGAACAAGGATAAAGAAGACATGAGGTTTATTGTTGGAAATAATGAAGTTGAGAAGACAATGGAGCAACATTTTTAAAGTATTAAAAGGAGAACAAAACTATCAACTGAGAATTCTATACCTAGAAAAACTTTTTTTAATAACCAAGATGAAATAAAAGACATTTTCAGACTAGAAAAAAACTGAAAGACTTCTTTGTGGGCTTTCAAGCAGAAGGAAAATAATACCAAATGAAAATATGGACCTACCCAAAGGAGCAAAGATCACAGAATCTTTTCCATGCTAAGTGACTTCATGAATAAATATTTAAGTTTTTTTGTTACTATTTAAATATTTTTGAGAGATAATCAGATGTTTAAAATAATAACAGTGTATTGTGTGGTTTATAAGGTGTAAAAGTAAAATTTATGACAATAATAGCATAGAGGCTGGGAAGAAAAATACAAAATTATACCACTATCTAAGTTTCTTATAGTAAATGTGAAGTGGCATAACATCATTTGAAGGTAGACGGTTATAAAATGTGTAGTGTAAAAATAAAATACTAAGATAATGAAAGAATTATAGCTAGTAAGTAGAAAAAAGGAAATATAAAAAAGGAAATAAAATGGATTCAGAAAAATTATTAATCTAAAGGAAGGCAGAAAAAGGAAAAAGATCAAGAACAGATCGGCATGTAGGAAATAAATGAAAAGATGATAATCAGAAAAAGTCTGAAATTGTTAGATTGGAGAAA
This sequence comes from Rhinolophus hipposideros, assembly GCF_964194185.1. Lineage (NCBI taxonomy): Eukaryota > Metazoa > Chordata > Mammalia > Chiroptera > Rhinolophidae > Rhinolophus > Rhinolophus hipposideros. Next base: position 76,027,324 of record NC_138051.1, read on the forward strand.
AAAACAAGAATCAACTCTATGCTACCTACAAGAAATGCACTTTAAATATAAAACCAAACAGGTTAAAAATAAAAAGATTGAAAAGGAGATAGCATGCTTATGCTAATCAAATGGAAACCTGGAGTGGCTGTGTTAACCCTTCAGACAAATTAGATTTGAGAGCAAAGACTATTACGAAGGATAAAGAGAGTGAATGATAAGGGATCAATTAATCCACCCTAAATGTGTCTACACCTAAAACAGTGCTTCAAAATACATAGAGTAAAAGTTGATAGATAGGAAAAATAGATAAACTGACAATTATAGTTGAATTTAACACTCCTCTCTCAACAATTGATAGAACAAGTATGCAGAAAATAGGCAAGAATGTAGTATATTGGAACAATTCTGTCCACCAAACTAAGTTGATTGACGTTTATGAAACACTCCAATCGTAACAACAAAATACACATTTTTTTAAATGGACATGAAACACTCACCAAGATAGACCATATTCTAGGCCATATAATACATTAGTCAAATATAAAAGGATTTAAGTCATGCATTGTATGTTCTCTGACCATGATGGAATTAATTATAAATTAATAACAAGAGGAACCTTAGGAAATTCCTAAATATTTAGAAACTGAAAATACTTCTAAACTCATGGACAAAGAAGAAATCAAGAGGGAAATTAGGAGGTATTTTGAACTGAAGGAAAATGAGAACATTAGAATTTTGGATGCGCCACTAACACAGTACTTAGGAGAATTTATAGCTCGACGTAACAAAAGTCAAATGAGTGACTTCACCTTCTACCTTAAGAAACTAGAAAAAGAGCACATTAAGTCCATGTAAGCATAAGAAAGAAAATAGTCAAGAATAAAGCAGAAATCAGTGAGGAAACAGAAAAACTATAGAGAAAAATCAAGGAAACCAAAAGTCTTGATCTTTGAGAAGATCAATTAAATTGATTAACTTTTAGGCAGGCTAATCCTGGGGAAGAAAGAAAAAGAAAAAAGATACAGATAACCAATATCTGGAATATGAGATAGGATTTCATTACAGACTCTACAGGTACTAAATGGATAATAAGAGAATACTATAAATCACTACATGTCAATAAATTTGACAATGGGCAAATTTATTGAAGGATAAATTATCAGAGTTCACTTTGAAAGAAAAATTGTAATGGTCCTATATCTATTAAATAAATGGAAATTGTGGTTAAAAAACTTTCCCATAAAGAAAACTTCAGGCCCATAAGGCATTAAAATAATATCCCAAATCAGGCAGGTTGTGAAAGGATAGCCTTTTCAACAATTGGATTTCTATATGCAAAAAAATCCCCCCAAAACAAAACATGTATCCTTTTGTTGCAGTACATTATAAGAATTCAAAATGGATATATAGGCCTAAATGTAAAATCTAAAACAATAAAACTCCTACAAGTAAATAAAATATAAGAGAAAATATTTGTGACTTTGGGTTAGGCAAAATTTCTTAGATGTGACACCAAAAATAAGATTAGTAAAAGAACAAATTGATAAATTGGATTTATCAGAATTAAAAACTAAGAAAAGTTGGGGGAGAGAACATGTTCAGTGTGTAGCAATGTAGACAGTATGTAATGTAGCAGAGTTGACAAGTATCATTGGATTCAGCAAATCTGGAATTCCACAGCCTGCCCCAGATCAGAGAAAATACCAGTGTTTATTGTACTGAACTTGTTTTAATCTGGTAGAACTAACAAATGAAATAGTGCAGAGATGTTTGTGAATTTTATTTTTAGGTCAATTGATTATTATAAATATGGCATTGACAACAAATTAATAAAAGCATTTTTATGATTATAAGAGTAATTCTTTACCCATTATAAAAAACTTAAATATGTGGAAAGATTTTAAGACAAAGAGACCATGCATAATCATTTCACCCAGAGAGAGACATTATCAGTAGTATCATTGTGATATATTGTCTTTATTAAACTATAACTGTGGGTCTTGTAAGTAACAGAACTTACATCTTCCTATGCACACAGTTTTGTGTTCTTTCTTTGTATAGTAAATGTGTTGAGTGTGTTCCCATGTCATGCATGTTCTTTAAAAAAACAAGACTTATAGTAAGTATTTAACATTTTGTGATAAAATTTCCTCAAGAAATAATGATACTGGTTCTTATTTTTTGGTGTGACATAAAAATCATCTTCGTTACTGTGTAATATCTTGGCATCAGACTATTTCTTTTACAGTGTCAGTTTAATAAAATGTAAAACTGTGAGCAACTTTGATATGATATTGATGGTCTTTATCAGTACCTTCATTCCCAACGTATGGAAGTGCCTAGTAGTAGTTCTAGTAAATTGCTTTTCAGATTATTTCACATCATTTAGAGATGAGGAAAATGAAATTGTTTGGTATCAAAATTTGGTCACAAACTTTATCATATAAAATACCAACAACTTTCAAATTTAATTTTCTAGAAACTGTTTTGAGATTTTGTTTTTGAAATTTGTTTCCTTGTATAGGCCCTTTATTTACCATCCTGGTAGGTTAGTAATTTTGCAACAAATTTGACAGATAGAAAAGCAGATGTTAAGAGTAAATTTTTTTAAATAGAAATGAAAACTATATTATATATTAAAATTAAAACTTCACAATCTACTATAGTGTGTTTTATTTACACATAAGAATTTGTTTCAATTTCCCACATAAGCTAGTTTCTTTTTCAGTGTGATCGAAAATCTTATTCAAACCTAATACTGTAAAAATATTTCAGGAAGCATAACAACTTTATATTGATGCCTTCTCTTACTTCACTCTGATTAATTGCTTATATTGATGATATACTTACAAATTTTTCTGTCTACAGAAATCGTGAGATCCTGGAAAATGTGTTAGCTGTCATCTTGGCTATTCTTGTGGCATTTTTGGGGTCTATTCTTCTCATACAAGGCTTCTTCAGAGATATCTGGGTGTTCCAGTTCTGCCTGGTTATAGCTAGCTGTCAATACTCACTTCTTAAGGTACCAGCATCTCTCTTCTTTTCAGAATATGAAATAAGATTTGTGTTAAAGGGCAGAGGTTTCATACCATTTATTACATTATTGTAAGATATTAATTTTTTGTTTAACTTTTCTCAGATGTTTACATTAGATTGGGTAGGGAACAAAAGTGACATATAAACTTTAAGAAATAATGATATATAAATGAAGCTTCTTTAAAGCTATTTTTTGTGTTAAAAGAAAATATTTGGGTATTTGTTAAGAATAAGAATTTGTATTTTTGAAATTCATTTTAATTTGCCAACATTAATCCTCCCACTTCTATATTTTAAGTGTTTTGTTCTGTAGGTGAAATTTATTAAAATCCTTCATTAATAGATACAATAATGTCAAAATTGGTATATATAATCCTTTGGGACACTGAAAACAGAAGATTGGTGTCCCTTTGCTATTATTTTAATAATGGCTATAAAATATCAAATGTTACCAATTTTAAGTTCTCCAAAAATGGAACAATTAAATACCAAATTTTTCACCCTTTGTGCAAAATCATTGTGGACTGTTAATGTGGACTGTGCCCATTCCTTTCTTACTTCGCCAATAAATACCCTTCTTGTGTTGGTTGTTTACTTCATACAAGCTAACATGAAGAACCTTCTCCCATCCTGAAAACTAGTTAGTTCTGTTTATACCCTCAGCTGCCTGCATGTCTATCATCGACATCAGGAATATACCACTTAATGTCAACTGCTTCATTTCTTCAAGACCCATCCATACTTTTTTCCTCACTGCAGCACTGAAATTATAGTCTTTGGGGTTGCTAATAATCTGAAATTTTCAAATCTATGTCCTTTTTTTAAAGTCTTTTTTTTTTTTTATTAATTTTATTGGGGTGACAATTGTTAGTAAATTTACATAGATTTCAGGTGTACAATTCTGTATTACATCGTCTATAAATCCCATTGTGTGTTCACCACCCAGAGTCAGTTCTCCTTCCATCACCATATATTTGATCCCCTTTACCCTCATCACCCACCCCCCACCCCCTTACCCTCTGGTAACCACTAAATTATTGTCTGTGTCTATGAGTTTTTGTTTCTCATTTGTTTGTCTTGTTCTTTTTGGTTTATATACCACATATCAGTGAAATCATAGGGTTCTCTGCTTTTTCTGTCTGACTTATTTCACTTAGCATTATCCTCTTGAGATCCATCCATGTTGTCACAAATGCTCCTATATCATCTTTCCTTAACGCCGAATAGTATTCCATTGTGTATATGTACCACAACTTCTTTATCCATTCATCTATCGAAGGACATTTTGGTTGTTTCCATGTCTTGGCCACCGTAAACAAAGCTGCAATGAACATTGGCGTACACGTGTCTCTATAGAGAAATGCTTTTATATTTTTGGGGTAGATACCCAGGAGAGCGATTGCTGGGTCATATGGTAATTCTGTTCGTAATTTCTTGAGGAACCTCCACACTGCCTTCCATAGCGGCTGCACCAGTCTGCATTCCCACCAACAGTGTATGAGAGTTCCTTTTTCTCCACAGCCTCTCCAACACTTGTTATTATTTGTTTTGTTGATGAAAGCCATTCTGACTGGGGTGAGGTGATATCTCATTGTGGTTTTCATTTGCATTTCTCTGATGATTAGCGATGTTGAGCATTTTTTCATATGTCTATTTGCCATTTGTATATCCTCTTTGGAGAAATGTCTCTTCAGGTCCTCTGTCCATTTTTCAATTGGGTTGTTTGTTTTTTTGTTGTTGAGTTTCATGAGTTCCTTGTATATTTTGGATATTAGCCCCTTATCAGAGGAACTGTTTGCGAAAATCTTCTCCCATTCAGTTGCTTGCCTCATTATTTTGTCAATAGTTTCTTTTGCTGTGCAGAAGCTTTTCAGTTTCATATAATCCCATTTGTTTATTTTAGTTTTTACTTCCATTGCCTTTGGAGTCAAATTCATAAAATGCTCTTTGAACCCAAGGTCCATAAGTTTAGTACCTATGTTTTCTTCAATGCAGTTTATTGTATCAGGTCTTATGCTTAAGTCTTTGATCCATTTTGAATTAATTTTGGTACATGGTGACAGATAGCAGTCCAGTTTCATTCTTTTGCACGTAGCTATCCAATTCTGCCAGCACCATTTATTGAAGAGGCTGTCTTTCCTCCATTGTATGTTTTTAGCTTCTTTGTCAAAAATTATCTGTCCATATTTATGTGGTTTTATTTCTGGGTTCTCAATTCTATTCCATTGGTCTATGTGTCTGTTTTTCCGCCAATACCAAGCTGTTTTGATTATTGTAGCCCTGTAGTACAAGGAAAAATCAGGGAGTGTGATACCTCCAGTATTGTTCTTTTTTTTTAATATTGCTTTGGCTATTCGGGGTCTTTTGTGGTTCCAAACAAATCTGATGATTTTTTGTTCTATTTCTTTAAAAAATGCCATTGGGATTTTAATGGGGATTGCATTAAATCTGTATATGGCTTTGGGTAATATGGCCATTTTAACTATGTTGATTCTTCCAATCCATGAGCACGGAATGTCTTTCCATTTCTTTGTGTCTTCTTCAGTTTCTTTCAAAAATGTCTTATAGTTTTCAGCATATAAATCATTCACATCCTTGGTTAAGCTTATTCCTAGGTATTTTATTCTTTTTGCTGCAATTGCAAAAGGAATTGTTTTTTCTATCTCTTTTTCTGAGATTTCATTGTTGGCATATAGGAAAGCAATGGACTTTTGTACGTTGATTTTGTAGCCAGCAACTTTATTGTATTCATTGATTGTTTCTAATAGCTTTTTGGTGGAGTCTTTAGGGTTTTCTATATATAGCATCATGTCATCTGCAAAGAGTGACAATTTAACTTCTTCATTCCCAATTTGGATGCCTTTTATTTCTTTCTCTTGCCTGATAGCTCTGGCGAGGACTTCCAACACTATGTTGAAAAGCAGAGGTGATAGAGGACAACCTTGTCGTGTTCCTGAACGTAGAGCAAAGGGCTTCAGCTTTTCACCATTAATTATGAGATTAGCTGAGGGCTTGTCGTATATGGCCTTTATTATGTTAAGGTATTTTCCTTCTATACCAATTTTAGTAAGTGTTTTAATCATAAATGGATGTTGTATCTTATCAAATGCTTTTTCTGCATCAATTGATAGAATCATATGATTTTTGTCCTTTATTTTGTTTATGTGATGTATCACATTGATGGATTTGCGAATGTTGAACCATCCTTGTGCCCCGGGGATGAACCCCACTTGGTCGTGATGAATAATCTTTTTAATGCATTGTTGTATTCGATTTGCTAGAATTTTGTTTAGGATTTTAGCATCAAATCTATGTCCTTTTAATAGTCTTCATTCTCTGTCACTGCTGCATCACTTAACACCTATGAATACTATCTTCCGTTTTTATATTGTCCTCATTGTTCTGTGACTTTATATTACCCTGATGATTATCCTACTTTTCAGATAACTTTATTTTCCTTTGTTGATGCCTCTTTGTTCTTTTGACCACTTCTTAATTTATGAGAATTTTCTAGGGTTTTATTTGGCCCTCTTGTCAGTTTGCAGTGCCTTGCTAGTGAAGTCATCCTGTTTTACTTTGTTTGTTGCCCCTACACATGAATTATGTCCAGATTTACATCACAGAGTCTTCACTTTTCTCACAAGCTTTAGTCCTATCTATCTGCCAGGCAGTTGGCACATTTGAAAAATAGCACAGCGTTATCTTCTGATGAATATTTTCCTCTCCTCATTGCTTTGCTTTTGACAATAATACTATACTGACTCAAAATCTTAGAGCTACTCCTTCCAAGTCACTGTGATTAAATGTGGTGATCCTATGTTAACATTTCTGGCCTTTGTTCTTGCTTTTGATTTCAACCACTGTAATCCATCCCTTTATTGCCTTAAACCCTTTAAATTCATTCCCCCCCTCTAGTATCCCTTGTCCCATTAATTTTGTCCAGTGCTTTTCAGTTAATATAGTCAGATAATGGAAAAGGTAAAATATGACTGAACTTTTTAAAAATACGAATTGACTAGAAAAACAGTAATGTCATAACCAGAAATAAGAAAGGCTGGAACAAAAGCTTTTAGAGGATAGATGCTGAAATTGAAAGAGTTTCAAGATTCCCTCGTCTCATATCCAGTAAAGGACCACATGCCAAACTCAGTAAGCTTGGGTCAATCTGGAGTTATAGGGTGGTGATAAACCAGCCTAAGCAAGTGGTTTGGTATACAATTGGAAATGAACTGGAACTTGAGAGAAAAGTCATGATTTGGGAAGTAGCTGCCTAATACCTTTTGGACATTTTTATGGAGAGTTGATAAAGTTTCTTACAAAGATACAGCTTAACTTCATTGATGATTTTGATGTGAAAATCTAGGTAATATACCATGTTTTCCTGAAAATAAGACCTAGCCGGACAAGCAGCTCTAATGCATCTTTTGGAGCAAAAATTAATATAAGACCCAGTCTAATTTTACTATAATGTAAGACCGGGTATGATATGATATATGATATGATATGAGACCTGTCTTATATTAATTTTTGTTCGAAAAGATGCATTAGAGCTGCTTGTCTGGCTAGGTCTTATTTTCGGGGAAACACGCTATTTAATACAAATACCATTAAATTGGTTAGTAAGCTTGGAATTTGTGGGCAGAACTAGAATTCTTATAAGCTAACCCATATTTGTGCATTTTCTGAATGGAATGGTAGAAAGCATTCTACCGTAACATACTTATACGTAGTAATGAACCAAGCAGTAATGGATCTATCTAACATATGCCATTTCAGAAACATTAAGCAAGATGCAAATTATAAACCAAAATAAATTTAAGAGTCAGGAACGATTTGAGATGTTTTTATTATCACAGTGACATCAGTATCTCAAGCTGATTTTTTTGTCTTCTGTTGATGTTTCAACAGAATTAATCTATGTCCTTTCTTAGCTGTGGAACATTTATTTGAGATTATTTCAGGCACTTTGAAAGTTGCTTGTAAAATTACCAGGACTTCAGTAATATAATCTATCTTTCTGTTTCATTTTTAGAGTGTTCAACCAGATTCTTCTTCTCCCAGACATGTAAGTCACTCTAATATGCCTGTAACTCATAGTTCCTTAACATTCATCCAAACCTTTTGTGGGTCATATGTCAGATTGAATTAAGATTTATGTTATTGTTTTCTCATCTAAGTCTTGATACACTACTAGAAATATAGGTGATTTATTAGCATGAAATAAAAATGGCATTGGAATTGTGGCCTTTAAATCCTGGTTGAAAATGAGCATAATAACTCATACTTTGACAGCCTGTTTCAGGGGGAGGTTATCAATTAGGTAGACCTGGGTCATATAAACTCATGATTATTTGATGACTTGCATTTAGTAAATTTTGAAGAATAAATCATGAATAAGTATTGAAAAACAGAATTTTGAAGTAGGAAAAACTTTGTATTATTTTGCTTAAGTAATCATTAGGAGCAAGAATAAAGAAGTAATGCATTGATCTGGTGTTTAGACCTGTGGGCACTAAGGAGATTAAAAACCTTCTTATTTACTTTGTTACTTTAAACAAAAGTATTAGCTGCCTAACAATACTTATTGGGAAGCGTGCTTCGGTTTTAGACCTCACCCTGTGTTAATTTAATTGAAAGACAAAAGGGTATTCTCTTTAAAGTAGTTCAAAATCAAACTCCAAGAACAATTTATGATGATGTCTTCTTTCTTGAATATATTTATTATTTTTTCCCATACACTGAGATACTTAATAATGAAAGTAGATGAGCAAAACAAAAGAAGGAGGCACATGATTTTCTTTCAACTGATTGTTTATTATTTTGTAAGAATGCTTTTGAAGTGTAATGATAGATGGAAGTATGGATTTTAACTTTTTATTTTGACATAATTTAAGACTTAGGGAAAAGTTGCAAAGATTGTACAAAGAATTCCTGATGCTATTCACCCAAGTCCCTGCTAAACATTTTACCATATTTGCTTATTCCCTTTCTAGTTCCTCTCTCTCTCTTTCCCTCTCTCTCTCTCCCTGCACACGCACATACACATACACACACACTTTTCTGAACTGTTTGAGACACCATGCCTCTTTACTTCTAAATGCTTCAGTCTATGTTTCCTAGAAACAAAGGCATTTCTTTACATTAATTCAATATAATTACCAAATCAGGGCATTGACATTGATACAATACTATGTATTTTCTAAGTTACAGTTCTTACTTAGGTGTTTCCTATTTTCTCAATTGGCAATAGAAAATCCCTGATTGTGCATTTAGTCTTTTTAGCCTGCTTTAATCTGGGGTAGTTCCTTAGTATTTGTCTTTTCATGATATTGACATTTTTGATGGGTACAGGCCAGTTATTTTTTAGACCATCCCTTAATTTGAGTTTGTCTAATATTTCTTCTTGATTGGATACAGGCCATGCTTTTTTGGTGGGAACGCTTTGAAAGTGATGTGTTCTCAGTGCATCAATCATGAAGCACATGATGTTGATTTATCCTTTCGCTGGTGATGTTAACTTTGATCTTTTGGTTAAGAGTAGTGACTGCAGGGTTTTTTAACCTCTGCAATGTTAACATTTTGGACTGGAGATTCTTTGTTGTGGGTGGGATTGCTGTCCTGTGCATTGTAGGATATTTAGCTTTATATCTTGACTTCTACCCACTAGATGTTAGTAGCACCCTCACCCCAACTATGACAACCAGCATATCTCCAGTCATTGCCAAATGTCCCCTGGAGGTCAAAATCCCCTCCCACTCCCTTGAAACCCACTACTCTACAGCAATGTTACTATTTTTCTGTTGTGGTTAATAAGTATCTCATAGAGAGATACTTAGAGACTGTGTATGTCCAGTTGCCCTGCAGACTTCCACCCACTTGTTTTTAATATCTATTGATGTTTCTTGCCTGAATCAGATTAGCAATTAGATGGTTGCTAAATAGTGATTTTCTAATTCCATCATTCCCTCTACATGTAGTCATTGACTTTTTACTCTAAGAAATAACTTTCCCTTATGTCTTTATTTTTTTGTATTGGTGTGGATTCATGGATTCTTCTTTTACTCAATAGTTACATATAATGTTACTATTATTTTTTATTTTGATGCTCAAATTGTTTCTGATTTAGCCATTGGGCCATCATGTCATCTTCTGTGTCCTTTTGACATATCCTTATTATTCTTTAGGTACTTCCTTTTGGTTTTTTTTGGCACAAAAAGTTTTCCAAGCACATTTTATATTTTTCCTACCCTAGCCTGAAACCAGCCTTTTCTCTATGGAGCTCTGATTCTTTTTAGTAAATAATGATATTTACAAACTAAGATCTGATGCTAGTAATCTTTATTACTAGAATGTCATTGTTTCTAGGTCTTCTCAGTGGGTAAAACTAGGAAATGTATGTATGTATATATGTATGTATATGTATACATGTATACATGTATATATGTATATATGTATATATATATGTACACACATGTATACAGTTGATCCTTGAACAATAGGTTTGAACTATGTTAGTCCACCTATACACAGTTTTTCAATAAATATTGTAGATGTATTTTCCTTATGAGTTTCTTTTTAAAGATAATTTTCTTAACATTTTCTTTTCTCTAGCTTACTTTATTGTAAGAATGCAGTATATAATACATACAACATAAAATATGTGTTCATCAGCTATCTATGTTATTGGTATGGCTTCTGCTCAATAGTAGGCTTTTAGTTAAGTTTTGAGAAGTCAAAAGTTACACAGCAATTTTTTTACTGTAAGATGGCATTGTAGTGCTCCTATAATCCCCATGGTTTTCAAGGGTCAACTATACACACACACACACACACACACACACACAACACATCTATTATATCTGTCTACTTATATGCATATTAAAAATGAGTTCATAATGATGCCTTTAATTGAGTATCACAGGGTTCATTCTATTCTTTCTCCTTTCCATATTTGTAATTCCCTTCTGTTACAGTCAGAAACTGGGCTTCCATATGGAAACAGTTTGAATCCTTAGAATATAAGCCATCAAAGATCTTAATAGCTAGTTGTGACTCTCAAAATTAACTAAACTGACTTTAATATCATTTTCAGGGTCATAATCGTATCATTGCCTACAGTAGACCAGTTTATTTCTGTTTATGTTGTGGTCTTATTTGGCTCTTGGATTATGGTAGCAGAAACCTTACTACAACCAAGTTCAGATTATATGGAATAACTTTCACCAATCCACTGGTGCTTGTATCAGCCAGGGATTTAGTTATAGGTAAGTCATTGTTAAAGTATCTCAGTTCTTAACATTAATTTACTTGTGTACAATCACTTCACTGATAAGTAGATGAATTATATAGGTTGAATTAGTTTTAATAGGCATATTTTGTTGTTTATTGTAATCTTCTCAGTGAGGGACAGAACTATAGGACTATTATGAATGAAACTAATGATGAACAAATATTACAGTAATCCTTCTGTTCTTGAAGTAGATGATGGAAGGAAAGTTTCCTTTGGATTTTATGTCTCAGGTTCCTATCATACGAAAATAGTTGAGAGAAATCGTTTAAAATGATATCTTTAAAGAAAATCACTGAGTAGTGTATGTTAATTTTGGATTTCTTTTTATCATTTATTTTATGATCTTAAATGTAACAAAAGGATGGATGAGGTACACTATTTTTAATATGCTTTTCTTTCCTTCTGTAGTGTTTACCCTCTGTTTCCCAATAGTGTTTTTCGTTGGTCTTCTGCCTCAGGTGAATACATTTGTAATGTACCTTTGTGAACAATTGGATATTCATATCTTTGGTGGCAATGGTGAGTACTTCCTTATAAAAATTAAAGACTTCAGTGTTACTTTTACAGATCATTAAGTAATAAACTGAACAATAAAATGCTTTTTCAGTTTTCGTTTTAGAATTGAAATTAGAAAGAAAAATGCACTTATTTAATAATTGAGGACAGAGTAGTAATTTATAGATAGGAAAAAGCAGTCAAGTCTGCTACTTTTGTTGAAAGAGACAGGAATAATGAATGAAGTTGATTTGTAAGAAGTGATGATATTATTGCCTAAAACTAAAAGTTATAGTGAGTTTACTTGGAACTTGTATAGACTTATGAAATATTTATAAAAGGTCATCTATCCCAAATCGATTGAGCTCTGATATGTGGCATTGTATTTGGATTGTGAACTGGTAACATGCATTTGGGATGTCTATGTATTTAGTTTCAGTGCTTTGTTTTATCTTTAAAATGTGAACACTAAAACCAGAATGCTTTCAGTAAAAGCATTTTATTAAATAAGCTTTTTAGAAGTACCTTGGTTTTTAGAGTGGAATGTATGGGTATGAATTGAAATACATAGAAATGTATTTCCCTGTTATATGTATACTTCATTTACAAAATAAGTAAGACCAACAACCCCAATAAAGTTTAATTTAAAAAAAGAAAGAAAGAAAGAAAATAAATAAATAAAATAAGTAAGACCAGTGTTACTCTGAAATAGATGATGGTTTGCAGAACTTTAAAATAGCCCTATGGGCAGCCACTGTGGTTAAAATATACTCTTACTTGGTTTAACCGTTTAAAATTTTACTGAGAGATGCGTATACAACTGGAGAAAAAATATGAAAGGGAAAAAAATTACTATAACTTTATAGACCATTTCTCTTCATACCAAATACATGCATGCATTGAAATTGTTTCTGCTGATAAAAGGTTGATATTATGACTTAAATTTTAAATAGAAGCTAAGCCTTTTCTGTGTTACTGTGTATCTAAAGCATTTTTGATGTTTTGAAAAATTTTTGAAAGAGGTATGAATTAAAACTGGGCCGGTCTTCAGCACAGCTTATTGGGTAGAAGACAATTTCAGTATTTAGGGACTATTGTACGTGCTATATTAATCTAAATACTATGGAGAGGGTTTAGTGTAGATTATTCATACCTGTGGGTTTTGTCACTATAATTTACAGACTTGTGCAAGGCGCTAATTTTTTAATATCTCCTAAAGAAAAATTTTTCCTATAGATTTATTTTATGGAACCATGTAAAATTACCATTAAAGAAAATCTGTTTATCCATATTTTAAAAATAAAGGCTAGCTGTAATAGCCATCCCCTATTCCTTATTACTAGTATCCCATTGGATTTAATTTTTTGTTGTTAGAAATTAGTCAGATCTGTACTTTTTTATCAGAATTAATTAACACATGGGAATGCAGATTTACTTCTGTGGGTAACACAGATTCTGTTTACATAGACTAATATCTTCCAGTGAATACTTAATATATCTCCGGTTCCTTTTCAGGCCTCTTTCTGCAAGCTTCATTTTTGCATACTTTTGTAAATATAATAAGATACATTCTTGAAACATAATATAGGTACAGATTTTTTTGCTATGTATAAATGTTCATTACTTCCAAGGTGAATATATTTTATCTTGTATCAAAAATTGTGAATAGTAAATCTTTGTTGTTTGAAGATCTTTTGAAAGCACCAGATGAAGTAGTTCAATTGTTAAAAATCAAATGAGAAGTATTTAGTTATAGTTAATATTATACCATTTTAAATACTTTTTAGTGCCCTTTTAAGCTGTTTTTTTCATCAATGTTTATAAAATATTGATTTCCTTTTTTCTGTCCTATCTAGCCACTACAAGCCTGCTTGCAGCACTCTACAGTTTTATCTGTAGCATTGTAGCAGTAGCCTTACTGTATGGATTGTGTTATGGCGCTTTAAAGGTGAGCAGCATGTTGTAGTATGTTTTGTCTTTAAGGCCATTTTTCTGTATGAAGATTGTTTTAAATTAACTAATATGATCTTTTTCCTAGTATCACTTTCGCTTAAATTTCTATGATTTTCATAGGCTGAACATTATTCTCATTTAGTTTGAATTTGAAAGCAATTTCGTAGTTAACCATTATTATAAGAAAGTCCTTTTCCATGCAGTAATCAAATTAATATTAGAAACAAATTATTAAAAACTGGGCTGGTCTGGGATAGAAGTGGGCATGGTAATAACAGAACATGGAATTAATTTTGGATATCTAGTTAAGAATATATGTAACTACTGTTCATATCAAGACTTCTTAAAACTTAGGAGAATAAGTTCAAGGACTACAATTTAAGATATATTCTCGTGCTCGTTTCAGTAGCACATAAACTAAAATTAGAACAATGCAGAGATTAGCATGACCCCTATGCATGTGTTAGAATTTGTGATGCATTCCATATTTTTTAGGAAAAAAAAGATACGTTCTAGTGAAAATTAGTGTGCTGAAATTTAATGTCATTATTGGTTTAGAAGGATCTGGATGAGCCTTATTTGGTTGATTTTCAAAAGATAGTTATCAAATTGTAAACATAAAAATTTTAATTTTTCATAAATAACCCTCAACCCCTGGTACTATTCTTTTTTGTGATTAATGCAAGACAATCAGAATGATCAGGTTCAAAGGACTGCAGAGTAACTCATAGCATCCTTCCTTGCTCCATTAATTCAGTGGCATTTATAGAATGCTCCCTGTGTGCCCAGTACTATGCTAAACACCATTTCCTGCTTTTAAGTAGCTCATATGTTGTTGGGATTCATAAGTCAACCAGCACTTCACTAGAGGGTGGTGGAGGCCATGAAAACAGTGTTACAGCTGCACTAATGAAGTGATTATCTTGTTCAACCTAAAGGGATTCATCATTTTTCCAAGGATGGCTTTTTACCTAAAATTAGAAGGACAGATAGGAATTAGTTAAGTGAAACAAGGGAGAAAGAAGAGCCGTGGAGGTGTAAAGAAGCTGTGTTGTGTGTAGGAAACAGCAAGTCATTTGGAATTGCTGCAGGTGTGGGGACATGAGGAAACACGGCTTTCAGTCAGGCTGGAAAGACAGGCAGTCGCCTGGGTTATGAAATACTATCTTTTATCACTGTGAGAAAAGATAAAATATCTTTTATCCAAACGTGTTGGGGTGGGGATGGAAGACTCAAAAGTGTTTGAGATATGGCAAGGAAGTGATCAGCATTGCATTTTAGAAAGATAACTTTGTCCCCAGTGTGAAGGAAATGGAAATATAAGCAAGGAAGGATCAGAAATAGAAAGACTGTTGTGCTACAGTCTTGAAATTATGCGGGTCTTAATTAAAATTGGATTCAGTGAATATATTTGGGGACTCTGGATAAAGAGAAAAGAGCCAGAATAGGCTCCAGATGACTTCTGGGTAGGGTCTGGCTTGTACATCTAGTTAGATAGTAATACTAATGTACAAAATGGGAAACCTTGGTGTTTAGTCAGGAAGATGATTGTTTACATTTAGACATGTTTATTTGTTGATATTTGTGAGGTACCCAGAAACGCATGGTAGGAAGTTATATGTGAGAGGTTTGAGGTAGTGATTAATAGATTTGGAATTCATTAACAGAATTAGATAAAGAGTAAGAAGAAGACTGCTAATGTGGATTGACAAGAGGAAATGGATGAGGACAGGACCCTGGGAGATGCCATTTCCACATATTTGTGTTGGCCTTAGAAGTGGTTGGCATTAGAAGCTGGTCTTTGTATTACTTATTTCTGAGAATATGCAGTTCATTCGTTCAGGAAACACTGAATGCCTGCTCAATACTTTGGAAGATATAATGGCATATTACATGAGCACACCAAATGTTAACATTTTTTTTTGCCTGATGTGTTGTATCATGTGTTGCCTTTTCCTACTCCATCATTGCATAATCAGAAATTTACTACACCAAGTTATTTTGTTCTTCAAAAGGGAGAACATAGTTTACTATAAGCTTAATAGTACTTTAAACCTGAAAGAAATTGGCAGCAATGTGTATCAGAAGCACATGTATTATTCGTAGTATATAATAGAGCTTTAGTACGAAAACAAATCTCAAGATGACCTAGCAGCTAGATTCTACCTCATCAGAAAGTAATAAATCTAAACTTATCTGGAGTAAAATGCAACTAATAATATGGCTAAAAAGTTTTTGTTGAATTTAGTTATCTTTCTCCGAAATACTGACATCCAGTGATTACATGATAGATTATAAATTAGAAGCATATTGTTCTGTCATACTTTGTTTTGCCCCAACAGGATTCTTGGGATGGCCAGCATATTCCAGTACTTTTCTCCATTTTTTGTGGTTTATTAGTGGCAGTATCCTATCATCTCAGCCGCCAAAGCAGTGATCCATCTGTACTTTTGTAAGTGAAATCAGTTGTTAATGAATTAAAGAAATTTAAATAAGCTGGCATTTCTTTCTGATTTAATTTCCAAGGTATGTTTTCCGAGTGGCTTACAAAGTGCTGTTGACTTAATCTATATTTGGTTTCAAAATAAATTAACTATGGGTCATTCTAACCACACTGGCTGAGAGTATTTGTTAACATCTCCTCTCCTAAGTATTAAAGCTTTTTTTTAATAAAAATATTCTCACTATGCTTATTTATGACATTTTAAATGTTTTTAGAATTTATCATTTGCTAATGATTAAGTATACTTGGATCACTTAGTTTTTTATTATAAACATTGCTGTTTGAAGTACTGGTTTTCAGTTTATACATGTATTTTTTATTATTTTCTCTCTTTTTCAAAAATATAAAGCTCTTTGGTGCAATCCAAGGTTTTTCCAAAAACAGAAGAAAAAAATCCAGAAGACCCTCTTTCTGAAGTAAAAGATCCACTGCCTGAAAAACTTAGAAATTCTGTTGTAAGTTTTAAAAATTCACTTAAAATTAAAATTTAGACAATTTATCATGTTATATAATGAACACTTTTTTAAGGCCTGTAGTAATTGGGGGGAAAATTATAGCGATACATTACAACTACATTTAGAGTTAGATATTGTACATTGTTGAGTGCCTTTATTTAAAATTTTTAACATGTAAGACATATACATTCCTCAAATTTATTTTCTATATAGAACAGTATGCTAAATATTCATTTTTAGATCAGGTGAAATTAAGTCATTTCATTGTTTATAGAATTCTTAATCCTACTCAGATTTAGACTGGGATTTGGGAAGATGAATATTAACATAAATTAGATTTTGTTGTTATTTTTCTTCTTGATAAAAAACCATGTCCTTGTAAGTCATCTGCTAGCCTTTTAATGTGTTTTATTTCTCAAGGGCAGTCTGCAAAGTGTGTCTGTGTTTGTGTTTATTTTCCTGGTTGAAGGAGAGAACCTATACTAATTTAATATACTTAAGTAATGTAGTCATTGAAAATTTTTTCTAATTTAGTGAATTTTAATGCTGCCTGCATTCTTTTAGTAAATATTTGAAAATGATATCTATAGAGTCATATTTGCTTTATGGAACAAAATAAATTTTTCCAAGTTATTATATTAGATAATCTCCATTTGTGAAAGACTGAACTTGTATACAGGTCTTGAATTAGACACTATTTACCTTCAGTGAACTTGAGCTGTTCACATATTCTTTAGAAAACTTTAGAAATACAAAACTGCCTGAAGATACAATTTAAACAATTTTTTCTGACTTTAGTTTCCGTGTTAACAAAGGATATTTCATGTTAAATATAGTAGGATACTTCTGAATCTAGCTTAAAAGTGTAAATCTATGGGTCAGTCATCAACCAAAGATATCAAGATTTCTGGTTTTTACTACTACTAAAGGAACCCAAATCCAGTAACTAAAATGGGACATATGCATGCAGTTTCAACATTTCAAAAGACCAATGAAAATAAAACTTTGTTGTCCAAAGGATATGCCCTATAAATAATATAGTAACTTAAGTACCTCATTTCCTTTTCACTTATCTAAAAGTAAAACTTATAGGCCAATGGGGGAAAAATATACGGCTTCATTATAAAAAAGACTTTGTTATGATACGTTCTATAGTGTGTGGAACTAGATGAGTTTCCGTGGTATTGCAGTGTCAAACTAAACTATAAGGAAATTGAGGAAGAAAATAAGACTTGTAGCTAATTACTACGTGTAAGAAATATCTAGAAGTGCCAAAAAATAGGACCAGTGAAAAATTGTTTTTTACACTTTGCCGGTTGGGAATAAAGGAAATATATATTTTTTAAGTTTTATGTAATTATTTGGTAATTCTGTTTTATTTCACAGAGTGAACGTTTACAGTCTGACCTAGTAGTATGCATTGTAATTGGGGTGCTGTATTTTGCTATTCATGTAAGCACAGTGTTCACAGTATTGCAGGTAAGGAATCATTTAGTTCTTTTGGTTGAGGGAAGATAACTTTGTTTGGACTCATTTCTGATTTGACTGTAATGTTTGTCCATAATGCTGACATAGATGAACTCCCCAGAATCTTGTTCCAATACAGCTGGAGGCTAGAACCTCGCATCTAAATCAGGTCACCGGTGTTGGTGAGGCTCCTCAGGTTTTGTTCCTCTTGTACAGTTCTGCTTATCTGTAGGCTGTGCATTCACCGTCTCAGTGTTCTTCATTCTTTTGTGCAGGTCTCTGTTTCCACACGGTGTCAGTTTGATTGTGGTGTACGTCTGCATAGTCTTTTTTTTTTTTTTTTTTAATCTCCCATGCTTCTACTTAACTTTTTGAACATACAGAATTCAGTTTTAACTCTCTGAATGTCCTTATTTCCTATTTCCACCTTCTGTCACTTGTGGGTTGGTTTTGATTAATTGATTTTTTCCCCCCTCATGGGCCATAGTTTTCCCATTCTTTGCATGTTTGGTCATTTTTCAATGCCAAGCCTTATACATTTGGCCTTGTGGGGTATTGGATATTTTTATATTTCTAGAAATATTTTTGAATTTTGGTTTTTGGCACTGTTAAGTTACTTGTTACAGTTTGCTCCTTTCAGGTTTTGCTTTTAAGATATCTGAGGTGAAACCAGGGCTGTTTTTAGTGTAGGGCTAATATTTCCCCTACTGAGGCAACAGCTTTTGGAGTATCTGGCTCGTGACCTGGGACTCTTCAGCTTTTCCAGTCTGGCTGTGGGAACAGGCACTATTCCTAGTCCTGTGTGAGTGCTGGATCCTCTCTCTTTAATTCTTTCTTGTGGTGCTTTCTCTGGTCTCAGGTAGTTTCCTCACACACTTGTGCTGATTCCCCTGAATACTTGAGGGGGACTCTCTGCAGATCTTCAAATTTCTATGTGCAGTTTTCTCTTTGGTACACTGTCTGTTCTGGTGAACAGCTGCCTCTGTCTGTCCAGTATCTCAGTTCCATCTCCTCAACGCCGGGTACCAGGCTTCGTGTGGGTTTCCCTCCCTACACTGCAACATGGAAACTCTCTCGAAGCAATAAACGGGGGCAGTCCTGACACTTACCTCATCTGTTTTCCTTTTTCTCAGGGTTCACTGTTTATTTCCTTATGATTTGCGTATTTTATTCTGTTTTGGTTATTTCATATGGAAGAGTAAATCCCTATTATTCCATTTGACCAGAAGCAAAGGTTATTTATTTAATTTTACTTAACATTTTGCCTGTTTTTCTTCTCTTCCAATTTGAACAATTGCAAGCTGAGCTAGGTCCATTGGGTCTTGAGGGCTCATATTGAAGCCTCTTCATGTCCAGAGTTTCTAAATATGTGACTTTTAATTTGTATATATGAAGTGATGGTACTTGATTTCCTCTTTTATGAATTTAGTCATGCATAAGAACTCTGTTCTAATGATACGCCATGTGAAAGCACAAAAAAATACTTTTTTCTCATCCTAATCTGCTCTTCGCTCAGATTTACAGTTTTATGTAGCTCATGCCCTTTATCTCTACTCGTTAAACCAGTTTAATACATTGCTGTACAAGTCACATAAAACATTCTTAGAGTAGCAATACACCTTAAGAGACTCTCATTCTACGACAGTGAATATCAAAGAAGGAGTAAACACATTTTAAAATATCTGTAATATCATAGCTGACTCAATCAGAAAAACTACATAATGTAGAAATGTTAACTATAGACAGATGTTTAATTCTTGGATTCTAAAATTGACTTTGCTATTCTCCCTTATCAAATGAAAAATTGAACTGACAAATTAAGTTCTCCTGTAGGTCTCAAAATCGCTTAATTTTTTCATCTTTTTCTTCTTTTAGCCTGCTCTGAAGTATGTGTTGTATGCATTGGTTGGCTTCGTAGGTTTTGTAACCCATTACGTGCTGCCTCAAGTTAGAAAACAGCTACCGTGGCACTGTTTCTCTCACCCTCTGCTGAAGACAGTGGAGTATAATCAATATGAAGTTCGAAGTAAGTATTTCATTAACACCCTTTTTAGTATTATGATTTTCTTTTACTCTGTTAACAGATGACAGTTAAATAAGTATCAAGTAACACTTTCTTAGGCTGGAAGCTGCAGTGAGTCAGAGCTTTTGCAGGGTGCTTTTAATTTTAATTGAGGTGTAAATGTCTGTGCTACAATGCCAGCTTTCCACAGTGTAAAACTTACTGATCTAAATTATTCTTCACAGACCTCATTGATGAATCGTTTTGTGTATATTTATGACCTGTCTTTCCAGTCCCTACCTTTTCCCTCAATTATCCTTGCCATATGCAGGCAACCCAATCCTCTTTAAGACTTTAATTCTTAAAACCTTATTACTTTTGGGGGAAAGGGGCAGTCTAATAACCTTTAATAATCTTTTCTCCAGGAGTTAGAGGCATAAGTGAGAAAAGGTTAATGCTTAAAAACTGAGGCTTTAAGAATGTTAAAATGAAATTCATGTAAATTTAAGTCAGCCTAAGTTACAAAATTGGATGTGTCTCAGAAATCATAGAAGTTGACAATTGAAGTACTGGATTTCTTACATTATTTGTTTACAGTAGAGCTGAATTTGAGTTGTAAGATTTTCCTTTCTCATCACATTACCAAACTATTTAATACATTTGATGACGTGTGCTCTTCTTGACTTATATTCCATTGTTAGATGCAGCCACTATGATGTGGTTTGAGAAACTCCATGTGTGGCTTCTTTTTGTGGAGAAGAATATCATCTATCCATTGATTGTTCTCAATGAACTTAGTAGTAGTGCAGAGACAATAGCTAGTCCAAAGAAACTGGACACAGAGTAAGTATAATTCTCTAATCTAAGTTGGACTACTGGGGCAGTCCTGAGCAATGACTTAAGCTATTCATCAAGTAACAAATAGTCATTGAGTGCCTCTGGTACAAGGCGCTGTGAGATGAAACATTCAGGTGAATCCTGTCTTTGACTTCCCTTTTCTGAACATCTGTTTCTGCTCGTGGCTTTTCACTACTCCAGACATCTCATTGTCAATTGATATTTTATAACAGGACATTTATTAAATAAGGTTAATGGTTAATCTTTAATATTAGATGGTAAGTTTGGGAAATGGTTATTTTTGTGTACTGTGTAATTTAGCCAATACATAGGCAGCATCTAGACCTGTCCTCTAGACTACGTACATGTTGTTGGGTAAGAGTTAATATGTGTTTTTTTAAGGCGCTGTAATGTTTAGGTGCTTTAATGTTTTTTTAATGCGCTAAATACTATTCATGTTCAAGCAATAGAAATACTGAGAAACTGGAGAACCAAATACCAAAATTACGAGTACAATACTGTTAACTTATTTTTTAAACATTCTTATTTATATAAAGGATAGGAATCATAATACATATTATTAAAAGGGAATATTATGATAGTTTATTACAGGATGTGTTTTGCTTAACTATATAAATCATTTTTAGAAGTTTAAATTATGTATATGTATATGTACACAAGGTGTGACAATTAAGTTCGCAAACTTGTTGCAATGATGTTGCTAACCTTTTGTGATATCAAGTGTTATTCATTACGAATTTGTACCAACTGGACAAGCAGTTAACCAAGTTTACTATTTGAAAGTGCTGAAAAGGCTGCGTGAAAAAGTTAGATGACCTGAACTTTTCGCCAACAATTCATGGCTCTTGAATCACGACAATGCACCAGCTCAATGGCACTCTCTATGAGGGAGTTTTTAGCCAGTAAACAAATAACTGTATTGGAACACCCTCCCTACTCACCTGACTTAGTCCCCAATGACTTCCTTCTTTACCCAAAGATAAAGGAAATATTGAAAGGAAGACTTTTTGGATGACATTCAGGACATCAAGGGTAATACGATGGCAACTCTGATGACCCGTCCAGAAAAAGAGTTCCAAAATGGCTTTGAAGGGTGGACTCGGTGCTGGCATTGGTGCATAGCTTCTCAAGGGGATTACTTTGAAGGTGACCATAGTGATATTCAGCACTGAGTTATGTAGCACTTTTTCTAGGATGAGTTTGGGACCTTGTATATATTAGGTTGGTGCAAAAGTAATTGTGGTTTTTGCAACCTTTTAAACTGCAGTTACTTTTGCACCAACCTAATAGTAAGCTTAGTAAATGAAATGGTGATTTTCCTGAAGTTAGATTTTTTTAAAGTTTTCGGTCATTGGTTGATAAGTTGTGCTTTCTTTTTATTATAGATTAGGTGCTTTAATGATCACCATTGCTGGTCTGAAGTTGCTACGATCCTCTTTTAGCAGCCCTACATATCAGTATGTCACAGTCATCTTTACTGTGCTCTTTTTCAAAATTGACTATGAAGCCTTTTCAGAGACCATGCTATTAGACCTCTTCTTCATGTCCATACTCTTCAACAAGGTAATTGATCACCGAAAGGAATATTTCTGTCTGTTTAAAAGTACCTCCCTAAGTAATACACTATTTAGTGAGGATTTTCCTTGCATTTCATTCATTTTATTTTCTTTTAAGTAATATTTTTCTTAATTCAACCAGTTATTTAGGAGCATATTCGAATCCCTAAACAATACTAGTCACTGATTCATAAAAGACATATTTTTGGCTATAGCTAGGAAGATAAAGTTAAGTATGGAAAAATTAGAGAAACACTAATAAGTACATATTTTTAAATATAAGGGGACTTCCAAAAGAGATTGTGGTTTTGAATAATTTCAGGAATAGACATGGTAATAACTGAACTGGGCTGTGGGCTGGCTGCTGATAGCTGACTGAAGATTGTAGATATTGAGGATAGTGAGGACATGTGGGAGAAATCAGAACTTAGTTTGATGGTGAAATCTGGGTCCTCTGCCTCCTATTCCAAGAATCTTTTTACTGAACCACATACCTTTCTAAATGAAATAGGTTGTGCAGGCAGATTATTTGGAAATTAAATAGAGCTGAGATTTCATGTTAACACTGACCACATAGAAAGGACTTTGACATATATTATCCCATTTGCTAGGTAACAGAGCTGAAGCATATGAGCAGCTACAAAATACAATGAAAGCCCAATTTTAGAAAAGTTAGCCTGGTCAGCCACATTTGGGATGAATTGGGGAAGAGAGAACCTAAAGGTATGGAGAACAGCTTAAGCGCCTGCGCCAGTCATTTAGATGTGATAGATCTGACCTAGGATGGGGACAGTACAGATGGATCCATTTATCTGAACAGAGTTTTAGTGATGGTCGACTTCGAAGTATTATGCTAAATATTGTGAAAAATAACTTCTAAAATATTGCAGTATTAGATTTGTTCAATCACTAATTTGTATGCATTTTTACCATTTATTTCCTCTTCTAGTGAGCATGGTTAACCAAAGGAGGAAGCCAGAAAGTTAATCAGAGAATTGTTTGTATAAAGAAGCGTGTGGTGTCTCACAAATTTAAATATTTATATTGGAAATTGGATTGCATCTTTTTATACTGGTTGGAAAAAAGTGAAAGTTGCAGTAAAATAGAAACCAAACAATCCTTGAATCACTACACTTAATTCGCATTAGTCATTTTTGAGAGCATGCCATATTCCAGAACTGTTCTAGGTGCTTAGGCTACATCATTGAACAAATCCCAGGAAGCTCTGCCCTTAAGGAGTTTGCATTTTATATGGTTACTTGATAGAACAGTGATGATAAGCAAGTAAGA
Organism: Rhinolophus hipposideros; assembly: GCF_964194185.1. NCBI lineage: Eukaryota > Metazoa > Chordata > Mammalia > Chiroptera > Rhinolophidae > Rhinolophus > Rhinolophus hipposideros. The sequence goes on from NC_138051.1 coordinate 76,051,211, forward strand.
GCAAATGGATCTCTTTCTATAGATTTTCTAAGAACAGTGATGATAAGCAAGTAAGAGCGAATGGATCTCTTTAGATGGATTTTGTACGATATCATTGTAAGATGCACCATCGATTTAATAACCTTGCAAGAAAAAATTACTCTGAATACATACAAAATATTTTTACCCATTAACCACTTAACCATGTAATTACATATTATTTTTTCTTCAATATTACAGTCAGAGTACAGTCTGTCTCACATTTAGAATCTGAAGTTTTCTGAATCACTGCTTTTAAACAGTTATAATGGCATCTTGATATAATATACATGCTGCTTTTACTTCCTGTGATCCTGATCACATTAGTACCGAGAATTGCCAGCATAATTTTAAGTCATGACAAAGAATATAGGGGTTCATCTGCAAGTGGTTGAAGTTGTGATTTCTTTTTTTTTTTTTTTTTTTTTTTTTTGTTGAGAGCCCACTGGCCCATGTGGGAATCGAACCGGCAGCCTTCGGAGTTAGGAGCACGGAGCTCTAACCGCCTGCGCCACCGGGCCGGCCCGTGATTTCTTTTTTAAGTGGAAATTTAAATACATTCATTGTAAATAAGCTAATGATTTAAATATGAGTTTTTCGGTGTGTGAATCATGGCACTGAATTAGTCAGAACCTCTTGCTGTCAAGATTCTGTGCTCTGTTTTGAGACTCGGGCCTTGCAGAGGCATTCTTGGGCAAATACAGTAATTCTGTTTCAGTGTTGAAGTCATGTTCAACAGAACAGATTCTAATTTAAATATGATTTAAAAATGTATTGTGTTTCCATTGACAATAACAATTGAGATTATGAACAGATGCCTAATACATACTACTAAATTCTCAGGCAAACAGGCAGTGACAACTTTATATTACAGCTTTAGCTCCTGTCTGGCTGCTTTCAAATTCTTTTTGACATTACATTTAAAACATACTCAGTTTTCTTCCCTCCACCTCTTTCTTCCGCCTCCACCCCCACCGCAGCTCACGCCAGCCTCCAGCTGCTCACGGCAGCCCAGCTCCAGGGAGAGCTGTTCTTCACAATTTTAGCTGTGGAGGGTGCAGCTCCCTGGCCCATGTGGAAATCGAACTGGCAACCTCGGTGTTAGGAGTACGGTGCCCCAACCACCTGAGCCACCGGGCCAGAAAATACTCAGTTTTCAAAGTACTAAAATTTGAGGGAAATGTCTTAGAATTAAAATATATGTGTATTAGTTAAGCTTTACAGATATCTACATTCCTTTGTTTTGCTTGCAGTAGTAGTAATGTAGCCAATAGAGGACATAAAATTTTTTAAACAGATGAAACACAAATCCATAAATCAGCTGTCTTTACTTAAAAAATCAGCTGTCTTTACTTAAAAATGTATGGTGTTTTGGCAGTTGATATATCTTTTCCTTTATGCAAATGGAAAATAATTTCAGTGCCATTTCTCTATTAGAGGTCTTTCATTTTCTTTTCAAATATTTGATAAGATTTTTACTGGTTTTTTTTTCTTTTCCTCCTACAGCTTTGGGAACTCCTTTATAAATTGCAGTTTGTGTATACTTACATTGCCCCATGGCAAATTACTTGGGGATCTGCTTTCCATGCTTTTGCTCAGCCCTTTGCAGTGCCCCGTATCCTTCTAATAAAGGTTCTATAAGAAAGGGCTGTCATATCCTTGGTGAGAATGTTGGTTTGTAGGCATAACCTTTCACAGACATAGAATAGAGGTTACTATGTGATAAATTATCAAAAATTTGCAATCCTTTGTGTCCACACCTGTACTGATTTTGATTGTTTAACTTGTATTAATATGTGTGGCCCACAAATTATCTGAACATGAGAAAAATATAAATGTTTTAGAAGTAATTTTTATATGTAAAAATTTTGTTTACACATGTATTAAAGTGCAGGAATTTTCAGTAAATACAAAGTATGTTTAGATATATTTTCAAATGAATGAGAATACAAAGCATTTTTCATAATCTCATGATTTTAATTAAACTTTATGTCCAAAATCTTCTATTCTCATCATCTCTAAATAAAAATAAAGGTTAGTGACCACCTAGATTTGAAATGCAGACTCTTCGTATCTGTAAATTTTAGTTTTATCTTCTGGAAAATTAAATTTAAGCATCTCTACCCAAAAGTGATATATGGACTTTTATCAAAAAACGTGTTAGTCAATATTTATTTAGCTCCCTTCAAAGCATCATGCCAAGCTGTACTTCTAGCTGTGTCTTTCTACTTCTACCCCCATTTACTTTCCAGTGGCACCCTTTTCTATATTCCTTTGTTTTTCTCACTGCAATGTGTTTGTGAGATGTATTTGTGTGTGTGTGTATTTGCACGTGTGCTCAGATGAGTGTTGAGGTCCTTAACCGGTTTTCCCATAGATTCAGCCATGTTGTTTGTTCAGGCTGCTATATCAGCCTTCTTTTCTACGCCACTAAACCCCTTTCTGGGAAGTGCAATATTCATCACTTCGTATGTTCGACCTGTGAAATTCTGGGAGAGAGACTACAAGTGAGTAAAATAAAACATTTGAATGCCACTTTTTATCTTTCTAAATTAGGAATAACTATTGACAGCATTTTATAAATAATCCAGGGTTAATATTTTCTGTTAAAATATTTTGCTAAAATTTTATAAATATTCTTATTTAAAATTTCAAAATTATGTAAAACTAGAAGAGTCAGAAATAATTTATTTCTCTACCTTTTTTATGTTGATAAGATTTTTATAAAACATAATTCTAGTTGGATATTCTCATTTTTCTGACTTTTTTCATGTTATTTCTTAGAATTGTTCTATGTTAATAATACTCTGAAACTTTATGGTATACAATGTTACATCATTATAACAGTCGTAATTAGTTATCTCACAGTTTTCTTAGGCACAGCTGTTTCTAAAGCTAAACTTTTTATAGGTTATTTTTGGTTTTTAATGAGGATAAGTTTTCAGTGACCATCTTTGTATATAAAGCGTTTTCTCCGTTTAGGCTTAGTTCCTTGGCCTATTTAATCTCATGCCTAATAACTATGCTTGTATATTAATTCTCCAAATTTCCTTTTTCTTTTAAGAAAGAATATCTAAAACAGGACTTACTGAGTCATGTAACTTAAACATTTTAAATGCTTTTAAAATGTATTAAAATATTGATTCAGAAAGAGCTCGTACTAATTTATAATTCTACTGGCTATCTCCATGACTGCTTTTTTCTCTACTCTTTTACACTTTGGCATATGTAGGTGAAAATGGTCATCTTACGTTTTAAACAGTGAACTAACTTGTGGATTTGTTGGTCTGGTCTTTTAACTATAATCATACATGGTATTTCCCTTTTTGGTGAATTTCAGTGTTATTTATAAATGACTGATTCTTCTGGGCCAACTTAAATGTAGTTAGTCCAAAATAATGTCAATGGCAGCAATTCTTAAATTTTTTGGTCTTTTACAATCTTAAAAATCGTTGAAGTCTCCAAAGAATTTTTGTTGCTACGGGTTTTACCTACCAATATTTACTGTATTAGAGATCAAAACTCAAAAATTTTTAATGTTTATTAATTAATTTTAAAATAACAATAAACCCATTACATGTTAACAAAAATAACATTTTTGTAATGAAAATTTCCCATCCCACCAAAAAAAATATATATCAGTGAGAACAGTGTCATTATTTTATAAATCTCTTTAATGTCTGGCTTAATAAAAGATGGCTGGATTCTCATATCTGCTTCTGCATTCAATCTGTTGTTGCAATATGTTATTTTGGTTGAAGTATGTGAAGAAAATCTGTCCTCACACAGTCATAGTTGGAAAAGAAAAATGTGTTTTAGTAGCCTTTTTAGATGATTGTGGATATTCTTCTGTGATCTTTCACTAAAATTCAAATGCTTGTTTCCTAAAGATTAGATGAAAGGTGGAATCTAAACCATATTCATCAATTTCTGGAACGGTGTTTCATCAAAATCTATTGATATGTCTTATACTTTGGATGGATCTTTTATCCATACGTAATGTTATAATATCATTTACCAATCATTTAGGAAATATTGGTTCACTGAGTAATGTAGATCTTCCAAAGTTTGACACATTTCATTATACAATATTAGGATTTTAAAATGCATTCATTCATATCATCACCAATCCCCAAAGAAAACTGTTTGAGTATTGGGAAACTATCAAGTTTATTGTGGTAGATATAAATTTTCCAAAATTCTAATTTTTGCTTGACAACTCAAATTTTATTATTGTCAACAGATACCATCGTTAGTTGTATTCCTTGAAATGACAAACTCACTTTCTTCATATTTGAGAAATGTTCGTCAAATACCCAAGACTGAATAACCATAGTTTATCCATCAGGCGTTCAAGTAAAAATAATATTCAGTGAAATATTTGGTGATGGAAGGAGAACTGACTCTGGGTGGTGAACACACAATGGGATTTATAGATGATGTAATACAGAATTGTACACCTGAAATCTATGTAATTTTACTAACAATTGTCACCCCAATAAATTAAAATAATAACAATAATATTCAGTGAAACTAAAATAGCTAGTGCAGCTTGTAAATCAAACAGTTGCACAAGTGACAAACATCCTACTTCAGAATGCAGCAGAAGTGCTGTATGTGTATTTTGCGACACACAATATTAAAAAGAACTGTACTGTATGAGAGCTTGTAATTTAATAAAATTAATATTTTTATTGTTTCACTAAGGACATTTTAAAGTGCAACTTGAATTTTTATTGCTTTTGTCTTATGCATGTGTGGCAATGAAAAATAGTACATTTGGCGCCTCTTCCTGGATTCATGTTAAAGCACCAGCAATCTTACCATTGCTTTTGCACCATGAATGCAATTCTCAACACAGTGAAAAAAATAACAGCACAGTATTATTATGAAAATACTTTTGATCTGGAAAACTGCCTGAAAGTGTCTTGAGTCGCCTGCTCTGGGTTCTGGGGACCACATTTTGGGAATCACTGTTATAAAGAGCACTGTACCGCTGGACATTAATTCATATACCTTCTCCTTACAAAGAACGTTTGTGCACTGTGTATTTTTAAGAACTGTATACAGTATGAATTTTTTCATTCTGATCAGTTTTTGTGGGATTTTTTTTTGTGTGTGTGTTTTTTTTACATTAAACTCGATAATGTCTCTCTATACACTGTTTCACTATTCAGTGAAACAGCAGTTAGGAAATAACTACTGTGTTTATGTGTGATGGGTATGGGAGAGTAAAAAAATATTGTGGTACTAGAGTTTTATCAATATGCCAATCAGATTTTTCTCAGATTCATAAAGTGATATTTATTTCACCTGTATTTATAGCTTCCTTTGTCTAGTTATTATTAGGCATTTTTTAGATATAAAAAAGGTTACTAAAAATGTTTTATTTTGCCATCTTCAGCACAAAACGAGTGGATCATTCAAATACCAGATTGGCTTCCCAGCTTGATAGAAATCCAGGTAATAGCTCTGTTTGTGAGTAAAGAAGCAAATCTAAAGATTTTGTTCATATATTTGACTCCCAACTTGTTAGGAACCTTCTGTAGGTTCCAAATTGTCTTTTTAAAAAAACAAATATTCTTTGCTTTATTTTGTTCTACTTTAGCAAAATATATGTGAATTATAGTATCTACACTTTGTATACCTATCTTTTACAAAATGTATTTTAAGATTGCTGTTAGGGATAAAAAATTCCATTTAACGATTGTTTTTACGTAGGTTAAAAAATAGAACACAGTTAAAGTAAAACTGGTTATGTGTATTGAAGAGTATGCAATCTGACCAATATGTGTTTTAGTAATATGTTTGCTACCCCTTATCTGAATGTTTAAATAAATACTAATTTAATTTTATTTAGTTCATTGTATATGGAGATGTCATGTAGGAGGACCAAATAGCCACTCAGCATAGGGCTTCAGTGGGTGACATTTTGGTGGTGGTACCATTATCTAAAATCTGGTTCTTAGTTTTGTTTGGGAAACATCTTTTTGTCGGCCCACCGATTAATAACCTGACAGAGAGGGTGAGTCTTACTGCCCCAACCATAAGAGATTATCAACCAGATTATTAACATAATCAACCAGAATTCCAGTGTATTAATTTACTAAAAGAAATATTACTCCCAAATAGACTGGAATATTGTCTTCATTTGACTTACTGATTCCTTCAAATGTTCTGTCTACCTGAGAAACTAAATTATAATAATCCAATTCATAATTATAAAATTGGATTAAACAGAACTAGTTACTTGGTATTAATAACTGTCATTATCATGTTCTGGTAGAGAAAGCAACCATCTCAGCTCTAGTATGTCCTCCTAAGAGGCTTGGGCTCTCAGGATGCTGATGATACCATTCTGCATGTCAAAAAGACCATGTCCTGAATTTATATGCACACTTTTGTAATGGGCAGACAGAACATCAGACAGGACTATTTTATTGAAGTTAGAGCCAAGATTTCTCCTTTCATTATTTTATTATTTAGTTAAGCTGAGTTTAAAATAATTTTAAGCTTTGTATATTTTGCCATTCTCCAATACTATATTTTGGACATCCATTTACATGTTACTGCTTTGCATGGGTTACTTCTGAAGATGGTCATTTCATTTATTGGGTGATGTTTTGTCCTATTTTTTTCTTAAAGGATGACTTTAATAAATTTTATAGGTTCTTTGCTACTGTTTCTGTATATGCAGTTTATTTCTATTAAGTTCCTTTTAGCGATTACAATATACCAGTTTTTTGTTTTGTATTCTCTTGTTTTCTCAAATTTTGTATTCACCCACTTTCTTTACTAGTGTGTCTTTTTGTTCCAGTTCTGAATTTCTTTTATCTTTTTAATTTCTCTTTCATGATTTTAATTATAAGGCATAGTTCATTGAACAGTGATAGAAAAGATCGTGGACTATTTAAGAGGTAGAAGAGACCTTAGATTTCGTCTGATCCAGTTCCCACATTTTATGGATGGGAACCAGAGATTCAGAGAGGTTATGTGACTGACTTCTAACTCTAAATTTTGAAGCTTTTTCCATTACCCTGTATTTCATTTTTATATAGAAATTGTAAGGGTCTAAATATTATTTTCCTTGTCAAAAATTATAGAATAGCCCTAACTGAAGATTAGTTTTAATATCTTTAGCAATCTTGTTTGCTGATATAAAGGGGACTTAAGGTAAAAATCTAACATTTTAAACAATTTCTTCCTGTAGGATCAGATGACAACAATCTGAATTCCATCTTTTATGAACATTTAACCAGATCCCTACAACACAGTCTCTGTGGTGATTTGCTTCTAGGACGGTGGGGAAACTACAGTACAGGGGACTGTTTCATTCTTGCCTCTGACTACCTCAATGCGTTAGTACACCTTATAGAGATTGGCAATGGGCTGGTCACTTTCCAGCTGCGGGGACTTGAATTCAGAGGTAAGACACTCATTTCTATAATGTGCTCCTGTGACATCTAAGTTTAATGTGTTTTTATCTGAAATAAAAAATTATCATAAAATTTGATTCTTTGTCTTTAGAATTGTGGAATGACAAAAGTTGTTAAAGAGTAATTATTAGATTTCCCCCCCCCCCCAAAATTTTACATTCAAAGAAGAATCATTTTTGTGATATGCTATATATTGACTTGTTTTTCTGGCGTTGTTGAATTTCTGTTGATCTGTGTTTTCTCTCTTGCCAGTCTCTTTTTGTGACCAGTACATGTATGTCTTAGATGGATGGCAGAATCAAATGTTATGTTTTTGTGTGAGGAAGAGAGTAGCTAAACCAAGTTACTTTCATACAGATGCCACGTCTTTTTCCTTAAAAATTGTTTTTTTAATTGAGGTGAAATTCACATAAGATCAAATTAACCATTTTAAAGTGAATAAATCAGTGGCATTTAGCACATTCACAATGTTGTGCAACCAACTCCTTTGTCTAGTTCCAAAGCATTTTCATAACCCCATAATAAAAACCCGCATCCATTAAGCAGTTACTTCCTATTTCCCCACCAGCCCTCCACAATTTTGTGTAAGACAAATGAAGCTATTTCTACATAGAAAATCATGTACTCAGAAACATATAAACTTGATGTTATCAACTGCTATAAGTTGAATATCTTGTAAGCACGAATAGAAACTTGTTTTATAGGAATTGAAAAAAGTTCTATTAATGCAAGTCTTTCCATGCTAGAGAACATTTGGACTTGATAGTTTTTAGAGAGAGCTGTGTTTTGATCTATTCTAAAAAGTACCTGTGTGTTTTTAACCTAAAATAGGAAATAAGAAAGCATTTGACTAAAAAGAGGATCAAATCAGACCTATATACCTTTTAGCTTTATTTTCACACAGGTGTTGAGTCACATAATATTAAATAACAAATATTATGTAATATCTTTTGTTAATGGAGCAAGTGCATCTGTAAAGTTACTCTATTCACTGGAAATAAGATTTTACTTGTGGAACACTCAGATAAGGCAGTCAATGTTGATGATTGTTATTTATTTGTAATCTGTTTATAATCCATTTTCTCGCTTTCAAAATGTCTTCTTCTTGTTTTACGATATGTTTCTTCCTCCCCATCAGAAGCCCAGGATCTTAATTCCATCTCTTCTAGAGACTTTCCCAATAGACTCATCCAAAAGTCATCACCCCTCACCATTACACCTACCACTGCTATGACTTCAACTTCTTTTTAAATTGTTGGCACCTGAAGATTTTACCGTTGCTTTTTAATTTAACTTTTTTACAAATGTATGTGGGGAGGCTATTTTACCTAGTGTTTCTAGAGTGTGAATCGGAAGGGGGTCCTTCTTAATATCTGCTCATTCTACCATATTGATCAGAAATTCTCCTAATCAATAATTGATTCAAATCCTCACTCTCCCAACATTCACTCTCTGGTACCAAGTAGATTCTAATACAGTTTTGGATATTGAATGTTGACTGCAATTGAAAAATTAAAAAATAATTAAAAATGAAAATAAAACTTTGATAAATCCTTTGCCATCTAAACCCTCATTATTTACCAAACAAAACTCAAATTAAACCAATTTGGAACATAGTGCCCCTTACTGTCTGAACTAGTGCTGGATTTGGATAGCAAGGGGCACCTATAATTCTTCACTCAGTCGTAGTGATTTTTTTTTTAAGGCAAATTTGATTAATGTCCCTTCCATGTATAAGTTTTTCAGTGGTTTTCCATTGCATTTAAAATAGAATTCAGACTCCTTAACATGTCCTGCAATACCCCATGATCTTGCATCTGCCAGTTTTCTTCAGCCTTACTCTATCACCCTCCTCACTCACTCATGTTAGTTGGATAGTGAGTGTCAGCTGGCCTTCAGTGTCTTAGCTGTGTTAAATTCTGTGTTAGGGTTTCCTTACTGCCCTTTGCTTTGTCCTGAAAGTACCTCCCCTCCTCCCAACAATCTTCCATCTGGCTAATTTTTTAATTTTATCTTTAAGTTTTAGCCTAAATGTCAATTTCTCAGAGAAGCCTCTGACTACATGCCCATATGATTATTTCTCATATTACTCTGTATTTACCTTCTTAGTTCTTAGCATAGTTATAATTTTATATTTGTCTTTATTTGTTTAAAGTTTATTTCTTCTCTAGCCCAGGAGTTGGAAAACTTTTCTGTAAAATGCCAGATAATAAATAGTTTAGACTTTGGACCTGTGCACAGTCTCTGTTGCACATTCTTCTTTGATTTGTCTTTTAAACAGCCCTTTAAAAAACAAAAACCACCCTTGGCTTGGGTTTGACCCAAGGCTGTATTTTGTAAACCCTTGCTATATATTATAAGCTCCTACAGGGCAGGATCATATCTGCTTTAGTCATCATTGTGTATCCAGCATCTGTTACAGCAATTAGCATAGAATGCATAATTAGTTAATTTTATGGAATGATTAAATAATGTAAGTATACAGCTTTTTCTCCCTTTTTCTCTTTGTTCCAGAACTCTCATAAGGTATTATATTCTTGCTCAAATGTTGTTGTGATCTTTGGTTATTTTCTTTCCTTCAGTATCAGTTAGCCTCTGTTCCATCCACCTCCTACCCCTCAAAATATTAACTAAGAATGTCAGTATTTTCCCAGGCAGATATTTGGATCTGCTGAGCATTTTGATGTATTTTCTGGGGTATATATATTCCATTAAGCCAATTTGATTCCTTTGATTTTTTTCTCTTGTAGTGGATGCTAAATTTTAAGTGACATTTAACTAAACAATTTTTTAAATCAGTTTCCTATAGGTATTGTTTAAACCCCCATATTTATTTCATTTCCATTTTTATTTTATTGATATTCTCAAGATTCTTTTCCATGTAAGTCTATGTCAAAGGTTTGAGTTATCAATTAGTATTTTTTGTCTATCAAAATTTTCTGGTAACAGCTTCTACCATGTTAACTTTTTATTTGTAAATGTTACTTCTGCCAACTACAGTTTTCCAAGTCAGACTTTATAGGTCAAAAAAATTTATGCTAATCGGATTCCCTTCAATTTTTACTCAAATTAGTTTTAATATGTCTAGTTTTAATATTGTTTTTGTTTATTTTTACCAATTACATGCACTATGTAGTGATGCAAGATCTAGCTAATTGGTAGTAATAGATCCTCATAGATGTTCTAGAATCCCTTTCCAAGTCTCAAAATTCTTTTTTCAATTATTAATATTAATTCCCGTGCATGTTGTTGACTTCATTTTCGAAGCAACATGTATTACTAGGGTATGTTGGGGTAGAAAATATTCTTGGGGTTTGTTTGATAGAGTAAAAACATCCTGCATTAATTCAATTACCCTATTCACTTTATTCTACCACTCTGAATAAGAACCTCATTCTCTCTCCTGAGTAAATATCAAAACGTGCAAATTCCTTCTTGCTACATCTCTTCTCTGTGTACTGCTAACAGAGTGATCTGCACAAAATACAGCTCTCTTTATGTTATTTCCTTTGCTTAAAAGGCTTTGACTGACTTCCCAGAAAGAGGACAAATTGAATAAAATAACATAATAAAATATAAAACCTAAGGAATAGACCCAACTTCATGCCACAATTTAAAAAACCCAGGCTCAGGAAGTTTCTTCTAGAAATTGAATAAGTCTTCTGTCCTTTCTTTTTTTTTGTTTGTTTAAGATTTTTTTTTATTTAATTTATTTATTGGGGTGACAATTGTTAATGAAATTACATAATTTCAGGTGTACAATTCTGTATTACATCAACTATAAATCCCATTGTGTGTTCACCACCCAGAGTCAGTTCTCCTTCCATCACCATATATTTGATCCCCCTTACCCTCATCTCCCTCCCCCCACCCCCTTTACCCTCTGGTAACCACTAAACTATTGTCTGTGTCTATGAGTTTTTGTTTCTCATTTGTTTGTCTTGTTTTTGGTTTATATACCACATATCAGTGAAATCATATGGTTCTCTGCTTTTTCTGTCTGACTTATTTCGCTTAGCATTATACTCTCAAGATCCATCCATGTTGTCACAAATGTTCCTATATCATCTTTCCTTAACGCCGAATAGTATTCCATTGTGTATATATACCACAACTTCTTTATCCATTCGTCTATCGAAGGACATTTTGGTTGTTTCCATGTCTTGGCAACCGTAAACAAAGCTGCGATGAACATTGGAGTACACGTGTCTCTATAGAGAAATGCTTTCAAATTTTTTGGGTAGATACCCAGGAGAGCGATTGCTGGGTCGTATGGTAATTCTATTCGTAATTTCTTGAGGAACCTCCACACTGCCTTCCATAGCGGCTGCACCAGTCTGCATTCCCACCAACAGTGTATGAGGGTTCCTTTTTCTCCACAGCCTCTCCAGCACTTGTTGCTATTTGTCTTGTTGATGATAGCCATTCTGACTGGGGTGAGGTGATATCTCATTGTGGGTTTTATTTGCATTTCTCTGATGATTAGTGATGTTGAGCATTTTTTCATATGTCTATTTGCCATTTGTATATCCTCTTTGGAGAAATGTCTCTTCAGGTCCTCTGCCCATTTTTCAATTGGGATGTTTGCTTTTTTGTTGTTGAGTTTCATGAGTTCCTTGTATATTTTGGATATTAGACCCTTATCGGAGGAACTGTTTGCGAAAATCTTCTCCCATTCAGTCGGTTGCCTCTTTATTTTGTCGATGGTTTCTTTTGCTGTGCAGAAACTTTTAAGTTTCATATAGTCCCATTTGTTTATTTTAGCTTTTACTTCCATTGCCTTTGGAGTCAAATTCATAAAATGCTCTTTGAACCCAAGGTCCATAAGTTTAGTACCTGTGTTTTCTTCTATGCAGTTTATTGTGTCAGGTCTTACGATTAAATCTTTGATCCATTTTGAATTAATTTTGGTACATGGTGACAGATAACACTCCAGTTTCATTCTTTTGCACATGGCTATCCAATTCTCCCAGCACCATTTATTGAAGAGGCTGTCTTTCCTCCATTGTATGTTTTTAGCTTCTTTGTCAAAAATTATCTGTCCATATTTATGTGGTTTTATTTCTGGGTTCTCAATTCTATTCCATTGGTCTATGTGTCTGTTTTTCTGCCAATACCATGCTGTTTTGATTATTGTAGCCCTGTAGTACAAGCTAAAGTCAGGCAGTGTGATACCTCCAGCATTGTTCTTTTTTCTTAAGATTGCTTTGGCTATTCGGGGTCTTTTGTGGTTCCAAACAAATCTGATGATTTTTTGTTCTATTTCTTTAAAAAATGCCATTGGGATTTTGATGGGGATTGCATTAAATCTGTATATTGCTTTGGGTAATATGGCCATTTTAACTATGTTGATTCTTCCAATCCATGAGCACGGAATGTCTTTCCATTTCTTTGTGTCTTCTTCAATTTCTTTCAAAAATGTCTTATAGTTTTCAGCATATAAATCCTTCACATCCTTGGTTAAGTTTATTCCTAGGTCTTCTGTCCTTTCTAATCTGTTCTAGCACTTAGATAAAGAAGGAAAATTTCTCAAGTCTTTTACAAAACCAGTGTAATACTGATTATTCAAAACATGACTAAGTTGGCTAAAAAAGTAACCATAGTTTAATACACTTACAACTATAGATGTAAAATCCTCAGAACCCAGAATAAGCAGAAACCAGCAGTACTTTTTTTAAGTATCCCTCACCAGTTTAGCCATTTTTCCATTTTTGAAAGTACTAAAAAGCAAATTAATAGAATTCGTATTTTAATAGGTCACAGAGAAAAACAATATAATGTGATTCCCTCAAAAGATGCCAGAAGACATATGATTAAATTTCATTTCCATTACTGCTTTGAAAAGTACTTTATAAGATTACATACATCCTTATTCTGGAAAAAAACGTGTGTGTATATGTATAGTTAGTATCATGTATAATCATCCACCACAGCAGGCATTCCTGTTAATGTCACGTTCAGGACAGGGTTTTTCTTGTCACCACTATGGACCATTATTTTGGAAGTGCTGGCCAATGTAATTAAACTAGAAAATGAAATAATAGAATTGTTAAGGGTTCTAAAGTACTACACAATTCAGCTCGTTAGCTAAGCCAAGCTTACCTCTTCAGCCTTGTCTTTCATCATACCACCACCACCATCACCAAGTGGGCCTGCGTTTCACGGCATCTTTTTCTCTCAAAGTAGTGTGTCTTAAATATGTATGGTATATGTATTCTCTTTAAAGGAAACAAATGATTGTATAGTCCTACTTAAGTTATTTTTGTACTTTAATAGTTTAATACGCGCCTTTGTGAAGTTTAGTATAAACACTTTATAGTCTTCATATAATATAAAGAATTTACAAATTAAATGACAGAACAAAATAAAAATTAGCCTTGATGTAATGGATAGTATTTTACTGGCACTAGATTGCTATGGGTCTAATTTGGTATTTAATCTGATTTGTATTTTTACTTCAATAACACTAATACAGAGAATGTCTATTTGATAGGTATCTTATATAAAAAAATATAACTTCAATTGTTTGCTAGTACAGAATAATCAGATTTCATACCTAATTGAAACTGTTTGAAACCTAATTGAAACCTCAAAAGCCAATTATGTAACCTTATCCAATTGTTGGAATTGGCAACAGAAAAAAAATTAATTATATATTTAATACTAAATTATAATGATCTATTACAAGTTATATGGCCAAATAAGTAGGATGTATATAATATATCTGCTTGCAGCATGGACATGATACTGGGAAACAGAGCTCAGACTTTTTGAGTTCTGCATGTTTGTCTGTATTGGGTGCCCTGGGCTGATTCATGTCTCATTCAACTCTTCCTTTTCAGAATTAACTCAGATCTTTATGAGATGTACCTTTACTCCTGTGGTCTTCATTTGTTATGAATGCAGTTGTAAACCCAAGTTTGAGAAGTTTGGGAATTGACGAATCAAAATTAAGGAGGTTACTTTAACTGCAAATCCTCAGAACCATGAATGTGCCAGTCAGTGCACATTGTGACTGCAGGAGATGCATGTACAGTATACCTGGTTTCTCAAGCTTGCTGCAGTTTGTTAATGAGCATTCCAAGGCAGATCAGTCACATACTTTCATATGCTATAAAATGTATCTTTTCTCTGCATTTCCTGTGTCTTTAAAGCATTGGTTTTTCCACTTGGTTTTTTTCCTCCCTTTGTAAGTGATCTCTCTCTCTCTCTCTCTCTCTCTCTCTCTCTCTGTCCCTCCCTCCCTCCCTCCCTCCCTCCCTCCCTCCCTCCCTCCCTCCTTTTCTCCCCCTCCTTTTCTCCCCCTCTCTCTCTTTAAGGTACTTACTGTCAACAACGGGAGGTGGAGGCCATAACTGAAGGTGTTGAGGAAGATGAAGGATTTTGCTGTTGTGAACCTGGCCACATTCCTCATGTGCTTTCATTTAATGCTGCATTTAGCCAGCGCTGGCTAGCTTGGGAAGTCATAGTCACCAAGTATATTCTGGAGGGTTATAGCATCACTGACAATAGTGCTGCTTCTATGCTTCAAGTCTTTGATCTTCGGAAAGTACTCACCACCTACTATGTCAAGGTAAGGGTAAGCACCTACTTACATCTTCTAATAATCAGAGGCTCTTCTTGGAAAAGACAGATATAGATATATTTTTTTTTTACTATGCTAAATCACTACTTCTATGTAGTGATTTAAATTCTCAGGTATCCAGTTCAGTCAGTAAATTATACTATAAAGGTCTTGCTATTTCTTTCTTCAGTGAAACTTACTCCACTTGTTCATTAATATTACTAGCTATCATTTGTAGCTCATGTGTTGTAGGCATTGTGCTAAGGAATACACTGACACATGCATGCATACGTGCACATATGTATAGCTTACCTAATTCTCTCAAGGAATATTAATGCCTCTGTTTTACAAATAAACAAATTAAGAATCAGAAGTTTACTTGCCCGAAGTCCTGTAACTAGCAAGTAGAGTTAGGGATTTAAAACCCAAGCTTGTCTGACTCCTGAGTCCTTGCTGTTCACCACTGCTATACACTGCTTTTGACAAACTGAATAAAAGTATTGCAAGATTTGAGAGGTCACCAAGACCACCCTCACTTGTGACAGCCAACTGCAATTTCAGGGTCCCCAAGACTCTCAGGTAAATTAATTTGCTAGAAAGTATCACAGAAGTCAGTAAAGCTATTGCACTCACAGTAGGATTTATTACAGTGGAAGGAAACATTAAAATCAGCCAAAGAAAGGCATAGGGCAGGTCCAGAGACAGGAGCGTGAGCTTCCAGGACGTGAGCTTCCAGTTGTCCTCTCCCAGTGGAGTTGTGCAGACACCTGCTTCTCCAGGCAACAATGCATGACAATATTCACGGAGTGTTGCCAACTAAGGAAGCTCACCTGAGCCTCAATGTGGAGCGTTTTGATGGAGTGCAGTCATTTAGACATGGTTAACCACACACAGCCAGCCTTATTCTCCAGCTCCTCTAGAGGTCAAGGCTCTAAGCCTCCAGGTGGACAAAGACTCTCTTATCAGGCAGGACAGCCCAAGGAATTAGACGTTACCTTCCAGGACTCAAGTGCAAAGACTAAACCTCTCTTGGGGTGAAATTACCTCTTTACTGCACAAGTATTCTATTGCTAAATTGCTAAAGATTTTACAGAAATACAGTATGGGTATGATTTGGGAGCTTGCAGGTGAAACCAATATTTTCAAGAGGAAAATGTGTGCTAAATTTTAATAACCCGTATCTGAATTTTCCATGTATTGTGTTGTTACCTCTGTGGACCACCTTATTTGTGCTGAGTGGGGTGAACTTTGAGTGTTGTACTTAATGTTTGGTTAAATTCAATTTTAGGAAGTTGAAGAGATTGATTTTTACGTTTTTCACATGTGTATGCATTTGTGTGTGCATGGCATTTTCTGTCTCTCAATGTGTATATTTCTGTTGTTCTGTTATTAGTTATATTTCTATAACTTGACCTAGGACCACAGGATGAGTTAATAGGTTTTTATGAGAAATTTCTCAAAATAAATGTACCACGATAAAAGCTTTTCACCTCTCTTAAAAGATCCTAAATTCAAAAGCTCTAAAATCAATAGACTAGAGTTGTTTTTGAAGTTGCCTTGCTGAATTTATGGTTATGATTTTAAAAGTATTAAATGTTTTTCATCCAGGAAGATCTGACGTATATTATTATAGCATTCTTAATGTGTATATTATTCTACTGAACTAGAATATTTGAGAGTTGTACTATCCGTATAAACAGTTGGGATTTATTTACTGAGGAACTGGAGTTAATTAATGCACATTGTGATTTAGCCTGGATTTTTTTTTTGTCTTTTCCTCCTTAGGGTATCATTTATTATGTTACAACCTCTTCTAAGCTAGAGGAGTGGCTAGCTAATGAGACAATGCAGGAAGGACTACGTCTGTGTGCGGATCGAAATTACGTTGACGTGGACCCTACGTTTCATCCAAACATTGATGAAGACTACGACCATCGGCTAGCAGGCATATCCAGGGAGAGTTTCTGTGTCATTTACCTCAGCTGGATAGAGTACTGCTCTGCCCGAAGAGCAACGGTACGGTGCATTTTTTTCATTTCTACCTCTGTGGGTCTATTTTTCCAAAAATGGAAAGAACATCTCGGTTATTATGAGGTCTGTTTTTCCAGATCTTCCTTTTTCTGACCATCTGGGTAAGAGAACCTGTCTGGTTCATTATGTTTGGGCCAAACCAACCAATTGCCCAAACAAGTTAAAGTGGCCGCCATCATTCTTTCATGTGCAGTGTCATAATCTGATTCCCCAGTCAGCATGCCCTATCCCCTGTGCATGCACAGACATATGCACAAATTTAGGTAATATTACATGTAGCACCTTCTTAAAGAATACGTTTTGGGGCACCTCCTTCCCCCCACACACCAGACTTAAGGATAATTTATATCTTTTTCCCAAATTCAAAGTCTAGACCAATGCAGCAATAGAGTTTTCTGTGATGGTGGAAGTGTTCTGTGCTGTTCCAGTATGGCAGTTACTAACCCACCACATGTGGCTATTACTAAACACTTAAAATGCGGCCAGTATGACTAAGGAACTGAATTTAAATTTTATTTAATTTTGATTGGTTTAAATTTAGGACTAGTGGGCTAGTGACTACCATATTGGACAGGTTTCATCTAGACTATTGACTTTCAGATGTTAACATGGGTAAAAATGCAGATTCTTGGGCTTTGTCTGAGAGATGCTAATTCTGTAGGTCTAGGCTAGAGACCCCAAGTCTGTGTCACCTTGGGTGATTGTAGTTCAGCTGACTTTTAATCCACACTACTGGATACCTTGTCTTATCCGAAAGGTAAGGTGAGTTACAGACTTCACCATCTACTACTTTCCTCCTAGGTCTCATGGCTCTCATGGCCGTGTTGCTCCGCTAGTCAGACTCCATCTAGCATAACCGCAATGCCAAGGCCTGTGGTTCCAAAAGCTGATTGCTCCCACCATTACTGGTTTCCAAGCAGAAGTCTTGTGTAGTTGCACCACCAGCATCGTGTGTTCAGGATTACTCTTGTTTCAGGGAGCATAGGGAGCCACCTTGTCAGCTAGTGCCTTTCCCATGGTCTGGGATATACATACTGACTGTCTTCAGATGTAGCACCTGCTTAAGTCTTAGTATACGGTTTTTATCAGGTTTGGGAATTTCAGTCACTAATTTTTTCAAACATTTTTTTGTGTTCTTTTCTCCCCTTTTTTGGGGGAACTCTAATTACATTTATATTAGGCTGCCTGATGTCCTACAGCTCACTAAGGCTTTTTTCAATCTCTTGTGTCTGTGTTTAATTTTGCATAATTTCTATTGCTATATATTTTTAGATCCTTTATTTTTTTCTTCATTGTTTAACATGCCATTAATCTCGTCCAGTTATTTTTTTATCTCAGACATTGCATTTTTTGTATCTCTTGAGATTTAATTTGTATCTTTTAGATAAATCTTCCATATCTCAACTTAACATGCTGTTATTCCTTTATCATATGAACTTACGAAATACAATGGTAATAATTCTTTTAATGTCCTTGTTGACTAATTCTAACATCTGTGTCAATTCTGGGTCAGTTTTGATTGATTATTCTTCAATTATGGGTCATAATTTCCTGCTGCTTTGCCTACCTGACAATTTTTGATTGGATGCTAGACTTTATGAATTTTACCTTGATAGGTGCTGGATATTTTTGTGTTACTGTAAATATTCTTACTTTGCTGTATGTGACACAATTAAATTCCTTGGGGACAGTTTGGTACTTTCAGGACTTGCTTTTTCTTAGGCGGGACCAGAGTAGCCTTTATTCTGGAACTTTCTTCCCCATTACCCAGACAGTACTCTTCTGAGTACTCTAGTAGCTACACGAGATTTTCCATTATTTCTTTTTGATGATACTTTTCTTGGCTTTGGGTCTTTGCTGCCTGTGCTGATCAGAAATCTGCTGAAGACTCAGGAGGGGCCCTCTTCACAGATCCAGAGCCTGCTTGCTGTGTAGCTTTCCTCCTCATCACTTTGCCTGCAAACTCTGGCTGCCTCAGCCTCCCCAGACTACCAGCTGTATCCTCAACATGGAGACCTTGAGGTTCCATCTCTGTTCCCCTTTTTGTGCTGTGGTCTAGAAACTCTTGTAGGGCCGCCTCTTTTGATTTTCCTCTTTCAGGGATTAGTGTCCAGTATCTCAAAACCATTGTTTCATATATTCTGAATGTATGGTCTTGGTTGCTCAGTTACAAGGGTAAATCTGGTCTTCATTGCTCTGTCTTGGTCAGATGCAGAAGCTAGAACTAAATTTAAAAAATTTCTTTTTTTTCATCACAAAAGCAATACATTTTCAGCATAGAAAGTTAACTAGGTTGGGGAGGAAGGGAGACAGAAAAGAAAGAAAATCATCCGTAATTTTATTACCCATTATAATCACCTTTAATATTATTTTGTTTATATAAATCGAAGTCTGTACATACCCCCTCCTTTATGTTTCTTTCCTATTTCTTTTTTTTTACGTGCTCACATATAATTTATTCCAGATCAATCCTGTACAAAATGTGAACTTTATCGCCAAGAAAATACTTGTCCTTAAATGGTTGAGTAATATGACAACTTTTCTTGAAAACAAACTGGCAACTCAAGTTCCTGAGGGCAAAAACGTCAAGTCTCTGAGTCAACTAGCTGGTTTGCTGTTGCGTGTTGCTGCAGGCAATTTCACGGCCCTAAATCAGGGAACCCTGTAACTCCTACCAGGAGATGAAATCTTCCATGGAGCTCCCGTATAGTTGCTTGGCCTGTGTCCTCATCACAGAGGTCCTTGGCTGTGCTGATCACAGTGACTGACAGAGGTGACATTTACTGTCAAAGCCACCCTTCCTCCTTTACTTTCCTTCAGATATCTAGATCTTTCACTCTCCACCCTCCTTTCAAAGCTTCTGGATAACATCCTTCAATCACAGAAAATTATGTCATGGCACTCTTTTTTTTTTTCAGTTAAACAGTAAGAGGGTTAGAGGACGTAAGATTCTGCTTCAAACTATAATATTGTACATTCGTGACATTTCTGGAAACCACACAGAACATTCATTTAACAAACGTACATTGAGAACCTATTATTTATCGAACTCCTAAGGGTGGTAGGTCCTAATGTGGGTTTTACCTTGGAATTTCACCTGGGAAATTTTGTTTTCTTTTTATAAGTTTATAAATTTATACAATCAGTATTCTTGATATTTTTTTAATTTATTGCGGTGACAACTGTTAGTAAAATTACATAATTTCAGGTGTACAATTCTGTATTACATCATCTATAAATCCCATTGTGTGTTCACCACCCAGAGTCAGTTCTCCTTCCATCACCATATATTTGATCCCCCCTACCCTCATCTCCCACCTCCCACTCCCCTTACACTCTGGTAACCACTAAACTATTGTCTGTGTCTATGAGTTTTTGTTTCTCATTTCTTTTGTTCTTTTGTTGTTTTTTGGTTTGTATATACCACATATCAGTGAAATCATATGGTTCTCTGCTTTTTCTGTCTGACTTATTTCGCTTAGCATTATACTCTCAAGATCCATTCATGTTGTCACAAATGTCCCTATATCATCTTTTCTTACCGTCGAATAGTATTCCATTGTGTATATATACCACAACTTCTTTATCCATTCATCTATCGAAGGACATTTTGGTTGTTTCCATGTCTTGGCCACCGTAAACAAAGCTGCAATGAACGTTGGAGCACATGTGTCTATATGGATAAATGTTTTCAGATTTTTTTGGGTAGATACCCAGGAGAGGGATTGCTGGGTCCCTATTTCTTAATAGGAAAACAAGTGCTCTCAAATTCTTTATCTACTGTTTTGTAATTGGACTCAAAGTTCCATCAAAGATCCTGCTTGGTGAAACTAGGATATATGGTATAAGAGATAATATATCTTTGAAACCACTCTAATTGACAAGCAAATAGAGGGTCTTATAGATATTATTAATTAACTAAATTACTCGATTGATGGTAATTAAATTTAGTGAACATAAATTAATAGTTTATAAAGCCAAAAATACATACCACTGGCAAAGTTAGGGTAATTAAGCTCATTATTAGCCTATGCATGTTTTTTCAATGTTAGCATGCATTGTTAGAGTCACCTGGAATGTGGTTGCTGACCACCACCTCCAGAATTTGATTTCATAGATCTGAAGTGGCCCAAGAATTTGCCTTTCTAATAAGTTCCCAGGTGATGCTGATACTGTGTCCTAGGACTAACTACACTTTGAAAACCATTGTCCTCAATGGTTTCTCAGTAATTGAGATGCTACCAAGATTTTCTTTAGTTTTATATAAGGTGTGCCAGTTTGTTTATATTTACATATTATATGTGAAATATTTGTATATACTAGTAAATAATCAAGATACGCAGTGGTTTAAAAAATTAAAATGTTGAGGGGAAGCACTATTCTACAGATACCAATTTAATTTTCTTTACTATGATTATGATCTTAATAGGCTAATGCAGCTGTCACTAATAGCCTGCTTGCCAGGTTAAGTCCAGAAAAAACTAGTTACTAGATAACATATATTCTTAGGAGAGGGCAATGTCAGTAATGATGTATATCAGTAAGTACTTTGAGATGTTTAATTAAGATCCTAATACTCTGTACACCAGTTCTTTTTCAGTATGTCCTAGCATTATAAAGTACTAGATTTTATTTAAAGAGTCTAGAGAACCTAATATACATTGATGCTTCATTTTATACTGTTTTGTTAAGTTTCCTTGTATTAGAACGTTTATTTGAAGAGATAGAAATTACGTACTAGTTGAGTTTCTCATCCTCTCTGATTTATTAAATATATTCTGATTTGTTAAATGCTTATATGCCTTTTTGATTAATGTTCTTTGTGTTTTTTATTTTTTGAGGTATAATTGACATACAATGTTGTATTATTTCCAGGTATACAACATAATGATTCAGTGTTTGTATGTAGTGGAAAATGGTCACCACAGTAAGTCTAGTTAACGTCCGTCACCATACATAGTTACACATTTTTTCCTTGTGATGACAACTTTTAAGATCTACTCTCTTACCAACTTTCAAATATGCAATACAGTATTACTAACTATAGTCACCATGCTGTACATTAAATCACTGTGACTTTCTTATAACTGGAAATTTGTACCTTTTGACCCCCCTCACCTCATTCTTTGCTTTTGTTTTTTTAAGCCACTGGATGTGGATAAAGAATCCTCCTTGGTGACTCTTTGTTATGGACTATGTGTTCTGGGACGGAGAGCTTTGGGGACTGCATCCCACCATATGTCCAGGTAAGAAAGGCATGTCTCTTTTTAGGAAGAGAGTGTGGGAAGCTGTATAACCTAAATCTGAAAAATCTGAATTTTTCATGGAAGCATTCTATGCTGATTTATTTTAAAAGTCTCCTCAGATGTTGTATAGATCATTTTACTGAACGTAGTTGAGTTCTAAGTGTTTAACAGAACTGGCTTTTAAAATTGACATACTTGTGAGCAACTAGTGATAATGAGAATTTAATAAATTTAAGACATTTAAAAATATAATCACTTCATAACATTTGGTCTCCCCCCATATGCATCTGTTTTTCTAATAATTCATCTCTTTTTTATTTTTCTGTATTTCCTTGCAATTTTTGTCTAGAGCATTTATACTTTTAATGTAGCTGTGCATTAGATTTTGGAACTCTAAATATAAACTAGATTTCTTGACATATGCATCCAAATGAATGAGAATTAAGAAATACCGTGTATTTTAAATTTCTTCTGTGATTATTACGTGTTTTCCATTAGGCCCTCCTTAATTTCTTTTAACTTGTAGACTCTTTGCCTGTCGTTTATTTTCGTGGGCTCACTGTTACAATAATTCACAAACAGCGTTCCCAGATCAAAAGGCCCTGTGACTTGTCATGATGATTCAGGGGTGCTGACCTTGGTTCTTGGAATCTGTATTTTTAAAACCTCCCAAATGACTGTGATGCACAGCCAGATGTAAGAATCCATGTAATGGAAGACCTTTGTCAATGTGAACTTTTATCTCCAATCTTAACAGTAATTTAGAGTCATTCCTCTATGGATTGCATGCCCTATTTAAGGGAGATTTCCGTATTTCTTCAATTCGAGATGAATGGATCTTTGCTGACATGGAATTGCTAAGAAAAGTAGTCGTCCCTGGAATTCGTATGTCCATTAAACTTCATCAGGTAAGAAGAGGAAATTTCTAATGCCTCGCTGCTGTTTAATGGTACTTCTTCATTTGACTTCCTAGTTAGGTTTCTTAGAAACCTTTTGAGAAGTAATCTGATTTGAAACGAAGAAAAACATGATTCATGGCAAGATAGTAAATCTTAGAAGCCTGCACCTGTGTTTCTAACCTTAAATTTGAAGATTAATATTAGAGAGTGACTGGTGTGAGCATGAGCTTGAGAAAAAAATGTAAGCAGTGACAAACTGGAAATAAGTCTTTGGCTCCTGTAATACTTGCTTTGACTTCACATAGTTATAATTCACACCTCTTCCGTGAGTGACTGTTGGCTCACTCCCAGTGCAGTGTAGCAGCATCTCAGGAGTCTGATAAGTGCTGCTATTACTGAACTGTAAGTTTCATTTAGCGTGTTATATAGAATAATAGATGGTTAGGACAGATTTAGCCTTAGTTAAATAATCCTAGTAGGGTAAAAAAATTCAAGTGAGGCCCCAAAATGTATATCCAGAGCCCTGGATCATTTCAAGAATGTATTTTGAAATTAAGTACAGTAATTCCTCACTTAACGTTGTCAATAGATTCTTGGAAACTGTGACTTTAAGCCCAACGAAGCTTAAACCAGTTTTACCATAGACTAATTGATATAAATGAGAGTTAAGTTCCTACGGTATATTTCTGGTCACAAAAACATCACCAAACTTCTAAATAAAACTCCAAAACACTTC
Source organism: Rhinolophus hipposideros (assembly GCF_964194185.1). Taxonomy (NCBI): domain Eukaryota; kingdom Metazoa; phylum Chordata; class Mammalia; order Chiroptera; family Rhinolophidae; genus Rhinolophus; species Rhinolophus hipposideros. Next base: position 76,075,141 of record NC_138051.1, read on the forward strand.
CAGTATTAAACATTGAAATTAATGTGAGATATATGTACATTTAAGAAAGATGAATAAAAACAAATAAGATAATTGTTTTTCAACCTGATTATTTCAGTTTAGGTCGCCTCTCCCAGCAGCTCAGGCAGCAAGACGGGAACCAACCCTGAACAGACACCATTCCATCGCAGGGCACACTCACACCCACACGCACACCCACACTCACACTGGGACAACATAGACACAGCAGTTCACCTCACGTGCACATCCTTGGGATGTGAGAGGAAGCCGGAGGCCCCAGAGAAAACCCCGCAGACATGGGGAGAACATGCAGACTCCACACAGACAGTGGCATCGGCCAGGAATTGATTCTTTCTCTTGGGAACATTATAACAAAACAATATAATTTGAGAACTTACTGTGCTGGCACTTGCTGCTCTAATCATTTCACTTGGTAGAGTAATCAGATCTGATTAGAGACCACATGGTAAGACTCATTAAAATGTATCTGCTGTGCTCAAATCTGATTGACTCTTTTTTTCCTAAATAAAAGGTGAATTACTCTTCAAGTAATTTTACTATGATCAAAAGTGTTGGAATGAAGTTAATGTCCCACATTATTTAGGAGCGTTACTAATAAGGGATATATTATTTTAAAATCTCTGTGAAAAATGGAATACTGTTTTAAGGATGATGGGAAAAATACATATTTGGGATCAAATAGAATTGTCCATCTTCAGACTAGCATTAAAGTTCTGAAACAAAATTCAGTGTATTTAAAAGAAAACGGTAATGATCTCAGATTAAAATGTTTTTAAAACTTGAGTTTCTCAGAAGGTACCAATTATTTCTGTGCTATGTAAAAGATACTCTTTTATACATAGCATAATTATCTAACAGTTCCTGACAGACATCTTCAGTTAATTCTACACGTTGTGTAGACGTTTTATCTCCATCTGGCAGAGAAGAAACTGAGGCGCAGAATTCAAAGCCTCTGATGCCTCAGGTCTCTGCCTCTAGTCTCTTCCTACAAGTACTCTTGACTGTTGCTGTCAGGTCCATATCCTTACATGTCCCTTTGGCTGTGGCATTATTGCCTGTGGCACTGGGTCTCTGCCATACAATCAGGCCCCACACACGTGGGTACAGCACACTGAACGTTAGCCATGACTGACAAACAGGGAGGGTAAGGAGGTAGAATCGGGAACCCAGGAGCCATGGAGGGCTGTGGCCGGGAGGAGATAGAGAACACACATACAGCCGGGAGTAGTTTCGTAATTTTGATAACCTTCAAGGAAGGTAGAGAGTGGCCTATGAAGTAACGAGCAGCAGCCATTTATTGAGCATCACTTTGAGCCAGATGCTGGATTGCCCAGGAAGGACTCTCGGGACAGGAAAGATAAATATGTTAATCAGTACTGGTCATCTCCAAAGTTCAAAGTTCACATGTTACATACTCATGAAATTCCAAACAAAATGAACAGTAGGCCTGCATATGAAAAGGGTTCGTACATCCTTGCCACATGCCCCAGCAATTTCACTCCTAGATATTTACCCAAGAGAGTGAAAGTATATGTTCACACAAAGACTTACACACAAGTGCACATAGCAATTTTACTCAAAATAGCCCATAACTGGAAACAAATGCCCATCAGTGGATGATCATGCAGATTATGGTATAGCCGCATGATAGTTTATAACTTAGCACTAAAAAGAAATGAACTACTGTTAGACACCATAACATGAATGAATATTATACATAACGCAGACTCAGGCATATAAAGAGTATCTATCATATGATTTTGTTTAAATTTTAAAACAGTACAAACTAATCTATAGAGACACAAAGGAGATCAGTGGTTGCTTGGGAGATTGAATGTCAAAAAGCAGGAAGGAACTTTCTGGAGTGTGCAAATGTTCCATATCTAGACTGTAGCAGTGGTTACATGGGTGCACGTATTTGTCAAAGTGCATCTAACTGTACTCTTAAAGTGGGTGCAATTTATTGTATGTAAATTATACCTCAAATTTGACTTAAAAGTAAGATTCCATTCTCAGAGAGCAAAAAATATAGCTCATTACTGTTATACTACTTTTGTAAATTTCTCAATTCAGTCCTAGCCTCTAAATTTTAGCTAAGCAAATATTTCCAATTTTTATACATTTTCTTTGTTTTCCTCATTCAAGTTGGTTTTTCATATCTTCACATATATCTTTTTCTGTTAAAGGGTTATCTTGCTGTTACAATTAAGGAACACTAAAACAAGACAAAATGTCTCTAAAATTGTGGATTTGTTTAACTAGGCACTTTTCACAGAAAGCCACATCTCTAGAATGACGCTAATACAAGGTGTGATCACAAAATACGGTGAATGTTTAAATTTTTAAAAATTTATTACAGTAAAAGACATATTGCCATTAATCCCCCTCAAAATACTCCCCCTCGCTTCAAACACACTTATCCCATCATTCTTGCCACTTTCTGAAGCAGTTCTGGAAGTCCTCTTTCCTGAGAGTCTTTACTTCATCCTCCATCATGACAACGCTTCCTATCACACATCGCTTCTGGTACAGCAATGTCTGTCAAATAAAAACATTTAGGGTGTGTCTTCACCCTCCTTATTCACCACATCTGGCACTGTGCAGCACCTGGCTCTTCCCCAAAGTCAAAATGATTCAGGACATCAAGGCAGCCATGACAGCGCAACTAGACACTCATGAAAGAGGACTTCCAGAACTGCTTCAGAAAGTGGCAAGAATGATGGGATAAGTGTGTTTGAAGTGAAGGGAAGTATTTTGAGGGGGTTAATGGCAATATGTCTTTCACCATAATAAATTTTTTTTTATTTAAACATTCACCGCATTTTGTGATCACACCTCGTATAATTTTTCACCGTCTCTCATTTAGTAAAGAAACGACTCGGAGCTCGGAGCTTTGAGGACAGATTAAGGATCTTAGTCCTAGATAAGCTAGTAAAGCCTTCCCGGAAAAATCTCTTGGTCTTAATAACTATTCATTCTTTTGATAAGTAGGTACTTAACATCTACCGTGCACAAGATTCTGTGGCCTTTAGCATGGATGAAACAAAGGAGTATATGAAATGTATCTCCCATTCAGAAACCTATAAATTAACAGGGTATACAGTGCATTACCCAAATACCCATAACACAATCTGAATTTCTGAAATGATATGTTATTAAGGAAACACAAGAATATATGGGCGCCTTCATATTTATAATTGAGAGGTTGATAAATTTTTATATCCAGGTAAAGTAACTCATTTGTACTCAAGCCAACTGATGGGAATGTGTGCTTTCTGAAGGGGAGATGAGTGAGAGCAAAAAGGCAATATCCTCCAGGATGCACGTCCAGGTCTGAGGTTAGCCTACCTGAGAATAATGAACGTTTTCATGGTACATGTGAACAGTGCTTCATAGTGTAAAAAGTTCTCCAATACGCTATTTCAGCTAACTCTTAAAACAACCTTGTCAAGTTGGTTAAGCTGAACCTTAAATAGGCTTAGCTGCTTCCTAGGTTTAGAAAATTAGTAAATGGTAATGCCACACATTTATATAATGTGATATAAACACATTTATATAATGTGATATAAACACATTTTTTGAGTATTTTTTATGTAGTTTATCTCTAATAATATTAACATGTGCTAATTTGAAATACAGAAACCAGTTTTTAAGAATTTTCATTTAGTAACTGATTTAATAATTACAGAAGATTTTATCATCCTGGAAGCCATTTTCTTCTTTTCCTAAAAGAGATAAATTTTTATTCTTTGTATAGGATCATTTCACTTCTCCAGACGAGTACGAGGACCCTACTGTGCTCTATGAAGCCATTGTATCTCATGAAAAAAACCTCGTGATAGCCCATGAAGGGGACCCTGCATGGCGGAGTGCAGTCCTTGCCAACTCTCCCTCCCTGCTTGCTTTGCGGCATGTCATGGATGATGGCACCAACGAATATAAAATCATCATGCTCAACAGGCGCTACCTGAGCTTCAGAGTCATTCAAGTAAGTTTCTGAGGCACTTATTGGCTCCTGAAGAAATTGGAACTCAGATAACCTTATCCAAACTTTTAAAAAGTAATTGAAACTCTTTTATAGGAAAATAAAATTACCATACTACATTAGCATTTATTGTTTATGAGCACTTAATTTTACTTACTTTGTCAGTAATTTAGTCTGTCCTCTGAAATTTTCTCATGTGCCATAAAGCCTTAACATTTTTGCTTATTTCTGTTTTGACAGTCTGTTGTCTGTTATATGTTATTTGGGCAGAATCTCTTAAAACATCAGCTCCATATTGCTAAGATGATGTGATTCCTAGGTTGCAAAATAATACCAGAGCTTGTACTGAATAGAGATCAGTAGATGGTTTACTCTGAGATTTCCATGGATTTTTTGTTTGTGTGTTTGGTTTTTTAAATATTTCAGGACTTTAGCAGACTTTGTCTCTGAAATTTTATTCTGATAGTTTGTAATAGTTTATTTTTTTTTCTCTACTTCATTTAATCAAGTCACAAACATTCTTTCAACTCTAAGTATTTGTTACCTCTCATTTCTATCAAAAATGTTTATTATCCCAGTTACAAAATTCAGTGCTTCAATAAACTGGGAAACTAAATGGACTGCATTTCTACTTGTTATTTTTACAAGACAGAGCAGAGGGAAGAATTTGAACTCCTCTTCAAATGTGGCCAAGTTCTATTTGTTTCCTGCTTTTCACAGTTGGTTATCATAACGTCTTTTGTACCCTTCCCATTTCTGCTCTTCTGTTTATATGAATTTCATTCTTGGCCCCTTAACCTAATTCTTATGTGTTCTGGTTTTCAGGTGAATAAGGAATGTGTCCGAGGTCTTTGGGCAGGTCAACAGCAGGAGCTTGTTTTCCTACGTAATCGTAACCCAGAGAGAGGTAGCATCCAAAATGCAAAGCAAGCTCTGAGAAACATGATAAACTCATCTTGTGATCAACCTATTGGTTACCCGATCTTTGTCTCACCCCTGACAACTTCTTACTCTGACAGCCATGAGCAGCTTAAAAAAATTCTTGGGGGACCTATCAGTTTGGGAAATATCAGAAACTTCATAGTGTCAACGTGGCACAGGTGAGCCATCGGGTTGCAGTTTTCAGTGGTGGTGTATCCTGCCTCTCTTAATCTAAGCGGTGTGCGTTACCATCACCTGGAAAGGTTGTAGGAAAATTACAGATGCCGTGGCACAATATAAATCTATTGTATCTGAACTTCAGGAAATAGAGTCTGAGCTTTATGTCTTCAAACTTTTACTTGATAAATCTAATGTACAAGTCTGGTTAAGAACCATTGCTTTAGCATGTACTACGGTCTTGAATAGTTCCCTTTGTTTAATTTGTTTGGCTCTCTATTGCAGCATATTGCCACGATTACTAGAATGTGTGGGTCAGCAAACAGAGCAAATTAGAGAAAACTTGTGCAAATTGATTCCTTTCTTCTATTTTATTTTGTTCCAGCAGTAGGGGGAGCATTCTATACATGTTGAAACTCCTGGTTGTGCAGTGCAGACACTACTGCCATTTTAACAATCCGATCATCGCTCAAATCACAAATCTGAGGTGTCATCAAGAATGCACATGAATTTTTTCTCTACCTTTTGTCTAGTAAATTATGATGTATGGTACAGGAACATCGTAATTTGGTGGCTGATGAAAAAAATCACAGAATATTATTTTCAACTTCTTAAGAGTTGTTCAGATCCTTAAATCAGAGCTTAAGAAAAACACAATCTTGGAGTAAAGCAACAGACTCTCAAATAGGTGTTTTTAAAGTCTTCTAGGACTACCCACCATTAAAGAGTAAAGTTTTACCATTTTAACATCAGTCTCTGTTCAGACAGAAGGAAGAATACAAACCAGGATAGTGTTCAAAGAAATGTATTTTTCAAAAAATGTGTTGAGCTGGTGGAAATGCCTTGTTTGCCCAGGACTGAGTGGTTTCCTGGGATGCAGGCTTTTCAATGCTTAAATCAAAACAGTCATCGGCAAACCAGGACAGTTGGTCACCTTACACACTAATAAAAAAAAATTTTTTTTTTTAAAAGGAAAAATCTCTGCAGCTGCTCCCTTCAGGTGTGCTGCAGCATAAATTAGGTTTAGTTTAAATAGACTAGGTCTTCAGGTGCTGCATATTTCAGAGGCACTGAACAGACACTGGCAAGAATTCTATTTCCAGCTGTGATCTTAATGGTACAACTGTGTTATGTACAGTTCTTTATTATATTGGTGTAAGAAAGATGATAGATTATGTAAAAGTGAAATCATTTGGGAGTATTGAGGCAGTGAATATAAGAGGAGGGTATGAAAACATAGCAGACTTTTTTTGTTCCTAATACTGATTGCACTATAAAGACTTTCAAAGGTGAACATTAGTAGCATTAAACATTCAGAATAGCTGGAAAAAGAATAAAATAGCTATCTTGAAGTGATCTTGGGATAATACCTCCTACTCTGGTATTTGTTCTTAGGTTAAGGAAAGGTTGTGGAGCTGGATGTAACAGTGGTGGCAATATTGAAGATTCTGATACTGGAGGTGGGACTTCCTGCACTAGTAACAATGCAACAGCTGCCAGTGATCCCCACAGCAGCGTGCCCCAAGGAAGCACCGGAAACCCAAGCCAGGGATTGGGCTCAGGACTCCATCCACCTGTCACATCGTACCCTCCACCACTCGGTAACATGAAACAAAATTACATGTATAGTGATAGCTGTAGGGTTCAGTTAGTATGTGTGTATAAAGAGGATGATATATTACCTAATTGGAAGTACATAAATAGAAATTTTGTTTGATTTCTGGGTGGTTATTATCCTACTTGTTTATTTTAATCTTTTTATATATATAAATATATATATATATATATTATTTGAACTATTTCTTTGAAAGTATCCTTTTTAAAGGCTAATAATATGTAATTGATATAATTCATTTAACTTCTCTCCTGTTGGACAATGATTTGGTTTCTTAGGAATGTTGTAATAATCTTTGTATATAAATCTTTGAATCATATATTATTATCTTAGGCTGGAGACTTTAAAAATGGAATCATCATGTTAAAGTTTATGAGACTATTTAAGGTTCGTGATATACTGTGTCAAAAATCTTGCCCGAAATTTTTTTTTGCCAGTTGGTACTCTCAACCAGTCATATATAGGAATGCCCATCTAGTAAACTTTCACCAGCTTTGCGTATTATCAGTTCCCACCTCTGCTCCCTGTTGCTCAGCGGGACAGAAGTAGTAGAGTAGTCTTTATTTTATTGTTTTAATTTGCATTGCTGTGACACCTGAGATTGGAAACTTTTAAAGGAGTTTGTCAACTGTTCCTCTTTCTGAAGTGCCTATTAAGTTTCTTGCCCATTTTTCTATTTGGTTATCTTTTTCTTATTTGGGTTTATATTTTCTGGATTTGAGCTCTTTGTTAGTTTTCTGTACTACAAATATCTTTTCCCATTCTGTCTCTTGGCTTTCCATTCACTTCTTGTGAAGAGTGGCTTGCCACTTTTGGATGAGAAGTTCTTAATTTTAATGTAGAGAAATTTACTGATCTTTTTCTTTATGATTAGTACTTTTTATATCCTATATAAGAAAAATTTAAAATCCCAAAAGAAGGTATTCGTTCACTAATTTACCTTTTACCTGAGATCCACAATCCACCTGGTATGCAGCAGGAATCAGAATTCATCTGTTTCCATATGGCTAGTTAGTTGCCAGCACTGTCCTTTTCCCCATTTCTCATGGATCAAAGTCTTAAGATAATTTACTTCAGCTGAAAAAATCCAGTGATACTGGAATTGTTAAGACTCTAAATAGATGTATGATCAACATTTTGTAGGTTATATATTAACTTTTGAGTAAAAACCTAAAACTTTCAGTGTGCTTCCTTAAATGTACCTTTAGTTCTTGCATTGATTGGCTCCTTTTATTTTCAGATAAAAAGTACATGTAGCTATTTTTTCAATATAATTAGCAATTATTTTCTAATCTTCACATCACTTATGAGTCAGGAAAAGGACAGATCTGAAGAATCATGTCAAGCTATTTGACAAAGGACATAGAAGAACCTGCTGTTCAGCATCGCTGATGATTCATATTTATTAGTAATCCCTAATGTATATGAAAATTACAATGTGGTATCACTGTCTGTAGGCAGTGTAGCTTCTCTTTGGGATAGATTGTAAGGGTATTTATACTGTACTTTGCAAAATAGTAGTTACAGAGCTCTCCACTTACCACGTTTCCACAAAAATAAAACCGGTCTTTATTAATTTTTGCTCCAAAAGACGCATTAAGGCTTATGTTCAGGTGATGTCCTCCTGAAAAATCATGCTAGGGCTTATTTTCCGATTAGGTCTTATTTTCGGGGAAACACAGTAGTAGATCCTTAATAAATATTTCTCAGTCTCATTTCCATGAGATATTTCTAATATGTTAAAAAGGTATTCTTGTTATACTGAAATACTTCTATGAAAGATATTTAGGATTTATCCCAACCTTAAATAGTGACGTTTGCTGTAAGTTATTTAATTTTGTCTTTCTTTTGCTCCAGAATTTGAATTTTAAAATGCTTCGGCAAATAAAAATTATGTTATAAAAACCACACAAGAAAACATCTCAGCTATTTATTTCTTTTTGACAACTTTAAAAGTTTTAGGTATAAATGTTAAGTTCAATAAATCCAAGTAATTGCTTAAGGGAGGAAGTCTTAGAAACTACAAAAAAAAGAAGAGTTGTGTTTGAATCACTCAGAATGAGTGCTGTCCTTTCTCCTTCCCTAGGCACCAGCCACAGCTCTCACTCTGTACAGTCAGGCCTGGTCAGACAGTCCCCCGCTCGGGCCTCCGTAGCCAGCCAGTCTTCGTACTGCTACAGCAGCCGCCATTCATCCCTCCGGATGTCCACCACGGGATTTGTGCCTTGTCGGCGCTCTTCTACTAGTCAGATATCGCTTCGGAACTTACCGTCATCCATCCAGTCCCGTCTCTCTATGGTGAACCAGATGGAACCCTCCGGTCAGAGTGGCATGGCCTACGTGCAGCACGGCCTTCCTTCTTCCAGCAGCTCCAGCCAAAGCATCCCAGCCTGCAAACATCACACTCTCGTGGGCTTTCTTGGGACAGATGGAGGTCAGAGCAGTGCTGCTGATGCACAGCCAGGAAACACCTTCAGTCCTGCCAATAACTCACACGCCAAAAAGGGGGAGGTGATTTACAGAGTGCAAGTGAGTAAGCCGGGGGTTCTTTTTGCACTTTCTGTTACTCATTTGTTTTTATTTCTTGTTTGTTGAGTGAAGGACTCTTGTGAAAACATAACCTTATATTACTTAATCTGAAGACTAAGCCATTCTTGAATATTAAACAAGTTTCTGCAGTGTAAAACCTGAAAGCAAGCAGGTTTTCAGCGGTAATATTTGTTCCCTACCCAGTCATTGTCGTGTGGCTATTGCAGTAGGTCTACCAGTAGGCCAAAAGGAGTTTGGGAGGTGGCTCTTTAGATTGTTTTTTATTCCAGTATAGGCAGTGGAGAACTTGAAACAGAGTCCTGTTAAAGAAATTTTGTTTGGGGTTGTATAATTTTTGATCTTTAAGACAAAAATGAATTGGGAATGACCTATGTGTATTTAAAACGTAGATTGTGGATCCCAGTCAAGTTCTAGATGGGATCAACCTGTCAAAAAGAAAAGAGCTGCAGTGGCCTGATGAGGGTATTCGGTTAAAAGCTGGGAGAAACAGCTGGAAAGACTGGAGTCCTCAGGAGGGCATGGAAGGCCATGTAAGTTCTTTTATGACTTTTTTATAGCCTGACTGACTTATATCCATGTTTTTAATTGATTTATGCACTACTATGCTTAATTATGTAACAGAATTGCTACCTGTAATCCTAAGTGAAGGATAAGAGTTTGTGAGTATATTCGAGGTCTCTGCCACTAACTTCTTCTTTTATTCTGAATCATTAGGTGATTCACCGATGGGTGCCTTGCAGCAGAGATCCAGGTACGAGATCCCACATCGACAAGACAGTACTTCTGGTTCAGATTGATGATAAGTACGTGACTGTCATTGAAACAGGGGTTCTGGAACTTGGGGCTGAAGTGTGAGCCAGTGTTAGAACTACATGGATTTTCCCTGTCAATTCCAAGACCTTGGGAAAAGAGGAGAGAGCAGAAGACGTGTGCAGGCATCACTGGTCCTACAGGGGAGACTTGAACATGGAGCGGGCTGGGTTAAGCGCCTCTCCTTTGCCCTCCACCCTGACTCCTGTCGCCGTCTTCATCCCCGAATAAATCAAATATTTTTTTAAGTTAGCTGCCGAGAAAACATTTTGCATGAAGGATAAAGTTCTGTTAAAATACATCCTTTAAAAAAGTGTTTTCCTATGCATTGCCTATGCTTTAAATCAACAAACTTGATTTCTAAAGTATGATCTCATATTTTTCTAATTTCTTTGCCAAAAACAATTGCCATGTTTTGTCATAGAACACGAAATCCATTTACCTTCATTTTTAAAAACAGACCAGTGTAGAAACCTTCAGTTTGACATATAGCAGTATAAAAGTTTAATGTACAGTGAAAGAGACTATGAACAGACATAGATTTATCTTATTCCTTGAGCGCTAAAAACTTTAATGAAAAAAACTGCACTAATTTTTTACAACAATGCACTAAAGTCTGAGATTTCTCAGAACATTTATTTATATATAAAAATAAAATACCATTATTTAAATTGCCTTTGGGATTAACCCCTTCCCTTTCCTTTGTAAACATACATAGCAGGAACTGTGCTGCCCATTTTTCTGTTAGTAATCTGTACTTCATGCCAGTACTTTGGATGTTTTCTTTAAAATGCATACTAAATCTCCAGATAAACATAGCTTCATCATTGGCATTTCCCGGAGCCAATAGTCAGTGAATCGGTCCTGTGAACACTACTGCCAGCTCCCGTGTCCACATTGCAGATGAGCTCTTGCACGGCGAGTGCCCCAGGTACTCTGCTTCTCTTTACTTGGGACAAGCTCTGCTGGGGTCAGTCCTGGGAAGAAAATACTTGTGCTTTTCAAAGAAGAAGATGAACGTCCAGGAATCTAAAAAAGGACTGATTGCCTTTTATTTTAAGAGCTCTTAGCTCTTGAAGTTATTCACATGCAGTTCAGTTAATCAACTAAAATTTTTTCAGACAAAATTATCCAAATGGTGCAGTTCTTATTGTTATATCCCTCTTTTAATAACTTCGCCTTTTATTTTCCTCCTCTCTTCTTTTTCTATTACTTGAATTTTATTTCCTGTAATTTATAGTGTGTAGCTGTAATTTGAAATATTTATAACTGTGAAATTGACTTAATTCAGATGTTGTCTCATAACTTAAATTTTATTTTATTTTTTAAATGCATGTTTTCAGGGAAATAAGTAACTCAGATTTACAATTGGGCTAGGTGGGAACTGCAGTTTAGATTTAATTTGTCAACTTTTGGCATTTTTTAAATCCTTCAGAAAACTTTTACCTTTTTGTGTGAAACTCCAAAGAAGACTGTACGTCTCCTCTGAGCATTAGGAGTAGCCATCTTTCTACCCCATGAATGGAAAGTAAAAAGAAGCAGGTGAAACTAATTTCAACCATACATTTTATTTAATCTCATGTATCCAAGTATTACTGTTGTAACGTGTGGCACTAGCCATATTTCAAGTACTCATTAGCCACGTGTGTCTAGTGGCTACTGTGTTAGACAGCTTGGGTTTAAAGAATCTTTTTGATGAGATGATGGGAGAGAAACTTTTTTCTGCTAACTGTGATGTAGATTTTACAGTGTAGCGTAACATTTCAGTAGAAGGAATAAAAACGAAGGAAGGAAGTAAATAGTTAATATACAGTATCTTACTGCATTTCTACTCAAAATCTATTTCTTTTTCCTTTTTCTAATTTAAATTTTTGTGGTTAATCAGGACCCAGTGTGCCTTGTGTTGACGTTTCCAGACTTCACATTTTGCAAATTTTGCTATTTAAAAACATTTGTCAAATGATTTTCTGAACCTTTACACAAAGGTACCCTTTCTAAATTAACCAATTAAAATGTATTTTCCTGATACTGTCATTATATTCTGTATTTGCCTCTTTTTGGCAAATCTGTAGTATGCTATTAAGGTTCAGGCTCTGTTTTTTTTTCTTCCGAAGCTAAATATATGATTATCTATCTACATATTATTCTCAAAGGAATTAGGCTCCCTGCTGTTTGTCCCCTTTTTGAAATGAATATGATCTTTTTGTGGTCGTTGCCTAGATGAGAAGTGGAGCCTTTTTAGTCTTAAATGGAAGATAATTAAAAATCTGAATTTCAGATAATTCAATCAGAAGGGCTAGAATTACTTTTATTTCTAGCCTCATCCCGGACCCCCAATTGTTAAACACATCACACACTCAAAAAAGTTGTATTTCAAATACCAAACTAGATTTTATATGGAACGTATATATTGGGTCTTGATTTGGGGTAGCAGCTAATGGACATTTTTCTCAAAACAAGTTGAATTTTGTTATCAGCCTTGAAGTTTTATGATTAGGAACCCTAAGAGGAGCCCTGTTATTTTTTAAGACTTAAAATTGATAGTCTTTTTAAAATTATAATACTTTTCTAATAATTGCATCAGGGGAAATAGTGATAATTGAAGAAAGATTCATGTCTTAATAATTTGACCTAAATTATTATATAGAAATATATATACTTTCATTGATTAAGTTGCTCATACATATCTGGTTCTACTCCCCACCCCGAGAATAGTGAGCTATTTGTGTAGGTTCCCTGCTTAACTTTTTTCATTAGTGTGTATGACTCCAGCATACATCCATTAGTGTCCTTAGTTCACAATTGCCAAAACTTTCAGAGTTCCATAATTTGCAAGTAAAAATAACGTATTTAAAACACTAGTTTTGTTTATTTCCTTTTTTAGAGTTTCCTTGATGCCTTTATTTTTATTGTTTCATTTTATGTTACCCCCCTTGGAGAGAGAGAGTCCTGGAATGAGTTATAAATTGTTAGCTTCTCTTCTTGTTTCCTCTCATTCAGTGGCAAAAATAATTTTATAACTCAAAATTAAGCTTTTGGTTAATCTTCCAGTTTGTAACTTGGTGTGAGCCCTCTTTTTACACCATTTTCAAACTTGATAAAACTTTAAATGTTCACTTTTTTCTAAAGAAGTCAAATTTTTTTAAGAGCCTAGATTAATATGTTGATATTTAAGAGGCTTGGGAGTGTAGTTGGTGAGGCTGTATTTTTAAGATAAGAGGAGATTAGTTACCTTTCAGGAAATTGATGAACACACTACATCAGTGTCCACCTTCTTTGGGTTTCCATTACTGGAAGATTAACTTCCATTAGGTTTGAAGTAGTTTTTAAAATATTTCAAGTACATTGGAGATACTTCTACTAATCCATGAAACAGAAGTAGTCAGACTGTTTCTATCCTGAGTGAGATATGGAAAATTACTCTGTGTACTAAATGTCAGGCAATGAAAATACAGGTTTTTATGTAAGAAACTACATCTCATTAAAAAGATGTATTTTTCTTCCTGGGTTGGGTTTTTTTTACATCTCATATCAAGATATAAAAACAGCCTCAAATGTAACTAAGCACGGAGAGCTTAGCTTAGCCTTAAAAAAATTCTGCTTTGCGTCTCAGCAGCATCTTGCTTCTCGTAGAAATTCTTCATTTGCTGGATTGCTGCATAAAGTCATTCATCCAGAACTGTCTCGTTTAAACTTGATTTGCCCAGAGTCTATCCTTTTTATTAGTTAACTTTCGAAAATCCTTCCTCTTAAATGTGTGACTTGAGAAAAAGATAGCTTAGTAATTTTGAGTGAGAACCCTTTGAATTTGTATTTTCTAGCTACTAAACTATAAACTGCAGCCCAGGTTGTTGTTTTTTGTTTTTTTATTTTTCATGAATGTGGACAAAGTCCCCCTTTTTTAAGTCCTCACTATTCATTATTAGTTTTCTTTGTATTGTAATGTGACAGTATAAAGTTACTTTGCCTGGACACAGACCCAGTCATGTTTTGGGGTTTGTTTTTTTTTTTGATAGGATACATTGTTCAAATGATGTATGAAACATCCATTTTTATTTAAAGGCTTTTCCTTTTCATTCCAAGAAGAATGGAGAGAATAATGTCAATTAAGGCTAAGATGACACTTGGAACGTGTTGATGGAGTTTGACCTTACTGTTTCAGTCATATGTGGAAACTGAGTTTTATTGATCTGGAGAAAGAGGAAAATTAGATATTATCATGTATTTGTGCAGCATAAATTTTAATATTACGTTGGATATGTATAGTGGGTTTGTTTGTTTTAAAATATTAGAAAATCAGCCTCTTCATTTCTCTTTTTTTAAAAATCTGACTGGTATACATCTAGGCCTTCTCATTTTTAACTTGTTAAATGTTTAGGTAAGAACTCCAATTTGAAAAGAATTAATTATTATAGAAATAAATCTGGTAGGTATGTGAGTGAGTATTAATTTTGCTTGAAACAGAAGTATATTTTCTGCATTGAATCACCTCATCAGAGTTATCTCTCAAGAATTATATGTGGTAAGAATTTCTTTTTATTTCCTATCAGCCACATATTCTTTCTGAATTAGAAAATAAGTTCCATTTGTGAGCTGAACTTCATTATCTGCCATTTTATGGAAGCAACGTAACACTCTTTGGGAGAACCAGAGCCGATTGTCATCTCAAGGTTATATGACAACTCTGTTCTAACACTTATTCCTATTATATAGGGTTATACCTTTTTTCTTATGCCTCAGCTCTGTACCTGACAATTTATGATTCGGTGAAGCCAAGCTAGAAGAAACAAAGACCATCTAAGATTGTGATAATGATGAATTCCTGGGTGTTACTTGCACAGATCAGGTTATAACCTGGAATTCCAAACAGAGTAGTAGTGGAGAATAATGGCTGCTCCGGATGACTCTTGGGTTTGGTGTAATTGCAGTTAAACAAGATTTTGTGTATTACAAAGCTTGATTTTACAACCAAAATAATAGAAGTGGGGGCAAAATCATGTCTGCTTATGCTTTTTTAAAAGCTTGTAGTTTAAATAAAAATAAATTGTAAGAACTGATTACCTTAACCCTATACAAGTCTGGCAATGAGCTCTGCATGAGGAAATGGAAGGAAGAATACTGGTCGTGGTTCTAGGAAGGTAGGTGTGAGGAAGGAAAATGGGTTTCCCTTTTCTGATCATGGGCTCTAAAAGGATTCATTGCCTCTACCAGCACTCATTATAAAACCAGAGATAAGAAAGAATATATGTACTCGCGTGTGTCTGTGAGTGTGTGTGTGTCTGAGTGTTTGTTACTCTAAACAGCTTGTAAATATTGTAGTTGTTTAAAATGGAAAATAAAAGCTGCGATTGTTTTTTTTTTCTTTGCAAATATATTGCATCAAAAATACAGTATTGACAGTGGATAAAACACTGAGGAAATAAATTTTTTTTTTCATTTTGCCTTCTGTCCATTTTTGTCAAATTATGAAAAAGTGCATAATATTAAACTTTGCATAGCATATTTTTAAAGCATGTGCTTGGTTCTGAAATAATCATTTGAAACAAGCTTTGGCCACGTGATTTATCTTATAATAGAATAATAGAAATGTACATATTTCATATTAAAAGGATATGTTTTCACACTTGGCAGAAAGGTTGTTTAAATCTTCTGAATTTACCTGAATGTGTCATACTAATGATAAAATATTAGTTGGAAAGTGTAGGATAAAAAATATATATATGTGTTCACTATGTTACACCAAATTACAGTACAGAAACAGGAAAGAACAGTTAGTTTATGGTCATCAAAATCAAGCAAATGCTAACTTCGGGGGTGTAATTAACCCACTGGTTTCATGTGTTATACTTAAAGAAAATACAAGCTGACTTTCAATGAAAATAGATACACTCTTGATGAAGTGACTTATTAAGCCTTTAGGGAGTCATTAGAACTAATAGTTACAACCCAAACCAGCAGGATGTAGATTATGTGCTATCTGCATCAGAATCCCAAACAGTTTGCTCTCCTCCTGCCCGGGGATCACAGTGGCACCACTGTAAATGGAGTGGTATTTAGTATTAAAGGACAGTATTTTTTCTGGTGACAGGAAACAGTCTGGTTAAATGAAACACATCGTCAAAGGAAGGAACTCTTCACGTATGGAACCACATTAATCTTAGAGCCAGAGATTCAAAGGGAAGTTGACATGAAATTTGGGTCCCTCTTCATTATTTTTAAAGTGCAGTTTACTTAAGATTTTTCCTCCTAAAAGATCCAAAATGTTTTGCTGACCTGTAGCCAATGAATCTCACCATGTAGGTGCATTTTCTTCTGGGAAAGGTAAAAAGCACCTTTGTGAAGTAAGGGCATGACCAAACGATGGCTTCTTTGAGTGTTCATTCAGCACTTACTATACAAAATAATTGTTTTATTTTCTCCAATATGTGTTTATTAAAGAAACAATATAATTAAACTTTATACTTGGGGAAATGAAAATTGATACAAGAAGATCCCTAGATTGCCATGTACAGGATATACATTAACAGTAAATGGCTAAAGATGAATCCATCTTGTCTGGAAGCCTTACAAGAAACCGTTCAGTTTCAGTGCCCAATAAATTGTGCCAAAAGGGAAAAGTCATTCTTTAGTCCAGGTTCCATTTTGCTCCCAAGAATGTTGTATGAATACGTAAGAATTGGCCCATGTGAGAATACTCCAGGTCTCCCGTCCTATCCTGAAGCACATGCTCTTGACCTGTTTTTGTCAGATACAGTCCATATCCCTGGACACCACTGAACTTAAGCAGATACCACGTAGTGCCTCTGTGTTCATAATACAGTTCGCCCTTGAGCAACAGAGGTTTGAACTGCACAGGTCCACTTACATGTGGATTTTTAAAAAGTAGAATCAGCCCTCTGTATCCCTGGGTTTCTCATCCACGGATTCAACCAACTGTGGATCAAAAATAGTATTTTCGATCCCCAGTTGGGAATCCACAGATGCAGATTGTTCTACACCATTTTATATAGTGGACATGAGAATTCACAGATTTTGGTATCCTCAGGGATCACCAAGGAACAACTGAAGTTTTGGGGGAGTCAAAAGTTCATGTCGATGTTCAACTGCATGGGGAGATTGGTGCCCCTAACCACCACGTTCAAGGGTCAACTGGACGGTTAATGGGTTTGCTCTCACGCAGCACGCAGCATTTCTCGGTTGTATACCAATTAAGTATGCCACAAATGTCCCAATGGGAATCCACAGTGTAGCACAAATGTCCAAAGTAAAGTGTACTTTTCTTACAGGCAAAATGCAGATTTGTCTCGCTTATAAATTGGGGAGTAACTCCATTTGTACAACTGCAATATGAAACAGTATTTTTTTATAGTGAACAAAATTAGAGTTAGCCAGCTGGACTCAGTTTAGATGATCCCAATTTTGTAAATAGTTCTAAAATATTGATTTACTTAGGATGCTTGCAGTTATAAGAAAGAGAAAACAATTCAAAGTTAGTGAAATAGGAAATTGGCTCACTACAAAATCAAAGATAGGCTAGGCTTTCAGGACAGGTTTATTCATGTTATTCCCAAGTCTGGATGTAATTTTCTCAACTCTACCCTCCTACGTATACTGCCTTTCTTTTCAGGCTGGAGCTAGGTACCTGTATTTCTGGACCTCATTATATACGTATCACTATCCAGGAAAAAAAACACCCTATTACCTCTCTCGAGTGGGAAAATTTCCCAGAAGCCTCAGCATATTTTTCCTTGCATCTAATTATAAAAGAGTTGATGTGCTACATCCTTAATTTGTCCCCATGTCCTAGTTTTCTAAACTAGTCACTGAGAGGAGAAATACAATCACCATGATTGACTTAGACAAATCAGAGCCTAGCCCTGAACCTGGAGTCCATTCCCCAATCTGGATGGTTGCACATATGGCCTTATACGCTCACTACCCAAAGTCTAGTCTCTTTCCATGTATATTTAGTCCTCTTTACCCTCTTCATCCTCCACCCCCGCCCCCCCCACCTCCTTCCCCTTTGGTAATCACCATACTGTTGTCTGTATCTATGAGTTTGTTTGTTGTTGCTTTTTGTTTTATATCTCACATATGAATGAAATCATATGGTTCTTGTCCTTTTCTGTCTGACTTATTTCACTTAGCACGATACTCTCAAGATCCATCCATGTTGTCACAAATAGCTATCTATACATCTTTTTATTCTTTCAGTGGTTATTGAAATTACAACTTGTCCACTTACTACCTTACTACTTCCTGGACTAATTCCATTACTACATTCCCATCTTTTGTACCATTTTGTCATGCATTTGTAACTGTGTGTGTGTGTGTGTATTTAAACTTCAGACATTATAATTTAGTATAGTATATATTAATTTAGACTTAGCCATATATTTACCCTTTCACTGTTCTTTATTCTTTTCTATATCTTTTATGATTTTATGGTTTCATTTGGGATAATACTACTTTTGCCCAAAAAACTCCATTTACTGTTTGTTGGTCTGCTAGTAACAAATTCCCTGAGTTTTTATTTTTGTTGGTATGAAAATGTCTTTTTTTCTTGAAGCTTTTTTGGATGAGATAGAGTACTGAGTTGGCAGTTTTTGTTTTTTTTTTTGCACTTCAAAAGTATAATTTCATTGTTTTCTGGCTTCCATGGTTTCTTATAGTTTTAAAAGGCAATGCTTTAAATATACTATCTAGACAGCTAGATAGATATATAGATATATAAATATATATATATGTTAAAAATGGCAATGCCCTTTTATTCTGGTTATTTTTAACATTTCATTTTTGTCTTTGATTTTTAGTAGTTTTCCGTATTTATTTGTATTATGTCAAAATTTTTATTATCTCTCAAATCTCGGTCATTATTATCTCCTCAAGTATTCTGCCATATTGTCTGTCTTTACTCATACTGCAATTACAAATATGTTAAACCTTTTTACCACGTCCCTTATCTCATATTTTTTTCTGAATTTTCAATCTTTAGCCCCTCCATGTTTCAATCTGCATATTCTATGTATCTTCCAGTTTATTTCTTCCTTTAGCTGTATCTAATCTTCTGTTAAACTGTTCTGTTGAGTTCTTAGTTGTATTTTTCAGTTCCAGGATTCCCATTTGATTCTTTGTTTTTCTCTCAGCCATTTCTTTTTATTTACAATTTGTGTTCAATGCAAATCAATTCCATAACATGAGAAGTTACTGTGAATCCAAGCATAGATATACACAGTATACAATCCAAAATAGGTATGGAACACAGGGAATGTTCTCACACACAGTAGCCTGAGATCTGTTGGATATGGTTCCTGTGTAGGTTTCTAAAGATGGGAAAAAACGACTGGTTATCAAGATGACACTGGCCATATTAAATATCGGAACATCTAAGCATCAGTGTGTGACTGTGCAAATCAAAGACTTTAAGAAGTGTCTTTTAAATGAGGTTTCTGTGCATCGAGGCAGTTATGAAAAGATTGACTTTCCAGAATCAAGTCCACATTAGGCTTAGGATCAGGTTCTATCTAGAAATACTAACCGATAAAGTGTTCTAACTGTGGCGATTCTGCTTCATAGTTTTTTCAGAAAACATGTACAGAAAGTATAAAACTTTTTCTGAATTTAATGTAAGTTTCCAGTCTTCACTTCCTAAATACCTGATTTACAGTTTTGGCTCCTTTACATATTTGGCTTTTCAATTTTTAAGATTTGTCAATTTTACCTTCAAAACGGTTTTTAAATTGTAACGTATTCAGTGTAATGCAGAAATATATAAAAAGCATTTGAAATTAGTTGAGGTCAGTGTACTTGTACTCCTTGTTTAGCTAAAAGAATCTGGCATTCTTGAATAGGAATAAATGATAAGTATATATGCAAAATTTACTCATTATACTTGGATTTGGGATAGATTCCAAGCCATCCTGGCCCTGGCACATGTCAGTTACTATGTAAAAAGTCAAATATAATGTCAACTCCAAAGCCTCAAAGGAAAGTGTTCAGGTCCCAAGAGAACAGTGAGAGCTTAACAATATAAATCCTAACCTAAGAGTTACATCGACATTAAATTAGTGCCGTGAAACTACATGGAGGATTTACAGGAACACCTGGAAGTTCCTGCTAGTGTACATTTGAACAGAATCATGGAAGTTTTTTCTGTTGTCTGTTTGATAGCCTTATAACTTGAATGAACCAAATGGAAACTGAATCTGTTCCAAATCCCATCCTTGATCTCTAGATAAGATAAAATCTATTCCTTCTCAAGGTAGAATTTCATGTGTCCGTACTTAAGCCACATTTAAGGAAATCATCTCTTAATTTTGAATGTGTCTCTCTTCATGTTGCACATGAAACTCCAGCAGATTTAATATTTGGCATTCATCATCTAGTCAAGCCCTGCCCATGCTCTTCAAACCAACTGAATTTGAGATCCTCAACATTTTCTGTGTCAGTAAAATAAGGTGTGGTATTAGAAGATTGAACAAAGACCTGTTTTTTCCTTGTCACTGGATGTTTCCACACCATTTGAATTGGGTATAGAAAATGGGGAAGTACAGACATTTCTTGGCCTGAGTCTCTTCACAGTAGAGATGCACAAGGAAGAAGGAAGAGACTGGCTGTTGACTTCAGAGCACTGCCACTTGCCTTGGTGGTGGCATTCGCTGGACTTTGGGTAGTCGAGTTATTGTGGGAGGGGTTACTTGGAGGGTTACAGCAGTTGTTTGATCTGAACAAATCTGTGTGGGTAGGAGCAGTGCCAGAAGCAGTAGCCCCAGTCTGAACCTGGCTACCATCTGTCTGCCCCCATCTGCTCTACCCAAGTCCACTCCGTCGCTGCGCTTCACGTCTTGCTGGATGCCGTCTCGCTGGATGCCGGTGGTGGAGAACCAATGGCTCTGGCTGGGTCCAGGCAATGTCTCCACTGGATTCTTTAGTGGAGTTTCCAGTTAACTGTTGATATTCTCCCTTGTAATTTAATTTATTAAACATATTGCCTATTATTAAAGTTCATGCCTAATAATTTCAATATCTGGATCTCCTGAACATCTGCTTCCTTTGTCTGTTTTTTCTCTTCATGTCACAGTTTTTGTCTTGTTTGCATGCTTATTTCTGATAAGAAATACAATAGTATATGAAGATGTATAGATAATTGAGGCTGCAGGTGTTATCATC
The DNA here is from genome assembly GCF_964194185.1 of Rhinolophus hipposideros. Classification (NCBI taxonomy): domain Eukaryota; kingdom Metazoa; phylum Chordata; class Mammalia; order Chiroptera; family Rhinolophidae; genus Rhinolophus; species Rhinolophus hipposideros. Next base: position 76,096,389 of record NC_138051.1, read on the forward strand.
TTCCTCAAGTGGATTTACTTCCACTTTTGGCAGACAAATTAGAAAATCAGAGAATGAGCAGTTTGGAAGGCTGACTTGAGTCTTAGGGCCGCTCTGTCTCTAGTTCACCTTTATTCTTACAGCATTGCCTGTCTGGTATCTAAGAAAGTCTGCGTTTCATCTTGGGTGGGCCCTAAATTGTAATTATTGTCATCCCAGCCTTGTGAAAGTCCAGAAGCTCTACTCAACTTCTCAGCCACTGCTTTCAGATTGGTAGATGTGGCACCAAATAGCAATCCTATCTCTTTGGGGTCTTGGCCCCTAAAGTTGTAGTTCTTAGTAGCTCTCCAGTGCCTTCAAATATATTTTCATATCTTGTACAGCTTTTCTCACTGTTTTTGGTTGAAGGGTTGGCCTGCAACAAGCTAATTTGTCATTATTGAGGGGGTAAAATTCCTATGTCAAATGTTAATCCTCTTCTTACTGTCAGCTGGCTTCCCTCAACTCTTTATAATATGTTACTTAAGCTTTGGCTTGCCTTCACCTTGACTTTACATACAGTATTATTTCAAGTTCAGCCTTGTCTTTTGTCACTAGCTAACCTATGGATTGTACCGAGCCATGATGGAGAGGATTGAAGGTGTTGAGTGGAAGGCACAGGGTCTCGGTGTAAACCAAGTCCTCTGAGATAACAGGAACTAGGAGAATACAGCATCAGTGGCCTCAGAAATAGGTATGGGAGCAGCAACTATTCTAAGGTTTGTGTCCCCTCCAGTCCAAAATGGAGGTAGGTGAGACACCTCAGAGAAAACAAATGGACCAATGAAAGGTATGCAGGATCTCATTGACATTTGCGTGTTTGCAGGCTCTGATCAAACTACAGAGTCACATTTTTGTGTGATTTAGAAATCAGTAGTATTGCTTCTCGGCCTTTTGGCTAAGCTGAAGTGTAGAAATCAGTATTTCCTCTTTAGTCACAACACTGGGTTTTCCATGTTCTCTTTTCTAGGCAGTTCTTTTTCTGGCCTAAGCTTCTTCCTCTCCTCTATCACATGTGGTACATGAGGTGATAGAGCTGCAGCAATAGCAGTTGTGCTATAAAGTGCTATGTGCGATTATAAAATAGTATCCTGTACCCACCAATGTACAAGAAGTGTGTGTGTCTCCATTTTACTTTTTTATCCAATCCAAGAGATTTCCCCGCTTTGCTTTCTCCCACCCCGTTAATCTACAACCAATAGATTTCATGTAACCCTCCTCCTTTGATTCTAATATATCAAATAAATTGCAAAACCGCCATTTTCCGGAGCATTTTCTCAATCCATTGAGACTTTGCTTCCCGGTAATTGTCAGTTTGGCTCAAATAAACTCTTATAAGCTTTTTCTTGGGCTGGGTGTTTTTTTGTCGACAGTAGTGTGGCACAATCACCAAGGCAAACACTGGCTCATCTGCCCTTGGCCAGCCCAGCAAGCCTAAAGGAAGTTGGACGTGGGGCCTAGAAAATGCACGATCCTCAGCCTCTGCTTTGCTAGATAGCATGGAAGACAAAGGCAAATTTAGGTTTCCTTTTTTCATAATGAAATTTTCATTAGCATTTTTTTTGTAGCTGGAGTTGTACAAAACATGTTTTAGATAAAAGAGAAAGATAGCAAAAGAGCTAGAATTAGAGAGAAAGGTTCTAGAGAGAGGCAGATCCTAATATGGTTCGTGTTAGGGTTTGTTAGGGGTTGGTACTTGATTTTGTCAGAACCTAAGTTTTTTAGAAACTTGATTTTTTTTCCAGAACCTGAATTAACTTCACAACCAACTAATAAAAGTAGATCAACCTGTTGATACAAGTGCCAGTTTATTTGCGGTCCTAGAAATGAGGGCACTTCTAGCCTCATATCACAAGATAACTGATAGGCCACATTGGTCATCAGAAGTTAGTTTATAGACATAGCATTAGAGCACAAGGACGTTTGCGGTCCTAGAAATGAGGGCACTTCTAGTCTCATATCACAAGATAACTGATAGGCCACATTGGTCATCAGAAGTTAGTTTATAGACATAGCATTAGAGCACAAGGACATTTGCGGTCCTAGAAATGAGGGCACTTCTAGTCTCATATCACAAGATAACTGATAGGCCACATTGGTCATCAGAAGTTAGTTTATAGACATAGCATTAGAGCACAAGGACGTTTGCGGTCCTAGAAATGAGGGCACTTCTAGCCTCATATCACAAGATAACTGATAGGCCACATTGGTCATCAGAAGTTAGTTTATAGACATAGCATTGGAGCACAAGGACGTGTATAATTTTTACCATTTCTTTTTTTCCTGGCTAGGGAAAAGTATGCTTTATAATTTTTTTACTTTTCTTGCAATGGAATATTTATGTCTGGCAATTTTAGTTTTTTTACTCTGGTAAACACTGTTAAATTTTGGTCTTTGGTTTCCTTTTTCTAAACTCCATGCAGACCACATTTCTTCTGTTGTTACATTTTTTCTTCAGATACATTAACAGGACTATGTCAGGCTCCAGCTTTCTTTCACATTCAGCTTCCACTTCTGCCTAGACACTTGAATTGGATTACTGCAAACCCTTGCGCACTTCCTGCTTTGACTGGAGAGAACTGGTTTTAACCATAGGTGTGAATTTTACTATTTTCAGCCTAGGAAAGTCCTTTTATCTTACTGTTCAGAGGGCATAAATTTACTAGACCCCCTACTTTATTACATTTCTAACTAAGAAAAATTTTCTCCAACTACACCATCAACTTGGGGGAAAGAGGGACTGCTGTGTTAACCCCGAAAATAAGAACTAGCCGGACAGTCGGCTCTAATGTGTCTTTTGGAGCAAAAATTAATATAAGACCAGGTATTATAATTATTATATTATGCTTGGTATGTTATTATATTATATTATACTTGGTCTTATAGTAAAATAAGACCAGGTCTTATGTTAATTTTTGCTCCAAAAGATGCATTAGAGCTAATTGTCCGGCTAGGTCTTATTTTCGGGGAAACACGGTATATCAGACAACTTCTCACTTGTAACTTTTAAGCTAAGAGCAAGCAAATGTTTAAAGATACTAAAAATAAACTCTATTTTTTAAAAGAAAGTTTAAAATGTGGGGTCTGTTAGCCTAAAATGGATTGTTGTAAATTGATGTTGGAAATATTCCATATTCAAAAATTGAAGATAAACTACAATTACAGACTGATAGACAATCGATGTATAATAGTGAAAAGAAACTACAGTTGCTGACATGTCTATGGCAAAGGGCTGGCATGTCGTAACTCTTTTTTTTTTTTTAATTAATTTTATTGGGGTGACAATTGTTAGTAAATTTACATAGATTTCAGGTGTACAATTCTGTATTACATCGTCTATAAATCCCATTGCGTGTTCACCACCCAGAGTCAGTTCTCCTTCCATCACCATATATTTGATCCCCTTTACCCTCATCACCCACCCCCCACCCCCTTACCCTCTGGTAACCACTAAATTATTGTCTGTGTCTATGAGTTTTTGTTTCTCATTTGTTTGTCTTGTTCTTTTTGGGGTATCTACCCCAAAAATATAAAAGCATTTCTCTATAGAGACACGTGTACGCCAATGTTCATTGCAGCTTTGTTTACGGTGGCCAAGACATGGAAACAACCAAAATGTCCTAAAGAAGTTGTGGTACATATACACAATGGAATACTATTCGGCGTTAAGGAAAGATGATATAGGAGCATTTGTGACAACATGGATTGATCTCGAGAGAATAATGCTAAGTGAAATAAGTCGTAACTCTTGACAGATGAAAGGTTCTGGAAAAGATATTTGCATTGTAAATTTCAGGGAAAGGACTATACAGACATAATGATTTTCTTTGAAAAGGGTTGATTGCAGTAAGCATATGAGTCCCTACTGTGTGCCAGAACAAAGCTGCCAGATGTTTTTATCATTGTCTTACATATGTGGAAAGTGAGGACTAAAAGATAATTTTCAGGAAGAGGTAAAATCATGATTCAGATATAAAAATGTACACGTGTCAAGACTATTTGATGCATTAATCTGTGGAATCAACCATATGTTAATAAATTCAAATTTAAAGTTTTTAAAGAGTACACATTTATATGGAGTAAAGGAATGTTGAAATGAATTGTAAATGGAGACAAATTTTTTGTTTTTGAGAGGAGAAGTCAACTGAACCTCTACTAGAGGGGACAGGATTTACATGTCTTATCAGTCACTACAATTTACAAAGTTATAAAAAGCTCCCATAGAATCAGAATCTGATAAGACAGAAGGACATACTCTAGACGATGCATAGTTTTCCACTGATGTACAGGTTTTTCCTACCTGATGTTCAGTAATTTGCCTGAGCTAATACATGTAATAAATGGCACGATGAGGCAAGATTGGAGAAAATTCCTCTCAGTGGGGTACGGGTCATTTGAATTGCAAGGGAAGCCCTGAGGAAGTCAATGGAGCCTATTGCCATAATTCAGCCTTGAGGCAGTGTTGGTCTGAACCAACACATAACTGTAGTGGGTTAACTTCTGTGGAAGCAGACTCGGAGCCTGATATTTTTGCACAGGAACTTTATTGGGGAGGGCTTTTGGGGACAATATGTGTGAGGGAGCTCGAGAAGCTGGATTGAGCAGAGGGAGAAATTGAACTGTGATGTAGTGACGACAAAAGCTTTAGTTGAATTCCAAGGGGAGATCTGGAGCTGGGGTGTCCCTTCTGAGATGTCCTAAATTAAAACAAGATGCTGAAAACACTTCCTGGGGAGGGCAACACTCCTGGTAGCTTGAGGTAATGCTTACCTGCATCCTGAAGTGGAATCTGGGCAGAGCACCACAAACAGGATCCATGTATCTCCCTCTTCTACTGCCCTTTTTAGGTTTCTCCTTGACTAGCACCCTGTGCTAGAGTAGGTGCTTACCTGCTCGTACCTCTAAGCTTACTTGCTGGGAGGACCAGACTCCCGCATCCTTGAAAGCTCTGAGCCCCTGGTCACCGTGTCCTTCTCAAGCAGTGACTACTGTACTTGACAGGCCATTTCCCATTTAAAGTGGTCAAGGAATTCCCAAGAGACACCGCAGTGGACCACCTGGATGCCAGGCATGTTCTCCCCTGCCCCCATTGTGTGACAGCAGCCCTGCCTCCCTCCTGATGATCTGGGTGAATTATCCCCAACCTGATGGTGACTTCTATTTTTGTCCACTGGTCTCTTAGCACAAAGGACTCAAAGCGACTGGGTGACACCCATAGCTTAAAGTTGAATGAGACTCTATATGCCCTGGTGGAAGTTTTCAACCTTTGAAAAGAGGTTCTTAAGACCCACAGAGCCTAAAGTTGTAGGTGTAGGAAGCACAAATCCCCAAGTGGGTCATTGGTAAAGGTGTTAAGTGGAGCCATTCCCATTTCTACCCGTTGGTTCCCAGTCTCATGTATTTCGCCTGTTGGGGCCACTGAACCATTAGAATGATCATTGATTTAAGATGTATCCTGCATCCTGAAGGATGGTGCCTCATCCTCACAGGATATCATTTCCAAGCTGGTACCTCATCTACACCTTTAAAAGGCCACTCAATTGTTCTATCGGGCCAGCGGCTTCTACAGTACATGATAGGACCACTGGGCCCATGGTCACGTGCCCACTATTCCATCCACTTTGCTGTAAAGTCCCTTGGTCTGTTTCGGTGCTCCATAGGATCCTGAGTCATAAGCCCTCGTATGATCATAGCACTGAAGCACTGCAAGCAGGAAAGGCAAGACCCATACCTAGAACATGGGTCAATTTGGGTGAAGATAAATAACTGCCCTATCTAGAGTGGGAGGGGTCCAATGTAGACAACTTGCCATCATGTGGATGGTTGTTTTTGAGATGCATATTGTACTAAGGGCTCAGCAGTGGTCTCTAGCACTCAGGTTAAACATTTGGCAGCATCAGTAGGTAGACTGACCTTGGTGAATGGAATCCCACCGTATATCTTCCATTGCTGTCACCATGGCTATGCCTTTCATGCACCCATTTTGCCAGCACAGGAGTGAGAAGATGGCTGACATAAACTGGCCAAATCATTTGGACTACTTGATGGTTGAGTGCCTCTTCCATAGTGGATACTCTCTGGTGGCCAATAACATGCATTCAGACATCTTTATACACCACGTCCATGTATCTATCTATGTGTCTTTACCCTTTCCCTGACTTTCTTCTTTTTCTCCTTCTAGACGCCTGACCAATCAGCCAAGCCATTTGCTACTCTCATAAGTTCATGTTTTTTTCTGACCTTGGGCCTGTTCTATTTCCACACAAAGTGGATGACTAGATAGCCTGGTTATTGCCTTGTAATGATTTCTCTTCACTGTCGCATCCAGCGCAACATCGGCAGTGAGGGTACGAGAAGGGGCGGCTTTGGGTTAAGTTTTTAAGAAAGAAAGAAACAGACTTTATGCAGTTAAATCGCAGAAGGCCAGGGGTCTCAGTTCTGAAAGACAAGCCCAGAATAAAGCCGACTGGAGGTTTTATTGATAAGTATGCAAATACAAGAAAGTAACATTGTTTCTTACACAGTCTGTGAGACTCATACATCATAGCAGAATGCTTATTCCAATCACCCTTTGTCAACAGCTGAAGCATAAAGTCCCATGATGTCTTACCTAAGGTATGTATGTACCCTCTCGGGGACAAGTCTCTCATATTGTAACAGTTCGTTGAGATAAGTGGAGAGAACTGATCTTTATTGTCCTCATGACTTCTCTCACAATCAGGTGAGAGAGGAAAGCCAGAGTCAGCAGTGGCTTTTCCCAGGCAGGGGGGAGGGGCGGCAAGGTTCTTTTCCAGATCTTCTAAGGCAGCTCATTGGGGGTCCCCACTTGGTTCCGCCTGGCTTGAGTTGTCCCCCCGCCCCCGTGGGTAATCTTACTTGACATTGGCTGCAAACCATCTTTTGGGGACCAGACAGAGAGACATAAGGCGTAAAACATAGAGATAAGCAAAGTCCTAAAAAGGCACAGTCTCACAGACTTTTCTTTCCTCAAGGAAAGACACAGGGAGACAGTCGGCTAGGCTGCTGTGTGACTACCCTTCACCACTGTCTTACAGGTCCACCCAAGTGGGGCTGTATTGCAGCAGCAGTCCATTTCTGGATTGCATCTACATACAGACCAACTCATCTGTGTATCAAACTTGGCTTTTTTCCTCTTCTGTAAGTTGATTATAAAGGACACATCCCCACTCCCTTGGCCATAGGTGTGAGCTGAGGGAAAGGCACCTGTGGGACAGTAGTGAATGACATGGGAGGGTGTCTGGGCCGTCTGCTCATGTAGTCTACTTATGCCCTCTGTCCCTGCTCATGTCCAGTGCTCCATGCACCACTTCCATCTTAGGATCCATTGCTGCTGGGCCTACTCAGACTTGTGGCTTAATGTCTGACAAGTCACGTGGTCAAATACTCTTTAGCAAGGCCCAGCAGCAAACCAGAAGCTGTTTTCGGAAGGCAGTTCTGTGTTGCAAATGCCATGGCCTTACTCCAGAACCCTATGGATCTACATTGTGATTCTCCAGATAGGTTTATATAAGCTCACTACAGATGCTTTTTCCATCATAGATGATTTGATACCATAAGATCCAGCAGGTTGTATGGACCAGGTCACAAGGCTGCTTACACCACATCCCGAGCTGGCTGCAGAGATAAACTCTCTTATCCAGCTTTATAGTGTTTCTCTCAAATCAGCACCCTCAGATCCAGTTTCATGTGTATTTCCCTTGCTTCTGCTAGTACACATTGGCAGGGTCTTCCAGCATCTTCAAGGTGTAGTCAGTTGCCTTTCTCCCTCAGCAGACTCAGCACTTCCCTGGCCAGGTGGTGATGTGACTTGACCAGTTATTGGCCGAGCAGCCAGGAGGGAGGTGGGAACAGATTATGAAGGGGATACGCAGCCTTTGAGTCATTCTCAGGCAGTGGGGAGTGGGTCACATCTGCAGGTTCGTGTTCAGGGCATCTTGGCCTTCAAAGTTCTCAAGAGTATCAAGTTGAACTGCAATGCAGTTTTAAAAAAGGTGTCAGCCAATCTCACAGGGAACTCTAGAACTGCCACGATCCCCATCTCAAGTCTCAACTCCCTCCCAGCTAGAGCCCTCACCTTGGCATGCCCAAGTTGAGAATTCAATCGTCTCTGGATCTGTTCCCTTAAGTTGAAAATTCAGTCTTCTCTGGAGCGTTGTTCCCTTCCCATTATGTCCTGGTCCAAGCTTCAGCTGCTTCTGCTCTTAGGCTAAAGATGAGAATCTCTTTATATGCTACCAGGAAGGCTCCTCTGACTTTGACACTTTGCCTTGAATAGGTAATTGTCCTCAGCCTCTTGCGGTCTTTTTCCAGTGCATTGAGAGCCTAGACTTGCCAGGGGTGAAGGAGTTGCAGAGGCTCACGGGATGTCCAAGGTCGGACTCAACCTGGAGCAGCAGTGACTGAGTTCTTGTCTCTGTGCAAGAAGGAATTCAAGAGCGAGACACATGCAGGAAGAGAAAGTGGTGTATTGAAAATGAAAGTACACACTTGAGAGAAAACTGCAGGAGAACTCATAGAATGAGTTGCTCTGATAAAATCACGATCAGGGGTGTTCATCTCTCTCAGGGTGGGAATTGGTGATGTCCCATTGACATGGTTCATTCATCTTCTCCCCCTGGGCAGGACCCTCTGTTTCCCACTATTTCTTCCTTGTTTGGTTCCTCTGGAACTGTCATGGTGTCAGATACATGATGGAAGTTGTAGTAACCACAATGTAAATGAGATTATAATGACATTAAAATTAGCTAAAGGTCAGGTCAAGATCATAGGGATCAGCCTAGCTGGATGAAACTGGTTCTTGTTGTTTTTCTCCAGCTGCAGTTACTGGATAGTCACTTGTTACTTGTGTAACCCATGAAGCACCTCTGGAGGGGATTGTCACTGTCCTAGGCTCCATATCCTGCCCGGAAGGAAACAGCAGGAGGAGGTAAACTGAGACAAAGTCACAGCAAAGGTCTCAGCCCATCCTGTGGGCTGCTCTGCAGCTTCAGTGGTCCAGCAGCGTGACCTCAATGTGAGGTGCAGAGGCTGGAGCCACCCCTGCCAGCAGTGATCAGTTATTAGATATGGGCTGCCCCCAGGAGGAGACTTAACCTTGGGTAAATAGCTTCCTTTGGGAGGAGGGCAGTTCCTGGGGAGGGACTTAGCTTTGAGCGGTTAAGGGGAATGAAGGGAAATCTGGGTGGCACACAGCATCCTCTACATTGACTCTGAGAATAGAGAAGAGGTCTACGGTGCTCGCTTCAGCAGCACATATACTGAAATTGGAATGATACAGAGAAGATTAGCATGGCCCCTGCTCAAGGATGACATGCAAATTCGTGAAGCGTTCCATATTTTAAAAAAAAAAGAAGAAGAAGAAGAGGTCTACGGATAAGAGAATGACTTCTGGAAGAAGAATTGACAGGATACGTTGGCCAGATAGCATACAGTTTTTTCACTCAAGAACATTGAATACCTTCTCTGTGCTCGGTGCTGTGTTTAGATACAGGTTATGGATAGGAAAGGTCCCGGCCTCAAGGAGCTCACGACTGGGAACCAAACACCCACAGAAGAGTCAGGACAGTGCTAAGATTTCAGTGTATGACATCAATGGGGGGGGGGGCATGGTGGCTAAAGAGACAAGACAATCCTGTGATGTAATGGAGCTTTTAAATTAGTGTTGGTGCTCATGTCTTTCCTCCCTCTAGAAACACCCAAATACCCCGACTCTAAAGGAGACAACTTCTTCCTGGCAGACTCTAAAGTACAGAGCTAGTGTTAGCGCCCATCCTGCTGGTACCTGCCCTATCAATAGTGACACACACACCCGCATCCCCCGGTGTGAATGGCACGGCACGCGAGGATGGGAGACTCGACTATGGACTGTTAGAGATTCCCATGGCAGAGCCAGTGGGACCCTCACACGTGGCAGTAGTGTGTTGAGGAGTGGCCTTTCCTTCTGTTCATGAAGGAAATGAGAGCTCTGAGTCAACGCTCCCAAATCTCTGCAAATGGAAGTGCAAGGGTGGGGAACAGTGACTCTGCCTTTCAAGAGTCTCTCACATAAAATGCCACAAGATGGCAGCAGGAGCTCAGCCCACACGGGAGAAGTTGCATTGATACCCCTGACACACATGTTCCAGATGAGGTGTGAGGAACAAAAAAATTACTGAAAGGCAAGGCTCTGGAACCTGTTTAAATCAGGGGTCTACACAACATATCTTATACCATCCCAGGTGCACACATTTATAACTTGACTCCTGTACCTATTTTCATTTGCCCCATTTGAGTTCTTTCCTCCGGTTAAATGGGGGCCCGGCAGTCATAAACCTTAGTATCATTATTGCCCCTTAAAACATCCGGGTCTTGCTGAAACATGTTGTGCAAACTGCTTTCTTTCCGCTGTTTCACTGAACTTCTCAATAGACTTCACTTGGGGCTTCACTTGTGCTTCTCACAAGACCCGAGAGGAACATTCTGTGTGTGTCTGAAGGCCATTTAGCCTTTCCCCTCAGGAGAACCATGTGGCAGCCTACGGAGCTCAAACAGCAAACTGCTCTGCTTCCACCTGTGACAGATGGGGACAGGTGACAGTGATAAGTTGAATATGCTACAGTGAAAGAAGCTAAGCATCTTCTATTCTTCTAGTAACTCAAAGTGATTTTTCTTGTCCTGGGCAGTTTTCTGACGACACCACAGCAGCCAGCGTCTCCTTATAGGAGCCTCGGTCCTATAGATGTGCTCTATGGATGCGTGCCGGCATGCCTCACCCCGCCACACAGTCTTGGGGCAACAGACAGAAACCACACCGCGTCGCTTAACAGAGAATTTAACCTGAGGCAGTTGTTAAACAGGTGAGGGAGAACAGAGAGTGGACAGGGACCCCTGAAGGAACAGAACTGGTCATTACAGAAAACAGTTCCTGGCAGGAGTTGGGGGTTGACCACAAAAGCAAGAAATGGGGGTTCTCAGAACCCAGTTGGTTGGAGGAGGGTCCCTTCTGAGCTGCAACTTCAATTTCTAAGGAGGTGGCTCTGCCTGGAGCCTCGGGTACTTCTGAGGTGACATGTTCCTCCTGGGGGGCAGGTGGGGAACAGCTGAAGACTGAAATGGGCCTTTTGGTGAAGTAATGTTGAAGGTAAGGAGCTGTCCCTTCTCCCTCGTAACTTCTACTCTCCCGCTAGCCCTTGGCAGACTCCAGGAAGGAGCCAGCTGACAAAGGAGAAAGGTGATGTGCAGCGTGTGGACGGAAGTTTTGGAGCTGGGAGGTGACAGACTAGCCACCAGCCCGGAGGTCTGCTCTGAGTGGCCTCAAGGCAGGCCTGTATTGAAGGGCAGAGATGCCTCCCAGCTCATGATAGAGTTATGCTAGGAAAGAGGGGAGAGCCCTCCACACCTGAGAAGGGGTTGGAGGTCGCAGGTTCCTTACAGTAATGGTAGGATGTGTAGGAAAGAAGAATGACTATGGAAGGTGTTGGAAGGCTGGAACCCTGACCCTGGGACTGCTGGCACAGGTAGCTGAGCGGCCTTTTAGGGCCCCCAGGCATGGACAGGGTCCACCAGGGGTGACCCTGGACTGGTTGCAGGCCAGAGGAGCCCCCTTGGATGCCTGGCCCTGTGTAAGACCCCAGATTCTTTGCTCATCTTTGGGGGGTGTGCAGGAGGCATTAATAATTACAGGGTGTATTTCCACCAGCCCAGAGGGATGAGGGTTTCTGGTCCAAATTAATTTGATGTGAAGAAAGTAACATAATATAAATGTGTTAACAGATCTGAGTTTCCGGAGGTCCTTTGGGCGTGACTGAGGACCACGTGCCCGGGACATCAGGCCTCACCCGCAGCCCTTGGTTGTTATGAGTGGCCCCGATGGGCGTTTCTGGATGGTTTGCAGAGGAGGAGGGAACTCTGGGCCATGATAAATTCCTTTCATGTAAATGAAATAAAATTCACAGCTGCTGTTTATTGAGAGCTATTCTGTGCCACGTGCTTTCCACCAGGGCTTCCAGCCTCAGCACTTAGACATTCTGGGCCCAACAAGTCTGGTCATGGGGGAGCTCCCCGGTAGAGAACCACTGATTTACACTCATAACTCAATCCTCAACAACCCTGTACTATTACCCCTCCTTATTTTTTTCTTTCATTAAAATAAAAAAATAACTGGTGAAATACACATAAAATTTAACTTCTTGACCATTTTTAAGTGCCTTTCAGGGGCATTAAGTACATTCACATTGTTGTGCAGCCATCACCGCCATCCATCTCTAGAACATTTTTCATTTTGCAAAACTGAAATTCTGTACCCATTAAACACTAATTCCCCAGCCCCTGGCAACCACCATTCTACTTTCTGTCTCTATGAATCTGATTAGTCCAGGTACTTTACGTAAGTGGAATCATACAGTATTTGTCCTTTCACTTAGCATGACGTCGTCAAGATTCATCCATGTGATAATATGTGTCAGAATTCCCTTCGTTTTAAGGGTAGATAATATCCCACTGCATATAGAGACCCCTTTCTGTTCATCCATGCATCTGCTGAGGGACAGTTGGGTTGCTTCCTCCTTTTGGCTGTTGTGAATAATGCTGCTATTACTCCTTTTTTGACAGAAGTGAAAACTGAGGCACAAAGGGTGCAGTAACTTGCCACCAGTTCCACAGCTAGGAAGTAGCAGAGCTGGGATTCCAGCCAAGCAGTCAGCTTCAGAGACTGGGCTGCTGACCATCGTGAGCCCTGTTTGATGTACAGACGAGCACAGGAAAGATACCCGCTCTGTTGCCATCTCCTCAGGTCAGACCCATTACTGCTTAGCTGGGAGCTGAGTCGGCTTGAAAATTTGGAAAGATGATGCAGGGGGGTGGAGAATTGGAGGATGATTACTTTTTTGTTTCCTCATCAAACTTTGAATCTTATTTTATCCCTGGAAGATCTGGGTAAGATCAGGAGGTAGAGAGATTTCTTCAGTGCTGGGCCCTCCACAGGAAACTCCCACCATCAGTAACTTCTGTTCATCAGTAACTCCCACCCAGTTGCCTGATTGGGGCTCACATACTTACGTCCATATACAAAAAACAACAGCTACTCTGCATTCCTATCAAGCCTTTCCTTTAAGAATCCTTAAACAGGCTCATTAATGAATTCTTCCTTGCAAGCTGACCACATGGCATAGACCTATTATGAAAGATGCATGTAGTCACTGTTGGGGGGGCGGGCAAAGAAACCAGTCATTCCATTGTTTCACACAGTGCTGAACAAAAGTGTGTATCTAAAAAAAATCTACAAATTTTAGAGGTGAAACATTTGTGGTTTGAGCTTTACGTCAAGGTCCACCACACTTCCTAATGAGTCAGCTCCTTGTCTGGATAGCACTTGTGTATCAGACATTCGCAGGAAGCCTCTGACTCTTCAGGTCTGCAGGTTCCCAAATATCAGATTTCCAAAATGTAGACTGACCCACGGTTTCACCACTTCCCTTGGTTTTGAGTCAAGACAGGAAAAGGCCCCTATGAAATCTTGCCACGACTGACAACAGGAAACATACCAACCTGTGTCTACAGTCCTGTGTCTTTTGCCCACAACCAGGGAGGCCACCTGGTAGGCTCTCCTTCATGCCTCCTTTGCTGGGTCCTGAAAGATGTTGCAATCAACACAATAAGAGAAGGCAGACTCTCATTCCTCCTTCTCCCTCCACTCAGTGTCAGCAGTTTGCAGACAGAAAGCAAACTCGGTTCTTTCCATCTGCAATTGTCCAGTTGCAACAGGAGAAAGAGAGAAAACTGGAACTTGCTATGCCCTCTCCCCAACTTTTACAAAAAGCCTGGCATCTGAGAGATCTGGTAGCCTGGTTACAGGATAATGAGGTAATCGGGGGCCCACAGCACCTGTATCCTGTGAGGTCTCAGGGCCACCGAACCACACAGGAGGACACTGCACTGTTGTGCTCTTGTCTCCTCACTTGAAAAAAATCTCCTTCCTCATCAGCCCAAGATATTCAGAGCTTGGCGTTAACTATCTATAGTGTAATACAAAATAATATGTGGTCTTTGTACCCAGTTCTTGACACAGAGTTCCTGAAAACCCTTGAAATTTACTGTCTTGTATGCTAATGAAATGATTTATTGTGTGTATGTGTGTGGGGGGAATGGCTGGGGTGGGTGTTAGCTTCAGGACAGGGTCTAGTCACCAGAAAAATTAACCACTGATGAGAAGGTTAGTACTTTCAGCCCCTCCCTCACTCCGAATCCCAGGAAGAGGAAATGAGCTGGAGATTGAGTTCAAGCACCAATGGCCAATGGTTTAATCAGTGATACCTGTGTAATGAAATCTTCGTTAAAAACCCTAAATGATGGGGTTTAGAGAGCTTCTGGATTGGTGCATACATTGATGTGCTTCAAGGGTGGTGTAGCCAGAGAGGATATGGACGCTGTCTGCATGCCCTCATTGCCCTGTACATCTCTTCCATTCCATTTGGCTGTTCCTGAGTTGTATCGTTTATAATAAACGTCAATGTAAGTAAATTGTTTTCCTGAGTTCTAGTAAATTATTGAACCTGAAGAGGGGGTTATGGGAATCCCCAAATTTATAGCCATTTGGTCAGGCCTACAGGTGGCCCCTGGGATTTATAACTGGCATGCGAAGCGGAGGCAGTCTTGTGGGACTGAGACCTCAACCTGTGGGGTTTGTACTAACCTCAGGTAGTGTCAGAATTGAAGTGAAGGGTTGGATGCCCAGTTCGTGTTGGATTATTGGTTGTTGGTGTGGAAAGAATACAGATTTCAGATCAGAGAAAAGACTACCTGATGTCTCACCAAACAGTGGAATTGTTAAACTACAGTCTGTTTCCACCAAAAGTTTTTCCCTTTTGTAATTCTGCGTTTCCTGGAAGCTGGGGTGATGAACCTAGGCTGTTACCTACTCCCACTGACCAAATTGACATTTTAGCTCCGCAGTTTTTTGTTGTGGGGGCTTCTTATGCATTGTACCGTGTTAAGCAGCATCCCTGATCTCTAAATGGCACCAACTAAAAGTCCCTGACTCCCCAAACAAAGTGTGATAATTCCCTTATGACAAATACTGGACTGGGGGAGAGGAGTCCTGGGGTTTGGTCCTGGCTCTGCCCCAACTCCCTCTGTGACTTTGGGCAGCCTCTCGGTGTCCTGGACTGTCACATGAGAGGGGCAGACCAGATCAACCTAATTTCTGTGCAGCAACAAAATACTCCGCTGCTGTGCTTGTCTTACCTCCCGAAGTGGAAATTAAGCTCATTAAAGGCTTTGACCTGTTATTCTGTCAAGGCCCTGTCTGTGAATGGTTTGACCCTGAGTCTTCCGTGTCCCAGAGTCAGGCCTGCAGGGACCTGCCAGGGGCTCCATGTGGCAGACAGGTGCTGCTGACGACCTGGAAGAGAACCTACCCGGGGGCCCTGGCGTTGACTGTGTTACGGCATCTCGTGGGCTGAGTGACAGCACTTTTCGTGCGGGAGCCTTCCCTGACAGCCCATCCCGGAGTGGTGCCCTTGCAGGGTGTGTGCACGCGCACGCTCAGGGGCACAGTGGGAATCCAGAAGGACCACCAGGCAGACACCCAGCAGGGACGCCTACAGCTTAGGCTTGTGGCTGTGATGATTAAGTGAGTCGGTACAAGGAGAGGCCAGAGCCGTGCCTGGCCCCATGTAAGCGTTATGCATGTGCTGCTAACACTGTGGCTCTTATCCTCATGTCTTGTCCAGAGATGTCAAAACTGAGCAACAAATATTTTCTGAATGAATGAGTAAAGGAGGCTGGAAAAATAGGATCCATATAAATGTGTGTACCTCACAGGCTTGTGTGCTGCTAGTGTGTATGCGATGGAGTAGAGCCCGATAATAAAAATAAAGGTACAGTTCATTGAGTTTCTCCTATTTGCAAAGCACGTTACATTGATTATCTCTACTCTCTTCCCCTCTTCTCACCTCCCTCCCTCCCTCCCCTTCTCCACCCCTCCCCTCTGCTCTCATTTCCTCTTATCTCCCTCATCTCTCTCACACACACACCCCAAAGATAAGAAGCTATAATTATTCTTGATATAAAGGTGAGGACACTGAAGGCCACCTTAAAGGCCACCTCTTCTTTTGACCAGGGTGCTGTGCTCTTTGCCTAGAATGTAGGGTAATGGTGCTGTTATAACTTTTACTTGGAGAGACAGTTTTCTGGGGTCAGACATAATAAACAAAATGAAAGGAAAAAAAAATACTTTTGAAGATGCTTATGAGATGGTCAAGCTTGGTGACCTTCACACTCAATGAGAAAAGCAGAAAAGCACTAAGCAGAAAAAGACCTCCGTCTTATGCAGGAATTCCCAAGTCCCAACTACCTGAAGTCAGAACAGGCAGTACTTAGTTAGGGGTGACCCAGGGGGCCCAGTTGGACCTACTTATGGAGATGGGTTTGCCTAATGATACCCTCAGGTATTTGTTCAGTAAATATTTAGGTGATGAGAGGGGAGATGGAAGCCCTGGCAAGAACCATAGGTGCGATGCAGGGGAAAAAGCCTTGGTTTCTGGTCTGGAGTGAGTCCAACCTGAATTCAAAGCTGGCTCCTTCACTTACCAGCTGTGTCATCGTGGACAAATTAACATCTAAGAGGTAAACTATTAATAAATGGTGATACGAATAACAAGCCATAGAATTGTAATAAAGATTGAAGGTAATGTATAAAAAAGGGTAATAAACATAGGCAAAAACTTACTTTCCATCATCATTAAACTAACGCAAATTTTTAAATTAGGAGATATTTTTCTATTGATGGGCACACATTTTAGGCTGGATAATGTGCAATGCTGGCAGGGGTGTGCTGAAGCAGGCATCTTTATATGGGAGTATAAATTAGTACCATCACTGTGGAAGGCAATTTGGCATTAAGACTTAATTTTTTTAACACATATAGTTTTTGATGTAGCAGTTGCACTGCTCTAAATTTATCCTATGAATATATTAATTTTAATTAGGAAATTGGATTGATGGTTATAATAACCCAAATAACAGTGGCTTAAACAAAAATAGAGGACGATTTCTTTCTGGAAAAAACAGCCCAGCTGAATCAATCTAGGACTGGGGTGGTGTGTATGAGTCGGGGGCGGGGTAATTCCATGGCGTTTGGGGCCAAGGTTTCATGTTTTGTTGCTCTACCTAGAGTGCTGCCATCATCTGTATGGTAGAAGACAGCTCCCCAGCAATCCACATTCCAGCCGGGGCTAATGGGGATAGGATGGGGGGGGCAACCCCCTTCCCTTTAAGGCCACAATCCCAGGTATCACTCCTGCTATATCCTGTTGATTAGAACTTAGCACATGTTCGTAGCTAAATGCAGAGATGCTGGGAAATGTCATCATTATTCTGGGAAGCCATGTGCCTACCTACCATTCAGTGGCTGCGTGACTAAAGGAAGCAGGGGAGGTTGGTTAACAGAGACCATCTGAGCAATCTCTGATATAAGACTCATATACATATAACACTCAGATACATGCATAGATGTAAGCCCAAAGGTGTGCATTGTGGCATTTAGTTTTTGTAATTGAAAAAAAACCTAGTAACAATCGGAGTGACATCTAAAAGTAGGGGACCGATTAACTAGACAATGATGCATTTGGTCAATGGAATACTATGCAGCAGTTAAAACTGAATGTGGTTGATGTTTATCTGCTAATAAGGAAATGGCCAAAATATGAGAAGGGAGTTGCAAAACTATTAAATAAAAAATTTTAAAATTCACATATGTGAATGAGGGGCCTAGACAATTCATAGATGTATATACTTTGAAGCAAAACGAAACCGGCAGTTGGAAAATGTTATGTTTAATTTCTCATCTTTCTAACTGAAGTTCTTACCATAGGCATGTACTACTTTTTCTTAAGATAGCATTTTTTTTTAAAAAGGCAGCAGATCTATAAGCACTGACATAGAAAGATTTCAAAAACATATTAAGTAAAAAACAAGTTCGAAAAATAGGTAGAGTGTGATCACGTTTACAGGTTAAAAAACGAGAAGTGTGTACCTGTGTGTAAACTCTGAATAGTATCACGTCCCTAGGAAGCGCTCACATGTGATCTGCTGTTATTTCACAAGCTCACTGTCTGTGTGTGAACAAACAGGCGTGGCAGCACACACAGCACACTCTCACCATGCAGAACAGACCTTCTGTAATGAGGCTCAGGAGCAGTGCCCGGAGGAAGAGGAAGGTGAGATGTGTCAAGGGAGATGCACTTTTTGTTCTACACACATTTGTACTGTTTGAATTTTACAAGCATGTATTCAAGTATTTGTTTGAAAATTTAACAACAGCCACAAAACACCCTGCAATGATGTAAAGTTCACGATGCCTACCATGTTTGGGCTGCAGTGCAGATATACAGTCCAGGTTTTCAGAGGTTCCCTGTTTCCCAGCCCTTTGGAGTCATCATCCCTTAGGGTAATTACCTAATCATGACCTTAAGGGTAATTCCCACCTGCATCCTGGCCGCTTCAGGAAGCTATGTCCTTCACGTACATTTAAGGCTCCCGCTCGGCACCTCTGGCTCTGAACTGCTGGGCCCAGCATGCCGATCACCTCTGGCCAGTCCATCTGCTCTCCTCCAGCTCCTTTTTCTCCCCACCCCACTGCCCTTTCCCATCCCCAGGACTGGGAAAGCACAGAAACAGCCAGCTTTTGACCAGCTCTTGCTGAATGAAAACTTGGGGATGTGTGTAACATGTGAATCATAACATAAATTTACCAAAGTTGTGTCAGGACTCGGGAGAGTAGGTAAGTAACTGTAAGGCTCTGAGTCTCGAGTGTGGAATATACATACAGGCTCAGAAGATTATGCCCCTTTCAAACCCTTACACCGCTCTGCATTTTCCCCATGGCCCTTTCTACCAGTGACTTCTGTATATTTTAGAATGCATGAACGTACTATTGTTTTACGAGTATTTGCTTTTTTGTCACTTACTAAAGTCCCTACAACATCTACAGATACAGAGTATCTGACACATAGTAAATGCTTAATGTATGTGACCAGCCTCACATCTCTGAGCCTCATCAGATGTGTCAGATCCATTCTGCAAATGTACTCTAAACCCCGCCCCCCGACCTTTGTCCTTTTTACGCCCATAGACTGTGATTCCCTTCTCTGCTCACCTCCACCCACCACAACCCTGCCCAGCCTTTCAGACCCAGTTCTGATAGCATGTCCTCCAAGGGAGTTTCTTCTCCCTACTCACATTAGGTCTCCTTTTCCCAAGCAGTTTTCCTTTGTACTTGGGCCTCCTTTTCCCCCTGCGGTGTATCACAGGGCATTTACATTTCACACCACCACAAGGTAGGGACTCCCGGAAACCACCCGGTCTTAATCAACTCTGTGTTCAACGGCAGTGCTTTGTACCTAGTGATGCTACACAAATGTTCTCTGACTGGAGAACAGCCACGTGAGTTCAGGGGTAGCCATTTCTGCCTTTGGCAGCAAGTTCTTATTTGTTGTTGGCAGAGCTTCAGGGCCCATCCATCACCTGTAGGAATCGTACGGAGCCTGCCTACTCCCGCACTAAGAGAGTCCCTGGTGAATGGCTGATCTCAGCTGGAGTATGTCCCCTCTGTTTAATCAGCAGCTCATCACTTTCTCTGGTTGGAGACGGGGTGGCGTAAGACTGCTGCCTTTGCTATTGCCCCAGCCTGCCGTCACCACAGGATGTGGAGCCTGGACCTGGTGCAAAGGCAAGAGTCCCTTGTAATATTCCCAGAGAGCCCAGTGACTGGCATTAGCTTCTGCTCAGAAGGGGCCTGCCCCTGCCCTGGAGGGGGGTGCTCCAGGAGAAGCAACAGCAGCTCAGGCAGACAAGCTCTAGCTGCAAGCGCCTCAGTGTGTGGTCCAAGGACCAGCAGCCTGGGCATGCCCAGAGCTGATGGGAGATGCAGAACCCTGGGGCCACCTGCACTCCTGAATCAGGACCTGCATTTAGGGAGGCCCCCAAGTCACACATATGCACATTAAGTGTGAAAAGCTGCTTTATAATCCCTGGGCTCATCAGTAAGTGATCAGCCCCACTGGTGCAGGCCTAGGACCCAAACCTGCAACATCTGCAATGGAACATCGGATAGTTCAACCGGGGTGCTCTAAGTAAGGCCTTCTCACCGGGGCATGGGTGGTATTCTGATGGCTTTATGGCCAGCCGGAAACACTCAAATGTTGTCTTAGTATTTTGACTCAGGTGTCACCAGACTCTCCACTCTACAATTTCCCTGTCCCCCAGCATTTTCACAGCTCCTGTGCTACTCCTGTGCTATTTTCCACAGCCTCTGGGCCCTCCATGGACATTTATTGTTTAAATTGCCTGGCCTTTCCTCCAGCCCTTTTTCTAGATCCAGAAAGAAACCTTCTTTTGGGGAAGACTCACCTCCCTGTGACACTGGTTAAGTCACTGTCGTTCTTCTTCAAACTCGCCCTTGCACCCCCTGCTCTGGGGTGCTGGGCTGGGACTCCACAGACACTTCCTGTGTCACTACTGCAGAGCTGGTCTGCTGGACCAGGGGTGTCCAAACTTTTTTCAGCTTTTTCACCAAGGGCCATATGCGGTAAAGTATACAAACAGCTGGGCCACTCACTCGAGGTGAAGTACATATTGCCTCACCTGGTTTATTTAAGTAAACTAAATATATTTTTGGAATTTGCTGCACGCCAATTAACAATGGATTGCGGACCGCAGTTGGCCCGCGGGCCGCAGTTTTGACACCCCTGTGCTGGACTCTACAGAGAGGGCCACTGGGGGGACGCTGAGAAGCTGGAGGAGGGTGAAGGGACTTGCTGCAGCCTATGGTTTTGGGTCTATCTGCTCTTTGTTTCCCAGCTTTATTTGAGAGACAATTGCATGTTGTGTAAGTTTAAGGTGTAAACATGTTGATTTGATACATTTATGTATTGCGAAATGATTACCACCATAGCTTTAGCTAGCACCTGAGTCAAACTTGCTGTTTTAAAACGCTTTATTGAGGTATAATTTACATACCATAAAATTCACCTGTTTGAAATGTAGCATTCAATGATTGTTATTGTATTGACAGAACTGTGCAACCATCACCACAGTCATACCTTACATTTTCATTGGCCCATAAAAAAGCCCAAGCCGGGCTGGCCCAGTGGCTCAGGCGATTAGAGCTCCATGCTCCTAACTCTGAAGGCTGCCGATTCGATTCCCACATGGGCCAGTGGGCTCTCAACCACAAGGTTGCTGGTTCAACTCCTCGAGTCCCGCAAGGGATGGTGGGCTGTGCCCCCTGCAACTAAGACTGAACCTGGCACCTTGAGCTGAGCTGCCGCTGAGCTCCCGGATGACTCAGTTGGTTGGAGCGCGTCCTGTCAACCACAAGGTTGCCAGTTCGATTCCTCGACTCCCGCAAGGGACAGTGGGCTGTGCCCCCTGGACCTAGCAACGGCAACTGGACCTGGAGCTGAGCTGCACCCTCCACAACTAAGACTGAAAGGACAACACCTCTTGAAGCTGAACGGCACCCTCCATAACTAAGATTGAAAGGTGTGGGGACAAAGCCCCAAAAAGCAGTTTCCAGGCTCTTGGCCTCACATAGAAAGGTGCTGGCTCGGGTAGTAAATGGCCATCAACTGTAATCAGATGGCCATCAGCTGTGGCTAGTTGGCCGTCAGCTGTAACCCGTAAGCCATTGGCCACTAATATAACTGCTGTGGCTATGCTAGCAGAAAGGAATGGGGGCTAGCAAGAGCGGATTGCAGAGAGGCGGATGCCGCCGGTGAGAATATAGTGATATGACTCCCCTACTTATGGCTTCGTGGGTGTTCCTTTTTGGCCTCACCATGTCCTGCGTTCTTATGTGGGGAGCGGGAGCAGAGACCCCACCTGAGACCCTGCCTGCCGCCCCGCACAACAAATGGCGCAGCGAGCAGGGTTTTCTGGGCGACAAAAGGACAACTTGAAGCTGGACGGCACCCTCCACAACTAAGATTGAAAGGACAACAACTTGACTTGGAAAAGTCCTGGAAGTACACATAGTTCCCCAATAAAGTCCTGTTCCCCTTCCCCAATAATAAAAAGAAAAGCCCAAGCCCATGAGCTGCCACTCCCCATCCCCATGCCCACCCAATGCAACCCCCGAGATTTGCCTTTTCCGGATATTTCATAAAAATAGAAGCATACAGTCTGTGTCCTCATGTCTGGCTTCTTTCGTTTGGCATGATATTTTTGAGGTTGATCCATCGGGTACTTTATTCCTTTTTATTGGTGAATAGTACTCCATAGGGGGGTTTACCACATTTTGTTTATCCATCAGCAGCAAGCAGTTCGGTAGCAGCAGCTGACTCCAGTTAGCAGTCTTTCCAATCCTGGTTGGATTGGCTTCATTGCACCCCCTCAGAGATACCAACCAGCAAGTGTCCGCTCCCCAAAGTCTGGGTATCAGCCCCTGGGTAGCCAATGTCTAAGTTTTAATAATTCCAACATGTTCTCTTTGTTCCCCAGCCCTAAGGGTTAGTAGCTGTCTCAGGCAGTTGCGAACTTTGTGACCCTTTAGAATTTCCTTCTCACCTCCCCAGTTACTCAGTTAACAACTTCACACATAATTAAAAATTCTTTATAGACATTTCTCTCTGTTCAAATAACTGCCATGTGTCCTGTCTCTTGACTGCGGTGATTCCAACGTGTGGCCGGAATGGGAGCCAATACTTTTGATGATGCTTCCATCCTGATTCCTGACCCATCTGGAGGTGAGTATGTCAGGCCAGGTGGGCTACGCAGAGTCTTGTCCCGTGAGTGCTTTGAACTGAAGCTTGGTTTCAGGAGAGAGTTGAGTTGTGCGTTTCTTCTCTCTGTTGGTGATGGGGCATGGGGGCTGTCCGTGCCTGGAGAAAGCAGGCTTGAGAAGACACAGCCTGCAACCAGGTGGCAGGAGGGTGCAGACATAGAAAACCAAGGAGAATGCCACTTCACAGCACTGGAGTTGCAGTTCCATCCGGTGACCGGTGCAGCAGCCTGATTCTGCGTCTCCAGGCCTGATTGGGTGAGCTAATCTCTGTGTCTTTCTAACAAATGTCACCTCCTTTCCTCAACCCTGTAACCTAGCTGAATTGGGTCTCTATCATTTGCAACCCCAAATATGCAAAATAACACAATGAGTGTTGGATTTCTTGCCTCTGGGTTTGTTTCTCCATGACCTGGATTTCTCCAAGGCTGCTCAACAGCCACTGGGATCTTCACTGATCTGTCAGTTCTGTGCTTAGAAGATAGGGCTCTTTGGGCTGAGGACTGAGTCAAAGCTGCAGGGGTCTTAGCCCTAGAGTGACACACGTTACCTGGCAGATATAAAGGGTTTCTCCTCATGGCAGGTGGATGGCACAAGGATGGTGGCTAGCATGAGGGATCTCCTCCTTGGCTGTGTTAAAGAACAAAATTCAACCGAGTAAATCTGGAGTAAATTTGAAGATCTAATTGCCTTTATTAAGCAATTCCTGAATTGGGCAGCATCCCATCTAGCAGCTAGAAGGGTGCTCTGAGGGATTGAACAAAATGGGAGGTTTTCACAGGAAGAAAGGTGGGGCAATGGAGCTATTCACAACAACAACAAAAGATTATTTTTAGACCAGGACATCTTCTTTGAGAGGAAGGGAATGGCCAGGATTTTATCATGCAGATTGCCTCTTCTTTCTCTGGGGAATGGAGATGGTCCCAGTGTCAGATTACCTGATTGGTATTGACCAGAAAAGTCCAGACTGGTTAATTAAAATTATGTTTCTGGGAGAGGTTGAAACAGCGGTTCAGTCAGGTGTTAAATCCAGGTTTGGTAGCATGGACTTGAGCACAGGTGACGCCATTTTGGGCTTGTGGTCTTCTCTTTAACAGCTGGTACAAGGGCTCAATTAGAACACACGTCTCCATCTCTAATCAGAGAGGCAGCGAGCAGCCCTGAAGGGGGAGCAAGTGCCATCCAGTGTGAAAGCTCTGTATGGGGACCTCCCATCCCTGGGACTGCTGATGTTCACACCTTCATTCTGATTGTCTGTGTGCAAATCAGCAAGCCCCGATATGTTGGTCCTGGCTGATTAGCAGCAGGCACTGCTACCTCCACCCATCCATTGAGTTATAGGTTTTTACAGTGATGGAAATGAGGCAACCCTAACATGCTCAGCTAAGATGTGATGGCCCTTTCCAGGAGGTCAGCAGCTCTCCCAAGTTGTTGACAAGGTACCGTGGGCAGAACTGGGCATTAGAATCATAATTACTAAATTCATACACTCTCCAGTTCGTCTCGTCCTCTAGTTTCTGTCCTCTCTCAGACCTAATGATAACCGAGTTGCCATTTGTTGAGTATTTACCATCCATCAGGTACTGTGCTAAGCACTTTCCATGCCTTATCATAGTTAATCTTCACAACCCTATGAGATAAATCATACTTTTAAAGTAAACTTTTTTAGTTTTAGAACAGTTTTAGAATTTACAGAAAACTTGCCAAGATAATTCAGAGAGTTTCTGTCTATGCCACATCCAGTTTCCCTTAGTACTAACATATTAGGATGGCACATTGGTCACTACTAGTGATCCAATATTGACACATTGTTGTTAACAAAAGTCAGTACTTTTATTCAGATTTTTTCAGCTTTTACATAATGTCCTTCCGTGTTTACATAATATCCTAGAAGCCCTCCTGGGACATCACGTCACATTGAGGTTCCTCTTGGTTGTGGCAACTTCTTAGACTTTCCTGGTTTTGGTGACGTTGACAGGTTTGAGGAGTATGGGTAGATATTTGGTAGATGTTGTAATTTGTAATTTGACTGATGTTTTGCTTGTGACTAGACCAATCTGAATGTGCTTGGGGGAGGAAGACCACAGAGGTAACGGGCTGTTTTTGTCACATCCGATCAAGGGTACACACTACTAAGCTGTCCCATCACTGTTACTAATCTTGGTCTGAGGTAGTGTTTCTCAGGTTTCCACCATAAAGTTACTCTTTCCCCCCTCCTTTCCATACTGTCCCCCTTGGGAGGACGTCACCACGCACAGCCCACACCTCCCTGAGGGCACAGCATCGATATAAATTATTTGAAATTCTTCTGCATGGAAGGTTTGTCTCTTCTCACCCATTTATTTATTTTCCTAATCATGTATATGAATATGGACTCATGGGTATTTATTTTGTGCTTTGGGTTATAACCTAACACTCCACTATCAGTTTCATTGCTCAAATTGTTCCAGCTTTGGCTGCTGGGAGTTGTTTTAGTTCCCTCCTGAGTGGCTCCAACAGACCACACTCCTCCACCCCATCCCCCCGCCCCGCCCCATCATTGTAGGTTCTGTGGTTTTGTGTTTTGATGTTTTCAGCACTTCCTGACTTTCTAGTTCCAAACGGTGCTCCAGGCACATCGTGTATGTTTCCTGCTCCAGTCTTGGGAGCAGCCATGTCTCCCAGGAGTCTTGGTTCCTTCGACTAGAGGATAGTTCTAGAAACCAAGATCTGGAGCTAAGTGTGCTCAGGTAGCTAACATTTTATCTCTAGCTTACAGAGAAGGAAACTGCAGCCTGGAGCGGTTAAATAATTTGCCCAAAGTCACTTGGCTATTTTACTGTTAACTAGGTGCTCATAGCATTAGAAACCCTCACCTGTCTTTCTCTCTCTTCCTAATTATCCATCTCAAACTAAGCACAATAGGTCCGGGTTGCAAAGGGAGGGGCAACGGCGCCTGCAGCGTCCCTGCTCCTTGTTGCCTGTGAAGCATCGCACCCACACGCGTTGTGGTTATTGTTAGCATTGCCCCATGTTCTTCTACAAAAGAAGGTCCCTGTGTGTGCGCCTGCCCGGTGCTCCCCGGCGCATGCCATGTGCAGTGAGCAGCCTACTCAAATGGGAATTTTTCCAGCCTCCCTGTGTTCATCTCAACTGCGCCCAAGGCACACACAGGAGCTGAGTCAGGAGGTTCTCTGAGAGTTTCTGCCAGGCCCCCAGCAGCCCTGGAGAGAGAGCAGATCAGCATGGCCACCTGCCATCTGGCCTCCCTCTTATTCCACCTGGGTTGCCATCGACAACTGCCCGCTGGGGGTGGGAGGTGGGGCTAACGCTTGAAAATTGCCAGAACTCTGAGGCCCAAAATGTAGTGATTCAGGAGACCTGAGAAATGAGAGGCTGAGCCAGCCAGAGGAAGTGGGAGAACTGCAGTTCCCCAGATAGGGCTTGGGTTTCTGCCGGAGCTGGGGGGCAGTCCCTTAGCAATCCCCTCCTCAGTGGGCCCCCTCATCACTGGACCACCCCGCTTCAGTCCAGGTCAGGCCCTCTCCCTTGCATCTGGTGCTTTCCTTGACTTCTGATGTTTTGGGTGGTGTGCGGACAGAGCCCCAGAGAGCAGTTTCCAGGCTCTCGGCCTCACGTGGAAGGGTGCTGGCTCAGGTAGTAGATGGCCATCAGCTGTGGCTGGTTGGCCATCAGCTGTGGCCCTTGAGCCATTGGCCACTGATATAACTGCCGCGGCTGCATTAGGGAGGGAAGTCGAGGAGAGAGTCGGTCAGTTGGCAGAAAGCGGAGAGCAGGTCACACATCATGTGAATCCATCCACCAGTGAGACTATAGAGGTATGACTCCCCTACCTATGGCTCCCTGGGTGTTCCTTTTTGGCCTCACCTCTGGGGGACCAGAAGCCCCCAGGCCGCCCCACACGACACGTGGGAAAAGGTCTGTGGATGAGCCCTGCAGCCTTTGTAGAGCCCCTCAGACTTGGACCAGCTTTCCCATCTACCCCAGCCTTGGCTCTGCCTTCCGCCCAGAAGGGATCTTGGTTTGTTTGGCACTACATTGGAGAGCCGGGGGTGGGACGTGAGGACTCATGTGCAAGGATTGGAGTCCTGAGCCTTGGGCTGGCTGCTGAGAATGATGCTGAGATAATCCCCCCGCCCCCACAAGGGAGTTATTAGGTTGGTGGCACCATGGGTGGTTTTGTCATTTCTCTAGTCCTCAAACTTTCTGTAGTGTGGTACCATCTTTGTCTTCACACTGAGGGGAAAACCCAACAAAATGAGGGCCATGGATTCATCAGGCATGGGGGAGACAGACTAATTTTCAAGTGAAGTTTTGACAAGAGGAGGGCAAGTTAGGAGGGGTTGGGGACCAGTGGGAGGCAGCAGAGGCAGAAGCCTCTCTCAAGGAGCAGGCTGAGTAGTTCACCCCTCCCTGAGTAATAGGCCCCAACCCCAGTTAGCAGCATGTTTGGGCTCAGCAGGGTCTGTGAGGATGTGTCTTGAGGTGGAGATGGGGGGAGGGGCCTGGGCTCTGGCAGGCAGCACATCTCTCCTCCCCTCCCCCTTTGAAAATGGAGCTGCCTCCCCAGCTGCTTTTTTGCTCCCACTTCAGGCCAACCTGAGGACCCTCTCCTTCAGGCCTGAGTTTGGGAAGAGAAGCAGCACAGGGATCCAGCCAGGGCACATACCTCTGCCCACCCCATCCTTTCTCGTTTCCAGGGAGGACTGTGCAGGAGGTGTGTTCTCTCATTCGTTAATGCCTGCCTTCCACAAACATTTGCCCAGAGCCTGCTGTGTACACAGGCGTGATTTTTTTTCCTTCCCAAACTACAAAGGAATGCAGCTTGTGACTAAAATAAGTGGTTCCTGGGGTGCCCAAACCCTGTCCCCATGCCCCCGCTGCCTTCATCTCGTTGTGTGGCTGCAGGAACTGACTTTTCAGGTCTCAGCATTTAAGCAGCAGCAGAAGAGAGTCCACTGTGGGCAGCACCGGCATCTGTGTGGCTGCGGGTGGCAGAGCCATGCAGTTCTTTTCTCATGCACCGTGTGGTACCAGCTGCCACCTTCCAGGCGCCCTGTGTCAGCATGCCACTTGGAGGCAGTGAGGACAGTGAGGAAGTGTCTTGGGGATGGAGACTGGAAGGAAATCCTAACAGGACGAGGCACGGATTAGGATGGGATGGGGGGATGCCACATGTTCCTCAGATGTCAGAGGGGTGGCGGCCTTTGTGGGCATTAAGTACAGTGCCCTGACATTACAGGACACTCACCTGCCCTCTCAGAGCTGGTCAGCAGCCAGGTGGAGCTGGGACCCAGCCAGGGCCTTCTTGACGGAAGGGAAGCTCAGACACCAGGATTGAGGAATGAACGAGCACTTGGGGACATAGTAATTCCTTGCCTGGAACCTTCTTTATCTACTCTGCTCCCTCAAGTGTCACCTCTTCAGAGAAGGTGTCCTGAAGCCTGCAGGCTCATTCTTTATCACACAAGTTCAGAGATGGCTCCGTATTCCTCTCTTCCATGGAACGAATCAGTTTTCAGTTATAAATGTTCAGTGCGATTATTTGATGACTGTGTCTGTGGTTGCTCCTCACTGCACGTACAGCATGGGGAACTTCTCAGCAGTTAGTGAAGCTCAAGCTCAGGACCCTCCCCTGCACAGCTGCTGTGAGGGCTGGGAGCCGTAGAATGTGCTAGTGAAGCAGGCTGCAACAAGGGACGCATTTCTATATAAGCATGGCAGGTCAATTGCCCAAAGAGACTTCAGAATAAAGGGCCTAAATGTCTAAGATGCCAGTCATATGTTGTGGTTTCTCTCCTCATTTTAAATAATAACTCACTTTTACCTAATGTTTGACCTGCAATTTTTCTTACAAAGGGTTGGTTCCCAGATAAGTGCAGCCCCCACCCCAACCCCCAAAAAGCTAGATCTGCCCTTGATGGGGAATTCAATTAAAATTTTATTGAGTGAATAAAAGAAAAAAAAAGAAAGAATCAATCAGAAGTTATTAGAGTAAAATACTGGATAGGAAAAACAGTGCATGTGCAAATACTTCCTTCCTTGCTTCCAGGGCTGCCTGTATAGTCAAAATTTAGCCTAGTAGCTCAGCTGCAGGGCTCGCCCACTCTGGTGGCCTTGACAGGATGTTCTGAGCTTCCCAAGCTTCAGATCCATGGTTCCTGAGGAGCCCATGGATTGGAGCTCCCTGGAGCCAGAAACAGGCCTCTTCCTGGGTCCCAGCTTGTCCTGCCAGCTCTCCTCTCACACTGCTAATTGCTTGTGGTGGCTTGAAAGATAGCATGGGGTGGGTCTGAGTGAGCTGCTGCTCCCCAAGCCCTTCAGACCCAATGGGGGAACAGTAATTGGCAGTATCCTGGGCAAGTCTCAGCTTGCTCCTTTCTGAAATGTATCAAGGACCCCACTTTTTATGGAGTTATTGTGAGGATTAGATTCTCTATATGAAATACCCGGAGGTTAACATGACAAGAGCCAAGTTACACTTACTCCTCTCCCAATTTTCCTTGGAACCTCTCAATTGCCACCTGATTGGACAGGAAGTTTGATGACATGGAATAAAAGAATCGTTTCGGCACAGGGCTGGCATGGCCCAACCTGTGGCGCCAGTCAGAAAACGGCCCATCCTCCAGGCCAGAACTCAGTCTGTTCTCCTTCTTCTGTGTCCTGCTTCAGTCTAAACAGTGGAGAAGGAACCATGCTCTCTCCCCAGGGAACTCGTGATAATTAGCTTAAGGTACAGGATTGCAAAAGCCACTGTTTCCCCAGCTGGAACGTTGCTCTGCAAGTTAACAGCACAGAGGAATTCTGCTGGTGTGGTTGGCAAGGGCTGAGCTTTATTTGAAGCTTATGGTGCTGCTTTTGCAGTGCAAAGCTCTTGGCTAGCCAGGGTCCTGGAGTTGGTGAAAGGAGAAAGCTAGGGGCCCGAAGGCTATCTGAGCAACAGAAGACACCAAATGTGTTTTATGATACTCCATTAAGTCAGTGATGGATTTCTACTCTTGCAAAAGCATTTCACCATTGCTGGACATTTAGGCTACTTCCAAATTTTCCTTTTTGTAAATAATGCTGCCACCAATATTCTTATCAATAAATTTTGACTGTATCAGTGGACTATGTTTCTAGATGTGTCTTTGAGTTCAAAGGATATGGACATTTTGGTGAACATTGCTAAGTTTCTTTCCACATTTTAGAGACCCATCATTAAGAGAATCCCGACTACATGGCACGCTTGCCAACATTGTAAATCATTGTTTTCTGATCACTGACAGTTTGGTGGGCCCCAAATTCTGTTTTCCAACATGCCATTTTAGTGAAAGCTTTTAGAATCGGCTTATATTTTCTGTTTTGTTCTTTCCCAATGACACCCTCTCAGAAGGCTCACTTGTTTAATTTTCCTAACAACCTTCCCATTCTTCCTGGAAATACACCACCATTTAAGCTGGTGGTTGTCAGCCCCCTGGAAGCCTGCGTTCAGAGATCAGCCCAACATGTTTTCAGGGAGCTAATTTTCCGAGGACAGCAATTTCAACCAGCCAACGTTTATTGCATATCCTTAGCCTGAGCCATTATCTCGTTTGAGTTGAACCATGTCCAGAGAAGGCTGGGCATCCTGGTCCTCAACCACCTGAGGCAGGTAAGTGCCCATGATTGGGGCTAGGCAGCTCAAGACAGTGAGGTCTGGGAGACTCTTGGTTAAACAGACTAATGACATAGACCAGGAAATTAATGGTCAAAGACAGGAATATGGGCATAAATGAAGTCAGGAAGCTACTTCCCAGAATAATTAGGTCATTGCAGAGAATGATAATAATGCAATAGCTACGATTTATTAAGTATTTACTATTTGCTAGACACTTTTACATATGTTTTAGATACATTCTGTTATTTCTCTTGGCAACTCCAGGGGATGTATACTATTTATATCTCCATTTTATAGAAAATGAGGCCCAGAGAGGTGTAAAAACTTTCCTAATGTCACCCAGAGAGTAAGGGGTGGAGTAGGG
Source organism: Rhinolophus hipposideros (assembly GCF_964194185.1). Taxonomy (NCBI): domain Eukaryota; kingdom Metazoa; phylum Chordata; class Mammalia; order Chiroptera; family Rhinolophidae; genus Rhinolophus; species Rhinolophus hipposideros. The sequence goes on from NC_138051.1 coordinate 76,127,187, forward strand.
TTTGAGATTGTAGTTATACTGTACTTCTCTGGAGGTTGGAGCTCTGGCAGATGGCTGAATGAAGCTGTAGTTAGTGGCAAACACAGAGGCCACCATTAGGGTTTCTCTGGGACAAATGTAGAGGGCAGAGGCACTCCACAAAACTCTTCAGAGGAAACCCTCCAGCGTTTATAAAGATTCAGTCCTGCTAATTAATGTCTGCCACATGAAGATGCAGCACCCTGTTCTGGGCTGGGTAAAAAACACGGGGGCCTTGCCTTCCAAGGGGATTGCTATCTAATTAACATAGAGGAGAAGAGGGGGTCCACAGATACCTTGGGTGCAAAACACAATGTATACGTGCTCCTAGAGATTTGCTAAGAAAGTGCTAAGGGGCTTCATGCAGTGGAGTCAAGGTAGTCCTGCAAGATGGTGGCATTTGAGAAGGTAGAGAAGGGTGGGGGAAATTTTGACAGGCAGAAAAGGTGTCGAGGACATGCCTGTCTACTTATCAGTGGCCTGGGAAGAGTGTGAGGAAAGCCAGCAGCTGTTAACTGCTCCAGTGGAAAGCGCTCAGGGGGCCTTTTGACTAGACTCTCTGACTTGGATCTGTAGCCACATCTGAGCGATCGCTTGTGGAGTCTAGCAAGAGTCAAGCTATCAGTCACTAAGCTGCTGACACATAACTTGGACTGAAAACGCATTCCCAGTGGAACCCTTGTGAGCCCAGGGAGACGGGCTTTACAGAACCTTTTCCACCTGTAGGTCACCAGGCTGCTCTGCTCCCATGCAATGGGACCTGGGAAAATGGTCCTCGCCAGAGCGGCAGATGGCTCTTTTATCAGGACTAATACTTCAACCGCCAGGCTGTTTGTTGTTTTTTTTTTAAGGTTTATTTTTATTAAAGGCTATTTTATTATCAGTCTGGGGTGGCTCTGTTCAATAGAACTTTCTCTGATGATAGACATGTTCTATAATCTGCTCTATTCAATATGACAGCCACTAGTCACCTGAAATGTGACCAGTGTGACTGAAACATTGAATTTTTAATTTCACTTAATTTCAACTCATTTAAATTTAAATGGCCATGAGTGGCTAGGGGCTACAGTATTGAGCAGTGTAGGACTGAGGATCTTGGATCAAAATGAAGAACCACACAAATTTGTAAACACAAAAACAGTTCCTCAAGTGTTGTGCGATGTGTACAGGACTATAATCATATAGTGTGGGAGAATCTCGTGCAGTGTTTCAAAAGGGGATAAGCAAGTATTCTTTCCAATGAATAGGTGTGCTGTGCTGTAAACTTGTTCATTATCAGATGCAGGGATGAGCCATCAACTCTTTGTGTTCTGAGCCTATCTTTAAGAATATAATAAGAAAGGGATACTCCAGACACCCGAGGACATTAAATGAAGCTTGCCCTGAAAGCCACATAGTGATCACAGGATCATAAATTATCAGAGCTGAGATGGGGCTCAGAGATCCTCTTGTCCAAATACCTATTTGACAGGTACTGACCTATTTGAGCCTCTGGAGTCAGTGTTAACTCTGTCAGGCACTGACTAGCAAGTTAGCACTGAGGGGAAGGGGATAGGATGGTGCAGTTACGGGTGACAATTTATGCTGAATCCACCACTTGGCTGAATTCCAGGGTGGAGTCACAATCAACTGTGAAACCCAAAGTAATTCTAAAACACTCATGATCTTTACTTGTATTTTTCTAACCCAATGAATAGGACTATAGTCCCCAGCTGCTAGGTTCCCTCTTCAAAGCCCTTGGGAAAACTCCCCAACTACCTTCAGCCCTTGCTAACTCTACTCCTATTCTATTTCCCCCTCATTCTATCAGTTTTATGACATACATTGACACAATTTCTCAATAAATTCTTCCCTGCTTCTCTCATCTCTCTGATTCACTCTTCTTTGCACTTTATGCCCAAGAAAACAATTTTGCCTGGGCAGATTCTCTCTTTGGAGGACATGGTGGGCAGAAGAAGGTGAGGGAATGAAAATTCTAGCTGGCAGAGCCAGAGGCCCCCGGAATGTGCAGAATTTGGGCACAACCTGGGAACATTCACATCCCATCTCATCACAAAATGCAAACATGACATGTGACTAGGGAAACCTGCCAAGTCAGCTGCACCTTGCTGTGGGAGGCAGTTAGCAGCCAGCCCAATATCGATTGCTTCACCCCTTTTCCTTGCTAAGGCAAGCCTGGCTTGCTTTGAGATAACAAAAGGGCCAGAATCAGACGATGAAACGTGATTAGTCTAAGCCAGTCATAACGCTCCTGCTTCCTTTCACAGACTGACTGATTTATCAATCTCCCTTATAACTGGTGGTAGCCATGAGATCTGGTTTGGCCAACGACGCTGTGGTAGGCAGAATAATACCCTCTGGAAGATGTCCACATCCTAATCCTCGGAAACTGAGAATATGTGCGGTTACAAAGGGGAATTACGGTTGTAGATGGAATTAAATTTGCTAATCAGCTGAGCTTTAAGTAGGGAGGTTATCCAGGATTACCTGGGGGGCCCTTGTGATTACACTTCAATGTCAAAGTGTCTGTGTCAAAGTCGTGCAGCATGAGAAAGTCCTGACCAGGCATTACTGGATTTGGAGCCATGAGCCAAAGAATGTGGACAGCCTCTCGAAGCAGGAGGAGGCAAGGAAACAGATTCTCCTCTAGCGCCTCTAGAAGCAATGTTATCCTGCTGACACCTTGATTTTAGCACAGTGAAACCCATTTCAGACTTCTGACCCCCAGAACTGGAAGATAATTAATTTGTGTTGTTTTAAGCCACTAAGTTTGAGGTAATTTATTACAGCAGTAACAGGAAACTAATACAGTGGTACCTTGGTTTTCGAATGTCTCCGTTGACGAACATTTTGGTTTGCCCTAAATTTTATGGATCTATGGTATCATTAGAGAGTAAAATTCATGCTAAATTTGCAGTTTTAGGGGTTGATTTTAAAGGTCTGGAACGGATTAACCCATTTTGCATTACTTTCTATGGAGAGACCGTGCCTCGGTTTTCGAACATTTCAGAACTTGAACGGTCTTCCGGAACGGATTATGTTCGAAAACGGAGGTCCCACTGTACAGACATATAGGAGAAACTCTACAGGTGGGCTTCTGCAAAAGCTTTTGCTTTTCTGATAAAAGAAAAAAACCATGACTGGTCCCACTCTTTCCTCCTTTCCTGTCTTGAAAACAGACACTACAGCAGGGGCTGTGGCAGCCTTGTTGTGACTATTAGGTTACAACATGAGGATGAAAAGCTACATGTCAAGGGTAGAGGAAAGAAAGAATGAACCTGGGATCATTACATTGCTGAGTTACTGATATAATCCTAGAACTGTGAACTTCCATGCTCCTTGTTGTGTGAGAACAGTAAGTCCTGTGTGTTTAAGCCCCATTAGTTGGATCTTCTGTTACTTGCACAGTCCATCAAAGTTCTTATTGTGCAGAACCAAAGAGCAAAAGTACCATTTCCTGAACACCTACTATGTTAAACATCATAGAAAACATTTTACTTGTTTTATCTCATTTCTGTACATTAAGGAGATCATGTGATTTCATGAGGGAAGTAGGGCCATAAAGAGCTCATTCACAACCCTAAAGCTTTAGCAAAAGCTAATCTGACCCTAGCTCTCAACCCCTCCTTAAAAAACCTAATCCCTACATTTGGAGTCTGGAGAGGAAGTGGGGCTTTCAACAGCTCTCACACCTGGGGAAGCATCCAGACTTTCCTGGGCAGGTGCTGGAATGTGGACTCCTGCCACCTGACCACAGCTCTCAAGCTGTAGACTGAGTTACAGGGGTTCCCCTGAGTCCCTGAAATTTTAGAGAAATAGGACTAGCATATCTCCCCCAGCTTCTCCAAAAACTGGAGGGCTGGGAGGGAGGGAGGTGGCTTTCTCCAGGCTGGGCAGGGAGCTAAGGGTCAGGCTTCTCCTCAGTCACTACCCTGTCACTTGGACAGAGGCCAAGGAGAGCTCATCCAGACGTGTGTCCCTGCTGGAGCCAGGCAGCTGCATGCAGTGGGACTGCGCCACCCTGACACTGGCCTGAAAGGGTCTCTTAGGGATCCATCGGGTGCTCTATCCAGGTAGGGGATCTAAGAGTGAATCTATCTTGTAGGCTTTTGGTGAGTGTCCTTTTCCTGGAGGACTCTTATGTCACATAGCTTGATTCCTTCCAAGCCAGGGCTGGCTTCTGTGTTACCCATAAGGGTTCATGTAGCTCAGATGACTGAGGGGGCAGGTCTTTGGTGTCTGACTATGAGAAAGAGCCAGGGCAGGAGTCCCTAACGCCCTTCTCTTATCAGGTGGGTGGTCAGTCTACCGACAGCTGCCCCAGCCCAGTCCCTGGGTGACAGCCCTCACCAGCAGCTAAACTGGGTTTAAAAGTGGGGATTGCACAGGGGAGTCCGTACTTCATGAGGCCTGGGGGTCCAGGAGAAGGAACTCCTTGGGCAGTCAAGGACCAAATGAGCACAGAGTCCAAAGGCCAGTGGGAGATGACAAAGGACACACAGCCCCAGTCCGTAGGCGGGCAGGGAGGCAGCCCACGTACTCAGACTACATATTTCCACTTCACAACGGCAGGGTGTGCATCAGCCTTAGATGTTGGTGCAGACTGAGGGACTCTGCGAAGGGCCTTCTCCCCTCAAAAAGAAACCTCAGAAATTCCACTATTAGAAATTTACTCCTTGTGTTGAAGCTTTCAAAACACCAGAAGTTTATGTTCAATGGGTATAGAGTTTCAGCTGAGAAAAATGAAAATGATCTGGAGACGGATGGTGGTGGTGGTTGTGCAACATTGTGAATGTACTTATTGCCACTGACTTGTACACTTACAAATGGTTAAAATGGTAATATTTGTATTCCATTTCACCACAATTAGACAAAACAACACATAGGTTAGAAGCCCTTCGATATGGTCTAGAGCACTTAAGACTAGATGGTGGAGTAACTTACCAGAGTCTCACAGCTCGAACCCAGGCCGTCTGACCCCGCCCAGGGCCCCAGGACCCGCCCACTCCATCTGCTTTAGTTCCTATAATGCCAGTGCCCGTGGGAGACGCAGCACACCAAACCTTAGAGGCATATGCACTTTAGTGTGATGACTCTTCAGGAGAACAGGTGTGGCAGGGAAGGGTGGAGAACGAGGAAACTGGCAGAACTGGAGGTACACTTAGAATGATAGGCTAGAGCCAGAGGACCCTGGGATGTTATCTAGCAAAGCCTCTCATTCTACTCCCAAGGAAGCAACTCTGGCTCCCACCAGCCCTGACCAAACTTCCTGGAGGAGTACCTCGTCCTTCAACATGGGGGATAGAATGGTGGTTCTCAGTCATGGCTACACATTAGAATTGTCTGGGGAGCTTTAAAATTGATGACTGGGTAGTCCCACATTAGACTGAGGCAGACTTTCTTGGGGTGGGGTCAGGGGAGTGAGTTTTAAAAAGCACCCAGGTGGGTTGAATGTGCAGGTTGAATGTGGAGAACCATTGCAGTGAGAGGGGGCTCAGCGATTCTTCCCCACTTGCCACCTCCTTTCCCCCTCCAGCCATCCCCTTGCTAAGTGTGGTCATGTGATCAGCACCTGGATTCTCCCAGTGTCTCTAATTCTGCCTCCATTGTTTTCCTTGTCCCAGAATGAGGAGTTCCATACCTGTCAGAGGGCCTTCTGGGGGCAGGGGGTTGCGGGCTAGTATTCCCAGCAAATTTTGGCCCCCATGCCAAAAGCTGAGGCAATCAAGCCTCCCCTTCCTGCTTCTGCAGGCCTGGGCCCCACGACACTAACTGCAGGGGTCAAACCAAAGGCCTTGTGGACTCCCTCTGGTTCCAAGGACTGCTAGGAAATTACTAGAAGAGGCCGACTTTGGAGACCCCATTTTACAGAAGGTGATTTGAGTCCTAGCCAATGAGGCCGTGGTCTCCACACACCCTGTTGGTAAGAGGCAGGGCCTAGGCCAAAGTTCACATCTCTTAACTTCCCGTTTGAAAGCTCAAAGCTGCCTGCAGGGGCCTGCGCTCTAGCTGGCTGGGAGTGTCTCGATCTGGGCTCAGGGCTAGTTAAGTACACGCAGTAAGGTTGCTCCAAGGAAGCCAGGCACAAAAGAGTAATGCTGTGTGGTTCCATTTGTGTGAAGTTCAAAAGCAGGCAGGACTTATGGTGCTGTTAGAAGTCAGGGCAGTGGTTACTCTGGGGAGGGGGCTGGAAGGGAGTGAGCAGGAAAGGGCCCTCCGGCAGGCTGATGGTATTCTCTCTCACAGTTTGGGTTACACAGTATGTTCCTTTTGTGACAACTCAACAAGCTGTATACTTATGATGTGTGGACTTTTCTGTGCACAGAAACTTTCCCTCCCCAAAACGATTTGTAATGAGGGAGAGGCAGTGAGTTCAGAATGCTGCAAGGCCTCCTACACCCTCCATGAGTTCCTAAAGGCAGCCATTCTCATCAGGTTCCTGGCTTGGGTACCTGTTGTGGGGCTTAAGCTGTTATGATTCTGGGAACCTGCAGCAGAGCTTTTGGGGACAGAGTTGGGGGCAGTGAATCCATTAGCCAGTGGTCAGGGCCTCTGAAAGTTCCCTCCATCTTATCCATCCTGTGAGCTTGAGGGGAGGCCCACAGCCCTGGGCCCAGCCCAGCCTCAGCCCTAGTACAGTGCCTCACGGAGCTTTCATCAAGGAATGAGTAAGTGTGACTTACAGAAAGGTTTGCCCACATGAAAACCTAAGTGGTACCTCTGAAATGCCCCCCAAACTGCCTTCAGTCAGACAAAGAAGGAGCAGAGGCAATCTAGGGGGTTCCACTTGACCCTCAGGGCAGGTTCCTTCAGCACAGGGCCAGGTTCCCATCACAGGGCTCCCAGAGGGATCCCACCTGCTGCCTTACCTATATAAGCCTGTGAGAGGAGGTGGTGGAAAGACTGCTACAGCCACCGTTGCCCACCATCTTCTGAAGCTGCCGGCACAATCTCTGAGGCAGAAAAGTCCAAGCTTCTATGGCCAGAGCGCCGCCATTCAGAGGTGCCCTGAGATCTCCTGGTTGAATCTCTTCTCATTCATGGAGGAAGAAACAGAGGCTCAGGGAGGGGAAATGACACCATCTCAGATCACACAGCTGGACGGCCGCCAACTGGAACCTGCATCTCTGGAGTCCCAGGCTGGTACCAGGTGGCTTCCTGTCTCTCCCAAGACTCAGCAAGAGTACAGTCCCAGGAAGTCACACAGATAGTTCTTAGCAGAACCTGGGGACTTGCCCAGAGACCCTGGGGTAGGAAAGATCGGTGAGGACAGTGGCTAATGGGGAGATACAGGCTCTATCCACTAGCAGCAGGTACCCTACTGGTCTGGCCACCAGCGTCCAAGTGACTGAATAAGCCCAGGGATGGCGAATGTTATTTGTTTCAAAAGCTACCAGAAATTTGGAATTGCAATGAACTTTTTTAAATTTTCAACAGCAGACGCTGCATCTGGCAGCTTTTGCTTGTTTATGCTGGGTGAAGAAGAACCCAAAGGCTCAGTGACCTGCAGCAATGTGATTCCTTTCTTGCTCGAGTTCTCTGTGGACTGCAGGCCAATGGCAGCTCTGCTCTCAGCTCAGGTGGGCTGAGCCTCTGTTCACACGACTTCTTTTTTCTGGGACGCAGGGTGAGGGGCAGCCCTCATCTGGGCCATGCCATTCTTCTAGCAATGGAAAAGGAGTGATGGCTGAACCTGGTACTTACAGCTGCGGGCGTCTGTGATATCTTCACCCTGGATCGGCCAAAGCAAAGCTTTTATAGGTCTGCTTTCAACGGTGTGGGTCGTGTACACCTCCCACACGCAGGGGCACTGAATAACTGGGAGCAGTATTTCAAACAGAAGCTAGTACATCATTATTTTCAAAAGACCCGCTGATCTAATAAAATGCATCTGTGGGCCAGATCAGACCGCAGGAGGCCACCACGCCCTGCTGGTGTAGCAGACAGGACTCGGCGTCAGAGAAGTCCCCTCAAATCCCAACTCTGCTGCCCACTGGCTTTGCGAATGGGGCCAAGCTCACAAACTTTCTGGGCCACAGTGTCTGCTCCCTCGTAAAATGGGGATGAGAATACCTACCTCCTGGATGAGGAATGCAGAACCCTTGGCATAGTACCAAGAATGGGGATGAGAATACCTACCTCCTGGATGAGGAATGCAGAACCCTTGGCATAGTACCTATGGCTTCTCTGGCCATAGAAGCTTGGACTTTTCTGCCTCATAGATTGTGCAGAGATTGTGCCTCAGAGTACCTGAGCGGACTCGGGGAATGTGGACCTGGGCTAGAGGGCTGGAGTGGAGGCCTTGAACTCACTGAAGCAAAGAACATACCAGCATGGAAACAGAATGGGGGATCCTCCCAAAGTTAAACACAGACTGCTGTCAGATCCAGCGAGTCCACTACTGGGAATACATCCCAAAGAATTGAAAGCAGGGAACTCAAACAGATATTTGTATACCCATGTTCAAAGAAGGTTTATTCATAGTAGCCAAAAGGGGGAAGCAGCCTAGGTGTCCATCGGTGGATGAATGGATAAACAAAATGGTATATACATACAATGGAATATTATTCAGCCTTAAAAAGGCAGGAAATTCTGATATATACTACAGTCTATGGATGAGCCTTGAAGACATTATGCTACGTGAAATAAGCTAGACACAAAAGGATAAATGATTCCCCTCATATGAGATACCTAGAGTAGTCAAATTCATAGAAGTAGAGAGTGGAATGGTGGTTACCAAGGGCTGGGGGGAGAGGGGAATAGGGAGTTAGTGTTTAATGGTAGAGTCTTAGTTTGGGATGTTGAAAAAGTTCTGGAGATGGATGGTGGTGATGAATTACACAACAATGTGAGTGTACTTATTGCCCCTAAGCTGTACACTTAAAAATGGTTAAAATAGTTAATTTTGTGTTATATATACTGCGCCACAATTTTTTTTTTTTTTTAAATATAGGGCCACACATTTCTCCACAGGCAATTCTCCAGGTGGAGGCAGAGGGAGGCTGGTGACTGTTGTCTGATGCCCCAAAGCTTATGGAAGTTTGTGGCGACCTCTCTCCTGTGGGCTCCTGCAGGAAGCTGCACCTCCAGTGGAAAAGAGAAGTAGGGAGAGGAGAGGGGCTGGATGCAAAAATCTATGAAGCAAAACATGTCCTCCCACTACCTCCAGCAACAAGCATTCGTTTAGCACCTACTACATACTCGGCCCCAGTTGTCTTTTCTTTCTCCCACAGTCATCACCACCATCTATCTCCAGAACATTCATTGAACGGATACTGAGTGAGAGTCTGAATGCTGATTACTGAAGTGCCAGGCTCTGCTCTAAGCATTATACGTCAGCGAACAAAACAGAAAGGAAACAGTCCCTCCCCTCCTGGAGCTTACATTGCAGTGGAGGAGAGACAAGAAACATTAAAAATAAATTAAAAATGTAAATAGTTTGTTAAAAGGTGTTAAGTGTTATGGGGGAAAAAATAGAACAGGGAGCAGGTGACTGAAGAAACTCGTGAGGAAGGGCTTGCAATCTAAACAGAGTAGTCAGGGCAGGCCCACTGAGAAGGTTACTTTTTTTCCATAACAGCTTTATGGAGATATTTCACAGACCAGTGTCCATTTAAAATACACAACTAAATGGTTTTAGTATATTCATAGATTTGTGCAACAACTTCAATCAAGTTTAGAACACTTGCCTCATCCTAAACTGAAACACTGTCCCCATTAGCTGTCCTCCCCCATTCCTCGCCCCTTCCAGCCCTAGTCAGCCAATCTACTTTCTGTCTCTATAGATTTGTCTATTCTATGTCATATAAATGGAATCATACATTCTGTGGCCTTTTGTGACTGGCTTCTTTCATGTAACATAATGTTTTCCAGGTTCGTCCATATTGTAGCATGGATGAGCACGTCATTCCTTTTTATGGCTGAATAGTATTGTGCTGGATGGATAGACCACATCCTGTTTATGCTTTCATCTGTCGATGGACACTTGGATTGCTTCCACCTTTTGGCGACTGTGAATACTGCTGCCACGAACATTTGAGTGCACGTTTTTGTGAGAAGAAGGTGACTTTTAAGGAAAGATGTGAAGGAGATGAAGGAATAACCACGCACACAAGTGTTAGGGCCCTAAGTTGGGAGCCTATGAGATGTGTTTGAGGAAAGGTGGGGAGGCCTTTGTGAGGCAATGTTGGGAGTGAGGTGGAGCATGGAAAGGGACGAGGGCTGAGAGAAATGGGCGGCTGAGCCACATGGGTGTTGGAAGCCCTTGTAGGACTTGGGCTTTTACTTGAGTGATGTGAGAGCCCCGGGGGGATTTCAGCAGGGAAAGTAATGACCTGCCTGATGTCTAATCCTCTGTTCCACCTCGAAGGGTTCTCTCAGGAGAGAGGGAGGATGAGAAAACATTGAGTAGGAGGAAGAGAGGGGAGAACATTGTGGAGAGCCCCTAAGAGGTAAGGAACACCCAGTGAGCAGAGGAGAGGGGCTGTGAGGCCGCAGACCCGTGAGGTACAGCTTGGTTAATGCCAGGAGGAGCCAGAGGTGAGCCTGGGCAGCAGTGCGGTGCACAGACTCCCACATCCTGTCCTTCTCCAACACACACTGATTGGTACTTACTCAGGGTGCTCCTGGGAAACACATCCTCTGACATCCTGGGCAGGTATTGTCACACACTCAGGAATTCCACACTCTCTGTCATCTGCTCTCCCTCCCTCCAACTCCCACCCTGTGCCTCAGCTCACAGTAACTTGGCTTTTACCCCAGTAATTCCACATAAACAGCTGTTTGATTACCAGGGATCGTCTCAATTGCCTAAACGCCTCCTCTTCAGCCCACCAAATTTCCCTGTTTATACCCTGTGGAACTTTGCTACCAAAGTATGCAAGTATCCAGGCACCAGCAGCATGACCCCAACCAGGCACAGATTAAAAATGTAGAATTCCAGGCCTACCCCCCAGACCCATGGCATTAACCTGCACCTTCGTAAGGTGGCTGGGCTTGACGAGGATGGTGTTATCTGCCCATCTTTAGGGGAACAGCTCTTTCCTCCACTTTGTCAAATTAAGGAGTGCTGTCTTTTATGTGACTTCTCCTTCCAGGCCTCAGTGACTGCTGAGTCATGTGAACAATTAGAGGTTCTGACCCTGGGTTTTTCCTCTCTGGTTGGCAAGGCCAGGTCCCAGTAGCCAAGGACGTCAGGATGGGGGGAAAAAAACCAACACACAGAGGATGGAAGTGTGTCGTTAAGGCTGGTCTATCCATCAGCATTTCTCATTTGCAAGCAACCTAGTTCTTCCCGTCCAAAGAATTATTTGAAGGATATCAGATTTTCACAGAATTGATAGAAGTCTGAAGAGTCAGGCTTGGGTGCAAACCAGAGCCACTTCATGGCCTAACAAGCAGGATAGACAAAAATTGTCCTTTGGTGGAACAGTTTGCTCAGACAGAATGCTGGCGACATGGGAATCCTACCCTTCTGTCTTTTGCATTTTATTCTGTCCCAGATTCAAGTTCCAGGGAGGGTGTGTAGATTGGCCCAGCTGGAGACACAGGCCTGTTCCTTCATTAGGAATGGGCCCTGCAAGATTGGTGCCTATCAGAGAAGAGAAAACGCCTCAGAAGGAAACCTGTGTGCTGTTAGGACGGGAGCAGAAATGGAAGGTCACAGAACAACAAAGGTCACTTCGGCCAGTATCACTACTTCCCATTTTTTGATTATTGAGCCAATCAATCTACTTTATGTTTGTGTTAGTTACAGTTGGTTTTCATGCCCTTACAATCAGAGTCCCAAATGATATATTGACCCTCTTTCTGAAGCTCCTCCAGGGGCGTCAAGAATATAGCAGTCTTTTGTTCCTACTTCACAGACCACAATTCTGCCTCCTTTCCTTCCTTTGAACTTACACTTGTGCATTTCTCAAGGTTTGTTTCAAGCCCTCTTCGCTTTTTCTCTTAACACTCTCCTTTTATCTATAAGCTATTTCCATGACTTTGGGGGTCCCTGGTGAGACTGTCTCCCATATTCTTCTCTCCTTCAATAGAGACCAGCGTTTTCTAATGGAGGCCGGCATAGAGATGACCCAAACCACACCTCAACTTCAACGTACTTCAACCTGAATTCATCATCTTTCCCTTACACATCCTCTGCTTTCCATATTTCCGATTTTGAGTACTATATTTATTCTGTTTATATCACCATCCTTCCCATCATAAGCTTAAGGTCTGCTTGCTTTTCTTCCTTTTGTCTAGCTCCTAGTCAACCCATCCCCAGGTATTATTGATTCTACCTCCACAATCTCTCTTAAATCTGTCTTTTTTCTCTCTACAACCCCTGCTCTGGTAAAGGTCTCTATTACTTTTTTGCCTTGGATTTCCCACATTGTTGCTGGCAATCAGCCGAATCGAGATATTCTCAAAACCAGCCAATGCCTCCCCATTACCTGCAGGAGCAAGTCCAGATTACTTGGTGTTCATTAAGCCCTGGCCTTCCCTGGCTTTTCATCCTTGTTTTTCCTTTTGACCTCCACTTTCACCAAATACACCCACATCAGACTTGGCAGTATGTCTTGCTTCTGCCCATAGACTCTACCTGCCCATTGCTGGGCCTGTCATCGCACTGTGATTGTTGCTGGAATCTCACCCCTACCTTCCTGCCCATCATTTATGGTCTCCATCTCCTGAAATCCTCCTTACTGTCTGCACTGAATTTGGTCCTTTAAGTCAGTAGGTTCATCCCATGTGCCTGGCACCTCATGGCCTGAAAAACTAAGCAAAAGTACAGGCCGGGATCCACAGGCCACCTGGAAGCTTTCGTTGTTCCTGAGCTGCTTGTAGGTGGATTCCTGTCTCACATGGTCTGGGCTCCAGGCTCGGGGGCACTGACTTCAGTCTCTGGCCTTGCTCTTCCAGGCTTACAGATATGCCTTTGCTCCTGCAGCGCTGTGGTCCTGTGGGCCTCTGTTTGTCCACCCCTTTAATCCCCAGCTTCTTAGTCTCCCTGCCTTCTCCCATGATCTCAGATAGGAACTCTCTGGCCTGGCCTCGGGCCAGACGAACCTGTCATTGTGCACGGCATCTGTCCAGGCCCCCTGACTCCTCTTCCCCAGAGCCTTCCCTGGTTTTTCCAGTGATAATTCATCTCTGACTCTGCACTCACTTAGCGATTGGCAAGCCCCTGTTATGGTTCTTACTGCAAGTTGCCTTCTGGGAGTCTCTGCCTCATCCATTGCACCCCAGGCGGCTTCCTAGGTAGGGCCTTTGTCTTCCAAAACCCCGACACCCCGAGCGTCTCATCAGAGCTGGAGCCCCACTTGTGTTTGCATGATGTCCTGGACTCTAGGCTGCAACTCCAACGGGTTCACTGCACTGGCCAGCCAGACCTCGAGAAGCCCCAGCTGTACTTCACAGGGCTCACCCTTCCCATGAAGACACTGAGACACACAGAGGTGCTGAGGTATCCTGTTCCTGAGCCTGCTGTAGCACAATGATATTGAAATAAACACATTTTCAGAAAAGCGGGGGAAATTACTCATCACATGACCTTGCCTGGTCCTTCCAGAACATTTCATTCAGAATAAGAATTCATCCTTATATTTAAGTTTTTTCAAAGTAGTTTCATATATGTCAGATTACAACCAGCCTTGAAGGGGATGGGGCACATCAGATCGTGTCCTCATGTGAGAGATGAAATAACTACGGTGCAGAGAGGCGCAATGATTTCCCAAGGCCACATAGCGATTAGTGGCAAAGACAGGACACATGCCCAGATCGTACTTTCATTTCTCACGTGTCTGGAATTCCGTAGTCCATTGTCAGGAATATTCATCTCTTTTGAGACTGTCTTTCACCAGCTCCACACTGGGAGCCCTGGCTTCTAACACTAGCCCTTCCACTTGACAGTCAGAGACCAGAGCCAGATGCAGCTTTCAGAGAGGTGATGGTTCTTCTTCCCAACTCCCTCCCCCAAAAGCCACATTTGGCAAGTCTTCCCTTGTCTGTAAATGCTATTTGGTTTCCAAATTGCTTGTTCCACTTCTGAGCATCTGAGAGGATGTTTTAGTCAGCGCAGGCTGCTGTAACAAAGTACTATAAACTGGGGGCTTATACACAAAAGGCATTTATTTCTCGCAGTTCTGGAGGCTGGGAACTCCAAGATCAAGGTGCCAGCAGACTTGGCTTCTGGTACTTGCTAGCTTGCAGATGGCTGCCTTGCTGTGCCCTCACATGGCAGAGAAAGCTTTAATCTCTTTTCATAAGGACATTAATTCCGTCATGGAGGCTCCACCTTCATGATATCATCTAAACCTAATTACGTCCCACAGGCCCCAACTCCTAATACCATCACATCGGGGCCTTGGTGTGGGAAGGCACATTCCATCCATGACAGAAGATGTCAGCTTCTGCATCCACTAAAAGGAGCCTGAGTCTCTTTGTGCCTACATGATTGGGTGGAGTAAATGCTGCCATCCAAGGGACAGAAAATACTCCGCCAGGCACTGGAATCCGAACACTGTGCGTTTAAGAAAGATGAAGGCACATCTCTGGGGGTGGAGCCTGGCTCAAAGAGCCAGATGCTTGGAAGGTGCTTGGGCCTGCCTTTGTGGGGAGCAGGTCTTTGTGGTTCTGCTTTGCAGTTCTGGCACCACTCTGGCCCTGCTCCCCTACTTCCCTCCACCACACGACTCAGGTTTGGCACCCGGTGAGGATCCCTCCTACCAACACCCATGAGCTCTCTGTGCCTGCTTCCTAAGCCCAGCACTGACAGCTATCGTTTTCAAACTCTTCTGGCGTTCCTTCTTCCTTTCAAGTTTAGATTCTTCTCTGGTTAAAATAAGCTTCTCTACATTTTTCCTTTCCTACCTGTCAGTCTGTGCTGAGGGAAGCAGCTGAAACTAAGGAAGGAGCCTGGTTTTCTGGGGTGAAGATGAGACCACCCAGTTTGCTGGCTGAGCAAGTGCTTTGAAGTGTGTGTGTCTGGAGCTGGAATTGATATAATCTGGAGAGAGCATCAAGGTCCCCTAGGCCTCCAATGCAGACCAAGTCTTCCGGGTGCACACAGTAGGTACTCAACAATTGTCAAGGATTAACAAATGCAGAGCAATGGAATGAAGGCTGGCCTGGGAAGTTAAGACACTTGGGTTCTATCTCCAACTCCAAGCCGAGCTTTTTCACAGCGCTTTAGCCTTCCCAGGTGTCCACTATCTATAAAAGAGCAAACAGTTCCATCATCACCTCTTGCAGTAGCCTGAGGAAAGACCAGTTAGATGATTGATGACTCATTTTCTTCCAAGGACCATAGAGCAGAACCAGGTGGGTGGAAGTTACAAGGAGGCCGATTTCAGATCAAAATCAGGAAGACACTTGCATTAACCAAAGCCCCTTCTCTAGACGTTCTAATCAAGCAGAGAGCCTTCTGGGAACTACTCAAGCCAGACAGGTTGATCCTCTGACAGTCGTCCCGCAGGAGAGGAACTGACCCTTGGCAAGAAGGTCCCTTTGAAATGTGACAGTCTACGTTTTGGTGGCTGTGGAAGGCTTTGGGAAGGATCGAGGTCTGTGAGACAGTAAGTATTGATGGCCTTTCTGCACATTTTCTGAAAGACAGGTATTGAAAGCCAGGGGCCAGCAAACTAACAGGCTGGGGTCTGGCGTCACATAAGGGCCTTGCATGTCTAGCAGCCCAATTTGGGGTTGGGGGTGGGTAGGGAAGGCAAAAGCTGAAGCTGAAGGAGGCGGTTCTGGAAACTGAGCACAAGTACTACTGCTTTGGGGCTCAAGAGAAGATGTGTGGCTTGGGGTGAGGGGACCTCCTCAAACCACCTACTTGGAACCCAATCCCCTCTGGTGCCCTGAGGACTAGACATACTGGGAACATCCGAGACAGCCCCAGACGCTGAGATGCCCTTGCTAGATTCCAGAGCAGAAGGAGGAGGAGCTGAGATGCCCACATTACAGAGTGAGATTTAGACCCCGTGGGAGGTACCAAAAGGGAGAGAAAAAGTACAGGCTACTCTGAGAAGAAGCTTTTCAGATAGGGAAAGAAAGTAACCTGAGGGAAACACATGTTTGGTCTGATTATTTTTTCATGTTGGAGAGAGAAATACACGTAGGTATGTTTCTAGACTGAGGAGGAGGAGCTCACAGAAAAGTAGGAGTTGAACAATTAGGAGTTAATTAATGGATCAAAGACACAGGGTGGGTGGGGGAAGGGATCCAGAATGCCCTGAAGGGGTTTTCCTTAAGGAGCAGGGGGGAGGGGAAGGTAGGAAGGAGGTTGAAGCTCCCTGGTAACCTTTATCACACCCTGGAAATGTAAGAGGAAGGTTCCTCATGGCTCCCTCTGTAGGTGAGGAGCTCGGAGGGGGAAGGAAGTTCTGATGTGGCTTCAGTGGGGGTGGGGGAGATACTGCACAGGGCTGAGGGTCTTCTGGGCAGAAAGATGTGCCCATGTCACCACAGCCAGTTGTGAGCCTCCGCTGGGAATAGAGGGGACAACTGGAGAAATGGTCCAAGAATCCCCAGGTGGGCCTGGTGAGTTTAGACATTCACCTGCCCCAGAGCTGGGGGGTATGAAAACCCCGAGTCCTAGTTTGGCTCTGTTCCTGGCCCTGTAATGATAGGATGTTGGACAAACCTGGAAATTCTTGGGGTTTCCACTGTCCAGTCGATGGAGCCAGTGGAAATTCGTTCACCTGGCTTGGGAGTTGAAGGTGAGGAAAGCTGGCTAGAGACACGTTGCTCTTGGGAAAAGCAGAATATGTTGTTAATGGCACCACCCACTCCCTCGGAGAGCAGATACCCAAGGCCCATCAAGTTGTTTCCTTGGGACCGCTGTCCAGTGGAAAATGATGAGGGACTGGTGTGCAGCGTATAGGAGCCCCGCCTGACTGCCTCTGAAAGCTGTGGGACTTTGCTTAGATCACTGGCCTCAGTTTCCTTCTTCTCCAGGCATATTTCTGGCCAGTTAGGATGCAGGGCAACTCCACGTTGTCTAGTGAGGGAGCAGCTTTATAGGACCTAGGTTTTTCCAAATAGGAGAGCGCGGAAAAAGTCAAGAGCCATGGTCTCACCTCTCCCCACCCCACCCTACCAATAAAGCACAAATATTCCATAGTGATGTGCGAGGTGGCCTGCTCGCTGCGCCACGTGTAATGCAGGGAGTCACGCGGGGTCTCTGCTCCCGCTCTCCACTTAAGAACGCAGGACATGGTGAGGCCAAAAAGGAACACCCACGGAGCCATAGACAGGGGAGTCATACTGCTATAGTCTCGCTGGCGGCTGGGTTGGAGACACAGGAGGCAGGAGCCACACTATCTGCAACCTGCCGTCCACTTCTCTGCAATCCGCAACCCACACTCCGTCGTGCTAACTGCAATCCGCGCTTGCCAGCTCAGCCACCATCTTCTGCTAGTGTAGCCACAGCCATTACATTAGTGGCCAATGGCTCACTGGTTACAGCTGACGGCCAACTAGCCACAGCTGATGGCCATCCAATCACAGTTGATGGCCATTTACCACCTGAGCCAGCACCTTTCCACGTGAGGCCGAGAGCCTGCAAACTGCTCTCTGGGGCTCTGCCCCCACACAGTCAGCCTAGTGCCCCGAGCCACCATCACACATAGCCTCCTGTCCACCATTGTCATACGCTGCAGTCCCTGCACCATCTTCTGTGGCTGCTGTTCTGAGCTCAGCTTCCCGGGCAGCTCCGTGGCCAGCACACAGGCTGTGCGCACCGATTTGGTGTCTGTACCCGGAACAGAACCAAAGCTGCCCCAGCTTACTGGCTTCATGCAGCCTGTTCTCTGCCCCCTACAGGGATCTGGGATTGAGTTAGCCTGTTTCCATGGCAGCGCTGGTTGCAGTGGCAGCATCTGCTTCCCCAAGAGGCTGAGTGAGTCACTGCTGCCCACGCTAACCCTTGGCACAGCACAACCTCGTTGGGACCATGAATAATAAGCCAGCAGGAAGAGGCCGGGTGGCTTCCTGCCCTGGGTCTCAGGCCTGGTACAGATAGTGCGCTGGGCTGGGATTACCCACCCAGAAACCTGGCAGCATCTACCCGTAAGAGCTGTTAGATCTGCTTCACCTGACTTCAGAGTCGTTCATCTCAGCTGTTGTCAGCAGCTGCAAGGCCTTATGGGAAAGGATTGACAGTTTTCGGACTCCAAGTCCAGTGCTCTTTTCACTACCCAGTGGTCAGCTGTTAAACTTGTCTTTCCCTGGCCGCCTCTGCACCCATATTGGCCCCAGCTACCTCTTGGCTCTCATCCCCAGAACTTCATTTATGATACCTATCAGCCCTCCCCTCTGAGCAGCAGCCCTCAAATGGGATTTTTTTTCTCCCCCAGATTGTCCCCTCCCTGAAAATGACCTCCAACCTTTCCCCTCTTTTGAGCTGAGTAATCTGAAAAAAATGAGTTCATCCTCGATCATTCATGCTGATAGCAGGTTATAGTGCTAATCTCAGTGGTATTGCAGTTAACCTTAACTCTGAGAGGCAGAACGTCAGTCTAAGGCAAAGGTTTCTCAAAATGGAGTCCGTGGACCACAGTATCAGTATCACCCAGGAGCTTGTTAGCAATGCAAATTCCCAGGCCCCACCCCAGACACCCTACAGAGTCACAAACTGGCAATCTGTGTTTGAACAAGCCCTCCAGGTGATTTGAGAACCCTTGGTCTAAGGAAATGGATCTGGAGCAGTGTATTTCCGACCCTGTAGGGAATCAAGTGTGTTGGTGCATGTCTCTGTCTACACTCACAGCTCAGCTACAAAGAGTTTCTCTGTTTTGTGTGAGCCACACTGGGGGTCTTGGGTAGGCCAAGACCCCAACTGCTCCAACTCTGGGGGCCTAGAGTTTTCCTAAATCACGTCCTTCTCCAGGTTCTTTGCATCACACGGAAAGAAGCTGGTGTGTTTTTTCCTATGTGGAAAGGACAGCATTAGCTCACCCAACACAGATAGGGCCTTGAGGGCAGAAGGAAACCCACCCACTGGAAACAATCCTGTCATTGTGGCCCGGGGCCACAGGAGCACATGCCCAAAAGCAGAGGAAAAATACACTGATAATACTTATTAATCAATTATGATTACTAATTGCTCTTTTGCCTGTCAGTTCTTTTTTAGTGATCACCTTTGTGTGGGCCGATGAATGGCTCTGTGGCCTAGCCCTCAAATAGCTTACAGGAGGGTGAGAGCTTTCGTCAGAATAAATTAGGCTATGGCAAGTAGCAAACAAACCTCAAGGTCTCTGTGGCTTAACATAACCAAGGCTTATCTTGCAAATGCTTCATATCCAGTGAGGGTTTGCTCTGCTCCACAGAATCACTCAGGGGCTCTGGGTTATACAGCATCCACATCTTGTAGCTGCCTTGCTCTGCAGCTGGAGGGATCAGGCACCAACCCAGAAGTGACTCCATCACATCTGCTGGCATCTCACTGGGCAGAATTAGTCACATGGCCCTGCCTGACTGCAAGGAGCTGGGAAGTATATGCAGAAAGGAGAAAAAAAAATGGATATAGTAGGACAGTAAAAAACGTTACCACACCGAGAAAGACCGTTCATTTATTCATTCACTTACTCTTCAATGATCTTTACAGAATGCTTATCACGTATCAGGCATTGGGCCATACTCTGGGCATATAGTATCACCAGGGCAGCTGCTCTTGCACAACAGGGAACACCATTATCATTATATTCTGCCAGGAATAGCGCCCCCTGGAGTTGTGCAATGCAGGAGTCCTTCTTTTATTTTTTTTGTATCTGTTATGTGTTGTCATTATTATCTATTTTCCAAACCAGAAAGAAAATTCTCATGAGCAGCGATTTTATCCGACTTGCTCACTGCTGTATTCTTTAGTTTAGCACAGTACCAAGTGGGCTCAGTCAATATTCGTTAAGTGAATAATTGAAAAAGTATAATTATTGACTATGTTTCCCACCAGTCTCTGTTTTCGTGGGGTTTATAATCTGCTGAGTCAAGAGTTGTGTAAACAACTAACTGAAGTACATATATTAAAGAAAGCTCATGTCAGATAGAGTAAATATGCGTCAAGTAAAAATCTGAGCTACATGGTTTGGGAGCACAGAAAAACAAGGGGTTGTTTTGACCACTGGTGAGGTCAGGGAAGTTGTTCTTGTTTTCTACGTGAAAAGCTAAGGTCCAAAGAGGTTAATGGGCCTGTCTGACGCAGGGTGGGTTGTAAAGAGGATGACAGGACCCTGTCATATCTCTTGGTCTGATGTTTTCCCTCTCCCCACACTAATAACTAACAAGCAGCGTACAGTTTTCCAACAGCTTTCATGTGTAACTACAACTTCTCTCTAAGACTTAAAAGCCTCCCCGGGCACCCAGCCTCAGAATTTAGTTAGCGTTTGGTGTTTTGTTCACCTCTGTTAGGAGGTGTAGGGTGTGTTTTGTTGTGAGGCTGGAATGTCTAGTTCTCCTTGCCCCACTTGCAGCCAGCACCTCCCCCGTTGCCCAGGACAGGCTGATGGAGGAGGTAGCATTCCAGAAGGGCAACAGCAGAGGGCCTGCCTGGAAGGTCTCCATCTTAGCTGTGCTGGACAGAAACAGTGGAGGATGGCTGAACCTTCCCCTGCAGGCAGAAATGGGGCTCGTCATTTTCATTTGAGCTTGTAAGTCAAAACAATGACATAAGCTTCCCATCTGGTTTCCAAAGCACTTTTGAAACCATTCCATCACAAGTCCATTAATTTTATGGGGGCTCCAAAGACAGGGCAAAGTTAGAGTTTATCATCTGGAATCTCCCTACTTCAGGCTTTGTCACCTGTGTCCTTCACCCCCACCAGCTGCCTCATTCCTGCCTCTCTGTCCTTTTCTCTCTCACCTGCCTTCCTTCCCTTTCTGCAAACCTCTCTCCATCCAAACCGGGGCCGAACTGAGGTTTCATTCAATGTAATAAATATTTCCTGAGTGCCCACTATATACAAGGCCCATGCTTGGCATGGGAGATTTCAGGATGAGCAGGACAAAGCCAGAACCTCAAGGAGCTTTCTGTAAGATGAATATGGGCCCACCTTCCTAAAGTGCCTGCTTGCCTTTTGTTCCACTAGACTTTTACCCTCTCCTTTTCACAAACATTTGTCTTCCTCAGATTCTTCTGTGTGCCAAGCAATGAGCTAAGGGTTTATGTGCATTCTTTCATTGAATTTTTCACATCAGGGAGATTCTATTAATATGTCCATTTTCTAGATAAGTAAAGTAAAGCTAAAAAGGTTATATAAATTGTTCAATGTCACATAGCTCAGAAAGGGCCCAGCTAGGATCCCTCCCAGACCCATCTTCTTCCTGCTGTGCCAGGCTGCCTCCCCCAAAATTCGGCAGTTGACTGTCTATACTCAGAACAAAAAGAACAAAGAAATCTTAAGGGTTTTAGCACTGTCCCTACCACGCCCTTTTTGTGAGAGTTAGTTTGTTTTTTTAAAGTCTAGTGATTCTTTCTAAAGACCAGTGACTTGGAGATCATTGTCTCCTCATATTCTTGGAGTTTTAAAAACTGGATGTTTTAAATCATGTGTTTATCCTCAAGAGAGTAGGAGAAATATGTCCTGACACCATCAGGTTAGTACTGGTTGGACACCGGGCGAGCAGCCTCTGTCTCAGAGGTCATCCCTGAGAGGTCTAGAAACCACAAGGAAGCTGGGCTCTCTTTTCACCTAAGAGGGGAAGGGTGGGGGCTTGATGGTCTAAGAAGTGATTCCCACGGCCACTCTACTGGAGAGCTTCACACGTTGCCCTCTTTTCAACCTATTGACCCCTAGGAAGGGCAAGAAATGGCAAAGACCCTCATGGAGGTTTCTGAAGGGTCACATCCAGGAAAACGGATAGCATTGGAGGACCATCTGTTGGTTGCCCTGTGATTTGTATTTTGCGTGTGGTTTTAAGACATTCTCATAAACTAGCCAGATAGCTACAGTTGGATCTACAGTAAGATTTTGTTATTTTGGTGTTTGAAACTGCCAAGTCTTTATATTTTACCTCACCCATCCATTTCAGCTAGCTCAAATTCCCTATGCCAGAAGTATGGACAGAAGAGGAAGTTGGGGAAAATATAAGAATTCCCCAGATGGACTTTTGGGGTCACCCGGCTCTCCCCGACAATTATGGGACTGACTGCCTTCAGGAACACCAGCTCTCAGTCTCATGTCATTTCACTGCTCCATCAATGCATTGCCAATAATCCAATGATCTTCGTCTTGAAGGCAGCCTTTGTGGGGTAGTAATTGTGGCTCAGTTAATTGCCCCAGGAAAGTAATTGTGGTTCAGTTAATTGCCCCACGTGGAGCTAAAAGCATGGCAGCTGGGAATTCAGGAAAAAGCTGGGAGTCATGTGTTAGTATCAGGGAAGTCTACCAGCAGGTAGTGAAGCTTGGGATATAAGCCCAGGTCCAGGTGAAGGACCCCAGTGCCCCAGGAGTTCAGTTCTGGAAAGACTGAGTTCCTGGAGCAGGTTACAAAAGTGGGGACGCATGGGCTGCAGAGTGAAGAACAATGCCCGGTTTCACCATTCCAGGGGGGGGTTATTTCACCCACGGCTCATTCTTTAGGACTGGGTGTGGGGACAGAGCCCCAGAGAGCAGTTTCCAGGCTCTCAGCCTCATGTGGAAAGGTGCTGGCTAGGGTAGTAGATGGCTGTCAGCTGTAACCAATGAGCCATTGGCCACTAATATAACTGCAATGGCTACGTTGGGGTGTCAAGTTGAGGAGAGTCGTCAGTCGGTTGGCAGAAAAGCGGACAGCGGGTCGCTCATCGTGTGAAGCCAGCCTCCAGTGAGACCACAGTGGTATGACTCCCCTACCTATGGCTCTGTGGGTGTTCCTTTTTGGCCTCACCACGTCCTGTGTTCTTATGTGGGGAGGGGAGGAGCAGAGACCCTGCAGGCCGCCCCGCATGACACTGGGCTTAATATTCACGTCATAAAAATAACAGGAGTATGTAAATGCTAAGTGGCAGGAAATTAAAATGGAGGTACTGAAACCTCTCCCGCTGAAGTCAGGCATACTGGACGTATACTTTTGTCTGCACAGCTCCTCCCCAACCCATTCGTACACCCGCCACACGGCTGTCTTCCCCACATAGCCATGGCTGCTACGAAATCATCAGCTAGTTTCTATGACATAACCCTTCCCCCATGGCCCCAGTGGACTGGTCCTAGATTGAAATCTGACCAAAGATAGGTGGGCAGGGCCCTTCCCAGAGATGTTTAAACTTTGGATCAGAGTTGTTGAGGCTGCCTCTCCATGGTGACATTAGCAGACCCTGTCAATGCCCACCACCTATCCTTTCATCCTTACCATCTATTCTGACTTAAGATGATCAGTCTCCTTTAATGGATTCTTACACAACGTACTGACCAACAGGTTCTCCAAATGGATAATATGCCATTCATTGATAATCTGATGTTCCTGCTTCATTCTTGTTAAAAGCCAAAAGATCAAGAATGGTTTAGGCATTTCCTTCATTGTGTTTCACACAGCTCCCCACCTGCCCCCCCCCCCCATCCTCACCCACCCAGTAGTCAAAGGAGTCTTACTTCATTCTGAAGCAAAAGGATTCCTTTCAATACTGCAGCTCCCTCCCCAGCTTCCAGGATCTGTCGCAGTGTTCAGACCTTGGTGGCCCTTTTTATACCAGGCACCTGAGCCAAACCTTAGCTAATTTCAGTTAAACCCCTCCAGCTAGCAGTTTGGTGAACTTAGAATAAGCTGATGACTTTTTAAAGAAACAGACCAATTCTGATATAGAACCACATTTTGTTATTTACGTGCTATGCACTTATTTCATTTGGTTGATTACAAGCTTTTGGAAAAGAGTTAAACACCTTTGTATCCCTTGGCTCAGTAAATACAAGTTTGATACATAAATAGATCATTCAATCACATTCCTCATGTTAAACATAAAATTAATGATGTAAGTATCATCAATTAAATCAAATCCCACTAGGATACATTTTAAGGTGCACTGATATATTAGAGTGGTTTTATAATAGACCCCTGTATTAATAAAATTGGGCAAAACAAACTGGCACTGTTCTTTTTGTCTGTAGCACACCCAACTGCTAAGGGCCCAGTTTCCAAATATGTGTCTATATATATGCGTCTATATATATATATATATATATATATATATATATATATATATATATATATATATATATACGTCTAATATAGTGAAAGTCTCCTGCCTTACTGTCCAAAATTGTTTAAATCTTTGATGGAATAGAGAAGTCTCACTGGCAAGGAAGAAATGGAGGCTGTCCTAGGAAGTGGCTGGGGTGCTTTGAACGGTTAGTGAGTATTCATTCTGTCTAGCTTTCCTCCGCCCCAATCCAGAAAGTGGGGGTCATGGCATCCTCACAGTTGCGCAGGGACGAACCTGCAGGAAGTGGATATAGAAAGGCCTTGCCAGGTGGCAGGTCTGACAGGATGTGAATGGGGACAGAGGAACACCATGAGCCCATGGAAAGAAGCACTAGCTTCAGGGCAGTGTGGACATTGCGTTACTCCTGCCTCCCGTTTTTTTGTTGCACCCAGACTCCCACACATGGCAAGCCAGCCTGTGGTATGAAGTCCTCATATGGCCCTCAGATTTTCTGTGGATTGGGAGAAGGCAGTCCATTCTCAGAGAAACACAAGCACAGGAGCACAGAAATTCCTACCACCTAGTAGTCGAGAAGGGCCAAGAGCAGAGAAAAAAATGTGCTATAAATGTACACCGGTCTCTGCTTCTAGGCTGATGATGGGGGCGAAATGCACACGCACGTACAGACGCACATTAGGATCCTGGGCGGTTCAGGGAGCACAAGGGTGGGCTGAAATCCTCTGTCCCGATTGCCTCTCGAGGCCACCAGCGTTAGGTCAGACTGCTCAGTGATTCCGGCTCACCCAAGGGTCCATTCCACCCTCTTCTGGTAACAGCACCCTGACTTTCCTCTGGGGACCCACCCTTCCCCCACTCTCAGTCATTGTGACCTCATACTCCTGCTCTAGAAGTGGACACTGCCCCTGTCCTAACCACATGACAGGTTCCATCTTCCTGGCCACATTGTTGATGTAAGAGGAGGATATGTGACCCAAGCCTGACCAGGCAACCCAGGGCAGGTGGCTGGACTAGACGAAAGAGGCTCCCTTTTTCCATGGGGAAAGCCCAGAAATTCAGGGTGGGAGTGACATGAGGGGAACTGTGTAGGAAGTTGGTGCCTGAGAGTCGAATTGACACGGGGAGGTCAAAGGGAACAGCATCTTATTCAACCAACTTCCAAGCCAAGAAATTCCCTATTCTGAAGCTGAATTGAGTGCGTTCTTAATGCAACTAAGAGTTCTCTAGATGAATACAACCTCTAATGGGCCCACCAATTAGAAAAAGGGAACAAAAGGAGGGCCAGCTCTGCCACTGAGTCCCATTACTGTGGTGCCAACGTGGATGGGCTCCACTGCTGTGCCTTTTCGATTTTCTCCCCTGAGAGTGTTTTACACACAGGCAATTCTCCTTCAAGGCTGCCTGCTAATCCCAAGGACCGGAGGGCACTGGCTTCCCTTTTTACCTCCAGTCTACTTTCATCATTGTGTCCATTGGGGGAGGGGTGGGTTTCCTGTGAGTGCACTTAAACATCTTCAGAGCCATTTTTAGACTTTTTATTCTATAGGTCAGCAAAATGCTGAAATTAGGAGATATTTGAAGTGGCTCTTCATCAAGCCTAGAAGAGATTTCTGCTGTTGCTATATTTAAAAGCCCGGCAGCAAGTTGTTTGGGCCCATGTCTTACTGTTATGTAATAAATGTAATGTTAAGCTTTGGAAGCCCCGAACACTGGTTGGGAAGGAGGAAAACAGTAGCTTTATAATATGTACCCTGGAGATGCTTTGTGGGAGAAGACAATATAGTTTTCTGTGTTAAATAGTATTAAAATAACATGTGTACCACAGATTGACATTATAAATTCCCAAAGGAAACAGAAAAAAAAGAGGTTGCGTATTAATATGAAAGAAAAATGTAACAAACAGCCAAACAGAAGCTGATTTTAATAGGACAATGGAACCCAGGAGATATGGAGTGCTCTCTTGGACAAAGGAGATTGTATTAGCTTTCTATGTGGTGTAAAAATATTACCTTAAATTTAGTGGCTTAAAACAATGCAAATTGATTTTCACTCAGTCTCTGCTCAGGGTCTTGCAAGGCTGAAATCCAGATGGTGGCCGGGCTGGGGCCTCATCAGAAACCGGAGGTGCTCTTCCAAGCTCGTGGCATTTGATCGAGTTTAGTTGCTTCTGGTTATACGACTGAGGTGCCCACTTTCTTGTTGACTGTTGCTGGGTCCTGATCTCAGTTCCTAGAGGCCTCCAGTGTTTCCTCACCATGTGGTCCACTCCATTGTCCCTCCCACAACATAGATGTGGGAGGCCTTCTCATCTCTCTCATGCTTCTAGTTTCTCTGACTTTTTCCATCCCTGACCTCTAGCCACTTTTTTAAAGAGCTCACCTGATTTGGCCAGGCCCACCCACCTCAAAAGAGGCGATTACACTGGGTGTGCTGATCAGGCATCTTGGGGGCATCTTAGAATTCTGTCTACCTCCATGATCAAACGTTTGTACAAAAGCAGGGACCCAAACATGTAATCTTCACACAGTACTCTTATAGACTGAATGTTTGTGTTCCACAGAAATTCATTTGTTGAAGCCCAACCTCCAATGTGAGCCCTTGAGAGGCGATTATGTTTAGATGGGGTCATGAGGGTGGCGCTCCCACAATGGGATCGGTGTTCTTATGAGTAGAGGGAGAGAGACCAGATCTCCAGAGCTCTCTCCCCACCATGTGAGGATATAGCGAAAAAGCAGTCTCCAAGCCAGTGAGAGGGTTGTCATCAGACACTGAACCAGCCAGCTCCTTAATCTTGGATTTCCAGCCTCCAGAACAGTGAGGAAAAGAATGTGTGTTGTTTACGCCCCCCAGTCTGTGGAATTCTGTTATAGCAGCCTGAGCTGACAAGACAACTACACTACTACCGATCGCATTCATCTACCTCATCATGAACCTTCTGGAAATTGGCTGTGAAACCCCAGTGTACAGTTTTCCAATGAGTGTCCTTCCCTGTCCACCTCATTTGTTTATCCATTCAACAACTGAGTTCATGGTCTCCTCATGGCACTGTGCCCGATCCCCAGGCCAGGACTAGAGTGTGACAAGTAAGGCACCTAGGGGACAAAATGTAAGGAGGTCATTTGCACGACCCTGAGAGTGAATGCCACCTGACGTTTTGCACACCACCCTTCTTCCTAGTCCCCGCTGTTCTACGCACAGAAGAAACAAAGTTGTTTTTAAAAGACACTTTCTTCCTCAAAACACACACACAGTGGAACCAGGGAGCAGGTCAAAACCAGAATACACTACTGCTTTTTGGAAGCCCAGCTGCCAACTTCACAAGGGCACAAAATTTCCCCTAAAAAGCACAACTGACTATAATGGAAAAAGTTAAGTGGCCCCTTCTGACCCTTGACGATTCCATAAATAAAGTTCTAGAGTCTTTATAACACTACAAAGAGAAAATGGGACACTAAAATAAACTCGACGCTCCATTTCATTGAATCATAACTCTGATGAAACCTTTGCCACCTGTTGCTCCATCAACCTATTGGTACAGTTTTCTCACATCCTGAGAAGAAGGACATGTTTCCTGAGCGCATCCTTATATCCTGTTCATCTCTCATTGAAGTTTTCTTTGTCATTATAGCACCAGCTGGAGCACTTGCTGAGAGAATTTCTTCCCCCCCCCCCCCCCCCCCCCGCACTTCGCTCCACAATGTAAGGCTGAGCCACTCACTGGAATCTGACTTGCTGTCCTGTAGGTTGTCCCTAATTTCCCTCATCTGGCTAAGAAGCCCAGGCTCTGTTCTGAGGGTCCCTTGGGCCTTGATGATCCTCAGGCACAAAGGCTGGCTGGACCCCTCGACCTAAAGCAGAGCCTGGGGAAGGAGACCACCCCCAAAACCTCTTGCCTGGGATCTTTCGGACTCTTGGTGAAACTTTTCCACTCACTATTCTCAGCTCGCCCGCTGAGTGGGAAAACACTCTCTTGGGGCTGGGAGCCCTGCCTTGTTGAGGATAAACTTTCTTAAGTAATCAAGGACAGGCCTGAGTTAGACGATCTAATGCATTTGTCTGTGCTGAGTGCTTAACCAGGAAGAATGTTAGAGTACTGAGCTGACAAGACCAATTCCTCAACCTCAGTCCCAGAAGAGAATTGAGGGGTTGGACCTTGGGGCCCCTGAGGTTGCCACAACCTAAATCTGCATCTAGAATTCTTTGCATAACAGTAGACCTATTGTGACCACTTTCCTTACCCTTACCCTCAGCCTCAAGCAAGTCAGATGTTTACTTTTAGCATTAGAAGGAGGGGTTGGGAGCTGGGGGGAAAAAAAGGGTGGAATGCTAACCATAGCTAACCTAAGTCAGATTGCCAGGCTGGCCACTAACCAGGGCTCTGCTTACTCTCTGGGGATAATGGAAACAAAAAGCTGGATCTTTGTACCCTGTTCTGAAAGTTAAAGTTCTGATTCAAGGCTTAGTCACTCCCCCTTCGAGGCTATTATTTATTCATCCCTTTGCAGAGGCGGTGACTTGGTATAGACAACAAAAAAGAACTGGAGACTGACCCTTACCTGTGGGCTGTCATACCTGAAAGAGGCTCACTAATTTCTCTCAACCTCAGTGTCCTTATCCAAAAAAGTAGGGGTAATTATACTTGGCTTGCAAAATCTTTTTGGAGAATTAAAGATTATATATCTGGCACAATTCTTGGAAACTACTATCCCCTTCAGAAAGGGTTACTTCTGCTATAACTGTTATCCCTGCCTCTGGGTATGTATTATTGATGGAGGCGGTGAGTTTGAGAGCAGATTGTATCTGTATTGCTCATGGCAATTACCGTCTTTGACACAGAGGAGGTGCTGGATCATTGAGCAAGTGTCAAGAGTCTGAAATTTGATCAAGGGGCAGCAACCCCCAGGAAATAAGAGTCTACATGCAATTACATGCTCTTGGGTTAGTGGTTCTCAGATTCTTTGTGTTCGGGACACATCCAAAGGGACTGACGTATTCAGACAATTGTGAGTCCACAGTCATTGCAATTCAATCCTTACCACTGAAGAACAGTGTCTCCCCATATCTTTAAAAGCAACCCCTGTGGTCCCGCCGTTAATAGGATGCCCCTCACACTGTGGTTTGGTGGGTAAAATGTTCACTGCCCTGACTCCCCCACCCTCACCCCCACTAATGTGCACAGGAAGAATTCTTGCATATCCAATTAACCACCATATGTCTTGGCCACTGGGTTGACAACACACCTTGTACCTTTTCACAGTACTACAGATTGCAGTCATGGTGAGTTGGCCTGAAGGTCTCAGGCAGGCACTTCAACATTGCCCTTGGAATTCCAAGATTTAGCTTTGCAGTTTCTATTTGTCAACGATCCTAAGGTCCTTGACACATAGTCATTTGTAATTTTGTTAAGACGTCATATAAAAAAATTAGTTTATTATATAAGTAATACGTGAGTATATGGTATTATCAAATGCTCATACAATAGAGAAATATACAGATGAAAACCTGTGGAAGTCTTCCTTTATTTGTATCAGTCAGGGTAGGCTATGTTATACTACAGTAACAAACACCCCCCTCCCCCAAGTCTCAGCAACTTTTAGCAACACATGTTGATTTCTTCACAATTCACGTTTTTCACAATTCAGCTACAGCTCTGCTTCTTGCTTCTTTCACTCAGGAACCAAAACTGATGGGGAAAACCAATCTGTATCTGGAGCATTGTCAGTCTCATGGGAGAAAGAAAGAGATGAGGCAACCGATATCCTGATTTCTAAAATTTTGCACAGAAGTGGCCAACATCACTTTTTTTGGCTAAAGCGAATCGTATGACCATTCCTGAGGTCAGCAGCATGGGACTGTGTCCTCATGCAGAGAGGAACACTGCGAGGAAAGAAACTGAAACGGTTGTCGAGTGAGAATTCATCTCCACCACCTCCTCCTCGAATGACCTCTCTGCCAAGGTAATTGCTCTCAGCAGTTGAGTCTCCTTTATGTATTTGCCTATATATACAGCTACACGTAAATATGGAGTATTGTACATATTGTTCTGCAACTTGCTCCGTTCGCTTAATATGCCTTGAAGAACTTTCCATATCAGTACATGTAAACCTATCCCACTCTTTCTAACAACTATATGGCATTTTGCATCATTATATATTTAAATTCTTGGTGTACTTGTATCTGTTTAAATTTTTTGCTATTACAAATCATGTTGTCATAGTTATCTTTATACATGCACATATCTTTGTGCACATGTGTATTTCTGAATAATAGGTTTCCAGAAAGAAATTGTTAAAGTAGAGCATATGTGCATTACCATTTTTAATAGATACTGACAATTTGCCTTGAATAATGCCTTCCTCAATGCACATTCATCAGCAACGTAAAAGTGCCCGATTTCTCAAATCCTCCACAACTCTTAGTATTATCAGACTTTTTCTTTTTTTTGTCTATTTGATGGATTTTAAAAATGGTAGTTCATTGTTTTCATGTATTTATAGCATTTTCTTGTTTATTAGTGAGGTTGGGTATTGCTTATACTTATTGGCTCATTTCACAATTAGCCTTTTGTGAATTATCTGTTTCCATTCTTCTCCCATTCTCTAGTGATTGTTTGTTCGTTTACATGTGAATGAGGTATTTTATATATTTTCTCAATATTAATATTTTTTCCTATTCTACTGGATGTAAATACAAGCATCTCTCTTATACCATCAGGAACCTCCCCAAAACCAGACACCACGTGAAAATGTTAACCAGCAGCCCCTTTCCTGTCAATCCATCACTACCAACCATTTCCTAAAACATAGAAAAATGTCTATGTAAAAATATATGTAACAAATTATTTGTCATGTTTCCCTGAAAATAACACCTAGCCAGACTATCAGCTCTAATGCATCTTTTGGAGCAAAAATTAATATAAGACCCTGTATTATATTATATTATACTATTATATTATATTACATTACATTACATTATATTATATTATATTATATTATACCGGGTCTTATAGTAAAACAAGGCC
Organism: Rhinolophus hipposideros; assembly: GCF_964194185.1. NCBI lineage: Eukaryota > Metazoa > Chordata > Mammalia > Chiroptera > Rhinolophidae > Rhinolophus > Rhinolophus hipposideros. The sequence goes on from NC_138051.1 coordinate 76,158,344, forward strand.
GGGTCTTATATTAATTTTTGCTCCAAAAGATGCATTAGAGCTGATGGTCTGGCTAGGTGTTATTTTGGGGGAAACATGGTAGTGTGTCAGATGCATAGAACATTGTTTCCTGATGACCAAACACTGAATGTGATGTTAAACAGATGTTTACACATGTGCAGCCACGTGGCCTCTCTGAGCACTGTCAGCATCCAACTCACATCACTTTGTTCACATTCTACACTTTTCAAAATATCTGCATGTGATTCTGACATTCCTCCAATTATATTTGGAAAGTAACTGGAGAATTCCTCCCCCCTATACACATATTACTTTGTTTAAAATGTTATATTGATTTGGGGGGATGTACAAATAAAGTTTTCTATATAAACCTTGGCCCCAAACATGTTGTATTGGAGAGATATGTATACTTGATGAAGAAGTCTGAGTGTTAAATATAAGAGGAGTTCTACTGAGAAAAGATGGCCTGGGGATGCGACTGGGCAGGTATATACCTACCGTGTTTCCCTGAAAATAAGACCCAGCCGGACAAGCAGCTCTAATGAGTCTTTTGGAACAAAACTTTATATAAGAACCGGTCTTATTTTACTATAATGTAAGACTGGGTCTATAATATAATATATATAATACTGGGTCTTATATTAATTTTTGGTCTAAAAGATGCATTAGAGCTGATTACCCAGGTAGGTCTAATTTTCGGGGAAACACGGTAGCTCTATTTGTTTCCATTTGTGCCATTTTGTTTTTGATTTTGTGTTTGGGGTTCATCCCCACTAGCTTCACTGAGATGTAATTGACATATTGTGTCAGTGTAAGATGTATAATGTCATGATTTGATATAAATATATATTGCAAAAGGATCATTATAATAAGGTTTGTTAACACATCCATCCCCTCACATAATTGTCTTTTGTGCATGTGTGTGTGTATGACGAGAACATTTAAGATCCACTCTCTGCGACTTTCAAGTATATAATACAATATTAATTGTAGTTACCATGCTGCACATTATAGTCCCAGAACTTACTCATCTTATAACTGGAAGTTTGAATCTTTTGACCAACATTTCCCCATTTCCGCCACCCCCAGCTTATCGCAACCATCATTCTACTGGCTGTTTCTGAGTTTGGCTTTTTAAGATTCCACATATAAGTGCAATCATACAGTATTTGTCTTTCTCTGACTTATTTCACTTAGCATAATGCCCTCAAGATTCACTTATGTTTTGCAAATGGCAAGATTTCCTTCTTTTTTATGGCTGAGTAATATTCGTGTGTGTGTGTGTGTGTGTGTGTGTGTGTGTGTGTGTGTGTGTGTCACTCATTATTTCATCAATGAGTTTATCAAGGACATAGCCAGTTTCCATGTCCTGGCTACTGTAGATAACGCTGCAATGAACATGACAGTGCAGATATCTTTTGGAGATAATAATTTCATTTCATTAAGATAAATACCCAGAAGTGGAATTTCTGGATCATATGGTAGTTCTATATTTTAATTTTTTGAGATACTTCCATACTGTTTTCCATAGTGACTACACCACTGTTCTGGCATCTTTTTAGTTGCAAAATTTGCCATTTTCATGTAATTGAATCTGTCGGTTGTTTTGTTTAAGGTTTTTGGAGTTGCCGTCTTGCTTTAAGAAACTTTATCTCAGGATTATTTGTAAAAAACATTTCCTATATATATTTTCAAGGCGTTAGTTTTGTTTTGTGTATAGCTCTTTAACCATAAGGAATTAATTACTGGGTAAGGTATAAGGTAGTGAAGAGAGAGTTTAACTTACCTCTGTTCCAAAACAGGTAGCATATCAACCCAATTCCTTTCATTGAATATATCTCTTTTCTCCAATTGGTTTGAAATGCATCATACATAACATTCTTGGTCTTTAAAAAAATGTATTCTGCACCTTAAGGCATCACATTTTATGGTGGAACAGGTGTACAGGGGTGCAAATCTCAGGGACCATGAGGTTAATTGTCAGCATCCATGTATTGACACAGGCACTCTCTGCTCATTGTAATTACTGTCACAGAGGATATGACAAACTAGGTGTGATGAACTATTTTGATAGCAAGGCAACTGCTAGTAATGCATGTCCAGGGACCTAAGAACATGAAATACCATTACCAATAACTGGAGTCCTGTAGTAATAGAATTATTGGGGTTTTTAAGGAGTCGTTTTAATTTTTCAGTTATCCGTTAGTAGGTTTTACTTACAGCCTTTATATGTTTGAAGATGTTCAAGAATTCAGGGATTCAGTAGTTCTGGGGTGAGTCCCTGGAAACATTCAGGTTCTACGGTGTTGTGAGCTTTCCTGGTTCTAGAGATTCAGAGATTGTCCTGCAGCAGATATCACTCTGGGCGGCAGTGGGGGTGAGATCTTTCCGAGTGTTTTCCATGCCACATACTTTGTGAAGGACAAGGCTGCCCTCTCTACCTCCATTTCTTTCTCTTACAGTCAGTCTCTCATCCCGAGGCAATCTGAGCACCCCTTCTCTGCACCTCAGAAATGCCTCATGAAATTTAGTCAGAGAAGTTTGAAGATGCTAGGGTAGGGGTAGAAGGGTGCTGTTGATATTAATTACATCACCACTGCCTTTGAGTCCACTGTGTCCCAGGGGATGGACATAAACCAGATAATTAGCAGATGAATTGATGCTTGCCCAAAAAGAGAGGTGAAGAGAGTGTACTAGGGAAGGGGAGGGGATTAGATGTCTGTCTCCTCTCTCTCTCTCTCTCTCTCTCTCTCTCTCTCTCTCTCTCTCTCTCTCTCTCTCTCACACACACACACACACACACACACACACACACACACACACACACACTCTCACACTGGCTTCTTAATATCCCAAGACAAATAGCTTCATCAGTAAAGATTAGCTTGCAAATTAACACAAGAGGGGGCTCCTGGGCTGAGGAGACAACACTGAAATCTGAGTGAAGTATGTGGAAAATGCTGAAGCCAGGGAGAGGTTTTGGTGGCTGGTAATCTGGGCTGGGGATCACCAGGCCACGGGCTGCCCTCCAGCTGGCCAGTCGGTGTCCTTCTCATTTCTTTAAAGGGTTTCACCTCTGGAACCTAAGTCCTCTGTGCCTCAGCCAGGGCTTCTCAAACTCTCCCTACTCAGCCAGCCCTACCCTGCTGGAAGCCTCATCACCAGACTCTGAGACAGCCAGTCCCACCCCAGGCAAATGTGATAGTTCTCCGCCGTTTCCAGCTTTATCTTTAAAACTGAAGTAAAGTTTGTGTTTTACATCATGTATCTGTGCTTGTTTTGAACCAAAAATTGTGTTTTCACTTCCATGCCGAACCCTCCCACCCCCTCCCCAATACACAACCCAATCGTGTTCTGTACTTCAGGGCACTCGTTACAGTCATAATTAATTCACATTCGCCCAATTACTCATTAGCTGTCTTTCCCACAAGACTGTAAGCTCCAGGAAGGCAGTGGCCGTGGCCGTCTTGCTCAGTGCATTCTCAGTGGTTCCAGTGCCTGTGTGAGGCTGTGGCTTTTCTCTTTAGCTCTTTAGCCTTACAGCAAGGCTGATGGGAATCCCGGTCCTCGTGCAGGTCAAGGGTCTGTGCTTCCTTTCACCAGCAGAAAGGCCTGGGCAGTTGCCTCACAAGGAGGTTGCTGTTCCAAAGGGGTCCAGGTGAAAGGTACAATGCATCACTGCCGAGTCTCAGCCCCATCACAGCTCCTGGCACTCTCCCAGTGACGGGGAGACCATCACATCCTCTCCACATGTACACAAAGGACATCTTGTTCTGTGACGCTCTCTGAGGAGAATTACTTTAAGCTCATTCTTGCTGTGTTAGGTGTATAATATCATAACTCAGAATTCCCGGATTCAGTTCAAGGGCATAAATGATTTGGTAGGTATTTGATTTATAGAAGTTTTCTCAAGTCAGACAAGAAATTGAAACGTGTTTTACTGAAGGTAGAAAAACAAGTCAATTTGGAAGAGGAGCTGATTTCTCAAGAACGAAATTGTAAATTATATCAAGTTCCCTCACCTTTGGGTCTAATTCTCCCATCTCCTACACAGGTTTTCAGTGGCAGCACTTACCCTCATCATTCTTGATATCCACAGAGCACGATTCAGAAGATTTATTGGTTTAAAAAATGCAAATTCCATAAAACGGCAAAGTGCTGTCTCTAAGTTTCATGCAAAGATGTGATTAAACAAACTAGTCAGTATCTGAAGTCAATGCTAAAGAAAAATAGTAAGAAATCTGAATTGTGGAATAATTGGGGTATAATATTGGGTTTTAGTTCAACTGCCCAGTAATTTGTGTATTAAATAGAATGCTTTGGGCTGCAAGTAAGAAAATTTATTAATAATTGAAACTCATAATGAAGAAGGTATTTATTGGCTAACTGGGAGTCCAGAGATACAGTAGACTGCAAAATTACCATAATTGCTTAAATTTATTGAGTGTTTGCTATATGGCAGATACACTAAGCTGAGTTCTTTGTCTGAATGAGCTTGTCTAATCCTCATGGCAACCATCTGTATTAGGGAGAATTATTATTCCCATTTCATGGATGAGGAAACTGATCCTTGGAAAGTACATGTAAATTTTCCAAGATTGTACCTGTGGGGAACAGAGCCTGAGCTCTGATGCTGATTTATATCATTCTGTGTCTCTTACCACTGGCCGTGAACAAGCAATGGACATTTGTGTTTGAGAAAGAAACTTCCATCATGCCAAGTACAAGTGCTGGTTTGCTTAATGCTGTTCAATCCAAGGCCTAATAGACTTGTTTCAATGAGCAAACACATAAAGATCTGTTGTTGTAGATGGTTCATTTGTTGACTCTTTTTTTTGTGTGTGTGATTGAAAATCTGCTGTTCTCTTAAAAAATGTGAAGCATTGCTCCTTCCCCCCCACCCCATTACACTCGAACAAATGAAATTTTCATAAATGAGTTTGGCTCATTTCTGTATTCCAGCAAGACCCAAATTCCTGTTTGATCTGCCATCCAACAGAAAGTTCTGAGTAGCAGTGCCCTTTTGTACAATGTGTTGATGTTCCAGTGCTTGTTTAAGTTCTTCCTCTGATAGCCTCGGCTGTGCACATTCTTTCCGTCACTTGAATCAGTCGAGTTTTGTGGTTGTTTCATGGCACATTTATGGAGTACACATCGCAAGCCATTTAACAACAGGGTGACCCTTGCCCTGGAGCCTTCCTGTTCCAACCTGGCTCATAATCATCCTTCACTTTGAAAAACATTTTCGATTCCCTTCTGTTCAGTGCAAATAGGGATGCGTTGAGCTATGTGTCCAGTGTTGTGCTATTTCAAGTCAGGAGGAGAGACTACAGATTATAATGCATATTAAAAATAGCTACCATTTATTAATGTCTGCTTGTGGTCAGGCATTATCTCATTCATGCATTGTCTCATTTCATTCTCATAGACACATTCTTGGTCCCATTTTTCAGAGGAGGAAAAAGGCTCAGAGTGGACGAGCCCCGGGTCACACAGCTAGCAGACTGAGGACATAGCTTGACTGTAGGGCTGGCATCACAGTCTGAGCTTTGAATCCCCATTCTTTAGTATTTCAAGGAGGGCCAGGAAGTCTAGAGATGGGGGCTGGAGTAGTCCAGGAAATTCCATGGAGGAAGTGGAAATTGAACTGGATTTTGAGGATCCCATTGGAAAGATGAGAATTGCACTGGGGAGAGGATAGGGCAGAAAAACAAACAGCAGGCTTTCTTCTGTTTTCTCTGTAGAACTGTAGAGAAAATGAATTAGACCATTTTGTGGTTGGCATAACCAATCAATTTTGTATTCCACACCTGCCTTACCATTTAAGCTTAATCTTATTATAGCAGATCTCTTCACATGTCTTTTCTTTGTGTAGATTTTACACGCAGGAGTTTTAAGTCAAAGAGCATCGGTGCCGAAAAGAATTATTTTTGTGTGCATTAAAATAATTGGCTCAATTCCTCTCTGAACCAAAAAGAAACACCTATCTGATTGTTGATTTAGAGGTAAATGCAGTATAAGAAGAACTGCATTCACCTAACTACCACTGTTTTATTCCTAGTCCACGGATATGAAGTCCAGGAAAATGAATTTATGCTGTTTGGAGGAAGAGCCGAGATCAGCGTATTAGCCTAAACTTAGCTCAGAGACAGTGAGCGTCCTTGACAGTCATGCTTAATACACGTGCTAAGTGAGCAAGGCATTCCAATAACAGAGGGAACAGTCTGAGAAACAAAGCTGAACTTCAATGTCCTACATGTGACATCTGAACATACCATTGTCCTCTTTTGTCCTACTTTGTGTGATCCCACCATGAAAGTGCCTCATACAAAATATTCTTTCTGAAATATCTAGACTTTGTTTCCAAGTCATTTAATTTTCCCCAGGTCGTTGGCTGTACGTCCTTGCCTTTAAATCATCTATCTCTTTCACAATTTCAATCTTCTGGTCCTTTTTGCAGAAAGTAATTTTCCCAAAGATGTATTTCAATGCATATAAGGAGGAAATTACTTGACCTTTATTTAGCATCTCCAAAAGAACATTCTCAGTTTCACAGAAAGCTAGGATCAGGTGACTTTCATCTCTACATCTGGGCAACCCAGTGTCTCCATCCCTGTACAGAAATAAGCATCATTGGTGGCAGCCATGTAGTGGGGGTGGGACCAAGCCTACCTTCAGTTCCAGCATTTAGTCCTGGTTGGTCTAGGCTACTGGCAATCCAATTGTTATGGTCACAGGGTTTGGATCAGGAAGGAGCCAATCAGAACAAAGCTTTGCATTGATGTTGGCTGATTATGGGAGACAAGCTCTCCTGTTGAATGGGAATAAGACAGTATGTAGGTCTGATTGCAGCCAGCCCTCCTACAATCACCAGCAAGTTAGCCCTAGGAGGCAACCAACATTGGGTATAAAAAAGAAGACATGTGGAAATAAATTGAGTCTTCACATCATTGTAACAATCAGTGCAGTCCACTGTACCTCTGGACTCCCAGTTAGCCAATAAATCCTTTCTCTATTATGAGTTTCAATTAGGTTGTCTGTTACTTGCAGCCAAAAACCTTTTGTCTAATGTACCCAACTACTGGGCCGTTGAATTAAAACCCAATACTATCCCCCAAAATACAGTTTATCCATTCGAACTGTCTGACAATAGCATATTAGACATTAAATAGGTAACTAAATTGCACCCATTGATGGTATAATAACTAGAACAGAGTAGGCTGTTGTACATAAAAATGTACTTTTCACTCACATAAAAATCTGGAGCCAAGTGTTCCTGTTCAGCAGTTGGCTCTCTTCCACATGGTTCCATTGGTTTTTCAGGAAGTCAGGCTCCTTCCCCCTTTGACCTTCCTGCCCCTAGGGCCTTGCCATCCTCCTCATCAAGCTGGCAGAAGGGGAAGGAGTATGAAGGAGATACCCTGCTTCTTAAAAGCCTTGGCCCGGAAATGGTACAAACCATTTTCATTCTCTCTTGGCTAAAACCCAGTCACATGGCCACATCTAACTGCAAAGGACCCCAGGAAGAAGTGGATTTTTGGTAACTAGTGTTGGCCCAGATGGAACGCCTTAAAAGATTATTTAATTACATGGGAAAACACTAATAGATCAGTGTACATAGTATCAACCCAAGTTTTCTAAAGGACCACATCTATAAGTGCACAAGCTATGTCTCTTTCATTTTGATTTCATCTCTACAGCAAGTTTTGCTCTTGCTCTTCCCCAGCCACGTTCTGATTCTGGTACATTCATGATGATCCCGTTTGTAAATACATTTCATTACCCACTGATAAGCAATGCAGGTTTTATTGAAGGTATTGTGTGGAGACAGAAATGTAATCAAATTTCTCTACGAATATCTGTTCTTTCCTCCAAACTTCTCTTCCCTTGTCAGCAGTCTTTCCTCACCTGTTACTCTTCTCTGGTCACATGTTTCCCTTCCTCCATCACCTGCCCCTAAAAGTCTCCTTATTATCTAAGCAACTCAGCTCTTACCATTTGTAATATGCTCACTCAGCAAAACAAACACCTGGTAGTAAACCAAAAACCAATGGTATATTTTTTCCTCCAGCATATCTCTCAGGGAAGTTAGCAAATAATTCACCGAATAAAAGGGGTCTCTTCTTGGGGCAGAGCTGGGTGGAGAGTTGCTAAATAAGAAAATGAATTTTTGCCATAAAAAATTCATTTACATAGAAAAAAAGACTGGGAGGATATTCCCAAAATGTCAACAGTGTTTATCTCTAGGTAACTGATTACAAGTGGTATTATTCTCTGGTATGTTTTTGCATTTTAATTTTTGTTTCTGTGTTTTTCAAAATTTTTATAGTACATATGTTTAACAATCTGAAACAAACATAGTAAAGAAATTCATTTTTTGCTTCACTTTACTAAACATGAGGAAAATGTAAATCAAACCACAATGAGATACCTTCACACCCATTGAGATGCCTATTATGGGGGGGGGGAACCCAGCAAAAAATGTTACTTGCAGCCAAGTGTTGGCAAGGATATAGAGAAATTAGAACTCTGATACATGTGATTAAATATGATTCAGCCTTAAAAGGAAAGAAATCCTGACACATACACATGGATGAATCTTGTGGACAGTATGCTAATGCTAATAAGGCTGTCACAAAAAGATAAAGATTGTATAATTCCACTCACATGACGTACTTCGAGTAGTCAAATCATAGAGACAGAAAGTGGAATGGTGGTTGCCAAGGGATGGGGAAGGAGACGAGGGAGAGGTAGTGTTTAATGGGTACAGAGTTTGAGTTGGGAAAGGAGAAAACATCCTGGAGATGGTTGGTGGTGATGATTGTACAACAATGCAACTGTACTTAATGCCACTGAACTGTCTCCTTAAAAATGGTCAAAATGGTAAGTTTTATGTGTATGTTACCATAATTCTCTTCAGAGAAATTTATCGCTCTACAGGCAATTTTTTGAGACGTTTTGACTTGGATAGCTTGTGATCTCTTTTGAAAACCAGATCTTTCCCTAGTTTGGACTTTCTATCTACACAGTATTCCTTTTAAAATGAATTTGTAAATGACATAAGGAGAAATACTTATTATACTTGTATTACACAGGGCTCGGTAATTAATAAAATATGGTTTCTGTTCTCCAAGGATTTGCTATCTAATAAATAGGAAAGACTGGTAAGCAATTAACTGCAATCCCCAGGGAAACGAAATAGTGGGCCAAGTGTGAGATGCGAGCAGTGAATTCTGCCTGAGCAGTTAGGGAGGCTTCCCAGAGAAAATGGTGTTTAAATTGGACCTTGAAGCACTTCAGAGTTTACTAATGGAGAAGAAGGGGTGAATGTGGGAAACACATTAAATTGTGGGATAAAGAGAGATGGAGGGACAGCACCAGGACATGAGGAAACCAGTCAACTCACGGTGCCGTCTCCTGAGGTCTCTGCCCAGTCCTAGGGCTTCATGGGACTCCAAACAAGTTTGGCTGGGTGTGGGCAGGAAGGCAAGCTCAGGCCTGGATGTGGCAGTGTTGTCATTACTGTGGAGATGACCCAGGAAGTGGGCTGACCTCAGGAGGCAAAGTCAAAACCAGCCATGTGTCAGGGCCAGAGCTGAGACCTTGGCTGGCTCAGTGGTGTGATTCTAGAGAAACACAGAGCATGCCAGCGCTTCCTGTGCAACCAGGGCAATGGTTCCCTGCATGTTGGTGCCTGATTGTGTGCAGCTGTTGGTTTTGTCGTCTGACAACAAAAGGAGTAGAAGCTTTTTCCACTAAATACAAAAGCTTATATAATGTTTCTTGTGGGCGTCTGGAACTTACCCAATCTGTAGCACAGGAATTCCTCCAATACCCATACACATGGACTTACTGTGGGATGGTGACTTATGGCAGGGTGATGGCATGCAAATGGTGCACAGCTGTACAAAGGTCACCGTGGCCCAGGTAGAAGGGAGAACAGAGCGTGCTTGTGACCTGGAAATCCGTGGCTGCTGTGTCAGTCATTCTGAATCATGGGATGTGGGGGGATCAGCTTGTGAAAAGGAAATAGAGGGCATATAGACTTATGTCTTGGACCTGGAAGATTGTCAAGGTCAACTCATTCACTAGCTTATTGTCAGCTGGTGTGCATTGCTCTTGTCCCTGAAGCTGTTTCTGCTCTTTGAAGCCTCTGCCATGTGCTTGTCCCCAGCCTTCAGCTGGGCACTTCTATTTCAGGCAACCACAAAGATGGCGCTCACAGCTCCTCTCAACATACGTCTCTGGGCTCCCCTAACAGGTTCCTTAACCCAGCTCACAAGGCCACAAACGTAACCAGGATCCATGAGCATGCACAGCCAATTCTCATCTGGCTATGGGGCACAACGCATAGGGGACAGGCCACGTGGAAAATGCAACAAATTCATCCCTTCTTGTTTGCCAAGTTCCCAGGATCCAATCACCTTCCAAGGGTCAGGCCCTGACTCTCTCTTACCCACAAAGCACAACACCTCTTCCCTCCTTGGAAGCCTTCAGAATTCCCCCAGGTGGGCCTGACTCACAAAGAGCTGGAAATTCCCTGCCTGGGGTCAGGGCATCCAGGTCTGGGAACACAAAACCTGGCTACCTTTCCTGGAAGGGAAAGGGGGAAATCATCTTTCCATTGTTTTGGCTGATAGGTCAGCATAACAAAAAAGATAAGCGACAATGAACTTCTCAGTATCCTGCCTTATTACACGTTGATGGTTTCACTTGCCTGAACACCTGGGTTCACTCATCTGATACCATGATGGAGCTCTTGGCCCAACCACGTGTTAGTCTGTTCATGGACCTTTCTTGGCTCACCAGGATGTAACTCTTGGACACTTTTGGGTGGGCCACTAATTGCTTCTTAATTTCCTTTAATTTATATTCAGCATTGATTTATATTCAGCACCTCATCCCACTCTGACTCTTGCCCACTGCTAGCTATTCTCCTGCACCCCCAGGCCCAAAGCCTCAACGAATCTGATCTGATTTTAGGGCAGATTCACACTGACGCAGCAGAACCTAACCTAACCTAGCAAAGCAGTGACTGAGGGTTAGCACTCTGAGGGATGAACCCTCCTTAATTACACATGATTCTTTCCCCCCAGTTTTATTGAGATATAATTGATATGCAGCACATTGTAAGTTTAAAGCATACACCATAATGACTTTGTACAATTCTTTATTTTTATTTTTTAAATTGGGGAATATTGGGGAACAGTGTGTTTCTCAGGGTCCATCAGCTCCAAGTCGTTGTCCTTCAGTCTAGTTGTGGAGGGCTCAGCTCAGCTCCGAGTCCAGTCACTGTTTTCAATCTTAGCTGCAGGGGGTGCAGCCCACCATCCCATGAGGGAATTGAACCGGCAACCTTGTTAAGAGCTCATGCTCTAATCAACTGAGCCATCCAGCCACTGCTCCAGAAGCTCAGTGGCAGCTTGTCTTCAATCTAGTTGTGGAAGGCGCAGCTCACTGGCGCATGTGGGAATCGAACCCGCAACCCTATTGTTCAGAGCTTGCGTTCTAACCAGCTGAGCCATCTGGCCGCCCCATAATTTGTACAATTCTAAGACCACTTCTGAACGAGGAATCTTGGCATGTCCAACCAAGAGGAGTACTGTCATTTATGACAAGCCAGCTGTCCCCAGGCCCCGGTCAAGAAACTGGGATCAAATGGCCTGAACTCAGCTCCATGGATATGGTCTTTCTTTTCTGAGCTTTGGATGATTATATGGTTCAATGGAGGACTTCTCTTTTTTCACCAAAGGAAGGGCCTTCTTGGTTGGCTTTTTCCAGAGTGTTCTTTAAGGAAGCTGCCACGCTGGCAGATTCTGTATATTTGATTTCCCATCTTCACTAGGTTCCTAGTGTAGCTGAAGCCAACCTTCCCTCTGATGTCCAGACTTTACAGGGTCTTTACATTGGAAGATTTGCTAACAATGAGGCCTCTCCTTAGACGCCCTTCTCCAGCTTCTCACAATAATCTCTGAGCCTGATCTCCACTTTGGTTTCAGGTCTAATGTCTGGGATGTATGTCAAAGCTGTAAGGCCTCTTGTGCATGTCAGCTTCTGCCCTCCTTGCTCACCTTTCCCAGGTCTGGAAGCTGTGTCCTTTAGCCTCCTCCTGGGTATGGCCCCCAGAGTTGGGGGGCACGTCGCTGAGCCTGCTGCAGCCTATGTACATGACCAGATATAGCATCCAGCGATCTGATTTATGTTTCCCAGTTTTATCGCATCACTAGCATAGCCAGGCCAGGCTGATATTTTAGGAGAGTGAATCAGAGTGTCTGGCATGACTTCCTCTGCAGCAGAGCTCTGACTGCAGGCATAATGAAGTTGGGAGGGGGAAGAGCTCAACTTATCAGGGAGGAAATTTGTGTCAGTAACAAGTCTGCCTGGCAACAGCACTAGGAAAGAGATACCAGGCCCCAAGATCAGAGCCAAAATCTTCACACTGGTGGAACTGCATCACATTGCAGTTTTTCTCTTCAGAGGACTGACTACATTCTTTTAAAAAAAAAAGGAAAGGAGAGGAAAATAAGTGTTCTGTACATGCATTCTCCAAACGATATTCCTTAACCTGCTACCAGCCAAACAGGGAGACTGATGAACTGAAATGTCACCATGCTGTGCCTATCTGTGGCTGTTATGAAGGAAGAATACGAAATGAGCTTCTGCAGTGGAGTGAGAGGCACAGAGACGAACTTCCAAAGGGCAGAGCTCACTGACCCCCTGAGTCAGTGTAGGACTCTGCTTGGAGAGTAGGGCCCAAGACTAGAGAGCCAGGGAGATAGTCCTTTATTTGTTCCAAGTCTCTTAACCATGTGCCACTAAACATGGAGTTTCCTGTTTCTCAAGGAATCTATTCAGAATGAGGGAGAAAGTGGAATAAGGCCTGATGCGAACATCCGAACACTTGGGGCTACCTCGAGAGCAGGGGCTGCTTCCTGACTCTGGATCTCAACGCCCAGAGCAGTGAGAGGCGCAATGGGGAAGCTCATTACAGGTGTCTGAACTGAACCTGGCCCCAGCGCTGATTGCACGCTGAGTGCCCTTTGGTGTGTCTCTTCACCCCTCCAGGCAGCCTTTTCACCAGCTAGAGAACGAACTGATGATCTTAGAGGTCATCCTAGGTCTAACATTCTAGGATTCCAAGGTTGAAACAAGTTTTACAATCTGAAGAGAGCAGGGAATTAAAAATGTTCCCATAAATGTTTATATTTCAAATGCCTGATTGTCGGGCTCTGCTTTATTATCACAGAGTGTGCACGCAAGTCTTCAGGCTTAAACGTTCCCATGAATACATCGCTTAGTGGTATCTGGGATACATTTACATTTTTAGCATCAGTGTAATTCTATTTGGTTTTATGCCACAGGAAGTTCAAGCCTGATTCAATTAAGGGGTTTCATAAAATGAGTTTTTAAAAATGAAAGACAATGCGTTGCACATGTTATACCATTGTACTCTGTATTGTTATCCAGTCAGGCGTGTTGGGGGGGCTCGTGCTTCCGTCCAAGAATCTGTTAGCAATCCCAAAGTTGCATTTTTACCATGTTATTTGGAAGCATGGAATTCAAGAGCTGGAATGGACCTTTGAGATAGGCAGGCACTCCTACTAAAACAAGGACAGAGAGCCTTTTTGTACATTTTTGCACGCCTCTCAGCTCCTCATGTAGCTTTCAGGTTGTGGGCCTGAAAAACAGAACAGGAAAAGCCCTCTTTGCTAAACCTGGGAATGAGGGGAAGGTCAGGGGCACAAAATAGAATTGTGTGCACTCTGCGAGTGCTTCCCTTTCCACCAGAACAGCCATAGCAGGACTTCGATTCCTGTCTGTCACTGAAGGGACAGAGGCAACTGCGCAGAACTGCACAGAAGACTCTGCCCAGGTAACAGCTGCAGCTGGCATTTTCCATGAGGTGCACACTGAAGAGAAGCAATCCTCTGTGGAAATAGAGTTGAAGACTACTTGGGACTTCACGGGAGGACTTAGAGCCAGTTCAGAGAGACTGAGGACTCGCAACCATTGGATAAGCCCTCTGGTCTGAGTAAGCAGACATGGCAGCTGGAGAACCCAGAAGAGAAACGCAAACCAAAAAGGACAAGAAGCAAAACTCCTGAGATGACCCAAGTGAGGTATGAGAAGGGAGGGGAAATCGCAGGGACGTTTACTTAAGTCCTGCTGAGGCGTGGAGTTGTAGGGAGGCGTGGAATCTTAACCAGTGAGAAGTCTAAGCTGCAGTGGAGAAGACAGTACTCAAGGTCAAGGCTGAGGAAGAGGGGGCAGTTGAGTACTAGAAGGTGGAGAAAGAAGTCAAAAGCTGGGGGCACGGAGGGCGGGGGAGGGTCAAGGCAGCAGAGTCAGAACAAAGACGGTGAGACTTAAATCTCTAGAGTTCTTTCATATGACCCGTGGCTGAGGTGACCATGTAAAGGAACTACATAGAGGTTTGCAAAAAGACAATAGAATAAGAGAATCCACACAGGATCAGGACAGAATTATTTCCTTCAGAAAATGTCCTTAGATATTAGAAATTAGCACCAGAACTACAATCTGTATGTATCCATCTCCAGTGTACTTTTGGCCACAAGAAACAAAAGACCCAGCAGAAAGGAGTTTGAACTATAAGGAATATTTATTATCTCATAAACCAAGAATTTAGGAGAGATAGGGTAGTGCCAGGGTTCTCCCATACCTACTGCAAGAACCCAATTCTCTCTATTTTTTCCCCTCTCATCCTCAGACTGGTGTCCTCTTACGGTGGCTTTCCTCATTGCTTCTGCAGTTTTAGGCATCCTTGCAGGTAATAATATTCAAGACAGGAAAAAAAGCCTCTGGCTTGTGTAAGTGCTTCAGAGAAAGGAATCCCTTCCCAGAAGTGTCTCTTACAATTTTCCGTCACATCTTTTCAGCCACAATTGCATTACACTGCCATGCAACTGCCCAAAGCAATTCTTTGGCCAGGAAAACTAGACAAACAGACTGCCTGAGACTGATAAAGGTTCCTTCTGTGGGAACTTTCCCTGAAACACATGGCCATTCAGGCAGGGGTGAACAGAACCGGGATTCAGTATATGAAGGAGAAGGATTGAGGATCCAAACTGCGCCTGGAATTAATTGCTGTAGGTAATGGCGATGGGATTGGAGAGGGGGGTCCTCCAGCCAGGCCTGCTAAGCCCCTCCATTGAATCTCAGTGGAGAGCTAAGGCTTGGTTGTCCTCTGTCCTTTGGTGACAACTATAACAGAGGAGTAATTGAGGTTAATAGAAGTTAGGTGACACATCAAGGTTTCTCAGATGGGAAGAGACAGCTCTTACACCTCACCACCCCACCCCCACCCCCGACTCAGACCTTTTTATCACACCACTGTGGTTAAGGCTCAAAGCAGGGCAAACATCTTTCCAAGAAGATAGAGATATAATTGACATATAACATCGTGTAACATTAAGGTGTACAGTACAATGATTTGGTACACGTATATATTACAAAATGATTACCACAATAGGTTAATTAACACATCTATCACCTCACATGATTATTGTGTGTGTGCTGAGAATATTTAAGATCTACTCTCAGCAAATCTCAAGTATACAATACAGTATTGTTAACTGTAGTCACCATGCTGTACATTAGATCCCCAGACCTTATTCCGCTTACAATAGAAGTTTGTACCCTTTGACCAACATCTCCCCATTTCTCCACCCACATTCACTGGCAACCACCATACTATTCTCTGTTTGGCTTTTTTATTTTTATTTTTTAAATTTTATTGGGGAATATTGGGGAACAGTGTGTTTCTTGAGGGCCCATCAGCTCCAAGTCATTGTCCTTCAATCTAGTTGTGGAGGATGCAGCTCAGCTCCAAGTCTGGTTACTGTTTTCAATCCTAGTTGCAGGGGTGCATGCAGCCCACCATCCCATGTGGGAATTGAACCGGCAACCTTGTTATTCAGAGCTCACGCACTAACCAACTGAGCCATCCGGCCCCCCTCTGGAAGCTCAGCTGTAGCTTGTTGTCTTCAGTCTCGTTGTGGAGGGCGCAGCTCACTGGCCCATGTGAGAATCGAACTGGGAACCCTGTTGTTCAGAGCTCGCGCTCTAACCAACTGAGCCATCTGGCTGCCTCTCTGTTTGGCTTTTTTTCAATGTCACATATAAGTGGAATCTAAGTTTGGCTTTTTTTAGATTCCACATATAGGTAGATTCATATGGTATCTGTCTCAATCTGACTTATTTCACTTAGCATAATGCCCTCAAGATCCAACCACACTGTCCCAAATAGCAGAATTTCTTTCTTTTTTTTAAGGCTGTGTATGTGTGTGTGTGTGTGTGTGTGTGTGTGTGTGTGTGTGTGTGTGTGTGTGTGTGATCTTCTTTATCCCTTCATCCATTGATGGACATAGGTTATTTACATGTCTTGGCTATTGTGAATAATGCTGTAATGAACATGGGAGTGCAGATATTGCTTTTAGATACTAATTTCATTTTCTTTGGACATATATCCAGAAATGGGACTGCTGAATCATGTGGTAGTTCTGTTTTCAATTTTTTGGGGAAACTCCACAATGTTTTCCATAATTTCTGTACCAGTTTACATCCCTACCAGAAGCACACAGGATTCCCTTTTCTCCACATCTTTGCCAATATTTGTTATCTCTTGTCATTTTCGGTAATAGCCATTCCAACAGATGTGAGGTGATATCTCACTGTGGTTTTGATTTGCATTTCTCTGATTAGTGATATTGAGCATCTTTTCATGTACCTGTTGGCCATTTGTATGTCTTCTATGGAAAAGTGTCTGTTTAGTTCCTCTGCCGATTTTTAAGTTGGATTATTTGTGTTTTTGCTATTGAGTTGTACAAGTTCCTTATATATTTTGGGTATTAACCCCTTATGTGATATATATGGTTTGTAAATATTTTCTCCCATTCCATAGGTTGCTTGTTTATTCTGTTAATTGTTTCTTTTGCTGTGCATAAGGTTTTGAATTTGATATAGTCTCACTTACTTATTCTGGCTTTTGTTGCTTGTGCTTTTGGTGTCATATACAAAAAATCATTGCCAGCACCCATGCAGGAGTTTTTTCCAATGTTTCCTTCTAGGAGTTTTATGATTTAGGTCTTGTATTTAAGTCTTTAATGTATTTTGAGTTAATTTTTGTGAGTCGTGTAAGATAAGGGTCCGATTTCATTCTTTTGCATGTAAATATCCAGTTTTCCCAGAATCACTTATTGAAAAGATTATATTTTTCCTCCATTGACTATTCTTGGCTCCTTTGTCAAATATTAGTTGGCCATGTAGGCATGGGTTAATTTCTGGGCTCTTGATTCTATTCCATTGACGTATGTGTCTGTCTGTTTTCATGCCAGTACTGTACAGTTTTGATCACTATAACTTCATAGTATAGTTTAAACTCACAAAGTGTGATGTGTCTAGCTTTGTTCTTTTGAAGATTTCTTTGGATATTCAGGGTCTTTTATGCTTTCATAAAAATTTTAGTACTGTTTTTTTCATTTCTGTGGAAAAAATGCCATTGGAATTTTGATAGGGAATGCATTGACTCTATAGACGACTTTGGATAGTACGAACATTTTAACAATATAAATGCTTCCCATACACAAACATAGGATATCTTTCCACTTATTTGTGTCTTCTTCAGTTTCTTTCATCAATGTCTTATAGCTTTCAGTGTACAGATCTTTCACCTCCTTGGTACATATATTCCTGAATATTTTGTTGTTTTTGATGCTATTTTGAATGGGATTGTTTTCTTGACTTATATTTCAAATATTTCATCATGAATGTATAGAAACGCAAGTGACTTTTGTATGTTGATTTTGTATCCTGAAACCTTACTGAATTCATTTATCAGTTTTAACAGTTTTTTTGTGTAGTCTTTAAGATTTTCTCTATATAAGATTGTGTCATCTACAAAGAGAGATAATTTTACTTCTTCCTTTTCAATTTGGTTAACTTTTATTATTTATTTTTCTTGTTTGATTGCTCTGGTTAGGACTTCCAGTACTATGTTGAGTGGTGAGAGTGGTCACCCTTGTCTTCCTGATTTTAAAGGAAAAGCTTTCAGCTTTTCGCAGTTGATTATGATGTTAGCTGTGGATTTTCATATGTGGCCTTTATTATGTTGAGGGATGTTACTGCTATACCTAATTTGTTGAGAGCTTTTATCATGAAAGGGGATTGAGTTTTGTCAAATGCTTTTTTGGATCTACTGAGAGGATCGTATGGTTTTTACTCTTCATCCTATTAATATGGTATTGATTTGCATATGTTAAACAATCCTTGTAATCCAGGCATAAATCCCACTTGATTATGGTGTATGGTTCTTTTAAGGAGCTGTTGAATTCAGTTTGCTAGAATTTTCTTGAGAATTTTTGCCTCTATATTCATTAAAAATATTGGCTTGTAGTTTTTTTTTCTTGTTTTTTTTTTTTTTATAGTGTTCTTATCTAGCTTTGATATAAGGGTAATGCTGGCCTCGTAAAATAAGTTTGGGAGTATTGACTTCTCTTCAATTTTTGGAAGAGTTTGAGATGGATTGGCATTTATTCTTCTTTAAATGTTTGGTAGAATTTACCAATGAAGCCATCTGGTCCTGGGCTTTTTTTGTTGTTGTTGGCAGGTTTTGATTTCTGTGCCAATATCTTTAGTCATTATTTGTCTGTTCAGATTTTCTATCTCTGCATGAGTCAGTCTTGGTAGATTTTATGTTTTCAGGAATTTATCCATTTTTTTCTAGGTTATCCAGTTTGTTGGCATATAATTATTCCGTTTATGATCCTTTATATTTGTGCTATCAGTTGTAATGTCTCCCCTTTTGTTTATAATATTTATTTTGTCAGAGTCCGCCTTTTTTCCTTGGTTTGTGTAGCTGAAGTTTTGTCAACTTTGTTTATCTTTTCAAAAAACCCACTCTTAGTTTCATTGATTTTTTTCAATTGTGTTTCAACTCTCTGTTATATGTATATCTGCTCTAATCTTTACTATTTCCTTCCTTCTGTTAAATTTGGGCTTAGTTTTTCTCTTCATTTTCTAATTCCTTTTTTTAAAAAAAGATTTTTTTAGGGGAACAGGACTTTATTGAGGAACAGTGTGTATTTCCAGGACTTTTTTCCTAGTCAAGTTGTTGTCCTTTCAGTCTTAGTTGTGGAGGGCGCAACTCAGCTCCAGGTCCAGTTGCCATTTTCTAGTTGCAGGGGGCGCAGCCCACCGTCCCTTGCGGGAGTCAAACTAATAACCTTTTGGTTGAAAGGACATGCTCCAACCAACTGAGCCATCCAGGAGCTCAGTGGCAACTCAGCTCAAGGGGCCAAGTTCAATCTTAGTTGCAGGGGGCAGAGCCCACCATCCCTTGCTGCTCAAGGAGTTGAACTGGCAACCTTGTGGCTGAGAGCCCACTGGCCCATGTGGGAATCGAACCAGCAAACTTTGGAGTTAGCACGGAGCTCCAACCACCTGAGCCACCAGGCTGGTCCCTTTTTTCTAATTCCTTGAGATGTAAAGTTACGTTGTTTATTTGGGATCTTTATTTCTTTTTTAATGTAAGCCATTATTGCTATAACCTTCCCTCTTAGAACTGTTTTTGCTGCTTTCCATAATTTTTTGGTATATTGTATTTTCATTTTCATTTGTCACAAGATACTTTATGATTTCCTTTTAGATTTCTTTATTGATCCATTAGTTCAGGAATGTGTTGCTTAATTTCCACATTTGTAAATTTTTCAGTTTTTTCTCCTGTTACTGACTTCTAGTTTCATATCATTGTGATTAGAAAAGATACTAGATATGATTTCAATCTTCAATTTGTTAAGGCTTGCTTGGTGGCCCAACATATGATCTGTCACGGAGAATGTTCCGTATTCACTTGAAAAAGATATGTATTCTAGTACTGTTTTTCTGTATATGTCTGTTAGTTTCATTTGGTCTTAGTGTTATTCATGTCAAAGCAAACTTATTTTGCCACAAAACTGAGACATATCCAACATGGCAATAATGAGATGTAGGCATTTTGGTAGAAACAGCAAAGGGTTCAGAATCAGACAGACTTCTTGACTCCGTTTTATGGTTGAAAGGCACTAGGCAGTTACTTCATTTCTCTAGTCCCATCTTCATCACCATTATTCCTTTGGCATGTGAGTTCTTTCATGGGAAGCAATGTCACAAAGGGTACCATGGCAATGAATGAAGCACTCTGTAAGTCTACAAAAAAACAGAGCTGCTCTAGGGGTATGGACAAGGAGGAAGGTGAGACAAATGTCTCCATTTTACTCTCCTCTCATCCTCTGATCTCCATTACTATCCCCCCATCTCAACCAACCCCAAAAAGAAGCCAAAGAGACAAAGAAGAGTGGAGAATGGATGGGGGATGGGCAGTATTACAAAGGAGAATAGCCAGTGCAATTCTTGTGCCTGGTATATACTACCAGGTGTATGGATATAAATGGATATTATTTTTATTTTCAGAATTATGAAGTTATGTTTTAGAAAAAAGAAAAGTTAAATTTCCCATATATAAGAAACAAGCTTGGCACACTAGACCATGTGGTAGAAACCATGGCTCTTGGCTTTCCTCCTCCTTTCTTCTCTCATCTATAATCAAGGCATGCTAAAGGAAAATTACTATCTCCTGAAATTCAGCTTTTTGAGGAAATCTGTGAGAAGTGTGTTTAGAATGGTTTTGTCATCTTCCTGCCTATGTAAACGCATTATCCACCCCCAGACACTTTATGTGCCAAATGAGTCCCTCCACTCTAACTAAACTGGCCTGTCAGTGTAGCCAGACACTCAATAAACAAACCTGACAGAAGCTGTGGTAATGACAACGTGGAAGGCCATTTGTCTCCTGCTTTGATGACAGCATCAATACTGCATGGATCTTGAATAGTTTTCCCTGAAGTGATGGTGACTCCAGCTGACTAGTCAGTACAGCCACACTCCCTTCCCTGTACTCATCAATGACCAGAGAGTGATGACAGGTCACGATTCCATTCTAAACTCAAGAGCCAAACATCTGCAGTCCATGTAAGTTTCTCAGAGATGAGTCAGTGAACAATAAGAATAAATGAATTACAAATAGGGTTGGATGAGGATGGACAGTTAAGTGTGCAACTTTTTCACACCTCCTATTCTCACCTTTCCCCATTTTTCCCCACTGCCTCAGCTTTTTCCCCTCCTCACTTTCTCCTCACTGCAGAGCCATTAACTTCAAGGCCCCCACCTGTGGATTCAGGTGGACTGAATCAGCACATTCAACCAGACACCCCAGCCTTAGGGGGTGAAACACATTCCCCAACCCCAGAAGAAAACCAGCTTAGCTTCTAAAGCAGATCAGTTTTCCTCACTCTAATTTACCTTGAGACAGTAACTGATATAGCTTCTAGTTTTGATTATTTAAGACCTTGGGTGTTGGTTCCAGGTTGTTTTTTCCACAAATTACATGCTTCTTGTGGCTTGACTCATCACAAGAATGCCAGATACAGATCAATTCTGTTTGAATTGACTAATGTTTGAATCCCTTCCCTGCTAATTCCTTACTGAACTGCTTAATGAGCCAAAGATAAAGTATTTTTAATTGGATTCCTGTTTTGATAAGATTTCATGTGTTGCCTTTAAAATAAACACATAAAGGACTTCCTCTCCCCATGTTCTCCCAACTTGTAGCAAAAGAAATAAAAGAAAAGCACATTGGGAGGAGGGAAATGGGGGAAGAAATGTCTCAGCCACTATAAGTTAATTTAGAAATTTATAGATAATTCCAAAGAGGGGAAGATTTAGTACAAATCATGTTTCTTTTAAAAGCGGCAGTTGCTTTTATGAAATGGATATGTGGAAAAACTTTTTGTCATCTGTGCCTGGAGTTATTCAGATATCTTACTGGATTTCAATTTTACCTCCTCTGTTTCTCTTGAAATAGAGAACATTGTTTATTAAAAAGGAGATCCAATTCCCTTCTAAAGTATCAGGTGCCTGTAATGTCACAAAAGATAAGTGTCTATAAACAGCCCCCTCTGCAGGAGTGGGTGTAGGATCCTTGCTCAGATAAGATTATTAGGTTTTAGTATCACATACAAAGAGGTACAAGCTTGAGTGTCACACCCTTGGAGCAGTGCTTCTCAACCCAAATTGTGCATTAGAATCACCTGGGGAATTATGTGTGTGTGTGTGTGTGTGTGTGTGTGTGTGTGTGTGTGTGTATGTATACCTATATACACTGATTTCCTGGACCTCACCCTAGAGAATCTGATTCAATTGGTCTGAGGTAGGGCCAGGCATTGGTAGGTTTTAAAGCCCCCTATTGATTCTAATGTGTGTCCAGGTTAAGAATGGCTTAGAGCTTTAAGAAGTCTACCCATGCCTGCCCTGTGAACTAGGTAACTTTCTTCTGAAATTCAAAAGGAGATTCTTGAAGCTAGTTGCCTATCTGCTGCCAATGATGCCCAGTAACAGAAGAGAAAGGAAATGTAACTCCTGAAGCCTACAAGGGTCAAAGTTCTGAAGTGTCAAATGTTTGACTCCAAACACTGGGTAAACCATGATGATGCTTCCTTCTCCTCCCCCCATATGCATGCATGCTCATGTGCACACATGTGCCTGCAAGCGTGCATATACACACACACCCACAATGACATACTATACCTTTACACCCACCTGGCCCAAAGCACTGAAGCAGCTGGTGTCTGTCAAAATTGTCTTCCTGCCCTTCCAGCTTCAACTTAGTGACAAGTTATGTTCCATCTTAAGTTATTTGGAATTCCAGCACATGTTCCCATAGAAATGGTGTGATCGTGATGATAAAGTACTTAAGTCAGCTCAGTACAGCCTATTAACCCATAATACTACTGAACCAAAGCACACAAAAATATTCTAGGGAAATAACTGTGGATTTAGAGCACTAATAACATGGGTCAACTTTACTGGATTCCTAATATACAGAGGTGTTCCCTGAAAGAATATGATAGGGGCAGGAAGAGTAACACTGAATGCCAATGATACAGGGAAATGAGAAAAGCATGGATCAAAGAAAGAGACCCAAAGACACCAGAGAGAGGAAGCATAAGAGATGAATGTTAAGATCTAAGGGACAGGATATGGCAGGTGTGAGTGAGGTGGTGTGATATGGGGACTGCCTGTTTAGTAGACCACTGACATTCACAAGGAGATATTTGGAAATATTAAAAATTCCCAGATATATAAACAGGGAGCTGTTTATGGAGACTCTGGCTTTCTTCCAAATCATATGTTTATGGAGATTTTTCTCTAATTCTTGTGAAGATCTTGGTACCCCTTGACAATATCTTCTATTTAAACAAAAAATTTTAACCCTCTCTTGATTGCCATTTTTCGCAAAGAGACAAAGTGTTGTTACCAGGAAGTGGTAGGGACTGCAGAGAACTATAAGCAAAGGCTCCATCTAAAAGGGCAACCATTGATCAATTCCAGGCCAAGGCTGCCAAAATAGGCTGCTTACCCAGTTCTCTATTTTTAAAGAGAAGCCAGAAATATAAATATATGAAATGTCCTGATTTTATCGTGGAAGTACTAGTTTATGTAATAAAATAAGAAAAATAAATAAAAGGTATATAGATTTAGGAAGGAAGAAATAAAACTATCTTTGTTTACAGATTACATGACTGTCTATGTAGAAAGTCCCAAAGAATTGACAAATAAAAAACTTGGAACTGATAACTAATAATAGCAAGGTTGCAGAGCACAAGATTGATTCACAGTCAATTTCTTTCTTATATACTAGAAATTTAGAAAATTGGAATTTAAAATTACAAAAACACCACCATTTACATTAACATAAAAATATAAATACTTAGGTACAAATATAACTAAATATGTACAAGATCTATGTGAGAAAAACTACAAAACCCTGATGAAAGAAATCAAACAAAATCTAAATAAATGAAGAGATATTCCACGTTCATGGATAAGAAGACTTGACATTGTTAAGATGTACATTCTTTCCAATTTGATCTATAAATTCAACACAATCCCAATCAAAATTCCAGTACGTTATTTTGTGGATATAAACAAATTGACTCTAAAATTGATATGGGAAAGTGAAAGAGACCCAGAATAGCCAGCTCAATGCTAAAGAAGGACAGTTAGAGGACTTACCCAACCCAACTTCAAGACTTACTACAAAGTTACACAGTAATCAAGACAGTGTAGTATTGGTAAAGAACAAATAGATCAGTGGGACAAAATAGAAAGCCCAGAAATAAACCCACACAAATATAGTTAACTGATTTCTGGCAAAAGAACAAAGGTAATTCAAAGTAGAAAGAATCATCTTTTCAATAAATGATGCTAGAACAACTGCATACCCACATGCAAAAAAAATAAATCTAGACTCAGCCTTTACCCTTTTCAGAAAATTAACTCAAAATGGATTATATCCCTTATACCTTTAAAATATAAAACTTCTAGAAGATACCATAGGAGAAAATTCAGGCAAGCTTGGATTTGACAATGACTTTTTAAAAAATATAATACCCAAGGCACAATCCATAAAATAAATAAATTTAAAAACCTGATAAGTTGGATTTCATTAAAATTAAAGATTTCTCTTCTGTCAAGTATATTGTTAGGAGAATGAAAAGACAGGCCACAGACTTGGAGAAAATTTTTCCAAAACACATATCCTGTGGGACGTGTATCCAAACTATACAAAAAGCTTTTAAAACTCAACAATAAGAAAACAATAAATCCAATTAAAAATGGACAAAATATCTGAACAGACACTTTACCAGAGATATACAGACGGCAAATCAGCACGTGAAAAGATGCTCACCATCATGTGTCATTAGGGAATTACAAATTAAAACAACAATGAAATACCACTACATACCTACTATAATGGCTAAACTTCAAAACACTGTCAACACCACATGCTGGTGAGGATGTGGAGCAACAGAAACTCTCATTCATTGCTGGTGGGGATGCAAAATGGTACAGCCACTTTAGAAGACACTTAAGCAGTTTCTTACAAACCTAAACATAGTCTTACTATATAATCCAGCAATTGTGTTCCTTGTTATTTATCCGAATAATTTGAAAACTTGTGTCCACACACAAACATGCACATGAATATTTATAGCAGCTTTATTCATAATTTTTAAAACCTAGAAGCAAGAAAAATATCCTTCAACAGGTGAATGGATAAACTGTGGTAATCCATACACTGGAATATTATTCAGTACTAAAAAAATGAGCTATCAGTCATGAAAAGACATTGAGGAACCTTAAAGGCATATTGCTAAGTGAAATAAGGAAGTCTGAAAAGGATACATGTTCTATATAACATTTTGGAAAAGACAAAACTATAAAGATCTAGAAATGCTTAAAAGATCAGTGATTGCCATGGGCTTGGGAGAAGGGGAGAAGGGATGAGAAGGGAGACCACAGAAGATTTTTAGTGTTGTGAAAATATTATATGTGATATTGTAGTGGTGGGTACATGACATTTGTCAAAATCCACAGAATTGTACAAAACAAAGAGTGAACCCCATATAAACTATGGACTTTAGTTAATAAAAATGGATTAATAAAAAATATGTTGGCAACCGATGTGTTTTTTCTAAACTTGATACGAGTCAACACTGGGTGGGGCAAACAAACATATCTGAATCCAGTTAATTCTTTAATATCTGGGCTTTTTCCCTGAGTCACCAAAATTCTAAAGCAAGTAGCAAACAACAAAGCTGTGTTGAAATGTGGTGTGTGTTCATCTAGGTGTGCTCACCCTCAAGTGACTTACTCTTGCACACCAAGCAACTCTTGCAAATTCGTGTTGTCGGAAGATCATAAATCATAACATGTCATCAACCTCCTAGGCCACTCATGAGTGGTCAAAACTATGGGTCAGAACAGCGTGCTATTACTACTCCAAGTTAAAAGCATGATTGACGATAAGCCATCAGCAATGGGAGATGGAAGAGGAAATGTCCATGGGACCAAGCTGTGGTTTGGCCAATAATAGAAGACAGAAAAAGGAAGAAGACCCAGCTGGCAAAAAAAACATTTAAAAAATCAAAGTTTTAAAATAGAGTGCAGGATAATTTTCTGAGAAGGGAGTCACTCTATTTCCAAGTAAGGTCTAAATCAGTTTACTGCAAATAAATTAAAATCCTTTCACTTTCCATGCCCAGTAGATGCTTGTGCATTGATTTGCACTGGGCAGTGCTCTAGGAGATTGAGAGAGACAAAATAGTCAAGGACATTGACAGCTGACTAAGAGAACACAAGTACACAAGTAACTAGACTTGAAGATAGTTACAGAAGAGGATTCTATGCAAAGAGGGAGAATAGGTCATCCATTGTAGGGAATAAAACAAAGCTTTCAAGGAAGAAGGGTATTTTGGAAGGGCCTTGAAGGGGTGGTAGAATTTTTATAGAAAGAGCTCAGAGAAAATGACAGTCCAGGTCAAGAGGACACTGTGAGCCATGATTGAGCTCAACAAGCATAAATATTAAGTGATGGAGTTCGTTTGGAGTGGGACATACAAAGAGGGATAATAGAAAGTGTGGCTAAAGGATAAGATGTGGACGTTATGTGGAGAATTCTGAATGACAGGCTAAAAAGCATTGGCACTTAATTCAGTAGGCCCTTATCAAGCATTAAGCATAGATGGGACTCTAAATTGTTTCTTCTCCTTTCTGTCCTTGGGTCTGATGCTGATAGGAAATTTTTTTCTTCCCATATATATCTTCTTTCTTCTCTTGTCTTCCCCTTTTGCCATCCTCTTCTCCCCTTGCTTCTCCTCTTTCTCACTCTATTCCTAATAAATTTCAGATCTCTTTCTAGCTGACTCCTCTAGGCAAGGAACAATGGTTATGGCTTAGTCTAATTCCATTCTCCTTGGGCCTATTTTTATGGATTTTTTTTTTCTGGGATGTTTCTAACAGCCTAACCTAACCTAAGCTCTCTGATTTCTGACTTAAAAAATGTATTTTAAAAAAATCACCCACAGCTCCATCAAAAGATGAAAAAGCTTTTGCTATGTGGTTATGAAATGAAAGTTTGACGAGCCCAATGTGGAGTGGTTCCTATTATTTGCTCGAGGGTGATAGTTAATGCAAGCCTAGGAATGAAATAGCCTGCCAGCCTCAGGTGCAGCCCTCACAAACAACCTCTTAGTAGGTGTATCTTTTTCCTCATTTTACTTATTCTGTAAGCATTTCCTGAGCATCTACTCTGTACCAATTACTGTTTAGGTTTAAGGGATAGAATTATAAAAGACAATGTTTCTATGTAGCTAACATCCTAGAAGGGAAAAAAAGAAAACATCACAATAGGGAGATAAGAAGTATGAAAATGACTAGAACTGTTCTTCTCAAAAATAATGTGCATGCAAAATCACCCAGGGGTTTTTTTTAATGTATATTTTCATCCAGTAGTTCTGGGGATGGGCCAGTCTGCTGGAAATTCAAATCTACAGGAAAGAATGAAGAGCACCAGAAATAGTAAAAATATGGTATATATAAAAGACTACCTCAGTTCAAGTCCTCTATGCAGCTGATTCCAAAACTATTAGACATGCCTGAGATTTCTTGGGGGAAATGCCCATGAAGCATACAGGGGAGTGGAAGGAGAAGTAAGGCGAGCTTCAGACATCAGTGTTGGTCTGACACCTGTGAAAGGGGAAGGGAAAAGAAGGAGGGTTGGAAAGAAGAAGACTTTCTGAAGTGCAGCTCTGAAAAAATCTTGGCCAGGCCAACTTGGGTCTCCAGAGCAGAGAGTGCCCATGAAAGGAGTCCCATGTCAGCAAGAATGGCCTGCCTCTATGTACCTCTGCTACTCTCAATCACTGTCTGGCCGCAGCCTGGGATGGTGTGGTCTCAGCATAAATGCTGCAGTAGACTGGCCACCAACCGCCCTCCTCACAGCAGGTTTCTTAAAGCAAGGTCCACATAACATTCTTTCAAGGATGCCAACAGTCTATGTATTTTTTTCTTATTTTTAAAAAGAAATCATATGACTCTTTAAAGTAGGTGAAAGCATTATATTGTAGGGTTTATCATATAAGTAAATGAAATATAAATGACAACAAAAACACAAAGGATGGGGAGATAAATGGAACTATATTGTTACAGAATTATATTTTATGTGCAGCAGCACAATATTAACTCTAAGTAGGTTGTGATAAGTTAAAGATGCATATTTGTAGTAGAGCAACCACTTAAAAAAAAAAAAAAGCAAAGAAGTACAGCTACAAAGCCAACACAGGAATTAAACTGAATAGTTAAAAAAAAAAATTATTTTTTGACTAACACAAAAAGATAAGAAAGAAAGAATAGAGGAACCAAAAAAACCCAAGCAAACAAACAAACAAACAAACAAACAAAAACAGATGGACAAATGAAAAACAAATAGCAAGTGACGCCCTTAATTCTAATCATTCCCAAATGTACATCAAGAGTTAATAGACTTGGGGCGTCCGATGTCTCAGTTGGTTAGAGCACGAGCTCTGAACAACAAGGTTCCAGGTTTAATTCCCACCTGGGCCAGTGAGCTGTGCCCTCCACAACTAGATTGAAGACAATGACCTGCCGCTGAGCTTCCGAAGGGGGCAACTGGATGGCTCTCTGTTAGTCAGAATGCGAGCTCTTAACAACAAGGTTGCCGGTTCAATTCCCTCCATGGGATGGTGGGCTGTGCCCCCTGCAACTAAGATTGAAAACGGCAACTGGACTCAGAGCTGAGCTGAGCCCTCCACAACTAGACTGAAGGACAACACTTGGAGCTGATGGGCCCTGGAGAAACACACTGTTCCCCAATATTCCCCAATAAAATTAAAAAAAAAAAAGAGTTAATAGACTAAACACTCCAACTAAAAAACAGAGATGATCTAAAAAAACAGAGATGATCAACTAGGTTAAAAAAAAATCAAGAGCTACCTATATTCTGTCTATAAGAAACACACACCTTAAATATAAAGACTCAAGATAGGTTGAAAGTAACAAGATGAAGAAAGATGTATCTTGCAGATGGTAAACAAAGAAAGCTAACGTGGCAAAATTAAAATCAGACAAATAGATTTTAAGATAGAGTATTACCAGAAATACAAAGGGACATGTCATAATAATAAAAGTTTCAACTCATAAGGAAAACATAACAATTATAAATGATTCTTAAAAAGTTAAACACACTCTTACCTATGCACCATCAATCCCATTCCTAGGTAATTAGCCAAGAGAATGGAACGTATGTCCACAAAAAGACTTATACAGAATATTCATAGCAATTTTATTCACAATGGCCTAAATTTGGAAAGAAATGATCATCAACAGAATAGATAAACAAAGTTTGTACATCAATACAATGGAATACGACTTTGCCAAAAAAAAAATGAAAACAAGAAACTGAGGATATGTACAACAACGTGGGTAAATTTTGCAGACATTATGCTAAGCAAAGAAGCCAGAGACAAGGGAATACATACAGTGTGAATCTTTTTATATGAAGTTTTTTTTTTTGTTTTTGTTTTTTCCCCAAAATGCGAAATCCATTTATTCAATCCACTTTTTAAAAATTATAATAACATTGTTTGTAATATGAATAACTGATACTTATAATAACTAATTGTTTGTAATATGAATAACTAATAACTAATATTATTGAAAAAAATATGAGAAATTTGTTCTTTTCTTAAATTTATTATTTTTTTATTTTTATTTTTATTTTTATTTTTTTTAGTTTTATTTTATTTTATTTTATTTTATTTTTACATCCCTCACACCGTGAACCCCCTCCCCCCATTCACCACCACCCCGACCTCACACCGAGCCATCACATTATACACATAAAATTATAGTTGGCATTCATTAATGTCCAGCCTCTGGTGTACAATGCCATGACCAGGCATCCACAGCATCCCTGAGGTGGTCTCCCAAACAGGACACATGTCCATCGGACACCCAACAAAATCCCCAAACACTATTGAATAAGTTCCCCAAAGTAATTCTCAAAAAACCCTGAGGCCATCCTGTGGCCACCAGCCGCCCCCCAATCCCTTCACCCATCTCCCCATCCCCAACCCCCTCCCCCCTCCCATCTAACAACTCTCGGTTTTTTGTGTCCCCAAAACTGTTTCTGATTAGTTCATACACATATTCTTTTCTTTAGATTCTGCATATAAGTGAGTATATGAAGTTTTATAACATGCAAAACTCACCGTTTTTGAAAAAAATTTTCTTTTGGAACCAAGGGGCAAAAGTGACCATCCTGGGGGTGTGGAAATATTCATTATCTTGATAGAGATACAGATTACATGGCTCCATGCATTTGTTAAAATTCATCAAACTGTATACCAAGGGGGGAAAAAAGAATTTGTATACAAATACAAAGATGTATAAAACATGGTGTCTGTCTTTAAAACAAAACAAAATGAATATTATTGAGAAAGTAATAGAAAGACAAAAGAACACATGGTGACTTTATGAGAAAAAAATCTCCCAAGTGGTACAGAACCTCTCTGCTTTCTCTTGGTTGGAGTTGGCAACTGATGATTTAGAGACATCGAATGATGACACCTGATTATACATGTATGATATCATTTGTTGGAGCCAATAAAAAAATAACAGTAATCATGAAAGGAACAGAGATACAATCCATAGCTTCTAATCCAGCAGAAGGGAAAAAAGAAAAGTATCATCAACTTTGAAATTTACATCACATAAAAGGTAGAAAAGGAGAAAATAGCAAAAAGAAATTACAAAATAAAATGATAGAAGTTGTTATGAATATATCAGTAATAACAATAAATGTAAGTTCATCGACTCCACAATTAAAATACAGAAATTAAGAAATTGCATTTCAAATATATTTTACTGTTGTAAGAATACTTAACAAGAAATTGACCCTCTTAAAATTTTAAGTATACAATACAGTATTGTTAACTATAGGTACAGTATTATTCAGATCTCTAGAACTTAATCATCTTGCATAACTGAAACTTCACTCTCATTGACAAGCAACTCTCCACTTCCTCCCTCTCCTCTCCTGCAGTCCCTGGTAACCATGATTTCATTCTCTGATTCTACAAGTTAGACTGTTTTAGACATCTCACAGATGTGGAGTCACGCAGTATTTGTCCTTCTGTGACTGGCTTATTTCATTTAGCATAATGTCCTCAAGGTTCATGTGAGTTGTCACATGTTGTAGAATTACCTTCTTTTTTTAAGGCTGAATAGTATTCCATTATATGTATATACCACATTTTCTTTGTCTATTCATCCATCAATGGATATTTAGGTTGTTTCTATATCTTGGCTATTTTAAATAGAGCTTCAATGAATATGGAGGGTGTGTATATTTTTCCAAGATCCTGATTTCAATTCTTTTGGATAAATAACGAGAAATGGGATTGCTGGATCATATGGTAATTATATTTTTAATTTTTTAAAGATATCTTCCTACTATTTTCCATATTGGCCTCACCATTTTGCATTCTTGTCAAGAGTGTACAAGGATCCAATTTCTCTGTATCCTCTACAGTACTTGTCTTTTGTTCTTTATGATCTTCACTTGCATTATTTTGATGATTAGTGACACTGGGCAGCAAAATCTTTTTACATATTCTGCCCATTTGTATGTCTTCTTTGGAGAAATAGCTACTGAAGTTTTTAGTCCATTTTTAAATTGGGTTATTAGGGGTTTTTTTTAGCTGCTGAGTTGTAAGAATATTTTTTAAAAATTAACCCCTTATCAGATATATGGCTTGCAAATATTTTCTCCCATTTTGTAGGTTGCCTTTTCACAGGTAAATAGAATTTAATTAAAAAGTGTTTAGTAAGCTTTAACAGTGATACTTTACAACAATAAAAAGAGAAATATACTAATAATAGTATTAATATTTAGTTAAGGGTGAAGTATGATGTCGGCAACTTACATTTAAATGCTTCACTAAAAAAACAGTTAATGGAGAAAAACGTATAGCAAAATGTTAATAACTTGTAAATCTAAGTAAGTGGTATAGGGTGTTTATGCCACTATTCTTTCAATTTAGTTTAACTGTTTCAATTTTGAAATTTTTCAAAATAAAATTAAAATTTTACAAAGTAAAAAATTGGGAAATATTTACTTCAATAACTCACTTTATTAGTCATAAGAGAAATGTAGTTAAAACAGCAATGGAATACCAGTTTTCATCACTCTGATTAGCAAAGATTAAAATTTCTGAAAACACTGTTGAATATGCGGAAACAGGCATTCCATTCATACGCTGTGGGTGGAAGTATAAATTGGTATGATCTTTATGTCAACAATGATCAAAATTACAATTGCACATACTCTTGATCCAGAAACTTTATTGCTGGGACGTTATTCATAAACTTGTACATCAGCGAAATGACAAATTGAAGATGAAGTTTCTTTCGGTTTCTATTCTCAAGAAAAAAATCAAAATATGAAGAATTATCTGTTCTTGAAAGTCTCCTAAAACTTGCCTGTAACACATTTGATGTTTTTAATATGGTGGGTATGCTTATACCTGAAATTATTGACTCAATTTCTCTAACGGGTATTGGTTTATACAAATATTCTTCCTCTTAGGTTAATTTTGGTAATACATATTTTATTGAAGTCTTTAAAACTTAATGGCAACAATCATTTCTATTATCATATTCATGATTTTTAATATATCTACTGTGTCTGTTATATGCTATCTTGTTCATATTGTTTATTTGAACTTTAAAATTTTTTCTTTCAGTCTTTCTAGGCATTGTATTCCTTAATCAATTTTTCAAAGTACAAGTCTTTAGTTTTGTTGAATCTCTATTGCTTTTTTCTATTTCATCAATATTTGCTCATATCTTAATTATTTGCTTCATTTTACTTTCTTTGGATTTACTCTGTTATTCAAGCCTTTTTTTCCTTTAGTGTAAGAATTTTTCCATTTCTTTTAAATCTTTCTTGTTTTAATAAATTCATTTAAGGCTATGAATTTCCTTCTAAATATTACTTCAGTTGTTTTCCATAGGTTTTAATATGTAATGCTTTTGTTTTCCATTTTAAATATTTCACAATTTTTTTTGATTTCTTCTTTAGCTCATGAGTTATTGAAGTAAATATTTCCCAATTTTTTACTTTGTAAAATTTTAATTTTATTTTGAAAAATTTCAAAATTGAAAGTTAAACTAAATTGGAAGAATAGTGGCATAAACACCCTATACCACTTACTTAGATTTACAAGTTATTAACATTTTGCTATACGTTTTTCTCCATTAACTGTTTTTTTAGTGAAGCATTTAAATGTAAGTTGCCGACATCATACTTCACCCTTAACTAAATATTAATACTATTATTAGTATATTTTTCTTTTTATTGTTGTAAAGTATCACTGTTAAAGTTTACTAAACACTTTTTAATTAAATTCTATTTATCTGTGAAAAGGCAACCTACAAAATGGGAGAAAATATTTGCAAGCCATATATCTGATAAGGGGTTAATTTTTAAAAAATATTCTTACAACTCAGCAGCTAAAAAAAACCCCTAATAACCCAATTTAAAAATGGACTAAAAACTTCAGTAGCTATTTCTCCAAAGAAGACATACAAATGGGCAGAATATGTAAAAAGATTTTGCTGCCCAGTGTCACTAATCATCAAGGAAATGCAAGTGAAGATCATAAAGAACAAAAGACAAGTACTGTAGAGGATACAGAGAAATTGGACCCTTGTACACTCTTGACAAGAATGCAAAATGGTGAGGCCAATATGGAAAATAGTAGGAAGATACCTTTAAAAAATTAAAAATATAATTACCATATGATCCAGCAATCCCATTTCTCGTTATTTATCCAAAAGAATTGAAATCAGGATCTTGGAAAAATATACACACCCTCCATATTCATTGAAGCTCTATTCAAAATAGCCAAGATATAGAAACAAGTTTATCTTTTGATTTTTTTAAAGCCATGTATAACTCTATGCATACTATTTTTACGATACTCATGGTCATAGATGATGAGGGTGCTGTAATGAGTCCTGGCCAAGCCTTAAGGGAAAATGGGGACATTTTCTTGTAAAAGACCACACCTGAGCTGAATCTTGAAGAATAGGTAAGAATTAGCCAGGCAAATAAGGACTGGAGAATTGAAATAATTCATGTCAGCTAAAGACTAGCACATTCGAGAAGGAATGACAGGAGACAAGTCTCAAGGGACGAGCAGAGTGGCCTTGGGTACCAAGCTTAGAATTTTGAAATTTATTTTGAAAATAAAGGGATACCATTGAAGGAATTTTTTAAAGTGAGAGAAGGTGATATTCTCAGATTTACGTCTTAGAAAGATGATTGTGACAGCACAGTGGAAAGTGGGTTGGAACAGGGCAAACCTGAAACCAGCACAGCCCATTTCAACGAAAACTGGTTTTTTGTAAAGCTCACCTGCCCCACATCCCTTGGTTAATAAGTGGTTGGACTGGGCCTGAACCCTAAGTATCCTATTTTTAATTATTTCTTCACAAAAGCAGCAGCCAAGGAGCCAGGACAGGATAAAACCTGCCAATAAGTGGTTTTGAGTGTGACTATTTTAAAGCCCCAATCCAGTGTACTTGAACTCCAGTAAGCTCATCTGAAACCTGAGTGTATAACAATTTCTGAGTGAGTTCAACTATAGTATCTCATAGTTGGAAGGAAGCCCAGAGGTCCCTCTCCCACCCAGGACAGGAATCTCTTCCAAAACATGCCCAACAGATGGCCCAAGGGCTCCTGTGTGAACACTCTTCACCTTCAAAGGGAGCTCCCAGGCCTCCTGTTCCTCTGCTGGTCAGATCTAAATATAGAAAGTTCTTTCTCATGTTGAGCCAAATTCTTCCTCTCTCTAACTTTCACCCATCAGTCAACAATGTCTTCTCCCTGAGCCTTCTTTCCTCAAAGAAAATCATTAGCCTTAGAGAGACTAGGCATTAGGACATGCTATCATAGGACCATCAAAAAGGTTATAATATTTAAAATATATCAGTGATTGCACAACTGTGTGAATGTACTTAATGCCACTGCACTCTGTGTGTAAAAATAGTTAAGATGATAAACGTCATATTGTATGTATTTTGCGGTAATTTAATTTTTAAAAAAATGAATAGTTTTTAATGCCAGTAATACACACTGACCAGTTAAAATCACAGGGCATGATGCTTTGAACTTTAAATGTTGGTGGCTCTTCAAAATAATACTGAATTTTTATTTTGCCTGTTTCTAACTCACTCTTGCTTCCATCTCATAATGTTTTCATAGTTTGCTCCCATCCCTTCTGTCTTTTGGGCAGAGTCTCAGTTTATCTCCAAGACCCAGGTTTTGTTTTTGTTTTGTTTTGTTTTTTTCTCTTTTGCCATCTCTAAATCTTGATGGTTCATTGGATCATGTGAACTTGCTTTAAAAAGAAAACCCAAAATTAGGATAATCAGTTATTTCAGGGCAAAAAGTATGGTATTTTGAACACAATAATCCCATTTTGCTCTAACAGAATTCTAGAGGAGGAAAGATTTTTCAAACATTTCATTCCGAAATATTATGATCTTAACCTGTGCAAGATGAGAGACATTTTTAGAAGAGGAATCTGAGAGAACATCTGTAACCCAAAGGAATCAATGATAATAATGGAATTTTTAATGAATTCATCTTGCTTATCCATTAACCAGTTACCAGGTTGTAAGGCTAGCTTCAATTACGTGACGTCAACATTTTTTATCTGCATGAGATATTTACTATAAAATTTTCTTGCCAAAGAATGATCATGAGTTTTACTGTGGGGACAAAGTCTGTCCTGACCTCTGCTTGTCAAACAGGCCAATCTTTGGTGTGTGGCTGCTTCCCTGACCAGCTAGGATTTTGAGTCTGTGGAATCACTCTGTATCCTACCACCCTCGGCCTCTTTAACTCTGTGGCAGCTGCTCTGGTCACAGACTCGGGGATGCTGGTTGCTCGTCATTTATAGCTACAGATAAGCTGAGTGGGTGGTAGGATCAAACTAGAAGCCATCTCACGTAGCAGTGAGTCCAATTTGACAGAGTATGTTTAAAATTTGAGACTTTGAATTACATGCATGATGCACCAGTCTCTTCAGTGTTAAACGAAGTCTTCTACGAACAATACCAATTTTTAAATTTGGTGTAATAGTCTGACTGCTTGTTCCTTTTCAGTTTTCTTTCCCTTTTCAAACTAATGTCTGCACATCAGAGAGGTGAATGATTTCCCCATAAAGATTTATATTTCCCTCATTTTTATAATAGTCTTAGTAAATCTTGATTCCTTCCAAAACCATGTTCTTAGGATATATTATACTAGATCGTTTCTCTATAAGATTTTGGCAAGGGACGTGTGTTTTTTTTACAATTGTTTGAAAACAAATTTTGTTTCTGATAATGGCAGAGCAGCTTGATTGGACTAACCCTCTCATAAACAATAATTATAAAACTTGGACAAAATGTTTAAGATGAACAATGCACTAGAGACCTTTCTAAAGCAAACAGAATGGAGAGAAGTCCATCCTTAAAAGCAGAAAGTACACTTGTGAGATTTGCGAGTTTGCAACTTTTTGCCTGAGTGCAATTAACCAATCCACTGTCTTGAGTTGTCGGCGACGAGCTCAGGCTGGCAAGTTGGCCAGAATTCAGGGGAGGATCCTAGAAGAGAATGAACTGAAGAAGGTGTGAGACCTAAACTATCGAAAAAATCCACCCAGGTTCTTGGTTGACTGATGAGAGGGAGAGAGGGAGAGAGGGAGAGAAGGAGGGGGAGAGAGGGAGAGAGGGAGAGAGAAGAGAAAGAAGGGAAAAGAAAGGAGAGGAGCAAAAAGGAAAAGAAAGGAAAGAAAAGAAAAGGCATCAGCTGGAGGTGGAAATAAGTGAGCAGAATTCAACTGCTGTTGAATGCAGGGAAACAATTTGGAATTTGAGTCTAACCAAGTTCATAAAGGAACAAAACAGAATCTAGAGTTTCTACGTTGTGGCTTTCTTGGTAACTAGCATCCAATTAAAAGTCGCTAGATATGCAAAGGAACTTGAAAATGTGACCCATACTCAGGGGAAAAAGGGAAACCTGAGATGACCTAGATGTTGTAATAAATAGACAGATAGGACTTTAAAGCAGCCATTATAAATATATATGTTCAAGGTCTTAGGAAATAATTGCTCAGAGCA
Organism: Rhinolophus hipposideros; assembly: GCF_964194185.1. Lineage (NCBI taxonomy): Eukaryota > Metazoa > Chordata > Mammalia > Chiroptera > Rhinolophidae > Rhinolophus > Rhinolophus hipposideros. The sequence continues at coordinate 76,195,493 of NC_138051.1, forward strand.
AATGAACATAATGGGAGAATCCCAGCAGAGAAAAAGAAACCAAAAATAGAACCAAAAAGAAATTTTAGAGCAGAAAAGTACAATAACTGAAATGAAAAATTCATTGAATGCTTTTAACAGCACTTTTGAGGCAGCTGAAGAAACAGTGAACTTGAAGCTAGAGCAATAGAGATGATTCAATCTGTGGGGTAAAAAAAGGAGTCTCAAACATTTGGAAATTAATGTATACATTTATAAAAATATGATTCATTTCACAAAGGACATTTGAAAATATTTTGAATGCCATAATGAAAATACAAGATAGCAATGTTAGTGTGATACAACTAAAGGAGGATTCAGAGGGAACTGTACATCTTTGCTTATGTTAGGAATGGAAGAAAACTTAAAATCAATCATCTGTTCATCATTTGAGGACTGGGTACATAAAATGTGGTATATCCGTACAATGGAATATTATCAGGCAATAAAAATCACGAAGTGCTGATATATGCTACAACATGGATGAACCTTGAAAATACTACACTAACTGAAAAGTCTGTCACAAAAAGACCATATATTGTGTAATTCCATTTATAGGAAATGTCCAGAATAGGCAAATTATAGAGACAGAAATTAGATTAGTGATTGTTGAGAGCTGGAGGAAGTGATGGGGTGACTGATAAAAGGTATAGGATTTCTTTTTGGGGGGTGATGAAAATGGTCTAAAATTTATTTGAATGTTGGTTGCACAATTCTGTGAATATACCTAAAACCATCGGATTGTACACTTTTAATGGGTGAATTGAATAGTGTGTGAATTATATCTCAATAAAGCTGTTACTAAAAACATTACCTAAATTTTCAACATAAGAAAGGGAGTAAATTAAACCCAAAATAAGTAAAAATTAGGAAATAGTAAAGATAAGAACACAAGTTAATGAACTAGAAAACAGACAAACAATAGAGAAAACAAAGCAAAAATTTGGTTCTTTGAAATGGTTATTAAAAGTGGCAAACACCTAGCAAGACTGATTTAAAAAAAACAACCTGGAAAAAATATAAATTACCTGTATCAAGAATGAAAGAAGAGTACAAATCCTACAGATATTGGGGTGGTTGCATGACTGTATATATGTGCCCAAACTCATTAAACTATATGCTTAAACTGAGTGGATTAGATTGTGAGCAAGTTATACCCCAATTAAGCTTTAAAAGAATAAATCAATGTAATCCACGTGATGAACAGAATGAAAAAATAAAAACAAAAACAAAAACCATATGATTATATCAATCAATGCCGTTTCTCCAGGCTCTGAGATAGAGCATTCTTAAAGTAGTTTTTTTCAACTGATCTAAGCATCTTTCTTGATCACTGGTTGATAAGAACAAGCCCGCCCATCCCAGCATCTCCACAATGTGAGTGTATATCTTTCAAAGGCTATGTTATTACCTCTCATCAAAGTAACTCCATGATTTGTAATCACTATTTCAACCCTGCCATTACCCGTTTCTTACAAACTTGAAAAAGGTCCAGGTGAAACGCTAAAGATTTGCTTGTGTGGGCCAGTTCTTTCTTGGCAGGATGCTATGAACTAGTCCGTGATTAACAGCTACTACAGTTTGTTGACCTCATTACAACAAAATCTGTACTATGAGCACAGTCAGTCCGTTCAGTGGTTTCCTTTTCTCCTGTGGTGGTAATGTGTTACAGCAAAACAAAGTTCAGTACCTGGTTGTGTGAGTGAACACATATCCAGGGAGGATCAAATAGGCATTAGTCCAGTACCCGGGGGAGCCGCCCCTCAGGTCTATGACAAAGAACAAGAAAAGCCCGAGATTTTCTTTAAAAATGTAACCAGAAGGCACAGTTAGTCCCTACTGAGTAAAGGGAAGAAAAGGTGAAAATAAATTCCTTTACTTCTATGTTATTCACACTGCTGGAAACCATCAGAGGGAGGCTTTTTATGACTCTTGAAGGTTTTGTCAGTGAATATTACCATTTTGTGGCTTTGTGGTGTCTCAGACTTATTCTGAGCAATATCTCTGTCTACCAATTTCTAGCCTTTGCAATGTATAGTTTCTGGGCAGAATCTTCAAGCAAGATGGAGATGTCTTTCCATGTTTCTCCATGTAGACTAGAGACGCAGTAAGAATAATGAGGTCGTAGAGTTCAGGGCTTAAGAGCATGGACTTGGTGTCAGACAAACCTAGGATTCAGTTTCAGTTTTGCCAGTGTAAGGCCTGGAGCAAGGTATTTAACTTTTCTGAGCCTCAGTTTCTTCATCTCTAGGATGGGCATAATAATACTACCTACCTCATAGAGTAGCCAGGAGAATCATATAAAATAATGATTGCAAAGGGCATATGAATACCTGACAAAGAATGAAAGAATTCATAATACTATTTATTTGTTCATGTTTACATATATTTTCTGCTAGGGAAATTGGCACTCTAGTACGTTGCTGGTAGGAATATAAATTAGTAAAGTCTTTTTGAAGGGCAATACAATCATTTCTGTTAAATTGTTTAAATGCCATGGGCTTCAACCCTGCAGTTGTGCCTCTTGGTGTCTGTACTAGAGAACTATTATTCATAAGTGCATATTTAACTCTGGAAAACATGAATTTGGTGTACTAATAACCTTTATCAAACATATCTATAGACAGCATTTTTTTCCTACGTACTGCACTGGTTCAGTCTGAACTGAAAAAGTGCTAGCTTTATTAAAAAATCAACAGGTTTCTCATGCTTCCAAGAAAGTCATTCATAGTTTCCTGCTATTTTAGAAATGGGTGTTATATAAGTCCTTAGAATTACAGATGGTAGAATTTTTTTTAAAATCTTAGAAATAATAATGTGGATTAACCATCTTCTCTTACAGATGAGAGAATTTTAGGTACCCTGAGGTGAGATAACTACTGCCCCCCCCCAAGTTATCCAACTAGCTGAAGATAGAACCCCAGTTC